>NC_092707.1:209977147-212895963 GCF_047496885.1 Scyliorhinus torazame
GCGCCGCAGTGCTGGTGGCGACTCCAGCGGCGGCTTGTTCTTCGGTGACTTCGGGAGCGTGTCAAAATCCTCTTCATCCCCGGGTGTGAGCAAGGGGAGGACGGATTGTCCCGGAGCGGGGGCTGCGGTGTGGTGCGCCGGGAGAGGGGAGGGTGGTGCCGGGACAGAGGGCGGGGGGGTGTGTGTGTGTGGAACCAGCTGGTGCCAGGTCCCTGAGGGACACTGGGTCTTGACGGCCGTCGGGGTACGCTACGTAGGCGTACTGCGGGTTAGCGTGAAGTAGCTGTACCCTCTCAACCAACGGGTCCACCTTGTGGAGTCGAACGTGTCTACGGAGGAGGATGGGTCCTGATGCTGCCAGCCATGTCGGGAGCGAAACCCCGGAGGTGGACTTCATGGGGAAGGCAAAGAGACGTTCATGGGGGGTTTCATTAGTCGCCGTGCACAGGAACGACCGAATGGAGTGAAGTGCGTCGGGGAGGACCTCCTACCAGTGGGAGGCCGGGAGATTTCTGGACCGTAGGGCCAGCTGGACGGCCCTCCAGACCGTCCCATTCTCCCTCTCCGCCTGCCCGTTTCCCATGGGGTTGTAGCTGGTCGTCCTGCTCGAGGCAATGCCCCTGTTGAGCAGGTGTGGACGTAGGCGGGGAAGCCGAACAGAGAGAAGGTGGTGTTGAGGGCTTTGAGGACGGTGGCAGACGTCATGTCGGGGCATGGGGCGGCAAAGGGAAATCGGGAATATTCATTGACCACTCTGAGAAAGTACGTGTTGTGGTCGGTGGAGGGGAGGGCCCCTTTGTAGTCCACGCTGAGGCGTTCAAAGGGGTGGGAGGCCTTCACCAGGCGCATACGGTCTGGCCGGTAGAAGTGCGGTTTACACTCCGTGCAGACCTGGCAGTCTCTGATGATCACCCTGACTTCCTTGATGGAGTAGGGCAGCTTGCGGGCCTTAATGAAATGGTAAAAACGTGTGACCCCTTGGGTGACAGAGGTTGTCGTGCAGGGTCTGGAGTCGGTCCACTTGTGCGCTGGCACATGTACCTCAGGATAGGGCATCAGGGGGCTCGTTGAGCTTACCGGGGCGATACAAAATCTCGTAATTGTAGGTGGAGAGCTCGATACTCCTCCTCAAGATTTTATTGTTTTTGATCTTGCCCCGCTGTGTGTTATTAAATATGAAGGCAACCGACCGTTGGTCAGTGAGGAGAGTGAATCGCCTGCTGGCTAGGTAATGCCTCCAATGCCGCACAGCTTCAACGATGGCTTGGGCCTATTTTTCGACGGAGGAGTGCCGAATTTCAGAGGCATGAAGGGTGCGGGAAAAGAATGCCACGGGCCTGCCTGCCTGGTTGAGGGTGGCGGCCAGAGCGACGACTGATGCATCGCTCTCGACTTGGAAGGGGAGCGTCTCGTCGACTGCGTGCATCGCGGCCTTGGCGATGTCGGCCTTGATACGGTTAAAGGCCTGGTGAGCCTCGGCCGTCAGTGGAAAAACAGTAGATTGAATGAGTGGGTAGGCCTTGTCCGCATAGTTTGGGACCCACTGGGCGTAATATGGAAAGAACCCCAGGCAATGTTTGAGGGCCTTGGGGCAGTGGGGGAGGGGGAGTTCTGTCATAATATCCACTCATGTATATAATGAGATGCAGACAGGCAGTGATTGACACACAGGATAACCAATGAACACACACAACACATACCAACCAATCACCAGACAGGACACCACCACTATGAAGCACACAGGGCATTAAGACTCTCCCTCTCTCTACAGGACACAGCTACTGAGATAGTAAGAGTGCACAAGCCAGTGAGCACTATCACCATGAGGTAGAGAGTTAGTCTGGTCAAGCCAGTAGGAGGTTTTCAGTTAGATTGATAGAGAGTCAACTCACAGCAGACTATGTACAGCAATCAGGAAGTTCAAAAAAACAGTGTTGGACCATCTCCTGTGTCAGAAGCCTGTTTCTAATTTCACTGCATCCAGTTGCAGTCAACGTTGAACCAACTTACTCAACTCATCAAGTTCCATGAGGGGGCGCATGTGATCGGGGTCGGGCCCCAGAACTCCGTTCTGGACCACATAGCCGAGGATGGCTAAGCGGTTCATGCTGAACACGCATGTCTCCTTGTTTTCCGTGAGCTGGGGAGAATGGCGGTGTGGAGAAATTTGGCAAGGTTGGCGTCATGGTCCTGCTGATCATGGCCACAGATGGTGACATTGTCTAGGTACGGGAAAGTAGCCCGCAGCCCGTACCGGTCAACCATTCGGTCCATCTCCCGAAGACCGAGACCCCATTGGTGATGCCGAAGGGAACCCTAAAAAAGTGGTAAAGGCGACCGTCTGACTCGAACGCAGTGTATGGGCGGTCTGCCTTGCGGATGGGGAGCTGGTGGTAGGCAGATTTCAGGTCTACTGTCGAGAAGACCCGGTACTGTGCAATCTGATTGACCATATCAGATATGCATGGGAGGGGGTACACATCGAGTTGCGTGTACCGATTGATGGTCTGACTGTAGTCAACGACCATCCTGTTTTTCTCCCCAGTTTTCACCACTACCACTTGGGCTCTCCAGGGGCTGTTGCTGACCTCGATGATGCCTTCCCGAAGCCGCCGCTGGACTTCAAACCTGATGAAGTCCACTTACCTTTACAGGAGCAGCCCTTTGGATTTCGGCGGCAGCGGTGCGCAGGGGCCTTCTGGGAGGTGAGTAGCGACTTTAAAACCACTTACCTTTACAGGAGCAGCCCTTTGGATTTCGGCGGGAACCGGAAGTTCGACCTCTGGCAAGTCCCCCCCCCCCCCCCCCAACCAATAAATTCTGGTGGAGAGGAAACCCGAGACACTACACGTGTAGTGTCTCCCACCCACCCTCCTCCTCTAACCTAATAATAAGACCCATTGGTGTAAGGTAAGTGCCATATTATATTATTATATTATTAGCATTGTGCAGGTCAAGGATTGGAGGTGGAGGAGCAGTCTCTGTCAGCGAGAGAACCTGAGAACATCTCAGAAGGTAAGCAAGTGATTTTTACTTTTATACCTTTTTTCAAATTGTGTGTGTCGGGGGGAAACTGAAGTGACATCACAGAAAAGCTGTGACCTGAGTGGCTGGTTGGGATTCTAACCTAAATTTTTTTGAGTATTTGGGAACTAATTAAACATAATAACTTAATTATAATTTAGAGGATATCTAAGCCAGAGATCGGAGAATATTATAGTTAGCTATCGCATTTCTATTAGAAATCTAGTGCTAGGAAACAGATAGTTGACAGTAACTTTGCAATTTAAAAAAAAGTATTTAAAAAAAAAATAAAGACAAATTTTAATTTTAATTAATTGACGCAATGTCAGTTAGAGGGGTGCTGTGCTCTGACTGTGAGATGTGGCAGGTCCGGGAGGCTTCCAGCGTCCCGGATGGCTTCATCTGCAGAAAGTGCACCCAACTGCAGCTCCTCACAGACCGCATGGTTCGGTTGGAGCAGCAATTGGATGCACTTAGGAGCATGCAGGTGGCGGAAAGCGTCATAGATCGCAGTTATGTAAATGTGGTCACACCCAAGGTGCAGGCAGAGAAATGGGTGACCACCAGAAAGGGCAGGCAGTCAGTGCAGGAATCCCCTGTGGTTGTCCCCCTCTCGAACAGATATACCCCTTTGGATACTGTCGGGGGGGATAGCCTATCAGGGGAAAACAGCAGCAGCCAGAGCAGTGGCACCACGGCTGGCTCTGATGTTCAGAAGGGAGGGTCAAAGCGCAGAAGAGTAATAGTAATAGGGGACTCTATAGTCAGGGGCACAGATAGGCGCTTCTGTGGACGTGAAAGAGACTCCAGGATGGTATGTTGCCTCCCTGGTGCCAGGGTCCAGGATGTCTCCGAACGGGTAGAGGGAATCCTGAAGGGGGAGGGCAAACAGGCAGAGGTCGTTGTACATATTGGTACTAACGACATAGGCAGGAAGGGGCATGAGGTCCTGCAGCAGGAGTTCAGGGAGCTAGGCAGAAAGTTAAAAGACAGGACCTCGAGGGTTGTAATCTCGGGATTACTCCCTGTGCCACGTGCCAGTGAGGCTAGAAATGGGAAGATAGAGCAGACAAACACGTGGCTAAACAGCTGGTGTAGGAGGGAGGGTTTCCGTTATCTGGACCACTGGGAGCTCTTCCGGGGCAGGTGTGACCTGTATAAGATGGACGGGTTGCATCTAAACCGGAGAGGCATAAATATCCTGGCCGCGAGGTTTGCTAGTGTCACACGGGAGGGTTTAAACTAGTATGGCAGGGGGGTGGGCACGGGAGCAATAGGTCAGAAGGTGAGAGCATTGAGGGAGAACCAGGGAATAGGGACAGTGTGGCTCTGAGGCAGAGCAGACGGGGAGAAGTTGCTGAACACAGCGGGTCTGGTGGCCTGAAGTGCATATGTTTTAATGCAAGGAGCATTACGGGTAAGGCAGATGAACTTAGAGCTTGGATTACTACTTGGAACTATGATGTTGTTGCCATTACAGAGACCTGGTTGAGGGAAGGGCAGGATTGGCAGCTAAACGTTCCAGGATTTAGATGTTCCAGGCGGGATAGAGGGGGATGTAAAAGGGGAGGCGGAGTTGCGCTACTTGTTCGGGAGAGTATCACAGCTATACAGCGAGAGGACACCTCAGAGGGCAGTGAGGCTATATGGGTAGAGATCAGGAATAAGAAGGGTGCAGTCACAATGTTGGGGGTATACTACAGGCCTCCCAACAGCCAGCGGGAGATAGAGGAGCAGATAGGTAGACAGATTTTGGAAAAGAGTAAAAACAACAGGGTTGTGGTGATGGGAGACTTCAACTTCCCCAATATTGACTGGGACTCACTTAGTGCCAGGGGCTTAGACGGGGCAGAGTTTGTAAGGAGCATCCAGGAGGGCTTCTTAAAACAATATGTAAACAGTCCAACTAGGGAAGGGGCGGTACTGGACCTGGTATTGGGGAATGAGCCCGGCCAGGTGGTAGATGTTTCAGTAGGGGAGCATTTCGGTAACAGTGACCACAATTCAGTAAGTTTTAAAGTACTGGTGGACAAGGATAAGAGTGGTCCGAGGATGAATGTGCTAAATTGGGGGAAGGCTAATTATAACAATATTAGGCGGGAACTGAAGAACATAGATTGGGGGCGGATGTTTGAGGGCAAATCAACATCTGACATGTGGGAGGCTTTCAAGTGTCAGTTGAAAGGAATACAGGACAGGCATGTTCCTGTGAGGAAGAAAGATAAATACGGCAATTTTCGGGAACCTTGGATGACGAGTGATATTGTAGGCCTCGTCAAAAAGAAAAAGGAGGCATTTGTCAGGGCTAAAAGGCTGGGAACAGACGAAGCCTGTGTGGCATATAAGGAAAGTAGGAAGGAACTTAAGCAAGGAGTCAGGAGGGCTAGAAGGGGTCATGAAAAGTCATTGGCAAATAGGGTTAAGGAAAATCCCAAGGCTTTTTACACGTACATAAAAAGCAAGAGGGTAGCCAGGGAAAGGGTTGGCCCACTGAAGGATAGGCAAGGGAATCTATGTGTGGAGCCAGAGGAAATGGGCGAGGTACTAAATGAATACTTTGCATCAGTATTCACCAAAGAGAAGGAATTGGTAGATGTTGAGTCTGGAGAAGGGGGTGTAGATAGCCTGGGTCACATTGTGATCCAAAAAGACGAGGTGTTGGGTGTCTTAAAAAATATTAAGGTAGATAAGTCCCCAGGGCCGGATGGGATCTACCCCAGAATATTGAAGGAGGCTGGAGAGGAAATTGCTGAGGCCTTGACAGAAATCTTTGGATCCTCGCTGTCTTCAGGGGATGTCCCGGAGGACTGGAGAATAGCCAATGTTGTTCCTCTGTTTAAGAAGGGTGGCAGGGATAATCCCGGGAACTACAGGCCGGTGAGCCTTACTTCAGTGGTAGGGAAATTACTGGAGAGAATTCTTCGAGACAGGATCTACTCCCATTTGGAAGCAAATGGACGTATTAGTGAGAGGCAGCACGGTTTTGTGAAGGGGAGGTCGTGTCTCACTAACTTGATAGAGTTTTTCGAGGAGGTCACTAAGATGATTGATGCAGGTAGGGCAGTGGATGTTGTCTATATGGACTACAGTAAGGCCTTTGACAAGGTCCCTCATGGTAGACTAGTACAAAAGGTGAAGTCACACGGGATCAGGGGTGAACTGGCAAGGTGGATACAGAACTGGCTAGGCCATAGAAGGCAGAGGGTAGCAATGGAGGGATGCTTTTCTAATTGGAGGGCTGTGACCAGTGGTGTTCCACAGGGATCAGTGCTGGGACCTTTGCTCTTTGTAGTATATATAAATGATTTGGAGGAAAATGTAACTGGTCTGATTAGTAAGTTTGCAGACGACACAAAGGTTGGTGGAATTGCGGATAGCGATGAGGACTGTCTGAGGATACAGCAGGATTTAGATTGTCTGGAGACTTGGGCGGAGAGATGGCAGATGGAGTTTAACCTGGACAAATGTGAGGTAATGCATTTTGGAAGGGCTAATGCAGGTAGGGAATATACAGTGAATGGTAGAACCCTCAAGAGTATTGAAAGTCAAAGAGATCTAGGAGTACAGGTCCACAGATCACTGAAAGGGGCTACACAGGTGGAGAAGGTAGTCAAGAAGGCATACGGCATGCTTGCCTTCATTGGCCGGGGCATTGAGTATAAGAATTGGCAAGTCATGTTGCAGCTGTATAGAACCTTAGTTAGGCCACACTTGGAGTATAGTGTTCAATTCTGGTCGCCACACTACCAGAAGGATGTGGAGGCTTTAGAGAGGGTGCAGAAGAGATTTACCAGAATGTTGCCTGGTATGGAGGGCATAAGCTATGAGGAGCGATTGAATAAACTCGGTTTGTTCTCACTGGAACGAAGGAGGTTGAGGGGCGACCTGATAGAGGTATACAAAATTATGAGGGGCATAGACAGAGTGGATAGTCAGAGGCTTTTCCCCAGGGTAGAGGGGTCAATTACTAGGGGGCATAGGTTTAAGGTGAGAGGGGCAAAGTTTAGAGTAGATGTACGAGGCAAGTTTTTTACGCAGAGGGTAGTGGGTGCCTGGAACTCACTACCGGAGGAGGTGGTGGAAGCAGGGACGATAGGGACATTTAAGGGGCATCTTGACAAATATATGGATAGGATGGGAATAGAAGGATACGGACCCAGGAAGTGTAGAAGATTGTAGTTTAGTCGGGCAGTATGGTCGGCACGGGCTTGGAGGGCCGAAGGGCCTGTTCCTGTGCTGTACATTTCTTTGTTCTTTGTTCTTTGTTCTTTGTTCTTTGAAGGTCCTGTCCTGGGCGCTGTACCGTCTGCTCCTGGTGGCGATGGGTTTGCAATCCGGGGTTAGGTTTGCAAATAGGGAAGGTGGGTCGACCTTAAAGGTCGCGAGGCCGCACACAGTGAGGGGTGGTAGGGGCCCATCGAATTTCAGGGTTAGGCTCTGGACGTTGCACTAGAAGTCCAGACTGAGTAGCAAGGCAGCGCAGAGGTTGGGGAGGACGTAGAGGCGGAAGCCGCGGAACTCCACGCCCTGGCCAGTGAGAGTGGCGATGCAGTACCCCCGGATCGCCGCGGAGTGGGACCCGGAGACCAGGGAGATTCTCTGGTTAGCGGGGTGTACCGCGAGGTAGCAGCGCCTTACTGTATCGGGGTGAATGAAGCTCTCAGTGCTCCCTGAGTCCAGCAGGCAGGAGATCTCGTGCCCGTTGACCTTCACTTTAGTTGAAGTAGTCGCGAGGTTGTGTGGTCGAGACTGGTCAATCGTGACCGAGGCGAGACGCGGCTGGTCGTTGCCGGTTGCAGACGATGAGTGGCCGGATGAGGTGCCCGACGGGCATGGGTCCTGAGTCGGATAAGATGGCGGCGCACATGGGCCACACGTGTCGTGGGGAAAGCAAGATGGCGGTGCCCGTTGATCCTGGGAGGAACAAGATGGCGCCGCCCACGGGCCGCACGTGTAGTGAGTCGAGCAACATGGCAGCATCCACTGGCCGCATGTGGTCCTTGGAGGGGAAGATGGAAGCGCCCACTGGCTGCACGTGGGGTGCAGGGACAATAACGGCGATTGAGCGGGCCTGGCACACTGCAGCGATATGTCCCTTCTTGCCACAGGCCTTTCAGAGGGCGCTCCGCGCCGGGCAGCGCTGTTGGGGGTGTTTTAACTGCCCATAGAAGTAGCATTTTGCCCCCCCGGGGTTGGTTGGCTGCTGTGCAGCACAGGCGTGGGATTGGCTGAGGGCGGTCGCTGATGGGGTCCACGATGGGGCGGCCGTCTGCGGAGTTCACGATGCACAGGGTGGGTGGGCCGCGCGGTCGGGAGCATAGGCCTGAATGTTGCGTGATGCGACCTGTTGCTAACTTTTGGTTGGCACTTAATTCGTAATTTGCTCTGTTTGTTTAACTTTTGCTCTAGAGTCGCCAGGTATCTTTATGATACCGCCACGAGGTTCAAGTTCAAGTAATGATCAATAACTCAACACACCAATTAGTAAGATTCATATCAAAACACATTTATTATGTACAGCAAGTCACTACTTATGCATAAACTCTACTTTCTAGACTATTCCTATCACTAAAAGGCCTATACTTAGCTTTGGACTGGCCCACCAGGTCAGGGGAACAAATGGCCTTTTGTTCAGGTCCTGAGTCTGCAGGATTCAAAAGCTGGTATGGACTTGAAGCTAGGAGCGCCTATCTCGTAGTGAGCGTTGACTGGAGACTTACTTGGTTGGTGCGGCAGCTTGGACAGGTCACTCACAGGGGTTGATTTGCGTTGTTGAGTGACTCTGCCAAGAAGACCGATTTGAACTTGGGGGCTTTACTTTATAGTCCCCAGGGGCTTCCCGCCCTTCGGGGCGGACCCCGTACCTGGTTCCAAGTGATTGGACGACGTTCCGATCACTCGGATTGATTTCTCCAATACTGGAGTTGTTCCCTGATTGCTGGGCGGTCCCTGAGTGTCCGGTGGCCTTCCTTTGTCTTGGCTCCTGGTAACGCCAAGGAGTCTGGCTTGGCTTTATTCACCTTAAATGTTTCCATTGTTCCCGGGGATCGCTCACTGGAGCTTCTGGAATTCTGTGGATCAAGCATAGTTTATGTTACCATCTTGGTTAATATCTTGTGCGTTAGCATGTCTGTCTTGTAGTGCCAATTTCCCTTTAATATTTGTCAACATGTGTGACTCCCTCATTTTTCTTTTTAAACCGAAAATTTGGACTAGACACACTTAAAAATACTGAAACAGTGCGAGCCGTCTCGCAGGCTGTGCGGTTTACCATCCAAATGTTTGAGGATGTAAATAGCATAGGGATGGCAACCTAAGGGTTGCCCGAAAACAAAACAAAACTTTTTGAACCAAGAGTGCCGAAATGAGGTGCGTATGGGCCGCGACGGGTAAGATTAGGATGGAATCCCCGGGTAGGACGGTGATCAATGCCGTATGTGCTCTACCCGAGTGTAGCTAACCAGAGGAGGGGTTCCTCAGGCAGGGCGGGGACCAATGCTGTTTCTCCACTGCCTGAGCAACCGACAAGAACGGGCAAGAAATGTAGTCATCATGGGGGGTTACTGTAAAGGTTCTACCGTCGAACCAGAAGAGCAGTTATGAACGGGGGCTGGCAAGCTCTCAGCGGTTTCTGCCAATAAGCGTGCTGGCAAGTTTTCACAGGTTTCAGCCAACAAATATGGCGTGTGGCCGTGGAACTTCCGAGTGTACAAACAACACATAACAATAACAGTAACAAACAACATTAAACAACATGCTGCAGGTTCCATCAGAAAGGACACCGTTTCTCCCAAGCGGTTCCTTTTTAAACATCATCTGGACACCTCAGTTATCAGTTGAAAATGAAAATGAAATGAAATGAAAATCACTTATTGTCATGAGTAGGTTTCAATGAAGTTACTGTGAAAAGACCCTAGTCGCCACATTCCGGCGTCTGTTCGGGGAGGCTGGTACGGGAATTGAACCATGCTGCTGGCCTGCCTTGGTCTGCTTTAAAAGCCAGCAATTTAGCCCACTGTGCTAAACCAGCCCCTGTTGCGAACAGGGTCGCAAAGGGGTTCTCGCTTTGGGAGTCAGACTCAAAGTCGTCATCTTCTCCCGGATGCCATACTCTCAAATGTATAAGGGCTGATAGGGCTGCATGGTGCGATTTGGGGTCCATCTCGTCGTTCTGGACGAGCCTGTATGAATTATCACAGTGCCAAAAGGTGGTGTCTAGTTCTGTGGGGACGGAATCGTCATCGTAGGGCGGTGGTCTTTGGTGGGGTTTGTTGAGGAAAGTGATGAGGAAGGGATCACTCGAATCGTGGTCAGATTCGCTGGGTGTGGGTCCTGTTGCCTGGGGATAGTAGGGAGGCGTGCTGTGGCTAGTGTCTGTGTCACAGTCGCTGTCGCTGCTGCTGCTGTATGTGGGCGTTCTGGGGCGGAGTCTAGAGGTTGGGGGTGGAGTCGAGGGCAAGTCCGTGGATGTGGTGGGCTTGTTGGGGGAGGGTAGGGATACGCTGGCTGTGGGCGGGGTGTGGTCTGCTGCGTCGAGCATGACGTGGTGTGCGTGATTGGACTGTGGGCCATATGCCTTAAGCTGGCTAATATGGAACCACGCAGTCTTTCCGTTGGGGTACTTGATCTTTTCCACTGAGGGGCTTACTTTGTCCGCAATGGAGTACGGACCCGAATACTTCGGTGACAGGAATGTGCTGGGGTTATAGATGGAGAGCATGACCTGCTGTCCTACCTCAAACCCAGTCGCATGCACTGTCGTGTCGAAACAGGCCTTACTCTGTTTCTTCCTTGTGCCTAATCTTACTGCGGCTGCTAGCTGAGCCGTTTTTACATTCTCCACTAACTGTTTGACTGCGTTCTCGTGTGTGAGGGCCGTCACTTCGGGGCTGGTCAAGTCCAATCCTAATAAAAATTCTGTGCCTTTCATGGGGCGTCCGGTCATGAGGGTGTGTGGGGTGTAACCTGCGGAAGTTGAGACAGTATTTCTCAAAAACATCAGCGCAAAAGGGAGGACTGAATCCCAAGTGGTGTTGTTTTGTTGGACCATTTATCTGAGGGTGGCTTTTAGGGTCCGATTCATGCGCTCCACGATACCACTTGACTGGGGGTGGTATGCGATGAGGAATTTTTGGGTAATGCCAAATATCGTGAGGACGTTCTTCATGACACGTCCCGTAAAATGGGAACGTTGGTCGGATTCAATGCTGCGGGGGAGTCCCCATCTCGTAAAGATGTGGTGGGTTAAGATCTTTGCGGTGGTCTTTGCTGTGTTCGTTCTAGATGGGAATGCCTCTACCCATTTCGTAAAAGTGTCTATGACGACTAATACGTATATGTAACCATTCCTGCAAGGGGGCAATGGTCCTATAAAATCGATCTGGAGGTTAGTCCAGGGGCCATTAACGGGGCGGGTGTGACTAAGCTGAGCCTTCTTTGCGCATCTGTCCGGATTGT
This sequence comes from Scyliorhinus torazame, assembly GCF_047496885.1. Classification (NCBI taxonomy): domain Eukaryota; kingdom Metazoa; phylum Chordata; class Chondrichthyes; order Carcharhiniformes; family Scyliorhinidae; genus Scyliorhinus; species Scyliorhinus torazame. The sequence continues at coordinate 209,988,629 of NC_092707.1, forward strand.
TCTGGGCACAGATAAGGCAATTCTCAACGTAGTGCGTTACGTCTTCTTTTAAACGTGGCCACCAACAGAGCTGCCTGAGGTGGGCTGTAGTGGGATCAAGTCCCTGATGCCCATGACTGTCATGGAACAAACAAATAAGTTGATTCCTGTCCTGTTCAGGAACCACATAAAGGGTGTCTTTTAACACCACACTGTCATGTGTGGTCTGTGCATTTTAAAATCTAATGTAAGGTGCTGGAAATAGTCCTTTCAAAATCTCCCTGAGATTGCTATCCTGCTTCTGGGCCTGCACTAAATCCTCGATATTAGTCTGCGAGACCTGAACTGCATTCACTGGTGCGTTTTCGGGGGGTGTCCAAAAATATCCATGCCTGGAACCTGCTTTTCGTCGGCGTTTACATATCCAGGGGGGGAGGAACGGTGGTGACTGCGAACTTTAACAATACCAAAGATCCTGTCCTGTGCTTTCTCTAAAATGTGGCGGAGCAATGGGGCTGAAGGGAGGGACATTCCGTCTGCGGCAACAAATCCTCTTGCTTTCCACAGGGGTAGGAATTCTGTAAGGCTGTTGCAGACATAGAGGCTGTCCGAGTATATGTCTGCTGGGCTGGGGAAGGAATCTGGGTGATCCACAATGTATGCAACGGCTGCTGGTTCTGCCGCCTGTGCGCCTAGGTGGCCTGGTAGCTTTGAGGAGATCTCTTCTAGGGCGCGTCCCTGCGCGTCCTCAACATAAATGCCGCATCCTGTAATGCTCTTCCCTTCTAATACTGTGGAAGAACCACCCACATATATCCTTAAAGGAGCGCACGTGTCTGTGTGCTGGGGGCTCTGGGGTGAACTACCTATCTTTCTGGGGGGTGTTTTCGCAATAAAGGGGCCTGTGTTGTGGTGCGGTGAGATGATTTCACATTCGTGGGGGGTGCCTGGGTACTGAAGATTATCGGCTGAGAAAGTGTGGGTCTTGGTCCTTTTAACAGTGCTGTCCCGTCCCTGCAAAAGAAGGGTCCATCTAGCTGTTCTAATTTGGCTAACTGTACCGTCCTTAAGTCGTCCGTCAAGTAAAAGTTGGGTGGGGGGGTGTTCCGTGAGGATTGTGATGGGGTTTAGTCCGGTAATGTAGGAAAAATACTGAACCACCCAGAAAACTGTGAGCAGGTGCCTTTCACAGGCCGAAAATCCTTGCTCCACAGGATCTAAAAGTCTGGAGGCATAAGCCATGGATCTTAACTGTTCGTGCCGTTCCTGGAGGAGCACGGCCTAAAGGGTGCGGTCGGTGCTATCTATCTCGATAGCATAGGGGGAAAGCGGGTCTGGAATTTGTAGTGCGTGGGCTGCAATGAGGGCTCTTTTCAAAGCATCCACAGCATCCGTATGCTGTGGAAGCCATTCCCAAGGGGCTCCTCTCTTTAGGAGTTCCGAGAGGGATGCTGGCTTGCTGGCGAAACCGTCAATATGGTACCGGCAGTAGCCAACCAGCCCTAAAAACGACCGGAGGGTTGAAACATTCTGGGGAAGGGGCAATTTAGCGATCGAGTCAATTCTTTTGTGCTCGATCTCACGTTTACCGTGCGTGATAATCGTACCCAAATATATCACCTTGTTTTCCAAAATCTGGGCCTTTTGGGGATTTACTTTGCAGCCAATCTGTTGTAGGAGTTCCAGGAGTTCAGACAGAAGCTCGATGTGCTCTGCCTTAGTGTCTGTCTGCAATAATAGGTCGTCCACATACTGGACCAGACATTCGGGGTGAGAAAATTTCGATAATCCATTTGCCAGCTGTCGGTGGAAAATGGAGCGGGAGTTGTGGAATCCTGGTGGAAGGCATGTCCACGTGTACTGCTGACTTTTAAAAGTGAAGGCAAATTTGTATTGGTGCGCTTTTGCCAATGGAATGGACCAGAATCCGTTACTGACGTCCCAAACCGTAAAGTATTGTGAGTTGAGTCGCTGTTTGAGCATGGTCTCGGGACGTGGGGCTACCGTGAGGGCTGCTGCGGGGGTGACTTTGTTGAGTTCCCGGTAATCGATGGTCAGTCGCCATGATCCATCGGGCTTTCTCACAGGCCAAATCGGGGCATTATTAGTGGAGGCTACTGATCTGAGTACACCCTGCTCTAATAAGCTATCGATAACTTTTGAGATTTCTCCCTCTGCCTCTTGGGGAAATCCATATTGCTTTTGGGGTCTAGGGTCAGGTCCTGTGATTTGAACGGAACCAGTCATCCGGCCACAGTCTTGTTTGTGGGTCGTGAATGCTGTCCTGTGCTTCTGCAGAACTGCCCTAACCTGCCTGTCTGTGCTAATCGCGGTCGGGTCAAACCAGAAATCGCCGACTGCGCTAATCTTGTTTGCGTATTCACCTATTGTGAGCGTTGCGGGGGCTCTTGTGGATTTTGCCATTCTCCAAACACATTGGTTTACCGGATCAAATGAAAGGTGGTGGGAGTTCATAAAGTCAATTCCCAAAATGTGTTCTGCTGTGTGGGGTAGATCGACTAAAACTATGGGGTGCTTTGTCGTTATATTGCCAATCTGAATGGGTACAGGGGCTGTGATGTGTCCCTGCTGTGAGTGCTCTGTGAAGCCGCTGAGGGTGATTGTGGCTGTAGTGGGCCACGTGTCTTTCTGAAACATGGTGGAGGAATTAATTGTGGTGCGGGACCCTCCTGTGTCCCAGAGAAATTTGATGGGCTGTCCCCGTATCTTTGCTGCAACTACCGGTCGGCCGGACCTATCCCAAAGGGTGTCGCAGACCCAATTGGGGGAGCCCGAACACCGTCAGTCCGTTCCGTTCAGGTCCATCTGGTCTGAACGGGTGCTCACACTATGTATGGGCTCTGTCCTATTCTTATTCAGAGTGCCTGCCTGTTGGGCTCTCTGTGGCTTTCGTGAGGCATTGCATTCTCGTGCAAAGTGTCCTAACTGTCCACAGTTGTAACACTCCTGTGGCTTTTGTGGGGGGCTGTTCCTGCCTTCGTTCACCCATGCGGGGTTCTGGTGCGTTTTCACCGCTTGGGTGTCTGCTTCTGCCAGCTGTTCCTCGGGTTTCCTAACTGCGGGTTTGTTTTGGACAGATTGCTCCCAGGAGCGGGACAATCTCTTTAAAACCCATTTCTCATTATGCGCTTCTTCTGAGGGGTCATAGTTGGTACAGGCATTTTGTCCTGCCTCTGTGGCATGGGAGATGAGGGTGCAGGTCTATTTGGCCATACCGTCTTGGGACAAATGGGCGCGGTCTAGATTACCGGAAACTGCTGAGAAATGGATCCACAGGCGTCCAGCAAAAGGGTGTTCCGTCTTTTTCTGCCTGCACTTATTCAGGCCTTCTACTGGGTCACCTCTGTTGTAGCTGATCGCGTCTCGGATCGCTGCGTACATCTCTGCAAGGGTGCCTCCTCCGACATTCTGTGGGTCGGGAAGGGCTGCTACGACCGAAGGGTCTAAACTCAAAACTGTGAGCTTCACGTGCTCACGCTGATCCAGGCCGTACATGGTCGCCTGCTGCCTTACTCTAGCAAAGAAGTGGTGGGGGTCTGAGGTGGGGAGGAACGGTGTGATTTTCTCGCACGCATCCCGTAATTGGGTCACGGTTAAGGGGGTGGTATAAAGAAATTTTTTATCTCCGTCCGATGTGACTGTGCGGTGGGTGGTTACTGGATTCATTGGTGCCTGAACTATCTGCAATGTGGGGGTTGGGGCGCTTTTCTCTTCTGGGGCTTTCCTTGCGCACATGTTCCCTGAACATATCTGTGCGCGGTCTCCACTTAATTCTTCCCAATCCGGGCCGTCTTCTGTATCTAACTGGGATCCAAAGGTGCTGTGGAATCCATTCTGAACTGAAAGCAAAGACTGCAGTTCTGCAATCTGCTTCCGGCACTTTGCGTGATCTAATGAGCTTTGTCTCTGCTCCGTGGTGGCAGCATGGAGTGCTCGTAATGCTGCTTTCAGGTCGCTACACTGCCTTTGCAATGCCTCTACCTGTTTCTCTGTTTCCTCTCTTACCAGGACTGCACCTTGCGTGTCCTGATAGGCCTTTTCGTACTGTGTCTGGAAGCTGCTTAGGTGCGCCACACAAGACTGGTGTGCCCACTTGGCATCATCCACCTCTCCGTCCTTTGCTGCTAACTTCCTTCTCAACTCTATGTTCTCTTTCTCAACCTCACTTACATCGACCTTGCTCATTCGATGTATTCCTTCTATCTCTTTACGGAGCGTCCGAACGACCTCCTCTGTGCCTCGCAATTGTGCCAGACAGGACACGATTGCCATCGGCTTGCGAGCTTATCCCAATGAATCTTATGAATCTCTGACAGGTTCTCCAACCAAGTATGTCCTATACTCCCGGGTCCGGTTTCCTCATTGTCACAGAACTCACTCCAAAGGGGTGAAATCAGGATATTTCCTGATTTCCTCTTCCCAAACGGGACACTGACCTACTCTGCTGCTGGTCGCTGCGACCACAAATTCTTTAGGGTTCATGAGGCGTTGCATTGCCTGCATTGCCATATTTCTTCTCTAAATACTCTCTTAAAATTTGGAACGAGGGGTACTAAGGCGGTGCTGTAATTACGGGTACGGCTTTCGCTATTTTCCGGAATACAAACTCCCGACAGTTTTTTGCAACAAAAATCTATCAGTTTTACCTTATAGCCCTGTTAGTTACGCATGCATTAACACATTTCCGAATTATTAGGATTGATCAGAACTGCTTGAACACTTGTGGTTACTTCTGCTCCCAATTGGATTTCTAATTCAAATTTTGGGTTCTCACGGAGTGGTTAACCCACTTCTAAGTCGGGTCCCGTCTGGATGTCGCGAGTAATATGTTGCTAACTTTTGGTTGGCTCTTAATTCGTAATTTGCTCTGTTTGTTTAATCTTTGCTCGAGAGTCGCCAGGTATCTTTATGATACCGCCACGAGGTTCAAGTTCAAGTACTGATCAAAAAGTCAACACACCAATTAATAAGATTCAAATCAAAACACATTTATTATATACAGTAAGTCACTACTTATGCATATAACTCTACTTTCTAGACTATTTCTATCACTAAAAGGCCTATACTTAGCTTCGGACTGGCCCACAAGGTCAGGGGAACAAATGGCCTTTTGTTCAGGTCCTGAGTCTGCAGGAATCAAAAGCTGGTCTGGACTTGTAGCTAGGAGTGCCTATCTCGTAGCAAGCATTGACTGGAGACTTACTTGGTTGATGTGGCCGCTTGGGCAGTTCACTCTCAGGGGTTGATTCGCGTTGTTGAGTGACCCTGCCAAGAAGACCGATTTGAACTTGGGGGCTTAACTTTATAGTCCCCAGGGGCTTCCCGCCCTTCGGGGCGGACCCCGTACCTGGTTCCAAGTGATTGATTTCTCCAATACTGGAGTTGTTCCCTGATCGCTGGGCGGTCGCTGAGTGTCCGTTGGCCTTCCTTTGTCTTGGCTCCTGCTGGTGCCGAGGAGTCTGGCTTGGCCTTATTCACCTTAAATGTTTCCATTGTACCCGGGGATCGCTCACTAGTATGCAGATGGCTGCTTGTTTCAGTGCTGTCTGGGCTTTTGCAAGTTCTAATACACAGGTTGTCTGCACTTGCTAGTTTTCGCCTGTGTTGGCTGAATTTCCCTGTAGTTTTTGTGGTTCTCCAGTTTAAGTCGGGAAGTGGCCAACCCAGGTGGCTCCAGACCGTAAGTGAAAGCGCTAGTTTTTTGGTCGCCGCGAGGATGAGGCACTGGCGGATGTAGTCGGACCCTATGCCCGTAACAAATGCGTCTCTCATTAGCAAATTCGAGTGTTCCGTGGCCGAAACGGCCTGACAGTCACAGTCTCTAACTAGGGGGCGCAGGGCGCGCCAGAAATCTTCCACCGACTCACTGGGAAGTTGATGCCGTGTGGAGAGGAGGTGCCTGGCGTAGAGTGTGTTAGTCCGCTGAGCGTAGTTTTCCTTCATTAGCGCCATGGCCTCTGCGTAGGTCGGCACGTCCTGGACAAGTGGAAAGACGGAGCTCAGCCGCGGGTAAAGGATCTGAAGCTTCTGTGCTTCTGGAATTTTGTCTGACGCAGACCCGATGTACGCTTCAAAACAGGCGAGCCAATGTACAAAGTCCTTTTTGGCGGTGTCTGCTTGCGGATGCAGCTGTAGGCGATCCGGCTTGATGCGGAGGTCCATCTTCTGAAAATCTCAGTGTAATAAATTGATGCACGATCAATTACACAAAGACGAGAGTAGGATGTAATCGAGGCTTTATTACACTGAGATGTGTGGCCTCCTACAGCAGCTGACGAAATGGCTGCTGTACTGGGAGCACACATATTTATACTCCGCCTACTGGGCGGAGCCGGCAGGCAGGGATCTCCCCCCCGTACCTGTAGTACAGGGGCCTTACTGTTCAGCACCTATATTAACATCCTCTATATACAATATATACATCAGTGGTGACTACCGCACTTCTGATGCTTGGACCACTCAGGTGGCTCTTTACAATCACTCCCGATCGAGTTTCCTGCAATATCGTAGTGTGTTTCACCCTTCACTATCTGGCAATGTAAAGAGGTGATCCCTTGCCAGAAGGTGAACTGGATGAGGATGAAAACTCATCAGAGGGTGAAGATCCAGAGGCCCAGGAACCTCTGGATGCTGCTGAGGATCAGTATGAGCACGATGATACCATGGAGAAAGGAAGACGTGGGACACATGAGCGTGATACTTTAATTGTTGATATGTTATGGAAGTTAAGTGAAGCCATATGGCCACATCTCTCCTCCCTCTCAACGCCATTCCCTTTCATCCCAGTGGATGTCCACTCACAGCAAGAACAAGTCTTCTGGCCTCATGAATCGCCAGGCCATGATCTATGCTTTGGTCCATGATGAATACGCTCACTTTGGGAACTGCGAGTCCACTGAGGAACCAGAGCGATGCGAGAGAAGACTTGCAACTTTCCCTGCAATCTAACGATGCAAACACTGCTGCGATTAAGGTGAAGGCATGCCGGGGGATCGCCTCCTCCCATGCAGGTTTTATGTTCTGCCACTAACACTGAGGATGCACAAGAATATCAGTGCTGATGAGTTGCGGAGTTCCTTGAGAAAGAAGGGTTAGAAACGTTTATTTCACACATTTCAGATAAAGATTTAAACACATCTCCCTGACATCACACAAGCAGCGGAGACTAGTTCAACAAAGTTCAACATCACATGAATGTTAATCTCAGGGTGGGACACTGAGTGGGAGGATGGCGACAAACTCGACACAAGAGGTTCCCAATGTACAAATTCACAAGGCCTTCCATTGATTGATTCACTCACATAATCATCAAATGTTTTCCCAAAAGTGTCATTTCTTAGCAGTGATAGCACACCTGTGACCAGAAAGTGACATCAACATTTGGTCCCTTTCCTAATCCTACTGTTACACCCGAGTCCCGACATCTGCGCCAGAGGTAGAGGCTGCCTGCTGAATGCTATGTCCTGATGCCTGTGGTAACCTTGGTGGACATCCTCTGGTGGCCTGAGGCCTGGAGGGCCCCAGCCTGATAAGAGTATCTTGCTCAGGGGCAGAAGTGCCCTCGGTGGCCCTGAGCAGCTGGAGTGGATAGAGTCACAGCCAAAGGGGATTGTGAGTGGCTGCACAAACTTGTCGTGTCCGGAGAGGTGGCCCCGGGAGGTCTGACTAACACTCATCCTCCCTATGGGCGCATGGGAGCCTCACCCTAATTCCTAGTGCACCTTGAGGGAGGCCAAAGTGCCCTCTTCCACTGTCGCCTACATCGTGTTGATATCCACCAGAGTTTGTGGCCATGGGGTGCAGGGCTGTGTGCATACTGGGCAAGACTTGCTGGACCAAGGTCTCCATGGTGGATGCCAAACTTCCCGTGGTGACCTCAAAGCGCTGGCATGTCGGAGCCACAACATCAGACAGAATGCAGACTGGCTCCTCCATCGTCCGCTCTAGCCTGCTGAGCGACTGACAAATCCCTGCCTGACATTCTGTCGCCAGTTACTGCATCCCTAGCATTGAGTTAATGGCTGCTTCCAGAGACTCCTCATCTGATTGGGACTGAGCAAGTGTCTGTTCTCCAGCAGCCCTCAGAGTGCCAGAGACATGGGCTGTCCTTGCCTCTGACTGCTGCGGAGATATGCCAGTGAGGTGAACTCCAGCGAGTCCTAATCCAGAGCTGTTTCCCACCGAGGTGTGTGTCTCTGCGCTGGGGAAGGGTGCAGATGAGTGCTGTGATGGTTCCTCCAGAGTTTCCTTTCTGGCCATGGTCTGGGTCCTAGGACTCGTGCTCAACTTCGTTGCGGGCCTTGAAGTGCTGGTGTTTAGGAAATGGAGAACATAGTTTCAGTTGATGAGCATGGGAAATAGAAGACTGTATGTGACTGAGTGTGGTTGTCAGGATTTGGTGAAGTGGTGGAGCTGTGATCCGGACTCTTCATCAGAGGACTGTGTTCTTCTAAGTCTAACTTCTGTTTCTCCCAAGTCTGTGGTTTGCAGCATGCAACAAGAAGAAAATATTAACAAATCTAAAACTAAAGAAGATAAATCCTACATTCAAGAATATTACTCAGATATGGCAGAGATATTCATGGTCGATGATTATTCTGTTAGTATCAAGATTGAAAATCTAAATAGAACTCTACTAATGGTAGATGAATCCAATATATTGATGGAATTGCATATTGTTGATACATCGGATAGCAGTAACCTGACAAATGAACGACCAGAAGAGAAAGACTCCACAGAGAGAGCACTGAAAGACACCACAGCAAGAGCAATGAAAGACTCCACAGAGAGAGCATTGAAAGAATCCACAGAGAGAGCAATGAAATACTCCAGAGGGAGAGCAATGAAAGACTCCACAGAGAGAGCACTGAAAGACTCCACAGAGAGCAATGAAAGGCTCCACAAAGAGAGCACTGAAAAACTCCACAGAGAGAGCAATGAAATACTCCAGAGGGAGAGCAATGAAAGACTCCACAGAGAGAGCACTGAAAGACTCCACAGAGAGCACTGAAAGACTCCACACAGAGAGCACTGAAAAACTCCACACAGAGAGCGATGAAATACTCCAGAGGGAGAGCAATGAAAGACTCCACAGAGAGAGTGGTGAAAGACTCTATAGGAAGATCACCGCAAGACCCCAGAAAGAGAGCACTGAAAGACTCCAGAAAGAGCGCAATGGAAAAAGAAGACTATGAAGGTCTATCTAGTTTCTTTGATCAACAAAAAGAAGACTATTAAGGTCTGTAGTGATCTCCATATGTGCATGTACACAAGGGGTTAATGTGTAATCAGTAGCACCACATGATCACCAGAGGGCCGGACCAACAGGGGTATAAAAGGCAGCCACATTGGGTCTCTCTCTCTTGGGTGCACTGTGACCAAAGCAATATCAGACTAATTCAGATGGCTAGTGGAGTTACATATAGTTACCATAGTTAGATCTTGTTAACCTTATCACTAGTATCAAAGTTAAAGTAAAGAACTCATGCAATTATTGTTGTAGTTACTCAATAAACCTTTTGTTACTACTGGACGAGTTTGAATCTTCTTCATCGAGATTCAGAATACCTCATCACTAACCAAGGATTGAGTAGCACATGTTACCTACCACACAGGTAACAAAACATGGTACCAGGTGAGTGGCTTTAACAGAACTAGTTAGATTAGGTTAGACCAAAAGAGAAGAAAATTCAGACTGGACATTCAACTGTGGAAAACTTCACAGTAAATGGATCCTCGACGACTAACTATGGGACTCATTGGACCTTTAGGGCAGCTGGAAATAACTGGTAATTTAAGTTATGACTGGAAAAGATTTGAACAGATATTCCAAATATTTATCGCAGCTAATGATTTCAGCACGGATTCTGACACAACAAAAATAGCACTACTACTCTCAATAGGAGGGCATGAAGCTAGAGAAATATATAATTGCTTTGATTACTTAGAAGGTGAAGACAACACCAAAATAGAAGTAATACCCCGAAATTTGATGAACACTGTAAGAGTCAGTCTGGTGAGATGCTGGAAAGATTTAATTCTTATCATAAATACCAGAGAAACGGAGGGCCCATCACTGATTTTATTACAAATCTCAAGTTAATACCACAAGGTTGTGATTATGCTGATTTCAGAGACACTGTGATAATGAATCAATTAATTTCTGGACTATCTGATAAAAATTTGAGTGAAGAACTATCACAAAGTAAGTATCTAACTCTAGAAAGTGCTATACAAAAATGTCTTGCTTATGAACAAACACAAAATCAATACATTGAGTCTCTACAAACACAGAATCATTATCTAGAAAACAAAATTGGTAAAAATGGTGTGAATACTCACCACAAGGAAGAGGCTGGATCTCACTCCATGTAACAGCGCTTTTTGATTGGCAGCCATCTTGAGCGAGAGTGTTCCGGCCAGTACGCACATGCGCACTTCTGAAAAAGAAGGAAAACGGCAAACTACACTTGCGCACATGCGCAGTTGGGAAAAGAGCACACAGTCAAGGAAACTTGAGTTGCGCATGCGCATTCGATTCCTACACATGATGTCACAAGTGTCATGACGTCAGAGGACCCAGACCATGCCCACCTAAAAGGGAAATGCACGAAAATGAACATAAAGAAATTTAAACTTGCAAAACCCAATTTTCTTACCTCAAAAGACAGAACAATGCCCGAACCCCTACACCAGCAGTTGAAAATAACTTTCACAACACTCTGGAACAAGCAGTCTGCACAACCCAAAGTGAAGAGCACAATGACAAATCCGAAATCAAAGAAGATGATTTGTTCATTGAACATGATGAGAACGATAACAACGCCAAAACATAAAGAGATGATTTGTCTATCGAACAATACACACAATACGACTAATGGCTGAGTTATTCGGATATGCTGATCACAGCATCAGCAACAAGGTTGAAAAGCTCAACACGACTCTTCTCATGGTAGATGAATCCAATACCATAAATGCCATGGCAGATCGTCGATACATTGGATGGCAGCAATACCCAAGAAGAAGACAACGCCACACAGAGACCACAGATCGACTCCATTGAGATAGCACAGATCGACTCTACAGCGAGAACACTGCACGACTCCACAGAGAGAGCGATGACAGACTCCACAGAAAGAGCGATGAAGGACTCCACAGAGCGAGCGAATAAAGACTCCACAGAGCAAGCGATGAAAGACTCCACAGAGAGAGCGATGAAAGACTCCACAGAGAGAGCGGCGCAAGCCTCCACAGACAGCTCGGTGACAGACTCAAAAATTGAAGCAAGCAAACACTCCATAGCGAACGCCATGCATGAACAAGACTATGAAAGGCTACCAAGTTTATGTGAACAACAAAAAGACTATGACAATCTACCCAGCTTATTTGAGCCACCAAAAGAAGGCTATGAAAGTCTACCCAGCTCATTTAACCAACAAGAAGACGCTGAATGTCTGCCCACTGTATGTGAGACAAGTGAGGAAGAAATCACAATTCCCATACAGAATGTGCAGGATCACAGCTCGTCTGCACAGAAGCACTCAACAATCAGAGGACGGCTACTCATGAGTCCAGAGAGACCATGTCAAATGAAAGAGTGAAGATTTTGACTCCAGAAGAGGAGCACCAAGAAACCAAAGGTGATTCAAATGAATCAATAATAACTCCAGAAGAGGAGCACAAAGAGATCACAGATGATTCAAGTGAACCAGAAATGACTCGAGAAGAGGAGTACCAAGGAAGCAAAGAAGAAGAATCAAATCCACCACAAATGACTGATGTCACCAACATCAATGCAACATCAGATTATTCTCACAATTCTCAAGAAGAAACGCTCAATGTAACAGATACCACAACAGACACTGACACCAATAACTGTGACAATGACTCACATCATCCACACGGACCACTCATTGAGTGCAACAGGAACAACAAAAACTGCAAGAAGCACAGCAGAAACAAGAACAACAACAGCAACAACGAAAACAACATGCAGCACAACAAGAGCAAAAACAACAAGAAGCGCTGCAGACACAAGAACAACGACAGCAACATCAAAACTACAAGAACAACAACAAAAACAACACGAAGCATAACAAAAACAGAAACAACAAGCATGACAAAAACAACAAGAATGACAACAACAAGAACGAAAACGACCAAGACAGAAAAGACAACAATGAAACAACGACCTGTACAACATGGTACAACTCTGCACATGAAGGACAATGCCACAGCACACTGCAAAACAATGGCCAGAGTACAAACATGCCATGGCATGGCAACAAATCTCACAAATTCACATTTGCTCCACAACAAACAAGCAAGGTGACATGCAGAATCAATACCACAAACAGAAGAAAATGTCCAGGTCAGACAACAAAGATGACATACAGAATCAATACCACAAACACAGGAAAAAGTTCAGGTCAGACAACTAAGATGTAACACAGAATCGCTGCCGCAAGCAGAGAAGAAAAAAGCATAAATCAGACAACAAAGTGATTCGACCATTCAAATACCTCATTGATGACTTCTTGGCTACTTAAACACTGGAACACTGACGACGTTCACAAAGAAATAACAACATCAACATCACCACTTCAACAACAGAAGAAGAAGGCAACTCGACCGAACAAACTCATAAAGTATGGACTCACAACATTTTTTTAAATTAAGATTGGACTCATAAATATTAATTGGCTTTGTATAATCATCAAGATCATCACAACTTATACATAACATCATTTGTCTACCTATTTCACGCAAGCAAAAAAAACCTAACAGGCTAAATGTATTAACATTCGACGGACTAACTCATTGATTTTCTGTAATGCATTTGCAAACTGCATCCATTATGTTTGTTCAATTTTCTTTACAACATACAGAAAATATGCAACACGAAAAAAAGGGGGATGTAGTGATTTCTATATGTGCATGTACACAAGGAGTTAATGTGTAATCAGTGGCACCACATGATCACTAGAGGGCCGGACCAACATGTCCAAAGATGTGCAGGTAAGATGGATTGGCCATGATAAATTGCCCTTAGTGCCCAAAATTGCCCTTAGTGTTGGGTGGGTTTACTGGGTTATGGGGATAGAGTGGAGGTGTTGACTTTGGGTAGGGTGCTCTTTCCAAGAGACGGTGCAGACTAGATGGGCCGAATGGCCTCCTTCTGCACTGTAAATTCTATGATAAAGTATCTATGATTCTATGAACAGGAGTATAAAAGGCAGCCACATTGGGTCTCTCTCTCTCTTGGGTGCACTGTGACCAATGCAATAGCGGACTAGCTCAGATGGCTAGTGGAGTTACGTATAGTTACTGTAGTTAGATCTTGTTAACCTTATCACTAGTATCAAAGTTAAAGTAAAGAACTCATGCAATTATTGTTGTAGTTACTCAATAAACCTTTTGTTACCACTGGACGAGTTTGAATGTTCTTCATCGAGATTCAGAATACCTCATCACTAACCAAGGATTGAGTAGCACATGTTACCTACCACACAGGTAACAAACCAAGGTCTATCCACTGTACTTGCAAATAGTGACAAAGTGATCACAAGTAGCATACAAGCTGTGCAGGACAAAAGTGAGATTGACAGATCTCAGCTGGATTGTACAACAAAAAAAACATTACAAATTGGAGTGCAACAATGAATGAATCAATTGAAACACATTAATTGTAAACAACCTACAAGAAAATGACATCTTGGGAAGTAGACTCCAGAAGAGGAGCACCAAGAGATCAAAGATAAATCAGATCATCCAGGAGGGACTGATGTCACAAAGCTCAACAATTCATCACATCATCCACAGGAACTTGAGATCATAAAGTGCAGCAAACCATCAGATAATACAAAGGACATTGATACTAAAAAGTTTGAAAATGAATCAAACAATCCAGAAGAAACAGTTCTTGAGCACAAAAAGAGACACTACGGAACGACAGACTGTACACAATGGTACGACTCTGAAACCGAAGGACAACTGAACAGCACAGTCCAATGCAATGGCAAGAAAGTGTTGAAATTTGCAGTCATGCTTGACAGACCATACAGTATGGAAAGAAATCCAGATGGCAACCGTGCAAGGGATTGCAGGACTGTGTGTGAAACACAGCTACAGGTCGAGGTGGAACAAACAAAGGTGTGTTTTTAATGAGTTCGTATTTGCTCAAAGACCAAAAAGCAAACCAGTTTTTCAGGAAAAGGACACACTGAATCGACACCATAAGCACAGAAAAAAGACCTGGGGCAGGATTCTCCGACCCCCCGCCGGGTCAGAGAATCGCCAGGGACTGGCATGAATCCCACCCCTGCCGGTTGGCGAATTCTCCGGCACCGGATATTCAGCGGGGGCGGGAATCGCGCTGCACCGGTCTGCGGGCAACCCCCCGGCGATTCTCTGGCCCGCGATGGGCCGAAGTCCCGCTGCTGGAATGCGTGTCCCTCCGGCGAGAATCAAACCACCTCTCATCCCAGTGGGACTAGGTGGCGCGGGCGGGCTCCGGGGTCCTGGGGGGGGGGCCGCGGGGCGATCTGGCCCCAGGGGGTGCCCCCACGGTGGCCTGGCCCGCGATCGGGGCCCACCGATCCGCGGGCGGGCCTGTGTCGTGGGGGCACTCTTTTCCCTCCACCTCGGCCACAGTCTTCACCATGGCCGACGCATAAGAGACCCCTCCCTGCGCATGGGTGGGGATGACGTCAGCAGCCGCTAATGCTCCCGCGCATGCGCGGACTTCCGCCGACCGGAGGAGTCCTTTCGGCCTTGACTGGCGTGGTGCCAAAGGCCTTTACCGCCGTCCGGCGGCATGCCAACCACTCCGGCGCGGGCCTAGCCCCTCAAGGTGAGGGCTTGACCTCTAAAGGTGCGGATTCTCCGCACCTTTGGGGTGGCCCGACGCCGGAGTGGTTCCCGCCACTCCATCCCGCCGGGACAGCCCCGCCCCGCAAAGTAGGGGAGAATCCTGGCCCAGGTCAGACAACAAAGGTGGTTCAACCAGTCGACCACCTGATCGATTTGAGCTTATGACTTGCTGGTACCTCAACACTACCAGAGTGAAGACTGAGTACAGACTCAATTTGTGGGCTGTAAAACATTCTTTTTTGAATTGTTAACTACTGTACAATTTCTGTACTCAATTACATGTAAAGAACATACAATGCTTTTTACTCTACATATGTTTGTAGAAATCTCTAAACACCTTTGAAGAAAAAGGGTGTGTAATGATATGTATATTGACTGTGGTGTAAAGAGTTAACACCCGCCGGCTGCCGACCGATTCCCGCCCCTGTTGAATCTCTGGTGCTGGAGAATTTGGCGGCCGGCGGGGGCGGGATTCTCGCTGCTCCACGGCGATTCTCCGACCTGGCGGGGGGTCGCAGAATCCCACCCCATGTGACTTCGGGATCCTGGGATTAGAAAATGATTAGATGATTAGGAGGTAAGAGTGAGGAGAAAGCTGGAATAGGGTCAGGCATAGAGAGCAGTTGTATACTTGAGAGTTATGTAAGTTAGGGATAGAATAGTTTAATACAATGAGTTACTTGAGGAATTGCTACTTGAGGAATGTGAACAAATCTTAGTAGTGTAATAAGTTTATAGTTTTGTTTGTCAACAAAGCTTTGTGTTCTTTATTCCACACTAAGGATCCAAGCCATCCAGGTAAAGCAGAATAGAGAATACAACAGGCACCAGATTCAATTTCACCCACATTGTCTGTATCCAACTGCACCCTACTCCCCTGAGTCCATTTTGATAGCCCCATTTTACAGTAATTGCAGAGTTACAACAAATAACTGGTATCTTAAGAGTCAAGCTGCTTTCTACAGAATATCACAGCGGTCTGGCCTGGCAAATAAGCTGCCAGAGGCAGTGCTTTTTGGGTTTCAGCCCATTTGACTGACAGGTACAAACTGGGCATGTTATGCCTCCCAGGACAATGTGTCATTATTATAAGCAGGTCTTCTGTAAAGGTCAGCTGCCAAGGTCTGTGGCTGTCCTCGTTTCGATAGCTGACAGCAGTTGATAATTAGATGCATTTGGCTTCAGTGCTGCTGAGGAGAAATTGCAAATGTTTCCAACATTAAATTCACCTCAGACTGGAAGCTGATTTTAAGCCTCCGCAGCTGTTCCTTGACGGGCTGCCTTTGTCTGAATTGTTTGAACTCCTTCACATCCTTCTTGAGAATGCACTCCAAAGTTACTTCACTGGCTGTGAAGTTCTTTCTGACATCCTCAGATCATAGGAGCCATTTTCAGCTGATCAGTTTGGAGATATTTGAAGTGTGGGCCTTAAGGTCAGCCTCTACTCGACATGAGCTGGGCGTCTATGTGACGACCAGCCAGAGAGTGACCTTACCTTCCCCCAATCGCTGTGAATGGGAAGCTCACAATGAGGTTCTGAGATATAGATGTTCTTTGAGGAGGGTGCATGTTTTGGGGGGTCGGGGTGGGGATGGCATTTGGCGATAGTAAGGAGGGTCAGGTTAGAAGTGGAGAGGGCAGGTTCAATGCACTAACTGGTCTATTGCCAATTCCTGTAGTTTGCAAGTCTATGCATATTTCAGATTATGATAGAATCAACGGTAACCGAGAAATTCACCTATGTTGAACCTTTGCTTACACCAATGATGGGACCTGCTGAGGTTGGATTTAAATGAGCTGACTGGAACAGAGACTGCACTCTGCAGAAACTGCACACCCAACTGTTATGACCCCCTGGAAGTAAGGGAGTGTGCACCATCTGCTTCCCATTAAGATCTGTTTGTTGATTATCAATTCCACTGTATAAAATAACAATGCTAAATACAAAATAAAAACTAACAACACCAGCAACCTGCATGGCAGGAGCAGCACATACTCCCAAACGCAGTCAATCGGGCTGCCACCCTGCCCCTCCTGTAGTGCTGGCATCTGGACACCCAGCACCACCCAACGAGCTCCCCTCCACCTTCAGCCTAGCAGCACGCCAATTCCCAGCAGGCGCACCTCCAAACCCACCGCCAAATTGCACTGCTTGGTTTACATTGGATTGGATTTGTTTATTGTCACGTGTGCAGAGGTACAGTGAAAAGTATTTTTCAGCGAGCAGCTCAACAAATCATTAGTACATGAAAAGAAAAGGGAATAAAAGAAAATACATAATAGGGCAACGCAAGGTACACAGTGTAACAAGATAACACTGGCATTGGGTGAAGCATACAGGGGTGTAGGGTTCATGAGGTCAGTCCATAAGAGGGTCATTTAGAAGTCTGGTGACAGTGGGGAAGAAGCTGTTTTTGAGTCTGTTCGTGCGTGTTCTCAGACTTCTGTATCTCCTGCCCGATGGAAGAAGTTGGAAGAGTGAGTAAGCCGGGTGGGAGGGGTCTTTGATTATGCTGCCCGCTTTCCCCAGACAGCGGGAGGTATGGATAGAGTCAATGGTTGGGACATTAACTGATAACAAGTATGAACTCCCCTGGTAATTGGGGGCAGAGCTCCCCCTTAACAGGGAAGGCACCACAGTATAAAAAACAACTTGGGTACAGGTCAGGGAGGGTGACCCTTTAGGGTGTGGGAGTTTAGCAGTGTATCGTAATAAATCTTGTTTTTTCTATCCTACCATGCGTCCTATGAGTGTTTCTTTTTTATAGAATTTACAGTGCAGAAGGAGGCCATTCGGCCCATCGAGTCTGCACTTGCTCTTGGAAAGAGCACCCCACTTAAGTCCAAGCCTCCACATTATCCCCATACACCAGAGCCCCACCTAAACTTTTTAAACACCAAGGACAATTTATCATGGCCAATCTACCTGACCTGCACATCTTTGGACTATGGGAGAAAGCAGGAGCACACGGAGGAAACCCATGCAGACATGAGGAGAGCGTGCAGACTCCACACAGACAGTGGCCCAAGCCGGGAATCGAACCAGGGACCCTGGAACTGTGAAGCAACTGTGCTAACCACTGTGTTACCGTGTTTCCCACCCGGTGGATTCCACACTAACCTGGGAACATTGATTCTGACACAAGGTAAGCATTGGGTCAGCTCCCCTGTAATATACATTCGTACAGCACCTTTCAATGTATTTTCTTTTTTAAAGGCCTAAGACAAGCTGGTACTGCAATCAGCACAAGAGTTCACAGAAGAAAATAAAAATGCAAATTATGCTGAAGAAATTCGAATAAACTGCATCTTTAGTTCAATGTAACGTATTCTTACAGGGAAAAGGGCCATTAATTGGCTGTTCCCGGCTGAAAGTAATTTTACTTTTACCATCTGCCTTTCTTGTACAGATGTAATGGAGTCCAGTGAAGTGAATCCTCCATAAACAGAATTAAAAGCCGCTTTGATGCCAGGGAGAGGTGTTGGAAGGAAAGGAGCTGGATTCCTCGATTCTGAGACTAAGTACCGATGCCGCCGTGGAATCAGTGGTGTTTCATGACAGCAAAAATGGCGCGACAGCTGCACCGATTCAGTGACTCGAAATGGGCCAGCATCATCGCCACGTGGAACGCAACCGGTTCCATGAGAAACGGCGCCGGATTCGTCGGGTCCGTGATTGGCGCACATGAGGTTCACACGCCGTAGCTGCTCTTAAACAATCCTTCCCCCCAGTCAACAAGATGGCTGGAAGGAGAGCAGCGCCACGGTTCAGGCACACTGATCTGGAGACCCTCCTGGACGCCGTGGAGGAGAGATGGATGACCCTGTACCCCGGCCCGCAAGGAAGGCCGCCAGGCACCGGTGTTCACCGTGCCTGGGCGCAGGTGGCAGAGATGGTCAGAGCCTTGGGCAACATCGTCCGGACTGGCATCCAATGCAGGAAGAAACTGCAAGACCTCCTCAGGGCGGCCAGGGTGAGTAGGCAACGCTGCGACCCTGGCATCAACCCCCCTCCCACCCACACACATGTAACCCGACTTCCCCCCCCCAAACCCCCCCCGGGGGACGACCCAACCCCCACTCTGCCCCACATGCCAGCACCCACGCCATCTGCAGTGGCCGAGTGCCCTGGCCACTGATGCCATCGTCTACCCAACCTCTCGGCTGCATGTGTTGGAAAGTTTAACAGTGCCTTCTTTGTGCTTGCCGCAAACCCCCCCCAACCCAGGAGAAGACCGCCGGGTGTGGGAGAAGACCGGAGGGAGAAGACCAGAACGGCGGCCTCTCACCGTGCCCGAGTAGAGGGGACTGGATATGGTCGGCGGAGATTGCCGGTGTGGTGGTCGGCGGTGGGCGAGCAAGTGAGACCGTGTTTGGTTGGGGATCCCATGACACGCGAGTGGACACCCCCCCCCCACCCACACACCCCGTCACCCCCCAAAACCCATATCCCCCCAACCCGCACCCCCTCACCTCCCTCACTCTCCACCCTTTGACTCCAAACCCCCTCCCCCCACGCCTCCTGACCGACTCTCTAACCATACATGCCGTCTTGCGTCTTACAGGGCCTGCCGGAGATGGGGCTGGTCCAGCCGGGGCCCCCCACCCTCAGCCAGTGCCAGAGCCGTTGCCCCCTGGACGGGAAGTGCAGCCCGAACATCAGCCCTCTGCCCAAGACTCCGAAGGAGCTCGGGCCGCAGGAGGACACAGACTTTCCATCACAGCTGTCTCCAACACTCTCCACCATCTCAGTGTCACCTCGGTTGGGCACATTAGTTAAGAAGCTCATGGGACACTATCTGGTGCACACCATACATCGCATTTGGTACAGGAGGTGGAGGTAAGAGCAGCCGAGGGGCCGGACGCTCGGAGGGCAGGCCAGTCCCAGGAACCAGCTGCCGCCCAGACAGGTCCCGGGCTCCTGGAACATCCAGTCCCAGTCACAGTGGGGGCCGCAGGGACCACGGGAGGGATGACGGCCGGTTTCCAGCACCGGCTGGTGCAGGTGGAGAAGTCCATCCACGTGCAGGAGCAGGGAGTGGTGCCGGTCATGCGTGCCACCCAGGTTGACACCGCACGAGTGGCACCCGCGGTGGAGGCAATGGGGGCGACGGTGTCGGACATGGGTCAGAGTGTGCAAGGTCTGGGGCATGCGGGGGCCGAGGCCCAGGACAGGGCTGCCCACTCACAGGCAGCCATGTGCCAGAGTCACATGGACATTGCAGTGGCGCACCTCAGTGTGGCCCAGTCACAGCAGGCCATTGCTGAGGGCGTCGGCGGCATTGCCCAGGTGCAGGCCGGCGTGGCGCAAACACTGGGCAGGGTGGCCCAGTCCCAGAGGGAGAAGCCCGGGGGCCATCGGGCACCCCGAGGGAGGAGGAGGTGATGGGGCCCGTGCCGGTTCCTCCTGTAGGGTAGGTGCCGGAACAGCGCAGCACCTCAGCACCCCCCCCCCTACCTGATCCTGGTGCATTTGGTGGGCAGCGGGCAGAACAGGATGGCACCACACCACCCAGGACGCCCGAGCAGCAGCCGTGCCCATCGAGACCAAGTCGCCCCACGAGACGTGCGCCAACGGTGACCCTTATCACAGGGCAGGAGTCACAGCAGGCCGCCTCCACTCCTGCTGTACCGTCTGGGGAACTACCTAGGTGTAGTTTTAGGGATGGTAAGGCCAGAAAGTTAGACACCAGTTAAGTTGGCACGGGTGCAGAGCACAGCTTAGTTATAGGGCCAGGGCATAGACTGTATATATTTGTTCACAATAAACACCTGTTAACACTGTTGAAACCTGCTTCTGTGCTCTGTCTGCTGGGTGTGGGGTGGGCCGGTCAGTGCTGGCCAGTGGGAGTGGGGCCGAGTGAATGCCCTGTGGGTGGACCGTGCTCCCCACCCTCCCTCCCCCTACCCGCCCAACCGCCCTCAGCACCCCCACCCCAGAGACTCGACGGGACCGTGTGATGGACTGGCCAGCTCGCATGCAGGGATCACCCAGGTGGAAGGTGCTACTGTGGGCAGGAGTTAGACATTGTCTAATGATGTGGAGCACGGAGCTCATCGCAGAGCAGGTTGTCATCATCCTCCATCCCATGGACCAGACCCGCTGTCACTGCCAACCCAGTGCCCCCAGCTCGTCGCGCCGCAGGTATGTGTCATGGAGGGGTGTGTATGCGGGTGGTTTGGTGGTGTGGGAGGTGAGGGGGTGTGGGTCTGGGATGGTGGTGTCCATGCCCCTGACCAGTAACCCCCCTTGCCCCCTAGTTGGTGAAACGTAAGGCGACGAGGTCGTCCCATGGTCCTGGCGATGGAGTTGTGCGGCCTCCCATGCCTGCCTGGGCCTCATGTCCTGCTAATTGTCCCCCTCCTCTGCGTCCTCCTCCTCAGACGAGGCCTGCCCTTCCTCCTCATCCTCCTCCAGCACATTGCCTCTCTGCTGCGCGATGTTGTGTAAGACACAGCAGGCTACCACAATGTGGCTGACCCTCCTAGACTCATACTGGAGGGCCCCTCCAGAGCGGTCTAGGCACCTGGAGCGCATCTTCAGGACTCCGAAGCACCTCTTGACCACGCCCCTGATCGCTGTAAGGGCGTCATTGTAACGGGTCTCCGCATCAGTGCATGGCCTCCGGATGGGTGTCATCAGCCACGAGTGCAATGGATTACCCCTGTCGCCCAGCAGCCAGCCCCGCAGCCAGGGAGTGCACCTCAAACATGTCGGGGATCACCGAGTGTGCCAGTATAAGGGGTTGGTTTAGCACAGGGCTAAAGTGCCTGCTTTTAAAGCAGACCAAGGCAGACCAGCAGCACGGTTCAATTCCCGTACCAGCCTCCCCGAACAGGTGCCGGAATGTGGCGACTAGGGGATTTTCACAGTAACTTCATTTGAAGCCTACTTGTCACAATAAACGATTTTCATTTCATTTCATTTCATGAAGGAGTCATGCACGCTGCCCGGGTATCGTGGCCTGATATCCAGAGGTGGCCATAGGACGACATGCATCCCGTCGATCCCCCTGGACCGGGGGCATCCTGGCGATGGCAGCTAAACCTGCTGCCCGGGCATCCTGGTGGGCGCAGTCCACATGGTACTGGATGTACTGGTCCGATTGGGCATATAGGGCCTCCATGACGGCACGGATGAACCTGTGTGGCGATGTCCGCGAAATACCGGACAGATCCCCACTTGGTGACTGGAAGGACCCCGGGGCATAGAGGTTGAACATGACCGTCACCTTGACAGTCATCGGGAGCAAGTGTTCTCCCCCATACCCCTGCGGTGTGTCAGGTGTGCCATCTCTGGCAGATATGTCACAGAGTCCCTCTGCTCACCTGCAGTCTCCGTCTGCATGCTCGATCCGGCAGCTCCTCAAACGACATGCAGTTAGATTGTAGTCTCTTCCCTCCAACAAATAAATGGTCACCTATTTACATAGAACGCAGCATTTTACTTCAATATTTTTATTGAGATGAAAGCCCACAGTGCTGGGAACTATAAAACTATAAAAACAATTGCATAGTTGGTGATCTAACCATTGGTTAACAGGAATCAGATGGTTAGCAGAGGTTAGATGATTGATAGTAATTAAGTGGTTCACAGTTATTCAGTTGTTATGGTTAACTAGTCAGTAGTGAATAGATGGTGTGTAATATTTAAATGGTTAGTGCTGAGTGATTGACAGTGATTTATTTGGTGGTTCGTGATGATCAGATGGTTAGTAATGGTTAAACAGAAAAACCTTTAGGTTATTTTACTAAGTTGACTCTCCTGAAAATGATCAAGCAAGTTCTAGGATTGATGCACTAAGCGTCAAGAACCACAAAGACATGTGAGACTTTAACTAAGGCTTTAATACACTACATAGGAAGCTTACCCGACACAGACGACCCCAGACAAAATGGGTCCGGTCTCAGAAGTTGGGTCTTATACTTAACTCCCGGGGGAGTGGCTAAGGCGGAGCTCTCCGTGGCCAGGTCAGGTTACATACAGGTGACCGAACCTCTACAGAGCGACAGTACAATACACAGTACCATACACAGGATTACAGGGCCACGTTACACACAACTATTATATAACTATGTACAATGCTAGAGAAGTACAGTGGTGTATCACCACATTCACCCCTTGTTTAGAAGGAAGTCCGGGGTGAAAATATGGAGTAGCAAACATAGTGAACAAACAGGGAGTAACGAACAGAGTCCATCAGGAGGTACCGTGTCGTCAGAGGTCGAGACGAACGATGGGTTTGGTCGATCTCTTTGAACGTCAGAGTTGCGACGCTGAGGTAGTGTCCGGCGGTATCCGTGCGGTCGGTGGTGCTGGGTCGCGAGGCGGCATGACGTCCCCCACCGCTTCGGCTGGCTCGAGGCGAAACTGCGGGATGACAGCGGCTGGTACGGAGTAGTAACAGGCCGAGGGATCGACGGGCCCGTCGGGGTACGCTATGTACGCGTACTGTGGGTTGGCGTGGAGGAGACAGACTCTCTCCACCAGGGGCTCCGCCTTAGAGGTCCGCACGTGCTTGCGGAGCAGGACGTCTCCCGGGGACAGGAGCCAGGACGGAAGCGATGTCACGGATGCCAATCTCCTGGAGAAGAGAAACATCCGCTCATGAGGGGTAGCATTCGTTGCAGTACACAAAAGGGACCGGATGGAGTGGAGTGCGGCAGGGAGGGCCTCCTGCCAACAGGAGACTGGTAGGCCTTTGGACTTGAGAGCTAGCAGCACGGCCTTCCAAACAGTCGCGTTCTCCCTCTCCACCTGTCCGTTCCCCCGGGGGTTGTAACTGGTCGTCCTGCTCGAGGCAACGCCCCTGGCGAGCAGGTACCGATGCAGCTCCTCACTCATGAAGGAGGAGCCCCGGTCACTGTGAATGTAATTGGGATAACCGAACAGCATGAAGAGGTCGTGCAACGCTTTGATGACGGTGGCGGAGGTCGTGTCGGGGCAGGGAATGGCGAAGGGGAACCGCGAGTACTCGTCGATGACGTTGAGGAAGTACGTGTTGCGGTTATGGGTGGGGAGGGGCCCTTTGAAGTCAATGCTGAGACGTTCAAAGGGGCGGGTAGCCTTGATTAGGTGCGCCTTGTCTGGCTTGTAGAATTGCGGCTTGCACTCCGCACAGACTTGGCAGTCCCTAGTCATGGCCTTGACCTCCTCGACTGAGAAGGGCAGGTTGTGACCCTTGGTGTAGTGGGAGAGCCGCCTGACGCCCGGGTGACAGAGGTCATTATGTAGTGCCCGCAGTCGGTCATCCTGTGCGTTGGCACAAGTACTACGGGACAGGGCATCAGGAGGATCATTGAGGTTACCTGGCCGGTATAAGATAGTATAATTGTAGGTGGAGAGTTCGATCCTCCACCGTAATATCTTATCATTTTTGATTTTACCTCGGTGTTTGTTGTCGAACATGAACGCAACTGATCGTTAGTCAGTAACGAGAGTAAATGGTTTTCCGGCCAGGTAGTGCCTCCAGTGCCGGACGGCTTCCACTATGGCTTGTGCCTCCTTTTCAACAGAGGAGTGGCGGATCTCGGGGCCTTGGCGTGTGCGGGAAAAGAAGGCGATGGGCCTGCCCGCCTGGTTGAGGGTGGCACCCAGGGCAAAGTCGGAGGCATCGCTCTCGACTTGGAATGGTGCAGACTCGTCTACCGCATGCATGGCGGCTTTGGCGATAGCGGTTTTTAGGAGGTGGAAGGCCTGGCAGGCCTCGGGCGGGAGGGAGAATGAGGGGGAACGGAGGAGGGGTCGGGCCTTGTCAGCGTACTCGGGCACCCACTGGGCATAGTAGGCAAAGAACCCGAGGCATCGCCTCAGTTCTTTGGGGCAGGTAGGAATGGGGAGTTCGAGAAGGGGGTGCAGACGGTCGGGATCGGGGCCGAGGACACCGTTCTCCACCACGTAGCCGAGTATGGCGAGGCGGCTGGTGCCGAAAACACATTTTGCCTCGTTGTACGTGAGATTGAGGCGTTTGGAAGTTTGGAGGAATTTAGTGAGGTTGATGTCATGGTCCTGCTGGTTGTGGCCGCAGATGGTGACGTTGTCCAGATACGGGAAGGTATCCCGCAGTCTTTTCTGGTCCACCATTCGGTCCATCTCCCGTTGGAAGACCGAGACTCCATTGGTGACGCCAAAGGGTACCCTAAGAAAGTGGTACAGGCGGCCGTCCGCCTCGAAGGCCGTGAAGTTACGGTCCTCCGGGCGGATAGGGAGCTGGTGGTAGGCGGATTTCAAGTCTATGGTGGAGAACACCCGGTACTGTGCAATCCGGTTGACCATGTCAGATATGCGGGGGAGGGGATACGCATCAAGCAGTGTGTACCGGTTGATGGTCTGACTGTAGTCAATGACCATGCGATGTTTCTCGCTAGACTTGACTACCACCACTTGGGCTCGCCAGGGGCTGGTGCTGTGAGCAATGATCTTTTCCGAGAGAAGGCGCTTAATCTCCGCTCGAATGAATTTGTGGTCCCCGAAACTGTAACGCCGACTTTTAGTAGCCACGGGCTTGCAGTTGGGGGTGAGATTAGCAAACAGTGAAGGGGGGGGGGAATCCTGAGCGTGGAGAGACTACAGGTGGGACCCGGGGGGGGGATCTGGGAAGAACTGGGGGTTGGAGACCGTGAGTGGGGGGAGGGGGCCGTTAAAATGCAAGGTGAGGCTGCGCAGGTGGCATTGGAAGTCCAGGCCGAGGATCGTGGCGGCACAGAGATGAGGGAGGACCATGAATTTGAAATCCTGGAACACCGCGCCGTTCACTGAGAGGGTGACGACTCAGTAGCCCGAAATCTCGGCCGACTGGGAGTTGGAGGCCATGGAAATATGCCTGCGCGTGGGTAGTACCTTGAGGGAGCAGCGGCGCACGGAGTCCGGGTGGAGGAAGCTCTCCGTGCTGCCGCTGTCGAAGAGGCAGGTAACAGTGAAACGATTTACCTGAACCTCCATGGTGGATCTGGCGAGCTGATGCGGTCGGTCCTGGTCGAGGACGATGGATGCGATGGTGGAGCTGTTGGAGAAGGGTGCCGGTTCCGGGGAGCGGCCTGCGGAAGAAGGTGGCGGCGCCCAGGCGTCGTAGGCTGTTGTTGGAGGCCAGGTTGCTGTTGCTGGCTGCATCTCCGTTGTTTGCAGCATTTCGGTCGAGTGCGCAGGACTGGAAGTGACGATCGGCGGTGGACCGGAAGTGACGTAAGTCGGGGTTCCGGGCGGCGCCCATGCAGACCACGTGGAGGGGGGGGGCCAGAGGTCGAATGCGCAGGTCTGAAAGTGACGATCGGCGGTGGGGCGGACCCGGAAGCGACGATCGGCGGCGGACCGGAAGAGATGTGCGGCAGACCGGACGTGAAGGGAGCCGGGCCGGGGATAATCAAAGATGGCGGCGCCCCTGCGTCGCACATGTCGAATGTCGAGCCGGGAACGGAGGATGCGGCACCCAGGAGTAGCAGGCCGCGGTGTTGGACCCCGAGGCAGCAGTGGAGCGGCAGACGTTTGCAAAATGGCCTTTCTTGCCACAGGCTGAACAGGTAGCATCTCTAGCAGGGCAGCGTTTCCTGGGGTGTTTTGCCTGGCCACAAAAGAACACTGGGGCCCAGACCTTATTTTTACTGCTGGTGTGGCTGGGTGGGCCGTGACTTGCAGGGGTTGTTGCTGGGAGGTAGCGGCCACGTAGGGAACGTGGGCAGGCGTATAGGAAGTTTGGGCAGGCGTGTAGGATGCATTATTGTCATAGGCTGCCTGTTGGGCCTCTGCCATAGTGACTGCCGTGTCCAGAGTCAGGGTAGTTTGTGCCAGTAGGAGTTGGCGAAATGGGACGGAAGCGATGCCAGCTACAAAGGCATCGAGCGCCAGGGCCTCAGTGTTCTGCTCAGCGGAGACTGCTGGCGCGTTGCAGGTGAGCGCGAGGGCACGGAGGTCCCGAACGAACACGGATAGGGGTTCACCCGGCTGCTGGTGCCGGGAGGCGAGGCGGTGGCGGGCGTAAATAGAATTAACAGTTCGTGCATACCGGCTTTTGAGCTTCACGATGGCGTCGGCGTACGTCGTAGTTCCCGTGATGAGGTCGAAAAGGCCGTAGTCGAGCCATGAGCACAGGAGGTTGAGTCGGTCAGCGTCCGTTTTGGCGAAGGCGGAGGATGCTTCCAGGTAGGCCTCGAAACACCGGAGCCAGCAGTTGAAAAGGTGGTCCGCGCGTGGAGCGTGGGGGTCGAGCGAGAGCTTGTCGGGTTTCAGAGCAGCCTCCATTATAACTGTAGTGTATTAAATTGATGCACTAAGCGTCAAGAACCACAAAGACATGTGAGACTTTAACTAAGGCTTTAATACACTACATAGGAAGCTTACCCGACACAGACGACCCCAGACAAAATGGGTCCGGTCTCAGAAGTTGGGTCTTATACTTAACTCCTGGGGGAGTGGCTAAGGCGGAGCTCTCCGTGCCCAGGTCAAGTTACATACAGGTGACCGAACCTCTACAGAGCTACAGTACAATACACAGTACCATACACAGGATTACAGGGCCACGTTACACACAACTATTATATAACTATTTCCAATGCTAGGGAAGTACAGTGGTGTATCACCACAAGGATATAACAAGCAAGTTAACACAGTGGTTTGCACTGTTGCTTCATGTAGCATTATAGGTATTACGGTACCTGATAGGCTAAAGCACCATTGGTGGAAACTGTATGCTTTCTATTGGTTAGAATGTACGATAGATCCGCCCTGCTAGGCGAGGTATAAAAACCAGTGCCGCCCCAGCAGCCTTCATTCTGTACCTGAGCTGCTGGGGGAAACATCCAGTTTATTAAAGCCTTCAGTTGGACTACAACCTCGCTTTAGTGGTCATTGATCGTGCATCACTTCAGAGCTCCAGGGTCCCAGGTTTGATTCCCGCTTGGGTCACTGTCTGTGTGGAGTCTGCACTTTCTCCCTGTGTCTGTGTGGGTTTCCTCCGGGTGCTCCGGTTTCCTCCCACAGGTCCCGAATCGGGGTGCTGTTGGACAATCTGAATTCTCCCTCTGTGTACCCGAACAGGCGCAGGAACGTGGCGACTAGGGGATTTTCGCAGTAACTTCATTGCAGTGTTAATGTAATCCTACTTGTGACAATAAAGATTATTATTATTATAATTGGGTGATCATCACCCAGCCCCTGTCTTCCACTCCCCAGCCTCACCATCTCCCTTCTGAATTTCTTCTGAACCCTGCATTTCCTGACAATTATTCTGAGATCAAAAACTCTCTGTGGCTGAAGATTCCACTATCTTCGAACTTATATTTTATGTTTGCGTTTCTTATAATATTTATCCCCCAATCCTCAGTAACGTACCCAGCTCATTCAGCCGACCCTTTGGACTGAATTTAATCCATTTATTATTTAAAGCTCAAAGTCATATCTTCCTGACCTCTGTGTTTTGCCGAATTAAAAAGCGCCAGGCCACGTAGCCTGCCCAGGCAACCAAACATTCTTAAAATAGTTATAAACCGTTGTCCATCCTTCTCTGCTTAACCTTTTCCAGGATCTCTCTATTCCCCATTTTATGAGTGTACAGTGCTCGAAATGAGGTCTGACATGCAGAAAGTACAACAACAATAAGTTTGATTATGGGGAGAGGCCTCCGCCTCAAATTACATCGTTGATATATTTGGGGGCCATGTGCAAAGTCCCAAAGTGAACACATCTGTGGTACTTTATGCAGGAAGGTTAAACTTCCAATTGCCAGTTTTATCCACCTGGATTGCTCTATGATTAGCCAGAACTTGGACTCTAAGCAGCAGACTAACCCTGGTACTCGCACCTTCCCCATTCCCCCTGAGACACTGCTCACCTCGCCCCGCAGCCACTGTCCCGGGAAAGTGTTCAACCACTCCACAGTCTCCCCGAAACACTGCTCACCCCCTTCCCACTATCCCCGGGAACCAGTGCTCACCCCCTCCCCACCGGGACACTGCTCACCCCCTCCCCACCATCCCCAGGAACCAGTGCCCACCCCCTCCCCATTCTCCCTGGGACAGTGCTCACCCCCTCCCAACACTCCCTGGGACACTGCTCACCCCCTCCCCACCATCCCCAGGAACCAGTGCTCACCCCCTCCCAACACTCCCTGGGACAGTGCTCACCCCCTCCCAACACTCCCTGGGACAGTGCTCACCCCCTCCCCACTCTCCCTGGGACACTGCTCACCCCCTCCCCACTCTCCTTGGGAAAGTGCTCACCCCCTCCCCACTCTCCCTGGGACAGTGCTCACCCCCTCCCAACACTCCCTGGGACACTGCTCACCCCCTCCCCACCATCCCCAGGAACCAGTGCTCACCCCCTCCCAACACTCCCTGGGACAGTGCTCACCCCCTCCCAACACTCCCTGGGACAGTGCTCACCCCCTCCCAACACTCCCTGGGACAGTGCTCACCCCCTCCCCACTCTCCCTGGGACACTGCTCACCCCCTCCCCACTCTCCTTGGGAAAGTGCTCACCCCCTCCCCACTCTCCCTGGGACAGTGCTCACCCCCTCCCCACTCTCCCTGGGACACTGCTCACCCCCTCCCCACTCTCCCCGGGACAGTGCTCACCCCCTCCCCACTCTCCCTGGGACACTGCTCACCCCCTCCCCACTCTCCCTGGGACAGTGCTCACCCCCTCCCCATCCTCCCTGGGACAGTGCTCACCCCCTCCCCACTCTCCCTGGGACAGTGCTCACCCCCTCCCCACTCTCCCTGGGACACTGCTCACCCCCTCCCCACTCTCCCTGGGACAGTGCTCACCCCCTCCCCACTCTCCCTGGGACACTGCTCACCCCCTCCCCACTCTCCTTGGGAAAGTGCTCACCCCCTCCCCACTCTCCCTGGGACAGTGCTCACCCCCTCCCCATTCTCCCTGGGACACTGCTCACCCCCTCCCCACTCTCCCTGGGAAAGTGCTCACCCCCTCCCCACTCTCCTTGGGAAAGTGCTCACCCCCTCCCCATTCTCCCTGGGACACTGCTCACCCCCTCCCCACTCTCCCCGGGACAGTGCTCACCCCCTCCCCATTCTCCTTGGGAAAGTGCTCACCCCCTCCCCACTCTCCCCGGGACAGTGCTCACCCCCTCCCCACTCTCCCCGGGACAGTGCTCACCCCCTCCCCACTCTCCTTGGGAAAGTGCTCACCCCCTCCCCACTCTCCCTGGGACAGTGCTCACCCCCTCCCCACTCTCCCTGGGACAGTGCTCACCCCCTCCCCACTCTCCCTGGGACAGTGCTCACCCCCTCCCCACTCTCCCCGGGACAGTGCTCACCCCCTCCCCACTCTCCCCGGGACAGTGCTCACCCCCTCCCCACTCTCCCTGGGACACTGCTCACCCCCTCCCCACTCTCCCCGGAACAGTGCTCACCCCCTCCCAACACTCCCTGGGACACTGCTCACCCCCTCCCCACTCTCCTTGGGAAAGTGCTCACCCCCTCCCCACTCTCCCTGGGACAGTGCTCACCCGCTCCCCATTCTCCCTGGGACACTGCTCACCCCCTCCCCACTCTCCCTGGGACAGTGCTCACCCCCTCCCCACTCTCCCTGGGACAGTGCTCACCCCCTCCCCACTCTCCTTGGGAAAGTGCTCACCCCCTCCCCATTCTCCCTGGGACACTGCTCACCCCCTCCCCACTCTCCCCGGGACAGTGCTCACCCCCTCCCCATTCTCCTTGGGAAAGTGCTCACCCCCTCCCCACTCTCCCTGGGACAGTGCTCACCCCCTCCCCACTCTCCCTGGGACAGTGCTCACCCCCTCCCCATTCTCCCCGGGACAGTGCTCACCCCCTCCCAACTCTCCCTGGGACAGTGCTCACCCCCTTCCCACTCTCCCTGGGACACTGCTCACCCCCTCCCCACTCTCCCTGGGACAGTGCTCACCCCCTCCCCACTCTCCCCGGGACAGTGCTCACCCCCTCCCCACTCTCCCCGGGACAGTGCTCACCCCCTCCCCACTCTCCCTGGGACACTGCTCACCCCCTCCCCACTCTCCCCGGGACAGTGCTCACCCCCTCCCAACACTCCCTGGGACACTGCTCATCCCCTCCCCACTCTCCCCGGGACACTGCTCACCCCCTCCCCACTCTCCCTGGGACAGTGCTCACCCCCTCCCCACTCTCCCTGGGACAGTGCTCACCCCCTCCCCACTGTCCCTGGGACAGTGCTCACCCCCTACCCATTCTCCCTGGGACAGTGCTCACCCCCTCCCAACACTCCCTGGGACACTGCTCACCCCCTCCCCACTCTCGCTGGGACAGTGCTCACCCCCTCCCCACTCTCCCCAGGACAGTGCTCACCCCCTCCCCATTCTCCCTGGGACACTGCTCACCCCCTCCCCACTCTCCTTGGGAAAGTGCTCACCCCCTCCCTACTCTCCCCGGGACAGTGCTCACCCCCTCCCCACTCTCCCCGGGACAGTGCTCACCCCCTCCCCACTCTCCCCGGGACAGTGCTCACCCCCTCCCAACACTCCCTGGGACACTGCTCATACCCTCCCCACTCTCCCCGGGACAGTGCTCACCCCCTCCCCACTCTCCCTGGGACAGTGCTCACCCCCTCCCCACTCTCCCCAGGACACTGCTCACTCCCTCCCCACTCTCCCCGGGACAGTGCTCATCCCCTCCCCACTCTCCTTGGGAAAGTGCTCACCCCCTCCCCACTCTCCCTGGGACAGTGCTCACCCCCTCCCCATTCTCCCTGGGACACTGCTCACCCCCTCCCCACTCTCCCTGGGACAGTGCTCACCCCCTCCCCACTCTCCCTGGGACAGTGCTCACCCCCTCCCCACTCTCCCTGGGACAGTGCTCACCCCCTCCCCACTCTCCCTGGGACAGTGCTCACCCCCTCCCCACTCTCCCCGGGACAGTGCTCACCCCCTCCCCACTCTCCTTGGGAAAGTGCTCACCCCCTCCCCACTCTCCCTGGGACAGTGCTCACCCCCTCCCCATCCTCCCTGGGACAGTGCTCACCCCCTCCCCACTCTCCCTGGGACATTGCTCACCCCCTCCCCACTCTCCCTGGGACAGTGCTCACCCCCTCCCCACTCTCCCTGGGACAGTGCTCACCCCCTCCCCACTCTCCCTGGGACAGTGCTCACCCCCTCCCCACTCTCCCTGGGACAGTGCTCACCCCCTCCCCACTCTCCCTGGGACAGTGCTCACCCCCTCCCCATTCTCCCTGGGACAGTGCTCACCCCCTCCCCACTCTCCCTGGGACAGTGCTCACCCCCTCCCCACTCTCCCTGGGACAGTGCTCACCCCCTCCCCACTCTCCATGGGACAGTGCTCACCCCCTCCCCACTCTCCCTGGGACAGTGCTCACCCCCTCCCCACTCTCCCTGGGACAGTGCTCACCCCCTCCCCACTCTCCCTGGGACAGTGCTCACCCCCTCCCCATTCTCCCTGGGACAGTGCTCACCCCCTCCCCACTCTCCCCGGGACAGTGCTCACCCCCTCCCCACTCTCCCTGGGACAGTGTTCACCCCCTCCCCACTCTCCCTGGGACAGTGCTCACCCCCTCCCCACTCTCCTTGGGGAAGTGCTCACCCCCTCCCCACTCTCCCTGGGACAGTGCTCACCCCCTCCCCACTCTCCCTTGGACAGGGCTCACCCCCTCCCCACTCTCCTTGGGGAAGTGCTCACCCCCTCCCCACTCTCCCTGGGACACAGCTCTCCCCCTCCCCACTCTCCCCGGGATCATGCTCACCCCCCTCCCCACTCCCACCGGGACACTGATCACCCCCCCCCCCCCACTCTTCCCGGGACACTGCTCACCCTCTCCCCACTGTCCCCGGGACACTGCTCACCCCCCTCCCCACTCTCCCCGGGACACTGCTCACCCCCTCCCCGACCAGTGGAAACAACCTGCCCGCATCTATCCTATCTATTCCCTTCATAATTTTATATGTTTCAATAAGATCTCCCCGCATCCTTCTAAACTCCAATGAGTACAGTCCCAGTCTACTCAATATCTCGTCATAATCTAATCCCCTCAACTCTGGGATCAACCTAGTGCTCATGAAGGCCGTGATCCACAAAAATTTATTGGTGCTGTGTGGGTAAACCAGGCATCATTCAACTAAAGTGTGTGAAATGGATACATTTATTCCTGGGTAGAGAGTGACCCTGCACTTCCAATCTCAAAGACGCTGCGTGTCTTTTGCAGTTTATTTATGATTGGCAGCTCTACATTAGATCGACAGATGCACTTTTCATTTTCTCTCTTTCAGCCAAAAGGATTTGGAAGTATATCTCAGGGAGCTAAATTTCAGATCCCATCCAGGAAGCAGAACTCGGATATTCTGTGAAAGGTTAACGGCAAATGTCCACGGGCAAGGCACAGACCAAGAATTTGTTTCAATCTGGTTGATGTGGAGATTCTGAGGTAGGTTCATTTATAAAATGCTGTCTTTTGACAAACAATAATTAAGTTCTGTGTATGACTGCAAATGTGCTGCTTGGCTTCACTGCTCTGTTTGTTACTAATCATAACTTGTGGCTCAGACCAGCAATGATCTTTTTGTACATTATTCAGTTCAATGTCTCAGGTGACAGCAGTAGGAGTGCTTGTTCTCCATGATCTGTGTCCACTCCTGGAGCAATTTGTAGTGAGCCAAAGATTGACCGAAGTGCCCCGTTACAGTATTTAGCTTCTGCTGCATCAGGTGATCTTCCTTACTTTTGAAAGACAGTAAACCATTCCAGCAGCCCATGCATTCAGCTATAAACTGCAAAACAGATTTGTTGAACAATAATTGGATAAGTGAACAGGAGCAATGATGCACTATAGATTTATGGCTTAACTAACCTTTGTCAAATTCAAAGAACAATTGCAGCTGCGTCTGTTGTTCGTAGACTGGCCTGGTCACCAGCCCCTGAATATTAACTCTTTATTGGTAGTGTGTTGCTGACTTTCCATTGACTTTGTTATTTGGTCTATTTATCTCTGATTGTTTCAGGAAAATTACCCAATTTGGAACAGTTAGCCCAAGAAATATTTTTCAGAAAGTGACGACGACAAAATCCACTTAGCTCTGTGACTCTTAAACTCAAAGAAACATGGGCTGCTTTCTCCGTTTTTAGGACTATGTCTGCTCGCTGTCGTAAAAACTGTGGCCTTTCACGTCAGAGAAACTAGCGTGACAGGGCCACATATTCATCGCCCTGCAGGGGGGTTGCAGTGAACCGTCGGGAAGTTTGCATCTTTTGCTGCAGATGCGGTCCCCTGCACGTCTGGGTCAGAGGCAGCTCATGCGCACGGCGGCGGCCTCCAGCGGCAGTGCCGTGATCCATGGTGGACTCAGACCGCGGAGCTGGACCCTCCAAATAGTGCCCCTGATTGGCCGCGCGCCTGACCCGGTCCGCCCACCCAAACTTAGTCTGGTTTATTCCTGTGCTCAACAGCTACGGACAGCACTTATGCTCTGCCCGTGCTCCCGTACATAACTGACCCGTTCCCACCAGGTGACCTCATTTGTAGCCGCATCATCATGTTCTCACGTGACCACTTGTTCCCCATCTTCTCTATTTTTGGGACACCCACTGGCATGAGATCTAACAGTGTGTGAAATAGGAAACTATGTACAGACCATTTATGTAACAGACAATTAAATAAACTGACAATGCATAACTATTTATATATATAGAGGCACGGATTAGGCTATGGCAATGAGGGCATCGCCCATCGCGTCTCCTTCTCCCACAGTGTGGTCCCAACCGTGCGGGGAACCCGGCGTGATGACTGCGGCTGTGTCCAGCGCCACCACCTCGCCGGGATCCATGCTGCTGGTTGGCGGGAGCTTCTGCATGGGCTGGGGGACTGGTGCGGGGTGGCTAGGGAATGGGCTGCGGGGTCGCGGTTGGCGGGTTAGGCCACGCATGGCTGGCGCCATGTTGTAAGGCGCGACCAGTGCTGGTCGTCAGCTGTGCGCATGTGTGGCACGGGACCCAGTTATTCTCCAGCTGTTTTCGACGTGAGCAGTGGCAGTTTCAGTCAGCGCCGGTGCTAGCCCCTCACCAGTACCCGGAATCAGTGAGGGTTTCACGCCAATTTTTCGGTCGTAAAAGACCACACATGGTCTGATGGTGTCAGCACTTAGTCTCTCGAACGGAGAATCCAGCCCCCTGTGCCTGGCTGGCTATCTGAGCAAGATCAGTGGGTGTTATTTGTACAGATGGGGCTGGATTCTCCGCACCCCAACGCCGAAGTCGCGGCTGGCGCCAGGGAGGAGAATCCATTTTGGTGCACAAAATCAGGACCGATGCCAGTTCCCCGATTCTCCGGGCCCCGTAATGCGGCGTACTCGCGCCACATATCAGCTACCTGCGGTCATTGCTGGAGGCCCACCTCGCCATTCTCCGCCCCCGATCGGCCCAAGTCCCGGCGTTGATCTAATGTGGTCCTGCCGGTCGGGATACTAGCGGGCGGCTGCGCGGCCACCATCGTCGGGGGCGGGCCGATCGGAGGGCAGGGGGGCCTCATACTGCACCGATTGTGTACATAGTGAGCACCGTCTGAGAGTTCCGCATAACTGTTCGGTTGCGGGCATCATTGTGTGCTATCACAGCTGGACATGGTCACATGTGGTCTGAATCCTGATTGTTTGACCAATTGTTGGAGGGTCCAGTCTATAGGCATCTCGATCATAGTGTGTCTTGCTTCTCAATCTGTGTTCCATGAGGGCCATATTCACATTGGTTTCGGGTTCAGGCTGCAGCAGAGCTTTCGCAGTAGGAATCGTGGTCCTGGTGCGCCTGGAAGGAAGAAATTGTGCTGACGAGGTCAGGCCCTGTCGTGGTAGATTTCATGGGCTGAGGAATGCAGCAAAGTAGTCTGTGCGATCCTGAGCACATTTCTCCAGAAGATATTTGGCTGCACGTTCTTCCTGTTCCGCCAGGTCATTTAACTGTGTATATAGGAGGCTGTACGTGATATGCTCAGTGTCCCATGCGTGTGCAAAGTTGCAAAATTCAGTGGAGACAAATTGGCGAACGTTGTCCGTCATGAAGCTCTGAGCGATGCCATGTGTGGGGAAGTATCTTGTGAGCTTGATGATGACTGATGCAGCTTGAGTACATTGCATGGGGCACATCTGGAAATTTCCCTTTCCATGTCTGTGTACATGGAGGGTCAGTACAGTGATTCCATGACCTATATCTGCTTACACCCGCCCCAGGGTGCCCTTGGTGAAGTTGTAGGGTGTAGTACCTCTGAAGAGCAGTAGGGATAACGAATTGCTTGGCATGCAGTATTAGTCCATTTTTTATGGTCAATTTATCTCCGATGGGAAAGAATGTGCAGAGCTTGTGGAGATGTTCCCTTGAGGACACTGGTCATCCCCTCACGATGATGTCATGCAGTTTCTCGCATGTGATATCCGCCTATAATTTGTCATACCAAGAAAGCTCTGTCAAACGTTCTTTTCCACAGGAATGGCCATCTGTTGTACAGCCATCGTGTTGTCTGGATCTGGTTTTATACCATCATCTGTGAGTAAATGGCCCACATAAGGAACCTGGTTGACCCTGAATTTGCATTTTGCAGGATTCAGCTTTACTTGAATGGCCTTGATTCAGTCAAGGACAAGGCAACGGTGTACATCGTATTCTTGCATAGCACAACCCCAAACCAACAAGATGTCACCAACAATGATCTCACAAGGTTGGCCTACAAAGAGTTGCTGGAAAACCTCACTGTCCATGAAGAAAACAAACATTTGCTGACTGGAAACGTGAATGTGGTATTTTCGAGGATTCCTCGTCGAACAGTATCCACATTTTGCATCGAGAATGCTGAACACATTAGCATTTGGCATGTCTGCTGTCACCTGTTCCACCGTCTTCATGGAACGATGAGACCTGAGCAGCGATTTGTTCAAGTGCACGAGCTAATACATATCCTGACCATTCCACCTTTCTTTACTGCGCCACCACTGCAGAAACCCATTCCGTGTCCTCGCCTATGGAATAATGACACCAGGTGCCATCATCCGATGGAGCTCATCAGTTACTTTCTGCTTCATGGTTACAGGTGCTCTTCTTGGAGCACAGAATGTTGGTGCTACCAAATCATCTCGACTCATGTGGCATAATAACTGGTAGCTTAACAATGATATCACAGTTGAAAAGGTCTCTATATGCTATCATCTCTGGGAGCTTGGTGTTGTAAAGCATGCATCTAGACCAAGACTTGAAATTACCTTCTGCAGCAAACTTCCACTGCACAATTTCAGTGTGGATTGTCTGTCTGCCACAAGGTGCATTTGGGTGCTGGGATCTGGTGCCATATATGGGTCTACCTCCCATAATCATTGGCTGGATAGTATACTATCCTTCACTGCAGTGTCAATATTGTTAATTATGTTGAGGATAATGAAGATCTCACCCTTTTCTTGTGACGTTGGCAGCACTCTCACAATCGAATGTTGTTTGAGGCTCTGTGGCTTCACTGTTTTAGTTGAAATCCAATGCATTACCCTTCCTGGCGCTCCTACCCTGGAGAAGCAAGCCACTGACATGTTGTTGTTGGCAGAGGAGGGCTGTTGTGGTTTGGATCAGCAGCACTTGGTGAAGGGGCTCCATTTCCTACATTTGTTGCATCTTTTACCATATGCAAAACAAGCGGTGTTGTTCAGTGGATGATGGTTACTGCAGTTGGAGCAGGGCTCCCCCAATACTGTGAATACTTCAGTTTTCCAACTAAAGTCTTGGCGTCATTTCTCAGATTGTTCGTTTAACATGCAGATACTGATGGCCGGTTGTAACGTTAAATGTTTTTCTCACAGCAGCTGCTTGTATACTCCACAAACTACTTGATCTCTGATTAGGTTATCATTGCGAGTTCCGAACGCACATTTCTTTGCCAATATTTTTGGGGTGGCCAAATAAGGTTGCATTGCATCATCTGTTCTTTGGATCATTGAATTGAATGCATTTCTATCAAGGTTTGTAACTGGGAGGCAGATGTTCTCAAACTGTTTCAGGATTGTCTTGGGGCCTTCTTTTTCCTCCTCTGTCTGGAAAATTAATGACTCAAATCTTTTGATGGCCTCAGGGCCCGCAAGATTTAATAGGGTAAAAGCCTGCACCTTTTTTGACTTGTCAGAGAGTGCAGAACTGCAGTAAATACACCACTTCTCCTAGAACGTCTCCAACTATCTCATCATCAAAGATGTGTGGGTCGATGCAGCAAAGTCCGAGTGCCACACTATCAACTCCTGACACCATTTGGTACGCTGCAGGTTCATCAAATTACCAACATCAGGAGCTTCCAACAAAGGTAGTTTATTCATGAGGTCAACAGCTACAACCAGTACTTGTGCTCTGCTCAGAATCCTGGGAATAACTCCCGCTCTCCCGCCACTTGTCCTCTTATGCCTCCGTGTCATCACTTTCTCACGTGACCAATCGGTCCACAAATGCAATTATTGCCGTTTTTCTCACAGTTTTCACAGTTATTTCACCAGAATTACGTGGACAATCAAAGCCCCTGAGAAATCCCCCTCCCTGTTTATGAAAATAAACTGGGCCATTCTATGTGACCCCTATACTTAGCTTGACAGAAAGTGAAAAACACAATGCTGTGGTGTTGGGTGCTCTGGTGCACAGATGAGCCAACACAGTTGTATGTGGTACAACTCTATTTTATTTTAACTCTTGTATACAGTTCGTTCTGGATACTCTGCACGTGCTGTCTCCCTGAGTGTGTCGTGTAGCAGGTCTGTCCTTGTCCACGTCTCCAGCTAATACTGTCCACCAGGTGTCATGTTTGTGCTTTTATATGTTTCCTGTCTTTGTCTGTGATTGGTTGTGGTGTTGTGTGTTCTGATTTGTCTGTTGGTGTGTCTATCATGATGTGTGTGTTTGAATATCATGACATCCCCCCTTTTTACAAAGATATGTGCCTACGTGGTTATAAATATAATCGTGTTGTGAGTGCATCTAAGAGTGTGTGTGTGTGTTGTGTACAGCGTGTGTATATGACGTAACTATGGGGTGATGTCGGGTGCGTCACACTAATAAGTTTGTACCATAATAAAACATGAATGCGAGGAAAAAAAAAAACTTGAACAGTGGTCCGGTCAGACGATATCTGGAACGATAAACAACAACAGGTTATAATACAGAAGTGTTTGACTTTTTTGAACGTATGAACAGCGTTATAAGTCCAGTCTAATGGGTGACCGCCTCAAGAATAGGCTGGTCCTCAAGCCGGTTCAGCTGTGGAGATTTGGGTTCACACTGGTTCACATTGGACTGTTGGAGGTGATGCTGTTGCCGAAGTCTCTACTTTTCCATTTGTTGTACTTCGTGCAGTGCTTGGTTTTTCATTCGTGCAAATATAACATTCAACATCTTTGTTAGTGTTGCCTTGGCTGTGGTTTGGTTTACTAAGTTTTTTGCTGGCCAGGTGAATATTGTGGCACGTTCTAACAGCCTGTAACACAGTTCCTTCGTGTATTTCTATGTGCTGAGATGTTACTGCAGTTAGTAAGGTCTTAATTATCTGCAACTGAACACCTTCGTCGGTTTGTGGTCCTTGAGAACAACCACATATTGCCTCTATAATTCTATCAATTAATTTCTGTAAACAGTCAGATGATGTGCTGACTATGCGGGGACATTTCGACTGGCATGCCAACTCAAAAGGGAGAAAATACTTGTCTGCTTCAATAAAGTTTGCCCTGGATTTGACAGGTGGCAAGATCCCAGAAACAGCCTTAGCTTCTGCATGGGGAGGATTTTAGCTGCTGTGGCCTGGTCACGGGTGGAAGGGGCACGATGGAAGGGGCATGATCCGTGGCATCTCCACGAAGTCATCCTTGTGAACCAGTGGAGGATCCGGCATGTGCGTACGGTTCAGTTGCGAGCGTGGAAGGCGGCGCAAAGCTCGCTGATTGCGCCTACGCACCAATCCATCCGCCCTGCATGCCAGGAACAAGGTGGAGTCTTTTTTCTTTTTATGTTTGTGGTGGACGGCATCTTGTAGCCGATGGGTCGTTGCCATCGAAGAAGCACCATCACTAATGTCATGCAAGGCGATGACTGTGCCAGATGTGGAAGTTGGCCGAGACCGTGCACGCTGGTTCCGGCCACCTGCTGTGCCGGAAGAGCGACTCCGCAGAGAAACGTCGAAGCATGTCGCCTTGGAGAGAGAATTGTTGCTCGCATCAACGTCTGGCGATGGCGCGAATTGGTGTGTCCGTCTTGGACCGCCGGTGCTGGTCGCCACTGCCGACCCAGTGGGACTGCCACGCGATCCATTCCCTGTCGCCGTGGCATCCGCCGTCACCCTGAGCGTGCCATCACCGAGGCCGCGACACCGCCCGTCCGGAGCAAGGTCTGGCGTGCGCGAATCAGAGTCGGCACTTGGCTGCTCCCCATCTGGAGTCCGGTCTGTCTTCCGTCGATGCTCCCCGTCCGGAGTCCCAACAGGTTCACTGGAGGCAGCCGAGATTCCCTGAAGCTGCACTTCTGGAGTCGGAACATGCAGAAATGCACCGACCAGTGGAGAGGCTCGAGCCATCGAGGGTGGAAGCGGTGCGCCACCACCGCAGTCGTCAGTGGTCCCACCGTGATCGTCGAGTGCCTCGGTACGCACTAGGCGAGGTCTGTCACCTTGCACCTTTTGCATGGGAAGTGGGATGCTGTCGTCACTCGTCTCACATCCCATGGATAGATCCTCATTAGCAGCTTGCTGTTCACTAGGGTTGGGTGAATTGTCAGAGTTTTCATCTGGTGGTGCACACCATGTCGGTGGACTGTCATTGTCTTGCCATTGTCCTTCATTTGGGCTTTTCTTCTTTGGAATTTTAAATCTTCCCCCAGACATTGCAGAACCTTGTTTATTACCCCCAAATTCTCCCATATGTATGGTCTCGAATATAGGATCCAATGTTTCTATCGACATTGTACTATTTTCCAAAGAACATTCCGTTTCACTTTTCTTCTCAGATACCTCATATGTATCTTTGTCTAATGTACATGCCTTCATGGTCTCTGGGTCTGATTTTGCTGAGACTGGCATGGTCACAGTCTCTCTTTTACTGTTCTCAATTGCCCACATTATACTCCCCATACATAACTGATTAATCACTGGGGTTAGTGTGGTACAATGGATAATCGGGTCGACCTTATCTGCATCTTCACCATTAGTGGAAAGCACACTTGGTTCACTTGAAACTGCTGCGGGTTTTAAATTCGTTATCTGGCTACTCGATGTCGGTGTCCTCGGGATCCTTGCTCCAATGTTCTGCTCATTGATCAGTGGAGTGTGTTTAGATTCAATGCAGTTCATGTTCCCCTCAAGGTTTGAAGAGTCATTACTGACTAACTGCTGGTCTCCGAAGTTGGGACTCTGCGGTGTTGAGTTGAAGGGAGACACTTGTCCCTGCTGTAGATATGATTCAGGTTGTGTTATTTCCATTAACTGAGGATCAATGTCTTGTCCATTTTTTTTTTTCGTACTAAAACACTGGCAATTCTCAGTCTGCTCCTTGCAAGTTAAACATACAGGTAATTTCTTTAGCAAATCCTCAGTATCCTTCTGTGACCGTGCAGCATTATTAATCTCTGTTCGGCTACAATGGTTCTGAAGTTCAGCGCATGAACCTTTTTCCTTCGGGCTTGGAAGAGGAGATTCCTTTGACTAGTCTTCAGTTGGGCTTGAACAGTCATCAGCGCTGTGCCCTTCATTGTAGCATGAGAGACCGTCATGGTCATGCTGCTATGCAGTGGAGCGTGGTAGGCTGTCATAGCCTTCGCGCTGTTCACGTGAGCATGGCAGACATGCATCGTCTGCCGCTGGTTGGTCAGGAGAGGTTGCTAGACCCTCATGGTCTTGTTACTGCAAGGACTGCGCATCGTAGTCAAGCGGTTTTTCTTTCGTGGAGTCTGTCCACGAGCTCGCTGTGGAGGCTTATGGAGTCACTTCTTGTTCATGCAACGACTGCACTCTGGAGTCTTGCATGTCTTCTTTCATATTGTCGGGAACGTTGAGCGGGACG
This sequence comes from Scyliorhinus torazame, assembly GCF_047496885.1. NCBI lineage: Eukaryota > Metazoa > Chordata > Chondrichthyes > Carcharhiniformes > Scyliorhinidae > Scyliorhinus > Scyliorhinus torazame. Next base: position 210,030,499 of record NC_092707.1, read on the forward strand.
TGTACCACGCTCTGTGTGGCAGCAGGGCGCTCTCCATGTGCTTGCACCGCTCCCTGTCTGTTAATGTCAGGCTGCAGCATCATCCGGTTCTGATAAGTTGGGACGTCATATCTGCTGGATTGAAGATCTTCAACTCCGAAAAATGAATCCGCATCTGCGTCGGATTCAATGCGGGGGTCGCCAATGTGCAACACGAAAGGTTTGTCCGAGTCGTAGTCGTATAGGACCACGGAGCTATCATTGGGCTCGCGAGGTCCCGAAACACTGTAAAGATCGTCATCAAAGTATTCGAGGTCGGAATCATCGGCTTGTGCGTAGGTAACTGCTTGTCGGAGGGTTCTTCGGAGGTCAAATTCATCTCCTGGGTCAATTTGCGGCAATGTGCTGTCATTCCAGGTGAGGGAAGGTTGTTTTACAGCTTTAACAGATTTTTTTTTTATTGATTTGGGACGTTTCCCTTTTAAATTGGATTTGGGACGTTTCCCCTTTAAACTGGTGCAGTCTGGGGCCTCTGACATCCTGACGCTCGGTATGTAGCACGTAGGAAGCGACTGCGCATGCGCAGATCGCTGTTCATTTACCGATGGCCGTTTTCTTGACTGTGCATGCACAAGCAAAACTTCCGGTTCTGCACACTGCTCGCGCAACTGTGCTAGCGTGATACCTTTAGCAAGATGGCCGCCGACCTCGACCCAGCCCTCTCTCAGGCCCGGGATTTCGGCCTCTGGGAATTCGGGCTCCGGGATCCCGGCCACGAGGTGAGTACTGCCGCTTTTCTTACCTTTACTTGCCGATTGGATTGCGTTTTCTTCACAGTACTTGGAGAATTTGTCCAGGACTGCCTGGTAATCGTACCTTTGCTGCCTCCTGAAGAACCTGAACCTTGTGAATATTTCTCTTGCCCTTGCACCGGCGATGGTGAGGAGAAATTCAATTTTTTCGCTATCATCCAGGTCTTGGAGTTCATCTGCCACCAGGAACAATTCGAACACTTGCCGGAATCGCCACCAGTTTTCGCGGCGATCGCCGTGGCACTGGAGCGGCTGCGGAACCGGGAGCTGTAACATTTTGCCTGGGCACTGCTGGTTGTCTGTGTACACTGAGGTATGCCGGCAGGTATCGATCCACTCCTGTACCATGTAGTGTTGGGTGCTCTAGTGCACAGATGAGCCAACACAGTTGTATGTGGTACAACTCTATTTTATTTTAACTCTTGTATGCAGTTCATTCTGGATACTTTGCACGTGCTGTCTCCATGAGTGTGTCATGTAGCAGGTCTGTCCTTGTCCTCGTCTCCAGCTAATACTGTCCACCAGGTGTCGTGTTTGTGCTTTTTATGTTTCCTGTCTTTGTCTGTGATTGGTTGTGGTGTTGTGTGTTCTGATTTGTCTGTTGGTGTGTCTATCATGATGTGTGTGTTTGAATATCATGACAAATGCATTGATACACCACAAGGAAAGGTGCATCATTGTTCCGTATCCTGGATTTTGACTTTCTCTTCCTCTTTCTGAAAGCATTGGATCTAGAAAGCTGCAAATAATGGCAGCTGTTTGACCCCTGGGCCGATTACACTGACCCAGATAGTGGAGAGGTCTGACTTTGTGTAACAGTGTAAAATGAGTGTAAAATGAATCGACAGTCTATTTTACCTTGAAGTCAATGGAAATAAATCTCAGGGGAGCGGTAACGGAGACTGCCAAATCACGGTTAGTTATTTCACACTGTGAGAGTTGAGAGCTACTGCACTGCCTGGAAATAGCAGTTTGGTGAGACCATCAGAGAGCAGCAGTCATTGGCTTAGAATATGAGAAAGTACTTTAGAAACGGCACACTCATATTGGTGCCGTTCGTTTGATGATCATTAAACCATGGCCCATCTGCTGGCTCGGGGCGTTTGAACAGCCAATGGCACTTTGGAAAGAACAGGAGTTCTTCCAGAGCCCTGGACAATATTCAGCCAATTCCAGAACAAAACAGGTTAACTGAGCAATCGTCCAATTGCAGTGAGCCTTTGCTATGTACTGCTGACGGAGTTAATTGTACAGGAAAAGTTTCGAGCTGCAGAACCTACAGGCAATCTCTCCATCCAGGACATAACTTTATGTCAAGCATTCTCTATTAGCGCAGAGAGGACGTTCATCACTAAATACTCTCCTGTGACTTCCTTGCTGTACTGTAAAAAAACAAGCAGCTCTCCAAAAACCTGCAAAACCCACAGCTCAATTAGCAAAGCAAAGAATGGCCATGTTATTAACTTCTGTGAAATTAAGAGCTGCTCTTATCTCTCACAAAGATGCTGCATATCTAACTGCTTTTGGAGAATATGTACAGCTCAATGGAGCAGATGTTTCCCGAGTGATTAGTTCTAATGTCTACTTCAAGGAGAGGAAACAGAAAATCAGAATTATATTTTAAAAATGACACTTTGCAGAGCTAATTCAGGGGCATAATTACGATGTAAAGTGTTGTGCCTCCCAGAGAAATTCCAAAGAGGCAATGCCTTGTGCAGGTGGATGGGTCTCAAGCCCCATGATGAGGATCCTCATTTGCTTTCTGGCTGCCTTGAATATGTGAGTTATGAAGCATCCCTGAGGGCTTTATTCAGTGTGTAAAATAAGCAGAAATTCCAAACATAACATTATAACATTGTTTAAATCATCTGGATTCACAATTTCTTTGAATCGAATGAATTGCTAACTGCATTGCACAGATGGAGAACTCTCCAGTTGGACAAGATGCAGGGGAAATAGAGAATGAAAATGGGTAGAATGGGGCAATTGAAGACATTTCCCAGTTATTCTGACCCAATAATGGTGTACACTGAGACAGTCAGCGTGATTGGAGGTCGCAACAGAATAGGAAATTCTTGGGAGCCGACTTATGCTGGGTTTACCAGACATGGCTCCATGGGAGCCTCTCAGTTGATAGTTCCTGTGGGCTTGATCAGTGCATAAATTAGTGCTCAGGGCCACAACCAACCTGCCACATCCCCCACATTCCTAACTCTCCATCCCTCTCCACCTGCATGTCTGGTCTCCCATACCCCATTACCTCCCCACCCTTCTGACATCCTGATGATGGCAGACCAAAGTCAGTGTTGCCATTGGTGCAGATGAATGGTGATGATGTACCATCAATAACCACGAGACGAAAGGGTGAACAATTGAGGCTTTATTGCGCTAGATGTTAAGCCTCCTGCAGCTGGAACCAGAATGGAGGCAGCGCAGGAGAGTGCACACTTTTATACAGAGCCTGCTGGGTGGAGCCAGCAGGCCGGGGTTTACTGTATTGACTGTAGTACAGTGGCAGTACCGTAATAGACGTAGTGTATGACCAGTGGTGTTTACCACATTCACCCCCTGTTTAAAAAAACAGTCCAGCGGGGGTGAAGCAACATTACAGGTCGAGTCTGTCGGGGGCCTTGACCCTCCGCTGCGATCGCCTCAGTCCCGGTTGTGGTGTGGACGCCGATGTGGGCAACTGTGACTCCAGAAGCGCGTTGTCCTCTCCTTCTTCACCCAGTAATGGATCTGGCGGGGGTGGGGGTTTTGGCGAGGGTCGCTGGTGGGGGGGGGGGGGGGGGGGGGGGCGAATGGCGCAGGGGCGGGGGTGGCAACCGGAGGGGAAGGGGACAGTACCAGGGCAGGGTTGGTGGTGATTGTGGATGGGGAACGAGCGGGTGCCAGGTCCTCTAGGGAGACTGTGTCCTGCCGCCTGTCATGGTGTGCCACGTAGGCGTACTCTGGGCTCACATGGAGGAGGAGGACTTTTTCGACGAGGGGATCCAATTTGTGGCTCCTCGCATGCTTCCGGAGGAGGACGGGCCCAGGAACTGTCAGCCAGGTTGGGAGCGAGACCCCGGAGGTGGACTTCTTAGGGAAGGCAAACACACGTTCGTGAGGGGTCTCATTGGTAGAAGTGCACAGGAGCAACCGAATGGAGTGGAGCGCATCGGGGAGAACCTCTTGCCAGCGGGAGACTGGAAGACTCCTAGACCAAAGGGCCAGCAGGACGGCCTTCCAGACCGTCGCATTCTCCCTCTCCACCTGCCCGTTTCCCCGGGGTTGTAGCTGGTCGTCCTGCTCGAGGCGATGCGCTTGCTGAGCAGGAACTGACGCAGCTCATCACTCATGAAGGAGGATCCCTGATCACTGTGGATGTAGGCGGGGAAACCAAACAAGGCGAAGATACTGTGTAGGGCCTTGATGACCATGGCAGAAGTCATGTCAGAGCATGGGATGGCAAAGGGGAAACGGGAGTACTCATCAATGATATTGAGAAAGTACACATTGCGGTCAGTGGAGGGGAGGGGCCCTTTGAAGTCCATGCTGAGGCGCTCAAAGGGGCGGGAGGCCTTCACCAGGTGTGCCCTGTCCGGCCGGTAGAAGTTTGGTTTGCACTCCGCGCAGACTTGGCAGTCCCGGGTCACCATCCTGACCTCCTCGATGGAGTAAGGCAGGTTGCGGGCCTTGACAAAATGAAAAAAACGGGTGAACCCCGGGTGACAGAGGTCATTGTGGAGAGCTCGAAGTCGGTCTAGTGCGCTGGGGGGGCTCATTGAGCTTCCCCGGGCGATACAAGATCTCGTAGTTATAGGTGGAGAGTTCGATCCTCCACCTCAAGATCTTGTCGCGCTTAATCTTGCCCCGCTGTGTATTACTAAACATGAAGGCAACCGACCGTTGGTCAGTGAGGAGAGTGAATCTCCTGCAGGCCAGGTAATGCCGCCAATGTCGCACAGCTTCCACAATGGCTTGGGCCTCCTTTTCGACAGAGGAGTGCCGAATTTCGGAGGCATGGAGGGTCCGGGAGAAGAAGGCGACGGGTCTGCCTGCCTGGTTGAGGGTGGCGGCGAGAGCCACGTCCGATGCGTCGCTCTCCACCTGAAAGGGGAGGGACTCATCAACCACATGCATCGTGGCCTTGGCGATGTCTGCCTTGATGTGGTTGAAGGCCCGGTGGGCCTCAGCCGTCAGGGGGAAAACTGTAGACTCGATGAGTGGGCGGGACTTGTCTGCATAAGTAGAGACCCACTGGGCGTAATATGAGACGAACCCCAGGCATCGTTCCAGGGCCTTGGAGTAGTGGGGGAGAGGGAGTTCCAGGAGACGGCGCATGCGGTCGGGGTCGGGCCCTAGGACTCCATTTTCCACAACGTAGCCAAGAATGGCTCGGCGGGTTGTGCGGAAAACGTATTTCTCCTTATTATAGGTAAGGTTAAGGAGTTTTGCGGTGTGGAGGAATTTCTGGAGGTTCGCGTCGTGGTCCTGCTGGTCATGGCCGCAGATGGTGACGTTATCCAGATACGGGAAGGTGGCCCACAGCCCGTACTGATCAACCATTCGGACCATCTCTCGCTGGAAGACCGAGACCCCATTGGTGACGCCGAAGGGGACCCTGAGGAAGTGGTAGAGGAGGCTGTCTGCTTTGAACGCAGTGTATTGGCGGTCCTCCGAGCAGATGGGGAGCTGGTGGTAGGCAGACTTCAAGTAAACTGTGGAGAAGACTCAATACTGCGCAATCTGGTTGACCATGTCAGATATGCGTGGGAGGGGGTACTCGCCGAGCTGCGTGTACCTGTTGATCGTCTGACTGTAGTCTATGACCATCCGATGTTTCTCCCCAGTCTTAACTACCACCACTTGAGCTCTCCAGGGGCTGTTACTGGCCTCAATGACCCACTCCCACAGAAGCCGTTGGATTTCCGACCTTATAAAGGTCCTGTCCTGTGCACTGTACCGTCTATTCCTTGTGGCGACGGGCTTACAGTCCGGGGTGAGGTTTACAAAGAGTGAGGGCGGGTCGACCTTAAGGGTCGTGAGGCCACAGACGGTAAGCGGGGGGCAGGGGTCCGCAGAACTTCAGGGTAAGGCTCTGGAGATGGCACTGAAAATTGAGACCTAGTAACAGGGCATGGCAGAGATGGGGGAGGATGTAGAGTCTGAAGTTACTGTACTCTATGCCCTGTACGGAGAGGGTTGCGATGCAGTATCCCTGGATCTGTATGGAATGGGATCCGGAGGCCAGGGAGATTTTCTGGGTGTCGGGGAGGACCGGGAGGGAACAGCGCCTTACCGTAGCAGGGTGGATGAAACTCTCCGTGCTCCCGGAGTCAAAGAGGCAGGTCGTCTCGTGCTCGTTGATCCGTACAGTCGTTGTAGCGGTCGCGAGGTTGCGGGGCCGAGACTGATCGAGGGTGATAGAGGCGAGTTGTGGAAGTTGGTGGGACGGCTGATCGGCGGTGGCAGAGGTATCGGTGGCCCCTGAACGGCCAGGCGAGCAGAGGTCCTGGGATGCATTCCAGGATGGCGGTGCCGAAGATGGCGGCACCCACGGGGCGCACATGGCGGATGACATCCAAGATGGTGGCGTCTACGGGCTGCACGTGGTGGGCGGCGGCGAAGATGGCGGCGCCCCTGGATCGCATGTGGGAGCTGCAGCGATGTTGGGCCTGGAAACGGCAGCGACCGATCGGGCCTGGCAAACGGAGATGAAGTGGCCCTTCTTGCCACACCCGTTGCAGGTCGCGCTCCGTGCTGGGCAGTGTTGTCTGGGGTGCTTGTTCTGGCCACAAAAATAGCATTTGGGGCCTCCGGAGTTAGCTGACTGCCGCACGGCGCAGGCTTGCGGTGTACCCGGGTCGGTCGATGGTGGGGCCCATGACGCCCATGAGGGTGCCGCGCGGTCGGAGGTGTAGGACTCTAGATTGCGGGAGGCCACTTCCAGCGAGTTAGCGAGCTGTACAGTCTTTGTAAGGTCGAGTGTACCCCCTTCCAGTAATCTCTGGCGGACGTAATTGGATTTAATGCCCGTGACATGGGCGTCTCTGATCAGCAGTTCCGTGTGTTGGACTGCCGACACTGCCTGGCAATTACAGTTTCTACCAAGTATCCACAAGGCACGCAGGAAATCGTCCTGAGACTCCCTCGGGAGTTGCCGTCTCATGTCCAGGAGGTGCCCGGCGAACACCTGATTAACAGTCTTGATGTACTGTCCTTTTAGTAGTGCCATCGCTTCCGTGTAAGTGGGAGCGTCCCGAATGAGGAGGAAAACTTGTGGGCTCACCCGTGCTTGGAGGATCTGGAGCTTCTGCGGGTCTGAGAGGGTTCTGTGGATGCTCCGAGATATCCTTCGAAGCAGGCTAGCCAGTGCTCGAAAGTGGCAGTGGCGTCGGCTGTGGGAGGGTTCAGCTCCAGGCGATCCGGCTTGATTAAGATGTTCATCTTTAAAATTCTAGCGCAATAAACTGATGTACCATCAATAACCACGAGACGAAATGGTGAACATTGAGGCTTTATTGCGCTAGAAGTTAAGCCTCCTGCAGCTGAACCAGAATGGAGGCAGCACAGGAGAGTGCACACTTTTATACAGAGCCTGCTGGGTGGAGCCTGCAGGCCGGGGTTTACTGTATTGACTGTAGTACAGTGGCAATACCGTAATACACGTAGTGTATGACCAGTGGTGTTTGCCACAACGTGGATGCCACAATCTGAATTGCCAGCAGCAGGATTTTTGTGGGTTTAAGTAAAGAAGATGATGTATTCAGGGCTTCACCCACAGCTACATAGAATTTTATAAATTGTAAACAAGAGATTAGTTTATCACGATGGGCCGAATGGCCTCCTCCGGAGCTGTAAAACTTTACGATTCTATTTTAATTCCTGTGAATGCCTCGTTTTGGAAAGCAGACAGTGCAGGGCACGATCTACGGAGAGGCTTCCCCCGGGATTCCTCACGCCGTTACACCTCGTGATACCTAACCAGATCTTGTGAGATGTCACGATCTGGGACTGCCCACAATGGGCGGGACCGAGTGTCACACGGCTAAGTGAGTTTAAGAACCCACTTAGCTGTGCTCGCGCCGGATCTAACCAACGCCTGGCATCTACAGTTCTCACTGAGGAGACCCTTGCACCGTTCAATACTATTCCCCACAAATGGGGACCAGGCAAAACAGTATCTGGGGGGCCTCCCAGACGATCGTAGGCCCCCATGTGGTTGGCCTTTGGGGAGGATTGCACCTTCGCACTGCTTGTGCTACCTGGGCACCTTGTCACTGACACTCTGGCATTGCCATGGTACCTAGCTGGCATTATCAGGGCTGGCAGGGGCACTGCCAGGGTTTCAGGCTGGCAGTGCTAAGGTGCCAGGCTGGCATTTTGCCCCCTCCGGAATCGGGCCTCGAGGTGCCCTGCCTGTGTGAGCTGGAATGGGGGAGTGGCTCGATGAACCCCATATAGGCAAGATGGGGCATTGGGGGTATCTGGGGGTTACGTTGGGGAAGTCGAGGTGTTCCGCTCGCCAGAGCTCTTCAGTGCAGGAAATTAGATTGAGTGCGGCCTGCCGGGGGGGCATTCGCCGCCGGGGCACTAAAAGTAAACAGAGTGCTATTAGATAGCGGGGTCGCTGCAGTAGTCACCTGGGTTGGTCACTTCCCGACTTAAAATGGAAATCTGCAAAGGATGCAGGGAAATTCAGTCAACGCAGGAGAAACAAGCAGGTGCAAAGTTTCCTGTGTATTAGAACTTGCAGAAACCCAGACAGCACTGAAACTAACAACCATCTGCATATTAATGAGCGATCCCCGGGAACAATTGGAAACATTTACGGTAAACAAGGCCAAGCCAGACTCCTCGGCGCCAGCAGGAGCCAAGACAAAGGAAGGCCAACGGACATTTAGGAACGACCCAGCGATCAGGGAACAGCTCCAGTATTGGAGAAATCGAACCAAGTGATCAGAACTCAGTCAATCACTTGGAACCAGGTACGGGGTCAGCCCGAATGGCGTGGAGCCCCCAGGGACTTCAGATAGAGTCCCCAAGTTCAATTCGTCCTTCTTGGCAGGGTCACTCAGCAGCTCGAAACAACACTTGACAGTGACCTGCCTAGCCGCTACATCAACCAAGTAAGTCTCCAGTCAACGCACACAACGAGATAGGCGCTCCTAGCTACCAGTCTATACCAGCTTTGAATCCTGCAGACTCAGAATCGAAAGAAAGGCCATTTGTTCCCCTGACCTGGTGGGCCAGTTCCGAAGCTAAGTATAGGCCTTTTAGTGATAGAGATAGTCTAGTAAGTAGAGGTTCTGCATGAGTAGTATAATAAATGTGTTTTGATTTGAAACTTACTAACTGGTGTATTGAGTTATTGATCAGCACTTGAACTTGAACCTTGTGGTGGTATCATAAAGATACCTGGCGACTCTAGAGCAAAGGTTATAGAAACAGAGCAAATTAAGTAAAGACACAACGAGCAACATTTAAGAGCCAACCAAAAGTTAGCAATACTGCCAGCTCTACAAGCACTGGGAATGACACCACTAATCCTGCCCAGTACGGACTCTATTTCGTTTTAGTTAGATTGTGTCCCTAAAGTGTAAGTAGGCAAATTCAGTCGTTGAAAATGAAATGAAATGAAAATTGCTTATTGTCATAAGTAGGCTTCAAATAAAATTACAGTGAAAAGCCCCTAATCGCCACATTCCTGCGCCTGTTCAGGGAGGCTGGTACAGGAATTCAACCATGCTGCTGGCCTGCCTTGGTCTGCTTTCAAAGCCAGCGATTTAGCCCTGTGCTAAACCAGCCCCGTAGCTGAAGTCACATACCAGAGTTGTTGCAGGGTTCCCGTGAAGAATGGTCTTACTGCAAATTATAGAGTTAGTTAATTGTAGTCCTGTGATCAGGAGGTTGATTTGTTGCATCGGTGGAATTGAAAAGGAGCGGGCCTGGAGACCCCAGGATGTTAATCTCAAGCTCTTAAAGCACGGGTGTTGTTGCCTTTCTTCTGTTGTTATTTCTGCAGTCAGTACATAAAGATTTAAATGGGGCAACCATAAAATGTGGTTTCTCACAGCTCCCTTTAAATAGCATGCTGATTAGCCACAATCTGGATTATTGTTCAAAGACATTCACCCTGGGGGTTTGAGACAATCACCATCCCGGCTTCAGGAGACGGATAGTGACATCTCTAGCCTGGAATGTGTCCTTTCGAGTTTGCCACCAAAGGGTCTCCCAAGACTGTGGGCGGGATTCTCCGATAATGAGGCAGAGTGTCTGCGCCGTTGTGGTACGGCCGCGGGCACGATCGATTCAGGCCCCGAAAAGGGGCCAGCAACAGAGCTGCGAGAAACGTGGTGGGCGTGGCACCAGAGCGGCGGCATCATCGGGCGACGCCCGGCTGACGCCGTGCTGCGTCTTTAGAGTGCGCGATCCGCGCACAGAGGACCCGAACGGTCGAGAATACTGAGTCCCGCCGTTCAGGGACAGTGATCTGGAGACGATGCTGGACGCCGTAGAAGAGCGCAGGGCCATCCTGTGCCCAAGACGTGGGCACCGGCAACCAGCTAGCACTGTGAGGCGTGGCAGGCGTGAGGTGGGCACCGCCGTAAGCGCTGTGGGGCACACCCCCCCGGTCTGGAGACCAGTGCCGCAAGAAGCTCCATGACCTCACGAGGGCTGCCAGGGTAAGTACCCCGAGGATGCCCCCAGGCCACACGCCACCCCTCCCCCCCAACACACCCCCATCACATATCGCGCCCCCCCCTTCTGCCCACGCAGGGTGGGGGGGGGGGGTTGGGGACACCACGTTGTACCTGACCCACATGGGCAACACCCCCCCGAGAGCTGCCATGGCGTGGTGCCCAGGGCCCCCCACCCAGTCATAATGGTGACAACAGCTGCGTGTATTGATGCTGAGCGCCAAACTCTGATGCTCCCACCCCCCGCACCCCCCCCCCCTTCCCTCCGCAGGACAAGACTGCTCACAATCTTCGTGGGCGTTCAAGAACCGGAGGGGGATCAACTGTGCTGCGCCCCCTCACCGTCCATGAGCAGAGTGCACTGGACCTCACTGGGGGAGTCGACACCTGGGAGGTGTAGCCATCTGGGATGGCCACGTCCCGATTACAAAATGGACACCCGCAAAGATTGCAGGGAAAATGGGACAATGCTAAGAAACAAGCAGGTGAAAGCTCGGTCTGTTGATTAGAACCTTAAACTCTCAGACAGGACAGAAACTACCAAACGATTTACATACTAATGAGCCATCTCCAGGGACAAAAGGGGAACATTTAGATACACAGTGTTAGGACAGACTCCCCGGCGCCAGAAGAAGCTAAGACAAAGCAGACTGAGAGCCACCAGAAAACGCCCAGCGATCAGGGAACCACCCCTCTATTGGGGGAAAATCGATACATATGATTGGGAAAGACCCAATTAGTTGAGGTCTAGTTCAAGGTCCACCCAAAAGAGCGCGACGCCCTTTGCGGTATAAAAGGTATCCCCCAAGGGAGAACGCCCTCCTTTGGCTTTGGCTCTCAGCGAAGAGAGAAACCTGCCTAGCAGCTACAGCAGACCAAGTAAGTTCCAAGTCAATGCACGCTACAAGATAGACGCTCCAGTTGCTACCCTATAAACAGCTCAACCCAGCAGCCTCAGAACCGAGCAACGGCCATTGTTCCTCTGACTGGGTGGGCGCCCAAAGCTAAGTATAGACTTTAGTAATAGTGGTAGTTTAGTTTGTCGAGTTTATGCATGAGTAGATTTGACTGTGAGTAAATAAATGAGCGGTGTCGAAAGATACCTGGCGACTCTTGAGCAAACGTGATTAAATAGAGCCAAATTAAGAGCCAACCAAAGAGAGCAACATTTACTGGTGACTCTGGTGGGACCCGAACCCGCAACCTTTGAATTAGAAGTCCAATTGGAAACAGAAAAACCACAAGCATCAAAACAGTACTGATCAAGCCTCAGAGATTCGGAAGTGTGTTAATGCATACGGACTAACAGGGATATAAGGTAAACCTGAGAGATTTTGTTGTGTAAAACTGTTGGGAGTTTTGTAGGCCTGAAATTAGCGAAAGCCATACCCGTGATAACATCACCGGTTTATCACCCCCTGTTCCAAATTCAGTAGAGATCCTAGATAGAGAAAATGGCAATGAAGGCAATGGAACGCCTTATGAACCCCCAGGAATTCGAGGTCGCAGCGACCAGCAGTAGAGTAGGACAGTGTCCCGTTTGGGAAGATGAGATCAGGAAATATCTCAAAGGGAAAGGATGGCCCCTTTGGAGTGAATTCTGTGATAATGAGGAAACAGGATCCGGGAGTATAGGACATACTTGGTGGGAGAACCTGTCAGAGATCCACAAGAAGAGCTTAGGGAAAGCTCGCAAGCCGATGGCAATCGTGTCCTGTTTGGCACAATTGCGAGGCACAGAGGAGGTCGTTAGGACGCTCCGTAGAGAGATTGGGGAGAGAGACAGAAGTAGTGAGGTAGACGTGAGTGAGACAGAGAAAGAGAATCAAGATCTGAAAGAGCAGTTAGCAGCAAGGGACAGAGAGGTGGATGATGCCAAGTGGGTTCATCAGTCTTGTCTCGCGTTTGAACAGTTTTCAGACGCAATATGATAAGGCCGACCAGGACACGCATTGGTAAGACAAGAAACAGAACAGCAAGTTGAGAAATTGCAGAAACAGTGCAATGATTTAAAAGCAGCCCTACGAGCACTCCATACTTCCATGACGGAACAAAGGCAGAGCTCCGTAGACCATGCAAAGTGCCGGAAGCAATCTCTGCTGTCCATGCAAAATGGATTTCAAAGTACATTCAGACCCCAATTAGATCAAGAAAATGGCCCTGATTGGCAGGAATTGAACGAGACTGCCCATAGATACATACATGGGACATGTAAGCAGGAAAGACCCCAGAAAAGGAAAGCGCCCCAACCCCCAACCGAACAGGCAGAACACACCCCCATGAATCCTGTGACCACACACCGCAGGGCCGCAGGAGAAGGAGAAGCAGACTTCCTTTACACAACCCCGTTAACCGTGACCCAATTACCGGACGCGTGTGGAAAAATTACACCGTTCCTTCCCACATCCGACCCCCACCAATTTTTCGTGAAAGTCAAACAACAGGCAAACATGTACGGCCTGGATGAAAAGGAGCAAGTGAAGCTCACAGTTTTAAGCCTCGACCCTTCAGTCGTAGCAGCCCTTCCCGACCCACAGAATGTAGGAGGAGGCACACTCCAAGAGATGCACACAGCGATCCTTGATGTGATCAGCTTTAACAGAGGAGACCCTGTAGAAGGCCTAAATAAGTGTAGGCAAAAGAAGACAGAGCACCCCACAGCGTTTGCTGGACGTTTGAGGATTCACTTCACTTTGGAGAGTTAGCCCGCGCCCACTTGTCCCCAGATAATATGGTCAAATGGACCCGAATTCTAGTCTCCCACGCCACAGAAGTAGGACGAAAGGTTTGCGCAAATTATGACCCCTCAGATGAGGCCCACAATGAAAAATGGGTTTTGAAGAGATTGTCCCGCGCTTGGGAGCAATCAATTGCAGGCAAAGCCGCATTTATAACACCCGATGAAGAGCAGGTAGAAATGAACCCAGTTAAAGCACACCAGAACCCCGCATGGGTAAATGAAGGCAGGAACAGCCAACCCCAGCCCAAAGCTCAGGAATGTTATAATTGTGGACAGCTAGGACACTTTGCACGAGAGTGCAACGTGCCCCAGAAGCAGCAGAGGCACCCTGAACAAGAATAGGGCAAAGCCGATCCATAGCGTTAGCGCCCGTTCAGAGAGTACAGACATGAACGGCACCGACTGACAGTGTTCAGGCTCCCCAACTTGGGTCTGTGACACCCTTTGGGACAAGTCTGGTAGACCGGTAGTAGCAGGCAAAGTTCGGGGACAACCCGTAGAATTTCTTTGAGACACAGGAGGGTCCTGCACCACACTCAATTCCTCCACGATGTTCCAGCGAGACACGTGGCCCACAACAGACACCATCACACTCAGCAGTTTTACAGGCCATTTACAACAGGGACACATCACAGCCCCTATAGCAATACAGATAGGGAACATCACGACTAAGCACCCTGTAGTTTTAGTTGATCTGCCCCAGACAGCAGAACATATCCTTGGGATCGATTTCATGAGCTCCCATAACCTCTCTTTCGACCCAGTTAACAAGTGTGTTTGGAAAATGGCAAAGGCAGCACGAGCCCCCGCCATGCTCACAGTTGGAGAATACGTAAATAGGATTAGCTCAGTAGGAGACTTCTGGTTCGACCCTCGAGCCATTAGTGCAGACAAACAGGTTAGGGCAGTCCTGCAGGAACATAAAGCAGCATTTGCACAGCACAAGCACGACTGTGGCAGTTTGGCTGGTTATGTGAACATTACAGGTCCCGACCCTAAACCCCAGAAGCAGTACGGATTGCCCCAGGAAGGAGAGGGAGAAATCTCCAAATTAATAGAGAGTTTGTTGGATCAAGGCGTACTCAAATCAGTGGCCTCCACAAACAACGCACCGATTTGGCCCGCCAGGAAACCGGATGGATCATGGCGACTGACCATTGATTACTGGGAACTGAACAAAGTAACCCCAGCAGCAGCCCCCACCATAGCCACGAGTCCCGATACCATGCTCAAACAAGGACTCCACTCAAAGTTTTTTTCGGTTTTGGACATTAGTAATGGCTTTTGGTCCATTCCATTGGCTAAAGCGTGCCAGTACAAATTCGCCTTTACATTCCAAGGGCAACAATACACATGGACGTTCCTTCCACAAGGCTTCCACAACTCCCCCTCCATTTTCCACCGACAGCTGGCAAATGGTGAGCAAGGTTTTCCCACCCCGATTGGTCCAGTACGTAGATGACTTGTTACTACAGACAGACACAAAGGGAGAGCACATTTTGCTTCTCGCTGAGATCCTAGCACTCCTAAAAGAAATTGGTTGTAAAGTCAACCCCAAGAAGGCCCAGATTCTGAAAGAAAAAGTGATTTACTTGGGAACAGTGATCACTCATGGTAAACGCAAGATCGAGCACAAGAGAATTGATTTGATCGTCAAATTGCCCCTTCCCCACAATGTCTCAGGCCTCCGGTCATTTTTAGGACTGGTTGGCTACTGCCAAAACCATATTGACGGTTTTGCCACTAAAGCAGCGCCCCTTTCCGAACTTCTCAAGAAGCAGGCACCTTGGAAATGGCTTCCACAGCATACAGATGCCGTGGACGCTTTAAAAAGAGCACTCAGCACAGCCCCCGCACTACAGGTCCCAGATCCACATTCCCCGTACACAATCGAAGTTGCAAGCAACGACCGAACCCTTTCGCCCGTGCTCCTCCAGGAACGCCACGACCAATTACGCCCCGTAGCATACGCCTCAAGCATGTTAGACCCTGTAGAGCAAGGATTTTCTGCCTGTGAAAGGCACCTGCTCGCAGGTTTTTGGGCAGTACAATACTTCGCCTACATTACAGGACTCAACCCCATCACCATCCTCACAGAACACACACCGACACAGCTATTGTTAGACGGCCGACTTAAAGATGGCACAGTCAGCCAAATTCGCGCGGCCCGTTGGACCCTTCTTTTACAGGGACGGGACATCACGGTAAAGAGAACCAAAACCCACACATTCCTTGCCGATAATCTGCAGTATGCAGGCACCCCTCATGAATGTGAGATCATCACCACTAAACAGAACACAGGCCCATTTATTCCCAAAACACCCCCCAGGAAAACAGGTAGTACACCCCAGAGACCCCAGAGACCCCAGCCCACAGACACGTGCGCACCCCTGAAGATCTATGTGGATGGCTCATCCACAGTGTTAAACGGAAAGAGAATTACCTGTTGCGGTATATATGTGGAGGACGTGCAGGGACGCGCCCTAGATGAAATTTCCTTCAAGTTGCCTGGACACTTAGGCTCGCAGGCAGCAGAGCTGGCAGCAATTGTATATATTGTAGACCACCCAGACTCGTTCCCGACCCCAGCAGACATCTACTCAGACAGCTTGTATGTCTGCAATAGTTTGACAGAGTTCCTACCACTCTGGGAAACTAGAGGATTTGTTTCCGCGGACGGTAAACCCCTACCCTCAGCCCCATTACTCCGCCATATCTTAGAGACAGCGGAGGATAGGAAATACGGAATAATTAAGGTTCGCAGTCATCACTGTTCTTCCCCCCCTGGTAACGTTAAAGCAGATGCCCTAGCGAAGGCAGGCTCCAGCCATGGTTATTTTTGGTACCCCCCCCCGAACGCACCCCAGTACACGCAGTTCAGGTCTCACAGACCAACATTCAGGATTTAGCGAAGGCCCAGAAAGAGGACAAGAAACTCAGGGAAGTTTTAAAGGGAACCTTCCCAGCCTCGTATGATAAATACAGAAACGCAATCACCACACACGACGGTGTGATTTTAAAGGATGGCATTTATATAGTTCCCAGCCAGGACAGGAACCGGATCATTTGTCAGTTCCATGACAATCATGGACACCAAGGAATTGAACCCACCCTAGCCCACCTCAGACCGCTTTGTTGGTGGCCTGATTTAAAAATCGATGTCACACACTACGTAGAGAATTGTTTAATCTGTGCCCAGAACAATCTGGACAGATATGCTAAAAAGGCTCAACTTAGCCATACCCGCCCCGTTAATGGACCCTGGACAAATCTCCAGATAGATTATATAGGACCCCCACCCCCATGCAGAAATGGTTACAAGTATGTGTTGGTGGTCATAAACATCTTCACAAAATGGGTGGAAGCATTTCCGTCAAGAACTAATACGGCCAAGACAACGGCTAAAATATTAACACACCACATCTTTACAAGATGGGGCCTCCCACACAGTATAGAGTCCGACCAAGGCTCCCATTTCACCGGACGTGTAATGAAAAACGTCCTCACGATTTTCGGCATTAGACAAAAGTTCCATATCGCATACCACCCCCAGTCAAGTGGTCTTGTAGAACAAATGAATAGGACATTGAAAGCCACCCTCAGGAAAATGATACAGCAAAATAATACCACCTGAGTATTTACTGGGACTGGATTTGGCCAGCCCCGCAGTTACAACCCTCACACATGAAAACGCAGTTACACAACTGGTACAGAACATAAAGGCATCCCAACTCGCCGCAGCAGTGAGACTTGGAACCAGGAAGAAACAGAGCAAGGCTTGTTTCGACAAAACAGTACACGCCACTGAGTTTACAGTAGGGCAACAAGTTATGCTTTCCCTTTACAACCCCAGTTCACTCTTTCCCCAAAGTTTTCCGGACCGTACTCCATTTTGGACAAAGTCAGCCCCTCAGTATACAAAATAACCTATCCCAATGGTACGTCTGCGTGGTTTCATATAAACCAGCTCAAGGCTTACGGCTCACATAATAACCACACACACCACATCCTGCTCGCAGCAGCAGACGAGCACGCCCCACCCACAGATGACGCATACCGACCCTCCCCCAACCACTCCAGCCCATCCTCCGACACGACTTCAACTCCGCCCCCAGAGGCACAACTCTGCCTCTCTCTTCTCTCAACCAGCAGCGACAGTGATAGCGATCAAGATGACGATAGCCACAGCACACCACGTTACGACTATACCCTTGTTCCAGGCCCCACTCCCAGCGATTCCGAGCATGATTCTACCGACCCATTTGAGATCACCTGTATCAAAGCCCCTGACCCAGACCCACCGCCCGACGATTACGGATTGAAGCATAGTAGCTCCAACCTCGACACTCGATTTTGCCACCGAGACAATTCGTTCAGGCTCATCCGGAATGATGAGATGGACCCCAATTCGCCCCAAGCAGCTTTAGCACGGTTGCTACAGACAAGAGTTTGGCACCTGGGAGAAGATGATGACTTAGAGTCTGACTCCCACCAAACAAATCCCTTTGCGACCCTGTTCGCTATTGAGCAGTGAGGTGTCCAGATGATGGAGAAAAAAGGAACCGATGGAGAAATACGATGTCCTTTCTGATGGAACCTGCACCATGTTTGTTGAATGTTTGTTCGTTAGTGTTATCGTTACGTGTTGTGTGTAAACTCGGAACATTTTTCACGGCCCCACGTCACACCCCCTTTGACGCCCAATGGCTGTTAGAGGAACTAGTCGATATTATTGAGAAAAAATGAACCGCTGGAGAGATACGGTGTCCTTTCTGATGGAACCTGTTTGTTGAATGTTCATTCGTTAGTGTTAACGTTAAGTGTTGTTTGTAAACTCGAAAGTTTTTCACGGCCCCACGTCATCACTCCTTTAACGCCCCCCGGCTGTTAATGGAACAAGTTTGTCCCCAGACAATAGTTCAGAGGAACTAGTTTGTCACCAGAAACTTGTTAAAGGTACAAGTTTGTCCCAGACAATAGTTCAGAGGAACTAGTTTGTCTACAGAACACGACTCATAGTTGCTCTCCTAATTCGAGAGGCATCCCCCACGACGACCACATTCTTATCCGTTCTTGCCGGTTTCTCAGGCAGTGGAGAAACGGCATTGGTCCCCGCCCTGCCTGAGGACCCCCCTCTGGTCAGCTACGCGCGGGTAGAGCACATACGGCATTGATCACCGTCCTACCCGGGGATTCCACCCATTTCTTACCCGCCGCGGCCCATACGCACCCCATTTTGGCTCGATACGTTCAAAATTCTTTTGTTTGGTTTTGGCAACACTTAGGTTGCTTCCCTATGCTATTTACATCCTGAAACACTGGGATGGTAAATCACACGGGCTGCGAGACGGCTCGCAGTATGGCAGTATTTTCTCAGATGTCTTGTCCCAATATTCGGTTTAAAAAAAAAATGAGGGAGTCACAGATGGTGACCAATTATAAAGGGAAATTGTCAGTAAAGGACAGACGGACAGACATACGAGATCTTAAACAAGATAATAACAGAAATTATGCTTGTGTTCACAGAACTCCAGAAACCCAGGAACCACAGAGGAAGACATAGAAGTCCGACAAAGATGAAGACAGCATTTGAGCTCACATGGACCTTAACGGGATCCCTTCAGTTGCGCGCGGACGCTACCCCCCTGACCCCTACCACACAAACCGTAAATGACTCTCACCCCTGTAATACACAGAACCCCGAGATAACTAGCCCTGCGACAGCTAGCAATACCCCGACCTGGTGTGATAAGTTTATCACCTGGTACTCACTCTCATATGTAGTCGAAGCACTCTTAGTGCTGGCGATACTTTGCAGTGTCGTGCAAATGTTTAGAGTCAAGAAATGGCGAAACAGAGCATATCGCTCTCGCACCCCGGTATACAGATTTAGGTCCCCCATTTTCGGATTTCACCAGACCCCCGAACACATCGGGACGGATTAAAGAGCATCCATTTTGTTTAATGCATTCTATGGAATTCATAGAATTCATAGAATTTACAGTGCAGAAGGAGGCCATTCGGCCCATCGAGTCTGCACCGGCTCTTGGAAAGAGCAACCTACCCAAGGTCAACACCTCCACCCTATCCCCATAACCCAGTAACACCACCCAACACTAAGGGCAATTTTGGACACTAAGGGCAATTTATCATGGCCAATCCACCTAACCTGCACATCTTTGGACTGTGGGAGGAAACCGGAGCACCTGGAGGAAACCCACGCACACACGGGGAAGATGTGCAGACTCCGCACAGACAGTGACCCAAGCCAGAATCGAACCTGGGACCCTGGAGCTGTGAAGCAATTGTGCTATCAACAATGCTACCGTGCTGCTCCCATAAAGAGATGTAAACCTCTGTGTCGGACTGCCAGGCCAGATAAATTTGTGTGCTGCTATTTTGTACAGTTTAAGATGTATAGATTATTTTTGGATTGTTTGTATATTTGGATTGTTTGCATTTTTGGATTGTTTGAATGAGGATAGCTTATTGAGAATAGTTAGAGGTTCCAGTTTTTTATTTTTCTGTAATGCATGTATTAATGTCATAGCGCCCCACAGAATTTTATGATAATGAATGTATTTAAAATGGTTTAGGTAAAATTGTGTTGCATAGGATAGAACAGTATAGAGCCTAAGTATGGGTGCCCTGGTTGGTCAGAGGATGAAGACGACAGAGTAATGTGGTCCTTCACGCTTCGCGTTGAGGATCACAAGGAGGGCGTGTAGCCATCTGGGATGGCCACGTCCCGATTACAAAATGGACACTTGCAAAGAATGCAGAGAAAATTGGACAATGCTAAGAAACAAGCAGGTGCAAGCTCAGTCTGTTGATTAGAACCTTAAACTCTCAGCCAGGACAGAAACTACCAAACAATCTACATACTAATGAGCCATCTCCGGAGACAAAACAGAAACATTTAGATACACAATGTTAAGGCAGACACCCCGGCGCCAGAAGAAGCTAAGACAAAGCAGACTGAGAGTCACCAGGACACGCCCAGCGATCAGGGAACCACCCCTTTATTGGAGGAAAATCGATACAGATGAATGGGAAAGTCCCAATCAGTTGAGGCCAAGTTCAAGGCCCGCCCAAAAGAGCGCAAAGCCCTTTTTAGTATAAAAGTTACCCCTCAAGGGAGAACGCTCTCCTTTGGCTTTGGCTCTCAGCGAAGAGAGAGACCAGCCTAGCAGCTACAGCAGACCAAGTAAGTTCCAAGTCAACGCACGCTACGAAATAGATGCTCCTAGCTGCTAACCTGTAAACAGCTCAACCCAGCAGCCTCAGAACCGAGCAACGGCCATTGTTCCTCTGACTGAGTGGGCGCCCGAAGCTAAGTATAGGCTTTAGTAATAGTGGTAGTTTAGTTTGTAAAGTTTATGCATGAGTAGATTTGACTGTGTGTAAATAAATGAGCATTGCTTTTGAACTTACTAACTGGTGTATCGAGTCATTGATCAGTATTCGGTTCTGAACCTTGTGGCGGTGTCGAAAGATACCTGGCGACTCTTGAGCAAATGTAATTAAACAGAGCCAAATTAAGAGCCAACCAAAGAGAGCAACAGAGATAGCGCCATGCCAGGTCGGAGGCACAGGAACAAGTGAGAATCTCCAGCCTGGCTACACTCCCTCAGCCCGTCACCTCCCCATCCCCCCTCACACTGCACCCCCTCACAATTCCCACCCACCCCCTCATACCCGTCCCTGACACTGCACCCCCTCACAATGCCCCGCCACCCCCTAATCCCCCCCCCCCACCAACACTGCACCCCTTCACAATGCCCCACCACACCCGACTCCGACTGTCTAACAATACATGCCTCATTGTCCTCAGCAGGGCCAGGAGCCGATCGTCCAGGGATGTCGTGGAGAAGCCCCCGCTGTCCAGCTGCAAGCACATCTGCCCCCACGGACACACTGCAGAGGGAGCAATGAAGACTGACAGGAGGGCCCTCCCCTGAGGCCGTGGCACTGGAGGGGGACACACAGAGGACGGACAGACACGACAGGGACGAAGACGGGATGGACATTGAGGACACTGATGGCTGTGAGTCGGACGAGGAGAGGGCAGCGAGCCAGGACAGTGACGGAGAGAGGACGGCCAGATAGTCGACGAACACACCGGACACGGCATGTCACGTGGGCCGCGGACGAGTAGCGTTGGTCCAAGGATCGACCCAGGAGACCCCAGACCTGGGTACAGGTGATGAGCTCGAGTTTGCGGCACTGCTGTCACCCACAACATCCACCATCGCAGATACACTCACCTTGGTTGGGCACATAAGTGATGAGGCTTCGGGGTCACTGACTGGTGCGCACCACACAGCCGAACCGGTACAGCAGGTGGAGGTAGGGGCAGCCGAGGGGATGGACAGCCGGAGGGCAGCCCAGGCCCAGCACCCAGCTGCCGCCCAGACAGTTCCCGGGTTTCTGGACTTACTAGACCCACCACACACCCGATGCATTTGGAAACCCAGGGAGTGGACAACGGGATGACGGCCGTCTTCCAGCAACTGCAGACGCAGTTGGAGGAGTCCATCCGTGTCCAGGAGCAGGGAGTGGCGCCAGTCCTGGCTGCCACCCAGGCTGACACCGCACGGGTGGCGTCCGCGGTGGAGGCAATGGGGGCAACAGTATCGGCCATGGGTCAGGTTCTGCAAGACGTGGGGCCTGATGTGCACGCGTCATCCGTGGCCCAGGACAGGGCTGCCTCCTCACAGGCAACCATGCACCAGAGCCAGCTGGACATTGCCGCCGTGCTCCGGGGTCTGGCCCAGTCTCAGCAGGCCATCGCTGAGAGCATCGGCGGCCTTGGCCACGTGCTGGGTGGCGTCGCAGACTCCCAGCGGGAGGTTGTGCAGTGCCTGACAGGGATTGCGCACTCCCTGAGCTCCATCGCTCCAGACCCTGGTCGATGCCACAGCGGGCCTCCAGGACTGGCAGCGCCAGGTGTCGGTGGTGCCACGGTGCATGTCTCCACGGGCACCACCGTCCCATAGTGAGGCCCGGGGGCCACCGGGCTCCCCGAGGGAGGAGTAGGGTCTGGTGGCCATCCTGGTAACTCCAGCAAGGGAGGTCCCGAAACACTCGGACTCCCCCTGTTCCGTCCCTGGTGCATCTCGTGGGCAGCGGACAGAGCAGGGTGGTCGTGAGGGGGACCGAGTAATGCTGCGGGTCGAAGTTCCATACAACAGTGAGGCCGGGTGTATGTTTCTCCCCCCACCCCATCGCCCTCTGTACACCAACGCCAGCTGCCCCAAATGGCCATGTAGTGGGTTGTCCGTGACACATACATGGACCACCGAGGTGGAGGATTTAGCTATGGCCATGGGTCAGACATTGTCTAGCGATCCGGAGCTCACAGGTCATCGCAGAGTGGGTTGTCATCATTCTACATGGCACTGATCACACCCGCTGACACGAGCAACTGTGTTGAAACATTCACGATGTGCCGCAGGTGTAAGGTGGTGTGAAAGTGGTGGTGTGGGCAGAAGGGTTGTGCGATGGTGCGGGAAGTGGGCGTTGCTGGGTGGTGCAGTTGTGCGCGATCCATGGTGCAAGTGCCTCGCTCATCGATGCCCTCCCCCTAGTTAGTGAAACGTGTGGCGATCAACGCTTCGCGTGCTCGCTCTCCTAGCCGGTGTCTTCATGCAGCCTCCCGGCCATATCCCGCTCCCAGGTCGTGTCTGTGCCCCCCACCCCCCCTCCCCATCCTCCTCCTTCTCCTCATCATGTGCAGAGGCGTCACCCTCATCAGGCTCCCCCTGTGCATCCTCCTCCAGGACCTCGCCCCTGTGTTGGGCAATGTTGTGCAAGACACAGCAGACCACAACTATGCACCCGACCCTGTTGGGGTGGTACTGCAGGACCCCTCCAGAGCGGTCCAGGCACCGGAACCTCAGCTTCAGGAGACCAAAGCATCTCTCCACAACACCCCTGGTCGCTGCATGGGCCTCATTATAGCGGGTCTCCGCGTCGGTCTGTGGCCTCCGTTTATGCGTCATCAGCCACGACCGCAACGGGTAACCCCTATCGCCCAGCAACCAGCCCCTCGGCCGGGGGCGGTGTCTCTCAAAAATAGCGGGGATGAACGAATGAGCTAGTATGAACGCATCACGCACGCTGCCAGGGTATTGGGCGCACACGTACATAATGTTCATGCGATGGTCGCAGACCACCTGAATGTTCATGGAGTAGTCGCCCTTTCTGTTCAGGAAAACGTCCCTGATGTCCGAAGATGGACGCATGCCGACGTGCACCCCATCAATCACCCCCTGGACCAACGGCATCCCGGCCACGGAGGCGAATCCCACTGCCCGGTCAGCCTGGTGTGCGCGGTCCTCCGGAAAATTGACGTATCTGTCCGCGGTTTCATACAGGGCGTTGGTGACGGCCCGGATGCACCAGTGCACTCATGCCTGCGAGATTCCAGAGAGGTCTCCGCTCGGCACCTGGAAGGACCCCGTTGCGAAGAAATTGAGGGCAACCGTGACCTTGACGGCCACCGAGATAGCATATCTGCCCCCAGTTCCACGTGGTGCCAGATGTGCCACGAGGTTGCATATATGTGCCACGGTCTCCCGACTCAATCGGAGTCTCCTCCTGCATGCCGTATTCGGAAGCTCCTGGAACGACATGCGGTCCCGGTACACTCGAGGCCGCATGGGGCGCCTCCGGCGCCTTGGCACCACCACCTGCTCTTGCTCCTGCCCCTGCCCCCATCAGGGTACAAATCATCATCCTCCGCATGCCCGACAATGTGGTGGTCGTTGTCACCCTCCGCCTCCTCATGCACCTGTCGGGCGGGAGGGCCTGCAGCATGAGCGGCTCGCACTGGGCCCCCTGCAGCCAGTCCCTCAGCTCTAGCCGCCGCTCCAGCAGCTGCTCTGAGCCGCCTTCGGCGCCGGCGCCGAATGGCTACCTGCAGGGCAGCCGCTCCCGCCACGGCGGCAAACATTGCTGGTTGGTGCGCAAACATGACGACCTACACGAATGGGAGGGAGTTGGGAAGGAGAGACAACAAGATGTTTAACGATGGAGCTTTGACACCTCGACAGCCAGGGCTCATGGGATACCTGGGTGCCCCGGCTGCCTTCTTCCACTGCAGACACACATGTAATCTTCGCCCTGCCCACAGTATCCATTCACCGCGCACTGAACCCCCTCCCTTCCTATTGCCACTTGCCTCGGCCCATCAGCGTGACCTGCACTTGGGAACATGTCTTCGCCACCGTCCTGCCATGGAAGGCCGGCTGACATGTCGCTCCCGCGGGTAACCATGCCCACCCTCACCCCCCCAACAGCACGGTGGCATCATTTCCTGCACCCCCTCCTCCTTCCTGCACCCCCTCCACCTTCCTCCACCCCCTTCTCCAACCCCCTCCCCCCCCCCCTCCCCCCCCCCCCCCCCCCCCGGCATTGCAGGCATCCCTCTCCCAGAACCCCCATCCGGGCATTGCAGACATTCTTCTCCCAGGACCCCCCCCCAGCACTGGCCGTGGATGGCGGCGGCGTGACCTGGGTTCACGCCGTCGGGACTGAATAGCGGGGGGCTCGGAGAATCGGCGTACTTGGTACCTCGGGCGATTCTCCGGCAGGCGCGGCACCGATCTCGATTATGCCTTTCTCACCATTTGGGAGAATGGTGGAACGGCGTAGAACTGGCGCTGTGGGAAAAAATGGCGCGAACGCCGATTTTCCCATACAGCGCAGCATGGGAGAATCGCGCCCACAAACTTTCAACATCTGGGGCGAGATTCTCCAACCCCCCACTGGGTCGGAGAATCGCCGGGGGCTGGCGTGAATCCCGCCCCCGCCGGTTGCCGAATTCTCCTGCACCGGAGATTCGGCGGGGGCGGGAATCGCGCCGCGCCGGTTGGCGGGCCCCTCCGGCGATTATCCGGCCCAGATGGGCCGAAGTCCCACTGCTAGAATGCCTGTCCCGTCGGCGTGGATTAAACCACCTCTCTTACCGGCGGGACAAGGCGGCGCAGGCGGGCTCCGGGGTCCTGGGGGGGAGCGCGGGGCGATCTGGCCCCCACAGTGACCTGGCCCACGATTGGGGCCCACCGATCCGCGGGCGGGCCTGTGCCGTGGGGGCACTCTTTTCCTTCCGCCTTCGCCGCGGTCTCCACTATGGCGGAGGCGGAAGAGAGCCCCTCCACTGCGCATGCGCGGGGATGCCGTGAGCGGCCGCTAACGCTCCCGCGCATGCGCCGCCCGGCAATGTCATTTCCGTGCCAGCTGGCGGGGCACCGAAGGCCTTTCCCGCCAGCTGGCGGGGCGGAAATCAGTCCGGCGCTTGCCTAGCCCCTCAAGGTTAGGGCTCGGCCGCTCAAGATGCGGAGGATTCCGCACCTTTGGGGCGGCGCGATGCCGGACTGATTTGCGCCGTTTTTGGCGCCGGTCGGTGGACATCGCGTCGATTACAGAGAATTTCGCCACTGTTTTCCTCAATTATGCGCTGCAACATCTGAAAATCCAACTTCAATTTCAGATATGTGCTGACGATATGCTTCACCAGCACCACTCTTAATGCAACTTCCCCCCCTGCCGCCACCCAGTGTCTCTGTGTTGCCAGATTGTTTACTCAACATCCAGCATCAGATAAGTCAAAATTGCTTCCTATCAAACAGTGGGAAGACAGTAACCATTGTCTTCAGTCCCATGCCATAACGTCTATTCCCTAACCATTGAAACCATTCCTCTCCAAGGTCACTGCTTCAGGCTGAACTATACTGGACCTCACTGTCCTACATGCGGGTTTTTTGAAGGGGTAACCAAGAAGATAGATGAGAGCAGTGCAGTCGACATTGTCTACATGGCAAGGCCTTTGTCAAGGTACCGCATGGTACGGCATCCAGGGTGAGGTAGCCAATTGGATACAAAATTGGCTTGACAACAAAAGACAAAGGGTGGTTGTAGAGAGTTGTTTTTCAAACTGGAGGTCTGTGACCAGCGGTGTGTCTCAGGGATCGGTGCTGGGTCTACTGTTATTTGTTATTTATATTAATGTTTGGATGAAAATGTAGGAGGCATGGTTAGTAAGTTAGCAGATGACACCAAGATTGGTGGCATAGTGGACAGTGAAGAAGGTTATCGAGGATTGTAACGGGATCTTGATCAATTGAGCCAGTGGGCCGATGAATGGAAGATGGAGTTTAATTTAGATAAATGTGAGGTGGTGCATTTTGGTAGATCGAATCGGGGCAGAACCTTCTCAGTTAATGGTAGGGAGTTGGGGAGAGTTATAGAACAAAGAGATCTAGGAGTACAGGTTCACAGCTCCTTGAAGTTGGAGTCACAGGT
The DNA here is from genome assembly GCF_047496885.1 of Scyliorhinus torazame. NCBI lineage: Eukaryota > Metazoa > Chordata > Chondrichthyes > Carcharhiniformes > Scyliorhinidae > Scyliorhinus > Scyliorhinus torazame. The sequence continues at coordinate 210,057,024 of NC_092707.1, forward strand.
AGACAGGATGGTGAAGAAGGCATTTGGCATGCTTGGTTTCATTGGTCAGAACATTGAATACAGGAATTGGGACATCTTGTTAAAGTTGTACAAGACATTAGTAAGGACACACTTGGGACATTGTGTACAGTTCTGGTCACCCTATTATAGAATGGATATTATTAAACTAGAAAGAGTGCAGAAAAGATTTACAAGGATGCTACCGGGATTTGATGGTTTGAGTTATAAGGAGAAGTTGGATGGACTGGGAATTTTTTCCCTGGAGCTTAGGAGGCTTAATGGGTGATTTTATAGAGGTCTACATAATAATGAGGGGCATAAATAAGGTAGATAGTCAACAACTTTTCCCAAAGGTACAGGAGTCTAAAACTAGAGGGCATAAGTTTAAGGTGAGGGTGAGAGATACAAAAGGGTCCAGAGGGCCAATTTATTCACACAGAGGATAGTGAGTGTCCGGAATGAGCTGCCAGGGGCAGTGGTAGAGGCGGATACAATTTTGTCTTTTAAAAAACTTTTAGATAGTTTTATGGGTAAGATGGGTATAGATGAATATGGGCTAAATGCGGGCAATTGGGACTAGTTAGTAGTAGAAACTGGGCGACATGGACAAGTTGGGCTGAAGGGCTTGTTTCCATGTTGTAAATATCTATGACACTGAATCGAGGCTCGATCCTCGCCATCATGATGCCAGCTTAATTCAATCTCAGTAATATTGCCTATCTCTGTCCCCGCCTGAGCTCATCTGTTACTGAAACCTTCATCCCTGCCTCTGTTACCTCCAAATTTGACTACCCCAAAGGCCTCCAGGCCTGCGTCAGATTATCCGCCTCCCCCCTTGTAAATTTTAGCTTATCCAAAACCCTACTGCCAGGATCCTAACTGACCGTCATCCAGTGCTCGCTGGTTTACATTAGGTTCTGGTCCAGCATCATATTTGAAAATACACACCATGGCATCAACTCCTCCCTTTCCTCCAGCCCGAGAACTCTCTGAGAATTCTGTGTTCACCCAGCACGCCCCTCACCTCATCAGTCCCTCTCGGCCCTAATCCCTAATTTTCCTTCCTAAAACAGTCTCTACTCCTCCTTCAAGATAGTTCTTCCGAGCAGGCTTCTAGTCCACCACCGGCGGATCCCAGGTTACTAAACCAATATTACAGTCTACCAACGTAACGCTACAGGATTCTAATTTAGCACTCTCGGCTCCCCGTAAAACAGTTTAGGCTATTGGTTTCACACCATATGCTACCAATCTAACACTTCAGCCTAAAGATTTAACACTGCAAGTTATTAATCCAACACAATGGGTTGCCAATTTAACACTGTAGCTAGCAATCTAAGGCTGTAATGTTTAATAGTAGCCAAGCCTAGCAATTAACTTTTTCCTTGATGTTCCTATAAATAACCAGAGTTTTCTGAGCTCTGCTGTGGATGATTTTGATTTCTCCAGGAAGTTCTCGTATCAAAGGCAAATTCAATTGCAGCAGATCAATTTCACCTGCGAAATACAACACATGGAAATATATTTTCACCATCATTGAGTGTTCAGGTAAATGGGATTCCTCGATTATTATGCCTCAATATGAAGAAAGAAAATCAATGTCCACTCATTGCACAACACATGAATGTCTTGTTCAGTGATTTGCCAGATCAAATTACCTCAAGGCTATAGAGACAACTGAGTTAAATGGATTGGGTCAACTTCATTACCGGAGCTCCCACAGGAAAGGGCCTCAGGGAATCAAAGACTCACTCCTGTTCGTCCTCGCTCACAAGGAAAGCATCAAAATATTGAAATGCGGTCACTTCCTGGACCACTCTTGTTTGTTCAGCCACCACCCACCAACCCCTCCCGGTTCCGCTGGCAGCAGCACTGTGTACGACTTCCTCAGTTGAGAAGTAAAGTTGTGTGGGCTCTCTAACCCCGAAATCGACCAGGCACAGAGCAATGAGAAATTCAAAAGCTGGGATCTTAAAACTGGTGCCGGTCATTGGTGATCATGGTTGGAATTGGGCCCCATGTATCCTGTACGTTCAGAGACTGTTTTGCAACTGATCCTGTTACATTTGGAGCTGAATTTTCCTCTGAGGGTGGGGTACCCACTCCAGATGTAAAGGTAGGCAGCAAGCCCACCGCTGCTTGGCCAGCCATTTTTTGATTTGATATATTGTCACATGTAGCGAAGTACAGTGAAAAGATTTTCCTGCGGCCGAGGAAACGCACGCAGTACGTACATAGCAGACAATAGCATTTAACAGTCATCAGGCCTTTACTTAGCTTAAGGAAGCCATTCTGCTCCATCGGAGACAAAGTCCCTCCTTTGCGAATTGATAGCTAATTAGAGGGCAGACAGCTCTCTTGTCCCAGCAACGCCACCATGAGCTAGGATTGCAGTGAGTGCCCAAAAAGCAGACACTGATGGAGTCTGGACTGAAAGATCAGTCTAAAATCTCATTCTAAGCAAGCAAGATCATCAAGGCAGGTAGGAGAAGAAACCAGGGCGAGGGAATTATGTTGGGGAAGCCTCTGATGGGCACAGTGTACCGGAAACGAGGCACTCCCATGCCCGTCAACCAATCTGGCAGCTTTCACCAGGCAGGCTCGCCATGGTGCCACCTCACCCCTTTGAAAATCCCTGCAGCAGGTGAGGAGGCCCTTTCGTGGCCATTAATTGTGCACATCAATTGCCAATAGGCAAACAGGCTGCTCCACTGCCACTAGTAAAATGTGCAGATTGCCTGATGCCATCACGAAAGGGTCCTCCAGGTGTGTGCACAGTGCCCAGAAGCTGTTGCAATTTGTACATCCTGAGGTCGCGACCCCTTTCTCAACTATCCACTCCACTGGGAAACCTTCAGCAATGGGTGACAAAGAGTTTGCACTGAAGACATGGCTGCTTGGAACCTCAACACCAGGCTGAGGAAGAATCCAAACCCTGTCATGTGATTTAGGGTAGCCACTGCCCAGGCAATGAACCTTCTGAAAATAAGGCTTGGATGCCGAGAGCGTTCTGGGGAAGCTGATCCAAACCAACCCCTCAAGTGAACCACATTTTCAGAAGGTCAATTGCCTGGGCAGTGGTTACCCTAAACCTCGGGGCATGCATAACGTGCTGGGTTGTCGTGCTTTGCACAACTTGGTGCAGCAGAGAGGGATTGAACTGACGGTAAATAAGTGTGAGGGGGAAACACATCTAGACTCAACAAATAAAGACCATACACATGAGAAGATGATGGCCACAGCCATTGACGCGTGCAAGAGAAACATCTGTCACCCTCAACTCAGAATTCCTGTCACCCACTAGACATCAAGCAAGTATCTTTGTGTAGGTGCCATGATGCCTGTGTTGAAACTCCATCACCATCTCAGTGACCCCCATAATCGAACATCCCAAGTGCTTCCTTAACCAGAGTCCTACACTCACCGGATCATCATTTCACTGGCACCTTCTCAAAACCTGATCACTTGGCCACTGACCACTGGGGTAGAAAGAAACACGCAATCCACTCAGTCAAATGTTAAGGTGCAACAAGCAAACATGCAGTGGCATTCAGAAAGTAAAAATCACCAAGTGAGACCCCATGTGTAACCACCTGTCCTTCCATGAGAGCTTCCATGTGTTCCTCCTGGAGCTGATATGGAGACAGGCTGCTGGTCACTATGTGCCCTTGGTGGGGCAGCACGATGGCGCAGTGGTTTAGTACTGCTGCCTCGCGCCGCCGAGGACCCGTCACTGTCCATGTGGAGTTTGCACATTCTCCCCATGTTTGCGTGGGTTTCACCCCCATAACCCAAAGATGAGCAGAGTAGATGGATTGGCCACGCTAAATTGCCCCTTAATTGGAAAAAAATGAATTGGGTACTCTAAATTAAAAAAAAGGGTGCCCATGGTGGATGATTTCTGGCTTGTGGAGTCAGTAAGGGCACTGACTTAGGCTGAGTCACCTGTACCATGCACTGACAGCCTCTGCCATCAGGGCTAGAAGCCGCAATCATGTCATGAACAGAGGGGCTGATGGGCTGCCATCAAAGCCAGGGAGGAATTGAGGAGAATCCTTATCAGCCATCTGTCCCTGGCTTCTTCATGACACACCTGAACTCCCCTGTTTACCAGGAATTCCCCACAACCTGACAACAGCTCCTTGGCTCTCTGGGCCATCTCGACAACCCAGCACACTAGACAGCTCATGGATGAGGCCAACTGTGAAAGCCAGTATGAGCCTCCTGCAGTCACTGTCTGCTCTGCTAAATAGGGTCTACATCAGCATCAGCACTTTCGATGGAGGAGGCCATGCATTCCCACGCCAGAGACATGACACCACTCATGGAATGGGAGGACTCCTCCATCATTTGTAGAATGGGAGCAAACAGCCGCTTGGAACTCTGTCCATACATTTCATCTTGCTGCTGTTCCAATATCTGCCTATTTGCTGATGACTCCCAAGGTTCGGCATCTCTGGGAAGCTGAATGTTACCGATCTGGTCCTCAGTCCTGTGATGGGAAGTGGTTGCAGTTGTCACTGCCTCTGATGCCTGGTCATTTGTATCTGTGCCATGCTCACTAGCTAGTACACCCTTTCTAACCCCACATCAATGCCAACCAACGTGAGAGTATCAGCACTGGTGGAGGGTGTACTGCAATGATGTGAAGGTGCCTCATTAGATGGTGACTCTTACTCTGAGGTGTCAGGTGTCTTTAATGCCCTTGGCAACGTGTTATCCACTCCTGCACTGTGGAAGAGACAAGAATGATGTGAATAATATCCATATCCATCCACTTCCTCCTGTCTTCCCGTGATCTGGAGCTCCATGTAGATGGTGGTGTAGTGGTATGGTCAGTAGACTAATAATCCAGAGACCCAGGTATTACCCTGGGCCGAGGGTTTGAATCTCGGCATGGCAAATGGTGAAATTTGAATTCCACAAAAATGTGGGGCGAGATTCTCCGACCCCCCGCCGGGTTGGAGAATCGCCGGGGGCTGGCGTGAAACCCGCCCCCGCCGGTTGCCGAATTCTCCGGCACCAGAGATTCGGCGGGGGCGGGAATCGCGCCGCGCCGGTTGGCGGGCCCCCCCCCCCCGCGATTCTCCGGCCCGGATGGGCCGAAGTCCCGCTGCTAGGATGCCTGTCCCGCCGGCGTGGATTGAACCACCTACCTTACCGGCGGGACAAGGCGGCGCGGGCGGGCTCCGGGGTCCTGGGGGGGGGCGCGGGGCGATCTGGCCCCGGGGGGTGCCCCCACTGTGGCCTGGCCCACGATCGGGGCCCACCGATCCGCGGGCGGGCCTGTGCCATGGGGGCACTCTTTTCCTTCTGCCTTCACCACGGTCTCCACCATGGCGGAGGCGGAAGAGACCCCCTCCACAGCGCATGCGCGGGGATGCCGTGAGCGGCCGCTAATGCTCCCGCGCATGCGCCGCCCGGAGATGTCATTCCCGCGCCAGCTGGCGGGGTAGAAATTATTCCGGCGCCGGCCTAGCCCCTCAAGGTTGGGGCTCGGCCCCCCAAGATGCGGAGGATTCGACACCTTTGGGGCGGCGCGATGCCCGACTGATTTGCGCCGTTTTTGGCGCCGGTCGGCGGACATCGCGCCGATACCGAAGAATTTTGCCCCTGGAATTAAAATTAAAAATCTAATGATGACCATGAAACTATTGTCGATTGTTGTAAAACCCATCTGGTTCACTAATGCCCTTGAGGGAAGGAAATCTGCCATCCTTACCTGGTCTGGTCTGGCCTACATGTGTTTCCAGATCCACAGCAATGTGGTTGACTCTGAAATGCTCGCTAAAATGGAGGACAGTTAGGAATGGACAATATATGCCGGCCCAGCCAACAACGTCTACATCCTGTAAATTAATTTAAAAAAAACATCAACAGGGAGGCAGCATGGTGGCACTGCTGCCTCATGGCGCTGAGGTCCCCGGTTCGATTCTGGTCCTGGGCCACTGTTCATGTGGAATTTGCACATTCTCCTCATCTTTGCTCACAGGCAAGGAGCCGTGAAACACTGGGCTTGCTGCCCCTGTGATAGGCGAAGGGTGGGGAACCCTCGGCTGGGGGACCCTCGGCTGGGGGTGGGGGGCCCATCGCAGGGGTGGGCCGCCATGGGAGGGTGGGGGGGAGGCACTGGGTGGCAACCAGGAGTCAACGGCTCGCGGCACCACCATGCCAACGCCTGGATTGTGTGTACCCATTGTAGGGGAAACCCTTGTCTCTGCCTGTCTGTCCAGCCGACCACCCATAACCCCATCGACTTCCGAGGCCTCTGGCCCTGCAGCTGAAGGCTATAGCCGAGAGAGAGTTGGCAATCGCGGTTAGATGAGCACTGCAAACATCCCAAGTGGATCCCTGTGCATGGGGAGTCATTGTCCAGCATCCCAATCAGACTGCGATGCCTGGGCAGTATACCTGAACACTGCGGGAGGCACCACCACACACGCAGTCGCCAACATCCGAACATGCAAGGAATGAACAATGGGGAGGGATCAGCGCCCGGTCCAGTTGATGTTGTGAGCGGGTGTCTGGTGTACAGGGTTCGGGTTCCAGTGAGGTGTGCCCGCTGTGGCTGTGTGTGCGTGGGCAGAGCGTTCTGGGTTGGGCGGGCGGGTGGGGTTGGCAGGAGGTAGGATCAATGGGGGATTGGAGGATCCCTGGGTGGGAGACGCTGCTGTTTCTCAGTCTAACACCCTCTCCCAATGCCTTACAGGTATTGAACGCTATGGCAGGGATGTTGTACGCAGACGTTGCCTTAATGGTGCTGGTGCTAGGCGATGCGGCCAAACGCCAGAGAAGGCGGCTTAGGACTGCAGATGCTCGAGGCAGCAGCCTATGTGCCGGAACCCACACTACACCCTGAGGACCCAACCGCCTGTCAGGCCAGGGAGGGATCCAGAGGGGGAATCTGGCGATGGCCCATGGTGTAAAAGCGTCGTAGGTAATTCGAACAAATGATGGACAGCGCAAGCCACAGGATGCTCCGCCTCAACAAGGAGATGGTGCGACACCTGTGCCTTGTCCTCGCGGACCTGGCACCATGTGGAGGAGGAGGACACCCGCTCCTGGTGGTCGTCAAAGTCACCGCAGCCCTGAACCTTTCTGCCATGGGATCATTCCAGGGCTCGTGTGGTATCTCACAGGTCACAGGCCACAGGTGCATCCGGCAGGTCACGAGTGCCCTTTATGCCTGGGTGGTAAACTACATTGTCTTTGACATGGACCAAACCCAGCAAGTTGCCCGGGTAGCAGGTTTCTCCACCATCACCGGGATGCCTCAGGTCCAGCGAGTAACAGATGTTGCCCTGCGCTCAACGGGCCATCTGGGGTGCCCTATGTTAACCGAAAGGGATTCAACTCCCTTAACATACAGCTCGTGTGCGGCCAGCAAATGAAGATAATGCACGTGTGTGCACGCTTCCCGGGGAGTGTCCACAACAGCTACATCCTGGGACAGTCGGTCATCCCCGCCCTCTTCGAGGACCACCCCAGGATGGCTGGTTGGCTCTAGGGTGACTTCACCTTTTCTACCAGTCTGCCATGAAGCATCTTGTCAAATGCTTTACTGAAGTCCATTTAAACAACATCCACCGTTCTCCCCTCATCAATCACCTTTGTCACCTCCTCAAAAAATTCTATCAAGTTGGTGAGGTACGCCCTCACCTTCAGAAACCATGCTGTCTATCGCTGATGAGTCCATTTGTTGCCAAATGGCTATAAGTCCTGTCCCTGAGAATTCCCTCCAATAATTTACCTACTACCGACGTGAGGCTCACCGGCCTAGTTTCCAGGATTATCCCTGCTACCTTTCTTAAACAGCGGTACCACATTAGCTATTCTCCAGTCCTCTGGGACCTCACCTGTAGCCAATGAGGATTCAAAGATGTCAGTCAAGCCCTAGCAATTTCCTCTCTTGCTTCCCTCAATATTCTGGGTTAAATCCCATCTGGCCCACAAGACCTTTCTACCTTAATGTCTTTTAAAACACCCAATACCTCCTCCTTTTCGATGTCAACATGACTCAGACTATCCACACACCCTACCCAAGAATCAATTTCCACAAAGTCCTTTTCTTTGGTGAACACTGATGCAAAGTGCTCATTTAGTACCTCGCCCATTCCCTCTGGCTCAACACAGATTCCTCCTACTGTGGTCCAATCCTTTCCCTGACCACCCTCTTGCTTTTTACATATGACTAAAAAGCTTTGGGATTCACTTTAATTCTACTGGCCAAGGACTTTTCATGACCCCCTCCTAGCCCTCCTAATCTCCCGCTTAAGTACCTTCCTACTTTCTTTAAACGCCTCAAGGATTTTGACTGTCTCCATCCTTCCTAGACCCTTCTTGGAGATTTCAGTGCCAGAGTTCTTAAGTTCACAAGTTATAGGAGCAGAATTAGGCCATTCGGCCTATTGAGTCTGGTCTGCCATTCTAACACGACTGATATATTCCTCATCTGCTAATTACAATGTTCCAGACCAAGAGCTGGATTACAAAATGAACCAGAGCATCTCCTCCCTGGAACACATGAGCGGGAGTAGGCAATTTAGCCTCCCGAGCCTAACACCCTCAATGTGATTATGACTGGTCCCATCTTGGCCTCAACTCCACCGTCCGGCCCGTTCTCCAAACCCGTTAACCCATTACCAATTAAAAATCTGTCTAACTCCGTCTTAAATTTACTCACTGTCCCTGCAACCACACACTCTGTCGTAGCCAATTCCACAGATTCACAACCCTTTGGGAGAAGTAGTTTCTGTTCAAATCTGTTTAAATTTGCTATCTCGTATTCTAAGATTATGACCTCTTGTTTTAGAACGCCCCACAAGAGGAAGCATCAGCTCCACGTCTACTTTATCCACACCTTTTAGCATCTTGTATACCTCAATTAGATCTCCCCTCATTCTTCTAAACCCGAGTGAGAGTATGGGCCAAAACTGTTTAATCTCTCTGCATTCAACAAACCCCTCGGGCGGGATTTTTCGATCGCCGACGCCAAACTCACGCTCGGCGATCAGCCGGAGAATCCACGTTTACACTGGAATCGGGGCAGTGCCTATTTTGCGATGCTCCGCCCCCTCAAAAACAGCACACTCGGGGAGTACGCTGCAAGCCGAAAGGGCAGCCTCAGGACGTCACATGAGGCCTTCCCCCGATGCTCCGCCCCCAATGGCGTGGGGCGCGTATCCTCACAACGTTCAGGGACCTCGCATGGCGGCGGCGGACCTGTCCACCGCCGCCAGAGTCGAGGGGGGGGGGGGGGAGCCGTTCTGCAGCCAGGGATGGCTTAGGCGGAGGCTGGGGGGACCGCTGGGGGGTGGTCCGGGGGTGGCGAGGGTGGGTTACAGGGGCAGTTTTTGGCAGGTCAGATCCGCGCGTGGCCGGCGCCATGTTGCACGGCCGCTGCAGGCCACCACCGTGCGCACGCTCTCCACTGCGGTTGTAACCCTAGTAGTGTTGGCCTCGGTGCCAATCATTGTCGGCGCCATCGCCTACGCCCATAGCCTCTGGGACTCCTCCAATCGGCTACGGATCTGATGGAGTGACACTGACATCTCGTCTGAACATTCCGGCCGCTCCCTATCGTTTCCAACAGCTCCGGGTAACCCTGTTCCAGAGGCTCAGCAAGAAGCTGGCACCCAGCTGGGCCCTGGGATCCAGCAGCCCTCCGACTGTTGTCTCCCCTGGGGGTTCCTGCCTCCACCTGATGTACATCAGCAGCAGTATGGTGCTCACCAGATTGTGTCCCAAAAGCCTGACCACAAACATTTCCCACCGAGGTGTGTGTATCTGCGCGGCTGGAGGGTGGGGATGACAGCTGTGCCGCGGCTAGGACAGTTGCATCCTCGGAGCTCTCCTCCGAGGTGTTCACCTCGGAGTCAGGAGAAGGTGCTGCCCGTGTCAGCTGGAGGACCTGCAGGAGAATGGACATGCGGTCAGCGAGAGGGATGGATCAGTCAGTCAGTAAAGCAACAACAACTTAGGGACTTCCGGGTGCGGCGATGACCAGATAAGTCGCACGTTTCGGCAGCTCCCGTTGGAACGGACTTTTGGGCTCTTAATAGGAGCCCCAACGGCAATTTAAACGGCCAAAAACACTGTGCGGTAAACCAGAAGGGAATCCCCCCGGACACGCATGGATAAGGGAGAGGATAGCGGCCGGATTGCGAAGGATCCTCTGGAGCAGCGGCAAGGAAGGGAAGCTCAAAGCAAGATGACGTCGGAAGGTGGCCGTTTGTTATGGGGCCCGGACCAACAAGAGTTCCTGTGGCGCTGTGTGGAAGAGCTGAAGAAGGAGTTGAAGAAGGAGCTGTTGGCCCCGATATTACAGGCGATTGAAGGGCTAAAGGAGGAGCAGAGGACCCAAGAGCTGGAGCTTCGGGTCGTGAAGGCAAAGGCTGCTGAAAATGAAGATGAAATACAGGGCCTGGTGGTGAAGACAGAGACGCACGAGGCACAGAACAAAAGGTGTGTGGAAAGGTTGGAAGTACTGGAGAATAATTCGAGGAGGAAGAATTTAAGAGTCCTGGGTCTTCCCGAAGGCACAGAAGGGGCGGACGTCGGGACATATGTGAGCACGATGCTTCACTCGCTAATGGGATCGGAGGCCCCGACGGGCCCTTTGGAGGTGGAGGGAGCTTATCGAGTTCTGGCGCGAAGACCGAAGGCTGGAGAAATACCTCGAGCTATAGTGGTGAGGTTTCTCCGCTACAATGACAGAGAGACGGTCCTCAGATGGGCGAAGAAAACTCGGAGCTGTAGGTGGGAGAACGCGGTCATCCGCGTATACCAGGATTGGAGTGCGGAGGTGGCGAGAAGGAGGGCAAGATTTAATCGGGCTAAGGCGGTGCTTCACAAAAAGAAGATCCAGTTTGGAATGTTGCAACCGGCGAGATTGTGGGTCACACACCAAGGGAAGCACCACTACTTTGAGACGGCAGAAGAGGCGTGGACATTCATTGTGGACGAGAAGCTGAAATAGTCTGGCGAGAGAAAGAGCTTTTGGGACAAAGTGGTGGGGTGATTATGTGGGGCGAGAAAAGCGGGGGGGGGGGGGGGGGGATGATTTTTCAATTTGTTAATTTTGTGATCCTGTAACTTTTCTCTCTTTCCCATGTTGGGGGAGGGGTGGAGTATGAGGAACTGTGGGCGCCGGCCATTAGGGGCGGGGCCGAGTGGGAAACGCAGGCTTTGTTCCAGCGCTATGGTAATTATGGCGGGAACAGGGACGCAGAAAGGAGGGGGCCTCGCACAGTGGGGGCCGAGGACAACGGGGGAAGCCGAGGTCAGCCAGAGTTTGCTGACTTCTGGGAGCAACATGGGGGGTGCAACTACGCTAGAGGGGGATCTAGTGGAGGGGGGGGGGTTAACTGGGTTGCTGCTGCTAAGGAGAAGGGGGAGCTGTTATGGGATGGGGTGGTCGAGGCGGGAGGGCGCCGTCGGGAGGATATACGGGTACGTGGGAACCGGGTGAGGAGCTGGGTTAAAAAAGGGGATGGCTAGTCGACAAGGGGGGGGGGTAAAGAGCCCCCCAACCCGGCTGATCACGTGTTGCGAATTGTTCCTGGTGGCAGCTGAACTCAAAGACCTGGATGATAGCGAAAAAATTGAATTTTTCCTCACCATCGCCGGTGCAAGGGCAAGAGAAATATTCACAAGGTTCAGGTTCTTCAGGAGGCAGCAAAGGTACAATTACCAGGCAGTCCTAGACAAATTCTCCAAGTACTGTGAAGAAAACGCAATCCAATCGGCAAGTAAAGGTAAGAAAAGCTGCAGTACTCACCTCGTGGCTGGGATCCCGGAGCCCGAATTCCCAGAGGCCGAAATCCCGGGCCTGAGAGAGGGCTGGGTCGAGGTCGGCGGCCATCTTGCTAAAGGTATCACGCTAGCACAGTTGCGCGAGCAGTGCGCAGAACCGGAAGTTTCGTTTGCACATGCGCGAGATGCTGCGCATGCGCAGTCAAGAAAACGGCCATCGGTAAAGGAACAGCGATTTGAGCATGCGCAGTCGCTTCCTACGTGCTACATACCGAGCGTCAGGATGTCAGAGGCCCCAGACTGCACCAATTTAAAGGGGAAACGTCCCAAATCCAATTTAAAAGGGAAACGTCCCAAATCAAAAAAACAAAAATCTGTTAAAGCTGTAAAACAACCTTCCCTCACCTGGAATGACAGCACAGTGCCGCAAATTGACCCAGGAGATGAATTTGACCTCCGAAGAACCCTCCGACAAGCAGTTACCTACGCACAAGCCGATGATTCCGACCTCGAATACTTCGATGACGATCTTTACAGTGTTTCCGGACCTCGTGAGCCCAATGATAGCTCCGTGGTCCTATACGACTATGACTCGGACGAACCTTTCGTGTTGCACATTGGCGGCCCCCACATTGAATCCGACGCAGATGCGGATTCATTTTTCGGATTTGAGGATCTTCAATCCAGCAGATATGACGTTCCAACTTATCAGTACCGGATGATGCTGCAGCCTGACATTAACAGACAGGGAGCGGTGCAAGCACACAGAGAGCGCCCTGCTGCCACACAGAGCGTGGTCCACGTCCCGCTCAACGTTCCCGACTCTATGAAAGAAGACATGCAAGACTCCAGAGCGCAGTCCTCGCATGAACCAGAAGTGACTCCAGTGTCACAAGCCTCCACAGAGAGCTCGTGGACAGCCTCCACGATAGAAGCAACGCAAGACTCCAGAGCGCAGTCCTTGCACGAACAAAAAGTGACTCCAGTGTCACAAGCCTCCACAGAGAGCTCGTGGACAGCCTCCACGATAGAAGCAACGCAAGACTCCAATGTGCAGTCCTTGCAGGAACAAGACCATGAGGGTCTAGCAACCTCTCCTGTCCAACCAGCGGCAGATGATGCAAGTCTGCCATGCTCACGTGAACAGCAAGAAGGCTATAACAGCCTACCATGCTCCACTACACGGCAGCATGACAATGACGGTCTCTCATGCTACAATGAAGGGCACAGCGCTGATGACTGTTCAAGCTCAACTGAAGACAAGCCAAAGGAATCGCCTCGTCCAAGCCCGAAGAAAAAAGGTTTATGCGCTGACCTTCAGGATCATTATAGCCGAACAGAGATTAATAATGCTGCACGGCCACAGAAGGATGCTGAGGATTTGCTAAAGAAATTTATTGAATGTTTAACTTGCAAGGAGCAGACTGAGAATTGCCAGTGTTTTAGTACGGATCGAAAAAATAGTCTGGCGAGAGAAAGAGCTTTTGGGACAAAGTGGTGGGGTGATTATGTGGGGCGAGAAAAGCGGGGGGGGGGGGGGGGGGATGATTTTTCAATTTGTTAATTTTGTGATCCTGTAACTTTTCTCTCTTTCCCATGTTGGGGGAGGGGTGGAGTATGAGGAACTGTGGGCGCCGGCCATTAGGGGCGGGGCCGAGTGGGAAACGCAGGCTTTGTTCCCGCGCTATGGTAATTATGGCGGGAACAGGGACGCAGGAAGGAGGGGGCCTCGCACAGTGGGGGCCGAGGACAACGGGGGAAGCCGAGGTCAGCCAGAGTTCGCTGACTTCTGGGAGCAACATGGGGGGTGCAACTACGCTAGAGGGGGATCTAGTGGAGGGGGGGGGGTTAACTGGGTTGCTGCTGCTAAGGAGAAGGGGGAGCTGTTATGGGATGGGGTGGTCGAGGCGGGAGGGCGCCGTCGGGAGGATATACGGGTACGTGGGAACCAGGTGAGGAGCTGGGTTAAAAAAGGGGATGGCTAGTCGACAAGGGGGGGGGGTGTAAAGAGCCCCCCAACCCGGCTGATCACGTGTGTCATGATATTCAAACACACAGATCATGATAGACACACCAACAGACAAATCAGAACACACAACACCACAACCAATGACAGAAAGATATAAAAGCACAGACACGACCCCCGGTGGTCAGTATTAGCTGCAGAGGAGGACCAGGGCAGATCTGCGACCAAACACACTCAGGGAGACAGCACGTGCAGAGTATCCAGAACGAACTGTATTATAAGAGTTAAAATAAAATAGAGTTGTACCACATACAACTGTGTTGGCTCATCTGTGCACCAGAGCACCCAACACCACATGGTACAGGAGTGGATCGATACCTGCCGGCATACCTCCGTGTACACAGACAACCAGCAGTGCCCAGGCAAAATGATAGAGCTCCCGGTTCCGCAGCCGCTCCAGTGCCACGGCGACCTCCGCGAAAACTGGCGGCGATTCCGGCAAATGTTCGAATTGTTCCTGGTGGCAGCTGAACTCAAAGACCTGGATGATAGCGAAAAAATTGAATTTTTCCTCACCATCGCCGGTGCAAGGGCAAGAGAGATATTCACAAGGTTCAGGTTCTTCAGGAGGCAGCAAAGGTACGATTACCAGGCAGTCCTGGACAAATTCTCCAAGTACTGTGAAGAAAACGCAATCCAATCGGCAAGTAAAGGTAAGAAAAGCTGCAGTACTCACCTCGTGGCTGGGATCCCGGAGCCCGAATTCCCAGAGGCCGAAATCCCGGGCCTGAGAGAGGGCTGGGTCGAGGTCGGCGGCCATCTTGCTAAAGGTATCACGCTAGCACAGTTGCGCGAGCAGTGCGCAGAACCGGAAGTTTCGTTTGCGCATGCGCGAGATGCTGCGCATGCGCAGTCAAGAAAACGGCCATCGGTAAAGGAACAGCGATTTGAGCATGCGCAGTCGCTTCCTACGTGCTACATACCGAGCGTCAGGATGTCAGAGGCCCCAGACTGCACCAATTTAAAGGGGAAACGTCCCAAATCCAATTTAAAAGGGAAACGTCCCAAATCAAAAAAACAAAAATCTGTTAAAGCTGTAAAACAACCTTCCCTCACCTGGAATGACAGCACAGTGCCGCAAATTGACCCAGGAGATGAATTTGACCTCCGAAGAACCCTCCGACAAGCAGTTACCTACGCACAAGCCGATGATTCCGACCTCGAATACTTCGATGACGATCTTTACAGTGTTTCCGGACCTCGCGAGCCCAATGATAGCTCCGTGGTCCTATACGACTATGACTCGGACGAACCTTTCGTGTTGCACATTGGCGGCCCCCACATTGAATCCGACGCAGATGCGGATTCATTTTTCGGATTTGAGGATCTTCAATCCAGCAGATATGACGTTCCAACTTATCAGTACTGGATGATGCTGCAGCCTGACATTAACAGACAGGGAGCGGTGCAAGCACACGGAGAGCGCCCTGCTGCCACACAGAGCGTGGTCCACGTCCCGCTCAACGTTCCCGACTCTATGAAAGAAGACATGCAAGACTCCAGAGCGCAGTCCTCGCATGAACCAGAAGTGACTCCAGTGTCACAAGCCTCCACAGCAAGCTCGTGGACAGACTCCACAATTGCAGAAATGCAAGACTCCAGAGCGCAGTCCTTGCACGGACAAGAAGTGACTCCAGTGTCACAAGCCTCCACAGAGAGCTCGTGGACAGCCTCCACGATAGAAGCAACGCAAGACTCCAGAGCGCAGTCCTTGCACGAACAAGAAGTGACTCCAGTGTCACAAGCCTCCACAGAGAGCTCGTGGACAGCCTCCACGATAGAAGCAACGCAAGACTCCAGAGCGCAGTCCTTGCACGAACAAGAAGTGACTCCAGTGTCACAAGCCTCCAAAGAGAGCTCGTGGACAGCCTCCACGATAGAAGCAACGCAAGACTCCAATGTGCAGTCCTTGCAGGAACAAGACCATGAGGGTCTAGCAACCTCTCCTGTCCAACCAGCGGCAGATAATGCAAGTCTGCCATGCTCACGTGAACAGCAAGAAGGCTATAACAGCCTACCATGCTCCACTACACAGCAGCATGACACGACCCCCGGTGGTCAGTATTAGCTGCAGAGGAGGACCAGGGCAGATCTGCGACCAAACACACTCAGGGAGACAGCACGTGCAGAGTATCCAGAACGAACTGTATTATAAGAGTTAAAATAAAATAGAGTTGTACCACATACAACTGTGTTGGCTCATCTGTGCACCAGAGCACCCAACACCACAACGTGGAACGTGAGAGGGCTGAACGGGCCGATTAAAAGGGCACGGGTACTCGCACACCTAAAGAAATTAAAGGCAGATGTGGGTATGTTGCAGGAGACGCATCTGAAACTGATAGACCAGGTCAGACTACGTAAAAGATGGGTGGGGCAGGTGTTTCATTCGGGTTTTGATGTGAAGAACAGGGGGTGGTTATCTTAGTGGGGAAACAGGTACTGTTTGAGGCAAAGACCATAGGGGCGGACAGTGGGGGTAGATACGTGATGGTGAGTGGCAGATTGCAAGGGGAGGCGGTGGTTCTGGTGAACGTATACGCCCCGAACTGGGATGATGCAAATTTTATGAGGCGTATGTTGGGACGTATCCCGGACCTGGAGGCGGGAAAGTTGGTAATGGGGGGAGACTTCAATATGGTGCTTGATCCAGGGCTGGACCGGTCGAGGTCCAGGACCGGGAGGAGGCCGGCAGCGGCCAGGGTGCTCAAGGACTTCATGGAGCAGATGGGAGGGGTAGACCCCTGGAGATTTAGTAGGCCTAGGAGTAAGGAGTTCTCATTTTTCTCCCATGCTCACAAAGTATACACACGGATAGACTTTTTTGTCTTGGGAAGGGCACTGATTCCGAAGGTGACAGGGACGGAATATACGGCCATAGCTATCTCGGACCACGCTCCACATTGGGTAGACCTGGAGGTAGGAGAGGAAAAAGAACAGAACCCACTCTGGAGAATGGATATGGGCTTATTGGCGGAAGAGGGGGTATGTTTAAGGGTGAGGGCGTGCATCGAAAGGTACTTGGAGCTTAATGACAATGGAGAGGTTCAGGTGGGAGTGGTCTGGGAGGTGTTGAAGGCGGTGGTCAGAGGGGAACTGATATCCACAAGGGCACATAAAGGGAAGCAAGAGGGTAAAGAAAGGGAGCGATTGTTGAAAGAACGTTTGAGGGTGGACAGGCAATATGCAGGGAAAGGGGGCAGCTGCCCCCGACTATGTCGGAGGCAACGATATCGCTCCTTTTGAAGAAGGAAAAACCCGCTGCAGTGTGGGTCCTACAGGCCCATTTCCCTTTTAAATGTAGATGCTAAGCTCCTGGCCAAGGTGATGGCGACGAGGATAGAGGACTGTGTCCCGGGGGTGGTCCACGAGGATCAAACTGGGTTCGTTAAGGGGAGACAGCTGAACACGAACATACGGAGGTTGCTAGGGGTAATGATGATGCCCCCACCAGAGGGGGAGGCGGAGATAGTGGTGGCGATGGACGCCGAGAAAGCATTTGACAGAGTGGAGTGGAATTATCTGTGGGAGGTGCTGAGGAGATTTGGTTTTGGAGAAGGGTTTATCGGATGGGTAAAGCTGCTGTATAGGGCCCCGGTGGCGAGCGTGGTCACGAACAGACAGAGGTCTGACTACTTCCGTCTTCATAGAAGGACGAGGCAGGGGTGTCCCCTGTCTCCGTTACTGTTTGCATTGGCGATTGAGCCCCTGGCCATAGCACTGAGGGGTTCCAGGAAGTGGAGGGGAGTACTCAGGGGAGGAGAAGAACACCGGGTATCTTTGTATGCAGATGATTTATTGCTGTATGTTGCGGACCCAGTGGAGGGGATGCCTGAGATAATGCAGACACTCAGGGAGTTTGGGGAATTTTCGGGGTACAAATTGAATATGGGGAAGAGTGAGTTGTTTGTGGTGTATCCGGGGGAGCAGAGCAGGGGAATAGATGACTTACCGCTGAGGAAGGTAACAAGAGATTTCCGGTACTTAGGGATTCAGATAGCCAGGAGTTGGGGAACCTTACATAGGCTTAATTTAACAAGATTAGTGGAACAGATGGAGGAGGATTTTAAGAGATGGGACATGGTGCCCCTGTCACTGGTGGGTAGGGTGCAGGCGGTCAAAATGGTAGTCCTCCCGAGATTCCTTTTTGTGTTTCGGTGCCTTCCGGTGATGGTCACGAAGGCTTTTTTCAAGAAAATTGAGAAAAGTGTCATGAGTTTTGTGTGGGCCGGGAAGACCCCGAGAGTGAGGAGGGGGTTCTTGCAGCGTAGCAGGGATAGGGGGGGGGGGGGGGGGCGGCTGGCACTACTGAGCCTAAGTGAATACTACTGGGCCGCCAATATCTCAATGGTGTGTAAGTGGATGGGAGAAGGGGAGGGAGTGGCGTGGGAGAGATTGGAGATGGCGTCCTGCAAAGGAACCAGCCTACAAGCAATGGTGACGGCGCCGTTGCCGTTCTCCCTGAAGAAATACACCACAAGTCCAGTGGTGGTGGCAACACTAAAAATTTGGGGACAGTGGAGACGACATAGGGGAAGGACGGGAGCCTCGGTGCGGTCCCCGATAAGAAATAACCATAGGTTTGTCCCGGGGAGAATGGATGGGGGATTTGGAGCATGGCAGAGAGCTGGGGTTGTGCAACTGAGAGATCTGTTCGTAGACGGGACGTTTGCGAGTCTGGGAGCGCGAACGGAAAAATATGGGTTGCCCCAAGGGAATGCATTTCGGTACATGCAACTGAAGGCTTTTGCGAGGCAGCAGGTGAGGGAATTCCCGCAGCTCCCGATGCAGGAGATTCAAGCTAGAGTGATCTCAGGGACATGGGTGGGGGATGGTAGGGTGTCGGATATATACAGGGAAATGAGGGACGAGGGGGAGATCATGGTGGATGAGCTGAAGGGGAAATGGGAAGAAGAGCTGGGGGAAGAGATTGAGGAGGGGCTGTGGGCTGATGCCCTACGTAGGGTAAACTCGTCGTCCTCGTGCGCCAGGCTAAGCCTGATACAATTCAAGGTTTTGCACAGGGCACATATGACCGGAGCAAGGCTCAGTAAATTTTTCAGGGTAGAGGATAGGTGTGGGAGATGCTCGAGAAACCCAGCGAACCACACCCACATGTTTTGGTCATGTCCGGCACTGCAGGGGTTCTGGGTGGGGGTGGCAAATGTGCTTTTGAAGGTGGTGGGGGTCCGGGTCGAGCCAAGCTGGGGGTTGGCTATATTCGGGGTTGCAGAAGAGCCGGGAGTGCAGGAGGCGAGAGAGACCGATGTTTTGGCCTTTGCGTCCCTAGTAGCCCGGTGAAGGATATTGCTTATGTGGAAGGAAGCCAAACCCCCGGGCGTGGAGACCTGGATAAATGACATGGCAGGGTTTATAAAACTAGAATGGATAAAGTTCGCACTAAGGGGTTCGGCTCAAGGGTTCACCAGGCGGTGGCAACCGTTCATTGACTACCTCGCAGAACGATAAAGGAAATGGGAAGGTAACAGCAGCAACCCAGGGGGGAGGGGGGGTCCTCAGGGGTGTTTTTGTATAGATATTTGTACTAGGCTACGTATAATGGATTATTTTATTTTATTTTTGGAGAGTTATTATTTTTGTTATGGCAGTTGCCATTTAGTTTATATATTATTTATTTATTTGTTAAAACGGCCACTGTTATTTATATTGTTTTATTGTTGTAAAAAGGAGAAAAACCTTTGTACTGTTTTGTTTGGCCGAAAAATTTGAATAAAATATACATTTTTTTTAAAAGCAACAACAACTTACGTTTGGCAGGTCCTCTGGGTAGAGCCCGGTGGTTCTTCACCTGTGCGCGTGGGTGACCGCCCTTGCCCACCCCGGTCACTTCAGGGCCCGTTCCTCGAAGGAGTTGAGGTTTCTTATGTCCGGCACCCACCACCAGCCTGGGCGCTCTCCCGATGATTACGAGCTTTTCCTGCGGAGACACAGAGAGGGCATCATCAGCCACATCTGTAGTTCACAATTGTGCGTGTGTGGGGGGGGGGGGGGGGGGGTGGGGGGGGGGGGGTGGGAAGGTTGGGGGGGGGTTGAAAGGGTGGGTGAAGGGAGGGCTGAAGGCGGAGGGGGGTGGAGGGAAGGTTGGTGGTCACCTGGGGGGTTGGGAGGAGCGGATGCTCCCTTGCAAGTTGCCGGGGGGGGGGGGGGGCAGGTGGGGGCTGTTGGTGTCTACTCCCTCATGCTGCCCGGTGTAGGTCGTTGGCCTTTTTCTGGCACTGTAGGCCAGTCCTCCTGCTCACAGTCCCCGAGCTGACAGCTACCACCACATCATCTCAGGCAGCACTGATTGCCTTGTGGCTCAGCCTCCAGGACCCTCGGGGGGAACAGGACATCCCTCCTGGCCGCCACGGTATCCAGCAGCTTCCCTCGGTCAACGTCCCCGAAACTTGAGGCTTGTCTCTATAGTGTTGGGTGTCCTGATGCACAAATGATCCAACACGGATGTAGATGGTCCAACTCTGTTTTATTGTCTAAACAACGGTAACAACTAATTACTGGCTTGGGTACGTGCTTCACCAGCTAACCTGTGGACCCAGCCCTATCACTATCTTAGTGAGGCACTCAGCACATGGTCTATGTCTGAGTGGCGCGCTGTGAGCTCTGTGCTCTGAGCTATCTCCTGGTAGAATGAATGGGAACTGTGGTGTTCCCTGTTTTATAGTGCGTGTGCTCTCACTGGTGATTGGCTGTGATGTTATGTGTGTGCTGGTTGGTCCAACTACCTGTCCATCAGTGTGTGTGTGATTGCACCATGATATGCTGATGTGGATATCATGACAGTCTCCTCTGCACCATTATTGCGAGCTGGCTGGGGTTGGCTGAGCAAGTGTAGCTTAAGTGCTGCTCGATCTTGTTAGCGGTGGGGTGGCGAGCGCGGTCCTGGCAAATCAACTGGCGAGCCTTCATGTGCGTCGAGAACCCCATGAGGCCTCGTTAGTGAACCAGTTAACGTTGAGTTGCATTGCCGGCCTTGCTGGGCCAAGCGCCGGGGAAATCGCGACAATTCCCGCTTGCTACCACAGTTAGAAATGTTTCCGAAGAATCCCGCCCATTAATTCTGTTTCTCTCTCTCCACACATGCCGTCAGATCAGCTGAGCTTTTGCAGCATTTTCTGTTTTTATTTTAGTTTGTATCTCATGTGCAGGTGCAGTTTAGTTCTTATTTTGACCATTTTGAGATCCACAGCAGAGAGATGTGTTTTGTCTGACTCAAATTCACCAAGAATTTGCAATTCTGTAAGAGGCTGCAGAGCGTGAAGGAATTGAGTTAGATTCTAAGAGCAGCCTTTGCTGTGAATCAAGGTTTGTTTCTTTAAATAGTCTGCACACTACAGTGGTTAATGTAGAACAAAATTACATTTTCAATTCCCATAAAGGAGCGTTTTAGCCAGTCCTTATTGAAAATCTGGGTTACAGCCAAACGTCAATTGGTGGCACTTTATTCATATCATTTTTTGAAGCTTCGATTGGTTTTGGCTGAATCGTAATTAGAATTGTACAATAAAAGAAAGCAGAACCACATTCTTCATCTTCAGGACAAAACAAATAGATGAGATGGAAGTCTCCTGTTGCACAGAAATATCCTCAGTACCTGGCACTGTTCTATTTTATCTTATACACTTGACAGAACCTCTCTCTTTAGATGCACGTGGAATTTAAACACCAGCATAGACTAGATGGGCCTACTGCCCTCTTTCTGTGCTGTGCGTTCAATTCAACAGAAGTCTGTTGCCTGGGCAGGTTTCCTGCCATGATTTATGTCATGAACTACAAGAATTTTATGGTCCCATTTCACAATTTGACCTCTGCAATCTCCCCTGCAAACCACTGTTTGAGATCAAGCTACAGTTTCCAGGACCATACCCTGAGCATTCATCACACAAAATAGTGGACGGGATTCTCCGGTCTCCGACGCCAAAATCGTGTTCGGCGATCGGCCGGAGAATCCACTTTGGCGCTGAAATTGGGGGCAGCACCACTTTTGCAATGCTCCTCCCCCTCCAAAACGGCATCCTGTCGGAGTACACCGCATGCCATCGGGACGGCCTCAGGACATTACCTGAGGCCCTCCCCCCCCCCCGATGCTCCGCCCACGACGGTGTCGGTCGCGTGTGGTATTTTCTTTTGGGAACTCAGCGTGGCGGCTGCGGACTAAGTCCAACACCGCCACAGTTGGGGGAGGAACCGATCCGCGGGCAGGGGGGGGATTTGGTGGGGGTCGAGGGCACTGGTAGGGGATGGTCCGGGGGTGGCGAGCCTGGCCAAAGGGGGTCACTATTTGGCAGGCCAGGTCCGCGCGTGGCCGGCGCCATATTGCATGGCGCGGCTGCTGCAGGCTATCGCCCTGCATATGCGCGGCTGCAGAGCCGGAAATTCTCCGGCCGTATCCGCAATTAGAGCCGGGGGCTTTACGCTGCGTGCCCCCACCAGGCGGAGGATTGGTACTGTTTTGCGCTGTTTTTCCGGTTGTAAAACACTGTTCCCATGCCACCATCAGCACTTAGTCTCAAAATCGGAGAATCCAGCCCAGTGAGTTTGGAAGGATACCTAACTATGGTGGGGCATGGGTGGTGTGGATCGAGGTAATGGTGGGTAAGAATCAGAGGGAGGGAATGGAGGAAGGATCAAGGAATGTGTGGATAGGATGGGGGGGATCAGCAGTTGGGATGGAAAAGAGGTTGGGGGAGAGACTGGGATATAAGGTGGATCAGTGATATGAGAGGGGGAATGAGAAAGGAGGTGGAAATGGAAGTTGGTTAGGAGAAGGGATGAGGAAATTAGGTGGGGAATGGGAAATGGTCAGGATGATAGGGCTGGGCAATGGAAGAATGGAAAAAGGGGTGAGGAATGGGAATGGGAGGGTCAAGGGGAGAGGAGGCAATGGAATTGGAGGGATAATGGAAGAGGGTTTGAGGGCAAAGTTTGGGAATGAGGTGGTCACAGATGTTGAGGTTGTTGCTCTTATTAGCCTTAGTTTTATTAGCTCTAATTCTGTCACCTTTGCTCACGAGTCGCCAGGTATACCGCCACGTGGTTCAAGCTCAAGTAATGATTAATAATGCAGCACACCGCTTAGTAAATGTTAAATCAACGATCATTTATTATATACAGCAATAAATACTTATACAATAATCCTACTTCTAGACTATTACCTACCACTAAAGGCCAATACTTAACTTTGGTGATGGCCCACCAGGTCAGGGAAACGAATGGTCTATCAAATTGGGTCTGGCCTGCGGGATTCAAAAAGGCTGGTACGAGTCGATAGTCTGGAACACCTATCTGGTAGCGATCGCTGGAGTAACACTTACTTGTTCTTTCGTCGAAGGGTCTCGAAGGTTGCGAGTAGGAGAAGAAGGGTCGATCTGAACTTGGCCCCTATTTTTATAGTCCCTAGGGGCTTCCCGCCTCTCGGGGCGGACCTTGACCCTGGTTCCAAGTGATTGGACTTGGTCCCAATCACTGGGTTCGATATGCTCCAATAATGGGGCGATTCCTTGATCGGGGGGTGGTCGTCCACCTTTCTTTGTCTCAGCCACTGCTGGCGCCGAGAGGTCTGGATCGGCTTTCATTTGCTAATTTGTAGCAATTGTTCCCGGGGATGGCCAATTGAAATGCAGATGGTTGGGTTGATGTGCTGTTAATGGTTGCAGGTATCGGTCTGGGCCGACTTCCCCAGAGCCGAATACACTGTTCTGCCTGCAGCTGTCCGTTTTGAGTCCTGTTGGCTGATTTTCCCATCAGCCTTTTTCGTTCGCCATTTTAGATCGGGGTTTGGCCAAATACTCGGGAATCAGCCATTTTAGGTGGCCACAATCCCTCCTTGTGATCCTAACGCGAAGCGTGAAGGATTACATAAATTTTGTTCTTTCCATTCCCTGACCGGGGGGGACACCTCCTATATGGCCACTGCTCTGACGCTAGCTATGCACAAAAATGTTTTACCTAAACAATTCTAAGGGCGCTATGTCAGTCAGGGGCATGAATTTACAAAATAAAAAACTTGGAACCACTAATTCTACCTAAATACACTATACTCACTAAACATTGCATTATCCTATCTTCCTAAAACATACAACAACAATCACAACATTTAATATACTCTTTCCTGACTTGGCAGTCAAGCTCAGGATCATACATTTTTTTTGTTCATAAAATGTTTTGTACATCTTTTTATTTACAGTAAAAACGCAAGTGCATGTTCTTTATTATTTTGTTATAGGTCGCGGGGGTCGGGGGTCTGGTCATAACCGAATATAGGGGATCGGATCCGATATACCGGGGTTCGAGCGCGGTACGCTCTCCTTCTCCATTTGCGGAGGCGCATAGTCTGCACTACACAGCAGAGTATCGCCAACGCTAACAGTGCTTCGATCACGTAGGACAGGGAGTACCAGGTTATGAACCTGGCACACCAGGAAGATGCAGTGTCGCTGGTGACTGGGCTCTGGGTACTGTGGGGCAGTGAAACATTAACGGCTGGGAGGTTTGAAGTAATGGGTTCCGCATTCCCGCGCAACCAAATATTCATCAAAAGAGTGTTAAGCACGATGAAAGAAGTCCTCATGGCTGTCCTGGCTGTCCTCTTTCCTTTTCCTTCTTGTGTTCTTTTGTTTTCTCCGGTCCTGGAGCCTCTGGAGTTCTGTGAAAACAAGCATAGTATCTGCAACTACCTTGGTTTAATATCCGGTATGTTAGTGTGTCTGTCCTTTTGGGGCCAATTAATCCCTTATCATTGGTCACTATGTGTGACTCCCTCATTTTTTTATTTTTCAAAACAAATTTTAGTACACGGCACACTCCCCAATGACGGACCAGTGCTGATTTACCATCCAAATGTTCCAGGATGTAAATAGCATATGGCAGCAACCTAAAGGTTGCCTAAACAAATAAAAACGTTTTGAAATGAAAAATGCCAAATGAGGTGCGTATGGGCCGCGACGGGTAAGATTTGGATGGAGTCCCCGGGTAGGACGGCTACCAATGCCGTATCTCCCCTACCCGAGCGTGTTTGACCAACGGGTGGGGGGGTCCCCAGGCAGGGCGGGTCTCACGCCGTTTCTCCACTGCCTGAGCAACCGACAAGAACGGGCAAAAATGTAGTCATCGTGGTGGGGCTGCTATAGTGATTCTATCCTTGAATCAGAAGAGCAGTTATGATCGGGCGTCTGGTACCCGAACCGGTATTAGCTGAAGTGTCTGTAGACAAGCTAGTTCCGCTGAACAAGCGTCTGGTCTGCTGACCAGGTATCTGCAGATAAGTTTGTACCGCTGAACAAGCGGCTGGAAAAAAAATTCTCCTGTAGGACGAACAACACAAAACGAACGTACGAACAACATAAAACATCCTGCAGGTTCCGTCAGGAAGGACAACACTTCTCCCAAGCGTTTCCTTTAAACATCATGTGGACACCTCAGTTCTCTGTTGCGAACAGGGTCGCAAAGGGGTTGGTGGTTTGGGAGTCAGGCTCGAGGTCGTCCCCTTCTCCCGGGTGCCAAACTCTGGAGCGAATTAAGGCTGAAAGGGCTGCTTGGTGTGAGTTGGGGTTGCTTTCGTCGTTGCGGACGAGTCTGTAGGAATTGTCGCGGTGCCAATAAGTTGTGTCGAGTTGTGTGGGGACAAAGTCGGGGTCGTCCGTGTGGTTCGGTGGTCGGTGGTGGGATTTGTTTAGAAAAATGAGCATGAAGGGATCACTGGAGTCGAAATTGGAGTCGCTGGGTGTGGGTCTGGTTGCATGGGGATAGTAGGGAGGCGTGCTGTGGCTATCGTCAGAGTCACAGTCGCTTTCTCTGCTGCTGCAGTCTGTGGGCGTTCCGGGGCGGAGTATAGATTTTGGGGGTGCAGTCGAGGGCGAGTCTGTGGCTGGGCTGGACGTGGTGGGGGTTGGTCTGGTTACGTTGGCTGTGGGCGGGGTGTGGTCTGCTGCGTCAAACATGACGTGGTGGGCGTGGTTTGACTGTGCTCCATAAGCCTTTAACTGGTTGATATGAAACCATGCAGTCTTACCATTTTGGTATTTGATTTTATATACCGATGGGCTTACTTTATCCGTAATGGAGTACGGACCCGAGTATTTTGGAGACAGGAATGTGCTGGGGTTATATACAGACAACATCACTTGTTGTCCTATATCATACTCCGTTGCATGCACTGCCTTATCAAAACAGGCCTTGCTCTGTTTCTTTTTGGTGCCCAATTTAACTGCGGCAGCTAACTGAGCCGTTTTTACATTAGCAACTAATTGCTCAACGGCTTTCTCGTGGGTGAGGGCCGTAACTTCAGGGCTGGTCAGGTCTAAACCTAACAAGTACTCTGTCCCTTTCATGGGGCTTCCGGTCATGAGGGTGTGTGGGGTGTAACCTGTGGAGGTGGAAACAGTATTACGCAAAAACATCAGCGCAAAAGGGAGGACTGAGTCCCAAGTGGTGTTGTTCTGCTGGACCATTTTTCGGAGGGTGGTTTTCAGGGTCCGATTCATGCGCTCCACTATACCACCCGACTGTGGGTGGTACGCAATGTGGAATTTTTGGGTTATGCCAAATATCGTGAGGACGTTCTGCATGAGCCGTCCCGTAAAGTGAGAACCTTGGTCCGATTCAATACTGCTGGGGAGTCCCCATCTTGTGAAGATGTGGTGGGTTAGGATCTTGGCTGTGGTTTTCGCGGTGTTGGTGCGGGCTGGAAATGCTTCCACCCACTTTGTAAAAGTGTCTATGACCACCAGAACATATTTATGGCCATTCCTGCAAGGGGGCAATGGACCTATAAAGTCAATCTGGAGGTTAGTCCAGGGGCCGTTAACGGGTCGGGTGTGGCTGAGTTGGGCCTTTTTGGCGTATCTATCGGGGTTGTTCTGCGCACAGATAAGGCAATTCTCAATGTAATGGCTTACATCTTCCTTGAGATTTGGCCACCAACAAAGCTGTTTGAGGTGGGCTGTGGTGGGATCGATTCCCTGGTGTCCATGACCATCATGGAATAAACAAATTAATTGGTTCCTATCCTGCTCCGGAACTACATAAAGGGTATCCTTTAGCACCACACCATCATGTGTGGTTAGTGTATTTCTGAACCTCTCGTAGGAGGCTGGAAACTTCCCTTTCACAACCTCAGTGAGAGCGCTATCCTGCTTCTGGGCCTCTACTAGATCTTCGATCCTAGTCTGCGTGACCTGAACTGCACTCACTGGCGCACTCACTGACGCACTCACTGGCGCACTCACTGGCGCACTTTCGGGGGGTTTCCAGAAATACCCAGGCCTGGATCCTGCCTTAGCCAGCGCGCCGGCTTTTACATTTCCAGGGGGGGAGGAACGATGGTGGCTGCGGACTTTTATAATGCCAAAAGTCCTGTTCTGGGCTTTTTGTAGAATATGGCGGAGTAATGGGGCTGAGGGGAGGGGTTTCCTATCCGCGGAAACAAATCCTCTTGTTTCCCACAGGGGCAGAAATTCTGTGAGGCTGTTGCAGACATATAGGCTGTCTGTGTATATGTCTGCTGGGCTGGGGAAGGAATCTGGGTGCTCTACAATGTACGCGATGGCCGCAAGCTCTGCTGCCTGCGCGCCTAAGTGTCTGGGGAGTTTTAATGCTATCTCCTCAAGGGCGCGTCCCTGCGCGTCCTCAACATAAATCCCGCAACCTGTTATGCGTTGCCCATCTAAGACTGTGGAAGATCCATCAACATAAATCTTAATGGGGTCACACGTGTCCGGGTGAGGGGGGGCTCTGAGATGGATTTGCTAATTTTCTGTGGGTGTTTTAGCTATAAAGGGGCCTGTATTATGGTGTGGAGAGATGATTTCACACTCATGGGGGGTTCCGGGGTACTGTAAATTGTCCGCTAAGTATGTGTGGGTCTTTGTCCGTTTGACTGTGATGTCCCGTCCCTGCAAGAGAAGGGTCCACCTAGCTGCGCGTATTTGGCTGACGGTACCGTCTTTGAGTCGTCCGTCCAGTAAAGGTTGGGTGGGGGTGTGTTCGGTCAGAATGGTGATGGGGTTCAGTCCGGTAATATAGGAAAAGTACTGGACTGCCCAGAAAACTGCGAGCAGGTGCCTCTCACAGGCTGAAAATCCCTGCTCCACAGCATCTAAAATTCGGGAGGCATAAGTCTTAACTGGTCGTGCCGTTTCAGCAGGAGCACGGCTGAAAGGGTGCGGTCTGTGGTCGCTACCTCTATGGCGTAAGGGTCTGGAACTTGTAGTGCGGTGGCGGCTATGAGCGCCTGTTTTAATGATTCCACAGCCTCTGTATGCTGCGGAAGCCACTCCCAGGGGGCTCCTTTCTTTAGGAGGTCTGAGAGAGGCGCTGCCTTGCTGGCGAAACGGTCAATGTGGTTTCGGCAGTAGCTAACCAGTCCGAAAAACGACCGGAGCGCTGAAACGTTCTGGGGAAGGGGCAATTTAGCGATCGAGTCAATTCTTTTATGCTCGATCTCGCGTTTGCCGTGTGTGATAATTGTACCCAAATATACCACTTTTTCTTCCAAAATCTGGGCCTTTTTGGGGTTTACTTTACAGCCAATGGAATGTAACAATTCCAGGAGTTCGGACAAAAGCTCAATGTGCTCTTCCTTTGTGTCTGTCTGCAGTAGTAGATCATCTACATACTGTACCAGGCATTCGGGGCGAGAAACTTTTGCTAGTCCATTTGCCAGCTGTCGGTGGAAAATGGACGGGGAGTTGTGGAAGCCTTGTGGCAGGCATGTCCACGTGTACTGCTGCGCTTTAAAGGTGAAGGCAAATTTATACTGGCACGCCTTTGCCAATGGAATGGACCAGAATCCATTACTGACGTCCAAAACCGTGAAATATCGGGAATTGAGCCCCTGTTTGAGCATGGTCTCGGGACTTGTTGCTACTGTGGGGGCTGCTGCGGGGGTGACTTTCTTGAGTTCCCGATAATCAATGGTCAAGAGCCATGATCCGTCGGGCTTCCTTACTGGCCAAATCGGGGCATTATTAGTAGAGGCTACCGGTCTTAGTACGCCCTGCTCTAATAAGCTCTCTATAACTTTTAGGATTTCTCCCTCTGCTTCTAGGGGAAATCCGTACTGTTTTTGGGGTCTAGGGTCCGGTCCTGTTACTTGTACGGAGCCAGTCATCCGTCCACAGTCGTGCTTGTGGGTCGCGAATGCTGCCCTGTTCTTTTGCAGGACTGCCCTAACCTGCTTGTCCGTGCTAAGCGTGGTGGGGTTGAACCAAAACTCGCCTACTGCGCTAATTTTGTTCATATAGTCCCCTATGTTGAGCGTTGCGGGGGCTCTAGCGGATTTCGCCATCTTCCAGACACACTGGTTGACTGGATCGAAGGATAGGTGGTGGGAATTCATAAAGTCGATTCCCAGAACGCGTTCTGCTGTGTGGGGCAGGTCTACTAAAACTACGGGGTGTTTTGTGGTAATGTTTCCTATTTGAATGGGTACAGGGGCTGTGATGTGTCCCTGCTGTGAATGGCCTGTAAAGCCGCTGAGGGTGATAGTAGCTGTAGTGGGACACGTGTCCTGACAGAGGCTGGAGGAATTTATAGTGGTGCGGGACCCTCCTGTGTCCCAAAGAAACTCGATAGGCTGTCCCCAAATTTTCGCTGTGACTACGGGTCATCCTGACCTATCCCAAAGGGTATCGCAGACCCAACTGGGGGAGCCTGTACACCGTCAGTCTGTTCCGGTCAAGTCCGTCTGATCCGAACGGGTGTTAACGCTATGGATGGGCTATGCCTTTTTCTTACTCAGAGTGCCTGTTTGCTGGGCTCTCGATGGCTTTTTAGGGGCATTGCACTCTTTTGCAAAATGTCCCAACTGTCCGCAGTTGTAACATTTTTGCGGTTTTGTTGGGGGGCTGTTCTTTCCCTCATTTACCCAGGCGGGGTTGTGGGGTGTGGCTTTTACTGCCTGCATGTCTGCGGCAGCTTGCTTTTCCTCTGTGGTTTTAGCGGCGGGTCGATTGTGAACAGACTGCTCCCAAACGCGGGACAATCTTTTAACCACCCACTTCTCGTTATGAGCCTCCTCCGAGGGATCATAACTACTACAGGCATTCTGTCCTGCCTCTGTGGCATGGGAGATAAGGGTGCGGGTCCATTTGGCCATATTGTCTGAGGACAAATACGTCTCCAAAAACGGCTTCGAGGTGAATCCACAGGCGTCCTGCAAACGCTGTGGGGTGCTCAGACTTCTTCTGTCTACACTTATTTAGGCCATCTACAGGGTCACCCCGGTTATACCCGATCGCATCCAGGATCGCGGTATGCATTTCTGCAAGGGTGCCTCCTCCTACGTTATGTGGGTCGGGAAGGGCTGCTGCTACCGATGGATCCAAACTTAGAACCATGAGCTTTATATGCTCTCTCTCATTCAGGCCGTACATGGTCGCCTGATGTTTGACGGTGGCAAAGAAATGGTGTGGGTCTGAAGCGGGGAGGAACGGTGTGATTTTAGCACACGCGTCCCGTAATTGGGTCACTGTGAGGGGGGTGGAATATAGGAATTCTGCCTCGTCTGCTGTGGCTGTGCAGTGGGTTGTTACAGGGTTCATGGGAGCCTGAACTACCTGCTGTGTGGGGGGTGGGGGTGCTTTTCTCCTTTGGGGCTTTCCCTGCGCACATGTTCCCTGAACATATCTCTGCGCTGTTTCCTGTAATTCTTCCCAATCAGGGCCGTCTTCCTGGTCTAAACTTTCCCCAAAGGTTTCTTGAAATCCCTTTTGGACAGAAAGCAGTGATTGCAGGTCTGCAATTTGCTTCCGGTACTTTGCATGGTCTATGGTGTTCTGTCTTTGTTCCGTGGTTGCAGCGTGGAGCGCTCTCAAGGCTGCCTTGAGATCACTACATTGTTTCTGTAGCGTCTCCACCTGCTTCTCTGTCTCTTTCTTTACCAGGACTGCACGCTGCGTGTCCTGATAAGCCTTTTCATACTGGGACTGGAAACTACTCAAATGCGCCAGACAAGACTGGTGACCTCGTTTGGCGTCAGCCACCTCTTCGTCCTTTGCTGCTAATTTCCACCTTAATTCCAGATTCTCTTTCTCCACTTCGCATACATCGACTTTACTCATACGATGTATGCCCTCTACTTCTTTGCGGAGCGTCTTGACGACCTCCTCTGTGCCTCGCAATTGTGCCAGACAGGACACAATTGCCATCGGCTTGCGAGCTTTTGCTAAGTTCTTTTTGTGGATTTCACTCATGTTCTCCCACCAAGTATGTCCTATACTTCCGGGACCTGAGTCGTCATTATTACAGAAATCATTCCACATGGAACATTTGGAACAGGGGGCTAAGGCGGTGTCGTAGATGCGGGTACGGCTTGCGCTAATTTCCGAAAATACAGACTTCCGGCAGATTTGACGCAACAAAAATCTATCAGTTTTACCTTATAGCCCTGTTAGTTTTGCATGCATACACACACTTCCGAATTATGAATTATTAATCAGAACCGCTTGAACACTTGTGGTTTTTTTGTTTCCAATTGGATTCTAATTCAAAATTTCTTGGGTTCTCCCGGAGTGGTTTTCCACTTCTAGATCGGGTCCCGTCAGGATGTCGCCAAAATGTTGCTCTTATTAGCCTTAGTTTTATTAGCTCTAATTCTGTCACCTTTGCTCACGAGTCGCCAGGTATCTTTCTGATACCGCCACGTGGTTCAAGCTCAAGTAATGATTAATAATGCAGCACACCGCTTAGTAAATGTTAAATCAACGATCATTTATTATGTACAGCAATAAATACTTATACAATAATCCTACTTCTAGACTATTATCTACCACTAAAGGCCAATACTTAACTTTGGTGATGGCCCACCAGGTCAGGGAAACGAATGGTCTATCGAATTGGGTCTGGCCTGCGGGATTCAAAAAGGCTGGTACGGGTCGAGAGTCTGGAACACCTCTCTGGTAGCGATTGCTGGAGTAACACTTACTTGTTCTTTCGTCAAAGGGTCTCGAAGGTTGCGAGTAGGAGAAGAAGGGTCGATCTGAACTTGGCCCCTATTTTTATAGTCCCTAGGGGCTTCCCACCTCTCGGGGCGGACCTTGACCCTGGTTCCAAGTGATTGGACTTGGTCCCAATCACTGGGTTCGATATGCTCCAATAATGGGGCGATTCCTTGATCGGGGGGTGGTCGTCCACCTTTCTTTGTCTCAGCCACTGCTGGTGCCGAGAGGTCTGGATCGGCTTTCTATTGCTAATTTGTAGCAATTGTTCCCGGGGATGGCCGATTAAAATGCAGATGGCTGAGTTGATGTGCTGTTAATGGTTGCAGGTATCGGTCTGGGCCGACTTCCCCAGAGCCGAAATCACTGCTCTGTCTGCAGCTGTCCGTTTTGAGTCCTGTTGGCTGATTTTCCCATCAGCCTTTTTAGTTCGCCATTTTAGATCGGGGTTTGGCCAAATACTCGGGAATCAGCCATTTTAGGTGGCTACAAGGTACGGGAGCACAAGGGGCAGCACGGTGGCGCAGTGGCTGGCGCTGCTGTTTCACGGCGCCGAGGTCCCAGGTTCGATCCCAGCCCCCGGTCACTGTCTGTGTGGAGTTTGCACATTCTCCCCGTGTTTGCGTGGATTTCACCCCCACAACCCAAAAGATGTGCAAGGTAGGTGGATTGGCCACACTAAATTGCCCCTTAATTGGAAAAAATGAATTGAGTACTCTAGATTTCTATTACAAAAAAGAGATACAGGAGCAGGGTGGTCACAGAGGGTGAGGCCTGGGAGGAGGATGGTCACAGATAGTGAGACAAAAGAGTGAGATGGTCACAGTGGTGAGGTCACGGAGTGAGGTATTCAGAGGATGAGTCTGATTGCCAGTTTTGTAATGACTTGGGAGAAGAAAAATTGCATTGGGAGTCACCATGCGAGGCATCCTACAGGGGAAGTGTACAGAAAAGAATTTAGGTTAATTTAATCAACCTGTGAAGTAAGCCAGATCAATTAATTAGCATAAAAAACTGGAAGCAGCCAATTTGATCAATTGTATTAACTGTAACTTATATTTTATGCATCATGTACTGAAAAATTTGGGGCAGGGCCAATTAGCTCCATTGTTGCAGAGACAGCTAACATATGGATCAAATTTATGCCAACAATATGGACTTCAGTCCCTGCCCCAGCTGAGCTAGACCTGCGTCTTGCCTCCTCACACTGTTCATAGCACAAAATCACAGCCCATGGTTCAATCATTAGTAACCAAGGCCCTGCCTTTAGGCAACAAGCTCAAGAAGAAGATTGTATATTTTATCATAATTATGATCTGTTTTTAATTTATCAGATATAGGTGTTAATTTTAAAATTAAATAAGGAGAGATAGTAAATTTAAAGGGTTCCAAATTTTTCAGTAAATTAAAATCAAGGTATATAGATCATGAGAGTTAAGTAAAAGATTTAATTTAATCGACATATAAAATAAAATGTTGTCAGCACAAGGGAAGGAGCTGATTGGTGTGAAGATGGTGAGTGTTTTGTTCCAATCTCCATGGAGACAAATAACTTCTACAAAGAGATTTCAATTCCCAGTGACCGACCTGAATGAATCACTCAACAAAATTTCAAGCTACAAGACTTTTATTGAAACAAACGCATTCAAATAAATATTAACTAAACATTAATTATTCGGCAACTAATACACTAAACTACAGAGAAAGTATTTATTATCAGCATTTAAGTTCTTATACTCTTGAGCTATTTTTATACATTACATCACATTCTTAGCAGAAGTGTACTCTTATTTCTAAAGCCTTGAATTCCTCTTGGTGTTTCAAGAGACCCTCTTCTCCCTGCTACACTGGAGCAAGTTTTCCAGAGGCCCTTTAAAGGTCCCTTCACTAAATTCTTCTGAGCATACCAGCATGGACTTTCAGCGGCAAGGCACCTTGGTCTGATCTTTAAGACTTTACAAGGTACTGTGGAAACATTTAAGGGCTCTGTCTAAAACTGCTATACATCTCTAGGCAGGATGTAAATACTCACGTAATGGTCAGGAAGAAGATAGTGAAGTCTTAATTAGCATGCGTATTAATTAGCCTCCAAGACATCGCTGCATAGAATTTCATGTCTTCAAATAAAGGAAATCTAACTGAGATACCAATTCTCTTAAAATGGTTGCCGTGCATGTTTAAGGTAGAAACCCAACATGGTGGCAGTGGTGGGAAAATGCAAGGAGTTTTCTTCAAGGGAATTATTCCAAAGTCCCTTATCCCTGACATCCTACAGCAACTGTACCAGGAGACTGGCGAGAGAAACTGTATACCAGTGAACAGCCATGAGGTAATGTGAGCCATGCCAAGACTAGATATTCACTCGCTGCAAAGAAGCATTATTACCTCATACATCCAAGGCCCAGAATTCAACTGATCTCTACAGCATCCAAAAATATGGGGCTGGATTCTCAGGTCGCCGACGCCGAAATCGTGTTCGGCGACGGGCTGGAGAATCCAAATTCCTGACAGAATCGGGGGCGGTGCAGCTTTTGTGATGCGCCCCCCCCTCCAATGCGGCGGACTCTAGGAGTCCGCCGCGTCACATATCCATGGCCTCAGGCTCCATCCCTGACCAGCCAAGTTCCCAACGGCATCGGTCGCGTGTGGTCTCACCCGTCGGGAACTCGTCGTGGTGGCAGCGGACTCAGTCCTGCGCCGCCACAGTTGGGGGAGGGTGATCTGCGGACGGGGGGGACATTATTCGGGGTTGGGGGCACTGTGGTGGGGTGGTCCGGGGCGCGTGAGCTGGACGAAGGGGGGGACTATTTTGTGGGCCGGATCCGCGAGCAGCATCCGCCATGAAGCACGACGCGGCCACTGCAGGCTGCCGCCGTGTGCATGCACAGCCACGGACCCGGCAATTCTCCAGGCCATATCAGGAGCTAGAGTCGGGTGCTCTGCGCTGCCTGGCTGCTAGCCCCACCCCCGGAATGGAGAATCGGTGGCTGTTTCACGATTTAGTCCCCAGAACGGAGAATCCAGCCCATTGTTTTTTTGTCTGTGACTATTTCTCAAAATTTCCCATCAACTGCATTGGGGCTTCCATGCATCTTCACCCAGTAACATAGAACATAGGACATACAGTGCAGAAGGAGGCCATTCAGCCCATTGAGTCTGCACCAACTCACTTAAGCCCTCACTTCCACCCTATCCCCGTAACCCAAATAACCCCTCCTAACCTTTTTGGACACTAAGGGCAATTTAGCATGGCCAATCCACCTAACCTGCACGCCTTTGGACTGTGGGAGGAAACCGGAGCACCCGGAGTAAACCCACGCAGACATGGGGAGAATGAGCAGACTCCACACAGGCAGTGGCCCAGCGGGGAATCGAACCTGAGACCGTGGCGCTGTGAAGCAACAGTGCTATCCACTTGTGCTACCTCAAACATCTCTCTCTCTTTGTCTCCATGGTCTTTGAATCTGTAAGTCAGAAAGCAGAAAGAACATCTGCTCCTTCCTTTCTATTCAGGTGTTAAACTTAACAATCAGGTTTCAATAGAGCTTGACCTGGGCCTAATGCTAACCAGTTCACATTGGCTTATTGCCAGGCAAAACGAGTAGGAGAACACATATTCCATTTTACATAGAATTAAAGGAGATTGTTTAAATTTTATAAAGCCACGCACTTGTAGCAGTTTATTTCAGTGTAAAGTTGAGTTCTGTTAATATAGTTAATAGTCTAATAAATAGAGACATGACAGGGCACCTCAGTTCCATAGATGCACGTCCTGTTCCATGTGGGACCTCCAGGATGCTTCTCATATTCTAGACAACCACATGTAAGGTAAGTGTCACAGTTGAAACAGTGGAAGCTCCAGGTTTTGGAGCTTGAATAGCAGCTGGTGTCTCTGTGGTGGATCCGTGAGGCTGAAACTACATTGATAGCATGTTCGTAGAGGTAGTCACACTGCAATGTAAATTTCACTTTCCACTGGTACTGACGATTCTTCTGGAGAATGTAGCTAAAAGCAGATCTGTGACACCACAGCTGCACAGTGGGGCAGGAGGAGGATTGGGAAATACTGGTGGGGAATTCTGTAATTAGGTGAAAACAGACAGGGATTTCTGTAGCCAGAGACACAAAACCTACCTGATCTGATGCCCCCCAGATGCCAAAGTTCAAAATGTCATTGACTGGCTGCACAGCATTCTATAGGGGTTGGACGGGTTGTTGGGAAGGGTGAATAGCAAGGGGTTGTGATCCATATCAGTACTAACTACAGCGATGTAGATAGAGCTGTGAAGCAACAATGCTACCCACTGTGCTACCATGTAGAATGGAACAATGGAGATAGTTGGGTGGCACGGTAGCACAGAGGTTAACACTGTGGCTTCATAGCGCCAGGGTCCCAGGTTCGATTCCCAGCTTGGGTCACTGTCTGTGCAGAGTCTGCACGTTCTCCCTGTGTCTGTGTGGGTTTCCTCCGGGTGCTCCGGTTTCCTCCCACAAGTCCCGAAAGACGTGCTTGTTAGGTGAATTGGACATTCTGAATTCTCCCTCAGTGTACCCGAACAGATGCCGGAATATGGTGACTAGGGGCTTTTCACAATAACTTCATTGCAGTGTTAAAGTAAGCCTACTTGTGACAAAAAAAAAGATTATTATGAAGACAGAAAGTATTCCCACTGGTGGAAAGATAGAGAACCAGACGGCATAGATTTAAGCTGGTTGGCAAAAGAGGCAATGGAGACACAAGGATTTTTTTAACGCAATGAGCGATTAGGATCTGGAATATCCAGTGTGGTGGAGGTCAGTTAAACCATGGCTTTCAAAGGGGAATTGAATCATTATCTAAAAAGGAAAATAAATTGCAATGCTATGGAGAAAAGGCAGGGGAGTGGTACACAGTGAATTGTTCCCTCAGAGGACCAGTATGAACACGACAGATTAAATGACCTCTTCCTGTGCTTTAAGCGTTCTATGATTCTTCAACCTGGACAACTGTGGATTAATTAAGGAAATCCAACATGATTTATGAAGGGAAAATCATATTTCATAGAATGCCAACAGTGCAGAAGGAGGCCATTGGGCCCATCGAGTCTGCCCTGACCCTCTGAAAGCCTACCCAGGTTCACTCCCCCACCCCATCCCTGTAACCCCATTACCTAACTTGTACATCTCTGGACACTAAGGGGAAGTCTTGCACGGCTAATCCACCTAACTGACACATCTTTGGATTGTGGGAGGAAACCGGAGCACCCAGAGGAAACCCACGCAGACACAGAGAGAAAGTGCAAACTCTACACAGTCACCCAAGGCTGGAATTGAACCCAGGTCCCTGGTGCTGTGGGGCAGCAGTGCTAACCACTGTGCTACCGTGCCACCCAAGCTGGAGGCCAAAATCACGTTCGGCAACGGGGCCGAGAACCCAGTTTCGCGCAGGAAATCGGGACCGGAGCCGGTTCCACGATTCTCTGCCCCCCGAAAAGCGGCTCCAACGAGTATCCACCACCTGAGGCCATTGCTTGAGCCCCGCTATTCCCCATCCCCGACTGGTGTATTTCTAATGTGGTCTGCCATTCGGGATACTCGCGAGTCGGCTGCGGACTCAGTCTGCGACCGCCACAGTCGGGGGTGGCCCGATCGGAGGGAACGCGGGGCCTCATTCGGGACTGGCGCATTTTTGAGCGGGCGGTCCGTGTCGGGTGCGTGGCCGATCGGGGGCATTATTTCCACTGTCCAGGTACGCGGTCTGAGTCCGCCATGGAGCACGGCGCAGACGCTGGAGGCCGCCACTATGCGCCTGCGCGGCCTCTGACCCGCAAGTGCGGGGAGCCGTATCGGCAGCTGGAGCTGCGAGTTCCATGAAAGCTGCGATGCTAGCCCCATGCAGGGCTGTGAATCTGTGGCCTTTTGTCGCCAGTTTTTCTGGCATAAAAGACTAGTTTTCACGACGGCGTGGGGACATAGTCCCGGAAACGGAGAATCCAGCCCGTGGACTTCACAAAAAGGTGTCGGATAAAGTGTCAGATCATGAGTTTTCCACAAAAACTGCAGCCCACAGCGTAAAAGGGACAGTAACGACTTGGATATGAGGTTGACTGAGGGACAGGGTAGAGAGAGCCCTGGTCAGTGATTGTTTTCCAGACTGAGGAAAAGTATATCCTGTGGTTACCAAGAAACCTGTATTAGGACAATCTTTTTCTCTATGCTAATGAGTTTGTCTTAGGTTCAGCCAAGTGCAAAATCTGCAGGTGGCACAAAAGCTGTCAGATTCGCACCTGTGAGGAGGATGTTGTAGAACTTCAA
This sequence comes from Scyliorhinus torazame, assembly GCF_047496885.1. NCBI lineage: Eukaryota > Metazoa > Chordata > Chondrichthyes > Carcharhiniformes > Scyliorhinidae > Scyliorhinus > Scyliorhinus torazame. The sequence goes on from NC_092707.1 coordinate 210,095,052, forward strand.
GAAGATATAGACAAGTTGGTGGAATGGGTGGACAAATGATAGATGAAAGTTAACATGGAGAAGTGTGCGGTGATTCATTTTGGAAGGAAGAATAGAAGAGACAATATAAAATTAGGAGTATAATGCGAAAGGAAGCATGAGAACAGGAGAAACTGGAGGTATACGTACATAGATCATTGAAATGGACAGCGACGGCTGAGAACGCGCTCAAGTGGCAAATGGGATCCTTGGCATTATAAATAGAGGCAATAGAGTCCAAAAGACTTTATAAAACACTGGTTCTCCCTGACCCAAATACTCTGTCCAATTCCGGGCATCGCACTTTAGGCAAGATGTGAAGGTATTAGAGAGGGTGCAGAAAAGATTGATGACATTGATTCCAAGGATCAGAGTCTTAAAGTTTGTGAATGGATTGGAAACGTCGAGGCTGTTCTCCGAGGAAGAGGAGACGGTTGAGAGGAAATCAGACAGAGTTGTTCAAAATCATGAGGGGTCTGGATAGAGTAGGTCGAGAGAAACTGTTCAAATTGGCAGGAGGGTTGAGAGCCAGTGGGACCTGTTTTAAACTGAATAGCAAAAAATACCCAAAGGTGGCAGGAGAAAAAACTTTATCACACAGTGAGTGTTTCAGATCTCGAATGTACTGCCTGAGAGTGTGGTAAAGGCAGCTTTGAGACTTTTGAGATGGGATTGGATAAGCAGCTGAAACGAAATGGCTGTGGGTAAAAGGCAGGGAAGTGTGACTAGCTAAGCCGCTCTTGGCATGAGCCAGCGCAAGCACGATGCACTGAATGTGGCCTCCTCCTGTACTGGAGGCCCCTTAGTGTCCAGAGATGTACAAGTTAGGTAATGGGGTTACAGGGATGGGGTGGGGGAGTGAACCTAGGTAGGGTGCTCTTTCAGAGGGTTGGGGCAGACTCGATGGGCCCAATGGCCAATTGCATCGGAAGTTACCCAGTCACCTTTACCCAGGAATGCCACCATGGTTTAGTCACACTGAGATTACACTATGTGATATTGTCACCAATTACAGAAGATATTTCACTCAAGAGACCTTTTCAATTTAACATTGCCACAGAGAGACCAGACTAAACAGCTCCCCACAGGTATCCCACATTGCTAATTATGGTGCTAATCAGAATTCTACCTGGAATGTGCCCAAGAAATTGTCTGTCCTCATTCTTCCCTTATTTCTACAAACGAGTTGTAAAATGCAAACACATTTTGTTCCATCTCGCGGAGAGCCAAATGTGGCTCTAGTTCCCTCTAATGGCAAATACTGTAGCTGCACTCTGCTGCACTCCCTCAGTATCGCCCCTCTGCCAGTGCAACACCCCCTCAGTACCGTCGCTCTGCCAGTGCAGCACTCCCTCAGTATCGCCCCTCTGCCAGTGCAACACTCCCTCAGTACCGTCCCTCTGGCAGTGCAGCACTCCCTCAGTACTGATCCACTGACAGTACAGCACTGCCTCAGTACTGACCCTCTGGCAGGGCAACACACTCTAAGTACTGACCCTCTTAGAGTGCAGCACTCCCTCAGTACTGACGCACTGACAGTGCAGCACTCCCTCAATACTGATCCTCCAATAGTGCAGCACTCCCTCAGTACTGACCCTCTGACAGTGCAGCACTCCCTCAGTACTGACCCTCTTACAGTGCAGCACTCCCTCAGTACTGACGCTCTGACAGTGCAGCACTCCCTCAATACTGATCCTCCAACAGTGCAGCACTCCCTCAGTGCTGACCCTCTGACAGTGCAGCACTCCCTCAGTACTGACTCTCTGACAGTGCAGCACTCCCTCAGTACTGAGAATGTAACACATTCTCGATACTCTGGTAGTGCAGCACTTCCTCAGTTCTGTCCCTCTGATGGTGCAGCACTAACTCAGGACTGAGCCTCTGACAGTGCAGCATTCCCTCAGTACTGACCCTCTGACAGTGCAGCATTCGCTCAGTACTGACCCTCTGACAGTGCAGCACTCCCTCAGCACTGACACTCTGACAGTGCAGCATTCCCTCAGTACCGCCACTCTGACAGTACAGCACTCTGTCAGTACTGACCGTCTGACAGTGCAGCGCTCCCTCAGTACTGACCCTCTGACAGGGCAGCACTCCCTCAGTACTGACCCTCTGACAGGGCAGCACTCCCTCACTACTGACCCTCTGACAGGGCAGCACTCCCTCACTACTGACCCTCTGACAGGGCAGCACTCCCTCAGTACTGACCCTCTGACAGGGCAACATTCCCTCAGTTTCACCCCTGTGACAGTGCAGCATTCCCTCAGTACTCATCCTCTGACAGTGCAGCACTCGCTCAATACACCCCTCTGCCAGTGTAGCACTCCCTCAGTAACACCCCTCTGTAAGGGATGGGTTAATTCTGACCGCTATGAGGATACTTGGCAGCCTTCCAGGGCCAGTATGTTGACTGAGACATAAAGCACCAGGCGTTCAGACTCAGGCATTCTCATGTACCTTGCTGACTTTCCCAACTGCTTATCTTATCTATTGGACTTACATACTCCACTGTATAAATATGAGGCCTTTTTGTTCATTTGTTGGACTTCTCCTTGGACCTGAGTCTCGACAGGTGCCAGGAGCCGAATCTTGCTGCCGCCGTCGACACCGGGGTCCCTGACGAGCTGATTCTTGTGTTGTCTTCTTATCTTATACTATTCTTATTCAGTATTGATCCTCTGACAGGGCAGCGCCCCCTCAATACTGGCACTCTGACAATGCAGCACATCTTCAGTATTGATCCTCTGACAGGGCAGCATTCTCTCAGAACTGGCGCCCGAACAGTGCAGCACTCCCTCAGTATCGCTCCTCTGACAGTGCAGCACTCACTCAGTACTGACCCTCTGACAGTGCCACACTCTCTCAGTACTGACCCTCTGACAGTGCCACACTCTCTCAGTACTGACCCTCTGACAGTGCCACACTCCCTCAGTACTCACCCTCTGACAGTGCAGCACTCCCTCAGTACTGACCCTCTGACAGTGCCACACTCTCTCAGTACTGACTCTCTGACAGTGCAGCACTCCCTCAGTACTGACCCTCTGACAGTGCCACACTCCCTCAGTACTGACTCTCTGACAGTGCAGCACTCCCTCAGTACTGACCCTCTGACAGTGCCACACTCCCTCAGTTCTGACTCTCTGACAGTGCAGCACATCCTCAGTACTGACTCTCTGACAGTGCAGAACTCCCTCAGTGCTGACTCTCTGACAGTGCAGCACTCCTTCAGTACTGACCCTCTGACAGTGCAGCACTCCCTCAGTACTGACCCTCTGACAGTGCAGCACATCCTCAGTACTGACCCTCTGACACTGCAGCACTCCCTCAGTACTGACCCTCCGACAGTGCAGTACTCCCTCAGTACTGATCCTCTGACAGTGCAGCACTCCCTCAGTGCCGCTCCTCTGACAGTGCAGCACATCCTCAGTACTGACCCTCTGACAGTGCAGCACTCCCTCAGTACTGACCCTCCAACAGTGCAGCACTCCCTCAGTACTGACCCTCTGACAGTGCAGCACTCCCTCAGTACTGACCCTCTGACAGTGCAGCACTTCCTCAGTACCGCTCCTCTGACAGTACAGCACTGCCTCAGTACTGACCCTCTGGCAGGGCAACACACTCTAAGTACTGACCCTCTTACAGTGCAGCACTCCCTCAGTACTGACGCTCTGACAGTGCAGCACTCCCTCAATACTGATCCTCCAACAGTGCAGCACTCCCTCAGTACTGACCCTCTGACAGTGCAGCACTCCCTCAGTACTGACCCTCTTACAGTGCAGCACTCCCTCAGTACTGACGCTCTGACAGTGCAGCACTCCCTCAATACTGATCCTCCAACAGTGCAGCACTCCCTCAGTGCTGACCCTCTGACAGTGCAGCACTCCCTCAGTACTGACTCTCTGACAGTGCAGCACTCCCTCAGTACTGAGAATGTAACACATTCTCGATACTCTGGTAGTGCAGCACTTCCTCAGTTCCGTCCCTCTGATGGTGCAGCACTAATTCAGGACTGAGCCTCTGACAGTGCAGCATTCCCTCAGTACTGACCCTCTGACAGTACAGCATTCGCTCAGTACTGACCCTCTGACAGTGCAGCACTCCCTCAGCACTGACACTCTGACAGTGCAGCATTCCCTCAGTACCGCCACTCTGACAGTACAGCACTCTGTCAGTACTGACCCTCTGACAGTGCAGCGCTCCCTCACTACTGACCCTCTGACAGGGCAGCACTCCCTCAGTACTGACTCTCTGACAGTGCAATGCTCCCTTACTACTGACCCTCTGACAGGGCCGCACTCTGTCAGTACTGACCCTCTGACAGTGCAGCGCTCCCTCACTACTGACCCTCTGACAGGGCAGCACTCCCTCAGTACTGACTCTCTGACAGTGCAATGCTCCCTCACTACTGACCCTCTGACAGGGCCGCACTCCCTCAGTACTGACCCTCTGACAGGGCAGCACTCCCTCACTACTGACCCTCTGACAGGGCAGCACTCCCTCACTACTGACCCTCTGACAGGGCAGCACTCCCTCACTACTGACCCTCTGACAGGGCAGCACTCCCTCACTACTGACCCTCTGACAGTGCAGCGCTCCCTCACTACTGACCCTCTGACAGGGCAGCACTCCCTCAGTACTGACTCTCTGACAGTGCAATGCTCCCTCACTACTGACCCTCTGACAGGGCCGCACTCCCTCAGTACTGACCCTCTGACAGGGCAGCGCTCCCTCACTACTGACCCTCTGACAGGGCAGCACTCCCTCAGTACTGACCCTCTGACAGGGCAGCATTCCCTCAGTTCCACCCCTGTGACAGTGCAGCATTCCCTCAGTACTCATCCTCTAACAGTGCAGCACTCGCTCAATACACCCCTCTGCCAGTGTAGCACTCCCTCAGTAACACCCCTCTGTAAGGGATGGGTTAATTCTGACCGCTATGAGGATACTTGGCAGCCTTCCAGGGCCAGTATGTTGACTGAGACATAAAGCACCAGGCGTTCAGACTCAGGCATTCTCATGTACCTTGCTGACTTTCCCAACTGCTTATCTTATCTATTGGACTTACTTACTCCACTGTATAAATATGAGGCCTTTTTGTTCATTTGTTGGACTTCTCCTTGGACCTGAGTCTCGACAGGTGCCAGGAGCCGAATCTTGCTGCCGCCGTCGACACCGGGGTCCCTGACGAGCTGATTCTTGTGTTGTCTTCTTATCTTTTACTATTCTTATTCAGTATTGATCCTCTGACAGGGCAGCACCCCCTCAATACTGGCACTCTGACAATGCAGCACATCTTCAGTATTGATCCTCTGACAGGGCAGCATTCTCTCAGAACTGGCGCCCGAACAGTGCAGCACTCCCTCAGTATCGCTCCTCTGACAGTGCAGCACTCCCTCAGTATCGCTCCTCTGACAGTGCAGCACTCCCTCAGTACTGACCCTCTGACAGTGCCACACTCCCTCAGTACTCACCCTCTGACAGTGCAGCACTCCCTCAGTACTGACCCTCTGACAGTGCAGCACTCCCTCAGTACTGACCCTCTGACAGTGCAGCACTTCCTCAGTACCGCTCCTCTGACAGTACAGCACTGCCTCAGTACTGACCCTCTGGCAGGGCAACACACTCTAAGTACTGACCCTCTTACAGTGCAGCACTCCCTCAGTACTGACGCTCTGACAGTGCAGCACTCCCTCAATACTGATCCTCCAACAGTGCAGCACTCCCTCAGTACTGACCCTCTGACAGTGCAGCACTCCCTCAGTACTGACCCTCTTACAGTGCAGCACTCCCTCAGTACTGACGCTCTGACAGTGCAGCACTCCCTCAATACTGATCCTCCAACAGTGCAGCACTCCCTCAGTGCTGACCCTCTGACAGTGCAGCACTCCCTCAGTACTGACTCTCTGACAGTGCAGCACTCCCTCAGTACTGAGAATGTAACACATTCTCGATACTCTGGTAGTGCAGCACTTCCTCAGTTCCGTCCCTCTGATGGTGCAGCACTAATTCAGGACTGAGCCTCTGACAGTGCAGCATTCCCTCAGTACTGACCCTCTGACAGTGCAGCATTCGCTCAGTACTGACCCTCTGACAGTGCAGCACTCCCTCAGCACTGACACTCTGACAGTGCAGCATTCCCTCAGTACCGCCACTCTGACAGTACAGCACTCTGTCAGTACTGACCCTCTGACAGTGCAGCGCTCCCTCACTACTGACCCTCTGACAGGGCAGCACTCCCTCAGTACTGACTCTCTGACAGTGCAATGCTCCCTTACTACTGACCCTCTGACAGGGCCGCACTCTGTCAGTACTGACCCTCTGACAGTGCAGCGCTCCCTCACTACTGACCCTCTGACAGGGCAGCACTCCCTCAGTACTGACTCTCTGACAGTGCAATGCTCCCTCACTACTGACCCTCTGACAGGGCCGCACTCCCTCAGTACTGACCCTCTGACAGGGCAGCACTCCCTCACTACTGACCCTCTGACAGGGCAGCACTCCCTCACTACTGACCCTCTGACAGGGCAGCACTCCCTCACTACTGACCCTCTGACAGGGCAGCACTCCCTCACTACTGACCCTCTGACAGTGCAGCGCTCCCTCACTACTGACCCTCTGACAGGGCAGCACTCCCTCAGTAATGACTCTCTGACAGTGCAATGCTCCCTCACTACTGACCCTCTGACAGGGCCGCACTCCCTCAGTACTGACCCTCTGACAGGGCAGCGCTCCCTCACTACTGACCCTCTGACAGGGCAGCACTCCCTCAGTACTGACCCTCTGACAGGGCAGCATTCCCTCAGTTCCACCCCTGTGACAGTGCAGCATTCCCTCAGTACTCATCCTCTAACAGTGCAGCACTCGCTCAATACACCCCTCTGCCAGTGTAGCACTCCCTCAGTAACACCCCTCTGTAAGGGATGGGTTAATTCTGACCGCTATGAGGATACTTGGCAGCCTTCCAGGGCCAGTATGTTGACTGAGACATAAAGCACCAGGCGTTCAGACTCAGGCATTCTCATGTACCTTGCTGACTTTCCCAACTGCTTATCTTATCTATTGGACTTACTTACTCCACTGTATAAATATGAGGCCTTTTTGTTCATTTGTTGGACTTCTCCTTGGACCTGAGTCTCGACAGGTGCCAGGAGCCGAATCTTGCTGCCGCCGTCGACACCGGGGTCCCTGACGAGCTGATTCTTGTGTTGTCTTCTTATCTTTTACTATTCTTATTCAGTATTGATCCTCTGACAGGGCAGCACCCCCTCAATACTGGCACTCTGACAATGCAGCACATCTTCAGTATTGATCCTCTGACAGGGCAGCATTCTCTCAGAACTGGCGCCCGAACAGTGCAGCACTCCCTCAGTATCGCTCCTCTGACAGTGCAGCACTCCCTCAGTATCGCTCCTCTGACAGTGCAGCACTCCCTCAGTACTGACCCTCTGACAGTGCCACACTCCCTCAGTACTCACCCTCTGACAGTGCAGCACTCCCTCAGTACTGACCCTCTGACAGTGCCACACTCTCTCAGTACTGACTCTCTGACAGTGCAGCACTCCCTCAGTACTGACCCTCTGACAGTGCCACACTCCCTCAGTACTGACTCTCTGACAGTGCAGCACTCCCTCAGTACTGACCCTCTGACAGTGCCACACTCCCTCAGTACTGACTCTCTGACAGTGCAGCACATCCTCAGTACTGACTCTCTGACAGTGCAGAACTCCCTCAGTGCTGACTCTCTGACAGTGCAGCACTCCTTCAGTACTGACCCTCTGACAGTGCAGCACTCCCTCAGTACTGACCCTCTGACAGTGCAGCACATCCTCAGTACTGACCCTCTGACACTGCAGCACTCCCTCAGTACTGACCCTCCGACAGTGCAGCACTCCCTCAGTACTGATCCTCTGACAGTGCAGCACTCCCTCAGTGCCGCTCCTCTGACAGTGCAGCACATCCTCAGTACTGACCCTCTGACAGTGCAGCACTCCCTCTGTACTGACCCTCCAACAGTGCAGCACTCCCTCAGTACTGACCCTCTGACAGTGCAGCACTCCCTCAGTACTGACCCTCTGACAGTGCAGCACTCCCTCAGTATCGCTCCTCTGACAGTGCAGCACTTCCTCAGTACCGCTCCTCTGACAGTGCAGCACTCCCTCAGTACTGACCCTCTGATAGTGCAGCGCTCCCTCACTACTGACCCTCTGACAGGGCAGCACTCCCTCAGTACTGACTCTCTGACAGTGCAATGCTCCCTCACTACTGACCCTCTGACAGGGCCGCACTCCCTCAGTACTGACCCTCTGACAGGGCAGCACTCCCTCACTACTGACCCTCTGACAGGGCAGCACTCCCTCACTACTGACCCTCTGACAGGGCAGCACTCCCTCACTACTGACCCTCTGACAGGGCAGCATTCCCTCAGTTCCACCCCTGTGACAGTGCAGCATTCCCTCAGTACTCATCCTCTGACAGTGCAGCACTCGCTCAATCCACCCCTCTGCCAGTGTAGCACTCCCTCAGTAACACCCCTCTGTAAGGGATGGGTTAATTCTGACCGCTATGAGGATACTTGGCAGCCTTCCAGGGCCAGTATGTTGACTGAGACATAAAGCACCAGGCGTTCAGACTCAGGCATTCTCATGTACCTTGCTGACTTTCCCAACTGCTTATCTTATCTATTGGACTTACTTACTCCACTGTATAAATATGAGGCCTTTTTGTTCATTTGTTGGACTTCTCCTTGGACCTGAGTCTCGACAGGTGCCAGGAGCCGAATCTTGCTGCCGCCGTCGACACCGGGGTCCCTGACGAGCTGATTCTTGTGTTGTCTTCTTATCTTATACTATTCTTATTCAGTATTGATCCTCTGACAGGGCAGCACCCCCTCAATACTGGCACTCTGACAATGCAGCACATCTTCAGTATTGATCCTCTGACAGGGCAGCATTCTCTCAGAACTGGCGCCCGAACAGTGCAGCACTCCCTCAGTATCGCTCCTCTGACAGTGCAGCACTCCCTCAGTACTGACCCTCTGACAGTGCCACACTCTCTCAGTACTGACCCTCTGACAGTGCCACACTCTCTCAGTACTGACCCTCTGACAGTGCCACACTCTCTCAGTACTGACCCTCTGACAGTGCCACACTCCCTCAGTACTCACCCTCTGACAGTGCAGCACTCCCTCAGTACTGACCCTCTGACAGTGCCACACTCCCTCAGTACTCACCCTCTGACAGTGCAGCACTCCCTCAGTACTGACTCTCTGACAGTGCAGCACTCCCTCAGTACTGACTCTCTGACAGTGCAGCACTCCCTCAGTACTGACCCTCTGACAGTGCCACACTCCCTCAGTACTGACTCTCTGACAGTGCAGCACATCCTCAGTACTGACTCTCTGACAGTGCAGAACTCCCTCAGTGCTGACTCTCTGACAGTGCAGCACTCCTTCAGTACTGACCCTCTGACAGTGCAGCACTCCCTCAGTACTGACCCTCTGACAGTGCAGCACATCCTCAGTACTGACCCTCTGACACTGCAGCACTCCCTCAGTACTGACCCTCCGACAGTGCAGCACTCCCTCAGTACTGATCCTCTGACAGTGCAGCACTCCCTCAGTGCCGCTCCTCTGACAGTGCAGCACATCCTCAGTACTGACCCTCTGACAGTGCAGCACTCCCTCAGTACTGACCCTGCAACAGTGCAGCACTCCCTCAGTACTGACCCTCTGACAGTGCAGCACTCCCTCAGTACTGACCCTCTGACAGTGCAGCACTCCCTCAGTACCGCTCCTCTGACAGTGCAGCACTTCCTCAGTACCACTCCTCTGACAAGGCAGCACTCCCTCAGTACCACTCCTCTGACAGTGCCAATCTCTCTAAGTACTGACCCTCTGACTGTGCAGGACCCTTGAATTTTGAAATAATTAATTGCCTGTGAATCGTTTTGTGATGTTTCTAAGTGGTGTGCCAAAGATGCTTTGTAAATGGAGACCTTTGTACCATAGAATATTTCAGCTGCCCCTTCAAAGTCAGAGGCTTTTTCCCCAGGGTAGAGGGGTCAATTACTAGGGGGCATAGGTTTAAGGTGAGAGGGGCAAGGTTTAGAGTAGATGTACGAGGCAAGTTTTTTACGCAGAGGGTAGTGGGTGCCTGGAACTCGCTACCGGAGAAGGTGGTGGAAGCAGGGACGATAGTGACATTTAAGGGGCATCTTGACAAATACATGAATAGGATGGGAATAGAGGGATACGGACCCAGGAAGTGTAGAAGATTGTAGTTTAGTCGGGCAGCATGGTCGGCACGGGCTTGGAGGGCCGAATGGCCTGTTCCTGTGCTGTACATTTCTTTGTTCTTTGTTCATGCTTACAGAGTTACTGGTACGGGATTCTCCCATTCGGCAGCCCGGCCGCCTAGAGCGGCCTGCAACCGGCGCCACTCCAAACGCACCGGCGTCGGGGTGGCGTGGTGTGGTTGCAGGGATTCTCCGGCCTGGCGCGGGGCTGGGAGAATCCCACCCATGTTTTTCCTGACCAAATTAATGCTTCCCCACTTTATTTTTGACAAAATGTTTCAGAATGCAAGGCCAAAATTGCGTGGCAGAAACTGTGTCAACAGGCATCACACTGTGTGTACTGCCTCTCCCTCTTACAAATGGGCATCAATAGTTTTATTAAGTTGCCTGGGAAGGGTTTCAAATACCCCATCACATCCCCAATTCCACATGCTAGGATGCATGGCAGTTCTGAAGAAGAGTCATATTGAACTGAAAATGTAAATCTCTTCCTCTATCCTCTGATGCTGCAATATCTCCTGCGTATTTCCAGCACTTTGTGTTATTTCAGATTTCCAGCAGCTGTTGTATTTTGCTTTTATTTTCCATGTCACTTGTCCATTTACCCATGGCAGGGAGCAGTTCTATATCTCAGTTTTATTCTTTTTGCTTCTCATAGAGAGCTGATAAGGGAGCCATTTGTTTTCAACCATTCACAGTTAATTCCAGGAGTTGGCCCTCAGGGCAACATATTGCCGTAGCCGTGCAAATCGTCTGTATTTATTGCTGGAAATTTTCTAACAAGAAAAAATCATTTACTCAGGGCACAGACATGAGATGACATTGCACAGGTCACAGGGGGAAGTACATGTTCAGTAAGAATGAGTGGGAGTCAGTCGGCTGGACTTGCTCTCTATTTACTTCTCCTGAGGGAGGGAAGGAAGATGTGGAATTACGTCTCTACAGCTTTGTCCAAAAAAAGAAGCGATATAGTGAATGACTTGATTGTATTCTCATCGTTCAATTCTCCTCGCTTACATTGTGTGTCAGGTTAATTTTGCCCGCACCAGCTGAATGTCAGTTCTTTGCTATTTTTACCTCATCTGATTTTCTGTTCTCTCTGCATGCTTGGCTTGCCATGAATGTTATGTAATTATTCCTAGGTTTTATCCTGTAGCCTCTGGTATCTTGCATTGTTTCCATTCATGCCTGTAGGGCTTGCACTGCTCAACAATCCAGTGGAATTCAGCAAGCTTGAATAAAACACATATTGTGTAAACGCTTCGAGAGAACGGTTAGATTTAAACTGGACCTTTCAAAGTCACCTCCAATTCGGCCCAAACTGGGGCAAAAGGTATCCCTGCGAAAATATCTCGCTGCTCCCGCCCGCACACAAAGAGTGGCTGCTTGGGGGAAGTTCCGAAAAGCTCTCAGTCCCCACACAATTAGGTTCACTCCAGCACGAGTTAATGCTTCCCTCCTGCAACCACCCCCCCCCCCCCCCGCCCCCCCCCCCAGCAGAAGGAATGCAGCATGAGAGGGAATAGGAAAGAGAAAAAGTAAAAACCATTGCACGTGTTAGTGGGCTATACAGCTGGCTTGTAGTGCAGAACAAGGCCAGCAGCGCGGGTTCAATTCCCATACCGGCCTTCCCGAACAGGCACCGGAATGTGGCGACCAGGGGCTTTTCACAGTAACTTCATTGAAGCCTACTTGTGACAATAAGCGATTATTATTATATAGCATTAGATCCACAGTGCTGAAATGTGTCATCAGCCCAACTGATCAATGCTAATATTTATACTCCACCCAAGAAACCTCTGCCTCCAATTACCTTCTCTCTCTCTCTCCCCCCCCCCCCCCCCCCCCCCCCCGGCTATCCCCCTATTTCTGTTCCCCCCATACATGTGTCAAACTTCCCCTTAAATACTCTCAACTTCAATCACACCTTGTGGCAGCATCCTTCACACTCCCCACATGTCCTGTTCTTATGTTATTTAAAATATGTCTCTTTCAATCAGAGCGTGTTCTCAAACTTATCCTAAATTGGCTCCATAGTCCCTGTAGTAACCTGTATGGGACTGATCCAGCTGGGGAGGGTTGTTTCCCCGTTCTCATTGGTGGGGTAGCTTACCCAATACTAGCATAAACCTTCGGCCTCTGTAGAGCTGACTAGAAAGGAGAGAGGACCTGGTGAGGTGTAACCAGGCCTCGTATAGATAGTGTTGTTGCTAAATAAATGTATTTTATTAAACTTGCGGACTCCCCTCACTTTGTTAAAGTCCCATCAACAAAGTACCAGCTGGAACCAATTACCGCCTACTCCTCCCTCCCCACCTCCCCACCAGGATCCTGCACTCAGCATTCTTGATACTGCAGCTCCATTGAGGGAGAAGTTGGTGATTTCAAAACTCTCACAATCTTCATGGAATGACTGCTTCTAAAAGCCACATTGTTCATGCCAGTCCCAGAAGGGATATGAGCCATTGGGGAAGCCTGGTCTAGTTTTGGGAACCATTTAATAGGTAAGTCTTAAAGTTGTTGCTAACTTCACATCTCATAAACAGATGTTGTGTAATAATTTCGGCATCTTTTTCCTGCAGTAGTTGATGATAGGGCTTTGTTATTAAAAAGATAAATGACTATTAAATTAACCAGCAAGAAAGTGGGCAGATGCATTAGAATACTTTATCCAGTGAATAGAATGCCCTTCTGCATTGAACAGCATTGAGATTCAGATTTTAATGTATAAATTGGACTCTGTGTTGTTGGGTCAGCCATCTACTCAGGCATTGAAGCAGTGGAACAGAAAACTGAGTTTTTTAATTGACAGCTCAATATTCGGTTCAGCCTTTAAGGCAATGGAGCAAATGACCATTTGTACCACCGCTTCAAAAGCTTTAATGTCTGGCAATTTTGTGGACACAGTTGTGCAATAGAATCCAGTTATGAATGCTTGGCTTGGCTCCAAACTCCCTAATAGTTTCATTCCATAAGGTTTGTTGATACAGCTGTCAAGGGGATCATGCACTTTGTTTAGATTTGTAGTTTTATGAGCTCCTAAGATGATTATGTTTTTTGAGGAGGTTTTTTGATGGCTGCTTATTTTGACAGTTTGATGACCACTTAAGAAGGCTTTTTCAAGTGTAATTTGGATGAATGTAAGTTTGACTGGTAGTTTTATCAGCTCCTAAGAGGATTCAGATACATGAAGAGGTTTTTGAATGGCGCTTTCTTGATCTTAATAGTTCTGTGAATATCTAAAAGAGTTCCCAATCTCATGAGTTCTGTCCGTAGTGGATACCGGGTGAATGGGTAGATAGCGGGGTGGGGGGGTGGCTTAGGGGATGTGCGGATCATGGCATACATGGGTGATATGGGGGGCATTTGGGAGGCCTGGGGGCAGATGGGGCATCAAGGATATGGTGCCCATCTTTGCACCATTACCAAAGGCAAGCGGCGATTCTCCCAGCGGTCAGCCGTGATTTTCGCCACGCCGGTTTGGGGGGGTGGGAGAATCGCGTGCAGATGTCGGGGCGGGACTCGCCCGGCGGGGGGGGGGGGGGGGGGGGGGGAATTCCGCCCAAAAATCTGGCCCCAAGGTGTCATCCCAATTGAGCATTGTAGCTAATTAAATACTTGCCATTTTAATGCAGCGGCTGACCTGTTTAAAATAAATGGGTGAATGACCGTGTGACATTGTCCTGCGAAGAAAATACATCAACACAACAGCATGCCGTCACAATAACAGACTTTGGGAATTCTCTCGGCACAGCACCTGAATTCTCCATGGAGAACCAAAAGATGAAAAGACTGCAGGTTGACAATTTTTATAGCTAATTTAATAGACACAGAATCAAATTCGCACTAAAGTTTGTATCCTTTTCATGATTTGTTGCTCCATAATTTATGGAGATTATATCATCAAACCATAATTTCTGAAATAATGTTTCTTTGCAAAATTAATTGGAAGAGAAAGTTCAAATATTCTGAGCTCACTTCACCCAACATGGGCTAATTAGCACTCATTGCCTGCAGCTGCACTGGCCTCAAATCACCAAGGAATATAATGCACCATTAAACACATTCTCTTTACCTCATTACCTAATTGACTTTACCCAATGCTTTACTGGGTTACTTTTAAACTATGGCTGAGCAGAATGAATTGTGGAGACCTGTGGGGTGTGATTTATATTCCAATCATGGCACTGACCATTGCTGATTTGTGACTTTCCAGTTCTTGAATTATCAGACCAAGGCCTAAGTGGGCTACAAATTTTACCTCAAAGATTTCCATAATATCTCTTCAGTACATCCCAGGAAAGGAGAAAAAAAGAGTGAGATCAAAATGATAAAGGCTGAATAAGGAATTCAGAATATCTGATGAAATATTGCCAGTTCAGTAATGCAAATCCTCAGGTATTTCTCTGAAGAATTGCAGAGCCTCTCTTCGTGTCCTCCAAAACTTTACTGTGCACTTCAGGATAAGCAGCAAACCAAAACCGGGATGGGGAAATGAATGGAAGAGAGAATGGAAACAGGAACCAAAGGAACACTAGATTGGTTGGGGTGGAAGAGGGGAACGGAGGTGGGGGCGTCTGATCAAGGAGGTGGGTGAGATGGCAGGAGGTGGGTAGGGGAAGACATCACAAGTGACATGTTTGATAAATCATGGCTGGGATTCTCCCTTGCGAGTCCAGCCCCCTACCGCTGCTAACGAGGACGGAAAATATGGTGTGCCGTTGCTGGTGTCAAGATTCTCTACTCCAGCCTCTTGTCAATGGGTTTTCCCATTGAAACCACCAGATGCCGCCGGGAAACACACGGGTGGGGCTGCCCTACTGGCGGGATCGGAAAATCCAGCTCTTGAATAGGTCACCTATTCCCAATGTTGTCAATAAATAGATGAATCAGCCTGATATTGGTTGTGGGGACTGTCTGTGTGTCAGTCTTATTAGATGTTATTAATGTTGATGTGAATTGAACAAAGGCTGTACAGGGTGGTCAGCATGGGTTTTGAAGGAAGCCAAGCGTTGTGAATTAACATGAATTCTCCGAGCTGGGAACTTAATTAGTGAAGAGGTGATATTCAATGAATTGGATCCCTTTGGATTTTAAAAGGCACTCAATGAGGTTTGACGAGGTTTTGAGTGAAGATAATGATGCATGAATTAATAACAAATTAGGAACCTGGATTGGAAATTGTCTTGGTAACAGAAAACAGAAGGTGAGGATAAGTGGACAAGGCTCTGCCTGGAGCCGTGACAGGTGGAGATCAACCTGTTGTCAGTCACATTTTACTGCATGAAAGGTGCTATATAAATGTAAGTTGTTTTTGTTTATTCATTCACAGGGATATATGAGAGAGGTAAAAGATTCAAATGGATTTGAACCAACTGCATAGATTGTCTCTAGGATGTGGGGAATGGATTTTAATAGGAATGAATATAAAACAATGTCCATTCAAAAAGACATGTGGAATTGCACATGCCAACTCTGGTCAAACTGAAAAAGGAAAAGATTATTGTGAGTGTCAATCATTTACTGAGGATATCCAGTTAGCACCCGCAACCCCCCCCCCCCCCCCCCCCCCATTGCTGGGATGTGTCGAAGAAGCAATTGGTCACATACCAAAAAACAAAACTATTTAAATTGTGTGTATTTCACATATGGACATGTCTGCCATAAAGTATGCAATTTTACCCAACCTGACTTCAAAACAAAATGCAGATGGCAGAAACGGAGGATGTCCGAATAGATGGAGAGTCTTGAAGGATGGAGTGTGAAGTCAAAGGGTCGCTCACTGCAGGAGAAGGGAATCAGAATCACCAACGCCTTCTCGAGGGGCAACTAATGCTGGCCCAGCCAGCCTGGTCACATCCCATGAAAAAAAGGAAGGACGGCCTTTTCTTGGGCACAAGAATGATGGCAGCTGGCTGGAAAGAGAAATCGCCCACAGTACATGTGATAAAGATGTAAAAGATCAAGGAGAGAATGGAGCCATTGCAGGGACAAAGGAGGAAACCAAAACATTAGTGGGAATCTCTGGGTATCCGTGGAATGGTTCCAGCTCATTGGATGGGAGCTTTGAATTACATTGAATATGTACAGTAACTGACCAGAGAAGGGTCAAGACTTACAGAGGATAGGACAGTGACGTCACAACAACTTTAGAAAAGTGGAAGGATTCTTTAGTGTGTCTCTGAAGATATTTATCAAAGCACCGTGAAACTGAGAACGTTGGGGAGGTTGCAAGTATTTTGTAAATATGGTTACACTGTGCAGATCACTGAAAAATAATTATATGATGGTAAGCCCACCAAACAACAGCTAATTATACAGTCAGAGACAAGTGACATACAAATGGATTGCTATGTCACTGTGATTTCACAAAAGACTTTTCATAAACCTCGCTTGTTGTCTCCCTCAACAAAGAAAATTACAGCACAGAAACAGGTCCTTTGGCCCTCATTGCTATAGCTACTGTAGTCCTATCCCAGCATCGGGGAACGTTTCATCTGAGTTTGCAAATCAACTTCTATAACATGGAAATAATCCCACCCGATGTCTCTTTTACAAATATCGGCTCTGCATTCGATATTCAGTAGCATTTGCCCCGTTTATAAAAAGACCTCCATGTCCCTTGTGATCAGGAGTGTTGCCTCACTGCTCATTATCTACTCATACAATAGGATGGCCCAAGGGGTTCATGACAATGAGACTCTTGTGTTGTGTGTGCTGGATGCCATAGTCTTACACATGGCCCCAAGAGCCTTTCTCCTATCTAACAGAAAGCAGAATTGCTGCACACTGCAGTGGGTTGAGGCCAATTGTAAAACAACAAGCTGATTAATATACATGTAATTGTACACAAAAAGTATAACAGTCACAGTAAATTTCAGTTCATTTCATAACTGCTCATAACAGAAAAGTAAAACTATGTCACATTATCCCTTTGGGCTGAGGATACATTTCTGATGACCCATCCTCTAAGGCCAGCAGCTGCTAAACTTAAGTTCACATTCTCTGGGAGGACTTTTAAACTGATAGTCTCTGGCCAACTGAAGGGACGTTAATGGGTCACGAATCCGCTGGAACCTCCAGTGGCCTTTGCTGCATCCATTTAATTGATCCACGGTATTAGTATCCCACTTCCGAAAGCCCCTCATCGTCAAGAGAGGACAGGCAGGGTGACAGAATGGAACTGCCAAAGGAAAGCTTTCTAATTAAAGGGTCCACCACTTGGGTTGCAAGGTCTCACCTGCGCATGGATTACTGAGGCTGCAGCAGTCACAGGAATGGTGAGAAGACCCCTGCTCCTCAGATCTCTCATTCCTGCTTTCCTGCTTGGGGCGGGGCGGGGGGTGGGGGGGTTGTCGTGGCTGCGGGGTCCGAGGGGTTGCAGTGAAGTGATTTCATTTTCCGAGATGGGAGGAAGAGAACAAACTCGCTAACCAAGATGTCATGGATAGGAGTGACTGAGGAAGTCAGCAACAACATGTTGGCCATTCACTCCAGAGGCAGTGCAGCAAGATTTTCCAGGACATCAGGAGAGTCTGGCAGGTGAGTGGGATAACAGTGTTGCATGCCTTGTCCCACATTCTGACTGTATTGTCCTGAGATGTGCTGTGCAGGACAACACATCTCATTCCTCCCTCAAAGGCACCTCATATCTCCTTCTGAGCAGCCAACACTTACACTCATTCTCATCCTATTGCTCTCTTGTACCCATGCCTCATAGAGCCATATCATAGAATTTACAGTGCAGAAGGAGGCCATTCGGCCCATCAAGTCTGCACCGGCTCTTAGAAAGAGCACCCTACCCAAGGTCAACACCTCCACCCTATCCCCAGAACCCAGTAACCCCACCCAACACTAAGGGCAATTTTGGACACTAAGGGCAATTTAACATGGCCAATCCACCTAACCTGCACATCTTTGGACTGTGGGAGGAAACCGGAGCACCCGGAGGAAACCCACGCACACACTGGGAGGATGTGCCGACTCCGCACAGACAGTGACCCAAGCCGGAATCGAACCTGGGACCCTGGAGCTGTGAAGCAATTGTGCTATCCACAATGCTACCGTGCTGCCTCACAGACACACTGCAAATATGGTGCCTTTCCCTGCCAGCCATGCAAAACATGCTAAATACACAAGGCTCTCTGCTTTCTGTCCTTGCGGGAGAAGAGGGGGTTCAATCTCAGGGAGGGGCTGGGCTACCTGTCTGTGCACCAGTGCCTCAGGAGGCTCAGACTCTCACTGCAGATCATTGCTGATACCTGTAGCATCTGGAATAAGACTTCCTTTCCCATGAGCCAGATGGGCACACATTGCCATTGACAGGCACCAGGTTGGCCATTGGCAATTGTGCCCACCTGCCTCACTGGGAAAGAGGTCTTACTCCAGGAGGCTTCAAAGCTCAGCAATGAACTGCTGTGAAAACAGGAGCCTCCTGGGGCACTGGTGCCCAGACATGTCAAGAGAGCAAAGCGTCTGCCTATATTCCCTGTGTTGGGGTCTTGTCTCTATGGATTGGATATCTGTGTCTATCGCCACTGCCCAGTGGAGCAGTTTATGGCGAAGGAGAAGGCAGCTTGTGCTCTTGTTCCTGCTCGTGCTGGTGGTGTTGGGGTTGCTGTTCAGCTTTTTGTTATCAAAGGTGGAAGGTGAGTTTGCATATAATTGCCTCCATGCCCTGCTAAAGGTTGACAGCAGAGGATTGCAGCTGAAGGTGAGTGAAACAATAAACAGGTAAAATGTCTCCCAGGAAGCTGTCAAGCAGTGAAAACCATCTTTGAGAAGGATTGGTTTGAGCAGCAGCCTCTCACCTGACCATGGACAAACTCTTCAGTTTCACTCATCAAATGCTTCCCGGCCTGTCAGTTTCACTGAAGAAACATTCCCTGCTGTGCACTCATTCACACAGCTGGAAATCCCATCCACTGACTGTTAAATCAGGAAATTCTGTGAAAACTAAACTTAATGAAGCAGTTTGAAAATTTAAATGCCTTATCTGACAGCTGCATGGGGCCTGCAAGGAGTTTTGGACAGGTTAAGTGAGTTGGAAATAGGATGGCAGATGGTGTATTATGTGGGGAAGTGTGAAGTTATTCATTTTATTGCCAGAATAGAAAGGCCGAATATTTTATAAAGAGCATGAAACTTGTAAATTCTGATATTCAAATAGATTTGGGTGTGCATGTACAGGAACACAAATTGGCATACAGGTGCAGCAGACACGTAGAAGACTTTTGTTGCAAGGCAGTTACTGTGTCAGAATGCAGAAGTCTTGCTGCAATCGTACAGGGTTTTAGTGAGACCACATTGGGAATATAGTGTGAACTTATGGTCTCTATGGCGATATCTACTGGTTGCAATGTGCCCGGAAAGCAGCGTGGCATGGCAGGTAGATGCTGGGATATCCCTCTTTCGGGATCAACCCGGCTCTCCTTATGAGATCTAATGTGATCTCGCGAGACATCGTAATGTGAATCCCACCCACTGTGGGCGGGATCATCTTTTGGCAAATCTGCATATTAGAGTGAGACAGCTAGTCTCACTCTAATATGCATTCCTGAGATCTATCCAAGGCGAGAGATCTAACTCCCTCACCTTAGAAACCTCCAATGAGGGCTGTTCACTGCTGGTCTCCACAAATGGGGACCTGACAAAACAGCACTAGTGGGGCTCTCCCAGGGCATCAGAAGGCCTAGATGCTTGTCCTCTGGATAAGGTGGCACTGTGGCACTTCTGATGCCAGCTGGGCACCCTGGCACTGCCAAGGTGCCCAGGGAGTACTGGTAGGGGCATTGCCAGTGTGCCAGGCATTGTTTTCTGCATCAGGGATTAGGTTGGGGGTGCCCTGTGTGGGTGCGGGGTGGTGCAAGGACTCCCTTGTTGGGGGGTCGGCTGGGGAGGGGTCAAGAGATTGGGACACCATTTAGAAATGCCGTCCTGATCTCTCTCTGCACTGAGGAGGTCCAGCAAGCAGAGCTCCTCGGTGCAGAAAACGGGACTAAGTGCGGCCTCGGCCACGTGTCTGCACTGAGGCCTCCAATCTACCTGAATGGCCGCTCAATAGCGTGGTGTTTCTCAGTGCTAGTTTTTTCTGTTTCGGGATTGGGCAGCTGGGCTAACAAGTTAATTTGTCTATTTCCTTGCAAGTATGGGAGACCAATTGGCCCAGTCAGAACCATAGGCCCAAACCACTTAGCACAGCTTCCTCTGGCTGGGTGGCTAGTGGTGGAGGGGTTTAAAATACTGCGTCATCATCGTTCGTTTAAGCAAAATAGGAGCCAGCATTTTAAAATCGAGATGCATGAATCTATGGGAGGGCAGAATACAATAGAATAGGATCACTACAGTGGAGAAGGAGGCCATTCGGCCCATCGAGTCTGCACCGACCCTCTGAAAGGGTACCCTACCTATGGTCAGGCCCCCACCCTATCCCCTTAACCCAGTAACCCCACCTAACCTAACCTCTAACCTTTTGGACACAAAGGGATCATGGCCAATCCACCCAACCTGCACATTTTTGGACTGTGGGAGGAAACCGGAGCAGCTAGAGGAAACTCACGCAGACATGGGGAGAACGTGCAAACTCAACACAGAGAGTCACCTGAGGCGGGAATTAAACGCGGGTCCCTGGAACTGTGGGGCAGCAGTGCTAACCACTGTGCCACCATGATGCCCTGTATCTGTTGTTAACAAAGGATAGATTTTTAAAAGATTGGCAAGTGAATTTTGAGAAGAAATACGAACAAAAAGTGAGGAATAAAAATAGTCATCAGGAAGTGAGTCAACATCTGTGGAGAGAGAAACAAAATTCCAAAAAGTTATTTGCTCAGCTATGTAACAGTGAGGGGCATCAAGTGGAACTCAATGTTCTGACATCAACAGACATATGCCTTCTGGCAGGAGTCATCATGTAATGGGCAGGGTAAGGGGAGACTCTTTCCCTTTATCGTCCGAGGGTCATTTTATCAAAAGATTTGGCTCCCTGGCTGAAATCCACTGACCTAATATAGAATTGATATTT
The DNA here is from genome assembly GCF_047496885.1 of Scyliorhinus torazame. Classification (NCBI taxonomy): domain Eukaryota; kingdom Metazoa; phylum Chordata; class Chondrichthyes; order Carcharhiniformes; family Scyliorhinidae; genus Scyliorhinus; species Scyliorhinus torazame. The sequence continues at coordinate 210,116,383 of NC_092707.1, forward strand.
AAACCTCTTCCCATCTTGTGGAGTTTGGACACTTGCAATTGATGCCTTTCACTAATCTACTCAATGAGCTTATCAGCTTGGCAGAAAGCTGATCAAAATAGACAGTCACTGTGTGCTGAGAGATTTTAGTATGAGCTAGTGGTGTACTGTATGGGAACAAAGGCCATTCGCAAATGAACCCTAAGAATCCCTCTGGGAATTTTGGATAAAACTCTGCCAGAAAAGTCAAACGACTTTCTCCTACCTTTCACGTAAGGCCTGGTTTTACAAAGGTTTGGTGGCCAATTTTTGTCATTCAGTCTCACAGATTGAGATAGTTGGTCAATTTGGCTCATTAAGACACTGACACATCTCTGTGAGTTATGGTATTTAATCTAGCTTCTGTACTCGGCAAGATTAACAGCAGCAATGTGCTTTGACCAAACATTAAGTCATTCCACACGACTGCTCTTATCCTGATGATTAAATATCCACCTAATCTTCTTTTTGTTAATTTTGTAATCCTTGACATTGGTTTGACATTTGCATAATAGAACTCTCATCTACTAGGTCCTATCAGCAAGGAATAGAATTTTATGCAAATTGACAGCAGAGGGAACATTCTCTTTAGCACTACTCGCGCTGAAAGTGAAAGAATTGACTCCAGTGTACAAATCATTCTGGACTCTCAGAGATACGGATGAAAATGATTTTCAAAATTGTTGTGTATTCTGAAGGCAACAAAGCCCTTATTATATATAATGTCTGTGGGAGACTTCCGGTTGCGGCTATGCCTAGGTAGGTCGCTCGTTCGGCAGCTCCCGCCGGGAACGGACTTTTGGGCTCTCCAGAGGGGCCCCAACGGCAATTGTTCGACGGCTTCCAGTGTGGGAAGGTGACAGCAGGGTCCCCCCGACATTATATGCATTGGACCAGGAGTGGAGCGGTGAAAAAAGTGATCTTGGAGCAGCGAAAAGTGAGAGGGAGTAAAAAACAAGATGGCGGCGGGTGGAGGCCAAGCAGCGTGGGCACAGTGGTCGCAGGAGCAGCAGGGGTTTCTTAGACGCTGCTTTGAGGAGCTGAAAACCGAAATGCTGGCGCCAATGAAGGCAGTGATTGAGAAGCTTGTGGAGACCCAGAAGGCCCAAAGGGCGGCAATCCGGGAGGTGCGGCAAAAAGCCTCGGAGAACGAGGACGAGATCTTGGGCCTGGCGGTGAAGGTGGAGGCGCACGAGGCACTGCACAAGAGGTTGGCGGAAATATTTGAGGACCTGGAGAATAGGTCGAGAAGGAAGAATCTTCGGATTCTGTGTCTCCCCGAAGGAGTGGAGGGGCCCGATGCTGGGGCATATGTGAGCACAATGCTCAATTCACTGATGGGCGCGGGAGCCTTCCCGAGGCTCTGGAGCTAGATGGGGCTCACTGGGTCCTAGCAAGGAGACCCAAGGCCAACGAGCCGCCAAGGGCTGTAGTGGTGAGGTTTCACCGCTTTATGGACAGAGAGTGTGTCCTCAGATGGGCCAAGAAAGAGCGGAGCAGCAGGTGGGAGAACACGGAGATCCGAATCTACCAAGACTGGAGTGCAGAGGTGGCTAAGAAGAGAGCGGGTTTTAATCGGGCTAAGGCGGTGCTCCATCGAAAGGGGGTGAAGTTCGGTATGCTGCAGCCAGCGCGATTGTGGGTCACGTTCCAGGACCGGCACCACTATTTCGAAACGTCTGATGAGGCATGGAGTTTTATACGGACTGAAAAGTTGGACTCAAATTGAGGGTTTGTTGTGGGGGGGATGTTCACTGTGTATATAGTGTTTATTACGTTTAGGGAATGTTCCTCTGGTTTGGGTACTGGATGGGGATGGGTGAAGGGATTGGATGGGGAGACTGTGGGAGAGTGTGGGCGTCGGTGTTGGAGGGGCAGACCCCCATGAAGGAAGAGGGGGAGTGGAGGCCCGGGGATGGGGAATTGGGGTAAGGTGCCAGAGGGGGCGGGGCCAGCTCAGGAAAGCGCGGGCTTTTTCCCGTGCGAGGGAAGGACGGGGGTGGGGGCCGGGGGGTGGATGGGCGGTGCTGGAGAGGAGCGCACACTGACTGCCAGGGAGGGGGAGGGGGTTTCTCACACTGGAGGGGATTGATGGAATGGCGGGAGAGGCCGGGGGGGGGGGGGGAGCAGCCCCCCAATCCGGCTGATAACTTGGAATGTGAGGGGCCTGAACGGGCCGGTCAAGAGGGCCCGGGTGTTCGCGCACTTAAAGGGACTGAAGGCAGACGTGGTTATGCTCCAGGAGACTCATTTGAAGGTGGCAGACCAGGTCAGGTTACGAAAGGGATGGGTAGGACAGGTATTCCATTCAGGGTTGGATGCGAAGAACAGTGGGGTTGCAATACTGGTGGGGAAGCGGGTGTCGTTTGAGGCAATGAATATTGTAGTAGATAATGGAGGTCGATATGTGATGGTGAGCGGTAGGTTGCAGGGGGTGCGGGTGGTACTGGTAAATGATATGCCCCGAACTGGGATAATGCCGGATTTATGAAACGCATGCTGGGTTGGATTCTGGACCTGGAGGTAGGGAGCTTGATAATGGGGGGGGGGGATTTCAACACGGTGCTGGACCCAGCACTGGATCGCTCTAGGTCCAGGTCGGGTAAGAGGCCGGCTGCGGCCAAGGTGCTCAGGGGGTTTATGGACCAGATGGGGGGAGTGGATCCATGGAGGTTTGTCAGGCCCCATGCCAGGGAATTTTCATTCTTTTCCCACGTCCATACAGCCCGGATAGATTTTCAAATTATGAGTCGGGCGCTAATCCCGAAAGTGGAGGGAACGGAGTATTCGGCCATAGCCATCTCAGACCACGCCCCGCACTGGGTGGAACTGGAGTTAGGAGAGGAGAGGGACCAGCGCCCGCTGTGGCGTCTAGATGTGGGATTATTGGCGGATGAGGAGGTGTGCAGGCGGGTGCGGGGGTGCATTGAAAGATATTTGGAGGCCAATGACAACGGGGAGGTGCAGGTGGGGATAGTCTGGGAGACGCTGAAGGTAGTGGTCAGGGGAGAGTTAATCTCCATCAGGGCCCACAGGGAGAAGAGAGAGAGCAGGGAGAGGTTGAGGTTGGTGGGGGAGATCTTAAGGGTGGACAGGAGATATGTAGAGGCCCCCGAGGAGGGACTACTCACGGAGCGGCGGAACCTCCAGACGGAGTTCGACCTGTTGACCACAAGGAAAGCAAAGGCACAGTGGAGGAAAGCGCAGGGGGCAACGTACGAGTATGGGGAGAAGGCGAGTTGGATGCTGGCACACCAACTTCGTAAGAGGGAGGCAGCGAGAGAGATAGGTGGAGTTAAGGATAGCGGGGGGGATACGGTGCGGAGTGCGGTGAATATAAATGATGTATTTAGGGACTTCTATGGGGATCTGTACAGATCTGAGCCCCCAGCGGGGGAAGAGGGGATGCGACGATTTTTGGATCAGCTGAGGTTCCCGAGGGTGGAGGAGCAGGAGGTGGCTGGTTTAGGGGCGCCAATTGGGCTGGAGGAGCTGGTTAAAGGATTGGGGAGCATGCAGGCGGGGTTAGCCCTGGGGCCAGATGGGTTCCCGGTCGAGTTTTACAGGAACTACGTGGACCTGGTAGGCCCGTTGTTACTGAGGACTTTCAATAAGGCAAGGGAGGGGGGACCTTTGCCCCCGACAATGTCCGGGGGCTGATCTCTCTGATCCTGAAGCGGGACAAGGACCCACTGCAGTGTGGGTCGTATAGACCGATCTCGCTCCTCAATGTGGATGCTAAGTTGCTGGCAAAAGCGCTGGCTACGAGAATTGAGGACTGTGTCCCGGGGGTGATTCATGAGGACCAGATGGGATTTGTGAAGGGTAGGCAGCTAAACACTAATGTGCGGAGGCTCCTCAATGTGATTATGATGCCCTCGGTGGAGGGAGAAGCGGAGGTAGTGACAGCGATGGACGCGGAGAAGGCCTTCGACCGGGTGGAGTGGGAGTATCTTTGGGCAGTGTTGCGGCGGTTTGGGTTCGGGGAGGGGTTCATCAGCTTGGTCAGATTGCTATATAGAGCCCCGGTGGCGAGTGTGGCTACGAATCGGCGGAGGTCGGAGTACTTTCGCCTGTACCGAGGGACGAGGCAGGGGTGCCCCCTGTCCCCCTTGCTATTTGCATTGGCAATTGAGCCTCTTGCCATGGCACTAAGGGAGTCCAGGAAATGGAGGGGACTGGTCCGAGGGGGAGAGGAACACCGGGTGTTGTTGTATGCGGACGACCTGTTGCTGTATGTGGCAGATCCAGTGGAGGGGATGGCGGAGGTCATGCGGATCTTAAGGGAGTTTGGGGACTTCTCGGGGTATAAGGTTAATGCAGGGAAAAGTGAGCTCTTTGTGGTGCATCCAGGGGACCAGGGAAAGGGGATAGACGACCTGCCGTTGAAAAGTGCGGAAAGGAGCTTTCGGTACTTAGGGATCCAGGTGGCTGGGAGTTGGGGGGCCCTGCACAAACTCAATTTGACGCGGTTGGTGTAGCAGATGGAGGAGGATTTCAAAAGATGGGATGTGCTGCCACTCTCGCTACCGGGCAGGGTACAGTCGGTTAAAATGATGGTCCTCCCGAGGTTTCTCTTTGTGTTCCAGTGCCTTCCCATTATGATTCACAAGGCCTTTTTCAAATGGGTAGGTAGGAGTATCATGGGTTTCGTGTGGGCAAATAAGACCCCGAGGGTAAAGAGAGTGTTTCTGGAGCGTAGTAGGGACAGGGGAGGGCTGGCTCTGCCACATTTGTGCGACTATTATTGGGCAGCCAATGTGGCAGCGTAAGTGGGTAATGGAGGGAGAGGAGGTGGCGTGGAAGAGGTTAGAGATGGCGTCCTGTGTGGGCACGAGCCTGAGGGCGCTGGCGACGGCACCGCTGCCGCTCTCGCCGACAAGGTACACCACTAGTCCGGTGGTGGCGGTGACGTTGAAGATCTGGGGGCAGTGGAGACGACACAAGGGCGAGGTGGGTGCCTTGGTGTGGTCCCCGATTCGGGAGAATCATCGGTTCATCCCGGGAAGGATGGATGGGGTATTTCGGAGCTGGCATCGGGCAGGGATTAGAAGAATGGGGGACCTGTTTATAGGTGGGACGTTTGCGAGCCTGGGGGCGCTGGAGGAGAAGTTTGGGTTACGCCCGGGAAATGCTTTTGGGTATATGCAAGTGAGGGCGTTTATGAGGCGGCAGGTGAGGGAATTCCCGCTGCTCCCGGCACAGGGGACTCAGGACAGGGTGATTTCGGGTGTATGGGTTGGAGAAGGCAGGGTTTCGGTGATCTACCAGGAGCTGAAAGAAGAGGCGGAGGCCTCAGTAGAGGAGTAAAAGGGCAAGTGGGAGGAGGAGCTTGGGGAGGAGATATATGAGGGTATGTGGGCTGATGCCCTGAGTAGGGTTAATTCTTCCTCCTCTTGCGCCAGGCTCAGCCTAATACAATTCAAGGTTATTCACAGAGCGCATATGACAGGGGCGTGGTTGAGTAGGTTCTTTGGGGTGGAGGATCGATGTGGGAGGTGCTCGGGAAGCCCGGCGAATCACGTCCACATGTTCTGGTCGTGCCCGGCACTGGATGGGTTTTGAAGGGGTTTCGCGAGGACTATGTCCAAGGTGGTGAAAGTCCAGGTCAAGCCGAATTGGGGGTTGGCACTATTTGGCGTAACGGACAAGCCGGGAGTTCAGGAGGCGAAAGAGGCCGGTATCCTGGCCTTTGCGTCCCTGGTAGCCCGGCGGAGCATCTTGCTATTATGGAAGGACGTGAAGCCCCCCAGCGTGGAGGCCTGGATAAATGACATGGCAGGGTTCATTAAGCTGGAGAGGATAAAGTTTGCCTTACGAGGGTCTGTGCAGGGGTTCTTCAGGCGGTGGCAACCGTTCCTAGGCTATCTCGCGGAGCATTAGGAGGTCAGCAGCAGCAACACAAGGGTGTGGAGGTCTCTTTCGGGGGGGAGAATTCGGGTGGGTGGGGGGGGGGGCTTCCCTACGGGTACCTTTGAATGTCATATGGGAGGGTTACTGTATATGGGGAAACCCAATGTAAAAGTTTTGTATAATTTTTGACTGTTGTGTTTGCGTTTGTTTCTTTTTGTTATTGGGGGGGGGGGTTTGTTAAAAATGTTGTTGGAAAATTTGAATAAACACATTGAAAAATATATATATATATAATGTCTGTGGAATGGATAAGGAGCTCTGTCAGACAGTATCTGCTTCAATGAGCGGACTTGTCCCGGAATTGGCATGTCTGTGTAAAAACATTTAATTTTATCCCAGCGTTGCACTTCACTCACGCTTACCCCACAACCAAAGGTTACAGGGTCAGGTCTCAGTCCAGAGGATTCACTCCAGTGTCGGATAGATAGGGAGTGCTGCACTAATGGAGCTGCCGTCATTCAGCTCAGATGTTAAACTAAGGTCCTGTCTGCCTTCTCAGGTAGATGACACTCGATCTAAGAAGAAGAGAGTTCACTTTGGCTAATATTCTCCCTGACTCATCACCTCAACCGTTTTCTGAAAGCTCTTGCCGTGTGCCAGTTAGCTGTTACATTTCTTCAATTGCAATAGTAAATGACCATGGGAGGTCCGGGACCTCATATAAATGCAATGTTTTTCTTGCTGGATGCGGTTTGCATGGTGCACATCCGGAAACGTGCCTTTCCATGTCAACGTATGTGGAAGGCCAGTACAATGATGCCTTGGCCTTGTTCCAACCTGGGATGCCCCTTGGTGAATCTATTGAGTGTAATACCTTTGAAGAGCAGTAGGGATGACAAATCGATGGCCACGCAGTGTTGGTCCATCCTATATGGTTAGTAATCTCTGACGGTGAAGAGTGTGCGGAGCTCATGGAGAAGCTCCCCTGAGGACTCTGGTCAGCCCCTCATGATGCTGTCACACAGTTTCTTGCATGTGATGTCTGCCTGTAAGGCCTATTCCCAAATTCAATTAGAGGACAGTTTGGTAAGGCTTGGGGAGTCCAAAGTGATTAAAAGTAAACAGCATTTATTTTACAATAGTTATATACATGAGCATCGATAGAACCTCACCAGGTATTCTCCCTGTCGGAGTTCCAGACTGGTCAACCTTTTATATAAGTACAGCCAAGCTACCCCACCCCTAGCTGGGGAGCTCATATTCCTCAAGGAGCACGGGGAAACAGTCAGCTAAGTTCAAGACCAACGATCGCTACCTGACAGATGAGCCCAGCAGAGACAGAGCCACTTTCTTCAAACCAGCCAAGTGAAATCCAGATAAAGGCCTTTATCCATTTGCACAGTGCCGGTCGCCCTGAAGTTAAGTGTAAGTTATTGTAGCTGATAGGTATAGTTTAACTCGTAGTAGATATTGTATATGCACATTGAGATAACTCTTGTGTATGTAAATAAACCATCTTTTGAACTAACTAACTGGTTGTGTGGTCATTTGATCGATATAAGGGAAAGGCTTGTGGTTCACCGAGATAAATAAATAGAGCAACCCTGTCTGTGCGGAGTTTACACTTTCTCTGTGTGTCTGTGTGGGTTTCCTCCGGGTGCTCCGGGAGTTTCCTCCCACAGTCCAAAGATGTGCAGGTTAGTTGGATTGGCCATGCCAAATTGTCCTTTGTGTTAAAAATGTTAGGTGGGGCTACAGGGATAGGGTTGGGGGTAGGGCCTAAGTAGGGTGCGGTTTCAGAGGGTTCGGTGCAGACTCGATGGGCCGAATGGCCTCCTTCTGCACTGTAGGAATGATATGATCCTATGAAATTCCCATTCTTAAAGGAGAATTCTATTGGTATGGATTTAGTGCTTTCTTTAACCCAATTGTTTATGCTGCTTTATGTCCATAGTTCAGGTGTGTTCTGAGAAGAATAGAAGGATATTTTCTGATAAGATTAGAAGGATATTTGGAGTTAATTTGATATTGAAAAGTAAGATTGACATTGACAGAATTTTAGATCTAACTCCCGATTTACACCTACAGAGGAGGCTCCAAGCCCTGAAGGCCGTTTTTATTCTTGTAGATAATCTTCTCTGTTGCAAATGTTTACATGTGAATCTTTCACTGTTGCTATGCAACTGGCTCTCCAGCAAACGCATGACGATGGGCCCTTCTCATCTTGTGGCTGACGGTACAATTAAAATCCTTGTAAATTGGGTGCCTGTGGGAATTGTGCTCCGGTGAGTTATAATTAACGCAGTCAGAACCTGATTTTTACAATTCCCAGCCATATGCTATTCTGTTATGCCAGTGGTTATTTTACTTTCCAGTAATCAATTACAACTTAGTTCTCAATAAACTTTCAGCGCTAAATTCTGAATCTTAATCCTCACCCGTGCAATAGATTAATGGAGAAATTCCCAGATTTATTGTAACAAGTAGCTGGGTATTAGTTCCCACTGGTACTAACACACTGTAACAAAAGGCTAAATTTCACCCTCAAGGTGTGCTTTATTCATATTTCTTGTGACAGTCCGACAGTATTGATGGTCACACACATCAATTCTTAGAGACTATTTGAAAGGCATCAGCTACTTCATTGGCTGCCCAGCGGAGTCTTCGCAAGCACTTTGTGAAATGTGGCTCAAAGCAAGAACAAGTGGAAGCAAAATCAATATGCAGTTCTTCTGGTAATGGGGAAACAAGCACAAACATTGATTGGACTGAGAACTGTTTCTCCCGTTTGTTTTCCTCGTTGAGTCAGAGCAAACAAATCACTCTGTCAGTACCGCACACAGCCAAGATTGCACCAACAAACCTATCCACATGTCCTTATTACAAAGTACACCTCTTGGATTATCACCATTGATTATGTTATGGTCCTGGGGTATATTTTTGATGTTGAGGTTGGTGGACAGTGGATTATTGAATCCCCCTCCATTTCGGACCTTCTTGCAGTACATTCTCTCCTCAAGGTTCTGTCTTGTGCTGAGGAATGTCGCATAACCATGTGGTCATACTGCGAGTGAGAAGGAGACAATGAATGTTGTCAGATCATTGAGTCACAAGCCGGAGGTCGTCCCATCCTCCATGTTCATACCTGACAACGGTGAATAGTGAATCACGATTAACTGAGTAATATTGGCTAGTTTTCTATTAGCTTTACAAAGGCTGCATTTTACAGTGCCTTTTATGATTTCCAAAAGTGCTTTATAACCAATTAATTTCTGTGTTGTTTTTTGATCGCACTTTGAAAGTGTAGTCATTGTTTTTTCTTAATAATAATCTTTATTGTCACAAGTAGGCTTAATTTAACACTGCAATGAAGTTACTGTGAAAATCCCCTCGTCGCCACATTCCGGCGCCTATTCAGGTACACAGAGGGAGAATTCAAAATGTCCAATTCACCTAACAGCACATCTTTCGGGACTTGTGGGGGGAAACCGGAGCACCCGGAGGAAACCAACGCAGACACAGGGAGAACATGCAGAGTCCGCACGGAGAGTGGCCCAAGCCGGGAATCGAACCTGGGTCCCTGGAACTGTGAAACAACAGTGCTAACCACTGTGTATCGTTCCGCCCATTTTGTTATAATGTAGGTAACACAACAATCAATTTTCACCCAATACAGTTTCATAAACAGCACTGCAACAATACCTGGATTTGAGTGATGTTGACTGAGGGATAAATATTGGCCAGGACACCAAACAGAACCCCCCTGTTCTTCTTCAGAACAATCCACTGGGGTCTGTTATTGAGTCTCAGTTTAACAACTCAGCTAAGAGATACCCCTTCAAGCATTGAAGCAGCGTTATAAGCCTTACGGGCCTTACGGGATAGGGTTGATCCACTATCCTATGGAGCTTGCAGAATACAAGCTCCCCCGATACGGGGATGGGGTCCTTAACTAAGTTCATGTATCTTTGTATAAATAGAATCGAACAGTAAGACACCAACTAGAGAAGACCCAGTAGGGAACTATTGGAGCTGTACATAATAGTTAACGTGTGAATTAAAATAAGTTTTGCTTTTCTCTACAACTTGGTGTGGACTCCTTTTGTTGCCCCTTACAAAAAGCATAAACCTAGATTTTGTCTTTGCAATGGAGATTGAACCCATGACCATCTGTCTCAGGTGTGTGAATGACATAATTGAACCATGACTGATGCCATAGGGTATCTGAGGCCTATTTTAGCATCACAAACATTGCGCTAACTATGATTAGCGAACCCAAGGCCGGCTGAGAACAGCGATTCAGACCTTCCTGTCTGTTCTCGATGACTCAGGTACTGAACCATCAGGCATATTATATAGAAGAAGATTTAATAACCAATTGATAAAACCAGATGAGAATTACTGCCATTTCTGCAATTACTAATCACTGCTTTCAGTTATAAATATATTTTTAAAAATGTTAGCATTCTTCTGAGCTGACAGCTTAAATGGAGTGGACAAACAGGACAAGCAATGAAACGGCTGTTCAGAGTCCCCAAATCAATATTCAATAGCCCAGCTTCTTTGCAGTTCAACTAAGTCCTTTGCTAGACAGCAAATCAATTTGCTTCCTAAATGAATTATTCATTGTATTCGCACAGTTCATATTGTATTGTGGATTTGAGTGGAAACTTCTTCCTGCAAAGTACTGCAGGCTACAACGTGTTGACCTGTATACTCCCCACAAGGGGAGACATCAGGAGACATAAAGAAGGTTCACTAATCTAATGAATGCCAATCAGGAGTGGTTCAGCACAGAATGCTGAGGAAAAGATCTGATCTGATTGACACAAATCCTCTCCCACGGCCCCATGTTGGTTGGTGAGGTTTGTGATTCGGCTTCATTGGGGTCAGACCAAGGTAAGGGGTTTGAGGGGTGCGGTCGGTGGCGGGTGAGGTAGTAGTCGGTGGCAGAGGCTTGGTCGGAGCTGCATTGCTTTCTGATGACCATTTTTTGGAGCAGCGAAAAATATAATTGCTGACACTCTTGTGCTTGACAGTAGGACTTATTCTCATCTTGTTCTTTAGCAATAATGAGACAAAAAGATTAGGTGGAAAGATAGTAGCTAAACACTGCAGTCAGCTCTTACCAATTTAAGACAGACTTTAACTTAGAAAGTGAGCACTCCCTGGTAAAATATCTAGACAGGGTTCAGCTGACATTGTTAGGCACCCCAACCTGTCAGTCTATGCCATTTCCCCAAAAGGGATTTAAAGGGATCATTACCTACTTCCATTGAAACACTGCACAGGTTATCGCAGACACTTTTCTGGAATTAAATAGTAGCTTCTGGCAATATAGACAATTGCAAATTATTTCTGGTGGTTAAACAGTGTTCTGGATTGGAAATTTCATTTGATCATTATTGGTGTTGAGCTTTCAATTCCATTCTATTGAGGAAAAGGAATTGAAATCATTGTTATCGAAAGAGAACAATGAGCAGGTGGAGGTAGTGAAGGTAGGGGAGTGGGAGGCATGAAATAAGGCAGGAGGTTTGGGAACAGGAGGAGAAAGATAAGGAGGAATAAAGCGAGGATAATGTGGAGTAGGAGTAGGAAAAGGAGGAACTGCAACTCTTGGAACTTTTGCCTCTGGCGCCTGCCAGGGGGTATTAGTAATCAGCAGTATACCTGCAGTGCACACTTGCATTCAGAAAGTCACTGGTGACTTGTTTATAACAGCAATTACTTTAATCCTTTTCCCCATGAACATCCAAAAATAGCAGGAAGAAGTCGGAATTTGTACAGATTGTAGACTTACCCAAAATCCAGGGCCTTAGGCTACCCATAGGGTAACTGAGGCCTATTTTAGCATCACAACCATTGAACTAACTATGATCAGCGGACCTAAGGCTGGCTGAGAACAGTGATTCAGAGGCTCCATTAACATTTCATTCCATTACTGTGGAACTGGTGTGTCATTAACAAGAGATGGAGGCTTAGTTGGAGAGTTTGGGCAGGAGAGAGAGTTTTAGACTCCTGGAACATTGAGACTGGTGATGGGTGAGGCATGACCTTACAAGACAGGCAGGTTGCATCTGAACAGATCCAAGACCTATTTCCTCTCAGGGTGGTTTATTAGTGTTGGTGGGAAGTGCTTAAACTGACTTGACAGGGGGATGGGTAAAGGATGTAGCCCTTAGGAGGGAGCAACAAAGTGTATAAAGGATTGAGAGAAGCGGATAACACTTAGAGTAAGAAATAGTAAGGGTTCAGTCTGAGAACAATAAGTTCTAAATTAAATTCACAGTACATAAATGTATATATATGAAGTGTGGTAAATAAGATTGGTGAGCTGCAGGTGCCAATAGGCATATGGGAATATCATGTTGATAATGAAGACTTGCTTCAAAAAGTGCAGAATGAGGTACTAGAAATTCCCGGATATGAAGTAGTCAGGAAAGATAGGGAAGGAAAGAAAGGAGGAAGGGTGGGAGTATTGATTAAGGAGAATATTGTAGTGCTGAAGCACAAGAAGGTTCTGGAGGGGATCAACAACCAAAACTATTTGGTTTGAATTAAACAACAGTAGAGGTACAGTTATGCAACTAGGTGTAGACTTTAGACCATCAATTAGTGGAAGAAATATTGAGGAGTAAATTTTCAGTGAAACTATAGAGAGTGACAAGGACTGTAGAATAGTGAAAATGGGAAACTTTAATTATCCGAATATTGACTGGCATAGCAACAGTGTAAAGAGCAGAGGGGGAAGAGTTCTGAAGAGAATTATTTTCAATCAATATGTTTTCTGCAGAAGAAGGAAGAGGCCCTTGTTGGATCTCATGAATGAAATTAAATGAAAATGAAATGAAATGAAATGAAAATCGCTTATTGTCACAAGTAGGCTTCAAATGAAGTTACTGTGAAAAGCCCCTAGTCGCCACATTCCGGTGCCTGTTCAGGGAGGCTGTTACGGGAATTGAACCGTGCTGCTGGCCTGCCTTGGTCTGCTTTCAAAGCCAGCGATTTAGTCCTGTGCTAAACATTCTGAGGAATGAGGTGGATCAAGTGACATTGGGAGGATGTTTTGGGAATAGTGATCATGTGGGTGGCACAGTGGTTAGCACTGCTGCCTCACAATGCCAGGGACCCAGGTTCAATTCCGGTCTTGGGTGACTGTGTGGTTCTCCCTGTGTCTGGGCGGGTTTCCTCTGGGTGCTCCAGTTTCCTCCAGCAGTCCAAAGTGCAATGATAGGTATATAGTCAGGTTAGTGATGGGTTAATAATTACATCTATGTGTAAATCAAACGCTAGAGGGCGTTACTAATTCTCTGTATTTAAGACAGCCTCTCAGGGAATTCTGAGAGAAGTATGGGGAGAAGCACGAGGAGAAGCTGAGAGCAGATTGAAATTAATTAGAGATAGATAACACAAGGTCAAATCATAGTGTAGTTAGTAACTAGATGGAATATTGAATACTATAATACAGATTCAATATCATTTATTATCATCTATAGCTCAGTAGAGTGTTTGAACTTCATTTAATTAGTAATGTAATTATAAATTAGTTTTGGTCATGTAGTGTTGACAAAAAATATACCAATCAAAAGATTGAAACATAGAACATAGAACATAGAACATTACAGCGCAGTACAGGCTCTTCGGCCCTCGATGTTGCGCCGACCTGTGAAACCCCTCTAAAGCCCATCAACACTACATCGGGTCATTCTGGAAGAAAAGACAAAGAATACAACATATTACCCATCATGGTAATATAACAAAGTTGCGCAGGTTAGGTGGATTGGCCATGCGAAATTGCCCCTCAGTGTCCAGGGATGTGCAGGTTAGGTGGATTGGCCATGCAAAATTGCCCCTCAGTGTCCAGGGATGTGCAGGCTAGGTGGGTTGTGGGGATAGGGCAGGGAGTGGGCCTTATTAGAGTGCTCTTTCAGAGGGGTGGTGCAGACTCAATGGACTGAATGGCCTCTTTCTGCACTGTAGGGATCCTATGGTTTTGTTCAGCCATGGCAAAGGACAAGAGGCTATCAAGAGTAAAGATGCTGGTTTGGAAGAGGACCAATTTCAATGGGAGTGAGAACAGATCTGTGCCTGAAAAATTGGAATCCAAGATTGTCAGGGAAATCTGTAATGGAATAATGGGCAGCCTTTAAAGCAGAGATTGCTCAGGTAGAGTTGAGGTATATTCACACTCCGGGGAAAGAAAGCCAGAGGTCCCTGGATGTCAAAAGGGGAGGGAATGAGATAAAGCCGGAAAAATGTAAATAATCAATGTCAGGTTGACAAAACAAGTGAGAACCAGGACGAATATTAAAAAGTCCAGAACATAAGAAAGAGGAGCAGGAGAAGACCATTCGGCCCATTGAACCTACTCCGTCATTCAATACCATCATGGCTGATCTTCGGCTTCAACTCCACTTTCCCGCCCACTCCCCATTTCCCTTAATTCCCTGAGAAACCAAAATTCTGTTTGTCCTGGGTTTAAAGGCATTCAACGATTGAACATCTAAAACCCTCTGGGATAGAAAATTCCAACCCTTTGAGTGAAGTAATGTCTCCGCATCTCAGTCCTAAAAGATTGACTCCTTATCCTGGGACTGTGTCTGCGTGTTTTAGATTTCCCAGCCAGGGGAATCGACCTCTAGGTGTCTACCCTGTCAATTCACCTCAAAATATTTTATAATTCAATGAGATTACCTCTCATTCTTTTAAAATCGAGAGAATATAAACCCAGTTTACTCAGCCTCTCATCACAGGACCACACTCTCAACTCAAGGGCCAATTTAGTGAACTTTCTCTTTACCGCCTTCAATCTAAGTATTTCCGTCCTGAAATACGGGGACTGAAACTGTGCACACTATTCCAGATGTGGTCACACCAAAACCCTGTACAACTGTAGCAACATTGTCTTATTCTTGTACTCCAATCCCACTTGCAATAAAGGCCATGGTGCCATTTGCCTTCCCAATTACTTGCTATTTTTCTGTCTTCCTTTTCCAAGTACACCTAATTCTCTCTGAACGTCAACATTAACGAGCTTCACACCTATAAAAAAAAATTCTGCTTTTCTTATCACACTTCTCCACATTATACTCCTGTTGTCCACTCACTTAACTTGACTATAGCTGTCTGCAACATTTCTGTGACCTTCCTATCTTTTCACCGAGCTTTGTTCATCAGCAAAAGTATATATATTACTCTCTGTCTCTTTCTCTAAGTCGTTAATATGGATTGTGAGCAGTTGCTGCCCAGCACTGGTCCTTGTGGAACTCCACCAGCCCAACTTAGAAATGCCCATTGATACCTACTCTTTCCATCCTGTCTGTTTGCAAATCCTCTTTCCATGCTAATATATTATCCCAACTCCATGAGTACCTATTTTATATGTTATCATTTTATGTGGCATCTGATCACTTGTCATTTGGAAATGCATCTGGACCATCCTTTTAAAAATCTGTGGAGAGTAACTCACCTCCTGACTCCCCAAGCCTGTCCACCATCTACAATGCACAAGTCAGTTGTGCAATGGAACATACTCCACTTGCTTGGATGAGTGCAGCTCGAACAACACTCCAGGACAAAGCAGCCTGCTTGAGTGGCAACCCATCTACCATCTTCAACATCTACCGCCTCCATCACTGACACACAGTGGCAGAAGTGTGTACCATCCATAAGATGCACTGTCGTAACTTACCACGGCTCCATTGACAACACCTTCCAAACCTGTGAATACTACCATATAGAAGGACAAGAGCAGCAGATACCTGGGAACATCACCACCTGCAGGTTCACCTCCAGGTCACATACCATCCTAACTTGGAAATTCAACATTGCCCCTTCCCTGTCGCTGGGTCAAAATCATCGAAATCCCATCCGAATAGCACTGTGGTTATATCTACACTACATGGCCTGCTGCAGTTCAAGAAATTGTCCTACTCACGGGCAATTAGGGATGGGCAATAAAAATGTTGGCCAGTGAATACCGGGAGATGTGGAAGGGAGGGGGGGCTTGTTAAAACCAATGGCCATCCTTTCTGCTGCTTACTTACCCATCCCTACCCACACACAATTATATCTGCATGGCATCAGGCAGCCTGACAATGGTCCAATAAGAGCCTCTGAAGTGAAGAATTACTTAATGGCTTCATAATGCTGCTGCTGGAGTTTAACCAGCAGCAGGAGAAGCCAGCGCCAAGCAGCCAGTTTGGCATGTTTCCCTCTGCAGGTTGGTGCCGGATGGATTGTCCATTCTAAATGAGTATCCAGACCCATCAGAGGCTTCCCAAGGTCTAACTGCCCCCAATGGCCCCTCAAACCCAAGCACCCTGCCCCAACCTAGCAGGGGAGGGTTTTATCCTTAATTCCCAGTATGCCATTGTGTTTTCTTTATGACTATTCCCTGTTGCACTATTGCAATTTGACTCTTTACTCTTTCCTGCCCCACTCTGCTTTTCTTGCCCAATATTGCTACTCTCTTTCATTGCGTCAGTGTGATGAATGTAGGAAATTGTTGTGCATTACATATTATATTTTTCTGTAACAAGTGTAAAAGGGTTTCCTTTACTCCACAACAGAGCGGTATTGGGTGTCACAGATAACTGTGGGTGTCTCTCTCCAGCAGATGTTGAAAGCACAACCCGGAAGTGGGACAGCTTTGCAAGGGAGAGGAAACAAGTCTCACTTTTTATACCTAACCAGTGGCATTGTCCTTATGCTGCGCCAGTTACCTTGACTGCCACCTATGCCTGTGTGACTCTCTCTCCTGTTGATGGTGAAATGTCACCCGGATGTGTCCCACTAGTGCAACATCACAAGAGAGAGAGAAAGAGGGACCACTGTTTATCCCTAACCAGTAGCCTCTCTTGAGTGAGCGTGTTCGATGCACTCGGATTCTTTTTGGGTCCTCGACTACGGAATTATGTTCTGCCAATTATTGTGACACAACCAGAGCAGACAGTGAAAGAAAGGTGAGACTACAACAATCGTAGATTTAAAAAATAAATAATTTATTCAAGAAAATGAAGCCCTCCACAACTCAGACTATAACACACAAACACCGATTATAAAAATACTATGGGAAGCAAGAAACTAAATGGCATATCGAAAATTCTAACTTTTACACAAGTTTACTTAAGCACAAACAAACATAATTTCCACTAAATATATATATATTTACACTCGCCCACCCCAACCTCAACAATCTAACCTAATTGGGAGTTTCTGTGGGCTGAGGGAGTTCATTCACCATTCCCAGTTAAACCAGCATGGATGTCTCTTTGGCTCTTCCTCAAAACTGACTGGTCCGTTTGGCTGCTGGGCCTTGATCCTGTGTAGTCTGGTGTTTGTGACCTTCTGTCTTGTAGTCTGGTAGGAGCCCCGTAGCAAGTGAAGAGAGAGTGAAGCAAGAGAGCAAGAGTACTGAGTCATGAATTTCTAAGGGCAGAAACTTGAATGGAGCTGACTGGCCCCTCCCACAGGTGAGTTCTAGGACAAAGGCCTGCTAATTGCTGGCAGGATTAAATTGATGTGATCAGTTTCTCCACAATAGGTTCCATAAAGTCTCTGGAGACTGCTGATCCCTTGCAATGGCTCAAGTGGGTGTTGGGGGCAACTTTAATCATTTACCCATTAGTATAGTGCGACTTTGTCTGGCCAGAGCAAAACTCATTTACATACCATTGTTTCTCCTGGAGTGAATTCGGGCCGTGCAGATCTTCACGCATAATTTTCCCGTTGGCCCTGTCATAACTCATGGTCCTGCTTTGTTCCTATCCAAGATGAGTCTTGGGGATGTATATTCTGCTGTCTGCCTGAAGACATGGCTTCTTTTTTCTGTACAGCATTTGTCCTTTTAAAGTGGAATATATCCTTTCCAATTCTTGTCCAGTTTTGTTCAGTTTTTTTTTTGTTCAGCTGATGAGTTGCCATAACTTACACAAGTTTATTAAAAACCATGATTTGAAATACATACAGGCAGTATGTCTGCTAAAGCTGTAATTAAGGTGCCATAAAAGTGAGGTAATTATTGATTCTAACCATTTACTTGTTTATTTATAGGTAGATAATAGAATATTGTTTATATTTGGACAGTTCCCTGGGGTGTAAATAATTTGAGGGATGGTGGTTAGTCCTGGCTAAGCAGATCATGAGACATCCAAGTGGAGTGCAGATGATGTAATTAATGGGAGGAGCCAGTTCTGTCTATAGTTTTGGCAGTTTTGCCATAGGTTTTGATAAGCAGAAGGATTTTAAGGTTTATACTGAAATGGTCTCTCTCTAATGTGTCTACACAGAGGACAGCAAATAAACTATTTTGTTAACTTTATTTATACGTGGCATTTGAACTGTATTTCAACTGGTTGGAATATTTATAGTGAAGGTACAGGGTAGAAGTTAAAGTTTTTCCTTTTATTTAAGAACTGGGGGGGAGACGTTTTGCTGGCCGGGGGTTGAGGGGGGTTACATGGGGGCACTATCTAGCAGGCCGGGTCTACACTGGGCGGCACCATGTTGTACGGCGTCACTGCTGCAGGTCGCCGTCGTGCGCATGCGTGGCCACGGATCCGGCAATTCTCTGTCCATATCGGCAGATAAAGCCGGGGGCTCTATGTGGCGTGGCTGCCAGCCTCCCACCGGCAGAGCCTCAGTGCAGGGGCGGTGCCGACATTTTGGTCGTAAGACTACACACATGCTCCGGACGTAGCCTCAAAATTGGAGAATCCAGCCTCTTGTACCTGTTGGTCAAAGTCAAGGGCTGAGGCTCCTTCATTGTTACATGCTGGATACCCATACCTGCCTGACTCACACCTTCCTGTCCCTGAACATTGACAAACTCTAAAATTTTACCTAACTGCCTCTTGGAACAAAGAATCTGGTTAACTCTGCCCCTACCTGATGCCCCACATTTTTGCAGCTCAAACTCCAGCTCAGCACCTCTGAGCCAACACTTTCCACAGATATTTGTCCAGGACTCTGATGCATTTCACTGATTCCCACATGTTGTGGTCACTGCATAACACCAGACCTGCCATGTCAGTCTGATGTTATTTATTTACTTAGTCACATCGTTCGTAAGCTCGAACAATAGCCAGCTGCCGTCTCACCGCTTGCAGGCCAAAGAAGAGCACTCAGGAGCTACTGGAGGCTGAAAAAAGTTATAAAATCAGTACCTCCTTCTCTTTCTGCACCAAATTCCCAGTGGCAGAAGCTAAGTGAAAAAGGAAATTGCAGAGGCAAAAAGAGAATATGAACAGAGACTGACAGCGAACACAAAAGTGAATCTAAAAGTCTTCAATTGGCATAAAAATAGTAAAAGGGCACTAAGAAGAGGCATGGGACCAATGAGGGACCAAAAAGGCCACCCACATTTGGAAGCAGAGAGTGTGGCTGACGTATTGCATGTCATGATATTCAAACACACACATCATGATAGACAGACCAACAGACCAATTAGCACACATAACACGACAGCCAATCACAGACAAGGGCAGACACAGTATAAGACAAGAAACACGACACCTGGTGGACAGTCCATCTGGAGACAGGACAAGGACAGGACCTGATTAACAAGACACTCACACAGTCACCACGTGCTGAGTACCAAGACAGATCTGTAAATAACAAGATGGAATAAAACTGCGTTGTACCAATCGCAACCGTGTTGGTTCATCTGTACCTCAGAGCACCCAACACCACATGATACCAGTGAGTGGATCGATACCTGCCACCATACCTCAGCGTACAGAGACAACCAGCAATACCCAGGCAAGATGTACGGGCTCCCGCTTCCGCAGCCGCTCCAGTGCCACGGCGATCTCCGCGAAAACTGGCAGCGATTCCGGCAAACGTTTGAATTCTTCCTGGTGGCAGCCGAACTTAAAGACCTGGCCGATGATGAAAAAATAGAGTTTCTCCTCACCATCGCAGGTGGAAGAGCAGAAGAAATCTTTTAAAAATTCAAGTTCTCCAAGGGGCAAAACTGGTACGATTTCCAGGCAGTCCTGGACAAATTCGCCAAATACTGTGAGGAAAACACACTCCAATCGGCAAGGAAAGATAAGAAAAGCGGTAGTACTCACCTCGAGGCCGAAACCCCGGACCAGAGAGCGATTTGTTGGGTCGAGGTCGGTGGCCATCTTGCTAAAGGGATTACACTAGCGCAGTTGCGCGAGAAGTGCGCAGAACCGGAAGGTTCGTTTGCACATGCGCGAGACGCCGTGCATGCGCAAGACGCCGTGCATGCACAATCAAGAAAACGGCCATCGGTAAAGGAACAGCGATCTGCGCATGCGCAATCGCTTCCTACGTGCTACGTCACGCGCGTCATGATGTCAGAGGCCCCAGACCGCACCAATTTAAAGGGGAAATGTCCCAAATCAAAGAAAAAATCTTTTAAAGCTGTAAAACAACCTTCCTTCACCTGGAATGACAGCACAATGCCTCAAATTGAACCAGGAAATGAATTTAACCTCCAAAGAACCCTGCAACAAGCAGTTACCTACGCACAAACCGATGATTCCGACCTCGAATACTTCGATACCGATCTTTACATTTTTTCCGGACCTCACGAGCCCAATGACAGCTCCATGGTCCGAGACGGCTACGACCCGGACGAACCTTTCGTGTTGCACATTGGCGACCCCCGCATTGAATCCGACGCAGGTGCAGATTCACTTTTCAGATCTGAGGATCTTCAACCCAGCAGATATGACGTCTCAACTCATCAGTGCAGGATAATGCTGCAGCCTGAAATTAAGAGACAGAAAGCGGTACAAGCCCACAGAGAGCGGCCTGCTGCCACACAGAGCGTGGTCCACGCCCCACTCAGGGTTCCCGACTCTACAAGGGAAGCAACGCAAGACTCCAATGCGCGGTCCTTGCAGGAACAAGACCATGAGGGTCTAGCAACCTCCTCTGACCAACTAGCGGCAGACGATGCAAGTCTGCCATGCTCACGTAAACAGCAAGAAGGCTATAACAGTCCACCACGCTCCAGTGCACAGCATGCCGACCATGACGGTCTATCATGCTACAATGAAGGGCACAGCGCTGATGACTGTTCAAGCCCAAATGAAGACAAGCCAAAGGAATCGCCTCTTCCAAGCCCGAAGAAAAAAGGATTATGCGCTGACCTTCAGGATCATTATAGCCGAAGAGATATTAATAATGCTGCACAGTCACAGAAGGATGCTGAGGATTTGCTAAAGAAATTACTTGTGTGTCTAACTTGCAAGGAGCAGACTGAAAATTGCCATTGCTTTAGTACGGATCGCAAAAATGGACAAGACATTGATCCTCATTTAATGGAAATAACACAACCTGAATCATATCTACAGCAGGGACAACTGTCTCCCTTCAACACAAAACCGCAAAGTCCCAACTTCAGAGACCAGCAGTTAGTCAGTAATGACTCTTCAAACCCTGATGGGAATATTAATTGCATTGAACCTATGCACACTCCACTGATAAATGAGCAGAACATTGGAGCAAGAATCCTGAGGACACCGACATCGAGTAGCCAGACAAAGCACTTAAAACCCGCAGCAGTTTCAAGTGAACCAATTGTGCTTTTCAGTGATGGTGAAGATGCAGATAAGGTCGACCCGATTATCCATTGTACCACATTAACTCCAGAGATTAAGCATTTATGTCTGGGGAGTAGAATGTGGGCAATTGAGAACAGTAAAAGAGAGACTGTGACTATGCCAGTCCCAGCAAAATCAGACCCAGAGACTATGAAGGCATGTACATTAGAAAAGGATACATATGAAGTAACTGAGAAGAAAATTGAAATGGACTGTTCTTTGGAAACTAGTACAATGACGAAAGAAACATTGGATCCAACATTTGATGCCCTACATACGGGAGAAATTGAGGGAAATGAACAAGGTTCTGTAATGTCTGGGGGAAGATTTAAAATTCCAAAGAAGAAAAGCCCAAATGAAGGACAACGGCAAGACAATGACAGTCCACCCACATGGTTTGCACCACCAGATGAAAACTCTGACAATTTACCCAACCCTAGTGAACAGCAAGCAGCTACTGAGGATCTACCCACGGTATGTGAAACAAGTGACGACAGCATCCCACTTCCCATGCAAAAGGTGCAAAGTGACAGACCTCAGCTAGTGCGTACAGAGGCACTCGACGATCACGGTGAGACCACTGGTGACTACGGTGACACCACACTACTTCCACCCTCAATTGCTCGAACCTCTCCACTAGTCAATGCATTCCTGCATGTTCCGACTCCAGATGTGCAGCTTCAAGAAATCTCAGCTGACTCCAGTGAACCTGCTAAGACTCCGGACGGGGAGCATCAACAAAAAACAGACCAGACTCCAGATGGGGAGCAACCAAACGCCGTCTCTGATTCACGTAAGCCAGACTTACTCCAGACAGGCAGTGTCGCAACCTCAGTGATGGCACGCTCAGGGTGACAGCAGATGCCACAACGACAGGAGATGGATCACGTGACAATCACACTGGGTCAGCAATAACAAGCAGCAGCTACAGTCCAAGAGGAATACACCAATTTTCACCACAGCTATGTCCACACATTTGTTCCACACCGACAGTGCGGCCAATGACAGCTCATGCTGGACAAACCCAGTATTCAAGCCTGCAGCAGCCAGCAGTCTATGCAGCATATTCTCAAACAGGCCAGCACTACGGATTGCCCACTAATGGAATCAAGACCGAAGGAGGACTACCACCAGCGCAATCTGCACTACAGACTGGATGCCTTAGTTACTGCCCAGGATTTGCTGCACCACAGCCTGGCCAGATGGCATTTTCCTATCAGATGCAAGGTTCTAGTTTCACACCATCACCAGACATTGATGCGAGCAGCAATTCTGTCTCCAAAACGACATGTTTCAACGCTTCTCAGCAGAATCACCCTTCCAGCACAGCATGTGGCCAGAACCAGTATGCACAGTCTCATCTGACTTCAACATCTGGCACATCCATGACCTTGAATGATATTGTTGATGGTACCTCTTCAACGTCAACGACCCATCAGCTACAAGATGCCATCCGACAGCACCACCAGAAACATAAAAAGAAAAAGACTCCACCTCGTTCATGGTACGCATGACGGATGGATCGGTGCGTAGGCGCAATTGGCGAGCCCTTCGCCTACTTCCACGCTCGCAACGGAAACACACACAGACGCCGTGTCCTCCAATGGTTCCTGATAGTGACTTCGTGGAGCTGCCATATACCATGCCACTTCTGTCGCCACCCGTGGCCAGGCTCGCACCTCAGCCGGTGGTTCTCGACCCACCCTTGAGGCGGTCAACCCAAATTCGTCGCCCACCTACTAGACTGGACTTATGAGACTGTTCACACGTCAAAGTTTAGCAACTATTGTATTGTAACATGTTACTGTTTTATCGTTCCAGATCTCGTTTGACCGGACCACACTTCAAAGTTTTTCTTCTTTTGTTATGGTACAACCCCGTTAGCATGCCACACCTGACATCGCCCCATGTATATAGTTACGCCACATGTACATGCTGTAAATATCACGCACACACACCTTTAGCTGCACTCAGGACACATTCATATTTATAACCACGTAGGCACATAATCTTGTAAAAAAAAAGGGGGGGATGTCATGATATTCCAACACACACATCATGATAGACAGACCAACAGACCAATTAGCACACATAACACGACAGCCAATCACAGACAAGGGCAGACACAGTATAAGACAAGAAACACGACACCTGGTGGACAGTCCATCTGGAGACAGGACAAGGACAGGACCTGATTAACAAGACACTCACAAGTCACCACGTGCTGAGTACCAAGACAGATCTGTAAATAACAAGTTGGAATAAAACTGCGTTGTACCAATCGCAACCGTGTTGGTTCATCTGTACCTCAGAGCACCCAACACTACACTGCATACACTGTCTTTACCAAGGAAGAAGATTCTGCCCACATCCTAATGAAAGACGAGGTAGTTGAGGGTAAAATGATAACCAGACGGTATTTGGATGGACTAAAACTTGATAAGAGGAAGTATTAGAAAGGCTGGCTGTTCTTAAACTTGATAGATCATGAGGACTGGACGGGATGTAGCCAAGGATGCTGAGGGAAGCAAGGGTGGAAATTGTGGAGGGACTGACCATAACTTTCCAGTCCTCCTTAGAAACAGGGGTGGTGCCAGAGGACGGGAAAATTGCAAATGTTACATCCGTGTTCAAGAAAATGTGGAAAACCCAGCAAATGAAGATTAGTCAGTTTAGCCTCCTCAGTGGGGTAACTTTCAAAGAGGATACTCCAGGATGTATGATATGTCCCTCTGAAAGAGCAAGCACCTCCGAGGGAACGTCATTTATAAAGACCGTGGCCTGCTCTACTTTAGGTGGAGGAGGATGAGACGGATATGATTTAATCAGGGAAATTTGAAAATTTTGCGAAGTATCTGAGTCTGAGAAATCTGGAGAAATGAATCACCAGTCTGGTTGTTTTGATGTTCAGCAAGGTTACTTTTTCCTGTTTCTGAGGAACAGATCCTCCATCCTCACCCTGACGGAAGGTACATCCAGGGATGTCTCACTCAATCTGGATGCTGCCTTTTCCCTCCTCCCCTCTGCTTTTCTGCTTTTGCTTAACTTGAAGCAGTGGGCAAAACTCAAAAACATTTGCATCTGTTAATTGGACCTTTAAATAGCCTCAGAAAAATCATGGCATGTGGGCGTCATAATATACACCAGTATATCATGGTGCAGACACACACACACACACACTGATGGACATTCAGTGGGATCAATCAGCATACACAACACCGCAGCCAATCACCAGTGAGAGCACACGCACTATAAAGACAGGGGACAGGAGAGTTCCCGCTCATTCTAGTAGCAGCCAGCTCGGAGCACAGAGCTCACAGCCTGCAACACAGACATTCACCATGTGCTGAGTGCATCACCTGGTTAGGACTAGGCAAGGGTCAACAGTTAAAGCTGGTATTGCATTTACCCACAGTTCATGTATGTTAATATAGTTAACCTTATAATAAAATAGAGTTGCACCACTTCCAGTGTTGGTGACCTGTTTGTGATCCAGAACACCCAACACATCATGATACCAGGAGTGAACTGGTTCAGTCCAGATAGCCATACCTCAGCGTACAGTGACAACCAGCAACGATACCCAGGCAAGATGTTCAAGATCCGGGTTCCGCAGCAGCTCCAGTGCCACAGCGATCTCCGCGAAAACTGGCGGGCATTCCGGCAAAAGTTTGAAATCTTCCTGCTGGCAGCCGAACTTAAAGACCTGGCAGATGATGAAAAAATAGAGTTTCTCCTCACCATCGCCGGTGCCAGAGCAGAAGAAATCTTTTAAAAATTCAAGTTCCCCAAGGGGCAAAACAGGAGCGACCTCCAGGCAGTCCTGGACAAATTCGGCAAATACTGTGAGGAAAACACACTCCAACCAGCAAGGAAAGGTAAGAGAAGTGCCAGTATTCACCTCGAGGCCGAAATCCCGGAGCAGAGAACGATTTTGGTCGGCGGCCATCTTTCTAAAGGGACTGCAATTGCCCAGTTGCGCGACGCCACGCATGCGTAATCATGAAAACGGCCATCAGTAAAGGAACCGCGATCTGCGCATGTGCAAATGCCTCCTACGTGCTACGTCACGCGCGTTATGATGTCAGAGGCCCCGGACCATGCCCATTTAAAGGGGAAACATCCCAAATCAAAGAAAAAATCTTTTAAAGCTGTAAAACAACCTTCCTTCACCTGGAATGACAGCACAATGCCTCAAATTGAACCAGGAAATTAAATAAACCTCCGAAGAACCCTGAAACAAGCAGTTACCTACGCCCAAACCGATGATTCCGACCTCCAACACAGCAGTGACACTGAGGACCCAGAGGCGCCTTTTCGAGTCGGTGTTATAACAAAGAACAGGCTGTCCCCGAATCAAAACCACCAGCTGCTGTCGGTGCACAGCATTGATCCAGACGACGAGTGGTGTGCCACCCTGACGGTCAACCGATCCCAGATACGATTCCGCCTGGACACTAGTGTTTCCGCTAATCTCCTAGCGTGGTCAGCCTTTCAGACCCTTGGGGTTAAACCAACCATTCTTCCCTCGACCTGCCAACTAGTGGACTACAATGGCAACGTCATTCCTGCTACCGGTTCATGCCAACGCGAAGTGACGCACAGCTCGCGAAAAGCCAACCTTCCCTTCGAGATCGTGGGCTCCTCGAAGGACTCTCTGCGAGGCGCACAGGTGTGCAAACTCCTAAACCTCGTTCAACGAGTACACTCTCTCTCTCCAGAGGACACGTCTGCCTTCCAGGATGCGGACTTCAGGGCGCAACTCAATCCCATCATCGACCAGCACCGCGACATTTTCAAAGACATGGGCACGCTTCCATACGCTTACAAAATCCTGCTCAAACAAGAACCTGTGGTTAATGCACCTCGCAGAGTCCCTGCACCCCTCAAGGACCGCCTCAAGCAGCAGCTGCAGGACCTCCAGGACCAAGGAGTGCTCTCCAGAGTGACGGAACCAACCGACTGGGTCAGTTCCATGGTGTGCGTAAAGAAGCCTTCCGGCGATCTCCGGATCTGCATTGACCCAAAGGATCTGAATCGCAACATAATGCGGGAGCATTACCCAATTCCCAAGTGCGAGGAGATAACGTGCGAGATGGCTCGGGCCAACATCTTCACCAAACTTGACGCCTCAAAAGGATTCTGGAAAATTCAACTAGACAGGTCCAGCAGAAAGCTGTGTACCTTTAATACCCCGTTTGTCAGATACTGCTACTACAGGATGCCGTTTGGGATTATATCGGCATCAGAAGTATTCCACCGGATCAAGGAGCAAATAATGGAGGGCATTGAGGGTGTGCGTGTCTATGTTGACGACATCATCATTTGGTCGGAGGAGCATATCAGTCGCCTCCAGCACGTTTTCAAACGAATACGAGACCAAGGCCTTCGCCTCAACAGAGCCAAATGTTCCTTTGGCCAGACGGAACTCAAGTTCCTAGGGGACCACATCTCCCGGTTGGGTGTGTGGCCGGATGCGGACAAGGTGGCAGCCATCACGGCCATGGAGAAGCCAGCGGATGAGAAGGCGGTCCTCCGATTTTTGGGCATGGTCAACTTCCTGGAGAAGTTCATCCCCAACCTCGCCTCCCACACCACAGCTCTCCGGAACCTTGTCAGGAAGACGACAGGCTTCCAATGGCTTCCCGCCCACGAGCACGAATGGGAGGAGCTTAAGACTAAGTTTAACACGGCCCCGGTATTGGCATTTTTTGATCCCACGAAGGAAACAAAAATTTCAACGGATGCCAGCCAATCTGGCATTGGGGCGGTGCTCCTGCAATGCGATGAGGCCTTATCATGGGCCCCCGTTGCATATGCGTCACGTGCCATGACCTCCACGGAACAGCGCTACGCGCAGATCGAAAAAGAGTGCCTGGGCCTGTTGACTGGGGTCGACAAATTTCATGATTACGTGTACGGCCTCCCCCAATTCATTGTCGAGACCGACCATCGCCCACTGGTCAACATTATACAAAAAGACCTGAATGATATGACCCCTCGCCTCCAGTGCATTCTGCTTAAACTCCGGCGGTACGATTTCCAGCTCCTATACACCCCGGGCAAGGACCTGATCATAGCCGACGCTCGGTCCAGGGCAGTCAACACTCTGTGTGACCCAGAGGGGTTCGTCTGCCAGGTTGACACCCATGTGGCCTTCACGGCATCCAATCTGCCGGCCACGGATGAACGCCTTATCCACATTCACCGCGAGACTGGTGCTGACCCCCGACTACAGCGTGTCATGCGCCACATGACGGACGGGTGGCTCAAGGGCCAATGCACGCAGTTCTACAATATCAGAGACGATCTGGCAGTAGTCGATGGTGTCTTCCTGAAGCTGGGTCGCATTGTGATCCCGCACAGCAAGTGCCAGCTCGTTTTGGAACAGCTACACGAGGGCCATCTTGGTGTGGAGAAGTGCCGACGGAGGGCCCGAGAGGCTGTGTACTGGCCCGGCATCAATGAGGACATCACCAACACAGTGCTCAACTGCCCCACCTGTCAGCGGTTCCAGCCGACCCAACCACGTGAGACCCTACAGCCCCATGAGTTGGTCACGTCCCCTTGGTCTAAGGTAGGCGTTGACCTGTTCCATGCACTCGGCAGGGACTATGTTCTGATTGACGACTATTTTTCAAACTACCCGGAGGTCGTACGCCTGCATGACATCACATCATCAGCGGTCATCCATGCCTGCAAGGAGACCTTTGCTCGTCACGGCATCCCACTCACTTTGATGTCGGACGATGGCCCCTGCTTCAAGAGCCAGGAATGGTCCAACTTTGCCAGCAGGTACAACTTTATGCATGTGACATCCAGTCCCCTGCACCCCCAATCCAATGGCAAAGCGGAAAAGGGCGTCCACATCGTCAAACGGCTCCTCTGCAAGGCTGCCTCTGCAGGATCCGACTTCTCCCTCGCCTTGCTGGCCTATCGTTCGGCCCCACTGTCCACGGGCCTGTCACCAGCCCAGCTGCTCATGGGTCGCATCCTCAGGACCACGGTGCTGTCCATCCACGTCCCAGACCTCGACCACATTCTGGTCCTTCACCGTAAGAAGTTGGCACGGGTGCAGGGCACAGTCTAGTTGCAGTGGGTAGGGCACTTCTGATAACCACACGAATAAACTCACTGTTAAAATTGACTTGTAAGACTGTGTGCTATGTCCGGTGCCAGGGGGCTCGTGAGGGTGCCCGATTGGCGTAGTGGTATACGAGCCGTTCAAGGTCTGTTCCGGATGTGGTGACCCTTTTCCCCCCCCCCCGCCCCCCCCCCCCCCCATAATCGGACACCGTTGTCCTCGGTACACCAACGCCAGCCACCCCACGGGCATGTGGTGAAATATCCGTCACGAAGGCTGTGACCACCGGAGTGCATGGTTCAGCTATAGCCATGAGTCAGACCTCGGCTGGCGAATCTGAGCACACAGCTCATCGCAGAGCGGGCCGTCATCATTCAACATGGCACTGTTCACACCCGCTTACCCAATCATCAATGTTGTGCAATCCTGTAGTGCCGCAGTGGTAAGGTGATGTGGAATTGTTGCCGTGAACGCGGTGCGGGGGTGGGGGAGGGGGTGCTGTGTGGTGCCCGTGTGCAGGAGTGACGGTGCAAGTGGCAGTGTTCAGCGGATCCCACCCCCATAGTGCGTGAACCGTGCGGCCACCAACGCGTCGCGTGCCTGCTGTCCGCGGCGGTGCCGTTGCGCAGCCTCCTGGGCGTAACGAGCAGCCGGGCAGTGTCTACGTCCTGCGCCCCTCCCCCCACCCTGATGCGCCCCATCATCCTCATCCTCCGCATCCTCGTCTTCCCCATCCCCCTCGTTTGCGTTGGCTCCGGTGCCGTCGGGTCCTCCCTCCGGCTCCTCCACCAGGTCATCTCCCCTCTGCATGGCAATGTTGTGCAGCGCACAGCAGACCACAACCATGCGACCGACCCTGTCGGGTCGGTACTGCAGGGCCCCTCCTGAGCGGTCCAGGCATCTGAATCGCATCTTCAGCCGGCCGATGCACCGCTCCACCACACCCCTGGTTGCTGCGTGTGCCTCGTTGTATAGGCTCTCCGCGTTGGTGTGAGGCCTCCGTATTGGCGTCAGCAGCCATGACCTCAATGGATAGACCTTGTCGTCCAGCAACCAGCCCCTCAGCCGGGGGGGGGCATCCATCGAACATTGCGGGGATGAACGACTGTGCCAGAATGTAGGCGTCATGCACACTGCCAGGGTACTTTGCACACACGTGCATGATCTTCATGTGGGGGGTCGTAGACCACCTGAATGTTCATGGAGTATGCGCCCTTTCTGTTCATGAACACTTCCCTGTTGCCTGCAGGCGGGTGCATGGGGATGTGCACACCATCGATGACACCCTGGACCATCGGTATCCCGGCCACCTTGGCGCATCCACGTGCCCATGCTTCCTGCTGTACCTATCCGCGATGGCATACAGGGCGTCGGTGACGGCCCTGATGCACCTGTGGACCGATGCCTGTGATATCCCGGAGAGGTCCCTGCTCGGCGCCTGGAAGGAACCGGTAGCGTAAAAGTTTAGGACCACCGTCACCTTGACGGAGACTGGTATCGCGTGTCCTCCTCCCATTCCACGTGGTGCGAGGTGCGCCACGAGCTGGCATATATGTGCGACCAACTCCCTGCTGAACCGTAGTCTCCTCCTGCATGTGATGTCCGGTAGGGCCTCGAACGACATTCTGTCACGGTGCACCCTCGGCTTTGCTGGACGCCTATGGCGCCCTAACACCACCATCAGTGGATCCTCCTGCTCCACCTGCTCCTCCTCCTCCTCCTCCTGCTCCCCCCCAAGCACTTCCTCTGCATTCCTCGCCATCTGGCGGGCAATGTTCCCCTCGGCATCCCCCTGGACATTCTGGGCCTGAGCGCCTGCGGCCTGCGCGGCGACGACGGGCCACTCCGCGGCCATCCCCTCTGCTGCAGCAGCAACCGCTGCATCTGCAGCCACTGTGGGCTGTCTGACTCTACGCTGCCGGATGGCCTCTTGCAGAGCTGCGGCTCCAACCATGGCAGTGAACATCGCTGTCTGGTTGGCATACATGGTGACCTGCAGGAGGGTGGTGGGGGGCAGAGAAACGACATGTTACACCGAGGTTCTTCCACACCTCGCCAGCCGGGTTGCATGGGATACCTGTGTGCCCCGGTGGCCTGGTCGCGCTGCAGACACGCAGCCAGCCTAACATCTGGTCACTGTCTGCGCCCAACGGTCACTTCACACCGTACTGCTCACCAGTGTGCCAGTCGCCTGTGCCCATCAGCCACACGCACCCTGCGGCCGTGTCCTCCAGGACTAGGCAAGGGTCAACAGTTAAAGCTGGCATTTACCCACAGTTCAAGTATGTTAATATAGTTAACCATATAATTAAATAGAGTTGCACCACTTCCAGTGTTGGTGACCTGTTTGTGATCCAGAACACTCAACACATCAGTGGGTTTGCATTATGCTTGCTGTGGAGACATTAAACCTGGAAATGAATAACACTTAGGCATCCCTGATATGCATTCCCACATGTCTCAACATGTTGCGATTTTGTTCCTCCCTTTCACCCTATCTCCTGGTTCAGTTCCTGTCTCGAAGTTAACGTCAAACCAGTGGAGCAGAATAATTGTTGGTTAGAATCAGTTGTGTCCAATTCTGGGCACTACACTTTCAGAAGGATGTCGAGACCTTGGAAAGAGGATGCAGAAGAGATTTATGAAAATGGAACCCTGGATGAGGGACTGCAGATACGTCGAAAGACTGGGAAAACTGGAATTGCTTTCCTTGTATTCAGGGGAGAGTTTATTTTAAAATGTTTCCAATTAAGGGGCAATTTATCGTGGCCAATCCACCTACCCTGCACGTCTTTGGGTTGTGGGAGTGAGACCCACACAGACGGGGAGAATGTGCAAACTCAACATGGACAGTGACCCGGGACTGCAATTGAACCCCGGTCCTCGGAGCTGTGAGACAGCAGTGTTAACCACTGCCCCACCGTGCCGCCCAAGGAGAGATTTAATGCAAGTGTTCAAAACCATGTGGAATTTTGATAGAGCAAGGAGGAGGTTATACTGCTATATGGGAGAGTCAGTAACCAGGGGGCATAGCTTCAAAACAATTGGCGAAATATCCAGGTGGAAATTAGGAGAATCTTTTTTGGACAATGAATAAACTGTTTGAAAGTGATGTCGAAGCAAATTCAAAGAGAATTGGATAGCTATGTGCAAAGGAAACATTTGCAGGCCTATGGGGAAACAGCAAGGATGGGACTAATTGGACAGCTCTTTCACAGAGCCATCACAGGCACAATGGGCTGAATGGGCTCCTTCGCTGCTGCAACATTCGATGATTCCAAATGTTATTTGTACATTGGCAGAATCCTTCGGTTTGGCTGCAGTGAGAGAGCAAACACATATAATTTGTTTGTGACGTGCTGACAATACAGAAATGGTAATGTACCAAGAACCATTTCAGACAATTTTGTCTTCAGTAATTTTATGGTGCTGGAAATCACATTGAAAGCCAGTCGAAAGGATTGAATGCTCCCTGGGGAGATCTTAACAATGCTCTATGTTTGTAAATGACTCTAAACCAATCCATTGAGACCAATTTGAAAATTGAGAAGCTAAATCTATATTTGTTTGTATTAACCTCGGTTAATATAGTCTTAGATATTCATGAACCCTGCAGGGCTAATGTAGTGCCAATGTTCCAGAATTTTCTGGGGCCTGACGTCATTGTAATGATGCTAAAGAGGGAATTATGCCACACCACGTTTCCTTTGGGTGGTTGTGCCATTCCCCACACCAAAAGCGGTAAGCAGCATTTGCAGAGCTCCATATTACCAAATTACCACTGCTGAAGAACACCTCTCCTGTCTGTGGGCATAAGTGAGGATAGTGGTGGAATTCGGTTGTTGGGTAAAGAGCATGGTAACCCAATACTCTTTTTGCCAACTGTGGCTCTTGGTCGCACTCTTGCCTCTGAGTCAGAAAGTTGTTGGGCTTGAGTCCCACACAAAATTTAGACTGACACTTCGGGCATCACCGAGGGCGCGCTGCACTTTTGAATATGTTGTGTGAAACTTTTACCATTTTTCTGTAGAGTGTGGCAGCAGGTGGGAGAAGCGGTGTTGAAGCCATTGGCACCAATGGTGGATTTCCCTGCTGTGCCGTCAGCCCGATTAAAAAAAGAAACTCCAAGGTGTGGGTCCCATGACACCACACTAGCCACCGAGCTCTGATTGAACCCGCCTCGTCAGCATTTATTAAAGAGCAGGGCGCCGTTTCTAAAGGCCTCCCCGGTACAAAATTGCGAAAACAAGATAACCACACCCAAACAATACTCCCCACACAACACCCCCATGTCCATGGGCAATGCCAGGGGGCAGTGTCTGGGCAGTACCTGGGCATGAACCTCTCCCCCTGAGTGATGCACTCACCTGAGCTCCTCTGACTCCCCTTGGCACTGTCCCCATGGCACTTCTCCCTGTGGGGCATAGTCAGGGGGCAATGCCTCGCCTTGTCCCTTGACCCCCAGAGTTGACAGATACCTCCGTGCCTCCAGCGTGGTCATCACAACTGGCTTTCTGTTTTGAAAATCAGTAGTGACTCAGTAGATCCCTGAAGCATTTCGACAACAAAGACTTCCATGTCAGATTCCTATTCATTGACAACAGCTCCACTTTCAACACCATAATCCCAGCCAAGTTCATATCAAAACTCCAAAACCTAGGACTTGACTCCTCCCTCTGCAACTGGATCCTCGACTTTCTGACCCACAGACCACAATCAATAAGGATAAACAGTAAAACCTCCTCCAGGATAGTCCTCAATACTGGGGCCCCGCAAGGCTGCGTACTTAGGCCCCTACTGTACTCCCTGTACAAACATAACTGTGGGGCAAAATTCGGCTATAGGGATATAGAGAACCTAGTGGAGTGGTGTAATGACAACAATCTCTCCCTCAATGTCAGCAAAACTAAAGAGATGGTCATTGACTTCAGGAAACAAAGTATCGTACAAACCTCTGTCTGCATCAATGGGACAGTGGTGGAGATGGTTGACAGTTTCAAATTCTTAGGAGTACACATTGCCCACAATTTGTCCTAGTTCACCCCCATTGACACTACGGCCAAGAAAGCACAACAGCGTTTATACTTCCTCAGGAAACTAAGGAAATTCAGCATGTCCACATTGACTCTTACCAACCTTTACAGATGCAGCATAGAAAGCATCCTATCTGGCTGCATCACAGCCTGGTATGGCAACTGCTCGGCCCAGGACCGCAAGAAACTTCAGCGAGTCGTGAACACCGCCCAGTCCATCACACAAACCTGCCTCCCATTCATTGACTCTGTCTACACATCCCGCTGCCTGGGGAAAGCGGGCAGCATAATCAAAGACCCTTCTCACCCGGTTTATTCACTCTTCCAACTTCTTCCATCGGGCAGGAGATACAAAAGTACGAGAAAAGCACAAACAAATTGACAAACAGCTTCTTCCCCGCTGTTACCAGATTCCTAAATGACCCTCTTATGGACTGATCTGATCTCTTCATACTTCATCTCTACCGGGTAATACTACACCTGTATGCTTCACCCGATGCCTGTGTCGCTGTATTTACATTGTGTATTTTATGTTTGCCCTAAGCTGTATTTTCTTTTCATGTACGGAATAATCTGTCTGAGCAGCACGCAGAACAATACTTTTCACCATACCCTGGTACATTTGCATAAACAAATCCAACATTCAATCCAACATCCAACAATTGAGAGTGAAGGGGGAGGATTGAGAATGAAGGTGGGAGATCAAAAGTGAAGGCGAGGATTGGGATTGAAATGGTGGGATGGAGGGTGAAGGGGGGAGATTTAAATTGAAGGAGGAGATTGAGAAACTGAAGGGGGAGATTGTGAGAGTGAAGTGGGAGTTTTGAGAGTGAAAGAAGAGATTGATAATGAAGTGGAGATTTGAGAGCAAATGGGGAGATTTAGGGGAGCTCGGGAAGATGTGAGGGTGAATGGGGGAGATTGAGAGTGAAGTGAGATGGTTGGGTGTAAAGGGGGTGATTTAAGAGGGAAGGGGGTAATTGTGAGAGTGAAGGAGAGATTGTGAGTGAAGGCGAGATTGGAGTGAAGGGGGAAGATTTGAAAGTGAATGAGGAGATCAGAGATTGAAGGGGGAGATTGAGAGTGAAAGGGGAGATTGAGCATGAAGAGAGAGTTTGAGCGTGAAGGGCAGTGATTGGCAGTCAAGGGAGGAGATCTGAGAGTGAAGGGGAGATTAAGAGTGAAGGGGGAGCTTTGAAAGTGAAGGCAGAGATTGAGAGTAAAAGGGGAGATTGTGAGTGAAGGGGGTTGATTGAGCATCAGTGGGAGAGTGAAAGGAGGAGATTTGAGAGTAAAGGGGAGACTGAAAGTGAAGGCGGGAGGGTGGGACGGTGGCGCAGTGGTTAGCATGGTGCCGAGGACCCGGGTTCGATCCAGGCCCCAGGTCACTGTTCCTGTGGAGTTTGCACATTCACCCTGTGGTGATATGCCTATGGTTGGATTGGATCATAGTTGGATGGTGTGTGACCTCCAACCAGCAGGTGGAGGTACAGACACACCATGCGGTCTCCAGACCAAGGTCATGTGACCTGGCACCTGGATATAGAGGGAGAGACATCCAGCCATCTTCAGAAGAAGAATGAGAGGGTAATAAGGTATACATATAATTGATCAGTGCTAGGTATAAGTTCCAGAGGAGTAGCAAGACTCCATGATAACGTGCTCTGTATCAGATTGCCATCTTACCACACGAGGCACAATAAAAGCATCCTGGTTTAGACAGATCAAAGTGTTTGGTGAGTTACTTCATAAAGTACAAGAGAACAAACACAACACTCCCGTGTCTGCTTGGGTCTCACCCCCACAACCCAAAGATGTGCAGCATAGGTAGATTGGCCATATTTTTTTATTAAAACAGTAAAAAAAATATTTACAAGGCCCAACGATACAAACACTAATTTTGTGTTGGAGAAACAGGGTACCCTCTCCTCAGTACCAATGTATGGCGAGGGGGGCGGGAGGGGGGGATACCCTGATTATTAAAAGAGTTCACAACACATATCTACAAAAAATAAATGGTACAAGCAGATTGGCCACTCTAAATTGCCCCTAAATGGGGAAAGAAAATTGGGTACTTTAAAATTATTTTTAAAAAAGAAAGCGAAGGGGGAGATTTGAAAGTGAAGCGTTCAGATTGAGAGTGAAGAAAGAAGATTGAGAGTGAAGGGGAAGATTTGAAAGATTGAGAGTGAAGAGGGACATTGAGAATGAAGGGGGACATTGAGAGCAAATTAAGAGATTGGGAGTGAAGGGGGAGATTTGAAAGTGAAGGGAGGAGAATGAGAATGAAGGGGAGATAGAGAGTGAAAGGGTGAGATTGAGAGTGAAAGGGTGAGATTGAGAGTGAAAGGGTGAGATCTAAGAGTGAAGGGGGAGATCTAAGAGCGAAGGGGGAGATCTAAGAGTGAAGGGGGAGATTTGAGAGTGAAGGGGAGATTTGAGAGTGAAGGGGGAGATTTGAGAGTGAAGGGTGTAGCCACCTAAATTGGTCAACTCCCGATTTAAAATGGCGAACGGCAAAGGCTGAAGGGAAATTCAGCCAACACAGGCAGAAACCAGCAGGTGCAGGTTTACTGTGTATTTAACTCTGCAAAAGCCCAGACAGCATCGATACCAGCGACCATCACCATAATAATGTAGCAGCCATCTACATACTGATGAGCAATCCCCGGGAACAATAGCAACATTTGGGACAGACAAAACTAAGCCACACTCCCCGGCGCCAGCAGGAGCCAGCACAAAAGAGTTTAACGAACACCTCAAGACCGCCCATCGATCAGGGAACCGCCCCAGTATTGGAGAAATCGAACCAAGCGATTGGAACAAAGTCCAATCACCTAGAACCAGGTACAGGGTCCGCCTCGAAAGGCGGGAAGACCCTGGGGACTATAAAGTTAAGCCCCCAAGTTCAAATAGCTCTCTTCGTCCTGCCCGGGTCACCCAGCAACGCGAACCAACCGTAACCGGTGCAGTGACCACCGAAAGAAGTAAGTCTTAATTAAACTCTCGCAACGAGTTAGGCGCTCCTAGCTACCAATCCGTACCAACTTTGAATCCCGCAGACTTAGAACCCGAACGAAAGGCCACCTGTTCCCCTGACCTGGTGGGCCAGTCCGAAGTTAAGTATAGGCCTGTTAGTTGTAGAAGTAGCTTAGACGTAGAATATGTGCATGAGTAGCGATTACTGTGTATAATAAATGTGCTTTGAATTGAATCTTACTGATCTGTGTAGTGAGTTATTGATCATTACTTGGACTTGAACCTCGTGGCGGTATCACAAAGATACCTGGCGAC
Source organism: Scyliorhinus torazame (assembly GCF_047496885.1). Taxonomy (NCBI): domain Eukaryota; kingdom Metazoa; phylum Chordata; class Chondrichthyes; order Carcharhiniformes; family Scyliorhinidae; genus Scyliorhinus; species Scyliorhinus torazame. Next base: position 210,153,246 of record NC_092707.1, read on the forward strand.
TCGAGAGCAAAGGTAATAAAATAGAGCAATTGAACCAACCGGAAAGTTAGCAACATGGGGGAGATTTGAGAGTTGAGGGAGGAGATTTGCGAGTGAAGGGGGAGATTTTATCATAGAATTTACAGTGCAGAAGGAGGCCATTCGGCCCATCGAGTCTGCACCGGCTCTTGGAAAGAGCACCCTACCCAAGGTCAATACTTCCACCCTATCCCCATAACCCAGCAACCCCACCCAACACTAAGGGCAATTTTGGACACTAAGGGCAATTTATCATGGCCAATCCACCTAACCTGCACATCTTTGGACTGTGGGAGGAAAATGGAGCACCCGGAGGAAACCCACGCACACACGGGGAGGATGTGCAGACTCCGCAGAGACAGTGACCCAAGCCGGAATCGAACCTGGGACCCTGGAGCTGTGAAGCAATTGTGCTATCCACAATGCTACCATGCTGCCCACTTTGAGAGTGAAGGGGGAGATTTGAATGTGAAGGGAGAGATTTGAATGTGAAGGGGGAGATTTGAGAATGAAGGGGGAGATTTGCGAGTGAACGGGAGATTTGCAAGTGAGGGGTGAGATTTGCGAGTGAAGGGTGAGATTTGCGAGTGAAGGGTGAGATTTGCGAGTAAAGGGTGAGATTTGCGAGTGAAGGGTGAGATTTGCCAGTGAAGGGTGAGATTTGCGAGTGAAGGGTGAGATTTGCGAGTGAAGGGTGAGATTTGCGAGTGAAGGGTGAGATTTGCGAGTGAAGGGGGAGATTTGCGAGTGAAGGGGGAGATTTGCGAGTGAAGGGGGAGATTTGCGAGTGAAGGGGGAGATTTGCGAATGAAGGGTGAGATTTGCAATTGAAGTGGGAGATTTGCGAGTGAAGGGTGAGATTTGCGAGTGAAGGGGGAGATTTGCGAGTGAAGGGGGAGATCATAGAATTTACATGCAGAAGGAGGCCATTCGGCCCATCGAGCCTGCCAACCATTGGAAAGAGCAACCCACTTAAGCCCACGCCTCTACCCTATCCCCGTAACCCCACCTAACCCTTTTGCACATGAAGGGGCAATTTATCATGGCCAATCCCGGAGGAAACCCACGCAGAGAAGGGGAGAACGTGCAGACTCCACACAGACAGTGACCCAAGCCGGGAATTGAACCTGGGACCCTGGAGCTGTGAAGCAGCTGTGCTAACCACTGTGCTACCATGCTGCCCTTTGCGAGTGAAGGGGAGATTTCAGAGCAAAGTAAGAGATTTGAGAGCGAAGGGGAGATTTGAGAGTGAAGGGGGAGATTTGAGAGTGAAGGGGAGATTTGAGAGTGAAGGGGGAGATTTGAGAGTGAAGGCGGAGATTTGAGAGTGAAGGGGAAGATTTGAGAGTGAAGGGGAGATTTGAAAGTGAAGGGGGAGATTTGAAAGTGACAGGGGAGATTTGAGAGTGAAGGGAGAGATTTGAATGTGAAGGGGGAGATTTGTGATTGAAGGGGGAGATTTGAGAGTGAAGGGGGAGATTTGAGACTGAAGGGGAGATTTGAAAGTGAAGGGGGAGATTTGAAAGTGACAGGGGAGAGATAGAGAGTGAAGGGGAGATTTGAAAGTGACGTGGGAGATTTGAGTGTGATGGGGGAGACTTGTGAGTGAAGGGGGAGATTTGAGAGTGAAGGGGGAAATTTGAGAATGAAGGGGGAGATTTGAGAGTGAAGGGGGAGATTTGGGAGTGAAGGGGGAGATTTGAGAGTGAAGGGGAGATTTGAAAGTGAAGGGGGAGATTTGAAAGTGACAGGGAGATTTGAGAGTGAAGGGAGAGATTTGAATGTGAAGGGGGAGATTTGAGATTGAAGGGGGAGATTTGAGATTGAAGGGGGAGATTTGAGATTGATGGGGGAGATTTGAGAGTGAAGGGGGAGATTTGAGAGTGAAGGGGGAGATTTGAGAGTGAAGGGGGAGATTTGAGAGTGAAGGGGAGATTTGAGAGTGAAGAGGGAGGTTTGTGAGTGAAGGGGAGAGTGAGAGTGAAGGGGAGATCATAGAATTTACATGCAGAAGGAGGCCATTCGGCCCATCGAGTCTGCACCAGCCATTGGAAAGAGCAACCCACTTAAGCCCACGCCTCCACCCTATCCCCATAACCCCACCTAACGTTTTGGACACTAAGGGCAATTTAGCATGGCCCAATGCACCTAACCTGCACATCTTTGGACTGTGGGAGGAAACTGGAGCACCCAGGTGAAACCCTCGCAGACACGGGGAGAACGTGCAGACTCCACACAGACAGTGACCCAAGCTGGGAGTCGCACCTGGGACACTGGAGCTGTGAAGCAACTGTGCTAACAACTGTGCTACCATGCTGCCCTTTGCGAGTGAAGGGGAGATTTGAGAGTGAAGTCGAGATTGAAGGGGGGAGAACAGAGATCGAAGGGGGAGATTGAAAGTGAAAGGAGAGGTTGAGCATGAAGGGGAGTGATTGACGGTGAAGGGAGGAGACATGGCAGTGAAGGGGAGATTAAGTGTGAAGGGGAGACATGAGAGTGAAGAGGGACATTGAGTTGGGGGAGATTGAGTGTGGAGGGGTGATTGAGTTTGAAGGGGGAGATTAAGCATGAAGGGGTGATTGAGTGTGAAGGGGGAGATTGAGTGTGAACGGGGTTGATTGAATGTGAAGGGGAGATTGAGTGTGAAGGGGAGATTGAGCATGAAGGGGGAGATTGAGTGTGAACGGGAGATTGAGTGTGAAGGGGGAGATTGAGCGTGAAGGGGAGATTGAGTGTGAACGGGGTTGATTGAATGTGAAGGGGAGATTTAGCGTGAAGGGGCTGATTGAGTGTGAAAGGGAGATTGAGCGTGAAGGAGGTGATTCAGTGTGAAGGGGGAGATTCAGTGTGAAGGGTAGATTGAGTGTGAAGGGGAGATTGAGTGTGAAGGGGACATTGAGTGTGAAGGGGAGATTGAGTGTGAAGGGGGAGATTGAGTGTGAAGAGGGAGATTGAGTGTGAAGGGGAAATTGAGCATGAAGGGGAGATTGAGTGTGAAGGGGGAGATTGAGCGTGAAGGGGGAGATTGAGCGTGAAGGAGAGATTGAGTGTGAAACGGGAGATTGAGCGTGAAGCGGGAGATTGAGCGTGAAGGATAGATTGAGTGTGAAAGGGGAGATTGATCGTGAAGGGGGAGATTGAGCGTGAAGGAGAGATTGAGTGTGAAAGGGGAGATTGAGTGTGAAAGGGGAGATTGAGTGTGAAGGGGGAGATTGAGTGTGAACGGGGAGATTGAGCATGAGGGATTGGTTGTGCGTGAAGGGGGAGATTGAGTTGGGGCGAGATTGAGTTGGGGGGAGATGGGGAGTAAATGGGGGAGATTGAGAGTGTAGCCATCTGGGATGGCCACGTCCCGATTACAAAATGGACACTTGCAAAGAATGCAGGGAAATTGGACAATGCTAAGAAACAAGCAGGTGCAAGCTCTGTCTGTTGATTAGAACCTTAAATGCTCAGACAGGACAGAAACTACCAAACGATTTACATACTAATGAGCCATCTCCGGGGACAAAAGGGAAACATTTAGATACACAATGTTAGGACAGACTCCCTGGCGCCAGAAGAAGCTAAGACAAAGCAGACCGACAGTCACCAGGACACGCCCAGCGATCAGGGAACCACCACTCTATTGGAGGAAAATTGATACAGATGATTGGGAAAGACCCAATTAGTTGAGGCCAAGTTCAAGGCCCGCCCAAAAGCGCGCGAAGCCCTTTGCAGTATAAGAGGTATCACCCAAGGGAGAACGCCCTCCTTTGGCTTTGGCTCTCAGCGAAGAGAGAGACCAGCCTAGCAGCTACAGCAGACCAAGTAAGTTCCAAGTCAACGCACGCTACGAGATAGACGCTCCGAGTTGCTACCCTATAAACAGCTCAACCCAGCAGCCTCAGAACTGAGCAACGGCCATTGTTCCTCTGACTGGGTGGGCGCCCGAAGCTAAGTATAGGCTTTAGTAATAGTGGTAGTTTAGACATAGACATAGAATTTACAGTGCAGAAGGAGGCCATTCGGCCCACCGAGTCTGCACCGGCACTTGGAAAGAGCACCCTACCGAAGGTCCAAACCTCCACCCTATCCCCATAACCCAGTAACAACACCCTACGGGCAATTTTGGACACTATGGGCAATTTAGCATGGCCAATCCACCTAACCCGCACATCTTTGGACTGTGGGAGGAAACCGGAGACCCTGGAGGAAACCCACGCACACACGGGGAGAACGTGCAAACTCCGCACAGACAGTGACCCAAGACGGAATCAAACCTGGGACCCTGGAGCTGTGAAGCAATTGTGCTAACCACCATGCTACCGTGCTGCCCCAGTTTAGTTTGTAAAGTTTATGCATGAGTAGATTTGAATGTGTGTAAATAAATGAGCATTGCTTTTGAACTTACTAACTGGTGTATCGAGTCATTGATCAGTATTCGGTTCTGAACCTTGTGGCGGTGTCGAAAGATACCTGGCGACTCTTGAGTAAACGTGATTAAATAGAGCCAAATTAGAGCCAACCAAAAGTTAGCAACGAGAACAAAGAGGGAGATTTGAAAGTGAAGGGGGCAGATAGAGAGTGAAGGGGGAGATTCAGCATGAAGGGGGGTGATTGATAGTGAAGGGAGGAGACCCGAGTGAAGAGGAGATTAAGAGTGTAGGGAGTGATGTGAGAGTGGTGGGGAGAGACTTGAAAGTGAAGGGTTGATATTGAGAGGAAATGGGGAGATTGAGAGCAAAGGGAGAGATTTGAAAGTGAAGGGGGGGATTTAGTGTGAAAGGGAAATTGAGCGTGAAGGGGGAGATTGAGTGTGAAAGGGAGGTTGAGCGTGAAGGGGAGATTGAGCATGAAGGGGAGATTGAGTGTGACGGGGAGATTGAGTGTGAAGGGGGAGATTGAGTGTGAAGGGGAGATTGAGTGTGAAGGGGAGATTGAGCATGAAGGGGAGATTGAGCATGAAGGGGAGATTGAGTGTGAAGGGGACATTGAGTGTGAAGGGGAGATTGAGTGTGAAGGGGGAGATTGAGTGTGAAGGGGGAGATTGAGTGTGAAGAGGGAGATTGAGTGTGAAGGGGAAATTGAGCATGAAGGGGAGATTGAGTGTGAAGGGGGAGATTGAGCGTGAAGGGGGAGATTGAGCTTGAAGGAGAGATTGAGTGTGAAAGGGGAGATTGAGCGTGAAGCGGGAGATTGAGCGTGAAGGATAGATTGAGTGTGAAAGGGGAGATTGATCGTGAAGGGGGAGATTGAGCGTGAAGGAGAGATTGAGTGTGAAAGGGGAGATTGAGTGTGAAAGGGGAGATTGAGTGTGAAGGGGGAGATTGAGTGTGAACGGGGAGATTGAGCATGAGGGATTGGTTGTGCGTGAAGGTGGAGATTGAGTTGGGGCGAGATTGAGTTGGGGGGAGATGGGGAGTAAATGGGGGAGATTGAGAGTGTAGCCATCTGGGATGGCCACGTCCCGATTACAAAATGGACACTTGCAAAGAATGCAGGGAAATTGGACAATGCTAAGAAACAAGCAGGTGCAAGCTCTGTCTGTTGATTAGAACCTTAAATGCTCAGACAGGACAGAAACTACCAAACGATTTACATACTAATGAGCCATCTCCGGGGACAAAAGGGAAACATTTAGATACACAATGTTAGGACAGACTCCCTGGCGCCAGAAGAAGCTAAGACAAAGCAGACCGACAGTCACCAGGACACGCCCAGCGATCAGGGAACCACCACTCTATTGGAGGAAAATTGATACAGATGATTGGGAAAGACCCAATTAGTTGAGGCCAAGTTCAAGGCCCGCCCAAAAGCGCGCGAAGCCCTTTGCTGTATAAGAGGTATCACCCAAGGGAGAACGCCCTCCTTTGGCTTTGGCTCTCAGCGAAGAGAGAGACCAGCCTAGCAGCTACAGCAGACCAAGTAAGTTCCAAGTCAACGCACGCTACGAGATAGACGCTCCTAGTTGCTACCCTATAAACAGCTCAACCCAGCAGCCTCAGAACCGAGCAACGGCCATTGTTCCTCTGACTGGGTGGGCGCCCGAAGCTAAGTATAGGCTTTAGTAATAGTGGTAGTTTAGACATAGACATAGAATTTACAGTGCAGAAGGAGGCCATTCGGCCCACCGAGTCTGCACCGGCACTTGGAAAGAGCACCCTACCGAAGGTCCAAACCTCCACCCTATCCCCATAACCCAGTAACAACACCCTACGGGCAATTTTGGACACTATGGGCAATTTAGCATGGCCAATCCACCTAACCCGCACATCTTTGGACTGTGGGAGGAAACCGGAGAACCCGGAGGAAACCCACGCACACACGGGGAGAACGTGCAAACTCCGCACAGACAGTGACCCAAGCCGGAATCAAACCTGGGACCCTGGAGCTGTGAAGCAATTGTGCTAACCACCATGCTACCGTGCTGCCCCAGTTTAGTTTGTAAAGTTTATGCATGAGTAGATTTGAATGTGTGTAAATAAATGAGCATTGCTTTTGAACTTACTAACTGGTGTATCGAGTCATTGATCAGTATTCGGTTCTGAACCTTGTGGCGGTGTCGAAAGATACCTGGCGACTCTTGAGTAAACGTGATTAAATACAGCCAAATTAAGAAACAACCAAACGTTAGCAACGAGAACAAAGAGGGAGATTTGAAAGTGAAGGGGGCAGATAGAGAGTGAAGGGGGAGATTCAGCATGAAGGGGGGTGATTGACAGTGAAGGGAGGAGACCCGAGTGAAGAGGAGATTAAGAGTGAAGGGAGTGATGTGAGAGTGGTGGGGAGAGATTTGAAAGTGAAGGGTTGATATTGAGAGGAAATGGGGAGATTGAGAGCAAAGGGAGAGATTTGAAAGTGAAGGGGGGGATTTAGCGTGAAAGGGAAATTGAGCGTGAAGGGGGAGATTGAGTGTGAAAGGGAGGTTGAGCGTGAAGGGGAGATTGAGCATGAAGGGGAGATTGAGTGTGAAGGGGTGATTGAGAGTGAAGGGGAGATTGAGCATGAAGGGGAGATTGAGCATGAAGGGGAGATTGAGCATGAAGGGGAGATTGAGTGTGAAGGGGGAGATTGAGTGTGAAGGGGAGATTGAGTGTGAAGGGGGAGATTGAGTGTGAAGGGGAGATTGAGTGTGAAGGGGGAGATTGAGCGTGAAGGGGAGATTGAGCATGAAGGGGAGATTGAGCGTGAAGGGGAGACTGAGAGTTAAGAGCGAGATTTGAAAGTATAGTGAAACGGTTGATAGTAAAGGGGGAGATTTAAGAGGGAAGGAGGTGATTGTGAGAGTGAAACAGAGATTGAGAATGAAGTCGAGATTGAAGGGGGGAGAACAGAGATCGAAGGGGGAGATTGAAAGTGAAAGGAGAGGTTGAGCATGAAGGGGAGTGATTGACGGTGAAGGGAGGAGACATGACAGTTAACAGGAGATTAAGAGTGAAGGGGAGACATGAGGGTGAAGGGGGAAATTGAGTTGGAGGGAGATTGAGTGTGAAGGGGTGATTGAGTGTGAAGGGGAGATTGAGTTTGAAGGGGAGATTGAGCGTGAAGGGGAGACTGAGTGTGAATGGGAGTGATTGATGGTGAAGGGAGGAGACATGACAGTTAACAGGAGATTAAGAGTGAAGGGTAGACATGAGGGTGAAGGGGGAAATTGAGTTGGAGGGAGATTGAGTGTGAAGGGGAGATTACGCATGAAAGGGAGATTGAGCGTGAAGGGGAGATTAAGCATGAAGGGGAGATTGAGTGTGAAGGGGAGATTGAGCGTGAAGGGGAGATTGAGTGTGAACGGGAGTGATTGTGTGTGAACGGGGGTGATTGATTGTGAACGGGGGTGATTGACAGTGAAGGGAGGAGACTTGTGGATGAAAGGGAGATTAAGAATGAAGGGCAATTTGAGGGGTCCTGTTTGTGGATGGGTAGTTCGCGAGGCTGGGGGAGCTGGAGGAGAAGTATTGGCTCCCCCTGGGGAACACCTTTAGGTATTTACAGGTAAGGGCGTTTGCCAGGCGGCAAGTGGTGGAATTCCCGCGGCTGCTGCCACTCACAGTACAGGACAGGGTGCTCTCTCGGGGAGGAGGGGGGGGGGGGGGGGAGGTTGGAGAGGGGAAGATCTCGGCGACTTACCAGTTGACGCAGGAGGAGGAGGAGGCCTCGGTGGTGGAGTTGAAAAGTAAGTGGGCGGAGGAGTTGGGGGAGGAGATCGAAGAGGGCACGTGGGCAGATGCCCTTGGGAGGGTGTGCGAGGCTCAGCCTCATACAGTTTAAGGTACTGCACAGGGCACACATGACCGGGACAAGGATGAGCCAATTCTTTGGGGGTGAGGACAGGTGTGTTAGGTGCTCAGGGAGCCCAGCAAATCACGCCCATATGTTCTGGGCATGCCCAGCGCTGGAGGAATTTTGGAAGGGCGTAGCGAGGACGGTGTCGAGGGTGGTAGGATCCAGGGTCGAACCAGGTTGGGGGCTCGCAATATTTGGGGTTGCAGGGGAGCCGGGAGTGCAGGAGGCGAAAGAGGCCGGTATTCTGGCCTTTGCGTCCCTGGTAGCTCGCCATTCAGTGGAAGGATGTGAGGCCCCCAAGCATGGAATCCTGGATCAACGATATGGCAGGGTTCATTAAATTGGAGGGGGTGAAATTCGCCTTCAGGGGATCGGTGCAAGGGTTTTTCAGGTGGTGGCAACCGTTCTTGGACTTCCTGGCAGAACGGTAGTCAATGGTCAGCAGCAACCCGGGGGGGGGGTCTATTATATTTTTGTTTGTTTACACTGGGGGATCTGAGGCGGTGTATATATTTGCTATGTTTGCTATGTGTTAATTCGGGGTGCTAACTTATTATTTATGTATGGGGGGAGGGGGGCATGGGGGTTGTTTTATTTTGTTCTGTATTTAATTCTATTGGGTTCCTTTTTCATTTTGTTGTTGATATTTTGTGAAACCTCAATAAAAATTATTTTTTTTAAAAAGAGTGAAGGGCAATTTGAGAGTGAAGGGTTGAGATTAAGAGTGAAGGGGGACATTGAGAGTAAATGGGGGAGGTTGAGAGCGAAGGGAGAGATTTGAGAGTGTAGGGGGCAGATGGAGAGTGAAGGGGGAGATAGAGGATGAAGGGGGAGATTCAGAGAGAAGGTGGGAGATTGAGAGCGATGGGAGAGATTTGAGAGTGAAGGGGGAGATTTGAGAGTGAAGGGGGAGATTTGAGAGTGAAGGGGGGATTTGAGAGTGAAGGGGGAGATTTGAGAGTGAAGGGGGAGATTTGAGAGTGTAGGGGGCAGATGGAGAGTGAAGGGGGAGATAGAGAATGAAGGGGGAGATTCAGAGTGAAGGTGGGAGATTGAGAGCGGCGGGAGAGATTTGAGAGTTAAGGGGGAGATTCAGAGAGAATGTGGGAGATTGAGAGCGACGGGAGAGATTTGAGAGTGAAGGGGGAGATTTGAGAGTGAAGGGGGAGATAGAGAGTGAAGGGGAAATTTGAGAGTCAAGGGGAGATTTGAGAGTGAAGAGGGCGATTTGAGAGTGAAGAGGGAGATTTGAGAGTGAAGAGGGAGATTTGAGAGTGAAGGGGAGATTTGAGAGTGAAGGGGAGAGATAGAGAATGAAGGGAGAGATAGAGAGTGAAGGGGGGATTTGAGAGTGAAGGGGAGATTTGAGAGTGAAGGGGGAGATAGAGAGTGAAGGGGAAATTTGAGAGTGAAGGGGGAGATTTGAGAGTGAAGAGGGCGATTTGAGAGTGAAGAGGGAGATTTGAGAGTGAAGGGGAGAGATAGAGAGTGAAGGGGAGATTTGAGAGTGAAGGGGAGATTTGAGAGTGAAGGGGAGATTTGAGAGTGAAGGGGGAGATTTGAGAGTGAAGGGGGAGATTTGAGAGTGAAGGGGGAGATTTGAGAGTGAAGGGGGAGATTTGAGAGTGAAGGGGGAGATTTGAGAGTGAAGGGGGAGATTTGAGAGTGAAGGGGGAGATTTGAGAGTGAAGGGGGAGATTTGAGAGTGAAGGTGGGAAATTTAAGAGTGAAAGGGGTGTGACTGAGGGTGAAATGGGGAGATCTGAATGTGAAATGGGGGAGATTTGCAAATGAGGGTGGGTCACGATGTTGAGCATTGTATTTCAATGTGCAGTTTTAAAAAAAAACAACTATCAGAAGGATTTGGGAGCAGGAATGAGATTTCAAAGATGTTCAGCCAGACCCACTATTAAATAACAACAAGGATTTCTGAGGGCATCTCCGCTGTTCGCATTCTGTCCAAGCTCCATGGCAGCCATTGCTGCTTCAAGGGCAACACAGATTTACATTTATTTCTCTTCTTTGAACCAAAATTATCTTGTCCAGGATAATTTTTCCTGACTGATATCTGTGCTATAAAGAGACAGGTATAAATAAATATTTACTGCTGCAAAGTTCCAGACGAGCGATCACACAGAAGCGATGACTGTTAGAAAACACTATATTAATTTACCTACTAGAATACAACTCCTACTCCCCGAAGGGTCTCCCATGCCCAGCCCACACTGGGGCTGGGGTATTTATGTTGCAGTGAACCCTTGCTTCAGGGTGTCACTCTGCCCCCTCCTCTGGAGATAATGGGCTGGATTTTCCGGTCACCGATGCTGAAGTTGTGTTCAGCGATCGGCCTGAGAATCAGAGTCCCGACCAAATCGGGTGCGGCCATGCTTTTGCGATGCTCCGCCCCCTCCAAAGCGGCAGACTCGGAGAGTATGCCACGCCACGTATCAAGGGCCTCAGGCAATGTCTGAGGCCTGCATCCCGAGGCTCCGCTCCCGACCGGCCGAGTTCCCGACGGAGTCGGTCGAGTGTGGTCTCATCCGTAGGGAACTCGGCGTGGCGGCTAAGGACTCAGTCTAATGATGCCACAGTCAGGGGAGGGCCTATCCGTGGCCGGGGGGGGTGGGGAGACTTTACTTGGGGCTGGGGGTGCTGTGGGGGTGGTTCGGGGCACGTGAGCTGGCCAAAGGAGGCGCATTATTTTGCGGGCCGGCTCCGCGAGCGGCCTCCGCCATGTAGCACGGCACGGCCGCTGCCATGTGCTCTACGCTGCCAGCATGCTAGCCGCCAGCAAAACGGGGCATCGGTGGCCGTTTCACGCCATTTATTCTGGCGTAAAACAAAACTGTTCCCACACTGGCATGGGGCATTGCCCCAGAATCGGAGAATCCATTCCCATATTCAGGTGAGGCCTCAGGGACTCTGATATAGCAGACCCTGTGGTCTCAGGTCTGTTTATAACACCCGTCCACCCATAAGTCTGATATGCCGTCCATTTCGACAGCTGGAGGGAAAATCTCCTTCGGGCCGCTTTGCTCGGGGCTGTTTCTCAAACGACTGCTGTGCTGGGCCCGGTGGTGTGTAACGGACTGTGGAACGATGTTTCTAGGTCATGCATCTGGGTGGGTACACCGGGCAGGGGTTGGCCGCACCCACCAGATCCGTTGCGACCTCCGTTGGCGAGGTCTCCATGTATAGGGTATGTCTCCATGGATGTAGGGACATTGTTTCCATTAGCTGGGGAGACTAGGACCCGGGCGCACAGCCTTAGAATAAAAGGGAGTCACTTTAGAACAGAGATGAGGAGAAATTTCTTCAGCCAGAGAGTAGTGGGTCTGTGGAATTCATTGCCACAGAGGGCGGTGGAGGCCGGGACGTTGAGTGTCTTTAAGACAGAAGTTGATAAATTCTTGATTTCTCGAGGAATTAAGGGCTATGGAGAGAGAGCGGGTAAATGGAGCTGAAATCAGCCATGATTGAATGGTGGAGTGGACTCGATGGGCCGAATGGCCTTACTTCCACTCCTATGTCTTATGGTCCTATGGTCCGACTCGGGGGTTTGATGATTCAGCACCTCGCATCTCAAGATCGAGGAGCTTGTCCGCCATGCTGAGTATCAATGGTCGCTGCACTGGAGGAATGGCCACCACTGGACCTGGGAGCTTCAGCTTTCCCTCGAGGACCTGTAAGGCACGGCTGTGGAGGTGGTCCACGTGCCTATTCGGTTCCTTTCCCTGCACGAGTTCAGGCGCAATCGTCGCACCACTATCACCATGATCCACAATGCCCATCGCCAAAATTCCTGACCGAAACCATGTCGCCCACAGGAAATTCCCTCACGGGCCTGCTTCGGAGTTCTCCTGCTGGTCGCGGACCTTCTCCCCAATGTCCAGCAGGATGAGGCTCAATCGTGTGTGCAGCTGGAAGCCCATCAACAACTCCGAAGATGCTACCCCGGTAGTCGCGTGAGGCGTACCCCGGTCATAGAAGAGGAAAAAGACCAGATGGTCCTCCGAGGAACCAAGGTCTGCTTCGGCATTCCTTGCTTAAAGGTCTGCACCATCTGGTCGACCAATCCATTGGAGGACAGGTGGTAAGGCGCGGTCCGATCATCTACATGAAAGCGCCGAGTTCCACGCTCGTGAAAGCCATCCATTGTCAGACACTAACACCTCGGAAACCATGGGAGCTAAAAGCTTTATGGAGCTTCACAATCGTAGCCCCCAGTGTCGTCATGGACATAGATAGATAAATGTCATAGATGTTCACAGCATGAAACAGGCCCTTCAGCCCAGCTTGCTCATGCCGCCCAGTTTCTATCATTAAGCTAGTCCCACTTGCCTGCATTTGGCCCAAATCTCTCTATACCCACGTAGCTCATGTAACTGTCTAACTGTTTTTTAAAGGACAAAATTGTACCCGCCTCTACCACTGCCTCTGACAGCTCGTTCCAGATGCTCATCACCCTCCGTGTGAAGAAATTTCCCCTCTGGTCTCTTTTGTATCTGTCTCCTCGCACCTTAAACCTATGCCCTCTAGTTCTAGACTCCTCTACCTTTGGGATGCGGTAGATGTCCATCCACTTCGAATGGGCGTCTACGGTGAGCAAGTACATGGCTCCTGACGAGAGGCTTTCTGTTTCACAATCTGTTCTTTTCTTTCATTTTGTTTCCCGTGAAATCCAAGTGGAGTCAGGACCACATTCGGCCCGGCCACTCCAATGGGTGGAGTGGAGCTGCGGAGGGAAATTTCTGGTGTTCCGGGAGAGAATGTTGGTGCTGGCTATTCCGGGTTTTGCCGCAAGTGCTCATTCGGATTGGTTGAGCTATCCACGATGCGACCCCTGCATTCTCTGAGCAATGCTGCTGGTGTTGCTATGGTGCTGAAGCGCAGAGTTTTCACTTGTGTTCTGCACCATTTTACCATTTAGAGCACAAAAATGTTTACAGGTAAACATTGTTCAAATGTGACTATTGCGACCACAGGCTCAATTCTCCAGTTTTTGTTTATTGACCAAAAATGCAATTAGCCACATCTGGATTCATATTTAGGCAGATCAGGCTGGTGGGTAACATATTGAACAACGCTGGCCAACAATTCGTTGTGTGCTGACAGCTCTGTGGAATAATCCATTTGTTAATTAATCTGTCAAATTCTGGAGGCTAAATTATAATGAACTGAGTGTCCCAGCTTCCCTGAGAAAATTACCCTTAATTCCCAGCTCTCCGAACTTTACCAGCTCATTTCTTTGATCCTGTCGGACTGATTCCAGCAGATTGTTAATTGATCTGGAGTTTGCAATGCCTCCCTGTGGCTATTGCTTATTAAATACAGATATGTCCTTGGATTCTCTTCTGGAGGGGTCACACAGAGCCTGATGGAAGTGATGAGTTGGGTGTTCTGGATCACAAACAGGTCACCAACACTTGAAGTGGTGCAACTCTATTTTATTACAAGGTTAACTATGTTAACATACTTGAACTGTGGGTAAATGCAATACCAGCTTTAACTGTTGACCCTTGCCTAGTCCTAACCAGGTGATGCACTCAGCACATGGTGAATGTCTGTGTTGCAGGCTGTGAGCTCTTTGACAGGAAGCTTTCAGTTTCACAATCTGTTCTTTTCCTTCATTTTCTTTTTTTCCATATCAATGCTAAAAGAGACATTGGCAAAATGTTAGCCTACAGTAGGTTGAGTGCCAATGAACCTCTTCCTACTGGGGCAAGTCTCAGTGTCAAACAGGACAGCAAAGCTGTGAATAGTTTGCTTCAGCCTGAAACAATGGTCAGAAAATGGGATTTGTTCAGGGACGAACACATTTTGTGGTGGAGATGGAAATGGCTTTGATCTTCCAAACATTTTGGTGACTAAAATTGGTGGCATAGTGGCACAGTGGTTAGCACTGCTGCCTCAGCACAAGGGACCCAGGTTCGATTGCAAACTTGGGTGACTGTGTGGAGTCTGCACGTTCTCCCCGTGTGTGCGTGGGTTCCCTCCGGGTGCTCCAGTTTCCGCCCACAGTCCAAAGATGTGTCGGTTAGGTGGATTGGCCATGATCGATTGCCCCTGAATGTCAAAATGTTTATGGGGATAGGGTGGTGGTTGTGGACCTAGGCGGAGTGCTCCTTCGGAGGCTTGGTACAGCCTCGATGGGCTGAATGACCTCCTTCTGTACTGTAGGGATTCTATGATTCAGTGATCCAGGACTGGTTGTTAAACAAATGACAATTTTAATATGACAACACTGGAAGTGGAGTTCCAGAGAGGGGCTGGTGTGAGTCCAGTTGGATGTTATCAGCATGCGTGTGGAACCTAACACTCTGTTTCTGATAGGCAGCATGCTGGTGCAGTGGTTAGCACTGCTGCCTACAGCGTTGAGGTGCCGGGTTTGATCCCCGTCCTGGATCACTGTGTGGAATTTGCACATTCTTCCTGTGTTTGCATGGGTTTCATCGCCCACAACCCAAAAATGTGTAGAGTAGGTGGATTGGCCACGATAAATTGCCCCTTAATTTGAAGAAAAATAATTGGGTACTAAAAATTTTTTTAAAACACTCTGCACTGGATTCTCCCAAATTGGGACTATGTCCCCACGCTGGCGTAAAAACGCTGGAGTTTTACTCTAGAGATTCCTGCAAAGAAGATCAGATAATTCAATGCCCTGCACGGGGCTAGCAGGGACCGGAGTAATTCACGCAGCTTTAGCTGTGGATACGAGTCTCCGCACGACCGGTTTAGAGTCCCCGCATGCGCATAGCGGAGGCCTCCAGCGGCCATGCCGAGCTCCATGGCTGATTCGGACCGCGGAGGCAGACATAAAAATTAGAACCCCGATCTGATATTAACCCTGGCCGCCTATAAGGCCCCCTCGGTGTCCGATCCCCCAGCACCCACCACGGCGGCCGCGGACTGAGTCTCCAGCCGCCACGCCAGCATCCCGACCGGCAATACCGGGTTAGTTCCATGTTGTCGGGAACTCGTCCGGTCGGGAGTGGAGGATCGCTGGGCTTGCCTCTGTCAATGGCCACCTAGCTGCGCAGTGTACTCCGCAATCTCGCCAATTCTCGGGTCCCGGAGAATTGCGGGACCGGCACTGGGCCCGATTTCAGCGTGAAAATGGATTCTCCTCCCCCGCGCCGAACGCGATTTTGGCACGGGGCTGTGGAGAATCCAGCCCTCTGTTTTTGACCATGTTGCCAAGGAGCAGCATTGTGGATGAGAAATATGAGGGGGTCGGCATGCGGGAGGTGATGGGGGTGGTCAGTGTCATAACATACACCAATATATCATGGTGCAGACACACACTGATGGACACACAGTGGGACCAATCAACACACACAACACCGCAGCCAATCACCAGTGAGAGCACATGCACTATAAAGACAGGGGGCATCAGAGTTCCCGCTCATTCGAGCTGCAGCTAGCTAGGAGGACAGAGCTCACAGCCTGCAACACAGACATTCACCATGTGCTGAGTGCATCGGCTGGTTAGGACAAGGCAAAGGTCTTTAGTTAAAGCTAGTATCGTATTAACCCACAGTCTAAGTAAGTTTAAACAGTTAATGATTCAATAAAATAGTGTTGCACTATTTCAAGTGTTGGTGGCCTGTATATGATCCAGAACACCCAACACATCAGTCAGGACACACCACAGGTAACGCTATGGGAGTGGGCAGGTAAGTCATTCCAACACAGTCTCTGGCTATAACTGGATCGATAGAAAAGGAGCCAGGTCAGTCAGTGGCACCATATTGCAACATGGGAGCAAGGTGTTGGGGGAGTCTGGTGGCAAAGGATGTGGACTGGTCTAGAAGGATGAGGAGGGAGTGTTTCCCACCATCACTGTGGCAGAGGGATGTCATTTGTTTCTTTGTAGCAAATTTGATACTGTGGAACTAACTCACATTGACTGGAGGGAGCTTTAGGAAAAATGGGACAAACACATGCTCGAGGACTTTGAAGAGAAATGGGAGATTGGAGAAGTGATGATAGTTTACAAGATGCTGCAGTCAAAGGTAAACATAGGAACAGGAGAAGGCCATTCAGCCCCTTGAGCCTGCTCTGCCATTCAATACAATCATGGCTGATTGGGCACTTCAATGCCTTTTACACCCCTATCCCCATAACCCTTTACATTATTGTTTTATTTTTTGTGGAGTGTTCTGATAACAGAAGATTTGAAGATAGACAGGACAACACCTGGAGAAGAGAGAATAGTTAACATTCTCAGCTAATGTGGGGATGAAGAGAGGAAGTGGATTTGTTAGCAATATAGTGGGAATAGGGGGCGTGATTCTCCGACCCCCCGCCGGGTGGGAGAATTGCCGGGGGGCGGCGTGAATCCCGCTCCGACGCCGGCTGCTGAATTCTCCGGCGCCGGTTTATGGGCGGGGGCGGGGATAGCGCCGCGCCGGTTGGGGGCCGTTGGCAGTGCCCCCCCCCGGAAATTCTACGGGCCCCGATGGGACGAGCGGCCACCCGTTTTCGGCCAGTTCCGCCGGCGTGAAATAGACAACGTCCATCCTGACGAGACCTGGCTTGGAGGGCGGTTAGCAGGGTCCACGAGGGGGCGCGGGGAGATCCTGCCCCGGCAGGGGTGTGGGGGGCCCACGGTGGCCTGGCCCGCACTGGGGGCCCACCGATCTGCGGGCGGGCCTGTGCCGTGGGGGCACTCTTTCCCTCCGCGCCGGCCTCTGTCAACCTCCGCCATGGCCGGCGCGGAGAAGAAACCCCCTGTGCATGCGCAGGAAACCTGCCAACGGTTCTGCGCATGCGCCAGAACACACTGGCAGTCCTGCGCATGCGCCAACTCGCGCCGGACGGCGGAGGCCCTTCGGCGGCAGTTAGTGCGGCACCAACCCCTCCAGCGCCGGCCTGGCCCGCGAAAGTGTGGAGGATTCCGCAACTTCCGGGCGGCCCGACGCCGGAGTGGTTCACGCCGCTCTTTGGCGCCGGAAGGGGCCAACCCGCCAATTCCGGGAGAATCCCGGCCAGGATCCAGATAGTGGGAGGTAGATATCATGGATAAAATGACAGATTAAAATGATCAGGTTTTTCCATTTTTAAACAACATTTTTATTGGAGATTTTCAGTTTTTACCGAGTAACGTCTCAGGTGTATCTAATATTTACAAACAAGTTTGTGTCGTAATTACAATGTTTTTTACACAAGGTCCCCCTTCCCTTTCCCCCCCCCCGCTCCCTCAATGGTAGTTTAATTCCCTCTGAGTGTTGCCGTCTGCCCTGGTGTTGTGCTCCACTTCTTTCTGCTGGGGCTTTTAATTTTTATTGTTAGGTGTGGAATCATGATCTTCTCTCGCCTGCTTTGAACAAAGTGGATAGCGTATAAGTAATGGGTGGTTGTTTGGGATCCACACCACTGGTGCCCTCCTGGAACTGGTGGCTCCCTCTGCACTTTGCAGAGAAGTGGAACAGAATTGTGTACATACCATATGGTGCAGCTAACCCGCCCTTCTTAAAGGCAGGGTGTCCATCTTAAAGGCAAGCTGCATTGAAGAATATCATTAAATGATGAAAAAGTGTGCACGAGTGCAGACAGAAGGTTTTAGGATGAAGGATACACATTGGATCCATTAGTGCTTGAGGTGGGCAGGACACAAGATGCCATAGTTCAATGGGGGACCAAGAGGCCCTCAAGAACCACCCTCAGAAATGGGTGGGAGAAATTGACCAGGGAGGGTGACTTCTGGCATCTGGACCCATGGATCTGGATGTTTAATAATCTCATGCAACTGCTCAGTGAATGCATCCTCGCATGGGGTGATGTATAGGGGAACACACCAAGGTGCATTGGTTGGCCTGTCAGCCTCCTATCATTGCCAAGGAGCATGAAGGAGTTCAGTTTTGACACAACCTGTTCCAGGTGCAGAGGAACAACTGCTTGCCTGATACCTATTGCAGCCTTTGTGTGATCAGGACATCTACCACTCCTCTGCCTTCAAGGTCGGAATGCAACAACACTTCCTGTGAACTCCAGGATCTCATTACAGCCCCTCCAAAAACACTCGATGGTACCTCCGGGGGCGCTGCCACAGAAAAACTCTTGAAAAATTCCCTTACCTACAACTTTGTGTCTGGCCCTTTAAATAACACTCGTACAGGGCCCACCTTCCAGTCAAAAGCAAGAAGATGCTGCCTGGACCTCTATGTCCACATATGGATATCCTGTGTCGCATTGGGATATCAGAATGTCTTTTTGAAGCTACCCAGTGGAGGTGTGGGCCCTCCTCCCCCCTGGGGGCAACGCTATGGGTATGAATTTTTCTCCCTAAGTGTTTCGCTTTTCACTGAAAGATTGGGGTGGGATCGATGTATCACATTGACCTTCCACTAGAACAGTTCACAGAGCACAGCCTGATTGAGACTCATATCAGGCATTGCAGCTTGTTCATGTGCAACATAGCAATCTATCCAATGCTTTAATACTCTGTAAACAGTCACATTCTCATCACAGACCCACCCGCCAATGAGATGCACTCACATGGATAGTTCACATCTTCCTTTACAGTCATACTGGTTCCCATTAGAGATCTCAGAGGGTCAGGTGCCTGCTCATCTCGTGGTGTCTCACTGTGCCCCTCACACTGACTGGAGATTTCTGAACCGTGCATTGTTTAATATTCTATATCCTACATTTTATAAGTTACAGTTGACTCAGTCAGCAGCTTTTCTGCCAGTCAGTCAGAGGGTTGAAGTCTCACTCCAGCATTTTGGGACACTCTCTGGGCTGACTCTTTGCTTCAGGAAATGATGACCTTTGGATGTGGCATCCACCTCAGGTGGATGTTAAATATTCCAGGGAACAATTTAAGTATTGTGGTAATACCAGGTATTGCGGTACCTGAGAGGTGGATGACCATTGGTTAGGCCCAGGAGTCTACCATTGGCTGATGTACATAGCTCCGCCCTGAGAGGCAGAGTATAAGAACCGATGCCGTCCCAGCAGCCTTCACTTTCTGTATCGAAGCTGCTGGGGAAGAGTTCTAGCAGATTAAAGCCTATTAGTTATGACTCACCTTGTCTTGAGAGTAATTGATTGCGCATCAAGTATGTTCCACCATATTATGGTTTTGGAAGGGTACAGATGATAGCCGCTGGACTAATTCCAAGTCAAATACATCTTAGTTATCGCGAGAGATAGAGAGAGCTCGACTATCCATTTTAGAATATCAGCCATGATTGAATGGCGGAGCAGACTCAACGGGCCGAGTGGCCTAATTCTGCTCCTATGTCTTATGGTCTTACATAAAAGTGCACATTCAGAAAGTGATCTGATTGTGGTGCACACACTGTTGGAGGGAATAGGAGTGAGAATACTGGAAATATTCAGCAGGTCTAGCAGCATCTGTAGCAACGGAAAGCAGAGTTAATATTTTGAGTCTGTATGACGCTTCATCGGAACTAAAGAGAGGGAAGATGTGTTGGATATTATACTGATAGTTGGAAGAGATTGCAACAAGGTGAGGCAACATTATGAACAAGAGATAGATGGCCCAGTGTCGAGGAGGGAGGGGTGTCGGGGGGGAGGGAGAGTTTTTAAAATGAGACTATAACGTTTGGGATATTAAAAAAGGGTTTTACAATGTAGGAGAAAGGTTACAGTCTGAAGTTATTGACTCCCAAAGTTGAGTGCTGTAACGTGCCTAATCAGAAGATGAGGTGCTGTTCCTCCAGTTTGCGTTGGGCTTCACTGGAGCATTGCAGCAGGTCAAGGAAGAACATGTGCACATGAGGACAAGGTGCCGAGTTAAAATGGCAAGTGACATAAATGCTTGCAGACTGAGCAAAGGTGTTCCACAAAGCAGTTGCCCAGCTTGCATTTAGTAGAAGTGACCGGTGGAGGGAATAGATGGTGTTTGGATTAATGGTTAAATCTTACAAGTAACTAGGCTTAGGAGGACAAGGAGGACAAGATCTATCTTAGGGGACAGGAGGTGGTTCTTTTCCCAGAGTGCCTCACTGAAACATGCTGCCTACTCATGTTGATTCAGGCGAGAGCTCGACCTGTTTCTGACTGGGGTGGAGATCTCCTCTTCAAAAGTTCAGGGCCACAGTGATCTCCTCGTCTGATTTTACTCGCCCACGGAGAGGAATTTAGCAAATTATTCCCTCTGCCAATCAGCCTGTGTAAGTTTATCTATGTTTTGCCACTTCCAGGGTGTCACGTATTTTTGGGTAGGGTGGAGAGTGTATATATTGCGACACACAAAGTATACATAAAGGGGGGAAATGGAGCGGTGGTGGCAGTGTTGTGGGCTAGGATACAAGTTAGTGTGGGTGAGCCCGGAAGTAGTGAGTAGTTGGAGACAGGTCTGGTGACTTGGGTGCAGATAAAAAGTGGGCATTCTGAAAGGCCCATTTGAAAGTTGTTCATCCATTGTGAAGTTCCTGTGCTTCAGAGGAAACATCTCTGACTTATCAGGTCTGTCCAAGGTGTAAATGTTGACCAACTGTTAACTGATCCAGGAATGTATGGCCCATCATGGGTTTTCCCTATGTGAGAATTGTATTTGTTGCTGCTTATTCGCAGTGTACTGTACTGAAGAGTGGAGTGGATTCTCAATTCACAGCCATGGAGATGGCATGGTCTTGCGAGCACTGTCTGGTACACATATTCTGCAGTCATGTGGTGAGCTGCCCAAACTGGGTAGATGGATGGATGATGAACAATACTGTAACATCCACCCTTTTGCCACCCATCTATCAGGATGCACCCAGACTGTTGACCCTTGACCAGGTCACTCACAACTGCACACTCTCATGGTTTAAGCCTGTAACTAAGGGTAACCAGTAGGGCTGTCAGTGGTCACAGAGAACATCATCCTACCTGAGAGTCACAACCACAACATACATGGCACAAAGCATTTGCACAGAGCCATTTTCTCCGCCACACCTTCCCAGTAATCATTAAATAATGTGGTGAAAATGGTTCATGCATGTAAGCAGACAAAAATTAATGAGAGCATTGTAATCAGATTCACTCACAACCCTCTTCACCATATACTTTTATAAATTGAATGTCACTCAGAGGAGATATGGGGGAAGGGATGGGTCCAGCTGCCCCACACTTTTCTGACCAGGACCGTCACCTTTTGGTGGAAGAGGCCCAGAAGAGGAGAGCAGTCCTCTACCCAGCTGGCCAATATAATATCCCTGCAGCAAGCCAGGAGGTCTGGATTCAAATGGCAGCTGCGGTGAGCAGGAGACCATCTGCCCTCATGGAGTCAGTGCAGGAAAAGGCTCAATGACCTGCTCCGGTCCAGCAAGGTGAGTAACCTGACCTCATCCACACAGCTCCAGGGGCAGAGGAAGCTGCAGCTAGGCTGTGAGGCCTGGAACATATCTCTGCTCCAGCAGCTCATGCAGGTGAGCATGTGATACACAGAAATAGTGAAGAGAAATATTCCTCCATGCAATATTTACCAGGCTAACATGGAATTGCCTTCTTGCTGCAATCGAAAAGGGTGAAAAACATCATGGGGATGGCCCAGACTGGGGGTGGGTCAGCCTGGCTGCCGGCTGAACAGATTGCCAAGGAGTAGTTGTCTGTTGGTGATAGTGAATCGCCGGTAGCAAGTGATACAAATCGAGTTAAAACCTTTGGAACATGATGGTAATGAGGTTTACTGAGCAGAAGGGGTGTTGTCATGAGAGAGAATGCAGGGCAGCACGGTGGCACAGTGAGCAGCACTGCAGCCTCACGTCGCTGATGTCCCAGGTTCGATCCCGGCTCTGGGTCACTGTCCGTGTGGAGTTTGCACATTCTCCCCGTGTTTGCATGGGGTTCGCCCCCACAACCCAAAAGATGTGCAGGGTAGGTGGATTGGCCACGCTAAATTGCCCCTTAATTGCAAATATGAATTGGGTACTCTAAATTTATCATTTACAAAAATGAGAGAGAATGCAAGGGTGAGGTTGCATCATCAGGGCAGTGCAGACATGGTTAAAGGCATTGGCGTGCATCAGAGCGTGTTTTCATAAACGGAAGGGCTATATCTAAATATCTCCTTTTGTATCTCACATAGGTCTCAACTCTGCTCCTGTACCAGCCCCCGGGCCAGATCATCCCTCAGGCACCAAGAGAGGAAGAGGTGACTGACCTGGTAGCATCACATCTGACTTCCTCACAATCCGCCAACTCAGATACCTGGGGCGGGATTCTCTGCCAGCGGGATTCTCCATTTTGCCGGCGCCCAGGGGTTTCCCGACGGCGTGGGGCTGCCCCACAATGGGAAACCCCATTGACCGGCAGGTGTAACGGAGAATCCCGCCGGTGGGTCGGGCCAGAAATGTGGTGTGGCGGGGCGGAGAATTCCGCCTCTCAACATTGGAGAGATGCAGCGAGTGTGTAAAGTCAATGGACACCTCAACAGCATGTAGTCAGAGATATCTGTGCACTGTCCTCCTTGGAGGAAGGAGGAAAGTCACAATGGTGTTCCAGTGGGCAGGAACATGGAGAGTCAGGAGTCACCTTTTGGGACATGGTATTTGGACAATCGGCAGCAGATCTGTGGACATCTGACGTCATTGCCTGAGGCAGTGGGAGTTCTTAGATTGTGATTCCATCACTGTCATGAGTTCCACATTGTTCCAGGCACTCAACCATTTGAAAGTTCTCCTCAGTGTACCACAACTATCCCTGATGTCTTTGTGGGGTATGTTGCAGAGCTCCACCTGAATGTTTGCGGCACCTTTAAAATGCTGTTACATAAACTGAAGTAGTTTTAAGTGATGTATATTTGTATTGTTAAATATTTGAAATAAGGTATTGTGGTATTATAGGTATTACGATACCTGATAGGCTGGAGCACCATTGGTGGAAACTGTATGCCTTCTATTGGTTAGGATATATGGTAGCTCCGCCCTGCTATGCGGGGTATAAGAGCCCATGCTGCCCCAGCAGCCTTCATTCTGTACCTGAGCTGCTGGGGGAAACATCTAGCTTATTAGAGCCTTCAGTTGGACTACAACCTCACTTTAGTGGTCATTAATCGTGCATCAATTTAATAAGCTAGTTTTTTAAGAAGAAAGGATGGAGCTCCGAATCAAGCCGGAGTGTCTGCAACGTAGCCCCCACGCGGCGAACTCAGCGGCAATCTTTAAGCACTGGCTGGCGTGCTTTAAAGAGTATCGCGGGACGGCCGAAAACACACCCACGGGAGAGCAGAAACTGCAAGTCCTGCACTCAAGGGTGAGCCCGGAGATTTACACCCTCATCGAGGAAGCGGAAAACTTCGATGCAGCAATAGAGCTGCTAAAAGGACACTATATTCGCCCGGTAAACCAGGTCTACGTCCGGAACCTGCTTGCAACAAGGCGACAAACCCCTGGGGAATCGCTGGAAGAATTCTACCGTGCACTCCTGGTGTTGGGGAGAAGCTGCAGCTGCCCGCAAGTTTCGGCGAGCGAACACACTGAACTCTTAGTCCTGGACTCTTTCGTGGCAGGTATGCTATCCTCACAAATCCGCCAGCGACTGTTAGAAAAAGACACTCTGAGTCTCAGGGAGGCACAGGCCCTTGCAGGCTCCCTGGACGTGGCCTCCAGGAACGCCAGCGCTCTCGTTCTCGACCGCGCGGCAGCCCCCTGGGCAGCGTGGAGCCCCTCCGCGGCCGTCCCCGACTCTTCCCCCTTCCCCCACAGGCCTGCGCTGCAAGGCGGCCTGGCAACCCCGGGGGGCCCCGCTGCTACTTTTGCAGGCAGGCCAAGCACCCCCGCCAGCGCTGCCCAGCCCGCACGTCCACGTGCAAGGGATGTGGCAAAAAGCGCCATTTCGTGGGGGTATGTCAGGCCCGTGCGGTTGCCGCGGTCTCCGGCGGCGAATGCGGACCACAACCACAAACTTCTCCACAGTCCCTGTGCGGCCAGCGGTCGCCGCCATCTTCACATTCCAGGGCCACGTGTGGACCCCGGGCGCCGTCATCTTGTTGCAGCGGACGCCACGCCGCCATTTTGTGCACCCCCAGACATGTGCGACCAATGGGAGCCGCCATCTTGGATGAAGCCCCAGGACCCCAGCTCAGCTGACCATGCACTGCCCGAAGAGAACTCTCAACTGCTGCGATTAGCCTCGGTGACCCTGGATCAGTCCCAGCCACGAACACTCTCAACTGCTACAACGGCCATATTCATCAACGGGCACGAGACGTCCTGCCTAATGGACTCTGGGAGCATGGAGAGCTTCATACACCCCGACACGGTAAGGCACTGTTCTCTCCTCATCCACCCCGTTAATCAAAAAATCTCCCTGGCCTCCGGTTCACACTCAGAGGAGATAAAGGGGTTTTGTGTAGCAAACCTCACAGTCCAGGGAAGGGAGTTCAAAAATTTCTGTCTCCGCGTCCTTCCCCACCTCTGCGCGGCTACACTCCTGGGTTTAGACTTCCAGTGTAACCTCCAAAGTCTAACCTTCAAATTCGGCGGCCCGATACCCCCCCTTACTGTCTGTGGCCTTGCGACCCTTAAAGTTGACCCACCTTCCCTGTTTGCGAATCTCACCCCGGATTGCAAATCCGTCGCCACCAGGAGCAGACAGTACAGTGCCCAGGACCGGATATTTATTAGGTCAGAGGTCCAAAGGCTACTGAGGGAAGGGGTCATTGAAGCCAGTAACAGCCCCTGGAGAGCTCAAGTAGTGGTGGTAAAGACCGGGGAGAAGCATAGGATGGTCATCGACTACAGTCAGACCATCAACAGGTTTACGCAGCTGGACGCGTACCCTCTCCCCCGCATATCTGACCTGGTAAACAGGATTGCGCATTATAAGGTCTTCTCCACGGTGGATCTCAAGTCCGCCTACCACCAGCTCCCCATCCGCACTAGTGACCGCAAATACACTGCCTTCGAGGCAGATGGGCGGCTCTACCACTTCTTAAGGGTTCCCTTCGGTGTCACCAACGGGGTCTCGGTGTTCCAGCGCGAGATGGACTGAATGGTTGTCCGGTACGGTTTACGGGCAAAAGTCCCGTATCTAGATAATGTCACCATCTGCGGCCACAACCAGCAGGACCACGACACCAACTTCCGAAAATTCCTCCAGACTGCAAAAATCCTTAACCTTACATCCAACAAGGAAAAATGCGTGTTTAGCACAGACCACCTAGCCATCCTCGGCTACGTAGTGCGAAATGGAGTTATAGGCCCCGACCCTGAACGCATCTGTTCCCTTATGGAGTTCCCCTTCCCTCACTGCTCCAAGGCCCTGAAGCGTTGCTTAGGGTTTTTCAGGTACTATGCCCAGTGGGTCCCCAACTATGCGGACTAGGCCCGTCCCCTGATCCAATCCACAGTTTTTCCCCTGTTGATAGAGGCCCGCCAGGCCTTCAGCCGCATCAAAGCAGACATTGCAAAGGCCACAATGCATGCCATCGATGAGTCCCTCCCCTTCCAGGTCGAGAGCAATGCGTCCGACGTAGCTCTGGCGGCCACACTCAACCAAGCGGGCAGACCCGTGGCCTTCTTCTCTCGTACCCTCCATGCTTCCGAAATCTGCCACTCCTCAGTCAAAAAGGAGGCCCAGGCCAAAGTAGAAGCTGTGCGACATTGGAGGCATTACCTGGCCGGCAGGAGATTCACTCTCCTCACTGACCAACGGTCGGTTGCTTTCATGTTCGATAATGCACAGCGGGGCAAGATAAAAAACGACAAGATCTTGCGGTGGAGGAGCGAACTCTCCACCTACAACTACGAGATCTTGTATCGTTCAAGGAAGCTAAATGAGCCTCCTGACGCCCTGTCCCACGGCACATGTGTCACCGCACAAGTGGACCGCCTCCGAGCCCTCCACGAGGACCTCTGCCACCCGGGGGTCACTCGCTTTTTCCATTTTGTCAAGACCCGCAACCTGCCCTACTCCATCGAGGAGGTCAGGACAGCCACCAGGGACTGCCAAATCTGCGCGGAGTGCAAACCGCGCTTCTACCGGCCAGATAAAGGCTTCCCGTCCCTTTGAATGCCTCAGTATGGACTTCAAAGGCTCCCTCCCCTCCACCGACTGCAAATCGTACTTCCTGAACGTGATTGATGAGTACTCCCGGTTCCCATTCGCCATCCCCTGCCCCGACATGACTGCAACCACCGTCATCAAGGGCCTCCATAGCATCTTTGCACTGTTCGGGTTCCCCGCTTACATACATAGTGATAGCGGGTCCTCCTTTATGAGCGACGAACTGCGTCAATTCCTGCTCAGCAAGGGCATCGCCCTGCTGATTTTAAGATAGATTTATAGCTGTATGTTTATTTCCTTGTTGTTTAGTGGAAGATTGAGTTGTAGTGTAAACTGTTCTCTATGGGTGTGAAGTTAAAAAGTTTAATAGCGTATTCATAATAAAGTTTTGTTTGAGATATACCAAAGTCCTATATTTTTCATGAAATTACTCCTGGCGTGAAACATTTTTCAACACAGTCTCATAAATAAACTAAAATATTGAAGTTTTGGTCCAGTATCTTAGCCACTGTTGGTGTCTGGTTTGGGATCATAATATCTGCATCTCTGCTGATTCTAACCCTGTCCTCAAGCAGCACACCAGGAAACCTGAGGCCAAGATACTGGCATATATTTAAGAGCATGATAACTGGCAATTATACCCCCAGCACCCTGACACACTCTCCTCATGAATACTGAAGACGACTATATTTCCCTCGACTGCCGCTTCAACATGGTATAGACTGACATTCTGACCTTTCTAATGTATCAGCTCAGCTGCGCACTCATCATGAACCTACTGGGCTGTTAGAGAGAGCTGATTCAGTCTTGCTGTAACAACCCTCTCATTACAGGTTCTTGCTGACTGTTGCTCATCTCCTGCTTCTCAGACTGCTCATTATTACAATTGTTCATTAACAATCCCTTCATTATTAAAGGCAGCCCTGTAATTATTTTTGCCATCTCTTTGTGCCAGGCTTGTGTTACTTTGTACAGATAACACAGTGCCTATTCCTACCTATGACGAACAGATTAATAAAACCGAGTACAGCTCAGACTGCAGTGTTGAAGCAACTTTGAAATTATATTGGATCACACTAGTACAGAGAGCACACTGAGTCACACACAAACACACACTTACATTTAAGACACATGTGCATATAGACATAGGCACACACACACACACATACAAACAGGCGCACTGACACCACGCACATACACACATGGGCACAGACACATGCTCACACACAGGCATACACGCATGCAGTCATACATCCATATACATACAGGCACATGCACAAATACAAATGCAGACACACGTACACAGACACACACAGGAATACACACAGGCATATACACACAGAAACAGACAAACTCAGGCACACCTGGACACTTACAGACACATATGCACATTGACACACACCAGTCACATGCACACATACACATAAACAGGTATGCACACACAGACACATGTACACCCACACAAACAGATACACACACACACACACACACACACACACAAATAGAGACATACACATGCACAGATACACATACAAACGCAAAGACACATGCACAAATAGACACATACAGACACAGACACAGATACAACACAAACATACCCCAAAACACAATCCAGAGACATGCACACAAACAGACACCCAGGGATTCATGTACACACACACACACTGACCTATAGACATAGATGCACACAGATAAGATAGAGATATTCATTGGAGAGATGTCGCCGTAGAGGTAGTGGCAGGTAATAGGGAAGGCAAATGGAATGTTGGTCATGATTTTGAAGAGAATGGAGTAGAAAAATAAGGAAGTATTGTATACAAGGTACTAGTTAGACCACACTTGGAATACTGTGAACAGCTTTGGTCTCCTTATCTAAGGAGAGATATACTAGCATTGGAGGGAGTCCAGAGAGAAGGTTCAGTAGATTGATCCCACTTATGGAGGGATTTTCACATGAGGAGAGGTTGAGTAGGTTGGGCCTGTACTCATTGGAGTTAAGAAGACTGAGAAGCCACCTTATTCAGACAGATAGGATTCTCAGGGGCTTGACAGGGTAGATACTGAGAGGTTGTTTCCCTTGTGGCAGCGTCTAGAACCACAGGGCATTATCTCAGAGTAAGGGGTCGTCCATTTAAGGCGGAGATGAGGAGAATTTCTTCTCTCAAAGGGCAGTGAATCTGTGGAATTCTTTACCGCAGAGAGCTGTAGAGACTGGGTCGTTAAGTATGTTCAAGACTGAAATAGACAGTATTTTAAGCAGTAAGGAAATCAAGGGATATGAGTATAAGGTGAGAAAGTGGAGTTGAGGATTATATTAGATCAGTCATGATCTCATTCAGTGATGGAGCAGATTCAAAGTAGGCAGGTCGACTGGCCTACTTCTGCCCCAAGTCATGTGGTCTAAGCCCCACCGGGGCTGCCAGGTGCCAAGTCAGGTTGCTTAACAGACCCGCCTCAGTGCTGTTGGTCATGGTACCAGTGGGGAAAAATAACACAAAGGCTCTCCAGCCCTCACCCTTACACCACTTTCAACCTCCAGTCACTCCCCTATTCCCCATCTATCAATCATATTGGACGGCAGCTTTTCAAGAAGGGACTTCCTCCCGAGTGTGAAATGGCTGCGGGGCACTGAGTCGGCGGGGATGTGTTTCATTTGCGAAGCTAGGACCTGCTATTTGAAAAATTCAAACCAATGTTGTGGTGATTATACATCACTGTAAGGACACAAAGGGTTAATGTACATACACTACACCTAGCTAGTCACTAGAGGGAACACCAGAGACATGACACACAGACAGTCAACCAATAGGTCAGTCAGCTGGAACACGACCAATGGGCAGTCACGATACACACAGAGGTGACACTACCACAGGAGGGCATTACACCAACCCATATAAAAGGACACATCACACATGCTCAGTCTCTTTCCAGTGGAGACTCTCAGTGAGTACAGACACAGGGTTGATTGAACATCACCCACCACATGGATTGTAGCAGACTGGTTAGTCAGTCTGAGTAGCTATAGCAGGATTAACAGTAGAGTCGAAACCAAATAGGGGAATTGTTAATAGTTTAATAAACATGTTAAAGCTATCTCCAATTCTGAACCTTCCTTTGACAGAGTGCACATCAAGGAAGCAGCTTATGCTACGTCAAGAGCATAACAAAACAAATGTGTTTTTTTTGTGCTGTTTGTGGAAGGGTAAATATTGGACAGGACACTAAGGAGAATTCTCCTGATCTTTGAATCCTGCCATGGAATCTCTTATGCCTCATGCGAAAGACAGCATGCCCAACAGTGCAGCGCTCCCTCAGTATTGCATTGCAATGCCAGCCTGGATTATGTGACCAAGTCACTGGGGCTAGGACTTGAACTCACCCACTTTCGGGTAAGACTGTCACAGAGCCCAGGCTGCCACCCTGGAAATGCATGCACATAGCACAGTGAATTAATGCCACAACTTCAATTTCAATTCATCCTGTTGCACCATGTCATCACCTTTTTAAATAGAATCCCTCCAGTGCAGAAGGAGGCCATTCAGCCCACCGAGTCTGCACTGACTCTCCGAAAGAACACTCTTCCGAGGCCCATTCCCCCACCCTATCCCCATAACCCCACCACATTGATCATGGTGAATGGCCAATCCACTTATCATTCTTTGGACTGTAGGAGGAAACCGGTGCACCCGAAGGAAACCCACGCAGACACAGGGAGAACGTGCAGACTCCACACAGACAGTCATGCAAGACCGGAATCGAACCCGGATCCCTGGTGCTGTGAGTGGGCAATGCTAACCCCGGTGCCACCATGCCGTCCTTGCAGACTAAATAAAGGGGCTGAGTGTCCATGGGATGAGCCACGTGGCTAGAAAATGCAGCAGTCAAAGCCCTCACAGAGAAAGGAAAATCTCCTGGCGACGGGAACAGGACAGGTTGGGTCAGGGAGTGTGAAGGCAGTGAGATAGAGAGAGATAGAGAGCAGGTTGAGTGTGGTGAGAGATCCGTGATGTGTTGGGTTGGCTGGGTCGATGTGGACTGCACTTGATGCAGTGTAGCAAGAGACAGACCTCCAACACTTGATAAGATGCAACACGATTTTATTTAACATCTAAACTATTATACATGTTCAACTGTGGGTTGACACTATGCTGACTTGACTGGAGACCTGATACTAGCCTAACCAGATTTACCAGCTACCACATGGTGTTTGCACTGGCCAGCTCGCTAACTCTGACTGTCTCAGAGGCTGGGTCCCGAGAGAGAGTGGGAAACTGGTGCCCTCTGGCTTCATAGTGGTCGTGTCCTGTCTGGTGATTGGCTGCTCTGTTCTGTGTGCTTACTGGTCATCCTGTGTGTCAATCACTGCCTGTCTGCACTCCATTATATACATAGATGTATATTATGACATGTGTGTTGAGATAATAAATATTAAGGTGCATGTGTGTGTGGATGTGTATATGTGCGTGACTATATACAGAATGTGCTAAAATAACCTTATGTACACAGGAAGGTGTCGCTAGTGCAGATACAGAGCAGATGAAACGGTAAAAAATGATATTTACAGAGGTCAAAACGATAAGGTAACACAGTTGTGCAAGAGTTCAGTTTATAAGTTTAGTCTCTGCGGCGGGCGACGAATTCTGGTTGACCGCCTCAAGGGTGGATCAGGGGCCGCCTGCACTTGGATAGGCGGGACCGCCGCCAATGCGGTGGTCGAGAGGTCGGCAGGATTGCTGGTAGATCGGTGGCCTCGTCCTTGATGTTGTAAAACTGGGGACACTGTCCCTTCTGCCAGCCATTCGTGAGGTGCTGCATCACACGCTGTAGCAGAGAATCCTTGGCCATTTCCTCACGAATTTGGATGACCCTCTCATCAGTGGGCGGAAGGTTGGAGGCACACAATTCCACCTGCACATCGATTTAGCAGACAAAGCCAGTTTGTTCACACGGTGTGGTGATAGACCTGGAAAGGGCATCTGCAACAATGAGTTCTTTGCCTGGCGTGTAGACAAGTTCAAAGTCATAGCGGCGTAGCTTGAGAAGGATTCGTTGTAACCGAGGTGTCATAGAACATAGAACATAGAACGATACAGCGCAGTACAGGCCCTTCGGCCCACGATGTTGCACCAAAACAAAAGCCATCTAACCTACACTATGCCATTATCATCCATATGCTTATCCAATAAACTTTTAAATGCCCTCAATGTTGGCGAGTTCACTACTGTTGCAGGTAGGGCACTCTTTGCGTAAAGAACCTACCTCTGACCTCTGTCCTATATCTATTACCCCTCAGTTTAAAGCTATGTCCCCTCGTGCCAGCCATTTCCATCCGCGGGAGAAGGCTCTCACTGTCCACCCTATCTAAGCCCCTGATCATTTTGTATGCCTCTATTAAGTCTCCTCTTAACCTTCTTCTCTCCAACGAAAACAACCTCAAGTCCATCAGCCTTTCCTCATAAGAGTTTCCCTCCATACCAGGCAACATCCTGGTAAATCTCCTCTGCACCC
This sequence comes from Scyliorhinus torazame, assembly GCF_047496885.1. Classification (NCBI taxonomy): domain Eukaryota; kingdom Metazoa; phylum Chordata; class Chondrichthyes; order Carcharhiniformes; family Scyliorhinidae; genus Scyliorhinus; species Scyliorhinus torazame. The sequence goes on from NC_092707.1 coordinate 210,184,998, forward strand.
GCTCCAAAGCCTCCACGTCCTTCCTATAATGCGGTGACCAGAACTGTACGCAATACTCCAAATGCGGCCGTACCAGAGTTCTGTACAGCTGCAACATGACCTCCCGACTCCGGAACTCAATCCCTCTACCAATAAAGGCCAACACTCCATAGGCCTTCTTCACAACCCTATCAACCTGGGTGGCAACTTTCAGGGATCTATGTACATGGACACCTAGATCCCTCTGCTCATCCACACTTCCAAGAACTTTACCATTAGCCAAATATTCCGCATTCCAGTTATTCCTTCCAAAGTGAATCACCTCACACTTCTCTACATTAAACTCCATTTGCCACCTCTCAGCCCAGCTCTGCAGCCTATCTATGTCCCTCTGTAACCTGCTACATCCTTCCTCACTGTCGACAACACCACCGACTTTAGTGTCGTCTGCAAATTTACTCACCCACCTTTCTGCGCCTTCCTCTAGGTCATTGATAAAAATGACAAACAGCAACGGCCCCAGAACAGATCCTTATGGTACGCCACTTGTAACTGAATTCCATTCTGAACATTTCCCATCAACCACCACCCTCTGTCTTCTTTCAGCTAGCCAATTTCTGATCCACATCTCTAAATCACCCTCAACCCCCAGCCTCTGTATTTTCTGCAATAGCCTACCGTGGAGAACCTTATCAAACGCTTTACTGAAATCCATATACACCACATCAATTGCTCTACCCTCGTCTACCTGTTCAGTCACCTTCTCAAAGAACTCGATAAGGTTTGTGAGGCATGACCTACCCTTTACAAAGCCATGCTGACTATCCCTCATCATATTATTCCTATCTAGATGATTATAAATCTTGTCTCTTATAATCCCCTCCAAGACTTTACCCACTACAGACGTGAGGCTCATCGGTCTATAGTTGCCGGGGTTGTCTCTGCTCCCCTTTTTGAACAAGGGACCACATTTGCTATCCTCCAGTCCTCTGGCACTATTCCTGTAGCCAATGATGACATAAAAATCAAAGCCAAAGGTCCAGCAATCTCTTCCCTGGCCTCCCAGAGAATCCTAGGATAAATCCCATCAGGTCCCAGGGACTTATCTATTTGCAGCCTGTCCAGAATTGCCAACACCTCTTCCCTACGTACCTCAATGCCATCTATTCTAATAGCCTGGGTCTCAGCATTCTCCTCCACAACATTATCTTTTTCCTGAGTGAATACTGACGAAAAATATTCATTTAGTATCTCGCCTATCTCTTCAGACTCCACACACAACTTCCCAGCCCTGTCCTTGACTGGTCCTACTCTTACCCTAGTCATTCGCTTATTCCTGACATACCTATAGAAAGCTTTTGGGTTTTCCTTGATCCTACCTGCCAAATACTTCTCATGTCCCCTCCTTGCTCGTCTTAGCTCTCTCTTTAGATCCTTCCTCGCTACCTTGTAACTATCCATCGCCCCAACTGAAACTTCACACCTCATCTTCACATAGGCCTTCTTCTTCCTCTTAACAAGAGATTCCACTTCTCTGGTAAACCACGGTTCCCTCGCTCTAAGCCTTCCTCCCTGCCTGACCGGTACGTACTTATCAAGAACACGCAGTAGCTGATCTTTGAACAAGCTCCACTTATCCAGTGTGCCAACACTTGCAGTCTACTTCTCCAACCTATCCCCCCCAAGTCACGTCTAATGGCATCATAATTGCCCTTCCCCCAGCTATAACTCTTGCCCTGCGGTGTATACTTATCTCTTTCCATCACTAGCGTAAACGTCACCGAATTGTGGTCACTGTCCCCAAAGTGCTCTCCTACCTCCAAATCCAACACCTGGCCAGGTTCATTACCCAAAACCAAATCCAACGTGGCCTCGCCTCTTGTTGGCCTGTCAACATATTGTGTCAGGAAACCCTCCTGCACACACTGTACAAAAAACGACCCAACTAATGTACTCAAACTATATCTTTTCCAGTCCATATTTGGAAAGTTGAAGTCTCCCATAATAACTACCCTGTTACTTTCGCTCTTATCCAGAATCATCTTCGCCATCCTTTCCTCTACATCCTTAGAACTATTTGGAGGCCTATAGAAAACTCCCAACAGGGTGACCTCTCCTTTCCTGTTTCTAACCTCAGCCCATACTACCTCGGAAGATGAGTCCCCATCTAGCATCCTCTCTGCCACCGTAATACTGCTCTTGACTAGCAGCGCCACACCTCCCCCTCTTTTGCCTCCTTCTCTGAGCTGACTAAAACACCTAAACCCCGGAACCTGCAACATCCATTCCTGGCCCTGCTCTATCCATGTCTCCGAAATGGCCACAACATCGAAGTCCCAGGTACCAACCCATGCTGCCAGTTCTCCTACCTTATTTCGTATACTCCTGGCATTGAAGTAGACACACTTCAAACTACCTACCTGCACACTGGCCCCCTCCTGCGACGTCAAATCTGTGCTCCTGACCTCTATACTCTCATTCTCCCGTACCCTAAAACTACAATCCAGGTTCCCATGCCCCTGCTGCATTAGTTTAAACCCCCCCAGAGAGCACTAACAAATCTCCCCCCCAGGATATTTGTGCCCCTCAGGTTCAGATGTAGACCATCCTGTCTGTAGAGGTCCCACGTTCCCCAGAAAGAGCCCCAGTTATCCAGAAATCCGAATCCCTCCCGCCTGCACCATCCCTGTAGCCACGTGTCTAATTGCTCTCTCTCCCTATTCCTCATCTCATTATCACGTGGCACGGACAACAACCCAGAGATAACAACTCTGTTTGTTCTAGTTCTGAGCTTCCATCCTAGCTCCCTGAAAGCCTGCCTGACATCCTTGTCCCCTTTCCTACCTATGTCGTTAGTGCCAATGTGGACCACGACTTGGGGCTGCTCCCCCTCCCCTTAAGGACCCGGAAAACACGATCCGAGACATCACGTACCCTTGCACCTGGGAGGCAACATACCAAACGTGAGTCTCTCACGCTCCCACAAAATCTCCTATCTGTGCCCCTGACTATCGAGTCCCCAATTACTAATGCTCTGCTCCTCTCCCCCCTTCCCTTCTGAGCAACAGGCACAGACTCCGTGCCAGAGGCCTGTACCCCATGGCTTACCCCTGGTAAGTCCCCCCCCCGCCCACAAGTATCCAAAGCGGTATACTTGTTTCTCAGGGGAACGACCGTAGGGGATCCCTGCACTGACTGCTTCTTCCCAGTCCCTCTTACAGTTACCCATCTATCTCCAATCTTTGGTGTAACTAATTCCCTGAACCTGCTATCTATGACCCCCTCTGCCTCCCGAATGATCCGAAGTTCTTCCAACTCCAGCTCCAGTTCCCTAACTCGGTCTTGGAGGAGCTGGAGATGGCAGCACTTCCTGCAGGTAAAATCAGCAGGGACACTAACGGCATCCCTCACCTCAAACATCCTGCAGGAGGAACATTGCACTCCCTTCCTTGCCATCCCTCTAACTTTCAACCAAGAACAACTAAATTTTAAAAAAATAATAATAATCATACAATATGGTACTTACCTCAGACCAATGGGTTTTATTATTAGGTTAGAGGAGGAGGGCGGGTGGGAGACACTACACGTGTAGTGTCTCGGGTTTCCTCTCCACCAGAATTTATTGGTGAGGGACGTTCCAGAAGTCCGCGGGTCGAACTTCCTGTTCCCGCCTTAAAAAATATAAAATTAAAAAACAATACAACAGCAGCAAAGAGGAACAGGAACGGGACCAGGTAAGTGTTTACTTAAATACTCACCCAGCAGCAGCCTCCGCACTCCGCTCCCGCTGAAACTCAAAGAGATGCTCCTGTAAGGTAAGTTACTTTAAACTTCAATACTCACCCAGCAGCAGCCCCCGCACTCCGCTCCCGCTGAAACTCCAAGAGATGCTCCTGTAAGGTAAGTTATTTTAAACTTCAATACTCACCCAGCAGCAGCCTCTGCACTCCGCTCCCGCTGAAGCTCCAAGTGATTGCCCATTGTCATGTCATTCAAATCCTTCTGGATTATGTGGACTAGTGGCCTGTGGTCCGTCTCAACCGTGAATTTTGGGAGGCCATACACTAGTCGTGAAATTTGTCGATTCCCGTTCGGAGGCCCAGGCATTCCTTCTCAACCTGAGCGTACCGTTGCTCAGTGGGCGCCATGGCTCTGGAGGCATACGCAAATGGGGCCCGTGAAGAGGAGTCATCCCGTTGGAGGAGCACCGCCCCAATACCGTCCTGGCTCGATTCAGTGGATATTTTGGTCTCTTTGGTAGGGTCGAAGAACGTCAGAATCGGGGCTGTGGTGAGTTTTGCCCTCAGCTCACGCCATTCGTTCTCATGAGCGGGCAGCCACTGGAATTCCGTCGACTTTTTGACGAGATGGTGGAGGGCTGTGGTGTGTGCCGCCATGTTGGGAATGAACTTCCCGAGGAAGTTGACCATCCCTAGAAAGTGGAGGACCGCCTTCTTGTCCTCCGGGGTCTTGACGGCGTTGATCGCCGAGACCTTGTCAGCATCCTTGCTGCGAGATGTGGTCACCAAGGAATTTGATTTCTGATTGACCGAACGAGCACTTGGCTCTGTTGAGTCGGAGGCCATGTTCATGGATTCTGTGGAATACCTGCTTGAGGCGATCGATGTGTTCTTGAGGAGTTGTGGACCAGATTATGACATCGCCAACATACACGTGCACCCCCTCGATACCCTCCATCATCTCTTCCATGATGCGGTGAAACACCTCTGAGGCAGAGATGATGCCAAAAGGCCTCTGGTTGTAGCAGTAGCGACCGAATGGGGTATTGAATAAGCGCAGCTTGCGACTGGATGCATCCAGCTGTATTTGCCAGAACCCCTTGGAGGCGTCCAGCTTCGTAAAGAGTTTGGCATGAGCCATCTCGCTGGTCAACTCTTCTCGTTTTGGTATTGGGTAATGTTCCCTCATGATGTTGCGGTTTAAATCCTTGGGGTCGAGGAAGATTTGAAGCTCCCCTGACAGCTTCTTGACGCAGACCATGGAGCTGACCCAGTCCGTGGGTTCTGTGACCTTTGATATGATGCCCTGGTCCTGGAGGTCCTGTAACTGCTGCTTGAGGCAGTCCTTGAGGGTGCTTGCACCCGACGTGGTGCGTGGATCACAGGGGTGGCGTTTGGTTTGAGCAGGATTTTGTATCCGTATGGGAGTATGCCCATTCCGTCGAACACGCTGTGGTACTGCGTGATGATGTAATCAATTCCAACCTGGAAGTTCTCATCAGGTGGGGCTGCCGCCTGTGAGGATGACATGGTGTGGACTCGCTGTACCAAGTTCAGGAGTTTGCAGGCCCGAGCACCGAGCAGGGATGCTCTGTCAGGTCTCACGATCTCAAATCGCAGTGTCGCTTTAAATGACTTATTGGAAACTCCGAGTTGGCATGGGCCACTGGCAGCTATGGCATTGTCATTGTAGTCAAGGAGCTGGCAGGCTGGTGGAAGAATGCTTGGTCTGGCGCAGATGGTGTTGAGATCGGATTTGGAGATGAGGTTCGCTGATGCGCCGGTGTCCAGTTTGAACCAGATGCGAGCCTTGTTGACTGTGAGGACAACACACCACTCGTCATCGGGATCCACGCTGAGGATCGGGAAATGCTTCGCTGTCTTGGAGAAAGGTAGCGCATGCTTCGTAATGATGCCCACCCGGTATGGAGATTTGAGGCACGCAGCATCAGGATCTGTTGGGCTGTCGGGGTCGGAGTCTGGCATGGCCTGCTGTATTGAACGGACGTTTCTGCGCCGCGGCTGGGATCGCTGGATGCTGGGCAGTGAAGCAGATCTGCAAAGGGCTGCGTAGTGGCCAAGCTTGCCACAGTGTAGACACCGTCGTGATTTTGCCGGACATTGCCGCTTTAAATGGGTGGAGCCACAATTCGGACACTTCATGACACCAATGTCAGCGTGTTCCGTGCGCCATCGCGCATGCGCAGTGCAGTCGAACGACTTATGCACCTGTGCAGTCTGGTCGTCGGTCTCGCCGTCCCCTCAGTCGTGGCGCGCATGCGCAGGGGCCCGGGAAAAGTGCGCGGAATGGCCACTCTCGTCGATACTTGGGCCTTGCATTTGTGCGATGGCCTGCACCCGTTCCGCCTCGTGGGAGGTTAGCTTAGCCGTTTCTGCCGCCCTGATGTGGGAGTACCGATTGTTAGCATGTTCATGGAGAATGCACGTTTCGATGGCGATAGTGAGGGTGAGCTGCTTGACTTTCAGGAGCTGCTGGCGTAGGGAATCGGAGTGGACCCCGAAAACGATCTGATCCCGGATCATGGAATCAGTGGTCGAGTCATAGTTACATGACTGCGCGAGGATGCGGAGATGGGTCAAGAAGGACTGAAAAGGTTCATCCTTACCCTGAAGCCTCTGCTAGAAAACGTACCGTTCAAAGCTCTCATTCACCTCAATGTCGCAGTGGCTGTCGAACTTCAGTAGGACTGTTTTAAATGTTGTCTTGTCTTCGCCTTCAGCGAATGTAAGGGAGTTGTAGATGTGGATGGCGTGGTCCCCGGCTGTGGAGAGGAATAATGCGATCTTCCTGGTGTCCGATGCAGCCTCGAGGTCGGTGGCTTCCAGATAGAGTTGGAACTTTTGTTTGAAGATCTTCCAATTTGCACCAAGGTTGTCGGCGATGCGGCGCTGCGGAGGAGGGCGGACGTTTTCCATGTCACCGGATGGCTGTTTGCTGGTCAATGCTGATTCACTCATGGTAGGTCCATCAGTTTGCTGGTCAACGCTGATTCACTCAAGGTAGGTCCGTCAATTTTCAGCATCACTCATTGGTACCATGATGTGTTGGGTAGGCTGGGTCGATGTGGACTGCATTTGATGCAGTGTAGCGAGAGGCAGACCTCCAACACTTGATAAGATGCAACACAATTTTATGTAACATCTAAACTATTATACATGTTCAACTGTGGGTTGACACAATTCTGACTTGACTGGAGACCTGGGGCGTTATTCTCCGACCCCCCGCCGGGTCGGAGAATGGCCGTTGGCCGCCGTGAATCCCGCCCCCGCCCCCGCCGAAGTCTCCGGTACCGGAGATTGGGCGGGGGCGGGAATCGGGCCGCGCCGGTTGGCGGGACCCCCCACTGGATTCTCCGGCCCGGATGGGCCAAAGTCCCGCCCAGAAATTGCCTGTCCCGCCGGCGTAAATCAAACCTGGTATTTACCGGCGGGACCAGGCGGCGTGGGCGGGCTCCGGGGTCCTGGGGGGGGGGCGCGGGGCGATCTGGCCCTGGGGGGTGTCCCCACGGTGGCCTGGCCCGCGATCGGGGCCCACCGATCCGCGGGCGGGCCTGTGCCGTGGGGGCACTCTTTCCCTTCCGCGTCCGCCACGGCCTCCACCATGGCGGAGGCGGAAGAGACTCTCCCCACTGCGCATGCGGGGGAAACTGACAGCAGCCGCTGACGCTCCCGCGCATGCGCCGGGAAACTGACAGCGGCCGTTGACGCTCCCGCTCATGTGCCGCAATTCCGCGCCAGCTGGCGGGGCAACAAACGCCATTTCCGCCAGCTGGCGGGGCGGAAATCCCTCCGGCGCCGGCCTAGCCCCTCAATGTTGGGGCTAGGCCGCCAAAGATGCGGAGCATTCCGCACCTTTGGGCCGGCGCGATGCCCGTCTGATTGGCGCCGTTTATGGCGCCAGTCGGCGGACATCGCGCCGTTGGGGGAGAATTTCGCCCTTGATACTAGCCTAACCAGATTTACCAGCTACCACATGGTGTTTGCACTGGCCAGCTCGCTAACTCTGACTGTCTCAGAGGCTGGGTCCCGAGAGAGAGCGGGAAACTGGTGCCCACTGGCTTTTTAGTGGTCGTGTCCTGTCTGGTGATTGGCTGCTCTGTTCTGTGTGCTTACTGGTCATCCTGTGTGTCAATCACTGCCTGTCTGCACTCCATTATATACATGCGGGGATATTATGACAATCCGTATTCGTTTACCTGTTCTGTAGAAAGGGGAAAGCAGACTATATTTCCCAGCAGGGTTACTTCAACTCTCAGGTAATTTAATTCTCAATTCAAAGTAAACTGTTAAGCCGTTGTGTGTACAAATGCATTCACTGAAACACTTAGAAGATGCTGCTGCTTAAATTATAAATACCTAGCTCCCCCACCCCTCAAAAAAAAATCTTTACATCGCAATCAAATACTAATTAAGCACATCCAGGCACCCGCACTCAAAGCCTTACTTTGTAAACCTGTGATTATACAAGTGCTCACATATAATAGCACACATCTCAATGAGAAAGAGGAGGGGAATCTTTGTTTTTCTAAAGGTTATGTTGTAATGTTGGTTGTTGGCTGCATTGGCAGGAACCCACCTTCGGAGAGCAATCCAGACCACAGCAGCCATGTGTGAGGTGCAACTGCCCTCTGGTGGCGAGGATGGCAAATCAGAGTATCGTGCAAAAAGTGCAGCTCTACAATTCTTTAATAGAAAAGCGAATGCCGAGGATGTCCGGTAAACTGAAATAAAAAAAACAAAATGCTAGAAATAGCCAGCGGGTCAAGCGGCTTCTGTGGAGAGAGAAACAGAACTAGCAATTGAGGTCGATGACCTCTCATCAGAACTGGGGAGAGTTCTATTTTCTAAAGGTTTTAAGCCAGTGAAAGGAAGGATGATAGTAAAGGAATGTGTGAACGAATGGAGAGCCAATGAGATTGAATGACAGACGGTCAGCGAGAGTGGTAAAGGGGCAAAGTAACAGTGGGGGACGTATACAACCCTCAAAGGACAAGTGCTCTACTTGTGTAATTTAACAATTTTCATTAACAAAAGGCATGATCAAAGACAGGAGCAGAATTAGGCCACTCGTCCCATCGAGTCTGCTCCGCCATTCAATCATGGCTGAAATTTTTCTCATCCCCATTCTCCTGCGTTCTCTCAATAACCCCTGATCCCCTTATTAAACAAGAACCTATCTATCTCTGTCTTAAAGACACTCAGTGATTTGGCCTCCACAGCCTTCTGCGGCAAAGAGGTCCACAGATTCACCACCCTCTGGCTGAAGAAATTCCTCCTTGTCTCTATCTTAAAGTATCGCCCCTCTAGTCTGAGATTGTGTCCTCTGCTTCTAGTTTTTCCGACAAGTGGAAACATCCTCTCCACGTCCACTCTATCCAGGCTTCGAAGTATCCTGTAAGTTTCAATAAGATCCCCCCCCCTCATCCTTCTAAACTCCGACGAGTACAGACCCAGAGTCCTCAACCGTTCCTCATACGACAAGCTCTTCATTCAAGGGATCATTCTTGTGAACCTCCTCTGGACCCTTTCCAAGGCCAGCACATCCTTCCTTAGATACGGGACCCAAAACTGCTCACAATATTCCAAATGGGGCCTGACCAGAACCTTATACAGCCTCAGAGGTACATCCCTGGTCTTGTATTCTAGCCCTCTCAACATGAATGCTAACATCGCATTTGCCTTCCTCACTGTCGACTGAACCTGCACATCAACCTTCAGAGAATTGTGAACAAGGACTCCCAGTTCCCTTTGTGCTTCTGATTTCCTCAGCATCTGCCCATTTAGAAAATAGTCTATGCCTCCATTCCTCCTTTCAAAGTGCATAACCTCACACTTTTCCACATTGTATTCCATCTGCCACTTCTTTGCCCACTCGCCTAGCCTGGCCAAGTCCCTCTGCAGCCCCCCTGCTTCCTCAATATTACCTGTCCCTCTACAGATCTTTGTATCATCTGCAAACTTAGCCACACTGTCTTCAGTTCCTTCTTCCAGATCGTTAATGTATATTGTGAAAGTTGTAGTCCCAGCACCGACCCCTGAGGCACACCACTAGTCACCAGCTGCCATCCTGAAAAAGACCCCTTTATCCCCACTCTCTGCCTTCTGCCAGTCAGCCAATTTTCTATCCATGCCAGGATCTTACCCTTAACACCATGGGCTCTTATCTTATTTAACAGTCTCCTGTGCAGCACCTTGTCAATAATTTCCCATCTTCTGCCTCCCTCCCTTCTAAAACAGCGGTGTTACATTAGCTACTTTCCAGTCCTCTGGGACCCTTTCGGCCTCCAGTGATTCCTGAAAGATCACCACCAATGCCCCCACAATCTCCTCAGCTATCTGTTCAGAATCCTGTGGTGTAGTCCATCCGGTCCAGGTGACTTATCCACCTTCAGACCTTTCAGTTTCCCCAGAACCTTCTCCTTAGTGATGGCCACTGCACTCACTTCTGCCCCCTGATTCTCCTGGAACTCTGGCATCCCACTGGTGTCTTCCACCGCGAAGGCTGATGCAAAGTAACTATTCAGTTCCTCTGCCATTTCTTTGTTTCCTATTATTACTTCTCCAGCCCCATTTTCCAGTGGTCCAATGTCTATTTTTGCTTCTCTTACCTTTTATATATTGAAAGAATCTCTTCCTATCTTCTTTTATGTTCTAGCTAGCTTGCACTCATATTTCATCTTCTCCCCCTTATTGCCTTTTTAGTTGTCTTCTGCTCACTTTTAAAGGCTTCCAAATCCTTTGGCTTCCCACTAATCCTCACCACTTTGTATGCTTTTTCTTTTTCTTTTATGCTGTCCTTGACTTCCCTCGTGAGTCAAGGATGCCTTGTCCTTCCCGTAGAATGTTTCCTCCTCCTTGGGATAAATTTCTGTTCTGCCTCCCGAATAACCTCCAAAACCTCCTGCCATTGCTGTTCCACTGTCTTCCCTGCTGGGCTCCTTTTCCAATCAACTCTGACCAGCTCCTCCGTCATGCCTTTGTAGTTACCCTTATTTAATTGTAATACCGTTACATCTGATTGCAGCTTCTCCCTTTCAAACTGCAGGGTAAATTCCATCATATTGTGATCATTGCTCCCTAAGGGTTCCTTCACCTTGGGCGGGATTCTCCGAGTCTGCGCCGGGCAGGATAATCGCCGGGGTGGGCGCGTGAACCACGCCACGCCGCTCTGGTGCCGGGCCGCAGATTCTCTGGTGACCGGAGAATCGGCGGCAATTGCACCGGCGTGGTCGCCGCGGCGCCGGTTAGGGGCCGTTGAAAGCAGCCCCAGCGGCGGTTTGTCTGTGCTCGACGGGTTGAGTGCCCGCTGAGTCCCGCCGGCATGGTTCACATATGGTCCTACCCGGCGGGACCTCGGCGTTCTGGCTGTGGGGGCCATCCTGGTAGGGGGGCGGGGCCTCCACAGTGGCCAGGCCCACGGTCGGGCGCAACCGTTCGGCTGCCGCGCTCATTCTGGGCTGGGGGCATATATTCTTCCACGCAAGGCCCCTGTAGGGCTCCGCCGGAGGCCGGCGCATGGACCCCGCGGACCCCGCTGTCCGTGGTACGCATGCGCGGACCCGCGCCAGCCACGGCCGTGTAGGGCTGGCTTTCACCGCCGGAGCAGCGCACAGCACTCAGACGCCGTTCCAGCCCCCGAGGAAAGGGAGAGTGACTGGGCTTGGAGGCCCATTGACGCAGGCGTCGGTCGTGCCGGCGTCAACACTGGCCTGGGATTTCAGAGAATCCCGGCCCTTAAGTTCTCTAATCAAGTCTGCCTGATTACATATCACCAAATCCAGGTCCGTGACATCTCGGATCGTGTTTTCAGGATCCTGAAGGGGGAGGGGGAACAGCCACAAGTCGTGGTACACATTGGGACCAACGACATAGGTAGGAAAAGGGACGGGGATGTAAGACAGGAATTCAGGGAGCTAGGGTGGAAGCTGAGAGCCAGGCCAGACCGTGTTGTCATCTCTGGTTTGCTGCCAGTGCCACGTGCTAGCGAGGTAAGGAACAGGGAGAGAGTGCAGTTAAACACGTGGCTGCAGGGATGGTGTAGGAGGGAGGGTTTCAGTTACTTGGATAATTGGAGCACATTCTGGGGAAGGTGGGACCTGTACAAACCGGACGGGTTACACCTGAACCAGAGGGGCACCAATATCCTGGGAGGGAAATTTGCTCCAGCTCTTCGGGGGGGTTTAAACTAATTTGGCAGGGGGATGGGAAACTGATTTGTAGTCCAGGAGATAGCGTTGCTGGAGTTCAGGAAGTTGAGGGTAGTGCAGTAACGAGGAAGATACCAAGGTCACAAGAGTGGACCTGCAGGCATGAAGGTGGTTTGAAGTGTGGCTACTTCAATGCGAGGAGCATCAGGAATAAGGTTGGTGAGCTTGAAGCATAGATTGGTACCTGTGACTACGATGTTGTGGTCATTAGGGAGACATGGATAGAACAGGGGCAGGAATGGTTGTTGGAGGTTCTGGGGTTTAGATGTTTCAGTAAGATTAGGGAAGGTGGTAAAAGAGGTGGAGGAGTAGCATTGTTAATCAAGGATAGTATAATGGCTGCAGAAAGGCAGTTTGAGGAGGATCTGTCTACTGAGGTAGTGTGGGCTGAAGTTAGAAATAGGAAAGGAGCGGTCACTTTGTTTGGAGTTTTATATAGACCCCCAAACAGTAACAGAGATGTGGAGGAAAAGATTGCAATGCAGATTTTGGATAGGTGCGTTAGTCACAGGGTAGTTGTCATGGGTGACTTTAACTTTCCAAATATTGATTGGAACCACTATAATTCGAATAGTTTGGATGGGGCTGTTTTATCCAGTGTGTGCAGGAGGGTTTCCTCACACAATATGTGGATAGACCGACAAGAGGCAGGACCACATTGGATTTGGTACTGGGTAATGAACCGGGCCAAGTGTTAGATTTGGTTGTGGGAGAACACTTTGGAGATAGTGACCACAATTTGGTGACTTTCACCTTAGCAATGGAGAGGGATAGGAACATAGGGCAGGGCAAGGTATATAACTGGGGGAAGGGTAATTACGATGCGATTAGGCAAGAATTGGGGAGCATAAGATGGAAACAGGAACTGTCAGGGATAGGCACAATTGAGATGTGGAGCTTGTTCAACGAGCAAATACTGCGTGTCCTTGATATGTATTTTCCTGTCAGGCAGGGAAGAAATGGCCGAGTGAGGGAACCATGGTGTACAAAAGAGGTTGAATGTCTTGTCAAGAGGAAGAAGGGGGCTTATGTAAGGATGAGAAAACAAGGTTCAGTTAGGGCACTTGAAGGAAAAAAGATAGCTGGGAAGGAGGTCAAGAAAGGGCTTAGGAGAACTAGGAGAGGGCATGAGAAGTCCTTGGCGGGTAGGATCAAGGAAAACACCAAGGCTTTTTACACTTATGTGAGGAATAAAAGAATGACCAAGATGAAGTTAGTGCTGGTCAAGGACAGTAGTGGGAACATGGGCATGGAGTCTGAAGATATAGGAAAGGCCCTAAATGAATACTTTTCCTCAGTGTTCACAAAGGAGAGGGGCCATGTTGTTGAGGAGGATAGTGCGATACAGGCTGGTAGGCTGGAGGAGATAGATATTCGGAAGGGAGATGTGTTAGAAATTTTGAGAAGCCTGAGGATAGATAAGTCCCCTGGTCCTGATGGGCTATATCCTAGGATTCTTTGGGAGGCACAAGTCTGATTAGTAAGTTTGCAGACGACACAAAGGTTGGTGGAATTGCGGATAGCGATGAGGACTGTCTGAGGATACAGCAGGATTTAGATTGTCTGGAGACTTGGGCGGAGAGATGGCAGATGGAGTTTAATCCGGACAAATGTGAGGTAATGCATTTTGGAAGGGCTAATGCAGGTAGGGAATATACAGTGAATGGTAGAACCCTCAAGAGTATTGAAAGTCAAAGAGATCTAGGAGTACAGGTCCACAGGTCATTGAAAGGGGCAACACAGGTGGAGAAGGTAGTCAAGAAGGCATACGGCATGCTTGCCTTCATTGGACGGGGCATTGAGTATAAGAATTGGCAAGTCATGTTGCAGCTGTATAGAACCTTAGTTAGGCCACACTTGGAGTATAGTGTTCAATTCTGGTCGCCACACTACCAGAAGGATGTGGAGGCTTTAGAGAGGGTGCAGAAGAGATTTACCAGAATGTTGCCTGGTATGGAGGGCATAAGCTATGAGGAGCGATTGAATAAACTCGGTTTGTTCTCTCTGGAACGAAGGAGGTTGAGGGGCGACCTGATAGAGGTCTACAAAATTATGAGGGGCATAGACAGAGTGGATAGTCAGAGGCTTTTCCCCAGGGTAGAGGGGTCAATTACTAGGGGGCATAGGTTTAAGGTGAGAGGGGCAAGGTTTAGAGTAGATGTACGAGGCAAGTTTTTTACGCAGAGGGTAGTGGGTGCCTGGAACTCGCTACCGGAGGAGGTAGTGGAAGCAGGGACGATAGGGACATTTAAGGGGCATCTTGACAAATATATGAATAGGATGGGAATAGAAGGATACGGACCCAGGAAGTGTAGAAGATTGTAGTTTAGTCGGGCAGTATGGTCGGCGCGGGCTTGGAGGGCCGAAGGGCCTGTTCCTGTGCTGTACATTTCTTTGTTCTTTGTTCTTTGAGGCGAGGGATGAGATTGCAGAGCCTTTGGCTTTAACGTTTATGTCCTCACTGTCTACAGGAATAGTGCCAGAAGACTGGTGGGAGGTGAATATTGTTCCCTTGTTCAAGAAAGGGAATAGCTATAACACTGAGAATTATAGGCTGGTTAGTCTCACTTCGGTCATAGGTAAATTATTGGAAAGGGTCCTGAGGGATAGGATTTATGATCATTTGGAAAAATACAGCTTAATCCAGGATAGTCAGCACGGATTTGTGAAGGGTAAGTCTTGCCTCACAAGTTTGATTGTATTCTTTGAGGAGGTAACTAACTACATAGATGAAGGTAGAGCAGTTGATGTCGTATACATGGATTTTAGTAATGCGTTTGACAAGGTGCCCATTGTCGGCTCATGCAGAAAGTAAGGAGGCATGGCATAGAGGGAAATTTGGCGGATTGGATCAGTAACTGGCTATCACATAGAAGACAGAGGGTGGTGGTAGAGGGTAAATTTTCATCCTGGAGCCGTCACTAACAGTGTACCACAGGGATCAGTGCTGGGTCCTCTGTTATTTGGGATTTTTATCAATGACTTGGATGATGGAGTTGAAGGTTGGGTTAGTAAATTTGCTGATGACACCAAGATTGGTGGAGTAGTGGATAATGTGGAGGGCTGTTGTAGGCGGCAAAGAAACATTGATAGGATGCAGAGCTGGGCTGAAAAGTGGCAGATGGAGTTTAACCCTGATAAGTGTGAGGTGATTCATTTTGGTAGGACAAATTTGAATGCGGATTACAGGGTTAACGGCAGGGTTCTGAAGAATGTGGAGGAGCAGAGAGATCTCGGAGTTCATGTCCATAGATCTCTGAAAGTTGCCACCCAAGTGGATAGAGCCGTGAAGAAAGCCTATAGTGTGTTAGCATTTATTAACAGGGGGATTGCGTTTAAGAACCATGAGGTTATGCTGCAACTGTACAAGACCTTGGTTAGACCACATTTGGAGCATTGTGTGCAGTTCTGGTCACCTCATTATAGGAAGGATGTGGAAGCATTGCAAAGGGTGCAAAGGAGATTTACCAGGATGCTGCCTGGATTGGAGTGTAGGTCTTATGAGGAAAGGTTGAAGGAGCTAGGGATTTTCTCATTGGAGCGAAGGAGGATGAGAGGTGACTTCATTGAGGTGTATAAGATGATGAGTGGGATAGATAGAGTGGATGGTCAGTGACTTTTTCCTTGGGTGGATGTAGCTGTTACAAGGGGGCATAACTATAAGGTTCATGGTGGAAGATATAGGAGGGATGTCAGAGGTAGGTTCTTTACTCAGAGAGTGGTTGGGGCATGGAACGCACTCCCAGCTATGGTAGTGGAGTCGGGCACTTTAGGAACTTTCAAGCAGTCATTGGATAGGCATATGGAGTACACTAGAATGATTGGGAGTAGGTTGATTTGATCTTAGTTTCAGATTAGTTCGGCACAACATCGTGGGCCGAAGGGCCTGTACTGTGCTGTACAGTTCTACGTTCTATGTTCTCTGTAATTGCCTGTTCCCCAGTAGGCTCTGTCACAGACAATAGGAAAGGAATACCTTTAATATCATAAATAGAGGTATTGAGTACAATAACAATGAAGTTCTGCTGAACTTTATATAAAGCTCTGCTTAGCCCCAAGTCGATTATTGTGTGCAGTTCTGGCCACCACACTTTAGGAAGGATGTGAGGGTCATTGAGAGGGTGCAGAGGAGAATGTTTCCAGGGATGTTAGCTGCAAGGTTGGGGTTGGAGAAGTTGGGGTTGGTCTCCTTGGAGCGAAGGAAATTGAGGGGAGATTTGAGGATATAGTTGGGGGATGGGACTGACTGGGCTGTTCTGCAGAGAGCCAGTATGGACTGAAAGGCTGAATGTCCTTGCTTTGTGCCATAATGGCCCTGTAGCTCTAAATGCGAGGGAGAATGGAGTGATGTGAAGAACACCAAAGAAGTGCAAAGAACTAAGAGCTGCAAGAAGGTAATACAAAAGAAAGATTTATGAGAGTCATCATTGTTGTTTCTGTTACACTCTCCACATCTCACCAAAGGACAAAATCATGATTCTGACAGTCTTCTCAAAGGCAAATGTCCCAGGTATGTTCACACTCACCCAGCAGAAGTGACCTTGCCGGCGTGGAAGACAGATGAACTCCCAAGATTTTTCCATTTGGCGAGATAGCCAGAGCCAGGTGACCAGTGAGACTCTCAAAGCTCCACTCCGAGGATGCTTGCAAGTGTGACATGAAGCAGCTATGATGTGGAGATGCCGGCGTTGGACTGGGGTGAGCACAGTAAGAAGTCTTACAACACCAGGTTAAAGTCCAACAGGTTTGTTTCAAACACTAGCTTTCGGAGCACTGCTCCTTCCTCAGGTGAATGAAGAGATATGTTCCAGAAACATTTATATCGAAAAATTCAAAGATGCCAGACAATGCTTAGAATGCGAGCATTTGCAGGTAATTAAGTCTTTACCGATCCAGAGATATGGGTAACCCCAAGTTAAAGAGGTGTGAATTGTCTCAAGCCAGGACAGTTGGTAGGATTTCGCAAGCCCAGGCCAGATGGTGGGGGATGAATGTAATGTGACATGAATCCCAGGTCCCGGTTGAGGCCACACTCATGTGTGCGGAACTTGGCGATAAATTTCTGCTTGGCGATTCTGCGTTGTCGCGCGTCCTGAAGGCCGCCTTGGAGAACGCTTACCCGGCGATCAGAGTCTGAATGCCCTTGACTGCTGAAGTGTTCCCCGACTGGAAGGGAACATTCCTGCCTGGTGATTGTCGCGCGATGTCCGTTCATTTGTTGTCGCAGCGTCTGCATGGTCTCGCCAATGTACCACGCTTCGGGACATCCTTTCCTGCAGCGTATGAGGTAGACAACATTGGCCGAGTCGCACGAGTATGTACCGCGTACCCGGTGGGTGGTGTTCTCACGTGTAATGGTGGTACCATGTCGTTGATTTGGCACGTCTTGCAGAGATTGCCATGGCAGGGTTGTGTGGTGTCGTGGTCGCTGTTCTGAAGGCTGGGTAGTTTGCTGCAAACAATGGTTTGTTTGAGGTTGCGTGGTTGTTTGAGCACATTACACATGAGAACACCACCCACCAGGTACGTGATACATACTTGTGCGTGCGGCGCGCCAACCACTCCGGCGCGGGCCTAGGTGAGTGCTTGGCCCCTAAAGGTGCGGTGAAATCCGACCTTTGGGGCGGCCCGACGTCGGAGTGGTTCCTGCCACTCATCCCGCCGAGACCCCCCTCCCCGCCGGGTAGGGGAGAATCCCGGCCCCGGTTTTGGAGGGGGTACAGTGCATTGGTCAGAATGATACTGGGAGGGGCAGCATGGTGGCGCAGGGGTTAGCATTGTTGCCTCACGGCACCAAGGCCCCAGGTTCAATCCCGGCCCTGGGTCACTGTTGAATTTGCACATTCTCCCCGTGTTTGCGTGGGTTTCACCCCCATGACCCAAAGATGTGCAGGGTAGGTGGATTGGCCACACTGAATTGTCCCTCAATTGGAAAATATTAATTGGGTACTCTAAATATAAAAAAAAAATGATACTGGGGCCAAAAGGGTTAAATAATTAAAATTCAAGTTGCCTTTAATTAAGTGTTGAATTATTTCAGTTTAGAAATATGAATAAAAGCAAATAACTGCGGATGCTGGAATCTGAAACGAAAGAGAAAATGCTGGAAAATCTCAGCAGTCTGGCAGCATCTGTACGGAGAGAAATGAGCGAACGTTCGAGTCCAATGACTCTTTGTCAAAGCTAACAGACAGAGAAAGTGGGAAATATTTATACTGTGGAGTGAGAATGAAAGATGAGTCATAGCCACAGAAACCCAGGGAAACCGGGTGCTAATGGCCACAGAAACCAGGGGGAAAGAGTGCTAACTCCAGAGAGGACAAAAGATGTGAAAGGTCAAACAGCAGGGAAACTAACATCAGAGGATGAACTGTAGATGTGGGGGGAGGGGAAGGGGGAAGCAAAGAGGAGAAAGGTGGAGGAAAGGTGGATAAGATTGCGGGGGCAGGGAATTAAATATATATTAAGAAAGAAAGAAATGGTAAAAGACAGTTAAAATGAATAGAAAAGAAACGGGCCGAGGTGGGGTAGAGCTGATCACCTGAAGTTGTTGAATTCGATGTTGAACCCGGAAGGCTGTAACGCGCCTAACTGGAAGATGAGATGTTCCTCCAGTTTGCGTTGAGCTTCACTGGAACATTGCAGCAGGCCAAGGACAGACATGTGGGCATGGGAGCAGGGTCTTGTGTTAAACTGGCAAGCAACAGGAAGGTCAGGGTCCTGAATGCGCACAAACCGAAGATGCTCAGCAAAGCGATCACCCAGTCTGCGTTTAGTCTCGCCGATATAGAGGAGACCACAGACCCCTTAGAAATATGAATGATGTCTCCCAACTGAAAGTGGCAGTCCAAATATTGCAAGAGATATGTTTGCATGAATATCTAAAGAGGTATTCTTTAAATTTGAGCTCAGTTGTTCACAGGTGATGTAAGGAAGCACTGCTTCCCACAAAAGGGAGTAGATATGTGGAACTCACCCCTCAAAACGTTGTTGAGGCTGGGAGTCAATTGAAAATCCCCAAATTGAGGGTGCGGTTCAGCGACCCCATTGTTCCCGTTTTGGATCCGGACCCAGCGGGCTCCACACCAGGCGCCCGCCGACTCGCTCCACCTGGCCCGATCTGGAACATGCTCTCACTGGCCGAGATCCAGATCTGAATATTTAAATTAGCCGTATTTCTCATTTACATACCTGATTTACTTAGTGCCGGGAACTCAACGGTTGTGCCCAGGAGACTTCGCCAGGGGGCCGTTTAGTACAGGGTCACACAAATGTGGACCAGTCGTGACGGCATCTGTGGAGATCTCCCAGGCCAGGTGGTGGGAGACCGGGTAGGGTGGCACCCTGGCACTTCCCTGGCCCCTGGGAACCTTGGCACTGCTGGCCTGGCACCCTGACTGTGCCATCCTAGCACTGCCAGAGAACCCAGGTGGCACTGCCAGGGTGCCAGGGACACCATCAGTGTGCAGGGCTGGCAGTGCCAGGGTGCCCAGGTGCCAGATTGACCCTGCCAGGGGTTGGGCCCGAAGGGTGGGGGCCTTTCCAGGTGGAAGGGAGGTGATGGGGGTGTTCCCAGAGGCCTCCCCAATGTTGGAGGGTGAGGGAAGGGTCATAAAAGTGAAGGGGGGGAGGGGGGGAGGCCTGAAAAACAGGGGAGAAAGATTGTGCTGCTGGACAAAATGGCGCCCAGATCTGCAAGGAGCCTTTCCTGCTGCGAAGCTTCCACTCACCAGCAGGAAATCCCTCTAAGTGCGGCTTTGGCAGGAAGAAACTCCCCAAGGCCGAAAAAATGGCAAAGTGCCTTGGATGGCGAGATGTTTCTCGGTGCTGCAGCTGGCAAGAAACCGCTGCCGAGAAACACCTCACTAAACACGCCATTCAACGGACTTTACCTTGAGTCCACTGAATCGGACCCTGAGGCTGAGAGATGTTGATTATGTAAGGACCTGAAAAGATAGGCGTTATAACCTGTCCGGATCCCATTGGCTGAGGGCAATTGATTACCCCATTTCCCTTGTGGAATGAGAGGGGGGCCGAGCGGGACAATCATTATCAGTGCAGCTGTATAAATTGAGCTGGGCAGTGTGGTACCAGCTAGAGAGGGGAGCTGCTGGTGCTGTGTACATATTGTGGATAAAGTTACTTTTTATTTGACTCGACAAACTCGTGCTGGATTTGTCACGGCCCTCACAAAAATAGGAAACCCTGGTGGGTAATAATGGGTGGGGCCTCCGCCCTCTCTTGGGGCATGTTTTGCTGTGACGCAAGTGGCCCACCATTCGCCAGCACTGGGTTCTTCTGCTGCCACCATTCCCATTGTCCACATCCTTCGTCACTGAGGAACCTACAGCAAAGGGACCGGAATATCCCACTGGCGGGAATGGCTGGAAGGTCCTGCCCAATCGGTGAACAGGCACAGTGGGCTGAATGGCCTCCCCTCGATCCTTTGGTTGCCTTTGGCGATCAGCGCATCTCTTGCTGTTTCCGTGTCTCCTTTATCTTCACAACCTCCTCCCTTTTCTCACTACCCTCGCCATTTGCTTCTGAATGAACTCTTCCCAACTCCCACCCAAATTCTTGAAGCCCTCTCATTCATCTCTTCCCTCATCGTGAACCTTGGACTGAGATTGAACCCATGATCTAATCCCTCACCTCCATCCTTGATGAGTTTATTCCCGAGAATCAATAACTATTTCCCATTCGCTTTATTGGGAAGATGGTGCGGTGGCTATTATGTGAAACTGGTGATAGGACAGGTATTATTGGGGATGTCATGAAAGTACTGAGTTTGGTATTATGGTATAGTTTGAGGCATATTTTCGTTCAACCCCATATTGCAATCCATTCCCTTAAATACACTTTGTCTTGGATTAAGGTTAAGATCCTTTGGACATTTTACTAGTTAATGTTAAAGATTCTATACAAATACAGCTGTTGTTGTGGATACAATGCAATGTCGAAATCCTCAACAAGAGAATTCTGTGGGTGTGTTCAGTCACAGACTTGTTAAAAGCACTTCCCTCATGATTCAGTGAATGTTGAGGTACCTGGTTAGTGTTATGAACTTGTTGGCAGTAATTGGTAGACTGGACTTAGACAACAGGCTTTAGCCAAATAGCAGGGTGCGGATGATTTGTTAAGCTTCAGATGTTATTGCAGTTTTGTCACACAGTGCTGAAGCCAGCTATTACTCTCTACGTGTGCAGAACATTAACCAGGAGTTCGTGGCATGGATCTCAAAACAGTAGAACCGACAGTTTTGAAAAGTTTGGTTTGATGCTTGTTTGGGATGGAGTTAATCAAGCCTGTCTGAAGGACAACAGGCTGCCAAAGACAAATATTTCTGAATGTTACTGGAGCTTCGAGATTGAACATAGACTGTAGACTTTATGAATCTTGGCCATGGTACTTGTTAAGATCCTGTGGGTCATGGTTTAGGAGCCAATCTTCGTTCTGTTCCCCTGTGTCTACATCTCAAATTGACACAAATTGAAACCAAAATCAAGAACTTGCTGATGGAAACCCTGGGCGTCATTCTCCGACCCCGCCGGGTCGGAGAATGGCCGTTGGCCGCCGTGAATCCCGTCCCCGCCGGTTGCCGAAGTCTCCGGTACCGGATATTCGGCGGGGGCGGGAATCGGGCCGCGCCGGTTGGCGGGTCCCCCCGCTCGATTCTCCAGCCGGATGGGCCGAAGTCCCGCCGATAAATTGCCTGTCCCGCCGGCGTAAATTAGAGTACCTATTTACCGGCGGGACAAGGCGGCGTGGGCGGGCTCCTCCTTAAACTTACTCACTGACCCAGCATCCACCACACTCTGGGCAAATTTCACCGATTCACGACCCTTTGGGATCAGTAGTTTCTCCTCATCTCTGTTTTAAATTTACCAAGTCTTGTCATAGAATTTTTTTCATAGAATTTACAGTGCAGAAGGAGGCCATTCGGCCCATCGAGTCCACACCGGCTCTTGGAAAGAGCACCCCACCCAAGGTCAACACCTCCATCCCATCCCCATAACCCAGTAACCCCATCCAACACTAAGGGCAATTTTGAACACTAAGGGCAATTTATCATGGCCAATCCACCTAACCTGCATGTCTTTGGACTGTGGGAGGAAACCGGAGCACCCGGAGGAAACCCACGCACACACGGGGAGGATGTGCAGACTCCGCACAGACAGTGACCCAGGCCGGAATCAAGCCTGGGACCCTTGGGCTGTGAAGCAATTGTGCTATCCACAATGCTACCGTGCTGCCCCGTGCTGTCCTGAGACAATGACCTCTCATTCTGGAATGCCCCACAAGAGGAGGCATCCACTCCACGTCTATTTTTTCCATATCTTTTATTATCTTATATATCTCAATTTGATCTCCCCTTATTCTTCGAAACTCGAGAGAGCCCTAAACTGTTCAATCTCACTTGATAAGACAAACCCCTCATAGAATCACAGAATAATACAGCGGAGAAGAGGCCCTTCGGCCCATCGAGTCTGCACCGATGCATGAAAAACACTTGCCCTGACTACCTAATCCCATTTGCCAGCATTTGCCCCATAGCCTTGAATGTTATGATGTGCCAGATGTGCATCCAGGTACTTTTTAAAGGAGGTGAGGCAATCTGCCTCTACCACACTCCCAGGTAATGCATTCCGGACCATCACATCCTATGATTAAAAAGATTTTCCTCAAATACACCCAAAACTTCCTGTCCCTCACCTTGAACTTGTGTCCCCTCGTAGCTGACCCTTCAACTAAGGGGTAAGCTGCTCCCTATCCAACATGTCCATGCTCCTCATAATCGTGTACACCTCGATCAGGTCACCACTCAGTCTTCTCTGCTCCAGCGAAAACACCCCAAGCCTATCCAACCTTGCTTCATAACTTAAATGCTCCATCCCAGGCAGCATCCTGGTGAATCTCCTCTGTGCTTGCTCCAGTGCAATCGCAACCTTTCTATAATAATAATCTTTATTGCCACAAGTAGACTTACATTAACACTGCAATGAAGTTACTGTGAAAATCCCCGAGTCACCACACACTGGCGCCTGTTCGGGTACACAGAGGGAGAATTCAGAATGTCCAATTCACCGAACAAGTACGTCTTTCGGGACTTTCGCAGACACAGGGAGAACGTGCAGATCCCACATAGAAAGTGACCCGAGTGGGAATTGAACCTGGGACCCTGGCTCTGTGAAGCTACAGTGCTAACCACTGTACTACCGTGCCACCCAATGTGGTAACCAGAATTGCACACAGTACTCCAGTTGTGGCCTCACCAAAGTTCTATACTACTCCAACATGACCTCCCTGCTTTTGTAACCTGTACCTCGGTTAATAAGGGCCAATGTCCCATATGCCTTTTTCACCATCCTATTAACCCAGTGTTCGAAAACTTTTTTTCCGGGGACCCATTTTTACCAACCGGCCAACCTGCGGGACCCGACCCAGCCGACCTTCGCGACCCACCATTTTCTCTTACCTTGTTTGCTGCTGACAAAAATGGAGAAAATGGTTTTGGGTCCCTTTGGCCCTCGTACTCGCTCCTCCAATGGAACCTGTTGGATGAAGGTGAAGCCTTCTGGTGTTGGAAAGTATGGAGTCTCCATCTGTTCAAAGTTCTGAATTTTTTTCCTGTAAAATTTTATCAAATAAACCCCCCCCCCCCCCCGAACTGGTAAAAAAAAAATATTTTAAATGAGTACAATAAATGAAAAAAATGAATAAATCCACCCCCCAAACTTGTAAAAAAAATAAAATGAATAAAATAAATGAAAAAAATAAAAATTAAATGAATAAAATAAATGAATAAATGAATAAAAACCACTACAGAACTTTTAAAACAAAAAGCTGCAACCGCTTAAAAAAATAGCGGCCGCATTGCGCTTGCGTGCCGGATTATCGGCGCGCATGCGATCATCGTGCGTGCATGCGCAGTTCGGCCGAATTTTTTTTTAACATGTTCACGGCCGCTTGCAGCCAGCGTTATGAAAAACCGGCTGCTGCGCGGGGATTTGCGCGATCGGGAGCGCCGCGGACAACGGCTCCGCGACTCTCCCGACACCAGCCCGCGACCCACCCGCGGGTCGCGCCCCCGACTTTGAAGAACACTGTATTAACCTGCCCTTCTTCATTCAAAGATCTATGGAAAAACACGCCAAGGTCCCTTTGTTTCTTGGAACTTCCCAGTGTCATACCATTCATTGAATACTTGCTTGTCACATTACTCCTTCCAAAGTGTATCACCTCATACTTTTCAGAGTTAAATTCCATTTCTTGAATCAATCTAGTGAATCGCCTCTGGACTGTCTCCAATGCCACTACATCGTTCCTCAAATAAGGGGACCTAAACTGTGCACAGTATTCCAGGTGCGGTCTCAACATTGTCTTGAATAGATGCAACAACACTTCCTTACATTTATACTCTATTCCTTTAGCTATAAATGCCAACATTTCATTCATTTTCTTTATTACATGCCAGTTTTCTGTAATTGACCCCAATTTAGATAATAAGTTACCTTTCCATTTTTCCGACCAAATGGGTGACCTCCCACTTATCCACGTTTAAGACTCCATCTGCCACATTTTCGCCCACTCACCTAACCTATCTATATCCACTTGTAAGGTTCTTATTTCCTCATTGCAACTTATTGTCCCACCTACTTTAGTGCCATCTACAAATTTGGTTCTCGAACCTTCTATCCCTGTATCCAAGTCATTTATATAGATTGTAAATAGCTGGGGCCCAAGGACTGAACCCTGTAGCACCTCACAAGTTACATCTTGCCATCCAGAAAAAGACCCATTTATCTGTCTTCTGTCCCTCAGCCAATCTTTCATCCAAGCTAATAAATTACCCCTAAACCCACGTGATCTAACCTTCTGAGCGGCACCTAATCAAATAAATGTCTTCTGGAAGTCCAGATATACTACAACTATGAGATCCCTATTATCCAGTTGGCGGTTCACATCTTCAAAGAACTCTAGGAAATTAGTCAAACATGATTTACCCTTCATAAAACCATGCTGACTCTGATAGATTGCGTTTTGACTTTCCAAATGTTCTGATATTACTTTTTAATAATAGATTCTAACAATTTCCCAACAACAAATGTCAAACTAATTGGTCTGTAATTTCCTACATTCTGTTTCCCTCCCTTTTTGAATAAGGGTGTTACATTAGCATTTTTCCAATCCACTAGACATTTTCCCGTGTCCAGGGGATTTTGGAATATTATAACCAATGGATCCACTATCTCTGCTGTCACTTCCTTGAACACCCTAGGATGTAGGCCATCAGGCCCTGGAGACTTGTCTGCCTTAGTTTGTTGAGTACCGTTTTCCTGTTGATGCTGATTGTCCTGAGTTCCACCCTTTCTATTACCTCTGAATTACCCGTTCCTATAGGAATGCTACTAGTGTCCTCCACTGTGAAAACTGAGGCAAAATATTGATTTAGCATCTCCGCCATATCTATGTTCCCCACTACTCATCTTCCAAGGGACCAACATTCACCTCAGTGATTCTCTTCCATTTTATGTACTTATAGAAGCTTTTACTATTTTTTATAGCTTTTGATACTTTGCGCTAGCTTCTTTCATAATTTACTTTAGCTCTTTTTATTACTTTTTTAGTTTCCCTTTGTTCATGTTTGAAAGTTTCCAAATCTTCCAGCCTGCCACTGGCCTTTGCAACATGGTATACCTTAGTTTTAGTCTTTATAATGAGCTTGACCTCCTTGTTTAGCCATGTATGGTATTTTTTATACCCCTCTTACTGTCTTCCTCTGGAATATAATTTTGTTGTGAGGAATTGAGAATCTTCTTAAACAATTGTAATTTTGTCGTTCTGCCCACCCTACTCCACCCAAATCTGTCCTCATGCCTATGTAATTACCGTTGTTTAATTCCAGAACACTAGTGGGACTTTTAGCATCAAGACAACCAGAAAAATTCTGCTTTGATTCTCTGACAGACATGATAAGGATCTAAAGGCAACCTAACATTGTTATTACCAGGGATCGTGTAATAAGAATAATTTTAATGAGATCAACTCCAGAACTCATCAATGTTACACTTGGGGAAATATTCAAGAGAGAGAGCAACAATGTGACAATCAACTGATTGTCCTTTACCCTAGCTAATCCTTTTCACATGGGGACAATATGTTCTGTGGTCCTATTCAGAGGAAAACTTGCAATTTTCTTGATGTCATGGTCAACATTCCTCCCTCAACCATTACCATTAAAGACAGGTTGACTGGCCATTTACTTTGTTGCTTTCCATGCTTTCCATGGGATGGACCCTGTTTTGTGCGAAGTAGCTGATGTTATTACTACTAAACAACAGAGGCTCCACTCAACAGTGATCCACTATGTGTGAAAAGATATGTGACATGTTGTGAATGTGCAAAGCAGTGTAAAAATGTTAGCTCTCTCTTTATTTACAGTTAGAATTGTTTCTCTTACCGGTATCCTCGCAACTTGTGAGTAAATTTATGACACATTAGAAAATGTGTGTTTTCTATGTTGAGAAGAACTGTGACCAGGAATAAAAATGATTGAAATCTCTCCCAAACTGCATCTTTTGTGTTTTCTCGCTGATCGAGATTCGGTGCAGCATAAAGGAAGATGTTTCACAATAAGTGATCTTTTCTGGGACACCTAAAAGGTCACATCTCTTATCTCTGGTTTGACAAATGTCCCCACTATCTACAGATTTTACTGTTATTGATCAATCTGCTATTAGAAAAGCTAAAATGTCAGCATCAGCTTTTAACAGCTGATCAGAGCTGCCACAGTAATGGAGGGAACATCCGACACAATGTCAGTGGTAGACTTTGATGACAGGGCTAAAGACCCATGTGTCATCTGAGTGCCTGCTGAGCTCTTGTTCCTTCCCAAAAGACAGGCCGGGATTGAGCCTGCCCCGCTACTGCTGCAAGTAGGGACTGAGAATTTGGTGCGCCATTCTCTGATAGCAGGACACTCGATGCCTGCCGCTTGTCAATGGGATTTCTCATTGAAGCCACCCCATGCCGTGAGTGGGGGTGCACTACAGGAAGGACCAGAGAAACCCGCCGCCAACGAATGGTGGGAGACTTACAATCTCTATCTAAAAACCCCGGAATTGAAAAGACTTTACTTTCCACCAAATATTGGCCTTTGTTTCAATATGAAAAGCTATGGACCGAGTGCAGGAAAATGACATTAAAATAGATCGGTGATTGATGGTCAGCACAGACACATTGGGTCAAAGGGCCTCTTTCTGTGCTGTAACAATTCTATGAACAGATCCACTGGATGGAGACATGAGTTAATTACTGTTAAGTGTTTGAATGGATCACATTGAACTCTGGATCAGTGCAAGAGTTCATTGAGTGCAAGAGAAACACGCACAATGGAATCAAAACTTACGTCAAGATTTTACTCCTTTGAACACGAGGAATTGGAAGAATTTTCAGGACCACGAAGAGACTGGTTGCATCAAGAAGCCGATTTATTTTTTGATTCCTCTCAATCCCAGCTATCCACCTTTGTGCAAAATCCTTCAATCTCTTGAACCTCAGATTGTTTCCCAATCTGCTTGATATTGTTTGCTTCAGTAATCTCCTCCACAACCCTTTGAGTAAAACTGTCAGACTTCTCACTCCTGAGATTGGAAACACTGTGTCCCTTGGTATCTGACCTCTTGGCCACAGTGAGCAGCTCCACTAGACCAGCACTGTCAGTGCCTTTCTGCTTAAAACCTCCTTTACCTGGAAACCTTCCATTTTGAATGGTAACTGGTTTAAATCTTGGATTTGGATTGGATTTGGATTTATTGTCATGTGTACCGAGTACAGTGAAAAGTATTGTTCTGCCTACAGTCCAGACAAATCGTCCATACACAGATACACAATGTAAATACATAAACTTTTTAAAAATAAATTTAGAGTACTCAATTCTTTTTTTTCCAATTAAGGGGCAATTTAGCGTGGCCAAACCCCCTAGCCTGTGTTTCTTTGTGCTGTGGGGGTGAGACGCACACAGACATGGGGAGAATATCCAAACTCCACACAGACAGTGATCCAGAGCCGGGATCGAACCCGGGTCCTCGGCCCCTCAGTAAATACATCAGGTAAAGCATGCATAGAGAAAACGCGTGGAGAGATCAGTTCAGCCCATTAGAGGGTCACTCAGGAGTCTGATAACAGTGGGGAAGGATTCTCTGATCCTGAGGCTAAATGTTGATGCCGTCATAAATGCCGTCGCGTTTTACGACAGCGTCAACAGGCCCCAGGAGCAGCGATCCTGCGCCCTACAGGTGCCAGCATGGCACTGGAGCCACACACGCAGCTCCAGCTGCTGATACCGGCGTCAAACAGGCGGCGTGGGTCTGCGCATGCGCGCTGCAGCTGGCGCAAACCCGCGCATGCGCATGAGTTGCCTTCTCCACGCTGGCTCCGACGTAACATGGCGGAGAGCTACAGGGGCCCAGTATGGAGGAACATAGGCCCCCACCAGGACAAGCTGGCCTGCTGATGGTGGGCCAGGCCACGGTCGGATCTCGCCTCCCCCTCACCAGGCTGCCCCCCGCAGGATGAACGGCGAAGTCTCGCCGGGTAGGACCACACGTGAACGGCGCCGGCGGGACTTAGCATATCTTGGTGACCACTCGGCCCATCGCATGCGGAGAATCACCGTGAGGGTCCGCGCAGGGCGACCCCTGACCGGCGTCGCACCGACCGCGTCGGCGCCAATGGCCGGAGAATCGGCAGACTGGCGTCGGAGCGGCGTCTTGTGAATCGCGCCCCCCACCCCGATTCCCCGACCCGGCCCGGCGTGGGAGAATCCTGCCCGCTGTTTTTGAATCTGTTAGTGCGTGTTCTCAGACTTTTGTATCTCTTGCCCGATGGACTCGTCCCTCCTCACTCAGATTTAAAAAAAATTAATTTCCCGGATGTGGGCATTGCTCGTTAGCGTTTATTGCCCATCTGTAGTTGCCCTTCCGAAGGTGGTGGTGAGTTGCCTTCTTGAACTATTGCAGTCCTTGATGTGCAGGTTCACCCACTGTGCTGTTACAGAGGCAGTCCCAGGTTGTTGCCCCAGGGACAGTGAAAGGACGGCGATATATTTCCAAGTTCCCCTGCAAGACTTGGAGGGGAACCTCCAGCTGGTGGTGTTCGCAGGTATCTGCGGCCTTTGTCCTTCTAGATGGCAGTGGTCATGGGATTGGAAGGAGCTGTCTAAGGAACTTTGGTGAGTTACTGCAGTGCATCTTGTAGATGGTACACACGGCTGCCACTGTTCAGAGGGTTTGAATGATTATGGAAAGGGGAGTAATCAAGCAGGGCTGCTTTGTTCTGGATGGTGTCGAGCTTCTTGAGTGTTGTTGGAGCTGCACTCATCCAGGCAAGTGGAGAGTATTCCATTACACTCCCGATTTGTGCCTTGTAGATGGGAACAGGCTTTGGGGGTCAGGAGGTAAGTTACTCACCATAGGATTCCTAGCCTTAGACCGGTCCTTGCAGCCACAGTATTAAAATGGTGAGTCCAATTCAGTTTCTGATTAATGGTAACCCCCAGGATGATGATTGTGAGGGATTCAGCAATGGTAATCCCATTGAATGTCAGGGGTGGTGGTTAGATCCTCTCTTATTGGGTAGGATCTAACCACCTTATGTGGCGCGAATGTAACTTGCCACCTGTCAGCCCAACCCTGGATATTGTCCAGATCTTGCTGCATTTGGACATGGTCTGCTTCATTATCTGAGGAGTCGTGAATGGTGCTGAACATTGTGCAGTCATCTGCAAACATCCCCACTTCTGATCTTCTGATGGAATAGAGGTCATTGATTAAGCAGCTGAAGGTGGTTGGGCCTAGGAACTGCCCTGAGCAACATCTGCAGTGATGTCCTGGAGCTGAGATGATTGACCTACAACCACCACACCCATCTTCCTTTTTGCCAGGTATGACTCCAACCAACGGAGAGTTTTCCCCCGATTCCCATTGACTCCAGTTTAGCTAGTGCATTGGACCACTCAAAATACCGTTCCAAGGTCTTGACTGCTCCAGGAGTGCCCTGCGGTATACCTACCGGACGTTCGCCCGCTTTGTGGTGGTCGGCCGTGTCCTTCACAAGCTGGCACAGCAGCGTGGCGATGTGCTGGAGGTGGAGGGGGTGCAAAATGTGGCCACTGAGGAGGAGGAGGACGAGCAGGTGCCAGACCAGGAGCGCTGGAAGACAAGCCCGGGAAGGACCCTCAGGATGAAGTACAGTTGGGAGCAGTGAGGTTCCGGCAAGCTCGGAGGCCCTCATCCATGCCCGCATCAAATGGAATGTGGCCCCATCCATCATTCCCCCTCTCTCCACCCACTTTCCCACCCCACATCCCTCCGCCTTCCCCCTCCCCCAGCCTTCACCTCCCCCGCCCCCGCATTCCCACCATCCCAGGTTCTGTGTAACACCACTCGAGGATGATGGGACTGTGTCGGCAGTGTCAGTGGGTCACAGTCGAGGGCAGGGGTTGATGATAACCCACACAGGGCTGAGCATTGGAGCTCCCCATTCAATGCCATAGTCTGACCCTTGCCTGTCTGCTGATTGCTCACTCGCACCCATCACCTGCACAGTGAGGGTGGGGGTTGGGAAGGAGCCCAGGACCGCCATGACCGGGGAGATAGGGCATGGGATTGGTGCTCGGCCTGCATTGTGTAAGAAAGTGCCAGAGGCGTCAGACTGATCGAGGCCAACAAACCTTAATGGTTTACAACAGTTTGCGCAACTGCCCACTCTCCCAATGGTGCCGCCAAACCGACCCCCAGTGCCTTCTCAGTGATCCTCCAGCTGGTTACCCTTCTGTGCTTCATCACCACGTCTTGGTGAGTCCGCAGGATGCACAACAGAGTGGAGACGTCCTCTGGGGCACTGGGGCCAGAGGACACCGGCGCACTTGTCGGCAGTCCATGCCCCACCATGCCGCACTGTGCCAGGTGCTGACTGCGAGACACGCCTTTGTCAGGGAGCGGAACTCGGGGAGCTGGTGAGCACCGTTGCCGTCCCGTAGTATGGGTCCAGGTTGACACCTGGTCAGTGCTCATCAGGCCCTGGGATTCATCTCGGGAACGAGGGGCAGCTGGATCAAGCCCCGGCTGCCCCTGCATCATCTCGCTCTGCCAGCCCTGCTGGCCTCCCAATATCTGCAGAAAGGTGTCGACGCTCTCAGCGGTGCTCCTGAGTAACTGGGACATTTTCTTTTTTTTTAAATATATTTTATTCAAAATTTTTGGCCAACCATAACAGTACATTGTGTATCTTTTACACAGTAATATAACAATATAGATAGCAATGGCCAGTTTTTTAAACAAGAAATAAATAATATATAAACAACATCAAAATTAAAAAACAAAACTAAATGGCAACTGCCTTGTCCCAAATAAATACTCTCCAAAAATACAATTCAGCAGTCCAGTATACAATTACCTATAACAACAACCTATACATATTATACTTATACACTAACATCCCTGAGAGTCCTTCTGGTTCCTCCCCCCCCCCACCCCCCCTGGGTTGCTGCTGCTGTCTTCTTCTTTTCCATTCCCTCTATCTTTCTGTGAGGTATTCGACGAACGGTTGCCACCGCCTGGTGAACCCTTGAGCCGATCCCCTTAGGACGAACTTAATCCGTTCCAGCTTTATAAACCCTGCCATGTCATTTATCCAGATCTCCACACCCGGGGGCTTGGCTTCCTTCCACATCAACAGTATCCTGCGCCGGGCTACTAGGGACGCAAATGCCAAAACATCAGCCTCTTTCGCCTCCTGCACTCCTGGCTCTTCTGCAACCCCGAATATAGCCAACCCCCAGCTTGGTTCGACCTGGACCCCCACCACCTTCAAAAGCACCTTTGTCACCCCCACCCAAAACCCCTGTAGTGCCGGACATGACCAGAACATGTGGGTGTGATTCGCTGGGCTTCTCGAGCATCTCGCACACCTATCCTCTACTCCAAAAAATTTACTGAGCCGTGCTCCAGTCATATGCGCCCTGTGTAACACCTTAAATTGTATCAGGCTTAGCCTGGCACACGAGGACGATGAGTTTACCCTACTTAGGGCATCAGCCCACAGCCCCTCCTCAATCTCCTCCCCCAGCTCTTCTTCCCATTTCCCTTTCAGCTCATCTACCATAATCTCCCCCTCATCCCTCATCTCCCTATATATGTCTGATACCTTACCGTCCCCCACCCATGTCTTTGAGATCACTCTGTCCTGCACCTCCTGCGTCGGGAGCTGCGGGAATTCCCTCACCTGTTGCCTCGCAAAAGCCCTCAGTTGCATATACCGGAATGCATTCCCTTGGGGCAACCCATATTTTTCGATCAGCGCTCCCAGACTTGCAAACGCCCCATCTACAAACAGATCTCTCAATTGTGTTACTCCTGCTCTTTGCCATGTTCCAAATCCCCCATCCATTCTCCCCGGAGCAAACCTATGGTTATTTCTTATCGGGGACCACACCGAGGCTCCCGTCTTTCCCCTATGCCGTCTCCACTGCCCCCAAATTTTCAGAGTAGCCACCACCACCGGGCTGGTGGTGTATTTCTTCGGTGAGAACGGCAACGGCGCCGTCACCATAGCTTGTAGGCTAGTCCCCCTACAGGACGCCTTCTCCAATCGCTTCCACGCCGC
The DNA here is from genome assembly GCF_047496885.1 of Scyliorhinus torazame. Lineage (NCBI taxonomy): Eukaryota > Metazoa > Chordata > Chondrichthyes > Carcharhiniformes > Scyliorhinidae > Scyliorhinus > Scyliorhinus torazame. The sequence goes on from NC_092707.1 coordinate 210,217,612, forward strand.
TCCCTCCTCTTCTCCCATCCACTTACATACCATTGAGATATTGGCGGCCCAGTAGTACTCACTTAGGCTCGGTAGTGCCAGCCCCCCCCTATCCCTACTACGCTGCAAAAATCCCCTCCTCACTCTCGGGGTCTTCCCGGCCCACACAAAACTCATGATACTCTTCTCAATCCTTTTGAAAAAAGCCTTCGTGATCACCACCGGGAGGCACTGAAACACAAAGAGGAATCTCGGGAGGACCACCATTTTAACCGCCTGCACCCTCCCTGCCAGTGACAGGGATACCATGTTCCATCTCTTGAAGTCCTCCTCCATCTGTTCCACCAACCGCGTTAAATTTAACCTATGCAATGTACCCCAATTCTTGGCTATCTGGATCCCCAAGTAGCGAAAGTCCCTTGTTACCTTCCTCAGCGGTAAGTCCTCTATTTCTCTGCTCTGCTCCCCTGGATGCACCACAAACAACTCACTTTTCCCCATGTTCAGTTTATATCCTGAAAATTCTCCAAACTCCCCAAGTATCCGCATTATCTCTGGCATCCCCTCCGCCGGGTCCGCCACATACAACAACAAATCGTCCGCATACAGAGATACCCGGTGTTCTTCTCCTCCCCTGAGTACTCCCCTCCACTTCCTGGAACACCATCACGTATCTGCCCCCACTATCCGCCACTATGGTCTTTGCCTCAAACATTACCCGCTTCCCCACTAGTATAGCCACCCCCCTGTTCAGCCCTCTCACATTCCACGTGATCAGCCGGGTTGGGGGGCTCTTTACCCCCCCCCCCCCCTTGTCGATTAGCCATCCCCTTTTATCCAGCTCCTCACCCGGTTCCCACGCAGCTGTGTCCCCCCCAGGCGGTGCCCTCCCGCCCCGCCCACCCCACCCCATACCAGCTCCCCCTTCTCCCCAGCAGCAGCAACCCAGTAAATCCCCCCTCCCACCCCCCCCCCCCGCCCCCGCTAGATCCCCCACTAGCGTAGTTACACCCCCCATGTTGCTCCCAGAAGTCAGCAAACTCTGGCCGACCTCGGCTTCCCCCCGTGACCTCGGCTCGCACCGTGCGACGCCCCCTCCTTCCTGCTTCCCTATTCCCGCCATAATTATCATAACGCGGGAACAAAGCCCACGCTTCCCTTTTGGCCCCGCCCCCAATGGCCAATGCCCCCAGCTCCTCCACCTCCCTTCCTCCCTCCCCCACAACCTGTGGAAGAGAGAAAAGTTACCGGGTCGCAGGATTAACAACATAAAAATCATCTCTCCCCCCTTTTTCCCCCCTCTTCGCCCCCCATATTCGCCCCACCACTTTGTCTCAAACGTTCTTTTTTAATAACCCGCTTATTCCAATTTCTCTTCAACAATAAATGTCCACGCCTCATCCGCCGTTTCAAAGTAGTGGTGCTTCCCTTGATATGTGACCCACAGCCTTGCCGGCTGCAGCATTCCAAATTTAATCTTCTTTTTATGAAGCACCGCCTTGGCCCGATTAAAGCTCTCCCTCCTTCTCGCCACCTCCGCACTCCAGTCTTGATATACGCGGATCACCGCGTTCTCCCACCTACTGCTCCGAGTTTTCTTTGCCCATCTGAGGACCATCTCTCTGTCCTTAAAACGGAGGAATCTCACCACTATGGCTCTGGGAATTTCTCCTGCTCTCGGTCTTCGCGCCATAACTCGATAAGCTCCCTCCACCTCCAACGGACCCGTCGGGGCCTCCGCTCCCATTAACGAGTGCAGCATCGTGCTCACATATGCCCCGACGTCTGCCCCTTCTGCACCTTCAGGAAGACCAAGAATCCTTAAATTCCTCCTCCTCGCATTATTCTCCAGCACCTCCAGCCTTTCCACACATCGTTTATGGTGTACCTCGTGCATCTCCGTCTTCACCACCAGGCCCTGTATATCGTCCTCGTTCTCGGCAGCCTTTGCCTTCATGACCCGAAGCTCCCGCTCCTGGGTCTTTTGCTCATCTTTTAGCCCTTCAATCGCCTGTAATATCGGGGCCAACAGCTCCTTCTTCATCTCCTTTTTAAGCTCTTCCACGCAGCGTTTCAAAAACTCGTGTTGTTCAGGGCCCCATATTAAACTGCCACCTTCCGACGCCATCTTGGTTTTTGCTTGCCTTCCTTGCCGCTGCTCTAAAGGATCCACCGCAATCCGGCCACTTTCCTCTCCTTTTTCCATCCGTATCCAGGGGGGATTCCCTTCTGGTTTACCGCACAGTACTTTTAGCCGTTAAAATTGCCGTTGGGGCTCTTATTAAGAGCCCAAAAGTCCGTTCCACCGGGAGCTGCCGAAACGTGCGACTTAGCTGGTCATCGCCGCACCCGGAAGTCTAACTGGGACATTTTCACAGTGTCTCATCAAGGTCCTCCTTGACCTCCAAGGCCCATTAGGACTCTGATATCTGGCACCCGTCACCCGTCTGGGCCCTTTCCCGTTGGTTGTGGGCCAATTTCTCCTGCGGGTACACAGAGGCTGCATTGCTAATGCACGCGTGGTTATTTGCAACGGGGGGGCATTGGCGGAGGGGAGTCCATGCACCACTCAATGATAGCCCAGGTGTCTGCATGGGCCAAGTTGTACCTGGTCTCCACATTGGTCATCGGCCTCCGTACTACCGTCATCAGCCAGGTCCTCAGCGGGTATTCCTTATTCCCCAAGAGCCAGCCAGCCATCTTTGGGTGGTCCTCGAAGAGGCCAGAGTTGTCTGACTGCCCCAGGATGGAGCTGTCGTGCACACTCCCTGGGAAATGTAGCACACATGTGCATTATCTTCATGTAGTGGCCGCACACGAGCTGAATGTTCCAGGAGTGGAACCCCTTCCTGTTGATGTCGGGCATTCCCAGAAGACCCGTGTGTGCAAGGCAACATGTGTGCCATCTATTACCCTCTGGACCTGGGTAAACCCGGCGATGGCAGAGAATCCTGCTGCCCGGGCATCTTGTTGGACCTGGCCCTTGCCAATGTTCATATAATTTTCTGTCTGGGCAAATAAGTCATCCGTGACTTCACTCCTGTGGGCTGTAGCTTGTGAGATGCCACACAAGACCTCAATTGAGCCCAGGAATGATCCTGAGGCATAGACGTTCAGGGCTGAGGAGATCTTGACGGCACCAAGTGCAGGTATCCTCCTCCTCCAAGTGGTCCACAAGAACGTGGCACAAGTGTCGCACTATCCCCTTGTTGAAGCAGCGCCTCCTGAGGCACACACTGTACATCAGCTGTCTGAAAGACCAGCGATGCCTGTACACCTTGGGATGTCGCGGGCCTATCGCTCTGGGCCCCTCCCTGGCCTGCTGAGCAGCTGGGTCCTCAGGGTGTGGTGCAGGACCCTGCACAAGGGTCTGTCAATGCTGCTGCTGCCGCCTTCTCCACTCTCTGCCGCCTGGCCTGCCAGCAGCACCACGAGGGCAAGTTCCGCAGGATCCAAGAGTTCATCGATTCCGTGTAATATCTGTAAGGAATTGGAGAGAGTGTGAGACTGAAAACCAGGAGTGTCTTCTATCCCGGGACCCTCCAACTCCCCCATTGGTCCTACCAACCCCCCCTCCCCCCAACGCACCCCCACGACAGCGGGGGCCCTGTTCACCGGACTCCAGACCCTGTACCCCAGACATGTAACGTTACCTGGTCCGGGCTATGATCCCCTCCCCGGTTCAGACACCCACCCTTTGGTCGCTGGAATGTGCCTGATGCTGGGGCCTAGCCCCTGGGTGTTCAGATGTTGTCCGCTGCGTCCCAAGTGTTGCCTCCCGCAGTGTTCAGGCACAGTGTCCAGGCATCATGGTCTGATTGGGATGCTGGCAATAACTCCCAAATGCTACATAGCATGCCTCACCACGGGGATCCACATGGGATGTGTGAAGTGCTTACTTCACGACGATTGACAATTTCCAATTAGCTGTAGCCTTCAGTCACGTGGCCAGTATGATGATATGCATAAGCAGTTATGTATATAGTGACAGACAAGACCTCCACCCAGCAGGTGGCAGTAGAGAACAACCTCGTGACATTGCTAGCTCAGGGTGTGTATATTCATAGTTTGTAGTAGCTCATAGTTAATTTATTATAGTTAGTAGCTTTTGATGATATTTTCTAACTATCTTTACCATGCATTTGTTAAAGAATAAAACTTTAACTAGTCTAAGAACAAGACGTTCTATTTCTTCCAACAGGCCAAGTACTACATGTAACATGGTACCACGATTGAAGATCTAACACGAAAACAACATTCTTTAAAATCCGAACAGCTAAAGATAACCTGAGAAGGAAAAAAAGAAAAATCTTCTATTGACCTTGTGAACTACTGGCAAATCGTACTCGACGCACTGCTCGGCTTCGAAATCCAGGATGGAAGGTCTGAAGGCATCGCCCCAGCTTCAAGTCACTGTAATGTAGATGAGCATTGGTGCGTTTTTAAACAGCAATTCCCACTCTACGTTGCAGCCCTTGGTCTGCAGGCACAGCCTGACGAGCGGTGCATAGCATTGCTGCTCACTGTAGCAGGTCCACAAGCGATCAAAATATTCAATACGTTCTTTTTCGACAACGAGGCAGATAACAAAACTTCGATGAAGTTGTAGAGCAATTCGATCGGCATTGCACACCAAAGAAAAAAGAGTCGCTCGAGCACTATATTTTTCGCACACGCACCCAGAATGCAGGTGAATCGTTTAATAGTTTTTTGACCGATTTGCGATTGAAGGCACAGTCATCGAATTTTTCGACCTTGCAAGCGTCGATGATCCGTGACAAGGTACGGAAGAGGCTGTTCAGGGAAAACGACCTTCAACTGGATCATGCTATTAAGATCTGCCATTCGAGCGAGCTAGCTGCACAGCAGATTAGCACTCTAGACTGAAGAATTTGGGGGCAGAGCTCGGAGAGGCAGCCGACGCGATTAGTGTTGTGACAGACCCAAAGGCATAACATGGTCCCAGCAGCGGTGCCCATTTGAAGCACGTAAATGAAACCTCCATTTTATGTAAGTGATGCGGCAACAAACAAACAACGGCAATGTCCAGCATTTGGTAAAATCTGTTCCAGGTGCAAAGGCAAAGATTAAGGGTGGGATTCTCTGACCCCCCGCCGGGTCGGAGAATTGCTGGGGAGCAGCGTGAATCCCGCCCCGCCGCCGGCTTCTGAATTCTCCGCCGCCGGGGTTTTGGCGGGGCCGGGTATCGCGCGGTGCCGGTCGGCGGCCGCTAGCAGCGCACACGCCACCCCCCTCCCCCCGCTGATTCTCCGATCCCGCCCATTTTCAGCCGGTCCCACCGGCATAAATCAAACCAGGTATGTACCGGCGGGACCTTGCTCTGCAGATGGCCTGCGGAGCCCTCTGGGAGGCGCGGGGGGATCTGGCCCCGGGGCGTGCCCCCACGGTGGCCTGGCCCGTGATCAGGGCCCACCGATCCGCAGGCGGGCCTGTGCCGTGGTGGCACTCTTTCCCTCTGCACCGACGGCTATCAACCTCCACCATGGCCGGCACGGAGAGGAACCCTCCCTGCGCATGCGCTCTGATGACGCCAGCACCCCCTGTGCATGCACCAACTTGCGCCGGCCAGCGGAGGCCCTTCGGCGCGGCACTAAGCCCTTCCGCGCAGGCTGGCGCGACGCCAACCCCACCGGCGCCGGCCTAGCCCCTGAAGGTGCGAAGGATTCCGCACCTTCCAGGCGGCCGGGTGCCGGAGTGGTTCATGCCACACCTCGGCGCCACTACTGCCCGTCCCACCCCATTTTGCCAATTTTTTTCCAGAAAATTGGAAACACCAAAGTCAGTCAGCCTGAGTGATGAAATAAATCGTGAAGACACTTTTCTCATTGAAATGGGAAGGGACTCTCCGCGGACGCTGAAATTGGGAAAGACGATTGGGCGGAGAATTATTCTGGTGCCATAAATGTGACAGGGACCGATTAGACGCCAAATTGCAATTCTCCATCATCTCGACAGTGACATCAATGCATACTGGAACGCACATACAGTAGACACCATTTGCATCTCATTAGCTTGCCCGACCCGGTATTCTCCGGGGCCTCTGCAATTCTCTGCCTCTACTGGGCCGAGGTCCCAATGGGTCGGGTCACTGGTGCTTTTAAAAATCGTGAAACCGGCGTTGTGGCTGCTGAGGTAGAGAGAGAGGAGGTAGGACCTGTCACCACCGTTACAACCTGCTTTGGTGCTCTGTCAGATATGTGTGAGGGGTGAGCATGTGTGGGCTGCCCGTGGAGATAAGGGGAATGGGCGGACTTTGGCAGGTGGAATGGCCAACGTTGTTGGTGGCCTGGGCACCCCCCCCCCCCCCACTGCTCCCACCACCGGCATGCCAGGGATTCGATGGGACGGTGTGGTGGAATGGACAGCTCGCATGCAGGGATCACCCAGGTGGATGCTGGAGAGTGTGGTGTTGGGTGCTCTGAGGTACAGATGAACCAACACGGTTGCAATTGGTACAACGCTGTTTTATTTCAACTTGTTATTTACAGATCTGTCTTGGTACTCGGCACGTGGTGACTCTCTGAGTGTGTTGTTAATCAGGTCCTGTCCTTGTCCTGGTCTCCAGATCTACTGACCACCAGGTGTCGTGTTTCTTGTCTTATACTGTCTCTGTCCTTGTCTGTGATTGGCTGTCGTGTTATGTGTGCTAATTGGTCTGTTGGTCTGTCTATCATGATGTGTGTGTTGAATATCATGGCATCCCCCCTTTTTTACAAGATTATGTGCCTACGTGGTTATAAATGTGAATGTGTCCTGAGTGCAGCTAAAGTTGTGTGTGCGTGATATTTACAGCATGTACATGTGGCGTAACTATATACATGGGGCGATGTCAGGTGTGGCATGCTAACGAGGTTGTACCATAACAAAAGAGGGAAAACTTTGAAGTGTGGTCCAGTCAAACGAGGCCTGGAACGATAAAACAGTGACATGTTACAATACAGTAGTTGCTAAACTTTGACGTGTGAACAGTCTCATAAGTCCAGTCTAGTAGGTGGGCGACGAATTCGGGTTGACCGCCTCAAGGGTGGGTCGAGAACCACCGGCTGAGGTGCGGGCCTGGCCACGGGCGGCGACAGAAGGGGCATGGTATATGGCAGCTCCACGAAGTCACTATCAGGAACCATTGGAGGACACGGCGTCTGTGTGTGTTTCCGTTGCGAGCGTGGAAGTAGGCGAAAGGCTTGCCGATTGCGCCTACGCACCGATCCATCCATCATGCGTACCAGGAACGAGGTGGAGTCTTTTTCTTTTTATGTTTGTGGTGGTGCTGTCGGATGGCATCTTGTAGCTGATGGGTCGTTGACATTGAAGAGGTACCATCAACAATATAATTCAAGGTCATGGATGTGCCAGATGTTGAAGTCGGATGAGACTGTGCATACTGGTTCTGGCCACATGCTGTGCTGGAAGGGTGATTCTGCTGAGAAGCGTTGAAGCATGTCGCTTTGGAGACAGAATTGCTGCTCGCATCAATGTCTGGTGTGAAACTAGAACGCTGCATCTGATAGGAAAATGCTATCTGGCCAGGCTGTGGTGCAGCAAATCCTGGGCAGTAACTAAGGCATCCAGTCTGTAGTGCAGATTGCGCTGACGGTAGTCCTCCTTCGGTCTTGATTCCATTAGTGGGCAACCCGCAGTGCTGGCCTGTTTGAGAATAGTGGAAACAGCGCGGGAGCTGAGTGAGCCGGGACAGTGAAAACAGCGCGGGAGCTGAGTGAGCCGGGACAGTGAAAACAGCGCGGGAGCTGAGTGAGCCGGGACTCTGAAAACAGCGCGGGAGCTGAGTGAGCCGGGACTCTGAAAACAGCGCGGGAGCTGAGTGAGCCGGGACAGTGAAAACAGCGCGGGAGCTGAGGGAGCCGGGACAGTGAAAACAGCGCGGGAGATTTAAAATGCGCGGGAGCTGCGAGTCGGAGCGGAGATTTTAAAAGATCGAGGCCTAGTTTCGGGAGCCGTTCGGAGGAGGAGGAGCAGTCTCTGTCAGGGAGAGAACCTGAGAACATCTAAGACACTCAGAGGGTAAGAAGGTAAGTAAGTGATTTTTACTCATTTTTACTTTTATACCTTTTTCAAATTGTGTGTGTCGGGGGGAAACTGAAGTGACATCACAGAAAATCTGTGGCCTGAGTGGTTGGTTGGGAATCTACACTAAATTTAAAAATTAAGCATTGGTAACTAATTAAACATAATTACTTAATTATAATTTAGAGGGATATCTAAGCCAGAGATTGGAGAGTACTATATTTAGCTTTTGCATTTCTATTAGAAATCTAGTGCTAGGAAACAGATAGTTAACAGTAACTTTGAAATTTTTTTTAAAATAAAAAAAAATTTAAATTTTAATTTTAATTAATTGACGCAATGTCAGTTAGAGGGGTGCAGTGCTCTGACTGTGAGATGTGGCAGGTCCAGGAGGCTTCCAGCATCCCGGATGGCTTCATTTGCAGATAGTGCACCCAACTGGAGCTCCTCACAGACCGCATGGTTCGGTTGGAGCAGCAATTAGATGCACTTAGGAGCATGCAGGTGGCGGAAAGCGTCATAGATCGCAGTTATGTAAATGTGGTCACACCCAAGGTGCAGGCAGAGAAATGGGTGACCACCAGAAAGGGCAGGCAGTCAGTGCAGGAATCCCCTGTGGTTGTCCCCCTCTCGAACAGATATACCCCTTTGGATACTGTCGGGGGGGATAGCCTATCAGGGGAAAACAGCAGCAGCCAGAGCAGTGGCACCACGGCTGGCTCTGATGTTCAGAAGGGAGAGTCAAAGCGCAGAAGAGTAATAGTAATAGGGGACTCTATAGTCAGGGGCACAGATAGGCACTTCTGTGGACGTGAAAGAGACTCCAGGATGGTATGTTGCCTCCCTGGTGCCAGGGTCCAGGATGTCTCCGAACGGGTAGAGGGCATCCTGAAGGGGGAGGGCAAACAGGCAGAGGTCGTTGTACATATTGGTACTAACGACATAGGCAGGAAGGGGCATGAGGTCCTGCAGCAGGAGTTCAGGGAGCTAGGCAGAAAGTTAAAAGACAGGACCTCGAGGGTTGTAATCTCGGGATTACTCCCTGTGCCACGTGCCAGTGAGGCTAGAAATAGGAAGATAGAGCAGCTAAACACGTGGCTAAACAGCTGGTGTAGGAGGGAGGGTTTCCGTTATCTGGACCACTGGGAGCTCTTCCGGGGCAGGTGTGACCTAAAAAAGAAGGACGGGTTGCATCTAAACCGGAGAGGCATAAATATCCTGGCCGCGAGGTTTGCTAGTGTCACACGGGAGGGTTTAAACTAGTATGGCAGGGGGGTGGGCACGGGAGCAATAGGTCAGAAGGTGAGAGCATTGAGGGAGAACTAGGGAATAGGGACAGTGTGGCCCTGAGGCAGAGCAGACAGGGAGAAGTTGCTGAACACAGCGGGTCTGGTGGCTTGAAGTGCATATGTTTTAATGCAAGAAGTATTACGGGTACGGCAGATGAACTTAGAGCTTGGATTAGTACTTGGAACTATGATGTTGTTGCCATTACAGAGACCTGGTTGAGGGAAGGGCAGGATTGGCAGCTAAACGTTCCAGGATTTAGCTGTTTCAGGCGGGATAGAGGAGGATGTAAAAGGGGAGGCGAAGTTGAGCTACTGGTTCGGGAGAATATCACAGCTGTACTGCGGGAGGACACCTCAGAGGGCAGTGAGGCTATATGGGTAGAGATCAGGAATAAGAAGGGTGCAGTCACAATGTTGGGGGTTTACTACAGGCCTCCCAACAGCCAGCGGGAGATAGAGGAGCAGATAGGTCGACAGATTTTGGAAAAGAGTAAAAACAACAGGGTTGTGGTGATGGGAGACTTCAACTTCCCCAATATTGACTGGACTCACTTAGTGCCAAGGGATTAGATGGGGCGGAGTTTGTAAGGAGCAGCCAGGAGGGCTTCTTAAAACAATATGTAGACAGTCCAACTAGGGAAGGGGCGGTACTGGACCTGCTATTGGGGAATGAGCCCGGCCAGGTGGTAGATGTTTCAGTAGGGGAGCATTTCGGTAGCAGTGACCACAATTCAGTAAGTTTTAAAGTACTGGTGGACAAGGATAAGAGTGGTCCTAGGATGAATGTGCTAAATTGGGGGAAGGCTAATTATAACAATATTAGGCGGGAACTGAAGAACATAGATTGGGGGTGGATGTTTGAGGGCAAATCAACATCTGACATGTGGGAGGCTTTCAAGTGGCAGTTGAAAGGAATTCAGGACCGGCATGTTCCTGTGAGGAAGAAGGATAAATACGGCAATTTTCGGGAACCTTGGATGACGAGAGATATTGTAGGCCTCGTCAAAAAGAAAAAGGAGGCATTTGTCAGGGCTAAAAGGCTGGGAACAGACGAAGCCTGCGTGGAATATAAGGAAAGTAGGAAGGAACTTAAGCAAGGAGTCAGGAGGTCTAGAAGGGGTCACGAAAAGTCATTGGCAAATAGGGTTAAGGAAAATCCCAATGCTTTTTACACGTACATAAAAAGCAAGAGGGTAGCCAGGGAAAGGGTTGGCCCACTGAAGGATAGGCAAGGGAATCTATGTGTGGAGTCAGAGGAAATGGGCGAGGTACTAAGTGAATACTTTGCATCAGTATTCACCAAAGAGAAGAAATTGGTAGATGTTGAGTCTGGAGAAGGGTGTGTAGATAGCCTGGGTCACATTGAGATCCAAAAAGACGAGGTGTTGGGTGTCTTAAAAAATATTAAGGTAGATAAGTCCCCAGGGCCTGAAGGGATCTACCCCAGAATACTGAAGGAGGCTGGAGAGGAAATTGCTGAGGCCTTGACAGAAATCTTTGGATCCTCACTGTCTTCAGGTGATGTCCCGGAGGACTGGAGAATAGCCAATGTTGTTCCTCTGTTTATGAAGGGTAGCAAGGATAATCCCGGGAACTACAGGCCGGTGAGCCTTATGTCAGTGGTAGGGAAATTACTGGAGAGAATTCTTCGAGACAGGATCTACTCCCATTTGGAAGCAAATGGACGTATTAGTGAGAGGCAGCACGGTTTTGTGAAGGGAAGGTCGTGTCTCACTAACTTGATAGAGTTTTTCGAGGAGGTCACTAAGATGATTGATGCAGGTAGGGCAGTGGATGTTGTCTATATGGACTTCAGTAAGGCCTTTGACAAGGTCCCTCATGGTAGACTAGTACAAAAGGTGAAGTCACACGGGATCAGGGGTGAGCTGGCAAGGTGGATACAGAACTGGCTAGGCCATAGAAGGCAGAGAGTAGCAATGGAAGGATGCTTTTCTAATTGGATGATGTGGAGATGCCGGCTTTGGACTGGGGTGAGCACAGTACGAAGTCTTACAACACCAGGTTAAAGTCCAACAGGTTTGTTTCGATGTCACTAGCTTTCAGAGCGCTGCTCCTTCCTCAGGTGAATGGAGGGCTGTGACCAGTTGTGTTCCACAGGGATCAGTGCTGGGACCTTTGCTCTTTGTAGTATATATAAATGATTTGGAGGAAAATGTAACTGGTCTGATTAGTAAGTTTGCAGACGACACAAAGGTTGGTGGAATTGCGGATAGCGATGAGGACTGTCGGAGGATACAGCAGGATTTAGATTGTTTGGAGACTTGGGCGGAGAGATGGCAGATGGAGTTTAATCCGGACAAATGTGAAGTAATGCATTTTGGAAGGTCTAATGCAGGTAGGGAATATACAGTGAATGGTAGAACCCTCAAGAGTATTGAAAGTCAAAGAGATCTAGGAGTACAGGTCCACAGGTCATTGAAAGGGGCAACACAGGTGGAGAAGGTAGTCAAGAAGGCATACGGCATGCTTGCCTTCATTGGCCGGGGCATTGAGTATAAGAATTGGCAAGTCATGTTGCAGCTGTATAGAACCTTAGTTAGGCCACACTTGGAGTATAGTGTTCAATTCTGGTCGCCACACTACCAGAAGGATGTGGAGGCTTTAGAGAGGGTGCAGAAGAGATTTACCAGAATGTTGCCTGGTATGGAGGGCATTAGCTATGAGGAGCGGTTGAATAAACTTGGTTTGTTCTCACTGGAAAGAAGGAGGTTGAGGGGAGACCTGATAGAGGTACACAAAATTATGAGGGGCATAGACAGAGTGGACAGTCAGAGGCTTTTCCCCAGGGTAGAGGTGTCAATTACTAGGGGGCATAGGTTTAAGGTGAGAGGGGCAAGGTTTAGAGTAGATGTACAAGGCAAGTTTTTTATGCAGAGGGTAGTGGGTGCCTGGAACTCGCTATCGGAGGAGGTGGTGGAAGCAGGGACGATAGTGACATTTAAGGGGCATCTTGACAAATACATGAATAGGATGGGAATAGAGGGATACGGACCCAGGAAGTGTAGAAGATTGTAGTTTAGTCGGGCAGCATGGTCGGCACGGGCTTGGAGGGCCGAAGGGCCTGTTCCTATGCTGTACATTTCTTTGTTCTTTGTTCTTTGTAATATGCTGCATAGACTGCTGGCTGCTGCAGGCTTGAATACTGGGTTTGTCCAGCATGAGCTGTCATTGGCCGCACTGTCGGTGTGGAACAAATGTGTGGACATAGCTGTGGTGAAAATTGGTGTATTCCTCTTGGACTGTCACTGCTGCTTGTTATTGCTGACCCAGTGTGATTGTCACGTGATCCATCTCCTGTCGTTGTGGCATCTGCTGTCACCCTGAGCGTGCCATCACTGAGGTTGCGACACTGCCTGTCTGGAGTAAAGTCTGGCTTACGTGAATCAGAGTCGGCGTTTGGTTGCTCCCCATCTGGAGTCTGGTCTGTTTTTTGTTGATGCTCCCCGTCCGGAGTCTTAGCAGGTTCACTGGCGTCAGCTGAGATTTCTTGAAGCTGGACGTCTGGAGTCGGAACATGCAGGAATGCATTGACTAGTGGAGAGGTTCGAGCAATTGAGGGTGGAAGTAGTGTGGTGTCACCGTAGATACCAGTGGTCTCACCGTGATCGTCGAGTGCCTCTGTACGCACTAGCTGAGGTCTGTCACTTTGCACCTTTTGCATGGGAAGTGGGATGCTGTCGTCACTCGTTTCACATACCGTGGGTAGATCCTCAGTAGCTGCTTGCTGTTCACTAGGGTTGGGTAAATTGTCAGAGTTTTCATCTGGTGGTGCAAACCATGTCGGTGGACTGTCATTGTCTTGCCGTTGTCCTTCATTTGGGCTTTTCTTCTTTGGAATTTTAAATCTTCCCCCAGACATTACAGAACCTTGTTCATTTCCCTCAATTTCTCCCATATGTAGGGCATCAAATGTTGGATCCAATGTTTCTTTCGTCATTGTACTAATTTCCAAAGAACAGTCCGTTTCAATTTTCTTCTCAGTTACTTCATATGTATCCTTTCCTAATGTACATGCCTTCATAGTCTCTGGGTCTGATTTTGCTGGGACTGGCATAGTCACAGTCTCTCTTTTACTGTTCTCAATTGCCCACATTCTACTCCCCAGACATAAATGCTTAATCTCTGGAGTTAATGTGGTACAATGGATAATCGGGTCGACCTTATCTGCATCTTCACCGTCACTGGAAAGCACAATTGGTTCACTTGAAACTGCTGCGGGTTTTAAGTGCTTTGTCTGGCTACTCGATGTCGGTGTCCTCAGGATTCTTGCTCCAATGTTCTGCTCATTTATCAGTGGAGTGTGCATAGGTTCAATGCGATTAATATTCCCATCAGGGTTTGAAGAGTCATTACTGACTAACTGCTGGTCTCTGAAGTTGGGACTTTGCGGTTTTGTGTTGAAGGGAGACAGTTGTCCCTGCTGTAGATATGATTCAGGTTGTGTTATTTCCATTAAATGAGGATCAATGTCTTGTCCATTTTTTCGATCCGTACTAAAGCAATGGCAATTTTCAGTCTGCTCCTTGCAAGTTAGACATACAAGTAATTTCTTTAGCAAATCCTCAGCATCCTTCTGTGACTGTGCAGCATTATTAATATCTCTTCGGCTATAATGATCCTGAAGGTCAGCGCATAATCCTTTTTTCTTCGGGCTTGGAAGAGGCGATTCCTTTGGCTTGTCTTCATTTGGGCTTGAACAGTCATCAGCGCTGTGCCCTTCATTGTAGCATGATAGACCGTCATGGTCGGCCTGCTGTGCACTGGAGTGTGGTGGACTGTTATAGCCTTCTTGCTGTTTACGTGAGCATGGCAGACTTGCATCATCTGCCGCTAGTTGGTCAGAGGAGGTTGCTAGACACTCATGGTCTTGTTCCTGCAAGGACTGTGCATTGGATTCTTGCGTTGCTTCCCTCGAAGGGTCGGGAACCCTGAGCGGGGCGTGGACCACGCTCTGTGTGGCAGCAGGCCACTCTCTGTGTGTCTGTACCGCTTTCTGTCTCTTAATTTCAGGCTGCAGCATCATCCTGCACTGATGAGTTGGGACGTCGTATCTGCTGGGTTGAAGATCCTCAGATCCGAAAAGTGAACCCGCATCTGCGTTGGATTCAATGTAGGGGTCGCCAATGTTCAACACAAAAGGTTTGTCCGGGTCGTAGTCGTCTAGGACCATGGAGCTGTCATTGGGCTCGCGAGGTCCGGAAAAAATGTAAAGATCGGTATCGAAGTATTCGAGGTTGGAATGATCAGTTTGTGCGTAGGTAACTGCTTGTTGCAGGGTTCTTTGGAGGTTAAATTCATTTCCTGGTTCAATTTGAGGCATTGTGCTGTCATTCCAGGTGAAGGAAGGTTGTTTTACAGCTTTAAAAGAATTTTTCTTTGATTTGGGATGTTACCCCTTTAAATTGGTGCGGTCTGGGGCCTCTGACGTCATGACACACGTGACGTAGCACGTAGGAAGCGATTGCGCATGTGCAGATCGCTGTTCCTTTACCGATGGCCGTTTTCTTGATTGCGCATGCACGGCGTCTCGCGCATGCGCAGACGAAACTTCCGGTTCTGCGCACTTCTCGCGCAACTGCGCTAGTGTACTCCCTTTAGCAAGATGGTCACCGACCTCGACCCAAATCGCTCTCTGGTCCGGGATTTCGGCCTCGAGGTGAGTACTACCGCTTTTCTTACCTTTCCTTGCCGATTGGAGTGTGTTTTCCTCACAGTATTTGGCGAATTTGTCCAGGATTGCCTGGAAGTCGTACCTGTTTTGCCCCTTGGAGAACTTGAATTTTTTAAAGATTTCTTCTGCTCTGGCACCGGCGATGGTGAGGAGAAACTCTATTTTTTCATCATCGGCCAGGTCTTTACGTTCGGCTGCCACCAGGAAGAATTCAAACGCTTGCCGGAATCGCTGCCAGTTTTCGCGGAGATCGCCGTGGCACTGGAGCGGCTGCGGAACCGGGAGCTCGTACATCTTGCCTGGGTATTGCTGGTTGTCTCTGTACGCTGAGGTATGGCGGCGGGTATTGATCCACTCACTTGGTACCATGTGGTGTTGGGTGCTCTGAGGTACAGATGAACCAACACGGTTGCAATTGGTACAACGCTGTTTTATTTCAACTTGTTATTTACAGATCTGTCCTGGTACTCGGCACGTGGTGACTCTCTGAGTGTGTTGTTAATCAGGTCCTGTCCTTGTCCTGGTCTCCAGATCTACTGACCACCAGGTGTCGTGTTTCTTGTCTTATACTGTCTCTGTCCTTGTCTGTGATTGGCTGTCGTGTTATGTGTGCTAATTGGTCTGTTGGTCTGTCTATTATGATGTGTGTGTTTGAATATCATGACAGAGAGTACTACAGTGGGTAGGAGTCAGCCGTTGTGAAATGATGCAGAGTTCCAGAGCTCATCGCAGAGGGGGTTGTCTGCATCCTCCACCCCATTGATGCTACTGCCAATCCAGGATCTCCACCCCGTAGTGCGGTAGGTATGTAACTCGGAGGAACATGCAGGCAGGTGGGGGGGGGGGGGTGAAGGCCAGGGAGGGGTGGGAGGATAATGGGAGGCTGTCGAGGGTGAGACATGGTGTCCGTGCCCCTGGCTAGTTTTCCGCCACCCCCAGTCTGTGAACCTGGAGGCGATCAGAGCGCCCTGAGCGTGTTGACCCTGGTACACATGTTGTGCAGCCTCCCGTGCCTGCCGGGGCCCCATGTCCTGCCCATCTTCCCCCTCCTGAATATCTTCCTTACCGGATGAGGCCTGGGCTTCATTCTCCTCCTCCAGCAGGTCGCCCCTTTGCTGTGCAATGTTGTGGAGAACGCAGCAGGTCGTCACAATGCAGGTGGCCCTCTCAGCATGATGCTGGAGGACCTTTCCAGAGGGGTCCAGGCACCTTCAGGAGGCCGAAGTACCGCTCGATAATGGACCTGGTCGCTGGACCGCTGGACGTTGTTGTATCGGGTCTCCGCATCGGTCTGTGGCCTCCGGATAGGCATCATCAGCCACGACCATAGCGGATAACCTGTGTCACCCATGAGCCAATCACCCAGCTGGTTGGGAGTTTTGAACATGTCAGGAATCATTGAGTGTGCCAGAATGAAGGCATCGTGCACACAGCCCGGGTATCGGGCGCATGATTCGCATCTGATGGTCAAATTTTGATTTGTTAAAAGCGGCCAGTTATCTGCCAGCGCCCGTAAGGGGACATGCATTCCGTTGACCACCCCCTGGACCATAGGGCACCCTGTCGAAGGCAGTGAGTCCCGCCGCCTGGGCATCCTGGAAGCTCTGTCCACATTGAAGTGGATGTACTGCTCTGCCTGGGCATATAGGCCCCCCATGATGGTGTGGATGCACCTGTGCTCTGAGGTCTGTGAGATCCCGGACAGGTCTGCACTCGGCGCCTGGAAGGAGCCCCTGGCGTAAACGTTCAGAGCAATCGTCACCTTGACGGCCGCAGGGGGCGAGAGTCCTCCCCCATTCTCCCGCGGTGTCAGGTGTGCCATCATATGGCTGATATGTCGCACTGTGTCTCTGCTCAGCTGGAGTCTTCGACGGCATGCCCGGTCCGGCAGGTCATCGAATGACAGGCGCTGCTGGCACACATGAGGCCACATGTGGCACCTCCTTGGCACTTCCTCCTCCTCGGCCTGTTGGGCGGCTGGCTCTCCGTCCTGGGCGGCAGCCACCTGTCCTCTGCGGCCCGCTCCCCGGCTGCACGCTCCGCTGCTGCACGCTCCCCGGCTGCACGCTCCGCTGCTGCACGCTCCCCGGCTGCATGCTCCGCTGCTGCACGCTCCCCGGCTGCACGCTCCGCTGCTGCACGCTCCCCGGCTGCACGCTCCGCTGCTGCATGCTCCCCGGCTGCACGCTCCGCTGCTGCCCGCTCCCCGGCTGCATGCTCCGCTGCTGCACGCTCCGCTGCTGCACGCTCCCCGGCTGCACGCTCCGCTGCTGCATGCTCCCCGGCTGCACGCTCCGCTGCTGCACGCTCCCCGGCTGCATGCTCCGCTGCTGCACGCTCCGCTGCTGCTGCACGCTCCCCGACTGCACGCTCCGCTGCTGCATGCTCCCCGGCTGCACGCTCCTCTGCAGCCCGCTCCCCGGCTGCATGCTCCGCTGCTGCACGCTCCGCTGCTGCACGCTCCCCGGCTGCACCTTCCTCCTCCTCAAGGAGCTCCAGCTTGTGTAGCCACAGGGCATCCCCCAGGGCTGTCATTGCTGGTTGAATTACCAAATCCATTGTCTGCAGGGGGTGAAAGCCTGACATGTCACCATGGTGTGTATCCTCATGCCCAACCAAGTTCAACGGGCTACATGGTTGGCACAGTGGGTTCTGCCCCCGCATGTTAATGCCCCCGACAATCTCTGCACCCCTGGCCCTGTCGTTGCCCAGCACCTTGGGGACTCTGGCGCCCATCCCTGATTCCAGTGGTACCGTCATATGGCACTTCCCTTGCCAGCAGTACAGTCAGCGGCCCCCGCCCGACGCCCCCATAGGGACTACTGTAGGCATTGCCCTTGATGGGCCACATGATGCCCTGTCGGTGAGTGGCGGTCGGGTGGGGGGGTGGAATGGCGTAGGGTGGGATGCGGGGGTGATGGGATGTGGGCCCCCATATGGCCGGTGTCATTCTGCAGAACCAGGGGCCAAGGTGCATGGCCAGTGGGGTGCGCAGCAAGATGGTTGCCTTGCAGGCCACGGCAATGGCGATCCGAGACTGGACGCTGCCCCAGTCCCGTGGGGATGTCAGCCCGGCCACTCGGCCTTCCCCCTTCACCCCCTCCCCATGCCCTGACAGGAGCATCCCCCAGCCCGGCCAGTGTCCGGCCTGGAAGCCCGCAGTCACGCCTCGCTATGTCCTACCTCCTCTCTCCCTCTTCAGCTACGACGTTGGTTTCCCGATTTTTAAAACCACAAGTGAACCGCACCGTCGAGAATCACGGAGGCCCCGGAGAATACTGGGCCAGGCCCATTAATGATCTGCAAACGGTGTTTACTGTACGTACGTCCGGACCGCATTGACGCAGCTGTCGAGTTGATGGAGAATTGCGATTTGGTGTCAAATCGGCACCCGTCGCAATTTCGGCATCGGAATCTCTTCTCCGCCTAATTGCCTTTTCCGATTTTGCCGTCAGAAAACAGAGAATCCTGCCCAATATGTCTGCTAAAGGTGTGATTAAAAGTGAGGTAATCAATGATTTATTCATAACAGAACTGTCTGTAGCTCAAGGGTAAAATGTGGCTGCCAATGATTCCATCCCACATCCCCACTGGGAGGATTAACTTCTGCCCACTGTCAGAATTCCCATCTCCTAAATGCTGGGCAGCCACTTCCTCCTCAGTCTCCACTGGAAAATTATCAAAACTTCATCCACTCCCCATTCCTTCAGCTGCCTCGTATTGTGTGAATCAGCCACATTCTCACAAACAATACCTCATTCCTCCCCAGGATCCGTGCAAGAAGGGGAAACCTGTAAGAATTGGGAATGAAGGGTAAAACACGTCCAAACTGGTCTTGTACCTTAACCTGGAACTCTGGGATTTATGCTGCTGAGTTACTGATTTTTACTGGGACTGGAACATTTTGAACTGGTTTTTCCTTCTGTCACAAGTGGACTTAGATTCAGCAGGTGACAGAAACATGAAGCAGGAAGTCATTGCAAAAGGTCGGGTTTGACCCCAACTTTCCCTCTCTCTCTTCATCAGCAATATCCTTGTCTTTCTCATCCTTAGAATCCATGAGGAGAATGAAGCTCCATTTCTCCTCTCCACTTTCTCCTCTTTATCATCATCCTCATTATTTTCTTCCTCTTCATAATCCTCAGTTCCCTGTTGCTGTGGAGGATCGAATGGAAAGGAGAGCTCAAAGTAAGATTAGTGAGGATTAAACATTTGGGATTACAGCGGTGAAGAAGGGTTTGAAAATTTGTTGCTTCACTGGTCCCATAGTGACTGGGTAATTATTAACTAAATTGGCACTATGTTCCTGAGACCCCCATCTCCAGAACAAAGGAACACTCCTTTTCCATCAGCTTCATTGTCAGCCCCTTGTAGAGGTTTGTCTTATGATGACAGATTGAACAGTTTATGCCTATACTCTCTCAAGTTTAGAAGAATGAGAGGAGATCTAATTGAGGTATATAAGATGATAAAAGACACTGGGCGGAATTCTCCAATCACAGCACGGCAGCACGGTAGCATCGTGGTTAGCATGATTGCTTCACAGCTCCAGGGTCCCAGGTTCGATTCCCCGCTGGGTCACTGTCTGTGCGGAGTCTGCACGTTCTCTCCTTGTCTGCATGGGTTTCCTCCGGGTGCTCCGGTTTCCTCCTACAGTCCAAAGATGTGCAGATTAGGTGGATTGGCCTTCCTAAATTACCCTTAGTGTCCAAAAAGGTTGGGTGGGGTTATTGGGTTATGGGGATAGGGTAGATGTATGGGCTTGGATAGGGTGCCCTTTCCAAGGGCCGGTGCAGACTCAATGGGCCGAATGGCCTCCTTCTGCACTGTAAATTCTATGATGAATAATGGGGCTATGTCCCCACTCCAGCGTCAAAATGCAGGAGTTTCACTCTGGACTTTCCTGAAGAATGGCCCTGCACATCCAGTCGGAGGTCCGTGCATGCACACGGCGGTGGTCTGCGTCGGCCTGCCCCACGTGACATGACGGATACACACCGCGGACCATCACCAAAAAGATAGGCCCCCCTCCGAGATCGTGCACACCCATGGATCGGTGGCCCCTGATCAATACCCTGGCCGCGGACCGACTCCGCAGTCGCCACTGGCCTTTCCCGACAGGCAAAACGTGGTCAGAACCACAGCTTCGGGAACCCGGCCAGTTTACGCCGGAGAATCGCCGCGGGGACCTCTGTCAATGGCCCCCGATTCGCGCCGATTCTCCTGGGACTGGAGAATCGCGGGAGCGGCATCGGATCGGGTTTCGGGTTTGACGCCCATTTTCCGCTCCCATGCCGATCGCGATTTTGGTGCGGAGGCTCGGAGAATCCTGCCCATTAACAAAGAAGGCATAGAACAGATGCTTCCTCCTGTGGGGCAACCTAGAACGAGAGGTTTAGGTTAAGGGGCAGCAGATTTAAAATAGAGTTAAGGAGGAATTACTTCTCCCAAAGGGTTGTGAATCTTTGGAATTCGCTCCCTCAGAGTACAGTGTTTGGCAGGACATTGAGCAAATTTAAGGAGAAAATTGGCAGATTTTTAATTAGCAATGGGTTGAAGGGTTATGGAGAATAGACAGGACAGTGGTGTTGGGGCCTAGGTTAAACAACCATCATCGTATTGAATGATGGAACAGGCTCGAGGGGCTGAGTTGCCTACTCCTGCTCCGAGAGCTTATGTTCTGATGTTGTCGGGAGAGTGAGCTCCTTCATGTAGGGGAGACATCCTCTGGAAATGGTGCCCTATCATCATTGCATCACATTCATCTGGAACAAGTCTGAAGGTGGAATCTTATCATAAATGGCAAATTGTCAGTTCCATGGGCAGCACGGTGGCGCAGTGGGTTAGCCCTGTTGCCTCACGGCGCCGAGGTCCCAGGTTCGATCCCGGCTCTGGATCACTATCCGTGTGGAGTTTGGACTTTCTCCCCGTGTTTTCGTGGGTTTCGCCCCAACAACACAAAGGTGTGCAGGGTAGGTGGACCGGCCACGCTAAATTGCCCCTTGATTGGAAAATATGAATTGAGTACTCTCAATTTTTTTTCAAAATAAAAATATAAAAATAAAAAATTGTCAGTTTCAGTGGTAAAACCGGTGCGACGCCATTGGAAGTTTGAGGCTTCCCACGGATTCACTCACAGAGTGAAACTTAATCTCTGCAGTCACTGGGAGCTCCATTTAAACTCCTCCCCAAAACATTTCTCCCGGCCATTCCACAACATCTCCCCCTAAATATTGCATGCATTAGATGACTGAGTTATTGAGTGGATGGACGGCCCCCACGCCTGAACCCTCATGGGGCACTTCAGAACCCCCCCCGTCATGACATGTAATGGGGTGAGTGATAATGGACTTCACCATGAGGATTTGTATTAGGGTTCACATCAGTTTGTCCTGTGTGATGTAAACTCTTGTATGAGCATTGGACTTCAATGCTTGGGACTTCAATCAGTGACAGCGAACTGCATATTTCATTGGCACAATGACTTGTCAATGAAGGTTGAAATTGCATATATCAACCTAATGAATGCCTCTCGTGACATATGAGGCACAGCTGATTAGATTGAAGCCTACAGTTAGCATGACAAGCACACATCTAGAGGGCACCCTCATTCTACCATTTCACTGCCCTACACATTTATTCCTGAGAGACAAACTTCCTAGACAAGTGGAATCAATATTCAACAAGCTTGATGCTGGAATCTGAAACGAAAGAGAAAATGCTGGAAAATCTCAGCAGGTCTGGCAGCATCTGTAGGGAGAGAAAAGAGCTAAAGTTTTGAGCCGAATGACTCTTTGTCAAAGCTAACATTTGCAGGTAATTAAGTTTTTACAGATCCAGAGATAGGGGTAACCCCAGGTTAAAGAGGTGTGAATTGTCTCAAGCCAGTACAGTTGGTAGGATTTTGCAAGCCCAGGCCAGATGGTGGGGGATGAATGTAATGCGACATGAATCCAAGGTCCCGGTTGAGGCTGTACCCATGTGTGTGGAACTTGGCTATAAGTTTCTGCTCGGCGATTCTACGTTGTCGCGCATCCTGAAGGCCGCCTTGGAGAACACTTACCCGGAGATCAGAGGCTGAATGCCCTTGACTGCTAAAGTGTTCCCCGACTGGAAGGGAACATTCCTGCCTGGCGATTGTCGCACGATGTCCGTTCATCTGTTGTCGCAGCGTCTGCATGGTCTCGCCAATGTACCACGCTTTGGGACATCCTTTCCTGCAGCTTATGAGGTAGACAACGTTTGCCGAGTCGCACGAGTATGTACCACGTACCTGGTGGGTGGTGTTCTCACGTGTAATGGTGGTATCCATGTCGATCATCTGGCATGTCTTGCACAGATTTCTAGGAAGGCAAAGGTCATCCCCACACCCCCATTACTTGCCTTCAAACAACCACGCAACCTCAAACAAACCATTGTTTGTAGCAAACTACCCAGCCTTCAGAACAGCGACCAGGTCACCACACAACCCTGCCATGGCAATCTCTGCAAGACGTGCCAGGTGGGAAATCATGGTTGAGGAAGAAGGTACATTTTCAAAGCACCATTTTGGAAAATGGCATTTCGGAACAAATGCGACGGAGGCGAAGGAGTTGAGAGAATGGGATGGAGTCCTTACAGGGTGTAGGGTGTGCGAAGAGCTGTAGTCCAGATAGCTGTGGGAGTCAGTGGGTTTGTAGTGGATATTAGTAGAAACCTATTGCCTCTGGAGACAGAAAGATCAAGGAACGGAAGGGAAGTGTCTGAGATGGACCAGGTGAAAGTGATGGAGGGTGGAAACTGGAAGCGAAGTTGATGAATTTTTCCAGGTCCGGACGAGAGCATGAAGCGGGACCAAAATGTGTTCCTTCTTCCTCAACCGTGATTTCCCACCTACAGTTGTTGACAGGGCCCTCAACAGTGTGCGGTCTATCTCCCGCACCACTACCCTTGCCCTCTCCCCTCCCTTCCAGAACAAGGATAGAGTCCCCCTTGTCCTCACATTTTATCCCATCAGCCTCCGTATGCAAAGCATAATCCTCCGCCATTTTCGCCAACTCCAGCGTGATGCCACCACCAAACACATCTTCCCTTCACTCCCTCTTTCAGCATTCCGCAGAGACCGTTCCCGCCGAGATAATCTCGTCCACTCCTCCACCATACCCAATACCTGTCCCATCACCCATGGCACCTTCCCATGCAATTGCAGGAGGTGTAACACCTGCCCCTTTACCTCTTCCATGCTTAACATCCCATTCCCAAAATACGCATTCCAGGTTAAGCAGCGTTTCACTTGCATCTCTTCCAATTTGGTCTCTGCATTCGCTGCTCCCAATGTGGTCTCCTCTATATCCTTTGAAGAGATAACAAATAGGTTAGACCAAGGAGAGCCAATGGATGTTATCTATCTTGACTTCCAAAAGGCCTTTGATAAGGTGCCTCACGGGAGACTGCTGAGTAAAATAAGGGCCCATGGTATTCGAGGCAAGGTACTAACATGGATTGACGATTGGCTGTCAGGCAGAAGGCAGAGAGTTGGGAAAAAAGGTTCTTTTTCGGAATGGCAACCGGTGACGAGTGGTGTCCTGCAGGGTTCGGTGTTGGGGCCACAGTTGTTCTCTTTATTTATTAACGATCTAGATGACGGGACTGGGGGCATTCTGGCTAAGTTTGCCGATGATACAAAGATAGGTGGAGGGGCAGGTAGTATGGAGGAGGTGGGGAGGCTGCAGAAAGATTTAGACAGTTTAGGAGAGTGGTCCAAGAAATGGCTGATGAAATTCAACGTGGGCAAGTGTGAGGTCTTGCACTTTGGAAAAAAGAATAGAGGCATGGACTATTTTCTAAACGGTGACAAAATTCATAATGCTGAAGTGCAAAGGGACTTGGGAGTCCTAGTCCAGGATTCTCTAAAGGTAAACTTGCAGGTTGAGTCCGTAATTAAGAAAGCAAATGCAATGTTGTCATTCACCTCAAGGGATTTGGAATATAAAAGCAGGGATGTACTTCTGAAGCTTTATAAAGCATTAGTTAGGCCCCATTTAGAATACTGTGAGCAATTTTGGGCCCCACACCTCAGGAAGGACATACTGGCACTGGAGCGGGTCCAGCGGAGATTCACACGGATGATCCCAGGAATGGTAGGCCTAACATACGATGAACGTCTGAGGATCCTGGGATTATATTCATTGGAGTTTAGGAGGTTGAGGGGAGATCTAATAGAAACTTACAAGATAATGAAAGGCTTAGATAGGGTGGATGTAGGGAAGTTGTTTCCATTAGCAGGGGAGACTAGGACCCGGGGGCACAGCCTTAGAATAAAAGGGAGTCACTTTAGAACAGAGATGAGGAGAAACTTCTTCAGCCAGAGAGTGGTGGGTCTGTGGAATTCATTGCCACAGAGGGTGGTGGAGGCCGGGACGTTGAGTGTCTTTAAGACAGAAGTTGATAAATTCTTGATTTCTCGAGGAATTAAGGGCTATGGAGAGAGAGCGGGTAAATGGAGTTGAAATCAGCCATGATTGAATGGTGGAGTGGACTCGATGGGCCGAATGGCCTTACTTCCGCTCCTATGTCTTATGGTCTTATATCGGAGAGACAAAACGCAGACTGGGTGATCGCTTTGCTGAGCACCTTCGGTCTGTGCGCATTCAGGACCCGGACCTTCCCGTTGCTTGCCATTTTAACAATAGACCCTGCTCCCATGCCCACATGTCTGTCCTCGGCCTGCTGCAATGTTCCAGTGAAGCCCAACGTAAACTGAAGGAACAACATCTCAACTTCCGGTTAGGCATGCTACAGCCTTCCGGGTTCAACATCGAATTCAACAACTTCAGATGATTAGCTCTACCTCACCTTGACACATTTGTTTTCATCCCATTTCATTTCAACTATCTCTTACCATTTCTTTCTTTCTTAATACATATTTAAACACCCCCCAATCTTATCCACCTTTCCTTACCCCTTCTCCCCTTTGCTTCCCCCTTCCCCTCCCCCCACACCTCCACCTGTCACAGTTTATCCTCTGATGTTAGTTTCTCTGCTGTTTGGCCTCTCACACCTTTTGTTCTCTCTGGGGACTGCCATCAGCACTCTTTCCCTGCGGTTTCTGTGGCCATTAGCACCCGGTTTCCCTGGGTTTCTGTGGCTATGACTCATCTTTCATTCTCACTCCACAGTATAAATATTTCCCACATTCTCTGTCTGTTAGCTTTGACAAAGAGTCATCGGGCTCGAAACGTTAGCTCGTTTCTCTCCCCACAGATGCTGCCTGACCTGCTGAGATTTTCCAGCATTTTCTCTTTCGGTCCTCAGGGTGGGGTTCTACTCACAGTTCAGTTGCGCTTTCCAAGTGAGAGAGTCTTCATTCCTCATGAGGCTGGGACGTAATCCATTCCTGAGAACCCCACTCTGCCCTTAAAGTCTGGCCTCCCATGGGACCCCACCCAGGAACCTCATAGTCGCGCCCAGTTCTGACCCTCCGTATTCACCTCCTCCCAACCACTTTCCAGCTCCCACTATGGCCGGCACTCCCGCAGTGATTATTTGGCTACAAGCTCAGCAACGAGGGTACGAGAAGCCTCCAGACATGCTTAAAACAAGGAGAACCCTAAAGTGAATGGAAGGTATGGCCTGCCAGCGACCCTCCCCCCACCCCCCAAGAATGAGTGTCTCACCCCTCAGCCCCGCCCCTGAGTTGAACATATTTGTGTCCCCATGTCCTCTTCAGTGTACCCTGAGCAGTGAAAAGCCTGGGGAATCATGGATTCCTGAGCACTCAACTCCGATACCCCCACTGGAAGTGAGGCAGCCAGTTTCCCGCTTTTGTAGGTCTGTTGTAAATTACCCTGGTGTGACATCACAACGGCGTCCGGTGAATATTCCGCGAGGGGTGAAGGTCTGGAGAGGGTGTTTTGCTCATGACATGCTAAGTGTTAAAATTAGGTTCCTAGGCTCCACAGTGTGAATTACACTACTCCACTGGTGAGAGAATGAAATTTGCAAATCCCAAACATGCCAGAGAAAATCATGGGCGGGATTCTCCATTGCCTGACGGCGATATCGTAATCGGTGATTGGGCGGAGAATCCCTTCCGAAGCACAAATCGGGGTTGGCGCCAGTTTGACACTGGTTTCCGAATCTTCGCCCCCTCCAAAATTGCATTAACGCGTTGCGCACCGCATGCCTTTGGTGCATCATTGGAAGGCCCTCCCCTGTTGCTCCGCCCCCAATGTGCCGAGTTCCTGATTGTGCAGTTGACGTGTGGTCTGAGTGGCGCCAATCAGACGGGCATCGCGCCGCCCCAAAGGTGCGGAATGCTCTGCATCTTTGGGGGCTGAGTCCCAACATTGAGGGGCTAGGCCGGCGCCGGAGGAAATTCCACCACGCCAGCTGGCGCGGAAATGACATCTCCGGGCGGCGCATGTGCGGGAGCGTCAGCGGCCGCTGACAGTTTCCCACGCATGCGCAGTGGAGTGAGTCTCTTCCGCCTCCGCATGGTGGAGACCGTAGTGGAGGCAGAAGGGAAAGAGTGCCCCCACGGCACAGGTCCGCCCGCGGATCGGTGGGCCCCGATCGCGGGCCAGGCCACCGTGGGGGCACCCCCCGGGGCCAGATCGCCCGCGCCCCCCCCCCCCAGGACCCCGGAGCCCGCCCACGCCGCCTTGTCCCGCCGTTCAATAGGTGGTTTAATCCACGCCGGCGGGACAGGCAATTTATCGGCGGGACTTCGGCCCATCCGGGCCGGAGAATCGCGCGGGGGGGCCCGCCAACCGGCGCGGCGCGATTCCCACCCCCGCCGAATCTCCGGTGCTGGAGACTTCGGCAACTGGCGGGGGCGGGATTCACGCCAGCCCCCGGCGATTCTCCGACCCGACGGGGGGTCGGAGAATGACGCCCCTGGTGTGGCGGCTGTGGACTGTGTCCAGCGCCGCCACAGTCAGCCGAGCGCTGTGCTGCTGGCAGGGGGGTCTTACGCCAAGGCTGGGGGAACTGGTGGGGGTAGCCAGGGGCTGTCCTGTGCGGCCGTATTTGGCAGGTCGGGTCCGCGCATGGTTGACGCCATGTTGTTCGGCGCGACTTCTGCAGGTCGTCGCTGTGCACATGCGCTGCCATGGACCCAGCCATTCTTCGGCCATTTTTGGTGCAGGAGCCGGGGTTTATACCCGGTGCCGCTGCTCGCCCCTCCCAGGTCCCAGATTCGGTGAGAGGCCAGTTCCCATGCTGGCGTCGGCACTTAGCCGCAGAAAGGGGAGAATCCAGCCCCGTGTTTTTCGATTTGCCATAGATTTTCAGTCCAAGGCAAGTTTCCCACGGACAAAGAGCTTGGGCTCAAAATCATCCCTAGTGAGGGAATTGAATAACGGAAAGTGAAAAGTGTGTGTACGGGAGCAGTTGAAGTTGGAGAAGCAGTGAAAAGGGGTGTTTGGATTGTTCAGAAAGGGATGGAAAGGTGGAGAGCCATTCTGTTAGATTCAGAGCCACGCCCTCTCTTTCCCCCCCTTTAACCAGAGTGCATTGTGCAGGGTTATCTGGTTAACTGTTAACCCAGCTAAATCTGCACCATTACCTGTTACTATGAAGTAATTAAATTGGGAAGGTGTTTGTCTGGAGTATAAACACCAGGGGCGAAATTCTCCGACCCGCCCCGCCACATTTCTGCCCCGACCGGCCGGCGGGAGTCTCCGTAACACCGGCCGGTCAATGGGGTTTCCCATTGTGGGGCAGCCCCACGTCGTCGGGAAACCCCCGTCCGCCGGCAAAACGGAGACTCCCGCTGGCGGAGAATGACGCCCCAGTTGACCGAATGATCTGTTTCTCTGTTGTAAGTTCAGTCTCATTCCGAAGTAATTCAGAGCCTCATAGAGCTGGGTTTAAGAATAGAAGAATTTTGCTAAACTCATCTACATTTTAATAAAAGACTCTGCAGTCAAACAATCAAACTGTGAGAAGTTGTGAATGAGACCCACTGATTGCAGTCTGATATTACACAGGAATTACATCCTGGAACTCTCCATGCAATAGAGTCTTCACTAACCCATGACAGATAGTGATGAACAAAATGATGAGATTAGCAGCAAACCTGCAGGACTCCTGGGAGAAGCCAATCACCTCTCGCAAACACCTGGAAACAGCTGGAACCATCACCCTCAGCTCAGGAGGCGGGGAGTGTGCTGACAGACTTCATTGTCCACACTGATTGGAAAGTGAATCAGAAGAGACATGGGGCAGTGGGGATGTCAATTAGTGTTCAGTGTGGATTGTTCTGAATGCTGTCAGGATATTAGATCCTCATTCAGAACATCTGGAGTCATTAGCAGAAGGAATATTACTTGGTTGGCCTGATTCCATATTTTCTGATAAATGTTTAAATGCGTTTTTGTTTTTTGGCAAACTAGCCAATTTTAACATTCTAATTAATGCCTTAATTGCTACGTTCTATTTACCAATCACAACTTTTGCATCTGCACAATCACTTTTGTTTAAATTTAGAGTACCCAATTATATTTTTTCCAATTGAGGGGCAATTTAGCGTGGCCAATCCACCTACACGGCACATCTTTGGGTTGTGGGGTAATCTGCACATTCACTGTGAGTCGTTGACTGTCTCGGGAGCAGACCATTTTTGACAGCAACCGAACTTCTGCCAAGGAACATTGCAACATTTCCCCTTGACCCGCCCCATACATTGCCCTTTGACCCTCACCCATTCATTGCCCCTTGAATCTCCCCTCATTCATTGCCCCCTGACCCTTTCCTCATTAATTGCCATGGACCCTCACCTGTTCATTACCCCTTGACTCTCCCCTCATTCATTACCCGTTGACCCACCCCCCATTTATTGCCCCTTGATTCTCTTCTTCCCTCTCAGCGAGTGGGGCAGAGGGTGCGTGTGGGTGGTGGAGGTGCAGAGGGAGGGGTGTGGAGATGGCAATAGTGGTCATGGACAATGGAATGATATGTCTAATTCTTCAACTTCACTAAGAACATCCTCATCAAAATTCACCACCTGCTGCAAACACAACTGCAACCACAGAGCAGGACGAGGACCTCATTGCCAGGGGCCGTGAAGGTGACTGTGGTATTTAACTGCTATGGGTTTGGTTCTGGCTGGAAACAGTTGCACCATTCGTCAGTTTGCCATCCATTCTTGCATAAGGGAGGTAACTGAGTCGGTCTATTCAGAATGAGATAAATACATTAAGGGTTAGCACTGTTGCTTCACAGCGCCAGGGTCCAAGGTTCGATTCCTGGCTTGGGCCACTGTCTGTGCAAAGTCTGCATGGGTTTCCTCCGGGTGTTCCTGTTCCCTCCCACAAGTCCTGAAAGACGTGCTGTTAGGTGAATTGGACATTCTGAATTCTCCCTCCGTGTACCCGAGCAGGCGCCGGAATGTGGCGAGTACACCAATCGTCTGCCTTTTCATATCTTATATGGCAAAGTGACATTCCTCACATAAATACTGTGCACATGGACAACCATACAGTGGCACAGTGGTTAGCATTGCTGCCTCACAGCGCCAGGGACCCAGGTTCAATTCCAGCCTTGGTTGACTGTCTGTGTGGAGTTTGTATTTTCTCCCCGTGTCTGTATGAGTGTAGCACAGTGGGCTAAACAGCTGGCTTGTAATGCAGAACAAGGCCAGCAGCGTGGGTTCAATTCCCCTACCAGCCTCCCCGAACAGGCGCCGGAATGTGGCGACTAGGGGCTTTTCACAGTAACTTCATTGACGCCTACATGTGATAATAAGTGTTTATTATTATTATTAAAGGCACCACACAGCTACAGTAATCTATGTATAACATTTAATGAATTCCCCCTTAGCTGTTACATCCATTCAAATAAATATCTGCCTTCCTATTTTTGCGACCGAAGTGGTTAACTTCACATTTATCCACATTATGCTGCATCGCCATGCATGTCCCCACTCACCAAACCTGTCCAAATCCTGCTGAAGCATCCTCCTCACAGCTCACCCTCACACCCAACTTTGTATCAGCTGCAAATTTGGAGATAATACATTTAGTTCCATCACCTAAATCATTAATATATAATGTGAACATTTGGGGTCTGTTATAACCTGCCTACTTACGATTGGCTGGGGACTAATGACTATCCCACAATCCTGTGGGAGTATGGACTTCCCCAATGAGGGGGGCGGAGAAACTCCTAGTATAAATAAGCTGGCCAGTTCAGGAACCAGCAGGAAGGAGTCGATTTCGGCGGGAGAACAGCTGGTGAGTCAGTTTCAGCGGGAGCAGTGCGGAAGTGGTTGCTGGGAGGTAAGTCTGTCCTTTAAAAGCACTTGTCTTTGCAGGGGCAGGCCAGTCGATTTCGGCGGGAGAACAGCTGGTGAGTCAGTTTCAGCGGGAGCAGTGCGGAAGTGGTTGCTGGGAGGTAGTCAACCTTTAAAAGCACTTGTCTTTGCAGGGGCAGGCCAGTCGATTTCGACGGGAGAACAGCTGGTGAGTCAGTTTCAGCGGGAGCAGTGCGGAAGTGGTTGCTGGGAGGTAAGTCTGTCCTTTAAAAGCACTTGTCTTTGCAGGGGCAGGCCAGTCGATTTCGGCGGGAGTGGAGCTGGCTGGTTAGTCAATTTCAGCAGGAGCTGAGAATTTTTTTTTTTTTAAATTAGTGTTTTAGGCGGGAACAGGAAGTCGACCCGCGGACGTCTGGGAAGACCCTCACCAATAAATTCTGGTGGAGAGGAAACCCGAGACACTACACGTGTAGTGTCTCCCTCCCGCCCTCCTCCTCTAACCTAATAATAAAACCCATTGGTCTGAGGTAAGTACCATATTTTATTATATTATTATTATTTTTTATAAAAAATTTAATTTAGTTGTTAGCCAGATCTTGGTAGAAAGTTAGAGGAATGGCAGGGAAGGGAGTGCAATGTTCCTCCTGCAGGATGTTTGAGGTGAGGGATGCAGTTAGTGTCCCTGCTGATTTTACCTGCAGGAAGTGCTGCCATCTCCAGCTCCTCCAAGACCGAGTTAGGGAACTGGAGCTGGAGTTGGAAGAACTTCGGATCATTCGGGAGGCAGAAGGGGTCACAGATAGCAGCTTCAGGGAATTAGTTACACCAAAGATTGGAGATAGGTGGGTAACTGTAAGAGGGACTGGGAAAAAGCAGTCAGTGCAGGGATCCCCTGCGGTCGTTCCCCTGAGAAACAAGTATACCGCTTTGGATACTTGTGGGGGGGACGACTTACCAGGGGTAAGCCATGGGGTACGGGCCTCTGGCACGGAGTCTGTCCCTGTTGCTCAGAAGGGAAGGGGGGAGAGGAGCAGAGCATTAGTAATTGGGGACTCTATAGTCAGGGGCACAGATAGGAGATTTTGTGGGAGCGTGAGAGACTCACGTTTGGTATGTTGCCTCCCAGGTGCAAGGGTACGTGATGTCTCGGATCGTGTTTTCCGGGTCCTTAGGGGGAGGGGGAGCAACCCCAAGTTGTGGTCCACATTGGCACTAACGACATAGGTAGGAAAGGGGACAAGGATTCAGGCAGGCTTTCAGGGAGCTAGGATGGAAGCTCAGAACTAGAACAAACAGAGTTGTTATCTCTGGGTTGTTGCCCGTGCCACGTGATAGTGAGATGAGGAATAGGGAGAGAGAGCATTTAAACACGTGGCTACAGGGATGGTGCAGGCGGGAGGGATTCAGATTTCTGGATAACTGGGGCTCTTTCTGGGGAAGGTGGGACCTCTACAGACAGGATGGTCTACATCTGAACCTGAGGGGCACAAATATCCTGGGGGGGAGATTTGTTAGTGCTCTTTGGGGGGGTTTAAACTAATGCAGCAGGGGCATGGGAACCTGGATTGTAGTTTTAGGGTAAGGGAGAATGAGAGTATAGAGGTCAGGAGCACAGATCTGACGTCGCAGGAGGGGGCCAGTGTTCAGGTAGGT
The DNA here is from genome assembly GCF_047496885.1 of Scyliorhinus torazame. Lineage (NCBI taxonomy): Eukaryota > Metazoa > Chordata > Chondrichthyes > Carcharhiniformes > Scyliorhinidae > Scyliorhinus > Scyliorhinus torazame. The sequence continues at coordinate 210,249,503 of NC_092707.1, forward strand.
GGTTTGAAGTGTGTCTACTTCAATGCCAGGAGTATACGAAACAAGGTAGGGGAACTGGCAGCATGGGTTGGTACCTGGGACTTCGATGTTGTGGCCATTTCGGAGACATGGATAGAGCAGGGACAGGAATGGATGTTGCAGGTTCCGGGGTTTAGGTGTTTTAATAAGCTCAGAGAAGGAGGCAAAAGAGGGGGAGGTGTGGCGCTGCTAGTCAAGAGCAGTATTACGGTGGCGGAGAGGATGCTAGATGGGGACTCTTCTTCCGAGGTAGTATGGGCTGAAGTTAGAAACAGGAAAGGAGAGGTCACCCTGTTGGGAGTTTTTTATAGGCCTCCTAATAGTTCTAGGGATGTAGAGGAAAGGATGGCGAAGATGATTTTGGACAAGAGCGAAAGTAACAGGGTAGTTATTATGGTAGACTTTAACTTTCCAAATATTGACTGGAAAAGATATAGTTCGAGTACAATAGATGGGTCGTTTTTTGTACAATGTGTGCAGGAGGGTTTCCTGAAACAATATGTTGACAGGCCAGCAAGAGGCGAGGCCACGTTGGATTTGGTTTTGGGTAATGAACCAGGCCAGGTGTTGGATTTGGAGGTAGGAGAGCACTTTGGGGACAGTGACCACAATTCGGTGACGTTTACGTTAATGATGGAAAGGGATAAGTATACACCGCAGGGCAAGAGTTATAGCTGGGGGAAGGGCAATTATGATGCCATTAGACGTGACTTGGGGGGGATAAGCTGGAGAAGTAGGCTGCAAGTGTTGGGCACACTGGATAAGTGGGGCTTGTTCAAGGATCAGCTACTGCATGTTCTTGATAAGTATGTACCGGTCAGCCAGGGAGGAAGGCGTCGAGCGAGGGAACCGTGGTTTACCAAGGAAGTGGAATCTCTTGTTAAGAGGAAGAAGGAGGCCTATGTGAAGATGAGGTGTGAAGTTTCGGTTGGGGCGATGGATAGTTACAAGGTAGCGAAGAAGGATCTAAAGAGAGAGCTAAGACGAGCAAGGAGGGGACATGAGAAGTATTTGGCAGGAAGGATCAAGGAAAACCCAAAAGCTTTCTATAGGTATGTCAGGAATAAGCGAATGACTAGGGAAAGAGTAGGACCAGTCAAGGACAGGGATGGGAAATTGTGTGTGGAGTCTGAAGAGATAGGCGAGATACTAAATGAATATTTTTCGTCAGTATTCACTCAGGAAAAAGATAATGTTGTGGAGGAGAATGCTGAGCCCCAGGCTAATAGAATAGATGGCATTGAGGTACGGAGGGAAGAGGTGTTGGCAATTCTGGACAGGCTGAAAATAGATAAGTCCCCGGGACCTGATGGGATTTATCCTAGGATTCTCTGGGAGGCCAGGGAAGAGATTGCTGGACCTTTGGCTTTGATTTTTATGTCATCATTAGCTACAGGAATAGTGCCAGAGGACTGGAGGACAGCAAATGTGGTCCCTTTGTTCAAAAAGGGGAGCAGAGACAACCCCGGCAACTATAGACCGGTGAGCCTCACGTCTGTAGTGGGTAAAGTCTTGGAGGGGATTATAAGAGACAAGATTTATAATCATCTAGATAGGAATAATATGATCAGGGATAGTCAGCATGGCTTTGTGAAGGGTAAGTCATGCCTCACAAACCTTATTGAGTTCTTTGAGAAGGTGACTGAACAGGTAGACGAGGGTAGAGCAGTTGATGTGGTGTATATGGATTTCAGCAAAGCGTTTGATAAGGTTCCCCACGGTAGGCTATTGCAAAAAATACGGAGGCTGGGGATTGAGGGTGATTTAGAGATGTGGATCAGAAATTGGCTAGCTGAAAGAAGACAGAGGGTGGTGGTTGATGGGAAATGTTCAGAATGGAGTACAGTCACAAGTGGAGTACCACAAGGATCTGTTCTGGGGCCGTTGCTGTTTGTCATTTTTATCAATGACCTAGAGGAAGGCGCAGAAGGGTGGGTGAGTAAATTTGCAGACAACACTAAAGTCGGTGGTGTTGTCGATAGTGTGGAAGGATGTAGCAGGTTACAGAGGGATATAGACAAGCTGCAGAGCTGGGCTGAGAGGTGGCAAATGGAGTTTAATGTAGAGAAGTGTGAGGTGATTCACTTTGGAAGGAATAACAGGAATGCGGAATATTTGGCTAATGGTAAAGTTCTTGAAAGTGTGGATGAGCAGAGGCATCTAGGTGTCCATGTAAATAGATCCCTGAAAGTTGCCACCCAGGTTGATAGGGTTGTGAAGAAGGCCTATGGAGTGTTGGCCTTTATTGGTAGAGGGATTGAGTTCCGGAGTCGGGAGGTCATGTTGCAGCTGTACAGAACTCTGGTACGGCCGCATTTGGAGTATTGCGTACAGTTCTGGTCACCGCATTATAGGAAGGACGTGGAGGCTTTGGAGCGGGTGCAGAGGAGATTTACCAGGATGTTGCCTGGTATGGAGGGAAAATCTTATGAGGAAAGGCTGATGGACTTGAGGTTGTTTTCGTTGGAGAGAAGAAGGTTAAGAGGAGACTTAATAGAGGCATACAAAATGATCAGGGGGTTGGATAGGGTGGACAGTGAGAGCCTTCTCCCGCGGATGGATATGGCTGGCATGAGGGGACATAACTTTAAACTGAGAGGTAATAGATATAGGACAGAGGTCAGAGGTAGGTTCTTTACGAAAAGAGTAGTGAGGCCGTGGAATGCCCTACCTGCTACAGTAGTGAACTCGCCAACATTGAGGGCATTTAAAAGTTTATTGGATAAACATATGGATGATAATGGCATAGTGTAGGTTAGATGGCTTTTGTTTCGGTGCAACATCGTGGGCCGAAGGGCCTGTACTGCGCTGTATTGTTCTATGTTCTATGTTCTATGTAGCAAGGGAAGTTACTGCTATGTATATATGTTATAGTAAATAAATGTTATTTCTTTGTATCCTTAAAAACTCGTGCTGGATTCTTCGTGGCCCTTACAAAACTGGCGATGAAGGTAAAAGTGAATAGCTGTCTACACTGCTGAAGCCACCTCCCTGGATTTTTGTTGGATACAGGTTGGAAGTTATTTTCTATTATACCATGCCTCTGTACGGACGTTTGGATGTTTTTGATGCTGCGCTGGAAAGCTGGAACCAGTACACACAACGGATGCGTTACTATTTCCGGGCAAACAATATCACTGAAAACGAGCACCAGGTGGTCATATTGCTCACTGCCTGCGGCCTGCATACGTTTGGGGTTATTAGGAGCCTTACGTACCCAGCTGCGCCGGACACCAAAACGTTTGACGAACTTGTGAATATAGTGGGGCAACACTTTAACCCAACCCCGTCCACGATAGTCCAGCGTCACTGGTTTAATACCGCTGAGAGGACCCCTGGAGAATCCCTTGCCGATTTTTTATCCAGGCTACGCGGGATTGCGGAGTACTGTGACTATGGTGAGACCTTGTCAGAAATGTTACGCGACCGTTTGGTTTGCGGTATTAACAATGCAGCAACCCAGAGAAACTTGTTAGCGGAGCCAACATTGACTTTTCAACAGGCAATACAAATCGTCTTGTCCCGAGAGAGCGCAGAGCGAGGAGTACAGGAGCTACAGGGAATGGAAGTGCATGCCTTGGGGCGCAACCCTTTCCGCCCAAAAATGCCCCCCCGCACTCCTGTGGTACCTTGGGCGAGGCAATGTCTGGACCGACGCCAGTGGCCATCGGACATTCCTCCCCGAAGGGAGCCTTCTCCAGAGCCAATGGATGAGGAGCCATGTCCATGTCAGACTTGTAGGCGCCGACCCCGTCGCGGACGGCGGTCCTGGGGACGCCAGAGGCACCGTCGTTCCGACCGAAACTGGGACCAGCCCAGGGACCGTAACTGGGACCAGCCCAGAGGCCGTACCTTCCATGTGGATGAACCTGCGGCGACCACTCCTGAGGACGTGGAGACGTTGGACGACTGCCTGCAGCTGCATTGTGTGGCAGCTCCCCGTGTGGCCCCCATTAAGGTGACAGTACGGGTCAATGGCCACCCGCTGGAGATGGAGTTGGATACTGGCGCAGCGGTCTCCGTGATCGCCCAGAGGACATTCGACCGCATCAAGCAGGGTATACAGACCCTTACATTAACTGACTCACAGGCCAGGTTGGCCATCTACACGGGGGAACCACTGGACATTGCAGGAACTACAATGACCCCTGTTGTCTATGGACGCCAGGAGGGGCGTTTCCCACTTATCGTAGTGCGTGGCCATGGGCACAGCCTGTTGGGTCGGGACTGGTTGCGCCATTTGCGGTTGCAATGGCAGCACATCCTCCAAACAGTTTGTGGAGGGTTGACTGAGGTGCTAGGACGATACCCAGAGGTATTCCAGCCTGGTTTGGGGAAAATAAAAGGGGCCGTAGCCCGTATCCAAGTTGAACCAGGAGCCACGCCGCGCTATTTCCGGGCGCGCCCAGTGCCTTACGCCTTGTTCGAGAAGGTAGAAGGGGAGCTCACTCGTTTGGAGAGTTTGGGTATTATCAGGCCCGTCCGTTTTGCTGACTGGGCAGCACCAATTGTACCAGTAATGAAGCCAGATGCCACAGTTCGCTTGTGTGGCGACTATAAACTTACAGTGAATACAGTTTCCCGACTCGACCGATATCCAATGCCTCGCATAGAGGATCTCTACGCGAAACTTGCAGGTGGACTCTCATTCACAAAATTAGATATGAGTCATGCCTACCTGCAGTGGGAGCTGGACCCTGCCTCCCGACCATATGTAACAATTAATACACACCGGGGCCTGTATGAATATACACAGTTGCCCTTTGGAGTATCCACTGCCTGCGCAATTTTTCAACGTGTTTTGGAGGGCATTTTGAGAGGTTTACCACGTGTGGCTGTCTGTGGTAGTATGCATTAGGGGTCATGTGGGACTGTGAAGCCGTGATGTCATTGGCTGACAGATCCCGGGTCCTGGTTGGCTGTTGACCTCTAGCTCCGCCCTGAAGGCGGAGTATAAGAACCTGGAGTTCTCCCCCGCAGGCCAGTCAGCTACTGAACTGCGGGGAACAAGTCACCTTAATAAAGCCTCATCGACTTCATCTCTATTTGTCTCTCGTGAGTCTTTGTGCGCTACAATTTATTAAGCGTGCTTAAAAGAACTCTGGAGCTCAGGATCATCACGGAATGCCTGAGGATCAGCCCCAACGCAGTGAACTCAGCAGCAGTTTTCAAACACTGGCAGACTTGTTTCGAGGCCTACCTCAGAACGGCCCCCGGCCGGGTCACAGAAGACCAGAAACTACAGGTCCTGCACTCGAGGGTAAGCCCGGGAATTTTCCCTCTCATCGAAGACGCAGAGGATTACCAGACGGCGTTCGCAGCACTAAAAAGCATCTATGTTCGCCCAGTGAACCAGATCTACGCACGCTACCAACTCGCAACGAGACGGCAAAGTCCCGGAGAATCGATAGATGATTTCTACGCCGCGCTACTAATTTTGGGACGGGCCTGCAGCTGCCCGCCGGTAAACGCGATGGAACACACGGACATGTTGATGCGTGATGCTTTTGTGGCTGGTATGAACTCTTCCCAAATCCGCCAAAGACTTTTAGAAAAAGAGTCGCTAGGACTCTCAGAGGCACGGGCCCTTGCAGCCTCACTAGAGGTGGCCGCGCGAAACGCCCGCGCCTACGGCCCCGACCGCGCGGCAGCCCCTTGGGCTCCGTGGACCCCCGTCGCGACAAACCCCCCCCCCCTCCCCCCCACCCCACAGGCTTGCGCGGTTCAGACGCCAAGTCGTCCCGGGGGAGCCCGCTGCTATTTCTGCGGCCAGGCGAAACACCCCCGGCTGCGCTGCCCGGCCCGCGCAGCGACTTGTAAGAGCTGCGGGAAAAAGGGCCATTTCGCGGCTGTGTGCCGGTCCCGGGAGGTCGCCGCGGTCCCCGGCAAACAAGGATTCCTGCGCGCTTCTAACACTCCCCAACCCCCCCAGCGCCCCATGTACGACCCGCAGGCGCAACCAGTTTGGGTCCCGGCCACCGCTGTCCAGCGCCCCATGTACGACCCGCAGGCGCAACCAGTTTGGGTCCCGACTACCGCTGTCCCCGGAGAACAAGGCGATCTGCGCGTTTCTGACGCTCCCCAACCCCCCCAGCGCTCCATGTGCGACCCACAGGCGCCGCCATTTTGGGTCCCGGCCACCACGAGGGGAGGAGGGGCGCCGCCATCTTGGGATCCCCCAGACCTGTGCGACGCAGGGGGACGGCCATTTTGTCCAACCCCGCCGACATCTTGTGACCCCCCAGCCATGTGTGATGCATGGGGGCGGCCATTTTGTTCACCCCCGCCGCCATCTTGGACGGCAACAACGGACCCCAGTGTCGATGGCTCCACGGGGTTCGAGGAAGACGCTCAAACACTCCGATCGCGTCTGGCCTCAATGACGCTGGACCAAGCATGGCCCCGGACGCTCCAGACGACGACAACAACGGTGCTGATAAACGGGCACGAGACACCATGCCTGGTCGACTCCGGGAGCACGGAAAGCTTCATCCACCCCGACACGGTAAGACGCTGTTTTTTGACCATCCGTCCCAGTGCGCAAAACATTTCCCTAGCTGCAGGATCCCACTCCGTACAGATTAAAGGCTTCTGCATAGTGACCCTAACGGTGCAAGGGAGGGAGTTTAAAAACTACAGGCTCTACGTCCTTCCCCAACTCTGCGCGCCCACATTACTGGGATTAGATTTCCAGTGCAACCTGCAGAGCCTAACGTTTCAATTCGGCGGCCCAATACCCCCACTCACTATCTGCGGCCTCGCAACCCTCAAGGTTGAGCCCCCATCCTTGTTTGCAAACCTCACCCTGGATTGCAAACCCGTCGCCACTCGGAGCAGACGGTACAGCGCCCAGGACCGGACATTCATTCGGTCCGAAGTCCAGCGGCTACTGAAGGAAGGCATAATCCAGGCCAGCAACAGTCCCTGGAGAGCACAAGTGGTAGTAGTAAAAACAGGGGAGAAGCAAAGGATGGTCATAGACTATAGCCAGACCATCAACAGGTACACACAACTAGATGCGTACCCTCTCCCCCGCATATCCGACATGGTCAATCGGATTGCCCAATATAAGGTCTTCTCCACCGTGGACCTCAAGTCCGCCTACCATCAGCTCCCCATCCGCCCAAGTGACCGCAAGTACACAGCCTTCGAGGCAGACGGGCGATTATACCACTTCCTAAGGGTCCCATTTGGCGTCACAAACGGGGTCTCGGTCTTCCAACGAGAGATGGACCGAATGGTTGATCACCACGGGTTGCAGGCCACATCCCCGTACCTCGACAACGTGACCATCTGCGGCCACGATCAGCAGGACCACGACGCCAACCTCCAAAAAGTCCTCCAGACCGCTGAAGCCTTGAACCTCACATACAACGAGGACAAGTGCGTGTTTAGCACAAACCGGCTAGCCATCTTGGGATATGTAGTGCGCAATGGGATAATAGGCCCCGACCCCGAACGCATGCGCCCCCTCATGGAATTTCCCCTCCCCCACTGCTCAAAAGCCCTAAAACGCTGCCTGGGTTTTTTTTCATATTACGCCCAGTGGGTCCCCCAGTACGCAGACAAGGCCCGCCCCCTAATACAGACCACGACCTTCCCTCTGTCGACAGAGGCTTGCCAGGCCTTCAGCCGTATCAAAGCGGATATCGCAAAGGCCACGATGCGCGCCATCGACGAGTCCCTCCCCTTCCAGGTCGAGATCGACGCCTCCGATGTAGCTCTAGCGGCCACCCTTAACCAAGCGGGCAGGCCCGTGGCTTTTTTCTCCCGAACCCTCCACGCTTCAGAAATCCTCCACTCCTCAGTGTAAAAGGAAGCCCAAGCCATAGTGGAAGCTGTGCGACATTGGAGGCATGACCTGGCCGGCAGGAGATTCACTCTCCTCAACGACCAACGGTCGGTAGCCTTCATGTTCGATAATGCACAGCGGGGCAAAATTAAGAACGACAAGATCTTAAGGTGGAGGATCGAGCTCTCCACCTTCAACTATGAGATCATGTACCGGCCCGGAAAGCTGAACGAGCCGTCCGACGCCCTATCCCGCGGCACATGTGCCAACGCACAAATTAACCGCCTCCAAACCCTCCACGAGGACCTCTGCCACCCGGGGGTCACTCGGTTCTACCACTTTATAAAGTCCCGCAACCTCCCCTACTCTGTGGAGGAGGTCCGTACAGTCACAAGGAACTGCCACATCTGCGCAGAGTGCAAACCGCACTTTTTCAGGCCGGATGGTGCGCACCTGATCAAGGCTTCCCGTCCCTTTGAACGCCTTGGTCTGGATTTCAAAGGGCCCCTCCCCTCCACCGACCGCAACATATACTTCTTGAACGTGGTGGACGAGTACTCCCGTTTCCCCTTCGCCATCCCCTGCCCTGACATGACACATTCATTAAAGCCCTTAACACCATATTCACACTGTTCGGTTGCCCCGCATACGTCCACAGCGCCAGTTCCTGCTCAGCAACGGTATAGCCTCGAGCTGGCCGACCAGCTACAACCCCCGGGGGAACGGGCAAGTAGAGAGGGAGAACGGCACGGTCTGGAAGACCGTCCTACTGGCCCTACGGTCCAGGGACCTCCCAGTTTCACGGTGGCAGGAGGTCCTCCCGGACGCTCTCCACTCCATCCGGTCGCTACTGTGTACTAGCACTAACCAAACGCCTCATGAGCGCCTCCTTGTCTTCCCCAGGAAGTCCTCCTCTGGAACGTCGCTGCCGACCTGGCTGGTGGCCCCAGGACCCATCCTGCTCCGAAAACATGTGCGGGCGCACAAGTTGGACCCGTTGGTCGAGAGGGTTTGCCTCCTCCACGCGAACCCGCAGTACGCTTACGTGGAGTACCCCGACGGCCGACAGGACATGGTCTCCCTGCGAGATCTGGCGCCCGTCGGCAACACGCACACCCCCCCGACACCAATCACCCCCTCCCTGCCACCGGCGCACCCCGCGAGCGCCCCCTTCCCGGGGGGATCGGTCCTCCTCCCAGGTCCGACCAGAAGTGAAGCGGAAGCAGAAACCGTAAGGCTCCCGGAGACGACAACACGGGAACAAGCACCACCACCGGGGCCGAGGCGATCGACGAGGACGACCAGACCGCCCGACCGACTTGTGGCATCAATGTAACACTACTATATTGTGGACTGTAACGAGAACGTTTTCCTTTTCCCCCTTTTACTGTAAATAGTTCAAAACAAAAGAAAAACCTCTGTACATGCTGTGATGACATGCAAAAGTTTTCCTCCCAGGACCAGCCTTGTAAACCCTTACCACCATACGAAGCACCACCCCGCCGGGTTCATTTTTAACAAGGGGTGAATGTGGTAGTATGCATTAGGGGTCATGTGGGACTGTGAAGCCATGATGTCATTGGCTGACAGATCCCGGGTCCTGGTTGGCTGTTGACCTCTAGCTCCGCCCTGAAGGCGGAGTATAAGAACCTGGAGTCCTCCCCCGCAGGCCAGTCAGCTACTGAACTGCGGGGAACAAGTCACGCTTAATAAAGCTTCATCGACTTCATCTCTATTCGTCTCTCGTGAGTCTTTGTGCGCTAAACTGTCTACCTAGATGACGTGTTGATTACAGGGACGTCGGAGCAAGAACATTTGGAAAATCTGGAGGCTGTCCTAAGACGCCTTTCGGAGGCTGGAGTCCGTTTACGTCGCACAAAGTGCGTATTTCAGGCAAAAGAAGTAGTCTACCTAGGTTATCGGGTGGACCGCGAGGGTCTGCATCCCGTCGCAGAGAAGGTGCGTGCAATTCAACATGCCCCCACCCCAACTGACACTTTGCATCTTCGTTCTTTTCTCGGTCTCGTAAACTATTACGGGAAGTTCCTCCCCAATCTGGCAACTACGCTGGCCCCTTTGCACCTGCTGCTAAAGAAAAATCACACCTGTGTTTGGGGTCAGCCGCAAGAAACCGCTTTCCGGCGGGTAAAGCAACAATTGTCGTCGTCTGGGTTACTAACCCACTATGATCCGGGAAAGCCTTTGCTCGTCACATGTGATGCATCCCCATATGGTATTGGGGCCGTCCTGTCCCACAAGATGGAGAACGGGGCCGAGCGACCGATAGCTTTCGCCTCCCGCACATTGACTGCAGCGGAGAAAAAGTACGCGCAAATCGAGAAGGAGGGCCTGGCAGTGGTTTTCGCGGTGAAACGCTTCCACCAGTATGTGTACGGCCGCCATTTCACTATCGTGACTGATCATAAGCCCCTGCTGGGACTCTTCAGAGAGGATAAGCCAATACCGCCCATTGCTTCTGCACGGATCCAGCGCTGGGCTTTGTTGCTTGCTGCATATGGGTATTCTCTGGACCACAAACCAGGTACGCAGATAGCAAATGCCGACGCACTGAGCTGATTGCCTTTATCGACCGGCCCCATGTCGACCCCCACGACCGGTGAGGTGGTTGCAACCCTAAATTTTATGGACACTTTGCCTGTCACGGCATCACAGATCCGTGAGTGGACCCAGACGGAGCCAGTCCTGTCAAAGGTTCGGCACATAGTCCTGTATGGTGGGCAGCATAGACAGCTCCCAGGCGAGTTGCGGGCATTTTCCTCCAAGCTGTCAGAGTTCAGCATGGAAGACGGCATCCTCTTGTGGGGGACGCGTGTGATTGTCCCGGAAAAAGGCCAGGAGCTGATACTATCAGACTTGCACAATGGGCATCCAGGCGTGACCAAGATGAAAATGTTGGCCCGGAGTTACGTCTGGTGGCCAGGCCTCGACACCGACATTGAGAAGGTGGCCCAAAACTGCTCCATTTGCCAGGAGCATCAGAAGCTTCCGCCGGCCGCGCCCCTACATCACTGGGAATGGCCGGGGCGGCCTTGGGCACGCTTACATGCAGATTTCGCAGGCCCTTTTCAGGGATCCATGTTCCTTCTACTAAATGACGCCCAGTCCAAATGGCTGGAGGTGCATAAGATGCAGGGGACAACGTCCTGCGCAACAATTGAAAAGATGCGTTTATCGTTTAGTACGCATGGCCTCCCCGAGGTGCTGGTCACGGATAATGGCACTCCATTCACGAGTGAGGAGTTTGCTAGGTTTACAAAGATGAACGGCATCCGCCATATCCGCACTGCCCCTTACCACCCGGCTTCAAATGGGTTGGCAGAACGTGCAGTGCAGACATTCAAAAGAGGCCTAAAGAAGCAGTCTTCCGGATCAATGGACACGAGACTGGCTCGCTTTTTGTTTACGTACAGGACCACCCCCCATGCAGTGACTGGGGTAGCTCCCGCAGAACTCCTAATGGGCTGGAGACTCCGCACCCGCCTTAGTATGGTTTTCCCGGACATTGGCGCAAAAGTACGCCGCACACAAGAACGGCAGGGACAGGGATTGTCTCGGCATCGTCCGATTCGGCAGTTTGCGCCCGGTGACCCAGTATTCGTGCGGAATTTTGCTGGTGGTGCCCAATGGGTTCCTGGTGTAATCTTTCGCCAAACGGGCCCTATATCTTACCAAGTGCAAGCCCAGGGTCGTCTCCAGCGAAAACATGTAGACCACGTCCGGTCCAGAAGATCATCCCCTCAAAAGATTCCCCCCCCCCGGAGCTCATTTCAACAGCCGCAAAGACCAGATGTGGTGATGCCGGCGTTGGACTGGGGTGAGCACAGTACGAAGTCTTACAACACCAGCTTAAAGTCCAACAGGTTTGTTTCGATGTCACTAGCTTTCGGAGCGCTGCTCCTTCCTCAGGTGAATGAAGAGGTCTGTTCCAGAACCATACTAAGGCAAAGACCAGAGACAAGGGAAGGTAGTCCTCAAAATCTTCAACTGGTGCCTCACTCGAAGCCTGCGCAGGTCGTTACGGGACCAAATGGAGATAGAGACTCTGACATGACGGAGGCAGCAGACTCTGACTCCGAGATGGAGACACAGGATGCATCAGAGGGGGAATCCTCGGGTCCACGGGCCGTGGATGTACAACCGCGCCGTTCATCACGGAAGCGCCGGTCTCCATCTCGTTACACGCCGCCTGATCCAGCGCCGCGTGCAAATGGTGTTCGGCCTGCGGCCAAAGGAGTCCGACGCCTTCCTTCGCCAGGGTCTTCGGTGGATTCCTTGGACTTTGGGGGGGAGGGATGTTATAACCTGCCTACTTACGATTGGCTGGGGACTAATGACTATCCCACAATCCTGTGGGAGTATGAACTTCCCCAATGAGGGGGGCGGAGAAACTCCTAGTGTAAATAAGCTGGCCAGTTCAGGAACCAGCAGGAAGGAGAAGGTAGCAAGGGAAGTTACTGCTACTGCTATGTATATATGTTATAGTAAATAAATGTTATTACTTTGTATCCTTAAAAACTCGTGCTGGATTCTTCGTGGCCCTTACAAAAGGGTCCTAGCACAGATCCCTGCGGTACCCCACTAGTCACTGCCTGCTGGTATGGGCAAGGCGTTTTCAGAACCCCAAAATGTATCATGGAGTTCAACCAACTTCTCCCTTTAATGGATTGTTGCTTTTCCAGCACACGGCTTGTTCCCTAGGAGTGGGATTACAATTATGGACACGTGGGTTTTTAAACACAAAACACTGTTATTCCATGAACTCAACTTAACATTTTAAATAAACATTGGATCTCTTAACACCCCTTACTTCAAAGATAACTACGAAAATATTACAACATTAAATAATTCCTCAAAATGTTCCTTCAAACTTCCAAGAGACTTAACACCTTTAAACAGAATCACATCAGGTTAAAGGCTTTACTATTATGAGTTTAAATCACCCAATTGATCCAGAGATAGTCTTTCATGGCAGAGATCCAGCTCACTGCAAACACAGATACTCCCAAGCTCTTTTCAAACTGAAACTTAAAACTGCAAAATAGCTGATCTAAAGCCCAGCTCCACCCACACACTGACATTACTACATTTTCTCAAAGGTGCATTGCGTAAACATCCATTTCTTAAAGGCACTCTCACATGACACTACTAATGAGAAAAAGACCCATTTATTCCAACTTCTTGCTTCCTGTCTGCTAACCAACTTTCTATCCATCTCAAGACACTACCAGTAATCCCATGCACTTTAACTTTACATATTAATCTGCTGTGTGAAATCTTGTTGAAAGCCTTCTAAAAGTCTGAATAAACCACATCCACTGGCTCTACCTGGTCAAATCTACTCGTTACATCTTACAAGAATTCTAGTCGATTTGTCAAGCATGATTTTCTTTTCATAAATCTATGCTGACTTTGGCTGATTACACCACTGTTTTTCAAATGCTGTGCTATGAAATCCTTGATAATGGATTCCATCAACTTCCCTATTACCAACATGTGGCTCACTGGTCTATAGTTCCCTGTTTTCCCTCTATTCACTTTTTGAATAGCGCTGTTACATTCCCTACCCTCCAATCTGTAGGAACACTTCCAAAGCCCTAAGAATTTTGGAAAATGACCACCAATGCATCTACTATTTCTCGGGCCCCTTCCTTAAGTACTCTGGGATGAGGATTTTCAGGCCCTGCAGATTTATCCATCATCAATTCCATTAATTTCCCCAAAACCATTTCTTTACTAATACTCATTTCCTTCAGCCCCTCACTAAAACCTGTGCTTTCAGAACTTCTAGCACATTATTCACTATCTTCCTTTGTGAAACATAAACAAAGTGCAAATGTAGTTCCCCAGCCATTCTTTTGTTCCCTGTTATGAATTCCTTGGTTTCTGACTGTAAGGGCCAACATTAGTTTAAATTAATCTTTTTCTCTTTACATAGAGAGAAACTTTTACAGTCAGTTTTTATGTTCCCCGCTATTTTCCTTCAAATTGTATTTTCCCCTTCTTAATCAATCCCTTGGTCTGGCTTTGCTGAATTTAAAACTGCTCCCAATCCTCATGTGTTTCTTTATCACATGTAACTCAGGGCAGCATTGTGGATAGCACAATTGCTTCACAGCTCTAGGGTCCCAGGTTCGATTCCGGCTTGAGTCACTGTCTGTGCGGAGTCTGCACATCCTCCCCGTGTCCGCGTGGGTTTCCTCCGGGTGCTCCGGTTTCCTCCCACAGTCCAAAGATGTGCAGGTTAGATAGATTGGCCATGATAAATTGCCCTTAGTGTCCAAAATTGCCCTTTGTGTTGGGTGGAGTTACTGGGTTATGGGGATAGGGTGGAGGTGTTGACCTTGGGTAGGGTGCTCTTTCCAAGAGCGGGTGCAGACTCGATGGGCCGAATGGCCTCCTTCTGCACTGTAAATTCTATGTATCTCTGATTTCCCGTCTAATGCTATTCCCAATGTTAGCACTGCAGTTTGGTGGTCTCTATACCACCCCTTCGAATGTTTTTAAATGGATTTACAGTACTCACTTACTTTTTATTTTCAATGAAGTGGCAATTTAACATGGCCTACCTACGCAGACAGGGTGAGAATTTGCAAACACCACACGGATAGTGACCCAGGTCCGGGGTCATGATACTGTAGCCATCTGGGATGGCCACATCCCGATTACAAAATCAGAGGATGAAGACGCCATGGTAATGTGATCCTTCACGATTCGTGTTGAGGATCACAAGGAGGAATTGTAGCCATCTGGGATGGCCACGTCCCGATTACAAAATGGACACTTACAAAGACTGCAGGGAAAATTGGACAATGCTAAGAAACAAACAGGTGCAAGCTCTGTCTGTTGATTGGAACCTTAAACGCTCAGACAGGACGGAATCTACCAAACGATTTACATACTAATGAGCCATCTCCGGGGACAAAAGGGAAACATTTAGATACACAATGTTAGGACAGACTCCCTGGCGCCAGAAGAAGCTAAGACAAAGCAGACTGACAGTCACCAGGACACGCCCAGCGATCAGGGAACCACCCCTCTATTGGAGGAAATTGATACAGATGATTGGGAAAGACCCAATTAGTTGAGGCCAAATTCAAGGCCCGCCCAAAAGAGCGCGAAGCCCTTTGCAGTATAAGAGGTATCACCCAAGGGAGAATCTTTCTCCTTTGGCTTTGGCTCTCAGCGAAGAGAGAGACCAGCCTAGCAGCTACAGCAGACCAAGTAAGTTCCAAGTCAACGCACGCTACGAGATAGACGCTCCTAGTTGCTACCCTGTAAACAGCTCCACCCAGCAGCCTCAGAACCGAGCAACGGCCATTGTTCCTCTGACTGAGTGGGCGCCCGAAGCTAAGTATAGGCCTTAGTAATAGTGGTAGTTTAGTTTGGAGAGTTTATGCATGAGTAGATTTGACTGTGAGTAAATAAATGAGCGGTGTCGAAAGATACCTGGCGACTCTTGAGCAAACGTGATTTAATAGAGCCAAATTACGAGCCAACCAAAAGTTAGCAACATCTACTGGCGACATCTGACGGGACTCGATTTAGAAGTGGCCTAACCACTCCAAGAGAACCCAAAATTTGAATTGAAAATCCAATTGGGAACAGAAAAAAAACCCACAAGCGTCAAAACAGTACTGATCAAGCCTCTGAGATTCGGAAATGTGTTATTGCATGCGTACTAACAGGGATATAAGGGAAACCTGAGAGATTTTGTTGCGAAAACTGTCGGGAGTTTTGTAGGCCGGAAATTAGCGTAAGCCGTCCCCGTGTTTACATCACTGCTTTATCACCCCCTGTTCCAAATTCGGTAGAGATCCTAGTAGACAGAATGGCAATGAAGGCAATGGAACGCCTTATGAACTCCCAGGAATTCGAGGTCGCAGCGACCAGTAGAGTAGGACAGTGTCCCGTTTGGGAAGAAGAGATCAGGAAATATCTCAAATAGAAAGGATGGCCCCTTTGGAGCGAATTCTGTGATAATGAGGAAACAGGACCCAGGAGTATAGGACATACTTGGTGGGAGAACCTGTCAGAGATCCACAAGAAGAGCTTGGGGAAAGCTCGCAAGCTGATGGCAATCGTGTCCTGTTTGGCACAATTGCGAGGCACAGAGGAGGTCGTTAGGACGCTCCGTAGAGAGATAGAGGAGAGAGACATAACCAGTGAGGTGGACGTGAGTGAGGGAGAGAAAGAGAATCGAGATCTGAAAGAGCAGTTAGCAGCAAGGGACAGAGAGATGGATTATGCCAAGAGGGTACATCGGTCTTGTCTCGCGTATTTGAACAGCTTACAGACACAATACGATAAGGCCGACCAGGACACGCAACGTGCGGTCTTGGTAAGATAAGAAACAGAACAGCAAGTTGAGAAATTGCAGAAACAGTGCAATGATTTAAAAGCAGCCCTACGAGCACTCCATACTTCCACGATGGAACAAAGGCAGAGCTCCGTAGACCATGCAAAGTGCCGGAAGCAATCTCTGCTGTCCATGCAAAATGGATTTCAAAGTACATTCAGACCCCAATTAGGTCAAGAAAATGGCCCCGACTGGCAGGAATTGAACAAGACTGCCCATAGATACATACATGGGATATGTACGCAGGAACAACCCCAGAAAAGGAAAGCGCCCCAACCCCCAACCGAACAGGCAGAACACACCCCCATGAATCCTGTGACGACACCCCGCAGGGCCGCAGGAGAAGGAGAAGCAGACTTCCTTTCCACAACCCCGTTAACCGTGACCCAATTACGGGACGCGTGTGGAAAACTTACACCGTTCCTTCCCACATCCGACCCCCACCAATTTTTCGCGAAAGTCAGACTACAGGCAACCATGTACGGCCTGGACGAAAAGGAGCAAGTAAAGCTCACAGTTTTAAGCCTCGACCCTTCAGTCGTAGCAGCCCTTCCCGACCCACAGAATGTAGGAGGAGGCACACTCCAAGAGATGCACACAGCGATCCTTGATGCGATCGGCTTTAACAGAGGAGATCCCGTCGAAGGTCTAAATAAGTGTAGGCAAAAGAAGACAGAGCACCCCACAGTGTTTGCTGGCCGTTTGTGGATTCATCCGTGGTGGATGGCAAATATTCAGCCTGGATCCCAGTTACCAGTGGTGTACCGCAGGGATCAGTTCTGGGTCCTCTGCTGTTTGTGATTTTCATTAATGACTTGGATGAGGGAGTTGAAGGGTGGGTCAATAAATTTGCAGACGATACGAAGATTGGTGGAGTTGTGGATAGTAAGGAGGGCTGTTGTCGGCTGCAAAGAGACATAGATAGGATGCAGAGCTGGGCTGAGAAGTGGCAGATGGAGTTTAACCCTGAAAAGTGTGAGGTTGTCCATTTTGGAAGGACAAATATGAATGCGGAATACAGGGTTAACGGTAGAGTTCTTGGCATTGTGGAGGAGCAGAGAGACCTTGGGGTCTATGTTCATACATCTTTGAAAGATGCCACTCAAGTGGATAGAGCTGTGAAGAAGGCCTATGGTGTGCTTGCGTTCATTAACAGAGGGATTGAATTTAAGAGCCATGAGGTAATGATGCAGCTGTACAAAACTTTGGTAAGGCCACATTTGGAGTACTGTGTACAGTTCTGGTCGCCTCATTTTAGGAAGGATGTGGAAGCTCTGGAAAAGGTGCAAAGAAGATTTACCAGGATGTTGCCTGGAATGGAGAGTAGGTCTTACGAGGAAAGGTTGAGGGTGCTAGGCCTTTTCTCATTAGAGCGGAGAAGGATGAGGGGCGACTTGATAGAGGTTTATAAGATGATCAGGGGAATAGATAGAGTAGACAGTCAGAGACTTTTTCCCCAGGTGGAACACACCATTACAAGGGGACATAAATTTAAGGTGAAAGGTGGAAGATATAGGAGGGATATCAGAGGTAGGTTCTTTACCCAGAGAGTAGTGGGGGCATGGAACGCACTGCCTGTGGAAGTAGTTGAGTCGGAAACATTAGGGACCTTCAAGCAGCTGTTGGATAGGTACATGGATTACGGGAAAATGATATAGTGTAGATTTATTTGTTCTTAAGGGCAGCACGGTAGCATTGTGGATAGCACAATTGCTTCACAGATCCATGGTCCCAGGTTCGATTCCAGCTTGGGTCATTGTCTGTGCGGAGTCTGCACGTCCTCCCCGTGTCTGCGTGGGTTTCCTCCGGGTGCTCCGGTTTCCTCCCACAGTCCAAAGATGTGCAGGTTAGGTGAATTGGCCAATGATAAATTGCCCTTAATGTCCAAATTGCCCTTGGTGTTGGGTGGAGGTGTTGAGTTTGGGTAGGGTGCTCTTTCCAAGAGCTGGTGCAGACTCAAAGGGCCAAATGGCCTCCTTCTGCACTGTAAATCCAATGATAATCTATGATTAATCTAGGACAAAGGTTCGGCACAACATTATGGGCTGAAGGGCCTGTTCTGTGCTGTATTTTCTATGTTCTATGTTCTATGTTCTTACCGCAGTTTTTGGAGAGTTAGCCCGCGCCCATTTGTCCCCAGATAATATGGCCAAATGGACCCGAATTCTAGTCTCCCATGCCACAGAAGCAGGACGAAAAGCTTGCGCAAATTATGACCCCTCAGATGAGGCCCACAATGAAAAATGGGTTTTGAAGAGATTGTCCCGCTCTTGGGAGCAATCAATTGCAGGCAAAACCGCATTTATAACACCCAATGAAGAGCAGGTAGAAATGAACCCAGTTAAGGCACACCAGAACCCCGCATGGGTAAATGAGGGCAGGAACAGCCAACCCCAGCCCAAAGCTCAGGAATGTTAGAATTGTGGATAGCTAGGACACTTTGCGCAAGAGTGCAACATGCCCCAGAAACAGCAGAGAAACCAACAGACAGGCACCCTAAACAAGAATAGGGCAAAGCCGATCCATAGCGTTAGCGCCCGTTCAGAGAGTACAGACATCAACGGCACTGACTGACGGTGTTTGAGATCCCCAACTTGGTTCTGCGACACCCTTTGGGACAAGTCCGGTAGTAGCAGGCAAAGTTCGGGGACAACCCGTGGAATTTCTTTGGGACACAGGAGGGTCCCGCACCACACTCAATTCCTCCACGATGTTCCAGCGAGACACGTGGCCCACAACAGACACCATTACACTCAGCGGCTTTACAGGCCATTTACAACAGGGACACATCACAGCCCCTATGGCAATACAGATAGGGAACATCACAACCAAGCACCCTGTAGTTTTAGTTGATCTGCCCCAGACAGCAGAACATATCCTTGGGATCGATTTCATGAGCTCCCATAACCTCTCTTTTGATCCAGTTAACAAGTGTGTTTGGAAAATGGCAAAGGCAGCTCGAGCCCCCGCCACGCTCACAGTAGGAGAATACGTAAATAGGATTAGCTCAGTAGGAGACTTCTGGTTCGACCCTCGAGCCATTAGTGCAGACAAACAGGTTAGGGCAGTCCTGCAGGAACATAAAGCAGCATTTGCACAGCACAAGCACGACTGTGGCAGTTTGATTGGCTTTGTGAACGTTACAGGTCCCGACCCTAAACCCCAGAAGCAGTACGGATTTCCCCAGGAAGCAGAGGGAGAAATCTCCAAAGTAATAGAGAGTTTGTTGGATCAAGGCGTACTCAGATCAGTAGCTTCCACAAACAACGCACCGATTTGGCCCATCAGGAAACCGGATGGATCATGGCGACTGACTATTGATTACCGGGAACTGAGCAAAGTAACCCCAGCAGCAACCCCCACCGTAGCCACGAGTCCCGAGACCATGCTCAAACAGGGACTCCAGTCAAAATTTTTTTCGGTTTTGGACATTAGTAATGGCTTCTAGTCCATTCCATTGGCTAAAGCGTGCCAGTACAAATTCGCCTTTACATTCCAAGGGCAACAATACACATGGACGTGCTTTCCACAAGGCTTCCATAACTCCCCCTCCATTTTCCACTGACAGCTGGCAAATGGATTAGCAAAATTTTCCCGCCCCGATTGTCTGGTCCAGTATGTAGACGACTTGTTACTACAGACAGACACAAAGGGAGAGCACATTTCACTTCTCGCCGAGCTCCTAGCACTACTAAAAGAAATTGGCTGTAAAGTCAACCTCAAGAAGGCCCAGATTCTGAAAGAAAAAGTGATTTACTTGGGAACAGTGATCACTCATGGTAAACGCAAGATCGAGCACAAGAGAATTGACTCGATCGTCAAATTGCCCGTTCCCCACAATGTCTCAGACCTCCGGTCATTTTTAGGACTAGTTGGTTACTGCCGTAACCATATTGACGGTTTCGCCACCAAAGCAGCGCCCCTTTCCGAACTTCTCAAGAAGCAGGCACCTTGGGAATGGCTTCCACAGCATACAGATGCTGTGGACACTTTAAAAAGAGCACTCAGCACAGCCCCCGAACTACAGGTCCCAGATCCACATTCCCCGTACGCTATAGAGGTAGTAACCAGCGACCGAACCCTTTCGGCCGTGCTCCTCCAGGAATGCCATAACCATACGCCTCACGCATGTTAGACCCCGTAGAGCAAAGATTTTCTGCCTGTTCAATACTTCGCATACATTACAGGACTCAACCCCATCACCATCCTCACAGAACACACACCGACACAGCTATTGTTAGACGGCCGACTTAAAGATGGCACAGTCAGCCAAATCCGCGCAGCCCGTTGGACCCTTCTTTTACAGGAACGGGACATCACGGTAAAGAGAACCAAAACCCACACATTCCTTGCCGATAATCTGCAGTATGCAGGCACCCCTCACGAATGTGAGATCATCACCACTAAACACAACACGGGCCCATTTATTCCCAAAACACCCCCCAGGAAAACAGGTAGTACACCCCAGAGACCCCAGCCCACAGGCCACAGACACGTGCGCACCACTAAGGATTTATGTGGATGGCTCATCCACAGTGTTAAACGGAAAGAGAATTGCCGGTTGCGGTATATATGTGGAGGACGTGCAGGGACGCGCCCTAGATGAAATTTCCTTGAAGTTGCCAGGACACTTAGGCTCGCAGGCAGCAGAGCTGGCAGCAATTGTATATATTGTAGATCACCCAGACTCGTTCCCGACCCCAGCAGACATCTACTCAGACAGCTTGTATGTCTGCAATAGTTTGACAGAGTTCCTACCACTCTGGGAAACAAGAGGATTTGTTTCTGCAGACGGTAAACCCCTACCCTCAGCCCCATTACTCCGCCATATCTTAGAGACAGCGAAGGATAGGAAATACTGCATAATTAAGGTTCGCAGTCATCACCGTTTTTCCCCCCTGGAAACGTTAAAGCAGACGCCCTAGGGAAGGCAGGCTCCAGGCATGGTTATTTCTGGAACCCCCCCGAAAGCACCCCAGTACATGCAGTATGGGTCTCACAGATCAACATTCAGGATTTAGCGAAGGCCCAGAAAGAGGACGAGAAACTCAGGGAAGTTTTAACGGGAACCTTCCCAGCCCCGTACGACAAGTTTAAAAACGCAATCACCACACACGACGGTGTGATTTTAAAGGATGGCCTTTATATAGTTCCCAGCCAGGACAGGAACCAGATCATTTGTCAGTACCATGACAATCATGGACACCAAGGAATTGAACCCACCCTAGCCCACCTCAGACCGCTTTGCTGGTGGCCTGATTTAAAAACCGATGTCACACATTACGTAGAGAATTGTTTAATCTGTGCCCAGAACAATCCGGACAGATATGCTAAAAAGGCTCAACTTAGCCATACCCGCCCTGTTAATGGACCCTGGACAAATCTCCAGATAGATTATATAGGACCCCTACCCCCGTGCAGAAATGGTTACAAGTATGTGTTGGTGGTCATAGACACCTTCACAAAATGGGTGGAAGCAATTCCGTCAAGAACTAATACGGCCAAGACGACAGCTAAAATATTAACACACCACATCTTTACAAGATGGGGCCTCCCACGCAGTATGGAGTCCGATCAAGGCTCCCATTTCACCGGACGTGTAATGAAAAACGTCCTCACGATTTTCGGAATTAGACAAAAGTTCCATATCGCATACCTCCCCCCGTCAAGTGGTATTGTAGAACGACTGAATAGGACATTGAAAGCCACCCTCAGGAAAATAGTTCAGCAAAATAATAGTATCCGGGATTCAATTCTCCCATTTGCTTTGATGTTTTTAAGAAACACAGTATCTACATCCACAGGGTACACCCCCCACACCCTCCTGACCGGACGCCCCATGAAAGGCACTGAGTATTTACTCGGACTGGATTTGGCCAGCCCGCAGTTGCAACCCTCACACATGAAAACGCGGTTACACAACTGGTACAGAACATAAAGGCATCCCAACTCGCCGCAGCAGTGAGACTTGGAACCAGGAAGAAACAGAGCAAGGCTTGTTTCGACAAAACAGTACACGCCACTGAGTTTACAGTAGGGCAACAAGTTATGCTTTCCCTTTACAACCCCAGTTCATTCCTCTCCCCAAAATTTTCCAGACCGTACTCCATTTCAGACACAGTCAGCCCCTCAGTATACAAAATAACCTATCCCAATGGTAAGTCTGCGTGGTTTCATATAAACTAGCTCAAGGCTTACGGCTCACAGAATAACCACACACACCACATCCTGCTCGCAGCAGCAGATGATCACGCCCCGCCCACAGATGACGTATTCCTACCCTCCCCCAACCACTCCAGCCCGCCCTCAGACACGACTTCAACTCCGCCCCCAGAGGCACGACTCCTCCTCTCCCTTCCCTCAACCAGCAGCGACAGCGACGGTGATAGCGATCATGACGACGATAGCCACAGCACACCACATCACGACTACACCCCTGCACCAGGCCCCACTCCCAGTGAATCTGAGCATGATTATACCGACCCATTTGAAATCACTTATATCAAAGCCCCTGACCCAGACCCACCGCCCGACGATTACGGATTGAAGCATAGTAGCTCCAACCTCGACACACGATTCTGGCACCGAGACAATTCGTTCAGGCTCATCCG
This sequence comes from Scyliorhinus torazame, assembly GCF_047496885.1. Classification (NCBI taxonomy): domain Eukaryota; kingdom Metazoa; phylum Chordata; class Chondrichthyes; order Carcharhiniformes; family Scyliorhinidae; genus Scyliorhinus; species Scyliorhinus torazame. Next base: position 210,272,301 of record NC_092707.1, read on the forward strand.
GAATGATGAGATGGACCCCAATTCGCCCCAACCAGCTTTAGCACGGTTACTACAGACAAGAGTTTGGCAGCTGGGAGGAGATGATGACTTAGAGTCTGACTCCCACTAAACGAATCCCTTTGCGACCCTGTTCGCTATTGAGCAGTGAGGTGTCCAGATGATGGAGAAAAAAGGAACCAATGGAGAAATACGATGTCCTTTCTGATGGAACCTGCACCATGTTTGTTGAATGTTTGTTCGTTAGTGTTATCGTTAGGTGTTGTGTGTAAACTCGGAACATTTTTCACGGCCCCACGTCACCACCCCCTTTGACGCCCAATGGCTGTTAGAGGAACTAGTTTGTCCCCAGAAACTTGTTAATGGAATAAGTTTGTCCCAGACAATAGTTCAGAGGAACTAGTTTGTCGACAGAACCCGACTCATAGTTGCTCTCCTATATCGAGAGGCAGCCCCCCCCACGACGACCACATTCTTACCTGTTCTTGCCGGTTGCTCAGGCAGCGGAGAAACGGCATTGGTCCCCGCCCTGCCTGAGGACCCCTTTCTGGTCAGCTATGCTCAGGTAGAGCACATACGGCATTGATCACCGTCCTACCCGGGGATTCCACCCATTTCTTACCCGCCACGGCCCATACGCACCCCATTGTGGCTTGTTACGTTCTAAATTCTTTTGTTTGGTTTTGGCAACTCTTAGGCTGCTTCCCTATGCTATTTACATCCTCAAACATTGGGATGGTAAATCACACAGGCTGCGAGACGGCTCGCAGTACGGCAGTATTTTCTCAGATATCTTGTCCAAATATTTGGTTTAAGAAAAAAATGAGGATGTCACAGATGATGACCAATTATAAAGGGAAATTGGCAGTAAAGGACAGACAGACAGACATACGAGATCTTAAGCAAGATAATAACAGAAATTATGCTTGTGTTCACAGAACTCCAGAAACCCAGGAACCACAGAGGAAGACAAAGAAGTCCGACAAAGCTGAGGACAGCCTTTGTGTTCACATGGATCTTAGCGGGATCCCTTCAGTTGCGCGCAGATGCTACCCCCCCGACCCCTACCACACAAACCGTAAATGACTCTCACCCCTGTAATACACAGAACCCTGAGATAACTAGCCCAGCGACAGCTAGCAATACCCCGACCGGGTGTGATAAGTTTATCACCTGGTACTCACTCTCATATGTCGTCGAAGCACTCTTAGTGCTGGCGATACTTTGCAGTGTCGTGCAAATGTTTAGTCAGGAAATGGCGAAACAGAGCATATCGCTCTCGCACGCCAGTATACAGATTTAGGTCCCCCATTTTCGGATTTCACCAGACCCCCGAACCCATTGGGACGGATTAAAGAGCATCCATTTTGTTTAATGTATTCTATGGAATAAAGAGATGTAAACCTCTGTGTCGGACTGCCAGGCCAGAGAAATTTGTGTGCTGCTATTTTGTACAGTTTAAGATGTATAGATTATTTTTGGATTGTTTGTATTTTTGGATTGTTGAAATGAGGATAGTTTATTGAGAATAGTTAGCGGTTCCAGTTTTTTTATATTTCTGTAATACATGTATTAATGTCATAGCGCCCCGTAGAATCTTTTGATAATGAATGTTTTTAAAATGGTTGAGGTAAAATTGTGTTGCAAAGGATAGGACAGTGTACAGCCTAAGCATGGATGCCCCGGGGATCAGAGGATGAAGACGCCATGGTAATGTGATCCTTCACGCTTTGCGTTGAGGATTACAAGGAGCGATTGTAGCCATCTGGGATGGCCACGTCCTGATTCCAAAATGGACACTTGCAAAGACTGCAGGGAAAATTGGACAATGCTAAGAAACAAGCAGGTGCAAGCTCGGTCTGTTGATTAGAACCTTAAACGCTCAGGCAGGACAGAAACTACCAAACGATTTACATACTAATGAGCCATCTCCGGGGACAAAAGGGAAACATTTAGATACACAATGTTAGGACAGACTCCCCGGCGCCAGAAGAAGCTAAGACAAAGCAGACTGACAGTCACCAGGACACGCCCAGCGATGAGGGAACCACCCCTCTATTGGAGGAAAATCGATACTGATGATTGGGAAAGACCCAATTAGTTGAGGCCAAGTTCAAGGCCTGCCCAAAAGCACTCGAAGCCCTTTTTGGTATAAATGGTATCCCCCAAGGGAGAACGCCCTCCTTTGGCTTTGGCTCTCACCGAAGAGAGAGACCTGCCTAGCAGCTGCATCAGATCAAGTAAGTCCCAAGTCAATGCACGCTACGAAATAGATGCTCCTAGTTGCTACCCTGTAAACAGCTCAACCCAGCAGCCTCAGAACCGAGCAACGGCCATTGTTCCTCTGACTGAGTGGGCGCCCGAAGCTAAGTATAGATCTTAGTAATAGTGGTAGTTTAGTTTGTCCCGCCACGCTAATAAGGTCCGTCTCCGGGCTACCAAGGAGGCAAAGGCCAAAATGTCAGCCTCTCTCGCCCCCCCCAGACTCCTGGTCTTTTGACACTCCAAAAATCGGCACCTCTGGACTCGGAGCCATCCACGTTTTTAGCACTGTGGACATGACATCGGCAAATCTCTGCCAGAATCCCCTAAGCTTCGGACATGCCCAAAACATGTGGACATGGTTTGTGGGCCCTCCTGCACACTGCCCGCACCTGTCCTCTACCCAAAAAAAACCTGCTCATCCGGGCCACCGTCATGTATGCCTGGTGAACCACCTTGAATTGTATCAGGATGAGCCTGGCACATGATGAGGCCGAGTTGACTCTGCTCAGAGCATCCTCCCACAGGCCCGCCTCTAACTCCTTTCCCAACTCATCCTCCCATTTACGCTTTAGCTCACCTATCTGGGTTTCCTCCCACTCCATAAGTTCTTTATAGATTTCCGAGACCTTCCCCCCCCATTCCCTTTCTAGAAACTACCTTATCCTGTATCTCCTGTGGCGGTAGAAGCGGAATGGTCGATACCTACCTTCGCACAAAGTCTCTCACCTGCAGATAACGAAACCCATTCCCAGCCGACAATTCAAACTCCTCCTCCAGATCCTCCAAACACAGAAAGCTTCCATCAATAAACAGATCTCCCAGCCTCTCAATACCTGCTCTCTGCCACCTCCGAAACCCCCCATCCAGCCTCCCCGGGACAAACAGGTGATTGTCACAAATTGGAGCCCACACCGATGCTCCCTCCACTCCCACATCCTTCCGCCACTGTCCCCAAACTCTGAGAGCCGCCACTACCACCGGGCTTGTGGAGTATCGGGACGGTGAGAGCAGCAGAGGTGCCGTTACCAGTGCTCCGAAACATGTGCCCCTTTATGATGCCGCCTCTATCCGCTCCCACACCGACCCCTCCTCCACTACCCACTTCCTGATCATGACTATATTTACCATCCAGTAATAGTTCCTAAAGTTTGGTAGGGCCAACACTCCCCCACCTCGGGTCCGCTTCAACAGCACTTTCCTTATTTGCGGGGTTTTACCCGCCCATACAAATCCTGAGATCACCGCATTAACCCGCTTCAAGAAGGCCTTTGGGATAAAAATAGGGAGACACTGGAAAGCCAACAAAAATCTCGGGAGAACCGTCAGCTTTGCGGTCTGTACCCTCCCGCCAGTGACAACGGGAGCATGTCCCACCTCCGAAAGCCCTCCTTCATTTGCTCAACTAACCGGGCCAGATTTAATTTATGTAACTGCTCCCATCCCCACGCCATCTGAATTCCCAAGTAACGAAAACTCCCTCCCACCACTTTAAACGGCAGCTCCCCCAGTCTCCTCTCCTGCCCCCTCGCCTGGATCACAACAACCTCATTCTTATCCATGTTCAATTTATGCCCCGAGAACCGGCCAAATTCCCCTAATATCAGCATAATCTCTCCCATACCCCCTAACCGGTCAGAAATATACAGGAGTAGGTCGTCCACAGACAACGAGACCCTGTGCTCCACCCCCCACCCCCCACCTAGCCCCTGCCAGTCCTTTGACGCTCTCAGCGCCATCGCCAATGGCTCTATAGCCAAGGCAAACAACAGTGGGGAGAGTGGATGCCCCTGCCTTGTCCCCGGCTCAGCCTAAAGTAGTCCGAACTCACTCGGTTCGTCTGTACACTCGCCACAAACGCCTGATACAGCAACTGGACACAGTCTACAAAGCCCTGCCCAAACCCAAACCACCCCAGGACCTCCTACAAATACCTCCACTCTACCCGGTCAAAGGCCTTCTCAGCGTCCATAGCGACCACCACCTCCACCTCCCTCCCTTCGGAGGACATCATGATGATATTCAAGAGCCTTCTAATGTTAGCCGTTAACTGCCTGCCTTTGGCAAATCCCGTTTGGTCCTCCCCTATCACCCCCCGGTATACAATTCTCTATTCTCACGGCCAAAATCATGGCCAACAATTTGGCGTCAACATTTAGTAGGGAGGTTGGTCTGTATAACCCGCATTGTTCTGGGTCCTTCCCCGCTTCAGGATCAATGAGATCGAAGCCTGTGACATTGTTGGGGGAAGAACACCCCTCTCTTGCCTCATTAAATACCCTCACCAGCAGCGGGCCCAGCATCCCAGAGAACTTATTGCAAAATTCCACTGGGTAACCGTCCGATCCCAGGGCCTTGCCCGACTGCATGGCCTCCAATTCCTCTACTACTTCCACAATCCCAATCGGAGCTCCCAGCCCCTCCACCAGCCCTTCCTCCACCTTCGGAAACTCCAAACCCGCCAAGAATTGCCTCATCCCCTCCATCCCAGCTGGGGGCTCCGACTCATACAACCGACTGTAAAATTCCTTGAACACCCCATTCACCTCTGCTGGGTCCAAAATCGTGTCCCCCCCTCTATCCTTCATTCCTTCTATCTCCCTGGCCACTCCCTTTTCCTCAGCTGGTGTGCTAGCATCCTACTGGCCTTCTTCCCATACTCATATATCGCCCCTCTCGCCTTCCTCAACTGCCCCATCACAGACAGCAGACTAAACTCCATCTGCAGCTCTGCCGCTCCTTCAAGAACCCCGCCTCTAGGGCTTCAGAATACCTTCTATCGACCTGGAGAATCTCCCTAACCAGCCTATCCATCTCTGCCCGCTCCACCTTCTTCCTATGAGCCCGAACCAAAATCAGCTCCACCCAACTACTGCCTTCAGCGCCTCCCATACCGTTGCTGCCAAAACCTTCCCTGTGTCGTTTATCTCCAAATAATTCTGGTTGGCCTCCCACACACGCCCGCACACTTCCTCATCCGCTAACAGTCCGACATCCAATCTCCATTGCGATGCTGACCTCCTTCCTTGCTCACCCATAAATCCATCCAGTGTGGGGCATTGTCCGACACAACAATTGACGAATACTCGGCAACCACCACCCCCGCCAACAAAGCCCTGTTCAAATCCCTGTTCAAATCCGTGAGTACACTTTGTGTGCATGGGAGAAAAAAGAAAATTCCTTCGCTCTTGGTCATCCGAACGTCCGCGGATCTACCCCTCCCATCTGTTCCATAAACCCCTTTAGTTCCTTCGCCGCGGCTGGCACCCTCCCTGTCCTTGAACTCGACCGATCCAACCTCGGATCGAGAACCGTATTGAAATCCACCCCCATCATCAGCTTATGTGAGTCCAGGTCCGGAATCTTCCCCAACATCCGCCTCATAAACTCCACGTCATCCCAGTTTGGTGCATAGTACCACTAATACCACCGGCATCCCCTCCAGCTTCCCACTCACCATAACGTACCTACACCCCCCCACCCCCGAGTCCGCCATAGGCTCCCTACCTCAAATGACACTTGCTTATTGACCAAGATCACTAACCCCTAGTTTTAGAGTCCAGCCCCGAATGAAATATCTGCCCAACTCACCCCTTCGTCTGCCTAGTCTGATCCACTACCCTCAGGTGCATCTCCTGTAACATTGCCACCATCCACGACCGCCATCAAACTCTTCAAATGCACAAACACGCGAGCTGTCTTGACCGGCCCATTCAGCCCTCTCATGCTCCATGTGATCAGCCTGGTCAGGGGCAGCCCCCCACCCGCTGATCTACTATAACCATTCTTAGGCCAGCCTCCAGATCACGTCCCGCACCTCCTCAGGCCCGCCCTCATCCGCCCACCGCCATCAACCCCCAATTTGTCTCCCAGCGCCAGTCCCTCCCCTGTCAGCAGATCAATACCCTCCCTCCCTCCCCTCCCATAACAAAATAACAATCCCAACCACACTCAACAAACTGATCACCTGCTCGCCTCCCACTGCGCTTCTGTGTGCTACCCCGCCTAGCTAGCCTGGTAGACGCCGCCCATGGTGCCAAGCATCCTACCCCCCACTGATCTCCCTTCCCCCCCGCTCGAACATACATATGCAAAACATCACAATCCCCAACAAACACAAAGAAGAAAATTCCACCCATTAAGAACAAAATTAACCCACAAACAAACGTAGCAACGGCCCAACTTAGTGCAAAACAATGCATACAAAACCAAGGAGAAAAGAAATTTAGCAGCATAACAAGAACACAACTACTCGCCCCCAAGTTCAATGTCCTCCATCACCTGCCAGTCCCCTGTCCTTAACAAAGTTCATTGCCTCATCTGGCGATCAAAATAAAGTTCCTTGTCCTCATAAGTGACCCACAAATGAGCTGGGTACAGCATGCAGAACTTCACCCCCTTCTTAAAGAGGGTCGATATCACCTTATTGAAACTCGCCCTCCTTTTGGCCAGTTCTGCGCTCAATCCTGGTAAAACACAGCTCGTTATCTTCCCATTTACAGCTCCTCGTCTGCCTGGCCCACCTCAAGATCTGTTCCTTGTCCAGGAACCGGTGCATTTGTACCACCATCGCCCTCGGCGCCTCATTCTTCAGCGGCTTTCTCATCAGCACTCGGTGCACCCTGTCCACCTCCAAGGGCCGAGTAAACGCACCTTCCTCCAGCAGATTCTCGAACATATGCACCACAGATGCCCCTGTATCTGATCCCTTGCTGCCATCCGGGAGACCAACAATCCTTAGGTTCTGACTGCGCGACCTGTTCCCCAGATCCTCCACTTTCTCTTGCAGCTTCTTCTGGTGGTCCTTCATCAGCTCCATCTCCGCCGCCATCACAGCTAGCTAGCCATCGTGTTCAGCAACCGCCTCTTCCACCTTCTGGATTGCCTGGCCCTGGGCTTCCAGTCTCTGCTCCACCCGATCGAGGTATTCTTTACTTTGCTGAGCAAAGCTCTCCTGGAGAAAGTCCACCAGCTGCTCCATTGACTACTGGGCCAGCAGTTTTGGTTCCTGACCCTCCGCCATATTCTCCTGTGCCGCAGACTCCACTTCCGTCTTTGACCAACGATCTCTCCTTTTCGGACCACTTCTTTAATCAACAATGCAACTACATGACCTTTTATTTTTCTGTCCTTCCTAAAAACTGAATCGCCCTCAACGTTAAGCTCCCTTCCTTGGTCACCTTGGAGCCATGTTTCCAAAATCCAACTATATCCTATCCATTTACATCTAACTGCTCAATTAATTCATCCGTTTTATTTTGAATGCTCTGTGCATTCAGGCACAAAACCATAAGGCTCATCCTTCTAACATTCCTTAACCTGTCCCCACTTTTTTTTCAGTGTTATTATCTGATACAGGCCCTTGATTTCTCTGCCTATCACATTTCTTATTCTCCTTTCTGTCTTTTTCTCTTATTCTTATTTCTCTTATCCAGCAGAGGGCAGTAGAGCGGAGCTGCTGATTGGCTGTTGTGGGGGAAATTTGCATACATGCATTGTGGTCACCGTAATTTGAAGGTGGTTTGTGGAGGAGCTGTTGTCAAGTGACACTTAGACCCGAAACACTTCTTCAGTGCTTCCCTCCCTACCCCCTGCTCTAACCGGAAAAAAAACCCGCTGTAAGGATCCCAGCCGAGAGGAAGGCTCGAGGGCAGGTGGAAGTAGAAAGAACTTGAACCGTGACATCACAGCCTGCAGGTAAGTGATTGACTGATGATTGGTAAGTAGTTTTTCTTTTCCCTGAGGTGTCATTGTGCGGGGCGCAGTAGTTGCTGAGTGAGTGCTTGCTGAGTAGGGGAGTAAGTTTTTTAAAAACTTACTGTAGGGAGTTTCCAGCTGAATCCAGTCGGAGTGAGGACAGAGTGACTGCTGGGTAAGTAGTAAAGATTGAAATTGTTCGCGCAGGTCCATAACAGCTGATTGCTGTTCTCGTGTGGGGCGCAGTGGTTGCTGGTTAAGTGTTTTATTTTTACCTGTATTTAAGTTGGGCAGTTTCTAAACCCTAGACATGACACATGTAGTGTCTCCCACCCTTCCACCTCCTTTAACCTAAGGGGTAGAGTGAATAACAGGTAAGCTCTTTTTTATTTTATTTTTGAAATTTTATTTATTTATTTATTATTATTTTAATTTATCTAGAGGGGATGGCAGGGAAGGCAGTTCAATGTTCCTCCTGCAGAATGTTTGAGGTGAGGGTCCCTGCTGATTTCATCTGTGGGAAGTGCAGCCATCTCCAGCTCCTCAGAAACCGTGTTAGGGAACTGGAGCTGGATGAACTTCAGATCATTCGGGAGGCACATGTGGTTATAGATAGAAGCTTCAGGGATGTAGTTACTCCAAAGAATAAAGATAGATGGGTGATGGTGAGAGGGGCTGGGAGGAAGCAGGCAGTATAGGGGCCCCCTGTGGTCGTTCCCCTTAGTAACAAATATACCGCTTTGGATACTGTTGGGGGGGGGGGACTTACCAGGGGTAAGCCATGGGGTACAGGTCTCTGGCACAGAGTCTGTCCCTGTTGCTCAGAAGGGAAGGGGGAAGAGTAGAGCATTAGTCATCGGAGACTCCATAGATAGATAGGAGATTCTGTGGGAACGAGAGAGACTCGCGGTTGGTGTGTTGCCTCCCAGGTGCCAGGGTGCGTGATGTCTCGGATCGTGTTTTCGGAATCCTTAAGGGGGACGGGGAGCAGCCCCAAGTTGTGGTCCACATAGGTACCAATGACATCAGTAGGAAAAGGGATAGGGATGTAAGGCAGGAATTCAGGGGGCTAGGATGGAAACTTAGATCTAGGACAAACAGAGTTATTATCTCTGGGTTATTACCCATGCCACGTGCTAGCGAGACAAGGAATAGGGAGAGAGAGAGGAGTTGAACACGTGGCTGCAGGGATGGTGCAGGACGGAGGGTTTCAGATTTCTGGATAATTGGGGCTCATTCTGGGGTCGGTGGGACGTCTACAAATGGGATGGTCTACACCTGGACCAGAGGGGTACCAATATCCTGGGGGGAACTTTGCGAATGCTCTTTGGGAGGGTTTAAACTAGTTCAGCAGGGGATTGGGAACCTGAATTGTAGCTCCAGTATACAGGAGGTTGAGAGTAGGAAGGCATGAGTAAGGTTTTAAAGTTGCAGGAGTGTACCGGCAGGCAGGAAGGTGGTTTAAAGTGTGTCTTCTTCAATGCCAGGATCATCCGGAATAAGGTGGGTGAACTTGCGGCATGGGTTGGTACCTGGGACTTCGGTGTTGTGGCCATTTCAGAGACATGGATAGAGCAGGGACAGGAATGGTTGTTGCAGGTGCCAGGGTTTAGATATTTCAGTTAGCTCAGGGAAGGTGGTAAAAGAGGGGAAGGGGTGGCATTGTTAGTCATGGACAGTATTAAGGTGGCAGAAAGGACGTTTGATGAGGATTCGTCTACTGAGGTAGTATGGGCTGAGGTTAGAAACAGGAAAGGAGAGGTCACCCTGTTAGGTGGTTTCTATAGGCCTCCGAAAAGTTCCAGAGATGTAGAGGAAACGATTGCAAAGATGATTCTGGATAGGAGCGAAAGCAACAGGGTAGTTGTTAGAGGGGACTTTAACTTTCCAAATATTGACTGGAAACGCTATTGTTCGAGTACTTTAGATGGGTCCGTTTTTGTCCAATGTGTGCAGGAGGGTTTTCTGACACAGTATGTAGATAGGCCAATGAGAGGCAAGGCCATATTGGATTTGGTAAAGGGTCATGAACCAGGACAGGTGTTAGATTTGGAGGTAAGTGAGCACTTTGGTGATAGTGACCACAATTCGATTACGTTTACTTTAGTGATAGAAAGGGATAGGTATATACCGCAGGGCAAGAGTTATATCAGGGGGAAAGGCAATTATGATGAGATGAGGCAAGACTTAGGATGCATCGGATGGAGAGGAAGACTGCAGGGGATGGGCACAATGGAAATGTGGAGCTTGTTCAAGGAACAGCTACTGTGTGTCCTTGATAAGTATGTACCTGTCAGGCAGGGAGGAAGTGGTCGAGCGAGGGAACCGTGGTTTACTAAAGCAGTCGAAACACTTGTCAAGAGGAAGAAGGAGGCTTATGTAAAGATGAGACATGAAGGTTCAGTTAGGGCGCTCGAGAGTTACAAGTTAGCTAGGAAGGATCTAAAGAGAGAGCTAAGATGAGCCAGGAGGGGTCACGAGAAGTCTTTGGCAGGTAGGCTCAAGGATAACCCTAAAGCTTTCTGTCGATATGTCAGGAATAAAAGAATGACTAGGGTAAGAGTAGGGCCAGTCAAGGACAGTAGTGGGAAGTTGTGCGTGGAGTCTGAGGAGATAGGAGAGGTTCTAAATGAATATTTTTCATCAGTATTCACACAGGAAAAAGACAATGTTGTCGAGGAGAACACTGAGATTCAGGCTACTGGACTAGAAGGGCTTGAGGTTCATAAGGAGGAGGTGTTAGCAATTCTGGAAAGTGTGAAAATAGATAAGTCCCCTGGGCCGGATGGGATTTATCCTAGGCTTCTCTGGGAAGCTAGGGAGGAGATTGCTGAGCCTTTGGCTTTGATCTTTAAGTCATCTTTGTCTACAGGAATAGTGCCAGAAGACTGGAGGATAGCAAATGTTGCCCCTTGTTCAAGAAGGGGAGTAGAGACAACCCCGGTAACTATAGACCAGTGAGCCTTACTTCTGTTGTGGGCAAAGTCTTGGAAAGGTTTATAAGAGATAGGATGTATAATGATCTGGAAAGGAATAATTTGATTAGAGATAGTCAACACGGTTTTGTGAAGGGTAGATCATGCCTCACGAACCTTATTGAGTTATTTGAGAAGGTGACCAAACAGGTGGATGAGGGTAAAGCAGTTGATGTGGTGTATATGGATTTCAGTAAAGCGTTTGATAAGGTTCCCCACGGTAGGCTACTGCAGAAAATATGGAGGCATGGGATTCAGGGTGATTTAGCAGTTTTGATCAGAAATTGGCTAGCTGGTAGAAGGCAAATGGTGGTGGTTGATGGGAAATGTTCAGACTGGAGTCCATTTACTAGTGGTGTACCTCAAGGATCTGTTTTGGGCCCATTGTTGTTTGTCATTTTTATAAATGACCTGGAGGAGGGCGTAGAAGGATGGGTGAGTAAATTTGCAGATGACACTAAAGTCGGTGGAGTTGTGGACAGTGCGGAAGGATGTTACAAGTTACAGAGGGACATAGATAAGCTGCAGCGCTGGGCTGAGAGGGGGCAAATGGAGTTTAATGCAGAAAAGTGTGAGGTGATTCATTTTGGAAGGAATAACAGGAAGACAGAGTACTGGGCTAATGGTAAGATTCTTGGTAGTGTGGATGAGCAGAGAGATCTCGGTGTCCATGTACATAGATCCCTGAAAGTTGCCACCCAGGTTGAGAGGATTGTTAAGAAGGCGTACGGTGTGTTGGCTTTTATTGGTAGAGGGATTGAGTTTCAGAGCCATGAGGCCCTGTTGCAGCTGTACAAAACTCTGGTGCGGCCGCATTTGGAGTATTGCATGCAATTCTGGTCGGCGCATTATAGGAAGGATGTGGAAGCATTGGAAAGGGTGCAGAGGAGATTTACCAGAATGTTGCCTGGTATGGAGGGAAGATCTTATGAGGGAAGGCTGAGGGACTTGAGGCTGTTTTCGTTAGAGAGAAGAAGGTTAAGAGGTGACTTAATTGAGGCATACAAGATGATCAGAGGATTAGAAAGGGTGGACAGTGAGAGCCTTTTTCCTCGGATGGTGATGTCTAGCACGAGGGGACATAGCTTTAAATTGAGGGGAGATATATATAGGACAGATGTCAGAGGTAGTAAGGGCGTGGAATGCCCTGCATGCAACAGTAGTGGACTCGCCAACACGAAGGGCATTCAAATGGTCATTGGATAGACATATGGGCGATATGGACCACTGGCTGTTCACTCTCCCCCTGCTGAATGTCCTGTAACCATTCTGAGTCATCCTTCACCCTAACACCATTGAGGCAACATACCATCCTGGAGTCTCGTTTGATGCCACAGAAATGCTTACAATCGAATTCCCTATAACTTTTGCATTCACACACTTTGTACTCCTCCCCTCTGCAGCAGAACCAACTGTGGTGCATCGAGTTTGGCTGTTGCTGCTTTCCCCAGAGAGGCCCGCAATAGTATCCAAAATCGTTCATCTGTTTTGCGGGGGAATGGCCACAGGAGATCCCTGCACTACCTGTGTAGCTCCCTTGTTTGGCCTGGTGGTCACCCATTCCCTTTGTGCCTGTGAAGTCTGAGCCTGCGGTGTGACCACCTCTCTATGTGTTACCCATGACACTCTGTGCCTCCTGGATGCTGCAGTGTCGCCTGCCGCCGCTCCAGCTCCGAATGCGAGCTTCCTGGAGCTGGAGCTGGAGATATTTCCTGCACACATCCTGGCCCAGAGTACTGGAAATGTTCCCGACCCTCCGCATTCCGCAAGAGGAACAAACCAAGGCTTCGAGTTCTCCTGCCACGACTTACCCTTTTAAATTAAAGCTTTTGAAGATGCTTGATATTAGATTATATCCCATTCTCTATTGCCCTTCTCAGTTTGTCCTTGTTCCTACCAATTTTAGCCCTTACAGGTGCCCTTACAGATTATAAATCACAAACCTATTTTCAAACTATAATTGATGGAAGTTGCAAAGATTTGCCAGCCTTGCCCACTACTTACCAATCCGCTTTCTCCCTTCTCAGCTGCAGCAGGGCAAGACCCCTCTCTGAAGATTTAAAGTTATAAAGCAAGGAGAAAGTTCAAAGAGCACCTCTTCCTGCTCTGCACCAAATCCCCAATCTGCTTCAAATTCCCAAGTTTAAAACATAAAGCTCGCTCTGTCTGTGGCCTCACTCCCACTGCTCGTGCGCAAAGCTGAGTGCCCTTCGAAGCTCTTTACTGCAATAGAGTTGAGATGACTCACACACCAGTTAAGCTTCAAATGATGTAATCAACACCTTTTGCCTGCTAATCATGCTTCAGGAGATTGACAGACAACTGCCTCTCTGTTATTCGGGGCAGCTCCTTATAAACCCTTATTAACCTTTTAATTGGACAAATAAACTTAAAGAAAAGTAACAGATTTACCAATTCAACCCTCACTCTGCTTCAAATTCCAAAGTTTAAAGCTTAAAGCTCACTCTGCCTGTGGCCTCACTCCGGATGTGTCCTCTCTGGCACTGCTCATGCGTAAAGCTCACTGAGTTTTCCAGGGTGACCTTTCTTTCCAGAAGAGAGACTTCCATGAGGGAAGAAAGCACATAGGATAGAAAAACTGCCCCGCTCCCATAGGTGAAATCGGGATCTCACCGTAGCGTGGCGAGAAAACAATTATTACCACTTGAGCCCTTTTTCCATACAATTATCGAGAGCCACCCCATATTCAAGAACCTCCCCAGCAAGTGGTAATACCGCCGCTGATTAGTACTCCTCTTGAAAAACGTGAACCTGGCAGATGGGCTTCTGTGGGGAGCCGAGGAGTGAGTAGCCATCTTTGTTCACAGGCAAAGAGCCCTGGGGCGCAGGGATTTCTGCCCCTGTGCTCGGCGGGTTGGGGGACTCTAGGTTGGGGGTGGGGTACTCTCCACAGGGGTTGGCCACCATGGGAGGGTGGGGGGTGCATTGGGGGAGGCAACCAGGGGCAACGACTCTTGGCACCACCATGCCAAGCCCTGGATCGTGTTTATCCTTTCCGGGGCCAACCCATGCCCTACTGCCCCACTGACCACCCACAACCCTCACCGACTGCTGAGGCCTCTGGTGTGCGGCTGAAGGCTATTGCTAATAGGGAATTGGCAATCTTGGTTAAATTACCTCTTCACACAACCTAAATGAATCCCAGTGGGTGGGTGAGCCTTGTAGCATGTAGGAGTCATTGCCTAGTTTCCCAATCACACCCTGATGCTTGGACACTGTGCCTGAACACTGCGGGAGGCAACATTATGCATGCAGCAGCCAACATCCAAACACCCAGGGGTGGAACACAGCTCCAGGGACATGTTCACGGCTGGAGGGTGGGTGGGTGCCACGGGGAGGGGAGATGCCTGGAGAGGTGGGTTCAGAGGTCGGCCCGCATTGTTGAAGAAAGTGACAGAGGCATCGTTGTACACAAGCGTGTTTAATGTGTCATACAAGTCCCCACTTCCCCGATGCTGCCATCGTGTCGCGACTATAATGGTGGCATACTCCGAGACGGTATCCTGGGAGACAGGAGAGGGTAGAGCACCTGGGGGAGAATGGACATGTGGTCAGTGGGTGGGATGGGTCAGTCAGTAAGGCAATAACAATTCATATTTGACAGGCCCTCTGGGTGGAGCCCGTTGGTTCCTCAACTCTGTGGCATCCGCCAGCCTCTGCGTGGGTGACCACCCTGCCTTCGGCCACCCCAGTCACCTCCAGGGCCGCTCCTCAAAGGAGAGAAGGATTATCATGCCTGCCACCCCTCCGCCAGCCCGGGCCCTCTCCCACCGATTATGGGAGAGCTTTTCCAGAGGAAACACAGAGAGTTAGTCACATGCGTGGTTCACAGTGGTAGAAAGGTGGGGTGAAGGGAGGGTTTGGGGAGGTTAAAGAGGGCGGGGGATGGAGAGAGGAGGGTTGGGGGTCGCATGGAGAGTTGGGAGGTGGATGCTCCCTTGGGAGGGAGGAGAGTGGGGGTGGAGGGTGGGGGGTGGGGGGCATTGGTTCGACTCACTCGTGCTGTCCGGTGTAGGTCTTTGACCTTTTTTCGGCACTAGAGGCCAATCCTCCTGGTCACACTCCCCGAGCTCACAGGTGCTGCCACCTCACCCAGACAGCACTGGCTGCCCTATGGCTCACCATCTGGGATCCTCGGGGGAGCAGGACATCCCTCCTGGCCTCCACAGCGTCTAACAGCCTCCCCAGGTCAGTGTCCTTGAATCTTGGGGCTGGTCTCCTCGGCACCATTATTGCGAGTTGGCTGGTGTTGGCTGAGCAAGTGCAGCTTAAGTGCTGCTTGACCTTGTTAGCGGTGGGATGGTGAGCGCGGTCCAGGCGAATCGGCTGGTGAGCCTTCATTTGTGATGAGAAGCCCCTGCGGCCTCGTTAAGTGGACCAATTATCATTGAGTAGCGCTGCCAGCCTTGCTGGGCCAAACGGCGGGAAGCTCGCGGCAATTCCCGCTTGCTATCACACTTTGAAACTTTTCTGGAGACTCGTCCCCAGAGGGTGGGATTCTCCATTGCCCGACGGCGAAATCGTATCCGGCGATCGGGCAGAGATTTCCTGTTTGCGACCGAATCGGTGCCGTTTTTCAGATTCTCTGCCCCCTCCAAATCGGCATCATCTAGCAGCACGTCGCACGCCGCTGCGACGCCGTCAGCGTGTCACTTTGAGGCCCTCCCCCGATGCTCCGCCCCCGATGGATCGAGTTCACGACTGCGTGTGGACTAAGTTTTCGTAAACCCGGCGTGGCGGCTGCGGACTGTGACCAGCGCTGCCACAGTCGGGAGGGGGGCGGGAAGCCTGCTGTTGGCAGGGGGGGATGCTCTAGAGAGGGCTGGGGTGACTGGTGGAGCTGCTCCGGGGATGCGCATGAGCGCCCACGGATCAGGCAATTCTCCAGCCATTTATGTTGGGAACGCCGGGAGTTCTATCCAACTTTTTCATTGTAAAACTAGACACCTCCTCCTGGCACAGCCTCAAAATCACAGAATCCAGCCCATAGTCTTCCAAATGGAGAATCCAGCCCAGTGTCTCTGGGGATGGAGCCCTGCCTCAGAAATGTTAAAAAGTTGGGGCTGAATTCTCCGATTTTGAGGATATGTCTAGTTCTACGATGAAAAACCCGGCGCGGCCCCAGCACTGACCCTCCGACCGGCGAGGGGCCAGCAGCCGCGCCACGTAAAACACACGGCCTTCACAAAATAAACGGCCGGAGAATTGCCTGGTCGGTGGCAGCGCATGCGCACGGCGACACCCTGCAGCAGTCGCGCCGTACAACACAACACGCGTGGACGCGACCTGCCAGATAGTGCCCCCCGGATACCCCCTCGCCACCCCCGGACCACCCCCGGCCAGTTCCCCCAGCCCTCGCTGAAGCCCCCCGCGGCCAGCAGCCGGTCTGCCCCCCCCCCCCTCCTCCCGCCTGGGTTCACGAAAACCCAGAGCACATGTGCGCCGTGCCGTTGTTAACTCGGCCCATTGGGGGGTGGGGCATCGGGGGAGGGCCGTCCTGTAACATCCTGAGGCCCTCCCAACGGCGTGCGGCGTACTCCCAATGATGCCGTCTTGAGCATCCGAGAACAGGCGCCACCCTCGATTCGGTCGTAAAAAGGTCATCTCCGCCCAATCGCCGATTACAAAATCACCGTCGGGGATAGAGAATCCCGCCTTTGATGTTTTCCCTGCAATTTAATTTCCCTGCATTAGCACCTCCTTTTAGATATTGAATGGTTTAAACTGAGGGTTTTAAATTCCTCTGCTATGATCGTCATGGAAAGCAAAATGATAATTTTTTACAGAATAGTTTGTGTGTCATAGATATATATTTATTTTCTGCCCCATCTCAGCCGGGACACTCCATTCACAATACAATGATCATACACGACCAGAAATTCAATAATCCCATTAGTGACACAATATTCCCATTATTAACAAATAGATTATGAGAAGTTACAATTAAAATTACAATGCACGCGATCACAGTGAGTGATCACCGCCCAATAATCATATAGGTCAGCTTTCAGCTGTAGGGTCAAATCATGTTTTGCAACAATATTTATGCATTTCTTCCAAGTTGGGCAATAATGTCCTATTGCCAGGATCACACTGACCTATCAAAATCCACATTAAGTCATAATTGTCCAATGACAAATTGAATTTTTGGTTTAAACCATAAGGTTAAACCCCATTCCTTGACATTGTCCACCTCCTAAATTCTTTTACACTGAGTGTAATAAGTTACTCTACAATTCAGAAGAAGACAAACTCTGACATAATCAATCAATGTCAGGTTGTTTTATTTTCTTGCGGCTTTCAAATAAACGTCACACTGCTAAAATTAGATCAATTAACATGTTTTAAAACATACAGGGATTTATAACTCCCTGGAACAAGTGGTTTCTTAGGACAATACTGCAGAGACTTCTTGTATTGCCAAAGGGGGTTTAGGTAAAGGTTAATTATACACAGGCACAGAGGTCTCTGGAACAGGTCTTCACTCTACGACTCCCGAGTCCACCCTGCCTGAGCCCTGCTCCCAGAGCTCTGTGCTTTTTCCCCATTGGGCGGGGTTTGTGCATAATGGGCTCCGAGCCAGGCATGGGCACCATAAGGTATTGCTCTTAAAACGTCCGCACTACTACATCCCTCCCCCTTTATGTCCCTCAGTAACATATACAACATGAATTATTTGCAGTTAACTATGTACAAGGAAAAATGGAGACAATAGAAAGAGAGTCCATAGCAGTCCTTCACAGGGTTAATCTGACAGCGGACTTCCTAGACCTGGTGGACCGCCTCAGTCCCCCATCTGGCTCCTCCACCAGTGAGGTAGTGTTTTTGTCAACAACATGTGGTGGCTGCAAGGACTCAACCAATACTTCAGGGCCCCAATACTTCAGCCCCCGCCCCTCCCCCACAACCACCCCCTGCTCTCCAGCTCCCTCAGGGATCATCATTGGGACGTCTATGGTACTTCCGTTTCCCTTGGTTCTGGTTTCGCCAAGGATGTGCTGGTGATACATGTTGGTTCCACATGTTCAGCCATTGGGATTGCGGCCTCTCGGCTCCTTACCTGGCTTCTGTGCTGCTTCACCCGTCTGCCTTCCATGTCCACCATGTATGAGACCGGAGCAGATGTCACCACAATTCTGCCAGGTAACCCCAGTGGGTCAGATACAAAGTTTCTTCCATAGACCAGGTCACCAATTTTAAATGATTTGTTTCCTTTTATCGAATTGTGCTGCTTCTTTTTTGGGAGGCTGGCTGCGTCTCCACTCTCCTCCCAGAATGGGGAAAACAAGGTCTAATGGAGTCCGGAGGCGATGACCCATTAGGAGCTCTGTTGGCCTGACTCCAGTGGTGGTATGGGTGAATAGTATTATACGAGAGAAGGAAGGTGGCCAACCTGAGGTGTATTGGCCTATTTTCTCATTGCAGACATGAACATCTGAACTGTTCTCTCTGCTAATCTGTTCGAGGTCGGATGGAAAGGGGCTGTTCAACTATGGTGGATGCTGTTTGTTTTGCCGAAATGCTTCCCAGGTAAACGCAGTGCCGTTGTTGGATTGTAATACCTCGGGGAGGCCGTGGATAGGGAAAGTGCAATGCAGCGTGTCAATGGTGGCTGCTGAGGTTCTTATCCCCATCTCCTGAACATCCAACCACGTGGACTGGATGCCCACAAGTATCAGGAACATTCTTCCCAGCACAGGGCTTGCAAAATCAATATGTAACCTTGTCTAGGGACCACCAGACCATTCTCATAGATACAGGTGGGCCGTGGGTGGCAGGGTTTGCTGTGTCTGACAGAAGTCACACTGGTGCACTCGGTGCTTAACGTCCTTATCGATGCCGGGCCACCACATGTAGCTCCGGGCCAATATTTTCATCTTTGTTTTGTCAGGGTGTGCACTGTGCAACTCCTGCAGCAGTGGCTTCTCACTGGGGTTAGTGTCACAACCCGGGACCCGCACAACCGAGTTCATCTTTTCTGATGAGGTGGGGCCTAAGCTGATCTGACTGGTCATGGTGCCATCTGGGTCAGGACCATTCGCTTTATCTTCAAAAGGACTGGATTGTATGGAGTCCAGTTCTTGATGGATGTCAACAAGACCAGCAGCATGCCCAGATTATTTGGCTGCAGGACAATCTCCTGTGGGACAGGTGGTGGTTTCAGATTCTGGGGAAGCAGGGGCCGACTGAGAGCATTGGCGTTTGAGATCTTTAGTCCCTGACCAATGCTGGGAAATTTAGTTATAGGTGGCCAACAATAAAGCCCACTATTGTATCCTGGTGGAAGCGATTGGAGAAATTGGTTTGTCCTCATGGGAGAGCCACAACAATGGCTGATGGTCTGTTATAATGGTGAAACATCGGCCGTACATGTGTTGGTGGAATTTCTTAAACCGTAAATTACAGCATCACCTTTTTGAATCTGGGCATATTTCTGTTCTACTTCGGTGAGAGTTTGGTACGTGAAAGCAATGGGCATCTCTGAGCTGCCTCCATCTTATGGGACAGGACCACACCTATACCATAAGGCAAAGTGTTGTCGGTCAAGTTGATTTGTTTGCTTGGATTGAAATGTACGAACAAGCTGGATGACTGTCGGGCCTGTTTGATGTGGTGGAAGCCTGTTCTGGTGGTACTATCCAATGCCAGCACTGGTGTTTCTTTAAGACGAGGTGTAGTGGCATCAATACCGTTGCCAAATTGGGGATGAGCCGACATCAGTAGTTTAACATCGCTAAAAATGATTTTAGTTCTGTGACATTCTTTGGTGCAGGGACCTCTTTTATGGCTCTTACCTTGTCATCAAGAGGGTGCAGGCCTTATGAGTCCACTTTGAATCCTAAATCTGCGACCTCAGCGGTCTGGAATGTACATTTCTCTCACTTCAATCTGATGCCAGCGTCTCCGAATCTTCTTAGAACTTCTTCTAAGCTGGCTGGGTGCTCTTCGTATGATGTTCCTGTCACTAAACATCATCTAGGTAGACCAGAACCTTTGAGATGCCTTGATCTTCCATTGTGCGTTTACATGTGTCAACAGCTCAGAATCAAGAGTCAACTGGAATGTTCCAGTTGGAATGTTCACGGGAAGGCTGCTTGAATGTCGAATGCTCCCTCTTTCAGGAGTGAGACTGGCACAACTGGGGAAGACACTTGGAATGAGTTAGTCAGGAGGCACGAGTTCCAACGTTGCAGCAGTCGGCAAGTTTGATGAGAGTCTGAGTTATTTCTGCTGCCATTGGCCGGATGGTAGACAGCGCAGGTCCTTGACTGGAGTTCTCTTCATATTCTGAGCTCAGACAGTAACTGCCAGGTCAAGATCCAATGGACGTTATCACAGTGCAGCTTGGGGCAAGGTCATGTGACATACCTTCTCGATGTTGGACATGTCCATTCCCAAGGTTGGAATCTGTGTGGTTAATTGGAGTCGGGATTCCTTTTGTTTTTGGAAACATTGATGTTGGGTTAACTAACTGTCACTCTCTTTGTTGAACCCAAGGTGCGCGGACTGCTAATACTTAGGCCATGAGCACCATTATAGGAGATTACATCTTGCAAGGGTTTTCCCTTGTGCAGAGTTAGCTAGGCCAGACACCCCGTAGCCTTGGCCATTGTTATCTTTAAACTGCTGCAAGGCATCAGGTGACTGGCTGAACTGTTTATTAGTTCAGCAATTCTCCATTTTGAACAGCACAGAAAAAAAAGTCTTCATAAAATATTCCAGTTGATGAATATGTATATAGCTATTTTATCCATCGCGTCTCAACCATGACAATAAGACAACAAATTACTTCAAGATGTATTTATCTTCACCCCACACAAGTGTACCATTCATGAGATCGGCACGGGATCAGTCAAGGTCGCTGTGTTTTGAAAGGAACCGATAAATTACAGTTTATTGATTTACTGATTGCTTCATTGATATATTTGGGACCTTTAAGAATTGACGCAATATAATTTTTAAATTCAGTACTTAGACAGAAAATGGAATATCCACAAAGGCAAAGTCATGGTTTCTGATAGAAATATGAGAATTGCTGGTCAAGCTAATATTGTTTCAAAAGACGCTTTCATAAGGCCTTCGTAATGAATAGACCATGATTCCACAATACATTTAGTAATAAATATGTATCAAAAGCAAGGTTAGTGCAAGTATCTTGGGCTGGATTCTCCATTATTGAGACTATGCCCCACACCGGCGTCAAAACCGTGGAATTTTACTCCTGAAAATCCTGGAAAAAGGTGAAACAAATTCATAGCCCTGCAGGGGACTAGCAGGGACCTGGAGTGAATCTTGCGGCTTTTGCTGTAGATACGGGCCCCCGCACTTCCGGGTCAGAGGCCACGCATGCACACAGCGGCCTCGCTCCATGGTGGACTCGGACCATGGAGGTAGACCCGTAAAGGAGACCCCCCGATCGCCAGCGCGCCCGACCCTCAAACCCCGCACATTAATTCCCCGGCCGCCTATCAGGCCCTCCCCTGACTGAGTCTGCAGCCGCCACGCGAGCATCCCGACCGGCAATAGTAGTTCCACGCTGTCGAGAACTCGGCCGGTCGGGGCAGAGGATGTCAGAGTGGGCCTCTGGCAATGGCCCCCGGCGGTGCGGTGTAACCCCAGTGACGTCGGTCTTCGGTGCCCGGAGATTTGCCGAACCACCGCCGGTCCCGATTACGGCATCAAACTGGATTCCCTGCCCCAGTGCTGGCCGTCATTTCGCTGTCGGGGTGCAGAGAATCCGGCCCCTTATCCGTGTAGGAATGGCAAACATGGCAGATTCGCAAAGACATTTAATTCATTTGATGGACATTAGTGATTTTTAAGTAGTGAACAATGCCTGGATAACAAATCATGTTCTAAGTGACAGACAGTTGTTTGAATAAATCAGAAAGCCTCAGCTGAGAATTAGAACCAATAAATTAGAACCAGTAAGGGGCAAAACCACAGATAAGGATTCCCTGAAGAATGTGATCCGTATGACTGATTAGTGAGAAGGATTTTAGCCTTCCGAGATCCTTGAAGCATTCATGAAAATTACTTTTAAAAAGGCCTTTTGTTAAAATGACTTTTAATTTGTAAGGAAAGAGAAAATGCTGGAAAATCTCAGCAAGTCTGGCAGCATCTGTAGGGAGAGAAAAGAGCTAAAGTTTCAAGTCCGATGACTCTTTGTCAAAGCTTTGAAACGTTAACTCTTTTCTCTCCCTACAGATGCTGCCAGACTTGCTGAGATTTTCCAGCATTTTCTCTTTCGTTTCAGATTCCAGCATCCGCAGTAATTTAATTTGTAAGTCTGAAGTCACTTTTATCTTGAAATTTTTTTGATTTCACGCCTCAGTTTCTCAAGGACTTTCCAATGAACTAACAGAAAGTTTGTCGATTTAATTTTGTGCAAATGTGCCAAGTGAATTCTTAAAAAACAAAGAGTGCTTTGTGTACCTCTTCAACCAGACTGAGTGCCTTATCCTGAGCAAGAGATAAGAGGGATCTTTCATTGACGAGTCGGCCGAGGGGAAAAAGGAGGAGATACCGTTACCGGAGTACCGGATACAGAACAGAAGTGAGGTAAGGCACCTGCAAATCTGTGACTGTGTGTAGAGATCGGATGACTCCTTAGTTCTCTTTACGAAGCAAATGTGTCTGGAATGAACCGAGGCGAAAAGCACTGCTTGAGAGTTGAAATGGCAGCTGAGAATCTGCTAGCAGCAACCTCTCGGGGTGATCAAGATCCACCAGAGATTTCCATTGAAGAATTATTTTGTTTGGCAAACAATTTTGTGGACCAGCAACTTCAGTTAATCCAGATCAGCACAAAAATTGAACAAAGGTTTTTAAAGCACGATGCTTAGAACATAGAACATAGAACATTACAGCGCAGTACAGGCCCTTCGGCCCTCGATGTTGCGCCGACCTGTGAAACCAATCCAAAGACAATCTACGCTATTCCCTTATCATCCATATGTTTATCCAATGACCATTTAAATGCTTTAGTGTTGGCGAGTCCACTACTGTTGCAGGCAGGACATTCCACGCCCTTACCACTCTCTGAATAAAGAACCTACCTCTGACATCTGTCCTATATCTATCTCCCCTCAATTTAAAGCTATGTCCCCTCGTGCTAGCCATCACCATCCGAGGAAAAAGGCTCTCACTGTCCACTGTTCAAAGGGACAATAGTCCACTGATGATTTAAGAAAGGTTTGGAAAAAAACTACCAGTATGACATTGGAAAATGCAAAGCTTAAAATTAGCACAGCAGGCCTTTGATGCACTATCAATTACTCCAAGACAAGAGTAGAGAATAATCGAGGCTTTATTAAGCAGAGATGTGTGGCCTCCTGCAGCTGCTACCAGAATGGGAGCAGCTTCGGTGCACACACATTTATACACCGCCTACTGGGCAGAGCCAGCAGGCAGGGATTTACCCCCATACCTCTAGTACAGGAGCCTTACCGTACTACATCTAATATACAGTTACTGCATCTAATATACAGTTAGTGGTGACTACCACATTCACCCCCTGTTAAAAAAGAGTCCAGTGGGGGTGGTTGAAAAATTTACAGTTCAGGCAAAATTTACAAGTTCAGGCAAACTCTACAGGTTCAGTCGGTTGGGTGCCTTGATTCTCCGCTGTGATCGCCTCAGTCTCGGGGGTGATGCGGGTGCCGACTTGGTCGCCTGTGACTCCGTGAGGGTGTTGTCCTCATCTTCATCCCCAAGTGTGACCAGTGGGAGGACGGATAGTCCTGGGGCGGGGGCTGTGGTGAGGTGCGTTGGGGGGGGGGGGGGTGAGTGGCGCCGGGGCAATTGGAGGGGGGGGGGTTGGGTGGTGGGCCGTGGGAGGGGATCCAGCTGGTGCCAGGTCCTGGAGGGAGACTGTATCCTGGTGCCTGTTGGGGTGCGCCACGTAGGCGTACTGCGGGTTTGTGTGCAGTAGCTGTACTCTTTCGACCAACGGGTCCGCCTTATGGGTCAAAGAACAAACAAAGAACAAAGAAATGTACAGCACAGGAACAGGCCCTTCGGCCCTCCAAGCCCGTGCCGACCATACTGCCCGACTAAACTACAATCTTCTACACTTCCTGGGTCCGTATCCTTCTATTCCCATCCTATTCATATATTTGTCAAGATGCCCCTTAAATGTCCCTATCGTCCCTGCTTCCACTACCTCCTCCGGTAGCGAGTTCCAGGCACCCACTACCCTCTGCGTAAAAAACTTGCCTCGTACATCTACTCTAAACCTTGCCCCTCTCACCTTAAACCTATGCCCCCTAGTAATTGACCCCTCTACCCTGGGGAAAAGCCTCTGACTATCCACTCTGTCTATGCCCCTCATAATTTTGTAGACCTCTATCAGGTCGCCCCTCAACCTCCTTCGTTCCAGTGAGAACAAACCGAGTTTATTCAATCGCTCCTCATAGCTTATGCCCTCCATACCAGGCAACATTCTGGTAAATCTCTTCTGCACCCTCTCTAAAGCCTCCACATCCTTCTGGTAGTGTGGCGACCATAATTGAACACTATACTCCAAGTGTGGCCTAACTGAGGTTCTATACAGCTGCAACATGACTTGCCAATTCTTATACTCAATGCCCCGGCCAATGAAGGCAAGCATGCCGTATGCCTTCTTGACTACCTTCTCCACCTGTGTTGCCCCTTTCAATGACCTGTGGACCTGTACTCCTAGATCTCTTTGACTTTCAATACTCTTGAGGGTTCTACAATTCACTGTATATTCCCTACCTGCATTAGCCCTTCCAAAATGCATTACCTCACATTTGTCCGGATTAAACTCCATCTGCCATCTCTCCGCCCAAGTCTCCAGACAATCTAAATCCTGCTGTATCCTCAGACAGTCCTCATCGCTATCCGCAATTCCACCAACCTTTGTGTCGTCTGCAAACTTACTAATCAGACCAGTTACATTTTCCTCCAAATCATTTATATATACTACAAACAGCAAAGGTCCCAACACTGATCCCTGTGGAACACCACTGGTCACAGCCCTCCAATTAGAAAAGCATCCCTCCATTGCTACCCTCTGCCTTCTATGGCCTAGCCAGTTCTGTATCCACCTTGCCAGTTCACCCCTGATCCCGTGTGACTTCACCTTTTGTACTAGTCTACCATGAGGGACCTTGTCAAAGGCCTTACTGAAGTCCATATAGACAACATCTACTGCCCTACCTGCATCAATCATCTTAGTGACCTCCTCGAAAAACTCTATCAAGTTAGTGAGACACGACCTCCCCTTCACAAAACCGTGCTGCCTCTCACTAATACGTCCATTTGCTTCCAAATGGGAGTAGATCCTGTCTCGAAGAATTCTCTCCAGTAATTTCCCTACCACTGAAGTAAGGCTCACCGGCCGGTAGTTCCCGGGATTATCCTTGCTACCCTTCTTAAACAGAGGAACAACATTGGCTATTCTCCAGTCCTCCGGGACATCCCCTGAAGACAGCAAGGATCCAAAGATTTCTGTCAAGGCCTCAGCAATTTCCTCTCCAGCCTCCTTCAGTATTCTGGGGTAGATCCCATCAGGCCCTGGGGACTTATCTACCTTAATATTTTTTAAGACACCCAACACCTCGTCTTTTTGGATCACAATGTGACCCAGGCTATCTACACCCCCTTCTCCAGACTCAACATCTACCAATTCCTTCTCTTTGGTGAATACTGATGCAAAGTATTCATTTAGTACCTCGCCCATTTCCTCTGGCTCCGCACATAGATTCCCTTGCCTATCCTTCAGTGGGCCAACCCTTTCCCTGGCTACCCTCTTGCTTTTTATGTACGTGTAAAAAGCCTTGGGATTTTCCTTAACCCTATTTGCCAATGACTTTTCATGACCCCTTCTAGCCCTCCTGACTCCTTGCTTAAGTTCCTTCCTACTTTCCTTATATGCCACACAGGCTTCGTCTGTTCCCAGCCTTTTAGCCCTGACAAATGCCTCCTTTTTCTTTTTGACGAGGCCTACAATATCACTCGTCATCCAAGGTTCCCGTAAATTGCCGTATTTATCTTTCTTCCTCACAGGAACATGCCTGTCCTGTATTCCTTTCAACTGACACTTGAAAGCCTCCCACATGTCAGATGTTGATTTGCCCTCAAACATCCGCCCCCAATCTATGTTCTTCAGTTCCCGCCTAATATTGTTATAATTAGCCTTCCCCCAATTTAGCACATTCATCCTCGGCCCACTCTTATCCTTGTCCACCAGTACTTTAAAACTTACTGAATTGTGGTCACTGTTACCAAAATGCTCCCGTGTTTGCGGAGGAGGACAGGTCCTGGAGATGCGAGCCATGTTGGGAGCGAAACCCCAGAGGTAGGCTTCCTGGGGAAGACAAGGAGACGTTGATGGGGGTTTCGTTAGTTGCAGTGCAGAGGAGTGATCGGATGGAGTGAAGCGCGTCGGGGAGGACATCCTGCCAGCGGGAGGCCGGGAGATTTTTAGACCATAGGGCCAGCAGGACGGCCTTCCAAACTGTCCCATTCTCCCTCTCCACCTGCCCGTTTCCCCGGGGGTTGTAGCTGGTCGTCCTGCTCGATGCAATGCCCTTGCTGAGCAGTAACTGACGCAGCTCATCGCTCATAAAGGAGGATCCCCGGTCGCTGTGGACGTAAGCGGGGAAACCGAACAGAGCGAAGATGCTGTTGAGCGCTTTAATGACCGTGGCAGAAGTCATATCAGGACATGGGATGGCGAAGGGAAACCGGGAGTACTCATCGGCCACGTTCAGGAAGTACGTGTTTCGGGCGGTGGAGGGGAGGGGCCCTTTGAAGTCCATGCTGAGGCGCTCAAAGGGGCAGGAGGCCTTCACCAGGTGCGCTCGGTCTGGCCGGTGGAAGTGCGGTTTGCACTCCGCGCACACCTGGCAGTCTCTGGTGACAGCCCTGACCTCCACAATGGAGTAGGGCAGGTTGCGGGCCTTTATGAAGTGAAAGAACCGGGTGACCCCCGGGTGACAGAGACTATCGTGTTGGGCCCGGAGTCGGTCCACCTGTGCGCTGGCACATGTACCTCGTGATAGGGCATCGGGAGGCTCATTGAGCTTCCCAGGGCGATACAAAATCTCGTAATTGTAGGTGGAGAGTTCGATCCTCCACTTTAAGATTTTATCATTTTTGATCTTGCCCCGCTGTGTATTATTGAACATGAAGGCGACCGACCGTTGGTCAGTGAGGAGAGTGAATCTCCTGCCGGCCAAGTAATGCCTCCAATGCCGCACAGCTTCCACGATGGCTTGGGCCTCCTTTTCGACAGAGGAGTGCCGAATTTCGGAGGCATGGAGGGTGCGGGAAAAGAATGCCACAGGCCTGCCTGGTTGAGGGTGGCGGCCAGAGCGACATCCGATGCATCGCTCTAGACCTGAAAGGGGAGGGACTCGTTGACCGTGTGCATCGTGGCCTTGGCGATGTCAGCCTTGATGCGGTTGAAGGTCTGGCGGGCCTCAGCCGTCAGTGGGAAAACTGTGGAGTGAATGAGTGGGCAGGCCTTGTCCGCATAGTTAGGGTCCCACTACACATACCCGTTAGGCATAATAGGAGAAAAAACCCAGGCATCGTTTAAGGGCCTTGGGGCAGTGGGGCGAGGGGGGAGTTCCATGCGGTCGGGGTCGGGCCTTAGAACTCCGTTTTCCACGACATAGCCAAGGATGGCTCAGCGTTTGGTGCGGAACATGCATTTCTCCTTATTGTACGTGAGATTAAGGAGTTTGGCGTTGTGGAGAAATTTGAGAAGGTTAGCGTTGTGGTCCTGCTGATCGTGGCCGCAGATGGTGACGTTATCTAGGGACAGGAAGGTGGCCCGCAGTCCGTACTGGTCAACCATTCGGTCCATCTCACGTTGGAAGACTGAGACCCCGTTAGTGATGCCGAAGGGAACCCTACGGAAATGATGGAGGCAGCCATCAGCTACGAACGCAGTGTATTGGCGGTCCGCCTTGCAGATGGGGAGCTGGTGGTAGGCTGATTTCAGGTCCACTGTAGAAAAGACCCAGTACTGTGCAATCTGATTGACCATATCAGATATGCGTGGGAGGGGGTACGCGTCGAGCTGCGTGTACCGGTTGATGGTCTGACTGTAGTCAATGACCATCCTGTCTTTCTCCCCAGTCTTTACCACTACCACTTGGGCTCTCCAGGGCCTGTTGCTGGCCTCAATGATGCCTTCCCGCAGCAGCCGCTAGACCTCCGACCTGATGAAGGTCCTGTCCTGGGCACTGTACCGCCTGCTCTTTGTGGCAACAGGTTTGCAGTCTGGGGTGAGGTTTGCAAACAAGGAAGGTGGATCGACCTTAAGGGTCGTGAGGCCGCAGCCGGTGAGGAGTGGTAGGGGTCCGCCGAATTTTAAAGTTAAGCTTTGGAGGTGGCACTGGAAGTCCAGGCTGAGTAACAGGGCGGCGCAGAGGTTGGGGAGGACGTAGAGTCGGAATTTGCTGAACTCTACGGCCTGGACGGTGAGGGTGGCGATGCAGTACCCCCGGATTTCCACGGAATGGGATCCGGAGGACAGGGAGATTCTCTGGGTAACGGGGTATACGCCGAGGGAGCAGCGCTTTATCGTAGCGGGGTGGATGAAGCTTTCCGTGCTCCCGGAGTCTAAAAGGCAGGAAGTCTAGTGCCCATCGATTTTCACCGTAGTCATCGCGGTTGCGAGGTTGTGAGGCTGGGACTGGTCGAGGGTGATCGAGGCGAGCTGCGGCTGGTGCTGGTAGGCCCCGGGCTGGTCGGCGGTGGTGGCAGGCGATGAACTGCCAGACGAAGTTCCCGACGAGCAGGGGTCCTGAGGCGCCGACCAAAATGGCGGCGAAGATGGCGGCGCCCACGGGCCGCACATGGCGGGCGGCGTTAAAGATGGCAGCGTCCACGGGCCGCACGTGGTCTGCGGTTACAAAAATGCGCCCACGGGTTGCACATGGGGGGTGTAGGAATGCTGGGCCTAGAAACAGCAGCGATCATCCGGGCCTGGCACACAGCAGCAAAATGTCCCTTCTTTCCCTTGCAGGTTGCGCTCTGCGCCGGGCAGCGCTGCCGGGAGTGTGTGGTCTGCCCGCAGAAGTAGCGTTTGGGCCCCCCGGGGTTGGCTGGCTGCCGTGCGGCGCAGGCTTGGGGTGGGTTGTGGGCGGTAGCTGGTGGGGCCCACGATGTCCATGAGGGTGCCGTGCGGTCAGGGGTGTACGACTGTACGTTACGGGAGGCTACTGTTAGCGAATTCGCGAGCTGCCTGGTTGCCGCAAGGTCAAGTGTACCCCCTTCCAAGAGGCGCTGGCGGATGTACGCCGACCCCATGCCCGTAACAAAAGAGTCTCTGATTAAAAGTTCTGTATGCTCAACTGCTGAAACTGCCTGGCAGTCACAGCTCCTCACCAGGATGTGCAGGGCACACCAGAAATCGTCGAAGGACTCACCGGGGAGTTGCTGTCTCGTGGACAGGAGGTGCCTGGCGTAGAGTTTGTTAACCAGCCGAACGTAATGTCCTTTCACAAGCTCCATTGCTTTGGTGTAAGTGGCCACATCCCAGATAAGGGGAAACATATCAGAGCTCACCCGTGAATCAAGGATCTGGAGCTTCTGTGCGTCCGAGGGTTGTTCAGTCGATGATCGGACGTAGCTTTCGAAGCAGGCTAGCCTGTGGTCGAAGGCCGACGTGGCGTTGACTGCTTGTGGGTGCAGCTGTAGGTGATCAGGCTTGATACGAAGTTCCATCGCTGTAAAATCTCTGCTTAATAAATTGGTGCACTATCAATTACTCCAAGATGAGAGTAGAGAATAATCGAGGCTTTATTAAGCAGAGATGTGTGGCCTCCTGCAGCTGCTCCCAGAATGGGAGCAGCTTCGGTGTGCGCACACATTTATACACCGCCTCCTGGGCGGAGCCAGCAGGCAGGGATTTACCCCCGTACCTGTAGTACAGGAGCCTTACCGTACTACATCTAATATACAGTTACTACATCTCATATACAGTTAGTGGCGACTACCACAGCCTTTTTAGTCAAAATTGGGAAGTAAAAAATAGAACACCAGTGGAACTCTTGACCGGGGGGGACGACACCTTTTCCATGGGTCCTCGACACCCAAACAACAAAACCCGCCCCTTGCACAGCAGACTTGACTACAGTAGCCCCGCCTTTACCAGCCAGTGAGGTAGCAGAGCCCACCCCCAATGTGAGACCTGCAGTCTCCAACGGAGGGAAACCAGAGACACCCACAAGCAGTCAGATGGCAGTCTCACCCCAATTAAAAGTGAAAATAATCATATCAAAACAATTAAAAAAGAAAAAAAACTCTGGAGGGAACCTTAGATTCCAAATTGGTAACTGAGACGGAGACTTCAGAATCTTTGGAATCTCCGGATTCTGATGATGATTCCGAAGCAGAATTCAGGAGAGGAATGCTTCAGAGACACAAAAGAGCCAAAGCTAAAAAAACAGAAGGTATTTGGCTAGCTCACTTAAAGTCAAAGCGGTATAAAACTGGGATAGTAGAAGCAATTGCTGGGGAAGGGGACAGGAGGATCACTCGAGCCCAATATGATCAACACATAGTCCATAAACCGGCTGACCTAGATAGAATTGACCGATGGTCCAAATGTTTATCTAATCCAAAGAAAGGAGGGATGGCAACATGGGAGGGGAATATGAAGGTAGGCTAGCCAGTAACATTAGGAATGATAGTAAAAGTTTCTTTAAATACATTAAAAACAAACGGGAGGCAAAGGTTGACATTGGGCCGCTCCAAAATGACGCTGGTAATTTTGTGATGGGAGACAAGGAAATAGCTGAGGAACTAAATAAGTACTTTACGTCAGTCTTCACAGTAGAAGATATGAGTAATATCCCACCAATTCCGGAGAGTCAGGGGGCAGAGTTGAATATGGTAGCCATCACAAAGGAGAAAGTGCTAGAGAAACTAAGAGGTCTAAAAATTGATAAATCTCCGGGCTCAGATGGACTACATCCTAGAGTTCTAAAGGAGATAGCTGAAGAAATAGTGGAGGCGTTAGTTATGATCTTTCAAAAGTCACTGGAGTCCGGGAAAGTCCCAGAGGATTGGAAAATCGCTGTTGTAACCCCCCTGTTCAAGAAGGGAACAAGGAAAAATATGGAAAATTATAGGCCAATTAGCCTAACCTCGGTTGTTGGCAAGATTCTAGAATCCATTGTTAAGGATGAGATTTCTAAATTCTTGGAAGTGCAGGGTCAGATTAGGATAAGTCAGCATGGATTTAGTAAGGGGAGGTCGTGCCTGACAAACCTGTTAGAGTTCTTTGAAGAGATAACAAATAGGTTAGACCAAGGAGAGCCAATGGATGTTAGCTATCTTGACTTCCAAAAGGCCTTTGATAAGGTGCCTCACGGGAGACTGCTGAGTAAAATAAGGGCCCATGGTATTCGAGGCAAGGTACTAACATGGATTGACGATTGGCTGTCAGGCAGAAGGCAGAGAGTTGGGATAAAAGGTTCTTTTTCGGAATGGCAACCGGTGACGAGTGGTGTCCCGTAGGGTTCAGTGTTGGGGCCACAGCTGTTCTCTTTATATATTAACGATCTAGATGACGGGACTGGGGGCATTCTAGCTAAGTTTGCCGATGATACAAAGATAGGTGGAGGGGCAGGTAGTATGGAGGAGGTGGGGAGGCTGCAGAAAGATTTAGACAGTTTAGGAGAGTGGTCCAAGAAATGGCTGATGAAATTCAACGTGGGCAAGTGCGAGGTCTTGCACTTTGGAAAAAAGAATAGAGGCATGGACTATTTTCTAAACGGTGACAAAATTCATAATGCTGAAGTGCAAAGGGACTTGGGAGTCCTTGTCCAGGATTCTCTAAAGGTAAACTTGCAGGTTGAGTCCGTAATTAAGAAAGCAAATGCAATGTTATCATTCATCTCAAGAGGCTTGGAATATAAAAGCAGGGATGTACTTCTGAAGCTTTATAAAGCATTAGTTAGGCCCCATTTAGAATACTGTGAGCAATTTTGGGCCCCACACCTCAGGAAGGACATACTGGCACTGGAGCGGGTCCAGCGGAAATTCACATGGATGATCCCAGGAATGGTAGGCCTAACATACGATGAACGTCTGAGGATCCTGGGATTATATTCATTGGAGTTTAGGAGGTTGAGGGGAGATCTAATAGAAACTTACAAGATAATGAATGGCTTAGATAGGGTGGATGTAGGGAAGTTGTTTCCATTAGCAGGGGAGACTAGGACCCGGGGGCACAGCCTTAGAATAAAAGGGAGTCACTTTAGAACAGAGATGAGGAGAAATTTCTTCAGCCAGAGAGTGGTGGGTCTGTGGAATTCATTGCCACAGAGGGCGGTGGAGGCCGGGACGTTGAGTGTCTTTAAGACAGAAGTTGATAAATTCTTGATTTCTCGAGGAATTAAGGGCTATGGAGAGAGAGCGGGTAAATGGAGTTGAAATCAGCCATGATTGAATGGCGGAGTGGACTCGATGGGCTGAATGGCCTTACTTCCGCTCCTATGTCTTATGGTCTTATGGATTGAAAGATTGAGACAGATTTACAATCTCCACCCACTAGATGGAGTTCAAGTTTTGACCATAATAACCCCTAAACAACAGGGTGACCAACTTTTTTAGAAAGGTCATGTTGCTCTTATTAGCCTTAGTTTTATTAGCTCTAATTCTGTCACCTTTGCTCACGAGTCGCCAGGTATCTTTCTGATACCGCCACGTGGTTCAAGCTCAAGTAATGATTAATAATGCAGCACACCGCTTAGTAAAAGGTAAATCAACGATCATTTATTATATACAGCAATAAATACTTATACAATAATCCTACTTCTAGACTACTACCTACCACTAAAGGCCAATACTTAACTTTGGAAATGGCCCACCAGGTCAGGGAAACGAATGGTCTTTCGAATTGGTTCTGAGCCTGTGGGATTCACAGCTTGCACAAGTCGATAGTCAGGAGCGCCTATCTGGTAGCGATCGCTGGAGTAAGACTTACTGTTTTCTTGTCGAAGGGTCTCGAAGGTTGCGAGCAGGAAGAGAAGGGTTGAGTTGAACTTGGCCCCTATTCTTATAGTCCCCAGGGGCTTCCCGCCTCTCGGGGCGGACCTCGTACCTGGTTCCAAGTGATTGGACTTGGTCCCAATCACTTGGTTCGATATGCTCCAATAATGGGGCGATTTCTTGATCGGGGGGTGGTCGTTTACCTTTCCTTGTGTCAGCCCCTGCTGGCGCCGATAGGTCTGGATCGGCTTTGTGTTGCTAATGTGTAGCAATTGTTCCCGGGGATGGCTGCTTAATATGCAGATGGCTGGGTTGTTATGATGTTGATGGCTGCAGGAATCGGTCTGGGCCTATTTCCCCAGAGGCGAATACACTGTTTTACCTGCAGCTGTCCGTTTGAGTCCTGTTGGCTGATTTTCCCATCAGCCTCTTTCGTTCGCCATTTTAGATCGGGGTTTGGCCATTCTAATCGGGAATCAGCCATTTTAAGTGGCTCCAGTCAAAAGAGCATTTGGGGAGGGGGAGCAGCAAATAGAGGATAGCTGGCTTGTGATTCAACAATAGTTATTAAGATATGATCGGCCAAGATTGGACTAAAATTGCTGCTTGTCTGCAAAGGAGATCGGACGGCGTCTCCGAGTATGAAGAAAGATTTATGAAAGTGTGGGCAGAACACTCAGGAATGGAGTTGCCAGGGGGACTGGAGTCGTGGGGTGACAGTACTCTTGAACCGTTAAAGTCTGCATTCCTTGCTAGTTTAAAAATAGATGTGTCCAATGCATTGAAACTAGTGCTTCCTAATTGGAGTTGAGGGGTACAACGTACTCAGCATTAGTAACTCAATGTTCTCAAATTGGTAGAGATTTAGATTCTAAAATCCGTGTTTTTTAAACAGAGACGCAAACTAAAAGAGTAGCAGTCTAATCAGTAAATCATGCAACGAACGCCATGATGTCATGACATGCGGCAACTGCGGAGCCGCACATTTAAAGCGGCAATGTCCGGCAAGAAACCGACAATGCCTCCGCTGTGGCAAGATGGGCCACTACGCTGCCTGCTGTCGAGCAGCTCAACCTGCCAATATTCCCCAATTCCGACAACCTCGCAGGGACATGCGGACCATTCAGCCTCCTTACTACAAGTCGTGCCCAGACGATATCCAGACCAATGACACAGACGACCGGGACGCCTTCCGTGTTGCGGTCATTGATGGGAGCCAGATGTCTCCAGCCAGGACCCACTAGCCGTTGCAAGTGAACACTGTCAATCCGGGTGATGAATGGTGTGCCACCCTAACGGTCAATTATGAGCCTGTTTGTACATTGAACTCATAATACCACTGTGTTAATATGTTTCTGTTCTTCCTTGTCGTTACAGGAGTTCGTTTTGTCGTTCAACATTTCCCCGTTCTTTGTTTATGGTACAACCTCGTTGCTATGTTGCACCCGACATCGCCCCTTGTATATAGTTTAGCCCCATGTACATGCTGTAGATATTGCACACACACACATCCAGCTGCACTCAGTACACATCTCTATTTATAACCACATAGGCACATGTTCTTGTAAAAAAGGGGGGGATGTCATGATATTCAGGTAAACATCATGGACAAATATACATACATACTGATGGACAGATCAACGGACCAATCAACACACACACAACACCACAGCCAATCACAGGCAAGAGCACGAAACAGGGAACACGACACTTTCCGGGCATTCCAGCAGGAGACAGCTCAGGGCACAGAGCTCATAGCAAGCCACTCAGACATCCACCATGTGCTGAGTGCCACTCCAAGATCTTGTTAGGAATAGGTCCACAGATTCTAGGGTTATGATCGAACCTCAGTAACCAGTTTACCACTGTAAATAAATGTTAGTGATAAAACTGAGTTGTACCATTCGCAACCGTGTTGGTTCGTCTGTGTAGCAGAGTACCCAACACATCAATCGTGACTCAGTACTCTCCATTTCCTCCCTGGGCTGAATTAGAGGAAACTCACTCCCTCTAGTGGCCATCATGGTACAGTTTGGTTTTCTGAAATTCCAGGTGAAACCACATGTTGGTGCTGTGTGTACAGTTACATCGTCGGGGAGACGATGATGTGGCCTTTGCAGATACAAGTTGTTTCATTTATAAGGACTTTATAATCTGAATTCTGACTGTAACAGATTGTGTGTCCTTTATTTCCAGCTCCAGTTTTCTCAGTTCTAAACAAGAGACTGGCTATTTCTCATTTCAGGATAGTACAACACTATACCGTTTTCTTCAGGTTACTCTTTAGGTGAATCAATGTTTTACTGGGTAAAATTGCCCTAAACCTCTGGTGACATGAATTTTATGTTGAAGCTGGTAAATGAAAAGAGTCTTCAGGCGCATGCCTCTCCCTCCTGGAATAGTCGTAAATGATTTCTAGTTTGTTCTCTGCTCCAGGTGTCATACATTACGCAAATTGTCGGCTACCTCCATGATGCTCGCTGACGTTCTCTAAGAATGACATTCATTAGGGGGGTCACATTCCATGAACTCTCCCTCCATATCTCTTGAGGTAACACCCCTGTTTCAGATGGAATGGAGGCAGAAGACGGGAAATTATAGGCCGGTTAGCCTGACTTTGTTCATTGGTAATATTTTAGAGTCCGTTATTAAAGATGAGATCGCGGAGTACTTGGAAGTGCATGATCAAATAGGACTGAGTCAGCACTGCTTCGTCAAGGGGAGGTCATGTCTGACAAATTTGTTCGAGGTCTTTGAGGAGGTAACGCAGAAGTTAGACATAGGAGAACCAGTGGATGTGATCTATTTACATTTCCAGAAGGCCTTTGACAAGGTGCAGTATACGAGGCTGTTAAATATGTTAAGAGCCCATGGTGTTAAGGGTAGGATAGTGGCATGGATAGAAGATTGTCTGACTGTCAGAAGGATGAGAGTGGGGATAAAGGAGTCCTTTTCTGGATGGCAGCCAGTGAGTAGAGATGTGCCTTAGGGACCACAACTTTTCACAATATACATGTTGCTAAGTTTGCAGATGATACAAAAATATGCAGAATGACAAATAGTATTCAGGAACCAGCGGGCTGAAGAAGTACTTGAACCGCATAGGAAAGTGGGCAAAGAAGTGGCAGATGGAATACAATGTGGAAAAGTGTGAGGTTATGCACATTGGCAGGAAGAATGGAGGCATAGACTATTTTCTAAATGGGGAAATGCTTAGGAAATCAGAAGCACAAAGGAATTTAGGAGTCTAGTTCAAGATTTTCTGAAGGTTAACGTGCAGGTTCAGTCAGCAGTTAGGAAAGCAAATGCAATGTCAGCATTCATGTTGAGAGGGCTAGAATACAAGAGCAGGGATGTACTTCTGAAGTTGTAGAAGGCTCTGGTCAGATCCCATTTGGAATATTGAGCAGCTTTGGGCCCATATCTAATCGCGGGGGGGGGGGGGGGGGGGGGGGGGGGGGGGGGGCGCCAACCGGCGCGGCGCGATTCCCGCCCCCGCCGAATATCCGGTGGTGGAGAATTCGGCAACCGGCAGGGGCGGAATTCACGCCAGCCCCCGGCGATTCTCCGACCCGGCAGGGTGTCGGAGAATCTCGCCCCTGTTGCTTGTCTCATGAACCAAACAGGTTTGTGAAACTAAGTTCTATCTTAAAGATACTTTTAGTGGTATTCACAGATGACGGAGACCATGTGTCCTCCCTAACTGCCCATGTTTGTCGTCTAACTCTCAGGGCTCTGTCAGCAAAACAATCTCCCTGAATCTGTCGTCTTTAACCTCATGATTCTATCTTCCTACTTTGCCTGGAATCACTTGTGGGTTTTCAAAAGAAACATCAGGACCAATCAAAATGAGGTCCGTTCAATCCCGTGTTAGTAGGATGGTGCACCATTTGGTCTGAGAACTGTATACTTCCACCATGATTAGAATGAATGGCCACCAGAGACAGATGGATTGATAACAGTATTAAAGTTCACACCTTAATGGTCACTTTCCTCTCCCTCTCTCTTTGACCTGGAAGATGAATGCAGTATTTATGTTTCACAGTTTTTAACTGATTAATGTGATCCTGACTTTCTTTTTCCCCTTCTTTCTCTCTCCAATTTGTTTCACAGCTGGGTTCAATATATCGGTGATGTGAGAGGGTCCTCTCCATTTTGGGTCACACACATTCTCTCGCTCTCTACATTGAGAACCATCACTGAGTCTCCTCCCTCACGCTCATGAGGTTTTAATTTTGTATCAAGATATTTTTCGATCTTTGTCGGCATTCCCAAACTCTTTCCACCACACTGATTGATCAACGCTGTCTGTTCCACGAACTGCCCTAGTTTCCTGTCATTTCCTGATAAGAGGAGACTCCTGTTGTTTTCCTGGGATGTAGCCATGAGGCTGATGGTAGCTTGTGTCCCATTGAGTGGGATAAGAGGTATCCATCTTATTGAATATTCATTTTAATGTTCTTTTCCCAGTTTCCACCACTCCAGAAGTCTGTGGATGGTGACTGATGCGAAGTTTGTGTGTGATTCTCAACATATTTTGTATTTGAGTAAACATAACCCAGTGAAATGTGACCCTTGGTCACTATCTAACTGCAATGGTCACCCCCACTGACAGACACCCCACTCAGTCATTTTTAAATGGCGTCCTGATTTCTCAACCACACGAAGCAACCCCGGAACCCCCTCAATGCCCCAACTTACCTATAATGGGGTCAATGGGCTCCTCCACACTCCACCTCACTCAGGTAGGGCACGCCTGTGACCGAGCCCTGGTTTGGGCAGAATGCCAGTCTGACATCTTGGCACTGCCAGCCTGGCACCCTGGCAGTGACCCTGCCAGCCTGACAGTGGCACCTGGGCATACTGGCAGTGCCAGGCTAACACCTGGGTGGCACTGCCAAGGTGGCACTGCTAGGGTCCAGGTTGGCAGTGCCAAGGTGCCTGGGTGGCACCAGAAGTGGCACCCTGCCCGGAGGCCGACCACCCATGAGCCTCCGACCACCTGGGAGGACCCCCCCCCCTCCCCCCCCCCCCCCCCAGGTACCATTACATCTGGTCCCCATTTGTTGAGACAGGTACTGAATGGCTCCCGGCGTGGGTCGCCTCAACGAGGTTGGTAGATGCAGGGTGACCGTTAGATTCAGCGTCAGCACAGCTAAGGGATGGGTTCTTAAAAATCACTTAGCTGTGCAAGACTCGGTGGGACTCAGATTGCAACTTCTTGCGAGATTTGGTTAGATCTTGTGAGGCGTAACGGCCTTCGGGAATCCCGGGGAGGACTCTCGCGGGATCTACTGGTCGCTTTACACCTTTGTCCCAGCGGGGCGTGGCCGGTAGATCATGCCCGTTGTCTCTGAGTAACTCTTTCTGACAGTGTGACTGTAAAACATTTGTGTGTGCTGGCCCAGTATTACAGTAACAGGAACTGTGCACGCACACATCTTTGGTGGCCTCTGTAGGTTCTTCCATGGGACACCGGCTCATGGGGGTGTATAGTTTTGTTTTGCAATGGTGTGAGGAGACAAGTGAAATCCCAGTGAGAATAAGCAACCCAATCATCATGTAACAATTATTGAAGACTATTTTATTAAATGCACATGAACTAGGCTACAATACAAGTGAATATATTAACCATTAGACACACACACAGTTTAGGTTGAATCAATCTGCAGGAACTGTTCCAGTGTCTATTGAATCCTGGAAGATGTCCACCAATGCTTCCACTATTTCTCAAGCCATTTATTTAAGCCCTCTGGGATGCAGATTGTCAGGCCCTGGGGATTTATCCGCCTTCAATCCCATCAATTTCCCCAACACCATTTCTCTACTAATATTGATTCCTTCAGCTCCTCCCTCTCACTAAACCCTGCGTTCCACGCCATTTCTGGTATCTTATTTGTGTCCTTATTTGAGAAGACAAAACCAAAGCATGTGTTTAGTTGCTCAGCCATTTCTTTGTTCTCCAATGTGGGATGTCTGTGCAGGCACGGGGGGAAAGGGGGAATATGTTTCCGGAACATGAATAGTGATAGGAGACTCAATGGTTAGGGGAATAAATAGGAGATT
Organism: Scyliorhinus torazame; assembly: GCF_047496885.1. Taxonomy (NCBI): domain Eukaryota; kingdom Metazoa; phylum Chordata; class Chondrichthyes; order Carcharhiniformes; family Scyliorhinidae; genus Scyliorhinus; species Scyliorhinus torazame. Next base: position 210,311,300 of record NC_092707.1, read on the forward strand.
CTGTGGTCGCGAACGAGATTCCCGGTAGGTATGTTGCCTCCCGGGTGCCAGGGCCAGGGATGTCTCAGACCGAGTCTACAGGATTCTTAAGGGGGAGGGGGAGCAACCAGAAGTCGTGGTGCACATAGGCACCAACGACATAGCTAACGAAAGGGATGAGGAGTTAGGTGGGAAGCTAAAGAGCAGGACAAGCAGAGTAGTGATCTCAGGATTGCTACCGGTGCCACGTGCAAGTGAGGCAAGGAACAGAAAGCGAGTGCAGCTGAACACGTGGCTACAGGGCTGGTGCAGGAGGGACGGCTTCAGATATGTGGATCATTGGGATATCTTCTGGGGAAGGTGGGACCTGTATATGAAGGACAGATTGCACCTAAACTGGAGGGGCACCAATATCCTCGGTGGGAGGTTTGCTAGAGCTCTTCGGGAGGGTTTAAACTAGTTTGGCAGGGGGATGGGAACCAGAGCTATGCATCAGAGGATAGGGTAGCTGTTGAACAGGCAGAAAGAGTATGCAGCAAGTCAGTGAGGAAGGATAGACAGTTGATAGGGCAAAGTTGCACTCAGTGGAATGGGTTAAAGTGTGTCTGTTTCAATGCAAGGCGTGTCAGGAATAAGGGAGATGAATTTAGAGCATAGATCAGTATTTGGAACTGTGATGTTGTGGCCATTACGGAAACATGGATTTCACAGGGGCAGGAATGGTTGTTAGATGTTCCGGGGTTTAGATGTTTTAAGAAGAGTAGGGAGGGAGATAAAAGAGGAGGGGGAGTGGCACTGTTAATTAGGGAGTGCATCACAGCTGCAGAAAAGGAGGTAGTTGAGGAGGGTTCATCTACTGAGTCAGTATTGGTGGAAGTCAGAAACAAGAAAGGAGCAGTCACTTTATTGGCAGTTTTCTACAGACCCCCAATAGCAGCAGAGAGATAGAGGAACAGATTGGGTCGCAGATCTTGGAAAAGTGCAGAAGTAATAGAGTTGTTGTCATGGGTGACTTCAACTTCCCTAATATTAACAGGAACCTCCTTAGTGCAAATGGTTTGGATGGAGCAGATTTTGTCAGGTGTGTAGGAGGATTCCTGACTCAATATGTAGATAGCCCGACTAGGGGGGAGGCCATATTGGACTTGGTGCTTGGCAACGAACCAGGCCAGGTGTCACATGTCTCGGTGGGTTAATAGACTCAAACAGGTTGATATCAAGAAGGAGGATGTGCTGGAAATTTGCAAAGCATCAGGATAGATAAGTCCGCTGGGCCTGACGGGATATACCCAAGGTTACTACGGGAAGCGAGGGAGGAGATTGCTGCGCCGTTGGCGATGATCTTTGTGTCCTCACTCTTCACTGGAGTAGTACCAGATGATTGGAGGGAGGCGAATGTTGTTCCCCTATTCAAGAAAAGGAATAGGAAAATCCCTGGGAATTACAGACCCATCAGTCTTGCGTCTGTGGTGAGCATTGGAAAGGATTCTGAGAGATAGGATTTATGATTATTTAGAAAAACATAGTTTGATTAAAGATAGTCAGCATGGCTTTGTGAGGGGCAGGTCATGCCTCACAAGCCTCATTGAATTCTTTGAGGATATGACAAGACACATTGATGAAGGGCGGGCCGTGGATGCGGTGTATATGGATTTCAGTAAGGCATTTGATAAGGTTCCCCATGGTCAGCTCATTCAGAAAGTTAGGGGGCATGGGATACAGGGAAATTTGGCTGTCTGGATACAGAATTAGCTGGCCGAAAGAAGACAGCGAATGGTAGTGGATGGAAAGTATTCCGCCTGGAGGTTGGTGACTAGTGGTGTCCCGCAAAGAACTCTGCTCTTTGTGGTTTTTATAAATGACTTGGATGAGGAAGTGGAAGGGTGGGTTAGTAAGTTTGCCGATGACACGAAGGTTGGTGGAGTTGTAGATAGTGTTGAGGGTTGTTGCAGGTTACAACAGGACATTGACAGGATGCAGAGCTGGGCTGAGAAGTGGCAGATGGAGTTCAACCTTGATAAATGTGAAGTGATTCATTTTGGAAGGTCGAATTTGAATGCTGAATACAGTGTTAAAGGCAGGATTCTTGGAAGTGTGGAGGAACAGAGGGATCTTGGGGTCCACGTACATAGATCCCTCAAAGTTGCCACCCAGGTTGATAGGGTTGTTAAGAAGCGTATGGTGTGTTGCCTTTCATTAACAGGGGGATTGAGTTTAAGAGCCGCAAGGTTTTGCTGCAGCTTTATATAACTCTAGTTAGACCACACTTGAAGTATTGTGTCCAGTTCTGGTCGCCTCATTATTGGAAGGATGTGGATGCTTTGGAGAGAGTACAGAGGAGATTTACCAGGATGCTGCCTGGACTGGAGGGTATGTCTTATGAAGAAAGGTTGAGGGAGCTAGGGCTTTTCTCACTGGAGCGAAGAAAGCAGAGAGGTGACTTGATAGAAGTGTACAAGGTGATGAGAGGCATGGATAGAATGGATAGCCAGAGACTTTTTCCCAGGGTGGAAATGGCTGTCACTGTCATGATATTCAAACACACACATCATGATAGACACACCAACAGACAAATCAGAACACACAACACCACAACCAATCACAGACAAAGACACGAAACATATAAAAGCACAAACACGACACCTGGTGGACAGTATTAGCTGGAGACGAGGACAAGGACAGACCTGCTACACGACACACTCAGGGAGACAGCACGTGCAGAGTATCCAGAACGAACTGTATACAAGAGTTAAAATAAAATAGAGTTGTACCACATACAACTGTGTTGGCTCATCTGTGCACCAGAGCACCCAACACCACAGTCACGAGGGGACATAATTTTAAGGTGATTGGAGGAAGGTATAGGGGAGATGTCAGAGGTAGGTTCTTTACACAGAGAGTGGTGGGTGTGTGGAATGCACTGCCAGCAGAGGTGGTGGAGTCAGAGTCATTAGGGACATTTAAGCGACTCTTAGACAGGCACATGGACAGCAGTAAATTGAAGGGGTGTAGGTTAGGTTGATCTTAGATTAGGATAAATGGTCGGCACAACATCGTGTGCTGAAGGGCCTGTACTGTGCTGTACTGTTGTATGTTCTATGTTCTATGAAAGGCAGGTGTTGATGTTTCCTCAGCATCCTCATCTAGAGGTGTGGGCATAGATATGAACATATGAGCGAATGAATGAGCAGCAGGAGGAGGCCATTTGGCCCCTTGAACCTGCTCCATGATTCACTAAGATGACCGCTGATCTTATTATGGCCTCAACTCCACATTCTGCCCGCCCCTGATAATCTTTGACTCCCTTGTGTTACAATCCCAGTTGGTGTTACGACTGGGAGAAAGATTCCAGAATAGAACCCTGGCTCTATAAATGCCGTCCCGATCTCTGAGGCCCACAAAAAAACGCCGACCTCACCCAGCCCGAACGCAACATAGGAGTGTCCCCGGATCCCCCTTGCAACCCCTTACACCCATGGTGGGCCTAATCACACGCCCCCAAAAATGCCATCTTGGCACCTTGGCGGTGTCAACCTTGCACCATGGCAGTGCCCCACAAGCTGCACCTTGGCAGTGCCAGGATGGCACCCAGGTGGCACTGCTAGAGTGCCCAGGCGGCACCATCAGTGCCAGGGCACCCCCCTGCCCATAGGGCATACAGCTGGGCATCTCCGGTCCTCTTGGAGACCACCACAAGTGCCGTTTGTGGAGACCAGTATCAAACAGCGCTTGCCCGAGGTCCCAGAGGCCAATGGATTGAACCCCAAAGCCTGAGACACCTTGGAAATCTGCACACTAGAGTAAGGCTTACTGCCTCGCTCTAATATGCAGATTTGCCAAAAAGTGATCCATCCCGTTGTGGGTGGGATTCGCCTTGCAGCATCTCACGAGGTTGTGTTGAATCTTATGGTGCGTTGCGAGCTGGGTGGATCCCAGGAGCAGGGTCTCCCGGCTTTCACCGGCCACAGTGCGCCGCAGCGAGATGCTTTTCTGGCACACCGTGGCCAGAGGATCGCACCCCAAGTGTTGAAGCCGATGCAGAATTTGTGGACTTTCACGACAGCAAAACTGTCACTGAGTCTGGATCAATCCAGCAAAAGTGGAAGGGCTAACACCGGCGCCACATTGAACACAATTGTTTCCAATGAAAAATGTGCGGGATTCACCTAGTCCGTGATTGACACTCCGGAGGCTGACAAGCTGCAGCCGTATCTACTCATTACAATCCCCAAACACACTCATCCCAGCCAACAAGATGGCACTGGTTGAGTTGCAGTGCACCCATACAGCTGATGGGTTGGCTGGGGCCAGAGGGCACCTAGGGCAGTGGCCTGGGGGGACATCTATACGACCCATGACCCTAAGTTCAAAGTGGGCTGTTGGCGACGTGTGAAGCTGCATGACTGCCTTGCCGGCTGCGGCAATGGTGTTCCGTGCCCGTCCACCCCAACAGCACAGTTCACCTCCTGGCCAGCCCCCTCTGGCCCCCCGGCCCTGGCAGAAGCCCCTCAGCCAGCGGCACAACTGTCAACAAACTACAACGATGTTGGACACTTTCTGTAACCCCTCTCTCTCCCTCAGCAGCCACGATGTCGGTTTCACGATTTTTAAAAGTACAAATGAACTGCGCCGTCAGGAACTCAGCCCATCAGAAGTGGAGCATCGCAGAGGCCCCGGAGAATACCGGGTCGGGCCCATTAATGACATACAAACAATGTCTACTTTATTTGTGTTCTGGACTGCATTGATGCCGCTGTCGAGGTGATGGAGAATTGCGATTTTGCATCAAATTGGCACCCGCCTCGATTTTAGTTTCGGAAACTATTCTCCGCCCAATCAAGTTTCGCCATTGTGACGTCAGTCAACCGAGAACCCGCCACACAACTTTCACTTTTTCGAAAACATGAAGGAACAAAGTGACAGGACCGCTAATTATTTTGAAGTATTGTACCATAATCAAACATGAAAAATTTGATTATGATATAATACTCCTTCACTCCTCCCTTACCTTCACAAATCTACATAGACTCCAAAAATAGCACTCCACTCTGAAACCAAATGGCCGATGCCAATCAACTGATCTTCCGTGGATTTCTCTCAAAATCCCCTCAGATGTTTGTCACACAAGGATTTCCCAAACTCCACTCGCAAAAAAAGCGCTTTAAATTCTTCTTTTAATCAATACTTTCCATCAGCTGTTTGCATCAAGAACCTACTCCAGGTTTTCCTCCTATCCTTTTAAATAAAGTTTCTGTTCCACTTTGAATCCAGCACCAGATTTTCCACCTCTCCTTCCAGGTTTCCTTTGTCTTAAATGCTTTTACACAAACTCAGGTACTCAGTCCCCAACAGAATGATATTGCTTCAAGCATAATAAGGATACCAAACCTTGTGATTTCTTCAGATATGTGGCTTCTCTGTAGCCAACCTCATCAGCTCTTCTCTTCCTAGTCTGACGTTGGCTTTCCTAAGTAGTATGTTTCTCCGAAGGCAGTTCCACGTTGTTCTTTTAGCTTCAGACTTCTTGGTAACTTCTCTTTATTTTCTAGTTTCCTTAACTAGCTGTTCTTTAAGTTTATGGTACTTGTTTCCTTAACCACTACTCCATGGTATGGCTGTTCTTCTAGCACAGCTGTGAGAAATGTTCTTTCTCCAGCAGTCTAATATCAACTGTTAAGAATTTCAGTTAAACTGCAATGAAAAAGCATTCCTCACCTAAACCTGCCTCTGGTTACTAAGCAACGAATTTTGCTTCTCCCAGATTGTTTACTTTTCACGTCGTTACCCTCTCTAAGCATAATAGAAGCACAGTTTGAGCTGACCAGACCCCCACATATACTAACACCTTTGTCGAACACGAAACTACCTATAGGTTTACCCTAACTTACACAGAAACACAAAATTGAACACACTTAAAACTATTACTTATTTCTAATATTTAACAATAGAAATATGGATTTTACAGTGCAGAAGAAGGCCATTCAGCCCATCGAGTCTGCACTGGCCCTTGGAAAGAGCACCCTACCTAAGCGCATACCTCCACCCTATCCCCAGCTAACCTTTTTTGGACACTAAAAGCACATTTAATTTTTTTTAAATAATCTTTATTGTCACTAGTAGGCTTACATTAACACTGCAATGAAGTTACTGTGAAAAGCCCCCAGTCGCCACATTCCAGCGCCTGTTCGGGTACACTGAGGGAGAATTCAGAATGTCAAATTACATAACAGCACGTCTTTGGACTGTGGGAGGAAACTGGAGCACCCGGAGGAAACCAATGCAGTCATTGGGAGAACGTGCAGACTCCGCACAGACAGTGACCCAAACCGGGAATCGAACCTGGGACCCTGGAGCTGTGAAGCAACTGTGCTAACACACTGTGCTACCATGCTGCCTCAGGTATGGATCATTTGAAACCAACTCTGTATTCTTGACTTGTCAATCAAGAATTTATTTGCAATTGACTTAAAAATATCCAATTGCCCTGCCCCCACTGGGGGAAAAAAAGCTCTTCATGTTCACAACACTCAAGAGAAAAATATTCTCCTTGTCTCCACCTTAAATGTTTAAACGGTGTTCCCGCGTTCTAATCTCCCCCTCACAGGGAAACATGCTTTCAGCATCCAGTCTGTCAAATCTCCTCAGAATCTATGGGCTGAAATCTCCGGCATCAGGATTTTGCCTTCAGACCGGGGATTTGCCGACGGCATGGGGCTGCCCCACAGTGGGAAACCCGATTGACCAGCTGGTGTAACGGAGCATCCCGCCGGCGGGCTGCACTAGACGGAGAAACCCGCCCCATATGTTCCAATTAGATCACCTCGCATTCTTCCAAACTTCATTGCGTGCAGGCTCAACCCTGCCAACCTTTTCTCATCAGATAATCTCCATTCCCAGGTATCAGTTGAGTGAACTGCTTGCAAAACATTTCTATCCTTTCTTAAATAAGGAGACTAAAACTCTACACAGCACTCTTGATGCGGGCTGGCATTCTCTGGCCACTCACTGGCAGCGGGATAATCTAATCCCCCCAGCAGTGCACCCCTGAACATGGGTTTCCCAGTGACTTGGGGTGGCTTCAATGGGAAATCCCATTGACAAGCGGCGAGAGTTGAGAATCCCAATGCCAGCGAACGGCACACCAAATTCTCTGTCCTCGCCAGCAGTAGTAGCAGGGTGGACTCACAAGGGGGAATCCCGGCTGTGGACTTACCAATTCGCTGCACAACTTCAGCAAAGCATTCCTAATTTTCCTCTTTCAATAAACGGTAACATTCCATTTGCCTTCCTGATTATTTGTTACAACACCAGGTTAAAGTCCAACAGGTTTGTTTCGATGTCACTAGCTTTCGGAGCGCTGCTCCTTCCTCAGGTGAATGAAGAGGTATGTTTCTGGAACATACCTCTTCATTCACCTGAGGAAGGAGCAGCGCTCCAAAAGCTAGTGACATCGAAACAAACCTGTTGGACTTTAACCTGGTGTTGTAAAACTTCTTACTGTGCTCACCCCAGTCCAATGCCGGCATCTCCACATCATGATTATTTGTTGTACCTGAATACTAATTTTCTAAGCTTCATGTACCAGGACTTCAAAGTTCTGCAATCTCTCCCTATTTAAATCATTTGCTGCCTTTCTGTTCTTCCTGCCAAAATGGACAAATTCACAATTTCTCACAATATACACCATCTGTCAAATGTTTGCCCATTCCCTGAGCTTATCTGTGTCCCTTTGCAGACTCTTGACATCCTATTTTTAAGAGTCTTTCTCGTTCATTTCCTTTGTTTACATTTCTTTTATTTTATTCCTTTTGGTCTGTGGACCCATAATTGGAATGTGCCTTTCAGTAGAAACCTGTACACCCTCGGAGGAAGAGGAGCTGTGTTTTCTCCCTCTCTTTGCTGCCGGTTGCTTGCTGTCTTTGTGAGTCTGCAGTGGAGATCATTTCAAGCTGAAAGAAAGGAAGTGTCCAGCCTTGAAAAAGAAACTAACTGGAAAAAATCCATCTGAATCCAACATCCTTATCCTTTTAGTTTATTACATTTTAGTTACATCTAATCCATCTTTTTTGCTTTGTGTTGTTTGTCTGTGTGTGTGTGTGTGTGTGTGGAGAGAGTGGGTGGAGTTAGAAAGGGGCAGGGGATTAGGAATCCGATAGTGGAAAGCCAGTTGTATGTTTTGCCTATTTAATTATAAATCCCACAGAATCACACAGTGCAGAAGAGGCCCTTCGGCCCATCCAGTCTGCACCAACATGTGAAAAACACCTGACCTGCCCACCTAATCCCATTTTTCAGCACTTAGCCCATAGCCTTGAATGTTCCAAATGCTCATCCAGGTACTTTTTAAGATGTGAGGCAATCCATCTCTTCCACCCTCCCAGGCAGTGCATTTCACACCGTTACCACCCTCTGGGTAAAAACATTTTTCCTCAAATATTCCCTAAACCTACTGCCTCTCACCTTGAATTTGTGCCCCTTGTGATTGTCCCTTCAACTAAGGGGAACAACTGCTCCCTATCCACCCTGTCCATGGCCCTTATAATCTTGAACACCTTGATCAGGTCACCCCTCAGTGCTCTCTGCTCGAACAAAATAACCCAAGCCTATCCAACCTCCCTGCATAATTTAAATGTTCCATCCCAGGTAACATCCTGGTGAATCGGCCTCTGCATCTCCTCCAGTGCAATCAAATCCTTCCTATAATGTGGGGACCAGAATTGCTCACAGTGCTCCAGCTGTGGCTTCACCAAAGTTGTACACAACGCCAACATGACCTCCCTGTTTTTGTAATCTATGCCTCGATTGATAAAAGTAAGTGCCCCATGTGCCTTTTTCACCACCTTTTTGACCTGCCTTTCCTTCTTCAGAGATCTGTGGGCAAACGCTCCAGGGTCCCTTTGTTCCTCGGAACTTCCCAGTGTCAGGCCATTCATTGAATACTTCCTTGTCACATTACTCCTTCCAAAGTGTATCACCTCACACTTTTCAGGCTTAAATTCCATCTGCCACTTCCCTGCTCATTTGACCATCCTGTCTATATCTTCCTGTAACCCAAGAGACTCAACCTCACTCTTAACTGTTAATATTAAAAAGTTACTTGTGTTTAAATTTATAAACCTGGTGACTGCAGTCAATTTAACTCAACCAATGCCATGGGTTAAAGTCCAACAGGTTTGTTTCGATGTCACTAGCTTTCGGAGCGCTGCTCCTTCCTCAGGTGAATGAAGAGGTCTGTTCCAGAAACAAATATATAGACTTCGTACTGTGCTCACCCCAGTCCAATGCCGGCATCTCCACATAATGCCATGGGTGTTAATATAAAATCTAATTTCAGTGGTGTTGTGACTCTGGATCAAGTGGGTCTGGCATTGACTGCGCTGTAGCCCAGGGCATGGTAATATCTTCACAACTTAGTTTCCTACCTATCTCTGCATCACTAGCAGATTTAGCAACCTTACATTTGGCCACTTCATCATGGTCCTTGATATAAATTGTAAAAGGTTCTGGTCCCAGCACTGATCCCTTTGGCACTCCATGCATCACATCTGACCAAACTGAAAATCATTCTACTCTCCGTTTCCTGTTAGTTAACCAATCCTTCATCCACAAACATATGTTAACCCTACATCATGAGCCTACATTTCCCTTGAATAGATGGTAGGTCAACTCGTCTGTGGTTTCCTGCTTTCTGTCTCCCCCTTTTTTGAATAGAGGAGTCACATTCACTACTTCCCAATCTGATGGGACCTTTCCAGAATCTAAGGAATTTTGGAAAATTAAAATGAATACATCCACTCTCTCAACAGTTACTTCTTTTAAGACCCTCGGATGAAATCCTTCAGGATCCAAGAACTTGTCAGCATTTAGTTATAATAGTTTTCTCAGGTTTTCCAGGTGATTGTGTAGCCATCTGGGATGGCCACTTACAAAGGATCCCGGGAAATATGGCCACCTCAAAGGACCATGGGAAATATGGTCAACCCAGGACTCAGACGCTCAGAGCTTATGTATATTGGCAACTCAGATAACTAGACGCTATCGAAAACCCCAGCTACTTTGCATTCTAATGGCCCATTTCCCCAGAGCAAAAGACCTGTACTCTGGTAACACATACAGAAACAGACTCATCGACGCCACTCCCTTTGCTCAGGGAACCCGAAAAGTCAAGGTCAGTGACCGCTCAGGACACGGCCCACCATCAAGGCACCCGCCCCTTTATTGGCCAAAATCGAAGGCGGTAATCGAAGCCTGCCGAATTATTGGGTCCAAAGCTAAGGACCGCCCAAAAGAGCGTGAAACCCCAGAAGGATAAAGAGAGACATCGCCACGTGTTCAGTCTCTCTTGGCCCCGGCGCTCGGTCTCTCTTGGCCTCGACCTACGCCTAAAACCAAGTGTAGCATCACGACCAGAAGACAAGTTCAAGACCAACGATTGCTACCAGACGGCTGAGCCCAGCAGAAACGAAGTCACTTCTCCAGACCCAGCACGCAAGATCTGAACAGAGGACTTGTTCCTCTGCATAAAGCCGGGTGCCTGAAGCTAAGTACAGGTTGTTGTTGTATTAGGTGTAATTTAGCTTGTAGTGTTTTATGTTGCATGTCGAAGTAATTCTTGTGTGTAAATAAACTATCATTGAACTTGAACTAACCAACTGGTTGATTGGTCTTTGATTGATATCCAGTAAAATCTTGTGGTGGTATCATTTGATACCTGGCGACTCTGAAAAGCAATATCATCATTAATAACTGTCATATCAATAAACAGTTAAAAGAACAACATTATTGGCGTCTCCGGTGCGAATTGGCAACAATTGTAAATGTTTTAAGTCTCTCCCTCCCTTTCACCTCTTGATTCACAATTATTTCTGGGATGTTATTTGTTTCCTCTACATTGAAGACAGATGCAAAATAACTGTTCAATGTATCCTTATTTTCTTTTGTTAACTCCCAGACTCCCTCATTAGATCACCAGCACTCACTTTATTTTTCCTGATTGAATATTTGTCGAAACTCTTCCTATCTGTTTTTATATTTCCAGCTTGCTTTCCCTCACAGTCTATTTCTTCCTCCTCATGAAGCTTTTAGTCATTCTTTGCTGTTTTTTTGTATTCTGTCCAATCTTCTCTAATGCCACTAAACTTTGCAGAATTATATGTTATTGTCTTTCAATTTGATATTATCTTTATCTTTTCTAGTTATCCATGGATTTTGGATCCTTCCTTAGATTTTTTATTTCTCACTGGAATGTATCTTTTCTGAGTGTACTAGAATATCTCTTTAAATATATGCCATTGCAACTCTACTGACCTATCCCTCATCCTAATTTCATGGAATCATAGAATCCCTACAATGCAGAAGGAGGCCATTCAGCCCACCATGTCTGCACCAACCCGCTGAAAGACCACCCTATCTAGGACCACTCCCCCACCCCATAACCCCACCCAACCTTTTCGACAATATGGGGCAATTTTATCATGGCCAATTCATCTAACCTGCACATCTTTGGACTGGGGGAGGAAACCGCAGCACCCGAAGGAAACCCACGCAGACACAGGGAGAACGTGCAGACACCACACAGGCTGAATTGAACCCAGGTCCCTGGCGCTGTGAGACAGCAGTGCCAACTACTGGGCCACCAAGTCGACTATTATTATTGCCTTTCTCACAATCTCCTGTATTTCTTCCCATGTGTCCCATCCTAAAGTCTGGTTACAGTTACACAGCCTATAAACCTATAAACACCCCTACAAGTGTCATGTGAGAGTACCTTTAAGAAATGGGTGTTTATAAATGGGTGTGTATATAAGTCTCTGTAGTGAGAGTACCTTCAAGAAATGGGTGTTTATTACTGCAGTGATGTCAGAGAGTGGGTGGAGCTGGGCTGTCTGTCAGCTTTTTACTTTCGTTTTAGGCTGTTTGCTGCAGGGTGTGTTTTAGTTTAGTTTTCAGAGCTGGATAGCTGCAGTCACAGCCAGAAGGTGTATGAATTTCTCTCTGTAATCTAAAGACTGTAAATCGATCCTGGTGATTTAAAACGAATAACAGTAGTGACTTTAACCTGATGTGCTCCTGGTAAAAGGTGGTTTAAGTCTTATGGATGTTAAAAGAAAAGCTTAAAGGATTACATAGTGTTGCATTCTTTGGGGGTTGTATTTGAATTAATGGTTGCTAAGGTGTTCACTGTATGTTTTAAAAAGGTTAACTTGAGTTCATAGAATAAACATTATTTTGCTTAAAAAAATACTTTTCCATTTCTGCTGTACCACACCTGTAGAGTGGGCTGTGTGCTCCCCATACCACAATCTATTAAACGTTGTGGGTCAGGTGAACTCCATGATACACTTTGGGGTTCTCTAAACCCTGGCCCATAACGCAAGTGACTTCTTAGCTTTGCTACTTCTCAGCTCTACCCAAACTGATTGTGCATCCTGCTCTGCAGAACGACAGACCACCTCGGTCAGATTGCTCATGCTCAAGCACTTTGTTTCTGGGAATAACAATTGACTTTGAATGGGTGAAGAGCAAATTTCCCCTTGCTTTCTTGGGGGGGTGGGGAGGTGTGTGGGGTGGAGGGGATGGGGGTGGTGGTCCTGTTCCACTTGCTGTAGCATGCAAAAAAACACTCAGAAAAAATCCACACTCTGCTCAGGACAAAATGCATTTATTCACCTAAACATATCTGATGAAATGTTTTAATTTCCAGTATAGTTAAAAATATAAATACATTTTCATTCAGCAAAGTAATGTGATGATGTTAAACTGATCGCAATAATGAGTTAATTCACTGATAGCTGGAAATACGGTGGAGCAACTTTCCAGATGAACGTCATGAACTCACCGTCCTTTAAAAAAGTTTAACAAGAAAGCAGCCCGAGGTTCATTTCTTTTTGAACTAACGAGAAACCTGAATCAATCTTTTAGTATTTTTGTTTGCAGTATGCAATCTCAAAATGTTCCTTTTTCTTTGTGACAATTATGTCAGGAATAAATCTTTGAACTATGCAAGAATTATTTCACCTCAGACCAATCATATCCAAAATTCAAATCAATTCACCTCGTTTTCACATGTCTGAATTTGTATCCAGATTAAAATTCCCACATATTCAACAAAATCATGATTCCAGCCAGTAACCATGACTCCAAGCTCATAACTTGAAAAATATTTTATTAATTACATTTCTCTTTCATTAGCTTTTAAACTGGAAATACTGAAACCATGACCACAAAATTGCAATGTCAGGAAGACAAAAAAACGTCAAAGCTTGAGACATGCAAACGTCGGCCAGACACAAACATTTGTTGATTCCACGCACATAGGCAAATAATATCGTATGATTTCTATTTGTCTTTGCTTTACTTAAACCTCTGAGCTCTCTGTCACAAAAGTTCAGAACAAGGTTGTGGTATTATAGGTATTACGGTACCTGATAGGCTGAAGCACCATTGGTGGAAACTGTATGCTTTCTATTGGTTAGGATGTATGGTAGCTCCGCCCTGCTAGGCAGGGTATAAGAACCTTTGCCGCCCCAGCAGCCTTCATTCTGTACCTGAGCTGCTGAGGTAAATGTCATGATATCCATATTAACATATCATGGTGCAATCACACATACACACTGATGGACCGGTAGACGGACCAATCAACACACATGCAACATCACAGCCAATCACCAGTGAGAGCACACGCACTATAAAACAGGGAACACCACAGTTCCCGCTCATTCCACTGGGAGATAGCTCAGAGCACAGAGCTCACAGCATGCCACTCAGACATACACCATGTGCTGAGTGCCTCACTAAGATAGTGATAGGGCTGGGTCCACAGGTTAGCTGGTGAAGTACGAACCACAGCCAGGAGTTAACAGTTGGTATTGTACAGAATAATAAAACAGAGTTGCACCATCTACCACCATGTTGGTTCGTTTGTATATCGGAACACCCAACACGACAGGAAACATCTCGCTTATTAAAGCGTTTAGTTGGACTACAACCTCGCTTTAGTGGTCATTGATCGTGCATCAATGGTTAATTCACAAGAAAGCAGGAACATACTTAGCCTGCATCATGAACATGCCACGGAAAATAAAAGTAATGGTATGGTCTCTCTCAGCTCCCAAATTCCATGCAGTTTCAGTATTCTCTCACAGGTACAGGCAGGTTCGTAAAGAGTCAGAACACAGCAACCTCACATTCCCTTAAAACAAACAAAAAAAACAGGATTTTCCATTCTCTTTCATTTCGTTACAGCTGTACTTATCTCTTCACCATTGAAACTAACTTTTAATTCATGACATTCTCTGTATCACGCATTCTGTATTGATTCAAAATCTCAAACTCCTCCCCCCTGAAAGATCTCTTCATTTTTTTAATCTTGGAGACATGTGAGAACAAAAAATCACTAATTCCACATCCTTCTACACCAAGGTTCTAACAACCAGTCATTGTGCTCCTATAAAGTCAGAATTAACCCTTAGATTAAATTGACCGAGAAACACTCAATAGTTACACACACTTTCATATTTCCACACACCTCCTAGAAATATGGGGTTGGATTCGATGTTGCTGGGATTCTATCCTCCCACTGCTTGTCAGTGGGATTTCCTAATGAAGCCACCACACGCCACTGGGAAACCTGTGGGTGCAGGGTGTGCTGCCAGTGGGAAAAGAGAATCCCAACTGGCCAATTCTGGTCAGACGGGAGAGGAAAGTGTTGAATATTCATGTTTGTTCTGAGTTGGAACAAGGTCACTTTAAGAGTCTGATGACATGATGTATTAATGACGCCATTGGCCGTTTGCAAGCGCATAGGATAGTATCCTAACAGCCTGCAGAGCAACACCTTTCTAATAAAGCTATTGTTTGTTTGTATCTTCAAGGTCTGCATGCTTATCCTTTAAAAATACCACAGTCCCAAGAAGCCATGTTGGCAGAGAGAGGTGATTAGCAAGTGGGGTTGGAGTGAGCCGTGTGTTTTAATATGCAATGCACATTTTCGAGCATTCACTTCATGTCCTGGTCTAAGAAGGCCATGGAGAAGTCTGTTTAATTCTTAAAGCTAAACTTTCTTCTCCTTACTGTTCATTACTGCTGATTGATACTTTGCTTTTTATCTTTCTGACTTGTTACCTTTTTAATAGTAAATAAGCTTTCTGAATTCACCATTTAAAGTGTTCTTTCTTGCCACATGGTTTTGTCTCAAGAGCTGATCTGATTTATGATCGGGGGGTTATAGTAAAAACCTGATGGATAAATAAATAAATCAGCGAGGTAACACCAGACCAGATAGGATGACAGATTTCCTTCCCAAATCAAACAGATAGGTTTTCGTGACTTTCACAACCTATCAGAGTGGGATTCAAAGCCAGGTCCCCAGATCATTTCATTGGGTCTTTGGATTACTAGTCCAGAGACAATACCACTCTGCCACAAGAGAGGTTGGTTTGAATCTAAGTTGCAAGATATCAAAAGGGAATTGAAATTGAGACTGTGTTACGGACACCTGGTGAGCTCTGAACAGTGGCTAAGTGACCGAACCAGAACCATCACTTTTTAAAGTTATTAGACGGTGTGGAAAGATTGATTCGTTCCAGATATGGTAATACAAGAAAGAGGGCTTGGTTATTTTCATAGAATCATAGAATCTCTGCAGTGCAGAAGGAGGTCATTTGGCCCATCGAGTATGAACCCAGGCCCAGGCCCTGACCCTATCCCCGTAACCCAGTAACCTCACCTAACCCTTTCTGGACATTAAGGGGAAATTTAGCATGGCCAATCCACCTAACTGGCACATCTTTAGGCTTTGGGAGGAAACTGGAGCACCCGGAGGAGACACGGGGGAAGGTGGAAACTCCACACAGTCACCCAAGCAGGAATTGAATTTGGGTCCCTAGCACCGTGAGGCAGCAGTGCTAACCACTGTGCCACAGGGCCACCAGGGTGTATCACATAAACTTTATTAAAACAGAAGAAAAAATATTTAAACTTCATTCCTAACACTAACAGATTACATGTAGTTTCTTAACCTTAACACACGAGTTCCAATTAAACAACACTTTAAGAGAACATGCAACTCTCATGCCACTTACACAGAGAAGCAAAGGCAATACTTGCATTTAGGAAGCAATTTTTCTTCCATTAACGGCATTCTTTCAGAAGCCTTTTCCAAAGCCTGCCTCGGTGGCAACTTTCTTGACCTATCTCGGTCGTTTATCAAAGCTTTCTCCTGTGTCTGTTCAGAACTACATTCTTTTTCACTCTCTCTAAGTTTCTTCCAACCCCTCAAACAAAGGTTCTCTGGGGTTTCCAGATTTGAACAAATCATCGTTATCTTGACTGTTTGATTGCCCACTCCCGTTTATACAAAAGAACAGAGCCTTGCTATTGATATGCAAATAACTTCCCATTGATGGACAAAGAGGCTATCAGACTCTGCAATGGGCTAATAGCTGGTAATACATCAGAGTTACAAAGAACAATGGATCTGGGGACTCCTGTGCATTCCCACTAATGAGTTTAAGTCTGAGCGGGACAATGTAACTCAGCAAAATGTGGCCGTATCCCTCTGACAGGTTTTTTTTCCCCTCAGTCTGTTTAACTCCTAAATTTCCTGCTACATCTTCAATATCATTTGTGCGGGTTAGGTGGATTGGCCATGATAAATTGCCCATAGTGTCCAAAATTGCCCTTAGTGTTGGGTGGGGTTACTGGGTAATGGGAATAGCTGGGGTTACTGGGTTATGGGGATAGGGTGGAGGTGTGGGCTTGGGTAGGGTGCTCTTTCTAAGAGCCAGTGCAGACTCGATGGGCCAAATGGCCTCCTTCTGCACTGTAAATTCTATGATTCTATGATCATTTCTGGACCCAAGTTCTTAATATTTTCCTCGCATAACAGACTGAAGGGACAATTTGTTAAAACAGACTATACTCATTGCCAGTGCATGATACTCGCATCAGAGGATTAGTTATGAGATAAGTCTGCTTACATTTCTGAGGTTTCATGAAGACGCCAATAGGCTTCACACAATACCCAGAAATAGAGTTTGATTGGAACATACTCTGAGGATTGTGTGGCACCTGGGAGGCAAAAAGAAATCAATATGTATAATCTGAGAACCTACAAAGATGTGCAGTTTAGCTGGATTGGCCATACTAAATCGCCCCTTAGTGTTCAAAGATTAGGTGGGGTTATGGGCACGGACCCCCCCCCCCCTCCCCCAATCTTCATGTCGCCATGCTCCGAATTAAACATCTGCCCCACCCATCCTTTCCTCAATCTTGTCTGATCCACCATCTTTAAATGTATCTCTTGTAGAAAATCCACATCTGCCTTCAGACATCTGGGGTGAAATTCTCCGTTATCGGCGGAAAGTCCGCCGATCGGCGCAAAAAACGGCGCAAATCCGACTTGCGTCACGTCGGAAAAATGGGTCGAATGTCTCCGGCCCAAAATGGGCTAGCAGCGACGTAACGGGATCCACGCTTGCGCAGTGGTTCACGCGTGCAGCGTCATACGCGCCGCACGGCGTGACGGCTCATAAGGCCGCGCTGCTCCCCCCCACCCGACCGGAACACCCGACTGGATGGCTGGCCGCCGCTCAGCCCCGAGGTACGAGTCACGGGATGTGGAGGCGCTCCTGGACGCGGTGGAGCAGAGGAGGGACGCCCTGTATCCCGGGCACGGCCGCAGAGTTGCCCCACGCCACAGCCGGCGTCTGTGGAGGGAAGTGGCAGAGGCCGTCACCGCTGCGGCCCTGACACCACGGACAGGCACCCAGTGCCACAAGAAGGTGAACGACCTTGTCAGAGCAGGCAGGGTGAGCCTCCCCATATCCCCCTCCCCCATATCCCCCCTACCCCATATCCCCCCCATATCCCCCATAGCCGCCTTCCCCCATATCCCCCCTGCCCCATATCCCCCCTCCCCCATATCCCCCTCCCCCATATCCCCCTTCCCCCATATCCCCCCTCCCCCATATCCCCCCTCCCCATATCCCCCCCCATATCCCCCCTTCCCCCATACCCCCCTCCCCCTATCCCCCCCATATCCCCCATATCCCCCATATCCCCCCTCCCCCATATCCCCCCTCCCCCATATCCCCCCTCCCCCATATCCCCCCTCCCCCATATCCCCCTCCCCATATCCCTGTTCCCCTATATCCCCCTCCCCCATATCCCCCCTCCCCCATATCCCCCCTCCCCCATATCCCCCTTCCCCCATATCCCCCCTCCCCATATCCCCCCTCCCCCATATCCCCCCTTCCCCCATATCCCCCCCTCCCCCATATCCCCCCTCCCCCATATCTCCCCTCCCCCATATCCCCCCCTCCACCATATCCCCCATATCCCCAAGTGAATCCAGCCCTAACCTTAATCTCTGCAATGCACGCGCAACTGATGGCGTGCATTCATATACCTGCCTAACAGTGTTGCCTTTTACCCCTGCCACCCCCCACCCACAGGATAAGCGCGCACACAACAATAGGGAGCATGTGAGGACTGGAGGAGGCCCCGCTGATGAGAGGCCACTGACCGAACACGAGGAAAGGGCCCTGGAACTGGCTGGCGGACCTGACGACCGGGAGGTTGCTGATGCAGAGGTTGGGGGCGTAGTAGCAAGTGAGCCACCGACAGCCCGACCCCATATCCCCCCTCCCCTATATCCCCCTCCCCCATATCACCTGATCACTGCCTTATGTCTAACCATGCATGCTTCATTGTGTATCGCAGGACCAAACGTCCAGGCACCCATCCCCGCAGATGCAGACCGCCCGCAGGATGCCCCTCGGAGGCCACGGGAGACAGAGAGACCCGCACCCTCCAGCATGCGACGCCCGCAGGATGCCCCTCGGAGGCCACGGGAGACGGAGAGACCCGGACCCTCCAGCATGCGACGCCCGCAGGATGCCCCTCGCACACCACGGGAGACGGAGAGACACGGACCCTCCAGCATGCGACGCCCGCAGGATGCCCCTCGGAGGCCACGGGAGGCGGAGAGACCCGGACCCTCCAGCATGCGACGCCCGCAGGATGCCCCTCGCACACCACGGGAGACGGAGAGACACGGACCCTCCAGCATGCGACGCCCGCAGGATGCCCCTCGCACACCACGGGAGACGGAGAGACCCGGAGCAACAGGGAGACGACACCCCCGTCACGTGCGGGAGCGACCACCCACGACGAGGGGGGCAGCCACAGGCCCCCGTCCCATCCGAGCCAGGACACCACTACCCAGGACACCACTATCCAGGACACCACTACCCAGGACACCACTACCCAGGACACCACTACCCGGGACACCACTACCCGGGACAGCACTGCCCAGGACACCCCTACCCGGGACAGCACTACCCAGGAAGACAAAATACCGGACAGTGACTCAGAGTGGATGGGTGGAGACGGACCCCCACCCCAAAGTGCCATGGACTCAGAGTGGGACGAAGAGCACGACACAACGCCACTGCTGTCACCAGCACCCTCCACCATCGCAGAAACACTCACCTCGGTTGGGCACTTTAGTGATGAGGCGTCTGCTACACTCACTGGTGCGCACAACACAGCCATCCCGGTACAGCAGGTGGAGGTAGGAGCAGCAGAGGAGCCGGGCGGTCGGAGGGCAGCCCAGCCCAAGCGAACATCTGCCGCCCAGATGGTTCCCGGGTTCCTGGAGTTACCACACCCACACATACATCCGATGCAACCACCGACCCGGAGACGAGCGAAGAGGGTGACGGCCGGCTTGCGGCGGCTGCAGTCGCAGGTGGAGGAGTCCACCCGCGTCCAGGAGCTGGGAGTGGTGCCGGTCATGCGTGCCACCCAGGCTGACAC
This sequence comes from Scyliorhinus torazame, assembly GCF_047496885.1. Taxonomy (NCBI): domain Eukaryota; kingdom Metazoa; phylum Chordata; class Chondrichthyes; order Carcharhiniformes; family Scyliorhinidae; genus Scyliorhinus; species Scyliorhinus torazame. The sequence goes on from NC_092707.1 coordinate 210,331,100, forward strand.
CGCACGGGTGGCGTCCACGGTGGAGGCAATGGGTGCGACGGTGTCAGACATGGGGAACGGTTTGCGAGGCCTGGGGCTTTCCGTGCAGGCGGCGTCTGTGGCCCAGGACATGGCTGCCCTCTCACAGGAGGCCATGAGCCAGTGCCAGCGCCAGATGGCAGAGGCGCTCAACGCCATAGCCCAGTCTCTGCAGGCCATGGCCAAGTCTCAGCAGGCCATGGCCCAGTCTCAGCAGGCCATGGCCCAGTCTCTGCAGGCCATCGCTGAGGGCATCGGCGCCAGTGGCCATGTGCGAGCCGGCGTCGCACTGTCACAGACAGGGTTTGCCAACCCCCTGGGCTCCATGGCTGCAAACCTGCAGACCCCTGTCGATACCAGCACGGGCCTCCAGGACTGGCAGCGCCAGATGTCGGGGGGGCGTCGGATGGCCAGTTCGTTCGCATCCCCCACCCATGTAGAGGCCTGGGGGCCATCGGGCACCCCGAGGGAGGAGGAGGTGGTGTGGTCCGTCCCGGCTCCCCCTGTAGGGGAGGTCCCGGTACACCGCGACACCTCGGACTCCCCCCCTTCCATCCCAGGTGCATCGGGTGGGCAATGGGCAGGACAGGCTGGCAGCTCGCCATCCCAGTCACCCGGGCCGCAGCCTGGCCCATCTAGGCCAGGACCCCCCAGGAAACGGCCACCAAAGGGATCCAGTGTCAGAGGGCAGGAATCACAGGAGTCCACCTCCAGTTCTGCTGTACCGTCTGGGGAACCACGTAGACGTAGTCAAAGGGCCCGTAAGGCCAAACAATTAGACACTGAGTAAGTTGGCACGGGTGCAGGGCACAGATGAGTTTTAGGAGCTAGGGCACGTGCATGAACTCCTTTGGTTATTAAAGTCAATGTTACCCCTACAGAAGCTGCCTTTGTGCTCTGTCCAAAGCGTGCGGTGGTGTCATGTACGTTGAGCGCAAGTGTATGAGTGAGGGTGGTCTTACCTCAGCCCCAGGTGAGTCTGCCCCCTTCCCCCTGGGCCGCCATCAACATCCCCGGGCAGAGGACGGGACCGTGCGCTGCAGTGTCACAGCCGCATGCAGGGATGGTCCGGGTGGATGGTGGTACTGTGGCCATGGGTCAGACATAGTCCAACGATGTAGAGCCAGGAGCTCACCGCAGGGCGGGTTGTCATCATCCTCCATGGCCTGCAATAGACACGCGTCCATCCGCAACTGTGTGAGCCCGGCCCGTTGTGCCGCAGGTGGATCGGCAATAGGGGGGGTTGGTGTGCATGCGGGTGGGGTGGGTGGGGTTGGGGAGGGGGGTGAGGGTGCTGGGTGGGTGGATGGGTGGGGGGTGTGGGTGGTCGGCTGTTGCCATGGTGTGCGGTCTGTGGCCATACTACCCGATTCCCACGCCCATCTAGTCAGTGAAGCGGGCGGCTATCAGTCTGTCCCGTGCCCGCTGGGCCAGCCGGTAACGGTGGACAGCCACCCGCCTGTGTCTACCCTGTGTGCCCTGACCATTACCCCCATCCCCCGCATCTGGGGAGGACTGCGCCTCCTCCTGCTGCTCCTCCACTCCGCCCTCCTCTGCCTGCGGCACATCGCCCCTCTGCTGGGCTATGTTGTGCAGGACGCAGCACACCACAATGATGCGGCCGTCCCTATCTGACCGATACTGGAGGGCCAGGCACCTGAAACGCATCTTCAGCACGCCAAAGCACCTCTCTATCACTCCCCTTGTCGCTACATGGGCATCATTGTAGCGGTTCTCCGCCTCATTGCGTGGCCTCCGTATAGGCGTCATCAGCCACGATCGCAATGGGTAGCCCCTGTCGCCCAGCAACCAGCCCCTCAGCCGGGGATGGCGTCCCTCGTACATGCCGGGGATGGATGACCGCGACAACACGTATGAGTCGTGTACACTGCCTGGGTAATGGGCGCAGACTTGCAGGATCATCATGCGGTGGTCGCAGACCACCTGTATGTTCATCGAATAGGTCCCCTTCCTATTGGTGAACACGGCCCTGTTATCTGCAGGTGGCCGCACGGCGACGTGCATCCCATCGATCGCGCCCTGGACCATGGGGAACCCGGCCATGGCAGAGAAGCCCACGGCCCGGGCATCTTGGCTGGCCCGGTCCACGGGGAAGCGGATGTAGCGGTGTGCCATGGCATATAGGGCATCTGTCACTGCCCGGATGCACTGATGCACCAATGTCTGCAATATGCCGGACAGGTCCCCACTCGGTGCCTGGAATGACCCCGTTGCATAAAAGTTCAGGGCCACCGTAACCTTGACGGACACGGGGAGAGGGTGTCCCCCGCCAGTGCCACGCGGTGACAGGTGTGCCAGCAGATGGCAGATGTGTGCCACGGTTTCCCGCCTCATCCGGAGTCTCCTCCTGCATTCCCGATCCGTGAGGTTCTGGTATGACTGCCGGGGCCGGTACACACGGGGCGCCCTCGGGTGCCTCCGTTGCCGTGGGGCCGCGACATCCTCCTCCCCCTCATCGTCCTGTCGGTCAGGTGTCCCTCCAGCCTGGGCGGCTGCCGCCTGTCCCTCTGCGGCAGCCTGCGCCGCCTCTCTGGCACGCTCCTCCTCCTCCTCCTCCTCCTCCTCCTCATCCAGGGCAACATAGACATGAGCGGCTGCCGCCACGGCGGCCAACATCGCTGGATGATCGGAAAACATGATGGCCTGGTGGGGGGGAGGGGAACGACGACATGTCATCATTGCCCATATCCCCTCCTCCCCCCAGCCAGGTGGCATGGACCGCATGGAGGCTGGTACCTGGCCAGGTGGACCAACTCACTTGCCCTCGCATCCCCCTCCCCGGCACGGACCCCCCATCCCTCTCCCCGGCACGGACCTCCCCCATCCCCCTCCCCGGCACGGACCCCCCCCCCCCCCAACCTCCACCCCGGCACGGACCCCCCCCCAACCTCCACCCCGGCACGGACCCCCCCCCCCAACCTCCACCCCGGCACGGACCCCCCCCCCATCCCCCTCCCCGGCACGGACCCCCTCCCGGCATTCCCCCGGAGCCCAGCCTACTCTAACCCCCCCCCCCCCCCCGGCCGCACACACACACACACACACAACCTCTCCTCACGCATTCAGACTGCGGCCACGCCATCGCCTGCCCAGAGCCAACCCCCCAGGCCGTCACTCACCTCCACGCTGGTCGGCGTGAACCTGGAGCACAGGGTCACGCCGATGAAAAGGAGGTTTAATTTACGTCGACGTGAACGGCCATCACGTCGACGGGACTTCGGCCCATCCGGAAGGGAGAATATCAGCAGGCCGAAAATCGGTTGCCTTGCGCAGACCCGTGACATTCTCCGACGGCAGCGGCGACATTAACGCCCCGCCGACTTTTCTCCCTTCGGAGACTTCGGCAACCGGCGGGGGCGGGATTCACGGCGGCCAACGGCCATTCTCCGACCCGCTGTGGGGTCGGAGAATGACGCCCCTGAGGTGCGCAAACACATGTGACTGACTGGCCCATGCAGCCCCCTCACATACTACGTGACTAGCCTGGATGGTGGGCACCACGTTCCCTTCCCCTGTTGATCAACCATATCCCTTTTTGGGTCAGCCCTCGGCCCATGTTACATGACCCTCCAGGCCCACCCTTGGATGTCCACGTCATCACTCCCTTTCTGACTGCGTCACACCAACCACACACTTGTCAGCATCCCCGTCCCCCTCCCTCAAACAAAATAACAACCCCATCCTTCCCCATACCAACTATCTGACCAACCCCTACTGTGCTCCCATTAACTAGCCCATCCAGCTAGCCCAAGGCCTCGAAATTTCCGATCTCCTGATTCCCCTCCCCTCCATTCACACTCCCTCAAGAAACAAAGAAACAGAAAAAAGGTGCACTCGCCCTTGATGCTCCCCAAGCACCCCGCCACCAAGCCCAACAAAACATTTCAAAGGAGAAACAGCTCTCCAAAAACAACCAAAACAAAACAGTGCCTCACACCTCCTCAAATGTTTAATGCCCTCCTTCTACTGCAAATCCCTTGTCCCTCAAAAACTCCATCGCCTCCTCTGGCGTACCAAAATAGTATTTCCGATTCTGGAAAGTCACCCAGAGACGGCGGGCCAAGTACAGCACTCCAAACTTCATTCCCTTCTTGAAGAGGGCAGCCCTGACCTGATAAAACCCGGCCCTCCCTTTCGCCAGTTCTGCGCCCTGGGCTTGGTACACCCGCAGCTCGTTCTCCTCCCAGGTGCATTTCCTCGTCTGCCTCACCCACTGAAGAATTTTGGGCGGGATTCTTCATCTCTGAGACTCAGTGTTTACACCAACGCAGAACTCATGGACCTTCACGACAGAAATTGCTGTCACACCTGGACCGATTCCATTACTATTTCCAAGCCCTATTTCCATAAGGGCCTAGCACCAGCGCCACGTGGAACACAATAGATTCTAATGAGAAACGCTGGCAGATTCACCAGATTGGCGATTAGGAGGCTAGTAAACTGCAGCTGCATATACATACTTCACTTCACAGTGAAACCCCGTTTCACCGACGCCCATCTGGAGACCCTCCTAGACACCATGGAGGAGAGGAGGGTGACCCTATACCCCGGCCTGGGAAGGAGGCTGCCAGCTGCTGCCGTTCGTAGTGCCTGGGCGCAGGTGGCAGAACTGGTCAGCGCCACCAGCAACAACATCTGGACCGGACAGCAGTGCCCGAAGAAACTGCACGTTCTCCTCAGGGCGGCCAAGGTGAGTTGGCATCACTGTGCCCCTCGCACCAACCCCCTGCCCACACACCCATAGCCCTACCACCCCCCCAAACCCTGCCTCACATGCCGGCACCCATACCGGCTGCCATGGGCGGGTGACAGGTCACTGAGGCCACCAGCTGCTCACCCCATGGGCTGTGTGAGTCAGACTGTCTAACACTGTTGCCTTCTGTTTCTCCCCCCCCCCCCCCAGCTCCCAGGAGAAGGCAGCGCACAACAGCCGGGAGCGGGAGAGGACAAGAGGGGGACCACCAGACTATGGCCGAGCTGAGGGCCCTGGATGTGGTTGGCGGCCCGGAGAAACGGGAGGTTGCCGAGGTCGGCTGCGGGCATGGATGTGAGACCCCGCTTAGTTGGGGTTCCCCATGACAAGCGCGCCAACCCCCCCCCCCACAGCACCTTCACCCGACAGCACCCTCACCCCTATATCACCCTCACCCTACACCACCCACACCCCTACCCTCATTCCCACATTACCATCACCCTACATTACCCCACCCCCCCACCCTACATAACCCTCACCCCCATACCACCCCCACCACACACGCCCCCCCCCCCCCCCCCCTCCCCCACCACCCCCACTCCCTCCCGGCCTACAGTCTAATCTGGCATCTTGTTTTGTGTCTCACAGGACTTGCTGGGGATGGAGCGGGTCCACCTGGCGTCTTCCGCCCCCAGCCAGTGCCTTGGCCGGAGCTCCCCCATGATCTGGGCATCAATGCCGAGAGCAGCTCGGACACCAGCCATCCGCCCGAGATTCAGGAGACCCCAGAGCTCATGGTGGTGGATGACAGGGATTTTCCGTCACAGCTGTCTCCAACACCCTCTACCATCCCAAAGACACTCACCTCAGTTGGGCACGTTAGTGAAGAGGCGCCTAGGACAGCAAGGTAGCCCAGTGGTTAGCACAGTTGCTTCACAGCTCAAGGGTCCCAGGTTCGATTCCCGGTTTGATTCCCTGTCTGTGCGGAGTCTGCACGTTCTCCCCATGTCTGTGTGGGTTTCCTCCAGGTGTTCCGGTTTCCTCCCACAGTCCAAAGATGAGCAGGTTAGGTGGATTGGCCGTGATAAATTGCCCTTAGTGTTCGAAGAAAAAGGTTAGGTGAGTTACTGAGTACTGAGTTACGGGGATAGGTTGGAGATGTGGGCTTAAGTGGGGTGCACTTTCCAAGGGCCGGTGCAGACTCGATGGGCTGAATGGCCTCCTTCTGCACTGTAAATTCTATGATTCTATGACACACTCTGGTGCTCATCACACAGTTGACCTGGTACAGCAGGTGGAGGTAGAAACACCCGAAGGGGCGGACAGTCGGAGAGCAGGCAGATCCCAGGGACTAGCTGCCGTCCAGATTGGTCTCAAGCTTCTGGAACAAACAATCCCATCCATAGTGGAGATGCAGTTACAGAGCCAGGGATTGCATGAGGGATTGTCGGCGAGCACCAGCACCTGCAGGTGCAGCTGGAGGACTCCCACCGGCAGCAAGTGTTGATGACAATGCGTGCCACCCAGGTCAACACAGCAAATGTGGCATCCACGTTGGAGGCATTGGGGCGACGGTTTTGGCTATGGATCAGCATGTGGTAAAAGAGGGGGAGGGGTGGCATTGTTAGTCAAGGACAGTATTACGGTGGCAGAAAGGACGTTTGATGAGGACTCGTCTACTGAGATAGTATGGGCTGAGGTTAGAAACAGGAAAGGAGAGGTCACCCTGTTAGGGGTTTTCTATAGGCCTCCGAAAAGTTCCAGAGATGTAGAGGAAAGGATTGCAAAGATGATTCTGGATAGGAGCGAAAGCAACAGGGTAGTTGTTATGGGGGTCTTTAACTTTCCAAATATTGACTGGAAACGCTATAGTTCGAGTACTTTAGATGGGTCCGTTTTTGTCCAATGTGTGAAGGAGGGTTTCCTGACACAGTATGTAAATAGGCCAACGAGAGGCGAGGCCATATTGGATTTGGTACTGGGTAATGAACCAGGACAGGTGTTAGATTTGGAGGCAGTCACAAAGTGAAGACTATCACTTTGGTGATAGTGACCACAATTTGATTACGTTTACTTTAGTGATGGAAAGGGATAGGTATATACCGCAGGGCAAGAGTTATATCTGGGGGAAAGGCAATTATGATGCAATGAGGCAAGACTTAGGATGCATCGGATGGAGAGGAAACCTGCAGGGGATGGACACAATGGAAATGTGGAGCTTGTTCAAGGAACAGCTACTGCGTGTCCTTGATAAGTATGTACCTGTCAGGCAGGGAGGAAATGGTCGAGCAAGGGAACCGTGGTTTACTAAAGCAGTCGAAACACTTGTCAAGAGGAAGAAGGAGGCTTATGTAAAGGTGAGACATGAAGGTTCAGTTAGGTCGCTCGAGAGTCACAAGTTAGCTATGAAGGACCTAAGGAGAGAACTAAGAAGAGCCAGGAGGGGACATGAGAAGTCTTTGGCAGGTAGGATCAAGGATAACCCTAAAGCTTTCTGTCGATATGTCAGGAATAAACGAATGACTAGCGTAAGAGTAGGACCAGTCAAGGACAGTAGTGGGAAGTTGTGCTTGGAAGTTGTGTCTAACGAGTAGATAGGAGAGGTGCTAAATGAATATTTTTCGTCATTATTCACACAGGAAAAAGACAATGTTGTTGAGGATAAAACTGAGATTCAGGCTACTAGACTAGAAGGGCTTGAGGTTCATAAGGAGGAGGTGTTAGCAATTCTGGAAAGTGTGAAAATAGATAAGTCCCCTGGGCCAGATGGGATATATCCTAGGATTCTCTGGGAAGCTAGGGAGGAGATTGCTGAGCCTTTGCCTTTGATCTTTAAGTCATCTTTGTCTACAGGAATAGTGCCAGAAGACTGGAGGATAGCAAATGTTGTCCCCTTGTTCAAGAAGGGGAGTAGAGACAACCCCGGTAACTATAGATCAGTGAGCCTTACTTCTGTTGTGGGCAAAATCTTGGAAAGGTTTATAAGAGATAGGGGGCGAAATTCTCCCGAAACGGCGCGATGTCCGCCGACTGGCGCCCAAAACGGCACCAATCAGACGGACATCGCGCCGCCCCAAAGGTGCGGAACGCTCCGCATCTTTGGGGGCCGAGCCCCAACATTGAGGGGCTAGGCCGACGACGGAGGAATTTCCGCCCCGCCAACTGGCGGAAACGGCCTTTGTTGCCCCGCCAGCTGGCGCGGAAATGACATCCCCGGGCGGCGCATGCGCGGGAGTGTCAGCGGCCGCTGACAGTTTCCCACGCATGTACAGTGGAGGGAGTCTCTTCCGCCTCCGCCATGGTGGAGACCGTGGCGGAGGCGGAAGGGAAAGAGTGCCCCCACGGCACAGGCCCGCCCGCGGATCGGTGGTCCCCGATCGCGGGCCAGGCCACCGTGGGGGCACCCCCGGGGCCAGATCGCCCCGCGCCCCTCCCAGGACCCCGGAGCCCGCCCACGCCGCCTTGTCCCGCCGTTCAAAAGGTAGTTTAATCCACGCCTGCGGGACAGGCAATTTATCGGCGGGACTTCGGTCCATCCGGGCCGGGGAATCGAGCGGGTGGGCCCGCCAACCGGCGCGGCCCGATTCCCGCCCCTGCCGAATATCCGGGACCGGAGACTTTGGCAACCGGCGGGGGCGGGATTCACGGCAGCCCCGAGCGATTCTCCAACCCGGGGGGTCGGAGAATGACGCCCCTGATGTATAATCATCTGGAAAGGAATAATTTGATTAGAGATAGTCAACATGGTTTTGTGAAGGGTAGGTCGTGCCTCACAAACCTTATTGAGTTCTTTGAGAAGGTGACCAAACAGGTGGATGAGGGTAAAGCAGTTGATGTGGTGTATATGGATTTCAGTAAAGCGTTTGATAAGGTTCCCCATGGTAGGCTACTGCAGAAAATACGGAGGCATGGGATTCAGGGTGATTTAGCAGTTTGGATCAGAAATTGGCTAGCTGGAAGAAGACAAAGGGTGGTGGTTGATGGGAAGTGTTCAGACTGGAGTCCAGTTACTAGTGGTGTACCACAAGGATCTGTTTTGGGGCCACTGCTGTTTGTCATTTTTATAAATGACCTGGAGGAGGGCGTAGAAGGATGGGTGAGTAAATTTGCAGATGACACTAAAGTCGGTGGAGTTGTGGACAGTGCGGAAGGATGTTACAAGTTACAGAGGGACATAGATAAGCTGCAGCGCTGGGCTGAGAGGTGGCAAATGGAGTTTAATGCAGAAAAGTGTGAGATGATTCATTTTGGAAGGAATAACAGGAAGGCAGAGTACTGGGCTAATGGTAAGATTCTTGGCAGTGTGGATGAGCAGAGAGATCTCGGTGTCCATGTACATAGATCCCTAAAAGTTGCCACTCAGGTTGAGAGGGTTGTGTGTGTTAGCTTTTATTGGTAGAGGGATTGAGTTTAGGAGCCATGAGGTCATGTTGCAGCTGTACAAAACTCTGGTGCGGCCGCATCTGGAGTATTGCGTGCAATTCTGGTCGCCGCATTATAGGAAGGAAGGATTATAGGAAAGGGTGCAGAGGCGATTTACCAGAATGTTGCCTGGTATGGAGGGAAGATCTTATGAGGAAAGGCTGAGGGACTTGAGGCTGTTTTCGTTAGAGAGAAGAAGGTTAAGAGGTGACTTAATTGAGGCATACAAGATGATCAGAGGATTGGATAGGGTGGACAGTGAGAGCCTTTTTCCTCGGATGGTGATGTCCTGCACGAGGGGACATAGCTTTAAATTGAAGGGAGATAGATATAAGACAGATGTCAGGGGTAGGTTCTTTACTCAGAGAGTAGTAAGGGCGTGGAATGCCCTGCCTGCAACAGTAGTGGACTCGCCAACACTAAGGGCATTCAAATGGTCATTGGATAGACATATGGACGATAAGGGAATAGTGTAGATGGGCTTTAGAGTGGTTTCACAGGTCGGCGCAACATCGAGGGCCAAAGGGCCTGTACTGAGCTGTAATGTTCTATGTTGTATGTTCTATGTCTAAGGCCTGTGGCATTCTGTGCAGGTGGGGACCGAAGCCCAAAATGGGGTTTCCGCCTCACAGGCGATCACGTCTCAGAGCCACCTGGAATTCACAGTGACGCTCCTGAGCGTGGCCCAGTCACAGCAGGCCATGCCTGGGAATGTCGGCGGCATTGCCCAGGTGCTGACCGGCGTGTCGACAAAACAGAGGGAAGTGGCCCAGTCCCAGACTCGTTATGGTAGCACAGTGGTTCGCACTTTTTACTTCACAGCTTCAGGGCCCCAGGTTTGATTCCCCGCTGGGTCACTGTCTGTGCGGAGTCTGCACTTTCTCCCCGTGTCTGCGTGGGTTTTATCCGGGTGCTTCGGTTTCTTCCCACAGTCCAAAGACGTGCAGGTTAGGTGGATTGACCATGATCAATTGTCCCTTAGTGTCCAAAAAGGTTAGGAGGAGTTATCGGGTTACGGGGGTAGGGTGGAGGTTTAGGCCTAGGTAGGGTGCTCTTTCCAAGGGCCGGTGCAGACTGGATAGGCCGAATGGCCTCCTTCTGAACTGTAAATTCTGTGATATGATTCCATGATTCAGAGGGAGATGGCCCAGTCCCAGAGGGAGGTGGTACAGTCACTGGCTCATGTGACACAAACCCAGAAGGTTGGGGCAGTCACAGCATGATCTGGTGCAGTCCCAGACAGAGATGGTCCACTCCTTGTGCTTCATGGCCAAGCGCGTGCAGACCCTATTGAGACCAGGGCGGACCTCTAGGACTGGCAGTGCCAGGTGGCGGGGTGCCTCAGGGGATAGCTCCACTTGCACCCCTGTCCCATGGAGTAGCCTGGGGCCATTGGGAGGAGGCCTGTGCCGGAACACTGCAGCACCTCGGACTCACCCCCTCCTGTCCCTGGTGCATGTGGTGGGCAGAGTGGGGCAGCACCACACCACCCGGAACACCCGAGCAGCAGCCGGGACCACCCAGACCTGGCCGCCCCAGGAAACGCCCACTGATGGGGCCCCAGGTCACAGGGCAAGAATCACAGCAGGCCGCCTCCAGTCCTGCTGTACCAACTGGGGAACTACCTAGATGTAGCGTTAGGGCCCGTAAGGTCAGAGCGCTATGCACTAGTTAAGTTGGCATGAGTGCAGGGCAGTTTAGTTCTAGGGGCTCGGGCACAAATCTATTAATATTTGTTCACATTAAACACCTGATTCCACCGTTGCAACTTTTCTAGGTGCTCTGCCTGATGGTTGTGAGGGATGGGCTGGTCTGGGCTGGCGGGGGGGGGGGGGGTGGGGGGGCTGAGGGCAGAGGGCGGAGATGGGCAGGATGGATTATCCCCACCACCGCCACCCCAGGGACTTGATGCGACCATGTGATGGAATGGCCAGCTCGCATGCAGGGGTCACCCAGGTGGAAGATGCTACCATGGGCATGCAGGTAAAATCACACTGCCACGCCACCCAATCAGGCCCCACGCCTGTTATCCCACCACGAGGAGGTAGGAGTGGAATATTCTGGCCCGGAATTTACACACACACAGTAACCTCTCCTTTTTGATGCTCATTTATTAGTATTATGAAGCTGCAACATTACAATTTGATTACAATCTTTTTGGCAAATCCTAATATGTGAGAGTTAGAAATCATGGTGTAATATCAGCAGAGAGAGAGAGAACACAATCAATAATAATCACAAATCAGTCCAGTTACAACCGAGAACAGAATCCACTTTTACTAACGTGAATTTCTCACAGTCTGACTGCCCCTCGGCCGCACTCACATTAGAATCTTTTATAGTCTCTGTGTGGGAGACAGCTCTGAAGCAGCAAACTCCCTCTGTCACCTCTGGTGCACCTTGTAACTGGGATACAGAACTAATCTCATCAGGGATTTTAAAATGGGCACCAGTGGAGTAATTGAGGGGAATGTGAGGATAAGTAGGTGGACTTGTTGTTTCTGAGCCGTTTGAGAGATTCTCTGGGTTTTAATCGGGGAGGAAGGTGAGAAACTAAAAGATCCCAGTGAATAATCCCTGATCCAAATATAATCAATCCTGTGACAAATTTCCATTTATTCCAGTTTAAGCTTCATTGCTGGTGATTCCTGATCCTATTATGATAGAAAAAAAAAATCGCAATGCAATAATCTATTCATACAATTTAATGGCAATTTCTGCCCTGAAGTGTGTTCCTTCCCATGCTTTAACCCACTATTTGTTGACCTGTGCAATCATTATTGTTCTTAATATGCACAGTTCCCTTTGCAATGAACCTTACACTTGCCCAGCTGATGATATTCCCCCCAGCACAGTGAAGGCCCTGACTTATAGTCTTTACTTCGCAGGCTTTTAAAGCATGGTCCCACATATTAACATCCGTTATCTCCCCAACAAAAGACTGCACTGTATCAAATCCGCCCCTAACCTTATCCTGTTCCTGACCCAGGATAATTGCACCTCCACCATGCACAAATGCCTTTTGGATTCGTTTCTGCAGCGTTCGTTCCCCATTCACCCAGACCGTTACCAGGTGGCTCCTGGCCTCCCAGGTCACACAGGTGTGTCTCAGCAGTGCATTCATTTCTGGGAGGGAAAATCTAACTTCCAGTTTGCCGAGATACAGAACAAGTCTTCCATGATTTCCTTGCCAGATCAACAATTCGTTAGCGTCATGTGACGTCGCATAGGAGAACAACACATAGTTGCTGGATGCTTCAGAAGCTGCCCTCAGGCAGACAGTAAAAGCTGACAAATTGGGACAGCGCCGTGGTATCAGCTCGACATAACTATCCCCGGATTGCTTGGGAAATATCACTGACCTCCCCGCAAGACCTGTAAAATGAAGAGTTTAGATTTTTGTTAGAAGGCTATTTGAATAGGAAAAAAGTCACAAGGAACACACTGAGAAAGGAGATTTAACATTGAAAACATGGCAGTCTTGCTTGCATGAAGGGATTGCGCTTCACAAATTCGTGCCTGGCTGTAGAGTGAAGTATAGACATTTTTGATTTCAGAAACGTGGGTGTACAGTTTACACACAACCAAGTAATAATGACCCCATCATCTACTCTACCCTGCGGAACTGCTGCAGTTAGTCACCTCCAACGAACACTATGCTTCGGGATGACTCCAACCAGTGGAGAGTTTTTCCTCACTTCAATTCCTATTGAGTCTAGTTTTGCTGGGGCTGCTTGATGACACCCTCGGGTCAAATGATGCCTTGGTGTTAAGTGTCGTCACTCAACTCATCTTAATCTGTGCTACCTCTTCCTCAGTCTACACTTGTAGAAGTGGCTGTTAACTCCCAGGGTAACTTTTCCCAAGATTACTTTTGCCCTAGAAGTTTCACATTATAGAGGTTAAACTGGTTTGTAGCTGCAGGGTTTATTTTTTGAATAAGCATAGCATTTTCATTGCCTCCCCGAACAGGCGCCGGAATATGGCGACTAGGGGCTTTTCACAGTAACTTCATTTGAAGCCTACTTGTGACAATAAGCGATTTTCATTTCATTTAATTTCCCCAGTCGTCTGGCACCCTATCAGTATCCAAGGAGATTTGGAAGATTGTGGTCCGTTTCTACCCTTCCTTCACTCAGTAACTTAGATCATCTCCCATCCAGACTGGGGGCTTAGCTACTTCAGTAGTCATAGAGGGGTCTGGAAAGGAGAACTAAAAATGAATGGTTTGGTAATCGCTTTATCGCGTCTACACAGCTGGGGCGACGCTGTATTCAGCTCCTAATGTCTTGAGTGAATAATCCAGTTGATGGGTATTCGCCCCTCAGCGGGGAGCTCATGCACCATGGGGCTCACAGGGAGATGCACCGGGTCATCCCCATACTCACCAGGCCCCTGTTCCCCAGTTTTCTTCCCATTGGCCAGGGTTCGCGCGCTCCCACACAAGGGCCCCAAGTGGGGGGTCACATGGCCCACAAACACCCCTAAAGGGGCCACACTACCACAGTGGACTTCAAACCTGAGTCTAAATGGTGAGGATATTGAACGATGGAGAGGAAGAAACACAGTTCCTGTCCTTCATTCATTAATATTTGTTCAGAAATCTGACCATTGGCTAGGAGAAGGAAGCTGACTGACTCTCACTCAGACTCCTTACCCCAGACACTTAGGCCATTAGCTGAATCAGCAGAGACTAGGGATGGAACCTGGGATCATGCTGCCCTGTGCGGGGCTCAGTACCGTGAGCCTAGGGTATACTCTGAATGCTGTTTGCACTCTGTAACCTGTGTATTACAGCACTATTGCAGACATACCTGTATCTGCACATGCAGGCACTGGCTGGTAAACACACGTCACAAGCACAAAGAGAATGAAGGTTTTCATCTTGTGTCCAACCTGTAAAATATAAACAATCACTGAGTAAATTCATTTCATTTGGCCCTGTTATAGATCCATTGAAAATCAGAATCACCGCCCAGTTTGAGGTTTTCTCCTAACACACAAACAATCCCTCCCAGTACTCACTGCAATTCTTGTCCAGAGGTGAATCCAATAACCTGTGTTGAGGACTTGCTCTAATTTATACTCTGCTGAGCTCACTCACAGCCAATTGCATTGAAGTCAATAAGGAGGCGGAGCTAACACCGCTGTCCCTCCAAACAAGTACTTTCTGACATCACCACATTTTTACACAGGTCACAAGATCATTAGGATGAGGGTGTCGGGCAACATGGTGGCGCAGTGGTTAGCACTGCTGCCTCACGGCACCGAGGACCCAGGTTCGATCCCCGCCCCGGGTCACTGTCCATGTGAAGTTTGCACATTCTCCCCGTGTTTGCGTGGGTCTCACCCCCACAACCCAAAGATGTGCAGGCTAGGTGAATTGGTCACACTAAATTGCCCCTTAATTGGAAAAAAGAATTGGGTACTCTAAATTTACTTTAAAAATGGATGAGGGGGTCCATTTGGTCCATCTTACTTCCTCTGTCGAGAAAGATAAAGTTTCACCCTCCCCACCCGATTCTTCCTGCAATGATTGGCGTTATTTCTCCACATCTATTCTTTCTGTCCGTCTGCCCCATGTGTCGCTGTCTCTTTCCTGATCTCAGTTGGAAATTTCCCGCCTACTAGATTGCCGCTCCCTTTGCACCAACAGAACCACGGAAATTCGGAACTCCGGATGACCGTTGTGGGGACAGGCATTGAAGGGCTTGATTGTATGTAAGAGAATTGGAGTTTTAAATGAAATATTTCATTGGCATTTAGCCTGTAACATTTAACTTCATGTTAATGAGGAGCACATTAATAATTCCACAATAAAACAGAGACTCACAAAGTATGAACTTGCATTTATCCAGTGCCTCCTGACCTCAGGAGCTAATGAACTAAAAAAATACTTTTGTAAAGTGGGGACACTTCTCAGTCACTTTGTGCATGGCAAAATCCCACAAACAACAATAAGCTAGTAATCAGATTCTCCATTCTAGTGATGTTGTTTGAGGGCTAACTTTTGGCTTGTCGAACACCTTGGGAATGGGTCACTCTGCTGTACAGTATACTCCACAGTACAAAATGCTCTCCATTCGGGATACTCTCCAGCAGGGGACAGTCTCCAGTGCAGGACAGTTCCTGGTACAGGACTTTGGAACATGGTCAGGAAACATTGGTTGAATGTTGACAGTGAGGGAGTGGAAAGATATCAAAGTTATATTCTTGCAGATGAGATGAACTGACTTCATTTGTTCTTTGATCCAGGAATTCTGGCCAAGAGTCTGGGAGAACTTGCTTTTCTCGGAATAGTGCCAAATATGGAAAACACTGGAAAATGCAAAAGAGGCAGCAAATGATGTCCAGTTGATAAGCACATCGATAGAAAATTATTTTTGTGTGGACGCGGAAAGGCAACTATCAAATAGTCCTGTGACTGGTTAACTTTAATTGACTTAAACAGCTGAAGTCAAAGAGAACAATCACAAGTGTTTGTACTTTGGCTTCAAACATAATTTTGTTCATTATTGTGTCAAATGTATGGAGGGGCTACAGCAAAGTAGTGGTAACTATGCCACTAATGTTAACCAGGCAGCAGCATTAACCAGGTTGCCAGTGGTTACCAGATCAGCAATGTTAACCAGGTATGCAGTGGGAATTATGTTAATAGTGTTAACCAGGTCAGATGTATTAACCAGGCAAGCAGTGAGAACTATGTCAGCAGTGCTAACCAGAACAACAGTGTTAACCAGGTCAGCAGAGTTAACCAGTGTGGTAGTATGCATTAGGGGTCATGTGGGACTGTGAAGCCGTGATGTAATTGGCTGACAGATCCCGGGTCCTGGTTGGCTGTTGACCTCTAGCTCCGCCCTGAAGGCGGAGTATAAGAACCTGGAGTCCTCCCCCACAGGCCAGTCAGCTACTGAACTGCGGGGAACAAGTCATGCTTAATAAAGCCTCATCGACTTCATCTCTATTCGTCTCTCGTGAGTCTTTGTGCGCTACAATTTATTAAGCGTGCTTAAAAGAACTATGGAGCTCAGGATCATCCCGGAATGCCTGAGGATCAGCCCCAACGCAGTGAACTCAGCAGCAGTTTTCAAACACTGGCAGACTTGTTTCGAGGCCTACCTCAGAACGGCCCCCGGCCGGGTCACAGAAGACCAGAAACTACAGGTCCTGCACTCGAGGGTAAGCCCGGAAATTTTCCCTCTCATCGAAGACGCAGAGGATTACCAGACGGCATTCGCAGCACTAAAAAGCATCTATGTTCGCCCAGTGAACCAGATCTACGCACGCTACCAACTCGCAACGAGACGGCAAAGTCCCGGAGAATCGATAGATGATTTCTACGCCGCGCTACTAATTTTGGGACGGGCCGGCAGCTGCCCGCCGGTAAACGCAATGGAACACACGGACATGTTAATGCGTGATGCTTTTGTGGCTGGTATGAACTCTTCCCAAATCCGCCAAAGACTTTTAGAAAAAGAGTTGCTAGGACTCTCAGAGGCACGGGCCCTTGCAGCCTCACTAGATGTGGCCGCGTGAAACGCCCGCGCCTACGGCCCCGACCGCGCGGCAGCCCCTTGGGCTCCGTGGACCCCCGTCGCGACAAACCCCCCCCCTCCCCCCCACCCCACAGGCTTGCGCGGTTCAGACGCCAAGTCGTCCCGGGGGAGCCCGCTGCTATTTCTGCGGCCAGGCGAAACACCCCCGGCAGCGCTGCCCGGCCCGCGCAGCGACTTGTAAGAGCTGCAGGAAAAAGGGCCATTTCGCGGCTGTGTGCCGGTCCCGGGAGGTCGCCGCGGTCCCCGGCGAACAAGGATTCCTGCGCGCTTCTAACGCTTCCCAACCCCCCCAGCGCCCCATGTACGACCCGCAGGCGCAACCAGTTTGGGTCCCGACTACCGCTGTCCCCGGAGAACAAGGCAATCTGCGCGTTTCTGACGCTCCCCAACCCCCCCAGCGCTCCATGTGCGACCCGCAGGCGCCGCCATTTTGGGTCCCGGCCACCACGAGGGGAGGTGGGGCGCCGCCATCTTGGGATCCCCCAGACCTGTGCGACGCAGGGGGACGGCCATTTTGTCCACCCCCGCCGCCATCTTGTGACCCCCCAGCCATGTGCGATGCATGGGGCGGCCATTTTGTTCACCCCCGCCGCCATCTTGGACGGCAACAACGGACCCCAGTGTCGACGGCTCCACGGGGTTCGAGGAAGACGCTCAAACACTACGATCACGTCTGGCCTCAATGACGCTGGACCAAGCACGGCCCGGACGCTCCAGACGACGACAACAACGGTGCTGATAAATGGGCACGAGACACCATGTCTGGTCGACTCCGGGAGTACGGAAAGCTCCATCCACCCCGACACGGTAAGACGCTGTTTTTTGACCATCCGTCCCAGTGCGCAAAAGATTTCCCTAGCTGCAGGATCCCACTCCGTACAGACTAAAGGCTTCTGCATAGTGACCCTAACGGTGCAAGGGAGGGAGTTTAAAAACTACAGGCTCTACGTCCTTCCCCAACTCTGCGCGCCCACATTACTGGGATTAGATTTCCAGTGCAACCTGCAGAGCCTAACGTTTCAATTCGGCGGCCCAATACCCCCACTCACTATCTGCGGCCTCGCAACCCTCAAGGTTGAGCCCCCATCCTTGTTTGCAAACCTCACCCCGGATTGCAAACCCGTCGCCACTAGGAGCAGACGGTACAGCGCCCAGGACCGGACATTCATTCGGTCCGAAGTCCAGCGGCTACTGAAGGAAGGCATAATCCAGGCCAGCAACAGTCCCTGGAGAGCACAAGTGGTAGTAGTAAAGACAGGGGAGAAGCAAAGGATGGTCATAGACTATAGCCAGACCATCAACAGGTACACACAACTAGATGCGTACCCTCTCCCCCGCATATCCGACATGGTCAATCGGATTGCCCAATATAAGGTCTTCTCCACCGTGGACCTCAAGTCCGCCTACCATCAGCTCCCCATCCGCCCAAGTGACCGCAAGTACACAGCCTTCGAGGCAGACGGGCGATTATACCACTTCCTAAGGGTCCCATTTGGCGTCACAAACGGGGTCTCGGTCTTCCAACGAGAAATGGACCGAATGGTTGATCAACACGGGTTACGGGCCACGTTCCCGTACCTCGACAACGTGACCATCTGTGGCCACGATCAGCAGGACCACGACGCCAACCTCCAAAAATTCCTCCAGACCGCTAAAGCCTTGAACCTCACATACAACGAGGACAAGTGCGTGTTTAGCACAAACCGGCTAGCCATCTTGGGATATGTAGTGCGCAATGGGATAATAGGCCCCGACCCCGAACGCATGCGTCCCCTCATGGAATTTCCCCTCCCGCACTGCTGAAAAGCCCTAAAACGCTGCCTGGGGTTTTTTTCATATTACGCCCAGTGGGTCCCCCAGTACGCAGACAAGGCCCGCCCCCTAATACAGACCACGACCTTCCCCCTGTCGACAGAGGCTTGCCAGGCCTTCAGCCGCATCAAAGCGGATATCGCAAAGGCCACTATGCGCGCCATCGACGAGTCCCTCCCCTTCCAGGTCGAGAGCGACGCCTCCGATGTACCTCTAGAGGCCACCCTTAACCAAGCGGGCAGGTCCGTGGCTTTTTTCTCCCGAACCCTCCACGCTTCAGAAATCCGCCACCCCTCAGTGGAAAAGGAAGCCCAAGCCATAGTGGAAGCTGTGCGACATTGGAGGCATTACCTGGCCGGCAGGAGATTCACTCTCCTCACGGACCAATGGTCGGTAGCCTTCATGTTCGATAATGCACAGCGGGGCAAAATTAAGAACGACAAGATCTTAAGGTGGAGGATCGAGCTCTTCACCTTCAACTATGAGATCATGTACCGTCCCGGAAAGCTGTACGAGCCGTCCGACGCCCTATCCCGCGGCACATGTGCCAACGCACAAATTAACCGCCTCCAAACCCTCCACGAGGACCTCTGCCACCCGGGGGTCACTTGGTTCTACCACTTTATAAACTCCCGCAACCTCCTCTACTCTGTGGAGGAGGTCCGTACAGTCACAAGGAACTGCCACATCTGCGCAGAGTGCAAACCGCACTTTTTCAGGCCGGATGGTACGCACCTGATCAAGGCTTCCCGTCCCTTTGAACGCCTTGGTCTGGATTTCAAAGGGCCCCTCCCCTCCACCGACCGCAACATATACTTCCTGAACGTGGTGGACGAGTACTCCCGTTTCCCCTTCGCCATCCCCTGCCCTGACATGACAGCGGCCACAGTCATTAAAGCCCTTAACACCATATTCACACTGTTCGGTTGCCCCGCATACGTCCACAGCGACAGGGGGTCCTCCTTTATGAGTGACGAGCTGCGCCAGTTCCTGCTCAGCAACGGTATAGCCTCGAGCAGGACGACCAGCTACAACCCCCGGGGCAACGGGCAAGTAGAGAGGGAGAACGGCACGGTCTGGAAGACCGTCCTACTGGCCCTACGGTACAGGGACCTCCCAGTTTCACGGTGGCAGGAGGTCCTCCCGGACGCTCTCCACTCCATCCGGTCGCTACTGTGTACTAGCACTAACCAAACGCCTCATGAGCGCCTCCTTGTCTTCCCCAGGAAGTCCTCCTCTGGAACGTCGCTGCCGACCTGGCTGGTGGCCCCAGGACCCATCCTGCTCCGAAAACATGTGCGGGCGCACAAGTCGGACCCGTTGGTCGAGAGGGTTCGCCTCCTCCACGCGAACCCGCAGTACGCTTACGTGGAGTACCCCGACGGCCGACAGGACACGGTCTCCCTGCGAGATCTGGCGCCCGTCGGCAACACGCACACCCCCCCGACACCAATCACCCCCTCCCTGCCACCGGCGCACCCCGCGAGCGCCCCCTTCCCGGGGGGATCGGTCCTCCTCCCAGGTCCGACCAGAAGTGAAGCGGAAGCAGAAACCGTAAGGCTCCCGGAGACGACAACACGGGAACAAGCACCACCACCGGGGCCGAGCCGATCGACGAGGACGACCAGACCGCCCGACCGACTTGTGGCATCAATGTAACACTACTATATTGTGGACTGTAACGAGCACGTTTTCCTTTTCCCCCTTTTACTGTAAATAGTTCAAAACAAAAAAAAAACCTCTGTACATGCAAAAGTTTTCCTCCCAGGACCAGCCTTGTAAACCCTTACCACCATACGAAGCACCACCCCACCGGGTTCATTTTTAACAAGGGGTGAATGTGGTAGTATGCATTAGGGGTCATGTGGGACTGTGAAGCCATGATGTCATTGGCTGACAGATCCCGGGTCCTGGTTGGCTGTTGACCTCTAGCTCCGCCCTGAAGGCGGAGTATAAGAACCTGGAGTCCTCCCCCGCAGGCCAGTCAGCTACTGAACTGCGGGGAACAAGTCACGCTTAATAAAGCCTCATCGACTTCATCTCTATTCGTCTCTCGTGAGTCTTTGTGCGCTACAACCAGGTCAGCAGAGTTAATCAGGTAATTAGTGATAATTGTCTCAATTAAATAATGGCATCTTCAAGAAGACATGTGCTGGTTGATGAGATTTACAGGCAAACTGTATAAAGTTGTGCACGTGAAGATAACAGACAGAGCAGTCAAGAAGAGTGTGACTGGGTCAGTCACTGAGTATATGAAGTGAACTTGTTTGACAGACTAACCACCTGGGGATAAACGTTTGCATGCAGGATTCCCAACAGACAGTATAGTGAGTATAACTGTAGTTTGAGAATAGGGTAATGTTATAACCTGCCTGATTACTACTGGCTGGGGACTAATGGAAATCCCACAATCCTTAGTGAGTATGAGATTCCCAATGAGTGGGGCGGAGAAATTATGAGCAGAGTCACCTGCATAAATAGAGCTGGCCTGTGTGGAACCAGCTAGAGAGGAGAGAGCAGAGGTGGAGCACTGCTGCTGCTCCCGGAACAGCCTCCCCGAACAGGTGCCGGAATGTGCGACTAGGGGCTTTTCACAGTAACTTCATTTGAAGCCTACTTGTGACAATAAGCGATTTTCATTTTCATTTTCATTGTATATACGTAATTGTAAATAAAGTTATTTCTTTCGATTCTACAAACTCGTGCTGGTTTTCTCATGGTCCTCACAAAACTGGCGACGGGGGTTAAAGTGGATAGCTGTCTATGCTGCTTAAGCCACCTCCCTGACTTTTTGTTGGATACAGGTTGGAAGTTGTTTTCTATTATACCATGCCTCTTTATGGACGTTTGGATGTTTTTGATGCTGCGCTGGAAAGTTGGAACCAGTACGCACAACAAATGCGTTACTATTTCCGTGCGAATAACATCATTGAAAATGATTGCCAGGTGGTCATTTTGCTCACTGCCTGCGGCCCGCATATGTTTGGGGTGATTTGGTGCCTTACATACCTAGCTGCGCCGGACACCAAGACGCTTGATGAACTTGTGACCTTGGTGGGGCAACATTTTAACCCAACCCTGTCCACGATAGTCCAGTGTTATTGGTTTAATATTGCTGAGAGGACCCCAAGAAAATCCCTTGCTGAGTTTCTATCCAGGCTACGCAGGATTGTGGAGTACTGTGACTATGGCGAGACTTCGCCAGAAATGTTACGTGACCGTTTGGTTTGTGGTATTAACAACACGGCCAGTCAGAGAAAGTTGTTAGCTGAGCCGGCATTGACTTTTCAGCAGGCCATTTAGATAGTATTGTCCCGAGAGAGCGCAGAATGGGAAGTGCAGGAGCTACAGGGAATGGAGGTGCATGCCTTGGGTGCAATCCCTTCTGTCCAAAAGCATTTCCCGCACCCCTGCTGTACCTTGGGCGGGGCGGCATCCGGATCGACGCCAGTGGCCGCCGGACGTTCCTCCCCAAAGGGAGTCTTCTCCAGAGTCGATGGATGAGGAGCCATGTCAGTGTCGGACTTGTGGGGGCCGGCCCCATCGCGGACGCCGGTCCTGGGGGCACCAGAGGCGCCGTTGTTCCGACAGAAGCTGGGGCCAGCCCAGAGGCCGTACCTTCCATTTGGATGAACCTGCGGCAACTATTCCCGAGGATGTGGATACGGAGGATGACTGCCTGCAGCTGCATTGTGTGGAAGCTCCCCGTGTGGCCCCCATTAAGGTGACAGCACGGGTCAATGGTCACCCACTTGAGATGGAGTTGGACACTGGCGCAGCGGTCTCCGTGATTGCCCCGGGGACATTCGACCACATCAAGCAGGGTATACAGACCCTTACATTAACTGATACACCTATATGGGGAACCATTGGACATTGCTTTAACTACTGTTGTTGATGGACGTCTGGAGGGGCGTTTCCCGCTTATCGTGGTTGTTATGGGGGAGGCGTTTTCATTATTCCCAAATGACTTCCCATTGGTAACTCATATGCAACTCGCAACACCTCCTTTCTATACCCTACCGGCAATACTACTTGGTGAACGTCTGCCCACTTTTCATCCGTCTGCATATGCACAGGTCTCCGTTTTCTCATCAAGACATCATATTTACGGTAATAACACTCTGGTATACTCTCAGATTCCTCTTCCGTATATACTTTCTGATATATCCATTTTATTTCTACATCTTTCTGTTGTGTCTCTGCCAATTTTCCTGAACTAAAAATATCCGCCTCATCCTCCACCTGTTCTTGTTCTTTTTCATCCATCTGATCAAAAATTGTTTCTGATAATTGCACTTCAACTTCATCTTCACTCTTTGATTTCTCCTCTTGTCTTAACCTGTGACTTTGCAACCTTGTTACTACACAATCCGGAAAAATCCCAGGATATTCGTCCTTCAACACTTCAGTTGACTGATTTTCCACTGGCTAATCAACCACAGTAGGCATCACTCCCACCTGCGACCCAGCTATATCATTACCCAAGATAAACTGTTTTCCTGGACAAGATAGTTTATCTATTACTCCTACTACCACTTCACCACTCTTCACTGGACTTTCCAACCTTACCTTATATAATGGAATGCTACTCCTCTCACCCCGAATTCCACCTTTTCTGGCAACATTCTTCCCAAACTACATAATTCCTCATCTCTGTAAGGTTTCGGGCAATTCGGCCCTTTTGGAAAAACTCAGAGACTGTAAACTGACTTTTCAGCCAAGATAACAGAACCAGTTTTCCCAGCAGGCTTGGCCCGCTGAGCTGAGTAGGGACATAAGTACATAAATATTTACAAACACCCCCCTAGGAGCTACAAGGAAGAAGGAGCCAGACAACAAGATAACATCAAGACACAGACAAAGGGGCACGGGAATACACAGGAGGCTTGCATGCAAGCAGGACAATGGGATGGTCATAGCCCCATGCAAATGTAAATGACCTGGCCTCCACCAGAGCAGAATCCAATCAACACCCCATCAACATAGCAGCTATCTCCGGAGCAGATGGAAGTCTTTGAAAATCTTCAAGGGAGCTCAACCTCGTTATCTCAAAAAAAACAGACTGGAGGCGGACCTAGGGGAGGTACTCCCATCTCGACAGGTCTGACCGGCTCAAAGGGGGCGGGACCAGCGGGAACTTTAAATCTTACCTTTTTCAATGCAAAAGGGGCTGGCCGATCACAGGACAAAGCCAGGTAAAACAATATAAAAGGGGCTGTGTTTTCGATTGGGGGTCTCTTCGTTCTTGGCTCGACCTCTGCACCCCTGACTTGACCTCTGCAGCCTGTGACCGTAAGTACTCTGCAGCAGCTTGCGAAACTCCCTTGACTTTAATAGTGGTTGAGGCTTTGGGGAAGGGAACTTGTTTTGTGCCTTGTGATATTGCTAAAACCTGTGTAATCATAAGAATTTTCGTTGTGTCCGCTATATTACTTTTGAATAGACTTAGTTGTGTTAGAGCATAAGATTTTATTGTGTTTCTTCTGTTGATGATTTTGACCTGGGTTTTACAATAAACCTTGATTTGATGATAATTGGAGTCGTTTAAATTCTTCAATCCTTCACCAGCGATCTCTGACCAAGTCATTGTTAAAATACTCCTCACCTTAATTCCGGGTCCAAGAATCGAGGGTCATCTTGAGCGATTCACTCAGGACAGACTGCTGGTTAGGAAATAAACAGCAGTGTCCTATTCTCTCTCTTGGGAAAGCTACTCTAGTGGAGTAGGAACCGGGTGGGTGTTGCCCCACCGGCAAGAGAGAGAATCACCTGGGTATTGGTAGGGGTCTGGAGATCTGTGTGATATAAGTCTCAGGCTGTCGGTTAGGAATAAACGGCAGGCTTGAATCAGTGCTCTCTTCAGTGGAAGTGTCCCAGTGCGACATCCCCTGGCCTCTGAAGTTTCAGTGCCAGCTGGAGAGAGACACACACAGACATCCAAACCCCAGATATCGGCCCAGTAGTGGAGTAGCGGAGATGGCACCCTCTACAATGGCGAGTCAGGCAGGAGCCCGGTGGTTTGGAGTATGTGACTTGGCAGAGGGGGTGAGGGAACGAAGCAAAATGGAGGAGAGAATATCCTCATATTTGTGGCAAAAGGTCAACCTCACCAAACCTTGGGTCTCAGAATTGATCAATGCGGAGCAACCGGTAATGGCAGCGGCTGCATGGACAGAAAGCAAGGCGCACAAAAGGCACTTGGAGAAGGCAGTTTGGCTGGTTTGCCTGTCCGAGCAGGTAGTCAAGACAGAGGATAGGGTCGAAGAGTTAGAGCAGGAGTTGAGAGAAGTGAGGGCCAGCGCAGGGGGCAGCGCTAGCGCAGCGGAACGACTGCGGGAAGAAATGACAGAAATGAAACAGGAAAGCGAGTCTAACCGGTGTGAGAAGGACTATCTCCACTGCCAGATAGTGGAGGGTAAAGAAAAGGAACGGAGGCTCCAGGAACTATATGCTCAGAGTACAGAGCAGTGTAGGAAGCTGGAGGGGAAGTTCCGGGACATCCAGGCAGCGTACCGGGTGGCTCGCGAGGAAGTAGGGGACTGTGCCCATGGGCCGTGCCAGGCACGAATAACGGAGTTGGAGGAGACCTTGTCCAAGTTCAGGGGACAGATACACCTGGTAGGTCCAGGGGGGGTCCCAAGGGGCAAGGTGCTCCTCGCAGCGGATGATTCCCCAAAGGCCAAGGGGAATAGACCGCCTCCTGAGGCACCGGGATCGTGTCCGGGTCGGCAGGGGGGGATCGGGCTGCACGTTCAGGGGCAAGTCCAAGGGGGGTCGGCAGTGTATCCCCAGATAGCGGCGTCTCCTATATGGGTAGCTAGCCCGGGGACAGGGGGGCTACCCAACGAGGCAGGAGAGCTGGACAGTGGGGAGGAGGAGCAGGAACCCCAGGTAGGGCAGATGTGCCCTGTCAGGCAAAGAAGGTATGGTCCCCCGGCGGGGATGGCAAACAGGGGACCGGTTGAGGGCGACATTATCGTTCCTCATGGGGCATCCGCGCTCAGGGGGATGGTGGCCCACGTTCCCAGACTAACTCCAAAGGGGGATCCGTCGCTGCATTTTATGGAGGTGGAACAGGCTGCCAACATCAATGACTGCGACGAAGAGGAGCAAATAAAGATGCTCCTGATAACCCTAGATGCCCAGCTATGCAGGACAGTGACCTCTGGGAATGGGGGAAGACCTGACACCTGGGCGGCAGCACAGACTGCTGTTCTGGAGGCAATGGGCTTGAATCTGGGGAGCCCTTTCATGAGGGTGGGGGAAACCAAGCAGCAACCAGGGGAATCTCCCACCATGTTCGCAGACAGGCTGTGGATTGTCTATATGGAGGCATGCGGGGTTCAAGCGGATAGACGGAATTTAGGGGAAAGAACCGCCCACTGGCTGAAGACCCTAGTTGCCAACTGTCTCCCTAACGTTAGGGCAAAAGCCGAACACTGGTTCGACCCGCAGAGTCCGGACCTTAATGAGGAAGAGGTCCTTAGGAAACTTACCCTCGCATATCGTAATGGGGAGAGGGGTGAGGACAAGCCCCTTAAGGGTAGGGTGCATGAAATCGCGCCAGCAGCCCCTAAGAGAGAGTGGAAGCATGAGGGCACCCGGACCTCCGACGAGAAACCGGTATGCTACGGGTGTGGGAAGGCCGGGCATTTCAAGAGGGAATGTAAAAACCCTAGCAAGCAGGAGAGGGCTCCCGCAGTAGAGAGTCAGACCCCGGCGGCAGGAGCAGCTGCCCCGGAAACCTTTGAGGTAAAGAAACTTTTAGCCTTTTTGCAGAGCCTAGCAGCTGGGTCGGGACAGGTGGCAATGGCAACGGGCCAGGGCCTGCCCGCACCCACACCACAAGAACCCGTATGACTACCCAGGGAGCAGCCTCAGGAAAAAGGGAGCGCAGGGGTAGTTCTAGCCCCAGACCCTGGTCCGGTCCAGGTGCAGGGTCCCATTCTGGAGGCTGCCTCAGCGGCTATTTGCAGTTTAAATCCCTTAAGGTGGGACCCATGCGAACGCCACATCAGTCAATTTAAATTGTTCCACCCCATAAGGGCAAGAAAGAGCAAGGTGGGGGGAAGACTGGGGGTGGTAGTGGAGAAACCCCCCGTAGAATTAACGACGGTGGGGGAGGTCCCTGACTCCACGACCACACAACCGGTGGCAAGGTACTGTCCCGAAGGGGCAGTCCCAAAGAGACCGACGGTGCTGCAAGCACCCAGCCCAGGGACAGTAACGATTCCCAAGCCCTTACCTGTGGGTCAGGTGGCCTGCCTTAGTATAGAGGCTAAGGAGGCGGAGGAAGTGGAAGTATCACCTTGGGCTTGGGAACCAGTCGGGGGACGAGGGAGCAATCGGGTCTCCAAGCCCCCGGTAAGATGGTCCCCATCACACCTCCCTGTCACCCGGTCCCGCAGTAAGGGGGCCCGAGTGGAAGGGAGCGATGAGGGATCACCGAACCCTGTTGGGAAAGGAGAGGCAAGGGGCAGCCCGAACCCCCGGGAGGGGACGGTCTGGCCCGAGCCATTGGACCAAACAGGTGAACTGCCCCAGTTTAGCGGGGCACAGTTTTAATTTGGCCACCCGGAGACGGGTGGCATTGTATATAGCATTCCCCCCCTGTTAGTTCTAATTAGTGTGTAGTTGTGTGTGAAGTATTTAGGATCGTGGGAACACAGAAGCGCCTGGTACAAGGGTAAAATGATGAAGCACCAGGCACTAGGACCCTGGTGCAGCCGGGCTGTAAACACAGAATCACAGACAGGCTGCGGCAACTTCAAAGCGGGAGCTGCTGCTGCCACCGGATAGCGGCAGGCACTAGGACCCTGGGGAGCCGGGCTGTAAACACAGAATCACAGACAGGCTGCGGCAACTTCAAAGCAGGAGCTGCTGCCGCCACCGGATAGCACCCATGCACCTTAAGGTAGGTAGGGCTGTGGGGGCAAGGATGTGTTTTGTTTGTCTTACAGATGGGGCACCCGACGATGTGGAGTTTGCTGATCCTGGCGATGGTGGGACCGGGAGAACTCCGCAGAGGCGAGACAGAAGAGTCCTTCGACTGACCGGGTTAGGGTGACTGAGGGCAGGCGGGTGTGTTCAACCTGTGAGGGGGACCTTCCTTTGGGGAGACGGTGGTGGCCCAGGAAGCTGAGGCTGGACATGAGGGATCGGTCCTCGGACTGGGAACGGACTGGACAACACCTACCGGACCATCACGGGGTCACCGGGTAGGATCACCGTTTGCGGGGATAAGGGGTGGGCTTCTGACCAGGGCATTTATTTGTGTTCATGGGGATCTACCAAGGCATGTCCACAAGGGGCATTAATCACTTTTGTAAGGTGGTGGCAGAACCCAGGGAACGGGATAAATTGACCGCAGTGGGGAGGGATGTGTAACGCCCAGGGAAGGGATGACTGTAGAAGCTACCGAACTGCTGGTTCAGGTAAAGCGACCCCTGCCCACAGCCCAACCGATCGACCCTCACAACTGTCCGATCACCACCAGGGGGGGGCCTGAGAATGGTTTAGTGTTTGCCCCACAAAGGAAATGTTGTACAGGGGGTACATTGTGCTGTCGCCTCAGTTGGACTAAACCTCTCAGCTGCAGGTATCGACGATGGAGAGTAAATGAAGAGCCCTCAACGGGAAGAAGCGAAGTGCAGCCAAGAAAGGAGGATCCTTGGTGAAATAAAACAGATGCAATTGTAAATAGTTGTATGGATTCGCAGGTCCCAGTTACTTGACTGTGATATATGTACAGGGACCCTTACGTTTGGGGTTCCGGTGAAATGTGTACTTGAGTGTGATATATGTACAGGGACCCTTACGTTTGGGGTTCCGGTGAAATGTGTATATGTTACTGTCTGCTTGAATTAAGTATGGTCTTGTCTTTCCCTTTTATTGAAATCAGGGGTAGCCTAGATTAAGGGAACTGTCTTGGGACTTGTAGTTTCGCATGTTGTTGAGGGGGGGCCTACGGTCCACACAAAAGGAAATAATTGCCCTTCACCTGTGTCGATACGGTCCAAGCATGTAGGGACGTATCGAAGGGGCATCTGTAAGGTTTCGGGCAATTCGGCCCTTTTGGAAAAACTCAGAGACTGTAAACTGACTTTTCAGCCAAGATAACAGAACCAGTTTTCCCAGCAGGCTTGGCCCGCTGAGCTGAGTAGGGACATAAGTACATAAATATTTACAAACACCCCCCTAGGAGCTACAAGGAAGAAGGAGCCAGACAACAAGATAACATCAAGACACAGACAAAGGGGCACGGGAATACACAGGAGGCTTGCATGCAAGCAGGACAATGGGATGGTCATAGCCCCATGCAAATGTAAATGACCTGGCCTCCACCAGAGCAGAATCCAATCAACACCCCATCAACATAGCAGCTATCTCCGGAGCAGATGGAAGTCTTTGAAAATCTTCAAGGGAGCTCAACCTCGTTATCTCAAAAAAAACAGACTGGAGGCGGACCTAGGGGAGGTACTCCCATCTCGACAGGTCTGACCGGCTCAAAGGGGGCGGGACCAGCGGGAACTTTAAATCTTACCTTTTTCAATGCAAAAGGGGCTGGCCGATCACAGGACAAAGCCAGGTAAAACAATATAAAAGGGGCTGTGTTTTCGATTGGGGGTCTCTTCGTTCTTGGCTCGACCTCTGCACCCCTGACTTGACCTCTGCAGCCTGTGACCGTAAGTACTCTGCAGCAGCTTGCGAAACTCCCTTGACTTTAATAGTGGTTGAGGCTTTGGGGAAGGGAACTTGTTTTGTGCCTTGTGATATTGCTAAAACCTGTGTAATCATAAGAATTTTCGTTGTGTCCGCTATATTACTTTTGAATAGACTTAGTTGTGTTAGAGCATAAGATTTTATTGTGTTTCTTCTGTTGATGATTTTGACCTGGGTTTTACAATAAACCTTGATTTGATGATAATTGGAGTCGTTTAAATTCTTCAATCCTTCACCAGCGATCTCTGACCAAGTCATTGTTAAAATACTCCTCACCTTAATTCCGGGTCCAAGAATCGAGGGTCATCTTGAGCGATTCACTCAGGACAGACTGCTGGTTAGGAAATAAACAGCAGTGTCCTATTCTCTCTCTTGGGAAAGCTACTCTAGTGGAGTAGGAACCGGGTGGGTGTTGCCCCACCGGCAAGAGAGAGAATCACCTGGGTATTGGTAGGGGTCTGGAGATCTGTGTGATATAAGTCTCAGGCTGTCGGTTAGGAATAAACGGCAGGCTTGAATCAGTGCTCTCTTCAGTGGAAGTGTCCCAGTGCGACATCCCCTGGCCTCTGAAGTTTCAGTGCCAGCTGGAGAGAGACACACACAGACATCCAAACCCCAGATATCGGCCCAGTAGTGGAGTAGCGGAGATGGCACCCTCTACATCTCTTACCATTAAAGATTCACTAGCCCCTGTATCTCTTACAATTGTGACTTCTTCACCTGCTCCTCCTGATGCACATGAGTAAACTTTACCCACACAAGTAAATTCTTTAAAGACATCTGGCACCTTCTTAGTCAATTACTTCTTGAACAGGCTGTACAATCGTTTGCACCTCCTTCACTTCCCTTGGGCTTTCCTTTACCTCTCTAACAAATGCCACTGTCTTATCCTGTTTTACCACATCAGCCTTCCCAGTGCTTTTCTTCAACCACCAACACTGTGATTTTACATGGCCTAGTTTATTACAGTGAAAACAGCTGAAACTTTTAATTTCTTTTCCACCCTCCTGGATTTCTTTTTTAATCCGAGGTACACTCTCTTTATTGTCTCCCATCAGATCACCTTTACCTTTACCACTTGAGTATTTCTCATGTCCTCAGTTTCTACCCCTTACCGGCTGACACTGATGTCGGAAACCAATCTTTGATTTAAGAACTAATTCATAATCATCTGCCATTTCCGCTGCTAATCTCGCAGTTTTAACCCTCTGTTCTTCCACATGAGTTCTCACTACATCAGGAATTGAATGTTTAAACTCCTCCAAAAGTATAATTTCTCTGAGAGCTTCATACGTTTGGTCTCTTTTCAAAGCCTTATCCATCTATCAAAATTACTCCGTTTGAGCCTTTCAAACTCCATGTATGTTTGACCAAATTCTTTCCTTAAATTTCTAAACCTTTGTCTGTAAGCTTCAGGCACTAGCTCATTTTCACTTAAGATGGATTTCTTCACCTCCTCATATGTTCCAGATACCTCCTCCGGTAGTGATGCAAACACTTCACTAGCTCTACCTATCAGCTTTGTTTGAATCAGTAACACCCACATATCCTGTGGCCATTTCATTTGTTTAGCTACCTTCTCAAATGAAATGAAAAAGGCTTCCATTTCCTTCTCATCAAACCTGGGCAATGCTTGGACATATTTAAATAGATTCCTACCAAGCCTTCGACTATGACGCTCTTTCTCACTATCCTCATCACTATCATCCAACTGTACATTTCCCTTTATGTCTGCCAATTTTAACTGATTGTCATGTTTCATGGCCATTTTCTGAAGTTCAAACTCCCTCTCTTTATCTTTTACCCTGATCTGTATCTCCCTTTCTTTTTCTTCTGCTAGGGCTATTCTTTCTTTTCTCCTTTCTTCTCTCTCCTTTTCTTTTTCCTCTCTCTCTTTCTCTTTCCTTTTCCTCTCTCTCTCTCTTTCTCTTTCTTTTTCCTCTCTCTCACTCTCATATGCAAGCCACTTTAATTCTTTCTCGTGTTCCATTTGTTTAATTTGCAACTGAATTTTTGCCATTTCCAATGAGTCAAACTCTATATCAGACAACTTTAAATGCTTAACCACCGCCATAATTATCTCATCATTTCGCATTTCGTCAGGTAATGTTAACTGCAATGTTCTTGCCAAATCTAACAGTCTGCTTTTCGTTTCTGTCCGTAAGGTACTACATGTAACATTCTCCACCCCCAAAAACATCTGAGCCTCTGAAAGAGCCATTGTTCACAACGCTCTCCCCACTTAGACTAAAATACCACAGCGGAAAAGCAACAATCCTTCACTGTCTTTAAGTTCACAAAAGCCAATCCAATAGATAGACTTTTATCCCCCTCGAGCCCCCAGTTGTTATGGGCAAGGCCTTTTCAGAACCCCAAAATGTATCATGGAGTTCAACCAACCTCACCCTTTAATGTATTTGTTGCTTTTCCGAGCACGTGGCTTTTTCCCTAGGTGTGGGATTACAATTATGGACACGTGGGTTTTTAAACACAAAACACTGTTTATTCCATGAACTCAACTTAACATCCTAAATAAACATTGGATCTCTCAACACCCCTTACTTCAAAGATAACTACGAAAATATTGCAACAGTAAATAATTCCTTAAAATGTTCCTTCAAACTTCCAAGAGACTTAACACCTTTAAACAAAATCACATCAGGTTAAAGGATATATACATTTTCTGTAGACTGGCAGAGATATATTAGCTTGGTTGACTTCAGCTCCAGCACCTTGCTTTCTTCCTGCAAACTGCGAAACACAGACACACACCCAGCTCTTTTCAAAACTGGCTTCTCCCTTCAGGCAACTCACAGCAAACCAGAACTTCTCGAGTTGCTGTCTCAAACTGGCTTTCTCCTTTTAATCAGCTCACAGCAAAACAGCCAGGCACACACCCAGCTCTTTTCAAACTGTAACTAAAAACCTGCCGAATTAAACTGCAAAATGGCTGACCTGACCTCAGTCCCACCCACTCTCTGACATCACTGTTTTCTTAAAGGTACATTGCTTAAACATCCATGTCTTAAAAGTACTCTCACATGACAGTGGTGCACGGCCATGGGCCAGCCTGCTGGGTCAGGACTCGTTGCGACATTTGCGGCTTCAGAGGCAGCACATTCTTCAAACAGGTTCTGGAGGGTTGACGGAGGTATGAGGACGGTACCCAGATGTATTCCAGCCCGGTTTGGGGAAGATAAAAGGGGCCGTAGCCCGTATCCAGGTTGAACCAGGAGCCATGCTGCGCTATTTCCGGGCCTTACGCCTTGCTCGAGAAGGTAGAAGTGGAGCTCACTTGTTTGAAGCCAGATGCCACAGTTCGCTTGTGCAGTGCCTATAAACTTACAGTGAATACGGCTTCCCGGCTCGACCCATACCCAATGCCCCTCATAGAAGATTTCTACGCGAAGCTTGCAGGCGGAATCTTGTTCACGAAATTAGATATGAGTCACGCCTACCTACAGTTGGAGCTGGACCCTGCCTCCCGGCCATATGTAACATTAATACAAAACAGGGACCTGTATGAATATACACAGTTGCCCTCTGGAGTATCCTTTGCCTGCACTACCTTTTAACGCGTCATGGAGAGCATCTTCAGAGGTTTACCGCATGTCACTGTTTACTTAGATGACATCTTGATTACAGGGACGTCAGAGCAGGAACATTTTGAAAATTTAGAGGCTGTCCTTAGACGCGTCTCAGAGGCTGGAGTTCGTTTACATTGTACAAAATGTGTCTTGCAGGTGAAGGAAGTAGTCTACCTGGGTTATTGGGTGGACCGCGAAGGTTTGCACCCCCTCGCAGAGAAGATGCGTGCAATTCAACATGCCCCCGCCCCGACTGACACTTCGCATCTTCGTTCTTTTCTCGGCCTCGTAAACTGTTACGGGAAGTTCCTTCCCAATCTGGAGGAACTACGCTGGTCCCATTGCACCTTCTGTTGAAGAAGAATCACACCTGGGTTTGGGGTCAGCCGCAAGAAACCACTCAAGGTTTCTGGCAGGTGAAACAGCAGTTGTCGTCGTCTGGGTTACTAACACACTATGATCCTGAAACCTTTGCTCGTCACATGTGATGCATCCCCGTATGGTATTGGGGCCGTCCTGTCCCACAAGGTGGAGAACGGGGCCGAGCAGCCGATAGCTTTCGCCTCCCACACATTGACTGCAGCGGAAAAGAAGTACGCGCAGATCGAGAAGGAGGGCCTGGCGGTGGCCTTTGCGGAGAAACGCTTCCACCAGTATGTGTATGGCCGCCACTTTACTATCGTGACAGATCATAAGGCTCTGCTTGGACTTTTCCGAGAGGATAAGCCGATACCGCCCATTGCTTCCACACGGATCCAGCGCCGGGCTTTGTTGCTCGCTGCTTACGAGTATTCTCTGGAGCATAAACCAGGGACCCAGATAGCGAATGCTGATGCACTGAGCCGATTACCTTTGTCGACCTGTCCCATGTCGACCCCCAGGACCGGTGAGGTGGTTGCAACCCTAAATTTTATGGACTCCTTGCTTGTCATGGCATTGCAGATCCGTGAGTGGACTCAGATGAATCCAGTCTTGTCAAAGGTTCGGGCACATAGTCCTGTATGGTGGACAGCATAGACAGCTCCCAGGCGAGTTGCGGTCATTTTCCTCCAAGCTGTCAGAATTTAGCGTGGAAGATGGTATCCTCTTGTGGGGCCCGCATATGGTCGTCTTGGAAAAAGGACAGGAGCTGATATTACAGGACTTGCACAATGGGCATCCGGGGGTGACCAAACTGAAAATGTTGGCCCGGAGTTATGTCTGGTGGCTAGGCCTCGATGCCGACATTGAGAAGGTAGCCCAGAACTACTCCATTTGCCAAGAGCATCAGAATCTTCTGCCGGCCGCGCCCCGACATCACTGGGAATGGCCAGAGCAGCCTTGGGCGCGCTTGCATGTGGATTTCGCCAGCCCTTTTCAAGGATCCATGTTCCTTTTATTAATCGATGCCCAATCTAAATGGCTAGAAGTGCATAAGATGCTCGGCACAACTTCCTGCGCAACGATCGAGAAGATGCCTTTGTCTTTCAGTACGCATGGCCTCCCTGAGGTGCTCGTCATGGACAATGGCTCTCCTTTGACTAGTGAGGAGTTTGCGAGGTTCAAGAAGATGAACGGCATACGCCATATCCGCACCGTTCCATATCACACGGCTTTCAATGGGTTAGTGGAGCGCGCAGTGCAGGCGTTCAAACGGAGCCTAAAGAAACAGTCTTCTGGGTCTATGGACACTAGACTGGCTCTTTTTGGTTTTCGTGTGGACCATTCCATATGCGGTAACTGGGGTAGCTCCCGCAGAACTCCTAATGGACTGGAGACTTCTCCACCGCCTTAGCATGGTTTTCCCGGACATTGGTGCAAACACATGCCACACTCAGGAATGGCAGGGGCATGGTCTTTCTCGGCACCGGCCGAGTCGGCAGTTTGCATCTTGTGACCTGGTGTTCGTTCGAAATTTTGCTGGTGGTGCACAGTGGGTCCCTGGCGTTATCTTACGCCGAACGGGTCCTATCTCTTACCAGGTGCAAGTCCAGGGTCGTATCCAGCGCAAGCATGTAGACCACATTCGGTACAAAAGGCAGCCTCTTCCGAAGAGTCCCCACTCCCAGAGCTCACTTCTAGAGCCGCAGAGACTAGACAGAGTGGAGGTTCACCCTCACAATCTTCCTCTGGCGCCGCACTCAAAGCCTGTGCAGGTTGTTGCAAAAATGCGTGGAAAAATGGACGTCGAGATGACGGAGGCAGTGGACTCCGACTCCGAGATGGAGACACAGGACACCTCCGAAGGAGAATCCTCAGTCCTACAGCCTGTGGATGTACAACCGTTACGCCGTTCATCGAGGAAATGCCGCTCTCCTTCTCATTACGCGCCATCCGATCCAGCGCCTCATGCAAATGGTGTCCGGCCTGCGGCAAAACGAGTCCAAACGCCTTCCTTCGTCGGGGTCTTCGGTGGATTCCTTGGACTTTGCAGGGGAGGGATATTATAACCTGCCTGATTACTGCTGGCTGGGGGCTAATGGCAATCCCACAATCCTTTGTGAGTATGAGCTTCCCCAATAAGGGGCATGGAGAAATCATTAGCAGTCACCTGCATAAATAGAGCTGACCAGTGTGGAACCAGCTACAGAGGAGTGGAGTACTGCTGCTGTTGTATATATGTAATTGTAAATAAAGTTATTTCTTTTGATTCTACAAACTCATGCTGGATTCTTTGTGGCCCTCAAGAAAGGTAAATAAAGCAGATAGTGAGAAAAAGTAATTGTTACGTGCTGTAATATTAAGAGCAAGGCAGTTTTTTGATGTTACCTGGGGTAAAGCGGTGACAGAGTTATAGGGCAGACCACCTGTCATCAATATAGGCATTGAAAATGACAATATCAAGGCCTCATTAGTAATTTATGGGGCTTGTGTCAAAATTCGGAGAGCTCTCCCTTAGACTAATGGTGTATCAGCCTGACATAGTCATCAGAATCATGCCTTGCAGACAGTATCCCAGAATCTTTCATCACTATTTTGGGACATGTTTTGTCCCACCAGCAGGACAGACACACCAGATGCAGTGGTGCAGTAGTAGGGGCAGGGAGTTACCTTTGGAGTCCTCACCATGACTCTGGTACCAATGAGGTGCCATGACATTGTCAAAGTGGACAAGGGTTTGGACTTAATCAGCAAAGGTTATTTAGGTGATTAGTATAGCAACAGTGGCAGAAAAAGTATCCGGGATGAATTTGAAAAGCAAAGACTCTTGGGTTACTTGACATATATTAGGTAAGTCAAAGAACACAGCAAAAGATAAATCTGACTATCTTGAAGCAATCACAGGTAATAAGTGATAACAAAGTTAATAATTAGTGATAACTAAGTCAATGATTACAGTTGAGTAGGTTAGTGATAACTAGGTCAGTGACTACGGATGATTAGGTCAGTGATTAGTGACAATTGGGTCAATATTACAGATTACTCGGTCAGCAATTAGTGATAACTAATGGAAGGGTCTTTCTTGCTGTTCCCCTGTTTATTGCCTTATTTCCCATTTCATTTATTTTTGCCATTACATTTTTGATCCATGGATGATTTATGGATGTGTGTCTTAAAGGCAGCCTGTACCTTTAATTCAAGCATAAGAAAGGAGTGGTCTGTGCCTTTAATTCAAGCAGAGGATTTCAGCAGCAGGAAAGACCACTCTGTTATTCTGTGCTGGTTCAAACCGGAGCTTTGGACTGTCCGGCACAAATTACAGAGATTGGGTGGGACTTGGCTTGATTGATTTGGCTGGTGGCTAATGAATTGGTCCAAAGGTTGTGGTCTGTCCTATAACAGGTGGGAATTGGATTTTACCCCACTGGTATGCTTTTCAGAGTCCTGAGGTTTCAGTTTGACTCCTGGCACTTACCACTCTCTTACCTCTATTTTTTTTTTTGTTCCTCCAGAAAGCCTGTGACTATTGTATAAATAGTGCCTAAATGACGCTTTCAACAGGAAAACCAGTATGGGCTGCTACAGACTTTAACTTACTACTCTCTCTCTGATAAGGTTGTGACGATTGTACTTGTGAGGTCACAGAACCTGGATGAATGAATCGACAGAGAAGAACATCCTAGTCTGCAAACAAAGACTTTAACCTGCAAGCTTGCTGTGGAGAAAACCATAATGCTAAAACCATCATCTGAAAGAAAGACTCTTTGTCCTTTTTCTTATTTTTTTACCCCTTTACTCCCCTCTGTGCATGTCTGTCTTGTGCTTGTGTGTAGAAGGTGCGGGGAAGTTAAAGTGGGGAATTAGGAATTAGTTAATGGTTATGGTTCACCAGTGTATATTTTCTGTATAGGTTTTGTTATAAATAAACAGTAACTGTGTTTAAATTT
This sequence comes from Scyliorhinus torazame, assembly GCF_047496885.1. Lineage (NCBI taxonomy): Eukaryota > Metazoa > Chordata > Chondrichthyes > Carcharhiniformes > Scyliorhinidae > Scyliorhinus > Scyliorhinus torazame. Next base: position 210,368,241 of record NC_092707.1, read on the forward strand.
GCAAACCTGGTGACTGTGATTATTAGGCAGCCATAGGCCAAAGACTTTGGGTATTTTTATAGGGATTATTGGTTAATTCACTTGTATTGTGAACCCGGGGCAGGTGGTTGTGGAATTGACTGCTCGCTTGCCCGGAGGGTCTTGGGTCCGTGCCAGAGAAAGTATTCCATAATTGAAAAGAAAGCCTTAGCCTTGCTACTAACCCTGCAGCACTTTGACTTATCTATCTGACATGATAAGTATTATGATCTAATGTCGGACAATTATTATGATCTCAGGCCGGACTCCAACAGTGGCTAGGGTACTGACTGAAACACCAATATTTTAGTTTATTTGTAAGACTGTGCGGAAAGAATGATTCACTCCAGGAGTGATTGCATGAAGAAATAGGGCTTTGGTAACTCAAAAGAAAACTATTATGAATACAATATTAACATTTTTATCTTCACACCCAAAACAGACAGCTTACAATTACCCTTAACACTGCTACTACATTTCCCAATAAACAAGAAAAGAAACATACAGCTCTCAATCTATCTTAAAATCAGCAGGGCATAGAGCAATACTTGCTTTATAAAATAGATTTGGCTCCTGTTAAAACCCCTTCAGACTCTGGCTGAATATCTTTAAAAAGCTGGTTCGCCTGGCGTGTTTTACTTTATTCATTGTCTCCAGACAGGATTGCCCTGTTTTCCATATTATTACTCTTTTATAAATTTCCTACTGTGAGAGAATTGTGGATTCAGTTTCAGACAGATCTGAATTCAACTCCTCTCTCTTCCAAAGCATTCTCCAAAACGTACTGCCGCTGTGCATTTCTGGGCTCCACCCAGCAATGACCTCATCTCTTCAAGCTGTAAAACAAATTATCTGTGCAGCTGCAAAGCACATTAACTCCCCAGGGACCTCCCCAGTTAAACCACATTCCTTTTTGTCAATTTCACCTTCTGGTTTCAAGAAGCTCTCAGGATTTACAAAACAAAATACTGTTTAAAAACATGACCACTGCAGTCAAACACACTTTAGCCCCAGGCATTTAAGCCTTAACTTGTCCCAATATTTCGAAGCTAATATTCCTAAAAATCCTCTATTTGTCATACAATAAACAAGTTTACACATACCATAATCCACTTGCGTTTATAGAGAAGTTTAAAACCGGAAACACAATGTTATTCCGTAGGAGTTTATTATTACAACAGTTCAATGTTAAAATTGTTTACATTCCTGTAACGGATAATGTGATTGTGGATGCTTTGCCATGTGTTTATGGGCTGACTAATTACTGTTTTAGAGTCTGGGTGAAAATCATTTTATCTGGCCATCCGATCTTGCACGCCCCTCTTTCAGCCGCACCTGTTTTTGGGCCGATCCCTCGCAGTGCCATCCTGGCATCCAGGCACCCTGGCATTTCCAGCATGGAATCCTGCCAATGCCCCTGCCAGCCTCAGTGCTACCCAGGCAGGCTGGAAGTACCAAGGTGCCTGGGTAACAGATGGAGTGCCAGGGTGCCACCCTGCCCTATCTCCACTCACCTGGGGTCTTTAATGGCCTGGAAGACCCCCCCCCTCCCCCCCCAAGTGCTATTATGACTGGTCCACATTTGTGGAAACCAGTACTAAACGGTGCCCTGGCAAGGTATCCCTCATGTGGCTGTTAGGTCCCGGGCACTGGGAGAATCCTGCAAACGCATCTTTAAATGAGTCAAATAGCTTATGGACTCCCTTAAATCTGGTGATGCGTTTTGAGTGTTGCAAATGAGATTGAACGACCTCATTGCGACACCAAGTCGGGTGCGAATAGGCCATTCAATCACGCCTGTTAGCTCTGTTTTCGCTCCACAGATGCTGTCAGACCTGCTGAGAATTTCCAGCATTTTTATTTTGGTTTCAGATTCCAGCATCCAGAGTAATTTGCGTTCAGCAAAATATCCAGAATGTTTTGACAAAATTTACAATTTCAAGGAGGCTGCGACATTATGCTTGTCGGAGAATGCAAGTCCATCTGTTACTCTAATAAATTTTGTGCAACACAAATGTCAACAATAAGGAAAGGCTCAAGGTTTCATAAACTGTGGAAACCGTCATTGAAGGATGGCCTGATTTGACTCAGCATGTCCACAAACATGCAAGACCATTTTGGCCTTACAGCATGAACGAGGCACCTCCTGGGGAGTGGTTTTTAGTGCCAGGCACGTCAAAACTCTGGAATTTTGATAACCTGATATGCTTCAACAATTTCACATTGGCATAGATTGCATGAGAAGACTTGCAAATGCAGCCGATTGGTCGGGCATGTACATACAATAACATTGAAGCCATGATGAAGAGGTGTTAGGCATGTCAGGTCCCTGAGACAGAATGCAGCTATCAATTGAAGTTATAGGAGGCAGTTCTGAAAAAAAATCCAGGGGCAGGATTCTCCAGCAGCCGATGCGAGAATCGGGAAACGCAATTGGGTGGACAATCGGTTCAGGTGTCAGTTTCACGCCAAATCGCAATATTCTGGCGCCTCGACAGCGGCATCAATGTGTTCCACTCTGCACATACAGTAAACTCTGTTGGCATATCATTAGCGGACCTGACCCGATATTCTCCGGGGCCTCCGTGGGGAATTTCCCGACGACGAGGTTCACTTGTGCTTTTAAAAATTGAGAACCAGGCACCGTGGCTGATGAGAGAGAGGGGGGGGGGCAGCAAATGCGACTGTTGGCTGCCGGGCTGGACACTAGGAGGGCTGGGGGAGCCTGCCAGGTCCGGGAGTGGCGACCAGGGGATGGGCCATGGGGTCGGGGTGATCCCCCCCATGGGATTGGGGTGGTGTCCAGGCTTGGACCGCCATTGTCATGGCCTGCAAGGCAGCCATCTTGCTGTGCACCCCACTGACCACCCACCTTGGCCCCTGTTTCTGCAGAGTGACACCGGCTGTAAGGGTGCCCCCACCCCACCACCGCCGCATCTCTGCCCCCCAAACTTCACCCCGCCACACTGGTATCTCAGCCCCACCCTCCACTCAGCCCCCTGGCACCCCAGCCTCCACCCTCCACTATACCACCCCTGCACCCCACCCTGTGCCATATCACGGGGTACCACATGCCCCATCAAAGGGCAACGACCACAGGAACCCCAACAGGGGACACCGGGTGGGGGCCGCGAAGCGTACCCCTGGCAAGGACAGCTCCAGCCGACAGTACCCTGCCGGACAGGGCAAGCCGTCGAAGACTCCAGCTGAGTAGGGGAACAGTGCAACATATCTCCCAGATCATGGCACACCACGGGGGTACGGGGGTGGACACCCGCTCCCGGTGGCTGTCAAGGCGACAGGCGCCCTGATCTTCTATGCCATGGGGTCCTTTCAGGTGTCGAATGGGGACCTATCCAGGATCTCACAGAACTCTGTGGTGGAGGAAGTGGGGATGGTGGTGGCTGGAGGGAAGGGGGGGAGGGTTGTGTGTTGGGGTGGAACACTGGAGCAGTGAGCGCTGTCTGAACTGCTGTCCTTGAGCTAAGCCCACCCACAACAATTGCCCCCACCCTCCACCCCCCCAACCCCCGGTCCCCGACATGCACCCGTGCTGCAGCCAGCCCACACCAGCCAATCCTTCACACTCTTCTGTCAGAGCACCGAGGCAGGTTGTAACACTGGGCACAGTTGTCTACTGTGAAAACATATATACAGATATGTGCCTGGGCCCCTATCACTAAACGATGCCCTGCACCCGTGCCAACTTAACTGGTGTCTAACTTTCTGACTTTACGGGCCCTAATGGTACACCTAGGTGGATCCCCAGATGATAGTGGAGGTGGTCTGCTGTGATACCCGCCCTGTGACCTCGGTCCACATTGGCGGACGTCATTTGGGACAACCAGGCCTGTATGAGCCAGGCTGCTTCTCAGGTGTCCAAGATGGCGTGGTGCTGCCCTGTTCTGCCCGTTGCTCACAAGATGCACCAGGGACAGAACGGGGGGAGTCGGAGGTGCTGCAGTGTTGCGGCACCTCCCCTGTGGGAGTCACCAGCCAGGGTCTGCATGCTCGTGGCCATGGAGCACAGGGAGTGGACCATCTCCATCTGGGACTGCTTCACATCACCCATTGACTGTACCACCACATTCCGGGTCTGTGTCACATCAGCCAGTGACTGCACCATCTCCCTCTGGGACTGGGCTACCTCCCTCTGCGTCTGCGCCACGTCAGCAGCGCTTGGGCAAAGACATGCTCCTAGTCATGGCTCACTGTGACTGGGCCACGTTCAGGAGTGCCACCGCAATGTCCATGTGGCTGTCCTGGGCCTCAGCCACCACCTGCACAGGTTGCCCAGGCCTTGGACATACTGATCCATAGCCAAAACCCTTTCCCCAAGGCCTCCGCCATGGAGGCCAACTGTGCGGTATTAGCCTGGGTGGCACGCATGACGGCATCATCTCCTGTTCCTGCATGTAGTTGGACTCCTCCACCTGTGCCGGCAGCTCCTCATGTCGTCCCTGGCTGTGTGACTGCATCTCCATGATCGATGGGACTGTCCGTTCCTGAAGCCTGAAACCCACCTGGACAGCAGCTCATCCCTGGGGTCGGCCCGTCCTCTAGCCGACTGTCCCCTCAGGAGTTCCTATCTCCATCTGCTGTCCGGAGCATGTGTGTAGTGCGTATCAGATTGTGTCCCTTCACTAAAGTGCCCAACCGAGGTGAGTGTCTCTGGGATGGTGGAGGGTGTTGGAGACAGCTGAGATGGGAGATCTGTGTCACCATCGGACTCGGGCTCTGGGATGGCCTGGGTCTCGGGTTAATAGCCCCCGTCCGTGTCGGTGTCCTCGTCACTGCTCGGCACCCGGTCTCTGGCTCTGGCTGGGGCCGGAGGATACCAGAACTGCCTGCCCGATCACCAGCAGCTTCTGCAAGACACAATACAAGATGCATGATTAGACCACGGGCCAGGGGGAGTAGTGAGGGTGGTGGAGGTGTGTGGAGCAGGGGTGAGGGGGTGATGTGGGGGTGGTGTGAGGGTGGTATGGGGGTGAGGGTGGTGTGGGGTTGAGGGTTGTGTGAGTGCGGTGTGGAGGTGAGGGTGGTGTGAGAGTGGCGTGGGCATGGGGGTGGTGTTGGGAGGAGCTGGTACATTTGTCACAGGAACAACTCAGAGGGGCCTCATTTCCTCGACTGACGCCGACCTCCATCTTCGGCGACTGTTGTTTCTTCCAACCCACCGACCATGTCCAGGGCCTGTTGCTTTGCTGTGGTGAGGGGCTGCTGTTCCGGGGGTCCCCTCCAGTCTTTTCCTGCTCCCGGTGGTTATGGGCGGACTTTCTCCTGGGGGAGGAACAGAAAACGCTGTGTTCGACAGTCCGACGCATGCAACCCAAGGGGTGGATAGTTGATGCTAGAGGCCAGGGCACTCGGCCTTGACAGCTGATATGGGTGCCGGCATGAGGTGCAGGATGGGGCATTCGGATGCCGCCCGGGTCGAGGGGGCGAGGGTTGCAGCTATGTGGGACGAGGTTTGGTGCCAGGGGCACATTACTGCCTACATATCCTGGCTGCACTGAGGAGGTGGTGCAGATTTTTCTGGCACTGCTGGCTGCTGGATGGTGTTGCTTGTTCCGCTGATGGCTTGTGCCGCCTGTGCCCAGGCACGGCGAACTACAGCGGCTGGCAGCCTCCTTCCCGGGCCGGGGTACAGGGTGGCCCGACTTTCCTCCGCGGTGTTCAGCAACTTCTCAAGCTCAGCATCCGTGATTCTCGGGGCCGCTGTCCTCGCTGCCATCTTGTTTTCTGGGATGGTGTGTGTGGGGAGTGAAGTGTGTATCTGCTGCTGCAGCTTGTCAGCCTCCTGAGAGTCAATAGCAAAACCGCCGAATCCGGCACCTTTTCTCATTGGAATCAATTGTGCTCCATATGGCGCCGGTGCTAGCTCCTCAAAGGTTATTGAATCAATCCAGGTGCACCGCCAATTTTACTGTCGTAAAACTCCACGAATCCTGCCCCGGCGTCAACACCTATGTGTCAGAAATGGAGAATTCAGCCGCAGTAGTCTGGGGCGGGATTCTCCGTTATCGGCGAGATATCCACCGACCGGCGTCAAAAACGGCGCGAATCACACCTGCATTGCGCCGCCCCAAACGTCGCTAAGTCTCCGGCCCGGAATGGGCTAGCAGCGACGTGACGCTATCCACACTGGCTCATGTGGTTCACGCCGTGCGGCGTCATGCACACCGCACAGCGTGACGGCTCAAAAGACGCGCTGCTCCCCCCACCCGACCAGAACACCCGACCGGATGGCCGCCCGCCGCTCAGCCCCGAGGTTCCAGTCCCGCGACATCGAGGCGCTCCTGGACGCAGTGGAGCAGAGGAGGGAGGCCCTGTATCCCGGGCACGGCCGCAGAGTTGCCCCACGCCACAGCCGGCGTCTGTGCAGGGAAGTGGCAGAGGCCGTCACCGCTGTGGCCCTGACACCACGGACAGGCACCCAGTGCCACAAGAAGGTGAACGACCTCGTCAGAGCAGCCAGGGTGTGCCCTCCCCCTCCCTGCCCGATATCCATATCCCCCATGTCCCCCCTCCCCCATATTCCCCATATCCCCCTCCCCATATCCCCCCTCCCCCATATCCCCCCCCCATATCCCCCATATCCCCAAGTGAATCCAGCCCTAACCTTAACCTCTGCAATGCACGCGCAACCGATGGCGTGCATTCATATACCTGCCTAACAGTGTTGCCTTTTACCCCTGCCAGCCCCCCCCCCCCCCCACAGGAGAAGCGCGCACACAACACCAGGGAGCATATGAGGACTGGAGGAGGCCCAGCTGATGAGAGGCCACTGACCGAACACGAGGAAAGGGCCCTGGAACTGGCTGGCGGACCTGAGGACTGGGCGGTTGCCGATGCAGAGGTCGGGGGCCCACCAGCAAGTGAACCACCGACAGCCCGTCCCCATATCCCCCCTCCCCCATATCACCTGATCACTGCCTGCGTGTCTAACCATGCATGCTTCATTGTGTATCGCAGGAGCAAACATCAAGGCACCCATCCCCGCAGATGCAGACCGCCCGCATGATGCCCCTCGGAGACCACGGGATACAGAGAGACCTGGATCCTCTGGCATGCGACGCCCGCAGGATGCCCCTCGGAGACCACGGGAGACGGAGAGACCCGGACCCTCTGGCACGCGACGCCCGCAGGATGCCCCTCGGAGACCATGGGAGATGGAGAGACCTGGAGCAACAGGGAGATGATGCCCCCGTCTCGTGCAGGTGAGGCGATACAGGCGTGTGACACCCAGCGACGAGAGGGGCAGCCACAGGCCCCCGTCGCAGCCAGGACACCCCTACCCAGGACACCCCTACCCAGGAGACCCCTACCCAGGAGACCACAATCGTGGACACCCCTACCCAGGACACCCCTGTCATGATATTCAAACACACACATCATGATGGACACACTAACAGGCAAATCAGAGTACACAACACCACAACCAATCACAGACAAGAACACCAACCACATAAAAAGCACGAGCACGACACCTGGAGGTCAGTAGGTCTGGGGAGAAGGAAGCATGAAAGAGCTGTTGAAACACCACAAGCAGGGAGCCCCCCACGTGCAGAGTGCAAAGACCAAGTTGTAAATAGTGAGTTTAAATAAACAAGTGTTGTACCATATGCAACTGTGTTGGCTCTTCTGTGTGTTAGAACACCCAACACCACATGGTACAGGAGTGGATCGATACCTGCCTACCAACCTGCCATTCTGGACATGGACCACACCGGCAAACCGCAGCCGATGCAAGTCACGGGGAACCTAGGCACCAACTGGAAGCTCTACAGGCAGCGATTTGACCTGTACATCCGTGCCACCGAAAAACAGAATGTCTCGGATGATTCGAAGATTGCAATGCTCCTCTTCTACGCAGGCCCCCACCCAAATGATGTCTTTAATTCACTGGTGTTCGAGGAAGGCGAAAACCAGGCCAAATATGACACGGTCATCCTCAAAATGGACCAGCACTTTCAAACTGAAGTAAACGAAACTTTCGAAAGATACATCTTTCAGCAACGCCTGCAAGGTAAGGAGGAGCTTTTTCAACCCTTTTTGACGCACCTCCGGATTCTAGCGCAGTCCTGCGGTTACGGCACCACCACAGAGTCCATGATCAGGGACCAGATTGTTTTTGGCGTTGCCTCCAGTGGCCTACGCCAGCAGCTTCTTAAAATAAAGAGCCTCACCTTAGCGTCTGCTGTGGAAGCCTGTGTCCTCCATGAAAATGCGACCTGCCGTTTTGCCCGATTCCAGGCGTCCGAGTTGGCACGGAGGGGGTCCCCAGCCGTCGAATCGGCAAGCCAGGCCGCCCACGACGTTGAACGCATCCAGGCCGTCGATTTCTTCCCGCCCCACGGCCCGGACGACAGCGGCCGCCTCCCGCGCTTTTCGCGGTCTCCCGCGCAGGTGCGCGCCAAGAATAACGGCCACAACGAGGGACGCACTGCGCAGGCGCGCCCACCGCAAGATCGCACTGCGCATGCGCAGTGGCGCAACGAACGCCGTGACGTCATGACGTGCAGCAAGTGTGGAGGTCTACACTTAAAAGGGCAATGTCCTGCAAAATACCAACAGTGCAACAGATGTGCCATGATAGGCCACTACGCAGCCCGCTGTCGTGCGGCTCAACCCATGGATCCGGCGCATCCTCGACAACCTCGCACACGAGTCAGGACCGTCCAGCCCACGCATCAAGACTTCCAGTTAAGTGATGCAGATGACCAGGATGACTTCAGAGTTGCCGTCATTGATGTCAACAAGGTCAATGCCATCAATCCAGACGATGAGTGGTGTGCCACCCTGACGGTCAACCGATCGCGCGTCGCCTTCCGTCTGGACACCGGCGCATCCGCCAACCTGATTGCTTACTCTGCAGTCCAGGCCATGAAGGTCAAACCACTCATCACACCATCCCGGCTTAAGATGGTTGACTATAACGGGAACGTTATCCCGTCCGTAGGATCTTGCCAGCTACAGGTGACTCACAAGGGGTACACGGCCACACTCCCCTTCGAAGTTGTGGGCTCATCAAAGGACTCGTTACTGGGCGCACAAGCGTGTAAGGTCCTTCACCTGGTACAGCGCATCATGTCTCTCTCTCCAGATGAGATATCCGACTTCCCGGATGCTGAGTTCCACGCGAATCTCCATTCCCTCCTCGCTCACAACCAGGAGGTTTTTGAAGGCATGGGGACATTGCCACACACGTACAAGATTCGACTCAGACCGGACGCCATCCCTGTCGTTCACGCACCTCGCAGGGTTCCTGCGCCTCTCAAAGACCGCCTCAAGGCACAACTGCAGATTCTTCAGGACCAAGGGGTCCTATCCAAGGTCACGGAGCCCACGCCATGGGTCAGCTCCATGGTCTGTGTAAAGAAGCCCTCTGGCGAGCTCCGTATATGTATAGATCCAAAAGATCTGAACAACAACATCATGCGGGAACACTATCCCATCCCAAAACGAGAAGACCTCACCAGCGAGATGGCGCGAGCCAACATATTCACTAAATTGGATGCGTCCAAAGGATTCTGGCAGATCCAACTGGACCCGGCCAGCCGAAGACTATGCACATTCAACACCCCTTTTGGCAGATTCTGCTACAACCGGATGCCATTCGGCATCATTTCGGCATCTGAAGTATTCCACCGCATTATGGAGCAGATGATGGAAGGCATCGAAGGGGTACGTGTATATGTGGACGATATCATCATTTGGTCCACCACTCCGCAGGAACACATGCATCGTCTTCGACGTGTCTTCACCCGCATACGGCAAAATGGCCTGCGTCTCAACCGTGCGAAGTGTGCTTTCGGCCAGACGGAGCTGAAATTCCTCGGGGACCACATCTCAAGGTCCGGGGTCCGTCCCGATGCAGACAAGGTTAGCGCCATCACAGCCATGCCACGACCGGCTGACAAGAAGGCTGTCTTAAGATTCCTGGGCATGGTCAACTTCCTTGGGAAGTTCATTCCCAACCTGGCTTCTCATACAACAAACATGCGCCATCTCGTAAAAAAATCGACGGAATTCAACTGGCACCAGTCGCATCAGCAGGAATGGGAGGAGCTCAAGCACAAACTGGTCACGGCACCAGTGCTGGCCTTCTTTGACGCGACTCGCCCTACAAAGATCTCAACAGACGCCAGCCAATCTGGTATTGGAGCGGTACTCCTGCAAAAAGACAGCACGTCATCATGGGCCCCGGTTGCGTATGCCTCACGAGCCATGACCCCTACCGAACAGCGCTACGCGCAAATCGAAAAAGAATGCCTGGGCTTGTTAACTGGACTGGACAAGTTCCACGACTATGTGTATGGCCTGCCACGATTCACGGTCGAAACTGACCACCGCCCCCTGGTCAACATCATTAACAAAGACCTGAACGACATGACTCCTCGCCTCCAGCGCATCTTACTCAAACTCAGGAGGTACGATTTTGAACTGATCTACACTCCGGGGAAGGAACTCATAGTGGCGGACACTCTTTCCCGAGCAGTGAGCACACCACCAGATGCGGAGGGGTTCGTGCGTCAAATTGAGGCACACGTGACTCTGACAGCAGCAAATATGCCAGCTGATGATCCTTGTCTGGCCCACATACGCGCAGAGACGGCGACTGACCCTCTGCTGCAGCGAGTGATGCGCCACATGACGGAAGGGTGGCTAAAAGGGCAGTGCCCCCAGTTTTACAATGTGCGAGATGATCTCACCAATATAGACGGGGTCCTTATGAAATCGCATAGGATCGTCATTCCACACAGTGTGCGCCAGATGATTCTTCGTCAACTACACGAAGGCCACTTGGGTGTCGAAAAATGCAGACGAAGGGCCCGGGCGGCGGTATATTGGCCGGGTATTAATGAAGACATAGCCAACATGGTGCTCAACTGCACAACCTGTCAGAGGTTTCAGCCGGCGCAACCTCCGGAAACACTTTTACCACACGAGATGGTGACGTCCCCCTGGGCGAAGGTGGGTGTTGACCTATTTCACGCGCTCGGCAGAGATTACATTGTTATTATAGACTACTTCTCAAACTACCCGGAAGTCATGCCTCTCCATGATCTGACGTCGTCCGCAGTCATTGGGGCATGCAAGGAAACGTTTGCTCGCCATGGCATTCCAAGGACTGTCATGTCAGACAATGGACCTTGTTTTGCCAGCCGTGAATGGTCGTCCTTTGCCGCAGCATATGGTTTCACTCATGTGACATCCAGCCCTCTGCATCCACAATCGAACGGGAAGGCTGAAAAGGGTGTCCACATCGCAAAGCGGCTCCTGTGCAAGGCGGCTGATGCCGGATCGGACTTTAACCTTGCCTTGCTGGCCTATCGATCGGCCCCGTTATCCACGGGCCTCTCGCCAGCGCAGCTACTAATGGGTCGCTCCCTCAGGACGACGGTACCTTCCGTCCTGGCACCGACAACAGACCATGAGGCGGTTCTTCGGGACATGCAACTGCAGCGTGATCGCCAGAAAGGTCGGTACGACACACGAGCGACGGACCTGCCCCCCCTGTCCTCCGGAGACAAAGTACGCGTCCATCAACCGTATGGTGGCTGGTCAGCACCGGCCGAAGTCCTCCGACAAGTGGCTCCCCGCTCGTTCCTGGTTCGCATGCCGGATGGTTCCGTGCGTCGCCGCAATCGGCGCGCCCTTCGCCGACTTCCACGTTCACAGCCACACAACACGCCAGATCCTCAACAGGCTTCCGAGGATGACTTTGTGGAGCTGCCGCACATCACGCCCTTTCCATCGCCACCCATGGCCATGCCTGCACAGCAGCCGGTGGTTCTTGATCCACCCTTAAGGCGGTCAACCCGAATTCGTCGCAAACCCATTAGAATGGACTTATAATACAGTTCATATGTTTAATAAGTTGGACAATTTTACATGATAACCTGTTGTTGTTTATCGTTCCAGATGTCGTCTGACTGGACAACTGTTCAAAATTTTTTTTCTTCTTCTCTCGTTCGCATTTCTGTTATGTTATGGTACAACTGGATTCATGTGACGCACTCGACATCGCCCCATGTACATAGTTCCGTCATAGACACATGCTGCACACGACACACACACACTCTTAGATGCACTCACGTCACGATCATATTTATTACCACGTAGGCACATATCTTTGTAAAAAGGGGGGATGTCATGATATTCAAACACACACATCATGATGGACACACTAACAGGCAAATCAGAGTACACAACACCACAACCAATCACAGACAAGAACACCAACCACATAAAAAGCACGAGCACGACACCTGGAGGTCAGTAGGTCTGGGGAGAAGGAAGCATGAAAGAGCTGTTGAAACACCACAAGCAGGGAGCCCCCCACGTGCAGAGTGCAAAGACCAAGTTGTAAATAGTGAGTTTAAATAAACAAGTGTTGTACCATATGCAACTGTGTTGGCTCTTCTGTGTGTTAGAACACCCAACACCACAACCCCTACCCAGTAGACCCCTACCCAGGAGACCCCTACCCAGGACACCCCTACCCAGGAAACTGAAATACCGGACAGTGACTCAGAGTGGATGGGTGGAGACGAACCCCCACCCCAAAGTGCCATGGACTCAGAGTGGGACGATGCGCACGACACAACGCCACTGCTGTCACCAACACCCTCCACCATCGCAGAGACGCTCACCTCGGTTGGGTACTTTAGTGATGAGGCGTCTGGTACACTCACTGGTGCGCACAACACAGCCGTCCCGGTACAGCAGGTGGAGGTAGGAGCAGCAGAGGGGCCGGGCGGTCGGAGGGCAGCCCAGCCCAAGCGAACATCTGCCGCCCAGATGGATCCTGGGTTCCTGGAGTTACCACACCCACACATAGATCCGATGCAACCACCGAACCTGGGACAAGCGAAGAGGGTGACGGCCGGCTTGCGGCGGCTGCGGTCGCAGGTGGAGGAGTCCACCCGCGTCCAGGAGCTGGGCATGGTGCCGGTCATGCGTGCCACCCAGGCCGACACCGCACGGGTGGCGTCCGCGGTGGAGGCAATGGGTGCGACGGTGTCAGACATGGGGAACGGTTTGCGAGGCCTGGGGCTTTCCGTGCAGGCGGCGTCTGTGGCCCAGGACATGGCTGCCCTCTCATAGGAGGCCATGAGCCAGTGCCAGCGCCAGATGGCAGAGGCGCTCAACACCATAGCCCAGTCTCAGCAGGCCATAGCCCAGTCTCAGCAAGCCATGGCCCAGTCTCAGCAGGCCATCGCTGAGGGCATCGGCACCATTGCCCATGTGCTAGCCGGCGTCGCACAGTCACAGACAGGGATTGCCAACCCCCTGAGCTCCATGGCTGCAAACCTGCAGACCCCTGTCGATACCAGCACGGGCCTCCAGGACTGGCAGCGCCAGATGTCGGGGGGGCGTCGGATGGCCAGTCCGTTCGCATACCCCACCCATGTAGTGGCCCGGGGGCCATCGGGCACCCCGAGGGAGGAGGAAGTGCTGGGGCCCGTTCCGGTTCCCATTGTAGGTGAGGTCCCGGAACACCTCAACACCTCGGACTCCCCCCACTTCCGTCCCAGGTGCATCGGGTGGGCAACGGGCAGGACAGGCTGGCAGCTCGCCATTCCAGTCGCCCGGGCCGCAGCCTGGCCCATCTAGGCCAGGACGCCCCAGGAAACGGCCGCCAAAGGGATCCAGTGTCAGAGGGCAGGAATCACAGGAGTCCACCTCCAGTTCTGCTGTACCGTCTGGGGAACCACGTAGACGTAGTCAAAGGGCCCGTAAGGCCAAACAATGAGACACTGAGTAAGTTGGCACGGGTGCAGGGCACAGATGAGTTTTAGGGGCTAGGGCACGTGCATGAACTGTTTTCGTTATTAAAGTCAATGTTACACCTACAGAAGCTGCCTTTGTGCTCTGTCCAAAGCGTGCGGGGGTGTCATGTACGTTGAGCGCAAGTGTATGTGTGAGGGGTGGTCTTACCTCAGCCCCAGGTGAGTCTGCCCCCTTCCCCCAGGGCCGCCATCAACATCCCCCCGGGCAGAGGACGGGACCGTGCGCTGCAGTGTCACAGCCGCATGCAGGGATGGTTCGGGTGGATGGTGGTACTGTGGCCATGGGACAGACATAGTCCAACGATGTGGAGCCAGGAGCTCATCGCAGGGCGGGTTGTCATCATCCTCCATGGCCTGCGATAGACACGCGTCCACCCTCAACTGTGTGAGCCCGGCCTGTTGTGCCGCAGGTGGATCGGCAATGGGGGGGGTGGTGTGCATGCGGGTGGGGTGGGTGGGGTTGGGGAGGGGAGGGAGGGTGCTGGGTGGGTGGATGGGTGGGGGGTGTGGGTGGTCGGCTGTTGCCATGGTGTGCGGTCTGTGGCCATACTACCTGATTCCCACGCCCATCTAGTCAGTGAAGCGGGCGACTATCAGTCTGTCCCGTGCCCGCTGGCCCAGCCGGTAATGGTGGACAGCCACCCGCCTGTGTCGAGCCCGTCTGCCCTGACCATTGCCCCCATCCCCCTCATCTGGGGAGGACTGCGCCTCTTCCTGCTGCTCCTCCACTCCGCCCTCCTCTGCCTGCGGCACATCGCCCCTCTGCTGGGCTATATTGTGCAGGACGCAGCACACTACAATGATGCGGCCGACCCTATCTGACCGATACTGGAGGGCCCCTCCAGAGCAGTCCAGGCACCTGAAACGCATCTTCAGCACGCCAAAGCACCTCTCTATCACTCCCCTTGTCGCTACATGGGCATCATTGTAGCGGTTCTCCGCCTCATTGCGTGGCCTCCGAAAAGGCGTCATCAGCCACGATCGCAATGGGTAGCCCCTGTCGCCCAGCAACCAGCCCCTCAGCCAGGGATGGCGTCCCTCGTACATGCCGGGGATATATGACCGCGACAACACGTATGAGTCGTGTACACTGCCCGGGTAACGGGCGCACACGTGCAGGATCATCATGCGGTGGTCGCAGACCACCTGTATGTTCATCGAATAGGTCCCCTTCCTATTGGTGAACACGGCCCTGTTATCTGCAGGTGGCCGCACGGCGACGTGCATCCCATCGATCGCGCCCTGAACCATGGGGAACCCGGCCACGGCAGAGAAGTCCACGGCCCGGGCATCTTGGCTGGCCCGGTCCACTGGGAAGCGGATGTAGCGGTGCGCCATGGCATATAGGGCATCTGTCACTGCCCGGATGCACCGGTGCACCGATGACTGTGATATACCGGACAGGTCCCCACTCGGTGCCTGGAATAGCATAAAAGTTCAGGGCCACCGTAACCTTGACGGCACGGGGAGAGGGTGTCCCCCGCCAGTTCCACGCGGTGACAGGTGTGCCAGCAGGTGGGAGATGTGTGCCACGGTTTCCCGGCTCATCCGGAGTCTCTTCCTGCATTCCCAGTCTGTGAGGTCCTGGTATGACAACCGGGGCCGGTACACACGGGGCGTCCTCGGGTGCCTCTGTTGCCATGACGCCACGACGTCCTCCTCCCCCTCCTCGTCCTGTCGGGCGGGTGTCCCTCCAGCCTGGTCGGCTGCCGCCTGCCCCTCTGCGGAGGCCTGCGCCGCCACTCTGGCATGCTCCTCCTCCTCCTCCTCATCCAGGGCAACATGGACATTAGCGGCTGCCGCCACGGCGGCCAACATCGCTGGCTGACCGGAAAACATGACGGCCTGCAGGGGGGTGGGGGAAACGACGACATGTCATCATTGCCCATACCCCCTCCTCCCCCCAGCCAGGCATGGACCGCATGGGCGCGACTGTTGGAGGCTGGCACCTGGCCAGGCGGACAAACTCACTTGCCCTCGCACCCCCCCTCCCCGGCACGGACCCCCCCCCCCCCTCCCCGTCACAGACCCCCCCCCCTCCCCAGCACGCACCTCCCCGTCCCCCTCCCCGGCACGCACACACACACCCCTGTCCCCCTCTCCGGCACGCACCTCCCCATCCCCCTCCCCGGCACGGACACCCCCTCGTCCCCCTCCCCGGCACGGACACCCCCTCGTCCCCCTCCCCGGCACAGACCCCCCCGGCCCCCTCCCTGGTACACACCACCCCGTCCCCCTCCCCGGCACGGACCCCCCCGTCCTCCTCCCCGGCACGCACTTTCCCGTCCCCGGCACGGACCTCCCCGTCCCCCTCCCCGGCACGGTCCCCCCCACCATCCCCCTCCCCGGCACGCACCTCCCCGTCCCCCTCCCCGACACGCACCTCCCTGTCCCCCTCCCCGGCACACACCCGTCCCCCCCCCCGTCCCCCTCCCCGGTACGCACCTCACCGTCCCCGGCACGCACCCCCCCGTCCCGTCCCCCTCCCCGCCACGAACCCCCCCGTCCCCCGTCCCCCTCCCCGGCACACACCTCCCCGTCCCCCTCCCTGGCACGCACCTCCCCGTTCCCCTCACTGGCACGCACCCCCCCCCCCATCCCCCTCCCCGGCACGCACCTCCCCGTCCCTCTCCCCGTCACGCACCCCCCCCGTCCCCCTCCCTGGCATGCACCTCCCCATCCCCCTCCCCGGCACGCACCTCCCCATCCCCCTCCCCGTCACGCACCCGCCCCGTTCCCCTCCCCAGCACGGACCCCCCGTCCCCCCCCCCCGTCCCCCTCCCCGGCACGCACCTCCCCGTCACCCTCCCCGGCACGGACCCCCCCCCCACCACTCTCTCCCCGGCATGCACCTCCCCCCGCCCCCCATCCCCGGCACGCACCCCCCCACCCCCCTCCCATCCCCGACAGTCATCCTCCCGTCCCCGGCACTCACCCCCCCTCCCGGCACTCCCCCGGAGCCCACCCCACTCTAACCCCTCCCCCCCCCCCGCCGCACACACACACACACAACCCTACACACACCTCTCCCCCACACACACAGACTGTGGCCACGCCATCACCTCTCCAGCGGCCAACCCCGCAGGCCGTCACCCACCTCCACGCTGGTCGGCGTCAACCATGAGCACTGGTTGACGCCGATTTAAAAATGTTTTGATTTACGCCGACGTGACCATCGCGCCCACCCGTGCCATTCTCCGAGGCGTGCGGCGCGATTGACGCCCCGCCGACTTTTCTCCCTTCGGAGAATTCGGCGGGGGCGGGATTCACGACGGCCCACGGCAATTCTCCGACCCGGTGGGGGGTCAGAGAATCGCGCCCCTGGTCTTTATAACATCCTTGCATTTCATCAATACATTGTGAGATATTGTAATCTAACAGTCGTGAATCTTAGTGATGACCCAACGTAACCTTTTCAAACTGAATTCTGAAAATAGGGTGATGCAAGGAAGTACCACTTTCTGCACCTCTCAATATTCTGTTTGAAGGATTTTAACAAGAAACAAATCATAGAATCATAGAATTTACAGTGCCAAAGGAGGCCATTTGGCCCATCGAGTCTGCACCAGCCCTTACAAAGAGCGCCCTATTGAAGCCCAAGTATCTACCCTATCCCCGTAACCCTCACTTAAGATTTTGTGGACACTAAGGGCAATTTATCATGGCCAATCCACCTAACCTGCACATCTTTGAACTGTGGGAAGAAACCGGAGCACCCCGAGGAAACGGCGAACTACAGCGGCTGGCAGCCTCCTTCCCGGGCCGGGGAACAGGGTGGCCCGACTTTCCTCCGCGGTGTTCAGCAACTTCTCAAGCTCAGCATCCGTGATTCTCGGGGCCGCTGTCCTCGCTGCTATCTTGTTTTCTGGGATGGTGTGTGTGGGGACACAGACACGGGGAGAACGTGCAAACTCCGCACAGACAGTGACCTAGCCGGGAATCGAACCGGGGACCCTGGAGCTGGGAAGCAACTGTGCTAACCACTATGCTACCATGCTGCCCAAATGATGTTGTCCAATATGACTGCTCAACACGCTTCCTGATGATTTTGTTATTTTAGGGTATAAGTATTGGAACTACACAGCAAGACTATCAGATTTGTTGGACTTATTGTAGCTTTTCTCAAGCTAAAGGTAGCTGCTGTATTGCAACAATGATGGTTCTCCCCTTAACTGGGATAGTGATATCTTTCTAGACTTGGTAGCTTTCACTTGAGGATTTAAGGTAAATACTACTTTCAATGTTGATGGACAGCTTAAATAGTTTCCTGCAGCATCAATAATATTTTGATTCTCTCATAGAAACAAGATGGTACTTACTTTTCCCAGAACTGTCAATATTGTGATTGAATTGCTTCAAAAGTCAATTGCATGTTTGGTTCTTTAATAAAGTCGTCTGTGATTTAGAAAATATATTGTCTGATACAATCATCTGTATCCAAACTTGATAATCCATCTCTGTATGCTCTTTAGAGGGGGTGATGTGGAGATGCCGGTGTTGGACTGGGGTGGGCACAGTCAGAAGTCTTACAAGACCAGGTTAAAGTCCAACAGGTTTGTTTCGAATCACTAGCTTTCGGAGCACTGCTCCTTCCTCAGGTGAGTGAAGAGGTGGGTTCCACAAACACATGTATAGACAAAGTCAATGATGCAAGATGATACTTTAGAGGAGAGGAGCATTGTTGAGGAGGAATGCTCACACCTTTGTAATATCCAGGTTCTCACAACCCAGGCTTTTATAAAATTTGTTAAAAGGAAATTAGGAGGATGGTAGTATTTTCTGGCGGTTCTTTCCTTCAGGAGAACATACGAACCTAAGAACTAGGAACAAGAGTAGGCCCTCCGAGCTTGCTCCGCCATTCAATAAGATCATGGCTGATTTTTTTTCTGGACTCAGCTCCATTTACCCACCCCCTCACCACAATCTTTCATTCCTTTACTGTTCAAAAATCTATCTATCTTTGCCTTGAAAACATTTAATGAGGCATTCTCAACTGCTTCACTGGGCAAGGAATTCCACAGATTCACGACCGTTTGGTGAAGAGGTTCCTCCTCAACTCAGTCCTAAATCTGCTCGCCCTTATTTTGAGGCTATGCCCCCTAGTTCTAGTTTCACCCGCAGTGGAAACAACCTCCCTGCTTCTATCCTATCTATTCCCTTCATAATTTTCTGTTGCTATAAGATCCCCCCTCATTCTTCTAAATTCCATGAGTATAGTCCCAGTCTACTTAGTCTCTCCTCATAAGCTAATCCTCTCAACTCTGGAATCTCCTCTGCACACCCTCCAGTGCCAGTACATCCTTTCTCAAGTAAGGAGACCAAAACTGTACACAGTACTCCAGGTGTGACTTCACCAGCACCCCAGACAGCTGCAACATAAACTCCTGCTTTAAAACTCCATCCCCCTAGCAATGAAGGACAAAATTCCATTTGCCTTCTCAATTAACTGCTGCACCTGCAAACCAACTTTTTGTGATTCATGCACAAGGACACTGAGGTCCCTCTGCACAACAGCAGTCTAAAGATGTGCAGGTTAGGTGGATTGCCCTTCATGTCCAATAAAGGTTAAGTGGGTTACAGGGTTGCAGGGATAGGGTGGCGGTGTGGGCGTAGGCAGGGTGCTCTTTTCAAGGGCCGGTGCAGACCCGATGGGCTGAATGGCCTTCTTCTGCACTGTAAATTCTATGATTCTAACATGCTGCAGTTTTTTACCATTTAAATAATAGTCCATTTTGCTGCTTTTCCTACCAAAATGGTTGACCTCACATTTACCAACATTGTACTCCATCTGCCAGACTCTTTCCCACTCACTTATAGATTATCATAGATTATCATAGAATTTACAGTGCAGAAGGAGGCCATTCGGTCCATTGAGTCTGCACCGGCTCTTGGAAAGAGCACCATACCCAAGGTCAACGCCTCCACCCAACACTAAGGGCAATTTATCATGGCCAATCCACCTAACCTGCACATCTTTGGACTGTGGGAGGAAACCGGAGCATCCGGAGGAAACCCACGCACACACGGGGAGGACGTGCAGACTCCGCGTAGACAGTGACCCAAGCCGGAATCGAACCTGGGACCCTGGAGCTGTGAAGCAATTGTGCTATCCACAATGCTGACATGCTGCCCTTAAGAACAAATTAATCTACACTATATCATTCTACCGTAATCCATGTACCTATCCAATAGCTGCTTGAAGGTCCCGAATGTTTCCGACTCAACTACTTCCACAGACAGTGCATTCCATGCCCCCACTACTCTCTGGGTAAAGAACCTACCTCTGACATCCTCCCTATATCTTCCACCATTCACCTTAAATTTATGTCCCCTTGTAATGGTTTGTTCCACCCGAGGAAAAAGTCTCTGACTGTCTACTCTATCTATTCCCCTGATCATCTTATAAACCTCTATCAAGTCGCCCCTCATCCTTCTCCGTTCTAATGAGAAAAGGCCTAGCACCCTCAACCTTTCCTCGTAAGACCTACTCTCCATTCCAGGCAACATCCTGGTAAATCTCCTTTGCACCTTTTCCAAAGCTTCCACATCCTTCCTAAAATGAGGTGGCCAAAACTGTACACAGTACTCCAAATGTGGCCTTACCAAAGTTTTGTACACTTAAACTATCTATATCCCTCTGCAGACTTTGTGTCCTCTGCACACTTTGCTCTACCACTCATCTTTGTGTCATCTATGAATTTTGACACATTACACTTGGTCCCCAACTCCAGTTCATCTATGTAAAGGTGTTGGATCAGTTCTTCAGACCTATTTCACTGTCTGTGGAGCTTGTCTTTCTCAATCTTAAGGAAGAGTGACCATCTGCGGATGACCTGGAATAGTCCAAAAAGTGTCTCGGATCATGCACATTACAAACTGCACTGTAAATGGCAGCTACAACTAACGCAGGTACCCTACATTTCCCAATAACCCAATTTGACATCAGTCATCAGTCTAAGTCACAAAAACTCTTTAAAGTTTTATTTTCCTACTTTTAGCTTCTCTCCTTCAACGTGCTAAGTCTGATGCCGGACTGACAGCAGTTCTACTTTACCTGAGTTCCAAAGCTACAATCTTAACCCAAAGGATAAAGCAGCCCATTTGATGGGCACCCCACCCACAAATGTTCACTCCATTCAGTGCCGACACACAGTGGCAGGCGTGTGTACCAACTACAAGATGCATTGCAGCAACTGACCAAGGGTCCTTCAGCAGTACCTTCCAAACCCACAACTGCTGCCATCCAGAAGGCCAAGGACAACAGATACCTGGGAACACCACTACCTGGAAGGGGTTTACACTACCGCCTCACAGCGCCAAGGACCTGGGTTCTATTCTGACGTTGGGTGACTGTGTGGAGTTAGTGTGTTCTCCCCGTGCCTGTGTGGGTTTCCTCCGGGTGCTGTGGTTTTCCCCCACAGTTTAAAGATGTGCAGGTTAGGTGGATTGGCCATGCTAAATTTCCCCATAGTGTCCAAAGAGGCTTTTAAGAATGTCGGCCATGACCAGCCTTTAAATAAAAACGATGGAGCCTGTCCGCCAAAAGTAACAGCAGTGAGCTGGCCACGGGTCCGGCATCTATACTGACATCACCCTGTATGTCTGTGCTTTAGGCATGAAATTATGCAGGAGAGATTCCTCTATTTTGTAGCTGCCAGGAAGTAAGCAACAGGATTGTGAAGAATTGAAGATGGGTCATTTTGTAAAAAGGAAGAGAGGGCCAGAGACACAAACAGGCCAGGATCTCACAATTGAATCTGCTGGAGAGAGCTTCCAGGAGAATCCATGGCAGGTCAAAGTAGTGTGGGTCTGAGCTGGATCCAGATCTCCAGGGCCTCTGGTAACAACGCATTGAGAAGAAACTGAAATCGGGAATAAAGCAGGAGAAAGGTAATATTTTGAGGTGTGGCATTGTTAACTTTGCTAATGCAAATCAGAATGCAAAGCCCTTGTGTGTTATATGCAGGGAAGCACTGGCAAATGAAAATTTTAAACGCTCAAAACTTCAAAGGCATTTGAAAACTAAGTATGGTGAGGACAAACCTCTTGATTTTTTTCAAAGGATGCAGCGAGAACTTAAATCATCAGCTAACGTCCTTCGCAGAAATGTAACACTGAATGACGAAGCAAGAGAGATTGTGAGGACAAAACCGGCTCACGTGTCGTATTAAAGGTAAGCAAAAATGGTAGGTCACGAAGGTCAGCGAGTGTGGGTCGCAAAGATTGGCTGGTTGGTAAAAGTGGCACCTGGGAAAATAAGTTTGAAAAACACAGCAGGAGAGGAAACCCCATAGGACAAGACAGTCTCCAGTCCATTACACCTTCCAGCACACAACACTTCACTATGAGGCACAGATCCAAACAAATGGTAATCAAGCATTAGGAAGAATGTCAAGGTCTGTGAGAGGGTAGAGAGGAGATTTTGCAGAATTATATTGAGCTATGCAAGGATTAGATATGGTGGACAAGGAGAAACGGTTCATATTAGCTGATGGAGATAGAGATTTAAGGTTTTAGCTAATAGGAGCAGAGGGAATGTGAGGCAGACCATTTTGATGTTGTGAGTGGCAGTGATCTGGAATTGCAGGCCAGCAGGGCAGTGTAAAGGGAGACGATGAAGGCTTTTGAGAGGAAATTGGATGGGCACGTCCTATTATGACACTGTTGAACATAGAACAAAGAACATACAGTGCAGAAGGAGGCCATTCAGCCCATCGAGTCTGCACCCACCCACTTAGGCCCTCACTTCCACCCTATCCCCGCAACCCAATAACCCCTCTTAACAATTTTGGTCATTCAGGGCAATTTACCATGGCCAATCCGCCAAACCTGCACGTCTTTCGACTGTGGAAGGAAATCGGAGAAACCTTCTCCAGGAAAACATAGTCTCCAATACAGGACTCTCCACAGTAGGACACACTGAAGACACTCTCCAGTACGGGACACTCTCCAGTACGGGACGCTCTCCAGTACGGGACACACTCTTCAGTCCGGGACACACTCTTCAGTACGGGACACACTCTTCAATACGGGACACACCCTTCAGTATGGGACACACCCTTCAATACGGGACATTCTCCAACATGGGACACTTTCCAGTACGGGACACTCTTCAGTTCTGGACATTTTCCAATATGGGACACTCTCCAGTCTGGGACACTCAATCATATGGGACACTCTCCAGTATGGGACATTCTCCAGTAGAGGACACTCTCCAGTACGGGACATTCTCCAGTACGGGACACTCTCCAGTACGGGACACTCTCCAATCTGCGACACTCTCCAGTCTGGGACACTCTCCAATCTGAGACACTCTCCAGTCTGGGACACTCTCCAGTACGGGACACTCTCCAATCTGCGACACTCTCCAGTCTGGGACACTCTCCAGTCTGGGACACTCTCCAGTCTGGGACACTCTCCAGTCTGGGACACTCTCCAGTCTGGGACACTCTCCAGTACGGGACACTCTCCAGTACGGGACACTCTCCAGTACGGGACACTCTCCAGTACGGGACACTCTCCAATCTGCGACACTCTCCAGTACGGGACACTCTCCAATCTGCGACACTCTCCAGTACGGGACACTCTCCAGTACGGGACACTCTCCAGTACGGGACACTCTCGAGTCTGCGACACTCTCCAGTCTCGGGCAGTCTCCAGTAGGGGGCACTCTCCTGTACATTGTTGCCAGAGAGGAAGCTGGAACAGGATCTGGTTCGATTCTTGACTATACTTATGAAAACAAACATTTTAATGTTCTTCTGGTGGGACGACATTTATGATAATTCTAATGTTCATTCTGAGTTTGTTTGGCAGGTGTCCTAGAAATGAGCTAACCAGATTTACGACAGATAAACAAACTATTCGGCCCAATCTGTCTGTATTTGTGCTTTTTATCCACATGCATATTTGTGTTGCATTTCCCTTCTGTCTGCTAGTGAGTCTGCACCGTGTGCAGGAACCTAATGTCCAGCTTTCTTCACACTGAGAGATGAACCCTTGTCGCTCAGTCTTTGACCTGGGAAGAGACAGTGATGATTGTTGCTTTTTGAATTAGAATTAGAACATTACAGCGCAGTACAGGCCCTTCGGCCCTCGATGTTGCGCCGACCTGTGAAACCACTCTAAAGCCCATCTACACTATTCCCTTATTGTCCATATGTCTATCCAATGACCATTTAAATGCCCTTAATGTTGGCGAGTCCACTACTGTTGCAGGCAGGGCATTCCACGCCCTTACTACTCTCTGAGTAAAGAAACTACCTCTGACATCTGTCCTATATCTATCTCCCCCCAATTTAAAGCTATGTCCCCTTGTGCTAGCCATCATCATCCGAGGAAAAAGGCTGTCACTGTCCACCCTATCTAATCCTCTGATCATCTTGTATGCCTCTATTAAGTCACCTCTTAACCTTCTTCTCTCTAACGAAAACAGCCTCAAGTCCCTCAGCCTTTCCTCATAAGATCTTCCCTCCATACCAGGCAACATTCTGGTAAATCTCCTCTGCACCCTTTCCAATGCGTCCACATCCTTCCTATAATGCGGTGACCAGGACTGCACGCAATACTCCAAATGCGGCCGCACCAGAGTTTTGTACAGCTGCAACATGACCTCATGGCTTCGAAGCTCAATCCCTCTACCAATAAAAGCTAACACCTAAAGCCTTCTGAACAACCCTATCAACATGGGTGGCAACTTTCAGGGATCTATGTACATGGACACCGAGATCTCTCTGCTCGTCCACACTACCAAGAATCTTACCATTAGCCCAGTACTCTGTATTCCTGTTACTCCAAAATGGATCACCTTACATTTTTCTGCATTAAACTCCATTTGCCACTTCTCAGCCTAGCTCTGCAGCTTATCTATGTCCCTCTGGATAATCCAAGGATAATCCAGGGAACTACAGGCCGGTGAGGTTTACGTCAGTGCAGTGGTAGAGAACTTACTGGAGAGAATTCTTCGAGACAGGATCTACTCCCATTTGGAAGCAAATGGACAAATTAGTGAGAGGCAGCATGGTTTTGTGAAGGGGAGATCATGTCTCACGAACTTGACAGAGTTTTTCGAAGAGGTCACAAAGATGATTGATGCAGGTAGGGCAGTGGATGTTGTCTATAGAGACTTCAGTAAGGCCTTTGACAAGGTCCCTCATGGTAGACTAGTACAAAAGGTGAAGTCACACGGGATCAGGGGTGAGCTGGCAAGGTGGATACAGAAGTGGCTGGATCATAGAAGGCAGAGAGTAGCAATGGAAGGGTGCTTTTCTGGTTGGAGGGCTGTGACTCGTGGTGTTCCGCAGGGATCAGTGCTGGGACCTTTGCTGTTCATAGTATATATAAATGATTTGGAGGAAAATGTAACTGGTCTGATTAGTAAGTTTGCAGACGACACAAAGATTGGTGGAATTGCGGATAGCGATGAGGACTGTCAGAGGATACAGCAGGATTTAGATCATTTGGAGACTTGGGTGGAGAGATGTGTAGAGGGTGCCATCTCCGCTACTCCACTACTGGGCCGATATCTGGGGTTTGAGTATCTGTGTGTGTCTCTCTCCAGCTGGCACTGAAACTTCAGAGGCCAGGGGATGTCGCACTGGGACACTTCCACTGAAGAGAGCACTGATTCAAGCCTGCCGTTTATTCCTAACCGGCAGCCTGAGGCTTATATCACACCGATATCCAGACCCCTACCAATACCCAGGTGATTCTCTCTCTTGCCGGTGGTGCAACACCCACCCGGTTCCTACTTTGCTGGAGTAGCTTTCCCAAGAGAGAGAATAGGACACTGCTGTTTATTTCCTAACCAGCAGTCTGTCCTGAGTGAATCGCTCAAGATGACCCTCGATTCTTGAACCCGGAATTAAGGTGAGGAGTATTTTAACAATGACTTGGTCAGAGATCGCTGGTGAAAGATTGAAGAATTTAAACGACTCCAATTATCATCAAATCAAGGTTTATTGCAAAACCCAGGTCAAAATCATCAACAGAAGAAATACAATAAAATCTTATGCTCTAATACAAACTAAGTCTATTCAAAAGTACTAAAACGGACACAACGAAAATTCTTATGATTACACAGTTTTAGCAATAGCACAAGGCACAAAACAGGTTCCCTTCCCCAAAGCCTCAACCACTATTAAAGTCAAGGGAGTTTCGCAAGCTGCTGCAGGGTACTTACGGTCACAGGCTGCAGAGGTCAAGTCAGGGGTGCAGAGGTCGAGCCAAGAACGAAGAGACCCCCAATCGAAAACACAGCCCCTTTTATATTGTTTTACCTGGCTTTGTCCTGTGATCGGCCAGCCCCTTTTGCATTGAAAAAGGTAAGATTTAAAAGTTCCCGCTGGTCCCGCCCCCTTTGAGCCGGTCAGAGCTGTATGTTTCCGGGTATTCCTCGCAGGTCCGCCCCTTCCAGCTAGGCAGACCTGCGCGATTTGAATTTGGCGCTGGCTCCGCCCCCTCCTTCCAGTGAGTTTCTGCCGGTAGCTTCTGTCAAGATTGGAGTACCTCCCCCAGGTCCGCCTCCAACTTGGTTTTTTCTACCGCTCCGCGATTTGAATTTGGCGCTGGCTCCGCCCCCCTCCTCCCAGTGAGTTTCTGCCGGTAGCTTCTGTCAAGATTGGAGTACCTCCCCCAGGTCCGCCTCCAACTTGGTTTTTCTCTACCGCTGATCTTACAGGGGCTTTTCCAGCGCAATATGCTGAACCCAGACAGTCTGTTTCCTAGGATAACGAGGTTAAGCTCTCTTGTGAAGAATTTCAGTGTCTTCCAGCTGCTCCGGAGATGGCTGCTATTCTCACCTCGCTATGTTGATGGGGTGTTAATTGGATTCTGCTCTGGTGGAGGCCAGGTCATTTACATTTGCATGGGGCTATGACCATCCCATTGTCCTGCTTGCAGGCGAGCCTCCTGTGTATTCCCGTGCCCCTTTGTCTGTGTTTTGATGTTATCTCGTTGTCTGGCTCCTTCTTCCTTGTAGCTCCTAGGGGGGGTTTGTAAATATTTATGTACTTATGTCCCTACTCAGCTCAGCGGACCAAGCCTGCTGGGAAAACTGGTTCTGTTCTCTTGGCTGAAAAGTCAGTTTACAGTCTCTGGGTTTTTATTCTTGGGCAGTTCCAAAGAGGCCGAATTGCCCGAAAACCTTACAGATGCCCCTTCGATACGTCCCTACCTGCTTGGACCGTATCGACACAGGTGAAGGGATTATTTCCTTTTGTGTGGACCGTAGGTCCCCCCTCAACAACATACGAAATTACAATTCCCAAGACAGTTCCCTTAATCTAGGCTACCCCTGGTTTCAATGAAAGGGAAAGACAAGACCATATCTAATTTAAACACCCAGTAACATATACACATTTCACCGGAACCCCAAACGTAAGGGTCCCTGTACATATATTACAATCAAATAACTGAAACCCGCGATCCACACAACTATTTACATGTGACTCTGTTTATTACACTACGGCTTCTCTTTTGTGGGCTGCACTCCGCGTCTTCCCCAGGGCCCGATGAAGGCTCTTCATTTTCCTCAGTCGTCGATACCTGCAGCTGAGGCAACATAAATATATAACTACGAACACTTGTAATACCACTAACAAGTGTGAGGCTATTCGGATCCAGGCTGGGATCACAATCCATGATCCCATGTTCCACCAGTCCGGGGCTTTGAGATCTGTAATTTCATGATCAATGTTTTGGGTTTTTTGCTCTAAGGAGAAAAAGTGTCTTTGTGAGACTTCCACAGACTTCCACCCTTAGGTCTTCCTTAACCGGGGGAATATCGTACCCAAAACGGGCCACATATTCTTGTATGTTAGTAGTGTTTTCCCGTACCGAGAGGTGAACTGAGGAGGGTCGTGGAATGGGCAGTATTCGTTGCTGTGCCACCTGGACCTCTGCCTTGGGTTTAAAACAGAAGCTGCTGTGCAGTATCGGACACCACTGCTGTGGCCCATGTTGATACTGCTGGGCTCCAGTAGTGACACAGTATGTCCCACTTCCTATATATGCCACCTGGGGCTGGACATGGCTCGCTGCCATTGCCTCCATGGTGCAGTTAATAGGTTCTGCCCCAACAGTCCTGAACCCGCACTGGGGTCGCGCCTCAGTGCCCAGGTGCTGAGGGCACAGGATTACCTGCGCTCCCCGGCTCCGGCAGCCCGAGAGGTCAATGCCTGCCACAGCTCGCTCCCGCACTATGACATACGGCGGGACCTTTCCAAACCGAATGTGTACCCCCCCACGAATGACCCCCACATTCTCCACTCGGTACAGCGGCACCGGCTGTGCTGAACTTCCCAAGATTGGGATTCTCACGATGACCCCCAAGATTGTGTGGTTTGACCTCCCACAATCGACCGGTACCGGGTATGCCTCTGAGGCTGCACGGAGCTGGCAAGGACTCAAAACCCTGTGGAATGGGTGCAGTGCTGCCAAGTGCCTGTTGCTAATCCACGAGGGGACCTGACCCTGTCTCAGGTCCTCCAGATTACTCCTCCCCTCTCCTAGCAACCAGCACCATACAGCCCACACACTTCATTCTGGGCAGCCTGATCCGATGAATTTCGATCTTCTTTAATTAGCGCGTTAATGGCTTTTGCATGCTCTTCCAATTGCGCGATTATTTCTTTTAGATGTAGGGTCATTGCCACCTCCTCGTGCAGACCCGACCGCACTACTGTGTTCTCATCCTTCAACACCTTTCTCAGCTGGCCTTTTAGCTGATTGATTTGCAAGGCCAGCTCTACAGTATCCATACTGTTGACGATGGATGTCCCCGTATTGAAGGCAGTGAACCCATCATTGACTAGTCCTCTACGTTGTCGACTGGAGTCCCCATTAAATTCCCCTGCCCTATGGTATAAATCTTCCACTTCAACGTCCCCAAAATCCAAATTGTGGAATTTCTGGAACATGTCCTTCAGCAGCGCCTGGTACAATAGTTCAGTCTTGCGAGGGCACCACTCTGGTAACTTCACCTCGGTTAGATTTAGCACCACCGAGGCAACCGCGTAATGTACCCCCTGATATAATAGTTTTTTTTGTTGGGACGAGCAGCAAACCATTTTCGGGCCCCCGGGTGGTGATTGGACAGTTGTGAGGGTCGATTGGTTGGGCTGTGGGTAGGGGCCTCTTTACCTGAACCAGCAGTTCGGTAGCTCTCACGGTTTCTTCCCCTCCGGGGGTTACACATCCCTTCCCATTATGATCCCAATTTATCCCATGCCCGGTGTCTTGCCACCACCTCACCAAGGTGATTGATGCCCCTTGTGGACATGCCTTGGCCGACCCCCACAAACATAGATAAATGCCCTGGTCGGAAGCCCACCACTTATCCCAGCAAACGGTGATCCTACCCGGTGACCCCGTGATGGTTCGGTAGGTGTTATTGTCCATTCGTTCCCAGTCTGAGGACCGATCCCTCATGTCCAGGCTCAGCTTCCTGAGCCACCACCATCTCCCCACAGGAACGTCCCCCTCACAGGTTAAACACACCCGCCTGCCCTCAGTCACCCTAACCCGGTCAGTCGCCACCTGTATCTCCTCGCAGAGTACCGAGGCCTCTCCATAGGTGAAGCTCTGGTGGCTGGAGTACCTGGTCGAGTTCGACCCCAGCCACCCAGGCCACCTCCCCAGGTGTGAGTAGCGGGCCTGCTCTATGGCCACCTGGTTTCCCTGTCCGGTAGTGACCAGGGGGGCTCTGCCGCCAGAACACCCATAGACAAAGGACTCTTCTGTCTCGCCTCTGCGGAGTTCTCCCGGTCCCACCATCGCCAGGATCAGCAAACTCCACATCGTCGGGTGCCCCATCTGTAAGAAAAACAAAACACATCCTTGCCTCCACAGAACTACCTACCTTGAAGTGTATGGGTTCTATCCAGCGGCGGCAGCAGCTCCCGCTTTGAAGTTGCCGCAGCCTGTCTGTGATTCTGTGTTTACAGCCCGGCTCCCCAGGGTCCTAGTGCCTGCCGCTATCCGGCGGCAGCAGCAGCTCCCGCTTTGAAGTTGCCGCAGCCTGTCTGTGATTCTGTGTTTACAGCCCGGCTGCACCAGGGTCCTAGTGCCTGGTGCTTCATCATTTTACCATTGCACCAGGCGCTTCTGTGTTCCCACGATCCTAAATAATTCACACACCACTACACACTAATTAGAACTAGCAGGGGGAAAGAAAAAGGAATATGATATATACAATGCCACCCGTCTCCGGGTGGCCAAATTAAAACTGTGCCCCGCTAAACTGGGGCAGTTCGCCTGTTTGGTCGAACGGCTCGGGCCAGACCGTCCCCTCCCGGGGGTTCGGGCTGCCCCTTGCCTCTCCTTCCCCAACAGGGTTCGGGGATCCCTCAGCGCTCCCTCCTACTCGGGCCCCCTTACTGCGGGACCGGGTTCTAGGGAGCTGTGATGGGGACCATCTTAGAGGGGGCTTGGAGACCCGATTGCTCCTTCGTCCCCTGACTGGTTCCCAAGCCCAAGGTGATACTTCCACTTCCTCCGCCTCCTTAGCCTCTATACTAAGGCAGGCCACCTGACCCACAGGTAAGGGCTTGGGAATCGTTACTGTCCCTGGGCTGGGTGCTTGCAGCACTGTCGGTCTCTTTGGGACTGCCCCTTCGGGACAGCACCTTGTCACCGGTTGTGTGACCGTGGAGTCAGGGACCTCCCCCACCGTCGTTAATTCTACGGGGGGTTTCTCCACTACCACCCCCAGTCTTCCCCCCACCTTGCTCTTTTTTGTCCTTATGGGGTGGAACAATTTAAATTGACTGATGTGGCGTTCGCATGGGTCCCACCTTAAGGGATTTAAACTGCAAATAGCCCCTGAGGCAGCCTCCAGAATGGGACCCTGCACCTGGACCGGACCAGGGTCTGGGGCTAGAACTACCCCTGCGCTCCCTTTTTCCTGAGGCTGCTCCCTGGGTAGTCATACGGGTTCTTGTGGTGTGGGTGCGGGCAGGCCCTGGCCCGTTGCCATTGCCACCTGTCCTGAGCCTTGCAAAAGGGCTAAAATTTTACTTACCTCGATGGTTCCCGGGGCAGCTGCTCCTACCGCCGGGGTCTGACTCTCTACTGCGGGAGCCCTCTCCTGCTTGCTAGGGTTTTTACATTCCCTCTTGAAATGCCCGGCCTTCCCACACCCGTAGCATACCGGTTTCTCGTCGGAGGTCCGGGTGCCCTCATGCTTCCACTCTCTCTTAGGGGCTGCTGGCGCGATTTCATGCACCCTACCCTTAAGGGGCTTGTCCTCACCCCTCTCCCCATTACGATATGCAAGGGTGAGTTTTCTAAGGACCTCTGCCTCATTAAGGTCCGGACTCTGCGGGTCGAACCAGTGTTCGGCCTTTGCCCTAACGTGAGGGAGACAGTTAGCTACGAGGGTCTTCAGCCAGTGGGCTGTTCTCTCATCTAAATTCTGCCTATCCGCGGGAGTCCCACACGCCTCCACATAGACAGTCCACAGCCTGTCTGCGAACATATTTGGCGATTCCCCTAGCTGCTGCTTGGTTTCCCCCACCCTCATGAAGGGGCTACCCAGATTCAAGCCCATCGCCTCCAGAACAGCAGTCTGTGCTGCCGCCCATGTGTCAGGTCTTCCCCCATTCCCAGAGGTCACTGTCCTGCATAGCTGTGCATCTAGGGTCATCAGGAGCATCCTTATTTGCTCCCCCTCGTCGCAGTCATTAATGCTGGCGGCCTGCTCCACCTCCATAAAATGAAGCGACGGATCCCCTTTTGGAGTTAGCCTGGGAACGTGGGCCACCATCCCCCTGAGCGCGGGTGCCCCATGAGGAATGATAATGTCGCCCTCAACCGGTCCCCTATTCGCCAGCCCCGCCGGGGGACCATACCTTCTTTGTCTGACAGGGCACATCCGCCCTACCTGGGGTTCCTGTTCCTCCTCCCCACTGTCCAGCTCTCTTGCCCCGTTGGGTAGCCCCCCTGTCCCCGGGCTAACTACCCATATAGGAGACGCCGCTATCTGGGGATACACCACTGACCCCCCTTGGACCTGCCCCTGACCGGGCGGTCCAAACCCTACCTGCTGACCCGGCCCCATCACCGGCATCCCAGGCAGCGGTCTGTCCCCATCCCATGGGGACCCACATACGAAACCAGGCGGACACGCCTCCAGCTGGGGGTACCCTGCCGACCCCCCTTGGACTTGCCCCTGAACGTGCAGTCCGATCCCCCCCTGCCGGCCCGGACACAATCCCGGTGCCTCAGGAGGCGGTCTATTCCCCTTGGCCTTTGGGGAATCATCCGCTGCGAGGAGCACCTTGCCCCTAGGGAACCCCCCTGGACCTACCAGGTGTATCTGTCCCCTGAACCTGGACAAGGTCTCCTCCAACTCCGTTATTCGTGCCTGGCACGGCCCATGGGCACAGTCCCCTACTTCCTCGCGAGCCACTCGGTACGCTGCCTGGATGTCCCGGAACTTCCCCTCCAGCTTCCTACACTGCTCTGTACTCCGAGCATAGAGTTCCTGGAGCCTCCGTTCCTTTTCTTTACCCTCCACTATCTGGCAGTGGAGATAGTCCTTCTCACACCGGTTAGACTCGCTTTCCTGTTTCATTTCTGCCATTTCTTCCCGCAGTCGTTCCGCTACACTCGCGCTGTCCTGTTTAATTTCTGCCAATTCCTCCCGCAGTCGTTCCGCTGCGCTAGCGCTGTCCCCTGCGCTGGCCCTCACTTCTCTCAACTCCTGCTCTAACTCTTCGACCCTATCCTCTGTCTTGACTACCTGCTCGGACAGGCAAACCAGCCAAACTGCCTTCTCCAAGTGCCTTTTGTGCGCCTTGCTTTCTGTCCATGCAGCCGCTGCCATTACCGGTTGCTCCGCATTGATTAATTCTGAAACCCAAGGTTTGGTGAGGTTGACCTTTTGCCACAAATACGAGGATATTCTCTCCTCCATTTTGCTTCGTTCCCTCACCCCCTCTGCCAAGTCACATACTCCAAACCACCGGGCTCCTGCCGCGGTCGCCATTGTAGAGGGTGCCATCTCCGCTACTCCACTACTGGGCCGATATCTGGGGTTTGAGTATCTGTGTGTGTCTCTCTCCAGCTGGCACTGAAACTTCAGAGGCCAGGGGATGTCGCACTGGGACACTTCCACTGAAGAGAGCACTGATTCAAGCCTGCCGTTTATTCCTAACCGGCAGCCTGAGGCTTATATCACACAGATATCCAGACCCCTACCAATACCCAGGTGATTCTCTCTCTTGCCGGTGGTGCAACACCCACCCGGTTCCTACTTTGCTGGAGTAGCTTTCCCAAGAGAGAGAATAGGACACTGCTGTTTATTTCCTAACCAGCAGTCTGTCCTGAGTGAATCGCTCAAGATGACCCTCGATTCTTGAACCCGGAATTAAGGTGAGGAGTATTTTAACAATGACTTGGTCAGAGATCGCTGGTGAAAGATTGAAGAATTTAAACGACTCCAATTATCATCAAATCAAGGTTTATTGCAAAACCCAGGTCAAAATCATCAACAGAAGAAATACAATAAAATCTTATGCTCTAATACAAACTAAGTCTATTCAAAAGTACTAAAACGGACACAACGAAAATTCTTATGATTACACAGTTTTAGCAATAGCACAAGGCACAAAACAGGTTCCCTTCCCCAAAGCCTCAACCACTATTAAAGTCAAGGGAGTTTCGCAAGCTGCTGCAGGGTACTTACGGTCACAGGCTGCAGAGGTCAAGTCAGGGGTGCAGAGGTCGAGCCAAGAACGAAGAGACCCCCAATCGAAAACACAGCCCCTTTTATATTGTTTTACCTGGCTTTGTCCTGTGATCGGCCAGCCCCTTTTGCATTGAAAAAGGTAAGATTTAAAAGTTCCCGCTGGTCCCGCCCCCTTTGAGCCGGTCAGAGCTGTATGTTTCCGGGTATTCCTCGCAGGTCCGCCCCTTCCAGCTAGGCAGACCTGCGCGATTTGAATTTGGCGCTGGCTCCGCCCCCTCCTTCCAGTGAGTTTCTGCCGGTAGCTTCTGTCAAGATTGGAGTACCTCCCCCAGGTCCGCCTCCAACTTGGTTTTTTCTACCGCTCCGCGATTTGAATTTGGCGCTGGCTCCGCCCCCCTCCTCCCAGTGAGTTTCTGCCGGTAGCTTCTGTCAAGATTGGAGTACCTCCCCCAGGTCCGCCTCCAACTTGGTTTTTCTCTACCGCTGATCTTACAGGGGCTTTTCCAGCGCAATATGCTGAACCCAGACAGTCTGTTTCCTAGGATAACGAGGTTAAGCTCTCTTGTGAAGAATTTCAGTGTCTTCCAGCTGCTCCGGAGATGGCTGCTATTCTCACCTCGCTATGTTGATGGGGTGTTAATTGGATTCTGCTCTGGTGGAGGCCAGGTCATTTACATTTGCATGGGGCTATGACCATCCCATTGTCCTGCTTGCAGGCGAGCCTCCTGTGTATTCCCGTGCCCCTTTGTCTGTGTTTTGATGTTATCTCGTTGTCTGGCTCCTTCTTCCTTGTAGCTCCTAGGGGGGGTTTGTAAATATTTATGTACTTATGTCCCTACTCAGCTCAGCGGACCAAGCCTGCTGGGAAAACTGGTTCTGTTCTCTTGGCTGAAAAGTCAGTTTACAGTCTCTGGGTTTTTATTCTTGGGCAGTTCCAAAGAGGCCGAATTGCCCGAAAACCTTACAGATGGCAGATGGAGTTTAATCCGGACAAATGTGAGGTAATGTATTTTGGAAGGTCTAATGCAGGTAGGGAATATACAGTGAATGGTATAACCCTCAAGAGTATTGAAAGTCAGAGAGGTCTAGGTGTACAGGTCCACAGGTCACTTAAAGGGGCAACACAGGTGGAGAAGGTAGTCAAGAAGGCATACGGCATGCTTGCCTTCATTCCGGGGAATTGAATATAAGAATTGGCAAGTCATGTTGCAGCTGTATAGAACATTAGTTAGGCCACACTTGGAGTATCGTGTTCAATTCTGGTCACCACACTACCAGAAGGATGTGGAGGCATTAGAGAGGGTGCAGAAGAGATTTACCAGGATGTTGTCTGGTATGGAGGGCATTAGCTATGAGGAGCGGTTGAATAAACTCGGTTTGTTCTCACTGGAACGACGGAGGTTGAGGGGCGACCTGATAGAGGTCTACAAAATTATGAGGAGCATAGACAGAGTGGGTAGTCAGAGGCTTTTCCCCAGGGTAGAGGGGTCAATCACTAGGGGGCATAGGTTTATGGTGCGAGGGGCAAGGTTTAGAGGAGATGTACGAGGCAAGTTTTTTACACAGAGGGTAGTGGGTGCCTGGAACTCGCTTCCGGAGGTGGTGGTGGAAGCAGGGACGATAGTGACATTTATCGGGCATCTTGACAAATACATGAATAGGATGGGAATAGAGGGATACGGACCCAGGAAGTTAGAAGATTTTAGTTTAGTCGGGCAGCATGATCGGCACAGGCTTGGAGGGCAGAAGGGCCTGTTCCTGTGCTGTACTTTTCTTTCTTCTTCGTTCTTTGTTCTTGTTCTCTGTAACCTGCAACATCCTTCCACACTGTCCACAACACCATCGACTTCTGCAAATTTACTCACCCATCCTTCTACGCCCTCCTCCAGGTCATTTATAAAAATAACAAACAGCAGTGGCCCTGATGCACGATCAATCACTACTGAAGCGAGATTGTAGTCCAATTGACGACTTTAATGAACAAGTAGTTAACCCAGCAGCTCCCGTACAGAATGACTGCTGTGGGTGAAACACAGACTCTTATGCTCCGCCTGCTGGGCGGAACCAGCAGGCAGGTTCCACCACTCATACTACAGTATAAGGTACATCCCACCTAGGTACCGCGATACCCCTAATATAGCATACCACAGGCCCCAAAACAGATCCTTGTGGTACACCACTAGTAACTGAACTCCAGGCTGAACATTTCCCATTAACCACCACCCTCTATCTTCTTCCAGCTAGCCAATTTCTGATCCAAACCGCAAAATCGCCCTCAATCCCATGCCTCCGTATTTTCTGCAATAGCCTACCGTGGGGAACCTTATCAAATGCTTTACTGAAATCCATATACACCACATCAACTGCTTTACCCTCATCCACCTGTTTGGTCACCTTCTCAAAGAACTCAATAAGGTTTGTGAGGCACGACCTACCCTTCACAAAACCGTGTTGACTATCTCTAATCAAATTATTCCTTTCCAGATGATTATACATCCTATCTCTAATAAACCTTTCCAAGATTTTGCCCACAACAGAAGTAAGGCTCACTGGTCTATAGTTACCGGGGTTGTCTCTACTCCCCTTCTTGAACAAGGGGACAACATTTGCTATCCTCCAGTCTTCTGGCACTTTTCCTGTTGACAATGACGACATAAAGATCAAAGCCAAAGGCTCAGCAATCTCCTCCCTAGCTTCCCAGAGAATCCTAGGATAAATCCCATCCGGCCCAGGGGATTTATCTATTTTCACACTTTCCTGAATTGCTAACACCTCCTCCCTATGAACCTCAAACCCGTCTAGTCTAGTAGCCTGTATCTCAGTATTCTCCTCGACAACATTGTCTTTTTCCTGTGTGAATACTGACGAAAAATATTCATTTAGCGCCTCTCCTATCTCCTCGGTCTCCATGCACAACTTCCCACTACTGTCCTTGACTGGCCCTACTCTTACCCTAGTCATTCTTTTATACCTGACATACCTATAGAAAGCTTTACGGTTTTCCTTGATCCTACCTGCCAAGTACTTCTCATGTCCCCTCCTGGCTCTTCTTAGCTATCTCTTTAGGTCCTTCCTGGCTAATTTGTAACTCTCAAGCTCCCTAACTGAACCTTCACGCCTCATCTTTACATAAGCCTCCTTCTTCCTCTTGACGAGTGATTCAACTACTTTAGTAAACCACGGTCCCTCGCTCGACCACTTCCTCCCTGCCTGACAGGTATATACTTATCAAGGACACGCGGTAGCTGTTCCTGAACAAGCTCCACATTTCAATTGTGCCCATCCCCTGGAGTTTCCTTCCCCATCCTATGCATCTTAAGTCTTGCCTAATCACATCATACTTGCCTTTCTCCCAGCTATAACTCTTGCCCTGCGGTACATACCGATCCCTTTCCAGCGGTAAAGTAAACGTAACCAAATTGTGGTTACTATCACCAAAGTGCTCACCTACCTCCAAATCTAACACCTGGCCTGGTTCATTACCAAGTACCAAATCCAATATGGCTTTGCCTCTCGTTGGCCTATCTACATACTGTGTCAGGAAACCCTCCTGCACACATTGGACAAAAACTGACCCAAATTCTTAATTGGGGCAAGGCCAATTTTGATGGTATCAGACAAGAACTTTCAGAGGTAGATTGGGGGAGCCTGTTGGCAGGCAAAGGGACGGCTGGTAAATGGGAGGCTTTTAAAAATGTGTTAACCAGTGTTCAGGGTAAGCACATTCCCTTTAGAGCGAAGGGCAAGGCTGGTAGAAGTAGGAAACCCTGGATGACTCGAGATATTGAGACTCTGGTCAAAAAGAAGAAGGAGGTATATGACGTACATAAACAACTGGGATCAAGTGGATCCCTTGAAGAGTATAGAGATTGTCAAAATAGAGTTAATAGGGAAATCAGGAGGGCAAAAAGGGGACATGAAATTGCTTTGGCAAATAATGCAAAGGAGAATCCAAAGAGCTTCTACAGATACATAAAGGGAAAAAGAGTAACTAGGGACAGAGTAGGGCCTCATAAGGATCAACAAGGACATCTATGTGCAGAGCCACAAGAGTTGGGTGAGATCCTGAATGAATATTTCTCATCGGTATTCACGGTGGAGAAAGGCATGGATGTTAGGAAACTAAGGGAAATAAATAGTGATGTCTTGAGAAGTGTGCATATTACAGAGGAGGAGGTGCTGGAAGTCTTAAAGCGCATCAAGGTAGATAAATCCCCGGGACCTGATGAAATGTATCCCAGGATGTTGTGGGAGGCTAGGGAGGAAATTGCGGGTCCCCTAACAGAGATATTTGAATCATCGGCAGACACTGGTGAGGTGCCTGAAGATTGGAGAGTAGCGAATGTTGTGCCCTTGTTTAAGAAGGGCAGCAGGGAAAAGTCTGGGAACTACAGACCAGTGAGCCTAACGTCTGTAGTAGGTAAGTTGCTAGAAGGTATTCTGAGAGACAGGATCTACAAGCATTTAGAGCGGCAAGGACTGATTTGGGGCAGTCAGCATGGCTTTGTGCGTGGAAAATCATGTCTCACAAATTTGATTGAGTTTTTTGAGGGGGTGACCAAGAAGGTAGATGAGGGCAGTGCAGTAGACGTTGTCTACATGGACTTTAGCAAAGCCTCTGACAAGGTACCGCATGGTAGGTTGTTGCAGAAGGTTAAAGCTCACGGGATCCAGGGTGAGGTTGCCAATTGGATTCAAAATTGGCTGGACGACAGAAGACAGAGGGTGGTTGTAGAGGGTTGTTTTTCAAACTGGAGGCCTGTGACCAGTGGTGTGCCTCAGGGATCGGTGCTGGGTCCACTGTTATTTGTGATTTATATTAATGATTTGGATGAGAATTTAGGAGGCATGGTTAGTAAGTTTGTAGATGACACCAAGATTGGTAGCACAGTGGATAGTGAAGAAGGTTATCTAGGATTGCAACGGGATCTTGATCAATTAGGCCAGTGGGCCGACGAATGGCAGATGGAGTTTAATTTAGATAAATGTGAGGTGATGCATTTTGGCAGATCGAATCAGGCCAGGACCTACTCAGTAAATGGTATGGCGTTGGGGAGAGTTATAGAACAAAGAGATCTAGGAGTACAGGTTCATAGCTCCTTGAAGGTAGAGTCGCAGGTGGACAGGGTGGTGAAGAAGGCATTCGGCATGCTTGGTTTCATTGATCAGAACATTGAATACAGGAGTTGGGACATCTTGTTGAAGTTGTACAAGACATTGGTACGGCCACACTTGGAATACTGTGTGCAGTTCTGGTCACCCTATTATAGAAAGGATATTATTAAACTAGAAAGAGTGCAGAAAAGATTTACTAGGACTTGATGGTTTGAGTTATAAGGAGAGGCTGGATAGACTGGGACTTTTTTCCCTGGAGCATAGGAGGCTTAGGGGTGATCTATAGAGGTCTATAAAATAATGAGGGGCATAGATAAGGTAGATAGTCAACATCTTTTCCCAAAGGTAGGGGAGTCTAAAACTAGAGGGCATAGGTTTAAGGTGAGAGGGGAGAGATTCAGAAGGGCCCAGAGGGGCAATTTCTTCACTCAGAGGGTAGTGAGTGTCTGGAAGGTCCAGAGGTAGTAGTAGAGGCGGGTACAATTGTGTCTTTTAAAAAGCATTTAGATAGTTACATGGGTAAGATGGGTATAGAGGGTTATGGGCCAAGTGCGGGCAACTGGGACTAGCTTAATGGTAAAACCTGGGCGGCATGGACTGGCTGGGCCGAAGGGCCTGTTTCCATGCTGTAAACTTCTATTATTCTATGATTCTATCTAAAGTACTCGAACTGTAGTGTTTCCAGTCAATATTTGGAAAGTTAAAGTCCCCCATAACAACTACCCTGTTACCTTCGCTCCTATCCAGAATCATCTTTGCAATCCTTTCCTCTACATCTCTGGAACTGTTTGGTGTCCTACAAAAAACTTCCAACAGTGTGACCTCTCCTTTCCTGTTTCTAACCTCAGCCCATACTACCTCAGTAGACGAGTCCTCATCAGACGTCCTTTCTGCCATTGTAATACTGTCCTTAACTAACAATGCCACACCTACCCCTCTTTTACCACCTTCCCTGAGCTTACTGAAACATCTAAACCCCGGAACCTGCAACAGCCATTCCTGTCCCTGCTCTATCCATGTCTCCGAAATGGCCACAACATCGAAGTCCCAGGTACCAACCCATGCTGCAAGTTCACCCACCTTATTCTGGATGCTCCTGGTGTTGAAGTAGACACACTTCAAACCACCTTCCTGCCTGCCGGTACACTCCTGCGACCTTGAAAACTTACTCATGACCTCCCTACTCTCAACCTCCTGCACACTGGAGCTACAATTCAGGTTCCCATACCCCTGCTGAAATAGTTTAAACCATTCCGAAGAGCATTAGCAAATCCCCCCCCCCCCCCCCAGGATATTGGTACCCCTCTGGTTCAAGTGTAGACCATCCCGTTTGTAGAGGTCCCACATACCCCAGAATGAGCCCCAATTATCCAAGTATCTAAATCCCTCCCTCCTGCACCATCGTTGTAGCCATGAGTTCAACTGTTCTCACTCCCTATTCCTCGTCTCGCTAGCACGTGACACGGGTAACAACCCAGAGATAGCAACTCTGTTTGTTCTCGCTCCAAGATTCCACCCTTGCTCCCTGAATACCTACCTTACATCCCCAGCCTTTTTCCTACCTATGTCGTTGGTGCCTATGTGGAGCACAACTTGGGGCTGCTCCCCCTCCGCCTTAAGGATCCCGAAACACGATCCAAAATATCATGGACCCTGGCACTGTTAGATGTTTTAGTTGCTGTGATATGAAGAGTCTAAAGTTCTGTTCCTTTTTCACAAACACACATTTATTTCATTCCAACAGCCTTTGCACAAAACTCTCACAATACATCACCTGACAGAGGCCACCTGAAGCCCCTTTACATATCAGTGTCAATTAATGGATACTTAACATAATTGCAATGTCTCTTAACCCATTACTTAACAGGCACCTGGGAGGCAACACACCAACCGCAAAACTCTCACGTTCCCACAGAATCTCCTATCTGTCCCCCTAACTATGGAGCCCCCAATGACTAATGCTCTACTCCTCTCCCCCCTCCCCTTATGAGCAACAGGGAGAGACTCTGTGCCAGAGACCTGTACCCCATGGCTTGTTGGAGCAATATTGACCAGGAGAGTGGGAGAACTTGTTTTTATCTGAATCGTATCCAGATTCCGACATTTCCGACTTAAACCTTTAACATCCACTACTGGATGGCAAACTCTCCATTGCTGATCACCACCCCACTTGACATTACTCTCCACTGATCTCAGTGGAATCCATTCCATTAATTACTTGACTGGAATTTGAATCTGGAAGATTGCTGTTGATTTGTATCCTCATTGCCATCAATATTAAAGCCAATTGTTTCATGAAGTAACACACACAGGGGGATTTGGGTCATTGATGGCAACAATCAGAGCTGGAAGGAAATCCTCTCTGACCTACATGGGGCTGTGGGATTTGAGATGCAGAGGTAGCTACCACAGGGACCATGTCGAGTGAATTCTACTTGTGTTATTATATGGGACACGAGGGCAAGTTTGTAGGGTTTGAATTCAGGCCGAGTGACAAGAGTTGACTGGAATACTCGGATCTCAGTGTAGCAGTGAACTGGATCCGTAGCCTGGGAGGTTAAGGGGTGGTGGAGTGAAGGCCATGCCCAGGGTCCAGGACCTCACACTGCTGATGCTGAATGTCTCTGAGTCAATGAGTAGCAGCAGCAACAGCTACAACCCTACAGTACAGCTCCTTGCTGTAAAATTAATACAGACCTTACAAATCTCTGTACACAGCTTTCTCAGAACCAGGTATTTCAGGATCTTTGAAGCTCAAGTTTCCCAGGATCTAAAGCAGCATTGCTAAATACCCTGCTGTATTTGCCTGGCAAACATTT
Source organism: Scyliorhinus torazame (assembly GCF_047496885.1). NCBI lineage: Eukaryota > Metazoa > Chordata > Chondrichthyes > Carcharhiniformes > Scyliorhinidae > Scyliorhinus > Scyliorhinus torazame. The sequence goes on from NC_092707.1 coordinate 210,409,685, forward strand.
GTTCCTTAGCTGTGAATTGCAGAGTAGGGTTTTTATTCCCTGCTTGCAGTTCACAAGGAATTTACACCACAGAAACAGGCATTTGGCCCACTTCATTTATGTTGGTGTTTAAGTCCCATACAAGCCTCCTCCCATCCTTCTTGATTCCACTATCAGGATAACCTTCAGCTTCTTTCTTCCTCATGTGTTTTAATCAAGTTCCTTTAATGTATCTATACTCGGATCATGTAATGGTTACAGTACAGGAGGAGGCCATTCAGCCCATTGTTTTTGTGTCAGTTCTCTGTAACAGCAACTCAGCTAGTCCCACTCCTCCGCTTTGTTCTTTAGTCCTGTCACATCTTTTCGCTTCAGATTATTATTTGAGGTCTCTTCTGAAAACTGCAATTGAATCTGTCCCCATCACACGCTCAGACAGTGCATTCCACATCCAAACCATTTTTGCAAAAATACATGTTTCTTCAAGTTGCCTCTGAGTCATTGAATCACCTTGGGGTTCTTGACCTTCTGCCGATAGGAACAGTTTCTCCTATTTCCGCTCTCCAGACCATCATGATTTTGAGCACGTCCAACAAATCTACTCTCAGCCTTTCCTTCTCGAAGGAGAACAAAGCACCAGCTCTGTCAATCTAGCGATTATAACTGAGGTCTCTCAGCCTCGAAACCATGCTCATAAATCTTTTCTGCATCCTTTCTAAAACATTCACATCCTCCCGTTGAAGCTGAACCAGTGTTTTATGAAGGGTCTTAACTTTCTTGCTTTCATTCTCTGTGCTGCTATTTTGAAATCTCAGGATTCAGTAAAATTTCAACTGATTTTTCAATCTGCGCAGCTATCTTTGATGATTTACGCACATGTACACCCAGTCCCTCTTCTCCAGTCTTTTCTTTAGAATTGCACCCTTCATTTTATATTTTTATTTGTATTTTCCACTTCAAAAGTATCCTGGGTACTCAAATGATTAATCTCTAGGAAATAACATAATAATAGATTTAGAAATGTTGTGGGAGCACATTTTCTTTGAGCTTCTGCGCTTCAAAAGGTTTCTCATAAGACACGAGATGGCATGGTGGCACAGTGGTTAGCACTGCTGCCTCACGGTGCCAGGGACCCGCTTCAATTCCAGCCTCGGTTGACTGTCTGTGTGGAGTCTGCACTTCTCCCCGTGTCTGCGTGGGTTTCCTCCGGTTTCCTCCCACAGTCTAAAGATGTGCAGGTTAGGTGGATTGGCTGTGTTAAATTGTCCCTTAGTGTCCAAAAGGTTAGGTGGGGTTGCTGGGTTACGGGGATCGGGTGGAGGCTTGGGCATAAGCAGGGTGTTCTTTCCAAGGGCCGGTGCAGTCCTGATGGGCCGATTGGCCTCCTCCTGCACTGTAGATTCTATGATACGACAGGAATCATGTAAACTTTCAAAAACACCTTTCTCAGCAGATGAGACTCTGGGGTTGGCAGGTTCTTTGAGGGCGATGAAGGAAGATAATACTTGAGAGATATTTCGCTATTAGGTAAACACTGGCCTCACCAGCAACGCCCACAGACTGTAAAAGAATAAATAAGAAACAAACGGTCAATAATGAAGCTGTTTTGCAAACAATTAATTCCCACCCCGGATCTATCTGGGTGGTTTTGATGACAACACAAATCCTGGGTCGAGCACTGGGTAAATCCTATTTGAACCACAGTAACAGGTTTTAGAGAACTGCTGACTGAGACCAACAAACCCAACACAGAGCGGAGATTAAATCCCAAATTCCCAAAACAAGTGAGATTACCAAACTGAACATTGCTCAGTAAACAATATTCTCCGATATGGGACACAGTGTGGGAAACTCTATAGTCTGGGGCTTTGGTTAGTCAACTTTGCGCAATTATTGACAGATGGGGCAGCACGGTAGCATTGTGGATAGCACAATTGCTTCACAGCTCCCAGGGTCCCAGGTTCGATTCTGGCCTGGGTCACTGTCTGTGCGGAGTCTGCACATCCTCCCGTGTGTGCGTGGGTTTCCTCCGGGTGCTCCGGTTTCCTCCCACAGTCCAAAGATGTGCAGGTTAGGTGGATTGGCCATGATAAATTGCCCTTAGTGTCCAAAATTGCCCTTAGTGTTGGGTGGGGTTACCGGGTTATGGGGATAGGGTGGAGGTGTTGACCTTGGGTAGGGTGCTCTTTCCAAGAGCTGGTGCAGACTCGATGGGCCGAATGGCCTCCTTCTGCACTGTAAATTCTATGATAAGCGAAAAAGAGCTGGTTTGAATTATTTCCTAATCTCAGCAATGAGACATTAAACATTACCCGTGACAAAGATTTATTTTTGCTCCTGACACTCGACAATCGCAACACTCTCCAGCACGGGACACTCTCCAGCACGGGACACTCTCCAGCATGGGACACTCCCATGGACCACCACTCTCAGTGCCTTTCCGTTTAAAAGTCCTTTACCTGGAAACCTTCCATTTTAAGTGGTAACTGATTTGTCGCTTCCTCCTAATTCAGATTTGCACATGACTAGCTTCAGAATGGAAAGAGGTTGATTTTCGTCTGCTTAGTTGTGGTAAACCACTGTTGTACTTATATTAGAGGTTGTACCGTAGAACCTGCACTACAGGTTCACCTGTGACCCCTGCTTGCTGCTGTGGGAGGCCACACATCTGATACCAATAAAGCCTCAGTTTGGATTCAACTTTCGTCTTTAAGTCAAATTGATTGTGCCTCAATTTATTGGTGTCAGTTTCGAAGGATGGACCTCCGTATCAAACCGGATCGCCTGCAGCTGGATCCGCACTCAAGCGACGCCAGAAAGGACTTCCAGCACTGGCTCGCTTGCTTTGAAGCGTACTTCAACGCAGCACCGACCCCTGTTCCAGAGGCTCAAAAGATCCAGATCTTATATTCCAGGCTCAGCTCCAAAGTCTTACCGCTGATCCAGGATGCGCCAAACTACGCCGAAGCCATGACTCACCTCAAGGACAATTATGAGTAGAAGACAAACACGCTCTTCGTCAGGCATGCGCTCGCCACTCATTCTCAACTACCGGGTGAGTCCATAGAAGACCTCTGGAGGGCCCTAATCCCACTAGTCCGGGACTGTGACTGCCAGGACGTTACAGCTAAGGAACACTCAGACCTCCTTATGAGGGACGCCTTTGTGACCGGAATTGGGTCAGACATCATACGTCAGCGGCACTTAGAAGGTCGCCACGTGCGACCTCGCAGAAACTAAAATGCTAGCGCTTTCCATGACGGTCGCCCTGTGCAAAGTCCAGCCCCCAGCTGCACGGCCCACCCCTCCTACGCTTCATGGACCTCACAGGCAGCCGCCCCAGCGGGGGCACTGCCCACCCAATACGCCTGCGCTACACACCAGCCAGCAAACCCTAGGGGGCCCCGATGCTACTTTTGCGGCCAGCAAAAGCACCCCTGCCAATGCTGCCCGGCCCGCGCTGCCCTTTGTAAAGCCTGTGGGAAGAAAGGCCACTTCGCCACAGTGTGCCAGGCCCGCTCAGTGGCCGTGATCGCCCCCACCCCCCCCCCAGTCACGGACATTGGGTACCACCATCTTCTCCTCCCCCCAGACCATGTGCAATCAGTTGGCGCCGCCATCTTCACCTCTGCGCAACACATGCTTTTAATGGGTGCCGCCATCTTGCTCCAACCCGGGAACATGCGTTCCATGGACGCCGCCATTTTGTAACCCCCAAGATCTCCGGGCGCCGCCATCTTGTCTACCCCTCAGCACATGGACACCACCAGCGTCCCAAGATCGGAACTCAACGGCCGCCCCATCCCCCGACAACCAACCAAGGCTCGCCTCCGTGTCACTCAACCAGTCTCGCCCGCATAACCTGACCAACGCATCCACCAGCGTGAAAGTCGACGGCCATGTGACCTCTTGCCTGCTGGACTCCAGGAGCACCAAGAGCTTTATACACCCGGATACGGTAAGGCGCTGCTCTCTCACGATACACCCCGCCAATCAAAAAATCGCCCTGGCCTCCAGATCTCATTGTGTAGCGATCCGGGGGTACTGTACGGTCACACTCACGGTCCAGGGCATAGAATTCCACGGCTTCCACCTCTACGTCCTCCCTAACCTCTGTGCTGCACTTATCCTCGGCCTGGATTTCCAGTGCAACCTCCAGAGCCTAACCCTTAAATTCGGCGGACCCTTACCACCCCTTACTGTGTGCGGTCTTGCGACCCTAAAGGTCGACACACCTTCTCTCTTTCCTAATCTAACTCCAGATTGCAAACCCGTCGCCACCAGGAGCAGACAGTACAGCACCCAGGATAAGACCTTCATCAGGTCCGAAGTCCAGCGGTTGCTTCGGGAAGGCATCATCGAGGCCAGCAACAGCCCCTGGTGGTAGTGGTTAAATCTGGGGAGAAACACCGAATAGTCATGGAATACAGCCAGACCATCAACATGCAGCTCGACGCGTACCCCCTCCCACGCATATCTGACATGGTTAACCACATTGCGCAGTACCGGGTCTTCTCAACGGTGGACCTGAAATCCGCCTACCACCAGCTCCCCAATCGTAAATCGGACCGTCCATACACCGCCTTCGAGGCAGACGGCCGTCTATATCACTTCTTTAGAGTCCCCTTCGGCGACACTAACGGGGTCTCGGACTTCCAAAGGGAGATGGACCGAATGGTCAACCGGTACGGTTTGCGGGCCACGTCCCCGTACCTGGACAATGTCACCATCTGCCGCCATGATCAGCAGGACCACGACGCCAACCTTGCTAAATTTCTCCGCACCCTACTCTCCTAAACCACACTTACAACAAGGAGAAGTGTGTGTTCAGCACAAACCGCTTAGCCATCCTCGGCTATGTGGTCCAGAACGGAGTTCTGGGACCTGATCCCAACCGCATGCGCCCCCTCATGGAGCTCCCCCTCCCCCACTGCCCCAAGGCCCGCAAACGCTGCCTGGGGTTCTTTTCATATTACACGCAGTGGGTCCCAAACTATGCGGACAAGGCCCGCCCACTCATACAGTCCACCCAGTTTCCCCTGACGGCCGAGGCTCAACAGGCCTTCGCCCAGATCAGAGCTGATATTGCCAAGGCCACAATGCACCCTGTAGATGAGAAACTGCCCTTCCAAGTAGAAAGCGATGCATCAGACGTCGCCCTTGTTGCCACCCTCAACCAGGCAGACCCGTGGCATTCTTTTCCCACACCCTTCATGCCTCTGAAATTCGGTACTCATCCGTTGAAAAGGAGGCCCAAGCTATCGTTGAAGCTGTGCGGCATTGGAGGCATTACCTGGCCGGCAGGAGATTCACTCTCCTCACTGACCAACGGTCGGTAACCTTTATGTTCAACACACAGCGGGGCAAGATCAAAAATGACAAAATCTTGCAGTGGAGAATCGAGATCTCCACCTATAATTACGAGATTAGGTATTGCCCCGGCAAACTCAACGAGCCCCCAGACGCCCTATCCAGAGGTACATGTGCCAGCGCACAGGTAGACCGACTCCGGACCATGCACGACAGCCTTTGTCACCCAGGAGTCACCCGGTTGTACCACTTCATTAAGGCACAAAATTTGCCCTACTCCGTCGAGGAAGGAAGGACGATCACCAAGGACTGCCAGATCTGTGCGGACTGCAAATCGCACTTCTACCGGCCGGACCACGCGCGTCTGGTGAAGGCCACCCGCCTGTTTGAACGCCTCAGTATGGACTTCAAAGGCCCCCTCCCCTCCTTGCCCCGACATGACGTCTGCCACTGTCATTAAAACCCTCAATTCGATCTTCACTCTGTTCGGTTTTCCCGCCTACATCCACAGTGACAGGGGATCCTCATTCATGAGCGATGAGCTGAATCAGCTCCTGCTCAGCAGGGGTATCGCCTCCAGCAGAACGACAAGCTACAACCCACGGGGAAACGGACAGGTAGAGAGGGAGAATGGGACGGTATGGAGGGCCGGCCAGTTGGCCCTACGGTCCAGAAATCTCCCGTCCGCCCGCTGGCAAGAGGTCCTCCCTGATGCACTACATTCCATTCGCTCGTTACTCTGCACTGCCACTAACAATACACCCCATGAACGTCTTTTTGCCTTCCCCAGGAAGTCCACATCCGGGGTGTCGCTCCGGACTTGGCTCACAGCTCCGGGAACCGTGCTTCTCCGTAAACATGTGCGACTCCACAAGGCGGACCCGTTGGTGGAGAGGGTACGCTTGCTCCACGCCTGCGTGGCGTACCCCGGCGGCCGCCAGGATACTGTCTCCCTCAGTGACCTGGTACCAGCAGGTTCTACCCCCACACCACCCCCGGCGCCACCCTCCCCTCCCCCATCGCTCGCAACACCACCCTCCCCAGGACCGTCATTCCTCCCCCTGCCCACGCCCGTCGATGAAGAGGATTTTGGCACGCTCTCGGAGTCGCCCTCAACCAGGTCAGCACCAACATCGCCGTCATCACTTCGTCGCTCTCAAAAGACCATCAAGGCCCCGGACCGGCTGAACCTCTGACCGGTCCACCGGACGCCAAGAGACATTTGTTTTGCTCTGTAAATATTAAAATCATGATTGTATATAGTTAACCACCACCCCCGCCGGACTCAATTTTAACAGGGGTTAAATGTGGTAAACCACTGTTGTACTTATATTAGAGGTTGTGCGGTAGAACCTGCACTACAGGTTCGCCTGTGGCCCCTGCCTGCTGGCTCCGCCCAGGAGGCGGGGTATTAATATACGTGTCCTCCAGCTCGCAGCCATTTCGCCAGCTGCTGTGGGAAGCCACACATTTGATACCAATAAAGCCTCAGTTTGGATTCAACTTTCCTCTTTAAGTCAAATTGATCGTGCCTCATTAGTGTCAGCGACTCACTCAGTTCCTCCGAACAAAGAAAATGGGAAAGGGATTGAGATCCAGGTATAATAAAAACAGAAAGTTCTGGAAATACTCAGCAGGTCTGGCAGCAACTGTGGAGAGAGAAGCACTGATCAAAACATTAATGCTGTTGCTTTCTCCACAGATGCTTCCAGACCTGCTGGGTTTATCCAGCATTTTCTATTTTTATGTCAGATTTCCAGCATCTGCGGTACTTTACTTTTATATGATTGAGATCCAACCTTCTGCCCCTGTTATCTTGCACAGGAATTCTCTGAGGTGGACAACGATGTGCAGGTGAGGTGAATTGGCCATGCTAAATTGCCCCTTATTGTTCCAAGATGTGCAGGTTAGGTGAAGTTGCTGGGATAAGGCAGGTGAGTGGGCCTGTGTGGGATGCTCTTTCGGAGGGTCAGTGCGGACACCATGGACCGAATGGCCTCCTTCAGCACTGTAGGGATTCTCTAGATTCTAGAGTGCTCACACTGCAGGAGGTAGTGGTAATATCAATGGACTGATAATCCTGGGTAATACTTTGCGACAACAGGTTCAAATCCCACCACGGGAGCTGGTGGAATTTTAATTTAATTAATATATGGTATTTAAATTGAGTTCCAAGACAACTATCATAAAAACTCATCTGATTCACTAATGTTCCTTTAGGTAACAAAATCTCTGTCCCACATGGTGTGGCTTATTTGTGACTCCAGATCACAGAAAAATAGTTGATTCTGAAATGGCCTAATGGCAACTCAGTTGTTTCAAAACTGCTGCAAAAAATGTCAAAATGGAATGAACTGAACAGACCACATCACATCGACCGAGACACTGGAAATGACAATGGCGCATCCCGATACTGTTGACCCTGCAAAGTCCTCCTTACCGACAAACAACAATTTGGAGTCATCCGACCCCTTATGCCGGTTCCGTTGTCAGTAAGATCACAGCTGATCTGATATGGCCTTAACTCCACTATCCTCCACAGTCCTGATTCTCTTGTCTATCAAAAATCTGTCTTGAATAGTCATTTGGTAACACAGAACTTGGGTATTGCTGAGAAAATGCACATGTTGTCAAAGCCTTTCATCTTGCGTTCGTCAGGACGGTTCACACACATACTGATGCACAATTAATGACCACTAAAGCGAGGTTGTAGTCCAACTGAAGGCTTTAATAAGCTAGATGTTTCCCCCAGCAGCTGAGGTACAGAATGAAGGCTGCTGGGGTGGCACAGACTCTTATATCCCGCCTAGCAGGGCGGAGTTACCATACATCTTAACCAATAGAAAGCATACAGTTTCCACCAATGGTGCTCCAGCCTATCAGGTACCGTAATACCTCTACTACCACATTCACCCCCTGTTAAAAAAGAGTCCGGCAGAGGTAGTGGCCTGATACTACAAACATGGCAACGTGGTAGAATTGGTTACGGAGGTACCGTAATACCTCCGTACAGCGTTTTGTAACTACTTACAATTCTGATAGCTATTTACAATCGATGATTTAAATTTACAGTTTACAGTTTAAAATGAAGCAATCAGTCGATTGGGGGCCCTGGTCGTCCTCTGTGATCGTCGGAGCTTCGGTGGTGACTCTGGTGGAGGCTCGGGCGTCTGTGACTCCGGGAGCGCGGCTTCGATCTCCATGGCAGCTTCGGCACCCCTAGATGGCGCTGGTGGGGAAAACGGTTGACCTGGGAAGGGAGCGCCTGCGGGGTGCGTCAGTGGGTGGGGGGGCCTAGACGGGGCCGGCGGAAGGACCGATCCTCCTGTAAGGCGCCGGTGGAGGGGAGGGTGGGACTGGTGGCTGGGGTGTACATGGGGCTCCGGCGGGCGCCAGGTCTTGTAGGGAGAACATATCTTGTCGGCTGTCGGGGTACTGGGGGTTAGCGTGGCGAAGATGGACCCTCTCGACCAACGGGTCCGACTTGTGCACCCGCACGTGTTTTCGGAGCAGGATGGGTCCGGGTGCTGGCAGCCAGGCCAGGAGCGAGGTCCCAGAGGAGGGCTTCCTGGGGAAGACAAGGAGACGTTCGTGAGGTGTCTGGTTGGTGGTGGTACAAAGCAGCGACCGGATGGAGTGGAGGGCATCCGGAAGGACTTCTTGCCAGCGGGAGACTGGGAGGGTCCTGGACCGTAGGGCCAGTAGGACGGTCTTCCAGACCGCTCCGTTCTCCCTCTCTACCTGTCCGTTACCCCGGGGGTTGTAACTGGTCGCCCTGCTCGAGGCGATGCCCTTGCTGAGCAGGAATTGACGCAGTTCGTCGCTCATAAAGGAGGACCCCCTATCACTATGTATGTAAGCGGGGAACCCGAACAGTGCAAAGATGCTATGCAGGGCCTTGATGATGGTGTTGCAGTCATGTCGGGGCAGGGGATGGCGAATGGGAACCGGGAGTACTCGTCAATCACGTTCAGGAAGTATGTGTTGCGGTCGGTGGAGGGTAGGGGGCCTTTGAAGTCCATGCTGAGGCGTTCAAAGGGATGGGAAGCCTTTATCAGGTGCGCCCTCTCTGGCCGGTAGAAGTGCAGTTTGCACTCCGCGCAGATTTGGCAGTCCCTGGTGGCTGTCCTGACCTCCTCGATGGAGTAGGCCAGGTTGCGGGTCTTGACAAAATGGAAAAAGCGAGTGACCCCCGGGTGGCAGAGGTCCTCGTGGAGGGCTCTGAGGCGGTCCACTTGTGTGGTGGCTCGTCAGGAGGCTCGTTTAGCTTCCCGGGACGATACAAGATCTCGTAGTTGTAGGTAGAGAGTTCGATCCTCCACCGCAAGATATTGTCGTTTTTTATCTTGCCCCGCTGTGCATTATCAAACATGATAGCAACCAACCATTGGTCAGTGAGGAGAGTGAATCTCCGGCCGGCCAGGTAATGCCTCCAATGTCGCATAGCTTCTACTATGGCCTGGGCCTCCTTTTCGACTGAGGAGTGGCGGATTCCGGAAGCATGGAGGGTACGTGAGAAGAAGGCCACGGGTCTGGCCGCTTGGTTGAGGGTGGCCGCCAGAGCTACGTCAGACGCATCGCTCTCGACCTGGAAGGGGAGGGACTCGTCGATGGCGTGCATCGTGGCTTTTGCAATGTTTGCTTTGATGCGGCTGAAGGCCTGGCGGGCCTCTAACGACAGGGGAAAACCTGTGGATTGGATCAGGGGACGTGCCTTGTCTGCATATTTGGGGACCCACCGAGTGTAGTAACTGAAAAACCCGAGGCAGCGCTTCAGACCCTTGGAGCAGTGAGGGAGGGGAAACTCCATAAGTTGCGTCCAGGGTTGGGGCCTATAACTCCATTTCGCACTACGTAGCCGAGGATGGATAGGCGGTCGGTGCTAAACACACATTTATCCTTGTTGTATGTAAGGTTCAGGATTTTTGCGGTATGGAGGAATTTTCGGAGGTTGGTGTCGTGGTCCTGCTGGTCATGGCCGCAGATGGTGACATTACCGAGATACGGGAATGTTGCCCGTAAACCGTACCGGTCAACCATTCGGTCCATCTCGCGCTGGAAGACCGAGACCCCGTTGGTGACATCGAAGGGAAACCTTAAGAAGTGGTAGAGCCGCCCATCTGCCTCGAAGGCAGTGTATTTGCGGTCACTAGTGCGGATGGGGAGCTGGTGGTAGGCGGACTTGAGATCCACCGTGGAGAAGACCTTATAATGCGCGATCCTGTTTACCAGATCAGATATGCGGGGGAGAGGGTACGCGTCCAGCTGCGTAAACCTGTTGATGGTCTGACTGTAGTCGATGACCATCCTATGCTTCACCCCGGTCTTTCCCACCACTACTTGAGCTCTCCAGGGGCTGTTACTGGCTTCAATGACCCCTTCCCTCAGTAGCCTTTGGACCTCTGACCTAATAAAGATCCGGTCCTGGGCACTGTACCATCTGCTCGAGGTGGCGACGGGTTTGCAATCCGGGGTGAGGTTCGCAAACAGGGAAGGCGCGTCGACCTTGAGGGTCGCGAGGCTGCAGACAGTAAGGGGGGGTTATAGGGCCGCCAAATGTGAAGGTTAGACTTTGGAGGTTACACTGGAAGTCGAAACCCAGGAGTGTAGCGCGCAGAGGTGGGGAAGGACCTAGAGACGGAAATTTTTGAACTCCCTTCCCTGGACTGTGAGGTTTGCTACACAAAACCCCTTTATCGCCACTGAGTGTGAACCGGAGGCCAGGGAGATTTTTTGATTAACGGGGTGGATGAGGAGAGAACAGCGCCTTACCATGGCAGGGTGTATGAAGCTCTCCGTGTTCCCAGAATCGAATAGGCAGGACATATCGTGCCCGTTGATGAATACAGTCGTCGTAGCAGTTGAGAGTGTTCGAGGCCGGGACTGATCCAGGCTCACTGAGGCTAATCGCAGCAGTTGAGAGTTCTCTTTGGGCAGTGCGTGGTCAGCTGAGCTGGGGTCCTGGTGTTTCATCCAAGATGGTGGCTCCCATTGGTCGCACATGGCTGGGGTTGCTCAAAATGGCGGCGCCATCCCTCTAACGTGGCATCCGCCGGACAAGATGGCGGCGCCCGGGGTCCGCACGGGGACCGTGGAGAAGTTTGTGGTGGCGGTCCGCATTTGCCGCCGGAGACCGCGGCAACCGCACGGGCCTGACATACCCCCACGAAATGGCCCTTTCTGCCGCATCCCTTGCAGGTGGATGCGCAGGCCGGGCAGTGCTGGCGGGGTGTTTGGCCTGCCCGCAAAAGTAGCAGCGCAGGCTTGTGGTGGGATGGGGGATGTCTCGGGGTCGGCTGCGGAGGGGTTCCATGCTGCCCAGGGGGCTGCCACGCGGTTGGGAATGGAAGCGCGTGCGTTCCTGGAGGCCACGTCCAGGGAGCCTGCAAGGGCCCGTGCCTCCTTGAGACCCAGAGTGTCTTTTTCTAGCAGTCGCTGGCGGATTTGTGAGGATAGCATACCTGCCACGAAAGCGTCCCGGACCGAGAGTTCAGTGTGTTTGCCGAAACCTGCGGGCATCTGCAGTTTCTCCCCAACACCAGGAGTGCACGGTGGAATTTTTCCAGCGATTCTCCAGGGGTTTGTCGCCTTGTTGCAAGCAGGTGCCGGGCATAGACTTGGCTTAGCGGGCGAATGTAATGTCCTTTTAGCAGCTCTATTGCTGCATCGAAGTCTTCCGCTTCCTTGATGAGGGTGTAAATCTCCGGGCTCACCCTTAAGTGCAGGACTTGTATTTTCTGCTCTCCCGTAGATGTGTTTTCGGGCGTCCCGAGATACCCTTTAAAGCACGCCAGCCAGTGGTTGAAGATTGCCGCTGAGTTCGCCGCGTGGGGGCTGAGTTGCAGTCACTCCGGCTTGATTCGGAGCTCCACTCTTTTTTTTTTTTAAAACTAGCTTATTAAATTGATGCACGATCAATGACCACTAAAGCGAGGTTGTAGTCCAACTGAAGGCTTTAATAACCTAGATGTTTCCCCCAGCAGCTCAGGTACAGATTGAAGGCTGCTGGGGCGGCACAAACTCTTATACCCCGCCTAGCAGGGCGGAGCTACCATACATCTTAACCAATAGAAAGCATACCGTTTCCACCAATGGTGATCCAGCCTATCAGGTACCGTAATACCTCTACTACCACACATACCAAATTAAAAGGAAACAACAAAGTATACTTCATGGGAAGAGAGGGCTGATTGTTTGGCAAGTGGATTCTGGTTGGTAGTGTTACAACCAGCCCCAGGTGATTTGCCCAAAAGTTGTTGATTCGGGCGAGACCTCTTAATTTATCACAATCTGGCTGGGAAATTATTACAAATCTGTGTGAGGAGGAATGACTGGCTCCATGCCCCCTTTGCTGGTAGCAACAAGTTTAATTTAACAAAGTTCCCTTTCCCTTGGCTACTTTAGAATCCATACAGAGTGAACACACACGGAATGGTAGCTGGATGCAACAATACTAATGGGTCTCCCTCCTCGACCTGCTGAGTATTTCCAGAACTTCCTCTTTTTATTATACCTGGATCTTAACCCCTTTCCCATTTGCTTTGTTCGCAGGAACTGAGTGAGTTGTAGACACGAAGCAAAGGAAAATCAACAATGTGCAAATTCTCTCCACTCCCCCAAGGGCACCCCTCCTCCACCTGCACCCAGGTCGGGGTTTTTATACTCTGAGGGCTCCCCTCATTAAAGGGGAAAGCCCATTCCGTTACCAAGGAAGTTTGTATTCCGTGAGGTCACAGGGAACCGGATGGTCCACACCCCATGACTTCCCTGGGGGTTGCGACACTCCTTCCCTCCCATCAAGTCCAGAATGGCATCCATGTCTGTGGACTGGCGTGAGGGATCCCACGTTTTCTTTGCCCGGGTATCATCTGGGTGGGCTCCGGAAGCATATACCTGACAGGAGACCGACATTTGCATGAGGAGTATCTAGGTGGGATCAACGTGGCTGGTGCGGTATCAGAAATTGGCTCAGCGGTGCAGGCCATGGCCATTCATGCGGTAACCCACATATGTGACCTCGGCTGCGTTGAAGACGCATTTCTCCCGCCGGAGGCAGACACCAGCCTTGAAATACTGGAGGACTTGTGCTAGGTTCTGTAGATGCTCCTGATCGGAGGAGCCCATAATCAGCATATCGTCCAGGTATACCACCACTCGGGGCAACCTCCACAGGATGTTTTCCATTACTCACTAAAAGATTGTACATGCCGAGGAAATCCCAAAAGGCAACCTGATATATTTATATAGCCCTCAATGTGTATTTGTCCTCACGAAATTTCACAGGTGGGTCCAGGATCAGCTGGAGGTGTGTGTGGCTCATGGATAACTTTGTAAAAGTGCGACCACCACTGAGTTTTGCATATAAAGCCTCAATGCGAGGGACTGGGTAACATTCCAGACAAGAGACGCGGTTCACCGTCATCTAATAATTGCCGCATAGGCGTACGGAGCCATCAGGCTTCATCATGGGTACGACTGGGGCTGCCCAGTTGGAGAACTGAATGGAACGTATAAGGCCACTCCGGCTTCGAGCTCCATCTGGATGGAATGCCCATTCACCTGCAGTATAACTGCTGGTAGGAAGTGTCGCCCATATCGTAAGCCCAGACACGTGGTGGGCAGTCACGCCAGTGAAACAGCGGCAATGGGCGTGGGCCCTCACTGAGCCATGCGTCACCTCGGTCTCGACTGCTGCTGCTCCATACCTGACATCCCCTTGGTCCTCTTGGTCGGGGGATGCTATGCAGTGGCTCTCTGGGCCCCTGTGGCAGCGATCTGCATCCCTGCAGTAATGGCCCCATCATCAGTGGCCTACATCGTCCGGTCTTGACAAAAAAGCTGAATGGCGGTCAGTTAGCAGGCCTAGGTTCAGGACCACCATGCAAGATCCTACCTGAGCGCATTTAGAAATAGGGTGATTAAACCACACACACTGTGGTTGCTAATCTGCACTATAATTGTTAGTGTTCTTACACTTTTGTAAATAGACTTCACTTGGACTTTAATGAGATCTGATGTGGTTTAATTGTGATTAGTACTTCTTAAGCCTATGCTGTTTTCCCCGTCTCCACCCCCAGGGGAACCTCCGAGGTTAGGTCTATGTCCCCTGAAATAATGCATGTGAAGAGAGGCAAGAACCATATGCAAGACATCTCTGGCACACACTAAGCCTCTTCCCTTCATACTCTCATCTGCTGAAATGCCCTTGCATTGTCAGTACTACATACTGGGATTCCCCTTCAGTTGAGGTGACTTATTGACCCTCAATGACTCATCTAAAATATCCAACTTGAGGCTCTGGACAATTGCAGCCATGGTGCATGTGACTTTTCAGTTAGATTTGAACCCTTCCAGCCTCCCCCCCGTAATCTTCCCCCCCCCCCCCCCCCCATCCCCAGCCAGCCCACCCGAAATTGTCCCTCCTGGTGTGACCTTTGACCTCCACACAGTCAGCTTACAACCCTCTCCCATGAACCCCCCATCCTGTGCAGCTGAATGTGCAGGCCCCTTACCTTCCCAAGGAGCCCACTCTGTGGCAATAGACACAGATCCTGCAAATCCCATTGATATTGCTGATTGCTTCTATTTCTGAACTGCTTGGAAAGAAGCTGCTAGTCTGCTGTAACAGATCTTTAACTGAACTGTATCGAGAACAGATGCTTTATTTCTAGTCACAGCCCAATCTAAAACCTAAACTGAAACCTCAACATCAGACTGTTTCAGCCCTTGGTCCTCCCATTAACTATATCATCTCACTCACTGTCTTGACTTACCTACTCTGCAAGGAACCCTGTTAATCCTAACAAAAATCCATTAGCCCAAACATTTATGATGCTTTAATTGCACCTCAGACCCCCAAAAAGCCTAGCTGTCTTGCCAACCAAGATTTTTTTGAAACACTGCTGCAGTAGTCATGCACACATTAACCCAGGCGTTTAACTATTACTGCACCAAATACATATTGTTATAACCCACACGGGTCTGACGGGGGAGAGATAATCCCTGTGGTGCTTGCAGAATACAAGCACCCCCGATAAGGGGTGGGGGCCCTTAACTAAGTTCATGTACCTTTGTATAAATAGAATCGGCCAATTAGGCACCGATTACAGAAGACCCAGTCGGGAACTACTGGAGCTGTATGTAATAGTTAATGGATTAAATAAAATAAGTTTTTCTCTACAACTCGGTGGACTCCTTTCATTGCCCCTTACAAAACATATAGCACAAGATATTTGAAATTTCAACATTCTTACCAATGGGCATGATGAGCGACCAGGTAGGCACATCTTTCTTAGGTACAGACCTTTCCATTTGTTTTACAGAGTCTATAGCACATGGTTACTGATGTCGCTGTTACATCACATACCCGTCACTAACTCATTACCATAACTATAAGCCTATTATACTACACTTCCCTCCCCCCAAGGAAAAGATCAACTTATTTCATTACAAGTATTTCTTTCACCATTTTCCTTGGGCGGAATTCTCCGGCCCCCCGCCGGGCGGGAGAATCGTCGGGGGGCGGCATGAATCCCGTCCCGCCACCCCGACGCCGGCTGCTGGATTCTCTGGCGCAGGCTTTTCGGCGGGGGCGGGAATCGTGCCACGCCGGTCGGGGGGCCTTGGCAGCGGCACCCCCCCCCCCGGCGATTCTCTGGCCTGCGATGGGCCGAGTGGCCACCCGTTTTTGGACAGTCCCACCGGCGTGAAATACACCAGGTCCGTACCAGCGGGACCTGGCTCTGCGGGCAGACTGCGGAGTACTGGGGGGGGGGGCGCGCGGGAGGATCGAGCCCTGTGGGGGGCTTCCACAGTGGCCTGGCCCGCGATCGAGGCCCACCGATCCGCAGGCGGGCCTGTGCCGTGGGGGCACTCTTCCCCCCCCCCCCCCCCGCTGGGTAGGGGAGAATCCCGCCCCTTGTGTTTTCAATCCTCTGTAACTTTCTTCACTGATACAGGTTCTCTCTAATACCTTATTGGTTTTGGCTCTCTGGAAGAATATTGTCGGCACTCATCTTCTCAATGGAAAAATGAAAACATCAGCAAATTGGGACAGCCACTCTCCTGGACTGCTGGCAATTGAAGTATGATCTGCACAAGAGCAGAAGTATAAGGAATGTGATCCTTTTCAAAATGTGGAGATGCCGGCGTTGGACTGGGGTGAGCACAGTACGAAGTCTTACAACACCAGGTTAAAGTCCAACAGGTTTGTTTCGATGTCACTAGCTTTCGGAGCGCTGCTCCTTCCTCAGGTGAATGAAGAGGTCTGTTCCAGAAACACATATATAGACAAATTCAAAGATGCCAGACAATGCTTGGAATGCGACCATTAGCAGGTGATTAAATCTTTACAGATCCAGAGATGGGGTAACCCCAGGTTAAAGAGGTGTGAATTACATCAAGCCAGGACAGTTGGTAGGATTTCGCAGGCCAGATGGTGGGGGATGAATGTAATGTGACATGAATCCCAGGTCCCGGTTAAGGCCGCACTCATGTGTGCGGAACTTGGCTATAAGTTTCTGCTCGGCGATTCTGCGTTGTCGCGCGTCCTGAAGGCCGCCTTGGAGAACGCTTACCCGGAGATCAGAGGCTGAATGCCCTTGACTGCTGAAGTGTTCTCCGACTGGAAGGGAACATTCCTGCCTGGTGATTGTTGCGCGATGTCCGTTCATTCGTTGTCGCAGCGTCTGCATGGTCTCACCAATGTACCACGCTTCGGGACATCCTTTCCTGCAGCGTATGAGGTAGACAACGTTGGCCGAGTCGCATCCTTTTCAAAGAAAGACTAGTTCAAGAGAGAAGACTGAAGAACATCAACATTTGCACTCTCTTGAACTGTAAGAGGATAGACTAACATTAGCTCAGGAATGTTCTGCTCCCTCTTAGCACACTGGGGAAAGGCCAGAGAAGATGAAGTACCTCCAGCTGCAAGAAAGAGTTACACAGCTGTATCTTTTACTACTGCACTGAAGGTGAAAAAGACATTTAACCGCTGACATCGGAAGCAAACTGGGCAAGATGAAGAAGAATGACAAAACTCCTGGAGCCGTTGCAGGAAATAAAGATCAGGGGCTGGATTCTCCGATTTTGAGACTAATTGCTGACTTCGGCGTGGGAACGGTGGTGTTTTGCGACAGCACAAATGGCGCAACAAGTGCACAATCCAGCAACTATAAATGGGCCAGCACCATCGCCACGTGGAACACAACCGGTTCCATGTAAAACAGTGCCGGATTCGTCGGGTCCGTGATTGACACACATGAGGCTCACAAGCCATAGCCGCAATTAAACAATCCTTCCCCCCACACACACCGCCCCAGTCAACAAGGTGGCTGGAAGGAGAGCAGCGCCACGGTTCAGGGAGGCTGAACTGGACACCTTCCTGGGCGCCAGGGAGGCGAGAGGGATGACCCTGTACCCCGGCCTCAGAAGAAGGCCACCAGGCGCCGTCGTACGCCATGCCTGGGCGCAGGTGGCAGACGCGGTCAGCGCTGCGGCAACATCTTCCGGACTGGCGTCCAGTGCAGGAAGAAACTGCACAACCTCCTCAGGGCGGCCAGGGTGAGAAGGTAGCGCTGTGCCCCTGGAACCAACCCCCCTACCCCCCCACACACATGTAACCCGGACCGCACCCCCCTCCCCCTGTTTTGTTATGCTCTTGACGTAGTATAAGCTGCTTCCTTGATGTGCACTCTGACAAAGGAAGGTTCAGACTTGGAGATAGCTTTAACATGTTTATTAAACTATCAACAATTCTCCCACTTGGATTCGACTCTACTGTTAATCCTGCTATAGCTACTCAGACTGACTAACCAGTCTGCTACAATCCACGTGGTGGGTGTGATGTTCAATCAACCCTGTGTCTGTACCCACTGAGAGTCTCCACTGGAAAGAGACTGAGCATGTGTGATGTGTCCTTTTATATGGGTTGGTGTAATGCCCTCCTGTGGTAGTGTCACCTCTGTGTGTATCTTGAATGCCCATTGGTCGTGTCCTATCTTACTGACCTATTGGTTGACTGTCTGTGTGTCATGTCTCTGGTGCTCCCTCTAGTGTCTAGCTAGGTGTAGTGTAAGTACATTAACCCTTTGTGTACTTACAGTGATGTATATCACCACACCCCTCACCAAGGGGATGGCCGAACCCCCACCCTGTCCCATATGCCTGCAACCATGCCAACCGCAATGGCTGTGTGCCCTGGCCATGATGCCATCATCTACCCAACCCCTGGGCTGCATGCGTCGGAATGCCTAACGCTGTCGTTGTTTGTGTTTGCTCCCCCACCCCACCCCCAGGACAAGGTCGCGCACAACTGCCCCTCACCGTGCCCGAGCAGAGGGCACTGGACGTGATCGGCGGCTCAGAGGAAAGGGAGGTCGCCGACGCAGAGATCGGCGGCAGCCGATCAAGTGAGACCCCCTGCTTAGGTGCGGATCCTCATGACACATGTGTGGAACCCCCAACCCTCCTCACCCTCACCACCACCCCTCACCCCCTCATCCTCACCCCTCAACCCCCAACCTCCTCACCCTCGCCCTCAGCCCTCACCACCCACTCCCCTCATCCTACACCCCCCTCACCCTCACCCCTCAACCCCCCCCACCCCCTCACTCTCAGCCCTCACTCTCCACACCTCACCCCACTCCCCCCCACACATCTCCCCTCAGTCACCCCCTCCTCGCGATCCCCCCGGCCACCCCCCACCACCCCCATCCGGCTGTCTAACCATGCAGATCGTCTTGTGTCTTACAGGACTAGTCGGAGATGGTCCATCCGGAGCCCTCAGCTGGTGCTCCCCAGATGGCCGAGCACTGAGGGGAGAGCAGCCACCAGCCCTCTGCCCGGACCCAGGAGACTCCAGAGTTCGGGTAGGAGGAGGACACATACTTTCCGTCTACATACATACCCAGGGACTATGAGAGGGGATGATGGCCGGTGTCCAGCACCTGCGGGCGCAGGTGGAGGAGTCCATCCACGTGCAGGAGCAGGGGGTGGTGCCAGTCATGCGTGCCACCCAAGTCGACACCACACGAGGGGGCATCCGCGGTGGAGGCAATGGGGGCGACGGTGTCGGACATGGGTCAGAGTGTGCAAGGCCTGGGACATTCTGTGCTGGTGGGGGCCATGGCCCAGGACAGGGCTGCGCACTCACAGGCAGCCATGTGCCAGAGCCACCTGGATATCGCAGCGGCGCTCCTCAGCGTGGCCCTGTTACAGCAGGACATTGCTGAGAGCGTCAGCAGCATTGCCCAAGTGCTGGCTGGCGTGGCGCAGACTCAGAAGGAGGTGGCCCACATGCAGAGGGATGTCACTCACATGCAAAGGGACGTGGCCCTGTCACTGGCTGTTGTGGCACAGACCCTCAGGGTGGTGGCACAATTGCAGCATGATGTGGTGCAGTCCCAGACGGAGATGGCCCACTCCCTGTGCTCCATGGCCGCGAGCATGCAGACCCTTGTCGAGACCAGGACGGGCCTCCAGGATTGGCAGCATCAGGTGGCCCCGGGGGGGGGGGGGGGATCAGCAGATGGTTCCGCTCGCAGCCGTGTCCCATGGAGTAGCCCGCTGTGACGGGGTTTGAGATGCGGGGGTGGGCGCACCCATACAGCCGGTGTCACTGTGTAGAACCAGGGGCAGGGGTGGGTGGTCAGCAAGATGTCCGCTGTAATGTCGGTCGGTGCTTGGGCACCACCCCAGTACTGTGTGTGGGGGGGTCCCCGGCTGCTCGGCACGCCCTCCCCCCCGCCCCTGCCCCTGGCCCTGTCAGGAACCCCTCCGCCACAGCCAGTATGGCCTGTGTCCGGGCCGGCAGCCCGCAGTCACTCCACACCATTTTCTATCTCCTCTCTCTCGCTCAGCAGCCAGGAGGCTCGGTTCCCGATTTTTGTAACCACAAGTGAACCACGCCGACAGGAATTCGGCCCATCGGAGGCGGTGCATCAGGGAGAAGATCGGCTGCGCGCCCGAACCTCGACCCCTGCATACAAAATCCCTGCCCGCCTATATCACCCCCCCTGGCCTCCGATCCGCCCACCCCCGACCAGGGCGGCTGCAGACTGAGTCCACAGCCACCATGGGAGCATCTCGACCGACAATAGGTGGTTAGTTCCACACCGTTGGAAACTCGTCGGTCAGGAGCGGAGGATTGCTGAGCAGGCCTCTGGCAATCGCCCCCGGCGGCACGGCGCACTCAACGGTGACTCTGATTTTCGGTGCCTGGAGAATCGCTGAACCGGCGCTGGGCCTGCTTACGCCGTCAAACTGGATTCACCGATCCGGTGCGGGCCACGATTTCGACTTCGGGCTGTGGAGAATCTCGCCCATTATATGAATAAAATTGGAGGAGGAGCAGTCTCTGTGAGTATAAAAACCTAGCGGTAACTTCCTGTTTTCCAGTTTTTTTTCCCAAAAGTGAAGTCAGAGGGAAGCTGTGATCTGAGTGGTTGATAGCAAATCTGCCCCAAATTCAAAAAAAACACAGCTAAACTCATAAACTTAAATTAAACTAATTAATTAATTAGTGATGGCTGGTCAGGTGATGTGCTTGAGCTGCTTGATGTGGGAGCTGGCAGATCCCATTGCGAGCTGCAGCGACCACATCTGCAGTAAGTGTTGGCTGCTCGAAGAGCTCCGGCTCAGAGTTGATGAGCTGGAGTCTGAGCTTCAAACACTGAGGCACATCTGGGAGGGGGAGACTTACCTGGACACTGTGTTTCAGGAGGCAGTCACACCTGTCAGAGTAAGTAGTTTAAATCCTGCCAGTGGCCAGGGACAGCAGGGTGTGACTGCAAATCAGGCAGGTAAAGGGAACCAGCAGTCAGGAACTCAGGAGCCTCAGCCCTTGACTCTGTCCAACAGGTATGAGGCACTTGCTCCCTGTGTGGATGGCGAACAGGGCTGCAGGAAGGATGAGTCAGCTGACCAAGGCACCATGGTTCAGCAGGCCATTCAAGGGGAGGGAGTAAATAGGCAAGTTGTAATTGTAGGGGATTCTATTATCAGGGGGATAGATAGTATCCTTTGTGAGCAGGATAAAGAGTCCCGCATGGTATGTTGCCTGCCCGGTGCTAGGGTGCGGGACATCTCTGACCGGCTTGAAAGGATACTGGAGAGGGAGGATCCAGTTGTTGTGGTCCATGTCGGTACCAACAACATAGGCAAGTCTAGGAAAGAGGACCTGTTTAGAGATTATAAAGAGCTAGGATTCAAATTAAAAAACAGGTCCTCAAGGGTCATAATCTCCGGATTACTGCCCGAGCCACGTGCAAATTGGCATAGGGAGACAAGAATAAGGGAAGTTAACACGTGGCTGAAAGAGTGGTGTGGGAATGAGGGGTTCCTTTTCATGGGACACTGGCATCAGTTTTGGGACAGGGGGGACCTATACCGTTGGGATGGTCTCCACCTGAACCGAGCTGGGACCAGCGTTCTGGCGAAAAGAATAAATAGGGTGGTCAATAGGACTTTAAACTAAAGATTGGGGGGGAAGGGAAAGTCAGGGAACCAAGAGGTGAAGTAATCAGTGGGAAGCGTAGCTGCTTAGGAATACAAAAAAGCACGAAACGACAAAACTCAGGAGAGGTTACGATAGTCCCCATCCCACAAAATATGACACAGAGTATGGAAAGGCTCAGTAAACCAAGGTCCACCACACTAAGAAAACAAAAAGGGACGTTCAATGGAGAATTAAAGGTGCTATATTTAAATGCGCGCAGTGTACGGAACAAGGTAGATGAGCTTGTGGCCCAGATTGTGACTGGCAGGTATGATGTGGTAGGCATCACAGAGACATGGGTGCAGGGGGTTCAGGACTGGCATTTAAACATCCAGGGATTCACAACCTATCGAAAAGACAGGGAGGTGGGCAGAGGGGGCGGGGTTGCCTTGTTAATTAGGAATGAAATTAAATCAATAGCACTAAATGACATAGGGTCAGATGATGTGGAGTCTGTGTGGGTAGAGTTGAGGAACCACAAAGGCAAAAAAACCATAATGGGAGTTATGTACAGGCCTCCTAACAGTGGTCAGGACCGGGGGCACAAAATGCACCACGAAATGGAAAGTGCATGTCAGAAAGGTAAGGCCACAGTAATCATGGGGGACTTCAATATGCAGGTGGACTGGGTAAATAATGCTGCCAGTGGACCCAAGGAAAGGGAATTCATTGAATGTTTACAGGACGGCTTTTTGGAACAGCTTGTGATGGAGCCCACGAGGGAACAGGCCATTCTGGACTTAGTGTTATGTAATGAGCCAGACTTGATTAAAGATCTTAAAGTAAGGGAGCACTTAGGAGGCAGTGATCATAATGTGGTAGAATTCAATCTGCAATTTGAAAGAAAGAAGGTAGAATCAGATGTAAAGGTGTTGCAGTTAAATAAAGGTAACTACAGGGGCATGAGGGAGGAACTGACGAAAGTCGACTGGGAGCAGAGCCTAGTGGGAAAGACAGTAGAACAGCAATGGCAGGAGTTTCTGGGAGTAATTGACACAGTACAGAGGTTCATTCCAAAGAAAAGAAAGATTATCAGAGGGGGGATTAGGCAGCCATGGCTGACAAAGGAAGTTAGGGAATGCATCAAAGCAAAAGAGAAAGCCTACAATGTGGCAAAGAGTAGTGGGAAGTCAGAAGATTGGGAAGGCTACAAAAACAAACAGAGGATAACAAAGAGAGAAATAAGGAAAGAGAGGATCAAATATGAAGGTAGGCAAGCCAGTAACATTAGGAATGATAGTAAAAGTTTCTTTAAATACATTAAAAACAAACGGGAGGCAAAAGTTGACATTGGGCCGCTCCAAAATGACGCTGGTACTTTTGTGATGGGAGACAAGGAAATAGCTGAGGAACTAAATAAGTACTTTGCGTCAGTCTTCACAGTAGAAGACATGAGTAATATCCCACCAATTCCGGAGAGTCAGGGGACAGAGTTGAATATGGTAGCCATCACAAAGGAGAAAGTGCTAGAGAAACTCAGAGGTCTAAAAATTGATAAATCTCCGGGCCCAGATGGGCTACATCCTAGAGTTCTAAAGGAGATAGCTGAAGAAATAGTGGAGGCGTTAGTTATGATCTTTCAAAAGTCACTGGAGTCAGGGAAAGTCCCAGAGGATTGGAAAATCGCTGTTGTAACCCCCCTGTTCAAGAAGGGAACAAGGAAAAAGATGGAAAATTATAGGCCAATTAGCCTAACCTCCGTTGTTGGCAAGATTCTAGAATCCATCGTTAAGGATGAGATTTCTAAATTCTTGTAAGTGCAGGGTCAGATTAGGACAAGTCAGCATGGATTTAGTAAGGGGAGGTCGTGCCTGACAAACCTGTTAGAGTTCTTTGAAGCGATAACAAATAGGTTAGACCAAGGAGAGCCAATGGATGTTATCTATCTTGACTTCCAAAAGGCCTCACGGGAGACTGCTGAGTAAAATAAGGGCCCATGGTATTCGAGGCAAGGTACTAACATGGATTGACGATTGGCTGTCAGGCAGAAGGCAGAGAGTTGGGATAAAAGGTTCTTTTTCAGAATGGCAACCGGTGACGAGTGGTGTCCCGCAGGGTTCAGTGTTGGGGCCACAGCTGTTCTCTTTATATATTAATGATCTAGATGACGGGACTGGGGGCATTCTGGCTAAGTTTGCCGATGACACAAAGATAGGTGGAGGGGCAGGTAGTATGGAGGAGGTGGGGAGGCTGCAGAAAGATTTAGACAGTTTAGGAGAGTGGTCCAAGAAATGGCTGATGAAATTCAACGTGGGCAAGTGCGAGGTCTTGCACTTTGGAAAAAAGAATAGAGGCATGGACTATTTTCTAAACGGTGACAAAATTCATAATGCTGAAGTGCAAAGGGACTTGGGAGTCCTAGTCCAGGATTCTCTAAAGGTAAACTTGCAGGTTGAGTCCGTAATTAAGAAAGCAAATGCAATGTTGTCATTCACCTCAAGGGGCTTGGAATATAAAAGCAGGGATGTACTTCTGAAGCTTTATAAAGCATTAGTTAGGCCCCATTTAGAATACTTGAGCAATTTTGGGCCCCACACCTCAGGAAGGACATACTGGCACTGGAGCGGGTCCAGCGGAGATTCACACGGATGATCCCAGGAATGGTAGGCCTAACATACGATGAACGTCCGAGGATCCTGGGATTATATTCATTGGAGTTTAGGAGGTTGAGGGGAGATCTAATAGAAACTTACAAACTAATGAATGGCTTAGATAGGGTGGATGTAGGGAAGTTGTTTCCATTAGCAGGGGAGACTAGGACCCGGGGGCACAGCCTTAGAATAAAAGGTCACTTTAGAACAGAGATGAGGAGAAATTTCTTCAGCCAGAGAGTGGTGGGTCTGTGGAATTCATTGCCACAGAGGGCGGTGGAGGCCGGGACGTTGAGTGTCTTTAAGACAGAAGTTGATAAATTCTTGATTTCTCGAGGAATTAAGGGCTATGGAGAGAGAACGGGTAAATGGAGTTGAAATCAGCCATGATTGAATGGTGGAGTGGACTCGATGGGCCGAATGGCCTTACCTCCGCTCCTATGTCTTATGGTCTTATAGTTTCTTTGTTCACACTTCCATCTCCTGCCAGTGTCTTTCTCTGCCTCTTAATAAAAGCAAATTACTGCGGATGCAACTATTTAAATAAAATTTAGAGCTCCTAATTATCATTTTTCCCATTAAGGGGCAATTGGGCTGCACGGTAGCACAGTGCTTAGCACTGTTGCTTCACAGCACCACAGTCCCCGGTTAGATTCACTGTCTGGCGTTGTGAAGCAACATGACCATTGTAACCATCTAAAATGGCCATCTGCAAAGGACCATGGAAATTGTGGCACAGACAAGTACACAGCCTCTGTATGTTGTGCAAAGAAGCCAGACCTGACAGAAACTTGCACCTATTGAAGGTCAATCACCATTTTCCCAGGACAATAGAACTCGAATCAAGGAACGACAACAGTAGCAGACTAACCGGCGCCACTTCCCCTTATTTGGAAAGATATACGTGCCTGGGACAATGACAGATAGAACCTGCCCAGCCATCGAGGTTTCCGCCCCCGAATTGGCCAGGATCAATGAGGGTGATCAAAACCCTATCGATCCATTGGATCTGGAGTTATGACAGCCCCAAAGGGCACGAAAACCCAGGCTAATAAGAAGACCTGCAAACCAAGAGATCAACCTCTTTTGGACCAGCCTGTGTGCGACCAATTGCAGCATATCAACCTGCCAAGTTCAAGGACCCGCGATCGCTACCTGAAGGACGAGCTCAGCCGAGACGAACTTGACGACTTCCAACCGATCCACGTGGACACAGGTAAAGGCCTTATCTCCCGCACAGAGCCGGTCACCCTGAAGTTAAGTAGAGGTCATCGTAGTTATTAGGTATAGTTTAGTGCGTAGCCGCGTGTATCATTGCATATAGAAATAAGTCTTGGGATCAATCACTACTGAAGCGAGATTGTAGTCCAATTGAAGGCTTTAATGACCAAGTAGTTACCCCAGCAGCTCCGGTACAGAATGACTGCTGTGGGTGAAACACAGACTCTTATGCTCCACCTGCTGGGCAGAACCAGCAGGCAGGTTCCACCACTCATCCTATAGTATAAGGTGCATCCCACTTAGGTACCGCAATACCCCTAATATAGCCTACCACTTTTGGACTAATATACTGGTTGTCTGGTCATTTGGTCAATATTAGAAACAGCTTGTGGTCACATAGAAAGAAGGAAGTGAACATTTATTGGCGACTCTCGTGGGATCTCGATTAGAAGTGACTCCGAGAAATCTCACAACTTTGAATTAAATTGGAGAAAAGAAAAACGAACCACAAGAGTAAGTTTCATATCGACCAAATAACCGAATTTCGGAAGTGTGCACTAACCGCATGCGTAACTAACAGGGAAGGGTAAGGTAAACTCGTCAGTCTTGCATGCAAATCTAGAGGGATGGTGAACCGGAATATAGCTGTAAAGTGTACCTGTAGTTCAATTGACTCCTTATTCCCCCTGTTCCAAATTATAAGTATAAAAGAGATGGCAGCGCAAATGTTGGAGAAGATGATGAATCCACAGCAGCAACCCAAGGTCGCAGTCGTCGACAAATCAGAGCAGTGCCCCATATGGGAGGATGTGTTGAGAAAATATTTAAAGAGGAAAGGATGGCCCCTTTGGTCGAATTGACACTGAGTCAGGTCCAGGAAAGATAGGACAAACTTGGTGGGAGAATTTATGTGAGGTCTATAAGAAAAACGCAGTGAAGCTCAGAAAGCCAATGGCAGTAGTGTGCTGCTTGACACTGTTGCGAGGCACCGAGGAGGTCGTCGAGACGCTCGGCAGACAGTTAGTAGAGAAGGAAGAGGAGAATGAGGGAAACAGTAAGGAAAGCGAGAAAATTATTGAGGAACTCCGGGAGAAGTTAGCCGCTAAAGACAGGGAATTCACCGATGTTAAACGCGCCCACCAGTCTTGCATAGTACACCTTAGCAGCTTCCAGACCCAGTACGACAAGGCCTATCAAGATACACAGCGCGCAGGTACTGAACACCAGGTCACTCAGTTAACAAGAAAATGTGCAGATTTACAGCTTTAAGAGCGCTTCACCAGTCCACTAAAGAACAAAGGCAGAGCACCGTTGACCATGCTAAATGCCAGCGGAGTATGGATAAGCTCCAGTTGTTACTTTCCGTTCAGAATGGTTTTATGTGTACCTTCGGGACTGACGAGACAGATGAAGAAGAGATGGCAGATTGGGAAGAGTTAAATGAAAGCGCGCACATGTATGTAGAGATAACGGAGAGTCAAAAGCAATCGCCACGCATCCCAAAAAGAAAGCCACCGGCTGCACAGGTCGCACCAACCCCCACAGCTGCCCCGACACCCATGAATCCGGTCACTACAGAAAGAAGGATAAGGGATCAAGCAGGTCCAGATATCACTTACACCACCCCACTTTCAGTAACCAAGTTAAGGGACGCTTGCAGTACAATTCCTCCATTTCAGCCCACCGCAGACCCGCATAGCTTCTTTGAGGAGGTGCGCCAACAAAAGGTTATGTACGGATTAGATGAGAGGGAGGAAGTAAAATTGATTGTAATGAGCCTCAGCCAATCGTTATGGGCAGCATTGCCAGACCCCCAAAACGTAGGAGGGGGAACCCTAGAGGAAATGAAGGCCGCAATATTAGACGCTATCAGATACAACAATAGGGATCCGAAAGAGGGTTTAAACAAATGCAGACAGAAGAAAGCGGAACACTCAACCGCTTTTGCCGGTCGCCTCTGGATACATTTCAAGGCAGTGTATGGAAACATAAACCGCGCTCACTTAGATGAGGACGAAACCACTAAATGGTCCCGTACTTTAGCTTTGCATGCCACTGAAGCAGGTAAAAGTGCTTATGCAAATTATGACCCGGCAGATAACACACACAATGAGATTTGGGTACTCAGACATCTATCTAGGGCATGGGAACAGTCACTACAGGATCAGATGGACCAGAACAGATTAGAAGCCACGATGCACCCAGTTAGAACCAGCCAGGAACCCGCATGGACAAATGAGGGCAGAAGAGAGGATCACTACCCCCGAGAACAGCACCCCAGAGCACAAGGCCCATCCCACACACCATGAGGTTCATGTTACAATTGTGGATAAGTAGGACATTTCGCCTGTGATTTCAGACAAAACCCCCCACACAATCAACGACCCCAACAGCTCAACCCCCTCAGCCAAAAACAATAGGCCAGACCACGATCGCCAGCCACGACAGCTAGAAGGCAACGTTCGCCCGATGCATACCATAAATGCCCACTCAGATAACCTCGCTTATAACTCCTTAGATTGACGGTGTCCGGCGTCTCCAACATGGGTCTGTGACATGCGCTGGGATAATGTTGGAAGATCGGTAGTCACGGGCACAGTCCAGGGACATGCAGTTGATTTTCTCTGGGACACAGGAGGGTCCCGAACCACGCTAAACTCCTCAAACCTTTTCCAACAAACACCCTGGCCAACCACAGATACCATCACACTCAGCGGATTCACAGGCCACATGCAAGAGGGATACATCACAGCCCCAATACCTGTCCAGATAGGAAATGTAGCCACTAAACACCCTGCTGTTTTAGTCAACCTACACCCAACTGCAGAACACATCCTAGGTATCGATTTCATGAACTCACATAACTACTCCTTTGACCCCGTAAACAAGTGTGTCTGGCAGATGTCTAAAGCAATTAGGGCCCCGCTACGCTCTCAGTAGCAGATTACGAAAACAGGATTTGCTCAGTAGGGGACTATTGGTTTAACCCTTTAGTGATTAGCGCTGACACGACCATTAAACAAATACTAACCACACACAAAGGCGCTGTTGCCCAGCACAAATATGATTGTGGGCAGTTTCCAGGCACAGTTATGATTTCAGGTCCCGACCCCAAACCGCAGAAACAGTACGGATTCCCACAGCAGAACTAAATTTCAAAAGGCATTAACCGTCTGCCAAAACAAGGAGTGATTCGATCCGTGGCTTCCACTAATAATGCCCCGATTTGGCCCGTAAAGAAACCAGACGGCTCATGGCGACTCACAATTGACTATCACGAATTAAATAAAGTTACCCCTTTTACAACCCCTACCATTGCCACAAGTCCCGCGACCATGCTTAAACAGGGAGTGCAAGCAAAGTATTCCACAAGATGGATATTAGCAATGGTTTTTGGTCCATTCCCCTGGACCGAGCTTGCCAATATAAATTTGCGTTCACTTTTCAAGGTCAGCAATACACATGGACGTGTCTCCCACAAGGATTCCATACTCCCCCTCCATTTTCCACAGACAGCTAGTTGATGGTCTCTCTAAATTCTCTGACCCCGAATGCCTAGTTCAGTATGTAGACGACCTGCTCCTGCAAACCGATACCAAGGAAGAGCACGTGGCTCTGTCAGCCGAATTACTAACCCTGCTCCAGTCCATCGGATGTAAGGTAAACCCCAAAAAGATCACAGATACTGAGGGAACAGGAACTCTATTCAGGCATCATTATCACCCATGGCAAACGAGAGATTGAACAGAAGCAAATTGATTCCATTGTGAAATTGCCCCTGCCCTGTAATGTAAGTGCACTCCGTTCATTCCTAGGTTTAGTGGGATACTGTAGGAATTACATAGATGGTTTTGCCATCATGGCCGATCCGCTCTCAGAGCTTCTGAAAAAGAATACCCCATGGAATTGGCTTCCACAGCACTCAGACACCATCGACAATTTAAAACGCACCCTAGGCACAGCTCCCGCTTTACAAGTTCCAGACCCAGACTCGCCCTATGCCATAGAGGTAGCAACCACTGACCGAACCCTCTTAGCAGTGCTCCTACAGGATCGCCATGACCGATTAGGACTGGTAGCCTATGCTTCGAGAGTTTTAGACCCCGTAGAACAAGGATTTTCTGCCTGTTATTGACACTTGCTTGCCGTCTTCTGGGCAGTTCAGTATTTTGCTTATATTACAGGCCTCAACCCAGTCATGATCTTGACCGAGCACACCCCCACTCAACTTTTGTTAGACGGCAGACTAAAAGATGGTTCAGTTAGCCAGATCAGAGGAGCTCGCTGGACACTATTACTACAAGGCAGGGACATCTCTGTGAAGCGCACCAAGACCCACACATTTTTGGCAGACTATTTGAAATATGCAGGGACCCCACATGAATGCCAGATAATTACAGCTAAACACCATACAGGACCCTTTGTTCCCAAGTCACTACAACCACGTGCAGGCTGTGAGAAACAAGGTCCCAAGACACACGGGACACATTTAAAATCTATGTAGATGGCTCCTCCACTGTTGAGGATGGTGTAAGAATCACTGGATGCGGGATTTATATGGAGGATTCACAGGGACACCCACTAAAAGAGGTATCTTTAAAATTGCCCGCCACTTCGGTTCGCAAGCAGCAGAACCCGCAGCCATAGCTTATGTAGTTGGTCACCCGGACACGTTTCCAATGCCTGTGGACATACACTCAGATAGCTTGTATGTTTGCAACAGTTTGACTGAATTCCTCCCCCTATGGGAATCTCGAGGTTTTGTACCCGCCGACAGAAAACCCCTACCCGCTGCCCCTTTACTGAAACACATTCTTAAAGAAGCCACCGGCCGCACATGAAAATCGCTCATTGTCACGAGTAGGCTTCAATGAAGTTACTGTGAAAAGCCCCTAGTCGCCACATTCCGGCGCCTGTTCGGGGAGGCTGGTACGGGAATTGAACCGTGCTGCTGGCCTGCCTGGGTCTGCTTTAAAAGCCAGCGATTTAGCCCAGTGAAGTAAAGAGCCATCACCGCACCACCCCACCCGGTAATCGCAAGGCAGACGCCTTAGCTAAAGCTGGATCACGCAATGGTCACTTCTGCCAACCACCCGAAGGCAAACAGATGCATTCAATCCAGGTTTCCCAAACCAATATTGAAGATTTATCCCAAGTCCAGAAAGCAGACAACTCCCTTAAACAGGCACTGAAAGGCACCTACCCAGTCCCCTATGATAAATGGAAGGACACACTCACTATACAGGACGGCATAGTTTTAAAGGACGGAATTTATGTGGCCCCCACCCAAGACAGAAACCAGTTAATCTACCAGTTCCACAACGGACACGAACATCAGGGAATAGACACCACCATTGCCCATTTAAAACCTTCGTGTTGGTGGCCCGAATTGAAAAGCGTTGTCACACATTATGTTGAGAATTGCCTCATTTGCACTTAGAACAATCCCGAACATGATGCAAAGAAGGGACAATTAAACCACACCCGACCTGTAGAAGGCCCCTGGACAAATTTGCAAATCGATTACATTGGTCCCCTCCCCCCTGCAGAAATGGTATCAAGTACGTGCTGGTTGTTTGATACATTTACAAAATGGGTCGAAGCATTCCCCACTGTTGACTTCTTTATTTCTATGCAAACCACAAGCTGTTTCATATATTGACCGAATGACCACACAACCAGTATATTAGTCCTAAAGACAGTTTATTAACAAACACACTTGTTTTATATGCAATGATTCACGCAGCTAAGCACTAAACTAAACCTAATAACTAAGCTGACCTTTACTTAACTTTGGGGTGACCGGCACTGTGCGGGAGATAAGGCCACGTGGGTCGGTTGGAAGTCTTCAGGTTTGTCTCAGCTGGGCTTGTCCTTCAGGTAGCGAACAAGTCCTTGAACTTGGCTGGTTAATGTGCTGCAATTGGTCGCACACAGGCCGGTACAAAAGAGGCTGATCCCTAGTGCGCAAGGCTTCTTATCCTTCTTCTCTTTCGCGCCCTTTTGGGCGGTCCTAACTCCAGCTCCAATGGATCGATAGGGTTTCGATCACCCTCATTGATCCTGGCCAATTAAGGGACGGATACCTCGGTGGCTGGGCGGGCCCTACCTGTCATTGTTCCAGGCACATAGGCCTTTCCAAATAAGGGGAAGTGGCGCCGGTCAGTCTGCTACCGTTGTAGTTCCTATTGTCCAACTCTATTGCCCTGGGGGAAATGGAGATTGGCTTTTAATGGGTGCAAGTTTCTGTCAGGTCTGGCTTCTTTGCACAATACACAGAGGCTGTGAACATGTCTGTGTCCAACTTGACCACAATTCCCATGGTCCTTTATAGGTGGCCATCTTAGATGGCTACACCGTACATTCAAACACAGCAAAGGCCACTGCTAAAATTTTGACCCATCAGATATGAAATGAAATTGCTTATTGTCACAAGTAGGCTTTTTTATCATAGATTATCATAGAATTTACAGTGCAGAAGGAGGCCATTCGGCCCATCGAGTCTGCACCGGCTCTTGGAAAGAGCACTCTACCCAAGGTCAACACCTCCACCCTATCCCCATAATCCAGTAACCTCACCCAACACTAAGGGCAATTTTGGACACTAAGGGCAATTTATCATGGCCAATCCACCTAACCTGCACATCTTTGGACTGTGGGAGGAAACCGGAGCACCCGGAGGAAACCCACGCACACACGGGGAGGATGTGCAGACTCCGCACAGACAGTGACCCAAACCGGAATCGAACCTGGGACCCTGGAGCTGTGAAGCAATTGTGCTATCCACAATGCTACCGTGCTGCCCGCTTCAAATGAAGTTACTGTGAAAAGCCCCTAGTCGCCACATTCCGACGCCTGTTCAGGGAGGCTGGTACGGGAATTGAACCATGCTGCTGGCCTGCCTTAGTCTGCTTTAAAAGCCTAGGATTTAGCCCTGTGCTAAACCAGCCCCTATTTATGCACTGGGGTCTTCCATGCAGCATTGAGTCAGACCAAGGTTCCCACTTCACCGGCAGGGTAATGCAAAATGGTATGACTATCTTCGGCATCAAACAGAAATTCCACATAGCATACCACCCCTTGGTCTGCTTTCAAAGCCAGCGATTTAGCCCTGTGCTAAACCAGCAACAACTATTAGGAAAACGGCAAAGCAGAACAACACCACTTGGGGCACAGTACTACCCTTTGCTCTCATGTTCATCAGGAACATAGTTTCCAGTTCCACAGGTTTCATCCCCCACACATTTATGACAGGGAGACCCATGAAAGGCGTTGAATATTTATTCGGGCTCGATTTGGCAAATCCCGCAGTAACCGATCTCATCCACGAAAAAGCAGTGCAACAGGTTACAGATAACATTAAAGCGGCACAACTGGCTGCTGCTGTCCGACTAGGCACTAGAAAGAAGCAGAGTAAAGCCAGCTTTGACAAAAAGGTTAACCCCATAGAATACACAGTCGGCCAGCAAGTTATGATCTCATTGTACAATCCCAGTTTCTTCCTATCCCCTAAATTTGCAGGCCCTACTCCATTTCAGACAAAGTAAGCCCCTCCGTGTACAAAATAGCGTACCCTAATGGTAAGACTGGTTGGTTCCACATCAACCAACTCAAACTCTACGGATCACAATGTAGCCACGCCCACCACTTAACCTTGGCAATGGGATAGGATGACGCTCTGCCCACTGACGATTCAGCCCGACACCCACTCCAACCCTCACCCCCCCCCCCCCCCCCCTTCATGATGACACCTTCCCCTCGATGCCGCCCATAGTCACGTGTTTCAAGCTCAAACTTGATTCTGGTGAGAACCTCCCGGATTTGACTAACATCCCTGGCAACTGGCATGATCTCTCCGCCATCAGCTATCCTAGCTCCCGGAACAACGTCTTGAATCTATTCGACTCCTTGTATGACCGTTCCCACCCACAGACTGATCCTGCGCCCACCCCCAGCAACATTGCTTCCACTTCCAGTACACCAGTTCCTGCCTATCCTCCATCACACCACAATCCCGATACTCCTCTCTGGCACCATGACAATTCCTACAGGCTGGTAAGACATGACGAATCGGACCACCCACAGGCCTACACGACTAACGTCCGAAATATGCAGACACGAGTCTGGCAACCAGGAGAAGGTGATGATTCAAGCGATGAGCCCTTTATGGCAATGATTTAACGGAACTGATGCCCGCATATCTCTGAGGTGTCCAGATGATGAGAAACGGACACCGGCTAAGAATTAAGGTGTCCAAATGTCTTTTTTTTAAAATATATTTATTAAAGTTTTTAACACAATTTTTCTCTCTTACAAACAATAACCCCCCACCCCGTAACAAAAAGTAAAAGAAACGAGAAATCGCGCGGAGCAAGATATATACATGGCAAAATAGTATATTTACATAGCTTTGTACACTGGCTCTCTCCCATGCGTGCCAGTTTCCCCGACTCTTCATGGTATCTCTTGCTCATCCACCCCCCCAGGCAGCTCCCCCCCCCACCACCTCCCCGGACGTCCCCCCCACCAGGTTGCTGCTGCTGCTGACCGACCTTCCTCTAACGCTCCGCGAGATAGTCTAGGAACGGTTGCCACCGCCTGTAGAACCCCTGCGCAGACCCTCTCAAGGCGAACTTGATCCTCTCCAACTTTATGAACCCAGCCATATCGTTTATCCAGGCCTCCACACTAGGGGGCTTCGCCTCCTTCCACATTAGCAAGATCCTTCGCCGGGCTACTAGGGACGCAAAGGCCAGAATGCCGGCTGCTTTCGCCTCCTGCACTCCCGGTTCGTCCAGTACTCCGAATATTGCTAGCCCCCAGCTTGGCTTGACCCGGACTTTCAGCACCTGAGATATTGCTCCCGCCACTCCTCTCCAGAACCCCTCCAGTGCTGGGCATGACCAAAACATATGGACATGGTTCGCCGGGCTCCCTGAGCACCTTCCACATCTGTCCTCTACCCCAAAGAACCTGCTCAACCTTGCCCCTGTCAAGTGAGCTCTGTGAACCACCTTAAATTGTATCAGGCTGAGCCTGGCACACGAGGAGGAGGAATTAACCCTACCCAGGGCATCAGCCCACAGACCTTCCTTGATCTCCTCCCCCAGCTCCTCCTCCCATTTACCCTTCAACTCTTCTACCAGCGCTTCCCCCTCTTCTTTCAACTCCTGGTGTATTTCCGACATCTTGCCCTCCCCAACCCGTACACCCGAGATCACCCTATCTTGAACTTCTTGTGCCGGGAGCAACGGGAATTCCCTCACCTGTCGCCTCACAAAAGCCCTCACCTGCATATATCTAAAGGCATTTCCCGGGGGTAACTCAAACTTCTCCTCCAGTGCCCCTAGGCTCGCAAACGTTCCGTCAATGAACAGGTCCCCCATTCTTCTGATCCCTGCCCGATGCCAGCTCTGGAACCCCCCGTCCATCTTCCCCGGGACAAACCGATGGTTACCCCTGATCGGGGACCACACTGATGCTCCCATTGCACCCCGGTGCCGTCTCCACTGGCCCCAGCTCTTTAGCGTTGCCGCCACCACCGGGCTCGTGGTATACTTTGTCAGCGAGAGCGGCAGCGGTGCCGTCACCAACGCCCCCAGGCTTGTTCCTTTGCAGGACGCCATCTCCATCCTCTTCCATGCCGCCCCCTCTCCCTCCATCATCCACTTGCGGATCATCGCCACATTTGCTGCCCAGTAGTAGCTCCCCAGGTTTGGCAGCGCCAACCCTCCTCGGTCCCTACTGCGTCCCAGCAACCCTCTCCTTACCCTCGGGGTCTTATTCGCCCACACAAACCCCATAATACTCCTGCCTACTCTCTTAAAAAAGGCCTTAGTGATCACGATGGGAAGGCACTGAAACACAAACAGAAACCTCGGAAGGACCACCATTTTGACCGACTGCACTCTACCCGCCAGCGAGAGCGGTAGCATGTCCCATCTTTTAAAATCCTCCTCCATTTGCTCCACCAACCTCGTCAGATTCTGTTTATGTAGGGCCCCCCAACTCCTGGCTATCTGGATCCCCAGATACCGAAAGCTCCCCTCTGCCCTCCTCAGCGGTAGGTCCCCTATCTCTCTTTCTTGGTCCCCCGCCTGTAATACAAAGAGCTCACTCTTCCCTACATTGAGCTTATAGCCCGAAAACTCCCCAAACTCCCTTAGAGTCTGCATGACCTCCACCATCCCCTCCATTGGATCCGCCACGTACAGCAACAGGTCATCCGCATATAGCGACACCCGATGCTCTTCTCCCCCTCGGACCACCCCCCTCCATTTATTAGACTCCCTCAATGACATGGCCAATGGTTCGATCGCCAATGCGAACAACAGGGGGGACAGGGGGCACCCCTGCCTCGTCCCTCGGTACAGTCGAAAGTACTCCGACCTCCGCCGGTTCGTCACTACACTCGCCACCGGGGCTCTGTAAAGGAGCTCAACCCAACTGATAAACCCTCCCCCGAACCCAAACCTACGCAGCACCTCCCAGAGGTACTCCCACTCTACTCGGTCAAAGGCCTTCTCCGCGTCCATAGCTGCCACTATCTCCGCTTCTCCCTCCACCGATGGCATCATTATCACGTTTAAGAGCCGCGCACATTGGTGTTTAGCTGCCTGCCCTTTACAAATCCTGTCTGGTCCTCGTGAATCACCCCCGGGGCACAGTCCTTGATCCTCGTGGCCAGCACTTTTGCCAGCAACTTTGCATCCACATTAAGGAGCGAGATCGGCCTGTACGATCCACATTGCAGTGGGTCCTTGTCCCGCTTTAGGATCAAAGAAATTGTCGCTTCCGACATTGTCGGAGGTAGGGTCCCCTCCTCTCTTGCCTCATTAAAGGTTCTCACTAGTAGCGGGGCCAACAGGTCTACGTACTTCCTGTAGAACTCCACCAGGAACCTGTCTGGTCCCGGGGCCTTCCCCACCTGCATGCTCCCCAAACCCTTGCTCAACTCCTCCAACCCAATTGGTGCCCCCAGACCAGCCAACTCTTGCTCCTCCACCCTCGGGAATCGCAGTTGGTCTAGAAATCGTCTCATACCCTCTTCCCCCGCTGGGGGCTGAGATCTATACAGCTCTTCATAGAAGGCCTTAAATACCTCGTTTATTTTCGTCGCACTCCGAACCGTGGCTCCCCTTCCATCTTTGACTCCCCCTATTTCCCTCGCTGCCATCCTTTTACGGAGCTAGTGTGCCAGCATCCGACTAGCCTTTTCCCCATACTCATATGTCGCCCCCTGCGCTTTCCTCCACTGTGTCTCCGCCTTCCCTGTGGTCAACAGGTCAAACTCCGTCTGGAGCTGTCGTCTTTCCCCAAGTAATCTTTCCTCCGGAGCCTCTGCGTATCTCCTGTCCACTCTCAAAATCTCCCCCACTAACCTCTCCCTTTCCATGCCCTCTGTCTTCTCCCTATGAGCCCTAATGGAGATTAGCTCTCCCCTGACCACCGCCTTCAACGCCTCCCATACCATCCCTACCCGCTCCTCCCCGTTGTCGTTGGCCTCAAAGAACCTTTCGATACACCCCCTCACCTTCCCACACACCACCTCCTCCGCCAGCTGTCCCACATCCAGCCGCCACAGCGGGCGCTGGTCCCTCTCCTTTCCCAGCTCCAGTTCCACCCAGGGCGGGGCATGGTCTGAAATGGCTATGGCCGAATACTCCTTCCCCTCCACCCTCGGGATGAGTGCCCTGCCCAGAACAAAAAAATCTATCCGGGAGTAGGCTTTGTGGACATGGGAAAAGAAAGAAAATTCCCTGGCCTGCGGCCTTGCAAACCGCCATGGGTCCACTCCCCCCATCTGATCCATAAACCCACTAAGTACTTTGGATGCCGCCGGCTTCTTTCCAGTCCTTGATTTGGAGCGGTCCAGTGCTGGATCCAACACTGTATTGAAGTCCCCTCCCATTATCAGTCCTCCTACCTCCAGGTCCGGAATGCGCCCCAACATGCGCTTCATGAATCCTGCATCATCCCAGTTTGGGGCGTATACGTTTACCAACACCACCCACGTCCCTTGCAGCCTAGCGCTCACCATTACATATCGCCCTCCATTGTCCACCTCAATAGTCTTGGCCTCAAATGACACCCGCTTTCCCACTAATATTGCCACCCCTCTATTCTTCGCGTCCAGTCCCGAGTGGAATACTTGTCCTACCCATCCCTTTCTTAACCTGACCTGGTCCGCCACCTTCAGGTGAGTCTCTTGGAGCATGACCACGTCAGCCTTCAGTCCCTTTAAGTGTGCGAACACTCGAGCCCTCTTCACCGGCCCATTCAGCCCCCTCACGTTCCACGTTATCAGCTGGATTGGAGGGGCTCTCACCACCCCCCCTGCCGACTAGCCAGCTCCTTTTCTGGGCCAGTCCCATGTCCACGCCTCCCTCACCCTCCAGTCCCCCAGACGGGGGACCCCCGTCCCGACCACCTCTTCTATGTCCCATTCCCTTTCGGCCAGTGCAGCAGCAACCCTTTCCCCCCCCTCTCTCCCTCCCCCCCCGCTAGACCCCTGTCTAGCTTTTTGCTCCCCCCATGTCACTCCCGTAAGTCAGCTGACACCTGCTGACCCCGGCTACCCCCGCTATCCCATTGACCTCCCTGTGTGGGAGTTCTTTCTTCCCGCGCGCGGGAAAAAAAACAAAAAACGCGATTTCCAAAGCCCGCTCCGCCCCCTCTGGCGCAGCTCCTGTCTCTCTCCCCCAGTAACATTTCCTGCGCGTGATTGTGACTGCCCCCCGATATACAACAACCATCACACATCAAACCTCAAATATCCCCCCCACCCTCACAAACCCTCAGTTAGAGTCCAATTGTTCGGCTTGTACAAAGGTCCACGCCTCTTCAGGCGTTTCAAAGTAATAGTGTTGGCCCTTGTATGTGTCCCACAGTCGCGCCGGCTGCAGCATTCCGAATTTCACTTCTTTCCGGTGCAACACCGCTTTGGCCCGGTTGAAACCCGCTCTCCGCTTTGCAACCTCCGTGCTCCAGTCCGGGTATATTCGGATCTCTGCATTGTCCCACTTACTGCTCCGCTCCTTCTTGGCCCATTTCAGGACCCACTCTCTGTCCGTGAACCAGTGGAACATCACCACCATCGCCCTTAGCGGCTCATTTGCCCGGGGCCTCCTCGCCAGCACCCGGTGTGCCCCGTCCAACTCCAGCGGCCTCGAAGGGGCCTCCTTGCCCATCATCGCCCCGAGCATCGTGCTCGCGTATGCCCCGGCATCGGCCCCCTCCGCTCCTTCAGGGAGACCCAGGATCCGCAGATTCTTTCTCCTCGACCTGTTCTCCAGGTCCTCGAGTCTTCCCGCCCACCTCCTGTGTAGCGCCTCGTTCTGCTCCACTCTCACCACCAGGCCCGAGATCTCGTCCTCATTCTGACCAACTCTTTTTTGTACCTCCTGGATCTGAACCTCGTGGGCCTTCTGGGTGATCCCTAGTCCTTCGATTGCCGAAAGCATAGGCGCCAGCATTTCCTTGCGCATTTCCTCGCGCTGCTCCTCGAAGCAGTGCTTAATAAACTCCTGCAGCTCCACTTTGTCTCTGGCCACCGCCATTTTGTCTTTTTTCCCCGGTTTTTCCCGTTGCTCCAATGCCACTTTTGTGGCCGTTATGCTTCGAGTCCGTTTCATAAAGGTTGGAGGGGGACCTCCCTCTTACCTTCCCCATGGGTTAGTATCGAAAAAAGTTCCATTGGGGCTCTTCTAGCGAGCCCGAAAGTCTGTGGTAGCGGGAGCTGCCGAATCGTGCGGCTCAGCTTCGCATAGCCGCACCCGGAAGTCAGGTGTCCAAATTTCTGATGGAGCCCGCCCGTCTTCTTTTCTACCTCATCTTCCTTTTCAATACATGGCTTTAACTAATGTCGGCCTGACACCAGATTTCTTTATACAGTCATAATTATTCTTCTCACAGAACCATAAGACGCAGTCTAATGACCAATGGCAGTTAAATGTACGCGTGTTGGATCTCATACGACTACAAATTCTTCCCGCTCATTTAGGTCACCCAGGTAGGGAGTAACGACACTAACCCCGCCCTACCCAGGGATTCCACCCATTCTTCTCCCGCATGCTACCTGGAATGGTTTACTACAGGCTTCACTGATTTGGGCAGGTCTTACATCTTCTATTCACTCCACAGCTTAAACTCTTGCTTCTTCCACTTTTCTTTAGAACCCTTCGGGTCGCTTCCAAATGCTATTTACACTTAAAAACAATGGTTGTTGATCACTGCTGCTACCTCTGAGCCCCTTTATGAAACTGGCCGCCCTGAAATTCGGCTGGTTAAGCAAAGCCTCAACCTCCCATGGTTGCTAGTAAAGATGGAGAATAGTCGAAGAAAGCATCCACCCACTCCGAGCATCGACCACACACGCTGTGAGACACTTGAACGATTGCATTGCGGCACTTGGATCAGTACCTGCCACAAAAAAAGAATTTTTTTTAGAAACAAAATGGGGTGTAACACATGGTGACAATCATAAAGGGTAATTGGAACTAAAGTGAGAAAGACTAATACACACAGATATTAACCAACGATAATGACATGACACTATGCTTGATTCCCTAGGATTGCATGGAGAACAGACACACCGCAGGTTGAATCCAGGGCACCTATTCTTCACATTGTTCATCGCTGGACTTACCGGACTCCAAGCACAAAACACCAAAGACTCTCCACGGCCCGGCGGCTTGTGGTAGAAACCCCCAGATGCAGGGGAATGTGAGGACGGGACACTGTGGGTCAAACGCAACAAAAGCATCCTATTTGGGTGTAATAACCAAAGGACAATGTATAGAAAGCCCAACGGGACCTCGTCAGAATGTTACATCAGCAAAACTGGGAAAGGAAATTGGTGGGAACTTGCTAATGAAGGGTGTCCTGAAATTGGATGTTTAAAGAGAGGTGCAGGGAACACATTAGGAATCGGACAAAATTGCCCCGGGCCACCCACGAAAGGTAACTTGGTAATACACATGATTAGATTAGGACATGAGCCAGTCCCAAACTCCACCATACAACAGACCGCCTCCAGTCAGGATACCATCCAGCAACTGTTAGAGATCGAGACTGAACCCCCCCCACCTGGTGGGAACACATTGCAAAAAGGAGCCCACACTCATACACAGTCGAGGCCCTCCTCCTGATTGCGATAACATATATTGTCATCATCACATTCCGACTCCGTAAATGGAAGGCAAAAGCCGCCCGCCCCCTATATACACAGTTTGAGCCCCCTCTTTGGAATTTAATGAAGCTGTCATAAGAATGTATAACTTACAATCAACTGTAACAACTGCTGCTAAAATGGGCCAGTTGTGCCTCTGTACTAATGAAATATGATAAGGAGAAGGAACGTGGCGCTGCTGTTTTAAATGTTGTGCTGTAAATAAGTTCTTTATGTAGGAGCAGCAGCAGGAGTGTAGTGTAGAAAGTTTAGGTAGAAACCAACTGTCTTTATATGAATTTAAGTTAAAAATATTTTATATGAATCTAATTTTAGAAATGAAATAGCCATTAGTAGTGAATTGATTTAATGGATGTATATGAATCTAATTTTAGAAATGAAATAGCCATTAGTAGTGAATTGATTTAATGAATGTATGTAATAATGAATTCGGTAAGATTGTGAAATAACTTTAGGACAGAGCAGAGTAGGACCTTTACTGGCCGAAGGGTGACCAAAGCCAACAAGACAGACATGGGATCAATACTGTGATCCACCACGCTTCACATTCAGGATCAAGAGGACGGAATGTAGCCATCAAAAATGGCCACCTGCAAAGGGCCATGGGAATTGTGGTCAACTTAGGGCACAGACAAGTACACAGCCTCTGTGTATTGTGCAAAGAAGCCAGACCTGACAGAAACTTGCACCATTTTCAATCACCATTTTCCCCAGGACAATAGAACTTGAATCAAGGAACGACAACAGTAGCAGACTAATCGGTGCCACTTCCCCTTATTTTGGAAGGCATACGTGCCTAGGATAATGACAGCTAGGACCCGCCCAGCCATCGAGGTATCCGCCCCAAAATTGGCCAGGGTCAATGAGGGTGATCAAAACCCTATCGATCCATTGGATCTGGGATTAGGACCACCCCAAAGGGCGCGTAAACCCAGGGGAATAAGAAAAACTGCAAACCGAGAGATCGGCCTCTTTTGGACCAGCCTGTGTGCGACCAATTGTAGCATATCAACCAGCCAAGTTCAAGGACCCGCGATCTCTACCTGAAGGACGAGCCCAGCCGAGACGACTTCCAACCGACCCATATGGACACAGATATCTCCCGCATAGAGCCGGTCACCCCGAAGTTAAGTAAAGGTCACCTTAGTTATTAAGTATAATTTAGTGCGTAGCCGCGTGTATCATTGCATATAGAAAAAAGTCTTATAAGGGCAGGTCATTTTTGAAATGTCAAGAGGCTAGTGCCTTTATGAACTCACCACATTCTCTAATATCTTCATGATATCTTCATGCAATGCCTTTTATTGAGTATGGTCAGGTCATATGGTCAGGTGAATTGAGGATCTCCTCATCAACAAATGGTGAATTTTACATTGGGTCACCCCAAGGTATAACTAGATGAATGTCTGAAATCCATTTAGCCATCAAGTTTTGTTGACCATGAACATGGTATGGCATGGTGACACAGTGGTTAGCACTGCTGTCTCACAGCGCCAGGGACCCAGGTTAGATTCCAACCTCAGGTGACTGTGTGGAGTTTGCACTTTCTCCCGTGTCTGCGTGGGTTTCCTCTGGGTGCTCCGGTTTCTTCCCATAGTGCAAAGATGTGCAGGTTAGGTGGATTGGCTATGCTCAATTGCTCCTCGGTAGGTTACAGCGATTGGGTGGGGGAATTGGGCCTTAGTCGGTGCAGACTCGATGGGTCGAATGGCCTCCTTCTGCACCGTAGGGATTCTATGAAAGAAAATACTGGAAGGTCTCCAAATGGTACGCGTGAGTATGGTTCTGCAGTTCACCACGTTTATACGGGATGCTTTAAGATATTTATTTCAATCACTAAGTGGACCCTGTGTATGTTTCTTCCCTCTTATTACAAAATTCAATTTCTCCTGATGAGGTAAGTAAGTGTGATGCATTGAGATATTCATTTATGCAAATTCTGTACAAAATGCCACCGTGGCATTTACATCACACTTACTGACTCATCTTCCCAATGTAGCTCCTTGTGACTCTTTCCTCTCTTCATGCTTGCCTACAGTGCAGAAGGAGGCCACTCGGTCAATCGGGTCTGCATCGATCCTCTGAAAGAGCCCCCTAGCTAGACCCACTCCCTGCCGTATCCCAGAACCCCACCTAACCAGGACATCCCTGGACACTGAGGGGCAATTCTATCATGGCCAATCCACCTAACCTGCACATCTTTGGATTGAGGGAGGATATCGGAGCACCAGGAGGAAACCCACGTAGACATGGGGAGAAAATGCAAACTTCACACAATCACCCGAGGCTGGAATTGGACCCAGGCCCCTGGCGCTGTGAGGCAGCAGTGCTAACCTCTGTACCTCCGTGTTG
This sequence comes from Scyliorhinus torazame, assembly GCF_047496885.1. NCBI lineage: Eukaryota > Metazoa > Chordata > Chondrichthyes > Carcharhiniformes > Scyliorhinidae > Scyliorhinus > Scyliorhinus torazame. The sequence continues at coordinate 210,452,823 of NC_092707.1, forward strand.
CTCCTTTTGAGGCATTCAATTTGTAGGTGAAACAGTAACCCAAAGGTTACAAAGTGGTGTCTCAATTCCTCCGTGGTCAGAATCTGCCACGACTGATGGATAGGTTTTTGAGCTCATTGGTTGGAAGGATTTTTTTCCTGCAATGTGCAATACATAGAGAAGGGAGAAGAAAATACCCATGAAACCCTCAGAGAGAGAGAGAGAACTTTGTAGCAAAGGTTAGCTACAAACATTCAATCCTCAGGAAATAGCAGCTTTGTCTAGAAGGGACGATACCACGGATGAGGCTGAGTTCGCTCATACTGATCACAGAATGTACACAGTTGGGATGGTCTGTACTTTTGTTTTGTACACCACAATCCAGAGCTGAAACGAGACAAGTAAATCTTTCTCTTGTTTTTTTTGGCAGCCAACAAATCGGCATGCCACAAAAACATCTTGACATTTCATGGTCATTGCCGAATGATAATCAACTGCTGATACAAGCCACCGCCCCAATCCAGGATCCAAAAACAGGATGCATTTCATATCTGATGGTCTGCACGGGCATTTCTCTGAACATCCAAACAATGGTGCCTGGAACTCCGCTTTGTTGAAATGAAATGCCGTGACAGAAGCTACGTTGCATATTTTCCAAAAGATGTCGCCCTGTTTATTTGAACATTTAAAAACTGTGACCTAGTTACTCTGCGCTGTGGTGACCAGCATTTCACACTTATAATGGTGGGAGAGAAATGTGTAATGGATTGGTCAGGTCGTACAATCCCAGACATATTCAGTAAACAGCTGGTGGCTGCAAAGGTAAACGCAAACTTAACTAATTTTAATGCAATAAAAAAAAGCAAGATCCATGATTTAAAAAAAATAATAATTTAAGGTTTTACATTTTAACAAACAAGCAATAAACCCACAGTAATGGCTCAGCACCACAAGGAAAGGTAAAGGCTCAACATGCATGAATCCAGAGAGAACAGCAGTACAACCGGCTCAATACAATAATTGGACATAACTTGATGCCTCTAAACACCCCACCAGAGAAGACGGAGAAACAGGATAAAGCCATGAAAACATGGTCAATTGGTGCACACCTTCTCACGCGGCGATTGCTCATAATTACCATGAGAGTTCAGGATGAATTTTCCACACCACTGACATAACGTGACTTTCTCTCCTCCTCAGATACCCACCCGTTTGTACCCCTGCAGGATCCAGTCATGGATTTGTCATGATATTCAAACACACACATCATGATGGACACACCAACAGGCAAATCAGAGCACACAACACCACAACCAATCACAGACAAGAACACCAACCACATAAAAAGCACGAGCACGACACCTGGTGGTCAGTAGGTCTGGGGATAAAGAAACATGGAAGAGCTGTTAAAACATCACAAGCAGGGAACCCCCACGTGCAGAGTGCAAAGACAAAACTGTACATAGTAAGTTTGAATAAAATAGCGTTGTACCATATACAACCGTGTTGGCTCATCTGTGTGTCAGAACACCCAACACCACATGGTACAGGAGTGGATCGATACCTGCCTACTAACCTGCCATTCTGGACATGGACCACACCGACAAACCGCAGCCGTTGCAAGTCGCGGGGAACCTAGGTACCAATTGGAAGCTCTACAGGCAGCGATTTGACCTGTACATCCGTGCCACCGAAAAACAGAGTGCCTCGGATGACACGAAGATTGCAATGCTCCTCTTCTACGCAGGTCAGCACGCCACCAACGTCTTCAACTCACTGGTGTTCGAAGAAGGCGAAAACCAATCCAAATATGACACGGTCATCCTCAAACTGGACCAGCACTTTCAAGTTGAAGTAAATGAAAGTTTTGAAAGATACCTCTTTCAGCAACGCCTGCAAGGTAAGGAGGAGCTTTTTCAACCCTTCTTGACGCACCTCCGGATTCTAGCGCAGTCCTGCGGTTACGGCACCACCACAGAGTCCATGATCAGGGACCAGATTGTTTTTGGCGTTGCCTCTAGTGGCCTACGCCAGCAGCTTCTTAAAATGAAAAGCCTCACCTTAGCGTCTGCTGTGGAAGCCTGTGTCCTCCACGAAAATGCTACCTGCCGTTTTGCCCGATTTCAGGCGTCCGAGTTGGCACGGAGGGGGTCCCCAGCCGTCGAATCGGCAAGCCAGGCCGCCCACGACGTCGAACGCATCCAGGCCGTCGATTACTTCCCGACCCACGGCCCGGACGACAGCAGCCGCTTCCCGCCGTTTTTCGCGGTCTCCCGCGCAGGTGCGCGCCAAAAATAACGGCCACAACGAGGGACGCACTGCGCAGGCGCGCCCACCGCAAGATCGCACTGCGCATGCGCAGTGGCGCAACGAACGCCGTGACGTCATGACGTGCGGCAATTGTGGAGCTCTACATTTAAAAGGGCAATGTCCTGCAAAAAACCGACAGTGCCTCAGATGTGGCAAGATGGGCCACTACGCAGCCCACTGTCGTTCGGCTCAACCCATGGATCCGGCGCATCCTCGACAATCTCGCAGACAAGTCCGGACCGTCCAGCCCACGCATCAAGACTTCCAGTTAAGTGATGCAGATGACCAGGATGCCTTCCGCGTTTCCGTCATTGATGTCAACAAGGTCAATGCCATCAATCCAGCCGATGAGTGGTGTGCCACCCTGACGGTCAACCCGAACTCGTCGCAAGCCCCTTAGACTGGACTTATAATACCGTTCATATGTTTAACAAGTTGCACAATTTTACATGATAACCTGTTGTTGTTTATCGTTCCAGATGTCGTCTGACTGGACAACTGTTCAAGTTTTTTTTCTTCTTCTCTCGTTCGCATTTATGTTATGTTATGGTACAACTTGGTTCATGTGACGCACCCGACATCGCCCCATGTACATAGTTCCGTCATATGCACATGCTGCACACGACACACACACACTCTTAGATGCACTCACGGCACGATCATATTTATTACCACGTAGGCACATATCTTTGTAAAAAGGGGGGATGTCATGATATTCAAACACACACATCATGATGGACACACCAACAGGCAAATCAGAGCACACAACACCACAACCAATCACAGACAAGAACACCAACCACATAAAAAGCACGAGCACGACACCTGGTGGTCAGTAGGTCTGGGGATAAAGAAACAGGGAAGAGCTGTTAAAACATCACAAGCAGGGAACCCCCACGTGCAGAGTGCAAAGACAAAACTGGACATAGTAAGTTTGAATAAAATAGCGTTGTACCATATACAACCGTGTTGGCTCACCTGTGTGTCAGAACACCCAACACCACAGGATTCTTTCTACACACCCTTAAAAAAAGCAAAGAAAATTTACAAGAACCGCAGTTCTAACAGGATGCTACATACATACCACACAACGTAAAAAACCCCAGACTCCGGCCCAGTTCAGAACCAACATCATTACACACAATTGTATAGAGAGGACCAGCAGCTGTACATTCAGATATGATCAGTGCTGTCAACACCTCCCAGCAAAATAGAGGGGAACTACCAGGAGTGGATCACAGGATAACAGAGGCTTCGGACCCAATCGTGGGTCTGTAATTCCCCCGCCGCACACCTACCATCATTGATAAGAAAGAGATAAAACTGCTCATCAAAAAAAAAGAACCATGACCACAGGGGGCGGGGGGGGGGGGGGGGGGGGGGGGGGGGGGAGGGGCATCAGGATATCAACCAAAATGCAGGACATGGCTAAACCCCAGGCCCCCGTGCACAGAAGATCCTCTCATCCCTAATAAGTGCCTTCGAGCAGGAGCATTCCTAACTCCAGGGACCAAGAGGATACCAACCTCAGTAACGGACCTGGCCTAGTCCAATGCATTACAATGCACAAAAATCAGCTCCCCTGGGACTCCCAGCACACCCCAAAACCAAAGGTGACCCAGTGGTTAGCACTGCAGCCCCACAGCGCCAGGGTCCGAGTTCATTTCCAACCTTGGGTGACTGTCTGTATGGAGTTTGCACATTGTCCCCATGTCTACGTGAGTTTCCTCCGACTGTTCCGGTTACCTCCCACAGTCCAAAGTTGAGCAGGTTAGGTGGATCAGCCATGCTAAATTTCCCCTTAGTGTCCAAAGGTGTACAGGTTAGGTGGAGTTACAAGGGTAGGGTGGGGAGTGGGCTTTGGTAGGGTGCTCTTGCAGAGGGACATTGCAGACTCGATGGGCTGAATGGCCACCTTCTGCACTGTAGAGATTCTATGATTCTATACTCCAGCCAGTCCTACATGTCTCCAACAACACCTGGGGTTCCCCTTGTCCTCACGCTTCACCCCATCGGACTTCGCACTCAAAGGATCATCCTCCACCATTTTCACAAATTCCAGCATGATGTCACCACCACAAAACACAACTACCCCGCACCCTGCCTCACCTGTCAGGATTCTACAGGGACCACTCCCTCTGTGACACCCGGGTCCATTCCTCCATCATCCCCAACTCTCATTTCCTTTGCACGGTACCTTACCTTACAACCACAGAAAGTGCAACTTCTGCCCCTTTACCTCCTCACCATTCAAGGCCCCAAACATGCCTTTCAGATTAAACAGTGTTTCAATTGCACCTTCTTCAATTTGGTCTGTTGTATTCACTGCTCCCAATCTGCTCTCCTCTACAGTGGGGAGACTAAACACAGCCTGAGTTACCACTTTGGGAAGCACCTTCAGTCAGTCCGCAAGCATGACCCCAAGCACCTTGCTCTCATGCCTACATGGAGAGATGTACGACCGCTGGAGTATAGAACCATATAATCTCTTAACCTGCTGCAATGCTCCAAGGAAGCTCACCGCAAACTGGAGGAGCAGCACCTCATCTTCCGATTAGGCACGTTACAGCGCTCAATTTTGAGTTCAACAATTTCAGACTGTGAACTTTCTCCTCCAGCTTAAACATTTGTTTACATATCCCAAACACTTTTTGTCTTATGCATAAACCCTCCCTCCCCCTCCCCCTCCCCCACTGGGCCATCTGTCACTTGTTCTTAGATTTTGGTACAACTTTTTTGCAATCTGTCTCTGAGCTCCCACTAAACACTGACCACTAAACAATAAACTCTGCTCCAGCTGTTCTGCCACCTCTGTTACAGAATATAATCCAACACGTCTCCCTCTCTTTAGATCGGAAGAAGAAACTTCCAGACTCAACATTAACTCTGTTTTCTCTCCCTACAGGTGCTGCCAGACTGGTTGAGTTTTTCCAGCATTCTCTGTTTTTACCACAAAGTACATCACCGGGAAAAGGTTGACACCTGACAGTGCTTCTGCACTGTCAAGTGTAACATTTTTACACTTGAATTAAGAACTGCACAAGTAGAAGAATTGATGAAGAATTAGCACCAATGGAATTCTATACAGTGTGTGTGGAATGGGAACAAATAGAAACAAATTGGCAAATGAATGGAGTTAAGATACAGATCAGGGGCGAAATTCTCCCCAAACGGCGCGATGTCCGCCGACTGGCGCCCAAAACGGCACCAATCAGACGGGCATCGCGCCACCCCAAAGGTGCGGAATGCTCCGCATCTTTGGGGGCCGAGCCCCAACATTGAGGGGCTCGGCCGACGCCGGAGGGATTTCCGCCCCGCCAGCCGGCGGAAACGGCCTTTGTTGCCCCGCCAGCTGGCGTGGAAATGACATATCGGGGCGGCGCATGCGCGGGAGCGTCAGCGGCCGCTGACAGTTTCCCGCGCATGCGCAGTGGAGGGAGTCTCTTCTGCCTCCGCCATGGTGGAGACCGTGGCGGAGGCGGAAGGGAAAGAGTGCCCCCACGGCACAGGCCCGCCCGCGGATCGATGGGCCCCGATCGCGGGCCAGGCCACCGTGGGGGCACCCCCCGGGGCCAGATCGCCCCGCGCCCCCCCCCCCAGGACCCCGGAGCCCGCCCACGCCGCTTTGTCCCGCTGTTCAAAAGGTGGTTTAATCCACGCCGGCAGGACAGGCAATTTATTGGCGGGACTTCGGCCCATCTGGGCCGGAGAATCCAGCGGGGGGGCCCGCCAACCGGCGCGGCCCGATTCCCGCCCCCGCCGAATATCCGGTGCCGGAGACTTCGGCAACCGGCGGCGGCGGGATTCACGGCGGCCAACGGCCATTCTCCGACCCGCTGGGGGGTCGGAGAATGACGCCCCAGATGTGGTCGAAGTGGATAGCACACTTACAGGTTTTACAGTCGCACTGCTAGCAAGAGTTACTCAGAGACATGTTCCCAACACTCTTCCGAATATGTAGAGATACTTGTCCTTTTAACAGCCACAGTAAAATATCCAATCAGTCAGCACCTGGTGTGACAGTGTCACTCCCATCAATGCCATGCTGGCCCTCCCATTATATCACCAAAATCAATATTGTTTCACTGAAGGTGAAGCTTTAACCCACAGAAACTTGTGAAAGAAGGTTTGTGAAACATTTCACAATCGGGATAAATCTGGTTACAGCAGGAAAGTGTTTCTCTACAAACCGGGAAGATCAGCACAGTGAAGGGAACTCAGAACAGGGTAAATAACTCCCACAACCAACCTCTTGGGCCCCAGAAACCAAACTGTCCAAAGCCTCAGACGTGGAACCGTTACTGGTGCATGAACTGAACGATAGGGTCCCAACTGTGTGTGTCCCTCTGGAAGTACAACAGGAATTCTTATACCAGTTCCACTCACACTCTGTTGGGGTCACAAGTCAGTTAAAGTCATCTATCAGAAGGTTGCTACAGTGGCCTGGTGGGGTTTGTCAGAGTAGAAATAGTAGGAATATCCGATGAATACATGGCTGAAGAGATGGGGTGAGGGGAATGGTTTCAGATTCCTGGGGCATTGGGACCGGTTCTGGGGGAGGTGTAACCTGTACAAACTGGATGGGTTACACCTGGGCAGGACCGGGAATAATTTCCTTGGGGTGGTACTTGCTAGAGTGGTTGGGGAGGGTCTAAACTAATATGGCAGGGGGATGGGAACCTATGTAAGGATTCAGAACAGGAAGAATCAAGAAAAGAAAAAATCACAGCAAGGAGAATAAGAAAAGTGATAGGCAGAGAAATAAAGGGCCTTATCAGATAATGACACTTAAAAAAAATAGTAGTGATGGGACAAGGTACGTTAAAATGACTAGTCTTAAGGTTTTGTACCTGAACACGCGGAACATTCAAAATAAATAGTTGGACAGATAGATGTAAAGGGATATGATATACTTGGAATTCCATAGATAAAGCTCCAAGGTGACCAAAGATGGGAAATTAACATTGAGGGTATTCAATTTTGGGAAGGACAGACAGAAAGGTAAAGGTAGTGGAGATGCACTGTTGATTAAAGAAGATATTGGTACAATATTGAGGAAAGATATGAGTACAGATGATGTGGAATCTGTCTGGGTCACGTTAAGAAACATCAAGTGGCAAAAAACATTCGTAGGGGTGGTATACAGACAACCAAACTGCAGTGGTAATGTTGGGTATAGCATTAGACAGGAAATCAGAGATGCATGTGATAAAGGAATGTGATTATGGGTGACTTTAATCTGCATATTGATTGAGTGAGTCAAATTAGTCACAGTACAATAGAGGAGGAATTTCTAAAGTCTTAACGGGATGGTTTTCTGGACCAATATGTTGAGGAACCAGCAAGGGCGACCTTGGACTGGGTGTTGTGCAATGAGAAAGGCAATCCAGTAGTGAGAGAACCCTTGGGGATGAGTGACCGTAATACGGTAGAATTCTTTATCAAATTGGATCGTGAGGTAGTTGATTCTGAGACCAGGGCCCTGAACCTCAATAAAGTAATGATGGTATCAGGCATGAGATGGACTGGGAAACATTACTGAAGGGAAAGACATCGGACAGGCAATGGTAGGCGTTCAAGGAATGAATAGGTGAACTCCAATAGTTGTTTACTTTTATTTGACGCAAGACTAGAAAGGGAAATATTGCCAAACCATAAGGGAAATTAGAGATAGTATTAGATTGGGCAGCACTGTAGCACAAGTGATTAGCGCTGGAGCTTCACAGCGCCAGGGTCCCAGGTTCGATTCCCTGCTGTGTCACTTCTGTGCGGAATCTGCACATTCTCCCCGTGTCTGCGTGGGTTTCCTCCGGGTGCTCCGGTTTCCTCCCACAGTCCAAAGACGTGCAGGTTAGGTGGAGGCACGGTAGCCTTGTGGATAGCACAATTGCTTCACAGCTCCAGGGTCCCAGGTTCGATTCCGGCTTGGGTCACTGTCTGTGCGGAGTCTGCACATCCTCCCCGTGTGTGCGTGGGTTTCCTCCGGGTGCTCCGGTTTCCTCCCACAGTCCAAAGATGTGCAGGTTAGGTGGATTGGCCATGATAAATTGCCCTTAGTGTTCAAAATTGCCCTTAGTGTTCAAAATTGCCCTTAGTGTTGGGTGGGGTTACTGGGTTATGGGGATAGGGTGGAGGTGTTGACCTTGGGTATGGTGCTCTTCCCAGGAGCCGGTGCAGAATCGATGGGCCGAATGGCTTCCTTCTGCGCTGTAAATTCTATAAGAGGCATCCAAATTAACAAGAAAAAGCAAGACCTGAGGATTGGGAACAGTTTAAAATTCAGCAAAGGCAGACCAAGGGATTGATTAAGAAGGGAAAAATACAATTTGAAAGTAAACTAGTGGGGAACATGAAAACTGACTGTAAAAGTTTCTATTGATATGTCAAGAGAAAAAGATTGATAAAAACTAATGCGGGTCACATGCAGTCAGAAATGGGGGAATTCAGCATGGATTTACGAAAGGAAAATGTAACGAGTAGAGTTGACCAGGGAAAACCGGTGGATGTGGTTTACTTAAACATTTAGAAGGCTATCAACAAGGTCTCACACCCCAGATTAATATGTAAAGTTAAAGCGCATGTGATTACTGGTAGTGTCTTGAGATGGACAGAAAGCTGGTTCGCAGACAGAAAGCAAAAAGTTGGAATAAATGGATCATTTTCTGAATGGTAGGCAGTGACTAGGGGGGAATCTGTGCTAGGACTCCAACTGATTTGGATGAGGGAACTAAATGTATTATCTACAAATGTACAGATGATACAAAGTTGTGTGGGAGGGTGAACTGTGAGGAGGATGCAGAGATGCTTCAGCGGGATTTGGACAGGCTGAGTGATTGGGCATAAGCATAGCAGATATAGGAAATGTGGATCATTGTGAGGTTTTCCGCTTCCATGGCAAAAATAGGAAGGCAAATTATTATTTGAACGGATGTAAATTGAGAGAGGTGGATTCTCAGCAAGACCTTGGTGTCCCCGTGCATCAGTCGCTGAAAGTAATCATGCAGGTGCAGCAAGCACCTGGGCTGGTTTAGCACAGGGCTAAATAGCTGGCTTTTAAAGCAGACCAAGGCAGGCAAGCAGCATGGTTTAATTCCTGTACCAGCCTCCCTGAACAGGTGCCAGAATGTGGCGACTAGGGGCTTTTCACAGTAACTTAATTTGAAGCCTACTTGTGACAATAAACAATTGTCATTTTTTCATTTCATTTTTCAGTAAAGAAGGCAAATGGTATGTTGGTCTTCATAGTGAGAGGGTTTGAATGTGGGTATAGAGGGGCTTGACTCTCCATTTCGGAGACAACGTTTTGACGCTAGCACAGGATTCATGGAGTTCAAAGCAGCAAAACCGGCGCCGCATGTGAACTAACTCAGCGACTGATAAGGGGCTAGCAAAGGCATCCAATAGAACACAATCGATTCCAATGAGAAACGGTGCGGGATTCGCGATTGACACTCAGGAGGCTGAAAATCTGCAGCCTCATGTACGCACTTCACTCCCCACACACACCATCCCAGCCAAGAAGATTGGCGGCCCCAAGATTCACCATCGCCGAGCTGGAGACCCTCCTCGATGCGATGGAGGAGAGCCGGTTGACCCTGTACCCCGGCCCGGAAGGAAGCTGCCAACCGCCGCTATTCGCCGTGCCTGGGCGCAGGTGGCAGATGCGGTGAGCGCCACGAGCAACACCATCCGGACTGGCTAGTGTTGGGAAAAACTGCACGACCTCCTCAGGGCAGTCAGGGTGAGTGGGCAACACTGTGCCCCGGCACTAACCCTGTCCCATACACCCTGTGAGAACAGCTGGTGAGTCAGTTTCAGCGGGAGCATTGCGGAAGTGGTTGCTGGGAGGTAAGTCTGTCCTTTAAAAGGACTTGTCTTTGCAGGGGCAGGCCAGTCGATTTCGGCGTGAGAACAGCTGGTGAGTCAGTTTCAGCGGGAGCATTGCGGAAGTGGCTGCTGGGAGGTAAGTCAACCTTTAAAAGCACTTGTCCTTGCAGGGGCAGGCCAGTTGATTTCGGCTTGAGAACAGCTGGTGAGTCAGTTTCAGCGGGAGCATTGCGGAAGTGGTTGCTGGGAGGTAAGTCTGTCCTTTAAAAGCACTTGACTTTGCAGGGGCAGGCCAGACGATTTCGGCGTGAGAACAGCTGGTGAGTCAGTTTCAGCAGGAGCATTGCGGAAGTGGCTGTTGGGAGGTAAGTCAACCTTTAAAAGCAATTGTCTTTGCAGGGGCAGGCCAGTCGATTTCGGCGTGAGAACAGCTGGTGAGTCAGTTTCAGCGGGAGCATTGCGGAAGTGGCAGCTGGGAGGTAAGTCAACCTTTAAAAGCACTTGTCTTTGCAGGGGCAGGCCAGTCGAGTTCGGCGTGAGAACAGCTGGTGAGTCAGTTTCAGCGGGAGCATTGCGGAAGTGGTTGCTGGGAGGTAAGTCTGTCCTTTAAAAGGACTTGTCTTTGCAGGGGCAGGCCAGTCGGTTTCGGCGTGAGAACAGCTGGTGAGTCAGTTTCAGCGGGAGCATTGCGGAAGTGGCTGCTGGGAGGTAAGTCAACCTTTAAAAGCACTTGTCTTTGCAGGGGCAGGCCAGTCGATTTCGGCTTGAGAACAGCTGGTGAGTCAGTTTCAGCGGGAGCATTGCGGAAGTGGTTGCTGGGAGGTAAGTCTGTCCTTTAAAAGCACTTGACTTTGCAGGGGCAGGCCAGTCGATTTCGGCGTGAGAACAGCTGGTGAGTCAGTTTCAGCAGGAGCATTGCGGAAGTGGCTGTTGGGAGGTAAGTCAACCTTTAAAAGCACTTGTCTTTGCAGGGGCAGGCCAGTCGATTTCGGCGTGAGAACAGCTGGTGAGTCAGTTTCAGCAGGAGCATTGCGGAAGTGGCTGTTGGGAGGTAAGTCAACCTTTAAAAGCACTTGTCTTTGCAGGGGCAGGCCAGTCGATTTCGGCGGGAGAACAGCTGGTGAGTCAGTTTCAGGGGGAGCATTGCGGAAGTGGCAGCTGGGAGGTAAGTCAACCTTTAAAAGCACTTGTCTTTGCAGGGGCAGGCCAGTCGAGTTGGGCGTGAGAACAGCTGGTGAGTCAGTTTCAGCGGGAGCATTGCGGAAGTGGCTGCTGGGAGGTAAGTCAACCTTTAAAAGCACTTGTCTTTGCAGGGGCAGGCCAGTCGATTTCGGCGTGAGAACAGCTGGTGAGTCAGTTTCAGCGGGAGCATTGCGGAAGTGGTTGCTGGGAGGTAAGTCTGTCCTTTAAAAGCACTTGTCTTTGCAGGGGCAGGCCAGTCGATTTCGGCGTGAGAACAGCTGGTGAGTCAGTTTCAGCGGGAGCATTGCGGAAGTGGCTGCTGGGAGGTAAGTCAACCTTTAAAAGCACTTGTCTTTGCAGGGGCAGGCCAGTCGATTTTGGCGTGAGAACAGCTGGTGAGTCAGTTTCAGCGGGAGCATTGCGGAAGTGGCTGCTGGGAGGTAAGTCTGTCCTTTAAAAGCACTTGTCTTTGCAGGGGCAGGCCAGTCGACTTCGGCGTGAGAACAGCTGGTGAGTCAGTTTCAGCGGGAGCATTGCGGAAGTGGTTGCTGGGAGGTAAGTCTGTCCTTTAAAAGCACTTGTCTTTGCAGGGGCAGGCCTGTCGATTTCGGCGTGAGAACAGCTGGTGAGTCAGTTTCAGCGGGAGCATTGCGGAAGTGGCTGCTGGGAGGTAAGTTAACCTTTAAAAGCACTTGTCTTTGCAGGGGCAGGCCAGTCGGTTTCGGCGTGAGAACAGCTGGTGAGTCAGTTTCAGCGGGAGCATTGCGGAAGTGGTTGCTGGGAGGTAAGTCTGTCCTTTAAAAGCACTTGTCTTTGCAGGGGCAGGCCAGTCGATTTCGGCGTGAGAACAGCTAGTGAGTCAGTTTCAGCGGGAGCATTGCGGAAGTGGTTGCTGGGAGGTAAGTCTGTCCTTTAAAAGCACTTGTCTTTGCAGGGGCAGGCCAGTCGATTTCGGCGTGAGAACAGCTGCTGAGTCAGTTTCAGCTGGAGTATTGCGGAAGTGGCTGCTGGGAGGTAAGTCAACCTTTAAAAGCACTTGTCTTTGCAGGGGCAGGCAAGTCGATTTCGGCGTGAGAACAGCTGGTGAGTCAGTTTCAGCGGGAGCATTGCGGAAGTGGTTGCTCGGAGGTAAGTCTGTCCTTTAAAAGCACTTGTCTTTGCAGGGGCAGGCCAGTCGATTTCGGCGTGAGAACAGCTGGTGAGTCAGTTTCAGCGGGAGCATTGCGGAAGTGGCTGCTGGGAGGTAAGTCAACCTTTAAAAGCACTTGTCTTTGCAGGGGCAGGCCAGTTGATTTCGGCCTGAGAACAGCTGGTGAGTCAGTTTCAGCGGGAGCATTGCGGGAGTGGTTGCTGGGAGGTAAGTCTGTCCTTTAAAAGCACTTGTCTTTGCAGGGGAAGGCCAGTCGATTTCGGCGTGAGAACAGCTGGTGAGTCAGTTTCAGCGGGAGCATTGCGGAAGTGGCTGCTGGGAGGTAAGTCAACCTTTAAAAGCACTTGTCTTTGCAGGGGCAGGTCAGTCGATTTCGGCGTGAGAACAGCTGGTAAGTCAGTTTCAGCGGGAGCATTGCGGAAGTGGCTGCTGGGAGGTAAGTCTGTCCTTTAAAAGGACTTGTCTTTGCAGGGGCAGGCCAGTCGATTTCGGCGTGAGAACAGCTGGTGAGTCAGTTTCAGCGGGAGCATTGCGGAAGTGGCTGCTGGGAGGTAAGTCAACCTTTAAAAGCACTTGTCTTTGCAGGGGCAGACCAGTCGATTTCGGCGTGAGAACAGCTGGTGAGTCAGTTTCAGCGGGAGCATTGCGGAAGTGGCTGCTGGGAGGTAAGTCAACCTTTAAAAGCACTTGTCCTTGCAGGGGCAGGCCAGTTGATTTCGGCTTGAGAACAGCTGGTGAGTCAGTTTCAGCGGGAGCATTGCAGAAGTGGTTGCTGGGAGGTAAGTCTGTCCTTTAAAAGCACTTGTCTTTGCAGGGGCAGGCCAGTCGAGTTCGGCGTGAGAACAGCTGGTGAGTCAGTTTCAGCGGGAGCATTGCGGAAGTGGTTGCTGGGAGGTAAGTCTGTCCTTTAAAAGGACTTGCCTTTGCAGGGGCAGGCCAGTCGATTTCGGCGTGAGAACAGCTGGTGAGTCAGTTTCAGCGGGAGCATTGCGGAAGTGGCTGCTGGGAGGTAAGTCAACCTTAAAAGCACTTGTCTTTGCAGGGGCAGGCCAGTCGATTTCGGCTTGAGAACAGCTGGTGAGTCAGTTTCAGCGGGAGCATTGCGGAAGTGGTTGCTGGGAGGTAAGTCTGTCCTTTAAAAGCACTTGACTTTCCAGGGGCAGGCCAGTCGATTTCGGCGTGAGAACAGCTGGTGAGTCAGTTTTAGCAGGAGCATTGCGGAAGTGGCTGTTGGGAGGTAAGTCAACCTTTAAAAGCACTTGGCTTTGCAGGGGCAGGCCAGTCGATTTCGGCGTGAGAACAGCTGGTGAGTCAGTTTCAGGGGGAGCATTGCGGAAGTGGCTGCTGGGAGGTAAGTCAACCTTTAAAAGCACTTGTCTTTGCAGGGGCAGGCCAGTCGAGTTCGGCGTGAGAACAGCTGGTGAGTCAGTTTCAGCGGGAGCATTGCGGAAGTGGTTGCTGGGAGGTAAGTCTGTCCTTTAAAAGCACTTGTCTTTGCAGGGGCAGGCCAGTCGATTTCGGCGTGAGAACAGCTGGTGAGTCAGTTTCAGCGGGAGCATTGCGGAAGTGGCTGCTGGGAGGGAAGTCAACCTTTAAAAGCACTTGTCTTTGCAGGGGCAGGCCAGTCGATTTCGGCGTGAGAACAGCTGGTGAGTCAGTTTCAGCGGGAGCATTGCGGAAGTGGCAGCTGGGAGGTAAGTCTGTCCTTTAAAAGCACTTGTCTTTGCAGGGGCAGGCCAGTCGATTTCGGCGTGAGAACAGCTGGTGAGTCAGCTTCAGCGGGAGCATTGCGGAAGTGGCTGCTGGGAGGTAAGTCAACCTTTAAAAGCACTTGTCTTCGCAGGGGCAGGCCAGTCGATTTTGGCGTGAGAACAGCTGGTGAGTCAGTTTCAGCGGGAGCATTGCGGAAGTGGCTGCTGGGAGGTAAGTCTGTCCTTTAAAAGCACTTGTCTTTGCAGGGGCAGGCCAGTCGACTTCGGCGTGAGAACAGCTGGTGAGTCAGTTTCAGCGGGAGCATTGCGGAAGTGGTTGCTGGGAGGTAAGTCTGTCCTTTAAAAGCTCTTGTCTTTGCAGGGGCACGCCTGTCGATTTCGGCGTGAGAACAGCTGGTGAGTCAGTTTCAGCGGGAGCATTGCGGAAGTGGCTGCTGGGAGGTAAGTTAACCTTTAAAAGCACTTGTCTTTGCAGGGGCAGGCCAGTCGGTTTCGGCGTGAGAACAGCTGGTGAGTCAGTTTCAGCGGGAGCATTGCGGAAGTGGTTGCTGGGAGGTAAGTCTGTCCTTTAAAAGCACTTGTCTTTGCAGGGGCAGGCCAGTCGATTTCGGCGTGAGATCAGCTAGTGAGTCAGTTTCAGCGGGAGCATTGCGGAAGTGGTTGCTGGGAGGTACGTCTGTCCTTTAAAAGCACTTGTCTTTGCAGGGGCAGGCCAGTCGATTTCGGCGTGAGAACAGCTGCTGAGTCAGTTTCAGCTGGAGCATTGCGGAAGTGGCTGCTGGGAGGTAAGTCAACCTTTAAAAGCACTTGTCTTTGCAGGGGCAGGCAAGTCGATTTCGGCGTGAGAACAGCTGGTGAGTCAGTTTCAGCGGGAGCATTGCGGAAGTGGTTGCTCGGAGGTAAGTCTGTCCTTTAAAAGCACTTGTCTTTGCAGGGGCAGGCCACTCGATTTCGGCGTGAGAACAGCTGGTGAGTCAGTTTCAGCGGGAGCATTGCGCAAGTGGCTGCTGGGAGTTAAGTCAACCTATAAAAGCACTTGTCTTTGCAGGGGCAGGCCAGTCGATTTCGGCGTGAGAACAGCTGGTGAGTCAGTTTCAGCGGGAGCATTGCGGAAGTGGTTGCTGGGAGGTATGTCTGTCCTTTAAAAGCACTTGCCTTTGCAGGGGAAGGCCAGTCGATTTCGGCGTGAGAACAGCTGGTGAGTCAGTTTCAGCGGGAGCATTGCGGAAGTGGCTGCTGGGAGGTCAGTCAACCTTTAAAAGCACTTGTCTTTGCAGGGGCAGGCCAGTCGATTTCGGCGTGAGAACAGCTGGTAAGTCAGTTTCAGCGGGAGCATTGAGGAAGTGGCTGCTGGGAGGTAAGTCAACCTTTAAAAGCACTTGTCTTTGCAGGGGCAGGCCAGTCGGTTTCGGCGTGAGAACAGCTGGTGAGTCAGTTTCAGCGGGAGCATTGAGGAAGTGGCTGCTGGGAGGTAAGTCAACCTTTAAAAGCACTTGTCATTGCAGGGGCAGGCCAGTCGATTTTGGCATGAGAACAGCTGGTGAGTCAGTTTCAGCGGGAGCATTGCGGAAGTGGCTGCTGGGAGGTAAGTCTGTCCTTTAAAAGGACTTGTCTTTGCAGGGGCAGGCCAGTCGATTTCGGCGTGAGAACAGCTGGTGAGTCAGTTTCAGCGGGAGCATTGCGGAAGTGGCTGCTGGGAGGTAAGTCAACCTTTCAAAGCACTTGTCTTTGCAGGGGCAGGCCAGTCGATTTTGGCGTGAGAACAGCTGGTGAGTCAGTTTCAGCGGGAGCATTGCGGAAGTGGTTGCTGGGAGGTAAGTCTGTCCTTTAAAAGCACTTGTCTTTGCAGGGGCAGGCCAGTCGATTTCGGCGTGAGAACAGCTGGTGAGTCAGTTTCAGCGGGAGCATTGCGGAAGTGGCTGCTGGGAGGTAAGTCAACCTTTAAAAGCGCTTGTCTTTGCAGGGGCAGGCCAGTCGATTTTGGCGTGAGAACAGCTGGTGAGTCAGTTTCAGCGGGAGCATTGCGGAAGTGGTTGCTGGGAGGTAAGTCTGTCCTTTAAAAGCACTTGTATTTGCAGGGGCAGGCCAGTCGATTTCGGCGTGAGAACCGCTGGTGTGTCAGTTTCAGCGGGAGCATTGCGGAAGTGGCTGCTGGGAGGAAAGTCAACCTTTAAAAGCACTTGTCTTTGCAGGGGCAGGCCAGTCGATTTCGGCGTGAGAACAGCTGGTGAGTCAGTTTCAGCGGGAGCATTGCGGAAGTGGTTGCTGGGAGGTAAGTCTGTCCTTTAAAAGCACTTGTCTTTGCAGGGGCAGGCCAGGCGATTTCGGCGTGAGAACATCTGGTGAGTCAGTTTCAGCGGGAGCATTGCGGAAGTGGCTGCTGGGAGGTAAGTCAACCTTTAAAAGCACTTGTCTTTGCAGGGGCAGGCCAGTCGATTTCGGCGTGAGAACAGCTGGTGAGTCAGTTTCAGCGGGAGCATTGCGGAAGTGGTTGCTGGGAGGTAAGTCTGTCCTTTAAAAGCACTTGTCTTTGCAGGGGCAGGCCAGTCGATTTCGGCGTGAGAACAGCTGTTGAGTCAGTTTCAGCGGGAGCATTGCGGAAGTGGCTGCTGGGAGGTAAGTCAACCTTTAAAAGCACTTGTCTTTGCAGGGGCAGGCCACTCGATTTCGGCGTGAGAACAGCTGGTGAGTCAGTTTCAGCGGGAGCATTGCGGAAGTGGTTGCTGGGAGGTAAGTCTGTCCTTTAAAAGCACTTGTCTTTGCAGGGGCAGGCCAGTCGGTTTCGGCGTGAGAACAGCTGGTGAGTCAGTTTCAGCGGGAGCATTGCGGAAGTGGCTGCTGGGAGGTAAGTCAACCTTTAAAAGGACTTGTCTTTGCAGGGGCAAGCCAGTCGATTTCGGCGTCAGAACAGCTGGTGAGTCAGTTTCAGCGGGAGCATTGCGGAAGTGGTTGCTGGGAGGTAAGTCTGTCCATTAAAAGCACTTGTCTTTGCAGGGGCAGGCCAGTCGATTTCGGCGTGACAACAGCTGGTGAGTCAGTTTCAGCGGGAGCATTGCAGAAGTGGCTGCTGGGAGGTAAGTCAACCTTTAAAAGCACTTGTCTTTGCAGGGGCAGGCCAGTCGATTTCGGCGTGAGAACAGCTGGTGAGTCAGTTTCAGCAGGAGCATTGCGGAAGTGGCTGTTGGGAGGTAAGTCAACCTTTAAAAGCACTTGTCTTTGCAGGGGCAGGCCAGTCGATTTCGGCGGGAGAACAGCTGGTGAGTCAGTTTCAGGGGGAGCATTGCGGAAGTGGCAGCTGGGAGGTAAGTCAACCTTTAAAAGCACTTGTCTTTGCAGGGGCAGGCCAGTCGAGTTGGGCGTGAGAACAGCTGGTGAGTCAGTTTCAGCGGGAGCATTGCGGAAGTGGCTGCTGGGAGGTAAGTCAACCTTTAAAAGCACTTGTCTTTGCAGGGGCAGGCCAGTCGATTTCGGCGTGAGAACAGCTGGTGAGTCAGTTTCAGCGGGAGCATTGCGGAAGTGGTTGCTGGGAGGTAAGTCTGTCCTTTAAAAGCACTTGTCTTTGCAGGGGCAGGCCAGTCGATTTCGGCGTGAGAACAGCTGGTGAGTCAGTTTCAGCAGGAGCATTGCGGAAGTGGCTGCTGGGAGGTAAGTCAACCTTTAAAAGCACTTGTCTTTGCAGGGGCAGGCCAGTCGATTTTGGCGTGAGAACAGCTGGTGAGTCAGTTTCAGCGGGAGCATTGCGGAAGTGGCTGCTGGGAGGTAAGTCTGTCCTTTAAAAGCACTTGTCTTTGCAGGGGCAGGCCAGTCGACTTCGGCGTGAGAACAGCTGGTGAGTCAGTTTCAGCGGGAGCATTGCGGAAGTGGTTGCTGGGAGGTAAGTCTGTCCTTTAAAAGCACTTGTCTTTGCAGGGGCAGGCCTGTCGATTTCGGCGTGAGAACAGCTGGTGAGTCAGTTTCAGCGGGAGCATTGCGGAAGTGGCTGCTGGGAGGTAAGTTAACCTTTAAAAGCACTTGTCTTTGCAGGGGCAGGCCAGTCGGTTTCGGCGTGAGAACAGCTGGTGAGTCAGTTTCAGCGGGAGCATTGCGGAAGTGGTTGCTGGGAGGTAAGTCTGTCCTTTAAAAGCACTTGTCTTTGCAGGGGCAGGCCAGTCGATTTCGGCGTGAGAACAGCTAGTGAGTCAGTTTCAGCGGGAGCATTGCGGAAGTGGTTGCTGGGAGGTAAGTCTGTCCTTTAAAAGCACTTGTCTTTGCAGGGGCAGGCCAGTCGATTTCGGCGTGAGAACAGCTGCTGAGTCAGTTTCAGCTGGAGTATTGCGGAAGTGGCTGCTGGGAGGTAAGTCAACCTTTAAAAGCACTTGTCTTTGCAGGGGCAGGCAAGTCGATTTCGGCGTGAGAACAGCTGGTGAGTCAGTTTCAGCGGGAGCATTGCGGAAGTGGTTGCTCGGAGGTAAGTCTGTCCTTTAAAAGCACTTGTCTTTGCAGGGGCAGGCCAGTCGATTTCGGCGTGAGAACAGCTGGTGAGTCAGTTTCAGCGGGAGCATTGCGGAAGTGGCTGCTGGGAGGTAAGTCAACCTTTAAAAGCACTTGTCTTTGCAGGGGCAGGCCAGTTGATTTCGGCCTGAGAACAGCTGGTGAGTCAGTTTCAGCGGGAGCATTGCGGGAGTGGTTGCTGGGAGGTAAGTCTGTCCTTTAAAAGCACTTGTCTTTGCAGGGGAAGGCCAGTCGATTTCGGCGTGAGAACAGCTGGTGAGTCAGTTTCAGCGGGAGCATTGCGGAAGTGGCTGCTGGGAGGTAAGTCAACCTTTAAAAGCACTTGTCTTTGCAGGGGCAGGTCAGTCGATTTCGGCGTGAGAACAGCTGGTAAGTCAGTTTCAGCGGGAGCATTGCGGAAGTGGCTGCTGGGAGGTAAGTCTGTCCTTTAAAAGGACTTGTCTTTGCAGGGGCAGGCCAGTCGATTTCGGCGTGAGAACAGCTGGTGAGTCAGTTTCAGCGGGAGCATTGCGGAAGTGGCTGCTGGGAGGTAAGTCAACCTTTAAAAGCACTTGTCTTTGCAGGGGCAGACCAGTCGATTTCGGCGTGAGAACAGCTGGTGAGTCAGTTTCAGCGGGAGCATTGCGGAAGTGGCTGCTGGGAGGTAAGTCAACCTTTAAAAGCACTTGTCCTTGCAGGGGCAGGCCAGTTGATTTCGGCTTGAGAACAGCTGGTGAGTCAGTTTCAGCGGGAGCATTGCAGAAGTGGTTGCTGGGAGGTAAGTCTGTCCTTTAAAAGCACTTGTCTTTGCAGGGGCAGGCCAGTCGAGTTCGGCGTGAGAACAGCTGGTGAGTCAGTTTCAGCGGGAGCATTGCGGAAGTGGTTGCTGGGAGGTAAGTCTGTCCTTTAAAAGGACTTGCCTTTGCAGGGGCAGGCCAGTCGATTTCGGCGTGAGAACAGCTGGTGAGTCAGTTTCAGCGGGAGCATTGCGGAAGTGGCTGCTGGGAGGTAAGTCAACCTTAAAAGCACTTGTCTTTGCAGGGGCAGGCCAGTCGATTTCGGCTTGAGAACAGCTGGTGAGTCAGTTTCAGCGGGAGCATTGCGGAAGTGGTTGCTGGGAGGTAAGTCTGTCCTTTAAAAGCACTTGACTTTCCAGGGGCAGGCCAGTCGATTTCGGCGTGAGAACAGCTGGTGAGTCAGTTTTAGCAGGAGCATTGCGGAAGTGGCTGTTGGGAGGTAAGTCAACCTTTAAAAGCACTTGGCTTTGCAGGGGCAGGCCAGTCGATTTCGGCGTGAGAACAGCTGGTGAGTCAGTTTCAGGGGGAGCATTGCGGAAGTGGCTGCTGGGAGGTAAGTCAACCTTTAAAAGCACTTGTCTTTGCAGGGGCAGGCCAGTCGAGTTCGGCGTGAGAACAGCTGGTGAGTCAGTTTCAGCGGGAGCATTGCGGAAGTGGTTGCTGGGAGGTAAGTCTGTCCTTTAAAAGCACTTGTCTTTGCAGGGGCAGGCCAGTCGATTTCGGCGTGAGAACAGCTGGTGAGTCAGTTTCAGCGGGAGCATTGCGGAAGTGGCTGCTGGGAGGGAAGTCAACCTTTAAAAGCACTTGTCTTTGCAGGGGCAGGCCAGTCGATTTCGGCGTGAGAACAGCTGGTGAGTCAGTTTCAGCGGGAGCATTGCGGAAGTGGCAGCTGGGAGGTAAGTCTGTCCTTTAAAAGCACTTGTCTTTGCAGGGGCAGGCCAGTCGATTTCGGCGTGAGAACAGCTGGTGAGTCAGCTTCAGCGGGAGCATTGCGGAAGTGGCTGCTGGGAGGTAAGTCAACCTTTAAAAGCACTTGTCTTCGCAGGGGCAGGCCAGTCGATTTTGGCGTGAGAACAGCTGGTGAGTCAGTTTCAGCGGGAGCATTGCGGAAGTGGCTGCTGGGAGGTAAGTCTGTCCTTTAAAAGCACTTGTCTTTGCAGGGGCAGGCCAGTCGACTTCGGCGTGAGAACAGCTGGTGAGTCAGTTTCAGCGGGAGCATTGCGGAAGTGGTTGCTGGGAGGTAAGTCTGTCCTTTAAAAGCTCTTGTCTTTGCAGGGGCACGCCTGTCGATTTCGGCGTGAGAACAGCTGGTGAGTCAGTTTCAGCGGGAGCATTGCGGAAGTGGCTGCTGGGAGGTAAGTTAACCTTTAAAAGCACTTGTCTTTGCAGGGGCAGGCCAGTCGGTTTCGGCGTGAGAACAGCTGGTGAGTCAGTTTCAGCGGGAGCATTGCGGAAGTGGTTGCTGGGAGGTAAGTCTGTCCTTTAAAAGCACTTGTCTTTGCAGGGGCAGGCCAGTCGATTTCGGCGTGAGATCAGCTAGTGAGTCAGTTTCAGCGGGAGCATTGCGGAAGTGGTTGCTGGGAGGTACGTCTGTCCTTTAAAAGCACTTGTCTTTGCAGGGGCAGGCCAGTCGATTTCGGCGTGAGAACAGCTGCTGAGTCAGTTTCAGCTGGAGCATTGCGGAAGTGGCTGCTGGGAGGTAAGTCAACCTTTAAAAGCACTTGTCTTTGCAGGGGCAGGCAAGTCGATTTCGGCGTGAGAACAGCTGGTGAGTCAGTTTCAGCGGGAGCATTGCGGAAGTGGTTGCTCGGAGGTAAGTCTGTCCTTTAAAAGCACTTGTCTTTGCAGGGGCAGGCCACTCGATTTCGGCGTGAGAACAGCTGGTGAGTCAGTTTCAGCGGGAGCATTGCGCAAGTGGCTGCTGGGAGTTAAGTCAACCTATAAAAGCACTTGTCTTTGCAGGGGCAGGCCAGTCGATTTCGGCGTGAGAACAGCTGGTGAGTCAGTTTCAGCGGGAGCATTGCGGAAGTGGTTGCTGGGAGGTATGTCTGTCCTTTAAAAGCACTTGCCTTTGCAGGGGAAGGCCAGTCGATTTCGGCGTGAGAACAGCTGGTGAGTCAGTTTCAGCGGGAGCATTGCGGAAGTGGCTGCTGGGAGGTCAGTCAACCTTTAAAAGCACTTGTCTTTGCAGGGGCAGGCCAGTCGATTTCGGCGTGAGAACAGCTGGTAAGTCAGTTTCAGCGGGAGCATTGAGGAAGTGGCTGCTGGGAGGTAAGTCAACCTTTAAAAGCACTTGTCTTTGCAGGGGCAGGCCAGTCGGTTTCGGCGTGAGAACAGCTGGTGAGTCAGTTTCAGCGGGAGCATTGAGGAAGTGGCTGCTGGGAGGTAAGTCAACCTTTAAAAGCACTTGTCATTGCAGGGGCAGGCCAGTCGATTTTGGCATGAGAACAGCTGGTGAGTCAGTTTCAGCGGGAGCATTGCGGAAGTGGCTGCTGGGAGGTAAGTCTGTCCTTTAAAAGGACTTGTCTTTGCAGGGGCAGGCCAGTCGATTTCGGCGTGAGAACAGCTGGTGAGTCAGTTTCAGCGGGAGCATTGCGGAAGTGGCTGCTGGGAGGTAAGTCAACCTTTCAAAGCACTTGTCTTTGCAGGGGCAGGCCAGTCGATTTTGGCGTGAGAACAGCTGGTGAGTCAGTTTCAGCGGGAGCATTGCGGAAGTGGTTGCTGGGAGGTAAGTCTGTCCTTTAAAAGCACTTGTCTTTGCAGGGGCAGGCCAGTCGATTTCGGCGTGAGAACAGCTGGTGAGTCAGTTTCAGCGGGAGCATTGCGGAAGTGGCTGCTGGGAGGTAAGTCAACCTTTAAAAGCGCTTGTCTTTGCAGGGGCAGGCCAGTCGATTTTGGCGTGAGAACAGCTGGTGAGTCAGTTTCAGCGGGAGCATTGCGGAAGTGGTTGCTGGGAGGTAAGTCTGTCCTTTAAAAGCACTTGTATTTGCAGGGGCAGGCCAGTCGATTTCGGCGTGAGAACCGCTGGTGTGTCAGTTTCAGCGGGAGCATTGCGGAAGTGGCTGCTGGGAGGAAAGTCAACCTTTAAAAGCACTTGTCTTTGCAGGGGCAGGCCAGTCGATTTCGGCGTGAGAACAGCTGGTGAGTCAGTTTCAGCGGGAGCATTGCGGAAGTGGTTGCTGGGAGGTAAGTCTGTCCTTTAAAAGCACTTGTCTTTGCAGGGGCAGGCCAGGCGATTTCGGCGTGAGAACATCTGGTGAGTCAGTTTCAGCGGGAGCATTGCGGAAGTGGCTGCTGGGAGGTAAGTCAACCTTTAAAAGCACTTGTCTTTGCAGGGGCAGGCCAGTCGATTTCGGCGTGAGAACAGCTGGTGAGTCAGTTTCAGCGGGAGCATTGCGGAAGTGGTTGCTGGGAGGTAAGTCTGTCCTTTAAAAGCACTTGTCTTTGCAGGGGCAGGCCAGTCGATTTCGGCGTGAGAACAGCTGTTGAGTCAGTTTCAGCGGGAGCATTGCGGAAGTGGCTGCTGGGAGGTAAGTCAACCTTTAAAAGCACTTGTCTTTGCAGGGGCAGGCCACTCGATTTCGGCGTGAGAACAGCTGGTGAGTCAGTTTCAGCGGGAGCATTGCGGAAGTGGTTGCTGGGAGGTAAGTCTGTCCTTTAAAAGCACTTGTCTTTGCAGGGGCAGGCCAGTCGGTTTCGGCGTGAGAACAGCTGGTGAGTCAGTTTCAGCGGGAGCATTGCGGAAGTGGCTGCTGGGAGGTAAGTCAACCTTTAAAAGGACTTGTCTTTGCAGGGGCAAGCCAGTCGATTTCGGCGTCAGAACAGCTGGTGAGTCAGTTTCAGCGGGAGCATTGCGGAAGTGGTTGCTGGGAGGTAAGTCTGTCCATTAAAAGCACTTGTCTTTGCAGGGGCAGGCCAGTCGATTTCGGCGTGACAACAGCTGGTGAGTCAGTTTCAGCGGGAGCATTGCAGAAGTGGCTGCTGGGAGGTAAGTCAACCTTTAAAAGCACTTGTCTTTGCAGGGGCAGGCCAGTCGATTTCGGCGTGAGATCAGCTGGTGAGTCAGTTTCAGCGGGAGCATTGCGGAAGTGGTTGCTGGGAGGTAAGTCTGTCCTTTAAAAGCACTTGTCTTTGCAGGGGCAGGCCAGTCGGTTTCGGCGTGAGAACAGCTGGTGAGTCAGTTTCAGCGGGAGCATTGAGGAAGTGGCTGCTGGGAGGTAAGTCAACCTTTAAAAGCACTTGTCTTTGCAGGGGCATGCCAGTCGATTTTGGCGTGAGAACAGCTGGTGAGTCAGTTTCAGCGGGAGCATTGCGGAAGTGGCTGCTGGGAGGTAAGTCTGTCCTTTAAAAGCACTTGTCTTTGCAGGTGCAGGCCAGTCGATTTCGGCGTGAGAACAGCTGGTGAGTCAGTTTCAACGGGAGCATTGCGGAAGGAGGTTGCTGGGAGGTAAGTCTGTCCTTTAAAAGCACTTGTCTTTGCAGGGGCAGGACAGTCGATTTCGGCGTGAGAACAGCTGGTGAGTCAGTTTCAGCGGGAGCATTGCGGAAGTGGCTGTTGGGAGTTAAGTCAACCTTTAAAAGCACTTGTCTTTGCAGGGGCAGGCCAGTCGATTTCGGCGTGAGAACAGCTGGTGAGTCAGTTTCAGCGGGAGCATTGCGTAAGTGGTTGCTGGGAGGTAAGCCTGTCCTTTAAAAGCACTTGTCTTTGCAGGGGCAGGCCAGTCGATTTCGGCGTGAGAACAGCTGGTGAGTCAGTTTCAGCGGGAGCATTGCGGAAGTGGCTGCTGGGAGGTAAGTCTGTCCTTTAAAAGCACTTGTCTTTGCAGGGGCAGGCCAGTCGATTTTGGCGTGAGAACAGCTGGTGAGTCAGTTTCAGCGTGAGCATTGCGGAAGTGGCTGCTGGGAGGTAAGTTTGTCCTTTAAAAGCACTTGTCTTTGCAGGGGCAGGCCAGTCGATTTTGGCGTGAGAACAGCTGGTGAGTCAGTTTCAGCGGGAGCATTGCGGAAGTGGTTGCTGGGAGGTAAGTCTGTCCTTCAAAAGGACTTGTCTTTGCAGGGGCAGGCCAGTCGATTTCGGCGTGAGAACAGCTGGTGAGTCAGTTTCAGCGGGAGCATTGCGGAAGTGGCTGCTGGGAGGTAAGTCAACCTTTCAAAGCACTTGTCTTTGCAGGGGCAAGCCAGTCGATTTCGGCGTCAGAACAGCTGGTGAGTCTGTTTCAGCGGGAGCATTGCGGAAGTGGTTGCTGGGAGGTAAGTCGGTCCATTAAAAGCACTTGTCTTTGCAGGGGCAGGCCAGTCGATTTCGGCGTGAGAACAGCTGGTGAGTCAGTTTCAGCGGGAGCATTGCGGAAGTGGCTGCTGGGAGGTAAGTCAACCTTTAAAAGCACTTGTCTTTGCAGGGGCAGGCCAGTCGATTTCGGCGTGAGATCAGCTGGTGAGCCAGTTTCAGCGGGAGCATTGCGGAAGTGGTTGCTGGGAGGTAAGTCTGTCCTTTAAAAGCACTTGTCTTTGCAGGGGCAGGCCAGTCGGTTTCGGCGTGAGAACAGCTGGTGAGTCAGTTTCAGCGGGAGCATTGAGGAAGTGGCTGCTGTGAGGTAAGTCAACCTTTAAAAGCACTTGTCTTTGCAGGGGCATGCCAGTCGATTTTGGCGTGAGAACAGCTGGTGAGTCAGTTTCAGCGGGAGCATTGCGTAAGTGGCTGCTGGGAGGTAAGTCTGTCCTTTAAAAGCACTTGTCTTTGCAGGGGCAGGCCAGTCGATTTCGGCGTGAGAACAGCTGGTGAGTCAGTTTCAACGGGAGCATTGCGGAAGGAGGTTGCTGGGTGGTAAGTCTGTCCTTTAAAAGCACTTGTCTTTGCAGGGGCAGGCCAGTCGATTTCGGCGTGAGAACAGCTGGTGAGTCAGTTTCAGCGGGAGCATTGCGGAAGTGGCTGCTGGGAGTTAAGTCAACCTTTAAAAGCACTTGTCTTTGCAGGGGCAGGCCAGTCGATTTCGGCGTGAGAACAGCTGGTGAGTCAGTTTCAGCGGGAGCATTGCGTAAGTGGTTGCTGGGAGGTAAGCCTGTCCTTTAAAAGCACTTGTCTTTGCAGGGGCAGGCCAATCGATTTCGGCGTGAGAACAGGTGGTGAGTCAGTTTCAGCGGGAGCATTGCGGAAATGGCTGCTGGGAGGTTAGTCTGTCCTTTAAAAGCACTTGTCTTTGCAGGGGCAGGCCAGTCGATTTTGGCGTGAGAACAGCTGGTGAGTCAGTTTCAGCGGGAGCATTGCGGATGTAGCTGCTGGGAGGTAAGTTTGTCCTTTAAAAGCACTTGTCTTTGCAGGGGCAGGCCAGTCGATTTCGGCGTGAGAACAGCTGGTGAGTCAGTTTCAGCGGGAGCATTGCGGAAGTGGTTGCTGGGAGGTAAGTCTGTCCTTCAAAAGGACTTGTCTTTGCAGGGGCAGGCCAGTCGATTTCGGCGTGAGAACAGCTGGTGAGTCAGTTTCAGCGGGAGCATTGAGGAAGTGGCTGCTGGGAGGTAAGTCTGTCCTTTAAAAGCACTTGTCTTTGCAGGGGCATGCCAGTCGATTTTGGCGTGAGAACAGCTGGTGAGTCAGTTTCAGCGGGAGCATTGCGTAAGTGGCTGCTGGGAGGTAAGTCTGTCCTTTAAAAGCACTTGTCTTTGCAGGGGCAGGCCAGTCGATTTCGGCGTGAGAACAGCTGGTGAGTCAGTTTCAACGGGAGCATTGCGGAAGGAGGTTGCTGGGTGGTAAGTCTGTCCTTTAAAAGCACTTGTCTTTGCAGGGGCAGGCCAGTCGATTTCGGCGTGAGAACAGCTGGTGAGTCAGTTTCAGCGGGAGCATTGCGGAAGTGGCTGCTGGGAGTTAAGTCAACCTTTAAAAGCACTTGTCTTTGCAGGGGCAGGCCAGTCGATTTCGGCGTGAGATCAGCTGGTGAGCCAGTTTCAGCGGGAGCATTGCGGAAGTGGTTGCTGGGAGGTAAGTCTGTCCTTTAAAAGCACTTGTCTTTGCAGGGGCAGGCCAGTCGGTTTCGGCGTGAGAACAGCTGGTGAGTCAGTTTCAGCGGGAGCATTGAGGAAGTGGCTGCTGGGAGGTAAGTCAACCTTTAAAAGCACTTGTCTTTGCAGGGGCATGCCAGTCGATTTTGGCGTGAGAACAGCTGGTGAGTCAGTTTCAGCGGGAGCATTGCGTAAGTGGCTGCTGGGAGGTAAGTCTGTCCTTTAAAAGCACTTGTCTTTGCAGGGGCAGGCCAGTCGATTTCGGCGTGAGAACAGCTGGTGAGTCAGTTTCAACGGGAGCATTGCGGAAGGAGGTTGCTGGGTGGTAAGTCTGTCCTTTAAAAGCACTTGTCTTTGCAGGGGCAGGCCAGTCGATTTCGGCGTGAGAACAGCTGGTGAGTCAGTTTCAGCGGGAGCATTGCGGAAGTGGCTGCTGGGAGTTAAGTCAACCTTTAAAAGCACTTGTCTTTGCAGGGGCAGGCCAGTCGATTTCGGCGTGAGAACAGCTGGTGAGTCAGTTTCAGCGGGAGCATTGCGTAAGTGGTTGCTGGGAGGTAAGCCTGTCCTTTAAAAGCACTTGTCTTTGCAGGGGCAGGCCAATCGATTTCGGCGTGAGAACAGGTGGTGAGTCAGTTTCAGCGGGAGCATTGCGGAAATGGCTGCTGGGAGGTTAGTCTGTCCTTTAAAAGCACTTGTCTTTGCAGGGGCAGGCCAGTCGATTTTGGCGTGAGAACAGCTGGTGAGTCAGTTTCAGCGGGAGCATTGCGGATGTAGCTGCTGGGAGGTAAGTTTGTCCTTTAAAAGCACTTGTCTTTGCAGGGGCAGGCCAGTCGATTTCGGCGTGAGAACAGCTGGTGAGTCAGTTTCAGCGGGAGCATTGCGGAAGTGGTTGCTGGGAGGTAAGTCTGTCCTTCAAAAGGACTTGTCTTTGCAGGGGCAGGCCAGTCGATTTCGGCGTGAGAACAGCTGGTGAGTCAGTTTCAGCGGGAGCATTGCGGAAGTGGTTGCTGGGAGTTAAGTCTGTCCTTTAAAAGCACTTGTCTTTGCAGGGGCAGTCCAGTCGATTTCGGCGTGAGAACAGCTGGTGAGTCAGTTTCAGCGGGAGCATTGCGGAAGTGGATGCCGGGTGGTAAATCAACCTTTAAAAGCACTTGTCGTTGCAGGGGCAGGCCAGTCGATTTTGGCGTGAGAACAGCTGGTGAGTCAGTTCCAGCGGGAGCATTGCGGAAGTGGTTGCTGGGAGGTAAGTCTGTCCTTAAAAGCACTTGTCTTTGCAGGGGCAGGCCAGTCGATTTCGGCGTGTGAACCGCTGGTGTGTCAGTTTCAGTGGGAGCATTGCGGAAGTGGCTGCTGGGAGGTAAGTCAACCTTTAAAAGCACTTGTCTTTGCAGGGGCAGGCCAGTCGATTTCGGCGTGTGAACCGCTGGTGTGTCAGTTTCAGCGGGAGCATTGCGGAAGTGGCTGCTGGGAGGTAAGTCAACCTTTAAAAGCACTTGTCTTTGCAGGGGCAGGCCAGTCGATTTTGTCGTGAGAACAGCTGGTGAGTCAGTTTCAGCGGGAGCATTGCGGAAGTGGTTGCTGGGAGGTAAGTCTGTCCTTTAAAAGGACTTGCCTTTGCAGGGGCAGGCCAGTCGATTTCGGCGTGAGAACAGCTGGTGTGTCAGTTTCAGCGGGAGCATTGCGGAAGTGGCTGCTGGGAGGTAAGTCAACCTTTAAAAGCACTTGTCTTTGCAGGGGCAGGCCAGTCGATTTCGGCTTGAGAACAGCTGGTGAGTCAGTTTCAGCGGGAGCATTGCGGAAGTGGTTGCTGGGAGGTAAGTCTGTCCTTTAAAAGCACTTGACTTTGCAGGGGCAGGCCAGTCGATTTCGGCGTGAGAACAGCTGGTGAGTCAGTTTTAGCAGGAGCATTGCGGAAGTGGCTGTTGGGAGGTAAGTCAACCTTTAAAAGCACTTGGCTTTGCAGGGGCAGGCCAGTCGATTTCGGCGTGAGAACAGCTGGTGAGTCAGTTTTAGGGGGAGCATTGCGGAAGTGGCAGCTGGGAGGTAAGTCAACCTTTAAAAGCACTTGTCTTTGCAGGGGCAGGCCAGTCGAGTTCGGCGTGAGAACAGCTGGTGAGTCAGTTCCAGCGGGAGCATTGCGGAAGTGGTTGCTGGGAGGTAAGTCTGTCCTTAAAAGCACTTGTCTTTGCAGGGGCAGGCCAGTCGATTTCGGCGTGTGAACCGCTGGTGTGTCAGTTTCAGTGGGAGCATTGCGGAAGTGGCTGCTGGGAGGTAAGTCAACCTTTAAAAGCACTTGTCTTTGCAGGGGCAGGCCAGTCGATTTTGTCGTGAGAACAGCTGGTGAGTCAGTTTCAGCGGGAGCATTGCGGAAGTGGTTGCTGGGAGGTAAGTCTGTCCTTTAAAAGGACTTGCCTTTGCAGGGGCAGGCCAGTCGATTTCGGCGTGAGAACAGCTGGTGAGTCAGTTTCAGCGGGAGCATTGCGGAAGTGGCTGCTGGGAGGTAAGTCAACCTTTAAAAGCACTTGTCTTTGCAGGGGCAGGCCAGTCGATTTCGGCTTGAGAACAGCTGGTGAGTCAGTTTCAGCGGGAGCATTGCGGAAGTGGTTGCTGGGAGGTAAGTCTGTCCTTTAAAAGCACTTGACTTTGCAGGGGCAGGCCAGTCGATTTCGGCGTGAGAACAGCTGGTGAGTCAGTTTTAGCAGGAGCATTGCGGAAGTGGCTGTTGGGAGGTAAGTCAACCTTTAAAAGCACTTGGCTTTGCAGGGGCAGGCCAGTCGATTTCGGCGTGAGAACAGCTGGTGAGTCAGTTTCAGGGGGAGCATTGCGGAAGTGGCAGCTGGGAGGTAAGTCAACCTTTAAAAGCACTTGTCTTTGCAGGGGCAGGCCAGTCGAGTTCGGCGTGAGAACAGCTGGTGAGTCAGTTTCAGCGGGAGCATTGCGGAAGTGGTTGCTGGGAGGTAAGTCTGTCCTTTAAAAGCACTTGTCTTTGCAGGGGCAGGCCAGTCGATTTCGGCGTGAGAACAGCTGGTGAGTCAGTTTCAGCGGGAGCATTGCGGAAGTGGCTGCTGGGAGGGAAGTCAACCTTTAAAAGCACTTGTCTTTGCAGGGGCAGGCCAGTCGATTTCGGCGTGAGAACAGCTGGTGAGTCAGTTTCAGCGGGAGCATTGCGGAAGTGGCAGCTGGGAGGTAAGTCTGTCCTTTAAAAGCACTTGTCTTTGCAGGGGCAGGCCAGTCGATTTCGGCGTGAGAACAGCTGGTGAGTCAGCTTCAGCGGGAGCATTGCGGAAGTGGCTGCTGGGAGGTAAGTCAACCTTTAAAAGCACTTGTCTTTGCAGGGGCAGGCCACTCGATTTCGGCGTGAGAACAGCTGGTGAGTCAGTTTCAGCGGGAGCATTGCGGAAGTGGTTGCTGGGAGGTAAGTCTGTCCTTTAAAAGCACTTGTCTTTGCAGGGGCAGGCCAGTCGGTTTCGGCGTGAGAACAGCTGGTGAGTCAGTTTCAGCGGGAGCATTGCGGAAGTGGCTGCTGGGAGGTAAGTCAACCTTTAAAAGGACTTGTCTTTGCAGGGGCAAGCCAGTCGATTTCGGCGTCAGAACAGCTGGTGAGTCAGTTTCAGCGGGAGCATTGCGGAAGTGGTTGCTGGGAGGTAAGTCTGTCCATTAAAAGCACTTGTCTTTGCAGGGGCAGGCCAGTCAATTTCGGCGTGAGAACAGCTGGTGAGTCAGTTTCAGCGGGAGCATTGCAGAAGTGGCTGCTGGGAGGTAAGTCAACCTTTAAAAGCACTTGTCTTTGCAGGGGCAGGCCAGTCGATTTCGGCGTGAGATCAGCTGGTGAGTCAGTTTCAGCGGGAGCATTGCGGAAGTGGTTGCTGGGAGGTAAGTCTGTCCTTTAAAAGCACTTGTCTTTGCAGGGGCAGGCCAGTCGGTTTCGGCGTGAGAACAGCTGGTGAGTCAGTTTCAGCGGGAGCATTGAGGAAGTGGCTGCTGGGAGGTAAGTCAACCTTTAAAAGCACTTGTCTTTGCAGGGGCATGCCAGTCGATTTTGGCGTGAGAACAGCTGGTGAGTCAGTTTCAGCGGGAGCATTGCGGAAGTGGCTGCTGGGAGGTAAGTCTGTCCTTTAAAAGCACTTGTCTTTGCAGGTGCAGGCCAGTCGATTTCGGCGTGAGAACAGCTGGTGAGTCAGTTTCAACGGGAGCATTGCGGAAGGAGGTTGCTGGGAGGTAAGTCTGTCCTTTAAAAGCACTTGTCTTTGCAGGGGCAGGACAGTCGATTTCGGCGTGAGAACAGCTGGTGAGTCAGTTTCAGCGGGAGCATTGCGGAAGTGGCTGTTGGGAGTTAAGTCAACCTTTAAAAGCACTTGTCTTTGCAGGGGCAGGCCAGTCGATTTCGGCGTGAGAACAGCTGGTGAGTCAGTTTCAGCGGGAGCATTGCGTAAGTGGTTGCTGGGAGGTAAGCCTGTCCTTTAAAAGCACTTGTCTTTGCAGGGGCAGGCCAGTCGATTTCGGCGTGAGAACAGCTGGTGAGTCAGTTTCAGCGGGAGCATTGCGGAAGTGGCTGCTGGGAGGTAAGTCTGTCCTTTAAAAGCACTTGTCTTTGCAGGGGCAGGCCAGTCGATTTTGGCGTGAGAACAGCTGGTGAGTCAGTTTCAGCGTGAGCATTGCGGAAGTGGCTGCTGGGAGGTAAGTTTGTCCTTTAAAAGCACTTGTCTTTGCAGGGGCAGGCCAGTCGATTTTGGCGTGAGAACAGCTGGTGAGTCAGTTTCAGCGGGAGCATTGCGGAAGTGGTTGCTGGGAGGTAAGTCTGTCCTTCAAAAGGACTTGTCTTTGCAGGGGCAGGCCAGTCGATTTCGGCGTGAGAACAGCTGGTGAGTCAGTTTCAGCGGGAGCATTGCGGAAGTGGCTGCTGGGAGGTAAGTCAACCTTTCAAAGCACTTGTCTTTGCAGGGGCAAGCCAGTCGATTTCGGCGTCAGAACAGCTGGTGAGTCAGTTTCAGCGGGAGCATTGCGGAAGTGGTTGCTGGGAGGTAAGTCGGTCCATTAAAAGCACTTGTCTTTGCAGGGGCAGGCCAGTCGATTTCGGCGTGAGAACAGCTGGTGAGTCAGTTTCAGCGGGAGCATTGCGGAAGTGGCTGCTGGGAGGTAAGTCAACCTTTAAAAGCACTTGTCTTTGCAGGGGCAGGCCAGTCGATTTCGGCGTGAGATCAGCTGGTGAGCCAGTTTCAGCGGGAGCATTGCGGAAGTGGTTGCTGGGAGGTAAGTCTGTCCTTTAAAAGCACTTGTCTTTGCAGGGGCAGGCCAGTCGGTTTCGGCGTGAGAACAGCTGGTGAGTCAGTTTCAGCGGGAGCATTGAGGAAGTGGCTGCTGGGAGGTAAGTCAACCTTTAAAAGCACTTGTCTTTGCAGGGGCATGCCAGTCGATTTTGGCGTGAGAACAGCTGGTGAGTCAGTTTCAGCGGGAGCATTGCGTAAGTGGCTGCTGGGAGGTAAGTCTGTCCTTTAAAAGCACTTGTCTTTGCAGGGGCAGGCCAGTCGATTTCGGCGTGAGAACAGCTGGTGAGTCAGTTTCAACGGGAGCATTGCGGAAGGAGGTTGCTGGGTGGTAAGTCTGTCCTTTAAAAGCACTTGTCTTTGCAGGGGCAGGCCAGTCGATTTCGGCGTGAGAACAGCTGGTGAGTCAGTTTCAGCGGGAGCATTGCGGAAGTGGCTGCTGGGAGTTAAGTCAACCTTTAAAAGCACTTGTCTTTGCAGGGGCAGGCCAGTCGATTTCGGCGTGAGATCAGCTGGTGAGCCAGTTTCAGCGGGAGCATTGCGGAAGTGGTTGCTGGGAGGTAAGTCTGTCCTTTAAAAGCACTTGTCTTTGCAGGGGCAGGCCAGTCGGTTTCGGCGTGAGAACAGCTGGTGAGTCAGTTTCAGCGGGAGCATTGAGGAAGTGGCTGCTGGGAGGTAAGTCAACCTTTAAAAGCACTTGTCTTTGCAGGGGCATGCCAGTCGATTTTGGCGTGAGAACAGCTGGTGAGTCAGTTTCAGCGGGAGCATTGCGTAAGTGGCTGCTGGGAGGTAAGTCTGTCCTTTAAAAGCACTTGTCTTTGCAGGGGCAGGCCAGTCGATTTCGGCGTGAGAACAGCTGGTGAGTCAGTTTCAACGGGAGCATTGCGGAAGGAGGTTGCTGGGTGGTAAGTCTGTCCTTTAAAAGCACTTGTCTTTGCAGGGGCAGGCCAGTCGATTTCGGCGTGAGAACAGCTGGTGAGTCAGTTTCAGCGGGAGCATTGCGGAAGTGGCTGCTGGGAGTTAAGTCAACCTTTAAAAGCACTTGTCTTTGCAGGGGCAGGCCAGTCGATTTCGGCGTGAGAACAGCTGGTGAGTCAGTTTCAGCGGGAGCATTGCGTAAGTGGTTGCTGGGAGGTAAGCCTGTCCTTTAAAAGCACTTGTCTTTGCAGGGGCAGGCCAATCGATTTCGGCGTGAGAACAGGTGGTGAGTCAGTTTCAGCGGGAGCATTGCGGAAATGGCTGCTGGGAGGTTAGTCTGTCCTTTAAAAGCACTTGTCTTTGCAGGGGCAGGCCAGTCGATTTTGGCGTGAGAACAGCTGGTGAGTCAGTTTCAGCGGGAGCATTGCGGATGTAGCTGCTGGGAGGTAAGTTTGTCCTTTAAAAGCACTTGTCTTTGCAGGGGCAGGCCAGTCGATTTCGGCGTGAGAACAGCTGGTGAGTCAGTTTCAGCGGGAGCATTGCGGAAGTGGTTGCTGGGAGGTAAGTCTGTCCTTCAAAAGGACTTGTCTTTGCAGGGGCAGGCCAGTCGATTTCGGCGTGAGAACAGCTGGTGAGTCAGTTTCAGCGGGAGCATTGCGGAAGTGGTTGCTGGGAGTTAAGTCTGTCCTTTAAAAGCACTTGTCTTTGCAGGGGCAGTCCAGTCGATTTCGGCGTGAGAACAGCTGGTGAGTCAGTTTCAGCGGGAGCATTGCGGAAGTGGCTGCCGGGAGGTAACTCAACCTTTAAAAGCACTTGTCGTTGCAGGGGCAGGCCAGTCGATTTTGGCGTGAGAACAGCTGGTGAGTCAGTTCCAGCGGGAGCATTGCGGAAGTGGTTGCTGGGAGGTAAGTCTGTCCTTAAAAGCACTTGTCTTTGCAGGGGCAGGCCAGTCGATTTCGGCGTGTGAACCGCTGGTGTGTCAGTTTCAGCGGGAGCATTGCGGAAGTGGCTGCTGGGAGGTAAGTCAACCTTTAAAAGCACTTGTCTTTGCAGGGGCAGGCCAGTCGATTTTGTCGTGAGAACAGCTGGTGAGTCAGTTTCAGCGGGAGCATTGCGGAAGTGGTTGCTGGGAGGTAAGTCTGTCCTTTAAAAGGACTTGCCTTTGCAGGGGCAGGCCAGTCGATTTCGGCGTGAGAACAGCTGGTGTGTCAGTTTCAGCGGGAGCATTGCGGAAGTGGCTGCTGGGAGGTAAGTCAACCTTTAAAAGCACTTGTCTTTGCAGGGGCAGGCCAGTCGATTTCGGCTTGAGAACAGCTGGTGAGTCAGTTTCAGCGGGAGCATTGCGGAAGTGGTTGCTGGGAGGTAAGTCTGTCCTTTAAAAGCACTTGACTTTGCAGGGGCAGGCCAGTCGATTTCGGCGTGAGAACAGCTGGTGAGTCAGTTTTAGCAGGAGCATTGCGGAAGTGGCAGCTGGGAGGTAAGTCAACCTTTAAAAGCACTTGTCTTTGCAGGGGCAGGCCAGTCGAGTTCGGCGTGAGAACAGCTGGTGAGTCAGTTTCAGCGGGAGCATTGCGGAAGTGGTTGCTGGGAGGTAAGTCTGTCCTTTAAAAGCACTTGTCTTTGCAGGGGCAGGCCAGTCGATTTCAGCGTGAGAACAGCTGGTGAGTCAGTTTCAGCGGGAGCATTGCGGAAGTGGCTGCTGGGAGGGAAGTCAACCTTTAAAAGCACTTGTCTTTGCAGGGGCAGGCCAGTCGATTTCGGCGTGAGAACAGCTGGTGAGTCAGTTTCAGCGGGAGCATTGCGGAAGTGGCAGCTGGGAGGTAAGTCTGTCCTTTAAAAGCACTTGTCTTTGCAGGGGCAGGCCAGTCGATTTCGGCGTGAGAACAGCTGGTGAGTCAGCTTCAGCGGGAGCATTGCGGAAGTGGCTGCTGGGAGGTAAGTCAACCTTTAAAAGCACTTGTCTTCGCAGGCGCAGGCCAGTCGATTTTGGCGTGAGAACAGCTGGTGAGTCAGTTTCAGCGGGAGCATTGCGGAAGTGGCTGCTGGGAGGTAAGTCTGTCCTTTAAAAGCACTTGTCTTTGCAGGGGCAGGCCAGTCGACTTCGGCGTGAGAACAGCTGGTGAGTCAGTTTCAGCGGGAGCATTGCGGAAGTGGTTGCTGGGAGGTAAGTCTGTCCTTTAAAAGCTCTTGTCTTTGCAGGGGCACGCCTGTCGATTTCGGCGTGAGAACAGCTGGTGAGTCAGTTTCAGCGGGAGCATTGCGGAAGTGGCTGCTGGGAGGTAAGTTAACCTTTAAAAGCACTTGTCTTTGCAGGGGCAGGCCAGTCGGTTTCGGCGTGAGAACAGCTGGTGAGTCAGTTTCAGCGGGAGCATTGCGGAAGTGGTTGCTGGGAGGTAAGTCTGTCCTTTAAAAGCACTTGTCTTTGCAGGGGCAGGCCAGTCGATTTCGGCGTGAGAACAGCTAGTGAGTCAGTTTCAGCGGGAGCATTGCGGAAGTGGTTGCTGGGAGGTACGTCTGTCCTTTAAAAGCACTTGTCTTTGCAGGGGCAGGCCAGTCGATTTCGGCGTGAGAACAGCTGCTGAGTCAGTTTCAGCTGGAGCATTGCGGAAGTGGCTGCTGGGAGGTAAGTCAACCTTTAAAAGCACTTGTCTTTGCAGGGGCAGGCAAGTCGATTTCGGCGTGAGAACAGCTGGTGAGTCAGTTTCAGCGGGAGCATTGCGGAAGTGGTTGCTCGGAGGTAAGTCTGTCCTTTAAAAGCACTTGTCTTTGCAGGGGCAGGCCACTCGATTTCGGCGTGAGAACAGCTGGTGAGTCAGTTTCAGCGGGAGCATTGCGCAAGTGGCTGCTGGGAGTTAAGTCAACCTATAAAAGCACTTGTCTTTGCAGGGGCAGGCCAGTCGATTTCGGCGTGAGAACAGCTGGTGAGTCAGTTTCAGCGGGAGCATTGCGGAAGTGGTTGCTGGGAGGTATGTCTGTCCTTTAAAAGCACTTGCCTTTGCAGGGGAAGGCCAGTCGATTTCGGCGTGAGAACAGCTGGTGAGTCAGTTTCAGCGGGAGCATTGCGGAAGTGGCTGCTGGGAGGTCAGTCAACCTTTAAAAGCACTTGTCTTTGCAGGGGCAGGCCAGTCGATTTCGGCGTAAGAACAGCTGGTAAGTCAGTTTCAGCGGGAGCATTGAGGAAGTGGCTGCTGGGAGGTAAGTCAACCTTTAAAAGCACTTGTCTTTGCAGGGGCAGGCCAGTCGGTTTCGGCGTGAGAACAGCTGGTGAGTCAGTTTCAGCGGGAGCATTGAGGAAGTGGCTGCTGGGAGGTAAGTCTGTCCTTTAAAAGGACTTGTCTTTGCAGGGGCAGGCCAGTCGATTTCGGCGTGAGAACAGTTGGTGAGTCAGTTTCAGCGGGAGCATTGCGGAAGTGGCTGCTGGGAGGTAAGTCTGTCCTTTAAAAGCACTTGTCTTTGCAGGGGCAGGCCAGTCGATTTCGGCGTGAGAACAGCTGGTGAGTCAGTTTCAGCGGGAGCATTGCGGAAGTGGCTGCTGGGAGGTAAGTCAACCTTTAAAAGCACTTGTCTTTGCAGGGGCAGGCCAGTCGATTTTGGCGTGAGAACAGCTGGTGAGTCAGTTTCAGCGGGAGCATTGCGGAAGTGGTTGCTGGGAGGTAAGTCTGTCCTTTAAAAGCACTTGTCTTTGCAGGGGCAGGCCAGTCGATTTCGGCGTGAGAACCGCTGGTGTGTCAGTTTCAGCGGGAGCATTGCGGAAGTGGCTGCTGGGAGGAAAGTCAACCTTTAAAAGCACTTGTCTTTGCAGGGGCAGGCCAGTCGATTTCGGCGTGAGAACAGCTGGTGAGTCAGTTTCAGCGGGAGCATTGCGGAAGTGGTTGCTGGGAGGTAAGGCTGTCCTTTAAAAGCACTTGTCTTTGCAGGGGCAGGCCAGTCGATTTCGGCGTGAGAACATCTGGTGAGTCAGTTTCAGCGGGAGCATTGCGGAAGTGGCTGCTGGGAGGTAAGTCAACCTTTAAAAGCACTTGTCTTTGCAGGGGCAGGCCAGTCGATTTCGGCGTGAGAACAGCTGGTGAGTCAGTTTCAGCGGGAGCATTGCGGAAGTGGTTGCTGGGAGGTAAGTCTGTCCTTTAAAAGCACTTGTCTTTGCAGGGGCAGGCCAGTCGATTTCGGCGTGAGAACAGCTGTTGAGTCAGTTTCAGCGGGAGCATTGCGGAAGTGGCTGCTGGGAGGTAAGTCAACCTTTAAAAGCACTTGTCTTTGCAGGGGCAGGCCACTCGATTTCGGCGTGAGAACAGCTGGTGAGTCAGTTTCAGCGGGAGCATTGCGGAAGTGGTTGCTGGGAGGTAAGTCTGTCCTTTAAAAGCACTTGTCTTTGCAGGGGCAGGCCAGTCGGTTTCGGCGTGAGAACAGCTGGTGAGTCAGTTTCAGCGGGAGCATTGCGGAAGTGGCTGCTGGGAGGTAAGTCAACCTTTAAAAGGACTTGTCTTTGCAGGGGCAAGCCAGTCGATTTCGGCGTCAGAACAGCTGGTGAGTCAGTTTCAGCGGGAGCATTGCGGAAGTGGTTGCTGGGAGGTAAGTCTGTCCATTAAAAGCACTTGTCTTTGCAGGGGCAGGCCAGTCGATTTCGGCGTGAGAACAGCTGGTGAGTCAGTTTCAGCGGGAGCATTGCAGAAGTGGCTGCTGGGAGGTAAGTCAACCTTTAAAAGCACTTGTCTTTGCAGGGGCAGGCCAGTCGATTTCGGCGTGAGATCAGCTGGTGAGTCAGTTTCAGCGGGAGCATTGCGGAAGTGGTTGCTGGGAGGTAAGTCTGTCCTTTAAAAGCACTTGTCTTTGCAGGGGCAGGCCAGTCGGTTTCGGCGTGAGAACAGCTGGTGAGTCAGTTTCAGCGGGAGCATTGAGGAAGTGGCTGCTGGGAGGTAAGTCAACCTTTAAAAGCACTTGTCTTTGCAGGTGCAGGCCAGTCGATTTCAGCGTGAGAACAGCTGGTGAGTCAGTTTCAACGGGAGCATTGCGGAAGGAGGTTGCTGGGAGGTAAGTCTGTCCTTTAAAAGCACTTGTCTTTGCAGGGGCAGGACAGTCGATTTCGGCGTGAGAACAGCTGGTGAGTCAGTTTCAGCGGGAGCATTGCGGAAGTGGCTGTTGGGAGTTAAGTCAACCTTTAAAAGCACTTGTCTTTGCAGGGGCAGGCCAGTCGATTTCGGCGTGAGAACAGCTGGTGAGTCAGTTTCAGCGGGAGCATTGCGTAAGTGGTTGCTGGGAGGTAAGCCTGTCCTTTAAAAGCACTTGTCTTTGCAGGGGCAGGCCAGTCGATTTCGGCGTGAGAACAGCTGGTGAGTCAGTTTCAGCGGGAGCATTGCGGAAGTGGCTGCTGGGAGGTAAGTCTGTCCTTTAAAAGCACTTGTCTTTGCAGGGGCAGGCCAGTCGATTTTGGCGTGAGAACAGCTGGTGAGTCAGTTTCAGCGTGAGCATTGCGGAAGTGGCTGCTGGGAGGTAAGTTTGTCCTTTAAAAGCACTTGTCTTTGCAGGGGCAGGCCAGTCGATTTTGGCGTGAGAACAGCTGGTGAGTCAGTTTCAGCGGGAGCATTGCGGAAGTGGTTGCTGGGAGGTAAGTCTGTCCTTCAAAAGGACTTGTCTTTGCAGGGGCAGGCCAGTCGATTTCGGCGTGAGAACAGCTGGTGAGTCAGTTTCAGCGGGAGCATTGCGGAAGTGGCTGCTGGGAGGTAAGTCAACCTTTCAAAGCACTTGTCTTTGCAGGGGCAAGCCAGTCGATTTCGGCGTCAGAACAGCTGGTGAGTCAGTTTCAGCGGGAGCATTGCGGAAGTGGTTGCTGGGAGGTAAGTCTGTCCATTAAAAGCACTTGTCTTTGCAGGGGCAGGCCAGTCGATTTCGGCGTGAGAACAGCTGGTGAGTCAGTTTCAGCGGGAGCATTGCGGAAGTGGCTGCTGGGAGGTAAGTCAACCTTTAAAAGCACCTGTCTTTGCAGGGGCAGGCCAGTCGATTTCGGCGTGAGATCAGCTGGTGAGCCAGTTTCAGCGGGAGCATTGCGGAAGTGGTTGCTGGGAGGTAAGTCTGTCCTTTAAAAGCACTTGTCTTTGCAGGGGCAGGCCAGTCGGTTTCGGCGTGAGAACAGCTGGTGAGTCAGTTTCAGCGGGAGCATTGAGGAAGTGGCTGCTGGGAGGTAAGTCAACCTTTAAAAGCACTTGTCTTTGCAGGGGCATGCCAGTCGATTTTGGCGTGAGAACAGCTGGTGAGTCAGTTTCAGCGGGAGCATTGCGGAAGTGGCTGCTGGGAGGTAAGTCTGTCCTTTAAAAGCACTTGTCTTTGCAGGGGCAGGCCAGTCGATTTCGGCGTGAGAACAGCTGGTGAGTCAGTTTCAACGGGAGCATTGCGGAAGGAGGTTGCTGGGAGGTAAGTCTGTCCTTTAAAAGCACTTGTCTTTGCAGGGGCAGGCCAGTCGATTTCGGCGTGAGAACAGCTGGTGAGTCAGTTTCAGCGGGAGCATTGCGGAAGTGGCTGCTGGGAGTTAAGTCAACCTTTAAAAGCACTTGTCTTTGCAGGGGCAGGCCAGTCGATTTCGGCGTGAGAACAGCTGGTGAGTCAGTTTCAGCGGGAGCATTGCGTAAGTGGTTGCTGGGAGGTAAGCCTGTGCTTTAAAAGCACTTGTCTTTGCAGGGGCAGGCCAATCGATTTCGGCGTGAGAACAGGTGGTGAGTCAGTTTCAGCGGGAGCATTGCGGAAATGGCTGCTGGGAGGTTAGTCTGTCCTTTAAAAGCACTTGTCTTTGCAGAGGCAGGCCAGTCGATTTTGGCGTGAGAACAGCTGGTGAGTCAGTTTCAGCGGGAGCATTGCGGATGTAGCTGCTGGGAGGTAAGTTTGTCCTTTAAAAGCACTTGTCTTTGCAGGGGCAGGCCAGTCGATTTCGGCGTGAGAACAGCTGGTGAGTCAGTTTCAGCGGGAGCATTGCGGAAGTGGTTGCTGGGAGGTAAGTCTGTCCTTTAAAAGCACTTGACTTTGCAGGGGCAGGCCAGTCGATTTCGGCGTGAGAACAGCTGGTGAGTCAGTTTTAGCAGGAGCATTGCGGAAGTGGCAGCTGGGAGGTAAGTCAACCTTTAAAAGCACTTGTCTTTGCAGGGGCAGGCCAGTCGAGTTCGGCGTGAGAACAGCTGGTGAGTCAGTTTCAGCGGGAGCATTGCGGAAGTGGTTGCTGGGAGGTAAGTCTGTCCTTTAAAAGCACTTGTCTTTGCAGGGGCAGGCCAGTCGATTTCAGCGTGAGAACAGCTGGTGAGTCAGTTTCAGCGGGAGCATTGCGGAAGTGGCTGCTGGGAGGGAAGTCAACCTTTAAAAGCACTTGTCTTTGCAGGGGCAGGCCAGTCGATTTCGGCGTGAGAACAGCTGGTGAGTCAGTTTCAGCGGGAGCATTGCGGAAGTGGCAGCTGGGAGGTAAGTCTGTCCTTTAAAAGCACTTGTCTTTGCAGGGGCAGGCCAGTCGATTTCGGCGTGAGAACAGCTGGTGAGTCAGCTTCAGCGGGAGCATTGCGGAAGTGGCTGCTGGGAGGTAAGTCAACCTTTAAAAGCACTTGTCTTCGCAGGCGCAGGCCAGTCGATTTTGGCGTGAGAACAGCTGGTGAGTCAGTTTCAGCGGGAGCATTGCGGAAGTGGCTGCTGGGAGGTAAGTCTGTCCTTTAAAAGCACTTGTCTTTGCAGGGGCAGGCCAGTCGACTTCGGCGTGAGAACAGCTGGTGAGTCAGTTTCAGCGGGAGCATTGCGGAAGTGGTTGCTGGGAGGTAAGTCTGTCCTTTAAAAGCTCTTGTCTTTGCAGGGGCACGCCTGTCGATTTCGGCGTGAGAACAGCTGGTGAGTCAGTTTCAGCGGGAGCATTGCGGAAGTGGCTGCTGGGAGGTAAGTTAACCTTTAAAAGCACTTGTCTTTGCAGGGGCAGGCCAGTCGGTTTCGGCGTGAGAACAGCTGGTGAGTCAGTTTCAGCGGGAGCATTGCGGAAGTGGTTGCTGGGAGGTAAGTCTGTCCTTTAAAAGCACTTGTCTTTGCAGGGGCAGGCCAGTCGATTTCGGCGTGAGAACAGCTAGTGAGTCAGTTTCAGCGGGAGCATTGCGGAAGTGGTTGCTGGGAGGTACGTCTGTCCTTTAAAAGCACTTGCCTTTGCAGGGGAAGGCCAGTCGATTTCGGCGTGAGAACAGCTGGTGAGTCAGTTTCAGCGGGAGCATTGCGGAAGTGGCTGCTGGGAGGTCAGTCAACCTTTAAAAGCACTTGTCTTTGCAGGGGCAGGCCAGTCGATTTCGGCGTAAGAACAGCTGGTAAGTCAGTTTCAGCGGGAGCATTGAGGAAGTGGCTGCTGGGAGGTAAGTCAACCTTTAAAAGCACTTGTCTTTGCAGGGGCAGGCCAGTCGGTTTCGGCGTGAGAACAGCTGGTGAGTCAGTTTCAGCGGGAGCATTGAGGAAGTGGCTGCTGGGAGGTAAGTCTGTCCTTTAAAAGGACTTGTCTTTGCAGGGGCAGGCCAGTCGATTTCGGCGTGAGAACAGTTGGTGAGTCAGTTTCAGCGGGAGCATTGCGGAAGTGGCTGCTGGGAGGTAAGTCTGTCCTTTAAAAGCACTTGTCTTTGCAGGGGCAGGCCAGTCGATTTCGGCGTGAGAACAGCTGGTGAGTCAGTTTCAGCGGGAGCATTGCGGAAGTGGCTGCTGGGAGGTAAGTCAACCTTTAAAAGCACTTGTCTTTGCAGGGGCAGGCCAGTCGATTTTGGCGTGAGAACAGCTGGTGAGTCAGTTTCAGCGGGAGCATTGCGGAAGTGGTTGCTGGGAGGTAAGTCTGTCCTTTAAAAGCACTTGTCTTTGCAGGGGCAGGCCAGTCGATTTCGGCGTGAGAACCGCTGGTGTGTCAGTTTCAGCGGGAGCATTGCGGAAGTGGCTGCTGGGAGGAAAGTCAACCTTTAAAAGCACTTGTCTTTGCAGGGGCAGGCCAGTCGATTTCGGCGTGAGAACAGCTGGTGAGTCAGTTTCAGCGGGAGCATTGCGGAAGTGGTTGCTGGGAGGTAAGGCTGTCCTTTAAAAGCACTTGTCTTTGCAGGGGCAGGCCAGTCGATTTCGGCGTGAGAACATCTGGTGAGTCAGTTTCAGCGGGAGCATTGCGGAAGTGGCTGCTGGGAGGTAAGTCAACCTTTAAAAGCACTTGTCTTTGCAGGGGCAGGCCAGTCGATTTCGGCGTGAGAACAGCTGGTGAGTCAGTTTCAGCGGGAGCATTGCGGAAGTGGTTGCTGGGAGGTAAGTCTGTCCTTTAAAAGCACTTGTCTTTGCAGGGGCAGGCCAGTCGATTTCGGCGTGAGAACAGCTGTTGAGTCAGTTTCAGCGGGAGCATTGCGGAAGTGGCTGCTGGGAGGTAAGTCAACCTTTAAAAGCACTTGTCTTTGCAGGGGCAGGCCACTCGATTTCGGCGTGAGAACAGCTGGTGAGTCAGTTTCAGCGGGAGCATTGCGGAAGTGGTTGCTGGGAGGTAAGTCTGTCCTTTAAAAGCACTTGTCTTTGCAGGGGCAGGCCAGTCGGTTTCGGCGTGAGAACAGCTGGTGAGTCAGTTTCAGCGGGAGCATTGCGGAAGTGGCTGCTGGGAGGTAAGTCAACCTTTAAAAGGACTTGTCTTTGCAGGGGCAAGCCAGTCGATTTCGGCGTCAGAACAGCTGGTGAGTCAGTTTCAGCGGGAGCATTGCGGAAGTGGTTGCTGGGAGGTAAGTCTGTCCATTAAAAGCACTTGTCTTTGCAGGGGCAGGCCAGTCGATTTCGGCGTGAGAACAGCTGGTGAGTCAGTTTCAGCGGGAGCATTGCAGAAGTGGCTGCTGGGAGGTAAGTCAACCTTTAAAAGCACTTGTCTTTGCAGGGGCAGGCCAGTCGATTTCGGCGTGAGATCAGCTGGTGAGTCAGTTTCAGCGGGAGC
This sequence comes from Scyliorhinus torazame, assembly GCF_047496885.1. Classification (NCBI taxonomy): domain Eukaryota; kingdom Metazoa; phylum Chordata; class Chondrichthyes; order Carcharhiniformes; family Scyliorhinidae; genus Scyliorhinus; species Scyliorhinus torazame. The sequence continues at coordinate 210,495,359 of NC_092707.1, forward strand.
ATTGCGGAAGTGGTTGCTGGGAGGTAAGTCTGTCCTTTAAAAGCACTTGTCTTTGCAGGGGCAGGCCAGTCGGTTTCGGCGTGAGAACAGCTGGTGAGTCAGTTTCAGCGGGAGCATTGAGGAAGTGGCTGCTGGGAGGTAAGTCAACCTTTAAAAGCACTTGTCTTTGCAGGTGCAGGCCAGTCGATTTCGGCGTGAGAACAGCTGGTGAGTCAGTTTCAACGGGAGCATTGCGGAAGGAGGTTGCTGGGAGGTAAGTCTGTCCTTTAAAAGCACTTGTCTTTGCAGGGGCAGGACAGTCGATTTCGGCGTGAGAACAGCTGGTGAGTCAGTTTCAGCGGGAGCATTGCGGAAGTGGCTGTTGGGAGTTAAGTCAACCTTTAAAAGCACTTGTCTTTGCAGGGGCAGGCCAGTCGATTTCGGCGTGAGAACAGCTGGTGAGTCAGTTTCAGCGGGAGCATTGCGTAAGTGGTTGCTGGGAGGTAAGCCTGTCCTTTAAAAGCACTTGTCTTTGCAGGGGCAGGCCAGTCGATTTCGGCGTGAGAACAGCTGGTGAGTCAGTTTCAGCGGGAGCATTGCGGAAGTGGCTGCTGGGAGGTAAGTCTGTCCTTTAAAAGCACTTGTCTTTGCAGGGGCAGGCCAGTCGATTTTGGCGTGAGAACAGCTGGTGAGTCAGTTTCAGCGTGAGCATTGCGGAAGTGGCTGCTGGGAGGTAAGTTTGTCCTTTAAAAGCACTTGTCTTTGCAGGGGCAGGCCAGTCGATTTTGGCGTGAGAACAGCTGGTGAGTCAGTTTCAGCGGGAGCATTGCGGAAGTGGTTGCTGGGAGGTAAGTCTGTCCTTCAAAAGGACTTGTCTTTGCAGGGGCAGGCCAGTCGATTTCGGCGTGAGAACAGCTGGTGAGTCAGTTTCAGCGGGAGCATTGCGGAAGTGGCTGCTGGGAGGTAAGTCAACCTTTCAAAGCACTTGTCTTTGCAGGGGCAAGCCAGTCGATTTCGGCGTCAGAACAGCTGGTGAGTCAGTTTCAGCGGGAGCATTGCGGAAGTGGTTGCTGGGAGGTAAGTCTGTCCATTAAAAGCACTTGTCTTTGCAGGGGCAGGCCAGTCGATTTCGGCGTGAGAACAGCTGGTGAGTCAGTTTCAGCGGGAGCATTGCGGAAGTGGCTGCTGGGAGGTAAGTCAACCTTTAAAAGCACCTGTCTTTGCAGGGGCAGGCCAGTCGATTTCGGCGTGAGATCAGCTGGTGAGCCAGTTTCAGCGGGAGCATTGCGGAAGTGGTTGCTGGGAGGTAAGTCTGTCCTTTAAAAGCACTTGTCTTTGCAGGGGCAGGCCAGTCGGTTTCGGCGTGAGAACAGCTGGTGAGTCAGTTTCAGCGGGAGCATTGAGGAAGTGGCTGCTGGGAGGTAAGTCAACCTTTAAAAGCACTTGTCTTTGCAGGGGCATGCCAGTCGATTTTGGCGTGAGAACAGCTGGTGAGTCAGTTTCAGCGGGAGCATTGCGGAAGTGGCTGCTGGGAGGTAAGTCTGTCCTTTAAAAGCACTTGTCTTTGCAGGGGCAGGCCAGTCGATTTCGGCGTGAGAACAGCTGGTGAGTCAGTTTCAACGGGAGCATTGCGGAAGGAGGTTGCTGGGAGGTAAGTCTGTCCTTTAAAAGCACTTGTCTTTGCAGGGGCAGGCCAGTCGATTTCGGCGTGAGAACAGCTGGTGAGTCAGTTTCAGCGGGAGCATTGCGGAAGTGGCTGCTGGGAGTTAAGTCAACCTTTAAAAGCACTTGTCTTTGCAGGGGCAGGCCAGTCGATTTCGGCGTGAGAACAGCTGGTGAGTCAGTTTCAGCGGGAGCATTGCGTAAGTGGTTGCTGGGAGGTAAGCCTGTGCTTTAAAAGCACTTGTCTTTGCAGGGGCAGGCCAATCGATTTCGGCGTGAGAACAGGTGGTGAGTCAGTTTCAGCGGGAGCATTGCGGAAATGGCTGCTGGGAGGTTAGTCTGTCCTTTAAAAGCACTTGTCTTTGCAGAGGCAGGCCAGTCGATTTTGGCGTGAGAACAGCTGGTGAGTCAGTTTCAGCGGGAGCATTGCGGATGTAGCTGCTGGGAGGTAAGTTTGTCCTTTAAAAGCACTTGTCTTTGCAGGGGCAGGCCAGTCGATTTCGGCGTGAGAACAGCTGGTGAGTCAGTTTCAGCGGGAGCATTGCGGAAGTGGTTGCTGGGAGGTAAGTCTGTCCTTCAAAAGGACTTGTCTTTGCAGGGGCAGGCCAGTCGATTTCGGCGTGAGAACAGCTGGTGAGTCAGTTTCAGCGGGAGCACTGCGGAAGTGGCTGCTGGGAGGTAATTCAACCTTTCAAAGCACTTGTCTTTGCAGGGGCAGGCCAGTCGATTTCTGCGTGAGAACAGCTGGTGAGTCAGTTTCAGCGGGAGCATTGCGGAAGTGGTTGCTGGGAGTTAAGTCTGTCCTTTAAAAGCACTTGTCTTTGCAGGGGCAGGCCAGTCGATTTCGGCGTGGGAACAGCTGGTGAGTCAGTTTCAGCGGGAGCATTGCGGAAGTGGCTGCCGGGAGGTAACTCAACCTTTAAAAGCACTTGTCGTTGCAGGGGCAGGCCAGTCGATTTTGGCGTGAGAACAGCTGGTGAGTCAGTTCCAGCGGGAGCATTGCGGAAGTGGTTGCTGGGAGGTAAGTCTGTCCTTTAAAAGCACTTGTCTTTGCAGGGGCAGGCCAGTCGATTTCGGCGTGTGAACCGCTGGTGTGTCAGTTTCAGCGGGAGCATTGCGGAAGTGGCTGCTGGGAGGTAAGTCAACCTTTAAAAGCACTTGTCTTTGCAGGGGCAGGCCAGTCGATTTCGGCGTGAGATCAGCTGGTGAGCCAGTTTCAGCGGGAGCATTGCGGAAGTGGTTGCTGGGAGGTAAGTCTGTCCTTTAAAAGCACTTGTCTTTGCAGGGGCAGGCCAGTCGATTTCGGCGTGAGAACAGCTGGTGAGTCAGTTTCAGCGGGAGCATTGCGGAAGTGGCTGCTGGGAGGGAAGTCAACCTTTAAAAGCACTTGTCTTTGCAGGGGCAGGCCAGTCGATTTCGGCGTGAGAACAGCTGGTGAGTCAGTTTCAGCGGGAGCATTGCGGAAGTGGCAGCTGGGAGGTAAGTCTGTCCTTTAAAAGCACTTGTCTTTGCAGGGGCAGGCCAGTCGATTTCGGCGTGAGAACAGCTGGTGAGTCAGCTTCAGCGGGAGCATTGCGGAAGTGGCTGCTGGGAGGTAAGTCAACCTTTAAAAGCACTTGTCTTCGCAGGGGCAGGCCAGTCGATTTTGGCGTGAGAACAGCTGGTGAGTCAGTTTCAGCGGGAGCATTGCGGAAGTGGCTGCTGGGAGGTAAGTCTGTCCTTTAAAAGCACTTGTCTTTGCAGGGGCAGGCCAGTCGACTTCGGCGTGAGAACAGCTGGTGAGTCAGTTTCAGCGGGAGCATTGCGGAAGTGGTTGCTGGGAGGTAAGTCTGTCCTTTAAAAGCTCTTGTCTTTGCAGGGGCACGCCTGTCGATTTCGGCGTGAGAACAGCTGGTGAGTCAGTTTCAGCGGGAGCATTGCGGAAGTGGCTGCTGGGAGGTAAGTTAACCTTTAAAAGCACTTGTCTTTGCAGGGGCAGGCCAGTCGGTTTCGGCGTGAGAACAGCTGGTGAGTCAATTTCAGCGGGAGCATTGCAGAAGTGGTTGCTGGGAGGTAAGTCTGTCCTTTAAAAGCACTTGTCTTTGCAGGGGCAGGCCAGTCGATTTCGGCGTGAGAACAGCTAGTGAGTCAGTTTCAGCGGGAGCATTGCGGAAGTGGTTGCTGGGAGGTACGTCTGTCCTTTAAAAGCACTTGTCTTTGCAGGGGCAGGCCAGTCGATTTCGGCGTGAGAACAGCTGCTGAGTCAGTTTCAGCTGGAGCATTGCGGAAGTGGCTGCTGGGAGGTAAGTCAACCTTTAAAAGCACTTGTCTTTGCAGGGGCAGGCAAGTCGATTTCGGCGTGAGAACAGCTGGTGAGTCAGTTTCAGCGGGAGCATTGCGGAAGTGGTTGCTCGGAGGTAAGTCTGTCCTTTAAAAGCACTTGTCTTTGCAGGGGCAGGCCACTCGATTTCGGCGTGAGAACAGCTGGTGAGTCAGTTTCAGCGGGAGCATTGCGCAAGTGGCTGCTGGGAGTTAAGTCAACCTATAAAAGCACTTGTCTTTGCAGGGGCAGGCCAGTCGATTTCGGCGTGAGAACAGCTGGTGAGTCAGTTTCAGCGGGAGCATTGCGGAAGTGGTTGCTGGGAGGTATGTCTGTCCTTTAAAAGCACTTGCCTTTGCAGGGGAAGGCCAGTCGATTTCGGCGTGAGAACAGCTGGTGAGTCAGTTTCAGCGGGAGCATTGCGGAAGTGGCTGCTGGGAGGTCAGTCAACCTTTAAAAGCACTTGTCTTTGCAGGGGCAGGCCAGTCGATTTCGGCGTGAGAACAGCTGGTAAGTCAGTTTCAGCGGGAGCATTGAGGAAGTGGCTGCTGGGAGGTAAGTCAACCTTTAAAAGCACTTGTCTTTGCAGGGGCAGGCCAGTCGGTTTCGGCGTGAGAACAGCTGGTGAGTCAGTTTCAGCGGGAGCATTGAGGAAGTGGCTGCTGGGAGGTAAGTCAACCTTTAAAAGCACTTGTCATTGCAGGGGCAGGCCAGTCGATTTTGGCATGAGAACAGCTGGTGAGTCAGTTTCAGCGGGAGCATTGCGGAAGTGGCTGCTGGGAGGTAAGTCTGTCCTTTAAAAGGACTTGTCTTTGCAGGGGCAGGCCAGTCGATTTCGGCGTGAGAACAGCTGGTGAGTCAGTTTCAGTGGGAGCATTGCGGAAGTGGCTGCTGGGAGGTAAGTCTGTCCTTTAAAAGCACTTGTCTTTGCAGGGGCAGGCCAGTCGATTTCGGCGTGAGAACAGCTGGTGAGTCAGTTTCAGCGGGAGCATTGCGGAAGTGGCTGCTGGGAGGTAAGTCAACCTTTAAAAGCACTTGTCTTTGCAGGGGCAGGCCAGTCGATTTTGGCGTGAGAACAGCTGGTGAGTCAGTTTCAGCGGGAGCATTGCGGAAGTGGTTGCTGGGAGGTAAGTCTGTCCTTTAAAAGCACTTGTATTTGCAGGGGCAGGCCAGTCGATTTCGGCGTGAGAACCGCTGGTGTGTCAGTTTCAGCGGGAGCATTGCGGAAGTGGCTGCTGGGAGGAAAGTCAACCTTTAAAAGCACTTGTCTTTGCAGGGGCAGGCCAGTCGATTTCGGCGTGAGAACAGCTGGTGAGTCAGTTTCAGCGGGAGCATTGCGGAAGTGGTTGCTGGGAGGTAAGTCTGTCCTTTAAAAGCACTTGTCTTTGCAGGGGCAGGCCAGTCGATTTCGGCGTGAGAACATCTGGTGAGTCAGTTTCAGCGGGAGCATTGCGGAAGTGGCTGCTGGGAGGTAAGTCAACCTTTAAAAGCACTTGTCTTTGCAGGGGCAGGCCAGTCGATTTCGGCGTGAGAACAGCTGGTGAGTCAGTTTCAGCGGGAGCATTGCGGAAGTGGTTGCTGGGAGGTAAGTCTGTCCTTTAAAAGCACTTGTCTTTGCAGGGGCAGGCCAGTCGATTTCGGCGTGAGAACAGCTGTTGAGTCAGTTTCAGCGGGAGCATTGCGGAAGTGGCTGCTGGGAGGTAAGTCAACCTTTAAAAGCACTTGTCTTTGCAGGGGCAGGCCACTCGATTTCGGCGTGAGAACAGCTGGTGAGTCAGTTTCAGCGGGAGCATTGCGGAAGTGGTTGCTGGGAGGTAAGTCTGTCCTTTAAAAGCACTTGTCTTTGCAGGGGCAGGCCAGTCGGTTTCGGCGTGAGAACAGCTGGTGAGTCAGTTTCAGCGGGAGCATTGCGGAAGTGGCTGCTGGGAGGTAAGTCTGTCCTTTAAAAGCACTTGTCTTTGCAGGGGCAGGCCAGTCGATTTCGGCGTGAGAACAGCTGGTGAGTCAGTTTCAGCGGGAGCATTGCGGAAGTGGCTGCTGGGAGGTAAGTCAACCTTTAAAAGCACTTGTCTTTGCAGGGGCAGGCCAGTCGATTTTGGCGTGAGAACAGCTGGTGAGTCAGTTTCAGCGGGAGCATTGCGGAAGTGGTTGCTGGGAGGTAAGTCTGTCCTTTAAAAGCACTTGTATTTGCAGGGGCAGGCCAGTCGATTTCGGCGTGAGAACCGCTGGTGTGTCAGTTTCAGCGGGAGCATTGCGGAAGTGGCTGCTGGGAGGAAAGTCAACCTTTAAAAGCACTTGTCTTTGCAGGGGCAGGCCAGTCGATTTCGGCGTGAGAACAGCTGGTGAGTCAGTTTCAGCGGGAGCATTGCGGAAGTGGTTGCTGGGAGGTAAGTCTGTCCTTTAAAAGCACTTGTCTTTGCAGGGGCAGGCCAGTCGATTTCGGCGTGAGAACATCTGGTGAGTCAGTTTCAGCGGGAGCATTGCGGAAGTGGCTGCTGGGAGGTAAGTCAACCTTTAAAAGCACTTGTCTTTGCAGGGGCAGGCCAGTCGATTTCGGCGTGAGAACAGCTGGTGAGTCAGTTTCAGCGGGAGCATTGCGGAAGTGGTTGCTGGGAGGTAAGTCTGTCCTTTAAAAGCACTTGTCTTTGCAGGGGCAGGCCAGTCGATTTCGGCGTGAGAACAGCTGTTGAGTCAGTTTCAGCGGGAGCATTGCGGAAGTGGCTGCTGGGAGGTAAGTCAACCTTTAAAAGCACTTGTCTTTGCAGGGGCAGGCCACTCGATTTCGGCGTGAGAACAGCTGGTGAGTCAGTTTCAGCGGGAGCATTGCGGAAGTGGTTGCTGGGAGGTAAGTCTGTCCTTTAAAAGCACTTGTCTTTGCAGGGGCAGGCCAGTCGGTTTCGGCGTGAGAACAGCTGGTGAGTCAGTTTCAGCGGGAGCATTGCGGAAGTGGCTGCTGGGAGGTAAGTCAACCTTTAAAAGGACTTGTCTTTGCAGGGGCAAGCCAGTCGATTTCGGCGTCAGAACAGCTGGTGAGTCAGTTTCAGCGGGAGCATTGCGGAAGTGGTTGCTGGGAGGTAAGTCTGTCCATTAAAAGCACTTGTCTTTGCAGGGGCAGGCCAGTCGATTTCGGCGTGAGAACAGCTGGTGAGTCAGTTTCAGCGGGAGCATTGCAGAAGTGGCTGCTGGGAGGTAAGTCAACCTTTAAAAGCACTTGTCTTTGCAGGGGCAGGCCAGTCGATTTCGGCGTGAGATCAGCTGGTGAGTCAGTTTCAGCGGGAGCATTGCGGAAGTGGTTGCTGGGAGGTAAGTCTGTCCTTTAAAAGCACTTGTCTTTGCAGGGGCAGGCCAGTCGGTTTCGGCGTGAGAACAGCTGGTGAGTCAGTTTCAGCGGGAGCATTGAGGAAGTGGCTGCTGGGAGGTAAGTCAACCTTTAAAAGCACTTGTCTTTGCAGGGGCATGCCAGTCGATTTTGGCGTGAGAACAGCTGGTGAGTCAGTTTCAGCGGGAGCATTGCGGAAGTGGCTGCTGGGAGGTAAGTCTGTCCTTTAAAAGCACTTGTCTTTGCAGGTGCAGGCCACTCGATTTCGGCGTGAGAACAGCTGGTGAGTCAGTTTCAACGGGAGCATTGCGGAAGGAGGTTGCTGGGAGGTAAGTCTGTCCTTTAAAAGCACTTGTCTTTGCAGGGGCAGGACAGTCGATTTCGGCGTGAGAACAGCTGGTGAGTCAGTTTCAGCGGGAGCATTGCGGAAGTGGCTGTTGGGAGTTAAGTCAACCTTTAAAAGCACTTGTCTTTGCAGGGGCAGGCCAGTCGATTTCGGCGTGAGAACAGCTGGTGAGTCAGTTTCAGCGGGAGCATTGCGTAAGTGGTTGCTGGGAGGTAAGCCTGTCCTTTAAAAGCACTTGTCTTTGCAGGGGCAGGCCAGTCGATTTCGGCGTGAGAACAGCTGGTGAGTCAGTTTCAGCGGGAGCATTGCGGAAGTGGCTGCTGGGAGGTAAGTCTGTCCTTTAAAAGCACTTGTCTTTGCAGGGGCAGGCCAGTCGATTTTGGCGTGAGAACAGCTGGTGAGTCAGTTTCAGCGTGAGCATTGCGGAAGTGGCTGCTGGGAGGTAAGTTTGTCCTTTAAAAGCACTTGTCTTTGCAGGGGCAGGCCAGTCGATTTTGGCGTGAGAACAGCTGGTGAGTCAGTTTCAGCGGGAGCATTGCGGAAGTGGTTGCTGGGTGGTAAGTCTGTCCTTCAAAAGGACTTGTCTTTGCAGGGGCAGGCCAGTCGATTTCGGCGTGAGAACAGCTGGTGAGTCAGTTTCAGCGGGAGCATTGCGGAAGTGGCTGCTGGGAGGTAAGTCAACCTTTCAAAGCACTTGTCTTTGCAGGGGCAAGCCAGTCGATTTCGGCGTCAGAACAGCTGGTGAGTCAGTTTCAGCGGGAGCATTGCGGAAGTGGTTGCTGGGAGGTAAGTCTGTCCATTAAAAGCACTTGTCTTTGCAGGGGCAGGCCAGTCGATTTCGGCGTGAGAACAGCTGGTGAGTCAGTTTCAGCGGGAGCATTGCGGAAGTGGCTGCTGGGAGGTAAGTCAACCTTTAAAAGCACTTGTCTTTGCAGGGGCAGGCCACTCGATTTCGGAGTGAGATCAGCTGGTGAGCCAGTTTCAGCGGGAGCATTGCGGAAGTGGTTGCTGGGAGGTAAGTCTGTCCTTTAAAAGCACTTGTCTTTGCAGGGGCAGGCCAGTCGGTTTCGGCGTGAGAACAGCTGGTGAGTCAGTTTCAGCGGGAGCATTGAGGAAGTGGCTGCTGGGAGGTAATTCAACCTTTAAAAGCACTTGTCTTTGCAGGGGCATGCCAGTCGATTTTGGCGTGAGAACAGCTGGTGAGTCAGTTTCAGCGGGAGCATTGCGGAAGTGGCTGCTGGGAGGTAAGTCTGTCCTTTAAAAGCACTTGTCTTTGCAGGGGCAGGCCAGTCGATTTCGGCGTGAGAACAGCTGGTGAGTCAGTTTCAACGGGAGCATTGCGGAAGGAGGTTGCTGGGAGGTAAGTCTGTCCTTTAAAAGCACTTGTCTTTGCAGGGGCAGGCCAGTCGATTTCGGCGTGAGAACAGCTGGTGAGTCAGTTTCAGCGGGAGCATTGCGGAAGTGGCTGCTGGGAGTTAAGTCAACCTTTAAAAGCACTTGTCTTTGCAGGGGCAGGCCAGTCGATTTCGGCGTGAGAACAGCTGGTGAGTCAGTTTCAGCGGGAGCATTGCGTAAGTGGTTGCTGGGAGGTAAGCCTGTCCTTTAAAAGCACTTGTCTTTGCAGGGGCAGGCCAATCGATTTTGGCGTGAGAACAGCTGGTGAGTCAGTTTCAGCGGGAGCATTGCGGATGTAGCTGCTGGGAGGTAAGTTTGTCCTTTAAAAGCACTTGTCTTTGCAGGGGCAGGCCAGTCGATTTCGGCGTGAGAACAGCTGGTGAGTCAGTTTCAGCGGGAGCATTGCGGAAGTGGTTGCTGGGAGATAAGTCTGTCCTTCAAAAGGACTTGTCTTTGCAGGGGCAGGCCAGTCGATTTCGGCGTGAGAACAGCTGGTGAGTCAGTTTCAGCGGGAGCATTGCGGAAGTGGCTGCTGGGAGGTAATTCAACCTTTCAAAGCACTTGTCTTTGCAGGGGCAGGCCAGTCGATTTCTGCGTGAGAACAGCTGGTGAGTCAGTTTCAGCGGGAGCATTGCGGAAGCGGTTGCTGGGAGTTAAGTCTGTCCTTTAAAAGCACTTGTCTTTGCAGGGGCAGGCCAGTCGATTTCGGCGTGAGAACAGCTGGTGAGTCAGTTTCAGCGGGAGCATTGCGGAAGTGGCTGCCGGGAGGTAACTCAACCTTTAAAAGCACTTGTCGTTGCAGGGGCAGGCCAGTCGATTTTGGCGTGAGAACAGCTGGTGAGTCAGTTCCAGCGGGAGCATTGCGGAAGTGGTTGCTGGGAGGTAAGTCTGTCCTTTAAAAGCACTTGTCTTTGCAGGGGCAGGCCAGTCGATTTCGGCGTGTGAACCGCTGGTGTGTCAGTTTCAGCGGGAGCATTGCGGAAGTGGCTGCTGGGAGGTAAGTCAACCTTTAAAAGCACTTGTCTTTGCAGGGGCAGGCCAGTCGATTTTGGCGTGAGAACAGCTGGTGAGTCAGTTTCAGCGGGAGCATTGCGGAAGTGGTTGCTGGGAGGTAAGTCTGTCCTTTAAAAGCACTTGTCTTTGCAGGGGCAGGCCAGTCGATTTCGGCGTGAGAACAGCTGGTGAGTCAGTTTCAGCGGGAGCATTGCGGATGTAGCTGCTGGGAGGTAAGTTTGTCCTTTAAAAGCACTTGTCTTTGCAGGGGCAGGCCAGTCGATTTCGGCGTGAGAACAGCTGGTGAGTCAGTTTCAGCGGGAGCATTGCGGAAGTGGTTGCTGGGAGGTAAGTCTGTCCTTCAAAAGGACTTGTCTTTGCAGGGGCAGGCCAGTCGATTTCGGCGTGAGAACAGCTGGTGAGTCAGTTTCAGCGGGAGCATTGCGGAAGTGGCTGCTGGGAGGTAATTCAACCTTTCAAAGCACTTGTCTTTGCAGGGGCAGGCCAGTCGATTTCTGCGTGAGAACAGCTGGTGAGTCAGTTTCAGCGGGAGCATTGCGGAAGTGGTTGCTGGGAGGTAAGTCTGTCCTTTAAAAGCACTTGTCTTTGCAGGGGCAGGCCAGTCGATTTCGGCGTGAGAACAGCTGGTGAGTCAGTTTCAGCGGGAGCATTGCGGAAGTGGCTGCTGGGAGGTAACTCAACCTTTAAAAGCACTTGTCGTTGCAGGGGCAGGCCAGTCGATTTTGGCGTGAGAACAGCTGGTGAGTCAGTTTCAGCGGGAGCATTGCGGAAGTGGTTGCTGGGAGGTAAGTCTGTCCTTTAAAAGCACTTGTCTTTGCAGGGGCAGGCCAGTCGATTTCGGCGTGTGAACCGCTGGTGTGTCAGTTTCAGCGGGAGCATTGCGGAAGTGGCTGCTGGGAGGTAAGTCAACCTTTAAAAGCACTTGTCTTTGCAGGGGCAGGCCAGTCGATTTTGGCGTGAGAACAGCTGGTGAGTCAGTTTCAGCGGGAGCATTGCGGAAGTGGTTGCTGGGAGGTAAGTCTGTCCTTTAAAAGCACTTGTCTTTGCAGGGGCAGGCCAGTCGATTTCGGCGTGAGAACAGCTGGTGAGTCAGTTTCAACGGGAGCATTGCGGAAGTGGCTGCTGGGAGGTAAGTCAACCTTTAAAAGCACTTGTCTTTGCAGGGGCAGGCCAGTTGATTTCGGCGTGAGAACAGCTGGTGAGTCAGTTTCAGCGGGAGCATTACGGAAGTGGTTGCTGGGAGGTAAGTCTGTCCTTTTAAAGCACTTGTCTTTGCAGGGGCAGGCCAGTCGATTTTGGCGTGAGAACAGCTGGTGAGTCAGTTTCAGCGGGAGCATTGCGGAAGTGGCTGCTGGGAGTTAAGTCAACCTTTACAAGCACTTGTCTTTGCAGGGGCAGGCCAGTCGATTTCGGCGTGAGAACAGCTGGTGAGTCATTTCATCGGGAGCATTGCGGAAGTGGCTGCTGGGAGGTAAGTCAACCTTTAAAACCACTTGTCTTCGCAGGAGCAGGCCAGTCGATTTCGGCGTGAGAACAGCTGGTGAGTCAGTTTCAGCGGGAGCATTGCGGAAGTGGTTGCTGGGAGGTAAGTCTGTCCTTTAAAAGCACTTGTCTTTGCAGGGGCAGGCCAGTCGATTTCGGCGTGAGAACAGCTGGTGAGTCAGTTTCAGCGGGAGCATTGCGGAAGTGGCTGCTGGGAGGTAAGTCAACCTTTAAAAGCACTTGTCTTTGCAGGGGCAGGCCACTCGATTTCGGCGTGAGAACAGCTGGTGAGTCAGTTTCAGCGGGAGCATTGCGGAAGTGGTTGCTGGGAGGTAAGTCTGTCCTTTAAAAGCACTTGTCTTTGCAGGGGCAGGCCAGTCGGTTTCGGCGTGAGAACAGCTGCTGAGTCAGTTTCAGCGGGAGCATTGCGGAAGTGGCTGCTGGGAGGTAAGTCAACCTTTAAAAGCACTTGTCTTTGCAGGGGCAAGCCAGTCGATTTCGGCGTCAGAACAGCTGGTGAGTCAGTTTCAGCGGGAGCATTGCGGAAGTGGTTGCTGGGAGGTAAGTCTGTCCATTAAAAGCACTTGTCTTTGCAGGGGCAGGCCAGTCGATTTCGGCGTGAGAACAGCTGGTGAGTCAGTTTCAGCGGGAGCATTGCGGAAGTGGCTGCTGGGAGGTAAGTCAACCTTTAAAAGCACTTGTCTTTGCAGGGGCAGGCCAGTCGATTTCGGCGTGAGATCAGCTGGTGAGTCAGTTTCAGCGGGAGCATTGCGGAAGTGGTTGCTGGGAGGTAAGTCTGTCCTTTAAAAGCACTTGTCTTTGCAGGGGCAGGCCAGTCGGTTTCGGCGTGAGAACAGCTGGTGAGTCAGTTTCAGCGGGAGCATTGAGGAAGTGGCTGCTGGGAGGTAAGTCAACCTTTAAAAGCACTTGTCTTTGCAGGGGCATGCCAGTCGATTTCGGCGTGAGAACAGCTGGTGAGTCAGTTTCAACGGGAGCATTGCGGAAGGAGGTTGCTGGGAGGTAAGTCTGTCCTTTAAAAGCACTTGTCTTTGCAGGGGCAGGCCAGTCGATTTCGGCGTGAGAACAGCTGGTGAGTCACTTTCAGCGGGAGCATTGCGGAAGTGTCTGCTGGGAGTTAAGTCAACCTTTAAAAGCACTTGTCTTTGCAGGGGCAGGCCAGTCGATTTCGGCGTGAGAACAGCTGGTGAGTCAGTTTCAGCGGGAGCATTGCGTAAGTGGTTGCTGGGAGGTAAGCCTGTCCTTTAAAAGCACTTGTCTTTGCAGGTGCAGTCCAGTCGATTTCGGCGTGAGAACAGCTGGTGAGTCAGTTTCAGCGGGAGCATTGCGGAAGTGGCTGCTGGGAGGTAAGTCTGTCCTTTAAAAGCACTTGTCTTTGCAGGGGCAGGCCAGTCGATTTTGGCGTGAGAACAGCTGGTGAGTCAGTTTCAGCGGGAGCATTGCAGAAGTGGCTGCTGGGAGGTAAGTCTGTCCTTTAAAAGCACTTGTCTTTGCAGGGGCAGGCCAGTCGATTTCGGCGTGAGAACAGCTGGTGAGTCAGTTTCAGCGGGAGCATTGCGGAAGTGGTTGCTGGGAGGTAAGTCTGTCCTTCAAAAGGACTTGTCTTTGCAGGGGCAGGCCAGTCGATTTCGGCGTGAGAACAGCTGGTGAGTCAGTTTCAGCGGGAGCATTGCGGAAGTGGCTGCTGGGAGGTAAGTCAACATTTCAAAGCACTTGTCTTTGCAGGGGCAGGCCAGTCGATTTCTGCGTGAGAACAGCTGGTGAGTCAGTTTCAGCGGGAGCATTGAGGAAATGGTTGCTGGGAGGTAAGTCTGTCCTTTAAAAGCACTTGTCTTTGCAGGGGCAGGCCAGTCGATTTCGGCGTGAGAACAGCTGGTGAGTCAATTTCAGCGGGAGCATTGCGGAAGTGGCTGCTGGGAGGTAAGTCAACCTTTAAAAGCACTTGTCTTTGCAGGGGCAGGCCAGTCGATTTCGGCGTGAGAACAGCTGGTGAGTCAGTTTCAGCGGGAGCATTGTGGAAGTGGTTGCTGGGAGGTAAGTCTGTCCTTTAAAAGCACTTGTCTTTGCAGGGTCAGGCCAGTCGATTTCGGCGTGAGAACAGCTGGTGAGTCAGTTTCAGCGGGAGCATTGCGGAAGTGGCTGCTGGGAGGTAAGTCAACCTTTAAAAGCACTTGTCTTTGCAGGGGCAGGCCAGTCGATTTCGGCGTGAGAACAGCTGGTGAGTCAGTTTCAGCGGGAGCATTGCGGAAGTGGCTGCTGGGAGGTAAGTCTGTCCTTTAAAAGCACTTGTCTTTGCAGGGGCAGGCCAGTCGATTTCGGCGTGAGAACAGCTGGTGAGTCAGCTTCAGCTGGAGCATTGCGGAAGTGGCTGCTGGGAGGTAAGTCTGTCCTTTAAAAGCACTTGTCTTTGCAGGGGCAGGCCAGTCGATTTTGGCGTGAGAACAGCTGGTGAGTCAGTTTCAGCGGGAGCATTGCAGAAGTGGCTGCTGGGAGGTAAGTCTGTCCTTTAAAAGCACTTGTCTTTGCAGGGGCAGGCCAGTCGATTTCGGCGTGAGAACAGCTGGTGAGTCAGTTTCAGCGGGAGCATTGCGGAAGTGGTTGCTGGGAGGTAAGTCTGTCCTTCAAAAGGACTTGTCTTTGCAGGGGCAGGCCAGTCGATTTCGGCGTGAGAACAGCTGGTGAGTCAGTTTCAGCGGGAGCATTGCGGAAGTGGCTGCTGTGAGGTAAGTCAACATTTCAAAGCACTTGTCTTTGCAGGGGCAGGCCAGTCGATTTCTGCGTGAGAACAGCTGGTGAGTCAGTTTCAGCGGGAGCATTGAGGAAATGGTTGCTGGGAGGTAAGTCTGTCCTTTAAAAGCACTTGTCTTTGCAGGGGCAGGCCAGTCGATTTCGGCGTGAGAACAGCTGGTGAGTCAGTTTCAGCGGGAGCATTGCGGAAGTGGCTGCTGGGAGGTAAGTCAACCTTTAAAAGCACTTGTCTTTGCAGGGGCAGGCCAGTCGATTTCGGCGTGAGAACAGCTGGTGAGTCAGTTTCAGCGGGAGCATTGTGGAAGTGGTTGCTGGGAGGTAAGTCTGTCCTTTAAAAGCACTTGTCTTTGCAGGGTCAGGCCAGTCGATTTCGGCGTGAGAACAGCTGGTGAGTCAGTTTCAGCGGGAGCATTGCGGAAGTGGCTGCTGGGAGGTAAGTCAACCTTTAAAAGCACTTGTCTTTGCAGGGGCAGGCCAGTCGATTTCGGCGTGAGAACAGCTGGTGAGCCGGTTTCAGCGGGAGCATTGCGGAAGTGGCTGCTGGGAGGTAAGTCTGTCCTTTAAAAGCACTTGTCTTTGCAGGGGCAGGCCAGTCGATTTCGGCGTGAGAACAGCTGGTGAGTCAGCTTCAGCGGGAGCATTGCGGAAGTGGCTGCTGGGAGGTAAGTCAACCTTTAAAAGCACTTGTCTTTGCAGGGGCAGGCCAGTCGATTTCGGCGTGAGAACAGCTGGTGAGTCAGTTTCAGCGGGAGCATTGCGGAAGTGGTTGCTGGGAAGTAAGTCTGTCCTTTAAAAGCACTTGTCTTTGCAGGGGCGGGCCAATGGATTTCGGCGTGAGAACAGCTGGTGAGTCAGTTTCAGCGGGAGCATTGCGGAAGTGGCTGCTGGGAAGTAAGTCAACCTTTAAAACCACTTGTCTTTGCAGGAGCAGGCCAGTCGATTTCGGCGTGAGAACAGCTGGTGAGTCAGTTTCAGCGGGAGCATTGCGGAAGTGGTTGCTGGGAGGTAAGTCTGTCCTTTAAAAGCACTTGTCTTTGCAGGGTCAGGCCAGTTGATTTCGGCGTGAGAACAGCTGGTGAGTCAGTTTCAGCGGGAGCATTGCGGAAGTGGCTGCTGGGAGTTAAGTCAACCTTTAAAAGCACTTGTCTTTGCAGGGGCAGGCCAGTCGATTTCGGCGTGAGAACAGCTGGTGAGTCAGTTTCAGCGGGAGCATTGCGGAAGTGGCTGCTGGGAGGTAAGTCAACCTTTAAAACCAATTGTCTTTGCAGGAGCAGGCCAGTTGATTTCGGCGTGAGAACAGCTGGTGAGTCAGTTTCAGCGGGAGCATTGCGGAAGTGGTTGCTGGGAGGTAAGTCTGTCCTTTAAAAGCACTTGTCTTTGCAGGGTCAGGCCAGTCGATTTCGGCGTGAGAACAGCTGGTGAGTCAGTTTCAACGGGAGCATTGCGGAAGTGGCTGCTGGGAAGTAAGTCAACCTTTAAAACCACTTGTCTTTGCAGGAGTAGGCCAGTCGATTTCGGCGTGAGAACAGCTGGTGAGTCAGTTTCAGCGGGAGCATTGCGGAAGTGGTTGCTGGGAGGTAAGTCTGTCCTTTAAAAGCACTTGTCTTTGCAGGGGCAGGCCAGTCGGTTTCGGCGTGAGAACAGCTGGTGAGTCAGTTTCAGCGGGAGCATTGAGGAAGTGGCTGCTGGGAGGTAAGTCAACCTTTAAAAGCACTTGTCTTTGCAGGGGCATGCCAGTCGATTTCGGCGTGAGAACAGCTGGTGAGTCAGTTTCAACGGGAGCATTGCGGAAGGAGGTTGCTGGGAGGTAAGTCTGTCCTTTAAAAGCACTTGTCTTTGCAGGGGCAGGCCAGTCGATTTCGGCGTGAGAACAGCTGGTGAGTCACTTTCAGCGGGAGCATTGCGGAAGTGTCTGCTGGGAGTTAAGTCAACCTTTAAAAGCACTTGTCTTTGCAGGGGCAGGCCAGTCGATTTCGGCGTGAGAACAGCTGGTGAGTCAGTTTCAGCGGGAGCATTGCGTAAGTGGTTGCTGGGAGGTAAGCCTGTCCTTTAAAAGCACTTGTCTTTGCAGGGGCAGTCCAGTCGATTTCGGCGTGAGAACAGCTGGTGAGTCAGTTTCAGCGGGAGCATTGCGGAAGTGGCTGCTGGGAGGTAAGTCTGTCCTTTAAAAGCACTTGTCTTTGCAGGGGCAGGCCAGTCGATTTTGGCGTGAGAACAGCTGGTGAGTCAGTTTCAGCGGGAGCATTGCGGAAGTGGCTGCTGGGAGGTAAGTCAACCTTTAAAAGCACTTGTCTTTGCAGGGGCAGGCCAGTCGATTTCGGCGTGAGATCAGCTGGTGAGTCAGTTTCAGCGGGAGCATTGCGGAAGTGGTTGCTGGGAGGTAAGTCTGTCCTTTAAAAGCACTTGTCTTTGCAGGGGCAGGCCAGTCGGTTTCGGCGTGAGAACAGCTGGTGAGTCAGTTTCAGCGGGAGCATTGAGGAAGTGGCTGCTGGGAGGTAAGTCAACCTTTAAAAGCACTTGTCTTTGCAGGGGCATGCCAGTCGATTTCGGCGTGAGAACAGCTGGTGAGTCAGTTTCAACGGGAGCATTGCGGAAGGAGGTTGCTGGGAGGTAAGTCTGTCCTTTAAAAGCACTTGTCTTTGCAGGGGCAGGCCAGTCGATTTCGGCGTGAGAACAGCTGGTGAGTCACTTTCAGCGGGAGCATTGCGGAAGTGTCTGCTGGGAGTTAAGTCAACCTTTAAAAGCACTTGTCTTTGCAGGGGCAGGCCAGTCGATTTCGGCGTGAGAACAGCTGGTGAGTCAGTTTCAGCGGGAGCATTGCGTAAGTGGTTGCTGGGAGGTAAGCCTGTCCTTTAAAAGCACTTGTCTTTGCAGGTGCAGTCCAGTCGATTTCGGCGTGAGAACAGCTGGTGAGTCAGTTTCAGCGGGAGCATTGCGGAAGTGGCTGCTGGGAGGTAAGTCTGTCCTTTAAAAGCACTTGTCTTTGCAGGGGCAGGCCAGTCGATTTTGGCGTGAGAACAGCTGGTGAGTCAGTTTCAGCGGGAGCATTGCAGAAGTGGCTGCTGGGAGGTAAGTCTGTCCTTTAAAAGCACTTGTCTTTGCAGGGGCAGGCCAGTCGATTTCGGCGTGAGAACAGCTGGTGAGTCAGTTTCAGCGGGAGCATTGCGGAAGTGGTTGCTGGGAGGTAAGTCTGTCCTTCAAAAGGACTTGTCTTTGCAGGGGCAGGCCAGTCGATTTCGGCGTGAGAACAGCTGGTGAGTCAGTTTCAGCGGGAGCATTGCGGAAGTGGCTGCTGGGAGGTAAGTCAACATTTCAAAGCACTTGTCTTTGCAGGGGCAGGCCAGTCGATTTCTGCGTGAGAACAGCTGGTGAGTCAGTTTCAGCGGGAGCATTGAGGAAATGGTTGCTGGGAGGTAAGTCTGTCCTTTAAAAGCACTTGTCTTTGCAGGGGCAGGCCAGTCGATTTCGGCGTGAGAACAGCTGGTGAGTCAATTTCAGCGGGAGCATTGCGGAAGTGGCTGCTGGGAGGTAAGTCAACCTTTAAAAGCACTTGTCTTTGCAGGGGCAGGCCAGTCGATTTCGGCGTGAGAACAGCTGGTGAGTCAGTTTCAGCGGGAGCATTGTGGAAGTGGTTGCTGGGAGGTAAGTCTGTCCTTTAAAAGCACTTGTCTTTGCAGGGTCAGGCCAGTCGATTTCGGCGTGAGAACAGCTGGTGAGTCAGTTTCAGCGGGAGCATTGCGGAAGTGGCTGCTGGGAGGTAAGTCAACCTTTAAAAGCACTTGTCTTTGCAGGGGCAGGCCAGTCGATTTCGGCGTGAGAACAGCTGGTGAGTCAGTTTCAGCGGGAGCATTGCGGAAGTGGCTGCTGGGAGGTAAGTCTGTCCTTTAAAAGCACTTGTCTTTGCAGGGGCAGGCCAGTCGATTTCGGCGTGAGAACAGCTGGTGAGTCAGCTTCAGCTGGAGCATTGCGGAAGTGGCTGCTGGGAGGTAAGTCTGTCCTTTAAAAGCACTTGTCTTTGCAGGGGCAGGCCAGTCGATTTTGGCGTGAGAACAGCTGGTGAGTCAGTTTCAGCGGGAGCATTGCAGAAGTGGCTGCTGGGAGGTAAGTCTGTCCTTTAAAAGCACTTGTCTTTGCAGGGGCAGGCCAGTCGATTTCGGCGTGAGAACAGCTGGTGAGTCAGTTTCAGCGGGAGCATTGCGGAAGTGGTTGCTGGGAGGTAAGTCTGTCCTTCAAAAGGACTTGTCTTTGCAGGGGCAGGCCAGTCGATTTCGGCGTGAGAACAGCTGGTGAGTCAGTTTCAGCGGGAGCATTGCGGAAGTGGCTGCTGTGAGGTAAGTCAACATTTCAAAGCACTTGTCTTTGCAGGGGCAGGCCAGTCGATTTCTGCGTGAGAACAGCTGGTGAGTCAGTTTCAGCGGGAGGATTGAGGAAATGGTTGCTGGGAGGTAAGTCTGTCCTTTAAAAGCACTTGTCTTTGCAGGGGCAGGCCAGTCGATTTCGGCGTGAGAACAGCTGGTGAGTCAGTTTCAGCGGGAGCATTGCGGAAGTGGCTGCTGGGAGGTAAGTCAACCTTTAAAAGCACTTGTCTTTGCAGGGGCAGGCCAGTCGATTTCGGCGTGAGAACAGCTGGTGAGTCAGTTTCAGCGGGAGCATTGTGGAAGTGGTTGCTGGGAGGTAAGTCTGTCCTTTAAAAGCACTTGTCTTTGCAGGGTCAGGCCAGTCGATTTCGGCGTGAGAACAGCTGGTGAGTCAGTTTCAGCGGGAGCATTGCGGAAGTGGCTGCTGGGAGGTAAGTCAACCTTTAAAAGCACTTGTCTTTGCAGGGGCAGGCCAGTCGATTTCGGCGTGAGAACAGCTGGTGAGCCGGTTTCAGCGGGAGCATTGCGGAAGTGGCTGCTGGGAGGTAAGTCTGTCCTTTAAAAGCACTTGTCTTTGCAGGGTCAGGCCAGTCGATTTCGGCGTGAGAACAGCTGGTGAGTCAGCTTCAGCGGGAGCATTGCGGAAGTGGCTGCTGGGAGGTAAGTCAACCTTTAAAAGCACTTGTCTTTGCAGGGGCAGGCCAGTCGATTTCGGCGTGAGAACAGCTGGTGAGTCAGTTTCAGCGGGAGCATTGCGGAAGTGGTTGCTGGGAAGTAAGTCTGTCCTTTAAAAGCACTTGTCTTTGCAGGGGCGGGCCAATGGATTTCGGCGTGAGAACAGCTGGTGAGTCAGTTTCAGCGGGAGCATTGCGGAAGTGGCTGCTGGGAAGTAAGTCAACCTTTAAAACCACTTGTCTTTGCAGGAGCAGGCCAGTCGATTTCGGCGTGAGAACAGCTGGTGAGTCAGTTTCAGCGGGAGCATTGCGGAAGTGGTTGCTGGGAGGTAAGTCTGTCCTTTAAAAGCACTTGTCTTTGCAGGGTCAGGCCAGTTGATTTCGGCGTGAGAACAGCTGGTGAGTCAGTTTCAGCGGGAGCATTGCGGAAGTGGCTGCTGGGAGTTAAGTCAACCTTTAAAAGCACTTGTCTTTGCAGGGGCAGGCCAGTCGATTTCGGCGTGAGAACAGCTGGTGAGTCAGTTTCAGCGGGAGCATTGCGGAAGTGGCTGCTGGGAGGTAAGTCAACCTTTAAAACCAATTGTCTTTGCAGGAGCAGGCCAGTTGATTTCGGCGTGAGAACAGCTGGTGAGTCAGTTTCAGCGGGAGCATTGCGGAAGTGGTTGCTGGGAGGTAAGTCTGTCCTTTAAAAGCACTTGTCTTTGCAGGGTCAGGCCAGTCGATTTCGGCGTGAGAACAGCTGGTGAGTCAGTTTCAACGGGAGCATTGCGGAAGTGGCTGCTGGGAAGTAAGTCAACCTTTAAAACCACTTGTCTTTGCAGGAGTAGGCCAGTCGATTTCGGCGTGAGAACAGCTGGTGAGTCAGTTTCAGCGGGAGCATTGCGGAAGTGGTTGCTGGGAGGTAAGTCTGTCCTTTAAAAGCACTTGTCTTTGCAGGGGCAGGCCAGTCGGTTTCGGCGTGAGAACAGCTGGTGAGTCAGTTTCAGCGGGAGCATTGAGGAAGTGGCTGCTGGGAGGTAAGTCAACCTTTAAAAGCACTTGTCTTTGCAGGGGCATGCCAGTCGATTTCGGCGTGAGAACAGCTGGTGAGTCAGTTTCAACGGGAGCATTGCGGAAGGAGGTTGCTGGGAGGTAAGTCTGTCCTTTAAAAGCACTTGTCTTTGCAGGGGCAGGCCAGTCGATTTCGGCGTGAGAACAGCTGGTGAGTCACTTTCAGCGGGAGCATTGCGGAAGTGTCTGCTGGGAGTTAAGTCAACCTTTAAAAGCACTTGTCTTTGCAGGGGCAGGCCAGTCGATTTCGGCGTGAGAACAGCTGGTGAGTCAGTTTCAGCGGGAGCATTGCGTAAGTGGTTGCTGGGAGGTAAGCCTGTCCTTTAAAAGCACTTGTCTTTGCAGGGGCAGTCCAGTCGATTTCGGCGTGAGAACAGCTGGTGAGTCAGTTTCAGCGGGAGCATTGCGGAAGTGGCTGCTGGGAGGTAAGTCTGTCCTTTAAAAGCACTTGTCTTTGCAGGGGCAGGCCAGTCGATTTTGGCGTGAGAACAGCTGGTGAGTCAGTTTCAGCGGGAGCATTGCAGAAGTGGTTGCTGGGAGGTAAGTCTGTCCTTTAAAAGCACTTGTCTTTGCAGGGGCAGGCCAGTCGATTTCGGCGTGAGAACAGCTGGTGAGTCAGTTTCAGCGGGAGCATTGCGGAAGTGGTTGCTGGGAGGTAAGTCTGTCCTTTAAAAGGACTTGTCTTTGCAGGGGCAGGCCAGTCGATTTCGGCGTGAGAACAGCTGGTGAGTCAGTTTCAGCGGGAGCATTGTGGAAGTGGTTGCTGGGAGGTAAGTCTGTCCTTTAAAAGCACTTGTCTTTGCAGGGTCAGGCCAGTCGATTTCGGCGTGAGAACAGCTGGTGAGTCAGTTTCAGCGGGAGCATTGCGGAAGTGGCTGCTGGGAGGTAAGTCAACCTTTAAAAGCACTTGTCTTTGCAGGGGCAGGCCAGTCGATTTCGGCGTGAGAACAGCTGGTGAGTCAGTTTCAGCGGGAGCATTGCGGAAGTGGCTGCTGGGAGGTAAGTCTGTCCTTTAAAAGCACTTGTCTTTGCAGGGGCAGGCCAGTCGATTTCGGCGTGAGAACAGCTGGTGAGTCAGCTTCAGCGGTAGCATTGCGGAAGTGGCTGCTGGGAGGTAAGTCAACCTTAAAAGCACTTGTCTTTGCAGGGGCAGGCCAGTCGATTTCGGCGTGAGAACAGCTGGTGAGTCAGTTTCAGCGGGAGCATTGCGGAAGTGGTTGCTGGGAAGTAAGTCTGTCCTTTAAAAGCACTTGTCTTTGCAGGGGCGGGCCAATGGATTTCGGCGTGAGAACAGCTGGTGAGTCAGTTTCAGCGGGAGCATTGCGGAAGTGGCTGCTGGGAAGTAAGTCAACCTTTAAAACCACTTGTCTTTGCAGGAGCAGGCCAGTCGATTTCGGCGTGAGAACAGCTGGTGAGTCAGTTTCAGCGGGAGCATTGCGGAAGTGGTTGCTGGGAGGTAAGTCTGTCCTTTAAAAGCACTTGTCTTTGCAGGGTCAGGCCAGTTGATTTCGGCGTGAGAACAGCTGGTGAGTCAGTTTCAGCGGGAGCATTGCGGAAGTGGCTGCTGGGAGTTAAGTCAACCTTTAAAAGCACTTGTCTTTGCAGGGGCAGGCCAGTCGATTTCGGCGTGAGAACAGCTGGTGAGTCAGTTTCAGCGGGAGCATTGCGGAAGTGGCTGCTGGGAGGTAAGTCAACCTTTAAAACCACTTGTCTTTGCAGGAGCAGGCCAGTTGATTTCGGCGTGAGAAAAGCTGGTGAGTCAGTTTCAGCGGGAGCATTGCGGAAGTGGTTGCTGGGAGGTAAGTCTGTCCTTTAAAAGCACTTGTCTTTGCAGGGTCAGGCCAGTCGAATTCGGCGTGAGAACAGCTGGTGAGTCAGTTTCAGCGGGAGCATTGCGGAAGTGGCTGCTGGGAAGTAAGTCAACCTTTAAAACCACTTGTCTTTGCAGGAGTAGGCCAGTCGATTTCGGCGTGAGAACAGCTGGTGAGTCAGTTTCAACGGGAGCATTGCGGAAGGAGGTTGCTGGGAGGTAAGTCTGTCCTTTAAAAGCACTTGTCTTTGCAGGGGCAGGACAGTCGATTTCGGCGTGAGAACAGCTGGTGAGTCAGTTTCAGCGGGAGCATTGCGGAAGTGGCTGTTGGGAGTTAAGTCAACCTTTAAAAGCACTTGTCTTTGCAGGGGCAGGCCAGTCGATTTCGGCGTGAGAACAGCTGGTGAGTCAGTTTCAGCGGGAGCATTGCGTAAGTGGTTGCTGGGAGGTAAGCCTGTCCTTTAAAAGCACTTGTCTTTGCAGGGGCAGGCCAGTCGATTTCGGCGTGAGAACAGCTGGTGAGTCAGTTTCAGCGGGAGCATTGCGGAAGTGGCTGCTGGGAGGTAAGTCTGTCCTTTAAAAGCACTTGTCTTTGCAGGGGCAGGCCAGTCGATTTTGGCGTGAGAACAGCTGGTGAGTCAGTTTCAGCGTGAGCATTGCGGAAGTGGCTGCTGGGAGGTAAGTTTGTCCTTTAAAAGCACTTGTCTTTGCAGGGGCAGGCCAGTCGATTTTGGCGTGAGAACAGCTGGTGAGTCAGTTTCAGCGGGAGCATTGCGGAAGTGGTTGCTGGGAGGTAAGTCTGTCCTTCAAAAGGACTTGTCTTTGCAGGGGCAGGCCAGTCGATTTCGGCGTGAGAACAGCTGGTGAGTCAGTTTCAGCGGGAGCATTGCGGAAGTGGCTGCTGGGAGGTAAGTCAACCTTTCAAAGCACTTGTCTTTGCAGGGGCAAGCCAGTCGATTTCGGCGTCAGAACAGCTGGTGAGTCAGTTTCAGCGGGAGCATTGCGGAAGTGGTTGCTGGGAGGTAAGTCTGTCCATTAAAAGCACTTGTCTTTGCAGGGGCAGGCCAGTCGATTTCGGCGTGAGAACAGCTGGTGCGTCAGTTTCAGCGGGAGCATTGCGGAAGTGGCTGCTGGGAGGTAAGTCAACCTTTAAAAGCACTTGTCTTTGCAGGGGCAGGCCAGTCGATTTCGGAGTGAGATCAGCTGGTGAGCCAGTTTCAGCGGGAGCATTGCGGAAGTGGTTGCTGGGAGGTAAGTCTGTCCTTTAAAAGCACTTGTCTTTGCAGGGGCAGGCCAGTCGGTTTCGGCGTGAGAACAGCTGGTGAGTCAGTTTCAGCGGGAGCATTGAGGAAGTGGCTGCTGGGAGGTAAGTCAACCTTTAAAAGCACTTGTTTTTGCAGGGGCATGCCAGTCGATTTTGGCGTGAGAACAGCTGGTGAGTCAGTTTCAGCGGGAGCATTGCGGAAGTGGCTGCTGGGAGGTAAGTCTGTCCTTTAAAAGCACTTGTCTTTGCAGGGGCAGGCCAGTCGATTTCGGCGTGAGAACAGCTGGTGAGTCAGTTTCAACGGGAGCATTGCGGAAGGAGGTTGCTGGGAGGTAAGTCTGTCCTTTAAAAGCACTTGTCTTTGCAGGGGCAGGCCAGTCGATTTCGGCGTGAGAACAGCTGGTGAGTCAGTTTCAGCGGGAGCATTGCGGAAGTGGCTGCTGGGAGTTAAGTCAACCTTTAAAAGCACTTGTCTTTGCAGGGGCAGGCCAGTCGATTTCGGCGTGAGAACAGCTGGTGAGTCAGTTTCAGCGGGAGCATTGCGTAAGTGGTTGCTGGGAGGTAAGCCTGTCCTTTAAAAGCACTTGTCTTTGCAGGGGCAGGCCAGTCGATTTTGGCGTGAGAACAGCTGGTGAGTCAGTTTCAGCGGGAGCATTGCGGATGTAGCTGCTGGGAGGTAAGTTTGTCCTTTAAAAGCACTTGTCTTTGCAGGGGCAGGCCAGTCGATTTCGGCGTGAGAACAGCTGGTGAGTCAGTTTCAGCGGGAGCATTGCGGAAGTGGTTGCTGGGAGGTAAGTCTGTCCTTCAAAAGGACTTGTCTTTGCAGGGGCAGGCCAGTCGATTTCGGCGTGAGAACAGCTGGTGAGTCAGTTTCAGCGGGAGCATTGCGGAAGTGGCTGCTGGGAGGTAATTCAACCTTTCAAAGCACTTGTCTTTGCAGGGGCAGGCCAGTCGATTTCTGCGTGAGAACAGCTGGTGAGTCAGTTTCAGCGGGAGCATTGCGGAAGCGGTTGCTGGGAGTTAAGTCTGTCCTTTAAAAGCACTTGTCTTTGCAGGGGCAGGCCAGTCGATTTCGGCGTGAGAACAGCTGGTGAGTCAGTTTCAGCGGGAGCATTGCGGAAGTGGCTGCCGGGAGGTAACTCAACCTTTAAAAGCACTTGTCGTTGCAGGGGCAGGCCAGTCGATTTTGGCGTGAGAACAGCTGGTGAGTCAGTTCCAGCGGGAGCATTGCGGAAGTGGTTGCTGGGAGGTAAGTCTGTCCTTTAAAAGCACTTGTCTTTGCAGGGGCAGGCCAGTCGATTTCGGCGTGTGAACCGCTGGTGTGTCAGTTTCAGCGGGAGCATTGCGGAAGTGGCTGCTGGGAGGTAAGTCAACCTTTAAAAGCACTTGTCTTTGCAGGGGCAGGCCAGTCGATTTTGGCGTGAGAACAGCTGGTGAGTCAGTTTCAGCGGGAGCATTGCGGAAGTGGTTGCTGGGAGGTAAGTCTGTCCTTTAAAAGCACTTGTCTTTGCAGGGGCAGGCCAGTCGATTTCGGCGTGAGAACAGCTGGTGAGTCAGTTTCAGCGGGAGCATTGCGGATGTAGCTGCTGGGAGGTAAGTTTGTCCTTTA
The DNA here is from genome assembly GCF_047496885.1 of Scyliorhinus torazame. Taxonomy (NCBI): domain Eukaryota; kingdom Metazoa; phylum Chordata; class Chondrichthyes; order Carcharhiniformes; family Scyliorhinidae; genus Scyliorhinus; species Scyliorhinus torazame. The sequence continues at coordinate 210,520,386 of NC_092707.1, forward strand.
AAAGCACTTGTCTTTGCAGGGGCAGGCCAGTCGATTTCGGCGTGAGAACAGCTGGTGAGTCAGTTTCAGCGGGAGCATTGCGGAAGTGGTTGCTGGGAGGTAAGTCTGTCCTTCAAAAGGACTTGTCTTTGCAGGGGCAGGCCAGTCGATTTCGGCGTGAGAACAGCTGGTGAGTCAGTTTCAGCGGGAGCATTGCAGAAGTGGCTGCTGGGAGGTAATTCAACCTTTCAAAGCACTTGTCTTTGCAGGGGCAGGCCAGTCGATTTCTGCGTGAGAACAGCTGGTGAGTCAGTTTCAGCGGGAGCATTGCGGAAGTGGTTGCTGGGAGGTAAGTCTGTCCTTTAAAAGCACTTGTCTTTGCAGGGGCAGGCCAGTCGATTTCGGCGTGAGAACAGCTGGTGAGTCAGTTTCAGCGGGAGCATTGCGGAACTGGCTGCTGGGAGGTAACTCAACCTTTAAAAGCACTTGTCGTTGCAGGGGCAGGCCAGTCGATTTTGGCGTGAGAACAGCTGGTGAGTCAGTTTCAGCGGGAGCATTGCGGAAGTGGTTGCTGGGAGGTAAGTCTGTCCTTTAAAAGCACTTGTCTTTGCAGGGGCAGGCCAGTCGATGTCGGCGTGTGAACCGCTGGTGTGTCAGTTTCAGCGGGAGCATTGCGGAAGTGGCTGCTGGGAGGTAAGTCAACCTTTAAAAGCACTTGTCTTTGCAGGGGCAGGCCAGTCGATTTTGGCGTGAGAACAGCTGGTGAGTCAGTTTCAGCGGGAGCATTGCGGAAGTGGTTGCTGGGAGGTAAGTCTGTCCTTTAAAAGCACTTGTCTTTGCAGGGGCAGGCCAGTCGATTTCGGCGTGAGAACAGCTGGTGAGTCAGTTTCAACGGGAGCATTGCGGAAGTGGCTGCTGGGAGGTAAGTCAACCTTTAAAAGCACTTGTCTTTGCAGGGGCAGGCCAGTTGATTTCGGCGTGAGAACAGCTGGTGAGTCAGTTTCAGCGGGAGCATTACGGAAGTGGTTGCTGGGAGGTAAGTCTGTCCTTTTAAAGCACTTGTCTTTGCAGGGGCAGGCCTGTCGATTTTGGCGTGAGAACAGCTGGTGAGTCAGTTTCAGCGGGAGCATTGCGGAAGTGGCTGCTGGGAGTTAAGTCAACCTTTACAAGCACTTGTCTTTGCAGGGGCAGGCCAGTCGATTTCGGCGTGAGAACAGCTGGTGAGTCATTTCATCGGGAGCATTGCGGAAGTGGCTGCTGGGAGGTAAGTCAACCTTTAAAACCACTTGTCTTCGCAGGAGCAGGCCAGTCGATTTCGGCGTGAGAACAGCTGGTGAGTCAGTTTCAGCGGGAGCATTGCGGAAGTGGTTGCTGGGAGGTAAGTCTGTCCTTTAAAAGCACTTGTCTTTGCAGGGGCAGGCCAGTCGATTTCGGCGTGAGAACAGCTGGTGAGTCAGTTTCAGCGGGAGCATTGCGGAAGTGGCTGCTGGGAGGTAAGTCAACCTTTAAAAGCACTTGTCTTTGCAGGGGCAGGCCACTCGATTTCGGCGTGAGAACAGCTGGTGAGTCAGTTTCAGCGGGAGCATTGCGGAAGTGGTTGCTGGGAGGTAAGTCTGTCCTTTAAAAGCACTTGTCTTTGCAGGGGCAGGCCAGTCGGTTTCGGCGTGAGAACAGCTGGTGAGTCAGTTTCAGCGGGAGCATTGCGGAAGTGGCTGCTGGGAGGTAAGTCAACCTTTAAAAGCACTTGTCTTTGCAGGGGCAAGCCAGTCGATTTCGGCGTCAGAACAGCTGGTGAGTCAGTTTCAGCGGGAGCATTGCGGAAGTGGTTGCTGGGAGGTAAGTCTGTCCATTAAAAGCACTTGTCTTTGCAGGGGCAGGCCAGTCGATTTCGGCGTGAGAACAGCTGGTGAGTCAGTTTCAGCGGGAGCATTGCGGAAGTGGCTGCTGGGAGGTAAGTCAACCTTTAAAAGCACTTGTCTTTGCAGGGGCAGGCCAGTCGATTTCGGCGTGAGATCAGCTGGTGAGTCAGTTTCAGCGGGAGCATTGCGGAAGTGGTTGCTGGGAGGTAAGTCTGTCCTTTAAAAGCACTTGTCTTTGCAGGGGCAGGCCAGTCGGTTTCGGCGTGAGAACACCTGGTGAGTCAGTTTCAGCGGGAGCATTGAGGAAGTGGCTGCTGGGAGGTAAGTCAACCTTTAAAAGCACTTGTCTTTGCAGGGGCATGCCAGTCGATTTCGGCGTGAGAACAGCTGGTGAGTCAGTTTCAACGGGAGCATTGCGGAAGGAGGTTGCTGGGAGGTAAGTCTGTCCTTTAAAAGCACTTGTCTTTGCAGGGGCAGGCCAGTCGATTTCGGCGTGAGAACAGCTGGTGAGTCACTTTCAGCGGGAGCATTGCGGAAGTGTCTGCTGGGAGTTAAGTCAACCTTTAAAAGCACTTGTCTTTGCAGGGGCAGGCCAGTCGATTTCGGCGTGAGAACAGCTGGTGAGTCAGTTTCAGCGGGAGCATTGCGTAAGTGGTTGCTGGGAGGTAAGCCTGTCCTTTAAAAGCACTTGTCTTCGCAGGAGCAGGCCAGTCGATTTCGGCGTGAGAACAGCTGGTGAGTCAGTTTCAGCGGGAGCATTGCGGAAGTGGTTGCTGGGAGGTAAGTCTGTCCTTTAAAAGCACTTGTCTTTGCAGGGGCAGGCCAGTCGATTTCGGCGTGAGAACAGCTGGTGAGTCAGTTTCAGCGGGAGCATTGCGGAAGTGGCTGCTGGGAGGTAAGTCAACCTTTAAAAGCACTTGTCTTTGCAGGGGCAGGCCACTCGATTTCGGCGTGAGAACAGCTGGTGAGTCAGTTTCAGCGGGAGCATTGCGGAAGTGGTTGCTGGGAGGTAAGTCTGTCCTTTAAAAGCACTTGTCTTTGCAGGGGCAGGCCAGTCGGTTTCGGCGTGAGAACAGCTGGTGAGTCAGTTTCAGCGGGAGCATTGCGGAAGTGGCTGCTGGGAGGTAAGTCAACCTTTAAAAGCACTTGTCTTTGCAGGGGCAAGCCAGTCGATTTCGGCGTCAGAACAGCTGGTGAGTCAGTTTCAGCGGGAGCATTGCGGAAGTGGTTGCTGGGAGGTAAGTCTGTCCATTAAAAGCACTTGTCTTTGCAGGGGCAGGCCAGTCGATTTCGGCGTGAGAACAGCTGGTGAGTCAGTTTCAGCGGGAGCATTACGGAAGTGGTTGCTGGGAGGTAAGTCTGTCCTTTTAAAGCACTTGTCTTTGCAGGGGCAGGCCTGTCGATTTTGGCGTGAGAACAGCTGGTGAGTCAGTTTCAGCGGGAGCATTGCGGAAGTGGCTGCTGGGAGTTAAGTCAACCTTTACAAGCACTTGTCTTTGCAGGGGCAGGCCAGTCGATTTCGGCGTGAGAACAGCTGGTGAGTCATTTCATCGGGAGCATTGCGGAAGTGGCTGCTGGGAGGTAAGTCAACCTTTAAAACCACTTGTCTTCGCAGGAGCAGGCCAGTCGATTTCGGCGTGAGAACAGCTGGTGAGTCAGTTTCAGCGGGAGCATTGCGGAAGTGGTTGCTGGGAGGTAAGTCTGTCCTTTAAAAGCACTTGTCTTTGCAGGGGCAGGCCAGTCGATTTCGGCGTGAGAACAGCTGGTGAGTCAGTTTCAGCGGGAGCATTGCGGAAGTGGCTGCTGGGAGGTAAGTCAACCTTTAAAAGCACTTGTCTTTGCAGGGGCAGGCCACTCGATTTCGGCGTGAGAACAGCTGGTGAGTCAGTTTCAGCGGGAGCATTGCGGAAGTGGTTGCTGGGAGGTAAGTCTGTCCTTTAAAAGCACTTGTCTTTGCAGGGGCAGGCCAGTCGGTTTCGGCGTGAGAACAGCTGGTGAGTCAGTTTCAGCGGGAGCATTGCGGAAGTGGCTGCTGGGAGGTAAGTCAACCTTTAAAAGCACTTGTCTTTGCAGGGGCAAGCCAGTCGATTTCGGCGTCAGAACAGCTGGTGAGTCAGTTTCAGCGGGAGCATTGCGGAAGTGGTTGCTGGGAGGTAAGTCTGTCCATTAAAAGCACTTGTCTTTGCAGGGGCAGGCCAGTCGATTTCGGCGTGAGAACAGCTGGTGAGTCAGTTTCAGCGGGAGCATTGCGGAAGTGGCTGCTGGGAGGTAAGTCAACCTTTAAAAGCACTTGTCTTTGCAGGGGCAGGCCAGTCGATTTCGGCGTGAGATCAGCTGGTGAGTCAGTTTCAGCGGGAGCATTGCGGAAGTGGTTGCTGGGAGGTAAGTCTGTCCTTTAAAAGCACTTGTCTTTGCAGGGGCAGGCCAGTCGGTTTCGGCGTGAGAACACCTGGTGAGTCAGTTTCAGCGGGAGCATTGAGGAAGTGGCTGCTGGGAGGTAAGTCAACCTTTAAAAGCACTTGTCTTTGCAGGGGCATGCCAGTCGATTTCGGCGTGAGAACAGCTGGTGAGTCAGTTTCAACGGGAGCATTGCGGAAGGAGGTTGCTGGGAGGTAAGTCTGTCCTTTAAAAGCACTTGTCTTTGCAGGGGCAGGCCAGTCGATTTCGGCGTGAGAACAGCTGGTGAGTCACTTTCAGCGGGAGCATTGCGGAAGTGTCTGCTGGGAGTTAAGTCAACCTTTAAAAGCACTTGTCTTTGCAGGGGCAGGCCAGTCGATTTCGGCGTGAGAACAGCTGGTGAGTCAGTTTCAGCGGGAGCATTGCGTAAGTGGTTGCTGGGAGGTAAGCCTGTCCTTTAAAAGCACTTGTCTTCGCAGGAGCAGGCCAGTCGATTTCGGCGTGAGAACAGCTGGTGAGTCAGTTTCAGCGGGAGCATTGCGGAAGTGGTTGCTGGGAGGTAAGTCTGTCCTTTAAAAGCACTTGTCTTTGCAGGGGCAGGCCAGTCGATTTCGGCGTGAGAACAGCTGGTGAGTCAGTTTCAGCGGGAGCATTGCGGAAGTGGCTGCTGGGAGGTAAGTCAACCTTTAAAAGCACTTGTCTTTGCAGGGGCAGGCCACTCGATTTCGGCGTGAGAACAGCTGGTGAGTCAGTTTCAGCGGGAGCATTGCGGAAGTGGTTGCTGGGAGGTAAGTCTGTCCTTTAAAAGCACTTGTCTTTGCAGGGGCAGGCCAGTCGGTTTCGGCGTGAGAACAGCTGGTGAGTCAGTTTCAGCGGGAGCATTGCGGAAGTGGCTGCTGGGAGGTAAGTCAACCTTTAAAAGCACTTGTCTTTGCAGGGGCAAGCCAGTCGATTTCGGCGTCAGAACAGCTGGTGAGTCAGTTTCAGCGGGAGCATTGCGGAAGTGGTTGCTGGGAGGTAAGTCTGTCCATTAAAAGCACTTGTCTTTGCAGGGGCAGGCCAGTCGATTTCGGCGTGAGAACAGCTGGTGAGTCAGTTTCAGCGGGAGCATTGCGGAAGTGGCTGCTGGGAGGTAAGTCAACCTTTAAAAGCACTTGTCTTTGCAGGGGCAGGCCAGTCGATTTCGGCGTGAGATCAGCTGGTGAGTCAGTTTCAGCGGGAGCATTGCGGAAGTGGTTGCTGGGAGGTAAGTCTGTCCTTTAAAAGCACTTGTCTTTGCAGGGGCAGGCCAGTCGGTTTCGGCGTGAGAACACCTGGTGAGTCAGTTTCAGCGGGAGCATTGAGGAAGTGGCTGCTGGGAGGTAAGTCAACCTTTAAAAGCACTTGTCTTTGCAGGGGCATGCCAGTCGATTTCGGCGTGAGAACAGCTGGTGAGTCAGTTTCAACGGGAGCATTGCGGAAGGAGGTTGCTGGGAGGTAAGTCTGTCCTTTAAAAGCACTTGTCTTTGCAGGGGCAGGCCAGTCGATTTCGGCGTGAGAACAGCTGGTGAGTCACTTTCAGCGGGAGCATTGCGGAAGTGTCTGCTGGGAGTTAAGTCAACCTTTAAAAGCACTTGTCTTTGCAGGGGCAGGCCAGTCGATTTCGGCGTGAGAACAGCTGGTGAGTCAGTTTCAGCGGGAGCATTGCGTAAGTGGTTGCTGGGAGGTAAGCCTGTCCTTTAAAAGCACTTGTCTTTGCAGGTGCAGTCCAGTCGATTTCGGCGTGAGAACAGCTGGTGAGTCAGTTTCAGCGGGAGCATTGCGGAAGTGGCTGCTGGGAGGTAAGTCTGTCCTTTAAAAGCACTTGTCTTTGCAGGGGCAGGCCAGTCGATTTTGGCGTGAGAACAGCTGGTGAGTCAGTTTCAGCGGGAGCATTGCAGAAGTGGCTGCTGGGAGGTAAGTCTGTCCTTTAAAAGCACTTGTCTTTGCAGGGGCAGGCCAGTCGATTTCGGCGTGAGAACAGCTGGTGAGTCAGTTTCAGCGGGAGCATTGCGGAAGTGGTTGCTGGGAGGTAAGTCTGTCCTTCAAAAGGACTTGTCTTTGCAGGGGCAGGCCAGTCGATTTCGGCGTGAGAACAGCTGGTGAGTCAGTTTCAGCGGGAGCATTGCGGAAGTGGCTGCTGGGAGGTAAGTCAACATTTCAAAGCACTTGTCTTTGCAGGGGCAGGCCAGTCGATTTCTGCGTGAGAACAGCTGGTGAGTCAGTTTCAGCGGGAGCATTGAGGAAATGGTTGCTGGGAGGTAAGTCTGTCCTTTAAAAGCACTTGTCTTTGCAGGGGCAGGCCAGTCGATTTCGGCGTGAGAACAGCTGGTGAGTCAGTTTCAGCGGGAGCATTGCGGAAGTGGCTGCTGGGAGGTAAGTCAACCTTTAAAAGCACTTGTCTTTGCAGGGGCAGGTCAGTCGATTTCGGCGTGAGAACAGCTGGTGAGTCAGTTTCAGCGGGAGCATTGTGGAAGTGGTTGCTGGGAGGTAAGTCTGTCCTTTAAAAGCACTTGTCTTTGCAGGGTCAGGCCAGTCGATTTCGGCGTGAGAACAGCTGGTGAGTCAGTTTCAGCGGGAGCATTGCGGAAGTGGCTGCTGGGAGGTAAGTCAACCTTTAAAAGCACTTGTCTTTGCAGGGGCAGGCCAGTCGATTTCGGCGTGAGAACAGCTGGTGAGTCAGTTTCAGCGGGAGCATTGCGGAAGTGGCTGCTGGGAGGTAAGTCTGTCCTTTAAAAGCACTTGTCTTTGCAGGGGCAGGCCAGTCGATTTCGGCGTGAGAACAGCTGGTGAGTCAGCTTCAGCGGGAGCATTGCGGAAGTGGCTGCTGGGAGGTAAGTCAACCTTTAAAAGCACTTGTCTTTGCAGGGGCAGGCCAGTCGATTTCGGCGTGAGAACAGCTGGTGAGTCAGTTTCAGCGGGAGCATTGCGGAAGTGGTTGCTGGGAAGTAAGTCTGTCCTTTAAAAGCACTTGTCTTTGCAGGGGCGGGCCAATGGATTTCGGCGTGAGAACAGCTGGTGAGTCAGTTTCAGCGGGAGCATTGCGGAAGTGGCTGCTGGGAAGTAAGTCAACCTTTAAAACCACTTTTCTTTGCAGGAGCAGGCCAGTCGATTTCGGCGTGAGAACAGCTGGTGAGTCAGTTTCAGCGGGAGCATTGCGGAAGTGGTTGCTGTGAGGTAAGTCTGTCCTTTAAAAGCACTTGTCTTTGCAGGGTCAGGCCAGTCGATTTCGGCGTGAGAACAGCTGGTGAGTCAGTTTCAGCGGGAGCATTGCGGAAGTGGCTGCTGGGAAGTAAGTCAACCTTTAAAACCACTTGTCTTTGCAGGAGTAGGCCAGTCGATTTCGGCGTGAGAACAGCTGGTGAGTCAGTTTCAGCGGGAGCATTGCGGAAGTGGTTGCTGGGAGGTAAGTCTGTCCTTTAAAAGCACTTGTCTTTGCAGGGGCAGGCCAGTCGGTTTCGGCGTGAGAACAGCTGGTGAGTCAGTTTCAGCGGGAGCATTGAGGAAGTGGCTGCTGGGAGGTAAGTCAACCTTTAAAAGCACTTGTCTTTGCAGGGGCATGCCAGTCGATTTCGGCGTGAGAACAGCTGGTGAGTCAGTTTCAACGGGAGCATTGCGGAAGGAGGTTGCTGGGAGGTAAGTCTGTCCTTTAAAAGCACTTGTCTTTGCAGGGGCAGGCCAGTCGATTTCGGCGTGAGAACAGCTGGTGAGTCACTTTCAGCGGGAGCATTGCGGAAGTGTCTGCTGGGAGTTAAGTCAACCTTTAAAAGCACTTGTCTTTGCAGGGGCAGGCCAGTCGATTTCGGCGTTAGAACAGCTGGTGAGTCAGTTTCAGCGGGAGCATTGCGTAAGTGGTTGCTGGGAGGTAAGCCTGTCCTTTAAAAGCACTTGTCTTTGCAGGGGCAGTCCAGTCGATTTCGGCGTGAGAACAGCTGGTGAGTCAGTTTCAGCGGGAGCATTGCGGAAGTGGCTGCTGGGAGGTAAGTCTGTCCTTTAAAAGCACTTGTCTTTGCAGGGGCAGGCCAGTCGATTTTGGCGTGAGAACAGCTGGTGAGTCAGTTTCAGCGGGAGCATTGCCGAAGTGGCTGCTGGGAGGTAAGTCTGTCCTTTAAAAGCACTTGTCTTTGCAGGGGCAGGCCAGTCGATTTCGGCGTGAGAACAGCTGGTGAGTCAGTTTCAGCGGGAGCATTGCGGAAGTGGTTGCTGGGAGGTAAGTCTGTCCTTCAAAAGGACTTGTCTTTGCAGGGGCAGGCCAGTCGATTTCGGCGTGAGAACAGCTGGTGAGTCAGTTTCAGCGGGAGCATTGCGGAAGTGGCTGCTGGGAGGTAAGTCAACATTTCAAAGCACTTGTCTTTGCAGGGGCAGGCCAGTCGATTTCTGCGTGAGAACAGCTGGTGAGTCAGTTTCAGCGGGAGCATTGCGGAAGTGGTTGCTGGGAGGTAAGTCTGTCCTTTAAAAGCACTTGTCTTTGCAGGGGCAGGCCAGTCGATTTCGGCGTGAGAACAGCTGGTGAGTCAGTTTCAGCGGGAGCATTGCGGAAGTGGCTGCTGGGAGGTAAGTCAACCTTTAAAAGCACTTATCTTTGCAGGGGCAGGCCAGTCGATTTCGGCGTGAGAACAGCTGGTGAGTCAGTTTCAGCGGGAGCATTGTGGAAGTGGTTGCTGGGAGGTAAGTCTGTCCTTTAAAAGCACTTGTCTTTGCAGGGTCAGGCCAGTCGATTTCGGCGTGAGAACAGCTGGTGAGTCAGTTTCAGCGGGAGCATTGCGGAAGTGGCTGCTGGGAGGTAAGTCAACCTTTAAAAGCACTTGTCTTTGCAGGGGCAGGCCAGTCGATTTCGGCGTGAGAACAGCTGGTGAGTCAGTTTCAGCGGGAGCATTGCGGAAGTGGCTGCTGGGAGGTAAGTCTGTCCTTTAAAAGCACTTGTCTTTGCAGGGCCAGGCCAGTCGATTTCGGCGTGAGAACAGCTGGTGAGTCAGCTTCAGCGGGAGCATTGCGGAAGTGGCTGCTGGGAGGTAAGTCAACCTTTAAAAGCACTTGTCTTTGCAGGGGCAGGCCAGTCGATTTCGGCGTGAGAACAGCTGGTGAGTCAGTTTCAGCGGGAGCATTGCGGAAGTGGTTGCTGGGAAGTAAGTCTGTCCTTTAAAAGCACTTGTCTTTGCAGGGGCGGGCCAATGGATTTCGGCGTGAGAACAGCTGGTGAGTCAGTTTCAGCGGGAGCATTGCGGAAGTGGCTGCTGGGAAGTAAGTCAACATTTAAAACCACTTGTCTTTGCAGGAGCAGGCCAGTCGATTTCGGCGTGAGAACAGCTGGTGAGTCAGTTTCAGCGGGAGCATTGCGGAAGTGGTTGCTGGGAGGTAAGTCTGTCCTTTAAAAGCACTTGTCTTTGCAGGGTCAGGCCAGTTGATTTCGGCGTGAGAACAGCTGGTGAGTCAGTTTCAGCGGGAGCATTGCGGAAGTGGCTGCTGGGAGTTAAGTCAACCTTTAAAAGCACTTGTCTTTGCAGGGGCAGGCCAGTCGATTTCGGCGTGAGAACAGCTGGTGAGTCAGTTTCAGCGGGAGCATTGCGGAAGTGGCTGCTGGGAGGTAAGTCAACCTTTAAAACCACTTGTCTTTGCAGGAGCAGGCCAGTTGATTTCGGCGTGAGAACAGCTGGTGAGTCAGTTTCAGCGGGAGCATTGCGGAAGTGGTTGCTGGGAGGTAAGTCTGTCCTTTAAAAGCACTTGTCTTTGCAGGGTCAGGCCAGTCGATTTCGGCGTGAGAACAGCTGGTGAGTCAGTTTCAGCGGGAGCATTGCGGAAGTGGCTGCTGGGAAGTAAGTCAACCTTTAAAACCACTTGTCTTTGCAGGAGTAGGCCAGTCGATTTCGGCGTGAGAACAGCTGGTGAGTCAGTTTCAGCGGGAGCATTGCGGAAGTGGTTGCTGGGAGGTAAGTCTGTCCTTTAAAAGCACTTGTCTTTGCAGGGTCAGGCCAGTTGATTTCGGCGTGAGAACAGCTGGTGAGTCAGTTTCAGCGGGAGCATTGCGGAAGTGGCTGCTGGGAGTTAAGTCAACCTTTAAAAGCACTTGTCTTTGCAGGGGCAGGCCAGTCGATTTCGGCGTGAGAACAGCTGGTGAGTCAGTTTCAGCGGGAGCATTGCGGAAGTGGCTGCTGGGAGGTAAGTCAACCTTTAAAACCACTTGTCTTTGCAGGAGCAGGCCAGTCGATTTCGGCGTGAGAACAGCTGGTGAGTCAGTTTCAGCGGGAGCATTGCGGAAGTGGTTGCTGGGAGGTAAGTCTGTCCTTTAAAAGCACTTGTCTTTGCAGGGGCAGGCCAGTCGATTTCGGCTTGAGAACAGCTGGTGAGTCAGTTTCAGCGGGAGCATTGCGGAAGTGGCTGCTGGGAGGTAAGTCAACCTTTAAAAGCACTTGTCTTTGCAGGGGCAGGCCACTCGATTTCGGCGTGAGAACAGCTGGTGAGTCAGTTTCAGCGGGAGCATTGCGGAAGTGGTTGCTGGGAGGTAAGTCTGTCCTTTAAAAGCACTTGTCTTTGCAGGGGCAGGCCAGTCGGTTTCGGCGTGAGAACAGCTGGTGAGTCTGTTTCAGCGGGAGCATTGCGGAAGTGGCTGCTGGGAGGTAAGTCAACCTTTAAAAGCACTTGTCTTTGCAGGGGCAAGCCAGTCGATTTCGGCGTCAGAACAGCTGGTGAGTCAGTTTCAGCGGGAGCATTGCGGAAGTGGTTGCTGGGAGGTAAGTCTGTCCATTAAAAGCACTTGTCTTTGCAGGGGCAGGCCAGTCGATTTCGGCGTGAGAACAGCTGGTGAGTCAGTTTCAGCGGGAGCATTGCGGAAGTGGCTGCTGGGAGGTAAGTCAACCTTTAAAAGCACTTGTCTTTGCAGGGGCAGGCCAGTCGATTTTGGCGTGAGATCAGCTGGTGAGTCAGTTTCAGCGGGAGCATTGCGGAAGTGGTTGCTGGGAGGTAAGTCTGTCCTTTAAAAGCACTTGTCTTTGCAGGGGCAGGCCAGTCGGTTTCGGCGTGAGAACAGCTGGTGAGTCAGTTTCAGCGGGAGCATTGAGGAAGTGGCTGCTGGGAGGTAAGTCAACCTTTAAAAGCACTTGTCTTTGCAGGGGCATGCCAGTCGATTTTGGCGTGAGAACAGCTGGTGAGTCAGTTTCAGCGGGAGCATTGCGGAAGTGGCTGCTGGGAGGTAAGTCTGTCCTTTAAAAGCACTTGTCTTTGCAGGGGCAGGCCAGTCGATTTCGGCGTGAGAACAGCTGGTGAGTCAGTTTCAACGGGAGCATTGCGGAAGGAGGTTGCTGGGAGGTAAGTCTGTCCTTTAAAAGCACTTGTCTTTGCAGGGGCAGGCCAGATGATTTCGGCGTGAGAACAGCTGGTGAGTCAGTTTCAGCGGGAGCATTGCGGAAGTGGCTGCTGGGAGTTAAGTCAACCTTTAAAAGCACTTGTCTTTGCAGGGGCAGGCCAGTCGATTTCGGCGTGAGAACAGCTGGTGAGTCAGTTTCAGCGGGAGCATTGCGTAAGTGGTTGCTGGGAGGTAAGCCTGTCCTTTAAAAGCACTTGTCTTTGCAGGGGCAGGCCAGTCGATTTCGGCGTGAGGACAGCTGGTGAGTCAGTTTCAGCGGGAGCATTGCGGAAGTGGCTGCTGGGAGGTAAGTCTGTCCTTTAAAAGCACTTGTCTTTGCAGGGGCAGGCCAGTCGATTTTGGCGTGAGAACAGCTGGTGAGTCAGTTTCAGCGGGAGCATTGCGGAAGTGGCAGCTGGGAGGTAAGTCTGTCCTTTAAAAGCACTTGTCTTTGCAGGGGCAGGCCAGTCGATTTCGGCATGAGAACAGCTGGTGAGTCAGTTTCAGCGGGAGCATTGCGGAAGTGGTTGCTGGGAGGTAAGTCTGTCCTTCAAAAGGACTTGTCTTTGCAGGGGCAGGCCAGTCGATTTCGGCGTGAGAACAGCTGGTGAGTTAGTTTCAGCGGGAGCATTGCGGAAGTGGCTGCTGGGAGGTAAGTCAACATTTCAAAGCACTTGTCTTTGCAGGGCAAGCCAGTCGATTTCTGCGTGAGAACAGCTGGTGAGTCAGTTTCAGCGGGAGCATTGCGGAAGTGGTTGCTGGGAGGTAAGTCTGTCCTTTAAAAGCACTTGTCTTTGCAGGGGCAGGCCAGTCGATTTCGGCGTGAGAACAGCTGGTGAGTCAGTTTCAGCGGGAGCATTGCGGAAGTGGTTGCTGGGAGGTAAGTCTGTCCTTTAAAAGCACTTGTCTTTGCAGGGGCAGGCCAGTCGATTTCGGCGTGAGAACAGCTGGTGAGTCAGTTTCAGCGGGAGCATTGCGGAAGTGGCTGCTGGGAGGTAAGTCAACCTTTAAAAGCACTTCTCTTTGCAGGGGCAGGCCAGTCGATTTCGGCGTGAGAACAGCTGGTGAGTCAGTTTCAGCGGGAGCATTACGGAAGTGGTTGCTGGGAGGTAAGTCTGTCCTTTTAAAGCACTTGTCTTTGCAGGGGCAGGCCAGTCGATTTCGGCGTGAGAACAGCTGGTGAGTCAGTTTCAGCGGGAGCATTGCGGAAGTGGCTGCTGGGAGTTAAGTCAACCTTTAAAACCACTTGTCTTTGCAGGAGCAGGCCAGTCGATTTCGGCGTGAGAACAGCTGGTGAGTCAGTTTCAGCGGGAGCATTGCGGAAGTGGTTGCTGGGAGGTAAGTCTGTCCTTTAAAAGCACTTGTCTTTGCAGGGGCAGGCCAGTTGATTTCGGCGTGAGAACAGCTGGTGAGTCAGTTTCAGCGGGAGCATTGCGGAAGTGGCTGCTGGGAGATAAGTCTGTCCTTTAAAAGCACTTGTCTTTGCAGGGGCAGGCCAGTGGATTTCGGCGTGAGAACAGCTGGTGAGTCAGTTTCAGCGGGAGCATTGCGGAAGTGGCTGCTGGGAGGTAAGTCAACCTTTAAAAGCACTTGTCTTTGCAGGGGCAGGCCAGTCGATTTCGGCGTGAGAACAGCTGGTGAGTCAGTTTCAGCGGGAGCATTGCGGAAGTAGTTGCTGGGAAGTAAGTCTGTCCTTTAAAAGCACTTGTCTTTGCAGGGGCGGGCCAGTGGATTTCGGCGTGAGAACAGCTGGTGAGTCAGTTTCAGCGGGAGCATTGCGGAAGTGGCTGCTGGGAAGTAAGTCAACCTTTAAAACCACTTGTCTTTGCAGGAGCAGGCCAGTCGATTTCGGCGTGAAAACAGCTGGTGAGTCAGTTTCAGCGGGAGCATTGCGGAAGTGGTTGCTGGGAGGTAAGTCTGTCCTTTAAAAGCACTTGTCTTTGCAGGGTCAGGCCAGTTGATTTCGGCGTGAGAACAGCTGGTGAGTCAGTTTCAGCGGGAGCATTGCGGAAGTGGCTCCTGGGAGGTAAGCCTGTCCTTTAAAAGCACTTGTCTTTGCAGGGGCAGGCCAGTCGATTTCGGCGTGAGAACAGCTGGTGAGTCAGTTTCAGCGGGAGCATTGCGGAAGTGGCTGCTGGGAGGTAAGTCTGTCCTTTAAAAGCACTTGTCTTTGCAGGGGCAGGCCAGTCGATTTCGGCGTGAGAACAGCTGGTGAGTCAGTTTCCGCGGGAGCATTGCGGAAGTGGTTGCTGGGAGGTATGTCTGTCCTTTGAAAGCACTTGTCTTTGCAGGGGCAGGCCAGTCGGTTTCGGCGTGAGAACAGCTGGTGAGTCAGTTTCAGCGGGAGCATTGCGGAAGTGGCTGCTGGGAGGTAAGTCAACCTTTAAAAGCACTTGTCTTTGCAGGGGCAGGCCAGTCGATTTCGGCGTGAGAACAGCTGGTGAGTCAGTTTCAGCGGGAGCATTGTGGAAGTGGCTGCTGGGAGGTATGTCAACCTTTAAAATCACTTGTCTTTGCAAGGGCAGGCCAGTCGATTGCGGCGTGAGAACAGCTGGTGAGTCAGTTTCAGCGGGAGCATTGCGGAAGTGGCTGCTGGGAGGTAAGTCAACCTTTAAAAGCACTTGTCTTTGCAGGGGCAGGCCAGTCGATTTCGGCGTGAGAACAGCTGGTGAGTCAGTTTCAGCGGGAGCATTGCAGAAGTGGTTGCTGGGAGGTACGTCTGTCCTTTAAAAGCACTTGTCTTTGCAGGGGCAGGCCAGTCGATTTCGGCGTGAGAACAGCTGGTGAGTCAGTTTCAGCGGGAGCATTGCGGAAGTGGCTGCTGGGAGGTAAGTCTGTCCTTTAAAAGCACTTGTCTTTGCAGGGGCAGGCCAGTCGGTTTCGGCGTGAGAACAGCTGGTGAGTCAGTTTCAGCGGGAGCATTGCGGAAGTGGTTGCTGGGAGGTAAGTCTGTCCTTTAAAAGCACTTGTCTTTGCAGGGGCAGGCCAGTCGATTTCGGCGTGAGAACAGCTGGTGAGTCAGTTTCAGCGGGAGCATTGCGGAAGTGGCTGCTGGGAGGTAAGTCTGTCCTTTAAAAGCACTTGTCTTTGCAGGGGCAGGCCAGTCGATTTCGGCATGAGAACAGCTGGTGAGTCCGTTTCAGCGGGAGCATTGCGGAAGTGGTTGCTGGGAGGTAAGTCTGTCCTTTAAAAGCACTTGTCTTTGCAGGGGCAGGCCAGTCGATTTCGGCGTGAGAACAGCTGGTGAGTCAGTTTCAGCGGGAGCATTGCGGAAGTGGTTGCTGGGAGGTAAGTCTGTCCTTTAAAAGCACTTGTCTTTGCAGGGGCAGGCCAGTTAATTTCGGCGGGAGTGGAGCTGGCTGGTTAGTCAATTTCAGCAGGAGCTGAGAATATTTCTTTTTTTAAATTAATTTTTTAGGCGGGAACAGGAAGTCGACCCGCGGACGTTTGGGAAGACCCTCACCAATAAATTCTGGTGGAGAGGAAACCCGAGACACTACACGTGTAGTGTCTCCCACCCGCTCTCCTCCTCTAACCTAATAATGAAACCCATTGGTCTGAGGTAAGCATCATATTTTATTATATTATTATTATTTTTTATAAAAATTTAATTTAGTTGTTAGCCAGATCTTGGTAGAATGTTAGAGGAATGGCAGGGAAGGGAGTGCAATGTTCCTCCTGCAGGATGTTTGAGGTGAGGGATGCAGTTAGTGTCCCTGCTGGTTTTACCTGCAGGAAGTGCTGCCATCTCCAGCTCCTCCAAGACCGAGTTAGGGAACTGGAGCTGGAGTTGGAAGAACTTCGGATCATTCGGGAGGCAGAAGGGGTCATAGATAGCAGCTTCAGGGAATTAGTTACACCAAAGATTGGAGATAGGTGGGTAACTGTAAGAGGGACTGGGAAAAAGCAGTCAGTGCAGGGATCCCCTGCGGTCGTTCCCCTGAGAAACAAGTATACCGCTTTGGATACTTGTGGGGGGGACGACTTACCAGGGGTAAGCCATGGGGTACGGGCCTCTGGCACGGAGTCTGTCCCTGTTGCTGAGAAGGGAAGGGGGGAGAGGAGCAGAGCATTAGTAATTGGGGACTCGATAGTCAGGGGCACAGATAGGAGATTTTGTGGGAGCGTGAGAGCCTCACGTTTGGTATGTTGCCTCCCAGGTGCAAGGGTACGTGATGTCTCGGATCGTGTTTTCCGGGTCCTTAGGGGGGAGGGGGAGCAGCCCCAAGTCGTGGTCCACATTGGCACTAACGACATAGGTAGGAAAGGGGAGAAGGATGTCAGGCAGGCTTTCAGGGAGCTAGGATGGAAGCTCAGAACTAGAACAAACAGAGTTGTTATCTCTGGGTTGTTGCGCGTGCCACGTGATAGTGGGATGAGGAATAGGGAGAGAGAGCATTTAAACACGTGGCTACAGGGATGGTGCAGGCGGGAGGGATTCAGATTTCTGGATAACTGGGGCTCTCTCTGGGGAAGGTGGGACCTCTACAGACAGGATGGTCTACATCTGAACCTGAGGGGCACAAATATCCTTGGGGGGGAGATTTGTTAGTGCTCTTTGGGGGGGTTTAAACTAATGCAGCAGGGGCATGGGAACCTGGATTGTAGTTTTAGGGTAAGGGAGAATGAGAGTATAGAGGTCAGGAGCACAGATTTGACGTCGCAGGAGAGGGCCAGTGTTCAGGTAGGTGGTTTGAAGTGTGTCTACTTCAATGCCAGGAGTATACGAAACAAGGTAGGGGAACTGGCAGCATGGGTTGGTACCTGGGACTTCGATGTTGTGGCCATTTCGGAGACATGGATAGAGCAGGGACAGGAATGGATGTTGCAGGTTCCGGGGTTTAGGTGTTTTAGTAAGCTCAGAGAAGGAGGCAAAAGAGGGGGAGGTGTGGCGCTGCTAGTCAAGAGCAGTATTTTGGTGGCGGAGAGGATGCTAGATGGGGACTCTTCTTCCGAGGTCGTATGGGCTGAAGTTAGAAACAGGAAAGGAGAGGTCACCCTGTTGAGAGTTTTTTATAGGCCTCCTAATAGTTCTAGGGATGTAGAGGAAAGGATGGCGAAGATGATTCTGGATAAGAGCGAAAGTAACAGGATAGTTATTATGGGAGACTTTAACTTTCCAAATATTGACTGGAAAAGATATAGTTCGAGTACAATAGATGGGTCGTTTTTTGTACAGTGTGTGCAGGAGTGTTTCCTGAAACAATATGTTGACAGGCCAACAAGAGGCGAGGCCACGTTGGATTTGGTTTTGGGTAATGAACCAGGCCAGGTGTTGGATTTGGAGGTAGGAGAGCACTTTGGGGACAGTGACCACAATTCGGTGACGTTTACGTTAATGATGGAAAGGGATAAGTATACACCGCAGGGCAAGAGTTATAGCTGGGGGAAGGGCAATTATGATGCCATTCGACGTGACTTGGGGGGGAAAAGGTGGAGAAGTAGGCTGCAAGTGTTGGGCACACTGGATAAGTGGGGCTTGTTCAAGGATCAGCTACTGCGTGTTCTTGATAAGTATGTACCGGTCAGACAGGGAGGAAGGCGTCGAGCGAGGGAACCGTGGTTTACCAAGGAAGTGGAATCTCTTGTTAAGAGGAAGAAGGAGGCCTATGTGAAGATGAAGTGTGAAGTTTCGGTTGGGGCGATGGATAGTTACAAGGTAGCGAGGAAGGATCTAAAGAGAGAGCTAAGACGAGCAAGGAGGGGACATGAGAAGTATTTGGCAGGAAGGATCAAGGAAAACCCAGAAGCTTTCTATAGGTATGTCAGGAATAAGCGAATGACTAGGGAAAGAGTAGGACCAGTCAAGGACAGGGATGGGAAATTGTGTGTGGAGTCTGAAGAGATAGGCGAGATACTAAATGAATATTTTTCGTCAGTATTCACTCAGGAAAAAGATAATGTTGTGGAGGAGAATGCTGAGCCCCAGGCTAATAGAATAGATGGCATTGAGGTACGTAGGGAAGAGGTGTTGGCAATTCTGGACAGGCTGAAAATAGATAAGTCCCCAGGACCTGATGGGATTTATCCTAGGATTCTCTGGGAGGCCAGGGAAGAGATTGCTGGACCTTTGGCTTTGATTTTTATGTCATTATTGGCTACAGGAATAGTGCCAGAGGACTGGAGGACAGCAAATGTGGTCCCTTTGTTCAAAAAGAGGAGCAGAGACAACCCCGGCAACTATAGACCGGTGAGCCTCACGTCTGTAGTGGGTAAAGTCTTGGAGGGGATTATAAGAGACAAGATTTATAATCATCTAGATAGGAATAATATGATCAGGGATAGTCAGCATGGCTTTGTGAAGGGTAGGTCATGCCTCACAAACCTTATTGAGTTCTTTGAGAAGGTGACTGAACAGGTAGACGAGGGTAGAGCAGTTGTGTGGTGTATATGGATTTCAGCAAAGCGTTTGATAAGGTTCCCCACGGTAGGCTATTGCAAAAATACGGAGGCTGGGGATTGAGGGTGATTTAGAGATGTGGATCAGAAATTGGGTAGCTGAAAGAAGACAGAGGGTGGTGGTTGATGGGAAATGTTCAGAATGAAGTACAGTCACAAGTGGAGTACCACAAGGATCTGTTCTGGGGCCGTTGCTGTTTGTCATTTTTTATCAATGACCTAGAGGAAGGCGCAGAAGGGTGGGTGAGTAAATTTGCAGACGATACTAAAGTCGGTGGTGTTGTCGATAGTGTGGAAGGATGTAGCAGGTTACAGAGGGATATAGATAAGCTGCAGAGCTGGGCTGAGAGGTGGCAAATGGAGTTTAATGTAGAGAAGTGTGAGGTGATTCACTTTGGAAGGAATAACAGGAATGCGGAATATTTGGCTCATGGTAAAGTTCTTGAAAGAGTGGATGAGCAGAGGGATCTAGGTGTACATGTACAAAGATCCCTGAAAGTTGCCACCCAGGTTGATAGGGTTGTGAAGAAGGCCTATGGAGTGTTGGCCTTTATTGGTAGAGGGATTGAGTTCCGGAGTCGGGAGGTCATGTTGCAGCTGTATGGAACTCTGGTTCGGCCGCATTTGGAGTATTGCGTACAGTTCTGGTCACCGCATTATAGGAAGGACGTGGAGGCTTTGGAGCGGGTGCAGAGGAGATTTACCAGGATGTTGCCTGGTATGGAGGGAAAATCTTATGAGGAAAGGCTGATGGACTTGAGGTTGTTTTCGTTGGAGAGAAGAAGGTTAAGAGGAGACTTAATAGAGGCATACAAAATGATCAGGGGGTTGGATAGGGTGGTCAGTGAGAGCCTTCTCCCGCGGATGGATATGGCTGGCACGAGGGGACATAACTTTAAACTGAGGGGTAATAGATATAGGACAGAGGTCAGAGGTAGGTTCTTTACGCAAAGAGTAGTGAGGCCGTGGAATGCCCTACCTGCTACAGTAGTGAACTCACCAACATTGAGGGCATTTAAAAGTTTATTGGATAAACATATGGATGATAATGGCATAGTGTAGGTTAGATGGCTTTTGTTTCGGTGCAACATCGTGGGCCGAAGGGCCTGTACTGCGCTGTATTGTTCTATGTTCTATGTTCAACCCCCCTCCCCACCTGGAGGGCGGCTGAACCGCACCCTGCACCATATACCGGCACCCATGCCGGCTGCCATGGCCAAGTGCCCTGGCCAATGAGGCCACCAGCTACCCATCCCCTGGACAGTATGCGTCGGGCAGTCTAACACTTTGTTTTCTGTTTCCCCCTCCCCCAGGAGAAGGCTACCCATAACCGCCTGGAGTGGGAGAAAACTGGAAGGGGACTACCAGACCTATGGC
Organism: Scyliorhinus torazame; assembly: GCF_047496885.1. Taxonomy (NCBI): domain Eukaryota; kingdom Metazoa; phylum Chordata; class Chondrichthyes; order Carcharhiniformes; family Scyliorhinidae; genus Scyliorhinus; species Scyliorhinus torazame. The sequence goes on from NC_092707.1 coordinate 210,539,754, forward strand.
CCCTCACTGTAGCCGAGCAGAGGGCCCCTGGATGTGGTCAGCAGCCCAGAGGAAAGGGACGTCACCGGGGTTGAGATTGGCCTTGGGCAAGGCAGTGAGACCCCGTGGAGCTGCGTTTCCCCAGGGCTCCTGGGAGTCTTACCGTTGGGCAGAGGTAATTATACAGGCCTGAGGAAAGAGTTGGCCCAAGTACATTGAGCACAAATAATTGAGGGTAGAACAGTTGAGGAACAATGGGGGGTGTTCATGGAGATATTAAATACCACTCAATTAAAGTATAATTCTTGAGAGGAAGAGGAATTGTAAAAGAGAGAAAAACATTCTATGGCTAAACAAGAAAGTCACAAAGGACATAAAGGGAAAAATCTAGGGCATACCATACTGCAAAAGCTAGTGGTAAGCTGGAGGACTGGGAGAATTTTAAGATTCAACAAAAGGCTACTAAAAATAAAATCAAAAGAGCTAAGATGAACAACGAAAGGAAACTAACAGAAAATACAAACACTGATACCAAAAGCTTCAATGACTATACAAGGAGGAAGAGAATAGCTAAGGTAAATATTGGCCCTTCAGAGCACAATACTGGTGAGGTAATAATGGGGAACACAGAGGCGTTCTGTGAACCAATATTTTGCCTCTGTCTTCGCGGTAGAGGATAATAACAAATTTCCAAAAACTGCAGTTAATGCAGAGGAACCGACTTCCGGTTGCGGCGATGCCCAGCTAAGCCGCATGTTTCGGCGGCTCCAGCTCCAACGGACCTTCGGGCTCTTTTAAGAGCCCCAACGGGAAATTTTCGTGCGACGAAACCCGGTGTGGGGTGAGTGAATAGGGAGTCCCCCCCCCCCCCCCCCAACGAAAGAGGAAAATATCGGCGGTGGCGGCTGCAGCGCGAGGAATCCTCGACGAAAGGGACAGAAAGGAAAAAGAAACAAGATGGCGGCGGAGAAAGCCCAGGCGACATGGGGGCCCGAGCAAGACGAATTCCTAAGACGGTGTGTGGAGCTACTAAAGAGGGAGGTGCTGACCCCGATGCTACAGGCAATTGAGGGGCTTAGGGAGGCACAAAGGACCCAGGAGACAGAGCTCCGCGTGGTGGAGCAGAAGGTAACGGATAATGAGGACGAGATCCTGGGCCTGGCGGTCAAAACACAGACGCACGAGGCGCTCCACAAAAAGTGCATTGATAGGATTGAGGCCCTAGAAAACAGAGCACGAAGGAAGAACCTTCGGATACTGGGTCTCCCTGAGGGAGTGGAAGGAGCGGACTGCGGGGCTTATGTGAGCACGATGCTAAGCTCGCTGATGGGAGCTGAGGCCCCTTTGGGCCCCTTAGAAGTGGAGGGGGCTCATCGGATCCCGGCGAGGAGACCAAAAGCGGGAGAACCACCTAGGGCGACAATCGTGCGATTTCACCGCTTTAAAGATAGAGAAGAGGTCCTGAGATGGGCTAAAAAGGTGCGGAGTAGCAGATGGGAGAATGCAGTGGTACGGGTGTACCAGGATTGGAGTGCGGAGGTGGCGAGAAGGAGGGCGAGTTTTAACCGAGCCAAGGAGGTGTTACACAAGAAGAAGGTGAAGTTCGGGATGCTGCAGCCGGCACGACTATGGGTCACATACCAGGAGAGACATCACTATTTTGAAACGGCGGAAGAAGCATGGACCTTTATTAAAGATGAGAAATTGGATCGGAACTGAGGGACTGATATTGCAGGGAAATGTTACTGTCGATGTAAATAGAGAAGTAAAATTGGGAAGGGGGGAGACACTAAGAAATGTGGGTGCCGGTGGGGGGGGACATAGGCGGAGGATGAGGAATGAGAGTGGGATGGGAAAGGGAGCTGCGCCACAAGAGGCGGGTCAGCTATAGAGATGTTCCCGCGCCAGAAAGATAATGGCGGGAAGATAGGCGCAAGGTAGATGGGAGTTCCCCACACGCGGGGGGTCAAGGAGTGAGCAGGAGTAGCCGGGGTCAGTTGAAGTCAGCTGACTTGCGGAAGTAATATGGGGGAGCAATCACGCTAGAGGGGGATCTAGCAGGGGGGGGGGGGGGGGGGAGGGGGGGGGAGGGGGGGGATAACTGGGTTGCTGCTGCGGAAATCAAAGAGGAAATGGCTAAAGAGTGGGCGGTCGGGGCTGGAATGCGGCACCTGGGGAACGAGTGGGAGCGCGGAAGCGGGACGTGGGACTGGCCTAGAGAAGGTGATGGCTAGTCGACACGGGAAGGGGGCTTGTAGCCCTCTAGTGAGGCTGATCACGTGGAACGTGAGAGGCCTTAATGGACCGATTAAAAGGGCCCGAGTGCTCGCGCACTTGAAAGGACTAAGGGCAGACGTGGCTATGCTCCAGGAGACGCACCTGAAGGTGGCGGACCAAGTTAGGTTAAGGAAAGGATGGGTGGGACAGGTGTTCCATTCAGGGCTAGATGCAAAGAATAGAGGGGTGGCCATACTGGTGGGGAAACGGGTAGCATTCGAAGACAGGAGCATTGTAGCAGATAGCGGAGGTAGATATGTAATGGTGAGTGGCAGGCTGGAGGGAATGGAGGTTGTGTTGGTTAACGTATATGCCCCGAATTGGGACGATGCGGGATTTATGAGGCGGATGTTGGGACGTATACTGGACCTGGAGGTAGGAAACTTGATATTGGGAGGAGATTCCAACACCGTGCTGGACCCAGGGTTAGGTAGATCCAGATCTAAGACCGGAAGAAGGCCGGCAGCGGCCAAGGTGCTCAAGGGGTTTATGGACCAAATGGGGGGAGTGGATCCATGGCGATTTCTTAGACCGAGGGACAGGGAGTTCTCCTTCTTCTCCCATGTTCATAAAGTGTACTCCCGGATAGATTTTTTTGTTTTGGGAAGGTCATTGATCTCGAGGGTGGAAGAAGCTGAGTATTCAGCCATAGCTATTTTGGATCATGCCCCACATTGGGTGGACCTGGAACTAGGAGAGGAGAGGGAGCAGCGAGCACTCTGGCGATTAGATGTGGGATTGTTGGCGGATGAGGGAGTTTGTGGAAGAGTGCGGGGATGTATTGAGAGGTACCTGGAGGCCAATGACGACGGGGAGGTCCAAGTGGGAGTGGTATGGGAAGCACTAAAAGCGGTGGTCAGGGGAGAGCTGATCTCCATCAGGGCCCATAAAGGGAAAACAGAGGCCAAGGAAAGGGAAAGACTACTGTGGGAGATCTTAAGGGTGGACAGGGAATTTGCGGAGACCCCGGAGGAGGGACTGTACAGGGAGAGACGACGACTCCAGACGGAGTTCGACCTTCTGACCACCAGGAGGGCGGAGGTGCTGTGGAGGAAGGCACAGGGGGTGAGGTATGAGTATGGGGAAAAAGCTAGTCGCCTGTTGGCCCATCAGCTGCGAAAGAGGACAGCGGCGAGGGAGATAGGGGGAATTAGAGACGAAAAGGGAGCTACGGTGCGGAGAGCAGGGAAGATAAACGAGGTGTTTAAGACCTTTTACGAAGGACTGTATAGGTCCCAACCCCCGGAGGGAAAAGAGGAGATGCGGCAGTTCCTGGATCAATTGAGGTTCCCGAGGGTGGAGGAGCAGGAGATGGAAGGCCTGGGGGCACCAATTGGGGTGGACGAGGTTATTAAGGGGCTGGGGAATATGCAGGCAGGGAAGGCTCCGGGACCAGATGGGTTCCCGGTGGAATTTTATAGAAAATATGTGGACCTGCTGGCCCCGCTGTTGGTGAGGACTTTTAACGAGGCCAGGAAAGGAGGGACTCTACCCCCGACAATGTCGGAGGCGACGATATCGCTAATTTTGAAGCGGGATAAAGATCCACTGCAGTGCGGGTCCTATAGACCTATCTCACTATTGAATGTGGACGCCAAATTGCTGGCAAAGGTGCTGGCATCGAGGATAGAGGACTGTGTCCCAGGGGTGGTGCACGAAGACCAGACAGGGTTCGTAAAGGGGAGACAACTAAATGTCAACGTGAGACGGCTATTAGGGGCGATAATGATGCCCCCAGTAGAGGGGGAGGCAGAGATAGTGGCGGCAATGGATGCAGAGAAGGCATTTGATAGGGTGGAGTGGGAGTACCTATGGGAGGTGCTAAGGAGGTTCGGGTTCGGGAACGGGTTTATTAGCTGGGGCAAAGTCCTTTATGGGGCCCCAACGGCAAGTGTGGTCACGGGTCGGCAAAGATCGGAGTATTTCCGACTATACAGGGGAACAAGACAGGGATGCCCGCTATCTCCATTACTGTTCGCGTTGGCAATTGAACCACTGGCCATGGCGCTGAGAGACTCCAGGAAATGGAGAGGGGTGATTAGAGGGGGAGAAGAACACCGAGTGTCGCTCTACGCGGATGACCTACTGTTGTATGTGACGGACCCAGTGGGGGGGATGACAGAGGTCATGCAGATATTGAGGGAGTTCGGAGATTTCTCGGGATATAGGCTTAACATGGGGAAGAGTGAACTTTTCGTGATACACCGTGGGGACCAGAGTAGAGGGATAGAAGGCCTGACTCTAAGGAAAGTGGAAAGAAACTTCCGATACTTGGGGATTCAGATCGCCAGGAGCTGGGGAGCCTTGCACAGACTTAATCTGACACGATTGGTAGAACAAATGGAAGAGGACTTCAAGAGGTGGGACATGCAGCCACTGTCATTGGCGGGCAGAGTGCAGGCAATTAAGATGATGGTCCTCCCGAGGTTCCTATTTGTATTCCAATGTCTCCCTATACTAATTACTAAGGCCTTCTTTAAAAAAATAGACAGGAGCATCACGAGCTTCGTGTGGGCAGGGAAAGTCCCGAGGGTAAGGAGGGGGTTCTTACAACGTAGCAGAGACAGAGGGAGACTGGCGCTGCCGAATTTGGGCGACTACTATTGGGCCGCCAATGTGGCGATGATCCGTAAGTGGATGATGGAGGGAGAGGGAGCGGCGTGGAAAGGACTGGAGAGAAAGTCATGTAAAGGGACGAGTCTAGAGGCGCGGGTGACGGCGCCGCTACCACTCTCACCTAAAAAATTTACCACAAACCCAGTGGTGGCGGCAACATTAAATATCTGGGGACAATGGAGGCGACAGAGAGGTGTGCTGGGAGCCCTGGTGGGGTCCCCAATCAGGAACAACCATAGGTTTGCCCCAGGAAGGATGGATGGAGGATTCCAGAGCTGGCACCAGTTGGGAATTAGGAGGATGGGAGATTTATTTATAGTCGGGACGTTTGCGAGCTTGGGAGCGTTGGAGGAACAGTATATCTGCCCCGGGGAAACTTTTTTAGGTATATGCAGGTGAGGGCGTTCACAAGACAACAGGTGAGGGAATTTCCATTGCTCCCGACACAGGGGATCCAGGATAGAATGCTCTCGGGGGTGTGGGTCGGGGAGGGCAAGGTGTCAGAGATATACCGAGAGATGAGAGAAGAGGGGGAGGAGCTGGTGGGCGAACTAAAAGGAAAGTGGGAAGAAGAGCTCGGGGAGGAGATAGAGGAGGGTATGTGGGCTGATGCCCTAAGTAGGGTAAATTCCTCTTCCTCGTGCGCCAGGCTTAGCCTGATTCAATTTAAGGTGCCACATAGAGCACACATAACGGGAGAAAGGTTGAGCAGGTTCTTCGGAGTGGAGGACAAGTGTGGGAGGTGCGGCGGAAGCCCGGCAAACCACACACATATGTTTTGGTTGTGCCCGGCACTGGAGGGGTATTGGAGAGGAGTGACGGGAGTGATTTCGAAGGTGGTGAAGGTCCGGGTCAAACCAGGCTGGGGGTTAGCTTTATTTGGAGTTGCGGATGAGCCGGGAGTGCAGGAGGCGAAAGTGGCCGATGTCGTGGCCTTTGCGTCCCTAGTAGCCCGGCGTAGGATTTTACTCATGTGGAAGGAAGCGAAGCCCCCCGGACTGGAGGCCTGGATAAACGATATGGCGGGGTTCATAAAACTGGAGCAGATGAAGTTTGCGCTGAGAGAATCGGCTCAAGGGTTCACCAGGCGGTGGCAGCCATTCCTCGACTACCTAGAGGAACGCTAGAGGGAAGATAGATGACCAGCAGCAGCAACCCAGGGGGGAGGGGGGAGTGGGGGGGGGGGGGGGGGGAAGTTTTATTTTATGTTAAATGATTAGTTTACCATGTTGGTTAGTTACTTGTTATTAGACTGTGGTTACTATGTTACATGTACTGTTAAATTTTCTTTTTCTTATGTGTGATGTGTAAGGGGAAAAAATTGTGATCGGAAAATTTTCAATAAAATATATATTTTTTTAAAAATGCAGAGGAACTGATGGGATTAAAGGCAGTTAAGTCTCCAGGACCTAATGGACAGCATCCTAGGATACTAATGGAGATGGGAGCAGAGATAGTGGGTGCATTGTTTATGATATTTCAAAATTTCCGGGTTTCTGGAAGGGTCTCGGTGGATTAGAAAAACGCTAATGTAACTTTTCTATTCAAAAAGGGAGAGAGGCAAAAAGTAGGAAACTATCGACCAGTCAGCTTGAGCTCTGGGGTGGGGAAGTTGCCGGAAACAATCACTAAGGACGAGATGACTGAACATTTGGAAAGACAAAGCTCTATCCCCCATTGTCAGCATGGTTTTATGAAGGGTAAGTCATTCCTGACAAACTTGCTTGAGTTCTTTGAGGACATAACTAGCAAGGTGGATAATGGGGAACATGTAGATATGATGTATCTCGACTTCCAGAAGATGTTTGGCAAGGTGCCTCATAAAAGTCTGATCCAGAAGGTGAGATCGCAGGGGATTGGGGATAGAGTACTAGATTGGATTGAGGATTGGCTGATTGACAGGAAGCAGGGGGTGGGGATAAATGGGTCCTTCAGTGGCTGTCGAACAGTAACTATGGGGGTGCCACAGGGGTCAGTTCTCAGACCTCAACTGTTTACAATCTATACAAATTATCTGCAATCAGAGACAGAGTGTAACATAGCAAAATTTGCAGATGATGGTAAAATAGGTGGGAAAGAGGAGATAACGAGTTTACAGACAGATATCGTAAACCAGGAGAATGAGCCAAAATTTGGCAGATGAACTTTAATATGGATAAGTGTGAGGTTATCCATTTTGGCCGAAAAGATAGAAAGGCAAATTCTTATCTGAATGGAAAGCAGATTCAAAATGCATCTGGGCAGAGGGATCTGGGTGTCCTTGTTCATGAATCACAGAAAGTCTGTATGCAGGTACAGCATGTAATTAAAAAGGCAAATGGAATTTTAGAGTTTATTGCAAAAGGACTGGAGTATAAAAGTATTGTGCTCAGTTTTTGTCTCCTTATTTGAGGAAGGATGTGGTGGCATTAGAGACAGTTCAGAGGAGGTTCACCAGATTGATTCGGGCGATGAAAGGAGTGAGTAGAGATTAAACAGTTTGGGCTTTTACTCGCTGGAGTTTAGAAGAATGAAAGGGGATCTGATCAAGGTATATAAAATACAAAGGGGGATTGATAAAGTAAACATGGACCAAATGATCCCACTTGTGGGGCAATCTAGAATGAGAGGTCACAGATACAGGTTGAGAGGCAGTAGATTTAAACATGAGATGAGGAGGAACTACTTCTCGCAGAGCGTGGTGAATTTGTGGAACTCGCTGCCCCACAGTGCAGTAGAGTCTGAATCAGTAAATGGTTTTAAGAAGGAGATAGATATATTTCTGATTTTTAAAATGGGTTAAAGGGGTATGGTGAACCGGTAGGGAGGTGGATTTAAGTCAAGGAAGAGATCAGCCATGATGTGATTGAATGACGGAGCAGGCTTGAAGGGCTGAATTACCTACCTCTACCCCTAATTCCTATGTTTTTATGTTCTTGCACTCCACTGTAATTTCTTGGTAAATTTCTTTCCATACATCCCTTCCACTAATTGGTGGTCCATACACTACAGCAATCAATGTTATTCAACATTTTTTATTTCATTGTCCCTCAGGACTTAATATAATCCACACAGGAGCAATTCAGTCACTGAATTTATATTCTCAGTCATGTTTGGCTTGTACATCCAGTGGGATTCTCCGTCGACCAACGCTGGAATCGGGAAACGCAACTGAGCGGAGAATCGGTTCTGACTCCTTCCAGGTTCCTGCTTGGTCCGTGCCCTACTGGCTGACCTTATATACACTGGGTAATTGAGATAACCTTCCCCTAGCGGGGGGAGCTTGTACTCCACAAGGAGCATGGGAAAACAAGCATTCCCACCCGGTAGGACCCGTGTGGGATATTACATTCCTGCCCCCCAAAGACCGAAAACCCCCTCGACGAGCAATGAGACAGAGAAGGAGGATGACATTGGAGTCTCTTTGGCTTCAGTAAGTCCTCATGGAGTTGATGCTTTGGATCAGTCAGCGCATGCTGTGCCGATAAACGTCATCGGTAGCAGGAATGATGTGGCGGAGATCGTCAGCAGGCGACTAAACTATAGCGTCAGCATCCGAGACCTCTAAGGTCTGTGTCTCGATCTCGGAGTCGGGAGGCACAACATCAGGCTTATCAGCGTCGGGAGAGACCGGAGGCGTCACAGCAGGCTGGCTCAGCAATGGAGCCGGAGGATCCAGGGTAGACTTCTTTCGATGCACTTCATGAGGGAACAGGAACAACCACCGTGAGCGAAGGTGATCCAGGTGTCGCTTCATTAATTGCCCCTGACCTGAACGTGGTGAGAGACTGGTCCCGTTTGACTGATGATAATCCTAGAGAATCAGCGAGCACCGTCGTTGAAGTTACGGACGAACACCGGTGAGGTTCAAAGCGGTGAAGAAGTCAACATTGAACTGGGAAACGCACTTGGAAATCTTGGTTATGATGCACCTTCCCACTGATGTCTGGTAGAATAAAATTCAGCATGTACGAAGTCTACGACCCATCAACATCTCAGCAGGGGCTACCCCAGTTATGCATGTGATGTGTGTCATAATATACACCAGTATATCATGGTGCAGACACACACTGATGGACATACAGTGGGACCAATCAACATGCACAACACCGCAGCCAATCACCAGTGAGAGCACACGCACTATAAAGACAGGGGACATCAGAGTTCCCGCTCATTCGAGTAGCAGCTAGCGCGGAGCACAGAGCTCACAACCTGCAACACACACATTCACCATGTGCTGAGTGCATCAACTGGTTAGGACAAGGCAAAGGTCTTTAGTTAAAGCTGGTATCGTATTTACCCACAGTTCAAGTATGTTTAAATAGTTAACCTTTTAATAAAATAGTGTTGCACTACTTCAAGTGTTGGTGACCTGTATGTGATCCAGAACACCCAACACATCATGATACCAGGTGTGGTGGGACACTAGCACTTCTTAGACCTACCTGCAAGTGATCTGCCTTCCGCCAGCATTCCATCATTCTGCAACATGGACAACATCAGCCCGCAGCCGCCGCTCCGCATCGCCGGCAACCTCGGGGCCAACTGGAAGATTTTCAAACAGCACTTCCAGCTCTTCCTCGAAGCCACGGACAGGGAGGGTGCCTCGGACACCAGAAAGATTGCTGTTCTCCTCTCCACGGCCATGGAACATGCCATCCATATTTTCAACTCTCTCACCTTTGCAGGTGACGAAGACAAGACGAAGTTCAAGACGGTTCTCCTCAAATTTGACACTCACTGCAGAGTAGAGGTGAATGAAAGTTTTGAACGCTACGTGTTCCAGCAGCATTTGCAGGGTAAGGACGAACCTTTCCAATCTTTTTTAATGCACCTCCGCATCCTTGCAGCTGCGGGCCCACCTCCGACTCCATGATATGCGACCAGATTGTTTTCGGTGTTCAGTCGGACCCCCTACGTCAGCAGCTCCTCAAAGTAAAGCAACTCAGTTGGGGCGATGGATAGTTACAAGGTAGCGAGGAAGGATCTAAAGAGAGAGCTAAGACGAGCAAGGAGGGGACATGAGAAGTATTTGGCAGGAAGGATCAAGGAAAACCCAAAAGCTTTCTATAGGTATGTCAGGAATAAGCGAATGACTAGGGAAAGAGTAGGACCAGTCAAGGACAGGGATGGGAAGTTGTGTGTGGAGTCTGAAGAGATAGGCGAGATACTAAATGAATATTTTTCGTCAGTATTCACTCAGGAAAAAGATAATGTTGTGGAGGAGAATGCTGAGCTCCAGGTAAATAGATTAGATGGCATTGAGGTACGTAGGGAAGAGGTGTTGGCAATTCTGGACAGGCTGAAAATAGATAAGTCCCCGGGACCTGATGGGATTTATCCTAGGATTCTCTGGGAGGCCAGGGAAGAGATTTCTGGACAATTGGCTTTGATTTTTATGTCATCATTGGCTACAGGAATAGTGCCAGAGGACTGGAGGATAGCAAATGTGGTCCCTTTGTTCAAAAAGGGGAGCAGAGACAACCCCGGCAACTATAGACCGGTGAGCCTCACGTCTGTAGTGGGTAAAGTCTTGGAGGGGATTATAAGAGACAAGATTTATAATCATCTAGATAGGAATAATATGATCAGGGATAGTCAGCATGGCTTTGTGAAGGGTAGGTCATGCCTCACAAACCTTATCGAGTTCTTTGAGAAGGTGACTGAACAGGTAGACGAGGGTAGAGCAGTTGATGTGGTGTATATGGATTTCAGCAAAGCGTTTGATAAGGTTCCCCACGGTAGGCTATTGCAGAAAATACGGAGGCTGGGGATTGAGGGTGATTTAGAGATATGGATCAGAAATTGGCTAGCTGAAAGAAGACAGAGGGTGGTGGTTGATGGGAAATGTTCAGAATGGAGTTCAGTCACAAGTGGAGTACCACAAGGATCTGTTCTGGGGCCGTTGCTGTTTGTCATTTTTATCAATGTTCTAGAGGAAGGCGCAGAAGGGTGGGTGAGTAAATTTGCAGACGATACTAAAGTCGGTGGTGTTGTCGATAGTGTGGAAGGATGTAGCAGGTTACAGAGGGATATAGATAAGCTGCAGAGCTGGGCTGAGAGGTGGCAAATGGAGTTTAATGTAGAGAAGTGTGAGGTGATTCACTTTGGAAGGAATAACAGGAATGTGGAATATTTGGCTAATGGAAAAGTTCTTGAAAGTGTGGATGAGCAGAGGGATCTAGGTGTCCATGTACATAGATCCCTGAAAGTTGCCACCCAGGTTGATAGGGTGGTGAAGAAGGCCTATGGAGTGTTGGCCTTTATTGGTAGAGGGATTGAGTTCCGGAGTCAGGAGGTCATGTTGCAGCTGTACAGAACTCTGGCACGGCCGCATTTGGAGTATTGCGTACAGTTCTGGTCACCGCATTATAGGAAGGACGTGGAGGCTTTGGAACGGGTGCAGAGGAGATTTACCAGAATGTTGCCTGGTATGGAGGGAAAATCTTATGAGGAAAGGCTGATGGACTTGAGGTTGTTTTCATTAGAGAGAAGAAGGTTAAGAGGAGACTTAATAGAGGCATACAAAATGATCAGAGGGTTAGATAGGGCGGACAGTGAGAGCCTTCTCCCGCGGATGGAAATGGCTAGCACGAGGGGACATAGCCTTAAACTGAGGGGTAATAGATATAGGACAGAGGTCAGAGGTAGGTTCTTTACGCAAAGAGTAGTGAGGCCGTGGAATGCCCTACCTGCTACAGTAGTGAACTCGCCAACATTGAGGGCATTTAAAAGTTTATTGGATAAACATATGGATGATAATGGTATAGTGTAGGTTAGATGGCTTTTGTTTCGGTGCAACATCGTGGGCCGAAGGGCCTGTACTGCGCTGTATTGTTCTATGTTCTATGTTCTATGTTCTATGTTCTAACTCACCCTAGCGACCGTCATCGAGACCTGTCCTACATGAAAATGCCACCAGTCGGTACTCCCATATACAAGCGGCTGAAACGGCGCGGCAAGGTCCCCACGAGGCGGAACGGGTCCAAGTGATTGAACACCTCCAGGGCCTCAGCCTGGATGAGGGCGGCCATTTCGCGCGCTTTTCGCGGACTCCCGCGCTTGTACGCACCAAACGAGGGGACGGCGACATGGAGGAACGTAATGCGCAGGCGCGCACCATGCAGGACCGCACACGCACGCGCGGTGGCGCAGCGAACGTGCTGATGTCACGACGTGCGGCAACTGTGGCTCCACCCATTTAAAACGGCAATGCCCCGCAAAATCTCGACAATGCCTACGTTGTGGAAGACTTGGCCACTATGCTGCCCTCTGTCGAACAGCTCAGCCTTCCAATTCATATCACTTCAGCCAGCCTCGCAGGAATGTTCGGGCAATTCAACCCACGGTCACCGAGTCCGATTCCGACCTCCCACACAGCAGTGACACCGAGGACCCGAAGGCGCCTTTTCGAGTCGGTGTCGTAACAAAAAACAGGCTGTCCCCGAAGCAAAGACACCAGCCGCTGTCGGTATACAGCATCGATCCAGACGATGAGTGGTGTGCCACCCTGATTGTCAACCGGTCTCAAATACGATTCCGCCTGGACACTGGTGCCTCTGCCAATCTCGTGGCGTGGTCTGCTTTCCAAAACCTTCGTGTCAAACCAACCATTCTCCCATCGGCCTGCCAGCTATTGGACTACAATGGCAACATCATTCCTGCTACCGGCTCATGCCAACTTGAAGTGACGCACAAGTCACAAAAAGCCATCCTTCCTTTCGAGATCGTGGGCTCCTCGTAGGACTCTCTGCTTGGCGCACAGGCGTGCAAATTGCTACACCTCGTTCAAAGAGTTCACTCTCTCTCTCCTGATGACACGTCTGCCTTCCAGGATGCTGACTTCAGGGCTTAACTCAACGCCATCATTGACCAGCACCGCAACGTCTCCGAAGGCATGGGCACGCTCCCATATACGTACAAGATCCTACTCAAACAGAACGCCACGCCTGTGGCGCATGCACCTAGCAGAGTCCCAGCACCCCTCAAGGACCGCCTCAAGCAGCAGCTGCAGGATCTCCAAGACCAAGGAGTGATCTCCAGAGTTACGGAACCAACCGACTGGGTCAGTTCCATGGTGTGCGTAAAGAAGCCTTCCGGCGAGCTCCGGATCTGCATTGACCCAAAGGATCTGAATCGCAACATAATGAGGGAGCATCACCCAATCCCCAAGCGCAAAGAGATCACATGCGAGATGGCTCGGACCAAGCTCTTCACCAAACTTGACGCCTCGAAAGGATTCTGGCAAATTCAACTAGACCAATTCAGCTGGAAACTGTGTACCTTTAACACCCCTTTTGGCAGATATTGTGACAACAGGATGTGATTTGGGATCATATCGGCGTCAGAAGTATTCCACAGGATCATGGAACAAATAATGGAAGGCATTGAAGGTGTTCGCGTCTATGTTGACGACATAATCATTTGGTCCACCACCCCGCAGGAGCATATCAGTTGCCTCCAGCGCGTGTTCAAACGCATACGGGAGCAGGGCCTATACCTCAACAGAGCCAAATTCTCCTTCGGCCAAACGGAACTCAAGTTCCTAGGGGACCACATCTCCCAGTTGAGTGTGCGGCCGGATGCGGACAAGGTGGCTGCCATCACAGCCATGAAAAAGCCAGAGGACAAGAAGGCGGTCCTCCGATTTCTGGGCATGGTCAACTTCCTAGGGAAGTTCATCCCTAACCTTGCCTCTCATACCACAGCTCTCAGGAACCTGGTCAGACTTCCAATGGCTTCCTGCCCACGAGAGTGAATGGAGAGAACTTAAAACCAAATTTACCACGGCCCCATATTGGCCTTTTTTGGTCCAGCGAAAGAGACAAAAGTTTTGACCGATGCCAGCCAATCTGGCATTGGGGCAGTGCTCCTGCAACGCAATGAGGCCTCATCGTGGGCCCCTGTTGCATATGCGTCACGCACCATGACCCCCACGGAACAGCGCTACGTGCAGATAGAAAAGGAGTGCCTGGGCCTGTTGACCGGTGTCGTCAAATTTCATGATTATGTGTACGGCCTTCCCCAATTCACCATCGAGACCGACCATCGCCCGCTGGTCAATATAATACAAAAAGACTTGAACGACATAACGCCTCGCCTCCAGCGCATTCTGCTCAAACTCCGGCGATACGACTTTCAGCTCGTATACACCCCGGGCAAAGACCTGATCATAGCTGACGCTCTGTCCAGGGCAGTCAACACCCCGTGTGACCCAGCGGGATTCTTCTGCCAGGTTGACGCCCATATGGCCTTCGTGGCCTCCAATCTACCGGCCACGGATGAACGCCTCGTCCAAATTCGCCGCGAGACTGCGGCTGACCCCCTGCTACAGCGAGTCATGCGCCACCTAACAGACGGGTGGCTCAAGGGCCAATGCCCTCAGTTCTACAACATCAGAGACGATCTGGCGGTAGTCGATGGTGTCCTCCTGAAACTGGACCGCATTGTTATCCCGCACAGCATGCGCCAGCTCGTCTTGGAACAGCTACACAAGGGCCATCTTGGCGTGGAGAAGTGCCGCCGATGGGCCCGAGAGGCAGTGCACTGGCCTGGCATCAATGACGACATCGCCAACACAGTGCTCAACTGCCCCACCTGTCAGCGGTTCCAGCCGGCCCAACCACGTGAGACCCTACAGCCCCATGAGTTGGTCACGTCCCCTTGGTCCAAGGTCGGCATCAACCTGTTCCACGCGCTGGGCAGGGACTATGTCCTGATTGTAGACTATTTTTCAAACTACCCAAAGGTGGTACGTTTACACAACATCACATCGTCTGCAGTCATCCATGCCTGTAAGGACACCTTTGCTCGACACGGCATCCCACTCACTGTGATGTCGGACAGTGGCCCCTGCTTCGCAAGCCAGGAATGGTCCAACTTTGCCAGGAGGTACAACTTTGTGCATGTGACATCCAGTCCCCTGTACCCCCAATCCAATGGCAAAGCAGAGAAGGGCGTCCACATAGTCAAACGGCTCCTCTGCAAGGCTGCCGATGCTGGGTCCGATTTTTACCTCGCCCTGCTGGCCTATCGCTCGGCCCCACTGTCCATCTGGCCTGTCGCCAGTCCAGCTGCTCATGGGTCGCAACCTGAGGACGACGGTGCCGTCCATTCAAGTCCCAGACCTCGACCATGTTCCGGTCCTTCGCCGGATGCAGCTGTCTCGTGCACAGCACAAGGCGGCTCATGACTCCCGTGCAGCTGATCTCCCTGCACTGGCTCCAGATGACAACGTCCGTATCCATCTTCCGGATGGTGGCTGGTCTGCAACCGCTGTGGTTCTTCGGCAGGTGGCTCCCGGCTCGTTCCTGGTTCGTCTACCGGATGGTTCCATTCTGCGCCATAATCGGCGTGCGCTTCGTCTCATTCCGCGCTCGCTACGTAATCCTCCGCAAGTGCCACGCCCTCCTGTTGTCCCTGACCTGGACTATGCAGAGATTCCGGTTAATCCAAAAAATTATAGGCCGGTGAGCCTTATGTCAGTGGTAGGGAAATTATTGGAAAAGATTCTTAGAGATAGATTTACTCATATTTGGACTTATTAGTGATGGACAGCATGGCTTTGTGAGGGGGAGGCCTCACTAATTTGATCGTGTTTTTCAAGGAAATGACAAAGATGATAGATGAGGGAAAGGCAGTAGATGTTGTATACATGTACTTCAGTAAAGCCTTTGACAAGATTTGATTTGATTTAATTTATTGTCACATGTACCGAAGTACAGTGAAAAGTATTTTTCTGCGACCGAGGGAACGTTCACAGTACGTACACAGTAGACAAAAGAATAATCAACAGAGAACATTGACAAATGGTACATCGACAAACAGTGATTGGTTACAGTGCGGAACAAGGGGCCAAACAAAGCAAATATATGTGCAAGATCGGCATAGGGTGTCGTGAATAGTGTTCTTACAGGGAACAGATTAGTCCGAGGGGGAGTCGTTGAGGAGTCTTGTAGCTGTGGGGATGAAACTGTTCCTATGTGCGAGTCTTCAGACTTCTGTACCTTCTGCCTGATGGAAGGGTCTGGAAGAAGGCAATGCCTGGGTGGGAGGGGTCTCTGATAATGCTATCTGCCTTCCAGAGGCAGCAGGAGGTGTATACAGAATCAATCTGGGGTTGGCAAGCTTGCCAGTATCTACCTCATGGTAGACTGGTACAAAAGGTGAAGTCACATGGGAACAGAGGAGAGATGGCAAGTTGGATACAGAACTGGCTTGGGGACAGAAGACAGGTGGCAGCAGTAGAAGGGTGTTTTTCTGAATGGATGGCTATGACTAATGGCATTCCACAGGCATCAGTTCTGGGACCTTTGTTGTTTGTGGTGTATATAAATGATTTGTAAGAAAATGTAGCTGGTCTGATTAGTAAGTTTGCAGACGACACAAAAATTGGTGGAGTTGCGGATAGTGAAGAGGATTATCAGAGGATACAGCAGGATATAAACTTGTTGGAGTCCTAGGCGGAGAAATAGCAGAC
Organism: Scyliorhinus torazame; assembly: GCF_047496885.1. NCBI lineage: Eukaryota > Metazoa > Chordata > Chondrichthyes > Carcharhiniformes > Scyliorhinidae > Scyliorhinus > Scyliorhinus torazame. Next base: position 210,556,084 of record NC_092707.1, read on the forward strand.
GGAGCTTAATCCGGACAAGTGTGAGGTAATGCCCTTTGGAAGGTCCAATGAAAATGAAATGAAAATCGCTTATTGTCACAAGTAGGCTTCAAATGAAGTTACTGCGAAAAGCCCCTAGTCGCCACATTCCGGCGCCTGTTCGGGAAGGCTGTTATGGGCTGTTACAATGCATGTAGGAATTATAGAATAAATGGTTGAACTCTTGCGAGTACTGACAGGCGTGCATGTTCACTGAAAGTGGCAACGCACGTGGATAAGGTGGTCAAGAGGGCATACGGCATGCTGGCCTCCATCGGTGGGGCATTGAATATAAAAATTTGCAAGTCATGTTGCAGCTGCACAGGACCTTAGTTAGGCCTCATTTGGAATATTGTGTACAATTCTGGTCGCCACACTACCAGAAAGATGTGGATGTTTTGGAGAGGGTACAGAAGCGGTTTACTCGGATGTTGCCTGGAGAGCATTAGATATGAGGAGAGGTTAGATAAACTCGGTGATGCACGATCAATTACACAAAGATGAGAGTTTGAAAAATATATATTTATTCAAATTTTCAACGATTTTCAACAAAACGCTCCAACCAGAAGAAAAAAGAAATTTTTTTAAAAATAAAATAAAGTACAAAACAAGCAAAAATTATACATGAAATTTCCAACAAAATCCAATAACCCCCATTTAACAAATAAACCCGCCAGTAAGGAAAACGCCCCACTCTAACCTAAACAAAACAGAAAAACCAAACGCCCCCCCCCCCCCCCCCCCCCCCGCTCCCCCCCTCCCTGCCCCCCCTGGATTGCTGCTGCTGTAGACCTCCACCTAACGTTCCGCAAGAATGTCTAGGAACGGTTGCCACCGCCTGGAGAACCCCTGCACAGACCCACGCAAGGCAAACTTTATCCTCTCCAGCTTAATGAACCCTGCCATATCGTTAATCCAAGCTTCCACGCTTGGGGGCTTCGCATCCCTCCACATTAGTAGAATCCTCCGCCGGGCTACCAGGGCCTCTTTCGGCTCCTGCACTCCCGGCTCGTCTGATACCCCAAATAATGCTATCCCCCAGCTCGGCTTGACCCGGGTGTTCACCACTTTGGACATAGTCCTCGCAAAGCCCCTCCAGAACCCCTCCAGCGCCGGGCACGTCCAGAACATATGGACGTGGTTTGCTGGGCTCCCCGAACATCTCAAACATCTAGCCTCCATCCCAAAAAACCTACTCATCCTCGCCCCTGTCATATGCACCCTCTGGACAACTTTGAACTGTATTAGGCTGAGCCTGGCTCAAGAGGAGGAAGAATTAACCCTACTCAGGGCATCAGCCCACAGATCTTCATCCAGCTCCTCCCCCAGCTCCTCCTCCCACTTACCCTTTAACTCCTCCACCAAGGCCTCCTCCGCCTCCTGCAGTTCCTGATAGATCGGCGAGGCCTTGCCTTCTCCAACCCATACACCCAAAATCACCCTGTCCTGAATCCTTCATGCTGGGAGCAGCGGAAATTCCCTCACCTGCCGTCTCACAAACACCCTCACTTGCATGAACCTAAAAGCAGTCCCGGGAGATAACCCAAACTTCTCCTCTAGCGCCCCTAGGCTCGCAAAAGTCCCATCGATGAATAGGTCCCCCATTCTTTTAATCCCTGCCCGATGCCAGCTCAGAAACCCCCCATCCATCCTACCCGGAACGAACCTGTGGTTCTCTCGTATCGGGGACCAGACCGAGGCTCCCACCTCGCCCCCATGTCGCCTCCACTGCCCCCAGATCTTCAGAGTCGCTGCCACCATCGGACTCGTGGCGTACCTTGTCGGTGGAAGCGGCAACGGTGCCGTCACCAGCGCCCCCAGACTCATACCCACACAAGACGCCACCTCTAGCCTCTTCCACGACACCCCCTCTCCCTCCATTACCCACTTATGGATCATCGCCACATTAGCTGCCCAATAATAGCCACATAGATTCGGCAGCGCCAGCCCCCGCCTGTCCCTGCTATGCTCCAAAAACACCCTCTTCACCCTCGGCGTCTTATTTGCCCATACGAGTCCCATAATACTCTTTCTTACCCATTTAAAAAAAGCCTTGGGGATTAGGTTGGGCAGGCACTGGAACACAAACAGGAACCTCGGGAGGACCATCATCTTGACCGACTGCACCCTACCCGCCAGGGAGAGTGGCAGCATATCCCATCTCTTGATGTCCTCGTCCATCTGTTCCACCAACCGTGTCAAATTGAGCTTGTGCAGGGCCCCCCAGCTCCTAGCTACCTGGATCCCCAGGTATCGGAAGCTCCTTTCCGCCCTCTTCAGCGGTAGCTCGTCTATCCCCTTTCCCTGGTCTCCTGAATGCACCACAAAGAGCTCACTCTTCCCCACATTGAGCTTATAGCCCGAGAAGTCCCCAAACTCCATAAGGATCCACATACCCTCCGCCATCCCCTCCACTGGGTCTGCAACATATAACAACAGGTCATCAGCATATAACGACACCCGGTGTTCCTCCCCACCCCGGACCAATCCCCTCCAGTTCCTAGACTCCCTCAGTGCCATGGCCAGCAGCTCAATTGCCAGTGCAAACAACAAAGGGGATAAGGGACACCCCTGCCTTGTCCCGCGCTACAACCTAAAGTACTCCGACCTCCATCGGTTCGTAGCCACACTCGCCACTGGGGCCCTATATAACAGCCGGACCCATCTTATGAACCCTTCCTCGAACCCAAACCTCCCAAGCACTTCCCAGAGATACACCCACTCCACCCGATCAAAGGCCTTCTCCGGGTCCATAGCCGCCACTACCTCTGCTTCCCCCTCCACCGAGGGCATCATGATCACATTTAAGAGCCTCTGCACATTCGTGTTTAACTGCTGCCCCTCACAAACCCCGTCTGGTCCTCAGGGATCACCCCGGGACACAGTCCTCAATCCTCGTAGCCAGAACCTTCGCCAACAACTTAGTGTCTACATTGAGGAGCAAAATCGGCCGATACGATCCACATTGCAATGGATCCTTATCCCGCTTCAAAATCAACGAGATCAGCACCCGGGACATTGTCAGGGCAGGGTCCCCTCCTCCCTTGCCTCATTAAAAGTTTTCACCAGCAACGGGCCCAGCAGGTCCACATACTTTCTGTAAAATTCAACCGGGAACCCGTCCGGTCCCGGGGCCTTCCCCGCCTGCATGCTCCCCAATCCTTTAACCAGCTCCTCCAGCCCAATCAGCGCCCCCAAACCAGCCACCTGCTCCTCCTTCACCTCGGGGACCTCAGATGGTCCAAGAATCGCTGCATCCCCCTCCCCCCCCCCCTCCGGGGGCTCAGACCTAAACAGATCCCCATAGAAGTCCCTAAATACCTTGTTTATTCTCACCGCACTCCACACCGTATTCCCCCCTCTATCCTTAACTCCACCAATCTCCCTCGCTGCCTCCCTCTTACGAAGCTGATGTGCCAGCATCTGGCTCGCCTTCTCCCCATACTCATATACCGCACCCTGCATTTTCCTCCACTGTGCCTCTGCATTTCCCGTGGTCAATAGATCAAATTCCATTTTGGGGTTTTCTTCGCTCCCTAAGCAGCCCCTCCTCGGGGGCCCCTGCATAGCACCTGTCCACCCTTAATATCTCCCCCACCAATCTTTCCCTCTCCCTCCTCTCTCTCCTCTCCCTATGGGCCTCAATGGAAATGAGCCCTCCCCTAACCACCGCCTTCAGAGCCTCCCAGACTACCCCCACCTGCACCTCCCCATTGTCGTTGGCCTCCATGTATCTTTGAATACACCCCCGGATCCACCCGCACACCTCCTCATCTGCCAACAGTCCCACATCGAGGCGCCACAACGGGCGTTGGTCCCTCTCCTCCCCCAACTCCAGCTCCACCCAATGCGGGGCGTGGTCCGAGATGGCTATAGCCGAATATTCCGTTCCCTCCACTTTCGGGATTAGTGCCCTACTCATTATAAAGAAATCTATCCGGGAATAGGCTTTATGGACGTGGGAGAAAAAAGAAAATTCTCTGGCACCGGCCTGGCAAACCTCCACGGATCCACTCCCCCCAACCTGGTCCATAAACCCACTGAGCACCTTGGCCGCAGCCGGCCTCTTACCCGTCCTGGACCTGGAACGGTCCAGTGCTGGGTCCAGCACCGTGTTGAAGTCCCCCCCCCCCCTATTATCAAGCTCCCTGCCTCCAGATCCAGGATCCGACCCAACATATGTTTCATAAATCCAGCATCATCCCAATTCGGGGCATACACGTTCACCAGTACAACCTACCATTCACCATCACGCATCGACCTCCATTATCCGTCACAATATTCATTGCCTCAAACGACACCCGCTTCCCCACCAGTATCGCACACCCTCTATTCTTCGCATCCAGCCCCGAGTGAAAGACCTGCCCTACCCATCCCTTTCTCAGCCTGACCTGATCTGCCACCTTCAAGTGTGTCTCCTGGAGCATGACCACGTCTGCCTTCAGTCCCTTTAAGTGCACGAACACCCGGGCCCTCTTGACCGGCCCATTCAGGTCCCTTACATTCCATGCTATCAGCTGGATCAGGGCGCTAATCGACCCCCCCCCCCCCCCCCCCCCCCCCCCCCGCCGACTAGCCATCCCCTTTTTTAGGCCAGCCACATGCCCGCACCACCCGCACCCTCCAGTCCCCCAGGCGGCGGACCCCCACCCTGACTCCCTCTTCCACCTCCAGCTCCCCTTTGGCCAATACAGCAGCAACCCAGTTTCCCCGCCACCACCCCCCCTCCCCCCCACCCACCCCCCTCCCTAGCCAGATCACCGTCCAGCCATTTTGTTCCCCCATTACACTCCCATAAGTCAGCTGGTTCCTGCTGACCCCGGCCACTCCTGCCATTCCAACGACCCGCCAGTGTGGGAAACCCCCCACCTCCCTCTGTTGATCAATGTGCGCTCTCCTCCAGTGCCCTTCCCCCCAGGCCCCGCCCCTCCCTTAGCACGGGAAAAAGTCTGCGCTATCCATCCGAGTCGGCCCCGCCCCCTATGGCGCAGCTCCTTTTTCTGCGACCTCGCCCCAGCTCCCCAATCCCGGGCTTCCAACCCCCCCCCCCTTCATCAGCGGGGACCTGCCCCTACAGTACCGGCGCCCACACTCTCACACAGCCCCCACATCATATCCACTCACCCCTTCCCATTTCCCCTCTTCCCAACCTGAAACCAGAAGAAGAACACCCCCAAAATACAGTAAACACCCCCCCACAACAAACCCTCAGTTCGAGTCCAGCTTTTCAGTCTGAATAAAGGTCCACGCCTCATCTGGCGTCTCAAAATAGTGGTGACGGTCCTGAAACGGGACCCACAATCGTGCTGGCTGCAGCATTCCAAACTTCACCCCCTGCCGATGGGGAACCGCCTTGTCCCGATTAAAACCAGCCCTCTTCCTGGTCACCTCTGCACTCCAGTCCTGGTAGACACGGATCTCCGTATTCTCCCACCTACTGCTCCGTTCTTTCTTCGCCCATCTCAGGACGCACTCTGGCCATAAAGTGGTGGAACCTCACCACTACAGCCCTTGGTGGCTCGTTGGCTTTAGGCCTCCTTGCCAGGACTGGATGAGCCCCATCCAGCTCCAGGGGCCTCGGGAAAGCTCCCGCGCCCATTAGCGTATTGAGCATTGTAACTACATATGCCCCAGTGTCGGACCCCTCCACTCCTTCAGGGAGACCCAGAATCCGAAGATTCTTCCTCCTTGATCTGTTCTCCAGGTCCTCAAACTTCTCCTGCGACTTCTTGTGTAGCGCCTCGTGCGCCTCCACCTTCACCACCAGGCCCAAAATCTCGTCCTCGTTCTCTGAGGCCTTCTGCCGCACCTCTCGAATCGCCGCCCCTCGGGCCTTCTGGGTCTCCACCAGCCATTCGACCGACGCCTTCATTGGCGCCAGCATTTCTGCTCTCAGCAAAGCAGTTTTTGAGGAACTCTTGCTGCCCCCACGACCACTGCGCCCACGCTGCTTGATCTCCACCCGCCGCCATCTTGCTTTACCTCCCCTGCTCTCTTCGCTGCTCCAAAACCAGTTTTTTGATCTCTCCACTCCTGATCCACTCCATACAGTACTGGGGGAACCTTACTATCACCTTCCCACACTGGAAACCGTCGTACAAGTGCCACTGGGGGTCCTCAAAAGGGCCCAAATGTCCGTTCTTGGCGGGAGTTGACGAATGTGCAACCTACCTAGGCATAGCCGCAACCGGAAGTCCCACAAAGACGAGAGTTGAATGCAACTGAGGCTTTATAACACTAAGATGTGTGGCCTCCTACAGCAGCTGGTGAAATGGCTACTGTATGGGGAGCACGCATATTTATACTCCGCCTACTGGGCGGAGCCAGCAGGCAGGGAACTACCCCCGTACCTGTAGTACAGGGCCTTACCACAAATCACCTAATATATACATCAGTGCTGACTAGCACATTCACCCCCTGTTAAAATTGAGTCCGGCGGGGGTGGCGGAGAACTATATACAAGTACATGTTTTAACTACAGAGAAAAAATGGAGTCCCGATCAAGTTACAGGTTCAGTCGGTCCGGAGCCTTGATCTGCCGTTGGGAGCGCCGCAGTGGTGGCGGCGATTCCGGTGTCGGTCTGGTCCTCAGTGACTCCGGGAGCGTGCCAAAATCCTCATCATCCTCGGGAATGGGCAGGAGAAGGACATATTGTCCTTGGGCAGGGGCTGCGATGGGGTATGCCGAGGAAGGGGAGGGTGGTGCTGGGTCGGAGGTGTGTGTGTGTGGAACCAGCTGGAGCCAGGTCCCTGAGGGAGACAGTATCTTGGCGGCCGTCGGGGTACACTACGTAGGCGTACTGCGGGTTGACGTGGAGTAGCTGTACCCTTTCACCCAACCGGGTCCGCCTTGTGGAGTCGTACATGCTTACGACTGCAAGCCAAGTCGGGAGCGATACCCCGGAGGTGGACTTCCTGGGGAAGGCAAAGAGATGTTCATGGGGTGTGTCATTAGTCGCTGTGCATAGGAGCGACCGAATGGAGTGCAGTGCGTCGGGGAGGACCTCCTGCCAGCGGGAGACCGGGAGATGTCTGGACCGCAAGGCCAGCTGATCGGCACTCCAGACCGTCCCATTCTCCCTCTCCACCTGCCCGTTTCCCCGGGGGTTATAGCTGGTCGTCATGCTCGAGGCGATACCCTTGTTGAGCAGGAACTGACGCAGCTCATCGCTCATGAATGAGGATCCCCTGTCGCCATGGACGTAGGCTGGGAAACCGAACAGAGTGAAGGTGGTGTTGAGGGCTTTGATGATGGTGGCAGACGTCATATCGGGGCATGGGATGGCGAAGGGGAATCTGGAGTACTCATCGACCACACTGAGGAAGTACGTGTTACGGTCGGTGGAGGGGAGGGGCCCTTTGAAGTCCACGCTGAGGCCTTCAAAGGGGCGGGAGGCCTTCACCAGGCACGCACGGTCTGGCCGGTAGAAGTGCGGTTTGCACTCCGCACAGACCTGGCAGTCTCTGGTGATTGCCCTGACTTCCTCGACGGAGTAGGGCAGATTGCGGGCCTTGATGAAGTGGTACAAACGTGTGACTCCCGGATGACAAAGGTTGTCGTGCAGAGTCCGGAGTCGGTCCACCTGTGCGCTGGCACATGTACCTCGGAATAGGGCATCGGGGGACTTATTGAGCTTACCGGGGCGATACAAAATCTCGTAGTTGTAGGTGGAGAGCTCGATCCTCCACCTCAAAATTTTATCGTTTTTGATCTTGCCCCGCTGTGTGTTGATAAACATGAAAGCTACCGACCGCTGGTCAGTGAGGAGAGTGAATCTCCTGCCAGCCAGGTAATGCCTACAATGCCGCACAGCTTCAACGATGGCTTGGGCCTCTTTTTCGACAGAGGAATGCCGAATTTCGGAGGCATGAAGGGTTCGTGAAAAGAATGCCATGGGCCTGCCTCCTGGTTGAGGGTGGCGGCCAGAGCGACGTCTGATGCATCGCTCTCGAATTGGAAGGGGAGCGTCTCGTCGACTGCATGCATCGCGGTCTTGGCGATGTCAGCCTTAATACGGTTGAAGGACTGGTGAGCCTCAGCCGTTAGGGGAAAAAGAGTGGATTGGATGAGTGGGCGGGCCTTGTCCGCATAATTTGGGACCCACTGGGCGGAGTAAGAAAAGAACCCCAGGTAACGTTTGAGGGCCTTGGGGCAGTGGGGGAGGGGGAGTTCCATGAGGGGGCACATGCGGTCGGGATCGGACCCCAGAACTCCGTTCTGGACCACATAGCCGAGGATGGCTAAGCGGTTCATGCTGAACACGCACATCTCCTTGTTGTAAGTGAGGTTGAGGAGAGTGGCGGTGCGGAGAAATTTGGCAAGGTTGGTGTCATGGTCCTGCTTATCGTGGCCGCAGATGGTGACATTGTCTAGGTATGGGAAAGTGGCCCGCAGTCCGTACCGGTCGACCATTCGGTCCATTTCCCGTTGGAAAACCGAGACCCCGTTGGTGACGCCGAAAGGAACCCTAAGGAAATGGTAAAGGCGGCCATCTGCCTTGAAGGCAGTGTATGGGCGGTCCGCCTTACGGATGGGGAGCTGGTGGTAGGCGGATTTAAGGTCCACAGTTGAGAAGACCCGATACTGTGCAATCTGATTGACCATATCAGATATGCGTGGGAGGGGGTACGTGTCGAGCTGCGTGTACCGATTGATGGTCTGACTATAGTCCACGACCATTCTGTGTTTCTCCCCAGTTTTCACAACTACCACTTGGGCTCTCCAGGGGCTGTTGCTGGCCTCGATGATGCCTTTCCGAAGCCGCCGCTGGACTTCAAACCTGATGAAGGTCCTGTCCTGGGCGCTGTACCGTCTGCTCCTGGTGCCGACGGGTTTGCAATCTGGAGTTAAGTTTGCAAATAGGGAAGGTGGGTCGACCTTTAGGGTCGCAAGGCCGCACACAGTAAGGGGTGGTAGGGGCCCGCCGAATTTCAGTGTTAGACTCTGGAGGTTGCACTGGAAGTCCAGGCTGAGTAGTACGGCAGCGCAGAGGTTGGGGAGGATGTAGAGGCGGAAGCCGGTAAACTCCACGCCCTGGTTAGTGAGAGAGGCTGTGCAGTACCCCTGGATCGCCACGGAGTGGGACCCGGAGGCCAGGGAGATTCTCTGATTAGCGGGGTGTACCGCGAGGGAGCAGCGCCTTACCTATCGGGATGAATGAAGCTCTCGGTGCTCCCGGAGTCCAGCAGGCAGGAGATCTCGTGCCCATCGATTTTCACGTTTGTAGAGGCGGTTGCTAGGTTATGTGGGCGAGACTGGTCAATCGTGAATGAGGCGAGACGCGGCTGATCGTCGATGGTGGCAGACAATGGGGTGCCCGGGGGGCATATGTCCTGGTAAGATGGCGGTGCCCACGGGCCGCACGTGCCGTGGGGGAGACAAACTACTTGACGAACTTGATGTTCCTGGGGAGGACAAGATGGCGGCGCTTGATGTTCCTGGGGAGGACAAGATGGCGGCGCCCACGGGCCGCACATGGTGGGGGTTGAACAAGATGGCGGGGCCCACGGGCCGCCCATGGTCCGAGGAGGGGAAGATGGCGGTGCCCACTGGCCGTAGTCGGAACACCCCCAAGAAGGGGTCGGAACAATAGCGGCGACTGAACAGGCCTGGCACACCGCCGCCAAGTGCCGCTTCTTGCCGCAAGCCTTGCAAAGGGCGCTTCGGGCTGGGCAGCGTTGTCGGGGGTGTTTTGGCTGCCCACAGAAGTAACATTTGGGGCCCCCGGGGTTGGTTGGCTGACGCGCGGCACAGGCATGGGGTTGGCTGAGTGGGGTCCCTGATGGGGCGGCCGTCTGTGAAGTCCACAATGCGTAGGAAGGGTGGGCCGGGCGGCCGGGGGTGTAGGCCTGGATGTTGCGCAAAGCCACCGTCAGCGAGAGCGCAAGCCTTTTGGTTGCCGCGAGATCGAGCGTGTCCCCTTCTAAAAGGCGTTGGCGGATGTAATTTGACCCTATCCCCGTAACAAAAGCGTGTCTCAGAAGCAAGTTTGAGTGTTCCGTGTCCGTGACGGCCTGACAGTCACAGTCTCTGACTAGGGGAATTAGAGCACGGCAGATGTCTTCTACTGACTCACCAGGGAGTTGACTGCGCGTGGAGAGGATGTGTCTGGCGTAAAGCGTGTTAGTCCGCTGAGCGTAGTTTTCTTTCAGTAGCGCCATGGCTTCGTTGTAGTTCAGCGCGTCCTGGATAAGTGGAAAGACGCTGGAGTTCAGCCACGTGTAGAGGATCTGAATCTTCTGAGCTTCCGGAATTGGGTCTGGTGCAGACCTGATGTAAGATTCGAAACAGACTAGCCAATGTTCAAAGTCCTTTTTGGCGTTTCCTGATTGCGGATCCAGCTGCAGGCGATCCGGCTTGATGCAGAGGTCCATCTTCTGAAAATGTTAGTGTAATAAATTGATGCACGATCAATTACACAAAGATGAGAGTTGAATGCAACTGTAGAGGGGACTTTAGTTGGTGGATTAGTTGTCTTAATACCCTGTATTCATTTTAACCAGATGCTTGATGAGATTTCATGGAAATAGCCACATGGCAAAGCATGATGGATATATTAGCCTTATTTCAGTCAAGAAGTTCTGTATGTAATAGGCAGAAGGTCAGACCATGTAAACAAGTGCACAGCTGCACATTGTTGCTGGCAGCAGACAATTATTATTTTCCTTCTACTAGGAATTGAAGGCCTGTTGTTTAACCCTGCTCGCTTTTCTGTCTCTGAGCTTATCCAAGGAATGCCTCGTTTTTCTAAATATTGCTTATTGTACCATATAAATTACTGCCTTACCTTTTGTAAAGTGGGGACAATTAGAAGGACTGTAGTCACTCTAACTCCCTCCATGAAATTTATGTACCAATAAAGGACCTTTGGCGAAAACCCAAAGTGCTGGTATATTTTTCCTCAACAGCAACTGAGGCTTTATTACACTAAGATGTGTGGCCTCCTACAGCAGCTGGCGAAATGGCTGCTGTATGGGGAGCACACATATTTATACTCCGCCTACTGGGCAGAGCCAGGAGGCAGGGAACTACCCCAGTTCCTGTAGTACAGGGCCTTACCACAAATCACCTAATATATACATCAGTGGTGACTACCACACTCGGTCTGTTCTCACTGGAATGACGGAGGTTGAGAGGCGACCTGACAGAGGTCTACAAGATTATGAGTGCCGTGTACAGAGTGGATACTCAGATGCTCTTTCCGAGGGTCGGAGAGTCAAGTACTAGGGGACATAGTTTTTAAGTGAGCGGGGAAAAGTTTAGAACAGATGTGCGAGGCAAGGTTTTTACACAGAGAGTGGTAAATATATGGAACACGCTGCCTGGGGAGCTGGTGGGAGCAGGTATGATAGCGACATTTAAGGGACATCTGGACAGAAAAATGAATAGAGTGGGAATGGAAGGATACGGACTCCGTAAGTGCATACGGTTTTAGTTTAGGCAGGTACCATAGTCGCCGCAGGCTTGGAGGGCTGAAGGGCCTCTTTCTGTGCTGTATTCTTCTTTGTTCTTTGTTCTTTCTTTTTTGACTGGCGGACATAAACCACCAGAGTGAGGGTGGACCCCACGATATTCAGTTGTTCCCCTGTATAAGTGGCCAAACAAGCCTCCGTGTCAGTGAAAGACAAAGTAAGCACTCCTTGTTTGTTCAGATCTGTGGTGAATATATTCACCTAATGCATGCATGATACTGTAACCTATGACCTATGACCTGGAAGTGGTGATACAAGCTGCTTCCAGGTACTGTACTGTAACCCCGATGGGCTCCGTCCTCACCGGGGCCATATATAGACCGGCCGCCTGTGTGCGGCATTCATCTGTACACCCGACTCTGGCTAGGCAAGTTCATGACCAATAAAGCCTAATGTTCAGTCACTCTCTCTGCTTCTCGGTGAACTGAAGGTATACCAAGATCAAAAGAGCTCTGCGTCACCAGAGATACGGCTGATCCTATCCAGCTCTATTTGGAGCATATGACCAGTCACTTGTATGGGCACGCGAATAGGTGTCGAGTGGGGTTCTGCTAAACAGTTCAGCTGCATCTCAGCCTCATCCTCAGACTCTTCTGGGTTATTCTGGTGCAAGGCCTGGCCTTGGGGATGTCGCCAACCTCGACTGGGGAGCCTGAAGCACTGGCCTTCCTGCTGCCAGCAGGCACGCCTTGACTGGCGTCCACATGTAGCAGATGGACCAAAAATGCTTTCAGCCAAGTCCTGGGGTGTCACATGTCTTGGCGGCCGGCTGTCCGGCCAGAAGCCAGAGTCGCAATGGTGTTCGGCCCAGGCCGCAGGGGTACCACGAGAGGGATGATGCCCCAAAACATTCACCTCCACCGCTTGTATCTCCTGGACGTTGCTTTCTGCGCTTTCTAGGGACAGGGAGATCTGTAGTGCCTGCTGAAAAGTTAGGGAGACTTACCAGTGGGCCTTTCCGCCCTATTAAACCCATATCTTTATCATTGGGATTGGGTTAAAACGCTGTGCCACAAGTGTCACAAAGGGTCGACTGTGTATCCGGCATCGCCTGGTACGTGAGACTCCGGATCACCCTGAATGTGCACAGTCCACAGGCCGTCAGCAACATGCCCGTCTGGCGCTCGTTCTCCGTGATACTGTTGGCCCGGAAGAAATAAAACATTCGTTATTACCAAGGGTATTGGTTCCAGCCTTCAACACCGGTGTCAAATGTATCTAACCCCCCCCCCCCCCCAGAGGCATGACGAGTCAAAGAAATTTAAACCTGGGTCCAGGAACTGGGCAGGCGGCTCAGCTGAGTAGGTCACAGCTCCGCCAGCAAGCCAGTCCCATCCTCGTCACCAGTTTGAGAAGGGCACGGGGAGTCCACACCGAGTAAAAATAAGAACAAAGTTTTATTTATAAACAATATATATACCCTTCCCAGTTGACCCCGACCGGGTTTCTGCTTGGTTTCTGCCTTACTGGTCGACCTTACATTCACTGGGTAATGGAGATACCCCGCCCCTAGTGGGGAACATCATACTCCACAAGGAGCACGGGGAAGACAAGCATTCCTACCCCATAGAAAGCATGTGGGATATTACAGTGCAGTATTACCCTGGAATGAGAGAAAGAGAAAGAGCCACTCTCTTGTTTAGAACTGAGAACACTGGAGCTGGAAATAAAGGACACACAATCTGTTACGGTCAGAATTCAGTCTTTGTAAATGAGACAACTTGGGTAGCCCCTGAATTGAAAGGCTGTATCTGCAAAGGCCACATCATCGTCTCCCCGACGATGTAACTGTACACACAGCACCAACATGTGGTTTCACCTGGAATCTCAGAAAACCAAACTGTACCATGATGGCCACTAGAGGGAGTGAGTTTCCTCTAATTCAGCCCAGGGAGGAAATGGAGAGTACGTGACTCAGTATGTGACTCAGAACTGCCCATCAACTCAGCAACTGACCACCAGCACTGATAGGAGCAGGACTATTACTCAGAGTGTGCAATCAACTGATAAACAACACTGTAAGGGTAATGTGAAGGAATGCCAACCTGGATAATTTTTTATTTATTATAATAATTATTAGTTGATGGATGTGGGTTTCACTGGCTAGGACAGCATTTATTGCCCATTCTAATTGCCCTTGAGAAGGTGGTGTTGAGCTGCCTTCCTGAAATGATGCTGTCCATGTGGTGTACCATCCACTGTGCTAGGAAGGAGATTCTAGGCTTTTGACCCAGCGACAGTGAAGGAACAATTAAATATTTCCCAGTCAGGATGATGAGTGGCTTGGAGGAGAACCTTCAGGTGGTGATGTTCCCATGATCTTTTGTCCATCTAGATGGTAGAGGCCAAAGCTCTGGAAGGTGCTGTTTAAGGAGCCATATAGTTGGCATTCATTGCTGCCACTGTGTATCGGTGATTGAAGGAGTTAATATTTGTGGATGGGCTGCCTATCAAGTGGGCTACTTTGTCCTGGAGGGTGTTGAGCATTTTGAGTGCTGTTGGAGCTGCACTCATCCAGGTAAGTGGAGAGTATTCCATTACACTCCTGACTTGTGCCCTATATATGCTGGACAGGCTTTGCCACTTGTCAGCCTAAGCCTGGATATTGTGCAGCTCTGGCTGCATTTGGAAATGGACTGTTCCAGTATCTGAGGCGTCACCAATGATTCTGAACATTGTGCAATTCTCAGTGAACATCCCCACTTCTGACCTTATGCTGGAAGGAAGGTTATTGATGAAGCAGCTGAAGAAAGTTGGGCCGAGGACACTACCCTGAGGAATTACTGCAGTGATGTCCTGGAGCTGAGATTATTGATCTCCAACCACCACAACCATCTTCTTTTGTGCCAGATATGACTCCAACCAGCGGAGAGTTTTCCCCCTGATTCCCATTGCCTCCAGTTTTGTTCAGGCTCCTTGATGCCGCACTCGGTCAAATGCTGCCTTATGTCAAGGACAGTCACTCTCACCTCACCTCTGGCATTCAGCTCTTTTGTCCATCTTTGAACCAAGGCTGTAATGAGGTCAGGAGCTGAGTGACCCTGGCAGAACGCAAACTTAACATCAGCGAGCAGGTTATGGCTAAGCAAATGCCGCGTGATAGCACTGTTGATGATCCCCTCCATCACTTTGCTGATGATGGAGAGTACATTGATAGGGCAGTAATTGGCTGAGTTGGATTTGTCCTGCTTTTTGTGTACAGGATGTGCCTGGGCAATTTTCCACATTGCCAGGCAGATGCCAGTCTTGTAGCTGTTCTGGAACAGCTTTGCTAGGGGCGCATCAAGTTCTGGAGCAGACGTCTTCATACTATTGCTGGAATATTGTCAGGACATCACACCCACCCCATGGATTGTAGCAGACTGGTTCGTCAGTCTAAGTAGCTATAGAAGGATTAACAGTAGCGTCGAATCCAAGTAGGAGAATTGTTAATAGTTTAATAAATGTGTTAAAGCTATCTCCAAGTCTGAACCTTCCTTTGTCAGAGTGCACATCAAGGAAACAGCTTATGCTATGACCAGGGCGTAGAATTCAGCGGCTTCCGCCTCTACGTCCTCCCTAACCTCTGCGCTGCACTAATCCTCGGCCTGGACTTCCAGTGCAACCTCCAGAGCCTAACTCTGAAATTCGGCGGGTCCTTACCACCCCTTACCGTGTGCGGCCTCGCGACCCTAAAGGTCGACCCACCTTCCCTCTTTGCCAATCTAACTCCAAATTGCAAACCCGTCGCCACCAGGAGCAGACGGTACAGCACCCAGGACAAGACCTTCATCAGGTCAGAAGTCCAGCGGCTGCTTCAGGAAGGCATCATCGAGGCCAGCAACAGCCCCTGGAGAGCTCAAGTGGTAGTAGTTAAAACTGGGGATAAACACCGAATGGTCATGGACTACAGACAGACCATCAACCGGTACACACAGCTCGACGCTTACCCCCTCCCACGCATATCTGACATGGTTAACCAGATTGCGCAGTACCGGGTCTTCTCAACGGTAGACCTGAAATCCGCCTACCACCAGCTCCCCATCTGTAAATCGGACCGTCCATACACCGCCTTCGAGGCAGACGGTCACCTATACCACGTCCTTAGGGTCCCCTTCGGCGTCACAAACGGCGTCTCGGTTTTCCAAAGGGAGATGGACCGAATGGTCGACCGGTACGGGTTGCGGGCCACCTTTCCATACCTAGACAACGTCACCATCTGCGGCCATGATCAGCAGGACCAAGATGCCAACCTTGCTAATTTTCTCCACACTGCTGCTCTCCTAAACCTCACTTACAACAAGGAGAAGTGCGTGTTCAGCACGAACCGCTTAGCCATCCTCGGCTATGTGGTCCAGAATGGAGTTCTGGGGCCCGATCCCGACCGCATGCGCCCCCTCATGAAGCTCCCCCTCCCCCACTGCCCCAAGGCCCACAAACGCTGCCTGGAGTTCTTTTCGTACTACGCTCAGTGGGTCCCAAACTATGCGGACAAGGCCCGCCCACTCATACAGTCCACCCAGTTTCCCCTGACGGCCGAGTCCCAACAGGCCTTCACCTGGATCAGAGCTGATATTGCTAAGGCCACAATGCACGCTGTAGATGAGACACTGCCCTTCCAAGTAGAAAGCGACGCATCAGACGTCGCCCTTGCCACCACCCTCAACCAGGCAGGCAGGCCCGTGGCATTCTTTTCCCGCATCCTCCATGCCTCTGAAATTCGGCACTCATCCGTCGAAAAGGAGGCCCAAGCTATCGTTGAAGCTGTGCGACATTGGAGGCATTACCTGGTCGGCAGGAGATTCACTGTCCTCACTGACCAACGGTCAGTAGCTTACATTTTCAACAACTCACAGCGGGGCAAGATCAAAAATTATAAAATCTTGCGGTGGAGAATCGAGCTCTCCACCTATAATTACGAGATTATGTATCGCCCCGGCAAACTCAACGAGCCCCCAGGCGCCCTATCCCGAGGTACATGTGCCAGCGCACAGGTAGACCGACTCCGGACCCTGCACGGCAGCCTTTGTCACCCGGGAGTCACTCGGTTGTACCACTACATTAAGGCACAAAATCTGCCCTACTCCGTCGAGGAAGTAAGGACAATCACCAGGGACTGCCAGGTCTGTGCGGAGTGCATGCCGCACTTCTACCGGCCGGACCGCGCGCGCCTGGTGAAGGCCTCCCGCCTCTTTGAACGCCCCAGCGTGGACTTTCTGGGGAAGGCAAAAAGACATTCATGGGCTGTATTGTTAGTGGCCGTGCACAGTAATGAGCGAATGGAGTGGAGTGCATCAGGACTCCCCTCCACTGACCATCACACATATTTTCTCAGTGTGATCGCCGAATACTCCAGATTCCCCTTCGCCATCCCTTGCCCCGACATGACGTCTGCCACCATCATTAAAGCCCTCAGCACCATCTTCACTCTGTTCGGTTTCCCCGCCTACATCCACAGTGACAGGGAATCCTCATTCATGAGCGATGAGCTGCGCCAGTTCCTGCTCAGCAGGGGTATCGCCTCCAGCAGAACGACAAGCTACAACCCCCGGGGAAACGGACAGGTAGAAAGGGAGAATGGGACGGTATGGAGGGCCGTCCAGCTGGCCCTACGGCCCAGGAACCTCCCGCCCTCCCGCTGGCAGGATGCCCTCCCTGATGCACTCCACTCCATTCGCTCATTACTGTGCACGGCCACTAACAATATACCCCATGAACGTCTTTTTGCCTTCCCCAGGAAGTCCACATCGGGATGTCGCTCCCGACTTGGCTCGCAGCTCCGGGAACCAAACTTCTCCGTAAGCACGTCCGACTCCACAAGGCGGACCCGTTGGTGGAGAGGGGTGCACTTGCTCCACGCAAACCCCCAGCACGCCTACATGGCATTCCCCGACCGCCTCCAGGACACTGTCTCTCTCAGGGACCTGGCACCAGCAGGTTCCACCCCCACCCCCCCCCGTCGCCCCCGGCACCACCCTCCCCTCCCCCGGCGCACCCAACAGCACCCCCCCCCCCCCCCCCCCCAGGACCATCCGTCCTCCCCCTGCCCACGCCCGACGATGAAGAGGATTTCGGCACACTCCCGGAGTCACCATTGACCAGATCAGCATCAATATCGGCGACACCACTGCGTCGCTCCCAGAGGAACATCAAGGCCCCGGACCAGCTAAACCTCTGACCGGTCCACCGGACATCAAAGAACATTTGTTTGCTCAAATATTGTAATATTAACTCATTATTATATATAGTTATCCATCACCCCCGCCGACTCAATTTTTAACAGGGGGTGAATGTGGTAAACCACTGTTGCACCTGTATTAGGTGATTTACGATAGGACCTGTACTACAGGTTCGCCGCTAGTCCCTGCCTGCTGGCTCCGCCCAGGAGGCGGGGTATAAATATGCATGTCCTCCAGCTCGCAGACATTTCGCCAGCTGCTGTGGTAGGCCACACATCTGATAGCAATAAAGCCTCAGTTGGATTCAATTATCGTCTTTTGTCCAGTTGATCGTGCCTCACTGGGCAACAATACCGTTTATTGCAGGAGGAAACGTGAGTATTAAAGACAATAATGACTGTGAGGTTTAAAATTTGTAGGTGGGAAGAGTCTTTGGAACAGTGGGAAGAAGGTTGAGACGAAACACGTTTAAATGCAGAAAGTGCCACTAAATTGCTTTAATAAATCATTGCCATACATTGCAATCTTTCTCACAATCAGATCAAGAAACAACAGTAATGAAGTTTAAACTGGAATAAATGGAAATTTGTCACAGGGTTGATTATATTTGGATCAGGAATTATTCATTGGGATCTTTTAGTTTCTCACCTTCCTCAGTATCTGGGTAAGAATCACTGTCATTCTCCATCAGAGATGGGGCGAGAGAGTCGGGAAATTAGGTTGACGGATACAGGACACAGCTTGGTGTAAATCCCCAGGGTGCACTGCATCCTTTTGGTAAACCACTGTTGCACCTCTATTAGGTGATGTATAGTAGGATCTGTACTACAGGTACATTGGTAGTCCCTGCCTGCTGGCTCCGCCCAGTAGGCAGAGTATAAATATGTGTGTCCTCCATGCTGCAGCCATTTTGCCAGCTGCTGTGGGAGGCCACACATCTCAGAGAAATTAAGCCTCAGTTGTACCCAACTCAAGTCTTTGTGCAATTGATCGTGCATCAATCCTGAACCCCGATTAACACCCAGAGAATCTCTCAAACGTCTCAGAACCAACACGTCCACCTACTTATCCACATATTCCCTCAATTACGCCACTGGTGGCTATTTTTAAATCCCAGTGAGATTACAATCTGTATCCCAGTTACAAGGTGCACCAGAGGTGACAGAGGGAGTTTGCTGCTTCAGAGCTGTCTCCCACACAGAGACTATAAAAGATTCTAATGTGAGTGCGGCCGAGGGGCAGTCAGACTGTGAGAAATCCACTTTAGTAAAAGTGGATTCTGTTCTGGGTTGTAACTGGACTGATTTGTGATTATTATTGTTTATGTTCTCTCTCTCTCTCTCTTTGCTGATATTACACCATGATTTGTAAAACCCACACTTGTGATTTGCCTAGGAGATTGTAATCAAACTAATGTTGCAGCTTCATCATATTAATAAATGAGCATCAAAAAGGAAATGTTACTGTCCGTGTCTAATCTTCAATAAAACCCAATACACTCCAGCTCTCTCATATCAACTGAAAAAGTGCACTGCCCAGTGAGACAGATTGTCACAAAAAACAGGAAACTCTCAGCTGCTGATCCCAATCCAGTTCTGGTGGCTTCTTTCCCCAAAACAGGTGGGATTTCTGCTAATCACCCACGTTTCCGAGATGGGGTCTGGATTCTCCACCGCCCTGCGTCAAAATCGTGTTTTGTGGCGTGGGCGGAGAATCAACTTTCCTTACGAAATCGGGCCCGGTGCCGGTCCGGCAATTCTCCGGGCCCTGATAATCCGCCCGTTCGTGAATTACTCCGCGCGACTGGGGGGCCATTGCCAGAGGCCCGCCCAGTGATCCTCCGCTCCCAGCCAACCGGGTTCCTGACGGCATGGTTCTAACCACCTATTGCCGGTCGGGAACCTCGCATGGCGGCTGCAGATTCAGTCCGCAGCTGCCCTGGTGGGGGGCAGGGGGATCTGGCACTGTGGGGGGGGGGCACTTATGGGCGGCCGGGACACGGATCGGGCCGGCCTCATGCAAGGGCGTGCGGCCGATTGGGGGGGGGTGGGGACCTACATTATGGAGCTGACTCCGCGGTCCGAGGAGCTCAGATCAGCTGCTGGAGGCCCCCGTCATGCGCATGCACGGACTCAAAACCGGAAGTGTGGGGGTCCGTATCCACAGCTAAAGCTGCGTGAATTACTCTGGGTCCCTGCCAGCCCCCTGAAGGTGAGTGAATTGACTGATATTTTGGAGGGGAAACTCGGATGTGCAACGCCTGGGTTTTTACACCGGCGTGGGGACATAGCCCCATTTGGGAGAATCCAGCCCGGGGACTGTGTGCTGAACCTCAAGGACTGAATAAATTGATGCACCCCATGGTTAAATATCCCTTAGTCCAGGCTCGCACTGGGTAGTAGCTCAAAGCTCTGAGGAGGACTTGTGTCTCCAAAGGTTCCTTATGCTCATAAAAAAATCATTTTGTGAGTAATGAAGAGAGAATTGCATTTATATAGCATCTTTCACAACCTCCTTACAAGCCAAGACATTTCACACTAAAAAACACCTTTGTGTGTAGTCATTGTTTTAATATAGGAAACATGGCAGCTAATTTGTGCACAGCAAGTTCCCATAAACAGGGATGTAATAATGATTTGTTAATCTGTTTTAGTAAGTTAATTGGGAGATAAATATTGGCCAGGGCATTGGGAAGAAATCTCTTATTTCAATTAATGCCATGGAGAACTTTACATCCACTCAAACGTGCTCTTGGTTTAAAATAATAACTAAGAGATGTCACCTCTGACAATGCAACACTCTGTCAGCGCTGAATTGTAGGGTCAGCCCAGGTTATGAACTCAGTTCGTCAGTATTGCCACAGTTGAAAGGAGCTGAATGAATCCTGCGTGTATCCTACAACTTGATTCAATTGACTAACATACACAGTACAAAAGCCAAACGTCGGCAACAGGTAAGGAAACTAACAACCCACAACCCACCCTTCTCTCCAACCCTCCACCACCCGACACCCCAAGCATGTCTCCTTCCTTTTCCCCTTCTCCTCATACTCCCTCCCCAAAAAAACCAACATCCGTAACTACCCCATCCCAACCCTTGCTGATGTTTCAATTCACTTTAAAGAAGTTGATAAATAGCTTCCACCTCAGGCTGAGCCCATCTTCCACTCCACGTATGGCAAACTTAACTCTTTCCAGGTGAAAAGTTCTGTTGGATCACTCATCCATACCCTTGCCTTTTTAAAATAAATTTAAAGTACTCAATTTATTATTTTTCCAATTAAGGGGCAAATAAAGGGGTAATAAAGGACAGCACTGTAGCACAGTGGTTAGCAGTATGGCTTCACAGCGCCACGGTCCCAGGTTCGATTCCCGGCTTGAGTCACTGTCTGTGAGGAGTCTGCACGTTCTCCCCATGTCTGCGTGGGTTTCCTCCGGGTGCTCCGGTTTCCTCCCACTAGTCACAAAAGATGCGCTTTTAGGTGAATTGAACATTCTGAAATCTCCCTCTGTGTATCCGAACAGGCGCCGGAATGTGGCGACTTCGGGATTTTCACAGTAACTTCATTGCAGTGTTAATGTAAGCCTACTTGTGACAATAAAGATTATTATTACTATTTTAGCGTGGCCAATTCCTGCCGTGCACATTTGTGAGGATGCGACCCAAGTAGACACGGGGAGAATGTGCAAACTCTACACAGACAGTGACCCGGGGCCGGGATCGAATATCCTCGCCTTTGGCGGCTCTGAGTCCACCCAACTCAGCGAAATCCGTCTCCGGGATATCATAGAATCATAGAATTTACAGTGCAGAAGGAGGCCATTCGGCCCATCGAGTCTGCACCGGCTCTTGGAAAGAGCACCCTACCCAAGGTCCACACCTCCACCCTATCCCCATAACCCAGTAACCCCACCCAACACTAAGGGCAATTTTGGGCACTATGGGCAATTTAGCATGGCCAATCCACCTAACCCGCACATCTTTGGACTGTGGGAGGAAACCGGAGCACCCGGAGGAAACCCACGCACACACGGGGAGGATGTGCAGACTCCGCACAGACAGTGACCCAAGCCGGAATCGAACCTGGGACCCTGGAGCTGTGAAGCATTTGTGCTATCCACAATGCTATTGTGCTGCCCAATATCATGTGCATGCCCACATATCAGGGAGGCAAAGCCCAAGATATCAGCCTCTCTACCCACCTGGACTCCCGGATCTTCCAACACTCAGAATATCATGGTCTTCGGACTCTGAGCCACCCCTACGCCCCGAATTTTGGACATTACAATCCTAAATCTTCTTCCGAAATCCCCTCAACCTCGGACACGGCCAAAACATATGCACATGGTTTGCCGGCTCGTCCGCACACCGCCCCCACCTGTCCTCCACCCTATAAAAGAACTGGCTCACCCTCGAGACTGTCACGTGGGCTCTGTGCACCACCTTAAATTGGTTGAGGTTTAACCTCGCACACAACAAGGAAGCATTCACCGTCCGCAGGACTTCCCTCGGCCCCAACTTCACCCACGGTTCTTCCTCCGACTAGCGTCTGACCTCCTCCACAGAAGCGCTCTCCCTATCCACCAGCATATCCATACATATCCGCCACTCTTCGCCCCCACGCCCATGTCTTCCACGGACATCAACTTGTCTTGCAGCACCTCTTTTTTTCACAAATTTCCTCACCTGTTTCCCTTAAGCAATTGGTACATCTCCTCAAGGCCCACAAACTTTCCTCCCACAAATAACTCCCTGAAGTATTCTATCCCCACCTGCTGCCACCCCCGGAACTTGGTGTCCAGCTCCACCAGCGCAAACCTATGGTTGTCACCTGTTGGCGCCCCAGCGACATGTTTTAACATAGAAAATACAGCACAGAACAGGCCCTTCGGCCCACGATGTTGTGCCGAACCTTTGTCCTAGATTAATCATAGATTATCATTGAATCTACAGTGCAGAAGGAGGCCATTCGGCCCCCTGAGTCTGCACCAGCTCTTGGAAAGAGCACCCTACCCAAACTCAACACCTCCACCCAACACCAAGGGCAATTTGGACATTAAGGGCAATTTATCATTGGCCAATTCACCTAACCCGCACATCTTTGGACTGTGGGAGGAAACCGGAGCACCCGGAGGAAACCCACGCAGACACGGGGAGGACGTGCAGACTCCGCACAGACAATGACCCAAGCCGAAATCGAACCTGGGACCATTGATCTGTGAAGCAATTGTGCTATCCACAATGCTACCGTGCTGCCCTTAAGAACAAATAAATCTACACTATATCATTTTCCCGTAATCCATGTACCTATCCAACAGCTGCTTGAAGGTCACTAATGTTTCCGACTCAACTACTTCCACAGGCAGTGCATTCCATGCCCCCACTACTCTCTGGGTAAAGAACCTACCTCTGACATCCCCCCTATATCTTCCACCATTCACCTTAAATTTATGTCCCCTTGTAATGGTTTGTTCCACCTGGGGAAAAAGTCTCTGACTGTCTACTCTATCTATTCCCCTGATCATCTTATAAACCTCTATCAAGTCGCCCCTCATCCTTCTCCGCTCTAATGAGAAAAGGCCTAGCACCCTCAACCTTTCCTCACGGCTCTTAAATTCAATCCCTCTGTTAATGAACGCGAGCACACCATAGGCCTTCTTCACAGCTCTATCCACTTGAGTGGCAACTTTCAAAGATGTATGAACATAGACCCCAAGGTCTCTCTGCTCCTCCACAATGCCAAGAACTCTACCGTTAACCCTGTATTCCGCATTCATATTTGTCCTTCCAAAATGGACAACCTCACACTTTTCAGGGTTAAACTCCACCTGCCACTTCTCAGCCCAGCTCTGCATCCTATCTATGTCTCTTTGCAGCCGACAACAGCCCTCCTTACTATCCACAACTCCACCAATCTTCGTATCGTCTGCAAATTTACTGACCCACCCTTCAACTCCCTCATCCAAGTCATTAATGAAAATCACAAACAGCAGAGGACCCAGAACTGATCCCTGCGGTACACCACTGGTAACTGGGATCCAGGCTGAATATTTGCCATCCACCACCACTCTCTGACTTCTATCGGTTAGCCAGTTTGTTATCCAACTGGCCAAATTTCCCACTATCCCATGCCTCCTTACTTTGTGCAGAAGCCTACCATGGGGAACTTTATCAAATGCCTTACTAAAATCCATGTACACTACATCCACTGCTTTACCTTCATCCACATGCTTGGTCACCTCCTCAAAGAATTCAATAAGATTTGTAAGGCAAGACCTACCCCTCACAAATCCGTGCTGACTATCCCTAATCAAGCAGTGTCTTTCCAGATGCTCAGAAATCCTATCCTTCAGTACCCTTTCCATTACTTTGCCTACCACCGAAGTAAGACTAACTGGCCTGTAATTCCCAGGGTTATCCCTAGTTCCTTTTTTGAACAGGGGCACGACATTCGCCACTCTCCAATCCCCTGGTACCACCCCTGTTGACAGTGAGGACGAAAAGATAATTGCCAACGGCTCTGCAATTTCATCTCTTGCTTCCCATAGAATCCTTGGATATATCCCGTCAGGCCCGGGGGACTTGTCTATCCTCAAGTTTTTCAAAATGCCCAACACATCTTCCTTCCTAACAAGTATTTCCTCGAGCTTACCAATCTGTTTCACACTGTCCTCTCCAACAATATCGCCCCTCTCATTTGTAAATACAGAAGAAATGTACTCATTCAAGACCTCGCCTATCTCTTCAGACTCAATACACAATCTCCCGCTACTAACCTTGATCGGACCTACCCTCGCTCTAGTCATTCTCATATTTCTCACATATGTGTAAAAGGCCTTGGGGTTTTCCTTGATCCTACCCGCCAAAGATTGTTCATGCCCTCTCTTAGCTCTCCTAATCCCTTTCTTCAGTTCCCTCCTGGCTATCTTGTATCCCTCCAATGCCCTGTCTGAACCTTGTTTCCTCAGCCTTACATAAGTCACCTTTTTCCTCTTAACAAGACATTCAACCTCTCTTGTCAACCATGGTTCCCTCACTCGACCATCTCTTCCCTGCCTGACAGGGACATACATATCAAGGACACGTAGCACCTGTTCCTTGAACAAGTTCCACATTTCACTTGTGTCCTTCCCTGCCAGCCTATGTTCCCAACTTATGCACTTCAATTCTTGTCTGACAGCATCGTATTTACCCTTCCCCCAATTGTAAACCTTGCCCTGTTGCACGTACCTATCCCTCTCCATTACTAAAGTGAAAGTCACAGAATTGTGGTCACTATCTCCAAAATGCTCCCCCACTAACAAATCTATCACTTGCCCTGGTTCATTACCCAGTACTAAATCCAATATTGCCCCTCCTCTGGTTGGACAATCTACATACTGTGTTAGAAAAGCTTCCTGGACACACTGCACAAACACCACCCCATCCAAACTATTTGATCTAAAGAGTTTCCACTCAATATTTGGGAAGTTAAAGTCGCCCATGACTACTACCCTATGACTTCTGCACCTTTCCAAAATCTTTTTCCCAATCTGTTCCTCCACATCTCTGCTACTATTGGGGGGCCTATAGAAAACTCCTAACAAGGTGACTGCTCCTTTCCTATTTCTGACTTCAACCCATACTACCTCAATAGGGTGATACTCCTCGAACTGCCTTTCTGCAGCTGTTATACTATCTCTAATTAATAATGCCACCCCCCCACCTCTTTTACCACCCTCCCTAATCTTATTGAAACATCTATAACCAGGGACCTCCAACAACCATTTCTGCCCCTCTTC
The DNA here is from genome assembly GCF_047496885.1 of Scyliorhinus torazame. Classification (NCBI taxonomy): domain Eukaryota; kingdom Metazoa; phylum Chordata; class Chondrichthyes; order Carcharhiniformes; family Scyliorhinidae; genus Scyliorhinus; species Scyliorhinus torazame. Next base: position 210,581,513 of record NC_092707.1, read on the forward strand.
TATCCAAGTTTCCGTGATGGCCACCACATCGTAGTCCCAAGTACCGATCCATGCCTTAAGTTCACCCACCTTATTCCTGATGCTTCTTGCGTTGAAGTATACACACTTCAACCCATCTCCGTGCCTGCAAATACTCTCCTTTGTCAGTGTTCCCTTCCCCACTGCCTCATTACATGCTTTGGCATCCTGAATATCGGCTACCTTAGTTGCTGGACTACAAATCCGGTTCCCATTCCCCTGCCAAATTAGTTTAAACCCTCCCGAAGAGTACTAGCAAACCTCTCTACCAGGATATTGGTGCCCCTCTGGTTCAGATGCAACCCGTCCTGCTTGTACAGGTCCCACCTTCCCCAGAATGCGCTCCAATTATCCAAATACCTGAAGCCCTCCCTCCTACACCATTCCTGCAGCCACGTGTTCAACTGCACTCTCTCCCTATTCCTAGCCTCGCTATCACGTGGCACCGGCAACAAACCAGAGATGACAACTCTGTCTGTCCTGGCTTTCAACTTCCAGCCTAACTCCCTAAACTTGTTTATTACCTCCACACCCCTTTTCCTACCTATGTCGTTGGTACCAATGTGCACCACGACTTCTGGCTGCTCCCCCTCCCCTTAAGGATCCTGAAGACACGATCCGAGACATCCCTGGCCCTGGCACCCGGGAGGCAACATACCTTCCGGGAGTCTCGCTCGCGACCACAGAATATCCTATCTATTCCCCTAACCATTGAATCTCCTACAACTATTGCTTTTCTATTCTCCCCCCTTCCCTTCTGAGCCCCAGAGCCAGACTCAGTGCCAGAGACCTGGCCGCTAGGGCCTTCCCCCGGTAGGTCATCCCCCCCAACAGCATCCAAAACGGTATACTTGTTTTGAAGGGGAACGGCCACGAGGGATCCCTGCACTGTCTGCCTGATTGTTTTTTTCCCCCTGACTGTAACCCAGCTATTCTTGTCCTGTACCTTGGGTGTGGTTACCTCCCTGTAACTCTTCTCAATCACCCCCTCTGCCTCCCGGATGATCCGAAGTTCATCCAGCTTCAGGTCCAGTTCCCTAACACGGTCTTTGAGGAGCTGAAGTTGGGTGCACTTCCCGCAGGTATAGTCAGTGGGGACACCGGTGGTATCCCTCACCACCCACATCCTTCCGGTGCGAAGTGTTGCCTACACTGGTTCCATACCCTCAATGCGGATACCGCCACCAGGTTCATGATGAGGATGGCAGGGTGCCAACAAATGCCCTCAAACCGGTCCCCTACACGGCGCCGCCTCCACCTACCCCTGACCGACCCCTCCTCCACCGCTCATTTCCTAACCATTGCGATGTTTGCTGCCCAGTAATACATCAGTGAGCTCGGCAAAACCAGCCCCCCTCCTCGTTGATCCCTTTTCAGAAACACCCTCCTCAACCTCACAATCATCCCATTCACCTTTCTAAAAAAGGATGTAAGAACAAAGATGGGGAGGTTCTGAAATATGAGCAGAAACTTGGGCATCACTGTCATTTTCACCGTCTGTACACGCCCTGCTAAAGACAAATCTCCCTCCTGTATTCCAACTCACCGTTATTCGAGATCCGGCCCACTATGGTCGTATCGTCAGCAAACTTGTAGATAGAGTTGGAACCAAGTTTTGCCACGCAGTCGTGTGTGTACAGGGAGTAGAGTAGGGGGCTAAGTACGCAGCTTTGCGGGGTGCCGGTGTTGAGGACTATTGTGGAGGAGGTGTTGTTGTTCATTCTTACTGATTGTGGTCAGAAAATCGAGGATCCAGTTGCAGAGTGGGGGGGAGCCAAGTCCTAGGTTTTGGTGCTTTGATATGAGCTTGGCTGGGATACATCCCAACAATCAGAAGCCCCAGCTCTGACCCAAACATCTCATAAAACTCGACTGGAAACCCATCTGGACCCGATGCCTTCCCCATCTGCATCAAACCCACACCATCCATCACCTCCCTCAGCCCAATCGGGACTCCCAAGCCCTGCACCTTCTCCTCCGCTCTTGGGAACTCCAGCCTGTCCAAGAACCGCCCCATACTAATGGTGTTCTTTTCTTGTTCTCCCTCTTTGCTAATGTTGTTCCTTTGTTTCGAAGGATAGCAAAGATAATCCAGGAAATTACAAGCCGGTGAGCCTTACGTCAGTGACAGAGAAATTATTGGAGAGATTCTTCAAGAAATAAATTACTCCCATTTGGAAGCAAGTGGATATATTAGAGAAGGGCAGCAGGTTTTGTGAAGAGGAGATTGAGTCTCATTAACTTGATCAAGTTTTTCGAGGAAGTGACAAAAGATGATTGATGAAGGTAGTTTTGTCTACATGGACTTCAGTAAGGCCTTTGACATGATATCTCATGACTGGTACAGAAGGTGAAGTCACACGGGATTAGAGGTGAGCTGGCAAGATGGATACAGAACTGGCTAGGTCATAGAAGTGTTATGGGCCTAATGTGTTGGGTGCTCTGGATCCGTGGAACACATACAGGCCACCAACACTTAAAATAGAACAACACTATTTTATTAAGCTAGAAACTGTTGAACATACTTTCATTGTGGGTTAACACGATGTTAGATTAAACTAAAGACCTATGCCTGTCCTAACCAGTCTATGCACTTAGCACATGGTGAAGACCTGTGCTGTAAGCTGTAAACTCTGTCCTTCTGAGAGGCTGCATCCCGAATGAGCGGGAAAACTGATGCCCTCTGTCTTTATAGTGAGTGTGCTCTAACTGGTGATTGGCTGTGGTGCTGTGTTTGTTGATTGGTCTTGCTGTGTGTCCATCAGTGTGTGTGTCTGCACCATGATATACTGGTGTATATTATGACATCCCCCCTTTTATAAAAAACATTTATGTTTGTGGCAATAAATAATGTGTGGTGATAATGTTTCTAACTACGTGTGGGGTGCGAAGACATATTTACAGGACTGCGTACATGAGAACTAAGCTATTTACATGGGAAGGTGCCTGGTGCAGAGAAAAAGTATGTAACAAGAGTAACAAGATCAACACTATAAACAAACCAGGGAAACGATCAAACAAAGCAACGAAACAATTCAGAGAGTCCATAAATTCGAAAAGTTCATAAATTTAGTCTCTGAGGTGGGCGACGAATTCTGGTTGACCGCTTCAAGGGTGGGTCGAGAGCCGCCGGTTCAGGAGCGGGCTGGACTGCGTCAGAGTCAGGGGGAGGCAGAGTGACAGGGAGCTCTGCATAGTCCATGGCAGGGTCAGCAGGAGGGCGAGGCGACACTGGAGGATCATGTGGCGTGCGTGGAACGAGACGAAGGGCGCTTCGATTGCGGCGCAAAATGGAGCCATCCGGTTGACGAACCAGGAACAAGTGGGGGGCCACCTGCCGAAGGACAACAGCGGTTGCAGACCAGCCACCATCCGGAAGGTGGATGCGGACGTTGTCATCTGGAGCCAGAGCAGGGAGATCAGCTGAACGGGAGTCATGAGCCGCCTTGTGCTGTGCACGAGACAGTTGCATCCGGCGATGGACCGGAACGTGGTCGAGGTCTGGGACATGGATGGACGGCACCGTCGTCCTCTGGGTGCGATTCATGAGTAATTGGGCTGGCAACAGGCCAGTGGACAGTGGGGCGGAGCGGTAGGCCAGCAAGGCAAGGTAGAAATCAGACCCAGCATTGGCAGCCTTGCATAGGAGCCGTTTGACGATATGTACTCCCTTCTCTGCTTTGCCGTTGGATTGGGGGTACAGGGGACTGGACGCCACATGGGCAAAATTGTACCGCCTGGCAAAGTTGGACCATTCTTGGCTGGCGAAGCAGGGGCCATTGTCCGACATAACCGTGAGCGGGATGCCGTGGTGAGCAAAGGTTTCTTTACATGCACGAATGACTGTAGACGAGGTGAGGTCGTGCAACCGTATCATCTCCGGGCAATTCGAAAAGTAGTCCACGATCAGGGCATAGTCTCTCCCCAGCACGTGGAACAGATCGATGCCCACCTTGGTCCATGGTGACGTGACCAACTCATGGGGCTGCAGGGTCTCACGTGGTTGGGCCGGCTGGAAGCGCTGACAAGTGGGGCAGTTGAGCACTGTGTTGGCTATGTCCTCATTAAAGGGGCTGGTTTAGCTCACTGGGCTAAATCGCTGGCTTTTAAAGCAGACCAAGGCAGGCCAACAGCACGGTTCAATTCCCGTACCAGCCTCCCCGAACAGGCGCCGGAATGTATTATATTGACCAGCGGGCGATGGTCGGTCTCGACGATGAATTGAGGAAGTCCGTAGACATAATCGTGAAGTTTAACAACACCGGTCAGAAGGCCCAGGCACTCCTTTTCTATCTGCGCGTAGCGCTGCTCCGTGGGGGTCATCGCACACAACGCATATGCAAGGGCCTCATCACGTTGAAGGAGCACTGCCCCAATGCCGGATTGACTGGCATCAGTCAAAATTTTGGTCTCCTTTACTGGATCAAAGAAGGCTAAGACCGGGACCGTGGTCAGCTTTGCCTTGAGTTCCCTCCATTCGCGCTCGTGGGCAGGGAGCCATTGGAAGTCTGTCGTCTTCCTGACCAGGTTCCTGTGAGCCGTGGTATGAGAGGTGAGGTGAGGGATGAATTTCCCTAAAAAATTGACCATTCCCAGAAATTGGAGGACCGCCTTCTTGTCCTCTGGTGTTTTCATAGCTGTGATGGCAGCTACCTTGTCCGCATCCGGCTGCACGCCCAATTGGGAGATGTGGTCCCCGAGGAACTTAATTCTGTCTGACCAAAAGAGCATTTGGCCCTGTTGAGGCAGAGGCCATGCTCACGTATACGTCTGAATACGCGCTGGAGGCGACTAACATGTTCCTGCGGGGTGGTGGACCAGATGATTATGTCATCGACATAGACGCAAACACCTTCAATACCTTCCATCATTTGTTCCATAATCCTATGGAACACTTCTGATGCAGAGATGATCCCAAACGGCATCCTGTTGTAACAATACCTTCCAAGGGGGGTGTTAAATGTGCAGAGTTTCCTGCTGGATTTATCAAGCTGGATTTGCCAGAATCCTTTTGAGGCATTGAGTTTGGTAAAGAGCTTGGCGCGAGCCATCTCACATTTGAGCTCTTCGCGCTTGGGAATTGGATAGTGCTCTCTCAAACTTTGCGATTGAGATCCTTGGGATCAATGCAAATTCTCAATTCGCCGGAAGGCTTTTTTTACACATACCATGGAACTGACCCTGTCGGGTCGGTTCCATGACTTTGGAAATCACTACTTAGTTCTGGAGGTCCTGCAGCTACTGCTTGAGGCAGCCCTTAAGGGGTGCTGGGACCCTGCAAGGTGCGTGCACCACAGGCGTGGCATTTGGTTTCAATAAGATCTTGTAGGTGTATGGGAGCATGCCCAGCCCTCGAAGACGTTGTGGTACTGGTTGATAATGGCGTCAAGCTGCGCCCTGAAGTCAGCGTCCTGAAAGGCAGACGAGTCAGCGGGAGAGAGAGAGTGAACTCTCTGAACTAGGTTCAACAGCTTGCACGCCTGCGTGTCAAGCAGGGAGGCTTTCGAGGAGCCCACAATTTCAAAGGGAAGGATGGCTTTGCGTGACCTGTGCGTCACTTCAAGTTGGCATGAGCCGCTAGCAGCAATGGCATTGCCATTATAATCCAATAGCTGGCAGGCTGATGGCAGGATGGCTGGTTTGACACAAAGGCTTTGGAAGTCAGACCGCGCAATGAGATTGGCGGAGGCACCAGTGTCCAGGCGGAATCGTATTTGGGACCGGTTGACCGTAAGAGTGGCACACCACTCATCGTCCGGATCGATGCTGTATACCGACAGAGGCTGGATTCTTTGCTTCGGGGACACCCTGTTTTTTGTAATGATACCAACTCAAAAAGGCGCATTCGGGTCCTCGGTGTCAATATCGGGTAGCAGGTCCGAATCGGGCTCGGTGACCGTGGGTTGAATGGCCCGGACATTCCTGCGAGGCTGGTTGGAGCGACGAGAGATGGCAGGCTGAGCTGATCTGCATAAAGCAGCATAGAACATAGAAAAATACAGCAGAGAACAGGCCCTACGGCCCACGATGTTGTGCCGAACCTTTATCCTAGATTAATCATAGATTATCATAGAATTTACAGTGCAGAAGGAGGCCACTTGGCCCATCGCGTCTGCACCGGCTCCTGGAAAGAGAACCCCACCCAAGGTCAACACCTCCACCCTATCCCCACAACCCAGCAACTCCACCCAACACTAAGGGCAATTTTGGACACGAGGGGCAATTTATCACAGCCAATTTACCTAACCTGCACATCTTTGGACTGTGGGAGGAAACCGGAGCACCCGGAGGAAACCCACGCACACACGGGGAGGATGTTCAGACTCCGCACAGACAGTGACCCAAGCCAGAATCGAACCTGGGACTCTGGAGCTGTGAAGCAATTGTGCTATCCACAATGCTACCGTGCTGCCCTTACGAACAACTTAATCTACACTATATAATTCTACCGTAATCCATGTACCTATCCAATAGCTGCTTGAAGGTCCCTAATGTTTCCAACTCAACTGTTTCCACAGGCAGTGCATTCCATGCCCCCACTACTCTCTGGGTAAAGAACCTACCTCTGACATCCCCCCTATATCTTCCACCATTCACCTTAAATTTATGTCCCCTTGTAATGGTTTGTTCCACCCGGGGAAAAAGTCTCTGACTGTCTACTCTAGCTATTCCCCTGATCATCTTATAAACCTCTATCAAGTCGCCCCTCATCCTTCTCCGTTCTAATGAGAAAAGGCCTAGCACCCTCAACCTTTCCTCATAAGACCTACTCTCCATTCCAGGCAACATCCTGGAAAATCTCCTTTGCACCTTTTCCAAAGCTTCCACATCCTTCCTAAAATGAGGCGACCAGAACTGTACACAGTACTCCAAATGTGGCCTGACCAAAGTTTTGTACAGCTGCATCATCACCTCATGGCTCTTAAATTCAACCCCTCTGTTAATGAACGCTAGCACACCATAGGCCTTCTTCACAGCTCTATCCACTTGAGTGGCAACTTTCAAAGATGTATGATCATAGACCCCAAGATGTCTCTGCTCCTCCACATTGCCAAGAACTCTACCGTTACCCCTGTATTCCGCATTCATATTTGTCCTTCCAAAATGGACAACCTCACACATTTCAGGGTTAAACTCCATCTGCCACTTCTCAGCCCAGCTCTGCATCCTATCTATATCTCTTTGCAGCCGACAACAGCCCTCCTCACTATCCACAACTCCACCAATCTTCGTATCGTCTGCAAATTTACTGACCCACACTTCAACTCCCTCATCCAAGTCATTAATGAAAATCACAAACAGCAGAGGACCCAGAACTGATCCCTGCAGTACGCCACTGGTAACTGGGCTACAGGCTGAATATTTGCCGTCCACCACCACTCTCTGACTTTGATTGGTTAGCCAGTTCGTTATCCAACTGGTCAAATTTCCCACTATCCCATGCCTCCTTACTTTCTGCATAAGCCTACCATGGGGAACCTTATCAAATGCCTTACTAAAATCCATGTACACTACATCCACTGCTTTACCTTCATCCACATGCTTGGTCACCCCCTCAAAGAATTCAATAAGACTTGTAAGGCAAGACTTACCCCTCACAAATCCGTGCTGACTATCCCTAATCAAGCAGTGTCTTTCCAGATGCTCAGAAATCCTATCCTTCAGTACCCTTTCCATTACTTTACCTACCACCGAAGTAAGACTAACTGGCCTGTAATTCCCAGGGTTACCCCTAGTCCCTTTTTTGACAGGGGCACGACATTCGCCACTCTCCAATCCCCTGGTACCACCCCTGTTGACAGTGAGGGCGAAAAGATCATTGCCAACGGCTCTGCAATTTCATCTCTTGCTTCCCATAGAATCCTTGGAAATATCCCGTCAGGCCTGGGGGACTTGTCTATCCTCAAGCTTTTCAAAATGCCCAACACATCTTCCTTCCTAACAAGTATTTCCTTGAGCTTACCAGTCTGTTTCACACTGTCCTCTCCAACAATATGGCCCCTCTCATTTGTAAATACAGAAGAAAAGTACTTGTTCAAGACCTCTCCTATCTCTTCAGACTCAATACACAATCTCCCGCTACTATCCTTGATCGGACCTACCCTCGCTCTAGTCATTCTCATATTTCTCACATATGTGTAAAAGGCCTTGGGGTTTTCCTTGATCCTACCCGCCAAAGATTGTTCATGCCCTCTCTTAGCTCTCCTAATCCCTTTCTTCAGTTCCCTCCTGGCTATCTTGTATCCCTCCAGCGCCCTGTCTGAACCTTGTGTCCTCAGCCTTACATAAGTCTCCTTCTTATTCTTAACAAGACATTCAACCTCTCTTGTCAACCATGGTTTCCTCACTCGACCATCTCTTCCCTGCCTGACAGGGACATACATATCAAGGACACGTAGTACCTGTTCCTTGAACAAATTCCACATTTCACTTGTGTCCTTCCCTGACAGCCTATGTTCCCAACTTATGCACTTCAATTCTTGTCTGGCAACATCGTATTTACCCTTCCCCCAATTGTAAACCTTGCCCTGTTGCACGCACCTATCCCTCTCCATTACTAAAGTGAAAATCACAGAATTGTGGTCACTATCTCCAAAATGCTCCCCCACGAACAAATCTATCACTTGCCCTGGTTCATTACCAAGTACCAAATCCAATATGGCCTCCCCTCTGGTCCGACAATCTACATACTGTGTTAGAAAAGCTTCCTGGACACACTGCACAAACATCACCCCATCCAAACTATTTGACCTGAAGAGTTTCCACTCAATGTTTGGGAAGTTGAAATCACCCATGACTACTACCCTGTGACTTCTGCACCTTTCCAAAATCTGTTTCCCAATCTGTTCCTCCACATCTCTGCTACTCTTGGGGGGCCTATAGAAAACTCCTAGAAAGGTGACTGCTCCTTTCCTATTTCTGACTTCAACCCAGACTACCTCAGTAGGCAGATGCTCCTCGAACTGCCTTTCTGCAGCTGTTATACTATCTCTAATTAACAATGCCCCCCCACCTCTTTTACCACCCTACCTAATCTTATTGAAACATCTATAAGCAGGAATCTCCAACAACCATTTCTGCCCCTCTTCTATCCAAGTTTCCGTGATGGCCACCACATCGTAGTCCCAAGTACCGATCCATGCCTTAAGTTCACCCACCTTATTCCTGATGCTTCTTGCGTTGAAGTATACACACTTCAACCCATCTCCATGCCTGCAAGTACTCTCCTTTGTCAGTGTTCCCTTCCCCACTGCCTCACTACACGCTTTGGCGTCCTGAATATCGGCTACCTTAGTTGCTGGACTACAAATCCGGTTCCCATTCCCCTGCCAAATTAGTTTAAACCCTCCCGAAGAGCACTAGAAAACCTCCCTCCCAGGATATTGGTGCCCCTCTGGTTCAGATGCAACCCGTCCTGCTTGTACAGGTCCCACCTTCCCCAGAATGCGCTCCAATTATCCAAATACCTGAAGCCGTCCCTCCTACACCATTCCTGCAGCCACGTGTTCAACTGCACTCTCCCCCTATTCCTAGCCTCGCTATCACGTGGCACCGGCATCAAACCAGAGATGACAACTCTGTCTGTCCTGACTTTTAACTTCCAGCCTAACTCACTAAACTCGTTTATTACCTCCACACCCCTTTTCCTACCTATGTCGTTGGTACCAATGTGCACCACGACTTCTGGCTGCTCCCCCTCCCACTTAAAGATCCTGAAGACACGATCCGAGACATCCCTGGCCCTGGCACCTGGGAGGCAACATACCTTCCAGGAGTCTCGCTCGCGACCACAGAATCTCCTATCTATTCCCCTAACCATTGAATCTCCTACTACTATTGCTTTTCTATTCTCCCCCCTTCCCTTCTGAGCCCCAGAGCCAGAGACCTGGCCACTAGGGCCTTCCCCCAGTAGGTCATCCCCGCCAACAGCATCCAAAATGGTATACTTGTTTTGAAGGGGAACGGCCACGAGGGATCCCTGCACTGTCTGCCTGTTTGTTTTCTTTTCCCTGACTGTAACCCAGCTACTCTTGTCCTGTACCTTGGGCGTGGTTACCTCCCTGTAACTCCTCTCTATCACCCCCTCTGCCTCCCGAATGATCCGAAGTTCATCCAGCTCCATCTCCAGTTCCCTAACACGGTCTCTGAGGAGCTGGAGTTGGGTGCACATCCCGCAGGTATAGTCAGCGGGGACATTGGTGGTATCCCACACCACCCACATCCTACAGGAGGAGCATGCAACTGGCCTAGCCTCCATCCCCTCTTAACTTACAGAATATAACTGCCCTGTGGACCAACTGGACCTCTGCCATCCGACTCTGCTCCCAGTCAGCTGCACTCTCTGTAAACTCCTGGCTCCCTTCTCGCTCTTTGCGGAAATGTAGGAAACAAAATGAATAGTGTCCAAGTTTGCCACATTGCAGACACGTTGGGATTTGGCAGGACATTGCCGCTTTAAATGGGCGGAGCCACGGTTGCCGCACGTTGTAGCATCGGTACGCTCGCTGCGCCACTGTGCATGCGCGACGCGGCCGTATGTGGTGCGCACCTGCGTAGTACGTTCGTCGACGTCGACGTCCCCTCGTTCGGTGCACACAAGCGTGGGAGTCCGCGAATAGTGAGCGAAATGGTCGCCCTTATCCAGGCTGAGGCCCTGGAGTTGCTCGATTGCTTGGACCCATTCTGCCTCGTGGGGACCTTGCCGCACTGTTTCAGCTGCTTGGATGTGGGAATACCGACTAGTGGCGTGTTCATGTACCACGCAGGTCTCGATGGCGGTCGCGAGGGTGAGCTGCTTTACCTTGAGGAGCTGCTGGCGTAGGGGGTCGGACTGAACACCAAAAATGATCTGGTCGCCCATCATGGAGTCAGAGGTAATTACAGGACTGCGCAAGGATGCGGAGGTGGGTGAGAAAGGCCTGGAAAGGTTCATCCTTACCCTGCAAATGCTGTGGAATACATAGCGCTCAAAACTTTCATTCACCTCGATGTCGCAGTGACTGTCAAACTTAAGGAGGACCGTCTTGAATTTTGATTTATCTTCACCATCAGCAAAGGTGAGAGAATTTAAAATGTGGATGACATGGTCCCCGGCCGTGGATAGGAAGAGAGCGATCTTCCTGGTGTCTGAGGCAGCTGCCCGGTCTGTGGCTTCAAGGTAGAGCTGGAAGCGTTGTTTGAATATCTTCCAGTTGGCCCCTAGGTTACCGGTGATGCGGAGCGGCGGCGGGCGGACGCTGACCATTTTGCAGGATGGCTGTATGCTGATGGAAGGCAGATCACTTGCAGGTAGGTCTATGAAGTTCTAACATCCCTCAACTACTGGTACCATGATGTGTTGGGTGCTCTGGATCTGTGGAACACACACAGGCCACCAACACTTAAAATAGTACAACACTATTTTATTAAGCTAGAAACTGTTGAACACTGTGGGTTAACACGATGTTAGATTAAACTAAAGACCTATGCCTGTCCTAACCAGTCTATGCACTCAGCACATGGTGAAGATCTGTGCTGTAAGCTGTAAGCTCTGTCCTTCTGAGAGGCTGCATCCCGAATGAGCGGGAAAACTGATGCCCTCTGTCTTTATAGTGAATGTGCTCTAACTGGCGATTGGCTGCGGTGCTGTGTGTGTTGATTGGTCTTGCTGTGTGTCCATCAGTGTGTGTGTCTGCACCATGATATACTGGTGTATATTATGACAGGCCCAGGGTTCAGAGAACTCTAAAGCGCATCATGGAGTTCACCTGACCCACAACTTTTAATAGATTGTGGTATGGGGAGCACACGGCCCACTCTACAGGCATGGTACAGCAGAAATGGAAAAGTATTTTTTTAAAAGCAAAACAATGTTTATTCTATGAACTCAAGTTAACCTTTTTAAAACATACAGTGAACATCTTAGCAACAAACAATTAAAATATAACCCCCAAAGAATACAACACTAAATAATACTTAAGCTGTCCTTTTAACATCCAGAAGACTTTAAAAAAAAGGCTTTAAACAGAAGCACATCAGGTTAAAGTCACTACTGAGAGCAGTTATTAGTTTTAAATCATCAAAGGATCGATTTACAGTTTTTAGATTACAGAGAGAGAGAGAATCATACACCTTTTGGCTGTGACGCAGCTATCCAGCTCTGAAAACTAAACTAAAACACACCCTGCAGCAAACAGCCTAAAACGAAAGTTAAAAGCTGACAGACAGCCCAGCTCCACCCACTCTCTGACATCACTGCAGTAGTAAACACCCATTTCTTAAAGGTACTCTCACTACAGATATTTATATACATACCCATTTATAAAGACCCATTAGTTAAAGGTACTCTCACATGACACCTCCCCCCAAGAACAAAAAATAAACCATCAACTTCAAGATGGTTTCATTTTTCACCTTTTCACTATCCTTTAAGAAATGCGCACAGTAAATATACTTTATTTTTAATAAGAAACAACACATGCAAACAGGTATAATAATATTGTTCATTTTTTTCTTCTTCCTCCAACTGAACCTGCTTCCGTTAATCACATTCGTGACAAAGCAGCGGCTTCATGTTTTCTCGTCCTGCCACATGTACTATTTTTAAATGAAATGGCTGTAACAATAAACTCCAGCGAAACAGCCTTGCATTGTTCTTCCGGAATCGCTCCAAAAACGTCAACGGATTATGATCAGTATATATAACGGCGTCAGATGGATTGCTGGTCACATAAATGTGAAAATGTTGCAAAGCTAGCACCAAACTCAACGTCTCCTTCTCAATCGTTGAATACTTTTTCTGGTGAGAATTCAATTTCTTTGAAAAATAACCAATAGGCCGCTCTAGCCCATCATCGTTGTCTTGTAGAAGCACCGCACCTACGCCCACATCACTCGCATCAACAGCCACTTTGAATGGTTTAGTATAATTTGGGATGGCTAACACAGGAGCAGTGGCTAACACAGCCTTCAGGCTGTCAAATGCCTGTTGACACTCCGCTGTCCACTGGAATTTGTTACGCTTCTTGAGCAAGTCCGTCAGTGGAGCGACCACACTGCTGAAATTCGGGACAAATTTCCAGTAAAATCCACTTATACCAAGAGATCGCATTATTTCCAGTCGTGTCGAGGGTATCGGAAACTCCCCAATAACTTTTGTTTTCACATCCCGTGGGACCATTCAACCCTGTCCGATTGTATGGCCAAGGAAAGTGACTTGGGCTTTCCCAAATTCACTTTTGGCTTGGTTTATCACCAAACCCGCCTCCTGAAGTCGATCGAATAACTCCATCAGATGTTTTAAATGTTCTTTCCATGTCTGGCTGAAAATTACCAGATCTTCGATGTACACTGCACAATTGGGTAATATTGAAACAACTTTGTTAGTTAACTGTTGAAATGTGGCTGGGGCATTTTTCATGCCAAATGGCATAACTTTGAATTGGTATGTACCATCTGGAGTCACAAAAGCTGAAATCTCCTTCGCCCTTTCGGATAATGGTACCTGCCAGTAACCTTTAAGTAAATCCAGTTTGGAAATGAAAGCTGATTGTCTCACTTTCTCAATGTAATCCTCCAAACGTGGGATAGGATAAGAGTCCGTTCTTGCAACTGCATTAACCTTTCTGTAGTCCACACACAACCGTTGGGGATCGTCTGGTTTAGGCACCATCACTATCGGTGAGCTCCATTGGCTGCAACCCACTTCAATTATGCCGTTTTTAAGCATACTCTCAATCTCTTTGTTAACCTGTGCCAATTTTAAAGGGTTAAGCCTGTATGGATGTTGTTTGATTGGAACAGCATTTCCCACATCTACATCATGTATAGCCATTTTAGTACTTCCCAATTTTTCTCTACAAACTTGCCCATGTGATATCAATAACTCTTTCAGGTCAGTTTGATTTTCCTCTGGAAGGTAACTCAACAATTTATCCCAATTTTTAAGAACATCCTCATTTTACAATTTGATTTGAGGTATGTCAAATTCACAGTCATCTGGATTTGGTTCGTCACTTTGAGTTAGAATCATTAAAACCTCCCTTTTCTCTCCTTCCCTTTCAAAGTAACTTTTAGGCATATTCCCATGACACACTCGGTTAGTTTTCTTTTATCTGGCATTCTTATCACATAATTCACCTCACTTAATTCCCTTTCAATCTGATAAGGTCCACAAAACCTAGCTTTTAAAGGTTCACCTCCCACTGGTAACAAGACTAAAACTTTATCTCCACTGGCAAAACTACAAACTTTGGATTTCTTGTCTGCTACCCGTTTCATTACATTTAGTGCAACTTTCAAATGTTGTCTAGCCAATTCACCTGCTCTGTTTAATCGTTCCCTAAACTTTGACACGTAATCCAATAGTGTAATTTCCGATTTCTCCCCACCAATTTTTCTTTAATCAATTTAAGTGGTCCTCTTACCTCATGACCAAAAATTTGTTCAAAAGGACTAAATTTGGTAGACTCATTAGGTGCATCCCTAATTGCAAACAATACGAATGGAATTCCTTTATCCCAATCCTCTGGATAATCTTGACTATACGCCCTCAACATTGTCTTTAATGTCTGATGCCACCTTTCTCAACGCTCCCTGCGATTCTGGATGGTACGCAGTTGATTTAATTGTTTTATTCCGAAGCTATCCATAACTTCTTTGAATAACTTTGAAGTAAAATTCGATCCTTGATCTGATTGAATTTCTGTGGGTCATCCATATCTAGTAAAGAATTTAAGTAACTCCTCCACAATCCTTTTAACTGTAATATTACGTACTGGAATGGCCTCTGGAAACCTAGTAGACACGTCCATTATAGTCAAAAGATATTGATTCCCACTTTTTGTTTAAGGAAGCGGTCCTACACAATCGATTAGGACCCTTGTAAAAGTTTCCTCAAATGCTGGAATGGGTATTAAGGACGCTTGTTTTATCAGCGGGAAGAATGAGGTTTCCCTATCACTTGACATGTGTGACATGATTGACAAAATTTAACTACATCTTTATGTAGTCCAGGCCAATAAAAATGTTTCTGGATTTTAGCTTGAGTTTTTCTTATTCCCAAATGACCTCCCACTGGTACCTCATGTGCAACTCGCAACACCTCCTTTCTATACCCTACCGGCAATATTACTTGATGAAGTTCTGCCCATTTTTCATCCGCCTGCATATGTAAGGTTCTCCATTTTCTCATCAAGACATCACTTTTATGGTAATAACACTCTGGTATACTCTCAGATTCCTCTTCCATATATGCTTTCTGATATACCTGTTTTATTTCTACATCTTTCTGTTGTAACTCCACCAATTTTCCTGAACTAAAAATATCCGCCTCATCCTCCACCTGTTCTTGTTCTTTTTCAACCATCTGATCAAAAATTGTTTCTGATAATTGCACTTCAACTCGATCTTCACTCTTTGATTTCTCCTCTTGTCTTAACCTGTGACTTTGCAACCTTGTTACTACACAATCCGGAAAAATCCCAGGATATTTGTCCTTCAACACTTCAGTTGTCTGATTTTCCACTGGCTTATCAACCACAGTAGGCATCACTCCCACCTGCGATCCAGCTATATCATTACCCAAGATAAACTGTATTCCTGGACAAGATAGTTTCTCTATTACTCCTACTACCACTTCACCACTCTTCACTGGACTTTCCAACCTTACCTTATATAATGGAACTCTACTCCTCTCACCCTGAATTCCACATATCACCACCTTTTTTGGCTACATTCTTCCCAAACGACATAATTCCTCATCTCTTACCATTAAAGAACAAAGAACAAAGAACAAAGAAATGTACAGCACAGGAACAGGCCCTTCGGCCCTCCAAGCCCGTACCGACCATGCTGCCCGACTAAACTACAATCTTCTACACTTCCTGGGTCCGTATCCTTCTATTCCCAACCTGTTCATATATTTGTCAAGATGCCCCTTAAATGTCCCTATCGTCCCTGCTTCCACTACCTCCTCCGGCAGCGAGTTCCAGGCACCCACTACCCTCTGCGTAAAAAACTTGCCTCGTACATCTACTCTAAACCTTGCCCCTCTCACCTTAAACCTATGCCCCCTAGTAATTGACCCCTCTACCCTGGGGAAAAGCCTCTGACTATCCACTCTGTCTATGCCCCTCATAATTTTGTAGACCTCTATCAGGTCTCCCCTCAACCTCCTTTGTTCCAGTGAGAACAAACCGAGTTTATTCAACCGCTCCTCATAGCTAATGCCCTCCATACCAGGCAACATTCTGGTAAATCTCTTCTGCACCCTCTCTAAAGCCTCCACATCCTTCTGGTAGTGTGGCGACCAGAATTGAACACTATACTCCAAGTGTGGCCTAACTAAGGTTCTATGTGGCCTAACTAAGGTTCTAAAGATTGACTAGCCCCTGTATCTCTTAAAATTGTGACTTCTTTACCTGCTCCTCCTGATACACATGAGTAAACTTTACCCACACAAGTAAATTCTTTAAAGACATCTGGCACCTTCTTATCAATCACCTCTTGAACAGTCTGTACAATCGTTTGCACCTCCTTCACTTCTCTTGGGCTTTCCTTTACCACTCTAACAAATCCCACTGTCTTATCCTGTTTTACCACATCAGCCTTCCCAGTGCTTTTCTTCAACCACCAACACTGACTTTACATGGCCTAGTTTATTGCAGTGAAAATATTTGAAACTTTTCATCTCTTTTCCATCTTCCTGGATTTCTTTTTTAACCTGAGGGACACTCTCTTTATTGTCTCCCATCAGATCACCTTTACCTTTACCACTTGAGTATTTCTCATGTCCCCAGTTTCTATCTCTCACCCGCTGAAGCTGATGTCGGAAACCAATCTTTGATTTATGAACTAATTCATAATCATCTGCCATTTCTGCTGCTAATCGCGCAGTTTTAACCCTCTGTTCTTCCACATGAGTTCTCACTACATCAGGAATTGAATTTTTAAACTCCTCCGAAAGTATAATTTCTCTGAGAGCTTCATACGTTTGGTCTATTGTCAAAGCCCTTATCCACCTATCAAAATTACTCTGTTTGCCTTTCAAACTCCACGTATGTTTGACCAAATTCTTTCCTTAAATTTCTAAACCTTTGCCTGTAAGCTTCAGGCACTAGCTCATATGCACTTAAGGTGGATTTCTTCACCTCCTCATACGTTCCAGATACCTCCTCTGGTAGTGATGCAAACACTTCGCTAGCTCTACCTACCAGCTTTGTTTGAATCAGTGATACCCACATGTCCTGTGGCCATTTCATTTGTTTAGCTACCTTCTCAAATGAAATGAAAAAGGCTTCCACTTCCTTCTCGTCAAACTTTGGCAAAGCTTGGACATATTCAAATAGATTCCCACCAAGCCTTCGACCTTGACGCTCTTTCTCACTATCCTCATCACTATCATCCAACTGTACATTTCCCTTTACGTCTGCCAATTTTAACTGATTGTCATGTTTCATGGCTATTTTTTGAAGTTCATACTCCCTCTCTTTATCTTTCTCCCTGATCTGTATCTCCCTTTCTTTTTCTTTTTGTTCTGCTCGGGCTATTCCTTCTTTTCTCCTTTCTTCTCTCTCCTTTTCTTTTTCCTATCTCTCTCTCTTTCTCTCTCTTTTTCCTCTCTCTCTCTCTCGTACTCAAGCCACTTTAATTCTTTCCCATGTTCCATTTGTTTAATTTGCAACTGACTTTTTGCCATTTTCCATGAGTCAAACTCTATCTCAGGCAACTTTAAATGCTTAACCACCGCCATAATTACCTCATCTTTTCACATTTTGTCAGGTAATGTTAACTGCAATGTTTTTGCCAGGCCCAACAGTCTGTGTTTAGTCTCTGTCCGTAAGGTACTGCATGTGACAGTCTCCACCCCCAAAAACGTCTGAGCCTCTGAAAGAGCCATTGTCCACAATACACTTAAACTAAAATACCACACCGGAAAAGCAGCACTCCTTCACTGTCTTTAAGTTCACAAAAGCCAATCCAATAGATAGACTTTTATCCCCCTCGAGCCCCCAATTGTTATGGGCGAGGCGTTTTCAGAACCCCAAAATGTATCATGGAGTTCAACCAACCTCCCCCTTTAATGTATTGTTGCTTTTCTGAGCACACGGCTTGTTCTCCAGGTGTGATACAGCAATTATGGACAAATGGTTTTTAAACACAAAACAATGTTTATTCCATGAACTCAACTGAACCCTTTTAAATAAACATTGGATCTCTTAGCACCCCCTTACTTCAAAGATAACCCCGAAAATATTACAACACTAAATAATCCTTCAGTTATTCCTTTCAACATCCAAGAGACTTAACACCTTTAAACAGAAACACATCAGGATAAAGGCATTACTTCAATGAGTTTAAATCTCCCAAATGATCCAGAGATAGTCTTTCATGGCAGAGATCACAGCAGATCCAGCTCACTGCAAACACAGACACACACCCAAGCTCTTTTCAAACTGAAACTAAAACTGCAAAATGGCTGATCTAAAGCCCAGCTCCACCCACACTCTGACATCACTGCATTTCTTAAAGGTACATTGCTTAAACATCCATTTCTTAAAGGCACTCTCACATGACAAATAGATAGACTTTTATCCCCCTCGAGCCCCCAATTTGTTATGGGCCAGGGTTTAGAGAACCACAAAGTGTATCATGGAGTTCACCTGACCCACAACTTTTAATCGATTGTGGTATGGGGAGCACACGGCCCACTCTACAGAGTGGTACAGCAGAAATGGAAAAGTTTTTTTTAAAGCAAAACAATGTTTATTCTACGAACTCAAGTTAACATTTTTAAAACATACAGTGAACATCTTAGCAACCATTAATTCAAATACAACCCCCAAAGAATACAACACAAAGTAATACTTAAGCTGTCCTTTTAACATCCAGAAGACTTGAAAAAAACCTTTGAACAGAAGCACATCAGGTTAAAGTCACTACTGCGATAGCTTATTAGTTTTAAATCATCAAAGGATCAATTTACAGTTTTTAGATTACAGATGAGAGACTCATATACCTTTTGGCTGTGACTGCAGCTATCCAGCTCTGAAAACTAAACTAAAACACACCCTGCAGCAAACAGCCTGAAACAAAAGTAAAAAGCTGACAGACAGCCCAGCTCCACCCACTCTCTGACATCACTGCAGTATCATAGAATTTACAGTGCAGAAGGAGGCCATTCGGCCCATCGAGTCTGCACCGGCTCTTGGAAAGAGCACCCTACCCAAGGTTAACACCTCCACCCTATCCCCATAACCCAGTAACCCCACCCAACACTAAGGGCAATTTTGGATGCTAAGGGCAATTTATCAAGGCCAATCCACCTAACCTGCACATCTTTGGACTGTGGGAGGAATTTGGAGCACCCGGAGGAAACCCACGCATACACGGGGAGGATGTGCAGACTCCGCACAGACAGTGACCCAAGCCGGAATCGAACCTGGGACCCTGGAGTTGTGAAGCAATTGTGCTAACCACAATGCTACCGTGCTGCCCTAGTAGCAAACATCCATGTCTTAAAGGTACTCTCACTACAGATATTTCTATGCATACCCATTAATAAACACCCATTTCTTAAAGGTACTCCCACAGGACAGAAGACAGAGGGCAGCAGTGGAAGGGTGCTTTTCTGAATGCAGGGCTGTGACTAGTGGTGTTCCACAGGGAGCAGTGCTGGGACCTTTGCTGCTTTTCGTATATATAAATGATATATATGGAGGAAAATGCAACTGGTCTGATTAGGATACCAGCCCAAACTCCATCTTAGCCTCTGTCTCTCCTTTAGCAATGCCTCTTCCGGTGCGGATGACACAAAGGTTGGTAGATTGCGGATAGCAATGAGGACTGCCAGAGGATATAGCAGGATCAGCTAGACACTTGGGTGGAGAGATGACAGATGGAGTTTAATCCGGACAAATGTGAGGTAATGCATTTTGGAAGGTCTAATACAGTTGCAAAATATACAGTAAATGGCAGAACTCTTAAGAGTGGCAGAACCCAGGCAGAGGGACATGGGTGTAAGGTGCACAGGTCACTGAAGGTGACAATGCAGGTGGAGAAGGTAGTCAAGGAGACATACGGCATGCTTGCCTTCATCGACCGGGGCATTGACTATAAAAATTGGCAAGTCATGCTGCAGCTGTATAAAACCTTAGTTAGGCCACACTTGGAATATAGTGTTCAATTCTGGTCGCCACACTACCAGAAGAATGTGGAGGATTTGGAGAGGGTACAGAAGAGGTTTACAAGGGTGTTACCTGGTATGAAGGAAAGGTTGGATAAACTCGGTTTGTCGTCACTTGAAAGACAGAAGTTTAGAGGAGATGAGCGAGGAACATATTTTACACAGAGGGAAATGGATGCCTGAAACTCGCTGCTGGAGGAGGTGGTGGAAGCAGGTACGATAGCGATGTTTAAGTGGCATCTTGACAAATACATGAATAGGATGGGAATAGAAGGATATGGACCCAGAGGTATTGAAGGTTTAAGGTTAGACGGGCAGCATGTTTGGTGCAGGCCTGGAAGATCGAAGGGCCTGTTCCTGTGCTGTACTTTTCTTTGTTCGTTGTATACCCTCCTCCCTGGTTGGAGGCTCCGATTCATACAGCCGTCAATAGAAGGCCTCAAAGACCGATTCACCCCCTCTGGCTCCGACACCACTGTGCCTCTCTTATCCCTCACCCTTCCAATCTCTCTTGCTGCCTCCTGCTTCCTCAATTGATGAACCAATATCCTCCTTGCTTTTTCCCCATACTCATAAACCTCCACCCTGGCATTCCGCAGCTACCCTACCGCCTTTGCTGTGGATATCAGCCCAAACTCCATCTGAGTTTCTGTCTCTCCTTTAGCAATGTCTCTTCCGGTGCCACTGAATACCTCCAGTCCCCCCTCAGGGTGCCCTCAACTAACTTCAGCCTCTCCTCCCGGTCCACTCTCTTCCTATGTGCCAGAATCAAAATAAATTCCCCCCATGCTACCACCTTCAATACTTCCCACAGCATGTAGGCCGTAACCTCCCCTGTATTATTCAGCTCCTCATAATCTTGAAGACCGCCCTCACCCTCTCATGGACCCCCTTGTCCACCAGCGATCCCACATCCAGCCTCCAATGCGGCCGTTGAGCCCCCCCTGCACCACCCGCAGATACACCCAGTGCAGCGTGTGGTCAGAAACCATGATCGCCGTGAGGGTTAATAGCCTGGTTAGTATGTGATGACATTTGGTTTATATGAAGAAGACTCTCTGGGGTGTAGATAATTAGAGACATTGGGTAAAAGTTTCTGTTTGGTAGACTATGTTCTCCCACCGGTGCGGAATTGCACCTGATTTGTGCTCCTGCTGGGAGGGCAAATGAGGAAGCAATTCCCAATCCTTAAACTTGCAAATACAGTGCAAATTCAGACCAACACATGCAGCCCAGGGGGTGGGTAGCTGGTGGCCTCAGTGGTCAGGGCACCTGGCCATAGAGGCCGGTATGGTGCCTGCATGTGCAGCAGGGTGGGGGTCGGCCAGCCTCCTGGTGCTGGTGGGGGGGTGGTTACAGGTGTGTGGGATGGGGTTGGTGCCGGGGCACACTGCTCTGGTCGCCCTGAGGAGGTTGTGCAGTTTTTTCCAGTACTGCTGGTCCGTCCAGATGGTGTTGCCCACGTCGCTCACGGCCTCTGCCACCTGCACCCAGGCACAACAAATGGCGGCAGCGGGCAGCCTCATCATGGGGATGGAACTCGGGAGTGCTGGTGGCCACCGTCGCCGCCCCATGGGACGGTCCCTTGTTGGCAATCAGTCCCCCTCCTCTCAGTCGGTGCCCAAAGGGTCTGGGGTTCACCTCGGGATGAAGGGGCAGCTGGTTCGGGCTCCGGCTCCCTCTGCATCATCTGGCTCTGTCAGCCCTGGTGGTTCCCCATAGTCCGCACCATTGTGTTGACACCCTCGGCGATGCTCCTCAAATACTGGGACACATCCCCCAGTGACTGGGCCATGCTCTGCAGTGCCTCAGCCATGGCCATCTGCAACTGGGACAAGTTCCGCAGCGCCTCGGCCGTTCCCATCTGAGAGCAGGACATGTCCCGCAGAACCTCATCAAGGTCAGCCTGGTACTGGGTGGCATCCCCCAGTGAGGCACACATACTGCCGAGACCCTAAGCCATGGCCGACACCGACTGAGCGACGCCTTCGACACCTTCACTCATGGTGCCGACATCGTGCACCAGGCTCTTCACTGCAGTCAACAGTGTTGGCCTCGGTGCCACGCATTGCCGACGTCATCCCCCACGCCCGTAGCCTTTGGGACTCCTCCAATTGGCTATGGAACTGCTGGAGTGACACTGACATCTCCCTCTGAATGTCCAGGTTGCTCCTTATGGTCCCCATTAGCTCCGGGTAACTCTGTTCCAGAGGCTCAGCATCAGCCTGGGACACAGTTGAGACCTGGGATCCGGCATACCTCCGACTGCTGTTCCGCCTGGGGGTTCCTGCCTCCACCGGGTGTATATCAGCAGCAGTGTGACACTCAGATTGTGTCCCAGAAGCCTGTCCACTTATATTTCCCACCGAGGTGTATGTATCAGCGTTGGTGGAAGGTGGGGATGACAGCTGTGCCGTGCCAGTTGCATCCTTGGAGCTCTCCTCCAAGGTGTGCTCCTTGCAGCCTGGAGAGGGGGCTGCCCAGGATGGGCCAGCGCATTTGGTTGGAGGACCTGTGGGAGAATGGACATGTGGTCAGTGAGTGGGATGGGTCAGTCAGTGAGGCAATCACTCCTCACATTTGACAGGTCCTCCGGGTGAAGCCTGGTGGTCCCTCACGTCTGCAGCATCTCCCAGTGTCCGCGTTGGTAACCTCCTCATATGACAGCCCCTGATTTGGAAATATATTGCTGTTCCTTCTCTGATGCTAGGTCAAAATCTAGGGACCGGTTTAGCACAGTGGGCTAAATAGCTGGCTTGCAATGCAGAACAATTCCAGCAGCGCGGGTTCAATTCCCGTACCGACCTCCCCGAACAGGCGCCGGAATGTGGCTCGGGGCTTTTCATAGTAACTTCATTGAAGCCTACTTGTGACAATAAGCGATTATTATTATTAAAATCCTGGAACTCCCTCCTTAACAGCAGTCGCTGAATATCCACCTCTCTCAATTTACCCCCATTTAAATAATAATCTGCCTTCCTATTTTTGCTGCCGAAGTGGATAACCTCACATTTATCTACATTATACTGCGGCTGTCATGCATATATGCCCACTCACTCAGCCTGTCCAAATCCCGCTGAAGAATCTCTGCATCCTCCTCGCAGTTCACCCTCCCACCCAACTTTGTATCATCTGCAAATTTGGAAATAATATTTAGTTCCCTCGTCCAAATCATTAATATACAATATGAACAGTTGGGATCCTAGCACAGATCCCTGAAGTACCCCACTAGTCCCTGCCTGCCAATCGGAAAAAGACCCATTTATTCCAACTCTTTGCTTCCAGGGCTGCTCTCTGAATCGAACCACAGCAACTTGACTAAAACAAGGCCCCAGGCCTGGAAATGATTTTGTAACAAACATATTCAGGGTTGTTTTAACACTGGGAGATGGCATAACATAGACGATATGAATTGGCACACATCACTTGAAATAAAGAATAAAGTAAAAATGAATGGAACTGAGTTTCCTGTATCCGTGCTGTCTCTGCACAAGGCTCCAGTCAGCAGGAGCCATAGGCAGCACCTTCAAACCCACAACTACTACCAGCTAGAAGGATAAGAGCAGCAGGTCAAAATCCTGGAGCTTCCTCCTTAACAGCACTGTGGGTGTACCGACACCACATGGACTGCAGTGATTCAAGAAGGCAGCTCATCACCACCATCTTCTCAATTAGAGATGGACAATAAATGCTGGCCGAGCCAGCACCACCCATATCCCGTAAATGAAAGAAAGATGTCTTCAGACTGCCTGGGGTTTGGACGCCAAGTGGAACTGATTCATTGCTGGAGGCCAGAAAGGTGCAGATGTATTCACAGCAGATTGGAAATATTCAGAGTGCTGAATACTCAGGGCCAGATGCCAAGCAATCCTTTATCAGGAGTAAAGCTCTGATTAACAGAGATGGAACTCGCCATAACAATTCTTATTGAAGACAGTGCCAAGGAGCAGGGCCGGGATTCTCCGATCCCGCGTCGGGTCGGAGAATCGCCGGGGGGTGCGCAAATCCCACCACGCCACTTCGATGCCGGGCCACCGATTCTACGCCGACTGAAGAATCGCTGCAAATCGCATCGGGGGCCGTTGAAAGTGCCCCCCCCCCCCCCGCGAGTCCCGCCGGCATCATTTGCATCTGGTCCTACCTGGCGGGACCTCGGCGTTCTGGCTGTGGAGGCCGTCCTAGTAGGGGGGGGGGAGCCGACTCCGGGGGTTGGGGGGGCCTCCATGTTGGCCAGGCCCGCGATCGGGGGCAACTGATTGGCGGGCGGGCTTTCTGGGGGGGGTCCTATGTTTCTCCACGCGGTGCCCCTGTAGGGCATATTGCCCGGGGGCTGGCGCGGAGACGGCCGTGACGTGTGCATGCGTGGACACGCGCCGGCCGTGGCACGCATGTGCGGACCCATGCCGGGCCAGCGTTCGGCGCCCGAGCAGCGCACAGCACTCCGGTGGCATTCTAGCCCCCTAAGGGGTGAATGCCTGGGCCTGGAGGCTTGGTGACGCCGGCGTCGCTCGCGCCGGTTTTGACGCCAGCGTCAACACTTGGCTGGGATTTCGGAGAATCCCGGCCTAGAATGCTGTCACATTTCAACATCACCAAAGAAGGAAAAATCAACCAATTCCAAAGACCAAGCTCTTTCAAAATTCTTTTTAATGCTCTTTAATACAGGGGTCACAAGGAACTCCCTGACCTCCAACAGCTGATGATTAGAAATTACAATAACACATGACTGTGATGACACATTTCAACAAACAATTCTCGACAACATGTCCCCATTTCATGGCGACACCTTGGCAAGTGGAGACCAGAGGAGGGAGAGCTGTGAGGCACATCAAAGGCAGAGAGGATAGTAGTGGGGCAGGAGGTGGGAGGCAGAACTTGTACAGTCAGGAAGTCCCGCTTCCATTAGCCGTCTGACTGTGCGATGAACCAGCAATTTCCTGTACCGGCAGGTACTGGCATACGGATATCGAAATGAGAAACCAATAATGAGTAGGGGGCACACCCAGGAGCTGGGACAGACATTGAGAGAGCATGGAGCAAGACAATAGTCAACATTTCTAATTTGAGACTCACTATGCACTATGGCTCATGAACCAAATTACTTTACTTTATTTCAGTGAGAGATGGAGAATTAGCATTTATTTCAGAGAAATTTTAAAGGAAGGAATGAAGTTCCTCAGCTCGAGGTGAAGGATGAACAGATAAGCAACTTGACTCCACTTAGTACTCCTCACTTGAAAATGAAAATCGTTTATTGTCACAAGTAGGCTTCAAATGAAGTTACTGTGAAAAGCCCCTAGTCGCCACATTCCGGCGCCTGTTCGGGGAGGCTGGTACAGGAAGTGAACCGTGCTGTTGGCCTGCTTTCAAAGCCAGCGATTTAGCCCTGTGCTAAACCAGCCACATCTTACTTGATGAAGAATCGTTCAGCTCACTAAGGAGTGTCGGAGAACGGATCAATTCCTGGCACATTGTGGGTATTTAACCCTTGCTCTTCCACAACTGTAGTAATCCATTTGGCTGCTGGATTTACTTTCCATTATCTTAAATGAGGAGTAATATTGCCTGATCAATCCGATCGTGAGAATTTTTGACTGGAACGGTAAGGTTGAAATTATTTCTACACCATCTCCATCAAACACTCCCAGGAAGGTGCAGCACAGGGTTAGATTCAGAGTAAAGCTCCCTCTGCACTGCCCACATCAAATACTCCAAGAACAGGTACAGCATGAGCTTAGATACAGAGTAAAGCTCATTCTATACTTCCCCATCAAACACTGCCAGGATAGGTACAGCCTGGGGTTACATACAGAGTCAAAATGTTTTTATTAACTCCATAGTAGCCTCTACTTTTCATAATATGTTTAAAATATTTCAATTGGGTCCCCATGGGGTTGTTGTGAGCCTGATATAAAACTGCTGCTCACCCCTTTCTGCATTGTTCAGTTTCACTTGTGTACCCACCATTTGCCCTGTTAACCTCTAGCACCCACCGTTATTGTTGCGGATTGTAGGGGTGTATTTGGCTGTGGCCTCCTGCCCCTGGTTTACCGTCCTCTCCATATGCCAAGGTGTCAATCCTGCAGCTCAGGAGAATATCTTTCACTGCACCGTTGTAATATCTCCACCTTTCTGATAAGTTTTCTTCATTTGAATTTGTGAGTATTCTGGGTCACTCTGTGCAGTTGATATAAACAGGAACTTCAGGTTCAAACGCTGCTTAATATGCAAATTTGATTGCCCATTGGAGTCTCACAAACACGGAGTTGTTGAGCAATATGTGCAGCTCATGTCCCTCATCTGGATCTCACCATTAATATGACCAATGGCAGTGCCCCAAATAGTTTTAGGACTGTCCTCGCCGTTCCAGAAATTAAAGATTTATCTCGCCAGCAATTTTTTCATTTTCTTTGACTGCTTGTATTTTTGAAATATTATAAAAATATTGGAGAAGGGAACAAGGTAGCTTGGCTGAGAATATATCCAATCAGATATGGAAGAGGCTATGTACTTTCCAATTGCTCAGGGGAAAGTGTGATCTGCTGTGACGATTGTCTTGTCGAGCAGCTGGGGTTGAGAGGGTGGGGGTTGGGCTGTGGGAGGTCATGTGATGAAATGTTTCGAAATATGTCCAACCAGAGTTAGCAATTCTAAGCTTCAACTGGTTCCCCATGTCTGAAAAGGCCGAGGGGCAGACTCTGTCTTTCCCAGGGATTTCCATAATGCATCTTTTAATGGCATTGGAAAGGTTACTGGGACATAATCATGATGAGTAAACATTGGGTCTATTGCCGTGGGCTGGAGAGACTCAGAAACCTTTGCAAACACCATTTAAATAGGACATAAATCATTGTTTGGGCCTACTTTCAAAGGCTGCTCGCGTGATTCTTTCAATAGAGGAATAACAGAGGAAACGAAAATCAGACATTTCAACCACCCCTGCTAAAAAACGCAAATGAAGAAAAGTCTTTATTAATTCATCCAATGAGGTGGTCCTTTCGAATTCTTGGCATTATAAGGCTCGGGTACCCTCATGATGCAGTCAGAAGGTGCACAGCGACCATTTTTCCCCGATGTTCCTTGAAGTCCTGGTGGGCCTGGAACACCTGGCACACCCTGTTGGCCGGCTGGGCCCGGTGGGCCAATTTTACCATATCCTGGAAGACCTGGTGGACCTAAGAGTGAAAGGTAAGGTATTGGAAACCATAAAACAGGGAGATGCCCATCAACATCATGAATGCTTGAGCTTAACAGGCCGATTAAACAGAAAGAAAAGCACCAACCACTTATGATGTAAAACCAAAGAGTTCTAGCTTGACAGCAACGAAGAGGCTAACTACCCTCATCACTGATACCATAAACCGAGAAGGTAAACCACAGGGTCATGGTGGAATTTACTGGATTGAGGCCTGAAGACCAGCCTGTGGTGACTGCCAGTGAGGTGATTGCGAGGGAGATTAATGGTTGCTGAGAGTGGGGGCCCTGAGATGGAAGCAGCCCAGATTAACTTTGAAGGAGTTCGCGAAGCATTCCAAATCCTCGGGAACTGGCAAAATTAATTTCACATTTGCCTTTCCGGCCTCCTTTCTTCCACCCCCTGGATCCAGTACAGCTGGTGAAAGGTTGTTGGCCGGGTTATACCTAAAATGGCAATAAGGGTCCTTTCATAGCGTCTCAATGTCCCCTTTAGATAGGAACATGTCGGCTGAAACTGGCAAACACTTTGGATAGCCAGGGGGATGCATCTTTCAAAATGGCATCAACTGCACTGCTGGTTTTGGAAACTCTGTTGGAGGCCGTTAGCATCCAATTATCATCAGGCGAGGCTGGTGGATTTGTTAGTGACTATTTTCTCTTAAAGGTTCGACTCCAAAGGCAGAAACATTTCTCCATGTTTATTCTATTGAGTGCATTGATAATTTTACAAAACCTCTAACAGATCACCTCTCACTCTTTGCTATTCTGAAGTCCCAGTTTGTTTAATCTTTCCTGAGAGTTTTAACCTTTTAGTTTGGTACCATCCTTGTAAATTGTTTCTGCACCTCCTGGTTTCTCAAATCCTTTTTTATAATACGTAATATTCTGCAAGGGATCCTTTGAGGCCTTCCATGAAAGGCACTATGCAAATGTGAGTCTTCTTAGTTTTGAAAGATCAAAATGGTTTACTGTTCTCCAATTCTGGTCGAACTAACAGTCTAAATAAGTTTAATATAACTTTGGGGCAGTAGCACTATTGCCTCACGGTGCTGAGGACCTGGGTTCGATCCCGGCCCTGGGTCACTGTCCGTGTGGAGTTTGCACATTCTCCCCGTGTCTGCGTGGGTCTCACCCCCACAACCCAAAGGTGTGCAGGGTAGGTGGATTGGCCATGCTAAATGGCCCTTTAATTGGAAAAAATAATAATTGGGTGCTCTAAATTTCTCTTCAAAATAACTTCACTGCCTTTCAATTCTATCCCTTGAGAAATAAACCCCAATACATTGTCTACATTTTAATGGTCTTGTTCACCTATATTGCTACATTTGGGGGTCGGTTAGCACAGTTGGCTGGCCGGCTGGTTCGAGGGCAACAGCGCGGGTTCACTTCTCGAACCAGCAAGGTCATTCATGAGAACCACCTTCTCAACCTTGCCCATTACCTGAGGTATGGTGACCATCAGGTTAAATCACCCTCAGTCAGCTCTCTGCCCAAAGGGGAAACACCTAGGTTCATTTGGGACAATGGTTGCATTTCTATTTATTGCTACTTTTAATGAATTGTAATTCTGAAGCTCAAGTTCCTTCTGCTCCTCTAGCCCACTGATAAACTCATTTTCATGGAGTATGTGATCTCCTTATTTATTTTCCCGAAACTGAATCATCTCAAACTTTTCTGGATATGTATTAACTCACCTGAAGGTCCAGGTGTACCAGGATCACCCAAACGGCCAATGCCATTTTCACCTCGGTCTCCCTTAGGACCACTAGGGCCTGTTTAAACCAAGACAAGGATATGTCAACAATACCAAGAAAAACAATACATTCAAGTTCACTGTTTGTCAGAAATTAATCAGTTCTTAAAAGTTACTGGAAGCATATAGAGCATAGGGATAGATAGAGTAAAGCTACCTCTACACAGTCTCCATCAAACACTCACAGGACAGTGTGGTAGTCGGTATTAGGGGTATTACGGTACCTAGATTGAGGGTGTAAGATCATTGGTGTGGGGGGTACCTGAGACAGGAAGATGATTGGTGAAGCCTGCCTGCTGGTTCCGCCCAGTAAGGCGGAGTATAAGAGTCTGTGTCTCCCTAGCAGCTGCATTCTGTACCTGCGCTGCTGGGGGAAACATCTAGTCTAATAAAGCCTTCAATTGTCATCCAATCTCGCTTCTGGAGTCATTGATCGAGTATCAATTTATTGGACTAGATTTTAAAGAATGGAGCTCCGAATCAAGCCGGAGTGTCTGCAACTCAGCCCCCACGAGGCAAACTCAGCGGCAAACCTTCAAACACTGGTTGGCGTGCTTCAAAGGGTACCTCAGGACGACCACGACTGCACCCACGGAGGACCAGAAACTGCAAGTTCTCCACTCGAGGGTGAGCCCAGAGATCTACACCCTCATCTAGGATGCGAACGATTTCGAGGCCGCGATGGCCCTGTTGAAAGGACACTACATTCGCCCAGTAAACCAGGTTTATGCCCAACACCTGCTAGCGACAAGGCGACAAATCCTGGGGAAATTGCTGGATGAATTCTACTGCGCGCTCCTGGTACTACGTAGGAACTGTGACTACCCGCAAGTTTCAGCCAGCGACCACACAGAACTTTTAATACGGGACACATTCGTTGCAGGTATGCTGTCCTCCCAAATCCGTCAGCGGCTGCTGGAGAAAGAGACACTAGGCTTCAAGGAGGCACGGGCCCTTGCTAGCTCCCTGGAAGTGGCCTCCAGAAAGGCCCGCGCGTACGTCCCCGACCGCGTGGAACCCCTTGGGCAGCGGGGAACCCACCCGCGGCCGACCCCGATGCATCCTCCATCCCCCCACAAGCTTGTGCCGCACGGCTACCAGGCAACCCCGGGGGGCCCCGCTGTTTTTTTTGCGGGCAAGCCAAGTACCCCCGGCAACGCTGCCTGGCCCGCTCCTCCACCTGCAAAGGTTGTGGCAAAAAGGGCCATGTCGTGGCGGTATGCCAGGCCCGGGCGGTCGCCGCTGTCATCGGGGGCGATCCGGGGCTCCCACCACAACTCTCTCCAAGGGCCACGTGCGCGGGTGCTGCCATCTTCATTTTCCCGAGCCATGTGCGGGTCCCGGGCTCCGCCATCTTGTTCCCCAGGGACCACGTGCGATGCGTGGGCGGCGCCATCTTGCCCACCCCCAGCCATGTGTGACCCGTGGGCGCCGCCATCTTGGCTGGAGTCTCAGGACCCCGATTCGGATGACCAGATACCACCCGAGGAAAATCTTCAACTTTTACCACGACTCGCCTCGGTGACCCTGGACCCGTCTCGGCCCCGAGCACTCTCGACCGCGACGACGACCGTGCTCATCAACGGGCACAAAACATCCTGTCTGATCGACTCCGGGAGCACAGTGAGCTTCATACACCTCAACACGGTAAGGCGCTGTTCTCTTCCCATACACCCAGTTAACCAAAGAATCTCCCTGGTCTCCGGGTCTCACTCTGTAAAGATCAAGGGGTTCTGCGTAGCGAACCTCACGGTCCAGGGAAGAGAATTAAAAAATTTCCGACTCTACGTCCTCCTTCACCTCTGCGCTGCCACGCTCCTGGGATTGGACGTCCAATGCAACCTCCAGAGCTTAACCTTTAAATTCAGCGGCACTATACCCCCCTCATTGTCTGCAGCCTCGCGATCCTCAAGGTCGACCCGCCTTCCCTTTTTGCGAACCTCACCCCGGATTGCAAACCCGTCACCACTAGGAGCAGACGGTACAGTGCCCAGGACCGGACCTTCATTAGGTCGGAAGTCCAGCGACTACTGAAGGAAGGTATTATCGCGGCTAGCAACAGACCCTGGAGAGCTCAAGTAGTGGTTGTAAAGACCGGGGAGAAGCACAGGATGGTCATCGATTATAGTCAGACCATCAACAGGCGTACGCAACTCAACGCGTATCCTCTCCCCTGCATATCTGATTTGGTCAATCAGATTGCACAATACAAGGTCTTTTCCACGGTGGACCTCAAATCCACCTACCACCAGCTCCCCATCCGCCCAGGCGACCGCAAGTACACTGCATTCGAAGCAGATGGGTGGCTCTACCACTTCCTAAGTGTTCCCTTCGGTGTCACAAATGGAGTCTTGGTCTTCCAATGGGAGATGGACCAAATGGTTGACCGGTACGGTTTGCGGGCCACATTTCCGTAGCTCGGCAACGTCACCATCTGCGGCCACAACCAGCAGGACCAAGACACCAACCTCCGCAAATTCCTCCATACCGCAAAAACCCTTAACTTAACCTACAACAAGGACAAATGTGTGATCAGCACCGACCGTCGAGCCATCCTCGGCTACGTAGTGCATGATGGAGTCATAGGCCCAGATCCCAAACGCATGCGCCCACTCATGGAGTTTCCCTTCCCCCACTGCTCCAAGGCCCTGAAACGATGCCTGGGATTTTTTTCATATTACGCCCAGTGGGTCCCCAATTATGCGAACAAGGCCCGCCCACTAATCCAATGCTCGGTTTTCCCCCTGTCGGCACCCCCGCCAGACTCTTTTTTTTTTAACAGGGGTGAATGTGGTAGTTGGTATTAGGGGTATTACGGTACCTAGGTTGAGACTGTAAGATCATTGGTGTGGGAGGTACCTGAGGCATGAAGATGATTGGTGAAGCCTGCCTGCTGGTTCCGCCCAGTAAGGCGGAGTATAAGAGTCTGTATCTCCCTAGCAGCTGCATTCTGTACCTGCCCTGCTGGGGGAAACATCTAGTCTAATAAAGCCTTCAATTGTCATCCAATCTCGCTTCTGGTGTCATTGATCGAGCATCAGACAGGTACAGTACGGGGTTAGACACAGAGTAAACACCCTCTGCACTGTCCCCATTAATACACTCCCAAGACAGGAACAGCACAGGGTTAGATACAGAATACAGGGGCAGCACAGTAGCACAGGTGGATAGCACTGTGGCTTCACAGCGCCAGGGTCCTAGGTTTGATTCCCTGCTGGAACACTGTCTGTGAGGAGTCCGTACCTTCTCCCCGTGTCTGCGTGGGTTTCCTCCGGGTGCTCCGGTTTCCTCCCACAGTCCAAAGACATGCAGGTTATGTGGATTGGCCATGACAAATTGCCCTTAGTGTCCAAAACGGTTAGCAGGGAGTTACGGGGTAGGGTGGAAGTGAGGGCATAAGTGGGTTGGTGCAGACTCAATGGGCCGAATGGCCTCCTTCAGCACTGCATGTTCTATGTTCTTGTTCTAAACACCAATTACATTGTCCCCATTAATATACTCCCAGGACAGGTACAGCAAGGGGTTAGATACAGAGTAAATGCCCACCACACTGTTCCCATTACTACACTCCCTGGACAGGTACAGCACGGGGTTAGAGACAGAGTAAAGCTCCCTCTATACAGTCCTCATCAAACACTCCCAGGACAGATGCAGCATGAGGGGAGATACAGAGTAAAGCTCCCTCTCTCACACAAGAGGCAGCATGGTGGCAGAGAGGTTAGCACTGCTGCCCCACTGCTTCAGGGACCCGGGTTTAATTCCGGCCTTTGGTGACTGTGTGGAGTTTGCATGCTCTCCTCCGGGTGCCCAGTTTCGTCCAACAGTCCAGATGGGTGCAGCGCGGGGTTCGATACAGAGTAAAGCTCCGATAACACTGTCTCCATCAAACATTCCCAGGACAGGTACAGCATGGGGTTAGATACAGAGTAAATCTTCCTCTACACTGTCCCCATCAAACACTCCCAGGACAGGTACAGCATGGGGTTAGATACAGAGTAAATCTCCCTCTACACTGTCCCCATCAAACACTCCCAGGACAGGTACAGCATGGGGTTAGACACAGAGTAAATCTCCCTCTACACTGTCCCCATCAAACACTCCCAGGACAGGTCCAGCATGGGGTTAGATACAGAGTAAATCTCCCTCTACACTGTCCCCATCAAACACTCCCAGGACAGGTACAGCATGGGGTTAGATACAGAGTAAAGCTCCATCTACACTGTCCCCATCAAACACTCCCAGGACAGGTGGGGCACAGGGTTAGATACAGAGTGAAGCTCCGTCTACACTGTCCCATCAAACACTCCCCGGACAGGTACAGCATGGTTTAGATTCAGAGTAAAGCTCCGTCTACACTGTCCCCATTAAACACTCCCAGGACAGGTACAGCATGGGGACAGATACAGCACGGGGTTAGATACAGAGTGAAGCTCCCACTATATTGTTCCATGAAACACTCCCAGGACAGGTGCAGCACGCAGTTAGATACAGAGTAAAGCTCCCTCTACACTGTCCCATCAAACACTCCCAGGACAGGTACAGCATGGGGTTAGATACAGAGTAACACTCCCTCTACACTGTCACCATCAAACTCTCCCAGGACAGGTACAGCGTGGGGTCAGATGCAGAGTAAAGCTCCCTCTCCACTTTCCCCATCAAACACTCCCAGGACAGGTACAGCATGGGGACAGATACAGCACGGGGTTAGATACAGAGTGAAGCTCCCACTATATTGTTCCATGAAACACTCCCAGGACAGGTAAAGCATGAGGTGAGATAGAGAGTGTAGCCCCCTTTCTCACACAAGAGGCGGCACGGTGGCAGAGTGGTTCGCACTGCTGCCCCAGAGCTTCAGGGACCCGGGTTCAATTCTGGCCTTAGGTGACTGTGTGCAGTTTGCATAACACAATAAGACCATAAGACATAAGAGCAGAATAGGCCACAGGGCCATCGAGTCTGCTCTGCCATTAAATCATGGCTGATATTTTTCTCATCCCCATTCTCCTGCCTTCTCCCCATAACCCCATATCCCTTATTAATCAAGAAACTATTTAATTCTGCCTTAAAGACACTCAGTGAATTGGCCTCCACAGTCTTCTGCGGAAAAGTGTTCCACAGATTCACCACCCTCTGGCTGAAGAATTTCCTCCTCATCTCTGTTTTGAAGGATCGTCCCTTTAGTCTGAAATTGTGTCCTCTGCTTCTAGTTTTTCCTACGAGTGGAAACATCCCCTCCACATCCACTCTATCCAGGCCCCTGCAAGTATCAATAAGATTCCCCCTTATCCTTCTAAACTCCAACGAGTACAGACCCAGAGTCCTCAACCGTTCCTCAGACAACAAGCTCTTCATTCCAAGGAACATTCTTTTGAACCTCCTATGGACCCTTTTCAAGGCCAGCACATCCTTCCAAAACTGTTCACAATACTCCAAATGGGGTCTGACCAGAGCCTTATATAGCCTCAGAAGTACATCCCTGGTCTTGTATGTGGTCCCTCTCAGCATGAATGCTAACATTGCATTTGCCTTCCAAACTGCCGACTGAACCTGCACGTTAACCTTAAGAGAATCGTGAACAAGAACTCCCAAGTCCCTCTGTGCTTCTGATTTCCTAAGCATTTTCCCCATTTAGAAACTAGTCTATGCCTAAATTCCTCCTTCCAAAGTGCATAACCTCACACTTTTCCACATTGTATTCCATCTGCCATTTCTTTGCCCACTCTCCCAGTCTGTCTAATTCCTTTTACAGCCCTCCTGCTTCCACAATACTACCTGTCCCTCTACAGATCTTTGTATCATCTGCAAACTTAGCAACAGTGCCTTCAGTTCCTTCCTCCAGATCATTTATGTATATTGTGAAAAGTTGTGGTCCCAGCACCGACCCCTGAGGCACATCTCTAGTCACCAGCTGCCATCATGAAAAATACCCCTTTATCACCACTCTCTGCCTTTTGCCAGTCAGCCAATCCTCTATCCATGCCAGGATCTTACCCTTAACACCATGGGCTCTTAACTTATTTAACAATCTCCAATGCGGTATCTTGTCAAAGACCTTCTGGAAATCTAAATAAATCACATCCACTGGTTCTTCTTCATCTAATTTCCTTCTTACCTCTTCAAAGAACTCTAATAGATTTGTCAGACATGACCTCCCCTTGACGAAGCCGTGCTGACTCAGTCCTATTTTATCATGCAGTTCCAAGTACTCCGCGATCTCATCTTTAATAATGGACACTAACATCTTACCAATGACAGAAGTCAGGCTAACCGGCCTATAATTTCCCGTCTTCTGCCCCCTCCTTTCTTAAACAGTGGTGTTACATTATTCACTTTCCAGTCCTCTGGGTCCCTCCCTGCCTCCAGTGATTCCTGAAAGATCATCACCAATGCCTCCGCAATCTTTGTAGTCCATCAGGTCCAGGTGATTTATCCACCTTCAGACCTTTCAGTTTCCCCAGAATCTTCTCCTTAGTGATGGTCACTGCACTCACCTCTGCCCCCTGGTTCTCCTGGAGCTCTGGCATCCCACTGCTGTCTTCCACCATGACGATTGACGCAAAGTAACTATTCAGTTCGTCTGCCGTTACTTTGTTTCCTATTATTACTTCTCCAGCCACATTTTCCAGTGTCCAATGTCTATTTTTGCTTCTACATAGATACATAGAAGATAGGAGCAGGAGGAGGCCTTTTGACCCTTCGAGCCTGCTCCGCCATTCATCACGATCATGGCTGATCATCCAACTCAATAACCTAATCCAGCTTTCTCCCCATAGCCTTTGATCCCATTCTCCCCAAGTGCTATATCCAGCCGCCTTTTGAATACATTCAAAGTTTGAGCATCAACTACTTCCTGTGGTAATGAATTCCACATCTCACCACTCTTTCTGTGAAGAAGTATCTCCTTATCTCTGTCCAAAATGGTTTTCCCTGAATCCTCAGGCTGTGACCCCTGGTTCTGGACACACCCATCATTGGTAACATCTTCCCTGCATCTACCCTGTCTAGTCCTGTTAGAATTTTATAAGTCTCTATGAGATCCCCCTTCATTCTTCTGAACTCCAGCGAGAACAATCCCAACCTAGTCAATCTCTCCTCATATGACAGTCCCGCCATCCCTGGACTCAGTCTGGTAAAGCTTTGCTGCACTCCCTCGAGAGCAAGAATATCCTTCCTCAGAGAAGGAGACCAAAACTGCACACAAACTGCCTCACCAAGGCACTGTACAATTGTAGCAACACATCCCTGCTTCTATACTTGAAACCTCTTGCAATGAAGGCCAACATACCATTAGCCTTCTTTACCGCCTGCTGCACCTGCATGCTTACCTTCAGCGAATGGCGCACAAGGACACCCAGGTCCCACTGCACACTCTCCTCTCCCAATTTACAACCATTCAGGTAGTAATCTGGCTTCCTGTTTTTGCTTCCAAAATGAATCTCCAAATTATACTGCATCTGCCATTGGTTTGCCCACTCACCCAACCTGTCCAGATCTTGCTGTAGGATCCCTGCATCCTCGTCACAATTCACCCTCCCACCTAATTTGGTATCATCTGCAAACTTTGAGATGTTACATCTTGTTCTCTCATCCAAATCATTTATATATATTGTGAATAGCTGGGGTTCCAGCACCGATCCCGGTGGTACCCTACTGGTTACTGCCTGCCAATTTGAAAAGGACCCATTAATCCCTACTCTGTTTCCT
Source organism: Scyliorhinus torazame (assembly GCF_047496885.1). Lineage (NCBI taxonomy): Eukaryota > Metazoa > Chordata > Chondrichthyes > Carcharhiniformes > Scyliorhinidae > Scyliorhinus > Scyliorhinus torazame. Next base: position 210,618,349 of record NC_092707.1, read on the forward strand.
CTCTGCCAACCAGTTTTCTATCCACCTCAATACATTTCCCCCAATCCCATGTGCTTTAATTTTGCACAATAATCTCTGATGCGAGACTTTGGCAAAAGCCTTCTGAAAGTCCAAATATACCACATCGACTGGCTCCCCCTTGTCGACTGTACTGGTTACATCTTCAAAGAATTCCAACAGATTTGCAAAGCATGATTTCCCTTCATAAATCCATGCTGACTCTGACTGATCCTGCCACTGCTTTCCAAATGTTCCGTTATAAAGTCCTTGATAATGGATTCAAGCATTTTTGCCACTACCGGTGTTAGGCTCACTGGTCTATAATTCTCTGCTTTCTCACTACCTCCCTTTTTGAATATCGGAGTGACGTGAGCGACCCTCCAATCTGCAGGGACAGTTCCAGAGTCTACAGAATCCCGGAAGATGACCACCAATGCATCCACTATTCCCAGAGCCACCTCCTTAAGCACTCTGGGATGTAGATTCTCATGCCCTGGGGATTTATCCGCCTTCAATCCCATCAGTTTTCCCAGCACCATTTCTCTACTCATGTTGATATCCCTCAGTTCTTCCCTCTCATTAAACCTCGTGATGTCTAGCAAGGGGGGACATACCTTTAAATTGAGGGGAGATAGATATAGGACAGATGTCAGAGGTAAGTTCTTTACTCAGAGAGCAGTAAGGGCGTGGAATGCCCTGCCTGCAACAGTAGTGGACTCGCCAACACTAAGGACATTCAAATGGTCATTGGATAGACATATGGACAATAAGGGAATAGTATAGATGGGCTTTAGAGTGGTTTCACAGGTCGGCGCAACATTGAGGGCCGAAGGGCCTGTACTGCGCTGTAATGTTCTATGTTCTCACTAAACCTTTCATTCTCCAACATTTCTGGGATCTGATTTGTGTCCTCATTTGTGAAGACAGAATCAAAGAATGTATTTAATTGCTCAGCCATTTCTTTGTCCCTTATTATGCATTCCCCTGTTTCTGTCTGCAGTGGGCCTACATTTCTCTTTACCAATCTCTTCCTCTTCACATATCTCTAGAAACTCTTAGTGTCAGTCTTTATGTTCCCTGCAAGGGCCCTCTTACCCCCTTTGCTTTTGTGCCAGACAGGAATGAATAATTGCTGTAATTCCTCCATGCGTTCCTTGAATGTTTGCCATTGTCTATCCACTGTCATCCCTTTAAGTAACTCTCCCCAATCTATCAAGGCCAACTCACGCCTCATATCCTCTATTAACCCTAGTCTCCGAATCAACAACTTCACTCTCCATCTTGATAAAAAATTCTATTGTGTTATGGTCGCTCATTCCCAAGGGGTCTCGTACAGCCAGATTGGCAATAATTCCCTTCTCATTACACAGTACCCAGTCTAAGATGGCCTGCTCTCTAGTTGGTTCCTCCACATATTGGTCAAGAAAACCATCGTATACACTCCAGAAATTCCTCATCTCTGGCACTGCGGCTAATTTGATTTGCCCAATCTCTGTGAAGATTAAAATCACCATGATCACCGATATTCCCTTATTACATGGATTACTAATTTCTTGTTTAATGCCATTCCCAACCTCACCAGTGCGGTTTGGGGGTCTATATATGACACCCACTAATGTTTTTTGTCCCTTGGGTATTTCTCAACTCTACCCATACAGATTCCACATTGTCAGAGCTCATTCCTTTCTCACTATTGTGTTAATTTCCTCTTTAACCAGCAGTGCCACCCCACTACCTTTTCTTTTATGCCTGTCCTTCCTAAATACTGAGAACTCTGGGACATTCTGTTCCCATCCCTGTTCACCCTGCAGCCATGTCTCCATAATCCCAATTATATCGTACCCATTTATATCTATCTGCGCGATCAGTTCATCCACTTTATTACAAATGCTCCGTGCATTAAGGCACAGAGCCTTTAAGTTTGTCTTTTTCACAATGCTTGTCTTGCTCCCAATATTTTTCTCTACTGTCCTGTTTGAATTTTGTCCTTGGTTTCTCCACCTATCACTTTTCTTATTCACTTTTCTACCTTTTGCTTTTGTCCTTGCTCCATCTTTCTCCGACTCCTTGCGTAGGTTCCCATTTTCTCTCTTACCTTTTATATATTGAAAAAAACTTGTCCTATCTTCTTTCATATTACTAGCTAGCTTGCACTCATATTTCATCTTCTGCCCCCTTATTGCTTTTTTGGTTGTCCTCTGCTCGCTTTTAAAGGCTCCCCAATCCTCTGGCTTTCCACTAATCCTTGCCACTTTGTATGCTTTTTGTTTTGCTTTTATGCTGTCCTTGACTTCCCCTGTCAACCATGGATGCCTTGTCCTCCTCTTAGCATGTTTCCTCCTCCTTGGGATGAATTTCTGTTGTGCCTCCCGAATAACCCCCAAAAACTCCTGCCATTGCTGTTCCACTGTCTTCCCTGCTAGGCTCCTTTTCCAATCAACTCTGGCCAGTTCCTCCCTCATATCTTTGTATTTACCCTTATTTAATTGTAATACCGTTACATATGAACATAAGAACTAGGAGCAGGAGTAGGCCATCTGGCCCCTCGAGCCTGCTCCGCCAATCAATGAGATCATGGCTGATATTTTGTGGACTCAGCTCCACTTTCCGGCCCGAACACCATAACCCTTAATCCCTTTATTCTTCAAAAAACTATCTTTATCTTAAAAAAATTTAATGAATGAGCCTCAACTGCTTCACTGGGCCAGGAATTCCATAGTTTCACAACCCTTTGGGTGAAGAAATTCCTCCTAAACTCAGTCCTAAATCTACTTCCCCTTATTTTGAGGCTATGCCCCCTAGTTCTGCTTTCACCCGCCAGTGGAAACAACCTGCCCGCATCTATCCTATCTATTCCCTTCATAATTTTATATGTTTCTATAAGATCCCCCTCGCATCCTTCTAAACTCCAATGAGTACAGTCCCAGTCTACTCAACCTCTCCTCATAATCCAACTCCTTCAGCTCTGGGATTAACCTAGTGAATCTCCTCTGCACACCCTCCAGCGCCAGTACGTCCTTTCTCAGGTAAGGAGACCAAAACTGAACACAATACTCCAGGTGTGGCCTCACTAACACCTTATACAATTGCAGCATAACCTCTCTAGTCTTAAACTCCATCCCTCTAGCAATGAAGGACAAAACTCCATTTGCCTTCTTAATCACCTGTTGCACCCGTAATCCAACTTTTTGCGACTCATGCACTAGCACACCAAGGTTTCTCTGCACAGCAGCATGTTTCAATATTTTATCATTTAAATAATAATCCCTTTTGCTGTTATTCCTACCAAAATGGATAACCTCACATTTGGCAACATTGTATTCCATCTGCCAGACCCTAGCCCATTCACTTAACCTGTCCAAATCCCTCTGCAGACTTCCGGTATCCTCTGCACTTTTTGCTTTACCACTCATCTTAGTGTTGTCTGCAAACTTGGGACACATTGCACTTGGTCCCCAACTCCAAATCATCTACGTAAATTGTGAACAATTGTGGGCCCAACACTGATCCCTGAGGGACACCACTAGCTACTGATTGCCAACCAGAGAAACACCTATTAATCCCCACTCTTTGCTTTCTATTAATTAACCAATCCTCTATCCATGCTACTACTTTACCCTTAATGCCATGCATCTTTATCTTATGCAGCAACCTTTTGTGTGGCACCTTGTCAAAAGCTTTCTGGAAATCTAGATATACCACATCCATTGGCTCCCCGTTATCTAGCGCACTGGTAATGTCCTCAAAAAATTGCACTAAATTAGTTAGGCACGACCTGCCCTTTATGAATCCATGCTGCATCTGCCCAATGGGACAATTTCCATCCAGATGCCTCGCTATTTCTTCATTGATGATAGATTCCAGCATCTTCCCTACTACCGAAGTTAAGCTAACTGGTCTATAGTTACCTCTGATTCAAGCTTCCCCCTCACAAACTGCAGGGTAAATTCCATCATATTGTGGTCACTGCTCCCTGAGGGTCCCTTCACCTTAAGTTCCCTAATCAAGTCTGCCTCATTACACATCACTATATCCAGAATTGCATGTTCACTCGTAGGCTCTGTCACAAGCTGCTCCCCCCAAATATCTCTTAGACATTCCACAAATTATTTTTCTTGGGATCCACTATCAACCCGATTTTCCCAGTCCACTCCGGGTGCCCCGGCGTCCTCCGACAATCCAAAGGTGTGCAGCATGGGGTTAGATACAGAGTACAATTCCCTTTACACTGTCCCCATCAAACACTGACAGGGCAGATACAGCACGGGAATTAGATACAAAGTAAAGCTCCCTCAACGCTGTCTCCATCAAACACTCCCAGGACAGATACAGCATGGGGTTAGATAGAGAGTAAAGCTCCCTCGACACCATCCCCATCAAACACTCCCAGGACAGGCAGAGCACGGGGTTAGATACAAAGTAAACCTCCCTCTACACTTTCTCCATCATCAAACACTCACAGGACAGGTAAAGCACAGGGTTAGATAAAGAGTAAAGCTCTTTCTACACTGTGTCCATCGAAACTCCGAGGATATGTACAGCACTTGAAGAGCAGATCCAAGGGCAGATTATATTGCGTACTATCAGCTGCATTCTTGTACATAAACATTGTAATAAAACAAAAATCTTCATGCACCGCATAGACTGTAACATGAACGCAGCTCTCGAGTACCCAAATGTTTCAAATAAATTATACCTTTCAGCCCAGGTATCCCAGGCCGTCCATCTCTTCCACTCTGTCCAGGCAATCCGGGCTGGCCTGATTGTCCAGGATGTCCGGGGACTCCAATCTTGCCAGGGGGTCCTGGCCTTCCTGGGCTTGTTAAATCTGCTGGAGCACGTATTCTGGCTAGGTAGTACGCCATCCTTTCTAGAAAGCAGAACGTAGGCCAATGAGTGAGCTGCAGTCGGTTCTCCTGATCACTATACAGCTTGAATTTCCAGTCGTGACTGGAAACGATGGGAACACCTTCAAAAACTACAACTGGAGAACGGTGATAGTCTGGTTGGTCTCTGCAATTCAAGGGGAGATAGGACCCAAGCCTGCACAGAACACCTCCTCTGCTCAAAGAACAGCATAGAGCATTGGGGATAATTAGAATGTAAATTGAAAAGGAGACATTGGGGTTAATGCTGTGATCCCAGTTCCACCTCAACCAAGACTAGGTTTGAAGGTGCATTCAACCAAATAGAATTCACTCTGTGATGTCAAATCAATATCTCTAAGATATTTTAGTGGCACATCACCTGGGATTGAAAGGTAAAAAACAACAGCAGTGGCAAAGACGGATGGTGCCAAATGGAAGTTTATTCATTAAGTTGCATTAAAGAGCAACCCCTATTTTTGGGAGAGGGGCTGTACTTATATTTGGGTACAGGGGTTGTCCCTGTATTTGGAGCGAGGGGCTATCCCTATATTTGGGAAGAGGGGCTGTCCCTATATTTAGGCAGATGGGCTGTACATATATTTGGAGCGAGGGGCTACACCTATGTTTGAGGAAAGAGGTTGCCCGTATATTTGGGTAGTGGGACTGTACCTATATTTGGGGAGAACAGGGGGCGACTTCTAATGGCAGAATGTAGGTGGAGGTTGCATGTTAGATGGCTCCTGCTAGAGTCTCTGATTTTCGGACTTTTATGTCCCGTTTCAGGGTAGTTTGTGGGTGTGTTTGATCAGGTGGAGTGGAGTAATTTGATGGCAATATTGGAGAAATATGGGACTAGGTTGAAGTTTGTGGTGTGGATGCAGCTGCTATACAAGAAGCCGATGGTGAGCGTGTACACAAGTTGTATGAAGTTAGGGTATTTTGCATTGCACTGGGGTACGAGGCAGGGATGCCCCAAGTCCCCTTCTGTTCGCATTGGCTATAGAGAGCCCTTGGCCATTGCACTGAGGAGCTTGGGGTTGTGAAAGGGGATCGTGAGGGGGAGGGGTGGAACATAGGGTGTCCTTATATGCAGGTGCTTTGTTGCTATTTATCTTGGAGCCGAGCTCTTCGGTGGGGAGTATAATGGGGTTGCTCCAGAGATTTGAGACTTTTTTGGAGTACAAACTGAATTTATGGAAAAGTGAGTACTTTGTGATCTCCCCTCCGGAGACAAAGAAATGGCAGACAAACTGAATAGTTACTTTGCATCAGTCTTCATGGTGGAAGACACCAGTGGGATGCCAGAGCTCCAGGAGAATCAGGGGGCAGAGGTGAGTGCAGTGGCCATCACTAAGGAGAAAATTCTGGGGAAACTGAAAGGTCTGAAGGTGGATAAGTCACCTGGACCGGATGGACTACACCCCAGGTTCTAAAAGAGATAGCTGAGGAGATTGTGGAGGCATTGGTGGTGGTCAACTTTTCACAATATACATTAATGATCTGGAAGAAGGAACTGAAGGCACTGTTGCTAAGTTTGCAGATGATACAAAGATCTGTAGAGGGACAGGTAGTATTAAGGATGGAAGGGGGCTGCAGAAGGAGTTGGACAGGCTAGGAGAGTGGGCAATGAAGTGGCAGATGGAATACAATGTGGAAAAGTGTGCAGTTATGCACTTTGGAAGGAGGAATTTAGGCATAGACTAGTTTCTAAATGGGGAAAATGCTTAGGAAATCAGAAGCACAGAGGGACTTGGGAGTTCTTGTTCACGATTCTCTTAAGGTTAACGTGCAGGTTCAGTCGGCAGTTAAGAAGGCAAATGCAATGTGAGAATTCATGTCAAGAGGGCTAGAATATAAGAACAGGAATGTACTTCTGAGGCTGTATAAGGCTCTGGTCAGCCCCCATTTGGAGTATTGTGAGCAGTTTTGGGCCCCGTAGTAAGGAAGGATGTGCTGGTCTTGGAAAGGGTCCAGAGGAGGTTCACAAGAATGATCCCTGGAATGAAGAGCTTGTCGTATGAGGAATGGTTGAGGACTCTGGGTCTGTACTCGGAGTTTTGAAGGATGGGGGGGGGGGAGGGATCTTATTGAAACTTTCAGGATACTGCGAGACCTGGATAGAGTGGACGTGAAGAGGATGGTTCCACTTGTAGGAAAAACTAGAACCAGAGGACACAATCTCAGGCTAAAGGGACGATCCTTTAAAACAGAGATGAGGAGGATTTTCTTCAGCCAGAGAGTGGTGAAACTGTGGAACTCTTTGCTGCAGAAGGCTGTGGAGGCCAAATCACTGAGTGTCTTTAAGACAGAGATAGATAGGTTCTTGATTAATAAGGGGATCAGGGGTTATGGGGAGAAGGCAGGAGAATGGGGATGAGAAAAATATCAGCCATGATTGAATGGCGGAGCAGATTTGATGGGCCGAGTGGCCTAATTCTGCTCCCATGTCTTATGGTCTTGTGAGAGCGGGGGTGCGGGGGGGCTGTCATTTTGGCTGGCACGTCTCATTTTAGGTATCTGGGGGTACAGTTGGCCCGGGTTTGGGCAGGGCTTCAAGAGTTTAATTTCACTAGTTTGGTAGGGAGGCCTCCAAAATGTTATGTATTATTATTGGGTGGCAAATGCAGAGAAGTTTCGTGGGTGGAGTAGGGAGGGGGAGGCTTTGTGAGTGAGGATAGAGGCAGGTTCTTGTAGGGAGTCAGGGTTGTGGGCACTAGCAATGGTGCCGCTCCCGATGGCCTCAGGGAAGTACTCGGTGAGTCAAGTGGTGGGGGTGGCCACGTTGAGGATCCGGGGGCAGTTTAGGCAGCATTTTAGATTCTGAGCAGGGTCAGGGGGGATGTCAATTAGGGGGAATCATGGGATTGAGACGGGGAGAATGGACGCAAGGCTCCGGGGATGGGAAGTGAGGAAATTAAGGATCTGGAGAGGTGATCATCTCGGCGATTTACGGGAGGATTTAGGAAGAGGATGGAGTGTCCATGGAGGGGGTTAAGGCGAAGTGGGATAAAAAGAGTTGGGGTGGCGTTGGGGGAGGGACTGTGGTGCGAGGCGCGGCGGAGAGTAAATGCCCCAACTTTGTGCGCAAGGCTGGGGCTGATGCAGCTGAAGGTAGTGTGAGCTATATTCGGCCGGGCCGGAACTGCAGGTGGGAGCGGGGGCAGATGTCTTAGCCTTCGCCTCACTGATTGCTCGCGGGCGGGTGGAGGTCAGCTTCTCCACTCTGTGCCTCGGCGTGGCTGGGGGACCTGCTGGAGTTTCTGACCCTGGAAAAGATGAAATTTGCTCTGGGGGAGGGGGGGTCTACAATTGTTGGGGTTTGTTTACCGTGCACTTTCGGGAGTTGGTTACCATTGACTGTTGATGTGCGGGGGGGTAGTTTCGGTGGGCTGGGGGATTTGTGGGGTTTTTGTAAAACTGTTGAAAATTTGTTGAATAAAAATATTTTCAAATAAATTTGAGATGGGGGGGCTGTCCCAATATTTAGGGAGAGGAGCTGTACCTATGTTTGGGGAGAGGAGCTGTACCTATGTTTGGGGAGAGGAGCTGTACCTATGTTTGGGGAGAGGAGCTGTACCTATGTTTGGGGAGAGGAGCTGTACCTATGTTTGGGGAGAGGAGCTGTACCTAGAATTGGAGGGAAGGATGGCATGAAGCAACATTTTTCCTGTGATAAGATACAAATTCTCTTCGGAATGCAGTGAGATTATTTATGAGTTACACGCTTTAGAATACGAGTGAATTTGGTTCCCAGAGGCCAGCCGTTATCAGTGCCACTCACCAACTGATAGGAGATGTGTGAGCGAGGCTCAGAGGTTGTTATCCCCGCGTTCTACACAAAGGTCAGCGGGTGTGGAAGACTAACTAGCTTCCACTCAGCAGCCCATCAGGGTGGTCAGACCGAGTTTAGGAACTTGGAAATTACGACGAGTAAACCCTGGTATATCGGTTCCCAGATCCCATTGTCTGCTGTGACAATATGTATATTGCACGGTAAATGAAAGGCTAACAATTTAATGTGAATGCATCCAACCACTACATGGGGATCAAGAGCATGCACGTGGATCCCGTGACACCCTTGATTCAGGGAGTAGGTGATTAGGCGGGATAGAGAGTAGTCGTGTTTTCAGAAGCTCTGAAGATAGAATCGTAGTTTGTTAGCTGTAGTCTTGTAAAACCTAGTTAGCAATTTGAATCTATTTAATTGTAGTGTTAATAAATTAGCTGTGTCAAAAATATAGCTTAATGTTCTTTGTGAGACACTACACTTTGAAGCCATCCTCATCCACAAAGCAAAAAACATCACAGTGACAACTGGAGGAGATGAAGGATTGCGAATAAAAAGGTTTACTCACCATCAAAGATTTTTGTAACTTCCTGTCTTATTAACCTCTTGATCTCATCAAAATTAACACTTTCAGCCTGCGGGAAGGAATCAAAGATTGATGCCTTAGTTTCAGAAAGTGTCACTTGATTGAATGGAGAAGCAGGAATTCTGGAAACTGCACGAGGGAATGTTCCCTTTGTGCAAAAGGATCATGAACACGTTTAGTTTTTCAGCTTCAGCTCACAGGACATTTACCCACTGCTGAGGTGCTTTACGATGATTTATATATTAGTATGGTGTGGGCTTAACAAAATAATTACATTAAAATGTCATGAAATTACAGATTTCATTGACTCCCATCAGTGGGGCTCCCATCTGCCTTCACTTCTCTGCAATTTTACTCTTAAGCAGGCTGGCCTATCTGCCCTTGCATCAATTGAGGCTGTTAAGTGTTCAATTATTCATCATTTTCTAGAACCAGCCTCAATTTTCTGGTTGGCAGGAGGAGTTCAGGGGCAGGAGGGGAGCTTGAAAATGAACTGTGTTCAGGCCTCGGGCGGGAGGTGCCCATCAGCTGAGTTTCCATCAGCAGTCCCCTTTTAACATCAGACGCGTTGTTAAAAGGTCTGACTCCCGTGAGAGGAATTTTATGTGGCTCTCTGGCTGTTCATCGGCCGAGGAGGTTTTAGGGTTGTCTCTTGGGAGGAAATAGAAAGCCTGGGGCAGGGGAGAACACAATTGCCTCCTGAGACCTGGAGGAGGACACTTATTTCTTCTGGTGACTGAGCTGATAATCTCTTGGTGTTTCCAATTTGCTGCTGAACTCACAGTGAAGGCGATGAATATCATAGGGACCGAAATGCAATGGAGGCGGTTCAGAGAAGATTCATAAGATTGATTCCAGGGATGAAGGATTTGTCTTATGGAGAGCACTTTAGGCCGAAACTTGCAGGAGTTTAGAAGAATGAGAGGAGATCTAATTGAGATATGGAAGGTGCGAAAGGGGAATGCGCAACGTAGAGCAATGCTTCTGCTCGTTGGACATTCTAGTACGAAAGGCCTTAGTTATAGGCTAAGGGGTGCCAGACTTAAAACAGAAATGAGGAGGAATTACTTCACTGAAATCTATGGAACTCTATCCTAGGTGCAGTGAACATCGGGAATTGGGGGCCAGAAACATGGCGAGTGCAGCCACCGTTTGGAAAAGCTGGACCAATAATAGCAGATGTGGTTCTATGCGGATGCATGTGCAGTCGCAGACTTATGGATGTAGAATAAGCAGAGGAGAACCCAAATTCTATTTCATCATCTCTGAATGGGGAAGATCCACTTTGCTGATGTTACTGGAATCTAGGTCGTAGGAATAAGGAACGTCCTCACCAAAGATAGTGTATACTTGAGATCAATTGAAATAACCTTTTGATTTTTATTACGTTAGGCCGTTAAGGATTAGATAACCAAAGCAGGTTAAGTTGAGTTACAGATGAGGCATAATCAAAGGGCTGAATGACCTCCCCGGTTCCAAATCTCCTATCTTTGTTGGGTATAATTCTGAAAGGATGTTTCTGTTGGTTTTGGCCTCTGATCCACCCCCTTCAGCAGAATCACTGACATTACTCAGTGCAAATGGACACCATCCCAATGCAAATAGATTATTGGGATATTTTGAGGCCTTCAGAGTATCCAATGAATGTAAAGGAAGGATGTAGGGAAAACTGGTCCACACTGGAACTAGCTAAGTCAATGAAATGGTTCAGTCCTTGTGGTAGTATGTATTGGGGGTCATGTGGGACTGGAAGCCCTAATGTCATTGGCTGACAGATCCCGGGTCCTGGTTGGCCGTTGACCTCTAGCTCCGCCCTGAAGGCGGAGTATAAGAAGCCGGAGTCCTCCCCCGCAGGCCATTCTACTATCGAGCTGCGGGGGAACAGACACGCTTAATAAAGCCTCATCGACCTCACTCTATTCGTCTCACGGAGTCTTTGTGCGCTACAATTTATTAAGCGTGCCTAAAAAGGACTATGGAGCTCAGGATCATTCCGGAATGCCTGAGGATCAGCCCCCACGCAGTGAACGCGGCAGCAGCCTTCAAGCACTGGCAGACTTGCTTCGAGGCCTACCTCAGAACGGCCACCGGCCGGGTCACAGAAGACCAAAAACTACAGGTCCTGCACTCGAGGGTGAGCACGGAGATCTTCTCCCTCATCGAAGACTCGGAGGATTTCCAGACGGCGTTCGCAGCACTGAAAAGTCTCTATGTCCGCCCAGTTAACCAAATCTCGCTACCAGCTCGCGACGAGACGGCAAGGTCCCGGAGAATCGATGGACGAATTCTACGCCGCGCTGCTGATTTTGGGACGAGCCTGCAGCTGCCCTTCGGTGAACGCAAATGAACACACGGACATGTTAATGCGCGATGCTTTTGTGGCAGGTATGAATTCCTCCCAAATCCGCCAAAGACTTCTAGAAAGAGAGTCGCTAGGACTCTCAGAGGCCCGGGCCCTAGCAGCCTCCCTAGACGTGGCCGCGCGTAATACGCGCGCCTACGGCCCCGACCGCACGGCAGCCCATTGGGCTCCGTACGTACCCGTCGCGACAAACCCACCCCCCCCCCCCCCCCGGACACCCCACAGGCTTGCGCGGTTCAGACGCCAAGTCGCACCGGGGGCGCCCGCTGCTATTTCTGCGGCCAGGTGAAACACCCCCGGCAGCGCTGCCCGGCCCGCGCAGCAATCTGCAAGAGCTGCGGGAAAAAGGGCCATTTCGCGGTTGTGTGCCGGTCCCGCGAGGTCGCCGCTGTCCCGGGAGAACAGGGAGCCCTGCAAGCCGTTTACGCTCCCCACCCGCTGGCGCAGCCGCTCTGGGTCCCGACCACCGCGGTCCCGGGAGAACAGGGAGCCCTGCACACCACTTACGCTCCCCAACCCCCCCCCCCCCCCCCCCCCCGCACCCCATGTATGACCCGCCGGCGCTACCACTTTGGGTCCCGACCACCACTCCCCACGGAGAAGAGGGAGTTCTGGCCATCTCTCAAGCCCCCCTAACCCCCCCCCCCGCGCTCCACGTCTGACCCGCCGGCGCTACCAACTTGGGTCCCGACCACCGCTGTCCCTGGAGAGGAGGGAGCCCCGCGCGGTCCTAACGCTCCCCAACCCCCCCAGCGCCCCATGTGCGATCTGCAGACGCCGCCATTTTGGGTCCCGGCCACCACGAGGGGAGGAAGGGCGCCGCCATCTTGGACCACCCCAAACCTCTACGACGCGTGGGGGCGGCCATTTTGTCCACCCCCGCCGCCATCTTGTGACCCCCCAGCCACGTGCGATGTATGGGGGCGGCCATTTTGTTCATCCCCGATGCCATCTTGGACGGCAACAACGGACCCCACTCCACTACTACAACCACGTCTCGCCTCAATTACGCTCGATCAAGCTCGGCCCCGGACACTCCAGACGACGACGACAACGGTGCTAATAAACGGCCACGAGACACCATGCCTAGTCGACTCCGGGAGCACGGAGAGCTTTATCCACCCCGACACGGTAAGACACTGTTCCTTGACCACCTACCCCAGCGCACAAAAGATTTCCCTAGCTGCAGGATCCCACTCCGTACAGATCCAAGGATTCTGCATAGTTACCCTAACGGTGCAGGGGAGGGAGTTCAAAAACTACAAACTAAACGTCCTTCCCCAACTCTGTGCCCCCACCTTACTGGGATTAGATTTCCAATGCAATCTACAGAGCCTTACGTTCAAATTCGGCGGCCCAATACCCCCACTCACTATCTGCGGCCTCGCAACCCTCAAGGTGCAACCCCCGTCCTTGTTTGCGAACCTCACCCCGGATTGCAAACCCGTCGCCACTAGGAGCAGACGGTACAGCGCCCAGGACCGGCCCTTCATTCGGTCCGAAGTCCAGCGGCCACTAAAGGAGGGCATAATCCAGGCCAGCAATAGTCCCTGGAGAGCGCAGGTGGTAGTAGTGAAGACAGGGGAGAAACAAAGGATGGTCATAGACTATAGCCAGACCATCAATAGGTACACACAACTAGACGCGTACCCTCTCCCCCGCATATCCGACATGGTCAATCGGATTGCCCAATATAAAGTCTTCTCCACCGTGGACCTCAAGTCCGCCTACCATCAGCTCCCCATCCGCCCAAGTGACCGCAAGTACACAGCCTTCGAGGCAGACGGGCGATTATACCATTTCCTAAGGGTCCCATTTGGCGTCACAAATGGGGTCTCGGTCTTCCAACGGGAAATGGACCGAATGGTTGATCAACATGGGTTGCGGGCCACGTTCCCGTATCTCGACAATGTAACCATCTGCGGCCACGACCAGCAGGACCACGACGCCAACCTCCAAAAATTCCTCCAGACCGGCAAAGCCTTGAACTTCACGTACAACGAGGACAAGTGCGTTTTTAGCACCAATCGGCTAGCCATTCTGGGCTACGTAGTGCGCAATGGGATAATAGGCCCCGACCCCGAACGTATGCGCGCCCTCATGGAATTCCCCCTCCCGCACTGCCCAAAAGCCCTGAAACGCTGCCTGGGGTTCTTTTCATACTACGCCCAGTGGGTCCCCCAGTACGCAGACAAGGCCCGCCCCCTAATACAGACCACGACCTTCCCTCTGTCGACAGAGGCTTGCCAGGCCTTCAGCCGCATCAAAGCGGATATCGCAAAGGCCACGATGCGCGCCATCGACGAGTCCCTCCCCTTCCAGGTCGAGAGCGACGCCTCCGACGTAGCTCTAGCGGCCACCCTTAACCAAGCGGGCAGACCCGTGGCCTTTTTCTCCCGGACCCTCCACGCCTCAGAAATCCGCCACTCCTCAGTGGAAAAGGAAGCCCAAGCCATAGTGGAAGCTGTGCGACATTGGAGGCATTACCTGGCCGGCAGGAGATTCACTCTCCTCACTGACCAACGGTCGGTAGCCTTCCTGTTCGATAATGCACTGCGGGGCAAAATCAAAAACGACAAGATCTTAAGGTGGAGGATCGAGCTCTCCACCTTCAACTACGAGATTTTGTATCGTCCCGGAAAGCTGAACGAGCCGTCCGATGCCCTATCCCGCGGCACATGTGCCAACGCACAAATTAACCGCCTCCAAACCCTCCACGAGGACCTCTGCCACCCGGGGGTCACTCGGTTTTTCCACTTCATCAAGTCCCGCAATCTCCCATACTCTTTAGAGGAGGTCCGTACAGTCACAAGGGACTGCCACATCTGCGCGGAATGCAAACCGCATTTTTTCAGGCCGGATGGTGCGCACCTGATTAAGGCTTCCCGCCCCTTTGAACGCCTTAGTCTCGATTTCAAAGGGCCCCTCCCCTCCACCGACCGCAACGCATATTTTCTTAATGTGGTGGACGAATACTCCCGCTTCCCATTCGCCATTCCCTGCTCTGACATGACCGCGGCCACAGTCATTAAAGCCCTGAACACCATCTTCACACTGTTCGGTTGCCCCGCATACGTCCACAGCGACAGGGGGTCCTCTTTCACGAGTGACGAGCTGCGCCAGTTCCTGCTCAGTAAGGGCATAGCCTCAAGCAGGACGACCAGCTACAACCCCCGGGGGAACGGGCAAGTAGAGAGGGAGAACGGCACGGTCTGGAAGACCGTCCTACTGGCCCTACGGTCCAGGGACCTCCCAGTTTCACGGTGGCAGGAGGTCCTCCCTGACGCTCTCCACTCCATCCGGTCGTTATTATGTACGAGCACTAATCAAACGCCTCATGAGCGTCTCCTTGTATTCCCTAGGAGGTCCTCCTCTGGAACGTCGCTGCCGACCTGGCTGGCGGCCCCAGGACCCATCTTGCTCCGAAAGCATGTGCGGGCACATAAGGCGGACCCGTTGGTCGAAAGGGTTCACCTCCTCCACGCGAACCCGCAGTACGCTTACGTGGAGTACCCCGACGGCCGACAGGACACGGTCTCCCTGCGGGATCTGGCGCCCGCCGGCAACACACACACCCCCCCGACACCATTCACCCAACCCCCCCCCCCTTCCTGCCACCGCCGCACCCCGCGACCGCCCCCTTCCCAGGAGGATCGGTTCCCCTCCCCTCAGGCCCGACCAAGAATAAAGCCCAAGCTGAAACCGTAAGGCTCCCGGAGACGACAACACCGGTACAAGCACCACCACCACCACCGGGGCCGAGGCGATCGACACGGACGACCAGACCGCCCGACCGACTTGTGGCGTCGATCTAAATCAAAATATGGACTTTTCACAAGAACATTTTGCTTTTCTCCCTATACCCTCTGTAAATAGATGAAACAGGACAAAATTGTACAATACTGTATTGCCATGTGAATGTTTTTTATCCTCCCAGGACCAGCCCTGTAAACCCTTACCACCATACGAAGCATCACCCCGCCGGGTTCATTTTTGACAAGGGGTGAATGTGGTAGTATGTATTGGGGGTCATGTGGGACTGGACGCCCTAATGTCATTGGCTGACAGATCCCGGGTCCTGGTTGGCCGTTGACCTCTAGCTCCGCCCTGAAGGCGGAGTATAAGAAGCCGGAGTCCTCCCCCGCAGGCCATTCTACTATCGAGCTGCGGGGGAACAGACACGCTTAATAAAGCCTCATCGACCTCACTCTATTCGTCTCACAGAGTCTTTGTGCGCTACAGTCCTTACCAAAGAACCAGGAGTAAGCATACATCTCCTGAAAGAATCGCTGTACTTACTACATAAAACTGACTGACACTGAGGCACAAGCTGAAGTATAACTCCTTACCGCTGTTCCTGGTGTTCCAGGTGTTCCTGTCCTTCCAGTAACACCTGAAGGGCCTGCAGGGCCAGGCAATCCTCTTTCGCCAGGAGCACCCGGAGGGCCTGGGTTTCCCAGGCCGCTACTCTTGCCCGAGTACCCTCCGTACATCCCGGGTGCTCCTCTCGCTCCCTGGGCACCCTTTTCACCCGGTGTTCCTGGCTCACCCTTGGGAGAAAAAATGTGGAGAAAGTATTAGAAATTAATTCTCCATCGGAGATGGGATTCCTCCCCCACATTCCCAGGAATAAACAGGACACAATATGACAGGTTGATTTTGAGAGTTTTTGGTATTGACGAGATTCATCGAGAGAACATGAGCTCAACTCCCAACGGAGCTCAATTTAATAAAGCTGGAAACAAAAAATACATATTAATAAACATAACCATGAAGTCATTGGATTGTCTTAAAAACTGAACTGGTTCACTAATCTCCTGAAGAGCCTGCATTTCGGTTTCTTAATAGAATACCCAATATGCACAGTCAGATTCGCATAACAAGACCACAAACGTATTCTTTGGATCCAGACCCATAAAAACATGGTTGAAGCTTACTCTCATCTGAGGTGGCCTTGTCAGCCATTCAGAAACTGTGTCGGTTTAGCTCAGTTGGTTGGATGGCTGGTTCATGATGTGGAGCGATGATAACAGGGTTCAATTCCCATACTGGTTGAGGTTATTCGTGAAGGCCTCGTCTTCTCAACCTGCCCCTCGCCTGAGGTGTAGTGGCCCACAAAAAGAGGGAGAGCAACCGATAGTCCTCTGGAGTTTTGGCAACTTTCATTCCAAAATGTAGGCCCACCACCTTCACAAGGCAACTTGGGATATGCAATAAGTGCTGATCTTGCCAGCAGTGTCCAGAAACTAAGAAATAATTTAAAGCATCATGATGTGGCCTTCATGACCCTGCTCTGTAACCGGTGATTGTTCCAATAGTGAGGAAAGAGATGGAACCAGGAGCTATCAGCACCAGGAGAAGATGGAAGGCACCCTGAGCATTAGAGGAAGGAGTGACCCTGACCAGAGGCTCTTCAAAGCCCCTGGAATCAAATTGTACATAAAAGATGGCCAATTTGGAAAATATAACATTCTTAATTAATCAGGCAGGTCTTTGAAATGATAGATTAAAAGGAAGAGATTTCATTTCTTGAGTGTCTTTCACGACCTCTCAAAGTGCTTTACATTCAATAATTACTTTGAAAGTGTAGGAAATGGGATAACCAAATTACACACAGCAAACTCCCACCAATATCAATGAGGCGGTGACTAGAAAATACCTTCCCGGTGATGTTTGTTGGTTGAGGAATAATTGTTGGCAGGGATTTAGAAAAATGCCTCTTGTTTTTCTTCAAAATAATACTATCGAATCCTTCACATTCACCCAAGAAAACAGATGGGACCTCGATTTAATGAGGCAACTCCAACAATGCAGCAATTTCTTACTGCATTTGGAAAGTCAGCCTGGACTAGCTGCTCAGATCTCGAGTGGGACTATGGATTCACAACCCCCTGACTCAGAGACAAGAGAACTGAGCCATTGCTGGCAGTTCAATAGAAACTTCCAGGGACCTGACAGGAAAAGATCTCCGGACAAACTAATTTCTTAGAAAGTAGATTGCAAGAGGGATTCTCGACAGATTAAAGATGACTCGTCAAAGCATTCAAAATTCTTATCAGACTCGACAGGGTTGATGCAGGAAGAATGTTTCCTTTGGTGTGGAGAGTCTAGGACTGCGGGGCAGGGCACACAGTCTGAGAATAAAAGGTAAGACATTTAGGACTAAGATAAGGAGAAGCTACTTCACTCAAGAGGTTGGTGAATCCTTGGAATTCTCTACCCCTGAGGGCTGGGGAGGCTATGCCATTGAGACAGAAATCGATAAATTTCGATAAATTAAAGATAACAAGGGATAAAAGAACAAAGAACAAAGAAAAGGATAGCACAGGAACAGGCCCTTCGGCCCTCCAAGCCTGTGCCGACCATGCTGCCCTACTAAACTAAAATCTTCTCCACTTCCACGGTCCGTATCCCTCTATTCCCATCCTATTCATGTATTTGTCAAGATGCCCCTTAAACGTCACCACCGTCCCTGCTTCCTCCACCTCCTCCGGCAGCGAGTTCCAGGCACCCACTACCCTCTGTGTAAAAAAACTTGCCTCGTACATCTCCTCTAAACCTTGCCCCTCGCACCTTAAGCCTATGCCCCTAGTAATTGGCCCCTGTACCCTGCGAAAAAGTCTCTGACTATCCACCCTGTCTATGCCCCTCATAATTTTGTAGACCTCTATCAGGTTGCCCCTCAACCTCTGTCGTTCCAGTGAGAACAAACAGAGTTTATTCAACCTCTCCTCATAGCTAATGCCCTCCATACCAGGCAACATCCTGGTAAATCTCTTCTGCACCCTCTCTGAAGCCTCCACATCCTTCTGGTAATGTGGTGACCAGAATTGAACACTATACTCCAAGTGTGGCCTAACTAAGGTTCTATACAGCTGCAACATGACTTGCCAATTCTTATACTCAATGCCCTGGCCAATGAAGGCAAGCATGCCGTTTGCCTTCTTGACTACCTTCTCCACCTGTGTTGCCCCTTTCAGTGACCTGTGGACCTGTACACCAAGATCTCTCGGACTGTCAATACTCTTGAGGGTTCTACCATTCACTGTATATTCCCTACCTGCATTAGACCTTCCAAAATGTATTCCCTCACATTTGTCCGGATTCTATTCCATCTGTCATCTCTCCGCCCAGGTCTCCAAACGATCTAAATCTTGTTGGGTCCTCTGACAGTCCTCATCGCTATCTGCAATTCCACCAATCTTTGTGTCGTCCGCAAACTTACTAATCAGACCAGTTAAATTTTCCTCCAAATCATTTATATATACTACGAACAGCAAAGGTCCCAGCACTGATCCCTGCGGAACACCACAAGTCACAGCCCTCCAATCAGAAAAGCACCCTTCCATTGCTACTCTCTGCCTTCTATGACCTAGTCAGTTCTGTATCCATCTTGCCAGCTCACCTCTGATCCCGTGTGACTTCACCTTTTATACCAGTCTGCCATGAGGGAACTTGTCAAAGGCCTTACTGAAGCCCATATAGACAACATCCACTGCCCTACCTGCATCAATCATCATTGTGACCTCCTCGAAAAACTCTATCAAGTTAGTGAGACACGACCTCCCCTTCACAAAACCGTGCTGCCTCTTGCTAATACGTCCATTTGCTTCCAAATGGGAATAGATCCTGTCTCAAAGAATTCTCTCCAGTAATTTCCCTACCACTGTCGTAAGGCTCACCGGCCTGTAGTTCCCTGGATTATCCTTGCTACCCTTCTTAAACAAAGGAACAACATTGGCTATTCTCCAGTCCTCCGGGACATCCCCTGAAGACAGTGAGGATCCAAAGATTTCTGTCAGGGCCTCAGCAATTTCCTCTCTTGCCTCCTTCAGTATTCTGGGGTAGATCCCATCAGGCCCTGGGGACTTATCTACCTTAATATTTTTCAAGACGCCCAACACCTTTTTTTCGATCTCAATGTGACCCAGGCTATCTACACACCCTTCTCCTGACTCAAAAGCCACCAATTCCTTCTCTCTGGTGAATACTGATATGGGGATAGTGTAGGAAAGAAGCATTTTGTTGAAGTGGCTGAATGGTCTTCATCTGTTCCTACTTCCTGTGTTCATATGTCAAGTGACAGCTTGGGTCACTTGGTAACATGCTCGCTTCTGAGTAGGAGGTCGTGACTTTAGATTCTGTACAAGCTCAAGGATGACACAACATGATGTTGCATCACAGATATCTGATTCTTCCAGTGAGTTGCTGAACATCACATGACAGGATAGGAAGTTTTCCCAGTTTCCTGGTCAATATTGGGCCCTCAGTTAATGGCACCAAAATCAGATGAACGAGACATTCATCTCAATACTGAACACAAAATTCTGTGCTTCAACCTGATGGTTTGTCCATGAGAAATTATATCATTTTGTGATGAGATACAATATAGATGCAATCCTTTATTTCTCAACACTGGGCTTCACCTTCAGTCTTGTCTTTGACTTTGTTTCAAAATTCTTCCGGAACATTTTGACCATTAAACAAGGCAATTCATCATTTGCTCCACCACATCTAAACTGAAACAAGGTATTACCAGTGAGCAGTGCTGAATTCCATCTGCACTGCTCGACTCTTGAATACACCCTGCAAGCCTGATGGTAATGTTAAGAGCTGTTCACACTGATAAAAACCTCATGGCGCAGCGATGCAGGAGGTGTTGGCCTGAGGGCTTGTGTCCCTGTCACGAAACTCCCAATAATCAGTGTTGAGCGGCGATTGGGCATTGTTGAGTAGGAACTAGATTGGATTTCATAGAAACCCGACAGCGCAGAAGGCCATTCAGCCCATCAAGTCTGCACCCACCCTCTGAAAGAGCAATCCACCTGGGTCACTCCCCCACCCTGCCCTATCTCCATAACCTAACTTGCACATCCCTGGACACTAAGGGCCAATTTAGCATGGCCAATCCACCTAACCTGCACATCTTTGGACTGTGGCCCAAGGCTGGAATTGAACCCGGGACCCTGGTGCTGTGAGACAGAAGTACTGACCACTGTAACACCGTGAACGTAAACTAGGAAGAAAGTCACCCACCCAAGCAGCTAGTTCAAACTTCCAAAGATAGCAACATTGCTGGAGGGCAGGACTGGATTCTACATCCTGAGGGGAGGTGTGGCAGAGTGGTAATGTCACTGAACTGGTAATTCAGAGGCCCAGGCTAATTTTCTGGGAATGCAGGTTCCAATCTCACCACAGAAGCTGGTGGAATTTTAATTCAATTAATTAATACATTTGGAACTGAAAGCTAGTCTTAGTAATGCTGGCTGTGAATTTTGCACCACAGCAATGTGATTGGTTCTGAATTACAAGTAGAAGCCGTGCAGCCACACAGTCTCACAAAACCACTACAAATAAAGTAAAACCACACGGACTGTAATGATTCAAGAAGGTGGCTCATTTCACCTTCTCAAGCGCCATTAGGCAGGGCTGCTGGCCTAGCCAGCGACGTCAACATCCCATAAATGAATTTTTAAAAATCCGTCTCATGGGGCACATGTAGAAAGGGTATATCCTCAAACAGAATCCTTTAGTGAATGACTGTTATTGAGATACTGGAGAAGGAAACAACACTCTTTACAAAGGTACAGATGATATCTGGATATTCCACAGAGCAAGTCATTCAATTGACAAAGAAGACAAGAGACATGATCCACTCTCAGTATTATTCCATACCTTTGGCCCAGGTGTCCCTGCAATTCCAACCACACCAGGTGAACCCTGCGAGAACAGGAAGAACACACATTACAGATTTACAAATGAACATATCAGAAGGACCCGTGCCTGATAAAGACTTAGAATTGCAAAGCCCACCACAACATCTTTTCCTTTTGGTTTCAGTTAGGCTCTGTGATGTAGCCAATTGGAGCCCAGCTCGACTATTCCAGCATTAAACAGAAGCAGGTCTTTGCTAACTGCGACCACTGAAATATGAGCTCACCATCACTCCCCCACCCGCCCCTCCTAACACATCCCCGCCCCATCACTGACTCGATGTTAAGCTACAAGCTGATAAAACAAATTGAAATAAAGGCCTGGAGCTGAGGAAATGGGAGCACAAGAGTTTTGTCTTTGTTTGTTGTTCTGATATCAGAGTGAGCTGTGAGTTATTAAGAAACTGCGGGGAGGGGAATGGACACCAAGATGAAACATAAGGCATGGGGGAACACGGTGCACAGGAGACTGACTGGGTGAGAAAAATAGCACGAGGCTAGATGTGGGAGGGATCAGACAGGGCTAGGGGTGATACAATGGCAGATGAGACTGGGTTTGGAATGCAAGGGGTAAACTAAGTATCGTTGGTGAGCTGCAGGTGCATATCGCCACAAAGAATTATGATATAGCAGCAATAATAGAGATGTGGATCAAACAATCTCCCTCGAGGCTACCCTTGCCAATTTGATTAATCCAGTCAATGTGCATCTTAAAATTACACATGATTACTGTTGTGCCCTTCTCACAAGCCCTCATTATTTCTTGGTTTATATACCATGTCCCACTGTGGAAATATTGCTCGGGAGCTGTAAGTTACTCCTACCAGGCAGTTTATTCCCTTGTCTTTTTATTTCCCCCCAGACCAATTCAACATTTTGGTCTTTGGTGCCGATATCATTTCTTAATGCAGCCTTGATGTCTTCTTTAACCATTAAAGCTATTTCACCTCTTGTTCCATCCTGTCAATCCTTTCGGAATACTGAGTACCATTGGACATTCAACTCCCAGTCCCGGTCCCCCTGCAACAATGTTTCAGTAACCCTACCAAATCTTACCCATTTGTCTCTATTTGTGCTGTCAGCTCATTGACCTTATTCCGTATACTGCTTGCATTTAGGTAGAAGGTTTTTAAATATGTCCTACTGATTTGTCTTTCTCTTGCAGGATTTTCTTCTGCATTACGCTTTTCACACATTCTGACGGGCTAATTTCAGTGAGGTGAATAGGTGTGGGGTGGACGTGGAGCAGATGTTTCCTCTTGTGGGAGATTCAATACTAGGGTCACTGTTTAAAAATGAGGGAACGAGATTCTCAGTTTGGGAGACTATGGGCATGATCGAACGGAAAGGTTTTTAGGTGTCATTTATAGCAGGTTTTGCTGGATTCCCGCCAGCTCTCCTGGCGGGATCCCCACCGCTATCTCACGACACTTAGGGCCCGATCTAACTAAAGAGAAACAGAGTCCCATAGTGAGCGTGTTTACCCACGTGTCTCCCGGCATTCGCAGCGCCGAGAAACACACTATCTAACACGACTCTGGTTAGATAGGGGGCCTCAGCCCCGCTCGACAGAACGCCTCAGTGCAGAGAGAGATTGGGACACCATTTTTAAAGGCATCCCAATCTCTTGACCCCATGACCCGACATCCGAACCAAGTCCCAACTCACATATAAGGGGGTCCTTGGGGCTCCCCCCACACCTCACCTCATGAACAAATGGCATCCCTGGGTCGATCCCTCTCAGTAAGAAAATGCCACCTTGGCCACTTGGTATTTCTAGCCTGACCCCTGGCAGCCTACTTCCAGCTGGCAGTGCCAAGCCGGCAGTGCCAGCATTTCTGGGTGGCACTAGTAGTGCCAGGATATCACCCTGCCAAGAGGGCCTGCACCTGGGGGGCTTCCAACCCCCCTGAGAGACCGCCAAGCGTGCTGTTCCATCTGGTCCCTGTTTGTGGCTAAAGGAATATATCTCAACACCTCGGGTACCTCAAGAAACTGCATATTACAGTTAGACTAGATTGCCACAATGGGCGAGAATTACATCTCAATCACTATAGCACACAGCTAAATCACTGGCTTTGAAAGCAGACCAAGGCAGCCCAGCAGCACGGTTCAATTCCTGTACCGGTCTCCCCGAACAGGCGCCGGAATGTGGCGACTAGGGGCTTTTCACAGTAACTTCATTGAAGCCTACTTGTGACAAGAAGCGATTTTCATTTCATTTCATTTAGGGGCTGGTTTAGCACACTGGGCTAAATCGCTGGCTTTTAAAAAAGCAGACCAAGTCAGGCCAGCAGCGCGGTTCAATTCCCGTACCAGCCTCCCCGAACAGGCATCGGAATGTGGCGACAAGGGGCTTGTCACAGTAACTTCATTGAAGCCTACTTGTGACAATAAGCGATTTTCATTTTCTTACAAGATCTCGCGAAGCGTAGCGAGCCGGGTAGGCGCCGGGAGCGGAGTCTCCTGGCATCTACAGGCACATTGCACCACGGCGCGCTGACTTTCAGGCGTAAAGTGATCAGTAGATCGTGCACTTAATCACTTTTTTGGGCCCTGGCAGTTTTGGCCCACCCTTAGAATTTTTTTCATAATTGGAGAACTGAACGCAGCGATCGGGTCGCCATTTTGAAAGGGTGCCCCAATCTCTAAGTGAGCTTGTCGGTCACCTACACCCTACACCCATGGGCAATGTCACCCCCACACACATGGGTATTACCCCCTCCCCTCCAAGTGAGGACACCTCATTATGGGACCCCCATGCCCCCTTACAGGTCCCCCATTCAGGGCCCCCGCCCAACAACCCCCAACATCCCAGGGGCCTCTAACAATGTGCCCTGCATCCCCCATCCTTCATACCTCCATTCCACTCTCCTTTCATGGGCAGTGCCAAGGTGCCCGCATTCCAGCGGGAGCTCCAGAGGGCCACCCTGCACTATCCCTGATCACCCAAGGGCATCCGAATGCCTGGGAGACCTCCTGGGTGCCATTTCACCTGGTCCACATTCGTGTAGACCGTCAGGCTGGCAGTGCCAAGGTGCCCAGGAGCATTTTGCCTGCACTGGGGATTGGTCTGGTGGCACCCTGCCCTTGAGGTGGGGGGGCCCAATCACTCCTTTATGGGCGCGTTGGGGCTTTGAGGGGTCTGGGGGTCGTGTTGGGGGTCTCGAGATCGGGGTGCCATTTAAAAATGCTACCCCGATCTCTTCCGGCAGTGAGGAGCTCCGCCCACCAGTGCAGGAAATGAGAGTAAGTGTGGCCCCCTCCAAACCGGCATCATTGCGCCATGCGCAGTTGTGACCACATCCGCATCTCATTAGCATGCACACTCGCGATGCTCTGTCTCCAATGGGCTGAGATCCTGATGGCACGGGCCACATGTGGTCACAAGTTTTTCAGGTAGGATGTCCTTTACAATGCAGAGAACGAAGGGCCTGGTGTGAACGTGACCCTGGTGTGGTGGCTGCGGAGAGAGGGGGCATACGGATATGTCCAGCACTGCCATACTTCGACGGCAGTCGTGCCGCTGGCCAGGGGGCTTCTGCTAGGGATGGGAGGCGGCCGAGAGATGAGCTGTGGAGTCGGGATATATGGGCATGCGGTCCAGCACAACCGTGCCAAGTTTTCGGGCATGATCAGCGCTTGTGGGTGGGGGGTGGGAGGGGGGGGGGGGGGGTGTAAGTGCACGTGCAGCTGCAGCTTGTCAGCCCTGCGCGTGTCCAGCACGGACCCGGCGATTCTCCCACCGTTTTTTGCGTGTTCCACGGGTGTTTCACGCGGCGCCGGTGCAAGCCCCTTACCAGTAGCGGAATTGATGGGGGCGTGGCGCCGATTTTTCCATCGTGGAATTCCACGGATCCTCCATTGGCGTCAGCAGTTAGACGCAGGAACGGAGAATCCAGCCCCATGTGTTTACCATGCACACTGTTGACACTCAGGATTTTACTTGTAATCCCGTGGGAAAGGGAAAGAGAGAGAAAGTGGAAGTGGCGGACATTTCTGGTTACAACGGGGAAATGACACGCTGTTCACAAAATCCCAGCTAATAATCTGGAACAAAATTAATTGGCATTCGGATAAGTACTGGGATAATAAATGAAAGTCAGTATGGAACTGTAAAAGACAAATTGTCTTTGACGAAATCTATCTGGTAATGGGGAAGGCTAATGTGGGTACTGTAGTAGACGTGCATATGGTTTGATGAAACACTGTACAATGAACTTGTTAGGAAAATTGTAGATTCCAGGGTCAATGAGGCAGTGCCAATTTAAAATTATCTAATGGAAGAAAACAAAGAGTTTGGACAGACGGTTGCTTTACAAACTGGAGAAAGGTATAGAGTGATGTGCTCCGGGGTGGATGCTGGGACCACTGCTCTTATTGATATATATGAATGTACAAAATAGGAGCAGAGTAGGCCATTTGGCCCCTCAAGGCTGGTTCGCCATTCAATGAAGGGGGGAGGGAGATGGAGGAGAGGGGAGAGTTGGAGGAGGGAGAAAGAGTTTGTAGGGAGGAGAGAGTGTTCAAGGAGCAGAAAGAGTTGGAGTGAAGAGAAAGAATTAGAGGGGTTGGAAAAAGTTGGAGGAGGTAGAAAGTTGGGGAGGGGCCTCAGGCACCTCCGGCAAGTGCCATTTGGTACTGATCCCCACAAATGGGGACCAGGATATGAGGCCCCCAGCTAAATTCCCTTTGGGCAGGGTGATGCCCTGCAGCCTGCCACCCTGGCAGTGTCTCTACTAGCTGGCGCTGTCAGGGTACCAGGTTGGCATTGCCAAGTTAGCATTTTTTAAGCGTGTGTGATTGGCCTGGGTTTTCCTGCGGTGGGGGGTGCAAGGGGAGGCCGAAGGACCCTCACACATTGTGTTCAGGCTAGGGTGAGATCGAGGATTCTTTTTGAGGCCTCGGAGATCGGGATGCCGTTTAAAAATGGCATCCCGATCTCTCGCTACAATGGAGAGTTCCGGTGAACGGAGCTCCCCATTGTATCAAAAAAAAGGAAAGAAAAAAAAGTTGGGGAGGTAGAGAGTTGGAAAGGGGCATGGAGCATGGGGGGTGGGGGGGAAGGGGGTGGGCACAGAGTTTGGAGGGAGCGAGGGTAGTGGTTGGAGGAAAATTTAGACCCAGAGACTTGGGGAGTGGGTGGGTGAGTGGAGAGTTTAGACACGGAGGCTCAAATGAATTAATTGATGGGGATCACGTGGTGCTCTCAAGCACGTACTCTATAGCAAAACAATTCTTTTGAACTAAATTAAAAACGGAATAAATCATAATATCAAAGTAATTCATGTCCTTGTTTTTTTCTTTGCATGTCACTAAACAAATTTGACAGCTTTGAGCAATATACCAAATTTGATATCAAGTTCATTCCAAATGATAACTAAATTGTAATTGAGAGCATTGAGTACACATTGAAAGAAAAAACAATATCAACGTTTTCGGGTGGGGCATGATGCTATGGTTTACGATTGGAAGGTTATAAAACAAGGGCATTAAACTAGCAAATGTAAGTGAAATGTGTGAGTGCTGGTTAGGCAAGAATAGCTGAGATGACTTTACCTATGTTGTTCAGACTCTTGTGAAGAATGGAGAGAAATATAGCTGAATAAAGGAAGAGATATGAAATCCTAAGTCTTGGTTCCCTTCAGAATTTTCTCACTGGGATATTGTACCTGAGCGTTCTCACAATTGCCAGACGTTTCCAGGTGTGGAGTAAGGTCTCTGATGGTATTTGTTTTTTAGGGAGGGAATGAGCCAAGCCAGAGGAAAGGTTTCAGATTGCAGCACTTAGTCTTAAACTCACTTCACAAAAGACAATACTTTGTATTTAATTGTAAGTATGTGGTGGACATTAATTGGGGATTCACTTGTAATCCTATCAAGAGGAAAAGAATAAAACTGTGGTTGCTGTGTTTCGAGGTGCATGTTTGTAATGTGTATCTCTTATAAAATTGTGGAAGGATTGCTCCGGTTATTTTTCTCTGATCTAACAAGCAATCATTTATCCAGAGACACCCTCCATTCTCCTTTGAACAAATGAGTATGTAATTGAAACTCTACATTTTATTGACATTAGAAAGCAATATCTCTTTTGTCCAATATCAAATATATATTATTAATATATCTTACCTCTTTACCCACTGCGCCACCTTGGCCTGGCTCTCCCTGAAGAAATGGAAGAAGGTATACTGTGATTATATGGCAATAGACGGCTGGAAGTTTGCAGTAATAGACTGGAATTTTCCATTCTGGATTCTAAGTGCTCCTGGTAGCGGAGAATCGGGATTGGTCTCCTCTAGCTCTAGGAGCGGCTCTCAAGTATGATTCACAGTCTTTGGCCATGCAAATAAGACTATTCACTCCTGGTATCAGGCCACCATTTTGATTGGGCGACCCGATACCAGCATCCAATGACAGACCCTCTCCAAAATGCTAATCTTGTCCCACCCCTCCCCCACCCACTGACAAAGAGGGCATCCCCAATACCTCATCAAGGAGGGACATCCCCCCCTCTACCATGGAAATGACAGGCCACATCCC
This sequence comes from Scyliorhinus torazame, assembly GCF_047496885.1. NCBI lineage: Eukaryota > Metazoa > Chordata > Chondrichthyes > Carcharhiniformes > Scyliorhinidae > Scyliorhinus > Scyliorhinus torazame. The sequence continues at coordinate 210,646,205 of NC_092707.1, forward strand.
CTCCTCACACCATGCAAGCTTGAGGGTTAACCGATCCCATCTCCTCTCCCCCCCCCCACCCCCACAAGCTGCCCCAACAACCACCCCCATCAGACGCTCCCTTTCAATTCCTACCCCCTGGCACCGTGGCACTATACTTCCCCCTGGCAGTGACATCCAGAGGTGATGTGCCCCTCTGCCACTGCCAGGTTGCAGGGGTGGCAGTCTCTCAAGGGTCATGGGGGTTGGGTGGGTTCAGATATGGGTGAGGGCCTTACCCCGGGACCCCCCCCATTAGAAAATAGGTAGGGAAGCCATTTAGCTGCTTTGATGTGATGAGGAACTGTCAATCATAGCAACATATAAACATTGTGGTTCGCATCAAAGCAGGGTATGTGAGATGCATTCAAGTGCGAAGGGAAAAATAAATAAACGATCCACCAAGCAGCTGTGTCTGAACCATTAAGCTTTCAATCGCAGGCTAGTAAAAGGTATTTCTCTGTGCAATTGAATGGATACTGCGCAGTTCAAAGCTGACAGGGGATTTAAAGCTTTTTCAAGTGTTGTGGTCTTCTTAGGACGCCTCTGACACTTGTAACAGCTGCTGTTTTAAAGGATTTTGAGTGAGGCAGCAGATGTCAGGAAAGATAAAATGTTGATACTTCACTGAACTGCCTGGATTGCTCAACAGCTGTCAGACAGAGCAGTTCAGGCTGAGGAGGCCACCTCAGAGTTTAAAAGGTCAGACCAGGAGGATGCTGCTGAGCTGAGACCTGCCTGAGATCAGCATGCCAAGGGTGATCTTCAGGTTTCCCAGAGCTGACAGGCGCAGATCAGACTTGGCACCACCATCCTGTGGAGGTGTGTGTGTGTGTGTGGGGGTGGGGTGGGGTCAACCCCTCACCCACAGCCCAAGCCCACTCACACCCAGGACCCTTGGGGGATACCCGTTGCAGCCTGGCAGTGGCAGAGGGGCACATTATCAGTGCCCTGGCCCCTTGACTCCCCTCGGGCTCCACCTTGCCAGGGCTGCATTTGGCCACAGTTACACCAAAGCCCATCCATTGGATTTCCCGCTGTGGCTGCTGTGGGGGTCGGAGCAGCACGCAGGGAGGGGGGAGGGGAGGAGAATCGAGCTTCCAGCCCGTTAATTGCATGCTAATGCATGCAAACCATTGATTTGCATTTTCCCGCCGGGGCGGGGCGGGTTGCGCGCTATGGCCGGCAACAGGGCAGCAGAGAATGGGAACAAGTCTGGCACCCGCTGCCGATCCTGCTTTTCTGCCGATGCTCCATGTCTAACAATGGTCTTTGAGGCTCCAGCCAGAACATTCTCTCTGAATGTGGCCAGGCTACAGGTCTTCATTTTCAGCCCCACTGCACCCTGATTACTGGGGATCACCACCACAAGCCCCATACAGCTGCCTCGTGCTGCTAACTGCAACCCCCCCCCACCCACCAAACCTGCGCTGGAGTTGAGTGATTTATTTACATGAAGTTGTGGCGATGACCACATTTCTGGCCTTGCAAGATTGATCAGTCGCTGTGGGAATGACTTCCCCCCCCCATTCCCCAAGCCCCCACCCAGGGAGCCCCCATCCCTTCCCCACCAAAATCAAGCAGACGTCTGACTGAGGTCTCTCCAGCCATTCAGTTGCTCCTGTTGTACAGTGATTGGCAGAGTTATGATGATAGCAATATCACTGGGCTCTTAATCCAGAGATCAAAGGTAATGGGGCCATGGGTTCAAATCTCACTGCAGTGGAATTTAAATTCAGTTAATTAATAAATCTGGAATAACAAAACAATGCTTTATGATAAATGACGATCATGAAACTATCGGATTGTTGTAAAAAAACATCTGGTTCCCTAATGTCCTTTGGGAAGGAAATCTGCCAACCTTACCCAGTCTGGCCTACATACGCACGGCAATGTGGCTGACTCTTAACTGAAATAGCCTAGAGAGCCGCTCAGCTGTTCATGGCTCATCACTGGGTCTTTAAGGGTAATTAGGGATGGGCAGAACCGGTGACACCCGTATCCCCAGCAAAAGAGAACGAGAACCAAAATTAGAACAGTACAAGCCTCTACCCAAAGTGTTCAAAATGAGGGGGTTGAGTTTCTGTAGAAAGTGCTTCCACTTGACAATTTCAACGTCATAATTTTATCAGAGAACTGTGCAGGTCCTACCTTCTCCTCCTGGATATTAAAGGTAAACTGTTGCTTCTTTGAGTTTGAGGACATTGAAATCAAGAGGCCACAGCTGATTAGACTAGAAATAAATGGCAGCGCAGTCAAATCGACTATTTTAAAACCTACCCTCAGGCCCAGCCTCCCTGAGCAGCATTACTGATAAGCAGCCACTCAAATGTGATGTTCAGACACAGACAGTGACTGTGGTGAAAGGGGTGGTAACAGCAGAGTGGGAACCTACCATCAACCCAGGGGCTCCAGGGAGGCCAGGTGGGCCCACCAGTCCAGGGAGGCCTCTTTCTCCCATCCCGCCTCGATCACCCTTTGTTCCCTAAATAGAACCAATCAGTAAAAAAAAAATCAGTTATCAGAGGAAATGTTAAACTGAGCGCATTGTGGAACAGTGTTCACATTGAAATTCCTATAACCAGGCTGTCTCAACTGACAACTCAGTGATCGAGGTAATGATGGAAAGACAGAGACAGTGAGAAAGAAGAAGGGAGCTGTACTGTCAGTGATAGATTTAGAAAAGACAGAGGGAGAGAAAGGGAAGGAGCTGTGCTGTCAGCGATGGGTTTAACAGAGAGAGAGAGCGAGAGAGAGGGAGGGAGCGAGAGAGGGAGCTGTGCTGTCAGCGGTGGGTTTAACAGAGAGAGAGAGCGAGAGAGAGGGAGGGAGCGAGAGAGGGAGCTGTGCTGTCAGCGGTGGGTTTAACAGAGAGAGAGAGGGAGGGAGCGAGAGAGGGAGCTGTGCTGTCAGCGATGGGTTTAACAGAGAGAGAGAGAGAGGGAGGGATGGAGCGAGAGAGAGAGAGAGGGAGGGAGCTGTGCTGTCAGCAATGGGTTTAGCAGAGAGAGAGAGAGAGCGAGCGAGAGAGAGGGAGCTGTGCTGTCAGCAACGGTTTAGCAGAGAGAGAGTGAGAGAGAACGGGAGGGAGGGCGGGAGCTGTGCTGTCAGTGATGGGTTTAACAGAGAGAGAGCGCGAGAGGGAGGGCAGGAGCTGTGCTGTCAGTGATGGGTTTAGCAGAGAGAGAGAGGGAGAGAGTGGGAGAGAGAGGGAGCTGTGCTGTCAGCAAGGGTTTAGCAGAGAGAGAGTGAGAGACACAGAGAGGGAGAGGGAGAGAGAGAGAGCATGAGAGAGAGGGAGCTGTGCTGTCAGTGATGGGTTTAACAGAGAGAGAGAGTGAGAGAGGGGGAGGGAGATGTGCTGTCAGTGATGGGTTTAACAGAGAGAGAGAGAGAGAAGCAGAGAGGGAGAGAGGGGGAGGAATGCAGTTGTGCTGTCAGCGATGGGTTTAACAGAGAGTGAGAGAGAGAGAGGTAAAGAGAGGGAGCCGTGGTGTCAGCGATGCGTTTAACAGAGAGAGAGAGAGAACTGTCCGTCAGCAACGGCTTAGCAGAGAGGAAGGGAGAGAGAGAGAAAGGAGAGAGGGAGGAGGTAGAGGAAGCTGTACTGTCAGAGATGAGTTTAACAGTGAGAGAGAGAGGGAGAGAGAGGGAGCTGTATTGTCAGCGATGGTTTAGCAGAGAGAGAGAGACAGGGAGAGAGAGAGCGTGAGAAAGAGGGAGGGAGAGAGAGAAAGAGAGAGGGAGAGCGAGAAAGCTGTACTATCAGCGATGGTTTAGCAGAGAAAGAGACAGGGAGAGAGAGAATGAGAGAGAGGGGGAGGGAGAGGAAGCTGTGCTGTCAGCCATGGGTTTAGCAGAGAGAGAGAGACAGGAAGAGATAGCGAGAGAGAGGGAAGGGGAGAGAGGACATTGTATGATGTGCTGTGCTCTCCTGAGCATGATCATTTGTTCTGACTCACCAGGCCCGGTGGTCCTGCAGAGCCAGGAGCTCCTGGAATCCCAGCTGCTCCCTGAGATTGAAAAGGATATACTGTTAAACACAGGAGAGCATTGGATAGAAATTAGTCTCAACTCCTTCATATGCCCTGTCTTACACAGACAAGCTCAGGATATCATGCTGAACAATACACTGAACATCTATACCATTGTGCATGATCACACACAATCCCAAACATCTTCGGTCTGTTTAGGTCTGAGGAGAGGTCAGTCTGGGAAAGCTTGGATTGTTAGTCTAATTACTGTTTAGATCAGTGTTGGGGGGCAACGGTGATATTCTGCCTGCACACCACCCCATGCACCCTCCCACCCCACTTCAAATGGTGTCATGGGGAGTTACTGGGGTTCTCTTTAACTGTTTAATATGGTTCTGAGTTTGAAAGGGTCGTGGAAACAGGTGCAATAATAAATAACTTTCGCAAAAGACAATGGATAAATACTTGAAAAATAAATATTTACAGAGCGCAGAACTTCAAAGAGCCAGAATAGGCATGATGGGCCAAATGGCCTCCTTAGGTCATGAGTGGTTCTATATGCTCGTCCAAACTGGGGACTCTCTGAATAGTTGACTGTGTATTAGACTGAGAGCCTCACTCCCATAGTGATCATGTCTGCAGGCACAATGGCTCCCTTTGAATTGATGACAGGAGATTGTCTCTTTGCCTTTTTGGATCGAGTTGATCCTTAGTGTTCTGCTTTATCAAGCTCCACCTCAGCTCAGACCAGGCCGACTTTTCCTGATGTCACCTTATAGGCCGAGAAGCCTGCCCTATCAGAAAATGACTCAAGGTTTTGTGTGGAGGCAGGAATCTTTCACACCTGTCACGGTGGAACTGACTGATGTGTTGGGTGCTCTGGATCCGTGGAACACATACAGGCCACCGACACTTAAAATAGTGCAACACTATTTTATTAAGTTAGAAACTGTTGAACATACTTTCACTGTGGGTTAACATGATGGTAGATTAAACTAAAGACCTATGCCTGTCCTAACCAGTCTATGCACTCAGCACATGGTGAAAATCTGTGCTGTAAGCTGTAAGCTCTGTCCTTCTAGGAGGCTGCATCCCAAATGAGCAGGAACTCTGATGCCACCTGTCTTTATAGTGAGTGTGTTCTAACTGGTGATTGGCTGCGGTGTTGTGTGTGTTGATTGGTCCCGCTGTGTGTCCATCAGTGTGTGTGTCTGCACCATGATATACTGGTGTATGTTATGACACTGACCCTGAGGAAGTTTGAAGCCAGTACGCATGTGTTGTGAGGGCTTCCTAATTCACTGTCACTCTGCTGGAGTTCTTCAGTCTCCTGGGAAATCCCTGGAGAAACATGTTACAAATTCCAAGGCATAACAGGGACATTGGGAGTCCCCTCATGGTCATTCCCGAGAAATCCTGACTGAGCTGGTATTAATATACTCACAACATGTCCAGAAACGCCCGGAGGTCCAACGGGTCCTGGTTGGCCAGGTTCTCCCTGTAAGCAAACAGAAGTCCACATATTCATTCTCCTGCCTTGTGGATCAAGGGCAATTTGCATCCATGGGACTCTTGAATAAGAGTTTCCCCACTAGTGGGCGGGTGTCTGCCCAGCTGGGGCTCGTACACTTGCCCTTTAAAACCCTGTCTGGACTGGGGCCGGCACTTTAGGTGGTTCCGATTGGGACCTGTGAGCTGTAAGCTGCGTTGTGGCTTTTACTTTGTCAACTAATTAAATATTGTTTAGTTTACCTTCTCAGGCCTCCTGAATTTTAATACCAAAGAAGAAGGTGCTGTGTAGGCCATGGTGAAAAAGGAGGTAATTCAGATACTAAAATGGTTCAAAATCGACAAGGAGGAGATGATATTGGATAGACTTTCAGTCCATAAAGTTGATAAGGCACCGAGACCATCCAAGGATACTGAGGGAAGTGAGTGTGGAAATTGTGGAGGCACTGGGTATAGTTTTCCAATCACCGTTAGACTCAGGACTAGTTCCGGAGGAGGGGAGAATTGCTAATGCTTCACCTTTGTTCAAAAAAAGCTGTAAAGATAAGCTCTGCAACCGCAGGCCTATTAGTTTAACTTTGGCAATGGGACAAAAGCTGGTTAATCTAGGAAAGCCAGTGTAAATTTAAAGACAAATCAGGTTTAACTCACTTGATGGAGTTTATTTGAAGAGATAACAGAAAGTGTTGACGGGGGTAATTGTGTTGATGTGGTGGGCATGGTCTTCTTAAAGATAGTGCCACACAATAGACATGTGAGAAAAGTCTGAGTTCATGGAGTAAAAGGAAATGTAGCAATACTGATATAAAATTGGTTAAGTGAGAGGAAACAGAGAATTCATGAATTAACTGTGGTTAATGGATGGTTTTCAAACTGGGGGAAGGTTTGTAGTGGAGTTCCCCATGGGTCAATGTTAGGACCCCCTGCTCGTTCTGACATATATTAATGACCTAAACCTAGGTGTACAAGGTCACAGTGCATGTGAACGCTGAGGAGGATAGTGAAGAACTTCAAGAGATTATATACAGGTTTGTGGATGGGCGGACATGTGACGGATGAAATTGAACGCAGAGAAATGTGAAGTGATTTGTTTTGGTTGAAGGAACGTAAACAATATAAAATAAAAAGAATAATTCAAAATAGAGTGTAGGAGCAGACAGACCTGGATGTATACGTTCGTTAATCATTATGGTTGGCAGGACAGGTTGAGAGAGTAGTTAATAAAGTATATAATATCCTGGGCTTTATTAATAGGGGCATAGAGTACAAGAGCAAGGAACTTATATCAAACACTGGTTTGGCCTCTACTGGAGTATTGTGCCCAGTCCTGGGCACCGCATTTAGGAAGAATGTCAAGGCATTGGAGAGAGTGCAGAAAAGATTTACAAGAATGGTTCTAGTGATGAGGGCCTCAAGTACGTACAGATTGGAGAAGTTGGCAATGTTTTCCTCAGAGACGAGAAGGTTGAGTGAAGATTTGACAGAGGTGTTCAAAATTATGAGGAGTGTGGGAAGAGTAGACAGGGAGAAACTGTTCCCATTGGTGGAAGGATCGAGAACGGGGGCACAGATTTAAGGTGATTGGCAAAAGAAACTATAATTGTGTCTTTTAAAAAGCATTTAGATAGTTACATGGGTAAGATGGGTATAGAGGGTTATGGGCCAAGTGCGGGCAACTGGGACTAGCTTAATGGTAAAAACTGGGCGGCATGGACTGGTTGGGCCGAAGGGCCTGTTTCCATGCTGTAAACTTCTATGATTCTAAACAATGGAGACACGAAGAAAAACTTTTTCATGCAGCGAGTGGTAAGGATCTAGAATGTTCTGCCTGAGAGTGTGATAGAGAAAGCTTCAATCAGAGCATTCAAGAGGGAATTGGATTGTTATTTTAACAGGAAGAATATGTACAGCCACAGGGAGAAGGCAGGAGAAAGAAACTCAGTGAATTGCTCCTTCAAACGACCAACATAGATATGACAGACTGAATGGCTCCTTCTACACTGAACCATAATGTATATCTGATTCTATCACTCTTATCTGTGTTTAAGGGCCCCACATTGCAACTGACCACCCTTTTTCTCATTAAAGGAAACTGGCAGTATGTGAGGACAAAGAAGTTTATTTTTAATTTGGCTTTCTGTAGAGCATGGAGTAGCAGCAGACATACTCTCTGGAATCTCCCGAGACAGTGAGTTCTCCTTGTGTCTGCGTGCGTTTCCTCCGGGTGCTCTGGTTTCCTCCCCCAAGTCCCTAAAGACGTGCTTGTGAGGTGAATTGGACATTCTGAATTCTCCCTCTGTGTACCCGAGCAGGTGCCGGAGTACGGCGACTAGGGGATTTTCACAGTAACTTCATTGCCGTGTTAATGTAAGTCTACTTGTGACAATAATAAAGATTATTATTATTATACAAAGTGCACTCCTGGAGGCTTCCGTAAACACTTTACACACGGACACTCTCCCGGGGACCCTCTCTTTCTCCTGTGGAGTGAGTCTGGGGGTTAGTGCCATGGTCATACCTGACATAAGTTCCCATAAAGCAGACCAGGTTGTTTGGTTGGTGGGTGGGAGGCATTGGAAAGGCACGGAAAATAAAGTTTCAAAACTAGATAATCAATCATAAAGTTCTTAGACTTGCCTCAAAGCCTGGCCGTCCTGCATTTCCAGATGGTCCTGCTACTCCTGGTTCACCCTGGAACAGTGAGTGGAGATACCAACATCAAATATATCCATTATTGCACAGAGCATGTGGCATCGCCACACACACAGGTGGGGTTATACAATTCATATACCTACAAAAGCATACACGGCACATACACAGACACACACATGCGTGGCACACACAGGTGGGGGTATGCGCTTTATGCACATATGCATACACACTAACATACACATGTACACAAAGGCATTCATGGGAACACAGACCAAGATTCATACATTGACACACACCCTACAATGTGTGGCACACAAACACTCAATGACCCACACTCACTAGAACACACACAAAGATTTACACATTGGCAGACACATACTGAAGTGCACACACAGGTGTGCACACTGACACACAGAGACACAAACATATGGCAGAATTTAAACAGGTGGCCAGTTTTCCTGTCCCATAACTGGAAGAGTCGGTGGGAATGCATCCTCGCTGATATCAGCTGCCCCGTAGCCATTCAATACTCCGAGGAATGCTAGCTGGTTGGAGATCTGCCCCTTACTCAGGAGGATATCCTGATTCAGCGAGATACCAGGCCATCAGATTAGCTGGGACCATGAGCGGTCACGTAGCCAAGATGGAGGTAAGGGCAGGGGTTGTTGCAGCAAGGACAGAGGGTTTGGAATCTTGATGAAGAGGCTGGTACAGGAGCACTCATGGGCGTGGCAGACCTTCTGTGGGTTGTGGGGGGGGGCACCACCCTTTCCTTCCTCTGGCCTGAGCAAGCTACCCTGCCAGACAAACCCTCTCCCCACATCCCATATCTCCTCTTGCCAGCCTTACAACTGAAGCTGGATAGGAGGTGGCCATTAATTAACTATTTAATGGTCTCAATTCAGGTGAAGGTGTGTAGAGAGAGGAACATCCTGAGCCTTGCCCACTAGGTCAGTGGTGGATGAGAAGATGTTGGGAAGGCCGCCTGGAGTGTTATGACCAATGCCAAGAAACCCACTGTTAGTTAAATTCTGTCCATTGGAACATAAGGAACAGGAGCTGAGCTACCATCCAATGAGATAATGGCTGGTTTTTACCTCACTGTCAGTATATTATTTCTTATGTGAATAAAGCTCGTAGTCTTCCATAGAACATAGAAAATACAGCACAGAACAGGCCCTTCGGCCCACGATGTTGTGCCGAACCTTTGTCCTAGATTAATCATACATCATTGAATTTACAGTGCAGAAGTAAATGCTTTATTGAGTAAGTTTGTTCTCTCTCCAGAGCTTATACTAGATGTTACATGAGAGCTGTCTGCCTATGTCTGCTCACCAGCTGCCGTTCCTGTGAAGAGTATGATCTTGTATCCCGTCGTCTATTTTATAACTCTCTAGTGTTCCCTCTAGTGGTTACTTGGTTGTAGTGTATTTACATTAACCCCTTGTGTATATACAGTGATGCAGATCACTACATCCCCCCTTTTTCCTTTTTACATATTTTCTGTACTTTGTTAAAGAAAATCGTACAAAACAGGTAGATAAATGATGATATGTAAAAGTTGTATGATATTGATGATTATACAAAGCCAATTAATATTTATGAGTCCAATCTTAAATTTAAAAAAATTATGAGTCCAAACTTTATGAATTTATTCGGTTGAGTTTCTTTCTTCTTCTGTTGTTGACTTGGTGATGTTGATATTGTAATTTCTTTGTGAGCGTCGTCGGTATTCTTGTTTTTAAGTAACCAACAAGTCATCATGAGGTGTTCGAATAGTCGAATCATTTTTGTTGGCTGACCTGGACTTTTTCCTGTGCTTGCGGTATTGATTCTGTATGTCATCTGCCTTGTCTGGTTTGCTTGTTTGTTGTGGAGAAGATATGAATTTGTTGTCATGCCATGTGATGTTTGTACTCTTACCATTGTCCTTCCTCTGCAGAGTTGTACCATGTTGTACAGGTCATTGTTTCATTGTTTCTGTCTTTGTTGTTCTTGTTGTTGTTTTTATCGTGCTTATTGTTTGTTTTTGTTGTTTGCGTTGTTGTTCTTGTTGTTTTTGTCGTGCTTGATGTTTCTGTTGTTGTCTTTGTTATGCTTCTTGTTGTTCTTGTAGTTTTTGTTGTTGTTCTTGTTGTGCTCAATGATTGTTGTGTGTGGATAATTTGAGTCATTCTCAAAGTTATTGGTATCAGTATCCTTTGTGGTATCTGATGTTTCATTGAGCGTTTCGGCTTGAGGATTGTGAGAATGATCTGATGTTGCATTGATTCTGGTGACATCAGTCATTTGTGGTTGATTCCTTTGATTCCTTGGTGCTCCTCTTCTGGTCATTTCTGCTTGATTTGCTTCATCGTTGATCTCTTGGTGCTCCTCTTCTGGAGTCATTTGTGGTTGATTTACTTCCTCGATGATCTTTTGGTGCTCCTCTTTTGGAGTCAATGTCGTCAAGATTTCAGGTTCTTGTGGGTTGTCAAGAATGGATGAGGTTTTAATTGATACGGTCTCACTGGATTCGAGAGTAGTTTTACTTTGATTGTTGAGTGCTTCTGTACAGACTGTAGCCATCTGGGATGGCCACGTCCCGATTACAAAATGGACACTTGCAAAGAATGCAGGGAAAATTGGACAATGCTAAGAAACAAGCAGGTGCAAGCTCTGTCTGTTGATTAGAGCCTTAAACTTTCAGACAGGACAGAAACTGCCAAGCAATCTACATACTAATGAGCCATCTCCGGGGACAAAAGGGAAACATTTAGATACACAATGTTAAGGCAGACTCCCCGGCGCCAGTAGAGACTAAGACAAAGCAGACCAACTGTCACTAGGACATGCCCAGCGATCAGGGAACCACCCCTTTATTGGAGGAAGATCGATACGACTGATTGAGAAAGACCCAATTAGTTGAGGCCAAGTTCAAGGCCCGCCCAAAAGCGTGCGAAGCCCTTTTTAGTGTAAAAGGTATTCCCCAAGGGAGAATCTTCCTCCTTTGGCTTTGGCTCTCACCGAAGAGAGAGACCAGCCTAGCAGCTACAGCAGACCAAGTAAGCTCCAAGTCAACGCACGCTACGAGATAGACGCTCCTAGTTGCTACCCTGTAAACAGCTCAACCCAGCAGCCTCAGAACCGAGCAACGGCCATTGTTCCTCTGACTGAGTGGGCGCCCAAAGCTAAGTATAGGCTTTAGTAATAGTGGTAGTTTAGTTTCTAGAGTTTATGCATGAGTAGATTTGACTGTGTGTAAATAAATGAGCATTGGTTTTGAACTTACTAACTGGTGTAACGAGTCATTGATCAGTATTCGGTTCTGAACCTTGTGGCGGTGTCGAAAGATACCTGGCGACTCTTGAGCAAACGTGATTAAACAGAGCCAAATTAAGAGTCAACCAAAGAAAGCAACAGGATGAGCTGAGATCTGTCAGTCTTGCAGTGATCTTGCACATCGTGTGTGCTGATTATGATCACATTGTCACTGTTCTCACATACAGTGGGTAGACATTCATTGTCTTCATGTTGATTAAAGGAGCTGGGTAGACTTTCGTAGTCTTCTTCTGGTTGCTCAAATAAGGTGGATAGACCTTCATGGTCGTCTTCGTGCATGGTTAGCGCTCTGGAGTTTTAATTGCTTCCGTTCTGGAGTCTGTCAACGAGCTCTCTGTGGAGGCTTGCATCGCTCTCTGTGTGGAGTCGTGCAGTGTTCCCTCTGTGGAGTCGATCTGTGCTCTCTCAACGGAGTCAGTCAGTACTCTCTGTGTGGCGTCGATTTCAACGATCTGCCATTGAATCATGGTATTGGATTCATCTGCCATGAGTAGAGTCGCGTTGAGCTTTTCAACTGTGTCGCTGATGCTTTTATGATCATATCCGAACAACTCAGCCATGCCTGAGTAGTATTCTTTGATACGCAAATCATCTTCTGTTGTTTCGGATTTGTTATTGAGCGTTTCACTTTTAATTAAAAAATCATCTTCTACGGCAGCACGGTGGCGCAATGGGTTAGCCCTGCTGTCTCGCGGCGCCGAGGTCCCGGGTTCGATCCCGGCTCTGGGTCACTGTCCATGTGGAGTTTGCACATTCTCCCTGTGTCTGCATGGGTTTCGCCCCCACAACCCAAAAGATGTGCTGCTAGGTAGATTGGCCATGTTACATTGCTTCTTTGGTTTTGGATTAGTTATTGAGCTCTTCACTTTTTGTGCTGCAAATTGCTAGTTCCGGCGTGCTGCGGAAGTTATTCTCAACTGCTGGTAGAAGTTCAGGCAATGTTGTGCCTTTTGAGGTTGAATTTTTGGATTTTGTGCCGTTAAGTCTTGTTTGTGATTTTCGGGCATTTCCCCTTTAAGTGGGCATGGTCTGATTTGCGCAAGTCGATTTTCCTTTACTGGGCGCTTTTTCTTCAACTGCGCATGCGCGAGTGCAGATCCATCTTCGAACAGTGTTCGATCTTTTTCTGACTACGCATGCCTGGCTTGCGCATGCGCAGAACGATATGCGCCCAAAACGTCTTCCTTCAATTGCGCATGTGCAGATCCATCTTCGAACGGTGTTCGATCTTTTCCTGACTACGCATGCGTGGCTTGCGCAGAACAGTCTTCGCACAAAACGGATATTTTCAACTGCGCATGCGCGGCTGCGGTTTCCTGTGCATGCGCAGAACCAGATATGCGTCTTTTCTTCCCCGGGCAGTTTAAAATGTGCTCAGACACTATTTTAACTTCTTTAGACCCGTGGAGATGAACTTTTTCGGTATTCTTTCTTGGTAAAAACGTAATGTTATTTTTTTTACTTGCGATCTGCACTTTTCAATCACGATTTCCAGCGTTAAACCTTTCTGTTCTGATAATGATTGTTTGAGTTTTGCATCACTCGTTCCCTATGCAATTTGGTCTCTGAGCATTGAATGTCTTAAAGCAGCATTGTTACTGGTGTTGCAGTAATCTTCAAATTTTTTGAGTATTACTTCTAATTTGGTGTTGTCTTCACCTTTCAAGTAATTAAAGCAGTTATAGATGTTTCTAGCTTCATGTCCTGCTAGTAGCAGTGCTATTTTCGTTTCTTCAGAGGCCGTATTCAAATCATTAGCTACAATATATATTTTGAACATTTGTTTTAAAATTTTCCAGTTAAGACTTAAATTACCGCTTGTTTCCAGCTACGGTGGAGTTCCATTGAATCTGCGAAGTCTCCCCACATCGAATGTCCAGTCCGAGTTTTCTTCTCTTTCCGATCTTCCTTTGTCTGCATCTTGTGTAATCTTCTAGTAAGCGTTCTGAAGCCAATCCTGGTACCATATGTTATTTCTTATTTCTAAATAAAGCTCGTAGTCTTCCAGTTGAAGTAAATGCTTTATTGAGTAAGTCCGTTCTCTCTGCAGAGCTTATACTTGATGTTACATGAGAGCTGTCTGTCTGTGTCCTGCTCACTAGCTGCCGTTCCTGTGAAGAGTGTGATCTTGGATTCAGTCCATCTATTTTATACCTCTCTAGTGTTCCTTCCAGTGGTTACTTGATTGTAGTGTATTTACATTAACCCCATGTGTATACACAGTGATGCAGATCACTACAGTCAGCTTCCTGCACAATCCCCATATCTCTTAATCACCTTTGTACCCCAAAATGTATCAATTTCTGTCTTAAACACTCTCAATGGGTGCAGATCCACAGGTCTGTGGTAGAGAACTTCAAGATTTCATAATCCTCTGAGTGAAGAAACGTTTCTTCATCTCACTCAGTCCCAAATGGCCAACCCCTTATTCTCAAACACTGGATCCATGTTCTATTTCCCCAACCAGAGCAAACATTTTCTCAGTACCTTAAGAATTTTATATATTTCAATTACATCACCTCTGCTTAAGTTCTAGGTAACACAGACTTAGTCCACTCAATTCCTCCTCATAGAACAAACCCCTCATCCTAGGAGCTCGTCGAGAGAATATTTGTTGCACTCCCTCTAAAGACAAACATAACCTTAATTCGGTAAGGAGACAAAGCAGCAGCCAGCATTCCAAGTGTGGGTTAGCAAAGTTGTATATAACTGCAGTAAGAATTCCTTACTCTTATACTCCAATCCCTTTGTGATAAAAGCCATTTCCCTTCCTAATTGCTTATTGTACCTGAATGTTAACTTCCTGTGATCCATGCACAAGGACACCATGTCCCCAGAATGCAAACATCACTCAGTTCTTCACCAATCAAAACGGATTTTTTTCCCCAAAAAATCTCCTACCAAAGTGAACAGCGACTGACTTTGCCACATTGCATTCTGTCCTCTGGAGGGAGGCCCATGTTCAACAGATAATTTAATTGTGTGCACTGATCAATAGGGAGGCAGTGGTGTAGTGATATTGTCACTGGACTAGCAATCCAGAGACCCAGGATAGTACTCTGTGGACCCGGGTTCAAACCCTGACAATGCAGATGGTGAAATTTGAAGTCAGTAAAAAAAATCCAGTATTAAAAGTCTAAAGATGACTGATTGTCATAAAAACCCATCTGGTTCATTCATGCCTTTAGGGAAGGAAATCAGCCATCCTTACCTGGTCTGGCCTACATGTCACTCCAGACCCACAGCAATGTGGTTGACACTTAAATGTCCTCTTAAATGGGATGGGCAATAAGTGCTGGCCCAGCAAGTGGAACCCACATCCCGTTAATGAATTTTATAAAAAGTAATTAAAGTATATTAAACAAGGGCAGCACGGGGGTGCAGTGTGTAGCCATGCAAAATGGCTGCGTTCCGATTAATCTGGCCAAAACCCAGTTTAAAATGGCTAACCCAAAAGACTGCTGGGAAAAGCAGCCAAGAAGACACAAGCAGGCAGCTGCAGACAGGTTTGCAGCTTCAGCTCTGGGAACGTAGTCCAGATCGATACTCAGGGCTATCAACAGCCCTTCAACCCAGGTATCCGCAGTTTCATTCAGGACTGTTTACACCTAATCAACTCAGACATCCACAGTTAAATCGGCTATCCCCGGGAACAATTGCAACATATTAGCAATTGAATACCGGGCCAGACCTGTCGGCGCCTGCAGTGGCCAAAACAAAGACAGGTGAGCGACCACCCCCCGATCAAGGAATCGCCTCACCATTGGACACATCGACCCCAGGGATTGGGGACAAATCCAATCACTTGGGACTCAGGGTCAAGGGCCGCCCCGGGAGGCGGGAAGCCCCTGGGCCCTATAAAAGTAAAGGTCCAAGTTCAGATCTCTCTCTCTATCACCTTCGCCTGCTCGAGACCTTCGGAAGACCAGCCACCGGCAGCAGTAAGTTTGAATCCAACGATCGCTATCCGGTAGAGACACCTAGCCACCGACCTGTAGCAGCCCTTTTGATCCTGGCTCTGGGTCACTGTCCGTGCACATTCTCCCCGTGTTTGCGTGGGTTTCGCCCCCTCAACCCAAAGATGTGCAGGTTGGGTGGATTGGCCACGCTAAAATTGCCCCTTAATTGGAAAAAATGAATTGGGCACTCTAAATTTTAAAAAAAAGTATATTAATTTATTAACCTGATACTATATTCTGCTAAGCTGTCGTCAAGGCACGACACTGGTCTGTCATGTGATTAGTTCTTTGTAGTCGCATCCTTACGTGACCAGTGAGACATACCTCAAAGTCCCAAGTCACATAAAGCAAGATTGGTTTGGGTTAACTGTACAGCAAATGCTGCAAAGCAGCCTAAGCCCGAGTCTGCGCCCATCCTCCTCTCTGGCGATTAGACATGATCAGCGTTACTCATACCTATGACTCAGGGACGAGTTAGAAACTCTATTGTATAAAGAAGTGTTAAACATTCAGCCTCATGTCCCAAATTAGTGTAGTTTTTAAACTTGTAATGGTATGCAAGGTAAGCAGTCACTTTTCTTCACGATATATAGCCATCTCTAGTTCTGTAAGCTTCAAACTAAATTCTGTAAATCAGTTTATTTAAATATGCAGTCGTCTTGGATTTTATTACTGAGAAACATGTATTAATTGGAAGTGTATTATTTTATATACTCCATCTCTAATTTCCTGATTTATAATCTGACCAACACTTTGTTGCTCGGAGAGGGCTCATAAACATCTCCCACCAATGTTTTCTGCCCTGTGCTATTCCTTAGCTCTACTCAAACTGGTATTATTTGCTGAGCCAAGATCCTTTTGTCTTAATCTCATCTGTTATTATCAGGGCCACCCTCCTCCTTTTTCCTTCTGTCAATCTCTGCTAAAAGGTCAGTAATAATTTATTCCCACCCTTGGGCGGAGGTAGGGTTGGAGGCGAGACCAGCAGTGAAATCGGAAGATGGTGTGACAGGTCAGCTCACCAATGTGTTCTCGTCTCCAAGCTAGCTTTCCAGAGATGGGGTCAATTGCAGAAGTGAATACACACCTGGCAGCATTGGATAGCCAATTAGGGCCACTTTGAGGTGAGTTGCCACCGTTGTGGGGAATTTCCCAACATTAGACGGCCATTGATGCCTCCTCTAACCCCCTCCACCTGGGACCAGGGGACACAGCTCCATAGCCAGCCAGCTTCGACCATTCTTCACTTCTAAATTTTTCAAAGGCTTTAGAGAGCTTCTCCATTTTGAGACACTGACGCTCTCCTAACTGCTGGTCATACATAGCACTCGGTTTTCTGATTGAGCCTCCAGTCTCAGGCACCCACCCACCATCCTGAATTCAGAGGTGGCCTCTATAATTGGCCACCTCCTATAAAACATGACCAGCCAACACCATCGGGCCAGGACCCACATTTGATACGAATAACAAAATAAATTTAAAGGCGGCAAAGTTCCATGGCTCTATAATGCCTAGTAGGGCTGTAATTCTCTGGGCAATGGGATTTTCTGTTCCTGCCAGCAGCGCACCCCCACCCGCAGGTTTCCCGTTGGTTTGGGGTGGCTTCAATGAGAAATCCCATTGACAAGCGGTGAGAGTAGAGAATCCTGCTGCCAGCGAATATCACGCTGCAGAGAAATACGCGGCTGGGGCAAGGGAGAATCCAGCCCTAGATAAAAATTATTGGGCGGGATTCATGTTCATTCATACCAGCAGGATTGTCCATTCCCACTGCAATGAATGGGGTGTTGGCTGAGTGCCAAATTCTCCATTCTCGCTGGCAGCGGTAGTGGGGCAAATTTGGACCGGAAAATCCCGGCCATTAACTTTCATTTGAGCGTTTACTTCGTCTAATTTATCATGTTTCTTGGCGCCAGGAGATAGCCCATCATTGGCCTATGCTGTGATCTTCTGGTCCTGTTGCTATCAATGGGATTTTCCATTGATTCCACCCCATGCTGCCGGGAAACCCGCGGTGGGGGAGGGCCATCGGCGGGACCAGAACATCTCAGCGGCGTGAAGAGCCAGATGATCTCACCCATTTGATCTGACTCTTTTTACAATTTTCTCTGATGTCACATTAATCACTAATTCCCTACTAAATTTGGCACTCTTGTTATCTCTTCCTGAGCCACTCTGCTTATTTTACCCAAAACACTGCTCAGCTCGAGAATCTTGACATTTACCCTTTCCTGAATCTCCCCCTCCACTCCCATTAGTCTCATGAGATTAAACCCCGTTCTATTGCCCTGCATCACAGACAGATGTCCTTTTCTGTCTATGATCAGCATGTTTTGTTTGTAAGAGGTGTTTTTTCTTACCCTCAGACTGTGGGTCTCAAATAATGTTGGCTTCAAGCTTTTGTGAGTTTAACACAAAAGAAGTTATCCGAAGTACCCCGAGTTTAAAACATGACATTACACACACTTGTTTCAGACGCACACTCTCCAAGACTGCTTACAGGTGAAGGTAGCACACTTGTACATGTTATGGCTAACACAATCTCTGGTTTATTATCTCCTGTCCCCTGCAACATTGGTTAGGTTTCTTCGAAGGAGTTGATGCTTTAAAGTTGTAGCAGGAGCCCTTGTAAAACAAGTGGAATTCCGACAGGCAGTAAGATTTCTTATAGTCAAATTTCTAGGAGGTTTGTTCTCAGGTGAACACAAAGTTTAAACCGGTTAGGGGAAACATCTTCTCTGTGGACATCTCCCTTTTTCAAGGTATTGCTGCTAATTATCTCAAATACTTGAATTAATTGCAGCAAGTTTGATGGCTTTGGTGGAACTGTCCGCAAATAGCACTTCGCCGATTTTAAAAGCATCCAAAAACCTGGCGCAGTATTGACTGAATATTTTAGTATTGGTGGAAGTTCATAATATACTGGGGGCATGGCAACTGTTTTTTCAATGTGCCAGGACATTGATCCAAGCCCAGTTTAAGGCTTGCCCATCCCAATCAAACAGCTCCCTCTTTCCCCAGTCCTGATGCTACTGGCTCATGAAGTGTGACCCTTGCTTTTGGGGCTATCCTCCAGGCATGTGGCTGATTTTCAGATCTTTTCATCCCTATGTCAATTGGTGCGTAGCTCAGGTAACAATCCCGAGATTGTTTTGAGATCCTTGGAGGTTCTGGAATGTTAATTTGGATTCTTAATGCCTAGCCTATGTGATTGCCTCCTACAGAGACCTGACGACTGGATCTTTCCCCACCCACTCCAAGTGACTCTGATACTCAGAACCATAGAACATACACATACACACACACACACAAGCACATGTGTGGACACCATTTTCATTGAGCACAAACATGCACACAAAATGCTACAGTACCTACACACAGATACCTACTCTCTGTCCGGGTTGCCCTGGAAGCCCATGTTTTCCTTTAAATCCCTGTTGAAGGAAAGAAGCCAGTTAAAATATCTCTCACCTTTACAGAATTACACAAACACCTTCCCCTTAGCTCCTTGCTTAAACCCCTCCCGTCACTAAACTCCACCCATCTGAGTCTTGCAAGTTCCAATTGCCTGTCAGCCTCCAGGTGCTTTCAGGGTAGAGAGTTCCAGATTTCTACCACCCTTTGTGTGAAGAAATGCTTCCTGACATCATTTTTGAATGGCTGAGTTCTGATTTTAAGGTTCTGCCTCTTGTTCTGGACTCTCCCACCAGAGGAAATAGCTTCTCCTCATCAACCCCGTCAAATCCTTTGATCATTGAAAACACATTGAAGATTGCCTTCAAAGAAAGAACAAAGAAAAGCACAGCACAAGAACAGGCCCTTTGGCCCTCCAAGCCTGTGCTAATCTAGCTACCTGTCTGACGTAAAACCTTGAATCATGTAATATCCAAGGAATACAACCCAGGTTTATGTGACCTGTCTTCTTTTCCCTTTAAGTTCTAAAGTCAGTCCACGTGGGTAAGAATAAAAAAAAAACATTTTACATAATGGAGAATGAAAAAAGTCTCTCGTGCACCTGAATGGATGGTTCAATTACTTACATGTGGACCCCTGGGCCCTGGGGGTCCAAGTGGACCAACTTCACCCTGCAACACAAAATAAACATCATCAGCGACTCTGCCCTCTTTGTGGGAATGCCAGAAAAAAATTGGGATTGTGTTAATGTACTACCTGGGAGCCTGGCTTCCCTTCCTTCCCATCCAAACCCTCTACTCCTGGAGGTCCCTGTGAAAGAAGAGGTAAAAGATGCATCAGGAGAGAGGGATAACAATGCAGGAATGGTCCGCTTAGCACCACCTGTCCAGTTAGTCTCCAATATCCTATTGTCCACTCAAGACACTGGTCCACTTAAAGGAAGCAGAATTTTCACTAGTAAACACTTCAACAAAACAATTTTGTCAATTATTGCAACTTCATGGGACCAGATTGAAATATAAAGGGTGGGATTCTCCGTTGGCTGATGCCGAAATCAGGAAATGCGATTGGGCGGAGAACAGGTTCCAACGTCAAAATCAGGGCGATGGCCGATTTGACACCAAATCACAATTCTTCGTCACCTCGACAGCAGCGTCAATGAGTACCAGAACGCAGGTACAGTAAACACCATTTGCATATCATTAGCGGGCCCGACCCGATATTCTCTGGGGCCTCCGCAATTCACTTGCGTTTTTTAAAAAATCGTGAAACCGACCAGGAGAAGGTGGAGGACCTAGAGAATCGGGCCCACTGGCATAACTTGAGAATTGTCAGGCTCCCGGAGGGGGCTGAGGGAGCGGACGCTGGGGCATTCAAAAAGCTGCTGGGGGAGGGGGCATTCCCCCCGACAGTTGGAGGTGGACAGGGCGTATAGAACACTTGCGAGGAAGCCACGAGCGGGGGACCCTCCGAGGGCAATGGTGGTGAGATTCCATAGGTTCCTGGACAAGGAATGTATTCCTCGGTGGGCCAAACGAACGCGGAGCTGTAAGTGGGACAACAGCATCCTGCGGGTGTACCAGGACCTGAGTGTGGAGGTGGCGAGGAAGAGGGCAGGCTTTAACCAAGTTACGTCAATCTTCTTCAAGATGCAGGTGAAGTTCGGACTGCTGTATCCGGCTCGTCTTTGGGTCACATATGAGGACCAGCATCATTATTTTGAGTCGCCCGAAGATGCGCTGGACTTTGCTAAAAGGACTGGTGGGGGTCGGAGAACTCGCGAACTTTGAGGCAATTTGTTGGCCAAAATTGGGCCCTTTTTTCTGTTTTAAATTGGTTTTGTCTCCTCTTATTGTTTCGTTTCTGTTTTATGAGTTCTATTTAAGCAGGGGAGGGGGGGGGGGGGTTATTTTCTATTTTCGGGTTCTTTTTTCGGTGGATGTTGGCAATGTCTTTTTCATTGATGTGCACTTTTGCGGGGTGGAGACGTGCTTGTTTGAGTTTCAGTGGGTGGTGTTTTTTCTTCCTTGCTGCTGGGTGTTTGTCTGGGGATTGTTAGATGAGGGAATTTGTTTGTACAAGCGGGGGGAGGGAGCGAGGGAACAATAGGTGGGAGACTTTTTGGTGCCGTGCGGGGGCCACCAAGCTAGCTGGGTGAGCTAGCTCACGGAAGCACAGTCGGGTGTGTGCATATGTTTAGTTTACTAGATGGGCTAGGTTTTAGAGTAGTGTTGCTGGGGGTGGCGGGGGGAGGAGGAGGAGGTGGAGTGGTCCTGCTGACGAGGGAGGGACTTCGGTGGAGGGACAGTGAGGAGGTCGGTGGCGGGGGCCGCCGAGGGGAGGGCCGGAGGAGGCGCAGGGGCTGAAGGCGGGCCTAAGAAAGGTGATGGCTGATCGACCGGGGGGGGGGGGGGGGCTCTTTGCCCCCCAACTAGGCTGATCACCTGGAATGCTCGAGGGTTAAATGGGCCAGTAAAGAGGGTACGTGTGTTTGCGCACCTGAGGGGACTGAAGCGGACGTGGTAATGTATCAGGAGACGCACCTTAGAGTAGTGGACCAGGTTAGATTCAGGAAAGGCTGGATCAGTCAGGTTTTCCACTCGGGGCTGGATATAAAGACTAGAGGGGTTGCGACCTGGATTAATAAGCAGGTGACATTTGAGGTGGGAAGAATAGTCTTGGATGTGGGGGGTCGATATATTATGGTTAGTGGTAAGCTGCAAGGGATGAAGATAATGCTGGTTAATGTATATGCGCCAAATTGGGATGACGTGGAATTTATAAAGAGGAAGATACCGGATCTGGACTTGCACAAGCTGATCATGGGAGGGGACTGGATCGGTCATGCTCGAGAACGGGCAGGGTGCCAGCAATGGCAAAGGAACTGAAAGGGTTCATGGAGCAGATGGGGGCGGGGGAGGGGGGGGGGTGGTGGATCCATGGAGATTTAGGCAGCCGAGGGCAAATGGGTTTTCTTTTTACTCCCATGTACATAAGGTGTACTCTCAGATCGACTTTTTTATCTTGGGTAGGGCCTTACTGGCAGGGGTGGTAGACACAGGATATTCGGCGATTACGATCTCTGACCACGCTCCGCACTGGGTTGACCTGCAGGTTAGTATGGATAGCAAGCAGCGCCCTCAATTGAGGTTGAATGTAGGGTGTCGTGTTCTTCACCCTGGGGTAACACGGACTGCAACAGGATGCAGATGAATGGTAAAGCATACACCAAACGTAGGCGTTAGTTCAATACAATTTATTGAACTTCTGTAACAATGCACACAGCTGGCTGTGGGTTGACACTCTACTACTCTAAGTATACTAACTCTAACTTACTAGACCAGGCCAGCTCTGATCCATGTGTAGCAGGTGTTGAATGATTTGTACACCCTGACTGTCACTACAGTTGTCACCAGTGGAAAGAGGCAGAGTGCTGATGCCTCGTGTGTTTTATAGTTGGAAGCCCCCCTCTGGTGTTCTGTCTGGTGATTGGTTGTGTTCTGTCCTGTATGTTGATTGGCTAACCTGGGTGTCTGTCACTGCCTGTTTTTACCTCATGCTGTGCATGGGTGCATATTATGACATCCCTCTTTTTAAAAAAAATGTCGATTGCTTAGAGCATATACGACATATTTACAGATATAACTATTTACAGCAAATGGTGAGTGAATGCATATGTACATGTAAGGTGTCGAGCGTGCAGATACAGAACAATATGTACAAAGGAAATATTTATAAGTCCAATCTCTGGGGCTGGTGTCGGATCCTTGTCGATCGCCTGAGAGGTGGATGTGGGGACGACGGCGCCTTGACAGGCGGGATTGCAGCCAGATTGGTGGCATCGTGGAGCGAGGTGTCCGGAGAAGGCATAACGACAGCTGGAAAAGTGAGATTCGGTGGTGGGCAGGCAGGTTTGCGTAGTGCCCTTCTGTTGCGCCTGACAATGGAGCCATCAGCCATGCGAACCACGAACAACCTGGGGGCAGCCTGTCGAACAACAACAGCTGGAGCTGACCAGCCTCCACCAGGCAACTTGATGCGAACAGCATCTTCCGGAGAGAGCACAGGCAAATTAGTAGCATGAGCATCGTATGTCAGCTTTTGCCGGTTTCTGCGTTGCTGCACCTTTTGCAGCACTGGGAGGTGATCCGGGTCTGGTAAAAGAATGGCCGGAACAGTCGTCCGCTGGTCACGATTCATAAGGAGTTGTGCCGGAGACATACCGGTGGACAGAGGGGTTGCCCTGTACACCAGGAGTGCAATGTTAAAGTCAGAAGCTGAGTCCGCAGAATCCACGTTGAGGGTGGGTCGGCGTGTTGCTGAATTTGAGGAGGCCTTGTCATATGTGGTAATGATGCCCACACGATATGGAGACTCCAGGCAGTTGTCCTCTGGATCCGTGGTGTTACTAGGTTCCGAATCCAGCAGTTCTTGCTGCAGAGTTCGAACTCGGTTGCGCTGGAACTGGGATCGCTGGCCCACGATCGGTGGTGCAGACCTGCATAATGGCCAGGCTTCCCACAATTTAAACATCGCCTGCCTCTTGCAGGGTATTGCCGCTTTAAGTGGGCGGTGCCGCAGTTCGGGCACGTCATGAAATGAAATGAAAATCGCTTATTGTCACAAGTAGACTTCAAATGAAGTTACTGTGAAAAGCCCCTGGTCGCCACATTCCGGCGCCTGTTCGGGGAGGCTGGTACGGGAATCGAACCGTGCTGCTGGTCTGCCTTGGTCTGCTTTCAAAGCCAGCGATTTAGACCTGTGCTAAACAGCCCCTGATCGTCGACGTCGTAATGCTCCGTGCATCATTGCACATGCGCAGTGCGGTCAGCCGCCGCTGGCACCTGCGCAGTGTGGTCTTCGGCTGCTTCGTTCTCCTGTCCATGGTGCGCATGCGTGGGACCCCGGGAAAAGTGGACAAAATGGCCGCCTTCATCGATGCTAAGGCGCCACATTCGGGCGATGGCCTGTACACTCTCTGCCTCGTGGGAGGCACGTTGGTCCTGTTCTGCCGATTTATATAGATTCATAGAATTTACAGTGCAGAAGGAAGCTATTTGGCCCATCGAGTCTGCACCGGCTCTTGGAAAGAGCACCCTACCCAAGGTCAACACCTCCACCCTATCCCCATAACCCAGTAACCCCACCCAATACTAAGGGCAATTTTTGACACTAAGGGCAATTTATCACGGCCAATCCACCTAACCTGCACATCTTTGGACTGTGGGAGGAAACCGGAGCACCCGGAGGAAACCCACGCACACATGGGGAGGATGTGCAGACTCCGCACAGACAGTGACCCAAGCCGGAATCGAACCCGGGACCCTGGAGCTCTGAAGCAATTGTGCTATCAACAATGCTACCGCGCTGCCCCATTTAAGGCGGGAGTAGCGACTTTTCGCCTGTTCATGCACTTTACACATCTCGATGGCTACTGGCAGGGTCATGGTTTTTATTTTTAGGAGCTGCTCCCACAGGGCGGCGAACTGGACCCAAAACACGATCTGATTCCTGATGAGGGAATCAGCGGTGTCACCGTAGTTGCAGGATTGCGCTAATATGCGGAGATGAGTTAGAAAGGATTGGAAAGGCTCATCTTTACCCTGAAGGCGTTGCTGGAAGACAAAGCGCTCAAAGCACTTGTTTGTTTCGACTTCACAGTGACTGTCGAATTTAGCTAACAAGTTCTGGAACTTGGTCTTGTCCTCGCCGTCGGCAAAAGTGAGTGAATTGAAGATTTGGATGGCCTGGTCCCCCGCAGTCGATAGGAGCAGCGTGATTTTACTGTCATCGGACGCATCCTCGAGGCCCAAGGCCTCAATGTATAGACTGAATTTCTGCTTGAAGACCCGCCAGTTGGCGCCGAGATTACCGGAGATCCAGAGCGGTGGAGGGGCCTGGATCTTCTCCATGCCGCTGGAAGGCACTTGCTGGTCGCCACTGAATTAATCAAGGTAGACTCCTGGTATCATGTCGTGTTATTAACCCTGGGGTAACACGGACTGCAACAGGATGCAGATGAACTGTAAAGCATACACCAAACGTAGGCGTTGGTTCAATACGATTTATTGAACTTCTGTAACAATGCACACAGCTGGCTGTGGGTTGACACTCTACTACTCTAAGTATACTAACTCTAACTTACTAGACCAGGCCAGCTCTGATCCATGTGTAGCAGGTGTTGAATGATTTGTACACCCTGACTGTCACTACAGTTGTCACCAGTGGAAAGAGGCAGAGTGCTGATGCCTCGTGTGTTTTATAGTTGGAAGCCCCCCTCTGGTGTTCTGTCTGGTGATTGGTTGTGTTCTGTCCTGTATGTTGATTGGCTAACCTGGGTGTCTGTCACTGCCTGTTTTTACCTCATGATGTGCATGGGTGCATATTATGACATAGGGCTATTGACGGACGAAGCGGTGTGCGAAAAGCTGAGGAATTGCATGCTGAATTACTTGCGGGTAAATGATACGGGGGAGGTCTTAGCAGTGGTGGTCTGGGAAGCGCTGAAGGCAGTGGTGAGAGGAGAGCTGATTTTGATCCGGGCTCTCAGGGACAAGACGGATAGGGGTGAGACGGACCGACTGGTAAAAGAGATTCTACAAGTCGACAGGAGGTACGCGGAGACTCCAGAGGCAGGGCATTTAAGGGAACGTCGGAGGCTACAGGCAGAATTTGGCTTGTTAACCACAGGGAGGGCAGTGGAACAGCTCAGAAAGGCGAGGGGGGGCGATATACGAGCACGGTGAGAAGGCCAGCAGGATGCTTGCACAGCTGCTCAGAAAGAGGGAGGCAGCTAGAGAAATAGGGAAAGTTATTGACGGGGATGGGAACTTAGTTGGGGATTCGGCAGGGGTGAGTAAGATGTTCGGTGATTTCTAAAGCAGGTTGTACAGGTCGGAGCCCCCTGCGGGGCCGGAGGGGATGAGGCACTTCCTGGAGGGTCTGACTTCCTGAAGGTGGACGGGGAGCTGGTAGAAGGGTTGGGGGCCCCGATCGGGTTATAAGAGATAGTGGAGGGCTTGAAGGCCATGCAGTGGGTAAGGCCCCGGGACCGGATGGATACTCAGTTGAGTTCTATAAAACGTTCTCCGGGATATTGGGACCGGTGCTGTTGAAGGTGTTTAACGAGGCTACGGAAAGAGTGGTTCTGCCCCAGACGATGTCACAGGCCACGATTTTGCTTATCCTGATGACCCGGAGCTATGTGGGTCTTACAGGCCGATTTCCCTGTTGAACGTGTTGGCCAAAGTTTTGTCCTCCAGGATGGAGGACTGTGTACTGGACGTTATTGTGGAGGATCAGACGGGGTTCGTTAAGGGCAGGCAGCTGGTGGCCAATCTAAAAAGGCTGTTAAACGTGATCATGATGCCCCCGGAGAGTAGGGAGGTGGAGGTAGTGGTAGTGATGGATGCGGAGAAAGCTTTTGACCGGCTTGAGTGGGATTATTTATGGGAGGTTCTGGAGCGGTTCGGATTTGGGGGGGGCTTTATTGACTGGGTCAGCTTGCTGTACCAGGTTCCTGTGGCAAGCGTACGGACGAACACGACGACTTCGGACTATTTTAGACTGCACCGGGGACGAGACAGGGATGCCCCCTCTCCCCACTGCTGTTTGTGTTGGCTACAGAGCCGCTGGCAATTGCTCTGAGGGTCTCGAGGGGCTGGTCCGGTGGGGAGGGAGGGGGAGGCTGGGTGGAGCTCAGAGTCTCACGGTTTGCGGATGACCTGCTTTTGTATGTTTCAGATCCAAATGAGGGGATGGAAGAAATTATGGGAATTTTTGGGGAATTCGGCCGGATTTCGTGGCATTAACTTACTATGGGGGAAGAGCGAGATGTTTGTGGTCCAGGCGAGGGGTCAGGAGAGGCAACTGGGGGAACTGTCGTTCAGAGTGGTAGGGGGCAGTTTCAGGTACCTGGGTATCCAAGTGGCGAGGGGCTGGGACAGGCTACATAAATTGAACTTGGCCCGGTTGGTGCATCAGATGAAGGAGGATTTCCGGAGATGAGACGCGCTCCCATTGTCTCTGGGCAGGCAGAGTTCAAACGGTAAAAATGACGGTCCGCCCGAGATTCCTATGCGTTTTCCAATGTCTCCCCATCTTCATCCCACGGTCCTTTTTTAAGCAGGTCAATAAAGTTATTGCCGGCTTTGTGTGGGGGGGGGGGGGGTGGGGGGGGGCAGATCCCCGCGAGTGAGGAGGGCAATGCTCGAGCGGAGTCGGGGGGATGGTGGGCTGGCGCTGCCGAATTTCAGCAATTATTACTGGGTGGCTAATATAGCCATGGTGAGGAGGTGGAGGAGACATGTGGGAGCAGAGGGGGCATCGGTCTGGTCCCCAACCTGTGAGAATCACCGGTTTGACCCCGGGGAGGATGGACGGGGGGTTCCGAATTTGGTGGAGAGCGGAGATTGAGAGGATGGGGGTCTTGTTTATAGAGGGGAGTTTTCCGAGTATGAGGGCGCTGGAGGAGAAGTTTACACTGGTGGGGGGAAACAAATTTTGATATCTGCAGGTGCGGGACTTTCTGCGGAGACAGGTACCAATCTTCCCACTCCTGCCGCTAAGGAGGATTCAGGATAGGGTGGTTTCTAGAGGATGGATAGGAGAGGGGAGCGTTTCGGACATATATAAGGAGCTTATGGGATCAGAGGAGATGAAGACCAAGGAGCTGAAGCAAAAGTGGGAGGAGGAGCCGGGGGGAGAGATACAGGAGGGCCTCTGGGCGGATGCGTTGAGTAGAGTCAACATGACCGCAACATGGGCCAGGCTCAGCCTGATACAATTTAAGGTCGTTCACCGGGCTCACATGACAGTGGCCCGGATGAGCAGATTCTCTGGGGTGGAGGACAGGTGTGCAAAATGTGCGGGGAGGGGGGCGGGGGCCACCGAACCATGTCCACATGTTCTGGGCATGTCCAAAGCTGAGGGGATTTTGGCAGGGGTTTGCTGATGTCATGTCCAAGGGTGGCATTGAGTCCAGAGGTGGCGGTTTTCGGGGTGTCGCAAGATCCAGGAGGTGAAAGAGGCAGATGTTCTGGCCTTTGCTTCCCTGGTAGCCCGGAGGCGGATATTACTAGCATGGAGGGATTCGAAGCCCCTGAAATTGGAGACCTGGCTATCGGACATGGCTAGCTTTCTCTGTTTGCCATGAGAGGGTCACTGTTGGGGTTCGCCTGGAGGTGGCAACCATTCGTCGACTTCTTCGCGGAGAATTAATCGTCAGCAGAAGGAGGAGGGGGCTAACGTAGATTAGGGGGTTAAGTAATGGTGGGACCTGTGGGAGAGGGAGGCAGTATTTGCACTATGTTAATATTGTTATGTACATTGTTTATATTGTTGCTGTTACAATGCCAAAGAAATACCTCAATAAAATGTTTATTTTAAAAAATCGTGAAACCGGCATCATGGCTGCTGAGGGAGAGAGAGGGGGTACGGAAAGTGTCCAACATCGCCCTAGCTTTCTGCAAGTTGTGTCGCTGTTCGGGGGGCTTCTGCCAGGGCTGGTGGGAGTAGCGGGGGTTGGTCAGGAGGTGGGCTGTGGGGTCATGGTGGACAGACATGGAACACTATTGCCACAACCGGCAAGGCAACCATGCAGCTTCACACATTGCTGACAGCTCTGTGAACGTAGGGCCACGGGTCGTATAGGTGTCCCCTCAGGCCACCCCACGAGGTTCCCTCTGACCCCGGACAACCCATCAGCTGTATGGGCATACTCCAGCACAACCAGTGCCATCTTGTTCGCTGGGATGAGTGTGTGGGGAGTAATGTGTGTGTGCGGCTGCAGCTGGTCAGCCTCCCAAGTATTAATCACAGACCCGGCGAATCCCGCACCGTTTTTCATTGGAATCGATGTGTTCCACGTGGTACCGGTGCTAGCCCCTCCATAGTTGCTGAATCGATCCAGGTTTGGCGCCTGTTTTGTGTTGTGAAAGTCAACAAATTCTGCGCTGGCGTCAACAGTCTCAGAAATGGAGAATCCCGCCCATGAAGTCATGAAACATTACTGAAACATCAATGTATTTTTATAGTGATCAGATTGGAATTGGGACTTCTATAAACTGGCACAGGTGTTTGTACTTATTATTCATCCAACCTTGCACAGCCTTGGACAGGTTTTCCCGAAGAGTGGGTTTGTGATATGTAAAGGCTGAAGTCAGGTTATGGGTCAGCTGTTGATCTTTAGAAATTATTCCGTGGTTCAAACTCAGCCCAGGGCTGAAAGTCTCCTGTTTGGATAAGAAACTTGTTTGAGATGAGTCAGGATGGAGTGAATCCAGTCATTGGGTGTGCTGGTGAATTAGACTGGCACTAGTTTGCTGTTTCATCAGTAGGCAGCACAGGAGAATGGAGATTTGGTGATTGAAATGAATAGAAATGTCCTTGTGGTGAGTTGAAAGAGTTTTGTGGTTGGGGCTGAGGTTGGGGACATTGATCGGATCTGTCTCAGACTTGGACAGCTGTGTGCAACAGGCACAACCTAAATGAGCAATCCTCTCTAGCACTAGCATTTTTTTAAACTTACTTCGTTCTGGGGATATGCGTGTCATTGGTATAGCTGGAATTTATTTCCTATCCTCATTTGGCCTGAGAAGGTGGTGGTGGGTTTGTTTTGGGTTTGATCCAATAGTATGGCTTGTAGAGGGCAAAGAAATTGCTGGAGGACTGAGCTCCCACAGAGGGCAGAGTGGGTCAGGTTGGAGAGTTTCCTTCCCCAAAATACATTTGCAAACCAATTGTGTTTTTACAACAACCCAACAGCTTCATGGTCTCTCTTACAGATGCCATATCGGTCATTCTTACAGACACAATATCGGTCATTCTTATAGATATCATATTGGCCAACCTTCCAGATACCATATTGACCACGCTTATGGAGAGCATATCGGTCATTCTTATAGATGTCATGGGGGCGATTCTCTGAGCCCCGCGCCGGGCTGGAGAATCACCGCAACCGCGCCATGAGGTGCGGAGAATCGGCACCATTTGCGCCGGCCGCGGGAATCGGCGGGGCCGCCGATGCTCCGGCCCGGATGGGCCCAGGGGCCGCGCCGATAAGACAGAGTCTCGTCGGCGTCGTTCACCCCTGGTCGCTGCCGGCGGGAATTCTGTGGGAATGGTCGGGGGGCGGCCTGTGGGGGGTGGGAGGGGTGCTCCTTCACCGGGGGGGGTTGGCCTCCGATGGGGTCTGGCCTGTGATCGGGGCCCAACAATCGGCGGGCCAGCCGCTCCCCCCCACCCCCACGGGGCCTACTTTCTAGTGCGCCGGTCACTGAACCGGTACCGACTCCATGTTGAGTCGGGGCCGGTGCGCTAAAGAAGTCCCCGTGCATGCGCAGGTTGGCACGGCGCCCATTTGGCACCACGAAAGGAGGCTGGAGCGGCGTGAACCGGTCGTACCAGGGCCCAGTTCATGACGGTGTGAACACTTGGGCTCCATGTCGGAGAATCACCCCCCATATTGGCTACTATTACAGATACCATGGTTCAACCAAAGGGTTCGTTCCCTGCTGAAGTTCCAGACGGAGGCGTTCAAGTCTGACGACCCTGACCTACATACGAAATCCAGGTATGACGTGCGGAAAAGCATCAGGGATGCAAAAAGACAATACCGCATCAAACTAGAGTCCCAGGCCAACGACACCAACCCACGACGACTATGGCAGGGCCTACACAAGATCACAGGCTACAAAGCAAGGCCAGGCAGAATATCTGGGGCTGGAGCATCCTTTCCTGATGATCTGAACAAGTTCTATACCCGCTGTGAGCAGTCAGCCAATGCATCAGTGCCACCCGCCCCAACAGCCCTGGACACACCCATACCCACTATTACAGCCTCGGAGGTAAGAGCTGCCTTCTTGAAAGTGAATCCGCGGAAAGCGACGGGCCCTGACGGAATCCCTGGGTGAGCACTCTAGAGCCTGCGCAGACCAGCTGGCGAGTGTATTCACAGATATCTGAAGAACAAGGTAGCCTGCCTCAACGACTATCGACCGGTAGCCGTGACGTCTGTTATCATGAAATGCTTTGAGCGGCTAGTCATGAGATGGATCACTGCCAGCCTCCCAGACGGTCTCGATCCATTGCATCACTGCAACCGGTCCACAGCAGATGCTATCTCCCTGACTCTACAATCAACACTCGAACACCTCGACAACAAGGACACCTATGTAAGACTGCTGTTCATAGACTACAGCTCCGCCTTCAACACCATTGTCCCGACAGGACTAATAACCAAACTCTGCAACCTTGGACTTGACCCCTCCCTGTGCAGCTGGATCCTCGACGTCCTCACCAACAGACCGTAATCTGTCAGGATAGACAACAGCACCTCCTCCACAATAGTCCTCAACACCGGGGCCCCTCAGGTTGTGTGATTAGTCCTCTACTGTACTCCCGATACACACCACTGTGTGGCAAGATTCAACTCCAACTCAATCTATAAGTTTGCGGTTGATACGACTGTGGTGAATCGTATCACAAATAATGACAAATCAGACTACAGAAGGGAGATAGATCACTTGGTTGCATGGTGTACCGAAAACAACCTCTCTCTGAATGTCAGAAAGATCAAGGAACTGATCATCGACTTTAGGAAGCGCAGAACGACACACACTCCCGTCTAGATCAATAGCTCCGAAGTGGAGATGGTTGATAGCTTTAAGTTCCTGGGGGTCACCATCACCAACAGTCTGTCCTGGTCCACTCACGCTGATGCAACAGTCAAGAAAGTCCAATAACATCTCTACTTCCACGGAAGCTAAAGAAATTTGGCATGTCTGCATCGATTCTCACAAACTTCTACAGATGTGCGATAGAGAGCATCCTATCCGGCTGCATCACAGCCTGGCATGGCAACTGCTCGGTCCAAGATTGCAAGAAACTGCAGACTGTGGTGGATTCAGTCCAACGCATCACACAAGCTTGCCACCCCCACATTCCTTCTGTATACACCTCCCTCTGCCTCAGGAAGGCAGGTAGCATTCTGAGAGACCCCTCCCACCCAGGCATTGCCTTGTTCCAGACCCTTCCATCAGGCAGAAGGTGCAGAAGTCTGAAGACTCGCACATCAAACATAGGAACAACTTCTTCCCAACAGCTACAAGGCCCCTCAATGACTCCCCCTCGGACTGATCTGTACCCTGTAAGAACACTATTCACGACGCCCTATGCTGCCCTTGCTCATGTATTTGCCTTGTTTGGTCCTTTGTTCCGCACTCTAACCAATCACTGTTTGTTGATGAACCATTTATCAATGTTCGCTGTTGATTATCCTTTTTTTCTATTATGTACGTACTGTGTATGTTCCCTCGGCTGCAGAAAAATACTTTTCACTGTACTTCGGTACGTGACAGTAAATCAAATATTGACCACTCTTACAAATACAACATTGGCCACTCTTACAGATACCATATTGGTCACTCTTACAGATACCTTCACCAGGATTCACCAAAAACGTGCCGAACTGTTGACGCCAGCGGTAACACCGGAGTGTTTCACACTGGCATCAACCGGCCTCTTGGCATAACGATTCAGTGGCCCACAGGGGGCCAGCACGGTACCGGAGTGCTCTGCATTGCTCCAGCCACCGATATGTGGCCATGCACTGCTGGCCGCGGGGCCACGCATGCGCGCGATGGCCGCTTCCGCTCAGGCGCCGCGCGGCATGGCGGAGCCACACAGCGGGCCGGCGCGGAAGAAGGTAGGCCCCTCAGATCGCGCGTCCGCCGATCGGTGTCCCGATCGCGGGCCTGGCCATCGTGGAGGGCCCCCCCCCCCCCGGGAAACTTATCCCCCACCAGGGTGCCCACCGCAGCCGCGACGCCGAGCTTCCCCCGGGTAGAACCATACGTGAACAGCCCCTCACCGGCGCCCCAGTCTCCGCCCCCTCGCCAAGCGCGATTTCAGCGCTGGGACTCAGAGAATCCAGGCCCATATTGACCACTCTTACAGATACCATATTGACCACTCTTACAGATACCATATTGTCCACTCTTACAGATACCATATTGACCACTCTTACAGATACCATATTGTCCACTCTTACAGATACCATATTGACCACTCTTACAGATACCATATTGACCACTCTTACAGATACCATATTGACCACTCTTACAGATACCATATTGACCACTCTTACAGATACCATATTGACCACTCTTACAGATACCATATTGTCTTACAGATACTAGACAGATATAAGAGTTGATGCCGGCGTCAAAACCGGCGCGGGCGACGCATGCATCAATGGGCCTCAAGGCCCAGTCATTCTCCCCGTCCTCACGGGCTAGAACGGCGCCGGAGTGCTGTGCGCTGCTCCGGCGCTGAAAGGTGGCCCGCCATGGCCGCCGCGGGTCTGCGCATGCGTGCCGCGGCCGGCGTAGGTCTGCGAACGCACGCCACGGTCAGCGCAGGTCCGCGCATGCGCGCCACGGCCGTCTCTGTGCCGGCCCGCGGGCAACATGGCGGGACCCTACAGGGGCCCGCGCAGAGGAACATAGACACCCCCCCCGGAATTAGCGCGCCCGCCGATCAGTTGAATCCGGGTCCCTGGAACTGTGAGCAGCAGTGCTAACCACTGTGCCGCCTGACTTACATATACCATATTGTCCATCTTGCAGTACCATATTTGTTCTCAAATTTTTTGAATAGAATTCAAATTCTTTAACTACTATGGTGAGATTAGGGCTCTCTTGATTATTTTCTAAATTACGAGACCAGTAATGACTAATTTCGCACTTCAGTATAAATGTCGGCAGTGATCCCACCTACACTTGGCTGGTTCCCCTGCTTTAACGTTTTGACCAATGGGTCTTCACTGAATTTGAGATGAGATCTCCGCCCTCCACCAGGAGGAGGACTCGCCTCATGGAGCTGCAGGCCAATCAGCAGCTCAGCAGCACCGGGGGCACCATTGGGAGCAGTGGCAATTGCTGGTACTACAGGAGGCCTGGAAAACAAAAAGAGTAACTGTGGAAGCCTGGAACCTAGGCAAGTCCCGGATCTTGCCAGGGCTGGCCGCAGGCTGTGGTGAGTGGGGTGGAGACAAGTTAGGTAGGGCATTATGAGAAGGCGGGGACATAGGGAGGGAAAACTGTTGGGCAGGGAGTACCAATTAGCACTGGGGACCCTGAAAGGAGACACCACCCACCAAGCCAATCCCTCACCTTCACTGGCCAGTAGCCCCCAGGGACCAAATTTGCTGGCCTGCATGTTGAGCACTGGGGCGAGATCTATCCGAATGGGGACAGATTCCCGTAGCGCGAGATTAGCCGGTTGATTCCCGCGCTTATAGCCCCGAGAAATACTCTATTATCTAATGCCCATCCAGGTAGATCAGGGGCCTCAGTGGGGAACTCACCAACGAGGCTACACTTTGCCCTGTTTTCTACACTGAGGAGCTCTGCTCGCCGGAACTCCTCAGTGCAGCGAGAGATCGCGACATTATTTTTAAATGGCATCCTGATTTCTCTCTCTCTCTCTCTCTCGAGTCCCCGACATGGCTCCCAAACCCCCTCAAGCCCCAATCAATATAAGGGAGCCCCCAGCCACCCCTCCTCGCTTGCACAGGGCACCCCAACCATCGCAATCACCGCTGCGCATAAAATGCCAGCATGGCACCTTGGCAGTGCCATCCTTGCACCCTGGCAGTGCCACTGCCAACTGGGAATGCCACCTAGGCACCTTAGCAGTGCTAGACTGGCACTCTCAGTCTGCAAGGCTGGCAGTGCCAGGATGCCCAGGTGGCACCAACAATGCCAAGGTACCATCCTGTGCAGAGAATATGCACCTGGGGACCTATAATCCCCTGGAGACCCCCATGAGTGTTGTTTTATCTGGTCCATTTTGTGGAGGCCAGCACTGAACGGCGCCCTCCCGAGGTCTCCAAGGTGACGGAGTTAGATACCAACGCCTTGGTTAGATCTTGGGAATGCATATTAGAGTGAGACTAGCACTCACTAACTTAAAAAACTTATCTTTACATCTGCAGGAAGTCGGCCGTGGGGATTTCTGGGAAGATTTGTTAGTACCAGTATATAAGTTGGGCGGTTGCTAAACCCGAAACACTACACTTGTAGTGTCCCTCACCCTTCCACCTCCTCTAACCTAAGGGGTTGACTGAATATCGGGTAAGCTCTTCCTTTCTTTTTCTTGTTTTATCTGGAGGGGATGGCAGGGAAGGCAGTGCAATGTTCCTCCTGCAGAATATTTGAGGTGTGGGACGCCGCCAGTGTCCCTGCTGATTTCATCTGTGGGAAGTGCACCCATCTCCAGCTCCTCAGAAACCGTGTTAGGGAACTGGAGCTGGAGCTGGATGAACTTCGGATCATTCAGGAGTCAGAGGTGGTTATAGATAGAAGCTTCAGGGATGTAGTTACTCCGAAGAATAAAGATAGATGGGTGACGATGAGAGGGGCTGGGAGGAAGGAGTCAGTACAGGGATCCCCTGTGGTCGTTCCCCTTAGTAACAAGTATACCACTTTGGATACTGTTGGGGGGGGGGGGACTTACCAGGGATAAGCCATGGGGTACAGGTCTTTGGTACAGAGTTTGTCCCTGTTGCTCAGAAGGGAAGGGGGTAGAGGAGTCGAGCATTAGTCATTGGAGACTCCATAGTTAGGGGGATAGATAGGAGATTCTGTGGGAACGAGGGAAACTCGGGGTTGGTGTGTTGCCTCCCTTAGGATGCATCGGATGGAGGGGAAAACTGCAGAGGATGGGCACAATGGAAATGTGGAGCTTGTTCAAGGAACAGCTACTGCGTGTCCTTGATAAGTATGTACCTGTCAAGCAGGGAGGAAGTGGTCGAGCGAGGGAACCGTGGTTTACTAAAGTAGTCGAAACACTGGTCAAGAGGATGAAGGAGGCTTATGTAAAGATGAGACATGAAGGTTCAGTTAGGGCGCTCGAGAGTTACAAGTTAGCTAGGAAGGACCTAAAGAGAGAGCTAAGAAGAGCCAGGAGGGGACATGAGAAATCTTTGGCAGGGAGGATCAAGGATAACCCTAAAGCTTTCTATAGATATGTCAGGAATAAAAGAATGACTAGGGTAAGAGTAGGGCCAGTCAAGGACAGTAGTGGGAAGTTGTGCGTGGAGTCCGAGGAGATAGGAAAGGTGCTAAATGAATATTTTTCGTCAGTATTCACACAGGAGAAAGACAATGTTGTCGGGGAGAATACTGAGATACAGGCTACTAGACTAGAAGGGCTTGAGGTTCATAAGGCAGAGGTGTTAGCAATTCTGGAAAGTGTGAAAATAGATAAGTCCCCTGGGCCGGATGGGATTTATCCTAGGATTCTTGGGAAGCTAGGGAGGAGATTGTTGAGCCTTTGGCTTTGATCTTTAAGTCATCCTTGTCTACAGGAATAGTACCAGAAGACTGGAGGATAGCAAATGTTGTCCCCTTGTTCAAGAAGGGGAGTAGAGACAATTCTGGTAACTATAGACCAGTGAGCCTTACTTCTGTTGTGGGAAAAGTCTTGGAAAGGTTTATAAGAGATAGGATGTATAATCATCTGGAAAGGAATAATTTGATTAGAGATAGTCAACACGGTTTTGTGAAGGGTAGCTCGTGCCTCACAAACCTTATTGAGTTCTTTGAGAAGGTGACCAAGCAGGTGGATGAGGGTAAAGCAGTTGATGTGGTGTATATGGATATCAGTAAAGCGTTTGATAAGGTTCCCCATGGTAGACTATTGCAGAAAATACGGAGGTATAGGATTCAGGGTGATTTAGCAGTTTGGATAAGAAATTGGCTAGCTGGAAGAAGCCAAAGGGTGGTGGTTGATGGGAAATGTTCAGACTGGAATCCAGTTACTAGTGGTGTACCACAAGGATCTGTTTTGGGGCCACTGCTGTTTGTCATTTTTATAAATGACCTGGAGGAGGGCGTAGAAGGATGGGTGAGTAAAGTTGCAGATGACACTAAAGTCGGTGGAGTTGTGGATAGTGCGGAAGGATGTTACAAGTTACAGAGGGACATAGATAAGCTGCAGAGCTGGGCTGAGAGGTGGCAAATGGAGTTTAATGCAGAAAAGTGTGAGGTGATTCATTTTGGAAGACAGAGTACTGTGCTAATGGTAAGATTCTTGGTAGTGTGGATGAGCAGAGAGATCTCGGTGTCCATGTACATTGATCCCTGAAAGTTGCCACCCAGGTTGAGAGGGTTGTTAAGAAGGCGTACGGTGTGTTAGCTTTTATTGGTAGAGGGATTGAATTTCGGAGCCATGAGGTCATGTTGCAGCTGTACAAAACTCTGGTGCAGCCGCATTTGGAGTATTGCGTGCAATTCTGTTCGGCGCATTATAGGAAGGACGTGGAAGCATTGGAAAGGGTGCAGAGAAGATTTACCAGAATGTTGCCTGGTATGGAGGGAAGATCTTATGAGGAAAGGCTGAGGGATTTGAGGCTGTTTTCGTTAGAGAGAAGAAGGTTAAGAGGTGACTTAATTGAGGCATACAAGATGATCAGAGGATTGGATAGGGTGGACAGTGAGAGCCATTTTCCTCGGATGGTGATGTCTAGCACGAGGGGACATAGCTTTAAATTGAGGGGAGATAGATATAAGACACATGTCAGAGGTAGGTTCTTTACTCAGAGAGTAGTAAGGGAGTGGAATGCCCTGCCTACAATAGTAGAGGACTCATCAACACTAAGGGCATTCAAATGGTCATTGGATAGACATATGGACGATAAGGGAATAGTGTAGATGGGCTTTAGAGTGGTTTCACAGGTCGGCGCAACACCGAGGGCCGAAGGGCCTGTACTGCGCTGTAATGGTCTATGCTCTATGTTCTACGTAGATTTGGCAGAAAGTGATCCCGCCCATAATGGGTAGGATTCACATTGCAACGTCTCACAAGATTGCGATAGATCTCACGTGGGGGCTTGAGGAGGCGAGTTAGGTGGATCCCAGAAGTTAGATCTCCCAGCATCTATTGGTCGCGTTGCGACATGCTGCTTTTCGGGTGCAATGCAACTGGTAGATCCCGCCCTTTTCTCTGTGCTGGTTAAATCTGAGCAACGGCAGTGTGAGGTCCTTCATTTCCTATTTAAGGACCACAGGTGGGTAGTGAACCTGAAGCCTCCCCCGCTACTAGTAAAATCTCAGTGAGGGCGAGGGTGGGTGGGCAGGGAGTGGGTATGCCACCGATGGCACAATGCCCTACTTTCCCACCATAAAAATCCAGCCATCAATCATCATACCACCATTCCTCCTGTAGGAGATAGCTAAAGATCCCCTCGGTGAAATCCAGGAAAATCAAGAATTTAAATATCCACCAAGTTGCTAATGGATCATACCACAACATCAACGGAAGATTGGGGAATAAATAGTGTGAAGAAACTTTCCACATTCGTTCGAGTGACCGATCAGGAGAATTCCTGAGGCAATTTGTGGAGTTTGGACCTTGTTATTGGAACTCTGGCCATA
Organism: Scyliorhinus torazame; assembly: GCF_047496885.1. Taxonomy (NCBI): domain Eukaryota; kingdom Metazoa; phylum Chordata; class Chondrichthyes; order Carcharhiniformes; family Scyliorhinidae; genus Scyliorhinus; species Scyliorhinus torazame. The sequence goes on from NC_092707.1 coordinate 210,684,491, forward strand.
CTGACTCATTTTGGCTCGGATGGTATAAATGGACTCAAATCAAAGTCACTGACCATCGGTACTCTGGATCTGTTGAGACAAATGGAGACCACAGAATGATATCCATTTTGTCTCAGCTTCCTGTACTTTCCTCATATCCCTCAAACATCTCCTTTTCAAGTATTTATCCAATTCTCTTTTGAAAGTTACTGCTGAGTTTGCCTTTCAGGCAGCATATTACATCCCAGATCACATCAGTTCACTGAACAATTATCTTAAATTGGTGTTTTCTGGTTTACTTTAGCAGAACCATTCTCAATTTTGAACACCTCTATAAAATCACCCTTTAATCATCCCTTCTTAAAGTCGCAGCTTCTCAAAATAACTGAATTTTCACATCCCTAGTGTAAATTTTCACAACCCAGTAAATCCCAAATTGGACCCAATCTCCTAAACAATGGGTTAATCGTTGATTTCTAAAATGTTTACCAGAGCTTCCTAGTTTTAGGATTCGTAGCATCTCTTACAAAGCTCAGCAAAAGACAGGTACCAACAGGTAGATAAACTCACCTGTAGTCCAGGAGATCCACTCCTGCCTGGGGAACCAACAGGCCCGACTGGACCCACGCTCCCATCATTGCCCTGTAATACAGAATAGAAATGTGTTTTATAGTAAGTGCTCACCTGTCTCTACAGAAATTTACCATGACTGGTTTGGTTCCATTCACTCCAGCCTTTTCAGAAGGCTTTTGACAAAGTCCCACATAAGAGATTAGTGTGTAAAATGAAAGCGCATGGGATTAGGGGTAGAGTATTGAGATGGATATAAAACTGGTTGGTAGACAGGAAACTAAGGTTAGGAATAAATGGGTCTTTTTCAAATTGGCAGGCAGTGCCTAGTGGGGTACCACAGGGATCGGTGTTCTGACCCAAACTATTCACAATATATGTCAATGATTTAAATGAGGGATCAAAATGTAGTGTCTCCAAATTTGCAGATGGCACAAAGTTGGGTGGGTGGTGGGGAGGCTGAGCTGTGAGGTGGATGCAGAGATCCTTCAGTGTGATTTGGACAAGTTGAGTGAGTGGGCAAATGAATGGCACATGCAGTATAATTTGGATAAATGTGAGGTTATCCACTTTGGTGGCAAAAACGAGAAGGCAGACTATTATCTGAATGGCCATAAATTAGGAGAGTGGAATTTGCAACGAGACCTGGGTGTCCTCGTACACCGGTCACGGAAACTAAGCATGCAGGTACAGCAGACAGTAAAGAAGGCAAACCTTCTCTTCTGCTCTCTCTCTCCTCCTGCCCTCTTTCACTCACCTCTCTCCCGCTCTCTCGTTGTCCCACACCGTCTCTCTCGCTCTCCTCTCTCCCGTTCTCTCTCTCCTGCATCCTCTCTCCTGCTCCCTCTCGCCAGCCCCCCTCTGTCCTTCTCCTCTCTCCCACTCCCCTCACTACTGCACCCACTCTGCCACACCTTCTCAACAGCTCCTCTCTCCTGCTCCCCTCTCCCACACCCTGACTCCTGCTCCCCTCTCGCCCTCCTCTCTCCCACCCCTCTCTCGCTCTCCTCTCTCTCCCACCCCCCTCTTCTCCTCCTCTCTCCCGCTCCCCTCTCTCCTTCCCCTCCCACCCCTTCTCTAGTGCCCCACATCTCTTCCCCTCCTTTCTCTCCTGCTCTCCTCTCGCACCTTTTCTCCCACCTTCTCTTCTGCCCCACCTTTGTCCAGCTCCCCTATATCCCGCACCATCTCTTCTGCTACCCTCTGTCCTGCCCTACCTCTCTCCCACTCCCCTGCTCTCCTCTCCCGTTCCCCTTGCTTACGTTCCCCCATTTTCTCGCTCCTCTCGCCCCCACTCCCCTCTCGCACCCTCTCTCTCACTCATTTCTCCTGCTCCCCTCTCTCCCGCTCCCCTCTTTCCCGTTCCCCCTCTCTCTGCTCCCCTCTCTCCTGCTCCCCTCTGAAGGTGTAGTCTGTGTGCAATGATATCAAGAAGTGGGACAGCCAAGTGGAATTAAATCTAAGTTCTTGCTCTTTGTGAAGGCCAGAGATGATTAGGGTGTCTTATTCATTTATAAAAATAAAATTAGAGTACTCAATTCATTTCTTCCAATTAAGGGGAAATTTAGCGTGGCCAATCCACCTAACCTGCACATCTTTGGGTTGTGGGGTTGAGACCCATGCAGACACGGGGAGAATGTGTAAACTCCACACGGATAGTGACCGGGGGCTGGGATTGTCCTCAGGGCAACGAGGCAGCAGTGCTAATCACTGCGCCACCATGACGTCCGTGGGTGTCCTATACATTAGCCATAGCTTATTTTTTCAAGCTTTTGACGGGAAAGTGGGAACTTAGTTTGTCCATGGGTGCTGTAAGATGACTATATGTCAGAGTATTGTCCACGGCTTTGAAACATGGGAGCAATTAGCCCTTAAGCCAGTTTTGATATTCAATTCGATCATGGCTGATCTGAAATTTAACTTCATTTATCCACCTTTGGTCTATACCCATTGATTGAAACCCTCACCCAACAAAAATCTACCAATCTTAGTCTTGTTCTCCTCTGATCATTTCATCATTTCAATAGTGGGCAGCATGGTAGCATAGTGATAAGCACAATTGCTTCACAGCTCCAGGGTCCCAGGTTCGATTCCGGCTTGGGTCACTGTCTGTGCAGAGTCTGCACGTTCTCCCCGTGTCTGCGTGGGTTTCCTCCGGGAGCTCCGGTTTCCTCCCACAGTCCAAAGATGTGCGGGTTAGGTGGATTGGCCGTGCTAAATTGCCCTTAGTGTCCAAAATTGCCCTTAGTGTTGGGAGGGGTTACTGGGTTATGGGGATAGGATGGTGTGGGCTTGGATAGCTGGTGCAGACTCGATGGGCCGAATGGCCTCCTTCTGCACTGTAAATTCTATGATCAAGCCCAATTTACATAGAATTGCACTTACCTTTTCGCCAGAAGGTCCGGAGGGTCCAGGCGATCCAGACTTTCCTGGGAAACCTATCGGTCCCTAGTAAACACACGGTAAACGGAGGATTTAGAATGGTGACAATTTACTCTCAAAACAATAATCTCACAGAGTAATAGAAAAATGTACAGCATCAAACAAAACCATTCAGTCCATCTATTTGCTCTTTCCCCAGAATCCCAAATCTCCCTACAGCCCTGTATCTTCCAATTCCTGAAGTCTATCCTTATTACGTATCCACCTGAGCAGCCTCATCCCCTAAAACTCTCCTCATTCAATCTTTGTCTGCGTTCAGACATTTTTTCTATACTCTCCCAAACACATGATGGAATAACCCCTCATCACTGAGCCTTCAAATGGTGAAAATATTGTTTTTCTTTCATTCTTCATCATTGAAAAAAATCTCCATTCAAGAACACGTACAACATAAACCAAAATGGCTGGACATCACAGTCCTGAATGACTGTACAAAACAGTCCTAAGCATCAGTACAACACTGTACTAAACATCTGTACAACACTGTACTAAACATCTGTACAACACTGTACTAAACATCTGTACAACTCTGTACTAAACATCTGTACAACAGTCTTAAATGATTGTACAACACCATCCTAAAAACATGTGCAACGCAGTCCTAAATGTCTGTACAACACCATCCTAATACCCATGCAACACCTTTCCAAATGACTATACAACACAGCCCTAAATGACCAGTAAATTATAGTACAACATAGTTCTAAAAATTGTGTCCGTGTGAGTGTCTGTGTGACTATCTGTGTGTCTGTGTGAGTATCTGTGTGAGGGTCTGTGTGAGTGTCTGTGTGTGTGTATCTGTGTGAGTGCGTCTGGGTGTGTGTCTGTGTGAGTATCTGTGTGTGTGCCTGTGTGAGTGTCTGTGTGTGTTTCTGTGTGAGTGTCTGGGTGTGTATCTGTGTGAGTGTCTGTGTGTGTTTCTGTGTGTGTGTCTGTGTGAGTGCCTGTGAGAGAGTCTGTGTGGGTATCTGTATGAGTGTCTGTGAGAGTCTGTGTGAGTATCTGTGTGTGTGTCTGTGTGACTATCGGTGTGAGTATCTGTGTGTCTGTGTGAATGTCTCTGTGTGTGCATCTGTGTGTGTGTCTGGGTGTGTATCTGTGTGAGTGTCTGTGTGAGTGTCTGTGTGAGTGCCTGTGTGAGCGTCTGTCTGAATATCTGTGTGTGTATCTGTGTGAGTGTTTGTGAGTGTATCTGTGTGAGTATCTGTGTGTGTCTGTGTGAGTGTCTATGAGTATCTGTGTGTGTGTCTGTGTGAGTGTCTGTGAGTATCTGTGTGTGTGGCTGTGATATTGTGTGAGTATCTGTGTGTGTATCTGTGTGAGTGTCTGTGAGTGTCTGTGTGAGTGTCTGTGTGAGTGTCTGTGTGTGTGTCTTGGTGAGTGTCTGTGTGAGTGTGTCTGTGTGTGTGTCTGTGTGAGTATCTGTGTGAGCATGTCTGAATATCTATGTGTGTATCTTTGTGAGTGTCTGTATGAGTGTCTGTGTGAGTGTCTGTGTGTGTCTGTGTGAGTGTCTATGTGTGTCTGTGTGAGTATCTGTGTGAGTGTCTGTGTGAGTGTCTGTGTGTGTGTCTGTGTGAGTGTCTGTGTGAGTATCTGTGTGAGAGTCTGTGTGAGTGTCTGTGTGAGTGTCTATGTGAGAGTGTGTGTGTGTGTCTGTGTGAGTGTCTGTGTGAGTATCTGTGTGAGTATCTGTGTGTGTGTCTGTGTGTGTGTCTGTGTGAGTGTCTGTGTGAGAGTCTGTGTGTGTGTCTGTGTGAGTGTCTGTGTGAGTGCCTGTGAGTTTGTCTGTGTGTGTGACTGTGTGACTATCGGTGTGAGTATCTGTGTGTCTGTGTGAATGTCTCTGTGTGTGCATCTGTGTGTGTGTCTGGGTGTGTATCTGTGTGAGTGTCTGTGTGAGTGTCCATGTGAGTGCCTGTGTGAGCGTCTGTCTGAATATCTGTGTGTGTATCTGTGTGAGTGTTTGTGAGTGTATCTGTGTGAGTATCTGTGTGAGTATCTGTGTGTGTCTGTGTGAGTGTCTATGAGTATCTGTGTGTGTCTGTGTGAGTGTCTGTGTGAGTGTCTGTGAGTATCTGTGTGTGTGGCTGTGATATTGTGTGAGTATCTGTGTGTGTATCTGTGTGTGTATTTGTGTGAGTATCTGTGTGAGTATCTGTGTGAGTGTCTGTGAGTGTCTGTGTGAGTGTCTGTGTGAGTGTCTGTGTGTGTGTCTTGGTGAGTGTCTGTGAGTGTCTGTGTGAGTGTGTCTGTGTGTGTGTCTGTGTGAGTATCTGTGTGAGCGTCTGTCTGAATATCTATGTGTGTATCTTTGTGAGTGTCTGTATGAGTGTCTGTGTGAGTGTCTGTGTGTGTCTGTGTGAGTGTCTGTGTGTGTCTGTGTGAGTATCTGTGTGAGTGTCTGTGTGAGTGTCTGTGTGTGTGTCTGTGTGAGTGTCTGTGTGAGTATCTGTGTGAGAGTCTGTGTGAGTGTCTGTGTGAGTGTCTATGTGAGAGTGTGTGTGTGTGTGTCTGTGTGAGTGTCTGTGTGAGTATCTGTGTGAGTATCTGTGTGTGTGTCTGTGTGTGTCTGTGTGAGAGTCTGTGTGTGTGTCTGTGTGAGTGTCTGTGTGAGTGCCTGTGAGTTTGTCTGTGTGAGTGTCTGTGTGAGTGTCTGTGTGTGTGTGAGCGTCTGTGTGCGTGTCTGTGTGAGAGTCTGAGTGTGTCTGTGTGAGTGTCTGTGCGAGAGTCTGTGTGAGAGTCTGTGTGTGTGTCTGTGTGAGTGGCTGTGTGAGTGTCTGTGTGAGTACCTGTGTGTGAGTCTGTGTGAGTGTGTCTGTGTGAGTGTCTGTGTGACTGTCTGTGTGTGTGTCTGTGTGAGTGGCTGTGTGAGTGTCTGTGTGAGTGTCTGTGTGAGAGTCTGTGTGAGTGCCTGTGTGAGTGTCTGTGTGAGAGTCTGTGTGAGAGTCTGTGTGTGTGTCTGTGTGAGTGGCTGTGTGAGTGTCTGTGTGAGTGTCTGTGTGAGTATCTGTGTGAGAGTCTGTGTGAGTGTGTCTGTGTGAGTGTCTGTGTGACTGTCTGTGTGTGTGTCTGTGTGAGTGTCTATGAGTATCTGTGTGTGTGTCTGTGTGAGTGTCTGTGTGAGTGTCTGTGAGTATCTGTGTGTGTGGCTGTGATATTGTGTGAGTATCTGTGTGTGTATCTGTGTGTGTATTTGTGTGACTATCTGTGTGTGTATCTGTGTGTGTATCTATGTGAGTATCTGTGTGAGTGTCTGTGTGAGTGTCTGTGTGAGTGTCTGTGTGAGTGTCTTGGTGAGTGTCTGTGAGTGTCTGTGTGAGTGTGTCTGTGTGTGTGTCTGTGTGAGTATCTGTGTGAGTGTCTGTCTGAATATCTATGTGTGTATCTTTGTGAGTGTCTGTATGAGTGTCTGTGTGAGTGTCTGTGTGAGTGTCTGTGTGAGTGTCTGTGTGAGTATCTGTGTGAGTGTCTGTGTGAGTGTCTGTGTGAGAGTGTGTGTGTGTGTCTGTGTGAGTGTCTGTGTGAGTATCTGTGTGAGTATCTGTGTGTATGTCTGTGTGTGTGTCTGTGTGAGAGTCTGTGTGTGTGTCTGTGTGAGTGTCTGTGTGAGTGCCTGTGAGTTTGTCTGTGTGAGTGTCTGTGTGTGTGTGAGCGTCTGTGTGTGTGTCTGTGTGAGAGTCTGAGTGTGTCTGTGTGAGTGTCTGTGTGAGAGTCTGTGTGTGTGTCTGTGTGAGTGGCTGTGTGAGTGTCTGTGTGAGTGTCTGTGTGAGTATCTGTGTGAGTGTGTCTGTGTGAGTGTCTGTGTGACTGTCTGTGTGTGTGTCTGTGTGAGTGGCTGTGTGAGTGTCTGTGTGAGTGTCTGTGTGAGAGTCTGTGTGAGTGCCTGTGTGAGTGTCTGTGTGAGAGTCTGTGTGAGAGTCTGTGTGTGTGTCTGTGTGAGTGGCTGTGTGAGTGTCTGTGTGAGTGTCTGTGTGAGTATCTGTGTGAGAGTCTGTGTGAGTGTGTCTGTGTGAGTGTCTGTGTGACTGTCTGTGTGTGTGTCTGTGTGAGTGGCTGTGTGAGTGTCTGTGTGAGTGTCTGTGTGAGAGTCTGTGTGAGTGCCTGTGTGAGAGTCTGTGTGAGTGCCTGTGAGTTTGTCTGTGTGAGTGTCCGTGTGAGTGCTTGTGTGAGAGTCTGTGTGAGTGTCTGTGAGTGTGTCTGTGTGAGTGTTGGTGTGAGAGTCTGTGTGAGTGTGTCTGTGTGAGTGTCTGTGTGAGTGTCTGTGTGAGTGTCTATGTGTGTCTGTGTGAGTGTCTGTGTGAGTGTCTGTGTGAGTGTCTGTGAGTGTCTGTGTGAGTGTCTGTGTGAGCGTCTGTCTGAATATCTATGTGTGTATCTGTGTGAGTATCTGTGTGAGTGTCTGTGTGAGTGTCTGTGTGACTATTTGTGTGAGTATCTGTGTGAGTATCTGTGTGTGCCTGTGTGAGTGTCTGTGAGTATCTGTGTGTGTGTCAGTGTGTGTCTGTGAGTATCTGTGTGAGTATCTGTGTGTGTCTGTGTGAGTGTCTGTGAGTATCTGTGTGAGTGTCTGTGTGAGTATCTGTGTGAGTATCTGTGTGAGTGTCTATGTGAGTGTCTGTGTGTGTGTCTTTGTGAGTGTCTGTGTGAATGTCTGGGTGTGTGAGTCTGTGAGTGTCTGTGTGTGTGTCTGTGTGAGTGTCTGTGTGTGTCTGTGTGAGTGTCTGTGTGTGTGTCTGTGTGAGAGTCTGTGAGTGTGTCTGTGTGAGTGTATGTGTCTGTGTGAGTGTCTGTGTGAGTGTCTGTGTGAGTGTCTGTGTGTGTGTCTGTGTGTGTCTGTGTGAGTGTCTGTGTGAGTGTCTGTGTGTGTGTCTGTGTGTGTGAGTGTCTGTGTGAGTGTCTGTGTGTGTCTGTGTGAGTGTCTGTGTGTGTGTCTGTGTGAGTGTCTGTGTGAGTGCCTGTGTGTGTGTCTGTGTGAGTGTCTGTGTGAGTGTCTGTGTGAGTGTCTGTGTGAGTCTGTGTGAGTGTCTGTGTGTGTCTGTGTGAGTGTCTGTGTGAGAGTCTGTGTGAGTGTCTGTGTGAGAGTCTGTGTGAGTGTCTGTGTGAGAGTCTGTGTGAGTGTGTTAATTTCTATGGTTCCCTTTTGTGTCTTGAGAACTTGGAGCCCACAGGTTAAAAATACAATTAATGTCTGGCCAGCTAATTTATTTAATCCCAAAATGTTGTTCACCCTTCCAGGCTCTATTCCGTGAAGTCTCACTCACCTGCTGTCCAGGGAATCCAGGCTGGCCTTGAAACCCCTGGAAAACAATACTGAGAGATTAGCCCTGGATACGGAAACTTTACCAGGCTGTTCCTCACCTTCACTGGGACAGTTCCTCCCTTCAGATCCACAACTCACCACAATGCTTAGCAGCAGTTTTGCCCCCAGTTTCCCATTATGCCACTTTGGAACAGCTATTGGACATGCCCAGCGGATGGGTTAGCTTGCCCCTCTCTTGGCCTTGGTTTCAGAAGTGAAAGCTCAGTGTTAGGAACAGGAGGAGTCCATTCCGCCCATCATACCTACTCCATTGCTCAGTTAGAATATGGCTGATTTGTACCTCAATCGCATTGACTCACCAATGTTCCATATTTCTTAATGCACCTGCCCAGCAAGAATCAGTCAATCTCAGTTTCAGAAATTTCAATTAACTCCCCGAATTCAGAGATCTTTTAGGGAGAGGAGTCCAGGTCTCCACTACTCTTTGTGTGAGGAAGTGCCTCCCGAAGTCAAATAAACAGCCTGTTTCCAATTTTCAGGTCATGGTCCTTGTTCTAACTCATGCAGACTGCATCAGAAAGAACATCCCTCTGGTCTGGGACACTTCAGTTCCAAGAGGAAAGGATAGTGCTCTAATGCACGGTACCTTTTGATCTCTGTCAGAGGGAAACTTTCCTGATGTGAATCTGGATTAGAACCAGATTGATGAAGAAAATGTGTGTCCTAGCCAATATCTATGTTCTGAAGCCTTGACGGAGATGTGAGGCCTGGGAAAGAGAGGCATGCGCTCCATGACCCACATCTCCAACAGGATAGAGTCCTCATGCTGGGCTCATCGATCAGAGACAAGGTACAATGCTGGGATCAACAATCCCCGTGAGATTGGTTGGTTACCAAGAATTGAGATGGAAGAATTTACTCAAAGGTCGATGTCATTAATTATAATCAGAAGCACCACTTACTTGATCTCCCTTCTCGCCTCGAGAACCAGGTAATCCTGTGCTACCCGTCGGACCCTGCCAAGGAAGAAAAACAAAAACTGACGAGAGGCGAGCTTAGATTGGAGAGTTGACCTTTAGTGTTGAAGTCCTATTTCCTAATTGTACTTCTGCTCAATGAGCACCTGCATCGTAAAATCTGCCTCATTGATCATGGACTTAGATCAGATTCTCATCGCCATACCCAACATTACAAATACATATAATGTTGATAAAGTTACAAAGGCTTCAACATAGTCAATCTCAGGTAGGGGCTCTGGACATGCACAGCTCATCTTGGATGAGAGTCGACTGCTGTGCCAAAGGTTCTTTATCTGGTCAATTTCATTTTTTACAAATATTTTTATTGTAAAATTTTTCATTCTTACAAAATAAATCCCCACTAAACAACAAATGCAGAAAGGTTTAATATGTGAATAATACAGTCAAGAATTATCAATGCCACTAAACTCAACCTTTCAACATATAACAAAAAAAAACTAATCACCCCTCCTAACAGCGATAACTCTTGGAAAAAGGAAATTAATGTCTGCCATCTTGAGTAGAACCCTTGTACTGATCCTCTAATGGAGTGCTTGATCATCTCAAGACATGGGAACACCATTTGCTCACCCAACCAAGCTGAGGCACTGGGTGAAGTAGGAGATCTCCACCCCAGCAGAACTTGCCTCTGGGATATCAACGAGGCAAAGGCGAGGACATCTTCCTTCATCCCCTTTTGCAGCACCGGACAGATCAAAACCCCAAAGCTGATACGGCTCCAGCTCAATATCAAGTGTCAGTAGGGAAGGAACAGACCTCACAGCCCATCTAAACAGTGCTACGGATGCTAAGTGCTGTTTGAAACAGGCACATTTCTCTGGGGGCAATGTCCCTCTCCTCCACATCAGGTTACTCTATATGGAGCACCCGCTTGTTCCACCATCTACAATACCCAATCGATGGTTTTGGTGCTTTGAGTAGAAGCCACTTTTTTTGACCTGAAACAAAGCCAGTGCTCTAACGGCAATTAGCAGCCCTTTAATAACTGCTGCTACATGATTATCCAAACCAGCTCCTTGGCATACAATCATAGATATTTACAGCATGAAAACATATCCTTCGGCCCAACTTGTCCATGCCGCCCAGTTTAAACACTAAGCTAGTCCCAATTGCCTGCATTTGGCCCACATCCCTCTATACCCAGCTTTCCCATATAACTGTCTAAATGCTTTTTATAAGACAAAATTGTATCCGTCTCTACTACTTCCTCGGGCAGTTCGTTCCAGATACTCACCACCCTCTGTGTGAAAAAACTGCCCCTCTGGGCCCTTTTGTATCTCTCCCCCTTTAATTTTCCCTTGGAGAACCACTGAAGTATTAAAACTATCTGACCTTGTGTCGTGTGGTAGGGTCAGTTGGTACCCTTGTCCAACACCAAATATCTCACTGTGCCTAGACTACACTATTAGCCCTGTGGTTACCCTGAACACTGACATGACGATAGCAACAGCTCTCTGTGGAGGAACAGTCCACCAATGGCGCTGCTCTCCTCAAGACACCCAATATGGTCAACCTTTTATGATTTCTTTGACTGTTCTTTACCAACTTGCTTGTGTGAAGTGCAGGCAGCAGTTGTACCCAAAACCATAATTTCACCTCGAATTCTGCAGATTGCCAACCAGGATTCAACTCACATCTCAATTGGACAGGGCAGCATGTCTAAAACCTTCACCTGCGGTGTCTTCATTAAGACAATAAATGTCTTTGTGCACCTTCGGCCACTTCATCCAATTCACTTGTAGCAGTCCAAAGATGTGCAGGTTAGGTGGATTGGCCATGCCAAATTTCCCTTAGGTTAGATGGGGTTGCAGGGTTACAGGGATAGAGTGGAGGTGTGGGGTTAAGTAGGGTGCTCTTTCCAAGAGCCGGTGCAGACTCAATGGGCCTAATGGCCTCCTCCTGCACTGTAAATTCTATCATTCTATGATTCTATGAATTGGAAACATGTGAGGCTCCAGCACTGATCCCTGTAGCACACCACTCATTACACTCTGCCAACCAAGAAATAATCTATTTACGCCTACTCTCTGTTTCCTAATAGCTAATCAATCTTTTGTCCATGCCAATATGTAATCTCCTACACAATGAGCTTACATTTTCCACAATAAATTGCTGGAGGTGCACTCTGAAGTGCTTTTCAATCAGCCCTGTCTCTTTGACTCGACCTACACAACCCCTTTACCCTCCCCATCCCGAGTTTAATTCAACAAACGATTGAAGCTCCCTGACTTTTCAATTGAACCTACACTTGGCCTTTTTGTACAAGTTAGATCTAGTTTTTTCAAAATAAATTTAGACTACCCAATTTGTTTTTTTTCCAATTAAGTGGCAATTTAGCGTCCACCTACCCTGCACACCTTTGGGTTGTGGGGGTGAGACCCACGCAAACACGGGGAGAATGTGCAAACTCCTCATAGACAGTGACCCGGGGCCGGGATCTAACCTGGGACCTCAGCGCCTTGAGGCAGAAGTGCTAACCACTGTGCCACCGTGCTGCCCATAAGTTAGATCTAGTTTGTGTGTTCTATAATAATTTACCTTTTCTAATCAATTCATATCAATCTCAATCTAGTCAATTAATTTCAGAACACCGCATACTCACCATTGGGCCTGCTGGACCATGGGAACCAGGGAGACCAGGTGGGCCCTGCAACGAGAAGCAATCTGTCAGGGTGGAGGAGCTTGGATGTGAGATGTGTTCAGTGTAGAGCTGAACAGAGGCAGTCTTAATAATGGGGAGGATTGAGGAGTTAAGAGGCTCGTACAGTTCAGGGTCAAATAGTTTGGTTGAACCTGAAAATGTATCAGCATCAAAAGGTCTCACATTAGTCACCAAACAGGTTGTGCACAGAGGTGAGAATATATGGGCGCCTAGTTCAAACAGGGAGGCCGAAATGGCACCAGGTCAATTACTCCCCCGTTTACACTCAGACTCACTGGGTCAAATGTTCTCCGTACATTCTCTACCCACTTGTGGCAAGCAGTAAGCAGCCTGGCCACTTGGCCTCAAAAGGGGTACTGGCGGTCACTCAGAAAATGAACAATGCTCCTTTTCCACTTTGACCAAGAGCAGGAGTGTTTCTTCTGAACCTTGAAAGCAAAATGAGGGTCAGAGAGACAGAGTGAGAAAGGACTAGAGAACATATAAGAGGAGAAGGTGAAAGAAAGAAAGGTACAATTGAATACATAATCGGCCTGAACAACGTCATGGGTCCTCAGCTCGTTGATATAGATTTTCGGCCTTTATTTATCATCTTGTCCTTACCGACTCGCCTTTCTCTCCAGCTGGACCTGTGTAACCCTTCTCTCCTTTAAGCCCCTGAAAGAAACATTAATATATTTATGGGGGCATCTTTTCACAAGCCAAACTTCAGGAACAAATTAACTCTACTGCAAAAATTGATGGCCTGAAGGAAGATCACATTACAAGGACACCCAGCTATAAGTAAGTAAGATGTAGGGGTACTTGGTATTTTTCTACGAAAGCTTTCATAGTTGCTGAGATACTTCTGTAGGTCAGTTGGGAAATCATTTAATGATTACAGAACAACTCATAAGAGACAGTAGCAAGGCAGTAACTACAAAAGATAGATAGCATTTCAATCCTTTGGAAAAGATGTGAGCAAGTTTTGAAACTGCTCATGCCTTTGCACTTTGTTCCTGTCTAATTTACTGCCCTTGAGGCCATTCATTTTAAAAAAATGTATTTTATTACAAACATGTGTCAAAGCAGGTTACAGCAAATAAACACCCCGGGAAACATACTTCCCAGCAATCAACTATACAATCTGTACAAATTCTTTCCTTTTTCCACCCCCGTGACGAACAGCTCCTCAAATATGGTCACAAATATCCCTCCCCCCCCCTTTCTCAACCCCTCTGCAGAGCTCCTTAACCTTGAGGCCATTCATGATAAACCTTGTCACCTTGTGGCAGCCAACGGCTTTCAATGACACTGTTGCATATTTAACACAAATATGGACATGCTTCCAGTTTCTCCTCCCTCGCTCCATTTCAGTAGTTTTTCAGCAAATGTGACAAAAGACGACCTTTCGTATAAAGTTACAGCGCTTACATTCCATTCTCCAATCCTAAAGCTTGGATCACAGCAATGGTTAGGTACAAAGAAAAGCTCCCGCTAAACTGTCCCCATCAAATATTCCCAGGCCAGGTACAGCATGGGGTTAGATACAGAGTAAAGCTCCCGCTAAACTGTCCCCATCAAATATTCCCAGGCCAGGTAGAGCATGGGGTTAGAGAGAGAGTAAAGCTCCCTCTGCACTGTTCCATCAAGCGCACCCAAGACAGGTACAGCACGGGGTTAGGTACAGAGTAAAGCTCCCTCTGCACTGTCCCCATCAAATACTCCCAGGACAGATACAGCACGGGGTTAGGTACAGAGTAAAGCTCCCTCTACACTGTCCCCATCAGGCACTCCCAGGATAGAGATAGCACAGGGTTAGATACAGAGTAAAGCTCCCTCTGCACTGTCCCCATCAAACACTCCCAGGACAGGTACAGCACGGGGTTAGGTACAGAGTAAAGCTCCCTCTGCACTGTCCCCATCAAACACACCCAGGCCAGGTACAGCATGGGGTTAGATACAGAGTAAAGCTCCCTCTGCACTGTCCACATCAAACACTCCCAGGCCAGGTACAGCATGGGGTTAGATACAGAGTAAAGCTCCCTCTGCACTGTCCACATCAAACACTCCCAGGCCAGGTACAGCATGGGGTTAGATACAGAGTAAAGCTCCATCTACACTGTCCCCTTCGAACACTCCCAGGACAACTACAGCACAGCGTTAGATACAGAGTAAAGCTCCCTCTACACTTTCCAATCGATATAAGTGAGCTCCAGATGCAGGTCAGCACCTAATGCAGCTCTGTTTCACCATTTTCTGTACCAGCTCTGTCTACTCTCTTATACAATTTAGAACCAATTTATGGCCAACATTGTACTGCGCTTGTTGACTTCATCCCACATGATGTGCAGTGGTCTAAATCAAGGCGGAGGAATTTCCAATCACGACTTCAGTTCAAACAAAGGGCAGGTGACAAACAGTATGGAATAGAAATCCTGGTTTCCTGAATGCTCTCTCATGAATGGCCTCTGCTTTCTTTGATCTCCCCCAACTCTCGATTGTTCACGTTTGACCAAGAGACAACAAAGCTATTCAAGCATAAGGGTATCACAAGCCATGTCCAAACGCATCTTCCCACGATGCTCACACCTATATTCTCCTGCCTGGGGGCAGCACTGGACGCTGACTGGACATTCAATCTGGGATCGTCCAGATTCAAATGGCTCCATTTCACTGCAGGATGAACATTCCCCAACTCAGAAACACATCTTAATTCTATGCCGAATATCGGACACCCGCTCTCTGTTCTGGGAAGTTCACTGTGTCCCGTTCTGTCCCAATTCTGGTAACTGTCCAATTCACAGACACTCTTCACAATGAGGACCTACCGGCAGACCAGGCATTCCCACTGATCCTGGGTATCCGGAGGTGCCTGGAGGACCCTAGGAGGCAAACACATCACAACATGGTTACACAAAGTGACTATGACAGGTCATCCCAGCTTATTCTGGTGGGGGCGGGGGGGAGGGAGGGGGTGCTTGCGAGGCAGGATTTGTGTTCCCGATAGCCCATGAGGACAAAGCTGTTCTACTGTGAATGTAACAATCACAGAGTAGGTAAGGGAATGGTCGTGTCTTCAGTGGCCCTATTGGATGGTCCCCTCTGGGAAGCACCTTGAAGGGCTGCTCTGTGTTATCATCCCTCTGGTTGCACTATGATCCTTGTTCATACCATAGACTGATGAAGTTTGAGGAGGCCAATCAGCCCACTGCTGCTGGCCCTTTTAAAGAGCTATCCAATTAACCCCACTCCTCTGCAATTTCCCCATCACCATGCTAATGAGTTTCCTTCAAGTATTTATCCAGTTTCCTTTTTGAAAATCAGGAGTGAATCTGATTCCAGCACCCTTTCAGACGTTGTGTTCCTGATCATAACAACTCACCATGAACACATTGTTCCTCGTGTTGCCTCTGGTTCACCAATTACCTTAACTCTGTTGTCTCTGGTTACCATTGAGAACTTTAAATACTTTCCCTGACAGCACTTTTGGGTGTACCCTACACAACATGTCTGCAGGGGTTCAAGAAGGCAGCTCACCATCATCTTCTCAAGGGCAACTAGGGATGGGCAACAAATGCTGGTCTCACCAGTGGCACCCATATCCCGTTCAAGAACAATTTTTTAAAAAACATCAAAACCCTTCATGATTTTATCACATCTCCCCTTAATCTTCTCGACTCTAAGGAAATTAACTCCAGTTTCTCCTTACTGGCTGCTTAACTGAAGTCCCTCAAACTTGTAAACTTTCTCTGCAATTTCTCCAAGGCTTTGTCATCCTTCCAGAAGTATAGTGCCCAGAATTGAACAAATATTCCAGCTGGGGTCTAAACCTTTATCATAACTCCCTTGCTTTTGTATTTTTTGTTTCTATTAAGTAAGCCAACAACTCCATTGTTTCTGTATTCTGCTTCCTGTGTGGATGGGGGCAAGAGTTGGAATTGAGTTGGCATGCGGGCATGGAGAGTGTGGGGGAGGGGGGGGGGGCCGAGGGCCTAAAATGTGATCAAAGTAGCAGAGAACTGAGACACTGGATTTTGCAAGGCTCATCTGGGCACCTGGCCGTTCCTGTGGTCACCTGCGATCAGCTTCTCAGAACAATGGGCCTGACCCCATCCCACCTCCCCCTCCACCAAAAATGTCACCCCACTCCCACTACCGGACTATCCCCCGCACCCTCCACAATGGGTATTGCATTAATCGGGGGCCTTTCTCCCGAGGTGGATGTGGCAAGTTCTAGGCTTGAGCCATCCACCTCGGTAGTGAATATCTGAATCTTGGTCTCTTCCTCTCTCTTTCTGCCCCCGCTATCCCCTTCAAATACAGATGGAAAAATAATAGCCTTGGAATGACAAAATTGTGAAACGTCCTAATGCTGTAGGCAGCATCTTTCCTTACTTTCTGACGTTAGTGCGATATGGGTTGTCCACTGAGTTAAGAAAATCCAAGTTTTTTCATTCGTGTCTGTAAAGATGCACTTTCACAGACTTCAGTAATGAACACAAAAGGCATTTATTAATAAAAATTGTTCAGCAGCCTTATGGCTGCAGTTGCTCCCAACATGTCTGCTGCCTAAGAGGACCCCCCCGGGGTTATTATCCACTTTGAGTCACGATTGGTCATCCAAGCCAGATGACCCTTATTCTGCTGTGTTGCCCTGAAAGGGGCAATCACTACAGTGCCTGAATAACATCGTGGAGGTAAGTCCTGGCTCCCAGCTTTCTGGGAAAGCTGCAAAACTCTGTTTTTATCCATGGTGAAATTGAGGAACACATGTTGCCTCCACAGAATGCTGGTATTGCACCTGCACTTCTCTCCTAGTGTCCCACTCCCAGTTGTATAGTTATATGTTCTGCCGCCGATCAAAGTGCTCTTTCATCCTCCAGTGATACAACTCCCACCTTCTGGCAGTAATATGCACACAGTTACATATCTGACATTAATGTTTATACAGCGCTCGGAGGGCCTGAACTCACCTGATCTCCTTTATGTCCAGTCATCCCCGGTAATCCCCGCTCTCCTTGAAGACCCTGTTGGTGAAAAATATTTTTCTTTTAAAGAGAGATTCCTGGTGGAATCATGAACGTCCTGAACTCTTTGTCAAGGTGAGAATCTTGAGCTCCAGCTTTCCCCAGTCAGGCTTCTCAAAATATTATTCCTGCCCGGGAATAAACGTCTCCATTGTAAAATCACCTCTCAGCCTTGCTGTGTGAAACCTATGTTCCTGTTACTGAGAAAACACATGATGTAACACTGAGCTTGCAAGATCCTGACACTTAATGAAGAGATCAGGCCTTTGGTCTCACCCCGACTCTGCCTCAAATCACAGAGTCTTTGTCACTGAATAACCGGGGTGGGCATCATGAGTCTGGGGTGGTTTTGCCTCAGCTGTGCCACTGTGAAATTAGAGCAACTGGTCCCATCATGAGGGAACAAAGAACAAAGAAAATTACAGTACAGGAACAGGCCCTTCAGCACTCCCAGCATGCGCTGATCCAGATCCTTTATCTAAACCTGTCGCCTATTTTCCAAGGATCTACTTCCCTCTGTTCCCCGCCCATTCATATATCTGTCTAGATGCATCTCAAATGATGCTAGGGTGCCTGCCTCTACCACCTCCGCTGGCAAAGCTTTCCAGGCACCCACCACCCTCTGCGTAAAAAACTTTCCACGCACATCTCCCTTAAACTTTCCCCCTCTCACCTTGAAATCATGACCCCTTGTAATTGACACCCCCAATCTTGGAAAAAGCTTGTTGCTATCCACCCAGTCCATACCTCTCATAATTTTGTAGACCTCAATCAGGTCCCCCCTCAACCTCTGTCTTTCCAACAAAAACAATCCTAATCTACTCACCTTTCTTCATAGCTAGCACCCTTCATACCAGGCAACATCCTGGTGAACTTCCTCTGCACCCTCTCTAAAGCATCCACATCCTTCTGGTAATGTGGCGACCAGAACTGCATGCAGTATTCCAAATGTGGCCTAACCAAAGTCCTATACAACTGTAACATGACCTGCCGACTCTTGTACTCAATACCCTGTCCGATGAAGGCAAGAATGCTGTATGCCTTCTTGACCACTCTATCGACCTGCGTTGCCACCTTCAGGTACAATGGACCTGAACTCCCAGATCTCTCTGTACATCAATTTTCCCCAGGACTCTTCCATTGACCGTATAGTCCGCTCTTGAATTGGATCTTCCAAAATGCATCACCTCGCATTTGCCTGAATTGAACTCCATCTGCCATTTCTCTGCCCAACTCTCCAATTTATCTATATTTTGCTGTATTCTCTGACAGTCCCCCTTGCTATCTGCAACTCCACCAATCTTAGTATCATCTGCAAACTTGCTAATCAGACCACCTATACCTTCGTTATGTATATCACAAACAACAGTGATCCGAGCATGGATCCCTGTGGAACACCACTAGTCACCTTTCTCCATTTTGAGACACTCCCTTCCACCACTACTCTCTGTCTCCTGTTGCCCAGCCAGTTCTTTATCCATCTAGCTAGTACACACTGAACCCCATACGACTTCACTTTTTCCATCAACCTGCCATGGGAAACTTTATCAAACGCCTTACTGAAGTCCATGTATATGACATCTACAGCCCTTCCCTCATCAATTAACTTTGTTACTTCCTCAAAGAATTCTATTAGGTTTGTAAGACATGACCTTCCCTGCACAAAACCATGCTGCCTGTCACTGATAAGTCTATTTTCTGCCAAATGAAATGAAAAATGAAAATCGCTTATTGTCACAAGTAGGCTTCAAATGAAGTTACTGTGAAAAGCCCCTAGTCGCCACATTCCGGTGCCTGTTCAGGGAGGCTATTACGGGAATCGAACCGTGCTGCTGGCCTGCCTTGGTCTGCTTTCAAAGCCAGCGATTTAGCCCTGTGCTAAACAGCCCCCATGTGAAATGTGAATAGATCCTATCCCTCAGTATCTTCTCCAACTGTTTGCCTACCACTGACGTCAAGCTCACAGGTCTATAATTCCCTGGATTATCCCCGCTACCCTTCTTAAACAAAGGGACAACATTAGCAATTCTCCAGTCCTTATTGACCTCCTTGGGCCCTGAGTTTAAAACCGGGTAAAGTAAAAAACCTCCCCTCAATGATAGGAGCAACGACAGTGCATTGATTCCTCTCAGTTCCTTTGTAGATTTACATCACAACCTCCACATCCCTTGTCATTCAATGGGAGCATGCTTGCTTTTGAGCCAGAAGGTCATGGGTTCAGGTCACTCACGAAGAGAGTCACTACAAGGGCTTCTGCACAAACACCCAGGTCAACACTTCCAGCGCTGACATGTGATGAGATGTGCAAGTGTCACCTTATTTATCTTCTCAGGTGGTTGTCAAAGGTCACAAAGCACTATTTGAAGAACTGGGTGGGGTTATATCTGTGTCTAGGCCAATATTTATCCTTCAACACGACTAAAATAGGTTATCTGATTTTTCACTTGCTGTCTGTGAGAGCTTTGTGTGTGCAAATTTACAGCTGTGTTTCGGATAATACACAACACAATGACTTGGGTTTCCTCCGGGTGCTCCGGTTTCAAGATGTGCAGGTTAGGTGGACTGGCCTTGCCAATATTGTCCCATAGTGTCTAAAAATGTGCAGGTTAGGTGCACGGGACCAATGGGAACTGAAAGTGAGTTATCACCCCAGAGGGTGGAGTCCTGTTTTGGGCAGAATACATTGAGCAGCCATGTAAATCGCATGTTAGCAGCTTAGAGCTGCTGCTCCAAAGTAGCTTAGTGCTGCAAAACCTCCTGTACCAAGTTACTGTTTATTAATAAATACCATCTTGTTGCTGACAAAGCCTGAAATCTCTTGACAATGCCAGAAGTGGCCACGATACATAACACCGTTCACAAGGTTTCCTGCCATACACTTAATCAGGTGAGGTCCCACCCACCCTCCCCCACTCCACCACCAAACCCGCCATGGAGGAGGGTATTAAATTCTGACCGATAAATGTATTGCCACTAACTCTACAACTCACCACCGTTATGGGCCAGGGTTTAGAGAACCCCAAAGTGTATCATGGAGTTCACCTGACCCACAACTTTTACAAGATTGTGGTATGGGAGCACACAGCCCACTCTACAGGTGTGGTACAGCAGAAATGGAAAAGTATTTTTTAAAGCAAAACAATGTTTATTCTATGAACTCAAGTTAACCTTTTTAAAACATACAGTGAACACCTTAGCAACCATTAATTCTAATGCAACCCCCAAAGAATACAACATTAAGTAATCCTTTAAGCTTTCCTTTTAACATCCATACGACTTAAAACACCTTTTACCAGAAGCACATCAGGTTAAAGTCACTCCTGTTATTAGTTTTAAATCACCAGGATCGATTTACAGTCTTTAGATTACAGAGAGAGATTCATACACCTTCTGGCTGTGACTGCAGCTATCCAGCTCTGAAAACGAAACTAAAACACACCCTGCAGCAAACAGCCTAAAATGAAAGTAAAAAGCTGACAGACAGCCCAGTTCCACCCACTCTCTGACATCACTGCAGTAATAAACACCCATTTCTTAAAGGTACTTTCACTACAGATATTTACATACACACCCATTTATAAACACCCATTTCTTAAAGGTACTCTCACATGACACCACCAGTGTCAATAAGCGTCTCTTTAATGCGTATGATGAGTGCCTCTCACTAGTCGATACATAATCTTAATTTCTACAATTAACAGGTGCACCAGGAGAAGACCCATTCAGCCTGAGTCCGAATACAAGAGTTAAACAGGACAGATGCCAGGGAGATCAGAGTCCTGCCCCATATTCCTGACGGGAATGCTTGGAATTATGAAACTATTGCTATTGTGTGGAATGTCCATAGGCTCCATGTGTTGTCAGGCGAGTGATTCACACCACAAACATCCTTATGGATATTCATGCCAGGATTTCCTGGACGTTCCCGTGGGCGGGATCTTCCGGTCCTGCCGAGATGACACCCCCTCCCCCCACCCACCAAAGTTCACCAGTGGCAGATTGTGTGAACAATAGGAAAACGTGTGTGTGGGGGGGGGGGGGATCTCTCTCCTCATTTGGGGAACATCTCTGTCCATTCCTGAGGGTTCCACACAAAAAGCAAAAGGACACTTTGTTCATTGGATACTTACAGGTAAACCTGACGATCCAGGACCACCAGAGAATCCAGGGGGACCCTAAAGAGAAAAACATATTCAATTAGTGCCAAATTTCAGCAGAAAATGGAGGAAGGAAAGGGGATAAATCCATAAAGTTAATAGACCTCCTGACCTTTGACTCCTGGGAACACTGTTATGAAATTGGCCATGATACTGAATCTCATCTTTGACCTTTTTCTCCCCCCCGCCCCCCCCCTCCACCACACAGTATTTCCTCCATGTCCTCATGTACTCTAGGTGAGACTTAACGAGTGCCTTGTATAAGTTCAGCATAACCTCCTTGCCCTGGTACTCTATTCCCATTTTAATAAAGTCCAGAGTACTATTTGCTTTATTAACTGCTCTCTCAACCTGTCCTGCCATCTTCAATGATCTATGGACAGATAGACTCAGGTATCTCTGCTCCTTCACACCCTTAAGAATTTTACCCCTTAATTTATATTGTCTGTCCATGTTCTTCCTACCAAAATGTATCATCTCACGCTTCTCTGTATTGAGCCTCATCTGCCACCTATCCGCCCACTCCACCAACATCCCAATGTCCATAAGATCATAAGATGTCGGAGCAGAATTAGGCCTCTCAGCCCATCGAGTCTACTCCACCATTCAATGAGGTCATGACTGAACTGATATAATCCTCAACTCCACTTTCCCGTCTTATCCCCATAACCCTTGATTCCCTTACTGATTAACTCCTCCTTATGTCCTTTTGAAGTTTTACACTGTCCGCTTCACAGTTTACAACACTTCCAACTCACTCTAATTTTGTTCTCATGAGCTAACCCATGATCAAGAACAGAAGCCTTTACTGGCCTTTCCTCTCGCTAGTGACACTCAGACTCCATAGCCGGGATTCTCCTTTCCGGGGACTAAGTCCCAACGCCGGCGGGAAATCCGGCGCCAACGACTCTGGCGTCAATGGGCCCCCAAGGTGAGTAATTCTCCACTTACCTCCACTTTCATGGGGGCAAGGTGGACACCGGAGGGGTTGGCACGGCTCCAGCCGGCGCCAAAGGGACTGCGTGAGTTCGCGCATGCGCCAAAGGGCCGGCGTGATTTCGCGCATGTGCGGAACGGCTGGCGTGTTTTGGCGCGTGTGCGGGGGGTTCTTTTCTCCGCACGGCCATGGCAGATGCCCTACAGGGGCTGGCGCGGAAGGAAAGAGAGCCCCCACGGCACAGGCCCGCCCGCAGATCGGATTACTGTGCCCCCCCCCCCCCGGGTCGGATCCTCCCACCCCCCCCAGGTCGGATCCTCTCCCCCCCCACCCCCGAGGACTGCTCCAGGCACGTACCTGCCAGGTCCAGCCGGGTGGGACTATGCCGAACACACGCCGGCAGGACTGGCCAAAAGCGGACGGCCGCTCGGCCCATCTTGGCTTGGAGAATTGCCGGGGGGGTGTGCGCGCTGCCAACGGACCCGACCGGCATGGCATGAACCCCACCCCCACCCGAAAAACCACGCCAGAGAATACGGCAGCAGGCGGGATTCGCGCCCCCGACCCGGTTGGGGGGGGGGTGGTTGGAAAATCTCGGCTCATAGCTGCAATTATAACTTCCTCCCCAATGCCACATCAGGCATGTGGAAACATTGTGGGGGTGCTGTTGAACTGAGGGCAGCCATCAACAGCCTTCACCTGAGCCTCTTGACTGAATGTTTCTCTTGTTATGAGTCTGGACTAGAACTCCAGTTTTGGTTAAGATTCCAGATTGGAACCTAATTATTAGCATTTGGTAAAACTGTGAGGAAATGTTACTGCGCTACAGGAGTAATAACACTGACCAGTGGACAGCTTTTACATTAAAAACAAACTTTAATTTGAACACAGAATTAAGCACAATAGCAACAAAGAAATAGCTTTATAGTTAACAGTTACAACATCTTAACTTGCTTCCTGAAACCTGTCTCTACATTCCAATTAAGCAAACCATATATTTCAAATACCATAGATGTTTCAAGTTTTTTTTTAACAAACATTTTATTGAGGTATTTTTGGTGTTATAGCAACAACAAAATAAACAATGTACATGAAACTATAAACATAGTGCAAAAGCCATCTCCCTCCTTTACAGGTCCCATCTTCATTAACCCCCTACTCTAAGCTAAACTAACCCCCACCCTTCTGCTGACGATTAATTTTCCGCGAAGAAGTTGACGAACGGTTGCCACCTCCGGGCGAACCCTAACAGTGACCCTCTCGAGGCGAATTTGATTTTCTCCAAACAGAGAAAGCTAGCCATGTCCGATAGCCAGGTCTCTGAATTCGTAGGCTTTGAGTCCCGCCAAGCTAATAGTATCCGTCTCCAGGCTATCAGGGAAGCAAAGGCCAGAACGTCTGCCTCTTTCTCCTCCTGGATTCCTGGGTCTTCTGATACCCCGAAAATCGTCAACCTCTGGACTCAGTGCCACCCTTGTTTTTAACACCGTGGACATGACATCTGCAAACCCCTGCCAAAATCCCCTAAGCTTCGGACATGTCCAGAACATGTGGACATGGTTCGCTGGTCCTCCCGCACATTTTGCATATCTGTCTTCCACCCCAAAGAATCTGCTCATCCGGGCCACTGTCATGTGAGCCCGGTGAACGACCTTGAATTGTATCAGGCTGAGCCTGGCACATGTTGCAGACGCGTTGACTCTACTCAATGCGTCTGCCCATAGACCATCCACTATCTCTCCTCCTAACTCCTCTTCCCACTTGCGCTTCAGCTCCTCGGTCTGCGTCTCCTCTGACCCCATAAGTTCCTTGTAAATGTCAGAGACGCTCCCTTCTCCTACCCACCCTCTGGAAACTACCCTGTCCTGAATCTCCCTTAGCGGTAGGAGTGGGAAGGTTGACACCTGTTTACGAAGGAAGTCCCACACCTGTAGGTACCTGAATTTGTTTCCCCTCGCCAACCCAAACTTCTCCTCCAGCGCCCTCATACTCCAAAAGCTCCTCTCTATAAATATATCCCCCATCCTCTCAATCCCTGCTCTCCGCCATATCTGGAACCCCCATCCATATTCCCGGGGCAAACCAGTGATTATTACAGATTGGGGACCAGACCGATGCTCCCTCCGCTCCCACATTTTTCCTCCATTTCCCCCAGACTCTCAGGGCCGCCACCACCCCCGAGGCTGGTGGAGTACCGTGCTGGCGGGAATGGCAGAGGCGCAGTTACCAACGCCCCCAGACCGGTGCCCTTGCATGAAGCCGCCTCCATACGCTCCCATGCTGACCCCGCCCCCACCACCCACTTCCTGACCATGGCTATATTCGCCGCCCAGTAATAGTTACTAAAATTTGGCAGCACCAGCCCACACTCTCCCCAACTCCGCTCAAGCATTACCTTCCTGACTCGTGGGGTCTTGCCCACCCAAACAAAGCCAGTGATCACTTTGTTGACCCTTTTAAAAAAGGACCGTGGAATAAAGATGGGGAGACAGTGAAACACAAACAGGAATCTCGGGAGGACCATCACCTCCACCGCCTGCACCCTCCCAGCTAATGACAACGGAAGCGCGTCTCACCTCTGAAAATCGTCCTTCATTTGGTCCACGAGTCGGGCCAGATTTAATTTATGCAGCTGGTCCCATTCCTGCGCCACTTGAATGCCTAGGTACCTAAAGCTTCCCCCCACTAATCTAAGCGGCAGCTCTCCCAATCGCCTCTCCTGTCCCCTCGCCTGGACCGCGAACATCTCACTTTTCCCCATATTTAGCTTATCCCCCAAAAACCGGCCAAATTCCCCTAGAATCCTCATGATTTCTTCCATCCCCCCTATTGGGTCCGATACATACAGAAGCAGGTCGTCTGGATAGAGCAAGACTCTGTGCTCCACTCCCCCCCCCCCCCCCCCCCCCCCCCCACTCCGGACCAGCCTCTTCCAGCCCCTCGAGGCTCTCAGAGCAATTGCCAACGGCTCTATAGCTAGGGTGAACAACAGTGGGGAGAAGGGGCATCCCTGTCTCGTCCTCCAGTGCAGTCTAAAATAGCCCGTGTTGTCCTATCCGTCCTTACACTTGCCACAGGAGCCTGATACAGCAACCTGACCCAGTCAATAAAGCCCCGCCCAAATCCGAAACATCCCAGTATCTCCCACAGATAGTTCCATTCTACCCGATCAAAAGCCTTTTGTGCATCCATTGCGATCACTACCTCCATCTCCCTACCTTCCGGGGGCATCATGATCATGTTTAACAACTTTCTTACATTGGCCACCAACTGCCTACCCTTAACAAACCCCGTCTGGTCCTCCCCAATAACGTCCGGAACACAATCCTCAATCCTGGAGGACAAAATTTTGGCCAGTAATTTGGCATCTACATTCAACAGGGATATCGGCCTGTAGGACCCACGCAGCTCCGGGTTCTTGTCCTGCTTCAGAATCAGCGAAATTGTGGCCTGTGACATCGTCGGGGGCAGCACCCGTCTTTCCCTTGCCTCATTGAACATCCTCATCAACACCGGCCCCAATACCCCAGAGAACCTTTTATAAAACTCCACTGGGTACCTGTCCGGCCCCAGGGCTTTACCCGACTGCATGGCCTTCAGACACTCCACTATCTTTTCCAACCCGATCGAGGCCCCCAGCCCTTCTACCAGCTCCCTGTCCACCTTTGGGAAATTCAGCCCCTCCAAGAAGTGACTCATCCCCTCCAGCCCCGTAGGGGGTTCTGACCTATACAGCCTACTGTAGAAATCCCTAAACGCCTTATTTACCCCTGCTGAATCTCCAACCAGGTTCCCATCTCCGCCATTTACTTTACCTATCTCCCTGGCTGCCTCCCTCTTTCTAAGCTGCTGTGCAAGCATTCTGCTGGCCTTCTCTCCATACCCATAGATCGCCCCCCTCATCTTTCTCAGCTGCTCCACCGCCCTTCCTGTGGTCAACAAGCCAAACTCCGTCTGTAGCCTCCGCCGTTCCCTTAAAAGCCCTGCCTCTGGGGTCTCCGCATACCTCCTATCGATCTGTAGTATCTCCTTTACCAGTCGGCCCGTCTCTGCCCTGTCCACCCTCTCCCTATGGGCCCGTATCGAGATCAGCTCCCCTCTGACCACCGCCTTCAGTGCTTCCCAGACCATCGCTGCTGACATTTCCCCCGTGTCATTGACCTGCAGGTAGTTCTGAATACATTTCCTCGCCGCTTGCACACCCCTTCGTCAGCTAATAGTCAACATCTAACCTCCATTGCGGGCGCTGGTTTCTGTCTTTACTAACCTGCAGGTCAACCCAGTGCGGAGCATGGTCTGAGATTGTGATCGTCGAGTATCCAGTGTCCACCACCCCTGCCAGTAAGGCCCTGCTCAAAATCAATCAATCAATCCGGGAGTACACTTTATGCACGTGAGAGTAGGAGAACTCCTTCACCCTCGGCTGCCCAAATCTCCATGGATCCACCCCCCTCCATCTGCTCCATGAACCCTTTTAGTTCCTTTGCCGTTGCTGGCACCCTGCCCGTTTTCGAGCTTGACCGGTCCAAGCCAGGGTCAATAACTGTGTTGAAGTCCTCTCCCATGACCAACCTGTGCGAGTCCAGGTCCGGTATCTACCCCAGCATCCTCTTTATAAACTCCACATCATCCCAATTTGGCGCATACACATTTACTAATACCACCTGCACCCCCTCCAGTTTCCCATTGACCATAATGTACCAACCTCCCACATCCGAAACTATTCTACCCGCTTCAAACACCACTCGCTTATTGATCAGGATCGCGACCCCTCCAGTCTTTGAATCCAGTCCCGAGTGAAAGACCTGACTGACCCAGCCTTTCCTCAATTTAATCTGGTCAGTTACTCTAAGGTGCGTCTCCTGCAACATTACCACGTCCGCCTTCAATCTCCTGGCCACCTCCACACTCAGGTCTTGGTAAACCCACATGATACTGTTGTCCCACTTACAGGTCCGTGTCTGCTTGGCCCACTGTAGAATGCGCTCCTTATCCATGTACCTGTGGAATCTCACCACCATTGCACTCGGGGGGGGGGGTCTCCCATTCGCGGCTTCCTCGCGAGTGCTCTGTGAGCCCGATCTGCCTCCAAGGACCGGGAGAATGCCCCATCCCCCAGCAGCTTCTCAAACGTGTCTGCGATGTATGCCCCAGCGTCCGCTCCTTTGGACCCCTCCGTGAGCCCAACGATTCTCAAGTTCTGCCGGCGAGACCTATTCTCTAGGTCCTCCACCTTCTCCAGGAGCCTTTTCTGCTGGTATCTCAGCATTCCCACCTCCAACTCCACCGCAGTTTGATGTTCCTTCTGCTCAGCCAGCGCCTTCTCTACTTTCTGGATCGCCCGATCTTGGGCGTCCAATCTAAGCTCCAGCCGCCCAATTGACTCTTTTATCGGGTCCAAGCAGTCCCATTTCTGCTTAGCAAAGCCTTCCTGAATAACTTGCATCAGCTGCTCCGTTGACCGCTGGGTCGACAAACCAGAGGTCCGGTCCTCCGCCATGCTGTCTCCCGCTGCAGCTTCAGCCCAAGCCTTCTCTGTCTTTCTGTTTCTGCCATTACGAGCACTTCTAGTCCTTCTCTCCATGCACCGATGTGGGAATTCAGTACACAATTGCCTCTGTCTTCAGTTTTACAATTCAAGTCCGGTAGAAAATCGGGGGAAAAGGTCCAAAAGTCCGACCCGAGCGGGAGCCACCAAATGTGCAGCTTACTCCTTCATCGCCGCCACCAGAAGTCCACAGATGTATAAAGTTGACAACCAGGTTTTACTTGCTTATCTTGGTGCAGAGCTCCTGGAGAGAGAAACCTTTTTTTAGGACCAAGCTGAAAGCTTTCTGCTCAGCTTACAGCCCTGTAAGCAACTCTTTTGTCCAGACAGACCCGGCCCCTTCCATTGGTTACAGCAGCTGCACTCAAAGCACACAGCATTCTTCTGTCTCCTGTTACAAGATGTGCCTCGATTTGTTTAGCCAGGCTCAAATTATTACAACGTTACCTTAGTTCTCTATCTGCAAACAGGTAAAATGGCTTTTAGTATCTATGAGCAAAACACTTCCCCTGTAAAAATCACTAATGACCTCACTTTTAAATCACAGCTCCAGCAGACATACTTTCTGTAAACACTTAAACGCAGGTTCGAATAATAATGTCAAAAAATACAAACCATAAAATATGACAATTTCTTATATTCATCACTCTCTTCAGAGCTGAAAAGTGGGACAGCTGTCCCAAACTGAGAGGATCCACTTGATAAATATGCACAGCCTAGGCTGGTGGCTGGTGGAGTTGGATGTGATATTTTAGTCCACGGCCTGGGTGGGGAATGTTCAATTGTGCGGTTGGGGTCCAGATGAGGATTTGGGGATTATCTATTCTCCCAAAGTATGTCACATGTGTCTGTAGTTTCTTAAAACCATTGCTCTTTTTTTTACAAATATTTACACATTTGGACCTGTACCTGAGGTTAGAGCTTCTCCTTCTTCCCATCTCATTGGCTTTCAGTCCTGAGATCTGACATCATTATTACATCAGCATCATGCATGCTTCTGATGTTAACCCCTTACTACCCCCCCCCCCCATCATATTTATACCCTTGTGCAGGGAAGTAATGGCTTCTCCATCCTCCTCCCCCTGCCCCCTGAGCCAGAGGTGCCAGATAGGGATCATGAGCCAGGAGAGGTCCAGGATAGAAGGCTTGTTGGTTTCCTCATGGGCTGGAAGCAGTAGGAGTGTCCCTTCAGGTTTTACAAGGAACCCTTGGGCTGTCCTTGCCCATGGCATCCCCCACTGCCCGACCTCTCCCCAATGAATTCAAGCCTAGACGCCCTCCCCTTATCACTCCCGCAGTGTTGTGCACTGATCCAGGCTGTGGCCTCCCTCCTGTGAGCTAGTTTGGCCTCGTTTGAATCATGTCTTTGAGGTGATTGGGACAGTGCATTCCAGAACATAACAACTCACTGTGCAAAACAATTCCCCTCTCCTCCTGCTTCTTTTGAAAATTATCTTAAATCTACTTCTTCTGGTTTCTGACCCTCCCGATATTTAAAGCAGATTCTCCTTATATACTCCATAATAATCCTTCCGTAGTTCTCTCACCCAATGGAATGGTACATAATGGGACTGCGGGTGGGAGTGAAGACCCTGTGTGGAGAATATTTATGGTCGCCGCAACACTATTTGTTCAGCCATTGATTGGATGGAGAACATGTTCCGAGGGGAGAAACTGACGGAAGAATAGAGGGTTTAGTTTTCAAATGAATGTCCCATTCCAGCCCGGGCAGATTAAAGCAATACTTACGGGTGGCCCTGGGGGTCCAGCATATCCTCGGAGTCCTGGGGTACCCTGGAGAAAGATCATTGTTTCTTTTTAGTGCAAATTAATATAACAAATCGGACCTGTGTTGGTTCCGCGTATTTCCATGTAACCACAAGATGTGCAAGGTGAGGAAGAGCATTTTAATTAATTTATCCAGACTGCTCGCTCGGCATTCTGAGAAGGACAGTTCTGCTAGCAATCCAAAAATTTGTTTTCATTAATTTGATTTTCTACAGTTTAATTTCTCCAGGTTATCTTTTTCCATAACCACAACTATCTTTTATATTTGTTTATAATTGGCTCTCAGTTTCCTCCTACCCTGGTTAAGTAGTCCAAAGGCTGGATTTCTGACTCAGGCACTGTAACTTTGGGCAGTTTCTGACCCCTTGTCACCTCCTCCCATAGCCACCATATTTTCATCTCCTAGAGAGGTGGGTGGGCAAGTTTGGGATCTGTTGCCTCCTTGGGAAGGCCTGAGGCAGTGTCAGAGTCGGGCAAGTCCCAAGACAAGCAAGGTAGAAGGCCCTCCATGGTTCCCTGGGATATTTGGCTTAGCTCTGCACATCGTTCTTATGCCCCTTAACCGTCACCAGCCATTCATTCCCCATACAAGCTCTAAGCTTCCTCATAACCCCCATGTCCCCTCCATGCTCCCATGTGTCCTCCAGAACTACACATCCAGCATCCACTTTGTACAGACATTAGAAGCCTTGTAATCGCAATGGGAAGCTTTTGAAATGGACTTGTTAAAAAATAAACCTCTAATGATCTAATAACAAACTCATGGAGAGGGGGGGGGAGGGTAGATTGTCGGCTGGTGTTGACTGTGGGTGAATCCCTCCGGCGAGATCCCATTCTTGGATTTTTGCCACCCCTCGCTGCTGACATAACAAGGTTCCCACCCTTTACATATATTTAAATGCATTTTAAAGTATTTAAAAAGCTTCCCCGCCATATATTCCCCCCAGGTAGAGATTTCTCCCCTCACTGATGTGGTGTCACGTCGGCGAGTTTAACAATAGCTTGTGCAAAATGGGAAGTTGTCGAGGCGAACCCTCCTGGGGCGCAAAGGTAAGTATAGTACATGGGGGGAAAGGGATATGTGTAGGAAGTGCCCGCGCATTGCCTTCAGAGGAGAGAGCTCTGACACTGCTCCCAGGCAGTGCCCTCTGATAGTGGCAGGGGGCTGGGCCAGCAGTGTACCCGCTGGGGAGACCCAATGGAGGGAGGGTTTTTCTTACGTGTGTTTGAGGAGGTTGGCCCACTGATTAGGGGTGGGTGTACGGTTGTCCCGGTGTTTGTGTGGGGGGGGGGGACATGTTGACCGATACTTGTGGGGGGTCTCCCATGTCCATCAGGGGATGAGGGGGAGCCCCTTTCTGACGCGGATTGGGGTACCCTTTAAAGATGGCGGCCCGATCTCTGTGGAGCTGATCTTGCCAGCTCTATCAGGGTCCGCCCCATCAGAGTGTCGGAGGAAACCACGCCCACAGATTCTCTGTGCACAGATTACCAGAGAATCTCGAGAGAAAACTCGGCTGTACAGCTGGAGGGCTACACACAGGTTTTATCGCTAAAACAGACCCTCTGAAAAAATAGTGGAAGATTCTGCCCACAGTCATTCACACTGCACGGAAAATACACCAGCTCCATTGACAAAATGTAATTCTATTGAAGGGGCCGTTAAATTGTGAATTCTTCCCGGCTCTGGGTCACTGTCCGTGTGGAGTTTGCACTTTCTCCGCGTGTTTGCGTGGGTTTCGCTCCCACAACCCAAAAATGTGCAAGCTAGGTGGATTGGTCACGCTAAATTGCCCCTTAATTGGAAAAAATGAATTGGGTACTCTAAATTTTTTTATTTTTTTTTTAAAGTTGTGGAATCAAACAAAGTTTTTTCAGACACCATAAAGACAGATATTCCTATTATATAATCTCTTAAAACTGGTAATCAAACCATGCTCTAGGTCGCCTGAACAACTGTATATAAATAACGACCTGCTGTGCCTAGTGTTTCATGAGCGTTTGAAATTCAGCCAACCATTCATAAAGGATTCAGTTGTCAAAACAAAGCATTGGAGCTTCAGGTGCACTCCCCCACCCTATCCCCGTAACCCCACCTAACCTGCATATCTTTGAACATTAAGGGGCAATTTATCATGGCCAATCCACCTAACCTGCACATCTTTTGACTGTAGGAGGAGACCAGAGCACCTGAGGGGAATGCAAGCCAATGTGAAGTGTAATATCCGAAACCCACGCAGTGATTTTGGCAACTTTGCATTTCAGAAGCACATAGATTTTCCAGCGTATTCAAGTTGTACCACTGGAGGATCCTGTGAAGAAATGGGAGGTGCAACAAAGAATCTTGGCCGGGATTCTCTGCTATCCGGCGGGGCGGGCCGTGAGTGGCGTGAACCAATCCGGCGTCGGGACGCCTGGAAGGTGGGGTTGGTGCCACGGCAGCATGCACCGGCGAGGTTGGCGCAAGTTGGCCCATGCGCAGGAGCGCCAGCGTGTTCTGGCGTGATACCAGCGCATGCGCAGGGAGGTTCTTATCCGCGCCGGACATGGCGGACTGTTACAGCGGCCGGCGCGGAGGGAAAAAGTGCCTCCACGGCACAGGCCTGCCAGCAGATCGGTGGGCCCCACAAGGACTCAGCAGGCCGCCCACAGAGCCAGGTCCCGCCGTTAAGGACCTTGTTTGATTTACGCCGGCACGACTGGCCGAAAATGGGCGGTCACTCGGCCCATCGGGGAGCAGAGGATCGCCGGGGGGGCCACTGCCAACGGCCCCCGACCGGCGTGATGCGATTCCCACCCCTGCCGAAAAACCGGCGCCGGAAAATCCGGCAGCCGGCGTCGGGGCGGGATTCACGCCGGCCCCCGGCCAATCTCCAGCCCAGCGGGGGGTCGGAGAAGCCCGCCCCTTAAATTTCACACAGTGAGGATGAGTGATTAGACTGTGGGATGAGATTATGCAATCAAGGCTTGCATTCCCTAAACTATAGAAAGTTAATGGGTGCTTGATTGAGGGTTTTGAAACAAATTGATGGACAGGTTAGAGAGGATCATTTTGGCACTGGTGTGGAAATTCAGCACAATCTTAATATCAGGCAGGGCCAGTCAAGGAAAGAAATTGGGAAACACTTAACCTGATCAATTGATAATTAGAATCTGAGATTGATAGATTTTTGCTAGCCCAGGGTGTTAAGGGATCCGGATGGAGTTTGGGTACAAATGAACAATGGTCTCATTAAGTAGTGGGCAGACTTGAGGGGTTTAATGGCCTCCTCCTGTTCCAATATTCAACTGCACAAAGGAGAAGGAGGGTGAGTGGATATACCAATGAATGAAGAGGACAAGAAAGTTCTGAGAAGCTTCAGAAGAGAAGGGAGGCAAGAGGTGAAAGAATTGGCCATCAAACTTCGCCTGCTAAACTGAAACCAGACCCAACAAACATGGAGCTGGATTCTCGGTAAGCCGACGGAACGTTTGTTGTTTGGCGATTGGGCGGAGATTGGATTTCCACGCCGAAATCGGGGCTGGCGCCAGTCCGACGCCAGTCCAACATGCTCCGCCCCCTCCAAACTCCCGTCATCGTGATGTGCGCTACTTCAACGGTATTGCCGCGTCACCGGCTGGCCTACCAAGATGCTCTGCCCTCAATGGGCCTAGTTCCCACGTGTGGTCCCAACCGTGCAGGAACCCAGCGTGCTGGTTGCGGACTGTGTTCAGCACCGCCACACTCAGCTGGGATCCGTGCTGCTGGCAGGTGGGAGCTTCTGCAAGTGCTAGCGGAACTGGTGGTGGGCGGACTGGGGGTGGGCTGTGAGGTCGCGGTTTATGGGTTAAGTTACGCGCATGCCCAGCGCCATGTTGTACGGCGTGACCGGTGCAGGTCGTCAGCCGTGTGCATGTGTGGCCCGGGCCCAGCCCGTTTTCAGCACAATCCGTGGACGTTTTACGCGGCGCCGGTGCTAGCCCCTCACCAGTACCAGAATTGATGAGGGGTTCGCACCAATTTGCCGGTCGTGAAACACCACAGTCCCATGCCGACGTCGGTACTTAGCCGCAGAAACGGAGAATTCCGTCCATTATCCCTTGTGCGATGGTCGGAACAATGAGACACATTGGCCGGGATTCACTGTTGCGAGTTTGCACCACTAGCGCTGCTGGCAAAGACGCAGAATCTGGGATTCTTTACTCCCGCCACTTGTGAATGGGATTTCCCATTGAAGCCAGCCCACGCTGGCAGGAAACCCGCAGGCGGGAGTGCGCTGTCGGCGGTACTGGAGAATTCCGCCCATTTTTCTCAGATCTTTTATTTCTATATTTTTCTCCTTATTAGTTTACTTCAAGTTCCTTTCTCTTTCCCTCAGCTCATGCTCATCTCCTTCCCATTTTCAGCATTGCTTCCTTACATCACCATGTCCTTACCTGTTCTCCTTTCCCACCTGTTTCACCTGGAGGTCCAGGCATCCCAGGAAGCCCCGGATATCCGCACTCTCTATGGTTTGGCTAGAATTAAAACAAAACAAATGGTTGTGATTGTCAGCATTTTTCAATCCCTCTGTTGACACATTCCTGAATGTCAAGGGACCACTTGTGCATATACTTCCATTCCCTTCAAGAACAGCAAAACACAATGAACAAAATGTGAACCAAATGGAGCAGACAGACGCAATGTCACAAAAGATGCAGAACTCCTAGTTTCCCACTAGATCCTTACATAGGCTTCAAAGGACGGCTTAAGTCAATCAGACACACATCCAGCGAGATAGCCCGAGAATTGAATGCAAGGAATTCTGAGAGCCCAGTGAATAAACCAGAGAACAGGAATTGATGGGACACCAGGAGGGTTAAATACAAAGTAAAGCTTTCTCTACACTGTCCCCATCAATCACTCTCAGGACAGGTAGAAAGGAGTTAGTTACAGAGTAAAGCTCCCTCTACACTGTCTCTATCAAACACTCCCAGGACAGGTACTGCACAGGGTTAGATACAGAGTAAAGCTCCCTCTAAACTGTCCCCATCAATCTCTCCCAGCACAGGTACAGCACGGGATCAGATACAGAGTAAAGCTCCCTCTACACTGTCCCCATCAAACACTCCCAGGACAGGTACAGCACGGGCTAGATGCAGAGTAAAGCTCCCTCTACACTGTCCCCATTAAACACTCTCAGGACAGATCCAGCAAGGGGTTAGATACAAAAGACCCTTCACACTGTCTTGTACCTGCCACTAATTCCAATTAAGCAGCACAACCAGCCATTTAGAAATCAAGTTAACCAAACCGGCTACTTGCTTATCTGTGCAGACCTTTGGAGAGATGCTTTTAAGAGCAGATTAAACATACCCTGGGCGCGGTTCTCCACTCCCACGCCGGTTGGGAGAATCGCCTGGGCCGCCAAAATTTCCGGGGACGCCGGTCCGACGCCCTCCCGCGATTCTCCCAAGTGGCGGGAACGGCCCGGTCGGGTTTCGTGTGCCGCAGGCCGGAGAATCGCCGGAGACACCCAAAATGGCGATTCTCCGGCACCCCCGCTATTCTGAGGCCCGGATGTGCCGAGCGGCCAGGCCAAAACGGCGGGTTCCTCCCGGCGCCGTCCACACCTGGTCGCTGCAGTCGTGGGCGGTGCGTGAACGCTGGGAGGGACAGCCTGTGGGGTGGCGAGGGGGGATCCTGCACCGGGCTTCACCTTGAATGTGGGGTGGCCCGTGATCGGTGCCCACCGATCGTCAGGCCGCCCTCTCTGAAGGAGGACCTCCTTCCTTCCGCGGCCCCGCAAGATCTGTCCCCCATCTTCTTGCGGGGCGGATTTGGACAGGACGGCCGTTATGCGGCGCCGGCCGCGTCATCTATGCGGCGCCGCTTTTACGCGGGCGACAAGGCCTGGCGCGGCTAGATGACGCGGCCCCGATACTGGCCCATTGTCAGGGCCTGAATTGGTCGGGACCGGGGCCGTTCCGCGCCCTCGTGAACCTCGACGGCGTTCACGACGGCGCGGCCACTTCGGCGTGGGAGTGGAGAATCCCGCCCTTTGTCTTGTCTGACCCTTCTGCTCAACCTAACAGCATTTGGGAAAACTACAAACTACAGAAACTTGGCTTCTCAAATTACATCATCTGTATCACTAAGGTGTCCCATCACCTGCTTAACTAGGACTAAACACAATCCCTCATAAATTATCTACACTCCAGGGAATCTCCAGTGATCAAAACTGTACCATTAGCCTCTCTGTAAACAAGTAAATGATCAAACTCAATCATTAATTAACCTTTTACAGCTCTTTAATAGCAGCTTTAAGTAGACAGGCTGCCTCTGTGTATTTTAAAGCAGGGATTCAATAAAATCACTGCCACAAATATGAAACATGATATTTAACAATTTATATATTAATTACATTATGTATATCTTATGCACCTATATTTAGACTTATCAGGAGTATAGATGTTATTATTGGTTATTCCAGGCCTCAGGATTACAAATCCTGTGACATAACATCTGCTCTGTACCCTGAGTAGCAAAGGTTTAAAATTGTGTCATATTCAGTTGGTGCTCATCCTATGGGTCGAGGATGTCTTTAATTTTGAACATGAATGTTAATATGTGAGGACAGTTTTGTGCTGTTAATCCTTATCCAGCAGGAGTAGCAGTTGGGATCCAGTTATGTTAATATCAATGCTGATAAAGTGTTGTCCAATTCTGCAGAGGATGATGCCCTCTCCATCTGCAGAAGAAAACCCCTATGTCCCCGAGCCACCTTTCCGATGGGCTGAGGATACTGAGGGAGATTGAATCCCCAGAACTGTGACTTGGTGATGTGGAAGACTGGGAATTGGGGTTGAGTAGAGTCTGTGGTTGCAACAGGGAGTTATAGAAATGTAATGTATAAAGCACGGTTTCACATTATTAAAAGTAGAATGGTAGGGCAGCACAGTGGCGCAGTGGTTAGCACTGCTGCCTCACGGCACCGAGGACCCAGGTTCGATCCCGGCCCCAGGTCACTGTCCGTATGGAGTTTTCACATTCTCCCCTTGTTTGCGTGGGCCTCACTGCTACAAACCCCAAAAAGATGTGCAGGGCAGGTGAATTGGCTACGTTAAATTGCCCCTTAATTAGAAAGAATTGGGTACTCCAAATTTTTTTTTTAATGGTATACCTTTGGGGAAGGGGTGTAGTATAAAGGGTTAACAGATGGGATATGCTAATGTATGATGTTGTAGATGATGATGTACCACTGACATCAGTCAGTCATGTGTTAGGCTCTCGGGAAACAGGCTGGAATCATACCTTGGAGCTATGATTAGAGCTATGGATGGTAAAGAAGGTGGTGTAGCTCTGTTATTTAAGGATGACATCCGTGCAATAGTAAGGGATGACATCGGTGCTATGGAGGATAAGGTTGAATCCATTTGGGTGGAAATCAGGAATAGTAAGGCGAAAAGGTCACTGATAGGAGTAGTCTATAGACCACCAAATAGTAACATTATGGTGGGGCAGGCAATAAACAAAGAAATAACGTATGCATGTAGAAATGGTACAGTTATCTTGGATTTTAATCTACATGTCGATGGTTTAACCAGATCGGTCAAGGCAGCCTTGAGGAGGAGTTTATAGAATGTATCCGCGATAGTTTCCTAGAACAGTATGTAATGGAACCTACGAGGGATCAAGCGGTCCTAGATCTGGTCCTGTGTAATGAGACAGGATTGATTAATGATCTCATAGTTAGGGATCCTCTCGGAAGGAGTGATCACAATATGATGGAATTAAAAATACGGATGGAGGGTGAGAAGGTAAAATCAAACACTAGTGTTTTGTACAAAAAGGAAGGACGGTAGAAAGAGGGAAAATCGACCGTGGATATCTAAGGAAATAAGGGAGAGTATCAAATTGAAGGAAAAAGCATACAAAGTGGCAAACATTAGTGGGAGACTAGAAGACTAGGAAATCTTTAGGGGGCAACAGAAAGCTACTAAAAATGCGATAAAGAAGAGTAAGATAGATTATGAGAGTAAACTTGTTCAGAATATAAAAAGACAGTAAAAGTTTCTACAAATATATAAAACAAAAAAGAGTGACTGAAGTAAATATTGGTCCTTTAGAGGATGAGAAGGGAGATTTAATAATGGGAGATGAAGAAACGGCTGAGGAACTGAACAGGTTTTTTGGGTCGGTCTTCACAGTCAAAGACACAAATAACATACCAGTGACTGATGGAAATAAGGCTATGACAGCTGAGGACATTGAGATGATTGTTATCACTAAGGCAAGCTAATGGGGCTAAAGGTAGACAAGTCTTCTGGCCCTGATGGAATGCATCCTAGAGTGCTAAAAGGGATGGCTAGGGAAATTGCAAATGCACTCGTGATAATTTATCAAAATTCACTTGACTCTGGGGTGGTCCCGGCAGATTGGAAATTAGCAAATGTGACACCACTGTTTAAAAAAGGAGGTAGGCAGAAAGAGGGTAATTATAGGCCAGTTTGCTTAACTTCGTTAATAGGGAAGATGCTGGAATCTATCATCAAGAAAGAAATAGCGAGGCATCTGGATGGAAATTGTCCCATTGGGCAGACGCAGCATGAGTTCATAAAGGGCAGGTCATGCCTAACTAATTTAGTGGAATTTTTTGAGGGCATTACCAGTGCGGTAGATAACGGGGAGCCAATGGATGTGGTATATCTGGATTTCCAGAAAGCTTTTGACAAGATGCCACACTAAAGATTGCTGAATAAGATAAAGATGCATGGTATTAAGGGTAAAGTAGTAGCATGGATAGAGGATTGGTTAATTAATAGAAAGCAAAGAGTGGGGATTAATGGGTGTTTCTCTGGTTGGCAATCAGTAGCTAGTGGTGTCCCTCAGGGTTCAGTGTTGGGCCCACAATTGTTCACAATTTACATAGATGATTTGGAGTTGGGGACCAAGTGCAATGTGTCCAAGTTTGCAGCCGACACTAAGATGAGTGGTAAAGCAAAAAGTGCAGAGGATACCGGAAGTCTGCAGAGGGATTTGGATAGATTAAGTGAATGGGCTAGGGTCTGGCAGATGGAATACAATGTTGACAAATGTGAGGTTATCGATTTTGGTAGGAATAATAGCAAAAGGGATTATTATTTAAATGATAAAATATAAAAACATGCCACTGTGCAGAGAGACCTGGGTGTGCTAGTGCATGAGTCGCAAAAAGTTGGTTTACAGGTGATTAAGAAGGCAAATGGAATTTTGTCCTTCATTGCTAGAGGGATGGAGTTTAAGACCAGGGAGGTTATGCTGCAATTGTATAAGGTGTTAGTGAGGCGTCTCCTGGAGTATTGTGTTCAGTTTTGGTCTCCTTACCTGAGAAAGGACATACTGGCGCTGGAGGGTGTGCAGAGGGGACTCACTAGGTTAATCCTAGAGCTGAAGGGGTTGGATTACGAGGAGAGGTTGAGTAGACTGGGACTGTACTCGTTGGAATTTAGAAGGATGCAGGGGATCTTATAGAAAGGTATAAAATTATGAAGGGAATAGATAGGATAGATGCGGGCAGGTTGTTTCCACTGGCGGGTGAAAGCAGAACTAGGGGGCATAGCCTCAAAATAAGCAGAAGTAGATTTATGACTGAGCTTAGGAGGAACTTCTTCACCCAAAGGGTTGTGAATCTATGGAATTCCTTGCCCAG
Source organism: Scyliorhinus torazame (assembly GCF_047496885.1). Taxonomy (NCBI): domain Eukaryota; kingdom Metazoa; phylum Chordata; class Chondrichthyes; order Carcharhiniformes; family Scyliorhinidae; genus Scyliorhinus; species Scyliorhinus torazame. Next base: position 210,723,536 of record NC_092707.1, read on the forward strand.
TGAAGGAGTTGAGGCTCCTTCATTAAATGTTTTTAAGATAAAGATAGATAGTTTTTTGAAGAATAAAGGGATTAAGGGTTATGGTGTTTGGGCCGGAAAGTGGAGCTGAGTCCACAAAAGGTCAACCATGATCTCATTGAATGGCGGACGCAGGCTCGAGGGGCCAGATGGCCTACTCCTGCTCCTAGTTCTTATGTGCCTACTCTGTAACCTATTTAGATGTTTTACTAAGAAACAAGTGTTAAGCAGAAGGTCGGAGAGTTTTTCATCCCAAACACACAGAACAATGTGATCACGGATTAACTTGTCTCTCATTGCTCTGTATCTGCAAGAACAAGCTCGATGACAAAGGTTGGTTAGGAATAATTCAATTGATTCCCAAGGTTGTTGCCACCTTGGTTAAAATATGTTTGGTCAATTACTAAATTTTGCTTCAAGCTAAAATCGGTGTCAAATGGGATGAAAGTACTCAGTGCACCCCTACATAACCTGCCTTAGGAGAATGTTGTCGCTATTAGGACTACTGCATAAAGGAACTAATTTGAAGCTTTGTCGCTTTTCGTGAAGACTTGACGCTGCTCGTTGCCAGAAAAAATGGCATTTCCATAATTCACACTGCTGGGCTTTCAAGGCAGTCAAATGAGTGAGGCAAGGGCAAAGACTGCCCACTAGGTTTGATCATAGTTGCCTTGCTTCAGTTGCCTCCTTCTACCGCCAAAATATCTCGAGCTGCTTTCAAAGGTATTCACGACGCCCTATGCTGCCCTTGCTCATGTATTTGCTTGTTTGGCCCCTTGTTCCGCACTGTAACCAATCACTGTTTTTTGATGTGCCATGGTCAATGTACTCTGTCGATTATTCTTTTGTCTACTATGTACGTACTGTGTATGTTCCCTTGGCTACAGAAAAATATTTTTCACTATACTTCTGTACATGTGACAATAAGTATCAATCAATCCGGTTTCTTCACTCCGGTTCCTTTTGAGAACACCAATGTGCTTTTTTTTATTGATGTCTCCACCACTGCCACCATATTGTATGATGTGTTCTTCTATCTTACACTCTAGGTGTGGAATTTGATTCTTAGACAGACGACAGACACACTCTGGAACGTGCTTCACATTTTTTTGCTCCTTCTAAACAGGTTACAGAATTGGCACGTAGCCCCGAGGCATGATTCCAACCTCACTCTCAAGACTCCAATGCACGACTGACTAATGTCAGTGGCTCCATTATCGTCTACATCATAGATTAGCATATCCCATCTGTTAACCCTTTAGATGACATAATCCTCCTCGTCATTTCTTCCTCATGGGCTTATCCAGCTTCTTATCCTCCTTGAATGTATCGATACTATTCACCTAAACTGTTCTCTGTGATAGTGAGTCCCACATTCAACCCACTCTCTTTGGGTAAAGCCATTTACAGAAATGGGAGCAGCGACAGTCACTTTGCAGTACCCTCTGCCCTGTAACCATCTGGGATCTCAGCACAAACTCCACAGGAACAAGGGCAGTTGGTGTAACAATAAGGGTTTGGTGTCGCAAGATACATACTATCTCCTCCTCTATCCTCGGGAGTTCGCGTTGCTGCTGCTTGCACTGTGGAGGAAAGAAAAAGAGAGGTTACATTATCAGAGTACAGGAACAGGACCAAGTCTGCTCTCCGCGCTTATATATGTACATATTTATATACACAAAGATATGAAATAGGAGCAGAATTAGGCCTTGGAGCCTGCTCCGCCATTTGATAAGATCATGGTTGATCTGTTTGTGCTTCGAATTCCACATTCCTATCTACCCCCGATAACCTTTGATTTCCTTGAATCTATCCACCTCCACCTTAAAAATATTCAGCGACACCCCCCTCCACCGCCTTCTGAGGCAGAGAGTTCAAAAGTCGCACAAACCTCTGAGAGAAAATAAATTCTCCCCATCTCGGTCCTAAAAGCGTGAGCCCTCATTTTAAAACACTGTCCCAAGTTCTGGACTCACCTTTCCACATCCACCGTGTCAATACTTGAAGTGATAGCTTGCCTTGTTCTACAGAGAATGCCCTTCCCCAACATTGCAAATAACTTATGTGGCAAACGAGTTATTCCAACCCCCTTACTGGATAAATTTTGAATTGGAGGTGGATTTTCCAGAGTTAGTTCTTCAATTGCTGACAAGTATTTTGCTCTGGTTTTACCTCTCCCAAGGGAATGTGATATTGAGGCAGGAGAAGGATTCAGAAATAGTAGAGGAATTGCAGAAAAGATTTGTTGTTTTATCTTTTTGAAAAGAAATAACAAGTTGACCAGATTGATTGCATAAAGGTCCTTCTTGTTAATTCACTTTATTTACCCTGTCTTTTATTTTGCCATTATGATTTTTGATCCATGGGTGATTAATGGACATGTATCTTCATGTCAAGGAGCAGGGAGAGAACACTCTGTTAGCCTCTGCTAGTTTGAAAAGGCATGATGTGGAGATGCCGGCGTTGGACTGGGGTGAGCACAGTACGAAGTCTTACAACACCAGGTTAAAGTCCAACAGGTTTGTTTCGATGTCACTAGCTTTCGGAGCGCTGCTCCTGCCTCAGGTGAATGAAGAGGTATGTTCCAGAAACATATATATAGATAAATTCAAAGATGCCAAACAATGCTTGGAATGCGAGCATTAGCAGGTGATTAAATCTTTACAGATCCAGAGATGGGGTAACCCCAGGTTAAAGAGGTGTGAATTGTGTCAAGCCAGGACAGTTGGTAGGATTTTGCAGGCCAGATGGTGGGGGATGAATGTAATGCGACATGAATCCCAGGTCCCAGTTGAGGCCGCACTCATGTGTGCGGAACTTGGCTATAAGTTTCTGCTTGGCGATTCTGCGTTGTCGCGCGTCCTGAAGGCCGCCTTGGAGAACGCTTACCCGGAGATCAGAGGCTGAATGCCCTTGACTGCTGAAGTGTTCCCCGACTGGAAGGGAACATTCCTGCCTGATGATTGTTGTGCGATGTCCATTCTTTCGTTGTCGCAGCGTCTGCATGGTCTCGCCAATGAACCACGCTTCGGGACATCCTTTCCTGCAGCGTATGAGGTAGACAACGTTGGCCGAGTCGCACGAGTATGTACCGCGCACCTGGTGGGTGGTGTTCTCACGTGTAATAGTGGTATCCATGTCGATGATCTGGCACATCTTGCAGAGATTGCCATGGCAGGATTGTGTGGTGTCGTGGTCACTGTTCTGAAGACTGGGTAGTTTGCTGCAAACAGTGGTTTGTTTGAGGTTGCGCGGTTGTTTGAAGGCAAGTAGTGGGGGTGTGGGGGATGACCTTGGCAAGATGTTCATCGTCATCAATGATGTGTTGAAGGCTGTGAAGAAGATGACGTAGTTTCTCCGCTCCGGGGAAGTACTGGACGACGAAGGGTATTCTGTCAGTTGTGTCCCATGTTTGTCTTCTGAGGAGGTCGGTGCGGTTTTTCGCTGTGGCGCGTTGGAACTGTCGATCGATGAGTCGAGTGCCATATCCCGTTCGTACGAGGGCATCTTTCAACGTCTGTAGATGTCTGTTACGCTCCTCCTCGTCTGAGCAGATCCTGTGTATACGGAGAGCTTGTCCATCGGGGATGGCTTCTTTAATGTGTTTAGGGTGGAAGCTGGAGAAGTGGAGCATCGTGAGGTTATCCGTGGGTTTGCGGTAAAGCAAAGTGCTGAGGTGACCGTCCTTGATGGAGACGAGTGTGTCCAAGAATGCAACTGATTTTGGAGAGTAGTCCATGGTGAGTCTGATGGTTGGATGGAACTTATTAATGTTATCGTGTAGTCGTTTCAGTGATTCTTCGCCGTGGGTCCAAAGGAAAAAAATGTCATTGATGTATCTGGTGTATAACGTCGGTTGAAGGTCCTGTGCGGTGAGTAGGTCCTGTTCAAACTTGTGCATGAAGATGTTGGCGTATTGGGGTGCGAATTTTGTCCCCATGGCTGTTCCGTGCGTCTGGATGAAGAACTTGTTGTCGAAGGTGAAGACGTTGTGATCCAGAGTGAAGTGGATGAGTTGCAGAATTGCGTCTGGAGATTGGCAGTTGTCGGTGTTGAGTACTGAGGCTGTTGCAGCAATGCCGTCGTCATGGGGGATGTTGATGTAGAGTGCCGAGACGTCCATTGTGACGAGGAATGTTCCTGGTTCAACTGGTCCATGGTTGCTGAATATCTGTAGGAAGTCCGTCGTTTCGTGACAGAAGCTGGGCGTACCTTGTACGATGGGTTTCAAGATGCCCTCGATGTAACCAGAGAGGTTCTCACACAAGGTCCCATTGCCTGAAACGATAGGGCGGCCTGGTGTGTTGGCCTTATGTATTTTCGGGAGGCAGTAGAGATCTCCAATGCGGGGAGTACGTGGGATGAGAGCACGTAGGGTGCTCTGAAGATCTGGATCCAAGGTCTTGATCAGTCTGTTAAGTTGGCAGATGTGTTCCTTGGTCGGATCTGCGGGTAACTGTCTGTAGTGTTCTTGGTTGTTCAGTTGTCGGTATACTTCTTTGCAGTAGTCCGTTCTGTTCAGTACGACAGTGGCCCCTCCTTTGTCTGCTGGTTTGATGACGATGCTGCGGTTGGTCTTGAGAGCGCGGATGGCATTGCATTGTGCTTGGGTGACGTTCGGGGCTGTCTTGTGAATGCGACTGATGAATCTGGCATTGACGCGACTCCTGACGGCTTGAGCATACATGTCGAGTCTAAGGCAGCGGCCTTCCGGAGGGGTCCAATTCGACTCTTTCCTCTTCGGTTGCCGCACCGCAGATCTCTCAGTCTGCTGTTCCGGTTCATTGATAGTCTGCTTGGGTTCGCTGTTGGCCTCTTGGGGTCTGTGGAAGAATTCCCGGAGCCTCATTCGCCTGATGAATTCCTCCGCATCTGATGGGGTCCATTTTGGTGGTGGTGCAGAAATTGAGCCCTCTGAGCCCTTTGAAAAGGGGTTTCAGATGTTTCGGTACCAGAGAGGGAGATGGGGTGAGACTCAGTTTGATTGATTGGCTGGTGGCCAATGAATTGGCCCAAAAGCCCAAACTCTGCCTGGTAACAGGTGGTGGTTAGATCCTATCCCAGTTGAAGGATTCTCAGAGACCACAGGGGGCATTGGGTCCTAGACACAGAAAGACAAAGACCTGCGAGTGCTGTATTCCTGAAGCTGCAAATAACCTGAATTAATGAATCTACAGAAAAACCATTACAGCTGCAAGCAAAGACCAGAACACACTCTCTCTAGAATGGCTGTGAGTGCTGTATTCCTGAAACTACAGAGGCCTGAATGAATCTAAAGTAAAAACCTCAAACTGAAAGCAAAATCTGAAGAGGAATAAGTTTCTGGAAACAGTCATTTGAAAGAAATCTTTTTCCCTTCTACTTATGTTCTTGTTACCCCTTACCCCTATCTCTCCCCCTGTGTTTGTCAGTCTTGTGTGTGTAGAGGATGGGTGGCAGGTTAAAGTGAAGTGGGCAATTAGGAATTGATAATATTTATCCAGTTTTACTGCATATTCCTTACAGTTCTTGTTATAAATAAACAGTAATTGTGTTTAAACTACAAACCTGGTGACTGTGATTGCTGGACAGTTAAGGCCAAAGACTTGGGGTATTTTTCTAAGAATTGTTGGTTAATTCATTTGTTTTGTGACTGCAGGACAAGTGGGTCAGGAGTTGACTGCACACTCGCCCAGGGTATTGTAATAATTGGACAGATGTGGAAAAAATGTTTCAAATTGCTGGAGAATTCAAAACTAACGGGCCATAAAACAAGTTGGTTAGTAATAAATCCAATAGAGAAATAGGACACATTTTGTCACTGATAAAGTGATTAGAATGTGCAACCAGCTACATCGGGAAATGGTTGAGGCAAATGAGATTAATTCAAAGAAGAGTACATGAGGGAAAAGGCAAAAGAAAGATATGCTTAAAGGCTGAGATGAAGACAATGGAACAGGAGCAGTATGGACCAGTTGGGCTGAACGGCCTACCTTTACTAAACAGTCCAAATAATTGTGTGCATATTCCAGGGTGTACAAATTGAGTTCATTTAATTTTGCCTCATAATCTAACCTTGGAGCACTGTTAACATTGTGTGGTGAATCTGTTCTTCCAAGACCAATATATGCTTCTATGGTGACAAAATTGTGCCCAGTTATGGCCTAACCAGGGACTTGCTTAGCTGTAGATAAACTTTGTCCCCTTTTATATTCCGGTTTTGATTATTTCTTTGGACCTGATTGCAACATTTTGATGATATGCTTGCAGAAATTCCTAAATCTCTTCAAACCACCATTGATATTTGATTTAACCATTTACCCTCTTACCCGTGAGGGGAGTCCTGCCCTTGAACCATACATGTGGGGACAGTTCTCTCTTGGGAGGGGCTTGCGTGTTGGTGAATCCTCTCAACGTGTCACCTGCCATCTGATAACTTGTTTTTGCAATTAAGGGGCAATTTAGCGTAACCAATCCACCTACTCTGTACATCTTTGGGTTGTGGGGGTGAGACCCACACAGACATGGGGAGAATTTGCAAGCTCCACATGGACAGTGACCGTGGCCGGGATCAAACCCAGATCCTTGGTGCTGTGAGGCAGCAGTGGCCATTTGATAACTGAGGGAAGGCCGGTGAAAGTGTGTTGCTGGGCATTTGAAATGGGGCATTTGAAACCATGAACCTTGGTGACACACCATAGATCTCCTACAGTGCATTTGGTTCATTGAGTCTGCACCAACCCTCGGAATGTGCATCCTACCTGGGCCCACTCTTCTGCCATGCATCTGTAACTCCAGAACCCTACTTAACCAGCAAATCTTTGGACACTAAGGGGCAATTTAGCAAGGCCAATCCACCTATCCTGTATTTCTTTGGACTGTGGGAGGAAACCGGAGCATCCGGAGGAAACCCACGCAGACAGGGGAGAAAATGCAAACTCCATACAGTCAGACCCTCGAGGCTGGAACTGAACCCGGGAACCTGGAACTGTGAAGCATCAGTACTAATCACTGCGCCACCATGCCACCCTTGAAATGCCAACACGGAAGCTGTCCAGGACAGTGAACTACTGATGGGGGCACCAACCCCTCCACATGGAAAGATTGTAAAATAATGAATGGCCCTCGAGGGCAGACTGACCTTTTCACAGTGGTCCACACCAGCTGCTCCGGGAGTGCCATGTCCGATTTGCTCCACCTTTGGCCCTGTGAATGCCTGTGCTCCAGGAAATCCAGAACTACAGTTACCACAAAAGGTCTGCAGAGAGAAGAAGGAATGGTGAAAAAAAAATGAGGATCTAAAGGAAGGAACAGGCAACACCAGCTTGTGACGCTGTAACACTGGAATCCCAAATCTGGCATCCAGCCATTGAATGCAGAGTACTGATTGGACATTATAAGGATCGTAAACTGATACGTCACTAAATGGATATTATCAGTGAGGGGTACAACACCATGTGTACCTTATGAATGCAGGGTCACACCACCGTGTGTATATATTTTAAAAATAAATTTAGTGTACCCAATTCATTTTTTCCAATTAAGGGGCAATTTTAGTGTGGCCAATCCACCTATCTGCACATCTTTCGATTGTGGGGGCGAAGCCCACGCAAACACGGGGAGAATGTGCAAACTCCACACGGACAGTGACCCAGAGCTGGATGGAACCTGGGACCTTGACGCCGTGAGGCAGCAGTGCTAACCACTGCACCACCGTGCTGTCCTCGCCATGTGTACATTTTCTGCAGAGAGAAAAAGCACATAAAACCATAAGATGTAGGAGCAGAAGGAGGCCATTCGGCCCATTGAGTCTGCTCTGGCATTCAATGAGATCATGACTGATCTAATGCGAGAATCCTCAAAGCCACTTTCCCACCTAATCCCCATTTCCCTTGATTCCCTTACTGATGAAAAATCTGTCTATCTCAGCCTTGAACATACTTATTGAGCCTCGACAACTCTCTATGGTAAAGAATTCCACAGATTCACTACCCTCTGAGAGAAGAAATTCCTCCTCATCTATGTCTTAAATGGGTAACCCCTTATTTTGAGATTAAACCCTCTGGTTCTAGACTCTTCCACAAGGAGGAACATCCTCTCAGCATCAGCACTATATGTATATTATTGTATATGGACATCTTGGAGGGAGATGGTGGCATAATGGTAATGTCACTGGAAGAATAATCCTGAGGCCCAGGCTAATGTTTTGGGGGCATGGGTTCAAATCCCACTGTGGCAGCTGGTGGAGTTAAAAAATTCAGTTTTTGTTTGTCATGAACAAAATGTAGGAAACGTCATTCAGCCCCTCAAACCTGGGCCACCAACCAGCCAATTAGAACATGGTTGATCTGTATCTTAACTCCATTTTGTCTTTTTCATACTCTTGCCTCACAAAACTCTACTAATCTCAGTGTTGAAACTTTCAATTTCACACACCAGCCACTCCCCCTCACGAGCCTCACCAGAATTTTTGAGGGAGAGAGTTGCAGATTTCTCCTGCCCCTGGTAGGAAACAGGTGCTTCCTGGCACACCCCTGCATGGATTAGCTTCAATTTTAAGGTTATGAATCCACGTTCTTCACTACTCCACCCACACAGTAAATAGCTCTTCACTATCCACCTATCAACTTATTTTATCACCTTAAACCCCTTAATCTTCTATGCATAAGGGAATAACGTACATAAGCCTCCCCTCTGCAACCTGTCGTCATAAGTGAACCCTTTCAGCTCTGGTATCATTCCAATGAATATGCATGGCATGCCCAAGGCCAATACATCCTTGTTGAGGTACAGTACCCAAAACTGAATGCAATGCTCTAAATAGGGTCAGATCAGAGCTCTACACAACTTTCATCCTTTGTTATCAAGCCTTCTTAAGACAAAATGAACTTTAATGAGGACTATGAAACCAATGTGAGTAAATGGAGCTGAGGTAGATAGGCCAGTTGTGATCCAATTTCATGGAAGGTAAGGCTCGAGGATCAGAATGGGCTTCCTCCCACTTCCCATGTTATCACTTTTCTTCACAACCATTCATTGAGTGGAATTGGGGATGTCTATTTTCGGGGTGTGTCTCATTCAAATTAATGTGACAGTGGGCCGAAAACTGAAGGAAATGAATTAAAAATCCTATCCCACTTGCAGAAATCTCATTGGATGAGATCAAACATGGGCAAGGAAACCTGCTGATTACCACATAACGTCTCCTCTCAGCTGATGAATCAGTACTCCTCCATGTTGAACATCACTTGGAGAAAGCACCGAGGGTAACAAGGGTGCAGAATGTACTCTGGGTAGGGAACTCCAATGCCCATCACCAAGATGGTAGCGCCATTGCAGACCAAGCTGACTGGATCCTAAAGGACATCGCTGCGAGAATGGGTTTGTGGAAGTTGGTGAGTGACAAGAGGAAAAACAAACTTGACCTGATCACCACCGACCTGTCTGTCGCAGATGCATCAGTCCATGACAGTATCGGTAGGAGTGACCACCACACAGTCTTTGCAGAGACAGAGTCCTGTCTTCACATTGAGGATACCCTCCATCCCATCATGTGCACTATCACCTTACTGAACGAGGTAGACTTCAAACAGACTGGGTAACCCGAGGTGCTGCAGCAGCAGCAGAATTGTGCTCCACCAAAATCTGTAACCTCATGGCCCAGCAACTACCCCACTCTACCACTATCACCAAGCCAGGGGATCAACCATGGTTCAATGATAGGTGCACGAGAGCATGCCAGGAGCAACATCAGGCATACCTGAAAATGAGGTGTCAACCTGGTGAAGCTACAACACAGGATTACGTTGTGCCAAACAGTACAAGTAGCGAGCAATAGATGGAGCTAAACGATTCTACAACCAATGGATCAGATCTAACCCGGCAGTCCTGCCACATCCAACCATGAATGGTGGTGGACAATTAAAAACCTCACTGGAGGAGTAGGCTCCACAAATATTCCCATCTTCGTTGATGGGGAAGCCCAGCACATCATTGCAAAAGACAAGGCTGAAACATTTGAACTAGTTGAGTTCAATGATTGTAATCTTTGGTTGCATTTATTTTTACAGATCCCTGCCCCCATGTTCCTGTCATTGGTCGCTCAGCACATTTACCCTCACAACATAGAACATAACAGCGCAGGACAGGCCCTTCAGCCCTCGATGTTGCGCCGACCTGTGAAATCACCCTAAAGCCCATTTACACTATTCCCTTATCGTCCATATGTCTATCCAATGACCATTTGAATACCCTTAGTGTTGGCGAGTCCACTACTGTTGCAGGCAGGGCATCCCATGCCCTTACTACTCTCTGAGTAAAGAACCTACCTCTGACATGTGTCCTATATCTATCTCCCCTCAATTGAAAGCTATGTCCCCTCGTGCTAGACATCACCATCCGAGGAAAAAGGCTCTCTCTGTCCACCCTATCCAATCCTCTGATCATCTTGTATGCCTCAATTAAGTCACCTCTTAACCTTCTTCTCTCTAACGAAAACAGCCTCAAGTCCCTCAGCCTTTCCTCATAAGATCTTCCCTCCATACCAGGCAACATTCTGGTAAATCTCCTCTGCACCCTTTCCAATGTTTCCACATCCTTCCTATAATGCGGTGACCAGAATTGCACGCAATACTCTAAATGCGGCCGCACCAGAGTTTTGTACAGCTGCAACATGACCTCATGGCTCCGAAACTCAATCCCTCTACCAATAAAAGCTAACACACCGTACGCCTTCTTAACAACTCTCTCAACCTGAGTGGCAACTTTCAGGGATCTATGTACATGGACACCGAGATCTCTCTGCTCATCCACACTGCCAAGAATCTTACCATTAGCCCAGTACTCAGTCTTCCTGTTATTCCTTCCAAAATGAATCACCTCACACTTTTCTGCATTAAACTCCATTTGCCACCTCTCAGCCCAGCGCTGCAGCTTATCTATGTCCCTCTGTAACTTGTAACATCCTTCCGCACTGTCCACAACTCCACCGACTTTAGTTTCATCTGCAAATTTACTCACCCATCCTTCTACGCCCTCCTCCAGGTCATTTATAAAAATGACAAACAGCAGTGGCCCCAAAACAGATCCTTGTGGTACACCACTAGTAACTGGACTCCAGTCTGAACACTTCCCATCAACCACCACCCTTTGTCTTCTTCCAGCTAGCCAATTTCTGATCCAAACTGCTAAATCACCCTGAATCCTATACCTCTGTATTTTCTGCAGTAGCCTACCATGGGGAACCTTATCAAACGCTTTACTGAAATCCATATACACCACATCAACTGCTTTACCCTCATCCACCTGTTTGGTCACCTTCTCAAAGAACTCAATAAGGTTTGTGAGGCACGACCTATCCTTCACGAAACCGTGTTGACTATGTCTAATCAAATTATTCCTTTCCAGATGATTATACACCCTATCTCTTATAAACCTTTCCAAGATTTTGCCCACAACAGAAGCAAGGCTCACTGGTCTATAGTTACCGGGGTTGTCTCTACTCCCCTTCTTGAACAAGGGGACAACATTTGCTATCCTCCAGTCTTCTGGCACTATTCCTGTAGACAAAGATGACTTAAAGATCAAAGCCAAAGGCTCAGCAATCTCCTCCCTAGCTTCCCAAAGAATCCTAGTTCTTTTATTCCTGACATATCTATAGAAAGCTTTATAGACAAGGCACATATACCCCTGCCAATCTGAAAGCTAGTCAAAATCCTTTTTTCCGATCTTCAATATCTTTTTTGACTAAAAAACAAAAGTTTTATTTAAAATAAAACAATTTTTTCAGTGCCTCGTTGATTTTTTTCCTGACCTGATCACAGCAATATCTTGGAAATTAATATTTAATTCTTAGATACTCCAGGTTAATCTTGGAGAGTTGGAAACCTTACATTTGGTGCCGTTGGAGACCTCCAAGCTCTCTGCCTGCCTCTGGACTGTCCAACTGCTGATGTGAGAGTAAAGTGTGCCAGGCGGTAGGGTAATGAGTGCCAGATGTTTTCTGTGGCTATATATGAAACTCCTTAAAATGACGCAGCATTTAAATGCTTCGCAGTTTTTAGCAAGTGTCTTTTACTGCCACTTTTTTCATTTAAAAATACCTTGTAAAGTAAATGTGTTGACAGCTTGGTTAGATAATGGATGAGGTCTCACTTCACCCACATTCATGTTAACAATTGCACATGTTTACTTACCAACGGATGTGCCTCTGCTAACTCTCTCAAAGAGGTCTGAAGTTAGACCACTCCTGCCCATTCCCCATCGGCCTTTCAATGTATCTTTTTCAAGCAAATATGCAACTCCCTTTCAACGTATAATATTGTTAAAGCCCATACCCAACAGTCTGCTCTTACCTTGAAGTACGAACTGTTCCTGTCTGCAACCAGTGATAGCGAAGACTAAAACATAAAGGGTAATTTTTTTAATAATTCATTTGTTGAGACTGGGGAAGATTGTAAATCTAAGAACAAACCACAAAGGGAGTCTGCTGTGATTTAGTGGTAGCTCTCTCACCTCAGTTACAAGGACGGAGGTTCCAGTCCCACGCGAGCACAGATTCTATGCTGACACTCCCAACACAGAGCTGAGAGAGTGACGGACTGAATGTCCCCTCTGTCAACTCGGGTAGATACAAAAGATTCCAACACACTCTTAAGAAGACTGTGGAAGGTATTCTGGCCAAACATTTATGCTTTGAACAGCGTCACCAAAACAGATTACCTGGTCAACTATGATATTGTTGTTTCTGGGATCTTGCTGTACAAAATTTGGCTACCATATTTCACTACATGAAAATATTGACTGCAATTTCAACACTAATTGATTGACTGTAGACTACTTTCAGAGAGTTCGTGAAAGCAGCTATCTAAATTGAAGTCTTTCCTTCTTTTTCAGAATACCTACAATTCCAAAGGAAGTCGGGTGAGATTTTAGGTCAAGATGCTCTTGGTGAATGGGGATCAATACATGTCCTTGAATCAAACTGAGCCTCATTCTTATGTATAGAATTAGACATCTGTCTGAGCACACTCAAGAGATCACCAGCGGTTCACGACTGCTTCTCTGTGAGGGGCTCCCAGAGAGTGCGAGCACCATCCCCAGCACCACTCGTACTTTGTCCTGTTTCACATTATTCTCAGCCCCCCGCTGTAACAATATGTATATTGTATGGGAGATAAAGGGATAACAACTTGAAGTAAGTACTTCTTACCACCAGATGGTGATCAAGAGCAGTCACATATATATCACGTGACGATCCTTGATTCTAGGAGAAGGTGTTTAAGTGTGAGATAGAGTAGTTGTGTATTTGAGAGTTCTGCAGTTAGAGTTAGTGTAGTATATTTTAGCAACCTTATACTTTAGGAATACGTTTGAATCTTATGTAAGTAGTGTTAACAAATCAGCTTTGTTCATTTACTTAACTTGATGTTCTTTGTTCAACACTACGCATTCAAGATATCCAGACAAAGAAAACAGAGAACATCACATTCCCATGCATCACACTGACTTTGCTATTAACCTCTGTCACTGAACCTCTGAGATGGTTAAAGGGGGTGGGTGGCCTGCGAGGGAGAGACAGGGTGGATTAGGAGAGGCAACGAGAAGTTTTGAGAAGAAGATGGGGAGACCTTTCGGGAGGGGGTGACATTGGCTTTGAGAAGGGACCTATGAGCAGCACGGTAGCATTATGGATAGCACAATTGCTTCACAGCTCCAGGGTCCCAGGTTCGATTCCGGCTTGGGTCACTGTCTGTGCGGAGTCTGCACATCCTCCCCGTGTGTGCGTGGGTTTCCTCCGGGTGCTCCGGTTTCCTCCCACAGTCCAAAGATGTGCAGGTTAGGTGGATTGGCCATGATAAATTGCCCATAGTGTCCAAAATTGCCCTTAGTGTTGGGTGGGGTTACTGGGTTATGGGGATAGGGTGGAGGTGTTGACCTTGGGTAGGGTGCTTTTTCCAAGAGCTGGTGCAGACTCGATGGGCCGAATGGCCTCCTTCTGCACTGTAAATTCTATGATTCTATGAGAGGGTCTGGGCAGAGGACAAGGTGAGTGACTGGGAGGAAGGGAGAGAATCTCTGAGCATGGTCTGTGGAGGGTCTGGGAAAGAGAGTAGGACAGGGTTTGGTGGGAGAGTGGGACAGGATCTAGGGAGGAGAGTGGGACAGGGTCCAGATGGAGAGTGGGGCAGCGTCTAGGGAGGGAGAGTGGGACAGGGTCTGGAGGGAGAGGGGGACTGAGTCTGGAGGGAGAGTGGGACAGGGCCTGGAGGGAGAGCGGGACAGGGTCTGGGAAAGAGAGGGGGACTGAGTCTGGAGGGAGAGTGGGACAGGGCCTGGAGGGAGAGCGGGACAGGGTCCGGAGGGAGAGTGGGACACTGTCCAGAGGGAGAGTGGGAGAGGGACTGGAAAACAGAGTGGGACAGGGTCTGGAGGGAGAGTGGGATAGGGATTGGGAAAGAGAGTGGGACAGGGTCTAGGGAGGGAGAATGGGAGAGGGACTGGAGGAAGTGTGGGAGAGGGACTAGGAAAGAGAGCGGGACGGGGTCTGGAGGGGAGTGGGACAGCATCTGGGGAGGGAGAGTGTGTAAGTGACTGGAGGGAGAGTGGGACAGTGTCTGGGAAAGAGAGTGGGACAAGGTCTGGAGGGAGAGTGGGACAGGGCCTAGGGAGGGAGAGTGGGACAGGGCCTGGAGGGAGAGTGGGATAGGGTCTGGAGTGAGAGTGGGACAGGGTCTGGAGGGAGTGTGGGACAGGGTCTGGAGGGAGAGTGGGACAGGGTCTGGGGAGGGAGAGTGGGACAGGGCCTGGGGGGAGAGTGGGACAGGGTCTGGGTAGGGAGTGTGGGACAGAGTCCGGAGGGAGAGTGGGGCAGGGACTGGGAAAGAGAGTGGGACAGGGTCTAGGGAGGGAGAATGGGAGAGGGACTGGAGGAAGTGTGGGAGAGGGACTTGGAAAGTGAGTGAAACAGGGTCTATTGAGGGAGAGTGGGACAGGGTCTAGGGAGGGAGAATGGGAGAGGGACTGGGAAAGAGAGTGGGACAGGGTCTGGAGGGAGAGTGGGAGAGGGTCTGGAGGGAGAGTGGGACAGGGTCTGGAGGGAGAGTGGGACAGGGTCTGGAGGGAGAATGGGAGAGGGACTGGAGGGAGAGTGGGACAGGGTCTGGAGGGAGAGTGGGACAGGGTCTGGAGGGAGAGTGGGACAGGGTCTGGAGGGAGAGTGGGAGAGGGACTGGAGGGAGAGTGGGACAGGGTCTGGAGGGAGAGTGGGAGAGGGACTGGAGGGAGAGTGGGACAGGGTCTGGAGGGAGAGTGGGACAGGGTCTGGAGGGAGAGTGGGACAGGGTCTGGAGGGAGAGTGGGACAGGGTCTGGAGGGAGAGTGGGACAGGGTCTGGAGGGAGAGTGGGATAGGGACTGGAGGGAGAGTGGGAGAGGGACTGGAGGGAGAGTGGGAGAGGGACTGGGGAAGAGAGTGGGACAGGGTCTAGGGAGGGAGAGTGGGAGAGGGACTGGGAAAGTGGGAGAGGGACTGGGAACGTGAGGGGGACTGGGTTTGGAGGGAGAGTGGGACAGGGTCTGGAGGGAGAGTGGGACAGGGTCTGGAGGGAGAGTGGGACAGGGTCTGGAGGGAGAGTGGGAGAGGGACTGGAGGGAGAGTGGGAGAGGGACTGGGGAAGAGATTGGGACAGGGTCTGGAGGGAGAGTGGGACAGGGTCTGGGGAGGGAGAGTGGGACAGGGTCTGGGGAGGGAGAGTGGGACAGGGTCTGGGTAGGGAGTGTGGGACAGAGTCCGTAGGGAGAGTGGGGCAGGGACTGGGAAAGAGAGTGGGACAGGGTCTAGGGAGGGAGAATGGGAGAGGGACTGGAGGGAGAGTGGGACAGGGTCTGGAGGGAGAGTGGGAGAGGGACTGGAGGGAGAGTGGGACAGGGTCTGGAGGGAGAGTGGGACAGGGCCTGGGGGGAGAGTGGGACAGGGTCTGGAGGGAGAGTGGGACAGGGCCTGGGGAGGGAGAGTGGGACAGGGTCTGGAGGGAGAGTGGGACAGGGTCTGGAGGGAGAGTGGGAGAGGGACTGGAGGGAGAGTGGGACAGGGTCTGGAGGGAGAGTGGGAGAGGGACTGGGGAAGAGATTGGGACAGGGTCTGGGGAGGGAGAGTGGGAGAGGGACTGGAGGGAGAGTGGGACAGGGTCTGGAGGGAGAGTGGGAGAGGGACTGGAGGGAGAGTGGGACAGGGTCTGGAGGGAGAGTGGGAGAGGGACTGGGGAAGAGATTGGGACAGGGTCTGGGGAGGGAGAGTGGGAGAGGGACTGGAGGGAGAGTGGGACAGGGTCTGGAGGGAGAGTGGGAGAGGGACTGGAGGGAGAGTGGGACAGGGTCTGGAGGGAGAGTGGGAGAGGGACTGGGGAAGAGATTGGGACAGGGTCTGGGGAGGGAGAGTGGGAGAGGGACTGGAGGGAGAGTGGGACAGGGTCTGGAGGGAGAGTGGGAGAGGGACTGGAGGGAGAGTGGGACAGGGTCTGGAGGGAGAGTGGGAGAGGGACTGGGGAAGAGATTGGGACAGGGTCTGGGGAGGGAGAGTGGGAGAGGGACTGGAGGGAGAGTGGGACAGGGTCTGGAGGGAGAGTGGGAGAGGGACTGGAGGGAGAGTGGGACAGGGTCTGGAGGGAGAGTGGGAGAGGGACTGGAGGGAGAGTGGGACAGGGTCTGGAGGGAGAGTGGGACAGGGTCTGGAGGGAGAGTGGGAGAGGGACTGGAGGGAGAGTGGGAGAGGGACTGGGGAAGAGATTGGGACAGGGTCTGGAGGGAGAGTGGGACAGGGTCTGGGGAGGGAGAGTGGGACAGGGTCTGGGGAGGGAGAGTGGGACAGGGTCTGGGTAGGGAGTGTGGGACAGAGTCCGGAGGGAGAGTGGGGCAGGGACTGGGAAAGAGAGTGGGACAGGGTCTAGGGAGGGAGAATGGGAGAGGGACTGGAGGGAGAGTGGGACAGGGTCTGGAGGGAGAGTGGGACAGGGTCTGGAGGGAGAGTGGGAGAGGGACTGGAGGGAGAGTGGGACAGGGTCTGGAGGGAGAGTGGGAGAGGGACTGGGGAAGAGATTGGGACAGGGTCTGGGGAGGGAGAGTGGGACAGGGCCTGGGGGGAGAGTGGGACAGGGTCTGGAGGGAGAGTGGGACAGGGTCTGGGGAGGGAGAGTGGGACAGGGCCTGGGGGGAGAGTGGGACAGGGTCTAGGGAGGGAGAATGGGAGAGGGACTGGAGGAAGTGTGGGAGAGGGACTTGGAAAGAGAGTGAAACAGGGTCTATTGAGGGAGAGTGGGACAGGGTCTAGAGAGGGAGAATGGGAGAGGGACTGGGAAAGAGAGTGGGACAGGGTCTGGAGGGAGAGTGGGACAGGGTCTGGAGGGAGAGTGGGAGAGGGACTGGAGGGAGAGTCGGACAAGGTCTGGGAAAGAGATTCGGACAGGGTCTGGTGAGAGAGGGGCAGAGGGACTGGGAAAGAGTGGGACGGGGTCTAGGGAGGGAGAATGGGGGAGTGACTGGGAAAGAGAGTGGGACAGGCACTGGGAAAGAGAGTGGGACAGGGTCTAGGGAGGGAGAGTGGTACAGGGTCTACGGAGGGAGAGTGGCACAGGGACTGGAGGGAGAGTGGGACAGGGTCTGGGAAAGAGAGTGAGACTGGGCCTGGGAAGGAGAGTGGGACAGGGTCTAGGGAGGGAGAGTGGGAGAGGGACTGGGAAAGTGGGAGAGGGACTGGGAACGTGAGGGGGACTGGGTTTGGAGGGAGAGTGGGACAGGGTCTGGAGGGAGAGTGGGACAGGGTCTGGAGGGAGAGTGGGACAGGGTCTGGAGGGAGAGTGGGAGAGGGTCTGGAGGGAGAGTGGGGGAGGGTCTGGGAAAGAGATTCGGACAGGGTCTGGTGAGAGAGGGGCAGAGGGACTGGGAAAGAGTGGGACGGGGTCTAGGGAGGGAGAGTGGGACAAGGTCTAGGTAGGGAGAATGGGGGAGGGACTGGGAAAGAGAGTGGGACAGGCACTGGGAAAGAGAGCGGGACAGGGTCTAGGGAGGGAGAGTGGTACAGGGTCTAGGTAGGGAGAATGGGAAAGGGACTGGGAAAGAGAGTGGGACAGGCACTGGGAAAGAGGTGGGGCAGGGTCTAGGGAGGGAGAGTGGTACAGGGTCTAGGGAGGGAGAGTGGCACAGGGACTGGAGGGAGAGTGGGACAGGGTCTGGGAAAGAGAGTGAGACTGGGCCTGGGAAGGAGAGTGGGACAGGGTCTAGGGAGGGAGAATGGGAGAAGGACTGGGAAAGAGAGTGGGACAGGGTCTAGGGAGAGAGAGTGGGAGAGGGACTGGGAAAGTGGGAGAGGGACTGGGAACGTGAGGGGGACTGGGTTTGGAGGGAGAGTGGGACAGGGCCTGGAGGGAGAGTGGGACAGGGTCCGGAGGGAGAATGGGACTGTGTCTGGGAAAGAGAGTGGGACAGGGTCGGGGGAGGGAGAGTGGGACAGGGTCGGGGGAGGGAGAGTGGGACAGGGTCCGGAGGGAGAGTGGGATAGGGTCCGGAGGGAGAGTGGGATAGGGTCCGGAGGGAGAGTGTCCCTCAAGAGTTCTGAAATCTCTTCCCTTTAAATAATTTGCTGCTTTTCTATTCTTCCTGCTGAAGTGAACAAGTTCACATTTCCCCACATTATACTCCATTTGCCAATGTTTTTGTCACTCCAACCTATCTATTTCTCTTTGCAGATTCTCCAACTCCTCGCAACAATTTACTTTCCGAGGTTGGAAATCTTCTCACCCCTGCCCCCACTCCATGGCTGATTGGGGAGAGGATGACTCGGAGTGGAAAACTGCACAGCCTCTTTGTAGATCCCAGAGTGACAATCCTGCTTCTCTTGCCCCACAAAGCTTTTGCCAGGATGAGGCTATTTCTAACCTGTCGGCCATGGAACTGAGCAGGGTGAGCATTGCAAAGGCTCCAACTGGATCCTATCAAAAAGGTAAGTGATTTGGACACCTGCTGGGAGGACCCCCTGGATGTGGCATTATGGGTGTTTCTGGGTGACATGGATACCAATGCCATTTGAGACAGTAACAGCAGCTGAAGTTAGGGGAAAATCGACTCCTCACTGTTAGAAAATGGGTAAAAGTGGGCAAATGCTTCACCAGAGGCACTGGGCTATGCAATTGCAATTCAGTCTGGTGGGTCAGGATATTAAGGCCCATCAGTTATACACAACACTAGAAGACATTTCTCTGTCTCCACAATCCAAACAATCAAATATACACAATACCGTTCCTGGAAGTCCAGGGGCACCTGGCATCCCATCATTCCCTGGAATTCCCTGAAAAACAGAGGCAGTAGTTGGATTAGAATCTTATGTGTCAAGACTGAGCTTTTTATCACAACTGGAAGGACATGGCATGAATTGTACATTTGGAATTTTACTTTGATGAAGGTCACAAATGAATGTTGGAACTGACAACAAGTGATTCCTGATTCTTCAGTAATCACCTGACCTTTTATGGTACTTGAAGATCTGGCTGCCTGTTTTTAACAGCAATCATTTGAAAAGAGGAAAAACAATTGAAAAGGCCACTGGCTGGGGGCCACATGAGGGGAAAAAAAATTAAGTTGTGGGCCTCCTGGTTTTTTGAAGTAAATTGTGTTGGGAAGGAAAGCTTCCTGAACAGGTTTTGTCACTCTATACCTTGCCTAAAATTGTGTGTGGTTGTCAACCCCTAGCCAGAGAACCTCTTTACCTGAGTGTAACTGGTCTGCATTTGGGTCTGCAAAGCTGAGCACAGTTGGTGAGAACTCTCAGACGTTCACCAGGATTTCACACGAGGAACTCCAGGCCGACACCACTGAGATTCGATGAACTTTACCCTTCATTTTGTTATGTCTTCCACTGAGGCCTATCTGTTTGTCCTTTGCTTGATTCTGTGTGTGTGTGCCTGGGGGAATCTTTTGGGGAGGAGATACTTATGCTTCCCAGTTACAACTGTGGGCGAGACCCTCCGGCTCTTCAGGCTGGCGGGGCCTTCTGGGCCAGCCGACGGTGAACCCAGCCTCAGGGATCCCGGCAGCATGGGGTGGAATCAATGGGAAATCCCATTGACATCCTGTTGGCCAATGACTGGCCTCCACCCATTGCCGAGAAACACACCGCGGGGAGGGCAGAGATTCCCGCCATGCCTATTAATCTATATTTGCAACTTGTTAAAAGAAATTTTGTTCAAAATAAGCAATCGTTCCGAGTAAATGGGAAGAAACCTGGGGCGGGATTCTCCGACCCCCATGCCGGGTTGGAGAATCGCCGGGGGCTGGCGTGAATCCCGCCCCCGCCGTGTCCCAAAGTCTCCGCCACCAGAGATTCGCCGGGGGCGGGAATCGCACCGCGCGGCGGGGGCGGGAATCGCACCGCTCCGGTCGGCGGGCCCACCCCCGCCGATTCTCCGGCCCGTGATGGGCCGAAGTCCCGCTGCTGGAATGCCTGTCCTGCCAGCGTGGATTAAACCACCTTTTGAACGGCGGGACAAGGCGGCACGGCAGGCTCAGGGGTCCTGAGGGGGGGCGTCTGGCGATCTGGCCCCGGGGGGTGCCCCCATGGTGGCCTGGTCCGCGATCGAGGCACACCGATCCACGGGCGGACCTGTGCCGTGGGGGCATTCTTTTTCTTACGCCTTCGCCATGGTCTTCACTATGGAAGAGACCCCCTCCCCTGCGCATGCGCAGGGATGACGCCAGCAGCCGCTGACGCTCCCGCGCATGGGCCGACCCGCGTCACCCGGCATAGACCTTTTGGCCGCGGCTGGCATGACGCCAATGGCCTTTCCCGCCAGCCGGTGGAGCGCAAACCACTCCAGCGCGGGCCTAGCCCCTCAAGGTGAGGGCTTGGCCCCTTGGGGCGGCCCAACGCCGGACTGGTTCCCGCCATTCCATTACGCCGGAACCCACCGACCCGCCGGTTGGGGGAGAATCCCGCCCCTGGTTGAAGTATCTTCTATTTTGGGGACCAGGGCAGAAGGCAAACAAAGTTGATGAGTAAACTGAACTTGTACGTTATTGGTACAACTCGTGGAGCAGTGGGGCTGGATAAGCTGCACCCTTGTCCCATCCAGCTCGGAACAAGGATTAAAAGCAAGATTCACCCCACCACGGTGGGATGTCAGGCTGAAAGAAGCAGCAGCTCATGGTCAATAAACAAGATGCAGTGGATGACTTCAGAGAGTGTTAGAGGAATGTGAAATAATTTTAAAGCAGATTCAGTGATATTTAAAGGGGGGGTGGGGTAAATAAGAGTGTCACACTGAGGGGTGTGGGGTATAACAGAGTGTTACAGTGAGGGGTGTGGGGTATATCAGAGTGTTACAGTGAGGGGTGTGGGGTATATCAGAGTGTCACACTGAGGCGTGTGGGGTATAACAGAGTGTTACAGTGAGGGGTGTGGGGTATAAGAGAGTGTTACAGTGAGGAGTGTGGAGTATATCAGAGTGTCACAGTGAGGGGTATGGGGTATATCAGAGTGTTACAGTGAGGGGTGTGGGGTATATCAGAGTGTCACAGTGAGGGGTGTGGGGTATATCAGAGTGTTACAGTGAGGGGTGTGGGGTATATCAGAGTGTTACAGTGAGGAGTGTGGGGTATATCAGAGTGTCACACTGAGGGGTGTGGGGTATAACAGAGTGTCACAGTGAGGGGTATGGGGTATATTAGAGGGTCACAGTGAGGGGTGTGGGGTATATCAGAGTGTTACAGTGAGGGGTATGGGGTATATCAGAGTGTTACAGTGAGGGGTTTGGGTATATCAGAGTGTCACAGTGAGGGGTGTGGGGTATATCAGAGAGTCACAATGAGGGGTGTGGGGTATATCAGAGTGTTACAGTGAGGGGTGTGGGGTATATCAGAGAGTCACAATGAGGGGTGTGGGGTATATCAGAGTGTTACAGTGAGGGGATTGGGTATATCAGAGTGTTACAGTGAGGGGATTGGGTATATCAGAGTGTTACAGTGAGGGGTATGGGGTATATCAGAGTGTTACAGTGAGGGGTGTGGGGTATATCAGAGTGTCACAGTGAGGGGTGTGGGGTATATCAGAGTGTTACAGTGAGGGGTGTGGGGTATATCAGAGTGTTACAGTGAGGAGTGTGGGGTATATCAGAGTGTCACACTGAGGGGTGTGGGGTATAACAGAGTGTCACAGTGAGGGGTATGGGGTATATTAGAGGGTCACAGTGAGGGGTGTGGGGTATATCAGAGTGTTACAGTGAGGGGTATGGGGTATATCAGAGTGTTACAGTGAGGGGTTTGGGTATATCAGAGTGTCACAGTGAGGGGTGTGGGGTATATCAGAGAGTCACAATGAGGGGTGTGGGGTATATCAGAGTGTTACAGAGAGGGGTGTGGGGTATATCAGAGAGTCACAATGAGGGGTGTGGGGTATATCAGAGTGTTACAGTGAGGGGTGTGGGATATATCAGAGTGTCACAGTGAGGGGTGTGGGGTATATCAGAGTGTTACAGTGAGGGGTGTGGGATATATCAGAGTGTCACAGTGAGGGGTTTGGGTATATCAGAGTGTCACAGTGAGGGGTGTGGGGTATATCAGAGAGTCACAATGAGGGGTGTGGGGTATATCAGAGTGTTACAGTGAGGGGATTGGGTATATCAGAGTGTTACAGTGAGGGGATTGGGTATATCAGAGTGTTACAGTGAGCGGTGTGGGGTATATCAGAGTGTTACAGTGAGGGGTGTGGGATATATCAGAGTGTCACAGTGAGGGGTGTGGGGTATATCAGAGTGTCACAGTGAGGGGTTTGGGTATATCAGAGTGTCACAGTGAGGGGTGTGGTGTATATCAGAGTGTTACAGTGAGGGTTGTTGGGTATATCAGAGAGTCACAGTGATGGGTGTGGGGTATATCAGAGTGTTACAGTGAGGGGTCTGGGGTATTTCAGAGTGTTACAGTGAGGGTTGTTGGGTATATCAGAGAGTCACAGTGATGGGTGTGGGGTATATCAGAGTGTTACAGTGAGGGGTGTGGGGTATATCAGAGTGTTACAGTGAGGGGTGTGGGGTATATCAGAGTGTTACAGTGAGGGGTGTGGAGTATATCAGAGTGTTACAGTGAGGGGTATATCAGTGTGTTACAGTGAGGGGTGTGGGGTATATCAGAGTGTTACCATGAGGGGTGTGGGTATATCAGAGTGTTACAGTGAGGGGTATTGGGTATATCAGAGAGTTACAGTGAGGGGTTTGGGTATATCAGAGTGTCACAGTGAGGGGTATGGGGTATATCAGAGTGCTACAGTGAGGGGTTTGGGTATATCAGAGTGTCACAGTGAGGGGTGTGGGGTATATCAGAGAGTCACAATGAGGGGTGTGGGGTATATCAGAGTGTTACAGTGAGGGGTGTGGGGTGTATCAGAGTGTTACAGTGAGGGGTGTGGGGTATATCAGAGAGTCACAGTGAGGGGTTTGGGTATATCAGAGTGTTACAGTGAGGGGTGTCGGGTATATCAGAGTGTTACAGTGAGGTGTGTGGGGTATATCAGAGAGTCACAGTGAGGGGTGTGGGGTATATCAGAGTGTTACAGTGAGGGGTGTGGGGTATATCAGAGTGTTACAGTGATGGGTGTGGGGTATATCAGAGTGTTACAGTGAGGGGTGTGGGGTATATCAGGGTTTTACAGTGATGGGTGTGGGGTATATCAGAGTGTTACAGTGAGGGGTGTCAGGTATATCAGAGTGTTACAGTGAGGGGTGTGGGGTATATCAGAGAGTCACAGTGAGGAGTGTGGGGTATATCAGAGTGTCACAGTGAGATGTGTGGGGTATATCAGAGTGTTACAGTGAGGGGTGTGGGGTATATCAGAGAGTCACAGTGAGGGGTGTGGGGTATATCAGAGAGTTACAGTGAGGGGTGTGGGGTATATCAGAGTGTTACAGTGAGGGGTGTGGGGTATATCAGAGTGTTACAGTGAGGGGTGTGGAGTATATCAGAGTGTTACAGTGAGGGGTATATCAGTGTGTTACAGTGAGGGGTGTGGGGTAGATCAGAGTGTTACCATGAGGGGTGTGGGTATATCAGAGTGTTACAGTGAGGGGTATTGGGTATATCAGAGAGTTACAGTGAGGGGTTTGGGTATATCAGAGTGTCACAGTGAGGGGTATGGGGTATATCAGAGTGCTACAGTGAGGGGTTTGGGTATATCAGAGTGTCACAGTGAGGGGTGTGGGGTATATCAGAGAGTCACAATGAGGGGTGTGGGGTATATCAGAGTGTTACAGTGAGGGGTGTGGGGTGTATCAGAGTGTTACAGTGAGGGGTGTGGGGTATATCAGAGAGTCACAGTGAGGGGTTTGGGTATATCAGAGTGTCACAGTGAGGGGTGTGGGGTATATCAGAGTGTTACAGTGAGGGGTGTCGGGTATATCAGAGTGTTACAGTGAGGTGTGTGGGGTATATCAGAGAGTCACAGTGAGGGGTGTGGGGTATATCAGAGTGTTACAGTGAGGGGTGTGGGGTATATCAGAGTGTTACAGTGATGGGTGTGGGGTATATCAGAGTGTTACAGTGAGGGGTGTGGGGTATATCAGGGTTTTACAGTGATGGGTGTGGGGTATATCAGAGTGTTACAGTGAGGGGTGTCAGGTATATCAGAGTGTTACAGTGAGGGGTGTGGGGTATATCAGAGAGTCACAGTGAGGAGTGTGGGGTATATCAGAGTGTCACAGTGAGATGTGTGGGGTATATCAGAGTGTTACAGTGAGGGGTGTGGGGTATATCAGAGAGTCACAGTGAGGGGTGTGGGGTATATCAGAGAGTCACAGTGAGGGGTGTGGGGTATATCAGAGTGTTACAGTGTGGGGTGTGGGGTATATCAGAGTGTCACAGTGAGGGGTGTGGGATATATCAGAGTGTCACAGTGAGGGGTTTGGGTATATCAGAGTGTCACAGTGAGGGGTGTGGGGTATATCAGAGAATAACAATGAGGGGTGTGGGGTATATCAGAGTGTTACAGTGAGGGGTGTGGGGTATATCAGAGTGTTACAGTGAGGGGTGTGGGGTATATCAGAGTGTTACAGTGAGGGTTGTTGGGTACATCAGAGAGTCACAGTGATGGGTGTGGGGTATATCAGAGTGTTACAGTGAGGGGTATGGGGTATATCAGAGTGTTACAGTGAGGGGTGTGGGGTATATCAGAGTGTTACAGTGAGGGGTGTGGGGTATATCAGAGTGTCACAGTGAGGGGTGTGGGGTATATCAGAGAGTCACAATGAGGGGTGTGGGGTATATCGGAGTGTTACAGTGAGGGGTGTGGGGTATATCAGAGTGTTACAGTGAGGGGTGTGGGGTATATCAGAGTGTTACAGTGAGGGGTGTGGGGTATATCAGAGTGTTACAGTGAGGGATGTGGGGTGTATCAGAGTGTTACGGGGAGGGGTGTGGGGTATATTAGAGTGTTACAGTGAGGGGTGTGGGGTATATCAGTGTCACATTGAGGGGATTGGGTATATCAGAGAGTCACAGTGAGGGGTGTGGGGTATATCAGAGTGTTACAGTGAGGGGTGTGGGGTATATCAGAGTGATACTGTGAGGGGTGTGGGGTACATCAGAGTGTTACAGTGAGGGGTGTGGGGTAGATCAGAGTGTTACAGTGAGGGATGTGGAGTATATCAGAGTGTCACAGTGAGGGGTGTGGGGTATATTAGAGTGTCACAGTGAGGGGTGAGGTATATATCAGAGTGTTACAGTGAGGGGTGTGGGGTATATCAGAGAGTCACAGTGAGGGGTGTGAGGTATATCAGAGTGTTACAGTGAGGGGTGTGGGGTATATCAGAGTGTCACAGTGAGGGGTGTGGGGTATATCAGAGTGTTACAGTGAGGGTTGTTGGGTATATCAGAGAGTCACAGTGATGGGTGTGGGGTATATCAGAGTGTTACAGTGAGGGGTATGGGGTATATCAGAGTGTTACAGTGAGGGGTGTGGGGTATATCAGAGTGTTACAGTGAGGGGTCTGGGTATATCAGAGTGTCACAGTGAGGGGTGTGGGGTATATCAGAAAGTCACAATGAGGGGTGTGGGGTATATCAGAGTGTTACAGTGAGGGGTGTGGGGTATATCAGAGTGTTACAGTGAGGGGTGTGGGGTATATCAGAGTGTTACAGTGAGGGATGTGGGGTGTATCAGAGTGTTACGGGGAGGGGTGTGGGGTATATTAGAGTGTTACAGTGAGGGGTGTGGGGTATATCAGAGAGTCACAGTGAGGGGTGTGGGGTATATCAGTGTCACATTGAGGGGATTGTGTATATCAGAGTGTCACAGTGAGGGGTTTGGGGTATATCAGAGTTACAGTGAGGGATGTGGGGTGTATCAGAGTGTTACGGGGAGGGGTGTGGGGTATATCAGAGTGTTACAGTGAGGGGTGTGGGGTATATCAGAGAGTCACAGTGAGGGGTGTGGGGTATATCAGAGTGTTACAGAGAGGGGTGTGGGGTATATCAGAGTGTTACAGTGAGGGGTGTGGGGTGGATCAGAGTGTTACAGTGAGGGATGTGGAGTATATCAGAGTGTCACAGTGAGGGGTGTGGGGTATATTAGAGTGTCACAGTGAGGGGTGAGGGATATATCAGAGTGTTACAGTGAGGGGTGTGGGGTATATCAGAGAGTCACAGTGAGGGGTGTGAGGTATATCAGAGTGTTACAGTGAGGGGTGTGGGGTATATCAGAGTGTTACAGTGAGGAGTGTGGGGTATATCAGAGTGTTACAGTGAGGGGTGTGGGGTACATCTGAGTGTCACAGTGAGGGGTATGGGGTATATAAGAGTGTTACAGTGAGGGGTGTGGGGTATATCAGTGTGTTACAGTGAGGAGTGTGGGGTATATCAGAGTGTTACAGTGAGGGGTGTGGGGTATATCTGAGTGTTTCAGTGAGGGGTGTGGGGTATATCAGAGTGTCAGACTGAGGGGTGTCGGGTATATCAGAGTGTCACAGCGAGGGGTATGGGGTATATCAGAGTGTTACAGTGAGGGGTGTGGGGTATATCAGAGTGTCACAGTGAGGGGTGTGGGGTATATCAGAGAGTTACAGTGAGGGGTGTGGGGTATATCAGAGTGTTACAGTGAGGGGTGTGGGGTATATCAGAGTGTCACAGTGAGGGGTGTGGGGTATATCAGAGAGTTACAGTGAGGGGTGTGGAGTATATCAGAGTGTTACAGTGAGGGGTGTGGAATATATCAGAGTGTTACAGAGAGGGGTGTGGGGTATATCAGAGTGTTACAGTGAGGGGTGTGGGGTACATAAGAGTGTTACAGTGAGGGGTGTGGGGTGTATCAGAGTGTCACAGTGAGGGGCGTTGGCTATATCCAACCTGTCCACATTGATCTGAACAGTTTTCCTTAGTGCGTCCTTTCTCTAGCTGTCTTACCTGTCGGCCATTTCCTCCGGGTAAGCCTTCTGGCCCGGGTGGGCCTGGCTGCCCAGGTGGGCCAGGTGGTCCAGGTGGTCCCTGGAGAAACATAATTGGGAAACATATTTGCTGATTTGAAAATCAGGATTGGAAACTGAATCGTGAAGATGGACACCTCCTCCTCATGTTTGTTGAAATCTATGAAGTCCAGGTAAATGGTCAATAAAACCTGTTGTCTAGAAAGTCACTCTCACCTGAGGAGGCATATGCCACAACACTCCAGCTGCCTCTGAATCACCATCTTGTCCCTGCAATAAATCAGAAAGCACGGTGGTCCGTCAATGCGAACAATGTTGCAGGTACCAGGCTATAATCTCTGCGGCATCTTGTATCAATATTTGCTCAATGGCTCTTGTCACACCTCTGACCATCAGAAGAAGGAATGCCACCAATGCTGACCCATTCAAAAGTCAAACCTTCACCCAAATTGGATTTTCCAGTTACCATGGGTTGATTTTGTGAACAGTAATTGTGGTGAATGTAAGTGAGAGAACTCATCGTGAAGAATTACTGAGCACAAAGGTCTAAAAGAGCAAAATCTAATCCTGTTCGTCCACATTTACACTCCTCCCTCTCATGGACCTTCCCCACCTATTTAATCTCCTCGCACAGCTCACACATATTTGAGAAAACACATCAAATTCAGAAGCTATGACGTTAAGACTGAGCTGCTGATTTTGAGCTTGAATTTAATGTGACGGGACACAACCTCCATCTGATACTCCTTGACACCAGTGTGAGCACTGAGACTAAAATACAAACAGCACACACGAGAGATTTCCATAGTCACAGAGAACGGGAGAGATTTTATCTTCTGATATTTCATTCCTGCAGCGATGGGATAAATCATCAGGCTTTGAGTCAGGAGGTGAGTTACTTGCTTTAGGATTCCTCGCCTCTGACATAAACGGCACAATCAACAATTTGTACATGGACACATGACTCCAATAATCTCTGTACACCACCATTGATTTTTTTTGTAGGTACTTACAGAGTCTCCGGGGTTTCCCCCTTGTCCTGGTTGGATCGGGTGGGCATTAACACAGATACATGGTTCAGCAGTTGCTCCCTGTGCAGCACAAAGTACAGGTTCAGTGAACAATTGAAACGTTACTCTAACACACAGCAGAGTGACAAGAAACGAGTTTTCGAGTAAATATTACTGGTTTCACTGCACTGTCCCCATCAAACACTCCCAGGACAGGTACAGCACGGGGTTAGATAAAGAGTAAAGCTCCCTCACACTGTCCCCATCAAACACTCCCAGGACAGGTACAGCATGGGGTTAGATACAGAGTAAAGCTCCCTCACACTGTCCCCATCAAACACACCCAGGATAGGTACAGCATGGGGTTAGATACAGAGTAAATCTCCCTCTACACTGTCCCCATCAAACACTCCCAGGACAGGTACAGCATGGGGTTAGATACAGAGTAAATCTCCCTCTACACTGTCCCCATCAAACACTCCCAGGACAGGTACAGCATGGGGTTAGATAAAGAGTAAAGCTCCCTCACACTGTCCCCATCAAACACTCCCAGGACAGGTACAGCATGGGGTTAGATACAGAGTAAAGCTCCCTCACACTGTCCCCATCAAACACTCCCAGGACAGGTCCAGCATGGGGTTAGATACAGAGTAAAGCTCCCTCTACACTGTCCCCATCAAACAATCCCAGGACAGGTCCAGCACGGGGTTAGATACAGAGTAAACCTCCCTCACACTGTCCCCATCAAACACTTCCAGGACAGGTACAGCATGGGATTAGATACAGAGTAAAGCTCCCTCACACTGTCCCCATCAAAAAATCCCAGGACAGGTACAGCATGGGGTTAGATACAGAGTAAAGCTCCCTCACACTGTCCCCATCAAACACTCCAAGGACAGGTACAGCACGGGGTTAGATACAGAGTAAAGCTCCCTCACACTGTCCCCATCAAACACTCCCAGGACAGGTACAGCATGGGGTTAGATACAGAGTAAAGCTCCCTCACACTGTCCCCATCAAACAATCCCAGGACAGGTACAGCATGGGGTTAGATACAGAGTAAAGCTCCCTCTACACTGTCCCCATCAAACACACCCAGGACAGATACAGCATGGGGTTAGATACAGAGTAAAGCTCCGTCTAAACTGCCCCATCAAACACTCCCAGGACAGGTCCAGCATGGGGTTAGATACAGAGTAAAGCTCCCTCACACTGTCCCCATCAAACACTCCCAGGACAGGTACAGCACGGGGTTAGATACAGAGTAAAGCTCCCTCACACTGTCCCCATCAAACACTCCCAGGACATGTACAGCACGGGGTTAGATACAGAGTAAAGCTCCCTCACACTGTCCCCATCAAACACTCCCAGGACAGGTACAGCATGGGGTTAGATACAGAGTAAAGCTCCCTCACACTGTCCCCATCAAACAATCCCAGGACAGGTACAGCATGTGGTTAGATACAGAGTAAAGCTCCGTCTAAACTGTCCCATCACACACTCCCAGGACAGGTCCAGCATGTGGTTAGATACAGAGTAAAGCTCCATCACACTGTCCCCATCAAACACTCCCAGGACAGGTACAGCACGGGGCTAGATACAGAGTAAAGCTCCCTCTACACTGTCACCATCAAACACTCCCAGGACAGGTCCAGCATGGGGTTAGATACAGAGTAAAGCTCCCTCACACTGTCCCCATCAAACACTCCCAGGACAGGTACAGCACGGGGCTAGATACAGAGTAAAGCTCCCTCACACTGTCCCCATCAAACACTCCCAGGACAGGTACAGCACGGGGCTAGATACAGAGTAAAGCTCCATCTACACTGTCCCCATCAAACACTCCCAGGACAGGTACGGCACGGGGCTAGATACAGAGTAAAGCTCCATCTACACTGTCCCCATCAAACTCTCCCAGGACAGGTACAGCACGGGGCTAGATACAGAGTAAAGCTCCATCTTCACTGTCCCCATCAAACACTCCCAGGACAGGTACAGCACGGGGCTAGATACAGAGTAAAGTTCCCTCAACCCTATCCCGTTAAACATCCCTATTTTATCACAGTTTTAATTCTCACCATCTCTGAACACTTGGCGCAATGCAATTCAAGCAATTTGATACTGAAGAAAGTAGGACATCATTCCCTTTACTCATACGGTGAAATAGCAAGGAAGCCTTTCAATGATGCAGCCCATTTGTCAAGACATTGACTGAAATTTTTTGCCCCCCCACGATGGAGACAGTGTTGGAGGTAGTTGGGGAACTCCATTGGGAGGCAACCCCGCTGATGTCTCACCTCCAAATTCCCAGGCCTCACAGAGGTGAACAGGCAACAAAGCCAATTCACACCCCAGTTAATGACCATTTTACCCCAGCGCTACTACTTTCCTGGGATCTCCTGATGCACAGCGAGCCCGGCCTTGCTGTGGAGGTGGGAGATCAGTGGGCCCTGACTTTTGACAGTATCAGTGAGTGGGCGCTGGTCACCAGGAGCAGCTGCAGGAACTCATCTGGACAGGTCAACTTTCCACCCTGGGGCACCTCACAGTTCTTTATCATCCTTCTCAGCGTCGCACAATGAGGCCTTCACGATACCGCAATTTTCAGGCACTCACCCAGTCCCTCTTACTCAGCAACGTTCACCCTTCCCAGTGGGATTACTGTGTGGACGTTGTTTTTGGATCCTCTCATTGTACCGCTTGTTGCTCGGGTCCACCCTCCGTCCTCCTTTAATCAGCCAATGAGGTCAGTTAGGAGACCCCCCGCACTCCTCTCCTGTGCAGCTCCTCCGGTGGAGGAGCTGAGGTCATGCACAGGCTCAGGACCTTCATATGGTCCCGATGTTCGGGACCCAATGCCTGTAGGAGATTGCAGTAAATTGAAATGTGTGCAACATGACAGTGGGGTTTCACACAGCTTTCAGCTGTGTGCTTTGAGTGGACTGACAACGGAACTGAGGGCAGATATAAGGGGCTGAATGGATTCTTTGCAGTATCAATCGTTGATAGAGGCAGGACAATCCAATCAATGCAGATACAAAGCCTGCCCAACCTATGAGTGTCACCGTGTCAAGGAAGACCTTCTACTTGACTGAATGCCCACAATTAAACTCCAGCAGCAGAGTGCTGGATCGGAACTGCTAACTCACTGGTTTGAGATTTTATAATAAATGCATGAACTCACTCACACAGGCTTACCTTTTCACCTTTAATTCCTGGCACACCCTGAGAAAAAACAAACAAGAAAGAAGTTTGTTCTGTCAGTGGAAAGCGTTCAAAAACCTAGACCTTTACCGTGGTGACTGGATGTTTAATGTGTGTATGGAACGTTCAATTGTCCAGTCTCAACCTCTTCATATTAAACAGGCAAACACCTCAATGAAACTGATGGACAGAGGAACTGCAGAGCAGCTCTGAGTTTACTCCGCCATTCAATCTTCAGCAGTTCCCTGAACCCGCTCGGCTATTCAATCTTCAGCACAGCTCCCTTAACCCTCTCGGCTATTCAATCTTCAGCGCAGCTCCCTGAATCCACTCCGCTATTCAATCTTCAGCACAGCTCCCTGAACCCGCTCGGCTATTCAATCTTCAGCGCAGCTCCCTGAATCCACTCAGCTATTCAATCTTCAGCACAGCTCCCTGAACGCGCTCCGCTATTCAATCTTCAGCACAGCTCCCTGAAAACGCTCGGCTATTCAATCTTCAGCACAGCTCCCTGAACCCACTCGGCTATTCAATCTTCAGCACAGCTCCCTGAACCCGCTCCGCTATTGAAACTTCAGCACAGCTCGCTGAACCCGCTCAGCTATTCAATCTTCAGCACAGCTCCCTGAACCCGCTTAGCTATTGAATCTTCAGCACAGCTCCCTGAACCCGCTCGGCTATTCAATCTTCAGCGCAGCTCCCTGAAAACGCTCGGCGATTCAATCTTCAGCACAGCTCCCTGAACCCGCTCAGCTATTGAATCTTCAGCACAGCTCCCTGAACCCGCTCAGCTATTCAATCTTCAGCACAGCTCCCTGAAAACGCTCGGCTATTCAATCTTCAGCGCAGCTCCCTGAATCCACTCCGCTATTCAATCTTCAGCACAGCTCCCTAAACCCGCTCCGCTATTCAATCTTCGACACAGCTCCCTGAACCCGCTCCGCTATACAATCTTCAGCACAGCTCCCTGAAACCGCTCCGTTATTCAATCTTCAGCACAGCTCCCTGAACCCGCTCCGCTATTCAATCTTCAGCACAGCTCCCTGAACCCGCTCAGCTATTCAATCTTCAGCACAGCTCCCTGAACCCGCTCCGCTATTCAAACTTCAGCACAGCTCCCTGAACCCACTCGGTTATACAATCTTCAGCACAGCTCCCTGAACGCGCTCGGCTATTCAATCTTCAGCACAGCTCCCTGAACCCGCTCAGCTATTCAATCTTCAGCACAGCTCCCTGAACCCGCTCGGCTATTCAATCTTCAGCACAGCTCCCTGAACGCGCTCGGCTATTCAATCTTCAGCACAGCTCCCTGAACCCGCTCGGCTATTCAATCTTCAGCACAGCTCCCTGAACCCGCTCAGCTATTCAATCTTCAGCACAGCTTCCTGAACC
The DNA here is from genome assembly GCF_047496885.1 of Scyliorhinus torazame. NCBI lineage: Eukaryota > Metazoa > Chordata > Chondrichthyes > Carcharhiniformes > Scyliorhinidae > Scyliorhinus > Scyliorhinus torazame. The sequence continues at coordinate 210,756,587 of NC_092707.1, forward strand.
CGCTCGGCTATTCAATCTTCAGCACAGCTCCCTGAACCCGCTCCGCTATTCAATCTTCAGCACAGCTCCCTGAAGCCGCTTCGCTATTCAATCTTCAGCACAGCTTCCGGAACCCGCTCCGCTATTCAATCTTCAGCACAGCTCCCTGAACCCACTCAGCTATTCAATCTTCTGCACAGCTCCCTGAACGCACTCCGCTATTCAATCTTCAACACAGCTCCCTGAACCCGCTCGGGTATTCAATCTTCAGCACAGCTCCCTGAATCCACTCGGCTATTCAATCTTCAGCACAGCTCCCTGAATCCACTCGGCGATTCAATCTTCAGCACAGCTCCCTGAACCCACTCGGCTATTCAATCTTCAGCACAGCTCCCTGAACCCGCTCAGCTATTCAATCTTCAGCACAGCTCCCTGAATCCACTCGGCTATTCAATCTTCAGCACAGCTCCCTGAACCCACTCCGCTATTCAATCTTCAGCACAGCTCCCTGAACCCGCTCAGCTATTCAATCTTCAGCACAGCTCCCTGAACCCACTCGGCAATTCAATCTTCAGCATAGCTCCCTGAACCCACTCGGCTATTCAATCTTCTGCACAGCTCCCTGAACCCTCTCGGCTATTCAATCTTCGGCACAGCTCCCTGAACCTGCTCAGCTATTCAATCTTCTGCACAGCTCCCTGAACCCGCTCAGCTATTCAATCTTAGACACAGCTCCCTGAACCCACTCGGCTATTCAATCTTCAGCACAGCTCCCTGAACCCGCTCGGCTATTCAATCTTCAGCACAGCTCCCTGAATCCACTCGGCTATTCAATCTTCAGCACAGCTCCCTGAATCCACTCGGCTATTCAATCTTCAGCACAGCTCCCTGAACCCACTCAGCTATTCAATCTTCAGCACAGCTCCCTGAACCCGCTCGGCTATTCAATCTTCATCACAGCTCCCTGAACGCACTCAGCTATTCAATCTTCAGCACAGCTCCCTGAACCCGCTCATCTATTCAATCTTCAGCACAGCTCCCTGAACCCGCTCGGCTATTCAATCTTCAGCACAGCTCCCTGAACCCGCTCGGCTATTCAATCTTCAGCATAGCTCCCTGAACGCACTCAGCTATTCAATCGTCAGCACAGCTCCATGAACCCGCTCGGCTATTCAATCTTCAGCACAGCTCCCTGAACCCGCTCGGCTATTCAATCTTCAGCACAGCTCCCTGAACCCGCTCGGCTATTCAATCTTCAGCACAGCTCCCTGAACCCGCTCGGCTATTCAATCTTCAGCACAGCTCCCTGAACCCACTCGGCTATTCAATCTTCAGCACAGCTCCCTGAACCCGCTCCGCTATTCAATCTTCAGCACAGCTCCCTGAACCCGCTCGGCTATTCAATCTTCAGCACAGCTCCCTGAACCCACTCCGCTATTCAATCTTCAGCACGGCTCCCTGAACCCGCTCGGCTATTTAATCTTCAGCACAGCTCCCTGAACCCGCTCGGCTATTCAATCTTCAGCACAGCTCCCTGAAACCACTCGGCTATTCAATCTTCAGCATAGCTCCCTGAACCCGCTCGGCTATTCAATCTTCAGCACAGATCCTCGATCCCGCTCGGCTATTCAATCTTCAGCACAGCTCCTCGATCCCGCTCGGCTATTCAATCTTCAGCACAGCTCGCTGAACCCACTCAGCTATTCAATCTTCAGCACAGCTCCCTGAACCCACTCGGGTATTCAATCTTCAGCACAGCTCCCTGAAATCGCTCGGCTATTCAATCTTCAGCACAGCTCCCTGAACGCACTCAGCTATTCAATCTTCAGCACAGCTCCCTGAACCCGCTCGGCTATTCAATCTTCAGCACAGCTCCCTGAACCCGCTCGGCTACTCAATCTTCAGCACAGCTCCCTGAACCCACTCGGCTATTCAATCTTCAGCACAGCTCCCTGAACCCGCTCCGCTATTCAATCTTCAGCACAGCTCCCTGAACCCGCTCTGCTATTCAATCTTCAGCACAGCTCCCTGAACCCGCTCCGCTATTCAATCTTCAGCACAGCTCCCTGAACCCGCTCGGCTATTCAATCTTCAGCACAGCTCCCTGAACCTGCTCGGCTATTCAATCTTCAGCACAGCTCCCTGAACCCGCTGTGCTATTCAATCTTCAGCACAGCTCCCTGAACCCGCTCCACTATTCAATCTTCAGCACAGCTCCTTGAACCCACTCGGCTATTCAATCTTCAGCACAGCTCCCTGAACCCGCTCCGCTATTCAATCTTCAGCACAGCTCCCTGAACCCGCTCAGCTATTCAATCTTCAGCACAGCTCCCTGAACCCTGCTCGGCTATTCAATCTTCAGCACAGCTCCCTGAACCCGCTCGGTTATTCAATCTTCAGCACAGCTCCCTGAACCCGCTCGGCTATTCAATCTTCAGCACAGCTCCCTGAACCCGCTCGGCTACTCAATCTTCAGCACAGCTCCCTGAACCCACTCGGCTATTCAATCTTCAGCACAGCTCCCTGAACCCGCTCCGCTATTCAATCTTCAGCACAGCTCCCTGAACCCGCTCTGCTATTCAATCTTCAGCACAGCTCCCTGAACCCGCTCCGCTATTCAATCTTCAGCACAGCTCCCTGAACCCGCTCGGCTATTCAATCTTCAGCACAGCTCCCTGAACCTGCTCGGCTATTCAATCTTCAGCACAGCTCCCTGAACCCGCTCTGCTATTCAATCTTCAGCACAGCTCCCTGAACCCGCTCCACTATTCAATCTTCTGCACTGCTCCCTGAACCCGCTCGGCTATTCAATCTTCAGCACAGCTCCTTGAACCCACTCGGCTATTCAATCTTCAGCACAGCTCCCTGAACCCGCTCCGCTATTCAATCTTCAGCACAGCTCCCTGAACCCGCTCAGCTATTCAATCTTCAGCACAGCTCCCTGAACCCGCTCGGCTATTCAATCTTCAGCACAGCTCCCTGAACCCACTCGGCTATTCAATCTTCAGCAAAGCTCTCTGAACCGGCTCGGCTATTCAATCTTCAGCACAGCTCCCTGAACGCACTCGGGTATTCAATCTTCAGCACAGCTCCCTGAACCCGCTCGGTTATTCAATCTTCAGCACAGCTCCCTGAACCCGCTCGGCTATTCAATCTTCAGCACAGCTCCCTGAACCCGCTCGGCTATTCAATCTTCAGCACAGCTCCCTGAACCCACTCGGCTATTCAATCTTCAGCACAGCTCCCTGAACCCGCTCGGCTATTCAATCTTCAGCACAGCTCCTTGAACCCACTCGGCTATTCAATCTTCAGCACAGCTCCCGGAACCCGCTCCGCTATTCAATCTTCAGCACAGCTCCCTGAACCCGCTCAGCTATTCAATCTTCAGCACAGCTCCCTGAACCCGCTCGGCTATTCAATCTTCAGCACAGCTCCCTGAACCCGCTCGGTTATTCAATCTTCAGCACAGCTCCCTGAACCCGCTCGGCTATTCAATCTTCAGCACAGCTCCCTGAACCCGCTCGGCTACTCAATCTTCAGCACAGCTCCCTGAACCCACTCGGCTATTCAATCTTCAGCACAGCTCCCTGAACCCGCTCCGCTATTCAATCTTCAGCACAGCTCCCTGAACCCGCTCGGCTATTCAATCTTCAGCACAGCTCCCTGAACCTGCTCGGCTATTCAATCTTCAGCACAGCTCCCTGAACCCGCTGTGCTATTCAATCTTCAGCACAGCTCCCTGAACCCGCTCCACTATTCAATCTTCAGCACAGCTCCTTGAACCCACTCGGCTATTCAATCTTCAGCACAGCTCCCTGAACCCGCTCCGCTATTCAATCTTCAGCACAGCTCCCTGAACCCGCTCAGCTATTCAATCTTCAGCACAGCTCCCTGAACCCTGCTCGGCTATTCAATCTTCAGCACAGCTCCCTGAACCCGCTCGGTTATTCAATCTTCAGCACAGCTCCCTGAACCCGCTCGGCTATTCAATCTTCAGCACAGCTCCCTGAACCCGCTCGGCTACTCAATCTTCAGCACAGCTCCCTGAACCCACTCGGCTATTCAATCTTCAGCACAGCTCCCTGAACCCGCTCCGCTATTCAATCTTCAGCACAGCTCCCTGAACCCGCTCGGCTATTCAATCTTCAGCACAGCTCCCTGAACCTGCTCGGCTATTCAATCTTCAGCACAGCTCCCTGAACCCGCTCTGCTATTCAATCTTCAGCACAGCTCCCTGAACCCGCTCCACTATTCAATCTTCTGCACTGCTCCCTGAACCCGCTCGGCTATTCAATCTTCAGCACAGCTCCTTGAACCCACTCGGCTATTCAATCTTCAGCACAGCTCCCTGAACCCGCTCGGCTATTCAATCTTCAGCACAGCTCCTTGAACCCACTCGGCTATTCAATCTTCAGCACAGCTCCCTGAACCCGCTCCGCTATTCAATCTTCAGCACAGCTCCCTGTACCCGCTCAGCTATTCAATCTTCAGCACAGCTCCCTGAACCCGCTCGGCTATTCAATCTTCAGCACAGCTCCCTGAACCCACTCGGCTATTCAATCTTCAGCAAAGCTCTCTGAACCGGCTCGGCTATTCAATCTTCAGCACAGCTCCCTGAACGCACTCGGGTATTCAATCTTCAGCACAGCTCCCTGAACCCGCTCGGTTATTCAATCTTCAGCACAGCTCCCTGAACCCGCTCGGCTATTCAATCTTCAGCACAGCTCCCTGAACCCGCTCGGCTATTCAATCTTCAGCACAGCTCCCTGAACCCACTCGGCTATTCAATCTTCAGCACAGCTCCCTGAACCCGCTCGGCTATTCAATCTTCAGCACAGCTCCTTGAACCCACTCGGCTATTCAATCTTCAGCACAGCTCCCGGAACCCGCTCCGCTATTCAATCTTCAGCACAGCTCCCTGAACCCGCTCAGCTATTCAATCTTCAGCACAGCTCCCTGAACCCGCTCGGCTATTCAATCTTCAGCACAGCTCCCTGAACCCGCTCGGTTATTCAATCTTCAGCACAGCTCCCTGAACCCGCTCGGCTATTCAATCTTCAGCACAGCTCCCTGAACCCGCTCGGCTACTCAATCTTCAGCACAGCTCCCTGAACCCACTCGGCTATTCAATCTTCAGCACAGCTCCCTGAACCCGCTCCGCTATTCAATCTTCAGCACAGCTCCCTGAACCCGCTCTGCTATTCAATCTTCAGCACAGCTCCCTGAACCCGCTCCGCTATTCAATCTTCAGCACAGCTCCCTGAACCCGCTCGGCTATTCAATCTTCAGCACAGCTCCCTGAACCTGCTCGGCTATTCAATCTTCAGCACAGCTCCCTGAACCCGCTCTGCTATTCAATCTTCAGCACAGCTCCCTGAACCCGCTCCACTATTCAATCTTCTGCACTGCTCCCTGAACCCGCTCGGCTATTCAATCTTCAGCACAGCTCCCTGAACCCGCTCCGCTATTCAATCTTCAGCACAGCTCCCTGAACCCGCTCGGCTATTCAATCTTCAGCACAGCTCCTTGAACCCACTCGGCTATTCAATCTTCAGCACAGCTCCCTGAACCCGCTCGGCTATTCAATCTTCAGCACAGCTCCTTGAACACACTCGGCTATTCAATCTTCAGCACAGCTCCCTGAACCCGCTCCGCTATTCAATCTTCAGCACAGCTCCCTGAACCCGCTCGGCTATTCAATCTTCAGCACAGCTCCTTGATCCCACTCGGCTATTCAATCTTCAGCACAGCTCCCTGAACCCGCTCGGCTATTCAATCTTCAGCACAGCTCCTTGAACCCACTCGGCTATTCAATCTTCAGCACAGCTCCCTGAACCCGCTCCGCTATTCAATCTTCAGCACATCTCCCTGAACTCGCTCGGCTATTCAATCTTCAGCACAGCTCCTTGAACCCACTCGGCTATTCAATCTTCAGCACAGCTCCCTGAACCCGCTCTGCTATTCAATCTTCAGCACTGCTCCCTGAAGACGCTCCACTATTCAATCTTCTGCACAGCTCCCTGAACCTGCTCGGCTATTCAATCTTCAGCACAGCTCCTTGAACCCACTCGGCTATTCAATCTTCAGCACAGCTCCCTGAACCCGCTCGGCTATTCAATCTTCAGCACAGCTCCTTGAACCCACTCGGCTATTCAATCTTCAGCACAGCTCCCTGAACCCGCTCCGCTATTCAATCTTCAGCACAGCTCCCTGAACCCGCTCGGCTATTCAATCTTCAGCACAGCTCCTTGATCCCACTCGGCTATTCAATCTTCAGCACAGCTCCCTGAACCCGCTCGGCTATTCAATCTTCAGCACAGCTCCTTGAACCCACTCGGCTATTCAATCTTCAGCACAGCTCCTTGAACCCACTCGGCTATTCAATCTTCAGCACAGCTCCCTGAACCCGCTCCGCTATTCAATCTTCAGCACATCTCCCTGAACCCGCTCGGCTATTCAATCTTCAGCACAGCTCCTTGAACCCACTCGGCTATTCAATCTTCAGCACAGCTCCCTGAACCCACTCGGCTATTCAATCTTCAGCGCAGCTCCCTGAACCCGCTCAGCTATTGAATCTTTAGCACAGCTCCCTGAACCCGCTCCGCTATTCAATCTTCAGCACAGTTCCCTGAACCTGCTCGGCTATTCAATCTTCGACACAGCTCCCTGAACCCGCTCCGCTATTCAATCTTCAGCACAGCTCCCTGAACCCGCTCGGCTATTCAATCTTCAGCACAGCTCCCTGAACCTGCTCGGCTATTCAATCTTCAGCACAGCTCCCTGAACCCGCTGTGCTATTCAATCTTCAGCACAGCTCCCTGAACCCGCTCCACTATTCAATCTTCTGCACAGCTCCCTGAACCCGCTCGGCTATTCAATCTTCAGCACAGCTCCTTGAACCCACTCGGCTATTCAATCTTCAGCACAGCTCCCTGAACCCGCTCGGCTATTCAATCTTCAGCACAGCTCCTTGAACCCACTCGGCTATTCAATCTTCAGCACAGCTCCCTGAACCCGCTCCGCTATTCAATCTTCAGCACAGCTCCCTGAACCCGCTCAGCTATTCAATCTTCAGCACATCTCCCTGAACCCGCTCGGCTATTCAATCTTCAGCACAGCTCCCTGAACCCGCTCGGTTATTCAATCTTCAGCACAGCTCCCTGAACCCGCTCGGCTATTCAATCTTCAGCACAGCTCCCTGAACCCGCTCGGCTACTCAATCTTCAGCACAGCTCCCTGAACCCACTCGGCTATTCAATCTTCAGCACAGCTCCCTGAACCCGCTCCGCTATTCAATCTTCAGCACAGCTCCCTGAACCCGCTCTGCTATTCAATCTTCAGCACAGCTCCCTGAACCCGCTCGGCTATTCAATCTTCAGCACAGCTCCCTGAACCCGCTCGGCTATTCAATCTTCAGCACAGCTCCCTGAACGCACTCAGCTATTCAATCTTCAGCACAGCTCCCTGATCCCGCTTGGCTATTCAATCTTCAGCACAGCTCCCTGAACCCGCTCGGCTATTCAATCTTCCGCACAGCTCCCTGAAACCACTCGGCTATTCAATCTTCAGCACAGCTCCCTGATCCCACTCGGCTATTCAATCTTCAGCACAGCTCCCTGAACCCGCTCGGCTATTCAATCTTCAGCACAGCTCCTCGATCCCGCTCGGCTATTCAATCTTCAGCACAGCTCCTCGATCCCGCTCGGCTATTCAATCTTCAGCACAGCTCCCTGAACCCACTCAGCTATTCAATCTTCAGCACAGCTCCCTCAACCCACTCGGCTATTCAATCTTAAGCACAGCTCCCTGAAATCGCTCGGCTATTCAATCTTCAGCACAGCTCCCTGAACGCACTCAGCTATTCAATCTTCAGCACAGCTCCCTGAACCCGCTCGGTTATTCAATCTTCAGCACAGCTCCCTGAACCCGCTCGGCTATTCAATCTTCAGCACAGCTCCCTGAACCCGCTCGGCTACTCAATCTTCAGCACAGCTCCCTGAACCCACTCGGCTATTCAATCTTCAGCACAGCTCCCTGAACCCGCTCCGCTATTCAATCTTCAGCACAGCTCCCTGAACCCGCTCTGCTATTCAATCTTCAGCACAGCTCCCTGAACCCGCTCCGCTATTCAATCTTCAGCACAGCTCCCTGAACCCGCTCGGCTATTCAATCTTCAGCACAGCTCCTTGAACCCACTCGGCTATTCAATCTTCAGCACAGCTCCCTGAACCCGCTCGGCTATTCAATCTTCAGCACAGCTCCTTGAACACACTCGGCTATTCAATCTTCAGCACAGCTCCCTGAACCCGCTCCGCTATTCAATCTTCAGCACAGCTCCCTGAACCCGCTCGGCTATTCAATCTTCAGCACAGCTCCTTGATCCCACTCGGCTATTCAATCTTCAGCACAGCTCCCTGAACCCGCTCGGCTATTCAATCTTCAGCACAGCTCCTTGAACCCACTCGGCTATTCAATCTTCAGCACAGCTCCCTGAACCCGCTCCGCTATTCAATCTTCAGCACATCTCCCTGAACTCGCTCGGCTATTCAATCTTCAGCACAGCTCCTTGAACCCACTCGGCTATTCAATCTTCAGCACAGCTCCCTGAACCCGCTCTGCTATTCAATCTTCAGCACTGCTCCCTGAAGACGCTCCACTATTCAATCTTCTGCACAGCTCCCTGAACCTGCTCGGCTATTCAATCTTCAGCACAGCTCCTTGAACCCACTCGGCTATTCAATCTTCAGCACAGCTCCCTGAACCCGCTCGGCTATTCAATCTTCAGCACAGCTCCTTGAACCCACTCGGCTATTCAATCTTCAGCACAGCTCCCTGAACCCGCTCCGCTATTCAATCTTCAGCACAGCTCCCTGAACCCGCTCGGCTATTCAATCTTCAGCACAGCTCCTTGATCCCACTCGGCTATTCAATCTTCAGCACAGCTCCCTGAACCCGCTCGGCTATTCAATCTTCAGCACAGCTCCTTGAACCCACTCGGCTATTCAATCTTCAGCACAGCTCCTTGAACCCACTCGGCTATTCAATCTTCAGCACAGCTCCCTGAACCCGCTCCGCTATTCAATCTTCAGCACATCTCCCTGAACCCGCTCGGCTATTCAATCTTCAGCACAGCTCCTTGAACCCACTCGGCTATTCAATCTTCAGCACAGCTCCCTGAACCCACTCGGCTATTCAATCTTCAGCGCAGCTCCCTGAACCCGCTCAGCTATTGAATCTTTAGCACAGCTCCCTGAACCCGCTCCGCTATTCAATCTTCAGCACAGTTCCCTGAACCTGCTCGGCTATTCAATCTTCGACACAGCTCCCTGAACCCGCTCCGCTATTCAATCTTCAGCACAGCTCCCTGAACCCGCTCGGCTATTCAATCTTCAGCACAGCTCCCTGAACCTGCTCGGCTATTCAATCTTCAGCACAGCTCCCTGAACCCGCTGTGCTATTCAATCTTCAGCACAGCTCCCTGAACCCGCTCCACTATTCAATCTTCTGCACAGCTCCCTGAACCCGCTCGGCTATTCAATCTTCAGCACAGCTCCTTGAACCCACTCGGCTATTCAATCTTCAGCACAGCTCCCTGAACCCGCTCGGCTATTCAATCTTCAGCACAGCTCCTTGAACCCACTCGGCTATTCAATCTTCAGCACAGCTCCCTGAACCCGCTCCGCTATTCAATCTTCAGCACAGCTCCCTGAACCCGCTCAGCTATTCAATCTTCAGCACATCTCCCTGAACCCGCTCGGCTATTCAATCTTCAGCACAGCTCCCTGAACCCGCTCGGTTATTCAATCTTCAGCACAGCTCCCTGAACCCGCTCGGCTATTCAATCTTCAGCACAGCTCCCTGAACCCGCTCGGCTACTCAATCTTCAGCACAGCTCCCTGAACCCACTCGGCTATTCAATCTTCAGCACAGCTCCCTGAACCCGCTCCGCTATTCAATCTTCAGCACAGCTCCCTGAACCCGCTCTGCTATTCAATCTTCAGCACAGCTCCCTGAACCCGCTCCGCTATTCAATCTTCAGCACAGCTCCCTGAACCCGCTCGGCTATTCAATCTTCAGCACAGCTCCCTGAACCTGCTCGGCTATTCAATCTTCAGCACAGCTCCCTGAACCCGCTCTGCTATTCAATCTTCAGCACAGCTCCCTGAACCCGCTCCTCTATTCAATCTTCTGCACTGCTCCCTGAACCCGCTCGGCTATTCAATCTTCAGCACAGCTCCTTGAACCCACTCGGCTATTCAATCTTCAGCACAGCTCCCTGAACCCGCTCGGCTATTCAATCTTCAGCACAGCTCCTTGAACCCACTCGGATATTCAATCTTCAGCACAGCTCCCTGAACCCGCTCCGCTATTCAATCTTCAGCACAGCTCCCTGAACCCGCTCAGCTATTCAATCTTCAGCACAGCTCCCTGAACCCGCTCGGCTATTCAATCTTCAGCACAGCTCCCTGAACCCACTCGGCTATTCAATCTTCAGCAAAGCTCTCTGAACCCGCTCGGCTATTCAATCTTCAGCACAGCTCCCTGAGCGCACTCGGGTATTCAATCTTCAGCACAGCTCCCTGAACCCGCTCGGTTATTCAATCTTCAGCACAGCTCCCTGAACCCGCTCGGCTATTCAATCTTCAGCACAGCTCCCTGAACCCGCTCGGCTATTCAATCTTCAGCACAGCTCCCTGAACCCACTCGGCTATTCAATCTTCAGCACAGCTCCCTGAACCCGCTCCGCTATTCAATCTTCAGCACAGCTCCCTGAACCCGCTCGGCTATTCAATCTTCAGCACAGCTCCCTGAACCCACTACGCTATTCAATCTTCAGCACAGCTCCCTGAACCCGCTCGGCTATTCAATCTTCAGCACAGCTCCCTGAACCCGCTCGGCTATTCAATCTTCAGCACAGCTCCCTGAACGCACTCAGCTATTCAATCTTCAGCACAGCTCCCTGAACCCGCTTGGCTATTCAATCTTCAGCACAGCTCCCTGAACCCGCTCGGCTATTCAATCTTCAGCACAGCTCCCTGAAACCACTCGGCTATTCAATCTTCAGCACAGCTCCCTGATCCCACTCGGCTATTCAATCTTCAGCACAGCTCCCTGAACCCGCTCGGCTATTCAATCTTCAGCACAGCTCCTCGATCCCGCTCGCCTATTCAATCTTCAGCACAGCTCCTCGATCCCGCTCGGCTATTCAATCTTCAGCACAGCTCCCTGAACCCACTCAGCTATTCAATCTTCAGCACAGCTCCCTGAACCCACTCGGCTATTCAATCTTAAGCACAGCTCCCTGAAATCGCTCGGCTATTCAATCTTCAGCACAGCTCCCTGAACGCACTCAGCTATTCAATCTTCAGCACAGCTCCCTGAACCCGCTCGGTTATTCAATCTTCAGCACAGCTCCCTGAACCCGCTCGGCTATTCAATCTTCAGCACAGCTCCCTGAACCCGCTCGGCTACTCAATCTTCAGCACAGCTCCCTGAACCCGCTCGGCTATTCAATCTTCAGCACAGCTCCCTGAACCCGCTCTGCTATTCAATCTTCAGCACAGCTCCCTGAACCCGCTCCACTATTCAATCTTCTGCACAGCTCCCTGAACCCGCTCGGCTATTCAATCTTCAGCACAGCTCCTTGAACCCACTCGGCTATTCAATCTTCAGCACAGCTCCCTGAACCCGCTCGGCTATTCAATCTTCAGCACAGCTCCTTGAACCCACTCGGCTATTCAATCTTCAGCACAGCTCCCTGAACCCGCTCCGCTATTCAATCTTCAGCACAGCTCCCTGAACCCGCTCGGCTATTCAATCTTCAGCACAGCTCCTTGATCCCACTCGGCTATTCAATCTTCAGCACAGCTCCCTGAACCCGCTCGGCTATTCAATCTTCAGCACAGCTCCTTGAACCCACTCGGCTATTCAATCTTCAGCACAGCTCCCTGAACCCACTCGGCTATTGAATCTTCAGCACAGCTCCCTGAACCCGCTCGGCTAATCAATCTTCAGCACAACTCCTTGAACCCACTCGGCTATTCAATCATCAGCACAGCTCCCTGAACCCGCTCTGCTATTCAATCTTCAGCACATCTCCCTGAACTCGCTCGGCTATTCAATCTTCAGCACAGCTCCTTGAACCCACTCGGCTATTCAATCTTCAGCACAGCTCCCTGAACCCGCTCTGCTATTCAATCTTCAGCACAGCTCCCTGAACCCGCTCCACTATTCAATCTTCTGCACAGCTCCCTGAACCCGCTCGGCTATTCAATCTTCAGCACAGCTCCTTGAACCCACTCGGCTATTCAATCTTCAGCACAGCTCCCTGATCCCGCTCCGCTATTCAATCTTCAGCACATCTCCCTGAACCCGCTCGGCTATTCAATCTTCAGCACAGCTCCTTGAACCCACTCGGCTATTCAATCTTCAGCACAGCTCCCTGAACCCACTCGGCTATTCAATCTTCAGCACAGCTCCCTGAACCCGCTCAGCTATTGAATCTTCAGCACAGCTCCCTGAACCCGCTCCGCTATTCAATCTTCAGCACAGTTCCCTGAACCTGCTCGGCTATTCAATCTTCGACACAGCTCCCTGAACCCGCTCCGCTATTCAATCTTCAGCACAGCTCCCTGAACCCGCTTCGCTATTCAAACTTCAGCACAGCTCCCTGAACCCGCTCCGCTATTCAATCTTCAGCACAGCTCCCTGAATCCGCTCCGCTATTCAATCTTCAGCACAGCTCCCTGAACCCGCTCCTCTATTCAATCTTCAGCACAGCTCCCTGAACCCGCTCAGCTATTCAATCTACAGCACAGCTCCATGAACGCACTCCGCTATTCAATCTTCAGCACAGCTCCCTGAACCCGCTCCGCTATTCAATCTTCAGCACATCTCCCTGAACCCGCTCGGCTATACAATCTTCAGCACAGCTCCTTGAACCCACTCGGCTATTCAATCTTCAGCACAGCTCCCTGAACCCACTTGGCTATTCAATCTTCAGCACAGCTCCCTGAACCCGCTCAGCTATTCAATCTTCAGCACAGCTCCCTGAACCCGCTCGGCTATTCAATCTTCAGCACAGCTCCTTGAACCCACTCGGCTATTCAATCTTCAGCACAGCTCCCTGAACCCGCTCGGCTATTCAATCTTCAGCACAGCTCCTTGAACCCACTCGGCTATTCAATCTTCAGCACAGCTCCCTGAACCCGCTCCGCTGTTCAATCTTTAGCACAGCTCCCTGAACCCGCTCGGCTATTCAATCTTCAGCACAGCTCCTTGATCCCACTCGGCTATTCAATCTTCAGCACAGCTCCCTGAACCCGCTCGGCTATTCAATCTTCAGCACAGCTCCTTGAACCCACTCGGGTATTCAATCTTCAGCACAGCTCCCTGAACCCACTCGGCTATTGAATCTTCAGCACAGCTCCCTGAACCCGCTCGGCTATTCAATCTTCAGCACAGCTCCTTGAACCCACTCGGCTATTCAATCTTCAGCACAGCTCCCTGAACCCGCTCCGCTATTCAATCTTCAGCACATCTCCCTGAACCCGCTCGGCTATTCAATCTTCAGCACAGTTCCTTGAACCCACTCGGCTATTCAATCTTCAGCACAGCTCCCTGAACCCACTTGGCTATTCAATCTTCAGCACAGCTCCCTGAACCCGCTCAGCTATTGAATCTTCAGCACAGCTCCCTGAACCCGCTCCGCTATTCAATCTTCAGCACAGTTCCCTGAACCCGCTCGGCTATTCAATCTTCGACACAGCTCCCTGAACCCGCTCCGCTATTCAATCTTCAGCACAGCTCCCTGAACCCGCTTCGCTATTCAATCTTCAGCACAGCTCCCTGAACCCGCTCCGCTATTCAATCTTCAGCACAGCTCCCTGAACCCGCTCCGCTATTCAATCTTCAGCACAGCTCCCTGAACCCGCTCCGCTATTCAATCTTCAGCACAGCTTCCTGAACCCGCTCAGCTATTCAATCTTCAGCACAGCTCCCTGAACGCACTCCGCGATTCAATCTTCAGCAAAGGTCCCTGAACCTGCTCCACTATTCAATCTTCAGCACAGCTCACTGAACCCGCTCCACTATCCAATCTTCAGCACAGCTCCCTGAACCCGCACAGCTATTGAATCTTCAGCACATCTCCCTTAACGCACTCCGCTATTCAATCTTCAGCAAAAGTCCCTGAACCCGCTTAGCTATTCAATCTTCAGCACATCTCCCTTAACGCACTCCGCTATTCAATCTTCAGCAAAGGTCCCTGAACCTGCTCCGCTATTCAATCTTCAGCACAGCTCCCTGAACCCGCTCCGCTATTCAATCTTCAGCACAGCTCCCTGAACCCGCTCCGCTATTCAATCTTCAGCACAGCTCCCTTCGAAGTGAATGGTTAACAAATGAGAAATCTATGACTTTGAATGTTCCTGTAAAGTGGAAAGAGCAGTCGATGGGAGACAGACCCCAAACGATGTTCCGCTAATTAGCGATGGTCAGCACCGTATAAATATTTGAAATCTCGAATTCAGCCAATATCGATTTGCTAACTGAAGCAGTGGAGATAAAGTCATTCAGCTTTTCCTGAGAATTTCCGTTGGGCTCACTCTGGATGATTCTAATTTTTTCTCCAGGAGGTTGTGGAGTAAGTTCACAGTGGAATGGTCTGGGGCCTGTGTCTCATTTACTTCGTCCTCCAGCTTCCTTCTTGTGTTGCTACTCCAGTCCTTAGCTGTTGCCTAGGATATGACTCACATACACCAGGCCGCCTCTCCCACCCATCATGTCTGCCACTGGACAGTTCGAGTTGGCTAATTGGTCCACCAATCATACAAAGAAATGTGGGAATGAACAATTATCGATTGAGCAGCACTTACTGACAGGCCTCGTTTCCCTGGCAACCCTGAGTCTCCAGTTTCTCCAACCTTTCCCTGGGAAATACAAAGAACAGTCAGTCCATCGAGTCCAGAGAGGCAGAAAAATAAAAAATGCTGGACCATCTCGGCGGGTCTGACAGTATGTATGGAGAGAGAACGGAACTAACGTTTTGAGTCTGGATGACCTATTGGCAAAGCTAGAAAGAACTGGAGGAAAAGCACTTTTATCACCCTCAGGGAGGTCACTGCATCAGGACTATCAAATTCCCCGTGACCGCCACTGAATGCGAACTCCCCCGGTAACGAGGGGGCGGGGCTTCCCCTTAACAGGGAGTTAGATCATGAGTATAAAAGCCCAGGCCTGGGCGCCCATTGGGGAGAGAGGGAGATCCTTCGGGCAATGGAGAGCTTATATATCATAAATAAAACCCAACACTTCCGGTGGCGACCATGGAGGGGTAGGTCGCACATTTGATAGCTCCCGCCGCTAACGGACTTTTGGACCTTTCCCCCCCCCCCATTTTTTTCCGGATTTTATGGGATAAGGCAGTGAAGAGTGAGACAGTGAGGAGAAATCTCCCTCCGGTGTATGGAAAATTGGACCAGAAGTGGCCGTGTGAGACGACAAAGTCCTTTAAGGGAGACGCAAGCAGAGCTGGTAACACGGGACAGCATGGTGGAGGGCAAGGGCCGCGGGGAGACGGCGCAGTGGTCGACGGAGCAGCTGATGAAGTTTTTCGAGGATTGCTTCGCCAAGCTGAAGAAGGACACGCTGGACCCGATTAAGGCTTTGATTGATCAAGTGGTTCAGAATCAGGAAACCCACGAGAGCGATCCAGGAGGTCGAACAAAAGTTGTCCGAGCTCGAGGAATATATTACCGTGCTGGAAAGCAAGGTGGGGATGATGAACGACCGCCAGAAAAGAATGCAGCAGAAGCTGGAGGACCAGGAGAATAGGTCCAGGAGGCAGAATCTCAGAATTGTTGGCCTCCCTGAAGGCAGTGAGGGATCGGATGCGAGGGCTTATGTGACTGACATGTTGGAGAAGTTGATGGGGGCTGGGGCATTTCCTCAGCCCCTGGAATTGGACAGAGCGCACAGAGCCCTTGCGAGGATGCCCAGAGCGAACGAACCGCCGAGGGCCATGGTGGTGCATTTTAACCGTTTCATGGACAAGGAACACGTTTTGCGGTGGGCCAAGAAAGAACGGAGCAGCAAGTGGGAGAACTGTGAGTTTATCAGGGCCTGGGAGCAGATTTGGCCAAGAGGCGAGCTGGGTTCAATCGGGCAAAAACGACCCTCTTTAAGAAGTTCGGGATGCTGTACCCAGCACGCCTGTGGGTCACACATGAGGAACGGGACCTATACTTTGAAACGCCAGATGAAGTGTGGACCTTTATTAAAGAAATGAAGCTGGAGGCGAATCTTCAGCCTTGGAGAAGTACTATGGCAGCGATTTGTTGAGCTGGATTGTCAAAATTTAAGTAGCTCTATGTGAAATAATGGGCTATCAATAATGGATGGTTAAAGATTGATCTGTCTTGCAGGGACCTTGTTAGAGGGGGGATGGGCTTTGAATTTAGTTCTGCTTTTTGGGTGACTATTTTTCTAACGTGATCGCTTCTTCACTGTTTTTTTTCTGTTGTTTGTTTACTGGGGAATGTGATGCTTTTAAAATGTTTATTCATGTGGGGGGGGGGGGAGAGGAGAGTACAATAGGGAGACAGACTGCTTGGTGCCAGGGCTGGGAGCTATCGAGTCAGCATGGGTCAGCTGACTCTCTGAAGCGCAGTGGGGGGTGGACAGTTGTTCAGCTGGAGCTTGACTTGGGGGATTGGGTTTTTAGTGTTGTTGCTCGGGGCGGGGTGGGGTGGGGAGGGGGCTGCTTTGCTGATAGGGGAGGAACTTACTAGGGGACAAGAAGAAGAAGAAGAAGAAATAGCTGATTGTCACAGGTAGACTTCAAATTAAGTTACTGTGAAAAGCCCCTAGTTGCCACATTCCGGCGCCCCCCATCCAGGCTGACCACATGGAACGTTAGAGGACTGAATGGGCCAGTCAAGAGGGCTCGCGTGTTCGCGCATTTGAGGGAGCTGAAGGCGGACGTGGCAATGCTACAAGAGACACACCTAAAGGTTACAGACCAGACGAGATTGCAGAAGGGGTGGGTTAGCCAAGTGTTCCACTCAGGGCTGGACTCAAAGACCAGATCTTGATCAGTAAACGAGTGGCATTCGAGGCAGGGAAAATCGTGTCAGACAGGAGGGGTAGGTACATAATGGTGAGTGGGAAGCTGGAGGGGGTGCGGGTACTTGTGAACATATATGCTCCGAATTGGGACGATGTGGAATTCATGAGACGGATGTTAGGTAAGATCCCAGACTTAGAGTCACATAACCTGATCATGGGAGGGGACTTCAACACAGTCATTGATCCGGAATTGGACCGGTCAAAATCCAGGACAGGGAGGAGGCCGGATGCGGCAAAGGAATTGAAGGGTTTTATGGAACAGATGGGGGGAGTAGACCCATGGAGGTTTGCACGGCCGAGGACGAAGGAGTTTTCCTTTTTTTCACATGTCCACAAGGTATACTCTCGCATCGACTTTTTTGTTCTGAGCAGGGCGCTAATACCGAAGGTGGTGGATACTGAGTATTCGGCAATTGCACTGGGTGGATCTACGGGTCAGTGTGGAGAGAGGGCAACGCCCGCTGTGGAGACTGGATGTGGGGTTGCTAGCGGACGAGGACGGTCTGTGGGCGGGTTAACAAGTCCATCCAGAACTACCTGGAAACAAATGATACGGGGGGGGGGGGGGGGGGGTCTCTGCTGCGACGGTTTGGGAAGCATTGAAGGCAGGATTCCCCAGGGTAGAGGGGTCAATTACTAGGGGGCATAGGTTTAAGGTGAGAGGGGCAAAGTTTAGAGTAGATGTACGAGGCAAGTTTTTTACGCAGAGGGTAGTGGGTGCCTGGAACTCACTACCGGAGGAGGTAGTGGAGGCAGGGACGATAGGGACATTTAAGGGGCATCTTGACAAATATATGAATAGGATGGGAATAGAAGGATACGGACCCAGGAAGTGTAGAAGATTGTAGTTTAGTCGGGCAGTATGGTCGGCACGGGCTTGGAGGGCCGAAGGGCCTGTTCCTGTGCTGTACATTTCTTTGTTCTTTGTTCTTTGCAGTGGTCAGAGGAGAATTAATCTCGATAGGGGCCCACAGAGAAAAGGTGGAACGGGCTGAGAGGAATAGATTAGTTGAGCAGATACTCCAGGTGGACAGGAGATACTCGGAGGCCCCGGACGCGGGGCTACTGAGGGAGCGGCGGAGGTTATAGGTGGAGTTTGGGCTGTTGACCACAGGTGGAACAGCTGAGGAAGGCAAGGGGGTGCGATCTATGAGTACGGGGAAAAGGCAAGTAGAATGTTGGCGCACCAGCTCAGGAAAAGAGAGGCAGCCAGGGAGATAGGTAAAGTAAAGAGTAGAGACGGTAATACTGTCCTGGACCTAGCGGGGGTGAACAAGGTGTTTAAGGACTTTTATATTAAATTATATGAGTCGGAACCCCTGGACGGGGTGGAGGGTATGTGGCAATTTCTGGATCAGTTCAGGTTCCTGAGGTTGGAGGAGGACCTGGTGGAGGGGCTGGGAGCCCCAATTGATATTGAGGAAATAATCAAGGGGCTAGAAGGCATGCAGTCGGGCAAGGCCTGGGGCCTGACAGCTACCCAGTGGAATTCTATAAGCAGTTTTCAGAGATATTGAGCCCACTGCTGGTGAGGACATTTAACAAAGCAAGAGAGAAGGGAGTCCTTCCCCCCAACAATGTCGCAGGCCTCGATTTCATTGATCCTGAAACGGGAGAAGGATCCGGAGCAATGCGGATCATACGGGTCGATTTCTATACTGCATGTGGATGCCAAACTGCTGGTTAAGGTACTGGCCACAAGGATAGAAGGCTGTGTCCCGGGGGTGATAGGGGAAGACCAGACGGGATTTGTTAAGGGCAGGCAACTCAAGGCTAATGTTCAAAGGCTCCTAAATGTTATCATGATGCCCTCAGAAGGAGAGGAGGCGGAGTTGGTGGTCGCGATGGATGCAGAGAAAGCTTTTTATCGGGTGGAGTGGAATTATCTTTGTCTGTGGAAGGTGCTGGGAAGGTTTGGGTTTGGTGAGGGCTTTATTGACTGGGTGCGGTTGCTCTATCAGGCACCAATAGCGAGTGTGTGTACAAACCGGCTGAGGTCGGGGTATTTTGAACTACACCGAGGGACGAGGCAAGGATGCCCTCTCTCCCCCTTACTGTTTGCTCTGGCCATAGAGCTATTTGCCATGGCGTTAAGAGCTTCTATGAACTGGAAAGGGCTGGTTCGGGTTCGGGGGCGGGGGGGGGGGATGGGATGTAATGCGAATCCTGGGGGAATTTGGCAATTTTTCGGGGTATACAATGAACATGGGGAAAATCGAGATGTTTGCGATCCAGGCAAGAGGACAGGGGAAGAGACTGGGAGAGCTGCCGCTTAGAATGGTAGGGAAGAGCTTTCAATATCTGGGATCAAGGTGGCCCGGAAATGGGAGGTACTACACAAGTTAAACCTATCCTGGTTGGTAGAACAAATGGAAGGGGACTTTAAGAGATGGGACATGCTCACGCTATCACTGGCGGGTGATGTGTTGGGTACTCTGCTACACAGACGAACCAACACGGTTGCGAATGGTACAACTCAGTTTTATTACTAACATTTATTTACAGTGGTAAACTGGTTACTGAGGTTCGATCATAACCCTAGAATCTGTGGACCTATTCCTAATACTATCTTGGAGTGGCACTCAGCACATGATCGATGTCTGAGTGGCTTGCTATGAGCTCGTGCCCTGAGCTGTCTCCTGCTGGAATCCCCAGGAAGTGTCCTATTCCCTGTTTTGTACTGTGTATGCTCTTGCCTGTGATTGGCTGTGGTGTTGTGTGTGTGTTGATTGATCTGTTGATCTGTCCATCAGTATGTATGTATGTGCTGTGATGTTTACCTAAATATCATGAAATCTCCCCTTTTTTACAAGACCATGTGCCTATGTGGTTATAAATAGAGATGTGTACTGAGTGCAGCTGGATGTGTGTGTGCAATATCTACAGCATGTACATGGGGCTAAACTATATACAAGGGGCGATGTCGGGTGTGACATAGCAACGAGGTTGTACCATAAACAAAGAACGGGGAAATGTTGAACGACAAAAACAAACTCCTGTAACGACAAGGAAGAACAGAAACATATTAACACAGTGGTATTATGAGTTCAATGTACAAACAGGCTCATAAGTCCAGTCTAGTAGGTGGGCGACGAATTCGGGTTGACCGTTCATCACCCGGGTTGACAGTATTAACTTGCAACGGCTGGTGGGTCCTGACTGGAGACATCCGGTTCCCATCAATGACCGCAACACGGAAGGCGTCCCGGTCGTCTGTGTCACTGGTCTGGATATCGTCTGGGCACGACTCGTAGTAAGGAGGCTGAATGGTCCGCACGTCCCTGCGAGATTGTCGGAATTGGGGAACATTGGCAGGTTGAGCTGCTCGACAGCAGGCAGCGTAGTGGCCCACCTTGCCGCGGAGGCATTGTCGGTTTCTTGCGGGACATTGACGCTTTAAATGTGCGGCTCCACAGTTGCTACACGTCGTGACGTCATGGCGTTTGTTGCGCCACCGCGCATGTGCAGTTCGGCCTTGCGTCGAGCGCGCCTGCGCATCACGTCCCTCTGTGTCGACGTCGTTTTGGCGCGCACAAACGCGGGAGGCCTTGAAAAGCATGCGAAATGGCCACCCTCGTCCGGGCCGCGGGCCGGGAAGAACTCGATCGCCTGGACCCGTTCGGCCTCGTAGGACGCCTGCCTCGCCAATCCGGCCGCGTAGGACCCCTGCCGCGCCGATTCAGCCGCCTGAAATTTGGAGTAGCGGCTAGTCACGTTTTCATGGAGGACGCAGGTTTCGATGGCGGTGGCTAGGGTGAGGCCTTTAATTTTTAAGAGCTGCTGGCGTAGGGTGACCCCAAAAACGATCTGGTCCCGAATCATGGAATCGGAGGTGGTGTCGTAACCGCAGGACTGCGCGAGGATACGGAGGTGCGTAAGGAAGGATTGAAAGGGCTCATCCTTACCCTGCAGGCGCTGCTGGAAGAGATACCTCTCGAAACTCTCGTTGACCTCGACGTTGAAGTGTTGGTCGAGTTTGAGAAGGACCGTCTTGTACTTGTTCTTGTCCTCACCTTCCGCGAACACCAGGGAGTTGAAGACATGGATGGCGTGTTGACCTGCCGTGGAGAGGAGGAGGGCAATCTTTCTGGTGTCCGAAGCGCTGTCCTTTTCATTGGCTTCCAGGAAGAGCTGGAAGTGCTGTTTGAACAGCTTCCAATTAACGCCAAGGTTTCCAGCGACTTGTAGCGGCTGCGGCGTGCTGACGGTGTCCATGGCGCAGGATGGCAGATTCCGGAGGATTCGTAGGTAAGTCCCACAGTTACTCCTGGTACTATGATGTGTTGGGTACTCTGCTACACAGACGAACCAACACGGTTGCAAATGGTACAACTCAGCTTTATTGCTAACATTTATTTACAGTGGTAAACTGGTTACTGAGGTTCGATCATAACCCTAGAATCTGTGGACCTAATCCTAACACGATCTTGGAGTGGCACTCAGCACATGGTGGATGTCTGAGTGGCTTGCTGTGAGCTCTGTGCCCTGAGCTGTCTCCTGCTGGAATGCCCGGGAAGTGTCGTGTTCCCTGTTTTGTACTGTGTATGCTCTTGCCTGTGATTGGCTGTGGTGTTGTGTGTGTGTTGATTGGTCCGTTGATCTGTCCATCAGTATGTATGTATGTATGTGCTGTGATGGTTACCTAAATATCATGACAGCGGGGAGGGTACAGACCGTGAAAATGACGGTCCCCCCCAAATTTCTGTTTGTCTTTCAGTGCCTCCCCATCTTCATCCCTAAGGCCTTTTTCAAGCGGGTGAGTAAGATTATTTTGGGCTTTGTGTGGGTGGGTAAAACCCCGCGAGTGAAGAAAGTGTTGCTGGAGCGCAGTCAGGGGGGAGGGTGGGTTGGTGCTGCTGAACTTCTGCAATTACTACTGGGCGGCTAATATATCCATGATCAGGAAGTGGGTAGTGGGGGAGGGGTCGGCATGGGAGCGGATGGAGGCGGCGTCATGTAAAGACACCAGTGTGGGAGCACTGGTAACGCCACCTCTGCCGTTCTTACCGGCCTGATATTCCACAAGTCCGGTGGTAATGGCGGCTCTGAGGATCTGGGGGCAATGGAGGAGATATAAGAGAGTGGAGGGAGCATCGATTTAGACCCCGATTTATAACAACCACAGGTTTGTACCGGGTAGGCTAGATGGTGGGTTCCGGAGTTGGCAGACAGCAGGAATTAGAAGGATGGGGGATCTATTTATAGATGGGAGCTTCCCCAGCTTGAAAGCCTTGGAGAATAAATTTAAATTGCCAGCTGGAAATGGTTTACGTATTTGCAGGTGCGAGACTTCCTGAGAAAACAAGTTCCGGCCTTTCCGCTGCTGCCGCCACGGGGGATACAGAATAGAGTAGTCTCCAGTACCTGGGTGGGAGAGGGGAAGGTTTCAGATATTTACCGGGAGCTTTCGGAGGCGGAGGAAGGTGGAGGAGCTTAAGGGCAAGTGGGAGGATGAGCTTGGGGGAGAGATAGAGGCGGGTCTATTGGTGGATGCCCTAAGCAGGGTTAATACATCCTCATCATGTGGCAGGCTTAGCCTGATCCAATTTAAGGTAGTCCACCGGGCACACATGACAGTAGCTAGGATGAGCAAGTTTTTTTGGGTAGAGAATAGGTGTGCGAGGTGCGCGGGAAGCCCAGCAAATCACGTCCACGTGTTTTGGGAATGCCCGAAGCTTAGAGGGTTTTGGCAGAGTTTTTCTAAGGCAAAGTCCACGGTGCTAAAAACACGGGTGGTGCCGAGTCCGGAGGTAGCGATCTTTGGAGTGTCGGAAGATCCGGGGGTTCAGGGGGCGAAAGAGGCTGACGTCTTGGCCTTTGCCTCCCTGGTAGCCTGGAGACAGATCTTATTAATGTGGAGGGACTCGAAGCCCCCAAGTGTGGAGACCTGGGTTAGTGACACGGCTGGGTTTCTCAGTCTCGAGAAAATAAAGTTTGCCTTAAGAGGGTCAATGGTCGGGTTCACCCGGAGGTGGCAGCCGTTCGTCGACTTTCGCAGGGAAAATTAAAAATGTCAGCAGCTGCAGTATTCCGGGGGGGGTCGCGGGCGGATTGTTGTTGTGTGGTTGAGGTGTGTGAAGATTGGGCTGGGGGGGAAATGTTTATTTTACCATGTTGATGTCATTGTTTTTGTTACTGTTATAAAAATCTTCAAATACCTTAATAAAATATTATTAAAAAATAAATAAATAAAACCCAACCTTTATTTCCTACCTGCTTGGTCAATGTGTGCTGCTTTAGCAAATTCTATAGTGGTGACGAGAATAAAGTGGAGCTTCCATCGACGTCAGGTACTACGCGCTGGAGCCACTTGCCTATGCCTAGAGAGCCCTCTCATCAATCCGCCAAAATGCTGCACATCGCTAAGCTCGAACCATTTCAAGCAGTTGTCGATGACTGGGGGGTAGTATGTCGAGGGCATGCCTTTTTTTTCATACCAACGGGAGTGACGAGAACAAATGGCAGGCTGTGGGATCACTCACGGCCTGCGCTAGGCCCACATATAGCCTCATAAATAGCCTCACCCACCCACATGCGCTGGATACCTGGTCGTTCACAGGTGGCCTGAGTGAAGGGACATTTCGACCCATAACCGCCGTTAATTGTCTCATGATTCTGATTTCATACGGCCATTCAGACCCAGTCAGAATCAACCAGTGGCTTCCTGGCCGCCTTCGCAAATTAGCTGAAACCTGCAAATGTGGCGCCAAGCTCAATGAGTCATTGTGAGATCGATTCGTATGTGGAATCCGCGATGCTGACACGCAAAGAAAACTGCTGGCTGTGATGACCTGACTTTACAACCCACTGAGGATATCGGCATCTCCCACAAGAGCATGGAACAAAGGGTGCAGGAGCTCTGAGGAACGGCGGTTCAGAGCCTCGGCCGCTAACCGGGCACTGCCCAGGTCCGCCCTGGAAGCAGAGCCCCGGCAGTGGGACATCTCTGCAGGGATGCAGGCTGCCACCGCCACCGAGGCCCGGAATGCTTCAGAACACACTCCTCCGGCCGCTAAGACCTGGAATACAGATTCCGGCTGGTGGCTGCTGGTCATAGGACACCGCAGGGCAGCTGACCCAAAGAGGACCCTCTGCCCCACCGCCCCACCACTAGAGACGACCACCGCCCCAGGGACTAGGCCCACTACATGGATGATGAAGAGAAGGCTTATCGCCGGCTGCATTGCGTGACTTTGTCTCGGGTCACCCCTATTCAGCTTTCATTGCAGGGGAATGGGCATTCCATCCACATGGAATTGGAGACAGGTGTGGCGATATCCGTGGTCAGCTGCAGTACCCTCAACCGTATTTGCTCCAGTGTTTTTAATGCAACCGAGGTCACCTGGGTTATCATGTGGATCGCCATGGGTTGCACCCCATGGAGGAAAAGGTATAGGCCATCCGTCAGGGCCCTGGTGCCAAGTGGACCAATGGAACTATCCTCATTTTTGGGCCTAGTAAATTACTACAGCAAGTTTATTCCAAACCTCACCGTGCCCCCTCCATCTAGAATGTCAACATTGGGAATGGTGCCACGCCCAGGAGACGGCTTTGGTCTCGGTGAAGAAGCAGCATCCTTCTCCCGTCTACTGACTCACTTTGACCCAACCAAGCCGCTGTTGTTGATGTGCAATGCATCCCCCCCACGAGATCGCGGTTGTCCTTGTCCAGCGGATGGACGACCGGTCGGAGCGCCCCGTGGCATTCGCGTCGCGGACATTGGCAAACGTGGAAAAAACTACGCATAAATTAAGAAGGAAGGCTTGGTCGTGGTGTTTGGGGGAAAAAAATTCCATCACTCCGTCTAAGAGCATTCTTTCACTGTCTACACCAATCAGAAGCCCCGGTTGGGGTTGTTTAAGGAAGTCCGGCCGATTTCCCCCCCTGTACCTATGCCAGGATCCAGCGGAGACGCTACTGTACGAGTGGACGAATACGTGGTAGAACATCGCTCCGGGTCTGTGATCCCGCACGTCAATGTATTGAACCGCCTCCCTCCTCCCACCGGGCCTCCTGTACTGGCGGCAACTGATGAAATGATAGCCACCCTCCATTTCATGGATTCCTTGCCGGTCAGGGCTACCCACATCCGGTGGTGGATTCAGACATATCCGCATTTACCCGGGTATGGCACATAATCCAGTTTGGGGCCAAACACCGTGCCTTGCCAGGGGCCATGAAGTGCACATTAACACGATACTCGAGTTAAGTATCAAGGGTGATGTCGTCTTGTGGGGAACACACATGATTGGGCAGCATGGTAGCACAGTGGATAGCACTATGGCTTCACAGCGCCAGGGTCCCAGGTTCGATTCCCGGCTTGGGTCACTGTCTGTGCGGAGTCTGCACATCCTCCCCGTGTGTGCGTGGGTTTCCTCCGGGTGCTCCGGTTTCCTCCCACAGTCCAGAGATGTGCAGGTTAGGTGGATTGGCCATGATAAATTGCCCTTAGTGACCAAAAAGGTTAGGCGGGGTTGTTGGGTTACGGGATAGGGTGGAAGTGAGGGCTTAAGTGGGTGGGTGCAGAATCAATGGGCCGAATGGCCACCTTCTGCACTGTATGTTCTATGTCCTGCTGGACATCGACAATGGGCCCTGGGTGGTGTCAAAGATGAAGATGCTGGCCCAGGGAGTAATGTTCATCATCGTCGTAAACGATGATGGCCATAAATTGCATCGTCCGACAGCTCAAGCCACCATTGACAAGCTGTGACAATCTTTCAGCACACACGGGAAACCAGAGGTGCTGGTCTAGGACAATGGGACAGGGTTCACAAGCGCGCAGTTTGGGCTTTCATGACCGCAAATGGCACATGACACGTACATACCGCCCTGTACCACCCAACGTAAAATGCGTTAGCAGAGCGTGCAGTCTAGACATGCAAAAACGGAACGAGAAAACCGACCTTGGAGGGTAGCATGCGACGCAGTGGTTAGCACTGGGACTGCGGCGCTGAGAACCTGGGTTTGAATCCCGGCCCAGGCTCACTGTCCATGTGGAGTTTGCACATTCTCCCCATTTCTGCGTGGGTTTCACCCCCACAACCCAAAAGATGTGCTGGTTAGGTGGACTGGTCACGCTAAATTGCCTCTTAATTGGAAAAATAAAAATAATTGGCTACTCTAAATTTATTGAAAAAAAGAATAGAGATCCAGGGAGACTAGGCTGGCGCGTTTCCTTTTTTGCGACCAGACAACGGCTCACACCACGATGGGGGTCGCTCCAGCCAAATTGCTGATGGGCCCTCGTCTTCGCAGACGTTTGAGTTTGGTTCTCCCGGACACTGGCAGGAAAATCCGCCGGGCCAGGATAGAGCCAAGGCTGCTGCAGACTGTCTTACGCCTTTGCATCTTTGGGGAAGGTGCCATGTGGATCCAAGGGGTCATTTTGGCCCAAACGGGACCTGTCTCCTATTGAGTGAGGGCACAGAGGCGCAAATCGAATCGCCATGTGGATTACCTCTGTGGGAGCATCCCTGAGACGCCAGATCCGATTCCAGAGGTTTCAGACCCAAAACGCCCCCAGTTCGAGTTAACACCTCCGCCCCAGCTGCCGCCTTTGACCCCAGCCACACCTGCCGTGGAGAAGCCGGTTCCAGACATCGAGGACACCGAGATGCCTGACGAAGTCTCACTGAACACCAATTCCAAGACTGACATCATAGATCAGAGAACGTATTGCCACCACTGGAGCTCATTGCATCATTGCTCAGAGCCACCTCTGTTTTGATGACTCTGCCAAGGTGCTCCGCGTGGAAAGGGATTTCCCAGGGAAGTAGAGGCCGCCCAATGGCACACGGTCGGTCCCTGATGGCCGTTCCCGGGCTAAGATGACTAGGGGTTCCTTGGACCCGCCCATGGACATGGACGTATCTCCAGGGGGTGAGGGATGTTATAACCCTCATGGAGGTCACTGCAATAGGACTATTAGATTCTCCGTAACGTCCACTGAATACGAACTCCCCCGGTAACTAGACGAGTTGGACGACGAGTATAAGACCCCGACCTGGGTGCAGGTTGAGGAGGGACTTCGTTCGGGGGCGGAGAGCTTGTTTGTTGTAGATAAAACCCAACCTTTGTTTCTTACCTGCTTGGTCAATGCGTAGTGCTTTAGCAGATTCTACAAGTACCTTCCTTGTCTCTTATTTCCCGCCCTCAGAGTTGGTCGCCCTGCCCAGGCCTGGTACAGCACGGGATTAGATGCCGAGTAAAGCTCCGTCTTCACTGTCCCCATCAAACACTCCCAGGACAGGTACAGCATGGGGTTAGATACAGAGTAAAGCTCCCTCTACACTGTCCCCATCAAACATTCCCAGGACAGGTACAGCATGGGGTTAGATACAGAGTAAAGCTCCCTCTACACTGTCCCCATCAAACACGCCCAGGACAGGTACAGCACGGGGTTAGATACAGAGTAAAGCTCCCTCTACACTGTCCCCATCAAACACTCCCAGGATAGGTACAGCACGGGGTTAGACACAAAGTAAATCTCCCTCTACACTGTCACCATCAAACACTCCCAGGACAGGTACAGCATGGGGTTAGATACAGAGTAAAGCTCCATCTACACTTTCCCCATCAAACACTTCCAGGACAGGTACAGCATGGGGTTAGATACAGAGTAAAGCTCCATCTACACTGTCCCCATCAAACACTTCCAGGACAGGTACAGCATGGGGTTAGATACAGAGTAAAGCTCCATCTACACTGTCCCCATCAAACACTCCCAGGACAGGTACAGCACGGGGTTAGATACAGAGTAAAGCTCCCTCTACACTGTCCCCATCAAACACTCCCAGGACAGGTATAGCATAGGGTTAGATACAGAGTAAAGCTCCATCTACACTGTCCCCATCAAACACTCCCAGGACAGGTACAGCACGGGGTTAGATACAGAGTAAAGCTCCCTCTACACTGTCCCCATCAAACACTCCCAGGACAGGTACAGCATGGGGTTAGATACAGAGTAAATCTCCCTCTACACTGTCCCCATCAAACAATCCCAGGACAGGTACAGCACGGGGTTAGATACAGAGTAAAGCTCCCTCTACACTGTCCACATCAAACACTCCCAGGACAGGTACAGCACCGGGTTAGATACAGAGTAAAGCTCCCTCTACACTGTCCCCATCAAATGCTCCCAGGACAGGTACAGCGTGGGGTTAGATACAGAGTAAAGCTCCGTCTAAACTGTTGTAGCGCACAAAGACTCCGAGAGATGAATAGAGTGAAGTCGATGAGGCTTTATTAAGCGTGACTGTTTCCCCCGCAGTTCAGTAGTAGACTGCCTGCGGGGGAGGACTCCAGGTACTTATACTCCGCCTTCAGGGCGGAGCTAGAGGTCAACGTCCAACCAGGACCCGGGATCTGTCAGCCAATGACATCATGGCTTCACAGTCCCACATGACCCCTAATGCATACTACCACATTCACCCCTTGTTAAAAATGAACCCGGCGGGGTGATGCTTCGCATGGTGGTAAGGGTTTACAAGGCTGGTCCTGGGAGGAAAACTTTCGCATGTTATTACAGTATGTACAAGGGTTTTTTTTTTTTCAAACTATTTACAGTAATCGTCAGGAAAAGGCAAAATGTTCTCGTTAAAAGTCCACATATTGTAGTGTTAGATCGACGCCACGAGTCGGTCGGGCGGTCTGGTCGTCCGTGTCGATCGCCTCGGCCCCGGTGGTGGTGTTGGTGCTTGTTCTGGTGTTGTCGTCTCCGGGAGCCTTACGGTTTCAGCTTGGGCTTCATTCCTGGTCGGGCCTGGGAGGAGGACTGATCCTCCTGGGAAGGGGGCGGTCGCGGGGTGCGGCGGTGGCAGGAAGGGGGGGGTTGGGTGATTGGTGTCGGGGGGTTGTGTGTGTTGCCGGCGGGCGCCAGATCTCGCAGAGAGACCGTGTCCTGTCGACCGTCGGGGTACTCCACGTAAGCGTACTGCGGGTTCGCGTGAAGGAGGTGAATCCTTTCGACCAACGGGTCCGACTTGTGCGCCCGCACGTGCTTTCGGAGCAAGATGGGTCCTGGGGCCGCCAGCCAGGTCGGCAGCGATGTTCCAGAGGAGGACTTCCTGGGGAAGACAAGGAGGCGCTCATGAGGCGTTTGGTTAGTGCTAGTACACAGTAGCGACCGGATGGAGTGGAGGGCGTCCGGAAGGACCTCCTGCCACCGTGAAACTGGGAGGTCCCTGGACCGTAGGGCCAGTAGGACGGTCTTCCAGTTCTCCCTCTCTACTTGCCCGTTCCCCCGGGGGTTGTAGCTGGTCGTCCTGCTCGAGGCTATCCCGTTGCTGAGCAGGAACTGGCGCAGCTCGTCACTCATGAAGGAGGACCCCCTGTCGCTGTGGACGTATGCGGGGCAACCGAACAGTGTGAATATGGTGTTCAGGGCTTTAATGACTGTGGCCGCGGTCTTGTAAGAACAGGGGATGGCGAATGGGAAGCGGGAGTACTCGTCCACCACATTAAGGAAGTATATGTTGCGGTCGGTGGAGGGGAGGGGTTCTTTGAAATCCAGACTAAGGCGTTCAAAGGGGCGGGAAGCCTTAATCAGGTGCGCACCATCCGGCCTGAAAAAATGCGGTTTGCACTCTGCGCAGATGTGGCAGTTCCTTGTGACTGTACGGACCTCCTCTAAGGAGTATGGGAGGTTGCAGGACTTGATAAAGTGGTAAAACCGAGTGACCCGGGTGGCAGAGGTCCTCGTTGAGGGTTTGGAGGCGGTTAATTTGTGCGTTGGCACATGTGCCGCGGGATAGGGCATCGGACGGCTTGTTCAGCTTTCCGGAACGATACAAGATCTCGTAGTTGAAGGTGGAGAGCTCGATCCTCCACCTTAAGATCTTGTCGTTTTTGATTTTGCCCCGCTGTGCATTATCGAACATGAAGGCTACCGACCGTTGGTCCGTGAGGAGAGTGAATCTCCTGCCGGCCAGGTAATGCCTCCAATGTCGCACAGCTTCCACTATGGCTTGGGCTTCCTTTTTCACTGAGGAGTGGCGGATTTCTGAAGTGTGGAGGGTTCGGGAGAAAAAGGCCACGGGTCTGCCCGCTTGGTTAAGGGTGGCCGCTAGAGCTACGTCGGAGGCGTCGCTCTCGACCTGGAGGGGAGGGACTCGTCGATGGCGCGCATCGTGGCCTTTGCGATATCCGCTTTGATGCGGCTGAAGGCCTGGCAAGCCTCTGTCGACAGAGGGAAGGTCGTGGTCTGTATTAGGGGCGGGCCTTGTCTGCGTACTGGGGGACCCACTGGGCGTAGTATGAAAAGAACCCCAGGCAGCGGGAGGGGAAATTCCATGAGGGCGCGCATACGTTCGGGGTCGGGGCCTATTATCCCATTGCGCACTACGTAGCCCAGGATGGCTAGCCGGTTGGTGCTAAAAACGCACTTGTCCTCGTTGTACGTGAGGTTCAAGGCTTTAGCGGTCTGGAGGAATTTTTGGAGGTTGGCGTTGTGGTCCTGCTGATCGTGGCCGCAGATGGTTACATTGTCGAGATACGGGAACGTGGCCCGCAACCCGTGTTGATCAACCATTCGGTCCATCTCTCGTTGGAAGACCGAGACCCCGTTTGTGACGCCAAATGGGACCCTTAGGAAATGGTATAATCGCCCGTCTGCCTCGAAGGCTGTGTACTTGCGGTCACTTGGGCGGATGGGGAGCTGATGGTAGGCGGACTTGAGGTCCACGGTGGAGAAGACTTTCTATTGGGCAATCCGATTGACCATGTCGGATATGCGGGGGAGAGGGTACGCGTCTAGTTGTGTGTACCTGTTGATGGTCTGGCTATAGTCTATGACCATCCTTTGCTTCTCCCCTGTCTTTACTACTACCACCTGTGCTCTCCAGGGACTATTGCTGGCCTGGATTATGCCTTCCTTTAGTAGCCGCTGGACTTCGGACCAAATGAAGGTCCGGTCCTGGGCGCTGTACCGTCTGCTCCTAGTGGCGACGGGTTTGCAATCCGGGGTGAGGTTTGCAAACAAGGACGGGGGTTGCACCTTGAGGGTTGCGAGGCCGCAGATAGTGAGTGGGGGTATTGGGCCGCCGAATTTGAAGGTTAGGCTCTGTAGATTGCACTGGAAGTCTAATCCCAGTAATGTGGGGGCGCAGAGTTGGGGAAGGACGTAGAGCCTGTAGTTTTTGAACTCCCTCCCTTGCACCGTTAGGGTAACTATGCAGAAGCCTTTAATCTGTACGGAGTGGGATCCTGCAGCTAGGGAAATCTTTTGTGTGCTGGGATGGGTGGTCAAAGAACAGCGTCTTACCGTGTCGGGGTGGATAAAGCTCTCCGTGCTCTCGGAGTCGACTAGGCATGGTGTCTCGTGCCCGTTTATCAGCGCCGTTGTCGTCGTCGTCTGGAGTGTTCGGGGCCGAGCTTGGTCCAGCGTCATTGAAGCGAGACGTGGTTGTAGTAGTTGAGCGTCTTCTTCGAACCCCGTGGAGCTGTCGATACTGGGGTCCGTTGTTGCCGTCCAAGATGGCGTCGGAGGTGAACAAAATGGCTGCCCCCATGCATCGCACATGGCTGGGGGGTCACAAGATGGCGGCGGGGGTGGACAAAATGGCCGCCCCCATGCGTCGTACAGGTCTGGGGTGGTCCAAGATGGCGGCGCCCTTCCTCCCCTCGTGGTGTCTGGGACCCAAAATGGCGGCGTCTGCGGGTCGCACATGGGGCGTTGGGGGGGTTGGGGAGCGTTAGGAACGCGCGGGGCTCCCTCATCTCTGGGGACAGCGGTGGTCGGGACCCAAATTGGTAGCGCCGGCGGGTCAGACGTGGGGCGCGCGCGGGGGGGGGGGGGGGTTTGGGGGGCGTTAGAGACGCGCAGAACTCCCTCTTCTCCGGGGAGAGCGGTGGTCGGGTCCCAAAGTGGTAGCGCCGGCGGGTCATACATGGGGCGCGGGGGGTTGGGGAACGTAAGCGGCGTGCAGGGCTCCCTGTTCTCCCGGGACCGCGGTGGTTGGGACCCAGAGTGGCTGCGCCTGCGGGTCGTACATGGGGCGCTGGGGGGGGTTGGGGAGCGTAAACGGCGTGCAGGGCTCCCTGTTCTCCCGGGACAGCGGCGACCTCGCGGGACCGGCACACAGCCGCGAAATGGCCCTTTTTCCCGCAGCTCTTGCAGATCGCTGCGCGGGCCGGGCAGCGCTGCCGGGGGTGTTTCGCCTGGCCGCAGAAATAGCAGCGGGCGCCCCCGGTGCGACTTGGCGTTTGGACCGCGCAAGCCTGTGGGGTGTCCGGGGGGGGGGGGGTGGGTTTGTCGCGACGGGTACGTACGGAGCCCAATGGGCTGCCGCGCGGTTGGGGCCGTAGGCGCGGGTATTTCGCGCGGCCACGTCTAGGGAGGCTGCTAGGGCCCGTGCCTCAGAGTCCTAGCGACTCTTTTTCTAGAAGTCTTTGGCGGATTTGGGAGGAGTTCATACCTGCCACAAAAGCATCGCGCATTAACATGTCTGTGTGTTCATTTGCGTTCACCGACGGGCAGCTGCAGGCTCGTCCCAAAATTAGTAGCGCGGCGTAGAATTCATCTAACGATTCTCCGGGACTTTGCCGTCTCGTTGCGAGCTGATAGCGAGCGTAGATCTGGTTTACTGGGCGGACATAGAGACTTTTTAGTGCTGCGAACGCCGTCTGGAAATCCTCTGCGTCTTCGATGAGAGAGAAAATCTCCGTGCTTAACCTCGAGTGCAGGACCTGTAGTTTTTGGTCTACTGTGACCCGGAAGGTGGCCGTTTTGAGGTAGGCCTCAAAACAAGTCTGCCAGTGCTTGAAAGCTGCTGCCGCGTTCACTGCGTGGGAGCTGATCCTCAGGCATTCCGGGATGATCCTGAGCTCCATAGTCCTTTAGTCACGCTTAATAAATTGTAGCGCACAAAGACTCCGAGAGATGAATAGAGTGAAGTCGATGAGGCTTTATTAAGCGTGACTGCTTCCCCCGCAGTTCAGTAGTAGACTACCTGCGGGGGAGGACTCCAGGTACTTATACTCCGCCTTAAGGGCGGAGCTAGAGGTCAACGTCCAACCAGGACCCGGGATCTGTCAGCCAATGACATCATGGCTTCACAGTCCCACATGACCCCTAATGCATACTACCACAACTGTCCCATCAAACGCTCCCAGGACAGGTACAGCACGGGGTTAGATACAGAGTATAGCTACCTCTGCACTGTCCCCATCAAACGCTCCCAGGACAGGTACAGCATGGTGTTAGATACAGAGTAAAGCGCCGTCTACACTGTCCCCATCAAACACTCCCAGGACAGGTACAGTACAGGCTTAGATACAGAGTAAAGATCCGTCTAAACTGTCCCCATCAAACACTCCCAGGACAGTTGCAACACAGGGTTAGATACATTTCTCCACATGACTCAGGGGCCCTGAGGAGAGGTGTGAGGAATTGCAACAACCCCACTTTTCATTCACCAAGACATTGTGACAATGGTTGCTCTGAGGGGGAACAGCTAATCCACCCTTGGCTGTGGGGTGGCTTGTAGTTGGAGGTTAAAGTGAATAGATGGTTCTTACCCGTATCCCAGGCAACCCCACACCAGGGGCTCCAGGGTGACCTGGGATCCCGTGCTCACCAGCTTGTCCCTAAAAGGCAAGATAAAGTACTTTTAAATAATTGGTTCCATACTGCTTCTAGTATCTCTCTGAAAGTAATCTTACTCAGGAGCCTGGATTACAGGCCCATGGACTCCACATGAAAATGTCCATAGGTGACACTCACGCTCTTTCCGGGATAAATTTTAAAACATCATTATTGGACGGTTGGTATCAGCCACAAGGCAGACATTTGCTCAGTTTGTTCACCATGTTGCTGGGACAATGCACGGAGAAGAGTCAACCACACGGGCACGGGTTTGGCTTCACAAATCAGCCAGACCAGGTAAGATCACTGGTAAGCGAACTCCATCTTTATTCTCTTATTTCTTTCATCGGTCACTGGGCTGGGTCTCTGCGACACTGGGCTGGGTCTCTGCGACACTGGGCTGGGTCTCTGTCACTGGGCTGGGTCTCTGCGACACTGGGCTGGGTCTCTGCGACACTGGGCTGGGTCTCTGCGACACTGGGCTGGGTCTCTGTCACTGGGCTGGGTCTCTGCGACACTGGGCTGGGTCTCTGCGACACTGGGCTGGGTCTCTGCGACACTGGGCTGGGTCTCTGCGACACTGAGCTGGGTCTCTGCGATACTGGGCTGGGTCTCTGCGACACTGGGCTGGGTCTCTGCGACACTGGGCTGGGTCTCTGCGATACTGGGCTGGGTCTCTGCGACACTGGGCTGGGTCTCTGCGACACTGGGCTGGGTCCCTGCGACACTGGGCTGGGTCTCTGCGATACTGGGCTGGGTCTCTGCGACACTGGGCTGGGTCTCTGTCACTGGGCTGGGTCTCTGCCGCACTGGGCTGGGTCTCTGCAATACTGGGCTGGGTCTCTGTGACACTGGGCTGGGTCTCTGCGACACTGGCCTGGGTCCCTGGTATACTGGGCTGGGTCCCTGCGACACTGGGCTGGGTCCCTGCGACACTGGGCTGGGTCTGTGCGGCACTGGGCTGGGTCTCTGCGATACTGGGCTGGGTCTCTGTGACACTGGGCTGGGTCCCTGCGACACTGGGCTGCGTTTCTGCGACACTGGGCTGGTCGCTGCCGCACTGGGCTGGGTCTCTGCCGCACTGGGCTGGGTCTCTGCCGCACTGGGCTGGGTCTCTGCATCACTGGGCTGGGTCTCTGCGACACTGGACTGGGTCTCTGCGACACTGGGCTGGGTCACTGCCGCACTGGGCTGGGTCTCTGCGACACTGGGCTGGGTCTCTGCGACACTGGGCTGGGTCTCTGCGACACTGGGCTGGGTCTCTGCGACAATGGGCTGGGTCACTGCGACACTGGACTGGGTCCCTGGTATAGTGGGCTGGGTCCCTGCGACACTGGGCAGGGTCCGCTGGGTCCCTGCGACACTGGGCTTGGTCTCTGTGACACTGGGCAGGGTCTCTGCGACACTCGGCTGGGTCTCTGCGACACTGGGCTGAGTCTCTGCGACACTGGGCTGGGTCTCTGTGACACTGGGCTGAGTCTCTGCGACTCTGGGCTGGGTCCCTGCGACACTGGGCTGGGTCCCTGCGACACTGGCCTGGGTCTCTGTCACTGGGCTGGGTCTCTGCGATACTGGGCTGGTTCCCTGCGTCACTGGGCTGGGTCTCTGTGACACTGGGCTGTGTCCCTGCGTCACTGGCCTGGGTCTCTGTCACTGGGCTGGGTCTCTGCGATACTGGGCTGGTTCCCAGCGTCTCTGGGCTGGGTCTCTGTGACTCTGGGCTGAGTCTCTGCCGCACTGGGCTGGGTCTCTGTTGCACTGGGCTGTGTCTCTGCGACACTGGGCTGGGTCCCTGGTATACTGGGCTGGGTCCCTGCGACACTGGGCTGGGTCCCTGCGACACTGGGCTGGGTCTCTGCGACACTGGGCTGGGTCCCTGCGACACTGGGCAGGGTCCCTGGTATACTGGGCTGGGTCTCTGTGACACTGGGCTGGGTCTCTGCGACACTGGGCAGGGTCTCTGCTACACTGGGCTGGGTCTCTGCGACACTGGGCTGAGTCTCTGCGACACTGGGCTGGGTCTCTGTGACACTGGGCTGGGTCTCTGTGACACTGGGCTGAGTCTCTGCGACTCTGGGCTGGGACCCTGCGACACTGGGCTGGGTCCCTGCGACACTGGGCTGGGTCCCTGCGACACTGGGCTGGGTCCCTGCAACTCTGGCCTGGGTCTCTGTCACTGGGCTGGGTCTCTGCGATACTGGGCTGGTTCTCTGCGTCACTGGGCTGGGTCTCTGTGTCACTGGGCTGAGTCTCTGCCGCACTGGGCTGGGTCTCTGTTGCACTGGGCTGTGTCTCTGCGACACTGGGCTGGGTCCCTGCGACACTGGGCTGGGTCCCTGCGACACTGGGCTGGGTCTGTGCGGCACTGGGCTGGGTTCCTGCGACACTGGGCTGGGTCTCTGCGACACTGGGCTGGGTCCCTGCGACACTGGGCTGGGTCCCTGCGACACTGGGCTGGGTCTCCGCGACACTGGGCTGGGTCCCTGCGACACTGGGCTGGGTCCCTGCGACACTGGGCTGGGTCTCTGGGACACTGGGCTGGGTCTCTGCGACACTGGGCTGGGTCTCTGTTGCACTGGGCTGGGTCTCTGCGACACTGGGCTGGGTCTCTGTCGCACTGGGCTGGGTCTCTGCGCCACTGGGCTGGGTCTCTGCCGCACTGGACCGGGTCTCTGCCGCACTGGGCTGGGTCTCTGCGACACTGGGCTGGGTCCCTGCGACACTGGGCTGGGTCCCTGCGACACTGGGCTGGGTCCCTGCGACACTGGGCTTAGTCTCTGCGACACTGGGCTGGGTCTGTGCGACACTGGGCTGGGTCCCTGCGACACTGGGCTGGGTCTCTGTCACTGGGCTGGGTCTCTGCGACACTGGGCTGGGTCCCTGCGACACTGGGCTTAGTCTCTGCGACACTGGGCTGGGTCTGTGCGACACTGGGCTGGGTCCCTGCGACACTGGGCTGGGTCTCTGCGACACTGGGCTGGGTCTCTGGGACACTGGGCTGGGTGCTTTGGGACACTGGGCTGGGTCTCTGTGACACTGGGCTGGGTGCTCTGCGACACTGGGCTGGGTCTCTGCGACACTGAGTGGGTCTCTGCGACACTGGGCTGGGTCTCTGTGACACTGGGCTGAATATCTGCGACACTGGGCAGGGTCTCTGCGAACACTGGGCAGGGTCTCTGCGACAGTGGGCTGGGTCTCTGCGACACTGGGCTGGGTCTCTGATGCACTGGGCTGGGTCTCTGCCGCACTGGGCTGGGTCTCTGCGACACTGGGCTGGGTCTCTGCGACACTGGGCTGGGTCTCTGTCACTGGGCTGGGTCTCTGTCACTGGGCTGGGTCTCTGTTACACTGGGCTGGGTCTCTGCGACACTGGGTTGGGTACTGTTGCACTGGGCTGGGTCTCTGCGACACTGGGCTGGGTCTCTGCGACACTGGGCTGGGTCTCTGTCGCACTGGGCTGGGTCTCTGTCGCACTGGGCTGGGTCTCTGCGCCACTGGGCTGGGTCTCTGCCGCACTGGACTGGGTCTCTGCGACACTGGGCTGAGTCTCTGCGACACTGGGCTGGGTCTCTGTCACTGGGCTGGGTCTCTGTCACTGGGCTGGGTCTCTGTCACTGGGCTGGGTCTCTGTCACTGGGCTGGGTCTCTGCGACTCTGGGCTGGGTCCCTGCGACACTGGCCTGGGTCTCTGCGACACTGGGCTGGGTCTCTGCGACACTGGGCTGGGTCTCTGTCGCACTGGGATGGGTCTCTGCGACACTGGGCTGGGTCCCTGCGACACAGGGCTGGGTCACTGCGACACTGGGCTGGGTCTCTGCGACACTGGGCTGGGTCGCTGCGACACTGGGCAGGGTCTCTGCTACACTGGGCTGAGTCTCTGCGACTCTAGGCAGGGTCTCTGCGACACTGGGCTGGGTCCCTGCGGCACTGGCCTGGGTCTCTGTCACTGGGCTGGGTCTCTGCCGCACTGGGCTGTGTCTCTGCGACACTGGGCTGGGTCCCTGCGGCACTGGCCTGGGTCTCTGCGACACTGGGCTGGGTCCCTGCGGCACTGGCCTGGGTCTCTGTCACTGGGCTGGGTCTCTGCCGCACTGGGCTGTGTCTCTGCGACACTGGGCTGGGTCCCTGCGGCACTGGCCTGGGTCTCTGTCACTGGGCTGGGTCTCTGCCGCACTGGGCTGGTTCCCTGCGTCACTGGGCTGGGTCTCTTGTGACACAGGGCTGACTCTCTGCCGCACTGGGCTGGGTCTCTGTTGCACTGGGCTGTGTCTCTGCGACACTGGGCTGGGTCTCTGGTATACTGGGCTGGGTCCCTGCGAAACTGGGCTTGGTCCCTGGGACACTGGGCTGGGTCTCTGCAGCACTGGGCTGGGTCCCTCCGACACTGGGCTGGGGCTCTGCGACACTGGGCTGGGTCCCTGCGACACTGGGCTTGGTCCCTGCGACACTGGGCTGGGTCTCTGCGACACTGGGCTGGGTCCCTCCGACACTGGGCTGGGGCTCTGCGACACTGGGCTTGGTCCCTGCGACACTGGGCTTGGTCCCTGCGACACTGGGCTGGGTCTCTGCGACACTGGGCTGGGTCCCTGCGACACTGGGCTGCGTCCCTGCGACACTGGGCTGGGTCTCTGCGACACTGGGCTGGGTCTCTGCTGCACTGGGCTGGGTCTCTGCAACACTGGGCTCGGTCTCTGCAACACTGGGCTGGGTCTCTGCGACACTGGGCTGGGTCTCTGCAACACTGGGCTGGGTCCCTGCGACACTGGTCTGGGTCCCTGTGACTCTGGGTTGGGTCCCTGCAACACGGCTGGGTCCCTGCGACACTGGGCTGCGTCCCTGCGACACTGGGCTGCGTCCCTGCGACTCTGGCCTGGGTCTCTGTCACTGGGCTGGGTCTCTGCGATACTGGGCTGGTTCCCTGCGTCACTGGGCTGGGTCTCTTGTGACACTGGGCTGACTCTCTGCCGCACTGGGCTGGGTCTCTGTTGCACTGGGCTGTGTCTCTGCCGCACTGGGCTGGGACTCTGCCGCACTGGGCTGGGTCTCTGCGATACTGGGCTGGGTCTCTGCGACACTGGGCTGGGTCTCTGCGACACTGGGCTGGGTCTCTGTC
Organism: Scyliorhinus torazame; assembly: GCF_047496885.1. Lineage (NCBI taxonomy): Eukaryota > Metazoa > Chordata > Chondrichthyes > Carcharhiniformes > Scyliorhinidae > Scyliorhinus > Scyliorhinus torazame. The sequence continues at coordinate 210,795,391 of NC_092707.1, forward strand.
ACTGGGCTGGCTCTCTGCCGCACTGGGCTGGGTCTCTGCGATACTGGGCTGGGTCTCTGCGACACTGGGCTGGGTCTCTGCGATACTGGGCTGGGTCCCTGCGACACTGGGCTGCGTTTCTGCGACACTGGGCTGGTCGCTGCCGCACTGGGCTGGGTCTCTGCCGCACTGGGCTGGGTCTCTGCATCACTGGGCTGGGTCTCTGCGACACTGGACTGGGTCTCTGCGACACTGGGCTGGGTCTCTGCGACACTGGGCTGGGTCTCTGCGACACTGGGCTGGGTCTCTGCGACACTGGGCTGGGTCTCTGCGACAATGGGCTGGGTCACTGCGACACTGGACTGGGTCCCTGGTATAGTGGGCTGGGTCCCTGCGACACTGGGCAGGGTCCGCTGGGTCCCTGCGACACTGTGCTTGGTCTCTGTGACACTGGGCAGGGTCTCTGCGACACTCGGCTGGGTCTCTGCGACACTGGGCTGAGTCTCTGCGACACTGGGCTGGGTCTCTGTGACACTGGGCTGAGTCTCTGCGACTCTGGGCTGGGTCCCTGCGATACTGGGCTGGGTCCCTGCGACACTGGGCTGGGTCCCTGCGACACTGGCCTGGGTCTCTGTCACTGGGCTGGGTCTCTGCGATACTGGGCTGGTTCCCTGCATCACTGGGCTGGGCCTCTGTGACACTGGGCTGTGTCCCTGCGTCACTGGGCTGGGTCTCTGTCACTGGGCTGGGTCTCTGCGATACTGGGCTGGTTCCCAGCGTCTCTGGGCTGGGTCTCTGTGACTCTGGGCTGAGTCTCTGCCGCACTGGGCTGGGTCTCTGTTGCACTGGGCTGTGTCTCTGCGACACTGGGCTGGGTCCCTGGTATACTGGGCTGGGTCCCTGCGACACTGGGCTGGGTCCCTGCGACACTGGGCTGGGTCTCTGCGACACTGGGCTGGGTCCCTGCGACACTGGGCAGGGTCCCTGGTATACTGGGCTGGGTCTCTGTGACACTGGGCTGGGTCTCTGCGACACTGGGCAGGGTCTCTGCTACACTGGGCTGGGTCTCTGCGACACTGGGCTGAGTCTCTGCGACACTGGGCTGGGTCTCTGTGACACTGGGCTGGGTCTCTGTGACACTGGGCTGAGTCTCTGCGACTCTGGGCTGGGACCCTGCGACACTGGGCTGGGTCCCTGCGACACTGGGCTGGGTCCCTGCGACACTGGGCTGGTTCCCTGCAACTCTGGCCTGGGTCTCTGTCACTGGGCTGGGTCTCTGCGATACTGGGCTGGTTCTCTGCGTCACTGGGCTGGGTCTCTGTGACACTGGGCTGAGTCTCTGCCGCACTGGGCTGGGTTTCTGTTGCACTGGGCTGTGTCTCTGCGACACTGGGCTGGGTCCCTGGTATACTGGGCTGGGTCCCTGCGACACTGGGCTGGGTCCCTGCGACACTGGGCTGGGTCCCTGCGACACTGGGCTGGGTCTGTGCGGCACTGGGCTGGGTTCCTGCGACACTGGGCTGGGTCTCTGCGACACTGGGCTGGGTCCCTGCGACACTGGGCTGGGTCCCAGCGACACTGGGCTGGGTCTCCGCGACACTGGGCTGGGTCCCTGCGACACTGGGCTGGGTCCCTGCGACACTGGGCTGGGTCTCTGGGACACTGGGCTGGGTCTCTGCGACACTGGGCTGGGTCTCTGTTGCACTGGGCTGGGTCTCTACGACACTGGGCTGGGTCTCTGCGCCACTGGGCTGGGTCTCTGTCGCACTGGGCTGGGTCTCTGCGCCACTGGGCTGGGTCTCTGCCGCACTGGACTGGGTCTCTGCCGCACTGGGCTGGGTCTCTGCGACACTGGGCTGGGTCCCTGCGACACTGGGCTGGGTCCCTGCGACACTGGGCTGGGTCCCTGCGACACTGGGCTTAGTCTCTGCGACACTGGGCTGGGTCTGTGCGACACTGGGCTGGGTCCCTGCGACACTGGGCTGGGTCTCTGTCACTGGGCTGGGTCTCTGCGACACTGGGCTGGGTCCCTGCGACACTGGGCTTAGTCTCTGCGACACTGGGCTGGGTCTGTGCGACACTGGGCTGGGTCCCTGCGACACTGGGCTGGGTCTCTGCGACACTGGGCTGGGTCTCTGGGACACTGGGCTGGGTGCTCTGGGACACTGGGCTGGGTCTCTGTGACACTGGGCTGGGTGCTCTGCGACACTGGGCTGGGTCTCTGCGACACTGAGTGGGTCTCTGCGACACTGGGCTGGGTCTCTGTGACACTGGGCTGAATATCTGCGACACTGGGCAGGGTCTCTGCGAACACTGGGCAGGGTCTCTGCGACAGTGGGCTGGGTCTCTGCGACACTGGGCTGGGTCTCTGCGACACTGGGCTGGGTCTCTGCGACACTGGGCTGGGTCTCTGATGCACTGGGCTGGGTCTCTGCCGCACTGGGCTGGGTCTCTGCGACACTGGGCTGGGTCTCTGCGACACTGGGCTGGGTCTCTGTCACTGGGCTGGGTCTCTGTCACTGGGCTGGGTCTCTGTTACACTGGGCTGGGTCTCTGCGACACTGGGTTGGGTCTCTGCTGCACTGGGCTGGGTCTCTGCGACACTGGGCTGGGTCTCTGCGACACTGGGCTGGGTCTCTGTCGCACTGGGCTGGGTCTCTGCGCCACTGGGCTGGGTCTCTGCCGCACTGGACTGGGTCTCTGCGACACTGGGCTGCGTCTCTGCGACACTGGGCTGGGTCTCTGTCACTTGGCTGGGTCTCTGTCACTGGGCTGGGTCTCTGTCACTGGGCTGGGTCTCTGTCACTGGGCTGGGTCTCTGCGACTCTGGGCTGGGTCCCTGCGACACTGGCCTGGGTCTCTGCGACACTGGGCTGGGTCTCTGCGACACTGGGCTGGGTCTCTGTCGCACTGGGATGGGTCTCTGCGACACTGGGCTGGGTCTCTGTCGCACTGGGCTGGGTCTCTGCGCCACTGGGCTGGGTCTCTGCCGCACTGGACTGGGTCTCTGCCGCACTGGGCTGGGTCTCTGCGACACTGGGCTGGGTCCCTGCGACACTGGGCTGGGTCCCTGCGACACTGGGCTGGGTCCCTGCGACACTGGGCTTAGTCTCTGCGACACTGGGCTGGGTCTGTGCGACACTGGGCTGGGTCCCTGCGACACTGGGCTGGGTCTCTGTCACTGGGCTGGGTCTCTGCGACACTGGGCTGGGTCCCTGCGACACTGGGCTTAGTCTCTGCGACACTGGGCTGGGTCTGTGCGACACTGGGCTGGGTCCCTGCGACACTGGGCTGGGTCTCTGCGACACTGGGCTGGGTCTCTGGGACACTGGGCTGGGTGCTCTGGGACACTGGGCTGGGTCTCTGTGACACTGGGCTGGGTGCTCTGCGACACTGGGCTGGGTCTCTGCGACACTGAGTGGGTCTCTGCGACACTGGGCTGGGTCTCTGTGACACTGGGCTGAATATCTGCGACACTGGGCAGGGTCTCTGCGAACACTGGGCAGGGTCTCTGCGACAGTGGGCTGGGTCTCTGCGACACTGGGCTGGGTCTCTGCGACACTGGGCTGGGTCTCTGCGACACTGGGCTGGGTCTCTGATGCACTGGGCTGGGTCTCTGCCGCACTGGGCTGGGTCTCTGCGACACTGGGCTGGGTCTCTGCGACACTGGGCTGGGTCTCTGTCACTGGGCTGGGTCTCTGTCACTGGGCTGGGTCTCTGTTACACTGGGCTGGGTCTCTGCGACACTGGGTTGGGTCTCTGTTGCACTGGGCTGGGTCTCTGCGACACTGGGCTGGGTCTCTGCGACACTGGGCTGGGTCTCTGTCGCACTGGGCTGGGTCTCTGCGCCACTGGGCTGGGTCTCTGCCGCACTGGACTGGGTCTCTGCGACACTGGGCTGCGTCTCTGCGACACTGGGCTGGGTCTCTGTCACTTGGCTGGGTCTCTGTCACTGGGCTGGGTCTCTGTCACTGGGCTGGGTCTCTGTCACTGGGCTGGGTCTCTGTCACTGGGCTGGGTCTCTGCGACTCTGGGCTGGGTCCCTGCGACACTGGCCTGGGTCTCTGCGACACTGGGCTGGGTCTCTGCGACACTGGGCTGGGTCTCTGTCGCACTGGGATGGGTCTCTGCGACACTGGGCTGGGTCCCTGCGACACTGGGCTGGGTCCCTGCGACACTGGGCTGGGTCTCTGCGACACTGGGCTGGGTCGCTGCAACACTGGGCTGGGTCGCTGCGACACTGGGCAGGGTCTCTGCTGCACTGGGCTGAGTCTCTGCGACTCTGGGCAGGGTCTCTGCGACACTGGGCTGGGTCCCTGCGGCACTGGCCTGGGTCTCTGTCACTGGGCTGGGTCTCTGCCGCACTGGGTTGTGTCTCTGCGACACTGGGCTGGGTCCCTGCGGCACTGGCCTGGGTCTCTGCGACACTGGGCTGGGTCCCTGCGACACTGGGCTGGTTCCCTGCAACTCTGGCCTGGGTCTCTGTCACTGGGCTGGGTCTCTGCGATACTGGGCTGGTTCTCTGCGTCACTGGGCTGGGTCTCTGTGACACTGGGCTGAGTCTCTGCCGCACTGGGCTGGGTTTCTGTTGCACTGGGCTGTGTCTCTGCGACACTGGGCTGGGTCCCTGGTACACTGGGCTGGGTCCCTGCGACACTGGGCTGGGTCCCTGCGACACTGGGCTGGGTCCCTGCGACACTGGGCTGGGTCTGTGCGGCACTGGGCTGGGTTCCTGCGACACTGGGCTGGGTCTCTGCGACACTGGGCTGGGTCCCTGCGACACTGGGCTGGGTCCCAGCGACACTGGGCTGGGTCTCCGCGACACTGGGCTGGGTCCCTGCGACACTGGGCTGGGTCCCTGCGACACTGGGCTGGGTCTCTGGGACACTGGGCTGGGTCTCTGCGACACTGGGCTGGGTCTCTGTTGCACTGGGCTGGGTCTCTACGACACTGGGCTGGGTCTCTGCGCCACTGGGCTGGGTCTCTGTCGCACTGGGCTGGGTCTCTGCGCCACTGGGCTGGGTCTCTGCCGCACTGGACTGGGTCTCTGCCGCACTGGGCTGGGTCTCTGCCGCACTGGGCTGGGTCTCTGCGACACTGGGCTGGGTCCCTGCGACACTGGGCTGGGTCCCTGCGACACTGGGCTGGGTCCCTGCGACACTGGGCTTAGTCTCTGCGACACTGGGCTGGGTCTGTGCGACACTGGGCTGGGTCCCTGCGACACTGGGCTGGGTCTCTGTCACTGGGCTGGGTCTCTGCGACACTGGGCTGGGTCCCTGCGACACTGGGCTTAGTCTCTGCGACACTGGGCTGGGTCTGTGCGACACTGGGCTGGGTCCCTGCGACACTGGGCTGGGTCTCTGCGACACTGGGCTGGGTCTCTGGGACACTGGGCTGGGTGCTCTGGGACACTGGGCTGGGTCTCTGTGACACTGGGCTGGGTGCTCTGCGACACTGGGCTGGGTCTCTGCGACACTGAGTGGGTCTCTGCGACACTGGGCTGGGTCTCTGTGACACTGGGCTGAATATCTGCGACACTGGGCAGGGTCTCTGCGAACACTGGGCAGGGTCTCTGCGACAGTGGGCTGGGTCTCTGCGACACTGGGCTGGGTCTCTGATGCACTGGGCTGGGTCTCTGCCGCACTGGGCTGGGTCTCTGCGACACTGGGCTGGGTCTCTGCGACACTGGGCTGGGTCTCTGCGACACTGGGCTGGGTCTCTGCGACACTGGGCTGGGTCTCTGATGCACTGGGCTGGGTCTCTGCCGCACTGGGCTGGGTCTCTGCGACACTGGGCTGGGTCTCTGCGACACTGGGCTGGGTCTCTGTCACTGGGCTGGGTCTCTGTCACTGGGCTGGGTCTCTGTTACACTGGGCTGGGTCTCTGCGACACTGGGTTGGGTCTCTGTTGCACTGGGCTGGGTCTCTGCGACACTGGGCTGGGTCTCTGCGACACTGGGCTGGGTCTCTGTCGCACTGGGCTGGGTCTCTGCGCCACTGGGCTGGGTCACTGCCGCACTGGACTGGGTCTCTGCGACACTGGGCTGCGTCTCTGCGACACTGGGCTGGGTCTCTGTCACTTGGCTGGGTCTCTGTCACTGGGCTGGGTCTCTGTCACTGGGCTGGGTCTCTGTCACTGGGCTGGGTCTCTGCGACTCTGGGCTGGGTCCCTGCGACACTGGCCTGGGTCTCTGCGACACTGGGCTGGGTCTCTGCGACACTGGGCTGGGTCTCTGTCGCACTGGGATGGGTCTCTGCGACACTGGGCTGGGTCTCTGTCGCACTGGGCTGGGTCTCTGCGCCACTGGGCTGGGTCTCTGCCGCACTGGACTGGGTCTCTGCCGCACTGGGCTGGGTCTCTGCGACACTGGGCTGGGTCCCTGCGACACTGGGCTGGGTCCCTGCGACACTGGGCTGGGTCCCTGCGACACTGGGCTTAGTCTCTGCGACACTGGGCTGGGTCTGTGCGACACTGGGCTGGGTCCCTGCGACACTGGGCTGGGTCTCTGTCACTGGGCTGGGTCTCTGCGACACTGGGCTGGGTCCCTGCGACACTGGGCTTAGTCTCTGCGACACTGGGCTGGGTCTGTGCGACACTGGGCTGGGTCCCTGCGACACTGGGTTGGGTCTCTGCGACACTGGGCTGGGTCTCTGGGACACTGGGCTGGGTGCTCTGGGACACTGGGCTGGGTCTCTGTGACACTGGGCTGGGTGCTCTGCGACACTGGGCTGGGTCTCTGCGACACTGAGTGGGTCTCTGCGACACTGGGCTGGGTCTCTGTGACACTGGGCTGAATATCTGCGACACTGGGCAGGGTCTCTGCGAACACTGGGCAGGGTCTCTGCGACAGTGGGCTGGGTCTCTGCGACACTGGGCTGGGTCTCTGCGACACTGGGCTGGGTCTCTGCGACACTGGGCTGGGTCTCTGATGCACTGGGCTGGGTCTCTGCCGCACTGGGCTGGGTCTCTGCGACACTGGGCTGGGTCTCTGCGACACTGGGCTGGGTCTCTGTCACTGGGCTGGGTCTCTGTCACTGGGCTGGGTCTCTGTTACACTGGGCTGGGTCTCTGCGACACTGGGTTGGGTCTCTGTTGCACTGGGCTGGGTCTCTGCGACACTGGGCTGGGTCTCTGCGACACTGGGCTGGGTCTCTGTCGCACTGGGCTGGGTCTCTGCGCCACTGGGCTGGGTCTCTGCCGCACTGGACTGGGTCTCTGCGACACTGGGCTGCGTCTCTGCGACACTGGGCTGGGTCTCTGTCACTTGGCTGGGTCTCTGTCACTGGGCTGGGTCTCTGTCACTGGGCTGGGTCTCTGTCACTGGGCTGGGTCTCTGCGACTCTGGGCTGGGTCCCTGCGACACTGGCCTGGGTCTCTGCGACACTGGGCTGGGTCTCTGCGACACTGGGCTGGGTCTCTGTCGCACTGGGATGGGTCTCTGCGACACTGGGCTGGGTCCCTGCGACACTGGGCTGGGTCACTGCGACACTGGGCTGGGTCTCTGCGACACTGGGCTGGGTCGCTGCGACACTGGGCAGGGTCTCTGCTGCACTGGGCTGAGTCTCTGCGACTCTGGGCAGGGTCTCTGCGACACTGGGCTGGGTCCCTGCGGCACTGGCCTGGGTCTCTGTCACTGGGCTGGGTCTCTGCCGCACTGGGCTGTGTCTCTGCGACACTGGGCTGGGTCCCTGCGGCACTGGCCTGGGTCTCTGCGACACTGGGCTGGGTCCCTGCGGCACTGGCCTGGGTCTCTGTCACTGGGCTGGGTCTCTGCCGCACTGGGCTGTGTCTCTGCGACACTGGGCTGGGTCCCTGCGGCACTGGCCTGGGTCTCTGTCACTGGGCTGGGTCTCTGCCGCACTGGGCTGGTTCCCTGCGTCACTGGGCTGGGTCTCTTGTGACACAGGGCTGACTCTCTGCCGCACTGGGCTGGGTCTCTGTTGCACTGGGCTGTGTCTCTGCGACACTGGGCTGGGTCCCTGGTATACTGGGCTGGGTCCCTGCGAAACTGGGCTTGGTCCCTGGGACACTGGGCTGGGTCTCTGCAGCACTGGGCTGGGTCCCTCCGACACTGGGCTGGGGCTCTGCGACACTGGGCTGGGTCCCTGCGACACTGGGCTTGGTCCCTGCGACACTGGGCTGGGTCTCTGCGACACTGGGCTGGGTCCCTCCGACACTGGGCTGGGGCTCTGCGACACTGGGCTTGGTCCCTACGACAGTGGGCTTGGTCCCTGCGACACTGGGCTGGGTCCCTGCGACACTGGGCTGGGTCCCTGCGACACTGGGCTGGGTCTCTGCGACACTGGGCTGGGTCTCTGCTGCACTGGGCTGGGTCTCTGCAACACTGGGCTGGGTCTCTGCAACACTGGGCTGGGTCTCTGCGACACTGGGCTGGGTCTCTGCAACACTGGGCTGGGTCCCTGCGACACTGGTCTGTGTCCCTGTGACTCTGGGTTGGGTCCCTGCATCACTGGGCTGGGTCCCTGCGACACTGGGCTGCGTCCCTGCGACACTGGCCTGGGTCTCTGTCACTGGGCTGGGTCTCTGCGATACTGGGCTGGTTCCCTGCGTCACTGGGCTGGGTCTCTTGTGACACAGGGCTGACTCTCTGCCGCACTGGGCTGGGTCTCTGTTGCACTGGGCTGTGTCTCTGCGACACTGGGCTGGGTCCCTGGTATACTGGGCTGGGTCCCTGCGAAACTGGGCTGGGTCTCTGCAGCACTGGGCTGGGTCCCTGCGACACTGGGCTGGGTCTCTGTGACACTGGGCTGGGTCCCTGCGACACTGGGCTGGGTACCTGCGACACTGGGCTTGGTCTCTGCGACACTGGGCTGGGTCTCTGCGACACTGGGCTGGGTCTCTGCGACACTGGGCTGGGTCTCTGTCACTGGGCTGGGTCTCTGCGATACTGGGCTGGTTCCCTGCGTCACTGGGCTGGGTCTCTGTGACACTGGGCTGAGTCTCTGCCGCACTGGGCTGGGTCTCTGTTGCACTGGGCTGTGTCTCTGCGACACTGGGCTGGGTCCCTGGTATACTGGGCTTGGTCCCTGCGACACTGGGCTGGGTCCCTGCGACACTGGGCTTGGTCCCTGCGACACTGGGCTGGGTCCCTGCGACACTGGGCTGGGTCCCTGCGAAACTGGGCTGGGTCCCTGCGACACTGGGCTGGGTCTCTGCCGCACTGGACTGGGTCTCTGCCGCACTGGGCTGGGTCTCTGCATCACTGGGCTGGGTCTCTGCGACACTGGGCTGGGTCTCTGCGACACTGGGCTGGGTCTCTGCGACAATGGGCTGGGTCACTGCGACACTGGCCTGGGTCTCTGTCACTGGGCTGGGTCTCTGCGATACTGGGCTGGTTCCCTGCATCACTGGGCTGGGCCTCTGTGACACTGGGCTGTGTCCCTGCGTCACTGGGCTGGGTCTCTGTCACTGGGCTGGGTCTCTGCGATACTGGGCTGGTTCCCAGCGTCTCTGGGCTGGGTCTCTGTGACTCTGGGCTGAGTCTCTGCCGCACTGGGCTGGGTCTCTGTTGCACTGGGCTGTGTCTCTGCGACACTGGGCTGGGTCCCTGGTATACTGGGCTGGGTCCCTGCGACACTGGGCTGGGTCCCTGCGACACTGGGCTGGGTCTCTGCGACACTGGGCTGGGTCCCTGCGACACTGGGCAGGGTCCCTGGTATACTGGGCTGGGTCTCTGTGACACTGGGCTGGGTCTCTGCGACACTGGGCAGGGTCTCTGCTACACTGGGCTGGGTCTCTGCGACACTGGGCTGAGTCTCTGCGACACTGGGCTGGGTCTCTGTGACACTGGGCTGGGTCTCTGTGACACTGGGCTGAGTCTCTGCGACTCTGGGCTGGGACCCTGCGACACTGGGCTGGGTCCCTGCGACACTGGGCTGGGTCCCTGCGACACTGGGCTGGTTCCCTGCAACTCTGGCCTGGGTCTCTGTCACTGGGCTGGGTCTCTGCGATACTGGGCTGGTTCTCTGCGTCACTGGGCTGGGTCTCTGTGACACTGGGCTGAGTCTCTGCCGCACTGGGCTGGGTTTCTGTTGCACTGGGCTGTGTCTCTGCGACACTGGGCTGGGTCCCTGGTATACTGGGCTGGGTCCCTGCGACACTGGGCTGGGTCCCTGCGACACTGGGCTGGGTCCCTGCGACACTGGGCTGGGTCTGTGCGGCACTGGGCTGGGTTCCTGCGACACTGGGCTGGGTCTCTGCGACACTGGGCTGGGTCCCTGCGACACTGGGCTGGGTCCCAGCGACACTGGGCTGGGTCTCCGCGACACTGGGCTGGGTCCCTGCGACACTGGGCTGGGTCCCTGCGACACTGGGCTGGGTCTCTGGGACACTGGGCTGGGTCTCTGCGACACTGGGCTGGGTCTCTGTTGCACTGGGCTGGGTCTCTACGACACTGGGCTGGGTCTCTGCGCCACTGGGCTGGGTCTCTGTCGCACTGGGCTGGGTCTCTGCGCCACTGGGCTGGGTCTCTGCCGCACTGGACTGGGTCTCTGCCGCACTGGGCTGGGTCTCTGCGACACTGGGCTGGGTCCCTGCGACACTGGGCTGGGTCCCTGCGACACTGGGCTGGGTCCCTGCGACACTGGGCTTAGTCTCTGCGACACTGGGCTGGGTCTGTGCGACACTGGGCTGGGTCCCTGCGACACTGGGCTGGGTCTCTGTCACTGGGCTGGGTCTCTGCGACACTGGGCTGGGTCCCTGCGACACTGGGCTTAGTCTCTGCGACACTGGGCTGGGTCTGTGCGACACTGGGCTGGGTCCCTGCGACACTGGGCTGGGTCTCTGCGACACTGGGCTGGGTCTCTGGGACACTGGGCTGGGTGCTCTGGGACACTGGGCTGGGTCTCTGTGACACTGGGCTGGGTGCTCTGCGACACTGGGCTGGGTCTCTGCGACACTGAGTGGGTCTCTGCGACACTGGGCTGGGTCTCTGTGACACTGGGCTGAATATCTGCGACACTGGGCAGGGTCTCTGCGAACACTGGGCAGGGTCTCTGCGACAGTGGGCTGGGTCTCTGCGACACTGGGCTGGGTCTCTGCGACACTGGGCTGGGTCTCTGCGACACTGGGCTGGGTCTCTGATGCACTGGGCTGGGTCTCTGCCGCACTGGGCTGGGTCTCTGCGACACTGGGCTGGGTCTCTGCGACACTGGGCTGGGTCTCTGTCACTGGGCTGGGTCTCTGTCACTGGGCTGGGTCTCTGTTACACTGGGCTGGGTCTCTGCGACACTGGGTTGGGTCTCTGCTGCACTGGGCTGGGTCTCTGCGACACTGGGCTGGGTCTCTGCGACACTGGGCTGGGTCTCTGTCGCACTGGGCTGGGTCTCTGCGCCACTGGGCTGGGTCTCTGCCGCACTGGACTGGGTCTCTGCGACACTGGGCTGCGTCTCTGCGACACTGGGCTGGGTCTCTGTCACTTGGCTGGGTCTCTGTCACTGGGCTGGGTCTCTGTCACTGGGCTGGGTCTCTGTCACTGGGCTGGGTCTCTGCGACTCTGGGCTGGGTCCCTGCGACACTGGCCTGGGTCTCTGCGACACTGGGCTGGGTCTCTGCGACACTGGGCTGGGTCTCTGTCGCACTGGGATGGGTCTCTGCGACACTGGGCTGGGTCTCTGTCGCACTGGGCTGGGTCTCTGCGCCACTGGGCTGGGTCTCTGCCGCACTGGACTGGGTCTCTGCCGCACTGGGCTGGGTCTCTGCGACACTGGGCTGGGTCCCTGCGACACTGGGCTGGGTCCCTGCGACACTGGGCTGGGTCCCTGCGACACTGGGCTTAGTCTCTGCGACACTGGGCTGGGTCTGTGCGACACTGGGCTGGGTCCCTGCGACACTGGGCTGGGTCTCTGTCACTGGGCTGGGTCTCTGCGACACTGGGCTGGGTCCCTGCGACACTGGGCTTAGTCTCTGCGACACTGGGCTGGGTCTGTGCGACACTGGGCTGGGTCCCTGCGACACTGGGCTGGGTCTCTGCGACACTGGGCTGGGTCTCTGGGACACTGGGCTGGGTGCTCTGGGACACTGGGCTGGGTCTCTGTGACACTGGGCTGGGTGCTCTGCGACACTGGGCTGGGTCTCTGCGACACTGAGTGGGTCTCTGCGACACTGGGCTGGGTCTCTGTGACACTGGGCTGAATATCTGCGACACTGGGCAGGGTCTCTGCGAACACTGGGCAGGGTCTCTGCGACAGTGGGCTGGGTCTCTGCGACACTGGGCTGGGTCTCTGCGACACTGGGCTGGGTCTCTGCGACACTGGGCTGGGTCTCTGATGCACTGGGCTGGGTCTCTGCCGCACTGGGCTGGGTCTCTGCGACACTGGGCTGGGTCTCTGCGACACTGGGCTGGGTCTCTGTCACTGGGCTGGGTCTCTGTCACTGGGCTGGGTCTCTGTTACACTGGGCTGGGTCTCTGCGACACTGGGTTGGGTCTCTGTTGCACTGGGCTGGGTCTCTGCGACACTGGGCTGGGTCTCTGCGACACTGGGCTGGGTCTCTGTCGCACTGGGCTGGGTCTCTGCGCCACTGGGCTGGGTCTCTGCCGCACTGGACTGGGTCTCTGCGACACTGGGCTGCGTCTCTGCGACACTGGGCTGGGTCTCTGTCACTTGGCTGGGTCTCTGTCACTGGGCTGGGTCTCTGTCACTGGGCTGGGTCTCTGTCACTGGGCTGGGTCTCTGTCACTGGGCTGGGTCTCTGCGACTCTGGGCTGGGTCCCTGCGACACTGGCCTGGGTCTCTGCGACACTGGGCTGGGTCTCTGCGACACTGGGCTGGGTCTCTGTCGCACTGGGATGGGTCTCTGCGACACTGGGCTGGGTCCCTGCGACACTGGGCTGGGTCCCTGCGACACTGGGCTGGGTCTCTGCGACACTGGGCTGGGTCGCTGCAACACTGGGCTGGGTCGCTGCGACACTGGGCAGGGTCTCTGCTGCACTGGGCTGAGTCTCTGCGACTCTGGGCAGGGTCTCTGCGACACTGGGCTGGGTCCCTGCGGCACTGGCCTGGGTCTCTGTCACTGGGCTGGGTCTCTGCCGCACTGGGTTGTGTCTCTGCGACACTGGGCTGGGTCCCTGCGGCACTGGCCTGGGTCTCTGCGACACTGGGCTGGGTCCCTGCGACACTGGGCTGGTTCCCTGCAACTCTGGCCTGGGTCTCTGTCACTGGGCTGGGTCTCTGCGATACTGGGCTGGTTCTCTGCGTCACTGGGCTGGGTCTCTGTGACACTGGGCTGAGTCTCTGCCGCACTGGGCTGGGTTTCTGTTGCACTGGGCTGTGTCTCTGCGACACTGGGCTGGGTCCCTGGTACACTGGGCTGGGTCCCTGCGACACTGGGCTGGGTCCCTGCGACACTGGGCTGGGTCCCTGCGACACTGGGCTGGGTCTGTGCGGCACTGGGCTGGGTTCCTGCGACACTGGGCTGGGTCTCTGCGACACTGGGCTGGGTCCCTGCGACACTGGGCTGGGTCCCAGCGACACTGGGCTGGGTCTCCGCGACACTGGGCTGGGTCCCTGCGACACTGGGCTGGGTCCCTGCGACACTGGGCTGGGTCTCTGGGACACTGGGCTGGGTCTCTGCGACACTGGGCTGGGTCTCTGTTGCACTGGGCTGGGTCTCTACGACACTGGGCTGGGTCTCTGCGCCACTGGGCTGGGTCTCTGTCGCACTGGGCTGGGTCTCTGCGCCACTGGGCTGGGTCTCTGCCGCACTGGACTGGGTCTCTGCCGCACTGGGCTGGGTCTCTGCCGCACTGGGCTGGGTCTCTGCGACACTGGGCTGGGTCCCTGCGACACTGGGCTGGGTCCCTGCGACACTGGGCTGGGTCCCTGCGACACTGGGCTTAGTCTCTGCGACACTGGGCTGGGTCTGTGCGACACTGGGCTGGGTCCCTGCGACACTGGGCTGGGTCTCTGTCACTGGGCTGGGTCTCTGCGACACTGGGCTGGGTCCCTGCGACACTGGGCTTAGTCTCTGCGACACTGGGCTGGGTCTGTGCGACACTGGGCTGGGTCCCTGCGACACTGGGCTGGGTCTCTGCGACACTGGGCTGGGTCTCTGGGACACTGGGCTGGGTGCTCTGGGACACTGGGCTGGGTCTCTGTGACACTGGGCTGGGTGCTCTGCGACACTGGGCTGGGTCTCTGCGACACTGAGTGGGTCTCTGCGACACTGGGCTGGGTCTCTGTGACACTGGGCTGAATATCTGCGACACTGGGCAGGGTCTCTGCGAACACTGGGCAGGGTCTCTGCGACAGTGGGCTGGGTCTCTGCGACACTGGGCTGGGTCTCTGATGCACTGGGCTGGGTCTCTGCCGCACTGGGCTGGGTCTCTGCGACACTGGGCTGGGTCTCTGCGACACTGGGCTGGGTCTCTGCGACACTGGGCTGGGTCTCTGCGACACTGGGCTGGGTCTCTGATGCACTGGGCTGGGTCTCTGCCGCACTGGGCTGGGTCTCTGCGACACTGGGCTGGGTCTCTGCGACACTGGGCTGGGTCTCTGTCACTGGGCTGGGTCTCTGTCACTGGGCTGGGTCTCTGTTACACTGGGCTGGGTCTCTGCGACACTGGGTTGGGTCTCTGTTGCACTGGGCTGGGTCTCTGCGACACTGGGCTGGGTCTCTGCGACACTGGGCTGGGTCTCTGTCGCACTGGGCTGGGTCTCTGCGCCACTGGGCTGGGTCACTGCCGCACTGGACTGGGTCTCTGCGACACTGGGCTGCGTCTCTGCGACACTGGGCTGGGTCTCTGTCACTTGGCTGGGTCTCTGTCACTGGGCTGGGTCTCTGTCACTGGGCTGGGTCTCTGTCACTGGGCTGGGTCTCTGCGACTCTGGGCTGGGTCCCTGCGACACTGGCCTGGGTCTCTGCGACACTGGGCTGGGTCTCTGCGACACTGGGCTGGGTCTCTGTCGCACTGGGATGGGTCTCTGCGACACTGGGCTGGGTCTCTGTCGCACTGGGCTGGGTCTCTGCGCCACTGGGCTGGGTCTCTGCCGCACTGGACTGGGTCTCTGCCGCACTGGGCTGGGTCTCTGCGACACTGGGCTGGGTCCCTGCGACACTGGGCTGGGTCCCTGCGACACTGGGCTGGGTCCCTGCGAAACTGGGCTTAGTCTCTGCGACACTGGGCTGGGTCTGTGCGACACTGGGCTGGGTCCCTGCGACACTGGGCTGGGTCTCTGTCACTGGGCTGGGTCTCTGCGACACTGGGCTGGGTCCCTGCGACACTGGGCTTAGTCTCTGCGACACTGGGCTGGGTCTGTGCGACACTGGGCTGGGTCCCTGCGACACTGGGTTGGGTCTCTGCGACACTGGGCTGGGTCTCTGGGACACTGGGCTGGGTGCTCTGGGACACTGGGCTGGGTCTCTGTGACACTGGGCTGGGTGCTCTGCGACACTGGGCTGGGTCTCTGCGACACTGAGTGGGTCTCTGCGACACTGGGCTGGGTCTCTGTGACACTGGGCTGAATATCTGCGACACTGGGCAGGGTCTCTGCGAACACTGGGCAGGGTCTCTGCGACAGTGGGCTGGGTCTCTGCGACACTGGGCTGGGTCTCTGCGACACTGGGCTGGGTCTCTGCGACACTGGGCTGGGTCTCTGATGCACTGGGCTGGGTCTCTGCCGCACTGGGCTGGGTCTCTGCGACACTGGGCTGGGTCTCTGCGACACTGGGCTGGGTCTCTGTCACTGGGCTGGGTCTCTGTCACTGGGCTGGGTCTCTGTTACACTGGGCTGGGTCTCTGCGACACTGGGTTGGGTCTCTGTTGCACTGGGCTGGGTCTCTGCGACACTGGGCTGGGTCTCTGCGACACTGGGCTGGGTCTCTGTCGCACTGGGCTGGGTCTCTGCGCCACTGGGCTGGGTCTCTGCCGCACTGGACTGGGTCTCTGCGACACTGGGCTGCGTCTCTGCGACACTGGGCTGGGTCTCTGTCACTTGGCTGGGTCTCTGTCACTGGGCTGGGTCTCTGTCACTGGGCTGGGTCTCTGTCACTGGGCTGGGTCTCTGCGACTCTGGGCTGGGTCCCTGCGACACTGGCCTGGGTCTCTGCGACACTGGGCTGGGTCTCTGCGACACTGGGCTGGGTCTCTGTCGCACTGGGATGGGTCTCTGCGACACTGGGCTGGGTCCCTGCGACACTGGGCTGGGTCACTGCGACACTGGGCTGGGTCTCTGCGACACTGGGCTGGGTCGCTGCGACACTGGGCAGGGTCTCTGCTGCACTGGGCTGAGTCTCTGCGACTCTGGGCAGGGTCTCTGCGACACTGGGCTGGGTCCCTGCGGCACTGGCCTGGGTCTCTGTCACTGGGCTGGGTCTCTGCCGCACTGGGCTGTGTCTCTGCGACACTGGGCTGGGTCCCTGCGGCACTGGCCTGGGTCTCTGCGACACTGGGCTGGGTCCCTGCGGCACTGGCCTGGGTCTCTGTCACTGGGCTGGGTCTCTGCCGCACTGGGCTGTGTCTCTGCGACACTGGGCTGGGTCCCTGCGGCACTGGCCTGGGTCTCTGTCACTGGGCTGGGTCTCTGCCGCACTGGGCTGGTTCCCTGCGTCACTGGGCTGGGTCTCTTGTGACACAGGGCTGACTCTCTGCCGCACTGGGCTGGGTCTCTGTTGCACTGGGCTGTGTCTCTGCGACACTGGGCTGGGTCCCTGGTATACTGGGCTGGGTCCCTGCGAAACTGGGCTTGGTCCCTGGGACACTGGGCTGGGTCTCTGCAGCACTGGGCTGGGTCCCTCCGACACTGGGCTGGGGCTCTGCGACACTGGGCTGGGTCCCTGCGACACTGGGCTTGGTCCCTGCGACACTGGGCTGGGTCTCTGCGACACTGGGCTGGGTCCCTCCGACACTGGGCTGGGGCTCTGCGACACTGGGCTTGGTCCCTACGACAGTGGGCTTGGTCCCTGCGACACTGGGCTGGGTCCCTGCGACACTGGGCTGGGTCCCTGCGACACTGGGCTGGGTCTCTGCGACACTGGGCTGGGTCTCTGCTGCACTGGGCTGGGTCTCTGCAACACTGGGCTGGGTCTCTGCAACACTGGGCTGGGTCTCTGCGACACTGGGCTGGGTCTCTGCAACACTGGGCTGGGTCCCTGCGACACTGGTCTGTGTCCCTGTGACTCTGGGTTGGGTCCCTGCATCACTGGGCTGGGTCCCTGCGACACTGGGCTGCGTCCCTGCGACACTGGCCTGGGTCTCTGTCACTGGGCTGGGTCTCTGCGATACTGGGCTGGTTCCCTGCGTCACTGGGCTGGGTCTCTTGTGACACAGGGCTGACTCTCTGCCGCACTGGGCTGGGTCTCTGTTGCACTGGGCTGTGTCTCTGCGACACTGGGCTGGGTCCCTGGTATACTGGGCTGGGTCCCTGCGAAACTGGGCTGGGTCTCTGCAGCACTGGGCTGGGTCCCTGCGACACTGGGCTGGGTCTCTGTGACACTGGGCTGGGTCCCTGCGACACTGGGCTGGGTACCTGCGACACTGGGCTTGGTCTCTGCGACACTGGGCTGGGTCTCTGCGACACTGGGCTGGGTCTCTGCGACACTGGGCTGGGTCTCTGTCACTGGGCTGGGTCTCTGCGATACTGGGCTGGTTCCCTGCGTCACTGGGCTGGGTCTCTGTGACACTGGGCTGAGTCTCTGCCGCACTGGGCTGGGTCTCTGTTGCACTGGGCTGTGTCTCTGCGACACTGGGCTGGGTCCCTGGTATACTGGGCTTGGTCCCTGCGACACTGGGCTGGGTCCCTGCGACACTGGGCTTGGTCCCTGCGACACTGGGCTGGGTCCCTGCGACACTGGGCTGGGTCCCTGCGAAACTGGGCTGGGTCCCTGCGACACTGGGCTGGGTCTCTGCCGCACTGGACTGGGTCTCTGCCGCACTGGGCTGGGTCTCTGCATCACTGGGCTGGGTCTCTGCGACACTGGGCTGGGTCTCTGCGACACTGGGCTGGGTCTCTGCGACAATGGGCTGGGTCACTGCGACACTGGACTGGGTCCCTGGTATAGTGGGCTGGGTCCCTGCGACACTGGGCAGGGTCCGCTGGGTCCCTGCGACACTGGGCTTGGTCTCTGTGACACTGGGCAGGGTCTCTGCGACACTCGGCTGGGTCTCTGCGACACTGGGCTGAGTCTCTGCGACACTGGGCTGGGTCTCTGTGACACTGGGCTGAGTCTCTGCGACTCTGGGCTGGGTCCCTGCGATACTGGGCTGGGTCCCTGCGACACTGGGCTGGGTCCCTGCGACACTGGCCTGGGTCTCTGTCACTGGGCTGGGTCTCTGCAATACTGGGCTGGTTCCCTGCGTCACTGGGCTGGGTCTCTGTGACACTGGGCTGTGTCCCTGCGTCACTGGGCTGGGTCTCTGTCACTGGGCTGGGTCTCTGCGATACTGGGCTGGTTCCCAGCGTCTCTGGGCTGGGTCTCTGTGACTCTGGGCTGAGTCTCTGCCGCACTGGGCTGGGTCTCTGTTGCACTGGGCTGTGTCTCTGCGACACTGGGCTGGGTCCCTGGTATACTGGGCTGGGTCCCTGCGACACTGGGCTGGGTCCCTGCGACACTGGGCTGGGTCTCTGCGACACTGGGCTGGGTCCCTGCGACACTGGGCAGGGTCCCTGGTATACTGGGCTGGGTCTCTGTGACACTGGGCTGGGTCTCTGCGACACTGGGCAGGGTCTCTGCTACACTGGGCTGGGTCTCTGCGACACTGGGCTGAGTCTCTGCGACACTGGGCTGGGTCCCTGCGACACTGGGCTGGGTCTCTGCCGCACTGGACTGGGTCTCTGCCGCACTGGGCTGGGTCTCTGCATCACTGGGCTGGGTCTCTGCGACACTGGACTGGGTCTCTGCGACACTGGGCTGGGTCTCTGCGACACTGGGCTGGGTCTCTGCGACACTGGGCTGGGTCTCTGCGACACTGGGCTGGGTCTCTGCGACAATGGGCTGGGTCACTGCGACACTGGACTGGGTCCCTGGTATAGTGGGCTGGGTCCCTGCGACACTGGGCAGGGTCCGCTGGGTCCCTGCGACACTGGGCTTGGTCTCTGTGACACTGGGCAGGGTCTCTGCGACACTCGGCTGGGTCTCTGCGACACTGGGCTGAGTCTCTGCGACACTGGGCTGGGTCTCTGTGACACTGGGCTGAGTCTCTGCGACTCTGGGCTGGGTCCCTGCGATACTGGGCTGGGTCCCTGCGACACTGGGCTGGGTCCCTGCGACACTGGCCTGGGTCCCTGGTATACTGGGCTGGGTCTCTGTGACACTGGGCTGGGTCTCTGCGACACTGGGCAGGGTCTCTGCTACACTGGGCTGGGTCTCTGCGACACTGGGCTGAGTCTCTGCGACACTGGGCTGGGTCTCTGTGACACTGGGCTGGGTCTCTGTGACACTGGGCTGAGTCTCTGCGACTCTGGGCTGGGACCCTGCGACACTGGGCTGGGTCCCTGCGACACTGGGCTGGGTCCCTGCGACACTGGGCTGGGTCCCTGCATCTCTGGCCTGGGTCTCTGTCACTGGGCTGGGTCTCTGCGATACTGGGCTGGTTCTCTGCGTCACTGGGCTGGGTCTCTGTGACACTGGGCTGAGTCTCTGCCGCACTGGGCTGGGTTTCTGTTGCACTGGGCTGTGTCTCTGCGACACTGGGCTGGGTCCCTGGTATACTGGGCTGGGTCCCTGCGACACTGGGCTGGGTCCCTGCGACACTGGGCTGGGTCCCTGCGACACTGGGCTGGGTCTGTGCGGCACTGGGCTGGGTTCCTGCGACACTGGGCTGGGTCTCTGCGACACTGGGCTGGGTCCCTGCGACACTGGGCTGGGTCCCTGCGACACTGGGCTGGGTCTCTGCGACACTGGGCTGGGTCTCTGCGACACTGGGCTGGGTCTCTGTTGCACTGGGCTGGGTCTCTGCGACACTGGGCTGGGTCTCTGTCGCACTGGGCTGGGTCTCTGCGCCACTGGGCTGGGTCTCTGCCGCACTGGACTGGGTCTCTGCCGCACTGGGCTGGGTCTCTGCGACACTGGGCTGGGTCCCTGCGACACTGGGCTGGGTCCCTGCGACACTGGGCTTAGTCTCTGCGACACTGGGCTGGGTCTGGGGGACACTGGGCTGGGTCCCTGCGACACTGGGCTGGGTCCCTGCGACACTGGGCTGGATCTCTGCGACACTGGGCTGGGTCTCTGCTGCACTGGGCTGGGTCTCTGCAACACTGGGCTGGGTCTCTGCAACACTGGGCTGGGTCTCTGCGACACTGGGCTGGGTCTCTGCAACACTGGGCTGGGTCCCTGCGACACTGGTCTGGGTCCCTGTGACTCTGGGTTGGGTCCCTGCAACACTGGGCTGGGTCCCTGCGACACTGGGCTGCGTCCCTGCGACTCTGGCCTGGGTCTCTGTCACTGGGCTGGGTCTCTGCGATACTGGGCTGGTTCCCTGCGTCACTGGGCTGGGTCTCTTGTGACACAGGGCTGACTCTCTGCCGCACTGGGCTGGGTCTCTGTTGCACTGGGCTGTGTCTCTGTTGCACTGGGCTGTGTCTCTGCGACACTGGGCTGGGTCCCTGGTATACTGGGCTGGGTCCCTGCGAAACTGGGCTGGGTCTCTGCAGCACTGGGCTGGGTCCCTGCGACACTGGGCTGGGTCTCTGTGACACTGGGCTGGGTCCCTGCGACACTGGGCTGGGTACCTGCGACACTGGGCTTGGTCTCTGCGACACTGGGCTGGGTCTCTGCGACACTGGGCTGGGTCTCTGTCACTGGGCTGGGTCTCTGCCGCACTGGGCTGTGTCTCTGCGACACTGGGCTGGGTCCCTGCGGCACTGGCCTGGGTCTCTGCGACACTGGGCTGGGTCCCTGCGGCACTGGCCTGGGTCTCTGTCACTGGGCTGGGTCTCTGCCGCACTGGGCTGTGTCTCTGCGACACTGGGCTGGGTCCCTGCGGCACTGGCCTGGGTCTCTGTCACTGGGCTGGGTCTCTGCCGCACTGGGCTGGTTCCCTGCGTCACTGGGCTGGGTCTCTTGTGACACAGGGCTGACTCTCTGCCGCACTGGGCTGGGTCTCTGTTGCACTGGGCTGTGTCTCTGCGACACTGGGCTGGGTCCCTGGTATACTGGGCTGGGTCCCTGCGAAACTGGGCTTGGTCCCTGGGACACTGGGCTGGGTCTCTGCAGCACTGGGCTGGGTCCCTCCGACACTGGGCTGGGGCTCTGCGACACTGGGCTGGGTCCCTGCGACACTGGGCTTGGTCCCTGCGACACTGGGCTGGGTCTCTGCGACACTGGGCTGGGTCCCTCCGACACTGGGCTGGGGCTCTGCGACACTGGGCTTGGTCCCTACGACAGTGGGCTTGGTCCCTGCGACACTGGGCTGGGTCCCTGCGACACTGGGCTGGGTCCCTGCGACACTGGGCTGGGTCTCTGCGACACTGGGCTGGGTCTCTGCTGCACTGGGCTGGGTCTCTGCAACACTGGGCTGGGTCTCTGCAACACTGGGCTGGGTCTCTGCGACACTGGGCTGGGTCTCTGCAACACTGGGCTGGGTCCCTGCGACACTGGTCTGTGTCCCTGTGACTCTGGGTTGGGTCCCTGCATCACTGGGCTGGGTCCCTGCGACACTGGGCTGCGTCCCTGCGACACTGGCCTGGGTCTCTGTCACTGGGCTGGGTCTCTGCGATACTGGGCTGGTTCCCTGCGTCACTGGGCTGGGTCTCTTGTGACACAGGGCTGACTCTCTGCCGCACTGGGCTGGGTCTCTGTTGCACTGGGCTGTGTCTCTGCGACACTGGGCTGGGTCCCTGGTATACTGGGCTGGGTCCCTGCGAAACTGGGCTGGGTCTCTGCAGCACTGGGCTGGGTCCCTGCGACACTGGGCTGGGTCTCTGTGACACTGGGCTGGGTCCCTGCGACACTGGGCTGGGTACCTGCGACACTGGGCTTGGTCTCTGCGACACTGGGCTGGGTCTCTGCGACACTGGGCTGGGTCTCTGCGACACTGGGCTGGGTCTCTGTCACTGGGCTGGGTCTCTGCGATACTGGGCTGGTTCCCTGCGTCACTGGGCTGGGTCTCTGTGACACTGGGCTGAGTCTCTGCCGCACTGGGCTGGGTCTCTGTTGCACTGGGCTGTGTCTCTGCGACACTGGGCTGGGTCCCTGGTATACTGGGCTTGGTCCCTGCGACACTGGGCTGGGTCCCTGCGACACTGGGCTTGGTCCCTGCGACACTGGGCTGGGTCCCTGCGACACTGGGCTGGGTCCCTGCGAAACTGGGCTGGGGCCCTGCGACACTGGGCTGGGTCTCTGCCGCACTGGACTGGGTCTCTGCCGCACTGGGCTGGGTCTCTGCATCACTGGGCTGGGTCTCTGCGACACTGGGCTGGGTCTCTGCGACACTGGGCTGGGTCCCTGGTATACTGGGCTGGGTCCCTGCGAAACTGGGCTGGGTCTCTGCAGCACTGGGCTGGGTCCCTGCGACACTGGGCTGGGTCTCTGTGACACTGGGCTGGGTCCCTGCGACACTGGGCTGGGTACCTGCGACACTGGGCTTGGTCTCTGCGACACTGGGCTGGGTCTCTGCGACACTGGGCTGGGTCTCTGCGACACTGGGCTGGGTCTCTGTCACTGGGCTGGGTCTCTGCGATACTGGGCTGGTTCCCTGCGTCACTGGGCTGGGTCTCTGTGACACTGGGCTGAGTCTCTGCCGCACTGGGCTGGGTCTCTGTTGCACTGGGCTGTGTCTCTGCGACACTGGGCTGGGTCCCTGGTATACTGGGCTTGGTCCCTGCGACACTGGGCTGGGTCCCTGCGACACTGGGCTTGGTCCCTGCGACACTGGGCTGGGTCCCTGCGACACTGGGCTGGGTCCCTGCGAAACTGGGCTGGGTCCCTGCGACACTGGGCTGGGTCTCTGCCGCACTGGACTGGGTCTCTGCCGCACTGGGCTGGGTCTCTGCATCACTGGGCTGGGTCTCTGCGACACTGGGCTGGGTCTCTGCGACACTGGGCTGGGTCTCTGCGACAATGGGCTGGGTCACTGCGACACTGGACTGGGTCCCTGGTATAGTGGGCTGGGTCCCTGCGACACTGGGCAGGGTCCGCTGGGTCCCTGCGACACTGGGCTTGGTCTCTGTGACACTGGGCAGGGTCTCTGCGACACTCGGCTGGGTCTCTGCGACACTGGGCTGAGTCTCTGCGACACTGGGCTGGGTCTCTGTGACACTGGGCTGAGTCTCTGCGACTCTGGGCTGGGTCCCTGCGATACTGGGCTGGGTCCCTGCGACACTGGGCTGGGTCCCTGCGACACTGGCCTGGGTCTCTGTCACTGGGCTGGGTCTCTGCAATACTGGGCTGGTTCCCTGCGTCACTGGGCTGGGTCTCTGTGACACTGGGCTGTGTCCCTGCGTCACTGGGCTGGGTCTCTGTCACTGGGCTGGGTCTCTGCGATACTGGGCTGGTTCCCAGCGTCTCTGGGCTGGGTCTCTGTGACTCTGGGCTGAGTCTCTGCCGCACTGGGCTGGGTCTCTGTTGCACTGGGCTGTGTCTCTGCGACACTGGGCTGGGTCCCTGGTATACTGGGCTGGGTCCCTGCGACACTGGGCTGGGTCCCTGCGACACTGGGCTGGGTCTCTGCGACACTGGGCTGGGTCCCTGCGACACTGGGCAGGGTCCCTGGTATACTGGGCTGGGTCTCTGTGACACTGGGCTGGGTCTCTGCGACACTGGGCAGGGTCTCTGCTACACTGGGCTGGGTCTCTGCGACACTGGGCTGAGTCTCTGCGACACTGGGCTGGGTCCCTGCGACACTGGGCTGGGTCTCTGCCGCACTGGACTGGGTCTCTGCCGCACTGGGCTGGGTCTCTGCATCACTGGGCTGGGTCTCTGCGACACTGGACTGGGTCTCTGCGACACTGGGCTGGGTCTCTGCGACACTGGGCTGGGTCTCTGCGACACTGGGCTGGGTCTCTGCGACACTGGGCTGGGTCTCTGCGACAATGGGCTGGGTCACTGCGACACTGGACTGGGTCCCTGGTATAGTGGGCTGGGTCCCTGCGACACTGGGCAGGGTCCGCTGGGTCCCTGCGACACTGGGCTTGGTCTCTGTGACACTGGGCAGGGTCTCTGCGACACTCGGCTGGGTCTCTGCGACACTGGGCTGAGTCTCTGCGACACTGGGCTGGGTCTCTGTGACACTGGGCTGAGTCTCTGCGACTCTGGGCTGGGTCCCTGCGATACTGGGCTGGGTCCCTGCGACACTGGGCTGGGTCCCTGCGACACTGGCCTGGGTCCCTGGTATACTGGGCTGGGTCTCTGTGACACTGGGCTGGGTCTCTGCGACACTGGGCAGGGTCTCTGCTACACTGGGCTGGGTCTCTGCGACACTGGGCTGAGTCTCTGCGACACTGGGCTGGGTCTCTGTGACACTGGGCTGGGTCTCTGTGACACTGGGCTGAGTCTCTGCGACTCTGGGCTGGGACCCTGCGACACTGGGCTGGGTCCCTGCGACACTGGGCTGGGTCCCTGCGACACTGGGCTGGGTCCCTGCATCTCTGGCCTGGGTCTCTGTCACTGGGCTGGGTCTCTGCGATACTGGGCTGGTTCTCTGCGTCACTGGGCTGGGTCTCTGTGACACTGGGCTGAGTCTCTGCCGCACTGGGCTGGGTTTCTGTTGCACTGGGCTGTGTCTCTGCGACACTGGGCTGGGTCCCTGGTATACTGGGCTGGGTCCCTGCGACACTGGGCTGGGTCCCTGCGACACTGGGCTGGGTCCCTGCGACACTGGGCTGGGTCTGTGCGGCACTGGGCTGGGTTCCTGCGACACTGGGCTGGGTCTCTGCGACACTGGGCTGGGTCCCTGCGACACTGGGCTGGGTCCCTGCGACACTGGGCTGGGTCTCTGCGACACTGGGCTGGGTCTCTGCGACACTGGGCTGGGTCTCTGTTGCACTGGGCTGGGTCTCTGCGACACTGGGCTGGGTCTCTGTCGCACTGGGCTGGGTCTCTGCGCCACTGGGCTGGGTCTCTGCCGCACTGGACTGGGTCTCTGCCGCACTGGGCTGGGTCTCTGCGACACTGGGCTGGGTCCCTGCGACACTGGGCTGGGTCCCTGCGACACTGGGCTTAGTCTCTGCGACACTGGGCTGGGTCTGGGGGACACTGGGCTGGGTCCCTGCGACACTGGGCTGGGTCCCTGCGACACTGGGCTGGATCTCTGCGACACTGGGCTGGGTCTCTGCTGCACTGGGCTGGGTCTCTGCAACACTGGGCTGGGTCTCTGCAACACTGGGCTGGGTCTCTGCGACACTGGGCTGGGTCTCTGCAACACTGGGCTGGGTCCCTGCGACACTGGTCTGGGTCCCTGTGACTCTGGGTTGGGTCCCTGCAACACTGGGCTGGGTCCCTGCGACACTGGGCTGCGTCCCTGCGACTCTGGCCTGGGTCTCTGTCACTGGGCTGGGTCTCTGCGATACTGGGCTGGTTCCCTGCGTCACTGGGCTGGGTCTCTTGTGACACAGGGCTGACTCTCTGCCGCACTGGGCTGGGTCTCTGTTGCACTGGGCTGTGTCTCTGCGACACTGGGCTGGGTCCCTGGTATACTGGGCTGGGTCCCTGCGAAACTGGGCTGGGTCTCTGCAGCACTGGGCTGGGTCCCTGCGACACTGGGCTGGGTCTCTGTGACACTGGGCTGGGTCCCTGCGACACTGGGCTGGGTACCTGCGACACTGGGCTTGGTCTCTGCGACACTGGGCTGGGTCTCTGCGACACTGGGCTGGGTCTCTGTCACTGGGCTGGGTCTCTGCCGCACTGGGCTGTGTCTCTGCGACACTGGGCTGGGTCCCTGCGGCACTGGCCTGGGTCTCTGCGACACTGGGCTGGGTCCCTGCGGCACTGGCCTGGGTCTCTGTCACTGGGCTGGGTCTCTGCCGCACTGGGCTGTGTCTCTGCGACACTGGGCTGGGTCCCTGCGGCACTGGCCTGGGTCTCTGTCACTGGGCTGGGTCTCTGCCGCACTGGGCTGGTTCCCTGCGTCACTGGGCTGGGTCTCTTGTGACACAGGGCTGACTCTCTGCCGCACTGGGCTGGGTCTCTGTTGCACTGGGCTGTGTCTCTGCGACACTGGGCTGGGTCCCTGGTATACTGGGCTGGGTCCCTGCGAAACTGGGCTTGGTCCCTGGGACACTGGGCTGGGTCTCTGCAGCACTGGGCTGGGTCCCTCCGACACTGGGCTGGGGCTCTGCGACACTGGGCTGGGTCCCTGCGACACTGGGCTTGGTCCCTGCGACACTGGGCTGGGTCTCTGCGACACTGGGCTGGGTCCCTCCGACACTGGGCTGGGGCTCTGCGACACTGGGCTTGGTCCCTGCGACACTGGGCTTGGTCCCTGCGACACTGGGCTGGGTCTCTGCGACA
Organism: Scyliorhinus torazame; assembly: GCF_047496885.1. Classification (NCBI taxonomy): domain Eukaryota; kingdom Metazoa; phylum Chordata; class Chondrichthyes; order Carcharhiniformes; family Scyliorhinidae; genus Scyliorhinus; species Scyliorhinus torazame. Next base: position 210,821,773 of record NC_092707.1, read on the forward strand.
CTGGGCTGGGTCCCTGCGACACTGGGCTGGGTCCCTGCGACACTGGGCTGGGTCTCTGCGACACTGGGCTGGGTCTCTGCAGCACTGGGCTGGGTCCCTGCGACACTGGGCTGGGTCTCTGTGACACTGGGCTGGGTCCCTGCGACACTGGGCTGGGTACCTGCGACACTGGGCTTGGTCTCTGCGACACTGGGCTGGGTCTCTGCGACACTGGGCTGGGTCTCTGTCACTGGGCTGGGTCTCTGCGATACTGGGCTGGTTCCCTGCGTCACTGGGCTGGGTCTCTGTGACACTGGGCTGAGTCTCTGCCGCACTGGGCTGGGTCTCTGTTGCACTGGGCTGTGTCTCTGCGACACTGGGCTGGGTCCCTGGTATACTGGGCTTGGTCCCTGCGACACTGGGCTGGGTCCATGCGACACTGGGCTTGGTCCCTGCGACACTGGGCTGGGTCCCTGCGACACTGGGCTGGGTCCCTGCGAAACTGGGCTGGGTCCCTGCGACACTGGGCTGGGTCTCTGCCGCACTGGACTGGGTCTCTGCCGCACTGGGCTGGGTCTCTGCATCACTGGGCTGGGTCTCTGCGACACTGGACTGGGTCTCTGCGACACTGGGCTGGGTCTCTGCGACACTGGGCTGGGTCTCTGCGACACTGGGCTGGGTCTCTGCGACACTGGGCTGGGTCTCTGCGACAATGGGCTGGGTCACTGCGACACTGGACTGGGTCCCTGGTATAGTGGGCTGGGTCCCTGCGACACTGGGCAGGGTCCGCTGGGTCCCTGCGACACTGGGCTTGGTCTCTGTGACACTGGGCAGGGTCTCTGCGACACTCGGCTGGGTCTCTGCGACACTGGGCTGAGTCTCTGCGACACTGGGCTGGGTCTCTGTGACACTGGGCTGAGTCTCTGCGACTCTGGGCTGGGTCCCTGCGATACTGGGCTGGGTCCCTGCGACACTGGGCTGGGTCCCTGCGACACTGGCCTGGGTCTCTGTCACTGGGCTGGGTCTCTGCGATACTGGGCTGGTTCCCTGCGTCACTGGGCTGGGTCTCTGTGACACTGGGCTGTGTCCCTGCGTCACTGGGCTGGGTCTCTGTCACTGGGCTGGGTCTCTGCGATACTGGGCTGGTTCCCAGCGTCTCTGGGCTGGGTCTCTGTGACTCTGGGCTGAGTCTCTGCCGCACTGGGCTGGGTCTCTGTTGCACTGGGCTGTGTCTCTGTGACACTGGGCTGGGTCCCTGGTATACTGGGCTGGGTCCCTGCGACACTGGGCTGGGTCCCTGCGACACTGGGCTGGGTCTCTGCGACACTGGGCTGGGTCCCTGCGACACTGGGCAGGGTCCCTGGTATACTGGGCTGGGTCTCTGTGACACTGGGCTGGGTCTCTGCGACACTGGGCAGGGTCTCTGCTACACTGGGCTGGGTCTCTGCGACACTGGGCTGAGTCTCTGCGACACTGGGCTGGGTCCCTGCGACACTGGGCTGGGTCTCTGCCGCACTGGACTGGGTCTCTGCCGCACTGGGCTGGGTCTCTGCATCACTGGGCTGGGTCTCTGCGACACTGGACTGGGTCTCTGCGACACTGGGCTGGGTCTCTGCGACACTGGGCTGGGTCTCTGCGACACTGGGCTGGGTCTCTGCGACACTGGGCTGGGTCTCTGCGACAATGGGCTGGGTCACTGCGACACTGGACTGGGTCCCTGGTATAGTGGGCTGGGTCCCTGCGACACTGGGCAGGGTCCGCTGGGTCCCAGCGACACTGGGCTTGGTCTCTGTGACACTGGGCAGGGTCTCTGCGACACTCGGCTGGGTCTCTGCGACACTGGGCTGAGTCTCTGCGACACTGGGCTGGGTCTCTGTGACACTGGGCTGAGTCTCTGCGACTCTGGGCTGGGTCCCTGCGATACTGGGCTGGGTCCCTGCGACACTGGGCTGGGTCCCTGCGACACTGGCCTGGGTCTCTGTCACTGGGCTGGGTCTCTGCGATACTGGGCTGGTTCCCTGCGTCACTGGGCTGGGTCTCTGTGACACTGGGCTGTGTCCCTGCGTCACTGGGCTGGGTCTCTGTCACTGGGCTGGGTCTCTGCGATACTGGGCTGGTTCCCAGCGTCTCTGGGCTGGGTCTCTGTGACTCTGGGCTGAGTCTCTGCCGCACTGGGCTGGGTCTCTGTTGCACTGGGCTGTGTCTCTGCGACACTGGGCTGGGTCCCTGGTATACTGGGCTGGGTCCCTGCGACACTGGGCTGGGTCCCTGCGACACTGGGCTGGGTCTCTGCGACACTGGGCTGGGTCCCTGCGACACTGGGCAGGGTCCCTGGTATACTGGGCTGGGTCTCTGTGACACTGGGCTGGGTCTCTGCGACACTGGGCAGGGTCTCTGCTACACTGGGCTGGGTCTCTGCGACACTGGGCTGAGTCTCTGCGACACTGGGCTGGGTCTCTGTGACACTGGGCTGGGTCTCTGTGACACTGGGCTGAGTCTCTGCGACTCTGGGCTGGGACCCTGCGACACTGGGCTGGGTCCCTGCGACACTGGGCTGGGTCCCTGCGACACTGGGCTGGGTCCCTGCAACTCTGGCCTGGGTCTCTGTCACTGGGCTGGGTCTCTGCGATACTGGGCTGGTTCTCTGCGTCACTGGGCTGGGTCTCTGTGACACTGGGCTGAGTCTCTGCCGCACTGGGCTGGGTTTCTGTTGCACTGGGCTGTGTCTCTGCGACACTGGGCTGGGTCCCTGGTATACTGGGCTGGGTCCCTGCGACACTGGGCTGGGTCCCTGCGACACTGGGCTGGGTCCCTGCGACACTGGGCTGGGTCTGTGCGGCACTGGGCTGGGTTCCTGCGACACTGGGCTGGGTCTCTGCGACACTGGGCTGGGTCCCTGCGACACTGGGCTGGGTCCCTGCGACACTGGGCTGGGTCTCCGCGACACTGGGCTGGGTCCCTGCGACACTGGGCTGGGTCCCTGCGACACTGGGCTGGGTCTCTGGGACACTGGGCTGGGTCTCTGCGACACTGGGCTGGGTCTCTGTTGCACTCGGCTGGGTCTCTGCGACACTGGGCTGGGTCTCTGTCGCACTGGGCTGGGTCTCTGCGCCACTGGGCTGGGTCTCTGCCGCACTGGACTGGGTCTCTGCCGCACTGGACTGGGTCTCTGCGACACTGGGCTGGGTCCCTGCGACACTGGGCTGGGTCCCTGCGACACTGGGCTGGGTCCCTGCGACACTGGGCTTAGTCTCTGCAACACTGGGCTGGGTCTCTGCGACACTGGGCTGGGTCTCTGCAACACTGGGCTGGGTCCCTGCGACACTGGTCTGGGTCCCTGTGACTCTGGGTTGGGTCCCTGCAACACTGGGCTGGGTCCCTGCGACACTGGGCTGCGTCCCTGCGACTCTGGCCTGGGTCTCTGTCACTGGGCTGGGTCTCTGCGATACTGGGCTGGTTCCCTGCGTCACTGGGCTGGGTCTCTTGTGACACAGGGCTGACTCTCTGCCGCACTGGGCTGGGTCTCTGTTGCACTGGGCTGTGTCTCTGCGACACTGGGCTGGGTCCCTGGTATACTGGGCTGGGTCCCTGCGAACTGGGCTGGGTCTCTGCAGCACTGGGCTGGGTCCCTGCGACACTGGGCTGGGTCTCTGTGACACTGGGCTGGGTCCCTGCGACACTGGGCTGGGTACCTGCGACACTGGGCTTGGTCTCTGCGACACTGGGCTGGGTCTCTGCGACACTGGGCTGGGTCTCTGTCACTGGGCTGGGTCTCTGCGATACTGGGCTGGTTCCCTGCGTCACTGGGCTGGGTCTCTGTGACACTGGGCTGAGTCTCTGCCGCACTGGGCTGGGTCTCTGTTGCACTGGGCTGTGTCTCTGCGACACTGGGCTGGGTCCCTGGTATACTGGGCTTGGTCCCTGCGACACTGGGCTGGGTCCCTGCGACACTGGGCTTGGTCCCTGCGACACTGGGCTGGGTCCCTGCGACACTGGGCTGGGTCCCTGCGAAACTGGGCTGGGTCCCTGCGACACTGGGCTGGGTCTCTGCCGCACTGGACTGGGCCTCTGCCGCACTGGGCTGGGTCTCTGCATCACTGGGCTGGGTCTCTGCGACACTGGACTGGGTCTCTGCGACACTGGGCTGGGTCTCTGCGACACTGGGCTGGGTCTCTGCGACACTGGGCTGGGTCTCTGCGACACTGGGCTGGGTCTCTGCGACAATGGGCTGGGTCACTGCGACACTGGACTGGGTCCCTGGTATAGTGGGCTGGGTCCCTGCGACACTGGGCAGGGTCCGCTGGGTCCCTGCGACACTGGGCTTGGTCTCTGTGACACTGGGCAGGGTCTCTGCGACACTCGGCTGGGTCTCTGCGACACTGGGCTGAGTCTCTGCGACACTGGGCTGGGTCTCTGTGACACTGGGCTGAGTCTCTGCGACTCTGGGCTGGGTCCCTGCGATACTGGGCTGGGTCCCTGCGACACTGGGCTGGGTCCCTGCGACACTGGCCTGGGTCCCTGGTATACTGGGCTGGGTCTCTGTGACACTGGGCTGGGTCTCTGTGACACTGGGCAGGGTCTCTGCGACACTCGGCTGGGTCTCTGCGACACTGGGCTGAGTCTCTGCGACACTGGGCTGGGTCTCTGTGACACTGGGCTGAGTCTCTGCGACTCTGGGCTGGGTCCCTGCGATACTGGGCTGGGTCCCTGCGACACTGGGCTGGGTCCCTGCGACACTGGCCTGGGTCTCTGTCACTGGGCTGGGTCTCTGCGATACTGGGCTGGTTCCCTGCGTCACTGGGCTGGGTCTCTGTGACACTGGGCTGTGTCCCTGCGTCACTGGGCTGGGTCTCTGTCACTGGGCTGGGTCTCTGCGATACTGGGCTGGTTCCCAGCGTCTCTGGGCTGGGTCTCTGTGACTCTGGGCTGAGTCTCTGCCGCACTGGGCTGGGTCTCTGTTGCACTGGGCTGTGTCTCTGCGACACTGGGCTGGGTCCCTGGTATACTGGGCTGGGTCCCTGCGACACTGGGCTGGGTCCCTGCGACACTGGGCTGGGTCTCTGCGACACTGGGCTGGGTCCCTGCGACACTGGGCAGGGTCCCTGGTATACTGGGCTGGGTCTCTGTGACACTGGGCTGGGTCTCTGCGACACTGGGCAGGGTCTCTGCTACACTGGGCTGGGTCTCTGCGACACTGGGCTGAGTCTCTGCGACACTGGGCTGGGTCTCTGTGACACTGGGCTGGGTCTCTGTGACACTGGGCTGAGTCTCTGCGACTCTGGGCTGGGACCCTGCGACACTGGGCTGGGTCCCTGCGACACTGGGCTGGGTCCCTGCGACACTGGGCTGGGTCCCTGCAACTCTGGCCTGGGTCTCTGTCACTGGGCTGGGTCTCTGCGATACTGGGCTGGTTCTCTGCGTCACTGGGCTGGGTCTCTGTGACACTGGGCTGAGTCTCTGCCGCACTGGGCTGGGTTTCTGTTGCACTGGGCTGTGTCTCTGCGACACTGGGCTGGGTCCCTGGTATACTGGGCTGGGTCCCTGCGACACTGGGCTGGGTCCCTGCGACACTGGGCTGGGTCCCTGCGACACTGGGCTGGGTCTGTGCGGCACTGGGCTGGGTTCCTGCGACACTGGGCTGGGTCTCTGCGACACTGGGCTGGGTCCCTGCGACACTGGGCTGGGTCCCTGCGACACTGGGCTGGGTCTCCGCGACACTGGGCTGGGTCCCTGCGACACTGGGCTGGGTCCCTGCGACACTGGGCTGGGTCTCTGGGACACTGGGCTGGGTCTCTGCGACACTGGGCTGGGTCTCTGTTGCACTCGGCTGGGTCTCTGCGACACTGGGCTGGGTCTCTGTCGCACTGGGCTGGGTCTCTGCGCCACTGGGCTGGGTCTCTGCCGCACTGGACTGGGTCTCTGCCGCACTGGACTGGGTCTCTGCGACACTGGGCTGGGTCCCTGCGACACTGGGCTGGGTCCCTGCGACACTGGGCTGGGTCCCTGCGACACTGGGCTTAGTCTCTGCAACACTGGGCTGGGTCTCTGCGACACTGGGCTGGGTCTCTGCAACACTGGGCTGGGTCCCTGCGACACTGGTCTGGGTCCCTGTGACTCTGGGTTGGGTCCCTGCAACACTGGGCTGGGTCCCTGCGACACTGGGCTGCGTCCCTGCGACTCTGGCCTGGGTCTCTGTCACTGGGCTGGGTCTCTGCGATACTGGGCTGGTTCCCTGCGTCACTGGGCTGGGTCTCTTGTGACACAGGGCTGACTCTCTGCCGCACTGGGCTGGGTCTCTGTTGCACTGGGCTGTGTCTCTGCGACACTGGGCTGGGTCCCTGGTATACTGGGCTGGGTCCCTGCGAACTGGGCTGGGTCTCTGCAGCACTGGGCTGGGTCCCTGCGACACTGGGCTGGGTCTCTGTGACACTGGGCTGGGTCCCTGCGACACTGGGCTGGGTACCTGCGACACTGGGCTTGGTCTCTGCGACACTGGGCTGGGTCTCTGCGACACTGGGCTGGGTCTCTGTCACTGGGCTGGGTCTCTGCGATACTGGGCTGGTTCCCTGCGTCACTGGGCTGGGTCTCTGTGACACTGGGCTGAGTCTCTGCCGCACTGGGCTGGGTCTCTGTTGCACTGGGCTGTGTCTCTGCGACACTGGGCTGGGTCCCTGGTATACTGGGCTTGGTCCCTGCGACACTGGGCTGGGTCCCTGCGACACTGGGCTTGGTCCCTGCGACACTGGGCTGGGTCCCTGCGACACTGGGCTGGGTCCCTGCGAAACTGGGCTGGGTCCCTGCGACACTGGGCTGGGTCTCTGCCGCACTGGACTGGGCCTCTGCCGCACTGGGCTGGGTCTCTGCATCACTGGGCTGGGTCTCTGCGACACTGGACTGGGTCTCTGCGACACTGGGCTGGGTCTCTGCGACACTGGGCTGGGTCTCTGCGACACTGGGCTGGGTCTCTGCGACACTGGGCTGGGTCTCTGCGACAATGGGCTGGGTCACTGCGACACTGGACTGGGTCCCTGGTATAGTGGGCTGGGTCCCTGCGACACTGGGCAGGGTCCGCTGGGTCCCTGCGACACTGGGCTTGGTCTCTGTGACACTGGGCAGGGTCTCTGCGACACTCGGCTGGGTCTCTGCGACACTGGGCTGAGTCTCTGCGACACTGGGCTGGGTCTCTGTGACACTGGGCTGAGTCTCTGCGACTCTGGGCTGGGTCCCTGCGATACTGGGCTGGGTCCCTGCGACACTGGGCTGGGTCCCTGCGACACTGGCCTGGGTCTCTGTCACTGGGCTGGGTCTCTGCGATACTGGGCTGGTTCCCTGCGTCACTGGGCTGGGTCTCTGTGACACTGGGCTGTGTCCCTGCGTCACTGGGCTGGGTCTCTGTCACTGGGCTGGGTCTCTGCGATACTGGGCTGGTTCCCAGCGTCTCTGGGCTGGGTCTCTGTGACTCTGGGCTGAGTCTCTGCCGCACTGGGCTGGGTCTCTGTTGCACTGGGCTGGGTCCTTGCGACACTGGGCTGGGTCCCTGCGACACTGGGCTGGGTCTCTGCGACACTGGGCTGGGTCCCTGCGACACTGGGCAGGGTCCCTGGTATACTGGGCTGGGTCTCTGTGACACTGGGCTGGGTCTCTGCGACACTGGGCAGGGTCTCTGCTACACTGGGCTGGGTCTCTGCGACACTGGGCTGAGTCCCTGCGACACTGGGCTGGGTCCCTGCGACACTGGGCTGGGTCTCTGCCGCACTGGACTGGGTCTCTGCCGCACTGGGCTGGGTCTCTGCATCACTGGGCTGGGTCTCTGCGACACTGGACTGGGTCTCTGCGACACTGGGCTGGGTCTCTGCGACACTGGGCTGGGTCTCTGCGACACTGGGCTGGGTCTCTGCGACAATGGGCTGGGTCACTGCGACACTGGACTGGGTCCCTGGTATAGTGGGCTGGGTCCCTGCGACACTGGGCAGGGTCCGCTGGGTCCCTGCGACACTGGGCTTGGTCTCTGTGACACTGGGCAGGGTCTCTGCGACACTCGGCTGGGTCTCTGCGACACTGGGCTGAGTCTCTGCGACACTGGGCTGGGTCTCTGTGACACTGGGCTGAGTCTCTGCGACTCTGGGCTGGGTCCCTGCGATACTGGGCTGGGTCCCTGCGACACTGGGCTGGGTCCCTGCGACACTGGCCTGGGTCTCTGTCACTGGGCTGGGTCTCTGCGATACTGGGCTGGTTCCCTGCGTCACTGGGCTGGGTCTCTGTGACACTGGGCTGTGTCCCTGCGTCACTGGGCTGGGTCTCTGTCACTGGGCTGGGTCTCTGAGATACTGGGCTGGTTCCCAGCGTCTCTGGGCTGGGTCTCTGTGACTCTGGGCTGAGTCTCTGCCGCACTGGGCTGGGTCTCTGTTGCACTGGGATGTGTCTCTGCGACACTGGGCTGGGTCCCTGGTATACTGGGCTGGGTCCCTGCGACACTGGGCTGGGTCCCTGCGACACTGGGCTGGGTCTCTGCGACACTGGGCTGGGTCCCTGCGACACTGGGCAGGGTCCCTGGTATACTGGTCTGGGTCTCTGTGACACTGGGCTGGGTCTCTGCGACACTGGGCAGGGTCTCTGCTACACTGGGCTGGGTCTCTGCGACACTGGGCTGAGTCTCTGCGACACTGGGCTGGGTCTCTGTGACACTGGGCTGGGTCTCTGTGACACTGGGCTGAGTCTCTGCGACTCTGGGCTGGGACCCTGCGACACTGGGCTGGGTCCCTGCGACACTGGGCTGGGTCCCTGCGACACTGGGCTGGGTCCCTGCAACTCTGGCCTGGGTCTCTGTCACTGGGCTGGGTCTCTGCGATACTGGGCTGGTTCTCTGCGTCACTGGGCGGGGTCTCTGTGACACTGGGCTGAGTCTCTGCCGCACTGGGCTGGGTTTCTGTTGCACTGGGCTGTGTCTCTGCGACACTGGGCTGGGTCCCTGGTATACTGGGCTGGGTCCCTGCGACACTGGGCTGGGTCCCTGCGACACTGGGCTGGGTCCCTGCGACACTGGGCTGGGTCTGTGCGGCACTGGGCTGGGTTCCTGCGACACTGGGCTGGGTCTCTGCGACACTGGGCTGGGTCCCTGCGACACTGGGCTGGGTCCCTGCGACACTGGGCTGGGTCTCCGCGACACTGGGCTGGGTCCCTGCGAACTGGGTCGGGTCCCTGCGACACTGGGCTGGGTCTCTGGGACACTGGGCTGGGTCTCTGCGATACTGGGCTGGGTCTCTGTTGCACTGGGCTGGGTCTCTGCGACACTGGGCTGGGTCTCTGTCGCACTGGGCTGGGTCTCTGCGCCACTGGGCTGGGTCTCTGCCGCACTGGACTGGGTCTCTGCCGCACTGGGCTGGGTCTCTGCGACACTGGGCTGGGTCCCTGCGACACTGGGCTGGGTCCCTGCGACACTGGGCTGGGTCCCTGCGACACTGGGCTTAGTCTCTGCGACACTGGGCTGGGTCTGTGCGACACTGGGCTGGGTCCCTGCGTCACTGGGCTGGGTCTCTGTCACTGGGCTGGGTCTCTGCGACACTGGGCTGGGTCCCTGCGACACTGGGCTTAGTCTCTGCGACACTGGGCTGGGTCTGTGCGACACTGGGCTGGGTCCCTGCGACACTGGGCTGGGTCTCTGCGACACTGGGCTGGGTCTCTGGGACACTGGGCTGGGTGCTCTGGGACACTGGGCTGGGTCTCTGTGACACTGGGCTGGGTGCTCTGCGACACTGGGCTGGGTCTCTGCGACACTGAGTGGGTCTCTGCGACACTGGGCTGGGTCTCTGTGACACTGGGCTGAATATCTGCGACACTGGGCAGGGTCTCTGCGAACACTGGGCAGGGTCTCTGCGACAGTGGGCTGGGTCTCTGCGACACTGGGCTGGGTCTCTGCGACACTGGGCTGGGTCTCTGCGACACTGGGCTGGGTCTCTGATGCACTGGGCTGGGTCTCTGCCGCACTGGGCTGGGTCTCTGCGACACTGGGCTGGGTCTCTGCGACACTGGGCTGGGTCTCTGTCACTGGGCTGGGTCTCTGTCACTGGGCTGGGTCTCTGTTACACTGGGCTGGGTCTCTGCGACACTGGGTTGGGTCTCTGTTGCACTGGGCTGGGTCTCTGCGACACTGGGCTGGGTCTCTGCGACACTGGGCTGGGTCTCTGTCGCACTGGGCTGGGTCTCTGCGCCACTGGGCTGGGTCTCTGCCGCACTGGACTGGGTCTCTGCGACACTGGGCTGCGTCTCTGCGACACTGGGCTGGGTCTCTGTCACTTGGCTGGGTCTCTGTCACTGGGCTGGGTCTCTGTCACTGGGCTGGGTCTCTGTCACTGGGCTGGGTCTCTGCGACTCTGGGCTGGGTCCCTGCGACACTGGCCTGGGTCTCTGCGACACTGGCCTGGGTCTCTGCGACACTGGGCTGGGTCTCTGTCGCACTGGGATGGGTCTCTGCGACACTGGGCTGGGTCCCTGCGACACTGGGCTGGGTCACTGCGACACTGGGCTGGGTCTCTGCGACACTGGGCTGGGTCGCTGCGACACTGGGCAGGGTCTCTGCTGCACTGGGCAGAGTCTCTGCGACTCTGGGCAGGGTCTCTGCGACACTGGGCTGGGTCCCTGCGGCACTGGCCTGGGTCTCTGTCACTGGGCTGGGTCTCTGCCGCACTGGGCTGTGTCTCTGCGACACTGGGCTGGGTCCCTGCGGCACTGGGCTGGGTCCCTGCGGCACTGGCCTGGGTCTCTGCGACACTGGGCTGGGTCCCTGCGGCACTGGCCTGGGTCTCTGTCACTGGGCTGGGTCTCTGCCGCACTGGGCTGTGACTCTGCGACACTGGGCTGGGTCCCTGCGGCACTGGCCTGGGTCTCTGTCACTGGGCTGGGTCTCTGCCGCACTGGGCTGGTTCCCTGCGTCACTGGGCTGGGTCTCTTGTGACACAGGGCTGACTCTCTGCCGCACTGGGCTGGGTCTCTGTTGCACTGGGCTGTGTCTCTGCGACACTGGGCTGGGTCCCTGGTATACTGGGCTGGGTCCCTGCGGAACTGGGCTTGGTCCCTGGGACACTGGGCTGGGTCTCTGCAGCACTGGGCTGGGTCCCTCCGACACTGGGCTGGGGCTCTGCAACACTGGCCTGGGTCCCTGCGACACTGGGCTTGGTCCCTGCGACACTGGGCTAGGTCTCTGCGACACTGGGCTGGGTCTATCCGACACTGGGCTGGGGCTCTGCGACACTGGGCTTGGTCCCTGCGACACTGGGCTTGGTCCCTGCGACACTGGGCTGGGTCTCTGCGACACTGGGCTGGGTCCCTGCGACACTGGGCTGGGTCTCTGCGACACTGGGCTGGGTCTCTGCTGCACTGGGCTGGGTCTCTGCAACACTGGGCTGGGTCTCTGCGACACTGGGCTGGGTCTCTGCAACACTGGGCTGGGTCCCTGCGACAATGGGCTGGGTCACTGCGACACTGGACTGGGTCCCTGGTATAGTGGGCTGGGTCCCTGCGACACTGGGCAGGGTCCGCTGGGTCCCTGCGACACTGGGCTTGGTCTCTGTGACACTGGGCAGGGTCTCTGCGACACTCGGCTGGGTCTCTGCGACACTGGGCTGAGTCTCTGCGACACTGGGCTGGGTCTCTGTGACACTGGGCTGAGTCTCTGCGACTCTGGGCTGGGTCCCTGCGATACTGGGCTGGGTCCCTGCGACACTGGGCTGGGTCCCTGCGACACTGGCCTGGGTCTCTGTCACTGGGCTGGGTCTCTGCAATACTGGGCTGGTTCCCTGCGTCACTGGGCTGGGTCTCTGTGACACTGGGCTGTGTCCCTGCGTCACTGGGCTGGGTCTCTGTCACTGGGCTGGGTCTCTGCGATACTGGGCTGGTTCCCAGCGTCTCTGGGCTGGGTCTCTGTGACTCTGGGCTGAGTCTCTGCCGCACTGGGCTGGGTCTCTGTTGCACTGGGCTGTGTCTCTGCGACACTGGGCTGGGTCCCTGGTATACTGGGCTGGGTCCCTGCGACACTGGGCTGGGTCCCTGCGACACTGGGCTGGGTCTCTGCGACACTGGGCTGGGTCCCTGCGACACTGGGCAGGGTCCCTGGTATACTGGGCTGGGTCTCTGTGACACTGGGCTGGGTCTCTGCGACACTGGGCAGGGTCTCTGCTACACTGGGCTGGGTCTCTGTGACACTGGGCTGAGTCTCTGCGACACTGGGCTGGGTCCCTGCGACACTGGGCTGGGTCTCTGCCGCACTGGACTGGGTCTCTGCCGCACTGGGCTGGGTCTCTGCATCACTGGGCTGGGTCTCTGCGACACTGGACTGGGTCTCTGCGACACTGGGCTGGGTCTCTGCGACACTGGGCTGGGTCTCTGCGACACTGGGCTGGGTCTCTGCGACACTGGGCTGGGTCTCTGCGACAATGGGCTGGGTCACTGCGACACTGGACTGGGTCCCTGGTATAGTGGGCTGGGTCCCTGCGACACTGGGCAGGGTCCGCTGGGTCCCTGCGACACTGGGCTTGGTCTCTGTGACACTGGGCAGGGTCTCTGCGACACTCGGCTGGGTCTCTGCGACACTGGGCTGAGTCTCTGCGACACTGGGCTGGGTCTCTGTGACACTGGGCTGAGTCTCTGCGACTCTGGGCTGGGTCCCTGCGATACTGGGCTGGGTCCCTGCGACACTGGGCTGGGTCCCTGCGACACTGGCCTGGGTCCCTGGTATACTGGGCTGGGTCTCTGTGACACTGGGCTGGGTCTCTGCGACACTGGGCAGGGTCTCTGCTACACTGGGCTGGGTCTCTGCGACACTGGGCTGAGTCTCTGCGACACTGGGCTGGGTCTCTGTGACACTGGGCTGGGTCTCTGTGACACTGGGCTGAGTCTCTGCGACTCTGGGCTGGGACCCTGCGACACTGGGCTGGGTCCCTGCGACACTGGGCTGGGTCCCTGCGACACTGGGCTGGGTCCCTGCATCTCTGGCCTGGGTCTCTGTCACTGGGCTGGGTCTCTGCGATACTGGGCTGGTTCTCTGCGTCACTGGGCTGGGTCTCTGTGACACTGGGCTGAGTCTCTGCCGCACTGGGCTGGGTTTCTGTTGCACTGGGCTGTGTCTCTGCGACACTGGGCTGGGTCCCTGGTATACTGGGCTGGGTCCCTGCGACACTGGGCTGGGTCCCTGCGACACTGGGCTGGGTCCCTGCGACACTGGGCTGGGTCTGTGCGGCACTGGGCTGGGTTCCTGCGACACTGGGCTGGGTCTCTGCGACACTGGGCTGGGTCCCTGCGACACTGGGCTGGGTCCCTGCGACACTGGGCTGGGTCTCTGCGACACTGGGCTGGGTCTCTGCGACACTGGGCTGGGTCTCTGTTGCACTGGGCTGGGTCTCTGCGACACTGGGCTGGGTCTCTGTCGCACTGGGCTGGGTCTCTGCGCCACTGGGCTGGGTCTCTGCCGCACTGGACTGGGTCTCTGCCGCACTGGGCTGGGTCTCTGCGACACTGGGCTGGGTCCCTGCGACACTGGGCTGGGTCCCTGCGACACTGGGCTTAGTCTCTGCGACACTGGGCTGGGTCTGGGGGACACTGGGCTGGGTCCCTGCGACACTGGGCTGGGTCCCTGCGACACTGGGCTGGATCTCTGCGACACTGGGCTGGGTCTCTGCTGCACTGGGCTGGGTCTCTGCAACACTGGGCTGGGTCTCTGCAACACTGGGCTGGGTCTCTGCGACACTGGGCTGGGTCTCTGCAACACTGGGCTGGGTCCCTGCGACACTGGTCTGGGTCCCTGTGACTCTGGGTTGGGTCCCTGCAACACTGGGCTGGGTCCCTGCGACACTGGGCTGCGTCCCTGCGACTCTGGCCTGGGTCTCTGTCACTGGGCTGGGTCTCTGCGATACTGGGCTGGTTCCCTGCGTCACTGGGCTGGGTCTCTTGTGACACAGGGCTGACTCTCTGCCGCACTGGGCTGGGTCTCTGTTGCACTGGGCTGTGTCTCTGCGACACTGGGCTGGGTCCCTGGTATACTGGGCTGGGTCCCTGCGAAACTGGGCTGGGTCTCTGCAGCACTGGGCTGGGTCCCTGCGACACTGGGCTGGGTCTCTGTGACACTGGGCTGGGTCCCTGCGACACTGGGCTGGGTACCTGCGACACTGGGCTTGGTCTCTGCGACACTGGGCTGGGTCTCTGCGACACTGGGCTGGGTCTCTGTCACTGGGCTGGGTCTCTGCCGCACTGGGCTGTGTCTCTGCGACACTGGGCTGGGTCCCTGCGGCACTGGCCTGGGTCTCTGCGACACTGGGCTGGGTCCCTGCGGCACTGGCCTGGGTCTCTGTCACTGGGCTGGGTCTCTGCCGCACTGGGCTGTGTCTCTGCGACACTGGGCTGGGTCCCTGCGGCACTGGCCTGGGTCTCTGTCACTGGGCTGGGTCTCTGCCGCACTGGGCTGGTTCCCTGCGTCACTGGGCTGGGTCTCTTGTGACACAGGGCTGACTCTCTGCCGCACTGGGCTGGGTCTCTGTTGCACTGGGCTGTGTCTCTGCGACACTGGGCTGGGTCCCTGGTATACTGGGCTGGGTCCCTGCGAAACTGGGCTTGGTCCCTGGGACACTGGGCTGGGTCTCTGCAGCACTGGGCTGGGTCCCTCCGACACTGGGCTGGGGCTCTGCGACACTGGGCTGGGTCCCTGCGACACTGGGCTTGGTCCCTGCGACACTGGGCTGGGTCTCTGCGACACTGGGCTGGGTCCCTCCGACACTGGGCTGGGGCTCTGCGACACTGGGCTTGGTCCCTGCGACACTGGGCTTGGTCCCTGCGACACTGGGCTGGGTCTCTGCGACACTGGGCTGGGTCCCTGCGACACTGGGCTGGGTCCCTGCGACACTGGGCTGGGTCTCTGCGACACTGGGCTGGGTCTCTGCAGCACTGGGCTGGGTCCCTGCGACACTGGGCTGGGTCTCTGTGACACTGGGCTGGGTCCCTGCGACACTGGGCTGAGTACCTGCGACACTGGGCTTGGTCTCTGCGACACTGGGCTGGGTCTCTGCGACACTGGGCTGGGTCTCTGCGATACTGGGCTGGTTCCCTGCGTCACTGGGCTGGGTCTCTGTGACACTGGGCTGTGTCTCTGCGACACTGGGCTGGGTCCCTGGTATACTGGGCTTGGTCCCTGCGACACTGGGCTGGGTCCATGCGACACTGGGCTTGGTCCCTGCGACACTGGGCTGGGTCCCTGCGACACTGGGCTGGGTCCCTGCGAAACTGGGCTGGGTCCCTGCGACACTGGGCTGGGTCTCTGCCGCACTGGACTGGGTCTCTGCCGCACTGGGCTGGGTCTCTGCATCACTGGGCTGGGTCTCTGCGACACTGGACTGGGTCTCTGCGACACTGGGCTGGGTCTCTGCGACACTGGGCTGGGTCTCTGCGACACTGGGCTGGGTCTCTGCGACACTGGGCTGGGTCTCTGCGACAATGGGCTGGGTCACTGCGACACTGGACTGGGTCCCTGGTATAGTGGGCTGGGTCCCTGCGACACTGGGCAGGGTCCGCTGGGTCCCTGCGACACTGGGCTTGGTCTCTGTGACACTGGGCAGGGTCTCTGCGACACTCGGCTGGGTCTCTGCGACACTGGGCTGAGTCTCTGCGACACTGGGCTGGGTCTCTGTGACACTGGGCTGAGTCTCTGCGACTCTGGGCTGGGTCCCTGCGATACTGGGCTGGGTCCCTGCGACACTGGGCTGGGTCCCTGCGACACTGGCCTGGGTCTCTGTCACTGGGCTGGGTCTCTGCGATACTGGGCTGGTTCCCTGCGTCACTGGGCTGGGTCTCTGTGACACTGGGCTGTGTCCCTGCGTCACTGGGCTGGGTCTCTGTCACTGGGCTGGGTCTCTGCGATACTGGGCTGGTTCCCAGCGTCTCTGGGCTGGGTCTCTGTGACTCTGGGCTGAGTCTCTGCCGCACTGGGCTGGGTCTCTGTTGCACTGGGCTGTGTCTCTGTGACACTGGGCTGGGTCCCTGGTATACTGGGCTGGGTCCCTGCGACACTGGGCTGGGTCCCTGCGACACTGGGCTGGGTCTCTGCGACACTGGGCTGGGTCCCTGCGACACTGGGCAGGGTCCCTGGTATACTGGGCTGGGTCTCTGTGACACTGGGCTGGGTCTCTGCGACACTGGGCAGGGTCTCTGCTACACTGGGCTGGGTCTCTGCGACACTGGGCTGAGTCTCTGCGACACTGGGCTGGGTCCCTGCGACACTGGGCTGGGTCTCTGCCGCACTGGACTGGGTCTCTGCCGCACTGGGCTGGGTCTCTGCATCACTGGGCTGGGTCTCTGCGACACTGGACTGGGTCTCTGCGACACTGGGCTGGGTCTCTGCGACACTGGGCTGGGTCTCTGCGACACTGGGCTGGGTCTCTGCGACACTGGGCTGGGTCTCTGCGACAATGGGCTGGGTCACTGCGACACTGGACTGGGTCCCTGGTATAGTGGGCTGGGTCCCTGCGACACTGGGCAGGGTCCGCTGGGTCCCAGCGACACTGGGCTTGGTCTCTGTGACACTGGGCAGGGTCTCTGCGACACTCGGCTGGGTCTCTGCGACACTGGGCTGAGTCTCTGCGACACTGGGCTGGGTCTCTGTGACACTGGGCTGAGTCTCTGCGACTCTGGGCTGGGTCCCTGCGATACTGGGCTGGGTCCCTGCGACACTGGGCTGGGTCCCTGCGACACTGGCCTGGGTCTCTGTCACTGGGCTGGGTCTCTGCGATACTGGGCTGGTTCCCTGCGTCACTGGGCTGGGTCTCTGTGACACTGGGCTGTGTCCCTGCGTCACTGGGCTGGGTCTCTGTCACTGGGCTGGGTCTCTGCGATACTGGGCTGGTTCCCAGCGTCTCTGGGCTGGGTCTCTGTGACTCTGGGCTGAGTCTCTGCCGCACTGGGCTGGGTCTCTGTTGCACTGGGCTGTGTCTCTGCGACACTGGGCTGGGTCCCTGGTATACTGGGCTGGGTCCCTGCGACACTGGGCTGGGTCCCTGCGACACTGGGCTGGGTCTCTGCGACACTGGGCTGGGTCCCTGCGACACTGGGCAGGGTCCCTGGTATACTGGGCTGGGTCTCTGTGACACTGGGCTGGGTCTCTGCGACACTGGGCAGGGTCTCTGCTACACTGGGCTGGGTCTCTGCGACACTGGGCTGAGTCTCTGCGACACTGGGCTGGGTCTCTGTGACACTGGGCTGGGTCTCTGTGACACTGGGCTGAGTCTCTGCGACTCTGGGCTGGGACCCTGCGACACTGGGCTGGGTCCCTGCGACACTGGGCTGGGTCCCTGCGACACTGGGCTGGGTCCCTGCAACTCTGGCCTGGGTCTCTGTCACTGGGCTGGGTCTCTGCGATACTGGGCTGGTTCTCTGCGTCACTGGGCTGGGTCTCTGTGACACTGGGCTGAGTCTCTGCCGCACTGGGCTGGGTTTCTGTTGCACTGGGCTGTGTCTCTGCGACACTGGGCTGGGTCCCTGGTATACTGGGCTGGGTCCCTGCGACACTGGGCTGGGTCCCTGCGACACTGGGCTGGGTCCCTGCGACACTGGGCTGGGTCTGTGCGGCACTGGGCTGGGTTCCTGCGACACTGGGCTGGGTCTCTGCGACACTGGGCTGCGTCCCTGCGACACTGGGCTGGGTCCCTGCGACACTGGGCTGGGTCTCCGCGACACTGGGCTGGGTCCCTGCGACACTGGGCTGGGTCCCTGCGACACTGGGCTGGGTCTCTGGGACACTGGGCTGGGTCTCTGCGACACTGGGCTGGGTCTCTGTTGCACTCGGCTGGGTCTCTGCGACACTGGGCTGGGTCTCTGTCGCACTGGGCTGGGTCTCTGCGCCACTGGGCTGGGTCTCTGCCGCACTGGACTGGGTCTCTGCCGCACTGGGCTGGGTCTCTGCGACACTGGGCTGGGTCCCTGCGACACTGGGCTGGGTCCCTGCGACACTGGGCTGGGTCCCTGCGACACTGGGCTTAGTCTCTGCGACACTGGGCTGGGTCTGTGCGACACTGGGCTGGGTCCCTGCGACACTGGGCTGGGTCCCTGCGACACTGGGCTGGATCTCTGCGACACTGGGCTGGGTCTCTGCTGCACTGGGCTGGGTCTCTGCAACACTGGGCTGGGTCTCTGCAACACTGGGCTGGGTCTCTGCGACACTGGGCTGGGTCTCTGCAACACTGGGCTGGGTCCCTGCGACACTGGTCTGGGTCCCTGTGACTCTGGGTTGGGTCCCTGCAACACTGGGCTGGGTCCCTGCGACACTGGGCTGCGTCCCTGCGACTCTGGCCTGGGTCTCTGTCACTGGGCTGGGTCTCTGCGATACTGGGCTGGTTCCCTGCGTCACTGGGCTGGGTCTCTTGTGACACAGGGCTGACTCTCTGCCGCACTGGGCTGGGTCTCTGTTGCACTGGGCTGTGTCTCTGCGACACTGGGCTGGGTCCCTGGTATACTGGGCTGGGTCCCTGCGAAACTGGGCTGGGTCTCTGCAGCACTGGGCTGGGTCCCTGCGACACTGGGCTGGGTCTCTGTGACACTGGGCTGGGTCCCTGCGACACTGGGCTGGGTACCTGCGACACTGGGCTTGGTCTCTGCGACACTGGGCTGGGTCTCTGCGACACTGGGCTGGGTCTCTGTCACTGGGCTGGGTCTCTGCGATACTGGGCTGGTTCCCTGCGTCACTGGGCTGGGTCTCTGTGACACTGGGCTGAGTCTCTGCCGCACTGGGCTGGGTCTCTGTTGCACTGGGCTGTGTCTCTGCGACACTGGGCTGGGTCCCTGGTATACTGGGCTTGGTCCCTGCGACACTGGGCTGGGTCCCTGCGACACTGGGCTTGGTCCCTGCGACACTGGGCTGGGTCCCTGCGACACTGGGCTGGGTCCCTGCGAAACTGGGCTGGGTCCCTGCGACACTGGGCTGGGTCTCTGCCGCACTGGACTGGGCCTCTGCCGCACTGGGCTGGGTCTCTGCATCACTGGGCTGGGTCTCTGCGACACTGGACTGGGTCTCTGCGACACTGGGCTGGGTCTCTGCGACACTGGGCTGGGTCTCTGCGACACTGGGCTGGGTCTCTGCGACACTGGGCTGGGTCTCTGCGACAATGGGCTGGGTCACTGCGACACTGGACTGGGTCCCTGGTATAGTGGGCTGGGTCCCTGCGACACTGGGCAGGGTCCGCTGGGTCCCTGCGACACTGGGCTTGGTCTCTGTGACACTGGGCAGGGTCTCTGCGACACTCGGCTGGGTCTCTGCGACACTGGGCTGAGTCTCTGCGACACTGGGCTGGGTCTCTGTGACACTGGGCTGAGTCTCTGCGACTCTGGGCTGGGTCCCTGCGATACTGGGCTGGGTCCCTGCGACACTGGGCTGGGTCCCTGCGACACTGGCCTGGGTCTCTGTCACTGGGCTGGGTCTCTGCGATACTGGGCTGGTTCCCTGCGTCACTGGGCTGGGTCTCTGTGACACTGGGCTGTGTCCCTGCGTCACTGGGCTGGGTCTCTGTCACTGGGCTGGGTCTCTGCGATACTGGGCTGGTTCCCAGCGTCTCTGGGCTGGGTCTCTGTGACTCTGGGCTGAGTCTCTGCCGCACTGGGCTGGGTCTCTGTTGCACTGGGCTGGGTCCTTGCGACACTGGGCTGGGTCCCTGCGACACTGGGCTGGGTCTCTGCGACACTGGGCTGGGTCCCTGCGACACTGGGCAGGGTCCCTGGTATACTGGGCTGGGTCTCTGTGACACTGGGCTGGGTCTCTGCGACACTGGGCAGGGTCTCTGCTACACTGGGCTGGGTCTCTGCGACACTGGGCTGAGTCCCTGCGACACTGGGCTGGGTCCCTGCGACACTGGGCTGGGTCTCTGCCGCACTGGACTGGGTCTCTGCCGCACTGGGCTGGGTCTCTGCATCACTGGGCTGGGTCTCTGCGACACTGGACTGGGTCTCTGCGACACTGGGCTGGGTCTCTGCGACACTGGGCTGGGTCTCTGCGACACTGGGCTGGGTCTCTGCGACAATGGGCTGGGTCACTGCGACACTGGACTGGGTCCCTGGTATAGTGGGCTGGGTCCCTGCGACACTGGGCAGGGTCCGCTGGGTCCCTGCGACACTGGGCTTGGTCTCTGTGACACTGGGCAGGGTCTCTGCGACACTCGGCTGGGTCTCTGCGACACTGGGCTGAGTCTCTGCGACACTGGGCTGGGTCTCTGTGACACTGGGCTGAGTCTCTGCGACTCTGGGCTGGGTCCCTGCGATACTGGGCTGGGTCCCTGCGACACTGGGCTGGGTCCCTGCGACACTGGCCTGGGTCTCTGTCACTGGGCTGGGTCTCTGCGATACTGGGCTGGTTCCCTGCGTCACTGGGCTGGGTCTCTGTGACACTGGGCTGTGTCCCTGCGTCACTGGGCTGGGTCTCTGTCACTGGGCTGGGTCTCTGAGATACTGGGCTGGTTCCCAGCGTCTCTGGGCTGGGTCTCTGTGACTCTGGGCTGAGTCTCTGCCGCACTGGGCTGGGTCTCTGTTGCACTGGGATGTGTCTCTGCGACACTGGGCTGGGTCCCTGGTATACTGGGCTGGGTCCCTGCGACACTGGGCTGGGTCCCTGCGACACTGGGCTGGGTCTCTGCGACACTGGGCTGGGTCCCTGCGACACTGGGCAGGGTCCCTGGTATACTGGTCTGGGTCTCTGTGACACTGGGCTGGGTCTCTGCGACACTGGGCAGGGTCTCTGCTACACTGGGCTGGGTCTCTGCGACACTGGGCTGAGTCTCTGCGACACTGGGCTGGGTCTCTGTGACACTGGGCTGGGTCTCTGTGACACTGGGCTGAGTCTCTGCGACTCTGGGCTGGGACCCTGCGACACTGGGCTGGGTCCCTGCGACACTGGGCTGGGTCCCTGCGACACTGGGCTGGGTCCCTGCAACTCTGGCCTGGGTCTCTGTCACTGGGCTGGGTCTCTGCGATACTGGGCTGGTTCTCTGCGTCACTGGGCGGGGTCTCTGTGACACTGGGCTGAGTCTCTGCCGCACTGGGCTGGGTTTCTGTTGCACTGGGCTGTGTCTCTGCGACACTGGGCTGGGTCCCTGGTATACTGGGCTGGGTCCCTGCGACACTGGGCTGGGTCCCTGCGACACTGGGCTGGGTCCCTGCGACACTGGGCTGGGTCTGTGCGGCACTGGGCTGGGTTCCTGCGACACTGGGCTGGGTCTCTGCGACACTGGGCTGGGTCCCTGCGACACTGGGCTGGGTCCCTGCGACACTGGGCTGGGTCTCCGCGACACTGGGCTGGGTCCCTGCGAACTGGGTCGGGTCCCTGCGACACTGGGCTGGGTCTCTGGGACACTGGGCTGGGTCTCTGCGATACTGGGCTGGGTCTCTGTTGCACTGGGCTGGGTCTCTGCGACACTGGGCTGGGTCTCTGTCGCACTGGGCTGGGTCTCTGCGCCACTGGGCTGGGTCTCTGCCGCACTGGACTGGGTCTCTGCCGCACTGGGCTGGGTCTCTGCGACACTGGGCTGGGTCCCTGCGACACTGGGCTGGGTCCCTGCGACACTGGGCTGGGTCCCTGCGACACTGGGCTTAGTCTCTGCGACACTGGGCTGGGTCTGTGCGACACTGGGCTGGGTCCCTGCGTCACTGGGCTGGGTCTCTGTCACTGGGCTGGGTCTCTGCGACACTGGGCTGGGTCCCTGCGACACTGGGCTTAGTCTCTGCGACACTGGGCTGGGTCTGTGCGACACTGGGCTGGGTCCCTGCGACACTGGGCTGGGTCTCTGCGACACTGGGCTGGGTCTCTGGGACACTGGGCTGGGTGCTCTGGGACACTGGGCTGGGTCTCTGTGACACTGGGCTGGGTGCTCTGCGACACTGGGCTGGGTCTCTGCGACACTGAGTGGGTCTCTGCGACACTGGGCTGGGTCTCTGTGACACTGGGCTGAATATCTGCGACACTGGGCAGGGTCTCTGCGAACACTGGGCAGGGTCTCTGCGACAGTGGGCTGGGTCTCTGCGACACTGGGCTGGGTCTCTGCGACACTGGGCTGGGTCTCTGCGACACTGGGCTGGGTCTCTGATGCACTGGGCTGGGTCTCTGCCGCACTGGGCTGGGTCTCTGCGACACTGGGCTGGGTCTCTGCGACACTGGGCTGGGTCTCTGTCACTGGGCTGGGTCTCTGTCACTGGGCTGGGTCTCTGTTACACTGGGCTGGGTCTCTGCGACACTGGGTTGGGTCTCTGTTGCACTGGGCTGGGTCTCTGCGACACTGGGCTGGGTCTCTGCGACACTGGGCTGGGTCTCTGTCGCACTGGGCTGGGTCTCTGCGCCACTGGGCTGGGTCTCTGCCGCACTGGACTGGGTCTCTGCGACACTGGGCTGCGTCTCTGCGACACTGGGCTGGGTCTCTGTCACTTGGCTAGGTCTCTGTCACTGGGCTGGGTCTCTGTCACTGGGCTGGGTCTCTGTCACTGGGCTGGGTCTCTGCGACTCTGGGCTGGGTCCCTGCGACACTGGCCTGGGTCTCTGCGACACTGGCCTGGGTCTCTGCGACACTGGGCTGGGTCTCTGTCGCACTGGGATGGGTCTCTGCGACACTGGGCTGGGTCCCTGCGACACTGGGCTGGGTCACTGCGACACTGGGCTGGGTCTCTGCGACACTGGGCTGGGTCGCTGCGACACTGGGCAGGGTCTCTGCTGCACTGGGCAGAGTCTCTGCGACTCTGGGCAGGGTCTCTGCGACACTGGGCTGGGTCCCTGCGGCACTGGCCTGGGTCTCTGTCACTGGGCTGGGTCTCTGCCGCACTGGGCTGTGTCTCTGCGACACTGGGCTGGGTCCCTGCGGCACTGGGCTGGGTCCCTGCGGCACTGGCCTGGGTCTCTGCGACACTGGGCTGGGTCCCTGCGGCACTGGCCTGGGTCTCTGTCACTGGGCTGGGTCTCTGCCGCACTGGGCTGTGACTCTGCGACACTGGGCTGGGTCCCTGCGGCACTGGCCTGGGTCTCTGTCACTGGGCTGGGTCTCTGCCGCACTGGGCTGGTTCCCTGCGTCACTGGGCTGGGTCTCTTGTGACACAGGGCTGACTCTCTGCCGCACTGGGCTGGGTCTCTGTTGCACTGGGCTGTGTCTCTGCGACACTGGGCTGGGTCCCTGGTATACTGGGCTGGGTCCCTGCGGAACTGGGCTTGGTCCCTGGGACACTGGGCTGGGTCTCTGCAGCACTGGGCTGGGTCCCTCCGACACTGGGCTGGGGCTCTGCAACACTGGCCTGGGTCCCTGCGACACTGGGCTTGGTCCCTGCGACACTGGGCTAGGTCTCTGCGACACTGGGCTGGGTCTATCCGACACTGGGCTGGGGCTCTGCGACACTGGGCTTGGTCCCTGCGACACTGGGCTTGGTCCCTGCGACACTGGGCTGGGTCTCTGCGACACTGGGCTGGGTCCCTGCGACACTGGGCTGGGTCTCTGCGACACTGGGCTGGGTCTCTGCTGCACTGGGCTGGGTCTCTGCAACACTGGGCTGGGTCTCTGCGACACTGGGCTGGGTCTCTGCAACACTGGGCTGGGTCCCTGCGACACTGGTCTGGGTCCCTGTGACTCTGGGTTGGGTCCCTGCAACACTGGGCTGGGTCCCTGCGACACTGGGCTGCGTCCCTGTGACTCTGGCCTGGGTCTCTGTCACTGGGCTGGGTCTCTGCGATACTGGGCTGGTTCCCTGCGTCACTGGGCTGGGTCTCTTGTGACACAGGGCTGACTCTCTGCCGCACTGGGCTGGGTCTCTGTTGCACTGGGCTGTGTCTCTGCGACACTGGGCTGGGTCCCTGGTATACTGGGCTGGGTCCCTGCGAAACTGGGCTGGGTCTCTGCAGCACTGGGCTGGGTCCCTGCGACACTGGGCTGGGTCTCTGTGACACTGGGCTGGGTCCCTGCGACACTGGGCTGGGTACCTGCGACACTGGGCTTGGTCTCTGCGACACTGGGCTGGGTCTCTGCGACACTGGGCTGGGTCTCTGTCACTGGGCTGGGTCTCTGCGATACTGGGCTGGTTCCCTGCGTCACTGGGCTGGGTCTCTGTGACACAGGGCTGAGTCTCTGCCGCACTGGGCTGGGTCTCTGTTGCACTGGGCTGTGTCTCTGCGACACTGGGCTGGGTCCCTGGTATACTGGGCTTGGTCCCTGCGACACTGGGCTGGGTCCCTGCGACACTGGGCTTGGTCCCTGCGACACTGGGCTGGGTCCCAGCGACACTGGGCTGGGTCCCTGCGAAACTGGGCTGGGTCCCTGCGACACTGGGCTGGGTCTCTGCGACACTGGGCTGGGTCCGTGCGACACTGGCTGGGTCCCTGCGACACTGGCTGGGTCCCTGCGACACTGGGCTGGGTCTCTGCGACACTGGGCTGGGTCTCTGCGACACTGGGCTGGGTCTCTGTCACTGGGCTGGGTCTCTGCGACACTGGGCTGGGTCTCTGCGACACTGGGCTGGGTCTCTGCGACACTGGGCTGGGTCCCTGCGACACTGAGCTGGGTCACTGCAACACTGGGCTGGGTCTCTGCGACACTGGGCTGGGTCGCTGCGACACTGGGCAGGGTCTCTGCGACACTGGGCAGGGTCTCTGCCGCACTGGGCTGGGTCCCTGCGGCACTGGGCAGGGTCTCTGCGACACTGGGCAGGGTCTCTGCGACACTGGGCTGGGTCTCTGCGACACTGGGCTGAGTCTCTGCGACACTGGGCTGAGTCTCTGCGACACTGGGCTGGGTCTCTGTGACACTCGGCTGAATATCTGCGACACTGGGCAGGGTCTCTGCGAACACTGGGCAGGGTCTCTGCGACACTGGGCTGGGTCTCTGCGACACTGGGCTGGGTCTCTGCGACACTGGGCTGGGTCTCTGCGACACTGGGCTGGGTCTCTGCGACACTGGGCTGGGTCTGTGCGGCACTGGGCTGGGTTCCTGCGACACTGGGCTGGGTCTCTGCGACACTGGGCTGGGTCCCTGCGACACTGGGCTGGGTCCCTGCGACACTGGGCTGGGTCTCCGCGACACTGGGCTGGGTCCCTGCGACACTGGGCTGGGTCCCTGCGACACTGGGCTGGGTCTCTGGGACACTGGGCTGGGTCTCTGCGACACTGGGCTGGGTCTCTGTTGCACTGGGCTGGGTCTCTGCGACACTGGGCTGGGTCTCTGTCGCACTGGGCTGGGTCTCTGCGCCACTGGGCTGGGTCTCTGCCACACTGGACTGGGTCTCTGCCGCACTGGGCTGGGTCTCTGCGACACAGGGCTGGGTCCCTGCGACACTGGGCTGGGTCCCTGCGACACTGGGCTGGGTCCCTGCGACACTGGGCTTAGTCTCTGCGACACTGGGCTGGGTCTGTGCAACACTGGGCTGGATCCCTGCGACACTGGACTGGGTCTCTGCCGCACTGGGCTGGGTCTCTGCGACACTGGGCTGGGTCCCTGCGACACTGGGCTGGGTCCCTGCGACACTGGGCTGGGTCCCTGCGACACTGGGCTTAGTCTCTGCGACACTGGGCTGGGTCTGTGCGACACTGGGCTGGGTCCCATGCGACACTGGGCTGGGTCTCTGTCACTGGGCTGGGTCTCTGCGACACTGGGCTGGGTCCCTGCGACACTGGGCTTAGTCTCTGCGACACTGGGCTGGGTCTGTGCAACACTGGGCTGGGTCCCTGCGACACTGGGCTGGGTCTCTGCGACACTGGGCTGGGTCTCTGGGACACTGGGCTGGGTGCACTGGGACACTGGGCTGCGTCTCTGTGACACTGGGCTGGGTGCTCTGCGACACTGGGCTGGGTCTCTGCGACACTGAGTGGGTCTCTGCGACACTGGGCTGGGTCTCTGTGACACTGGGCTGAATATCTGCGACACTGGGCAGGGTCTCTGCGAACACTGGGCAGGGTCTCTGCGACAGTGGGATGGGTCTCTGCGACACTGGGCTGGGTCTGTGCGACACTGGGCTGGGTCTCTGCGACACTGGGCTGGGTCTCTGATGCACTGGGCTGGGTCGCTGCGACACTGGGCAGGGTCTCTGCGACACTGGGCAGGGTCTCTGCCGCACTGGGCTGGGTCCCTGCGGCACTGGGCAGGGTCTCTGCGACACTGGGCAGGGTCTCTGCGACACTGGGCAGGGTCTCTGCGACACTGGGCTGGGTCTCTGCGACACTGGGCTGAGTCTCTGCGACACTGGGCTGAGTCTCTGCGACACTGGGCTGGGTCTCTGTGACACTCGGCTGAATATCTGCGACACTGGGCAGGGTCTCTGCGAACACTGGGCAGGGTCTCTGCGACACTGGGCTGGGTCTCTGCGACACTGGGCTGGGTCTCTGCGACACTGGGCTGGGTCTCTGCGACACTGGGCTGGGTCTCTGCGACACTGGGCTGGGTCTGTGCGGCACTGGGCTGGGTTCCTGCGACACTGGGCTGGGTCTCTGCGACACTGGGCTGGGTCCCTGCGACACTGGGCTGGGTCCCTGCGACACTGGGCTGGGTCTCCGCGACACTGGGCTGGGTCCCTGCGACACTGGGCTGGGTCCCTGCGACACTGGGCTGGGTCTCTGGGACACTGGGCTGGGTCTCTGCGACACTGGGCTGGGTCTCTGTTGCACTGGGCTGGGTCTCTGCGACACTGGGCTGGGTCTCTGTCGCACTGGGCTGGGTCTCTGCGCCACTGGGCTGGGTCTCTGCCACACTGGACTGGGTCTCTGCCGCACTGGGCTGGGTCTCTGCGACACAGGGCTGGGTCCCTGCGACACTGGGCTGGGTCCCTGCGACACTGGGCTGGGTCCCTGCGACACTGGGCTTAGTCTCTGCGACACTGGGCTGGGTCTGTGCAACACTGGGCTGGGTCCCTGCGACACTGGACTGGGTCTCTGCCGCACTGGGCTGGGTCTCTGCGACACTGGGCTGGGTCCCTGCGACACTGGGCTGGGTCCCTGCGACACTGGGCTGGGTCCCTGCGACACTGGGCTTAGTCTCTGCGACACTGGGCTGGGTCTGTGCGACACTGGGCTGGGTCCCATGCGACACTGGGCTGGGTCTCTGTCACTGGGCTGGGTCTCTGCGACACTGGGCTGGGTCCCTGCGACACTGGGCTTAGTCTCTGCGACACTGGGCTGGGTCTGTGCAACACTGGGCTGGGTCCCTGCGACACTGGGCTGGGTCTCTGCGACACTGGGCTGGGTCTCTGGGACACTGGGCTGGGTGCACTGGGCACTGGGCTGCGTCTCTGTGACACTGGGCTGGGTGCTCTGCGACACTGGGCTGGGTCTCTGCGACACTGAGTGGGTCTCTGCGACACTGGGCTGGGTCTCTGTGACACTGGGCTGAATATCTGCGACACTGGGCAGGGTCTCTGCGAACACTGGGCAGGGTCTCTGCGACAGTGGGATGGGTCTCTGCGACACTGGGCTGGGTCTGTGCGACACTGGGCTGGGTCTCTGCGACACTGGGCTGGGTCTCTGATGCACTGGGCTGGGTCTCTGCCGCACTGGGCTGGGTCTCTGCGACACTGGGCTGGGTCTCTGCGACACTGGGCTGGGTCTCTGTCACTGGGCTGGGTCTCTGTCACTGGGCTGGGTCTCTGTTACACTGGGCTGGGTCTCTGCGACACTGGGTTGGGTCTCTGTTGCACTGGGCTGGGTCTCTGCGACACTGGGCTGGGTCTCTGCGACACTGGGCTGGGTCTCTGTCGCACTGGGCTGGGTCTCTGCCGCACTGGGCTGGGTCTCTGCATCACTGGGCTGGGTCTCTGCGACACTGGACTGGGTCTCTGCGACACTGGGCTGGGTCTCTGCGACACTGGGCTGGGTCTCTGCGACACTGGGCTGGGTCTCTGCGACAATGGGCTGGGTCACTGCGACACTGGACTGGGTCCCTGGTATAGTGGGCTGGGTCCCTGCGACACTGGGCAGGGTCCGCTGGGTCCCTGCGACACTGGGCTTGGTCTCTGTGACACTGGGCAGGGTCTCTGCGACACTCGGCTGGGTCTCTGCGACACTGGGCTGAGTCTCTGCGACACTGGGCTGGGTCTCTGTGACACTGGGCTGAGTCTCTGCGACTCTGGGCTGGGTCCCTGCGATACTGGGCTGGGTCCCTGCGACACTGGGCTGGGTCCCTGCGACACTGGCCTGGGTCTCTGTCACTGGGCTGGGTCTCTGCGATACTGGGCTGGTTCCCTGCGTCACTGGGCTGGGTCTCTGTGACACTGGGCTGTGTCCCTGCGTCACTGGGCTGGGTCTCTGTCACTGGGCTGGGTCTCTGAGATACTGGGCTGGTTCCCAGCGTCTCTGGGCTGGGTCTCTGTGACTCTGGGCTGAGTCTCTGCCGCACTGGGCTGGGTCTCTGTTGCACTGGGATGTGTCTCTGCGACACTGGGCTGGGTCCCTGGTATACTGGGCTGGGTCCCTGCGACACTGGGCTGGGTCCCTGCGACACTGGGCTGGGTCTCTGCGACACTGGGCTGGGTCCCTGCGACACTGGGCAGGGTCCCTGGTATACTGGGCTGGGTCTCTGTGACACTGGGCTGGGTCTCTGCGACACTGGGCAGGGTCTCTGCTACACTGGGCTGGGTCTCTGCGACACTGGGCTGAGTCTCTGCGACACTGGGCTGGGTCTCTGTGACACTGGGCTGGGTCTCTGTGACACTGGGCTGAGTCTCTGCGACTCTGGGCTGGGACCCTGCGACACTGGGCTGGGTCCCTGCGACACTGGGCTGGGTCCCTGCGACACTGGGCTGGGTCCCTGCAACTCTGGCCTGGGTCTCTGTCACTGGGCTGGGTCTCTGCGATACTGGGCTGGTTCTCTGCGTCACTGGGCGGGGTCTCTGTGACACTGGGCTGAGTCTCTGCCGCACTGGGCTGGGTTTCTGTTGCACTGGGCTGTGTCTCTGCGACACTGGGCTGGGTCCCTGGTATACTGGGCTGGGTCCCTGCGACACTGGGCTGGGTCCCTGCGACACTGGGCTGGGTCCCTGCGACACTGGGCTGGGTCTGTGCGGCACTGGGCTGGGTTCCTGCGACACTGGGCTGGGTCTCTGCGACACTGGGCTGGGTCCCTGCGACACTGGGCTGGGTCCCTGCGACACTGGGCTGGGTCTCCGCGACACTGGGCTGGGTCCCTGCGAACTGGGTCGGGTCCCTGCGACACTGGGCTGGGTCTCTGGGACACTGGGCTGGGTCTCTGCGATACTGGGCTGGGTCTCTGTTGCACTGGGCTGGGTCTCTGCGACACTGGGCTGGGTCTCTGTCGCACTGGGCTGGGTCTCTGCGCCACTGGGCTGGGTCTCTGCCGCACTGGACTGGGTCTCTGCCGCACTGGGCTGGGTCTCTGCGACACTGGGCTGGGTCCCTGCGACACTGGGCTGGGTCCCTGCGACACTGGGCTGGGTCCCTGCGACACTGGGCTTAGTCTCTGCGACACTGGGCTGGGTCTGTGCGACACTGGGCTGGGTCCCTGCGTCACTGGGCTGGGTCTCTGTCACTGGGCTGGGTCTCTGCGACACTGGGCTGGGTCCCTGCGACACTGGGCTTAGTCTCTGCGACACTGGGCTGGGTCTGTGCGACACTGGGCTGGGTCCCTGCGACACTGGGCTGGGTCTCTGCGACACTGGGCTGGGTCTCTGGGACACTGGGCTGGGTGCTCTGGGACACTGGGCTGGGTCTCTGTGACACTGGGCTGGGTGCTCTGCGACACTGGGCTGGGTCTCTGCGACACTGAGTGGGTCTCTGCGACACTGGGCTGGGTCTCTGTGACACTGGGCTGAATATCTGCGACACTGGGCAGGGTCTCTGCGAACACTGGGCAGGGTCTCTGCGACAGTGGGCTGGGCCTCTGCGACACTGGGCTGGGTCTCTGCGACACTGGGCTGGGTCTCTGCGACACTGGGCTGGGTCTCTGATGCACTGGGCTGGGTCTCTGCCGCACTGGGCTGGGTCTCTGCGACACTGGGCTGGGTCTCTGCGACACTGGGCTGGGTCTCTGTCACTGGGCTGGGTCTCTGTCACTGGGCTGGGTCTCTGTTACACTGGGCTGGGTCTCTGCGACACTGGGTTGGGTCTCTGTTGCACTGGGCTGGGTCTCTGCGACACTGGGCTGGGTCTCTGCGACACTGGGCTGGGTCTCTGTCGCACTGGGCTGGGTCTCTGCGCCACTGGGCTGGGTCTCTGCCGCACTGGACTGGGTCTCTGCGACAGTGGGCTGCGTCTCTGCGACACTGGGCTGGGTCTCTGTCACTTGGCTGGGTCTCTGTCACTGGGCTGGGTCTCTGTCACTGGGCTGGGTCTCTGTCACTGGGCTGGGTCTCTGCGACTCTGGGCTGGGTCCCTGCGACACTGGCCTGGGTCTCTGCGACACTGGCCTGGGTCTCTGCGACACTGGGCTGGGTCTCTGTCGCACTGGGATGGGTCTCTGCGACACTGGGCTGGGTCCCTGCGACACTGGGCTGGGTCACTGCGACACTGGGCTGGGTCTCTGCGACACTGGGCTGGGTCGCTGCGACACTGGGCAGGGTCTCTGCTGCACTGGGCAGAGTCTCTGCGACTCTGGGCAGGGTCTCTGCGACACTGGGCTGGGTCCCTGCGGCACTGGCCTGGGTCTCTGTCACTGGGCTGGGTCTCTGCCGCACTGGGCTGTGTCTCTGCGACACTGGGCTGGGTCCCTGCGGCACTGGGCTGGGTCCCTGCGGCACTGGCCTGGGTCTCTGCGACACTGGGCTGGGTCCCTGCGGCACTGGCCTGGGTCTCTGTCACTGGGCTGGGTCTCTGCCGCACTGGGCTGTGACTCTGCGACACTGGGCTGGGTCCCTGCGGCACTGGCCTGGGTCTCTGTCACTGGGCTGGGTCTCTGCCGCACTGGGCTGGTTCCCTGCGTCACTGGGCTGGGTCTCTTGTGACACAGGGCTGACTCTCTGCCGCACTGGGCTGGGTCTCTGTTGCACTGGGCTGTGTCTCTGCGACACTGGGCTGGGTCCCTGGTATACTGGGCTGGGTCCCTGCGAAACTGGGCTTGGTCCCTGGGACACTGGGCTGGGTCTCTGCAGCACTGGGCTGGGTCCCTCCGACACTGGGCTGGGGCTCTGCAACACTGGCCTGGGTCCCTGCGACACTGGGCTTGGTCCCTGCGACACTGGGCTAGGTCTCTGCGACACTGGGCTGGGTCTATCCGACACTGGGCTGGGGCTCTGCGACACTGGGCTTGGTCCCTGCGACACTGGGCTTGGTCCCTGCGACACTGGGCTGGGTCTCTGCGACACTGGGCTGGGTCCCTGCGACACTGGGCTGGGTCTCTGCGACACTGGGCTGGGTCTCTGCTGCACTGGGCTGGGTCTCTGCAACACTGGGCTGGGTCTCTGCGACACTGGGCTGGGTCTCTGCAACACTGGGCTGGGTCCCTGCGACACTGGTCTGGGTCCCTGTGACTCTGGGTTGGGTCCCTGCAACACTGGGCTGGGTCCCTGCGACACTAGGCTGCGTCCCTGTGACTCTGGCCTGGGTCTCTGTCACTGGGCTGGGTCTCTGCGATACTGGGCTGGTTCCCTGCGTCACTGGGCTGGGTCTCTTGTGACACAGGGCTGACTCTCTGCCGCACTGGGCTGGGTCTCTGTTGCACTGGGCTGTGTCTCTGCGACACTGGGCTGGGTCCCTGGTATACTGGGCTGGGTCCCTGCGAAACTGGGCTGGGTCTCTGCAGCACTGGGCTGGGTCCCTGCGACACTGGGCTGGGTCTCTGTGACACTGGGCTGGGTCCCTGCGACACTGGGCTGGGTACCTGCGACACTGGGCTTGGTCTCTGCGACACTGGGCTGGGTCTCTGCGACACTGGGCTGGGTCTCTGTCACTGGGCTGGGTCTCTGCGATACTGGGCTGGTTCCCTGCGTCACTGGGCTGGGTCTCTGTGACACAGGGCTGAGTCTCTGCCGCACTGGGCTGGGTCTCTGTTGCACTGGGCTGTGTCTCTGCGACACTGGGCTGGGTCCCTGGTATACTGGGCTTGGTCCCTGCGACACTGGGCTGGGTCCCTGCGACACTGGGCTTGGTCCCTGCGACACTGGGCTGGGTCCCTGCGACACTGGGCTGGGTCCCTGCGAAACTGGGCTGGGTCCCTGCGACACTGGGCTGGGTCTCTGCGACACTGGGCTGGGTCCGTGCGACACTGGCTGGGTCCCTGCGACACTGGCTGGGTCCCTGCGACACTGGGCTGGGTCTCTGCGACACTGGGCTGGGTCTCTGCGACACTGGGCTGGGTCTCTGTCACTGGGCTGGGTCTCTGCGACACTGGGCTGGGTCTCTGCGACACTGGGCTGGGTCTCTGCGACACTGGGCTGGGTCCCTGCGACACTGAGCTGGGTCACTGCAACACTGGGCTGGGTCTCTGCGACACTGGGCTGGGTCGCTGCGACACTGGGCAGGGTCTCTGCGACACTGGGCAGGGTCTCTGCCGCACTGGGCTGGGTCCCTGCGGCACTGGGCAGGGTCTCTGCGACACTGGGCAGGGTCTCTGCGACACTGGGCTGGGTCTCTGCGACACTGGGCTGAGTCTCTGCGACACTGGGCTGAGTCTCTGCGACACTGGGCTGGGTCTCTGTGACACTCGGCTGAATATCTGCGACACTGGGCAGGGTCTCTGCGAACACTGGGCAGGGTCTCTGCGACACTGGGCTGGGTCTCTGCGACACTGGGCTGGGTCTCTGCGACACTGGGCTGGGTCTCTGCGACACTGGGCTGGGTCTCTGCGACACTGGGCTGGGTCTGTGCGGCACTGGGCTGGGTTCCTGCGACACTGGGCTGGGTCTCTGCGACACTGGGCTGGGTCCCTGCGACACTGGGCTGGGTCCCTGCGACACTGGGCTGGGTCTCCGCGACACTGGGCTGGGTCCCTGCGACACTGGGCTGGGTCCCTGCGACACTGGGCTGGGTCTCTGGGACACTGGGCTGGGTCTCTGCGACACTGGGCTGGGTCTCTGTTGCACTGGGCTGGGTCTCTGCGACAGGTCTCTGTCGCACTGGGCTGGGTCTCTGCGCCACTGGGCTGGGTCTCTGCCACACTGGACTGGGTCTATGCCGCACTGGGCTGGGTCTCTGCCGCACTGGGCTGGGTCTCTGCGACACTGGGCTGGGTCCCTGCGACACTGGGCTGGGTCCCTGCGACACTGGGCTGGGTCCCTGCGACACTGGGCTTAGTCTCTGCGACACTGGGCTGGGTCTGTGCAACACTGGGCTGGGTCCCTGCGACACTGGACTGGGTCTCTGCCGCACTGGGCTGGGTCTCTGCGACACTGGGCTGGGTCCCTGCGACACTGAGCTGGGTCCCTGCGACACTGGGCTGGGTCCCTGCGACACTGGGCTTAGTCTCTGCGACACTGGGCTGGGTCTGTGCGACACTGGGCTGGGTCCCATGCGACACTGGGCTGGGTCTCTGTCACTGGGCTGGGTCTCTGCGACACTGGGCTGGGTCCCTGCGACACTGGGCTTAGTCTCTGCGACACTGGGCTGGGTCTGTGCAACACTGGGCTGGGTCCCTGCGACACTGGGCTGGGTCTCTGCGACACTGGGCTGGGTCTCTGGGACACTGGGCTGGGTGCACTGGGACACTGGGCTGCGTCTCTGTGACACTGGGCTGGGTGCTCTGCGACACTGGGCTGGGTCTCTGCGACACTGAGTGGGTCTCTGCGACACTGGGCTGGGTCTCTGTGACACTGGGCTGAATATCTGCGACACTGGGCAGGGTCTCTGCGAACACTGGGCAGGGTCTCTGCGACAGTGGGCTGGGTCTCTGCGACACTGGGCTGGGTCTGTGCGACACTGGGCTGGGTCTCTGCGACACTGGGCTGGGTCTCTGATGCACTGGGCTGGGTCTCTGCCGCACTGGGCTGGGTCTCTGCGACACTGGGCTGGGTCTCTGCGACACTGGGCTGGGTCTCTGTCACTGGGCTGGGTCTCTGTCACTGGGCTGGGTCTCTGTTACACTGGGCTGGGTCTCTGCGACACTGGGTTGGGTCTCTGTTGCACTGGGCTGGGTCTCTGCGACACTGGGCTGGGTCTCTGCGACACTGGGCTGGGTCTCTGTCGCACTGGGCTGGGTCTCTGCCGCACTGGACTGGGTCTCTGCGACACTGGGCTGCGTCTCTGCGACACTGGGCTGGGTCTCTGTCACTTGGCTGGGTCTCTGTCACTGGGCTGGGTCTCTGTCACTGGGCTGGGTCTCTGTCACTGGGCTGGGTCTCTGTCACTGGGCTGGGTCTCTGCGACTCTGGGCTGGGTCCCTGCGACACTGGCCTGGGTCTCTGCGACACTGGGCTGGGTCTCTGCGACACTGGGCTGGGTCTCTGTCGCACTGGGATGGGTCTCTGCGACACTGGGCTGGGTCCCTGCGACACTGGGCTGGGTCACTGCGACACTGGGCTGGGTCTCTGCGACACTGGGCTGGGTCGCTGCGACACTGGGCAGGGTCTCTGCTGCACTGGGCTGAGTCTCTGCGACTCTGGGCAGGGTCTCTGCGACACTGGGCTGGGTCCCTGCAGCACTGGCCTGGGTCTCTGTCACTGGGCTGGGTCTCTGCCGCACTGGGCTGTGTCTCTGCGACACTGGGCTGGGTCCCTGCGGCACTGGCCTGGGTCTCTGCGACACTGGGCTGGGTCCCTGCGGCACTGGCCTGGGTCTCTGTCACTGGGCTGGGTCTCTGCCGCACTGGGCTGGTTCCCTGCGTCACTGGGCTGGGTCTCTTGTGACACAGGGCTGACTCTCTGCCGCACTGGGCTGGGTCTCTGTTGCACTGGGCTGTGTCTCTGCGACACTGGGCTGTGTCCCTGGTATACTGGGCTGGGTCCCTGCGAAACTGGGCTTGGTCCCTGGGACACTGGGCTGGGTCTCTGCAGCACTGGGCTGGGTCCCTCCGACACTGGGCTGGGGCTCTGCGACACTGGGCTGGGTCCCTGCGACACAGGGCTGGGTCCCTGCGACACTGGGCTGGGTCTCTGCGACACTGGGCTGGGTCCCTCCGACACTGGGCTGGGGCTCTGCGACACTGGGCTTGGTCCCTGCGACACTGGGCTTGGTCCCTGCGACACTGGGCTGGGTCTCTGCGACACTGGGCTGGGTCCCTGCGACACTGGGCTGGGTCCCTGCGACACTGGGCTGGGTCTCTGCGACACTGGGCTGGGTCTCTGCTGCACTGGGCTGGGTCTCTGCAACACTGGGCTGGGTCTCTGCAACACTGGGCTGGGTCTCTGCGACACTGGGCTGGGTCTCTGCAACACTGGGCTGGGTCCCTGCGACACTGGTCTGGGTCCCTGTGACTCTGGGTTGGGTCCCTGCAACACTGGGCTGGGTCCCTGCGACACTGGGCTGCGTCCCTGCGACTCTGGCCTGGGTCTCTGTCACTGGGCTGGGTCTCTGCGATACTGGG
Source organism: Scyliorhinus torazame (assembly GCF_047496885.1). Taxonomy (NCBI): domain Eukaryota; kingdom Metazoa; phylum Chordata; class Chondrichthyes; order Carcharhiniformes; family Scyliorhinidae; genus Scyliorhinus; species Scyliorhinus torazame. The sequence continues at coordinate 210,857,184 of NC_092707.1, forward strand.
CTGGTTCCCTGCGTCACTGGGCTGGGTCTCTTGTGACACAGGGCTGACTCTCTGCCGCACTGGGCTGGGTCTCTGTTGCACTGGGCTGTGTCTCTGCGACACTGGGCTGGGTCCCTGGTATACTGGGCTGGGTCCCTGCGAAACTGGGCTGGGTCTCTGCAGCACTGGGCTGGGTCCCTGCGACACTGGGCTGGGTCTCTGTGACACTGGGCTGGGTCTCTGCGACACTGGGCTGGGTCTCTGCAACACTGGGCTGGGTCCCTGCGACACTGGTCTGGGTCCCTGTGACTCTGGGTTGGGTCCCTGCAACACTGGGCTGGGTCCCTGCGACACTGGGCTGCGTCCCTGTGACTCTGGCCTGGGTCTCTGTCACTGGGCTGGGTCTCTGCGATACTGGGCTGGTTCCCTGCGTCACTGGGCTGGGTCTCTTGTGACACAGGGCTGACTCTCTGCCGCACTGGGCTGGGTCTCTGTTGCACTGGGCTGTGTCTCTGCGACACTGGGCTGGGTCCCTGGTATACTGGGCTGGGTCCCTGCGAAACTGGGCTGGGTCTCTGCAGCACTGGGCTGGGTCCCTGCGACACTGGGCTGGGTCTCTGTGACACTGGGCTGGGTCCCTGCGACACTGGGCTGGGTACCTGCGACACTGGGCTTGGTCTCTGCGACACTGGGCTGGGTCTCTGCGACACTGGGCTGGGTCTCTGTCACTGGGCTGGGTCTCTGCGATACTTGGCTGGTTCCCTGCGTCACTGGGCTGGGTCTCTGTGACACAGGGCTGAGTCTCTGCCGCACTGGGCTGGGTCTCTGTTGCACTGGGCTGTGTCTCTGCGACACTGGGCTGGGTCCCTGGTATACTGGGCTTGGTCCCTGCGACACTGGGCTGGGTCCCTGCGACACTGGGCTTGGTCCCTGCGACACTGGGCTGGGTCCCTGCGACACTGGGCTGGGTCCCTGCGAAACTGGGCTGGGTCCCTGCGACACTGGGCTGGGTCTCTGCGACACTGGGCTGGGTCCGTGCGACACTGGCTGGGTCCCTGCGACACTGGCTGGGTCCCTGCGACACTGGGCTGGGTCTCTGCGACACTGGGCTGGGTCTCTGCGACACTGGGCTGGGTCTCTCTCACTGGGCTGGGTCTCTGCGACACTGGGCTGGGTCTCTGCGACACTGGGCTGGGTCTCTGCGACACTGGGCTGGGTCCCTGCGACACTGAGCTGGGTCACTGCAACACTGGGCTGGGTCTCTGCGACACTGGGCTGGGTCGCTGCGACACTGGGCAGGGTCTCTGCGACACTGGGCAGGGTCTCTGCCGCACTGGGCTGGGTCCCTGCGGCACTGGGCAGGGTCTCTGCGACACTGGGCAGGGTCTCTGCGACACTGGGCTGGGTCTCTGCGACACTGGGCTGAGTCTCTGCGACACTGGGCTGAGTCTCTGCGACACTGGGCTGGGTCTCTGTGACACTCGGCTGAATATCTGCGACACTGGGCAGGGTCTCTGCGAACACTGGGCAGGGTCTCTGCGACACTGGGCTGGGTCTCTGCGACACTGGGCTGGGTCTCTGCGACACTGGGCTGGGTCTCTGCGACACTGGGCTGGGTCTCTGCGACACTGGGCTGGGTCTGTGCGGCACTGGGCTGGGTTCCTGCGACACTGGGCTGGGTCTCTGCGACACTGGGCTGGGTCCCTGCGACACTGGGCTGGGTCCCTGCGACACTGGGCTGGGTCTCCGCGACACTGGGCTGGGTCCCTGCGACACTGGGCTGGGTCCCTGCGACACTGGGCTGGATCTCTGGGACACTGGGCTGGGTCTCTGCGACACTGGGCTGGGTCTCTGTTGCACTGGGCTGGGTCTCTGCGACACTGGGCTGGGTCTCTGTCGCACTGGGCTGGGTCTCTGCGCCACTGGGCTGGGTCCCTGCCACACTGGACTGGGTCTCTGCCGCACTGGGCTGGGTCTCTGCGACACTGGGCTGGGTCCCTGCGACACTGGGCTGGGTCCCTGCGACACTGGGCTGGGTCCCTGCGACACTGGGCTTAGTCTCTGCGACACTGGGCTGGGTCTGTGCGACACTGGGCTGGGTCCCATGCGACACTGGGCTGGGTCTCTGTCACTGGGCTGGGTCTCTGCGACACTGGGCTGGGTCCCTGCGACACTGGGCTTAGTCTCTGCGACACTGGGCTGGGTCTGTGCAACACTGGGCTGGGTCCCTGCGACACTGGGCTGGGTCTCTGCGACACTGGGCTGGGTCTCTGGGACACTGGGCTGGGTGCACTGGGACACTGGGCAGGGTCTCTGCGAACACTGGGCAGGGTCTCTGCGACAGTGGGCTGGGTCTCTGCGACACTGGGCTGGGTCTGTGCGACACTGGGCTGGGTCTCTGCGACACTGGGCTGGGTCTCTGATGCACTGGGCTGGGTCTCTGCCGCACTGGGCTGGGTCTCTGCGACACTGGGCTGGGTCTCTGCGACACTGGGCTGGGTCTCTGTCACTGGGCTGGGTCTCTGTCACTGGGCTGGGTCTCTGTTACACTGGGCTGGGTCTCTGCGACACTGGGTTGGGTCTCTGTTGCACTGGGCTGGGTCTCTGCGACACTGGGCTGGGTCTCTGCGACACTGGGCTGGGTCTCTGTCGCACTGGGCTGGGTCTCTGCGCCACTGGGCTGGGTCTCTGCCGCACTGGACTGGGTCTCTGCGACACTGGGCTGCGTCTCTGCGACACTGGGCTGGGTCTCTGTCACTTGGCTGGGTCTCTGTCACTGGGCTGGGTCTCTGTCACTGGGCTGGGTCTCTGTCACTGGGCTGGGTCTCTGCGACTCTGGGCTGGGTCCCTGCGACATTGGCCTGGGTCTCTGCGACACTGGGCTGGGTCTCTGCGACACTGGGCTGGGTCTCTGTCGCACTGGGATGGGTCTCTGCGACACTGGGCTGGGTCCCTGCGACACTGGGCTGGGTCACTGCGACACTGGGCTGGGTCTCTGCGACACTGGGCTGGGTCGCTGCGACACTGGGCAGGGTCTCTGCTGCACTGGGCTGAGTCTCTGCGACTCTGGGCAGGGTCTCTGCGACACTGGGCTGGGTCCCTGCGGCACTGGCCTGGGTCTCTGTCACTGGGCTGGGTCTCTGCCGCACTGGGCTGTGTCTCTGCGACACTGGGCTGGGTCCCTGCGGCACTGGCCTGGGTCTCTGCGACACTGGGCTGGGTCCCTGCGGCACTGGCCTGGGTCTCTGTCACTGGGCTGGGTCTCTGCCGCACTGGGCTGTGACTCTGCGACACTGGGCTGGGTCCCTGCGGCACTGGCCTGGGTCTCTGTCACTGGGCTGGGTCTCTGCCGCACTGGGCTGGTTCCCTGCGTCACTGGGCTGGGTCTCTTGTGACACAGGGCTGACTCTCTGCCGCACTGGGCTGGGTCTCTGTTGCACTGGGCTGTGTCTCTGCGACACTGGGCTGGGTCCCTGGTATACTGGGCTGGGTCCCTGCGAAACTGGGCTTGGTCCCTGGGACACTGGGCTGGGTCTCTGCAGCACTGGGCTGGGTCCCTCCGACACTGGGCTGGGGCTCTGCGACACTGGGCTGGGTCCCTGCGACACTGGGCTTGGTCCCTGCGACACTGGGCTGGGTCTCTGCGACACTGGGCTGGGTCCCTCCGACACTGGGCTGGGGCTCTGCGACACTGGGCTTGGTCCCTGCGACACTGGGCTTGGTCCCTGCGACACTGGGCTGGGTCTCTGCGACACTGGGCTGGGTCCCTGCGACACTGGGCTGGGTCCCTGTGACACTGGGCTGGGTCTCTGCGACACTGGGCTGGGTCTCTGCTGCACTGGGCTGGGTCTCTGCAACACTGGGCTGGGTCTCTGCAACACTGGGCTGGGTCTCTGCGACACTGGGCTGGGTCTCTGCAACACTGGGCTGGGTCCCTGCGACACTGGTCTGGGTCCCTGTGACTCTGGGTTGGGTCCCTGCAACACTGGGCTGGGTCCCTGCGACACTGGGCTGCGTCCCTGCGACTCTGGCCTGGGTCTCTGTCACTGGGCTGGGTCTCTGCGATACTGGGCTGGTTCCCTGCGTCACTGGGCTGGGTCTCTTGTGACACAGGGCTGACTCTCTGCCGCACTGGGCTGGGTCTCTGTTGCACTGGGCTGTGTCTCTGCGACACTGGGCTGGGTCCCTGGTATACTGGGCTGGGTCCCTGCGAAACTGGGCTGGGTCTCTGCAGCACTGGGCTGGGTCCCTGCGACACTGGGCTGGGTCTCTGTGACACTGGGCTGGGTCCCTGCGACACTGGGCTGGGTACCTGCGACACTGGGCTTGGTCTCTGCGACACTGGGCAGGGTCTCTGCGACACTGGGCTGGGTCTCTGTCACTGGGCTGGGTCTCTGCGATACTGGGCTGGTTCCCTGCGTCACTGGGCTGGGTCACTGTGACACTGGGCTCAGTCTCTGCCGCACTGGGCTGGGTCTCTGTTGCACTGGGCTGTGTCTCTGCGACACTGGGCTGGGTCCCTGGTATACTGGGCTTGGACCCTGCGACACTGGGCTGGGTCCCTGCGACACTGGGCTTGGTCCCTGCGACACTGGGCTGGGTCCCTGCGACACTGGGCTGGGTCCCTGCGAAACTGGGCTGGGTCTCTGCGACACTGGGCTGGGTCCGTGCGACACTGGCTGCGTCCTTGCAACACTGGCTGGGTCCCTGCGACACTGGGCTGGGTCTCTGCGACACTGGGCTGGGTCTCTGCGACACTGGGCTGGGTCTCTGTCACTGGGCTGGGTCTCTGCGACACTGGGCTGGGTCTCTGCGACACTGGGCTGGGTCTCTGCGACACTGGGCTGGGTCCCTGCGACACTGAGCTGGGTCACTGCAACACTGGGCTGGGTCTCTGCGACACTGGGCTGGGTCGCTGCGACACTGGGCAGGGTCTCTGCGACACTGGGCAGGGTCTCTGCCGCACTGGGCTGGGTCCCTGCGGCACTGGGCAGGGTCTCTGCGACACTGGGCAGGGTCTCTGCGACACTGGGCTGGGTCTCTGCGACACTGGGCTGAGTCTCTGCGACACTGGGCTGAGTCTCTGCGACACTGGGCTGGGTCTCTGTGACACTCGGCTGAATATCTGCGACACTGGGCAGGGTCTCTGCGAACACTGGGCAGGGTCTCTGCGACACTGGGCTGGGTCTCTGCGACACTGGGCTGGGTCTCTGCGACACTGGGCTGGGTCTCTGCGACACTGGGCTGGGTCCCTGCGACACTGGGCTGGGTCTCTGCGACACTGGGCTGGGTCTCTGCTACACTGGGCTGAGTCTCTGCGACAATGGGCTGGGTCTCTGCGACACTGGGCTGTGTCTCTGCCGCACTGGGCTGGGTCTCTGCAACACTGGGCTGGGTCTCTGCGACACTGTGCTGGGTCTCTGTCACTGAGCTGGGTCTCTGTCACTGGGCAGGGTCTCTGTTGCACTGGGCTGGGTCTCTGTGACACTCGGCTGGGTCTCTGTTGCACTGGGTTGGGTCTCTGCGACACTGGGCTGAGTCTCTGCGACACAGGGCTGGGTCTCTGTCGCACTGGGATGGGTCTCTGCGCCACTGGGCTGGGTCTCTGCCGCACTGGACTGGGTCTCTGCCGCACTGGGATGGGTCTCTGCGACACTAGGCTGGGTCTCTGCGACACTGGGCTGAGTCTCTGCGACACTGGGCTGGGTCCCTGCGACAATGGGCTGGGTCTCTGTCACTGGGCGGGGTCTCTGTCACTGGGCTGGGTCTCTGCGACTCTGGGCTGGGTCCCTGCGACACTGGGCTGGGTCTCTGCGACACTGGGCTGGGTCTCTGTGACACGGGGCTGAGTCTCTGCGACACTGGGCTGGGTCTCTGCGACACTGGGCTGGGTCTCGGCGACACTGGGCTGGGTCTCTGTCGCACTGGAATGGGTCTCTGCGACACTGGGCTGGGTCCCTGCGACACTGGGCTGGGTCACTGCGACACTGGGCTGGGTCTCTGCGACACTGGGCTGGGTCGCTGCGACACTGGGCAGGGTCTCTGCGACACTGGGCAGGGTCTCTGTCGCACTGGGCTGGGTCCCTGCGGCACTGGCCTGGGTCTCTGTCACTGGGCTGGGTCTCTGCCGCACTGGGCTGAGTCTCTGCGACACTGGGCAGGGTCTCTGCGACACTGGGCTGGGTCTCTGCGACACTGGGCTGAGTCTCTGCGACACTGGGCTGGGTCTCTGTGACACTGGGCTGAGTCTCTGCGACTCTGGGTTGGGTCCCTGCAACACTGGGCTGGGTCCCTGCGACACTGGGCTGCGTCCCTGCGACTCTGGCCTGGGTCTCTGTCACTGGGCTGGGTCTCTGCGATACTGGGCTGGTTCCCTGCGTCACTGGGCTGGGTCTCTGTTGCACTGGGCTGTGTCTCTGCGACACTGGGCTGGGTCCCTGCGTCACTGGGCTGGGTCTCTTGTGACACAGGGCTGACTCTCTGCCGCACTGGGCTGGGTCTCTGTTGCACTGGGCTGTGTCTCTGCGACACTGGGCTGGGTCCCTGGTATACTGGGCTGAGTCCCTGCGAAACTGGGCTGGGACCCTGCGACACTGGGCTGGGTCTCTGCAGCACTGGGCTGGGTCCCTGCGACACTGGGATGGGGCTCTGCGACACTGGGCTGGGTCCCTGCGACACTGGGCTGGGTCTCTGCGATACCGGGCTGGGTCTCTGTCACTGGGCTGGGTCTCTGCGATACTGGGCTGGTTCCCTGCGTCACTGGGCTGGGTCTCTGTGACACTGGGCTGAGTCTCTGCCGCACTGGGCTGGGTCTCTGTTGCACTGGGCTGTGTCTCTGCGACACTGGGCTTGGTCTCTGCGACACTGGGCAGGGTCTCTGCTACACTGGGCTGGGTCTCTGCGACACTGTGCTGAGTCTCTGGGACACTGGGCTGGGTCTCTGTGACACTGGGCTGAGTCTCTGCGACACTGGGCTGGGTCTCTGTGATACTGGGCTGAGTCTCTGCGACTCTGGGCTGGGTCACTGCGACACTGGGCTGGGTCCCTGCGACACTGGGCTGGGTCCCTGCAACTCTGGCCTGGGTCTCTGTCACTGGGCTGGGTCTCTGCGATACTGGGCTGGTTCTCTGCGTCACTGGGCTGGGTCTCTGTGACACTGGGCTGGGTCTCTGCAACACTGGGCTGGGTCCCTGCGACACTGGTCTGGGTCCCTGTGACTCTGGGTTGGGTCCCTGCAACACTGGGCTGGGTCCCTGCGACACTAGGCTGCGTCCCTGTGACTCTGGCCTGGGTCTCTGTCACTGGGCTGGGTCTCTGCGATACTGGGCTGGTTCCCTGCGTCACTGGGCTGGGTCTCTTGTGACACAGGGCTGACTCTCTGCCGCACTGGGCTGGGTCTCTGTTGCACTGGGCTGTGTCTCTGCGACACTGGGCTGGGTCCCTGGTATACTGGGCTGGGTCCCTGCGAAACTGGGCTGGGTCTCTGCAGCACTGGGCTGGGTCCCTGCGACACTGGGCTGGGTCTCTGTGACACTGGGCTGGGTCCCTGCGACACTGGGCTGGGTACCTGCGACACTGGGCTTGGTCTCTGCGACACTGGGCTGGGTCTCTGCGACACTGGGCTGGGTCTCTGTCACTGGGCTGGGTCTCTGCGATACTGGGCTGGTTCCCTGCGTCACTGGGCTGGGTCTCTGTGACACAGGGCTGAGTCTCTGCCGCACTGGGCTGGGTCTCTGTTGCACTGGGCTGTGTCTCTGCGACACTGGGCTGGGTCCCTGGTATACTGGGCTTGGTCCCTGCGACACTGGGCTGGGTCCCTGCGACACTGGGCTTGGTCCCTGCGACACTGGGCTGGGTCCCTGCGACACTGGGCTGGGTCCCTGCGAAACTGGGCTGGGTCCCTGCGACACTGGGCTGGGTCTCTGCGACACTGGGCTGGGTCCGTGCGACACTGGCTGGGTCCCTGCGACACTGGCTGGGTCCCTGCGACACTGGGCTGGGTCTCTGCGACACTGGGCTGGGTCTCTGCGACACTGGGCTGGGTCTCTGTCACTGGGCTGGGTCTCTGCGACACTGGGCTGGGTCTCTGCGACACTGGGCTGGGTCTCTGCGACACTGGGCTGGGTCCCTGCGACACTGAGCTGGGTCACTGCAACACTGGGCTGGGTCTCTGCGACACTGGGCTGGGTCGCTGCGACACTGGGCAGGGTCTCTGCGACACTGGGCAGGGTCTCTGCCGCACTGGGCTGGGTCCCTGCGGCACTGGGCAGGGTCTCTGCGACACTGGGCAGGGTCTCTGCGACACTGGGCTGGGTCTCTGCGACACTGGGCTGAGTCTCTGCGACACTGGGCTGAGTCTCTGCGACACTGGGCTGGGTCTCTGTGACACTCGGCTGAATATCTGCGACACTGGGCAGGGTCTCTGCGAACACTGGGCAGGGTCTCTGCGACACTGGGCTGGGTCTCTGCGACACTGGGCTGGGTCTCTGCGACACTGGGCTGGGTCTCTGCGACACTGGGCTGGGTCTCTGCGACACTGGGCTGGGTCTGTGCGGCACTGGGCTGGGTTCCTGCGACACTGGGCTGGGTCTCTGCGACACTGGGCTGGGTCCCTGCGACACTGGGCTGGGTCCCTGCGACACTGGGCTGGGTCTCCGCGACACTGGGCTGGGTCCCTGCGACACTGGGCTGGGTCCCTGCGACACTGGGCTGGGTCTCTGGGACACTGGGCTGGGTCTCTGCGACACTGGGCTGGGTCTCTGTTGCACTGGGCTGGGTCTCTGCGACAGGTCTCTGTCGCACTGGGCTGGGTCTCTGCGCCACTGGGCTGGGTCTCTGCCACACTGGACTGGGTCTATGCCGCACTGGGCTGGGTCTCTGCCGCACTGGGCTGGGTCTCTGCGACACTGGGCTGGGTCCCTGCGACACTGGGCTGGGTCCCTGCGACACTGGGCTGGGTCCCTGCGACACTGGGCTTAGTCTCTGCGACACTGGGCTGGGTCTGTGCAACACTGGGCTGGGTCCCTGCGACACTGGACTGGGTCTCTGCCGCACTGGGCTGGGTCTCTGCGACACTGGGCTGGGTCCCTGCGACACTGGGCTGGGTCCCTGCGACACTGGGCTGGGTCCCTGCGACACTGGGCTTAGTCTCTGCGACACTGGGCTGGGTCTGTGCGACACTGGGCTGGGTCCCATGCGACACTGGGCTGGGTCTCTGTCACTGGGCTGGGTCTCTGCGACACTGGGCTGGGTCCCTGCGACACTGGGCTTAGTCTCTGCGACACTGGGCTGGGTCTGTGCAACACTGGGCTGGGTCCCTGCGACACTGGGCTGGGTCTCTGCGACACTGGGCTGGGTCTCTGGGACACTGGGCTGGGTGCACTGGGACACTGGGCTGCGTCTCTGTGACACTGGGCTGGGTGCTCTGCGACACTGGGCTGGGTCTCTGCGACACTGAGTGGGTCTCTGCGACACTGGGCTGGGTCTCTGTGACACTGGGCTGAATATCTGCGACACTGGGCAGGGTCTCTGCGAACACTGGGCAGGGTCTCTGCGACAGTGGGCTGGGTCTCTGCGACACTGGGCTGGGTCTGTGCGACACTGGGCTGGGTCTCTGCGACACTGGGCTGGGTCTCTGATGCACTGGGCTGGGTCTCTGCCGCACTGGGCTGGGTCTCTGCGACACTGGGCTGGGTCTCTGCGACACTGGGCTGGGTCTCTGTCACTGGGCTGGGTCTCTGTCACTGGGCTGGGTCTCTGTTACACTGGGCTGGGTCTCTGCGACACTGGGTTGGGTCTCTGTTGCACTGGGCTGGGTCTCTGCGACACTGGGCTGGGTCTCTGCGACACTGGGCTGGGTCTCTGTCGCACTGGGCTGGGTCTCTGCCGCACTGGACTGGGTCTCTGCGACACTGGGCTGCGTCTCTGCGACACTGGGCTGGGTCTCTGTCACTTGGCTGGGTCTCTGTCACTGGGCTGGGTCTCTGTCACTGGGCTGGGTCTCTGTCACTGGGCTGGGTCTCTGTCACTGGGCTGGGTCTCTGCGACTCTGGGCTGGGTCCCTGCGACACTGGCCTGGGTCTCTGCGACACTGGGCTGGGTCTCTGCGACACTGGGCTGGGTCTCTGTCGCACTGGGATGGGTCTCTGCGACACTGGGCTGGGTCCCTGCGACACTGGGCTGGGTCACTGCGACACTGGGCTGGGTCTCTGCGACACTGGGCTGGGTCGCTGCGACACTGGGCAGGGTCTCTGCTGCACTGGGCTGAGTCTCTGCGACTCTGGGCAGGGTCTCTGCGACACTGGGCTGGGTCCCTGCAGCACTGGCCTGGGTCTCTGTCACTGGGCTGGGTCTCTGCCGCACTGGGCTGTGTCTCTGCGACACTGGGCTGGGTCCCTGCGGCACTGGCCTGGGTCTCTGCGACACTGGGCTGGGTCCCTGCGGCACTGGCCTGGGTCTCTGTCACTGGGCTGGGTCTCTGCCGCACTGGGCTGGTTCCCTGCGTCACTGGGCTGGGTCTCTTGTGACACAGGGCTGACTCTCTGCCGCACTGGGCTGGGTCTCTGTTGCACTGGGCTGTGTCTCTGCGACACTGGGCTGTGTCCCTGGTATACTGGGCTGGGTCCCTGCGAAACTGGGCTTGGTCCCTGGGACACTGGGCTGGGTCTCTGCAGCACTGGGCTGGGTCCCTCCGACACTGGGCTGGGGCTCTGCGACACTGGGCTGGGTCCCTGCGACACAGGGCTGGGTCCCTGCGACACTGGGCTGGGTCTCTGCGACACTGGGCTGGGTCCCTCCGACACTGGGCTGGGGCTCTGCGACACTGGGCTTGGTCCCTGCGACACTGGGCTTGGTCCCTGCGACACTGGGCTGGGTCTCTGCGACACTGGGCTGGGTCCCTGCGACACTGGGCTGGGTCCCTGCGACACTGGGCTGGGTCTCTGCGACACTGGGCTGGGTCTCTGCTGCACTGGGCTGGGTCTCTGCAACACTGGGCTGGGTCTCTGCAACACTGGGCTGGGTCTCTGCGACACTGGGCTGGGTCTCTGCAACACTGGGCTGGGTCCCTGCGACACTGGTCTGGGTCCCTGTGACTCTGGGTTGGGTCCCTGCAACACTGGGCTGGGTCCCTGCGACACTGGGCTGCGTCCCTGCGACTCTGGCCTGGGTCTCTGTCACTGGGCTGGGTCTCTGCGATACTGGGCTGGTTCCCTGCGTCACTGGGCTGGGTCTCTTGTGACACAGGGCTGACTCTCTGCCGCACTGGGCTGGGTCTCTGTTGCACTGGGCTGTGTCTCTGCGACACTGGGCTGGGTCCCTGGTATACTGGGCTGGGTCCCTGCGAAACTGGGCTGGGTCTCTGCAGCACTGGGCTGGGTCCCTGCGACACTGGGCTGGGTCTCTGTGACACTGGGCTGGGTCTCTGCGACACTGGGCTGGGTCTCTGCAACACTGGGCTGGGTCCCTGCGACACTGGTCTGGGTCCCTGTGACTCTGGGTTGGGTCCCTGCAACACTGGGCTGGGTCCCTGCGACACTGGGCTGCGTCCCTGTGACTCTGGCCTGGGTCTCTGTCACTGGGCTGGGTCTCTGCGATACTGGGCTGGTTCCCTGCGTCACTGGGCTGGGTCTCTTGTGACACAGGGCTGACTCTCTGCCGCACTGGGCTGGGTCTCTGTTGCACTGGGCTGTGTCTCTGCGACACTGGGCTGGGTCCCTGGTATACTGGGCTGGGTCCCTGCGAAACTGGGCTGGGTCTCTGCAGCACTGGGCTGGGTCCCTGCGACACTGGGCTGGGTCTCTGTGACACTGGGCTGGGTCCCTGCGACACTGGGCTGGGTACCTGCGACACTGGGCTTGGTCTCTGCGACACTGGGCTGGGTCTCTGCGACACTGGGCTGGGTCTCTGTCACTGGGCTGGGTCTCTGCGATACTGGGCTGGTTCCCTGCGTCACTGGGCTGGGTCTCTGTGACACAGGGCTGAGTCTCTGCCGCACTGGGCTGGGTCTCTGTTGCACTGGGCTGTGTCTCTGCGACACTGGGCTGGGTCCCTGGTATACTGGGCTTGGTCCCTGCGACACTGGGCTGGGTCCCTGCGACACTGGGCTTGGTCCCTGCGACACTGGGCTGGGTCCCTGCGACACTGGGCTGGGTCCCTGCGAAACTGGGCTGGGTCCCTGCGACACTGGGCTGGGTCTCTGCGACACTGGGCTGGGTCCGTGCGACACTGGCTGGGTCCCTGCGACACTGGCTGGGTCCCTGCGACACTGGGCTGGGTCTCTGCGACACTGGGCTGGGTCTCTGCGACACTGGGCTGGGTCTCTCTCACTGGGCTGGGTCTCTGCGACACTGGGCTGGGTCTCTGCGACACTGGGCTGGGTCTCTGCGACACTGGGCTGGGTCCCTGCGACACTGAGCTGGGTCACTGCAACACTGGGCTGGGTCTCTGCGACACTGGGCTGGGTCGCTGCGACACTGGGCAGGGTCTCTGCGACACTGGGCAGGGTCTCTGCCGCACTGGGCTGGGTCCCTGCGGCACTGGGCAGGGTCTCTGCGACACTGGGCAGGGTCTCTGCGACACTGGGCTGGGTTTCTGCGACACTGGGCTGAGTCTCTGCGACACTGGGCTGAGTCTCTGCGACACTGGGCTGGGTCTCTGTGACACTCGGCTGAATATCTGCGACACTGGGCAGGGTCTCTGCGAACACTGGGCAGGGTCTCTGCGACACTGGGCTGGGTCTCTGCGACACTGGGCTGGGTCTCTGCGACACTGGGCTGGGTCTCTGCGACACTGGGCTGGGTCTCTGCGACACTGGGCTGGGTCTGTGCGGCACTGGGCTGGGTTCCTGCGACACTGGGCTGGGTCTCTGCGACACTGGGCTGGGTCCCTGCGACACTGGGCTGGGTCCCTGCGACACTGGGCTGGGTCTCCGCGACACTGGGCTGGGTCCCTGCGACACTGGGCTGGGTCCCTGCGACACTGGGCTGGATCTCTGGGACACTGGGCTGGGTCTCTGCGACACTGGGCTGGGTCTCTGTTGCACTGGGCTGGGTCTCTGCGACACTGGGCTGGGTCTCTGTCGCACTGGGCTGGGTCTCTGCGCCACTGGGCTGGGTCTCTGCCACACTGGACTGGGTCTCTGCCGCACTGGGCTGGGTCTCTGCGACACTGGGCTGGGTCCCTGCGACACTGGGCTGGGTCCCTGCGACACTGGGCTGGGTCCCTGCGACACTGGGCTTAGTCTCTGCGACACTGGGCTGGGTCTGTGCGACACTGGGCTGGGTCCCATGCGACACTGGGCTGGGTCTCTGTCACTGGGCTGGGTCTCTGCGACACTGGGCTGGGTCCCTGCGACACTGGGCTTAGTCTCTGCGACACTGGGCTGGGTCTGTGCAACACTGGGCTGGGTCCCTGCGACACTGGGCTGGGTCTCTGCGACACTGGGCTGGGTCTCTGGGACACTGGGCTGGGTGCACTGGGACACTGGGCAGGGTCTCTGCGAACACTGGGCAGGGTCTCTGCGACAGTGGGCTGGGTCTCTGCGACACTGGGCTGGGTCTGTGCGACACTGGGCTGGGTCTCTGCGACACTGGGCTGGGTCTCTGATGCACTGGGCTGGGTCTCTGCCGCACTGGGCTGGGTCTCTGCGACACTGGGCTGGGTCTCTGCGACACTGGGCTGGGTCTCTGTCACTGGGCTGGGTCTCTGTCACTGGGCTGGGTCTCTGTTACACTGGGCTGGGTCTCTGCGACACTGGGTTGGGTCTCTGTTGCACTGGGCTGGGTCTCTGCGACACTGGGCTGGGTCTCTGCGACACTGGGCTGGGTCTCTGTCGCACTGGGCTGGGTCTCTGCGCCACTGGGCTGGGTCTCTGCCGCACTGGACTGGGTCTCTGCGACACTGGGCTGCGTCTCTGCGACACTGGGCTGGGTCTCTGTCACTTGGCTGGGTCTCTGTCACTGGGCTGGGTCTCTGTCACTGGGCTGGGTCTCTGTCACTGGGCTGGGTCTCTGCGACTCTGGGCTGGGTCCCTGCGACATTGGCCTGGGTCTCTGCGACACTGGGCTGGGTCTCTGCGACACTGGGCTGGGTCTCTGTCGCACTGGGATGGGTCTCTGCGACACTGGGCTGGGTCCCTGCGACACTGGGCTGGGTCACTGCGACACTGGGCTGGGTCTCTGCGACACTGGGCTGGGTCGCTGCGACACTGGGCAGGGTCTCTGCTGCACTGGGCTGAGTCTCTGCGACTCTGGGCAGGGTCTCTGCGACACTGGGCTGGGTCCCTGCGGCACTGGCCTGGGTCTCTGTCACTGGGCTGGGTCTCTGCCGCACTGGGCTGTGTCTCTGCGACACTGGGCTGGGTCCCTGCGGCACTGGCCTGGGTCTCTGCGACACTGGGCTGGGTCCCTGCGGCACTGGCCTGGGTCTCTGTCACTGGGCTGGGTCTCTGCCGCACTGGGCTGTGACTCTGCGACACTGGGCTGGGTCCCTGCGGCACTGGCCTGGGTCTCTGTCACTGGGCTGGGTCTCTGCCGCACTGGGCTGGTTCCCTGCGTCACTGGGCTGGGTCTCTTGTGACACAGGGCTGACTCTCTGCCGCACTGGGCTGGGTCTCTGTTGCACTGGGCTGTGTCTCTGCGACACTGGGCTGGGTCCCTGGTATACTGGGCTGGGTCCCTGCGAAACTGGGCTTGGTCCCTGGGACACTGGGCTGGGTCTCTGCAGCACTGGGCTGGGTCCCTCCGACACTGGGCTGGGGCTCTGCGACACTGGGCTGGGTCCCTGCGACACTGGGCTTGGTCCCTGCGACACTGGGCTGGGTCTCTGCGACACTGGGCTGGGTCCCTCCGACACTGGGCTGGGGCTCTGCGACACTGGGCTTGGTCCCTGCGACACTGGGCTTGGTCCCTGCGACACTGGGCTGGGTCTCTGCGACACTGGGCTGGGTCCCTGCGACACTGGGCTGGGTCCCTGCGACACTGGGCTGGGTCTCTGCGACACTGGGCTGGGTCTCTGCTGCACTGGGCTGGGTCTCTGCAACACTGGGCTGGGTCTCTGCAACACTGGGCTGGGTCTCTGCGACACTGGGCTGGGTCTCTGCAACACTGGGCTGGGTCCCTGCGACACTGGTCTGGGTCCCTGTGACTCTGGGTTGGGTCCCTGCAACACTGGGCTGGGTCCCTGCGACACTGGGCTGCGTCCCTGCGACTCTGGCCTGGGTCTCTGTCACTGGGCTGGGTCTCTGCGATACTGGGCTGGTTCCCTGCGTCACTGGGCTGGGTCTCTTGTGACACAGGGCTGACTCTCTGCCGCACTGGGCTGGGTCTCTGTTGCACTGGGCTGTGTCTCTGCGACACTGGGCTGGGTCCCTGGTATACTGGGCTGGGTCCCTGCGAAACTGGGCTGGGTCTCTGCAGCACTGGGCTGGGTCCCTGCGACACTGGGCTGGGTCTCTGTGACACTGGGCTGGGTCCCTGCGACACTGGGCTGGGTACCTGCGACACTGGGCTTGGTCTCTGCGACACTGGGCAGGGTCTCTGCGACACTGGGCTGGGTCTCTGTCACTGGGCTGGGTCTCTGCGATACTGGGCTGGTTCCCTGCGTCACTGGGCTGGGTCACTGTGACACTGGGCTCAGTCTCTGCCGCACTGGGCTGGGTCTCTGTTGCACTGGGCTGTGTCTCTGCGACACTGGGCTGGGTCCCTGGTATACTGGGCTTGGACCCTGCGACACTGGGCTGGGTCCCTGCGACACTGGGCTTGGTCCCTGCGACACTGGGCTGGGTCCCTGCGACACTGGGCTGGGTCCCTGCGAAACTGGGCTGGGTCTCTGCGACACTGGGCTGGGTCCGTGCGACACTGGCTGCGTCCTTGCAACACTGGCTGGGTCCCTGCGACACTGGGCTGGGTCTCTGCGACACTGGGCTGGGTCTCTGCGACACTGGGCTGGGTCTCTGTCACTGGGCTGGGTCTCTGCGACACTGGGCTGGGTCTCTGCGACACTGGGCTGGGTCTCTGCGACACTGGGCTGGGTCCCTGCGACACTGAGCTGGGTCACTGCAACACTGGGCTGGGTCTCTGCGACACTGGGCTGGGTCGCTGCGACACTGGGCAGGGTCTCTGCGACACTGGGCAGGGTCTCTGCCGCACTGGGCTGGGTCCCTGCGGCACTGGGCAGGGTCTCTGCGACACTGGGCAGGGTCTCTGCGACACTGGGCTGGGTCTCTGCGACACTGGGCTGAGTCTCTGCGACACTGGGCTGAGTCTCTGCGACACTGGGCTGGGTCTCTGTGACACTCGGCTGAATATCTGCGACACTGGGCAGGGTCTCTGCGAACACTGGGCAGGGTCTCTGCGACACTGGGCTGGGTCTCTGCGACACTGGGCTGGGTCTCTGCGACACTGGGCTGGGTCTCTGCGACACTGGGCTGGGTCCCTGCGACACTGGGCTGGGTCTCTGCGACACTGGGCTGGGTCTCTGCTACACTGGGCTGAGTCTCTGCGACAATGGGCTGGGTCTCTGCGACACTGGGCTGTGTCTCTGCCGCACTGGGCTGGGTCTCTGCAACACTGGGCTGGGTCTCTGCGACACTGTGCTGGGTCTCTGTCACTGAGCTGGGTCTCTGTCACTGGGCAGGGTCTCTGTTGCACTGGGCTGGGTCTCTGTGACACTCGGCTGGGTCTCTGTTGCACTGGGTTGGGTCTCTGCGACACTGGGCTGAGTCTCTGCGACACAGGGCTGGGTCTCTGTCGCACTGGGATGGGTCTCTGCGCCACTGGGCTGGGTCTCTGCCGCACTGGACTGGGTCTCTGCCGCACTGGGATGGGTCTCTGCGACACTAGGCTGGGTCTCTGCGACACTGGGCTGAGTCTCTGCGACACTGGGCTGGGTCCCTGCGACAATGGGCTGGGTCTCTGTCACTG
Source organism: Scyliorhinus torazame (assembly GCF_047496885.1). Taxonomy (NCBI): domain Eukaryota; kingdom Metazoa; phylum Chordata; class Chondrichthyes; order Carcharhiniformes; family Scyliorhinidae; genus Scyliorhinus; species Scyliorhinus torazame. The sequence continues at coordinate 210,874,085 of NC_092707.1, forward strand.
GGCGGGGTCTCTGTCACTGGGCTGGGTCTCTGCGACTCTGGGCTGGGTCCCTGCGACACTGGGCTGGGTCTCTGCGACACTGGGCTGGGTCTCTGTGACACGGGGCTGAGTCTCTGCGACACTGGGCTGGGTCTCTGCGACACTGGGCTGGGTCTCGGCGACACTGGGCTGGGTCTCTGTCGCACTGGAATGGGTCTCTGCGACACTGGGCTGGGTCCCTGCGACACTGGGCTGGGTCACTGCGACACTGGGCTGGGTCTCTGCGACACTGGGCTGGGTCGCTGCGACACTGGGCAGGGTCTCTGCGACACTGGGCAGGGTCTCTGTCGCACTGGGCTGGGTCCCTGCGGCACTGGGCAGGGTCTCTGCGACACTGGGCTGAGTCTCTGCGACTCTGGGTTGGGTCCCTGCAACACTGGGCTGGGTCTCTGTCACTGGGCTGGGTCTCTGCCGCACTGGGCTGAGTCTCTGCGACACTGGGCAGGGTCTCTGCGACACTGGGCTGAGTCTCTGCGACTCTGGGTTGGGTCCCTGCAACACTGGGCTGGGTCCCTGCGACACTGGGCTGGGTCTCTGTGACACTGGGCTGGGTCTCTGCGACACTGGGCTGAGTCTCTGCGACACTGGGCTGAGTCTCTGCGACACTGGGCTGGGTCTCTGTGACACTGGGCTGAGTCTCTGCGACACTGGGCTGAGTCTCTGCGACACTGGGCTGGGTCTCTGTGACACTGGGCTGAGTCTCTGCGACACTGGGCTGAGTCTCTGCGACACTGGGCTGGGTCTCTGTGACACTGGGCTGGGTCTCTGTGACACTGGGCTGAGTCTCTGCGACACTGGGCTGGGTCTCTGTGACACTGGGCTGAGTCTCTGCGACACTGGGCTGAGTCTCTGCGACACTGGGCTGGGTCTCTGCGACACTGGGCTGAGTCTCTGCGACACTGGGCTGAGTCTCTGCGACACTGGGCTGGGTCTCTGTGACACTGGGCTGAGTCTCTGCGACTCTGGGTTGGGTCCCTGCAACACTGGGCTGGGTCCCTGCGACACTGGGCTGCGTCCCTGCGACTCTGGCCTGGGTCTCTGTCACTGGGCTGGGTCTCTGCGATACTGGGCTGGTTCCCTGCGTCACTGGGCTGGGTCTCTGTTGCACTGGGCTGTGTCTCTGCGACACTGGGCTGGGTCCCTGCGTCACTGGGCTGGGTCTCTTGTGACACAGGGCTGACTCTCTGCCGCACTGGGCTGGGTCTCTGTTGCACTGGGCTGTGTCTCTGCGACACTGGGCTGGGTCCCTGGTATACTGGGCTGAGTCCCTGCGAAACTGGGCTGGGACCCTGCGACACTGGGCTGGGTCTCTGCAGCACTGGGCTGGGTCCCTGCGACACTGGGATGGGGCTCTGCGACACTGGGCTGGGTCCCTGCGACACTGGGCTGGGTCTCTGCGATACCGGGCTGGGTCTCTGTCACTGGGCTGGGTCTCTGCGATACTGGGCTGGTTCCCTGCGTCACTGGGCTGGGTCTCTGTGACACTGGGCTGAGTCTCTGCCGCACTGGGCTGGGTCTCTGTTGCACTGGGCTGTGTCTCTGCGACACTGGGCTTGGTCTCTGCGACACTGGGCAGGGTCTCTGCTACACTGGGCTGGGTCTCTGCGACACTGTGCTGAGTCTCTGGGACACTGGGCTGGGTCTCTGTGACACTGGGCTGAGTCTCTGCGACACTGGGCTGGGTCTCTGTGATACTGGGCTGAGTCTCTGCGACTCTGGGCTGGGTCACTGCGACACTGGGCTGGGTCCCTGCGACACTGGGCTGGGTCCCTGCAACTCTGGCCTGGGTCTCTGTCACTGGGCTGGGTCTCTGCGATACTGGGCTGGTTCTCTGCGTCACTGGGCTGGGTCTCTGTGACACTGGGCTGAGTCTCTGCCGCACTGGGCTGGGTCTCTGTTGCACTGGGCCGTGTCTCTGCGACACTGGGCTGGGTCCCTGCGACACTGGGCTGGGTCTCTGCGACACTGGGCTGGGTCTCTGCGACACTGGGCTGGGTCTCTGTCACTGGGCTGGGTCTCTGTCACTGGGCTGGGTCTCTGTTACACTGGGCTGGGTCTCTGCGACACTGGGTTGGGTCTCTGTTGCACTGGGCTGGGTCTCTGCGACACTGGGCTGGGTCTCTGCGACACTGGGCTGGGTCTCTGTCGCACTGGGCTGGGTCTCTGCGCCACTGGGCTGGGTCTCTGCCGCACTGGACTGGGTCTCTGCGACACTGGGCTGCGTCTCTGCGACACTGGGCTGGGTCTCTGTCACTTGGCTGGGTCTCTGTCACTGGGCTGGGTCTCTGTCACTGGGCTGGGTCTCTGTCACTGGGCTGGGTCTCTGCGACTCTGGGCTGGGTCCCTGCGACATTGGCCTGGGTCTCTGCGACACTGGGCTGGGTCTCTGCGACACTGGGCTGGGTCTCTGTCGCACTGGGATGGGTCTCTGCGACACTGGGCTGGGTCCCTGCGACACTGGGCTGGGTCACTGCGACACTGGGCTGGGTCTCTGCGACACTGGGCTGGGTCGCTGCGACACTGGGCAGGGTCTCTGCTGCACTGGGCTGGGTCGCTGCGACACTGGGCAGGGTCTCTGCGACACTGGGCAGGGTCTCTGCCGCACTGGGCTGGGTCCCTGCGGCACTGGGCAGGGTCTCTGCGACACTGGGCAGGGTCTCTGCGACACTGGGCTGGGTCTCTGCGACACTGGGCTGAGTCTCTGCGACACTGGGCTGAGTCTCTGCGACACTGGGCTGGGTCTCTGTGACACTCGGCTGAATATCTGCGACACTGGGCAGGGTCTCTGCGAACACTGGGCAGGGTCTCTGCGACACTGGGCTGGGTCTCTGCGACACTGGGCTGGGTCTCTGCGACACTGGGCTGGGTCTCTGCGACACTGGGCTGGGTCCCTGCGACACTGGGCTGGGTCTCTGCGACACTGGGCTGGGTCTCTGCTACACTGGGCTGAGTCTCTGCGACAATGGGCTGGGTCTCTGCGACACTGGGCTGTGTCTCTGCCGCACTGGGCTGGGTCTCTGCAACACTGGGCTGGGTCTCTGCGACACTGTGCTGGGTCTCTGTCACTGAGCTGGGTCTCTGTCACTGGGCAGGGTCTCTGTTGCACTGGGCTGGGTCTCTGTGACACTCGGCTGGGTCTCTGTTGCACTGGGTTGGGTCTCTGCGACACTGGGCTGAGTCTCTGCGACACAGGGCTGGGTCTCTGTCGCACTGGGATGGGTCTCTGCGCCACTGGGCTGGGTCTCTGCCGCACTGGACTGGGTCTCTGCCGCACTGGGATGGGTCTCTGCGACACTAGGCTGGGTCTCTGCGACACTGGGCTGAGTCTCTGCGACACTGGGCTGGGTCCCTGCGACAATGGGCTGGGTCTCTGTCACTGGGCGGGGTCTCTGTCACTGGGCTGGGTCTCTGCGACTCTGGGCTGGGTCCCTGCGACACTGGGCTGGGTCTCTGCGACACTGGGCTGGGTCTCTGTGACACGGGGCTGAGTCTCTGCGACACTGGGCTGGGTCTCTGCGACACTGGGCTGGGTCTCGGCGACACTGGGCTGGGTCTCTGTCGCACTGGAATGGGTCTCTGCGACACTGGGCTGGGTCCCTGCGACACTGGGCTGGGTCACTGCGACACTGGGCTGGGTCTCTGCGACACTGGGCTGGGTCGCTGCGACACTGGGCAGGGTCTCTGCGACACTGGGCAGGGTCTCTGTCGCACTGGGCTGGGTCCCTGCGGCACTGGGCTGAGTCTCTGCGACACTGGGCAGGGTCTCTGCGACACTGGGCTGGGTCTCTGCGACACTGGGCTGAGTCTCTGCGACACTGGGCTGGGTCTCTGTGACACTGGGCTGAGTCTCTGCGACTCTGGGTTGGGTCCCTGCAACACTGGGCTGGGTCCCTGCGACACTGGGCTGCGTCCCTGCGACTCTGGCCTGGGTCTCTGTCACTGGGCTGGGTCTCTGCGATACTGGGCTGGTTCCCTGCGTCACTGGGCTGGGTCTCTGTTGCACTGGGCTGTGTCTCTGCGACACTGGGCTGGGTCCCTGCGTCACTGGGCTGGGTCTCTTGTGACACAGGGCTGACTCTCTGCCGCACTGGGCTGGGTCTCTGTTGCACTGGGCTGTGTCTCTGCGACACTGGGCTGGGTCCCTGGTATACTGGGCTGAGTCCCTGCGAAACTGGGCTGGGACCCTGCGACACTGGGCTGGGTCTCTGCAGCACTGGGCTGGGTCCCTGCGACACTGGGATGGGGCTCTGCGACACTGGGCTGGGTCCCTGCGACACTGGGCTGGGTCTCTGCGATACCGGGCTGGGTCTCTGTCACTGGGCTGGGTCTCTGCGATACTGGGCTGGTTCCCTGCGTCACTGGGCTGGGTCTCTGTGACACTGGGCTGAGTCTCTGCCGCACTGGGCTGGGTCTCTGTTGCACTGGGCTGTGTCTCTGCGACACTGGGCTTGGTCTCTGCGACACTGGGCAGGGTCTCTGCTACACTGGGCTGGGTCTCTGCGACACTGTGCTGAGTCTCTGGGACACTGGGCTGGGTCTCTGTGACACTGGGCTGAGTCTCTGCGACACTGGGCTGGGTCTCTGTGATACTGGGCTGAGTCTCTGCGACTCTGGGCTGGGTCACTGCGACACTGGGCTGGGTCCCTGCGACACTGGGCTGGGTCCCTGCAACTCTGGCCTGGGTCTCTGTCACTGGGCTGGGTCTCTGCGATACTGGGCTGGTTCTCTGCGTCACTGGGCTGGGTCTCTGTGACACTGGGCTGAGTCTCTGCCGCACTGGGCTGGGTCTCTGTTGCACTGGGCTGTGTCTCTGCGACACTGGGCTGGGTCCCTGCGACACTGGGCTGGGTCTCTGCGACACTGGGCTGGGTCTCTGCGACACTGGGCTGGGTCTCTGTCACTGGGCTGGGTCTCTGTCACTGGGCTGGGTCTCTGTTACACTGGGCTGGGTCTCTGCGACACTGGGTTGGGTCTCTGTTGCACTGGGCTGGGTCTCTGCGACACTGGGCTGGGTCTCTGCGACACTGGGCTGGGTCTCTGTCGCACTGGGCTGGGTCTCTGCGCCACTGGGCTGGGTCTCTGCCGCACTGGACTGGGTCTCTGCGACACTGGGCTGCGTCTCTGCGACACTGGGCTGGGTCTCTGTCACTTGGCTGGGTCTCTGTCACTGGGCTGGGTCTCTGTCACTGGGCTGGGTCTCTGTCACTGGGCTGGGTCTCTGCGACTCTGGGCTGGGTCCCTGCGACATTGGCCTGGGTCTCTGCGACACTGGGCTGGGTCTCTGCGACACTGGGCTGGGTCTCTGTCGCACTGGGATGGGTCTCTGCGACACTGGGCTGGGTCCCTGCGACACTGGGCTGGGTCACTGCGACACTGGGCTGGGTCTCTGCGACACTGGGCTGGGTCGCTGCGACACTGGGCAGGGTCTCTGCTGCACTGGGCTGAGTCTCTGCGACTCTGGGCAGGGTCTCTGCGACACTGGGCTGGGTCCCTGCGGCACTGGCCTGGGTCTCTGTCACTGGGCTGGGTCTCTGCCGCACTGGGCTGTGTCTCTGCGACACTGGGCTGGGTCCCTGCGGCACTGGCCTGGGTCTCTGCGACACTGGGCTGGGTCCCTGCGGCACTGGCCTGGGTCTCTGTCACTGGGCTGGGTCTCTGCCGCACTGGGCTGTGACTCTGCGACACTGGGCTGGGTCCCTGCGGCACTGGCCTGGGTCTCTGTCACTGGGCTGGGTCTCTGCCGCACTGGGCTGGTTCCCTGCGTCACTGGGCTGGGTCTCTTGTGACACAGGGCTGACTCTCTGCCGCACTGGGCTGGGTCTCTGTTGCACTGGGCTGTGTCTCTGCGACACTGGGCTGGGTCCCTGGTATACTGGGCTGGGTCCCTGCGAAACTGGGCTTGGTCCCTGGGACACTGGGCTGGGTCTCTGCAGCACTGGGCTGGGTCCCTCCGACACTGGGCTGGGGCTCTGCGACACTGGGCTGGGTCCCTGCGACACTGGGCTTGGTCCCTGCGACACTGGGCTGGGTCTCTGCGACACTGGGCTGGGTCCCTCCGACACTGGGCTGGGGCTCTGCGACACTGGGCTTGGTCCCTGCGACACTGGGCTTGGTCCCTGCGACACTGGGCTGGGTCTCTGCGACACTGGGCTGGGTCCCTGCGACACTGGGCTGGGTCCCTGCGACACTGGGCTGGGTCTCTGCGACACTGGGCTGGGTCTCTGCTGCACTGGGCTGGGTCTCTGCAACACTGGGCTGGGTCTCTGCAACACTGGGCTGGGTCTCTGCGACACTGGGCTGGGTCTCTGCAACACTGGGCTGGGTACCTGCGACACTGGTCTGGGTCCCTGTGACTCTGGGTTGGGTCCCTGCAACACTGGGCTGGGTCCCTGCGACACTGGGCTGCGTCCCTGCGACTCTGGCCTGGGTCTCTGTCACTGGGCTGGGTCTCTGCGATACTGGGCTGGTTCCCTGCGTCACTGGGCTGGGTCTCTTGTGACACAGGGCTGACTCTCTGCCGCACTGGGCTGGGTCTCTGTTGCACTGGGCTGTGTCTCTGCGACACTGGGCTGGGTCCCTGGTATACTGGGCTGGGTCCCTGCGAAACTGGGCTGGGTCTCTGCAGCACTGGGCTGGGTCCCTGCGACACTGGGCTGGGTCTCTGTGACACTGGGCTGGGTCCCTGCGACACTGGGCTGGGTACCTGCGACACTGGGCTTGGTCTCTGCGACACTGGGCAGGGTCTCTGCGACACTGGGCTGGGTCTCTGTCACTGGGCTGGGTCTCTGCGATACTGGGCTGGTTCCCTGCGTCACTGGGCTGGGTCACTGTGACACTGGGCTCAGTCTCTGCCGCACTGGGCTGGGTCTCTGTTGCACTGGGCTGTGTCTCTGCGACACTGGGCTGGGTCCCTGGTATACTGGGCTTGGACCCTGCGACACTGGGCTGGGTCCCTGCGACACTGGGCTTGGTCCCTGCGACACTGGGCTGGGTCCCTGCGACACTGGGCTGGGTCCCTGCGAAACTGGGCTGGGTCTCTGCGACACTGGGCTGGGTCCGTGCGACACTGGCTGCGTCCTTGCAACACTGGCTGGGTCCCTGCGACACTGGGCTGGGTCTCTGCGACACTGGGCTGGGTCTCTGCGACACTGGGCTGGGTCTCTGTCACTGGGCTGGGTCTCTGCGACACTGGGCTGGGTCTCTGCGACACTGGGCTGGGTCTCTGCGACACTGGGCTGGGTCCCTGCGACACTGAGCTGGGTCACTGCGACACTGGGCTGGGTCTCTGCGACACTGGGCTGGGTCGCTGCGACACTGGGCAGGGTCTCTGCGACACTGGGCAGGGTCTCTGCCGCACTGGGCTGGGTCCCTGCGGCACTGGGCAGGGTCTCTGCGACACTGGGCAGGGTCTCTGCGACACTGGGCTGGGTCTCTGCGACACTGGGCTGAGTCTCTGCGACACTGGGCTGGGTCTCTGTGACACTCGGCTGAATATCTGCGACACTGGGCAGGGTCTCTGCGAACACTGGGCAGGGTCTCTGCGACACTGGGCTGGGTCTCTGCGACACTGGGCTGGGTCTCTGCGACACTGGGCTGGGTCTCTGCGACACTGGGCTGGGTCCCTGCGACACTGGGCTGGGTCTCTGCGACACTGGGCTGGGTCTCTGCTACACTGGGCTGAGTCTCTGCGACAATGGGCTGGGTCTCTGCGACACTGGGCTGTGTCTCTGCCGCACTGGGCTGGGTCTCTGCAACACTGGGCTGGGTCTCTGCGACACTGTGCTGGGTCTCTGTCACTGAGCTGGGTCTCTGTCACTGGGCAGGGTCTCTGTTGCACTGGGCTGGGTCTCTGTGACACTCGGCTGGGTCTCTGTTGCACTGGGTTGGGTCTCTGCGACACTGGGCTGAGTCTCTGCGACACAGGGCTGGGTCTCTGTCGCACTGGGATGGGTCTCTGCGCCACTGGGCTGGGTCTCTGCCGCACTGGACTGGGTCTCTGCCGCACTGGGATGGGTCTCTGCGACACTAGGCTGGGTCTCTGCGACACTGGGCTGAGTCTCTGCGACACTGGGCTGGGTCCCTGCGACAATGGGCTGGGTCTCTGTCACTGGGCGGGGTCTCTGTCACTGGGCTGGGTCTCTGCGACTCTGGGCTGGGTCCCTGCGACACTGGGCTGGGTCTCTGCGACACTGGGCTGGGTCTCTGTGACACGGGGCTGAGTCTCTGCGACACTGGGCTGGGTCTCTGCGACACTGGGCTGGGTATCGGCGACACTGGGCTGGGTCTCTGTCGCACTGGAATGGGTCTCTGCGACACTGGGCTGGGTCCCTGCGACACTGGGCTGGGTCACTGCGACACTGGGCTGGGTCTCTGCGACACTGGGCTGGGTCGCTGCGACACTGGGCAGGGTCTCTGCGACACTGGGCAGGGTCTCTGTCGCACTGGGCTGGGTCCCTGCGGCACTGGCCTGGGTCTCTGTCACTGGGCTGGGTCTCTGCCGCACTGGGCTGAGTCTCTGCGACACTGGGCAGGGTCTCTGCGACACTGGGCTGGGTCTCTGCGACACTGGGCTGAGTCTCTGCGACACTGGGCTGGGTCTCTGTGACACTGGGCTGAGTCTCTGCGACTCTGGGTTGGGTCCCTGCAACACTGGGCTGGGTCCCTGCGACACTGGGCTGCGTCCCTGCGACTCTGGCCTGGGTCTCTGTCACTGGGCTGGTTCCCTGCGTCACTGGGCTGGGTCTCTGTTGCACTGGGCTGTGTCTCTGCGACACTGGGCTGGGTCCCTGCGTCACTGGGCTGGGTCTCTTGTGACACAGGGCTGACTCTCTGCCGCACTGGGCTGGGTCTCTGTTGCACTGGGCTGTGTCTCTGCGACACTGGGCTGGGTCCCTGGTATACTGGGCTGAGTCCCTGCGAAACTGGGCTGGGACCCTGCGACACTGGGCTGGGTCTCTGCAGCACTGGGCTGGGTCCCTGCGACACTGGGATGGGGCTCTGCGACACTGGGCTGGGTCCCTGCGACACTGGGCTGGGTCTCTGCGATACCGGGCTGGGTCTCTGTCACTGGGCTGGGTCTCTGCGATACTGGGCTGGTTCCCTGCGTCACTGGGCTGGGTCTCTGTGACACTGGGCTGAGTCTCTGCCGCACTGGGCTGGGTCTCTGTTGCACTGGGCTGTGTCTCTGCGACACTGGGCTTGGTCTCTGCGACACTGGGCAGGGTCTCTGCTACACTGGGCTGGGTCTCTGCGACACTGTGCTGAGTCTCTGGGACACTGGGCTGGGTCTCTGTGACACTGGGCTGAGTCTCTGCGACACTGGGCTGGGTCTCTGTGATACTGGGCTGAGTCTCTGCGACTCTGGGCTGGGTCACTGCGACACTGGGCTGGGTCCCTGCGACACTGGGCTGGGTCCCTGCAACTCTGGCCTGGGTCTCTGTCACTGGGCTGGGTCTCTGCGATACTGGGCTGGTTCTCTGCGTCACTGGGCTGGGTCTCTGTGACACTGGGCTGAGTCTCTGCCGCACTGGGCTGGGTCTCTGTTGCACTGGGCTGTGTCTCTGCGACACTGGGCTGGGTCCCTGCGACACTGGGCTGGGTCCCTGCGACACTGGGCTGGGTCCCTGCGACACTGAGCTGGGTCCCTGCGTCACTGGGCTGGGTCTGTGCGGCACTGGGCTGGGTTCCTGCGACACTGGGCTGGGTCTCTGCGACACTGGGCTGGGTCCCTGCGACACTGGGCTGGGTCTCTGCGACACTGGGCTGGGTCTGTGCGGCACTGGGCTGGGTTCCTGCGACACTGGGCTGGGTCTCTGCGACACTGGGCTGGGTCCCTGCGACACTGGGCTGGGTCTCTGTGACACTGGGCTGGGTCCCTGCGACACTGGGCTGGGTCTCTGCGACACTGGGATGGGTCCGTGCGACACTGGGCTGAGTACCTGCGACACTGGGCTGGGTCTCTGCGACACTGGGCTGGGTCCCTGCGACACTGGGCTGGGTCTCTGCGACACTGGGCTGGGTCTCTGGGACACTGGGCTGAGTCTCTGCGACACTGGGCTGGGTCTCTGTGATACTGGGCTGAGTCTCTGCGACTCTGGGCTGGGTCACTGCGACACTGGGCTGGGTCCCTGCGACACTGGGCTGGGTCCCTGCAACTCTGGCCTGGGTCTCTGTCACTGGGCTGGGTCTCTGCGATACTGGGCTGGTTCTCTGCGTCACTGGGCTGGGTCTCTGTGACACTGGGCTGAGTCTCTGCCGCACTGGGCTGGGTCTCTGTTGCACTGGGCTGTGTCTCTGCGACACTGGGCTGGGTCCCTGCGACACTGGGCTGGGTCCCTGCGACACTGGGCTGGGTCCCTGCGACACTGAGCTGGGTCCCTGCGTCACTGGGCTGGGCCTGTGCGGCACTGGGCTGGGTTCCTGCGACACTGGGCTGGGTCTCTGCGACACTGGGCTGGGTCCCTGCGACACTGGGCTGGGTCTCTGCGACACTGGGCTGGGTTCCTGCGACACTGGGCTGGGTCTCTGCGACACTGAGCTGGGTCCCTGCGACACTGAGCTGGGTCCCTGCGACACTGGGCTGGGTCTCTGTGACACTGGGCTGGGTCCCTGCGACACTGGGCTGGGTCTCTGCGACACTGGGATGGGTCCGTGCGACACTGGGCTGGGTACCTGCGACACTGGGCTGGGTCTCTGCGACACTGGGCTGGGTCCCTGCGACACTGGGCTGGGTCTCTGCGACACTGGGCTGGGTCTCTGGGACACTGGGCTGGGTCTCAGCGACACTGGGCTGGGTCCCTGCGACACTGGGCTGGGTCCCTGCAACTCTGGCCTGGGTCTCTGTCACTGGGCTGGGTCTCTGCGATACTGGGCTGGTTCTCTGCGTCACTGGGCTGGGTCTCTGTGACACTGGGCTGAGTCTCTGCCGCACTGGGCTGGGTCTCTGTTGCACTGGGCTGTGTCTCTGGGACACTGGGCTGGGTCCCTGGTATACTGGGCTGGGTCCCTGCGACACTGGGCTGGGTCCCTGCGACACTGGGCTGGGTCTCTGCGACATTGGGCTGGGTCTCTGCGACACTGGGCTGGGTCTCTGCGACACTGGGCTTGGTCTCTGCGACACTGGGCTGGGTCTCTGCGACACTGGGCTGGGTCTCTGCGACACTGGGCTGGGTCTCTGGGACACTGGGCTGGGTCCCTGCGACACTGGGCTGGGTCCCTGCGACACTGGGCTGGGTCCCTGCGACACTGAGCTGGGTCCCTGCGACACTGGGCTGGGTCTGTGCGGCACTGGGCTGGGTTCCTGCGACACTGGGCTGGGTCTCTGCGACACTGGGCTGGGTCCCTGCGACACTGGGCTGGGTCTCTGCGACACTGGGCTGGGTCTCTGGGACACTGGGCTGGGTCTCAGCGACACTGGGCTGGGTCTCTGGGACACTGGGCTGGGTCTCAGCGACACTGGGCTGGGTGCTCTGGGACACTGGGCTGGGTCTCTGTGACACTGGGCTGGGTGCTCTGCGACTTTGGGCTGGGTCTCTGCGACACTGAGCTGGGTCTCTGTGACACTGGGCTGAATATCTGCGACACTGGCCAGGGTCTCTGCGAACACTGGGCAGGGTCTCTGCGACAGTGGGCTGGGTCTCTGCGACACTGGGCTGGGTCTCTGCGACACTGGGCTGGGTCTCTGCGACACTGGGCTGAGTCTCTGCGACACTGGGCTGGGTCTCTGCGACACTGGGCTGGGTCTCTGCGACACTGGGCTGGGTCTCTGCGACACTGGGCTGAGTCTCTGCGACAATGGGCTGGGTCTCTGCCGCACTGGGCTGGGTCTCTGCGACACTGGGCTGGGTCTCTGCGACACTGGGCAGGGTCTCTGTCACTGGGCTGGGTCTCTGCGACACTGGGCTGGGTCTCTGCGACACTGGGCAGGGTCTCTGTCACTGGGCTGGGACTCTGTCACTGGGCTGGGTCTCTGTTGCACTGGGCTGGGTCTCTGCGACACTGGGCTGGGTCTCTGTTGCACTGGGCTGGGTCTCTGCGACACTGTGCTGGGTCTCTGTGACACTGGGCTGGGTCTCTGTCGCACTGGGCTGTGTCTCTGCGACACTGGGCTGGGTCTCTGCCGCACTGGACTGGGTCTCTGCCGCACTGGACTGGGTCTCTGTGACACTAGGCTGGGTCTCTGCGACACTGGGCTGAGTCTCTGCGACACTGGGCTGGGTCCCTGCGACAATGGGTTGGGTCTCTGTCACTGGGCTGGGTCTCTGTCACTGGGCTGGGTCTCTGTCACTGGGCTGGGTCTCTGCGACTCTGGGCTGGGTCCCTGCAACACTGGGCTGGGTCTCTGCGACACTGGGCTGGGTCTCTGCGACACTGGGCTGGGTCTCTGCGACACTGGGCTGAGTGTCTGCGACACTGGGCTGGGTCTCTGCGACACTGGGCTGGGTCTCTGCGACACTGGGCTGGGTCTCTGCGACACTGGGCTGGGTCTCTGCGACGCTGAGCTGGGTCCCTGCGACACAGGGCTGGGTCACTGCGACACTGGGCTGGGTCTCTGCGACACTGGGCTGGGTCTCTGCGACACTGGGCTGGGTCGCTGCGACACTGGGCAGCGTCTCTGCGACACTGGGCAGGGTCTCTGCCGCACTGAGCTGTGTCCCTGCGCCACTGCCCTGGGTCTCTGCGACACTGGGCTGGGTTCCTGCGGCACTGGCCTGGGTCTCTGTCACTGGGCTGGGTCTCTGCCGCACTGGGCTGTGTCTCTGCGACACTAGGCTGGGTCCCTGCGGCACTGGGCTGGTTCCCTGCGTCACTGGGCTGGGTCTCTTGTCACACAGGGTTGACTCTCTGCCGCACTGGGCTGGGTCTCTGTTGCACTGGGCTGTGTCTCTGCGACACTGGGCTGGGTCCCTGGTATACTGGGCTGGGTCCCTGCGACACTGGGCTGGGTCCCTGCGACACTGGGCTGGGTACCTGGTATACTGGGCTTGGTCCCTGCGACACTGGGCTGGGTCCCTGCGACACTGGGCTGGGTCCCTGCGGAACTGGGCTGGGTCCCTGCGGAACTGGGCTGGGTCCCTGCGACACTGGGCTGGGTCTCTGCGACACTGGGTTGGGTCCCTGCGACACTGGGCTGGGTCCCTGCGACACTCTGCTGGGTCTCTGCGACACTGGGCTGGGTCTCTGTCGCACAGGGCTGGGTCCCTGCGACACTGGGCTGGGTCATCGCAACACTGGACTGGGTCTCTGCGACACTGGGCTGGGTCGCTGCGACACTGGGCAGGGTGTCTGCGACACTGGGCAGGGTCTCTGCCGCACTGGGCTGGGTCCCTGCCGCACTGGGTTGGGTCCCTGCAACACTGGGCTGGGTCCCTGCAACACTGGACTGGGTCCCTGCGACACTGGGCTGCGTCCCTGCGACTCTGGCCTGGGTCTCTGTCACTGGGCTGGGTCTCTGCGATACTGGGCTGGTTCCCTGCGTCACTGGGCTGGGTCTCTTGTGACACAGGGCTGACTCTCTGCCGCACTGGGCTGGGTCTCTGTTGCACTGGGCTGTGTCTCTGCGACACTGGGCTGGGTCCCTGGTATACTGGGCTGGGTCCCTGCGACACTGGGCTGGGTCTCTGTGACACTGGGCTGGGTCCCTGCGACACTGGGCTGGGTCCCTGCGACACTGGGCTGGGTCCCTGCGACACTGGGCTGGGTACCTGCGACACTGGGCTGGGTACCTGCGACACTGGGCTGGGTCTCTGCGACACTGGGCTGGGTCTCTGGCGCACTGGGCTGGGTCTCTGGCGCACTGGGCTGGGTCCCTGCGACACTGGGCTGGGTCACTGCGACACTGGGCTGGGTCTCTGCGACACTGGTCTGGGTCGCTGCGACACTGGGCAGGGTCTCTGCCGCACTGGGCTGGGTCCCTGCGGCACTGGCCTGGGTCTCTGCGACACTGGGCTTGGTCTCTGCGACACTGGGCTGAGTCTCTGCGACACTGGGCTGGGTCTCTGTGACACTGGGCTGAATATCTGCGACACTGGGCAGAGTCTCTGCGAACACTGGGCAGGGTCTCTGCGACACTGGGCTGGGTCTCTGCGACACTGGGCTGGGTCTCTGCGACACTGGGCTGGGTCTCTGCGACACTGGGCAGAGTCTCTGCGAACACTGGGCAGGGTCTCTGCGACACTGGGCTGGGTCTCTGCGTCACTGGGCTGGGTCTCTGTCACTGGGCTGGGTCTCTGCGACACTGGGCTGGGTCTCTGCGACACTGGGCTGGGTCTCTGCGACACTGGGCTGGGTCTCTGCGACACTGGCCTGGGTCTCTGCGACACTGGGCTGGGTCCCTGCGACACTGGGCTGGGTCTCTGCGACACTGGGCTGGGTCTCTGCTACACTGGGCTGAGTCTCTGCGACAATGGGCTGGGTCTCTGCCGCACTGGGCTGGGTCTCTGCCGCACTGGGCTGGGTCTCTGCGGCACTGGGCTGAGTCTCTGTCACTGAGCTGGGTCCCTGTCACTGGGCTGGGTCTCTGTTGCACTGGGCTGGGTCTCTGCGACACTGGGCTGGTCTCTGCCGCACTGGGCTGGGTCTCTGCGACACTGGGCTGCGTCTCTGTCACTGGGCTGGGACTCTGCCGCACTGGGCTGGGTCTCTGCGATACTGGGCTGGGTCTCTGCGACACAGGGCTGGGTCTCTGCGACACTGGGCTGGGTCCCTGGTATACTGGGCTGGGTCCCTGCGACACTGGGCTGGGTCCCTGCAACACTGGGCTGGGTCTGTGCGGCACTGGGCTGGGTCTCTGCGATACTGGGCTGGGTCTCTGTGACACTGGGCTGGGTCCCTGCGACACTGGGCTGCGTTTCTGCAACACTGGGCTGGTCGCTGCCGCACTGGGCTGGGTCTCTGCCGCACTGGGCTGGGTCTCTGCATCACTGGGCTGGGTCTCTGCGACACTGGACTGGGTCTCTGCGACACTGGGCTGGGTCACTGCCGCACTGGGCTGGGTCTCTGCGACACTGGGCTGGGTCTCTGCGACACTGGGCTGGGTCTCTGCGACACTGGGCTGGGTCTCTGCGACAATGGGCTGGGTCACTGCGACACTGGACTGGGTCCTTGGTATAGTGGGCTGGGTCCCTGCGACACTGGGCAGGGTCCGCTGGGTCCCTGCGACACTGGGCTTGGTCTCTGTGACACTGGGCAGAGTCTCTGCGACACTCGGCTGGGTCTCTGCGACACTGGGCTGAGTCTCTGCGACACTGGGCTGGGTCTCTGTGACACTGGGCTGAGTCTCTGCGACTCTGGGCTGGGTCCCTGCGATACTGGGCTGGGTCCCTGCGACACTGGGCTGGGTCCCTGCGACACTGGCCTGGGTCTCTGTCACTGGGCTGGGTCTCTGCGATACTGGGCTGGTTCCCTGCGTCACTGGGCTGGGTCTCTGTGACACTGGGCTGTGTCCCTGCGTCACTGGGCTGGGTCTCTGTCACTGGGCTGGGGCTCTGCGACACTGGGCTTGGTCCCTGCGACACTGGGCTTGGTCCCTGCGACACTGGGCTGGGTCTCTGCGACACTGGGCTGGGTCCCTGCGACACTGGGCTGGGTCCCTGCGACACTGGGCTGGGTCTCTGCGACACTGGGCTGGGTCTCTGCTGCACTGGGCTGGGTCTCTGCAACACTGGGCTGGGTCTCTGCAACACTGGGCTGGGTCTCTGCGACACTGGGCTGGGTCTCTGCGACACTGGGCTGGGTCCCTGCGACACTGGTCTGGGTCCCTGTGACTCTGGGTTGGGTCCCTGCAACACTGGGCTGGGTCCCTGCGACACTGGGCTGCGTCCCTGCGACTCTGGCCTGGGTCTCTGTCACTGGGCTGGGTCTCTGCGATACTGGGCTGGTTCCCTGCGTCACTGGGCTGGGTCTCTTGTGACACAGGGCTGACTCTCTGCCGCACTTGTCTGGGTCTCTGTTGCACTGGGCTGTGTCTCTGCGACACTGGGCTGGGTCCCTGGTATACTGGGCTGGGTCCCTGCGAAACTGGGCTGGGTCTCTGCAGCACTGGGCTGGGTCCCTGCGACACTGGGCTGGGTCTCTGTGACACTGGGCTGGGTCCCTGCGACACTGGGCTGGGTACCTGCGACACTGGGCTTGGTCTCTGCGACACTGGGCTGGGTCTCTGCGACACTGGGCTGGGTCTCTGTCACTGGGCTGGGTCTCTGCGATACTGGGCTGGTTCCCTGCGTCACTGGGCTGGGTCACTGTGACACTGGGCTCAGTCTCTGCCGCACTGGGCTGGGTCTCTGTTGCACTGGGCTGTGTCTCTGCGACACTGGGCTGGGTCCCTGGTATACTGGGCTTGGTCCCTGCGACACTGGGCTGGGTCCCTGCGACACTGGGCTTGGTCCCTGCGACACTGGGCTGGGTCCCTGCGACACTGGGCTGGGTCCCTGCGAAACTGGGCTGGGTCCCTGCGACACTGGGCTGGGTCTCTGCGACACTGGGCTGGGTCCGTGCGACACTGGCTGCGTCCTTGCGACACTGGCTGGGTCCCTGCGACACTGGGCTGGGTCTCTGCGACACTGGGCTGGGTCTCTGCGACACTGGGCTGGGTCTCTGTCACTGGGCTGGGTCTCTGCGACACTGGGCTGGGTCTATGCGACACTGGGCTGGGTCTCTGCGACACTGGGCTGGGTCCCTGCGACACTGAGCTGGGTCACTGCAACACTGGGCTGGGTCTCTGCGACACTGGGCTGGGTCGCTGCGACACTGGGCAGGGTCTCTGCGACACTGGGCAGGGTCTCTGCCGCACTGGGCTGGGTCCCTGCGGCACTGGGCAGGGTCTCTGCGACACTGGGCAGGGTCTCTGCGACACTGGGCAGGGTCTCTGCGACACTGGGCTGGGTCTCTGCGACACTGGGCTGAGTCTCTGCGACACTGGGCTGAGTCTCTGCGACACTGGGCTGGGTCTCTGTGACACTCGGCTGAATATCTGCGACACTGGGCAGGGTCTCTGCGAACACTGGGCAGGGTCTCTGCGACACTGGGCTGGGTCTCTGCGACACTGGGCTGGGTCTCTGCGACACTGGGCTGGGTCTCTGCGACACTGGGCTGGGTCCCTGCGACACTGGGCTGGGTCTCTGCGACACTGGGCTGGGTCTCTGCTACACTGGGCTGAGTCTCTGCGACAATGGGCTGGGTCTCTGCGACACTGGGCTGTGTCTCTGCCGCACTGGGCTGGGTCTCTGCAACACTGGGCTGGGTCTCTGCGACACTGTGCTGGGTCTCTGTCACTGAGCTGGGTCTCTGTCACTGGGCAGGGTCTCTGTTGCACTGGGCTGGGTCTCTGTGACACTCGGCTGGGTCTCTGTTGCACTGGGTTGGGTCTCTGCGACACTGGGCTGAGTCTCTGCGACACAGGGCTGGGTCTCTGTCGCACTGGGATGGGTCTCTGCGCCACTGGGCTGGGTCTCTGCCGCACTGGACTGGGTCTCTGCCGCACTGGGATGGGTCTCTGCGACACTAGGCTGGGTCTCTGCGACACTGGGCTGAGTCTCTGCGACACTGGGCTGGGTCCCTGCGACAATGGGCTGGGTCTCTGTCACTGGGCGGGGTCTCTGTCACTGGGCTGGGTCTCTGCGACTCTGGGCTGGGTCCCTGCGACACTGGGCTGGGTCTCTGCGACACTGGGCTGGGTCTCTGTGACACGGGGCTGAGTCTCTGCGACACTGGGCTGGGTCTCTGCGACACTGGGCTGGGTCTCGGCGACACTGGGCTGGGTCTCTGTCGCACTGGGCTGGGTCTCTGTTGCACTGGGCTGGGTCTCTGCGACACTGGGCTGGGTCCCTGCGACACTGGGCTGGGTCACTGCGACACTGGGCTGGGTCTCTGCGACACTGGGCTGGGTCGCTGCGACACTGGGCAGGGTCTCTGCGACACTGGGCAGGGTCTCTGTCGCACTGGGCTGGGTCCCTGCGGCACTGGCCTGGGTCTCTGTCACTGGGCTGGGTCTCTGCCGCACTGGGCTGAGTCTCTGCGACACTGGGCAGGGTCTCTGCGACACTGGGCTGGGTCTCTGCGACACTGGGCTGGGTCTCTGCGACACTGGGCTGAGTCTCTGCGACACTGGGCTGGGTCTCTGTGACACTGGGCTGAGTCTCTGCGACTCTGGGTTGGGTCCCTGCAACACTGGGCTGGGTCCCTGCGACACTGGGCTGCGTCCCTGCGACTCTGGCCTGGGTCTCTGTCACTGGGCTGGGTCTCTGCGATACTGGGCTGGTTCCCTGCGTCACTGGGCTGGGTCTCTGTTGCACTGGGCTGTGTCTCTGCGACACTGGGCTGGGTCTCTTGTGACACAGGGCTGACTCTCTGCCGCACTGGGCTGGGTCTCTGTTGCACTGGGCTGTGTCTCTGCGACACTGGGCTGGGTCCCTGGTATACTGGGCTGGGTCCCTGCGAAACTGGGCTGGGACCCTGCGACACTGGGCTGGGTCTCTGCAGCACTGGGCTGGGTCCCTGCGACACTGGGATGGGGCTCTGCGACACTGGGCTGGGTCCCTGCGACACTGGGCTGGGTCTCTGCGATACCGGGCTGGGTCTCTGTCACTGGGCTGGGTCTCTGCGATACTGGGCTGGTTCCCTGCGTCACTGGGCTGGGTCTCTGTGACACTGGGCTGAGTCTCTGCCGCACTGGGCTGGGTCTCTGTTGCACTGGGCTGTGTCTCTGCGACACTGGGCTTGGTCTCTGCGACACTGGGCAGGGTCTCTGCTACACTGGGCTGGGTCTCTGCGACACTGTGCTGAGTCTCTGGGACACTGGGCTGGGTCTCTGTGACACTGGGCAGAGTCTCTGCGACACTGGGCTGGGTCTCTGTGACACTGGGCTGAGTCTCTGCGACTCTGGGCTGGGTCACTGCGACACTGGGCTGGGTCCCTGCGACACTGGGCTGGGTCCCTGCAACTCTGGCCTGGGTCTCTGTCACTGGGCTGGGTCTCTGCGATACTGGGCTGGTTCTCTGCGTCACTGGGCTGGGTCTCTGTGACACTGGGCTGAGTCTCTGCCGCACTGGGCTGGGTCTCTGTTGCACTGGGCTGTGTCTCTGCGACACTGGGCTGGGTCCCTGCGACACTGGGCTGGGTCCCTGCGACACTGGGCTGGGTCCCTGCGTCACTGGGCTGGGTCTGTGCGGCACTGGGCTGGGTTCCTGCGACACTGGGCTGGGTCTCTGCGACACTGGGCTGGGTCCCTGCGACACTGGGCTGGGTCTCTGCGACACTGGGCTGGGTCTGTGCGGCACTGGGCTGGGTTCCTGCGACACTGGGCTGGGTCTCTGCGATACTGGGCTGGGTCCCTGCGACACTGGGCTGGGTCTCTGTGACACTGGGCTGGGTCCCTGCGACACTGGGCTGGGTCTCTGCGACACTGGGATGGGTCCGTGCGACACTGGGCTGGGTACCTGCGACACTGGGCTGGGTCTCTGCGACACTGGGCTGGGTCCCTGCGACACTGGGCTGGGTCTCTGCGACACTGGGCTGGGTCTCTGGGACACTGGGCTGGGTCTCAGCGACACTGGGCTGGGTCCCTGCGACACTGGGCTGGGTCCCTGCAACTCTGGCCTGGGTCTCTGTCACTGGGCTGGGTCTCTGCGATACTGGGCTGGTTCTCTGCGTCACTGGGCTGGGTCTCTGTGACACTGGGCTGAGTCTCTGCCGCACTGGGCTGGGTCTCTGTTGCACTGGGCTGTGTCTCTGGGACACTGGGCTGGGTCCCTGGTATACTGGGCTGGGTCCCTGCGACACTGGGCTGGGTCCCTGCGACACTGGGCTGGGTCTCTGCGACATTGGGCTGGGTCTCTGCGACACTGGGCTGGGTCTCTGCGACACTGGGCTTGGTCTCTGCGACACTGGGCTGGGTCTCTGCGACACTGGGCTGGGTCTCTGCGACACTGGGCTGGGTCTCTGGGACACTGGGCTGGGTCTCTGCGACACTGGGCTGGGTCCCTGCGACACTGGGCTGGGTCCCTGCGACACTGAGCTGGGTCCCTGCGACACTGGGCTGGGTCTGTGCGGCACTGGGCTGGGTTCCTGCGACACTGGGCTGGGTCTCTGCGACACTGGGCTGGGTCCCTGCGACACTGGGCTGGGTCTCTGTGACACTGGGCTGGGTCCCTGCGACACTGGGCTGGGTACCTGCGACACTGGGCTTGGTCTCTGCGACACTGGGCTGGGTCTCTGCGACACTGGGCTGGGTCCCTGCGACACTGGGCTGGGTCTCTGCGACACTGGGCTGGGTCTCTGGGACACTGGGCTGGGTCTCAGCGACACTGGGCTGGGTCTCTGGGACACTGGGCTGGGTCTCAGCGACACTGGGCTGGGTGCTCTGGGACACTGGGCTGGGTCTCTGTGACACTGGGCTGGGTGCTCTGCGACATTGGGCTGGGTCTCTGCGACACTGAGCTGGGTCTCTGTGACACTGGGCTGAATATCTGCGACACTGGCCAGGGTCTCTGCGAACACTGGGCAGGGTCTCTGCGACAGTGGGCTGGGTCTCTGCGACACTGGGCTGGGTCTCTGCGACACTGGGCTGGGTCTCTGCGACACTGGGCTGAGTCTCTGCGACACTGGGCTGGGTCTCTGCGACACTGGGCTGGGTCTCTGCGACACTGGGCTGGGTCTCTGCGACACTGGGCTGAGTCTCTGCGACAATGGGCTGGGTCTCTGCCGCACTGGGCTGGGTCTCTGCGACACTGGGCTGGGTCTCTGCGACACTGGGCAGGGTCTCTGTCACTGGGCTGGGTCTCTGCGACACTGGGCTGGGTCTCTGCGACACTGGGCAGGGTCTCTGTCACTGGGCTGGGACTCTGTCACTGGGCTGGGTCTCTGTTGCACTGGGCTGGGTCTCTGCGACACTGGGCTGGGTCTCTGTTGCACTGGGCTGGGTCTCTGCGACACTGTGCTGGGTCTCTGTGACACTGGGCTGGGTCTCTGTCGCACTGGGCTGTGTCTCTGCGCCACTGGGCTGGGTCTCTGCCGCACTGGACTGGGTCTCTGCCGCACTGGACTGGGTCTCTGTGACACTAGGCTGGGTCTCTGCGACACTGGGCTGAGTCTCTGCGACACTGGGCTGGGTCCCTGCGACAATGGGTTGGGTCTCTGTCACTGGGCTGGGTCTCTGTCACTGGGCTGGGTCTCTGTCACTGGGCTGGGTCTCTGCGACTCTGGGCTGGGTCCCTGCAACACTGGGCTGGGTCTCTGCGACACTGGGCTGGGTCTCTGCGACACTGGGCTGGGTCTCTGCGACACTGGGCTGGGTCTCTGCGACACTGGGCTGAGTCTCTGCGACACTGGGCTGGGTCTCTGCGACACTGGGCTGGGTCTCTGCGACACTGGGCTGGGTCTCTGCGACACTGGGCTGGGTCTCTGCGACGCTGAGCTGGGTCCCTGCGACACAGGGCTGGGTCACTGCGACACTGGGCTGGGTCTCTGCGACACTGGGCTGGGTCTCTGCGACACTGGGCTGGGTCGCTGCGACACTGGGCAGCGTCTCTGCGACACTGGGCAGGGTCTCTGCCGCACTGAGCTGTGTCCCTGCGCCACTGCCCTGGGTCTCTGCGACACTGGGCTGGGTTCCTGCGGCACTGGCCTGGGTCTCTGTCACTGGGCTGGGTCTCTGCCGCACTGGGCTGTGTCTCTGCGACACTAGGCTGGGTCCCTGCGGCACTGGGCTGGTTCCCTGCGTCACTGGGCTGGGTCTCTTGTCACACAGGGTTGACTCTCTGCCGCACTGGGCTGGGTCTCTGCTGCACTGGGCTGTGTCTCTGCGACACTGGGCTGGGTCCCTGGTATACTGGGCTGGGTTCCTGCGACACTGGGCTGGGTCCCTGCGACACTGGGCTGGGTACCTGGTATACTGGGCTTGGTCCCTGCGACACTGGGCTGGGTCCCTGCGACACTGGGCTGGGTCCCTGCGGAACTGGGCTGGGTCCCTGCGGAACTGGGCTGGGTCCCTGCGACACTGGGCTGGGTCTCTGCGACACTGGGTTGGGTCCCTGCGACACTGGGCTGGGTCCCTGCGACACTGTGCTGGGTCTCTGCGACACTGGGCTGGGTCTCTGTCGCACAGGGCTGGGTCCCTGCGACACTGGGCTGGGTCATCGCAACACTGGACTGGGTCTCTGCGACACTGGGCTGGGTCGCTGCGACACTGGGCAGGGTGTCTGCGACACTGGGCAGGGTCTCTGCCGCACTGGGCTGGGTCCCTGCCGCACTGGGTTGGGTCCCTGCAACACTGGGCTGGGTCCCTGCAACACTGGGCTGGGTCCCTGCGACACTGGGCTGCGTCCCTGCGACTCTGGCCTGGGTCTGTCACTGGGCTGGGTCTCTGCGATACTGGGCTGGTTCCCTGCGTCACTGGGCTGGGTCTCTTGTGACACAGGGCTGACTCTCTGCCGCACTGGGCTGGGTCTCTGTTGCACTGGGCTGTGTCTCTGCGACACTGGGCTGGGTCCCTGGTATACTGGGCTGGGTCCCTGCGAAACTGGGCTGGGTCCCTGCGACACTGGGCTGAGTCTCTGCGACACTGGGCTGGGTCTCTGTGACACTGGGCTGAATATCTGCGACACTGGGCAGAGTCTCTGCGAACACTGGGCAGGGTCTCTGCGACACTGGGCTGGGTCTCTGCGACACTGGGCTGGGTCTCTGCGACACTGGGCTGGGTCTCTGCGACACTGGGCAGAGTCTCTGCGAACACTGGGCAGGGTCTCTGCGACACTGGGCTGGGTCTCTGCGTCACTGGGCTGGGTCTCTGTCACTGGGCTGGGTCTCTGCGACACTGGGCTGGGTCTCTGCGACACTGGGCTGGGTCTCTGCGACACTGGGCTGGGTCTCTGCGACACTGGCCTGGGTCTCTGCGACACTGGGCTGGGTCCCTGCGACACTGGGCTGGGTCTCTGCGACACTGGGCTGGGTCTCTGCTACACTGGGCTGAGTCTCTGCGACAATGGGCTGGGTCTCTGCCGCACTGGGCTGGGTCTCTGCCGCACTGGGCTGGGTCTCTGCGACACTGGGCTGGGTCTCTGCGACACTGGGCTGAGTCTCTGTCACTGAGCTGGGTCCCTGTCACTGGGCTGGGTCTCTGTTGCACTG
This sequence comes from Scyliorhinus torazame, assembly GCF_047496885.1. NCBI lineage: Eukaryota > Metazoa > Chordata > Chondrichthyes > Carcharhiniformes > Scyliorhinidae > Scyliorhinus > Scyliorhinus torazame. Next base: position 210,897,245 of record NC_092707.1, read on the forward strand.
GGCTGGGTCTCTGCGACACTGGGCTGGTCTCTGCCGCACTGGGCTGGGTCTCTGCGACACTGGGCTGCGTCTTTGTCACTGGGCTGGGACTCTGCCGCACTGGGCTGGGTCTCTGCGATACTGGGCTGGGTCTCTGCGACACAGGGCTGGGTCTCTGCGACACTGGGCTGGGTCCCTGGTATACTGGGCTGGGTCCCTGCGACACTGGGCTGGGTCCCTGCGACACTGGGCTGGGTCTGTGCGGCACTGGGCTGGGTCTCTGCGATACTGGGCTGGGTCTCTGTGACACTGGGCTGGGTCCCTGCGACACTGGGCTGCGTTTCTGCGACACTGGGCTGGTCGCTGCCGCACTGGGCTGGGTCTCTGCCGCACTGGGCTGGGTCTCTGCATCACTGGGCTGGGTCTCTGCGACACTGGACTGGGTCTCTGCGACACTGGGCTGGGTCACTGCCGCACTGGGCTGGGTCTCTGCGACACTGGGCTGGGTCTCTGCGACACTGGGCTGGGTCTCTGCGACACTGGGCTGGGTCTCTGCGACAATGGGCTGGGTCACTGCGACACTGGACTGGGTCCCTGGTATAGTGGGCTGGGTCCCTGCGACACTGGGCAGGGTCCGCTGGGTCCCTGCGACACTGGGCTTGGTCTCTGTGACACTGGGCAGGGTCTCTGCGACACTCGGCTGGGTCTCTGCGACACTGGGCTGAGTCTCTGCGACACTGGGCTGGGTCTCTGTGACACTGGGCTGAGTCTCTGCGACTCTGGGCTGGGTCCCTGCGATACTGGGCTGGGTCCCTGCGACACTGGGCTGGGTCCCTGCGACACTGGCCTGGGTCTCTGTCACTGGGCTGGGTCTCTGCGATACTGGGCTGGTTCCCTGCGTCACTGGGCTGGGTCTCTGTGACACTGGGCTGTGTCCCTGCGTCACTGGGCTGGGTCTCTGTCACTGGGCTGGGTCTCTGCGATACTGGGCTGGTTCCCAGCGTCTCTGGGCTGGGTCTCTGTGACTCTGGGCTGAGTCTCTGCCGCACTGGGCTGGGTCTCTGTTGCACTGGGCTGTGTCTCTGCGACACTGGGCTGGGTCCCTGGTATACTGGGCTGGGTCCCTGCGACACTGGGCTGGGTCCCTGCGACACTGGGCTGGGTCTCTGCGACACTGGGCTGGGTCCCTGCGACACTGGGCAGGGTCCCTGGTATACTGGGCTGGGTCTCTGTGACACTGGGCTGGGTCTCTGCGACACTGGGCAGGGTCTCTGCTACACTGGGCTGGGTCTCTGCGACACTGGGCTGAGTCTCTGCGACACTGGGCTGGGTCTCTGTGACACTGGGCTGGGTCTCTGTGACACTGGGCTGAGTCTCTGCGACTCTGGGCTGGGACCCTGCGACACTGGGCTGGGTCCCTGCGACACTGGGCTGGGTCCCTGCGACACTGGGCTGGGTCCCTGCAACTCTGGCCTGGGTCTCTGTCACTGGGCTGGGTCTCTGCGATACTGGGCTGGTTCTCTGCGTCACTGGGCTGGGTCTCTGTGACACTGGGCTGAGTCTCTGCCGCACTGGGCTGGGTTTCTGTTGCACTGGGCTGTGTCTCTGCGACACTGGGCTGGGTCCCTGGTATACTGGGCTGGGTCCCTGCGACACTGGGCTGGGTCCCTGCGACACTGGGCTGGGACTGTGCGGCACTGGGCTGCGTTCCTGCGACACTGGGCTGGGTCTCTGCGACACTGGGCTGGGTCCCTGCGACACTGGGCTGGGTCCCTGCGACACTGGGCTGGGTCTCCGCGACACTGGGCTGGGTCCCTGCGACACTGGGCTGGGTCGCTGCGACACTGGGCTGGGTCTCTGGGACACTGGGCTGGGTCTCTGCGACACTGGGCTGGGTCTCTGTTGCACTGGGCTGGGTCTCTGCGACACTGGGCTGGGTCTCTGTCGCACTGGGCTGGGTCTCTGCGCCACTGGGCTGGGTCTCTGCCGCACTGGACTGGGTCTCTGCCGCACTGGGCTGGGTCTCTGCGACACTGGGCTGGGTCCCTGCGACACTGGGCTGGGTCCCTGCGACACTGGGCTGGGTCCCTGCGACACTGGGCTTAGTCTCTGCGACACTGGGCTGGGTCTGTGCGACACTGGGCTGGGTCCCTGCGACACTGGGTTGGGTCCCTGCAGCACTGGGCTGGGTCCCTGCGACACTGGGCTGCGTCCCTGCGACTCTGGCCTGGGTCTCTGTCACTGGGCTGGGTCTCTGCGATACTGGGCTGGTTCCCTGCGTCACTGGGCTGGGTCTCTGTTGCACTGGGCTGTGTCTCTGCGACACTGGGCTGGGTCCCTGCGTCACTGGGCTGGGTCTCTTGTGACACAGGGCTGACTCTCTGCCGCACTGGGCTGGGTCTCTGTTGCACTGGGCTGTGTCTCTGCGACACTGGGCTGGGTCCCTGGTATACTGGGCTGGGTCCCTGCGAAACTGGGCTGGGACCCTGCGACACTGGGCTGGGTCTCTGCAGCACTGGGCTGGGTCCCTGCGACACTGGGATTGGGCTCTGCGACACTGGGCTGGGTCCCTGCGACACTGGGCTGGGTCTCTGCGATACCGGGCTGGGTCTCTGTCACTGGGTGGGTCTCTGCGATACTGGGCTGGTTCCCTGCGTCACTGGGCTGGGTCTCTGTGACACTGGGCTGAGTCTCTGCCGCACTGGGCTGGGTCTCTGTTGCACTGGGCTGTGTCTCTGCGACACTGGGCTTGGTCTCTGCGACACTGGGCAGGGTCTTTGCTACACTGGGCTGGGTCTCTGCGACACTGTGCTGAGTCTCTGGGACACTGGGCTGGGTCTCTGTGACACTGGGCTGAGTCTCTGCGACACTGGGCTGGGTCTCTGTGACACTGGGCTGAGTCTCTGCGACTCTGGGCTGGGTCACTGCGACACTGGGCTGGGTCCCTGCGACACTGGGCTGGGTCCCTGCAACTCTGGCCTGGGTCTCTGTCACTGGGCTGGGTCTCTGCGATACTGGGCTGGTTCTCTGCGTCACTGGGCTGGGTCTCTGTGACACTGGGCTGAGTCTCTGCCGCACTGGGCTGGGTCTCTGTTGCACTGGGCTGTGTCTCTGCGACACTGGGCTGGGTCCCTGCGACACTGGGCTGGGTCCGCTGGGTCCCTGCGACACTGGGCTTGGTCTCTGTGACACTGGGCAGGGTCTCTGCGACACTCGGCTGGGTCTCTGCGACACTGGGCTGAGTCTCTGCGACACTGGGCTGGGTCTCTGTGACACTGGGCTGAGTCTCTGCGACTCTGGGCTGGGTCCCTGCGATACTGGGCTGGGTCCCTGCGACACTGGGCTGGGTCCCTGCGACACTGGCCTGGGTCTCTGTCACTGGGCTGGGTCTCTGCGATACTGGGCTGGTTCCCTGCGTCACTGGGCTGGGTCTCTGTGACACTGGGCTGTGTCCCTGCGTCACTGGGCTGGGTCTCTGTCACTGGGCTGGGTCTCTGCGATACTGGGCTGGTTCCCAGCGTCTCTGGGCTGGGTCTCTGTGACTCTGGGCTGAGTCTCTGCCGCACTGGGCTGGGTCTCTGTTGCACTGGGCTGTGTCTCTGCGACACTGGGCTGGGTCCCTGGTATACTGGGCTGGGTCCCTGCGACACTGGGCTGGGTCCCTGCGACACTGGGCTGGGTCTCTGCGACACTGGGCTGGGTCCCTGCGACACTGGGCAGGGTCCCTGGTATACTGGGCTGGGTCTCTGTGACACTGGGCTGGGTCTCTGCGACACTGGGCAGGGTCTCTGCTACACTGGGCTGGGTCTCTGCGACACTGGGCTGAGTCTCTGCGACACTGGGCTGGGTCTCTGTGACACTGGGCTGGGTCTCTGTGACACTGGGCTGAGTCTCTGCGACTCTGGGCTGGGACCCTGCGACACTGGGCTGGGTCCCTGCGACACTGGGCTGGGTCCCTGCGACACTGGGCTGGGTCCCTGCGACACTGGGCTGGGTCCCTGCAACTCTGGCCTGGGTCTCTGTCACTGGGCTGGGTCTCTGCGATACTGGGCTGGTTCTCTGCGTCACTGGGCTGGGTCTCTGTGACACTGGGCTGAGTCTCTGCCGCACTGGGCTGGGTTTCTGTTGCACTGGGCTGTGTCTCTGCGACACTGGGCTGGGTCCCTGGTATACTGGGCTGGGTCCCTGCGACACTGGGCTGGGTCCCTGCGACACTGGGCTGGGTCCCTGCGACACTGGGCTGGGTCTGTGCGGCACTGGGCTGCGTTCCTGCGACACTGGGCTGGGTCTCTGCGACACTGGGCTGGGTCCCTGCGACACTGGGCTGGGTCCCTGCGACACTGGGCTGGGTCTCCGCGACACTGGGCTGGGTCCCTGCGACACTGGGCTGGGTCGCTGCGACACTGGGCTGGGTCTCTGGGACACTGGGCTGGGTCTCTGCGACACTGGGCTGGGTCTCTGTTGCACTGGGCTGGGTCTCTGCGCCACTGGGCTGGGTCTCTGTCGCACTGGGCTGGGTCTCTGCGCCACTGGGCTGGGTCTCTGCCGCACTGGACTGGGTCTCTGCCGCACTGGGCTGGGTCTCTGCGACACTGGGCTGGGTCCCTGCGACACTGGGCTGGGTCCCTGCGACACTGGGCTGGGTCCCTGCGACACTGGGCTGGGTCCCTGCGACACTGTGTTGGGTCCCTGCAGCACTGGGCTGGGTCCCTGCGACACTGGGCTGCGTCCCTGCGACTCTGGCCTGGGTCTCTGTCACTGGGCTGGGTCTCTGCGATACTGGGCTGGTTCCCTGCGTCACTGGGCTGGGTCTCTGTTGCACTGGGCTGTGTCTCTGCGACACTGGGCTGGGTCCCTGCGTCACTGGGCTGGGTCTCTTGTGACACAGGGCTGACTCTCTGCCGCACTGGGCTGGGTCTCTGTTGCACTGGGCTGTGTCTCTGCGACACTGGGCTGGGTCCCTGGTATACTGGGCTGGGTCCCTGCGAAACTGGGCTGGGACCCTGCGACACTGGGCTGGGTCTCTGCAGCACTGGGCTGGGTCCCTGCGACACTGGGATGGGGCTCTGCGACACTGGGCTGGGTCCCTGCGACACTGGGCTGGGTCTCTGCGATACCGGGCTGGGTCTCTGTCACTGGGTGGGTCTCTGCGATACTTGGCTGGTTCCCTGCGTCACTGGGCTGGGTCTCTGTGACACTGGGCTGAGTCTCTGCCGCACTGGGCTGGGTCTCTGTTGCACTGGGCTGTGTCTCTGCGACACTGGGCTTGGTCTCTGCGACACTGGGCAGGGTCTTTGCTACACTGGGCTGGGTCTCTGCGACACTGTGCTGAGTCTCTGGGACACTGGGCTGGGTCTCTGTGACACTGGGCTGAGTCTCTGCGACACTGGGCTGGGTCTCTGTGACACTGGGCTGAGTCTCTGCGACTCTGGGCTGGGTCACTGCGACACTGGGCTGGGTCCCTGCGACACTGGGCTGGGTCCCTGCAACTCTGGCCTGGGTCTCTGTCACTGGGCTGGGTCTCTGCGATACTGGGCTGGTTCTCTGCGTCACTGGGCTGGGTCTCTGTGACACTGGGCTGAGTCTCTGCCGCACTGGGCTGGGTCTCTGTTGCACTGGGCTGTGTCTCTGCGACACTGGGCTGGGTCCCTGCGACACTGGGCTGGGTCCCTGCGACACTGACCTGGGTCCCTGCGACACTGGGCTGGGTCTGTGCGGCACTGGGCTGGGTTCCTGCGACACTGGGCTGGGTCTCTGCGACACTGGGCTGGGTCCCTGCGACACTGGGCTGGGTCTCTGTGACACTGGGCTGGGTCCCTGCGACACTGGGCTGGGTACCTGCGACACTGGGCTGGGTCTCTGCGACACTGGGCTGGGTCCCTGCGACACTGGGCTGGGTCTCTGCGACACTGGGCTGGGTCTCTGGGACACTGGGCTGGGTCTCAGCGACACTGGGCTGGGTCCCTGCGACACTGGGCTGGGTCCCTGCAACTCTGGCCTGGGTCTCTGTCACTGGGCTGGGTCTCTGCGATACTGGGCTGGTTCTCTGCGTCACTGGGCTGGGTCTCTGTGACACTGGGCTGAGTCTCTGCCGCACTGGGCTGGGTCTCTGTTGCACTGGGCTGTGTCTCTGCGACACTGGGCTGGGTCCCTGGTATACTGGGCTGGGTCCCTGCGACACTGGGCTGGGTCCCTGCGACACTGAGCTGGGTCCCTGCGACACTGGGCTGGGTTCCTGCGGCACTGGGCTGGGTTCCTGCGACACTGGGCTGGGTCTCTGCAACACTGGGCTGGGTCCCTGCGACACTGGGCTGGGTCCCTGCGACACTGGGCTGGGTCTCTGTGACACTGGGCTGGGTCCCTGCGACACTGGGCTGGGTACCTGCGACACTGGGCTTGGTCTCTGCGACACTGGGCTGGGTCTCTGCGACACTGGGCTGGGTCCCTGCGACACTGGGCTGGGTCTCTGCGACACTGGGCTGGGTCTCTGGGACACTGGGCTGGGTCTCAGCGACACTGGGCTGGGTCTCTGCGACACTGGGCTGGGTGCTCTGGGACACTGGGCTGGGTCTCTGTGACACTGGGCTGGGTGCTCTGCGACATTGGGCTGGGTCTCTGCGACACTGAGTGGGTCTCTGCGACACTGGGCTGGGTCTCTGCGATACTGGGCTGAATATCTGCGACACTGGCCAGGGTCTCTGCGAACACTGGGCAGGGTCTCTGCGACAGTGGGCTGGGTCTCTGCGACACTGGGCTGGGTCTCTGCGACACTGGGCTGGGTCTCTGCGACACTGGGCTGAGTCTCTGCGACAATGGGCTGGGTCTCTGCCGCACTGGGCTGGGTCTCTGCGACACTGGGCTGGGTCTCTGCGACACTGGGCAGGGTCTCTGCGACACTGGGCAGGGTCTCTGTCACTGGGCTGGGACTCTGTCACTGGGCTGGGTCTCTGTTGCACTGGGCTGGGTCTCTGCGACACTGGGCTGGGTCTCTGTTGCACTGGGCTGGGTCTCTGCGACACTGTGCTGGGTCTCTGTGACACTGGGCTGGGTCTCTGTCGCACTGGGCTGTGTCTCTGCGCCACTGGGCTGGGTCTCTGCCGCACTGGACTGGGTCTCTGCCGCACTGGACTGGGTCTCTGCGACACTAGGCTGGGTCTCTGCGACACTGGGCTGAGTCTCTGCGACACTGGGCTGGGTCCCTGCGACAATGGGTTGGGTCTCTGTCACTGGGCTGGGTCTCTGTCACTGGGCTGGGTCTCTGTCACTGGGCTGGGTCTCTGCGACTCTGGGCTGGGTCCCTGCAACACTGGGCTGGGTCTCTGCGACACTGGGCTGGGTCTCTGCGGCACTGGGCTGGGTCTCTGCGACACTGGGCTGAGTCTCTGCGACACTGGGCTGAGTCTCTGCGACACTGGGCTGCGTCTCTGCGACACTGGGCTGGGTCTCTGCGACACTGGGCTGGGTCTCTGCGACACTGGGCTGGGTCTCTGCGACGCTGAGCTGGGTCCCTGCGACACAGGGCTGGGTCACTGCGACACTGGGCTGGGTCTCTGCGACACTGGGCTGGGTCTCTGCGACACTGGGCTGGGTCGCTGCGACACTGGGCAGCGTCTCTGCGACACTGGGCAGGGTCTCTGCCGCACTGAGCTGTGTCCCTGCGGCACTGCCCTGGGTCTCTGCGACACTGGGCTGGGTCCCTGCGGCACTGGCCTGGGTCTCTGTCACTGGGCTGGGTCTCTGCCGCACTGGGCTGTGTCTCTGCGACACTAGGCTGGGTCCCTGCGGCACTGGGCTGGTTCCCTGCGTCACTGGGCTGGGTCTCTTGTGACACAGGGCTGACTCTCTGCCGCACTGGGCTGGGTCTCTGTTGCACTGGGCTGTGTCTCTGCGACACTGGGCTGGGTCCCTGGTATACTGGGCTGGGTCCCTGCGACACTGGGCTGTGTCCCTGCGACACTGGGCTGGGTACCTGGTATACTGGGCTTGGTCCCTGCGACACTGGGCTGGGTCCCTGCGACACTGGGCTGGGTCCCTGCGGAACTGGGCTGGGTCCCTGCGGAACTGGGCTGGGTCCCTGCGACACTGGGCTGGGTCTCTGCGACACTGGGTTGGGTCCCTGCGACACTGGGCTGGTTCCCTGCGACACTGTGCTGGGTCTCTGCGACACTGGGCTGGGTCTCTGTCGCACAGGGCTGGGTCCCTGCGACACTGGGCTGGGTCTCTGCGACACTGGGTTGGGTCCCTGCAACACTGGGCTGGGTCCCTGCGACACTGGGCTGGGTCCCTGCGACACTGGGCTGTGTCCCTGCGACTCTGGCCTGGGTCTCTGTCACTGGGCTGGGTCTCTGCGATACTGGGCTGGTTCCCTGCGTCACTGGGCTGGGTCTCTTGTGACACAGGGCTGACTCTCTGCCGCACTGGGCTGGGTCTCTGTTGCACTGGGCTGTGTCTCTGCGACACTGGGCTGGGTCCCTGGTATACTGGGCTGGGTCCCTGCGAAACTGGGCTGGGTCCCTGCGACACTGGGCTGGGTCTCTGTGACACTGGGCTGGGTCCCTGCGACACTGGGCTGGGTCCCTGCGACACTGGGCTGGGTCCCTGCGACACTGGGCTGGGTACCTGCGACACTGGGCTGGGTACCTGCGACACTGGGCTGGGTCTCTGCGACACTGGGCTGGGTCTCTGCGACACTGGGCTGGGTCTCTGTCACTGGGCTGGGTCTCTGCGATACTGGGCTGGTTCCCTGCGTCACTGGGCTGGGTCTCTGTGACACTGGGCTGAGTCTCTGCCGCACTGGACTGGGTCTCTGTCGCACTGGGCTGGGTCTCCGCAACACTGGGCTTGGTCCCTGCGACACTGGGCTGGGTCCCTGCGACACTGGGCTGGGTCCCTGCGACACTGGGCTGGGTCCCTGCGAAACTGGGCTGGGTCCCTGCGAAACTGGGCTGGGTCCCTGCGACACTGGGCTGGGTCTCTGCGACACTGGGCTGGGTCCCTGCGACACTGGCTGGGTCCCTACGACACTGGGCTGGGTCTCTGCGACACTGGGCTGGGTCTCTGTCGCACTGGGGTGGGTCTCTGCGACACTGGGCTGGGTCCCTGCGACACTGGGCTGGGTCACTGCGACACTGGGCTGGGTCTCTGCGACACTGGTCTGGGTCGCTGCGACACTGGGCAGGGTCTCTGCCGCACTGGGCTGGGTCCCTGCGGCACTGGCCTGGGTCTCTGCGACACTGGGCTTGGTCTCTGCGACACTGGGCTGAGTCTCTGCGACACTGGGCTGGGTCTCTGTGACACTGGGCTGAATATCTGCGACACTGGGCAGAGTCTCTGCGAACACTGGGCAGGGACTCTGCGACACTGGGCTGGGTCTCTGCGACACTGGGCTGGGTCTCTGCGACACTGGGCTGGGTCTCTGCGACACTGGGCAGAGTCTCTGCGAACACTCGGCAGGGTCTCTGCGACACTGGGCTGGGTCTCTGCGTCACTGGGCTGGGTCTCTGTCACTGGGCTGGGTCTCTGCGACACTGGGCTGGGTCTCTGCGACACTGGGCTGGGTCTCTGCGACACTGGCCTGGGTCTCTGCGACACTGGGCTGGGTCCCTGCGACACTGGGCTGGGTCTCTGCGACACTGGGCTGGGTCTCTGCTACACTGGGCTGAGTCTCTGCGACAATGGGCTGGGTCTCTGCCGCACTGGGCTGGGTCTCTGCCGCACTGGGCTGGGTCTCTGCGACACTGGGCTGGGTCTCTGTCACTGAGCTGGGTCCCTGTCACTGGGCTGGGTCTCTGTTGCACTGGGCTGGGTCTCTGCGACACTGGGCTGGTCTCTGCTGCACTGGGCTGGGTCTCTGCGACACTGGGCTGGGTCTCTGTCACTGGGCTGGGACTCTGCTGCACTGGGCTGGGTCTCTGCAATACTGGGCTGGGTCTCTGCGACACAGGGCTGGGTCTCTGCGACACTGGGCTGGGTCCCTGGTATACTGGGCTGGGTACCTGCGACACTGGGCTGGGTCCCTGCGACACTGGGCTGGGTCTGTGCGGCACTGGGCTGGGTCTCTGCGATACTGGGCTGGGTCTCTGTGACACTGGGCTGGGTCCCTGCGACACTGGGCTGCGTTTCTGCGACACTGGGCTGGTCGCTGCCGCACTGGGCTGGGTCTCTGCCGCACTGGGCTGGGTCTCTGCATCACTGGACTGGGTCTCTGCGACACTGGACTGGGTCACTGCGACACTGGGCTGGGTCACTGCCGCACTGGGCTGGGTCTCTGCGACACTGGGCTGAGTCTCTGCGACTCTGGGCTGGGTCGCTGCGATACTGGGCTGGGTCACTGCGACACTGGACTGGGTCCCTGGTATAGTGGGCTGGGTCCCTGCGACACTGGGCAGGGTCCGCTGGGTCCCTGCGACACTGGGCTTGGTCTCTGTGACACTGGGCAGGGTCTCTGCGACACTCGGCTGGGTCTCTGCGACACTGGGCTGAGTCTCTGCGACACTGGGCTGGGTCTCTGTGACACTGGGCTGAGTCTCTGCGACTCTGGGCTGGGTCCCAGCGATACTGGGCTGGGTCCCTGCGACACTGGGCTGGGTCCCTGCGACACTGGCCTGGGTCTCTGTCACTGGGCTGGGTCTCTGCGATACTGGGCTGGTTCCCTGCGTCACTGGGCTGGGTCTCTGTGACACTGGGCTGTGTCCCTGCGTCACTGGGCTGGGTCTCTGTCACTGGGCTGGGTCTCTGCGATACTGGGCTGGTTCCCAGCGTCTCTGGGCTGGGTCTCTGTGACTCTGGGCTGAGTCTCTGCCGCACTGGGCTGGGTCTCTGTTGCACTGGGCTGTGTCTCTGCGACACTGGGCTGGGTCCCTGGTATACTGGGCTGGGTCCCTGCGACACTGGGCTGGGTCCCTGCGACACTGGGCTGGGTCTCTGCGACACTGGGCTGGGTCCCTGCGACACTGGGCAGGGTCCCTGGTATACTGGGCTGGGTCTCTGTGACACTGGGCTGGGTCTCTGTTGCACTGGGCTGTGTCTCTGCCGCACTGGGCTGGGACTCTGCCGCACTGGGCTGGGTCTCTGCGATACTGGGCTGGGTCTCTGCGACACTGGGCTGGGTCTCTGCGACACTGGGCTGGGTCTCTGTCACTGGGCTGGGTCTCTGCCGCACTGGGCTGGGTCTCTGCGATACTGGGCTGGGTCTCTGCGACACTGGGCTGGGTCTCTGCGATACTGGGCTGGGTCCCTGCGACACTGGGCTGCGTTTCTGCGACACTGGGCTGGTCGCTGCCGCACTGGGCTGGGTCTCTGCCGCACTGGGCTGGGTCTCTGCATCACTGGGCTGGGTCTCTGCGACACTGGACTGGGTCTCTGCGACACTGGGCTGGGTCTCTGCGACACTGGGCTGGGTCTCTGCGTCACTGGGCTGGGTCTCTGTCACTGGGCTGGGTCTCTGCGATACTGGGCTGGTTCCCAGCGTCTCTGGGCTGGGTCTCTGTGACTCTGGGCTGAGTCTCTGCCGCACTGGGCTGGGTCTCTGTTGCACTGGGCTGTGTCTCTGCGACACTGGGCTGGGTCCCTGGTATACTGGGCTGGGTCTCTGTGACACTGGGCTGGGTCTCTGCGACACTGGGCAGGGTCTCTGCTACACTGGGCTGGGTCTCTGCGACACTGTGCTGAGTCTCTGCGACACTGGGCTGGGACTCTGTGACACTGGGCTGGGTCTCTGTGACACTGGGCTGAGTCTCTGCGACTCTGGGCTGGGACCCTGCGACACTGGGCTGGGTCCCTGCGACACTGGGCTGGGTCCCTGCGACACTGGGCTGGGTCCCTGCAACTCTGGCCTGGGTCTCTGTCACTGGGCTGGGTCTCTGCGATACTGGGCTGGTTCTCTGCGTCACTGGGCTGGGTCTCTGTGACACTGGGCTGAGTCTCTGCCGCACTGGGCTGGGTTTCTGTTGCACTGGGCTGTGTCTCTGCGACACTGGGCTGGGTCCCTGGTATACTGGGCTGGGTCCCTGCGACACTGGGCTGGGTCTGTGCGGCACTGGGCTGCGTTCCTGCGACACTGGGCTGGGTCTCTGCGACACTGGGCTGGGTCCCTGCGACACTGGGCTGGGTCCCTGCGACACTGGGCTGGGTCTCCGCGACACTGGGCTGGGTCCCTGCGACACTGGGCTGGGTCCCTGCGACACTGGGCTGGGTCTCTGGGACACTGGGCTGGGTCTCTGCGACACTGGGCTGGGTCTCTGTTGCACTGGGCTGGGTCTCTGTGACACTGGGCTGGGTCTCTGTCGCACTGGGCTGGGTCTCTGCGCCACTGGGCTGGGTCTCTGCCGCACTGGACTGGGTCTCTGCCGCACTGGGCTGGGTCTCTGCGACACTGGGCTGGGTCCCTGCGACACTGGGCTGGGTCCCTGCGACACTGGGCTGGGTCCCTGCGACACTGGGCTTAGTCTCTGCGACACTGGGCTGGGTCTGTGCGACACTGGGCTGGGTCCCTGCGACACTGGGCTGGGTCTCTGTCACTGGGCTGGGTCTCTGCGACACTGGGCTGGGTCCCTGCGACACTGGGCTTAGTCTCTGCGGCACTGGGCTGGGTCTGTGCGACACTGGGCTGGGTCCCTGCGACACTGGGCTGGGTCTCTGCGACACTGGACTGGGTCTCTGGGACACTGGGCTGGGTGCTTTGGGACACTGGGCTGGGTCTCTGTGACACTGGGCTGGGTGCTCTGCGACACTGGGCTGGGTCTCTGCGACACTGAGTGGGTCTCTGCGACACTGGGCTGGGTCTCTGTGACACTGGGCTGAATTTCTGCGACACTGGGCAGGGTCTCTGCGAACACTGGGCAGGGTCTCTGCGACAGTGGGCTGGGTCTCTGCGACACTGGGCTGGGTCTCTGCGACACTGGGCTGGGTCTCTGCGACACTGGGCTGGGTCTCTGATGCACTGGGCTGGGTCTCTGCCGCACTGGGCTGGGTCTCTGCGACACTGGGCTGGGTCTCTGCGACACTGGGCTGGGTCTCTGTCACTGGGCTGGGTCTCTGTCACTGGGCTGGGTCTCTGTTGCACTGGGCTGGGTCTCTGCGACACTGGGTTGGGTCTCTGTTGCACTGGGCTGGGTCTCTGCGACACTGGGCTGGGTCTCTGCGACACTGGGCTGGGTCTCTGTCGCACTGGGCTGGGTCTCTGCGCCATTGGGCTGGGTCTCTGCCGCACTGGACTGGGTCTCTGCGACACTGGGCTGAGTCTCTGCGACACTGGGCTGGGTCTCTGTCACTGGGCTGGGTCTCTGTCACTGGGCTGGGTCTCTGTCACTGGGCTGGGTCTCTGTCACTGGGCTGGGTCTCTGCGACTCTGGGCTGGGTCCCTGCGACACTGGCCTGGGTCTCTGCGACACTGGCCTGGGTCTCTGCGACACTGGGCTGGGTGTCTGCGACACTGGGCTGGGTCTCTGTCGCACTGGGATGGGTCTCTGCGACACTGGGCTGGGTCCCTGCGACACTGGGCTGGGTCACTGCGACACTGGGCTGGGTCTCTGCGACACTGGGCTGGGTCGCTGCGACACTGGGCAGGGTCTCTGCTACACTGGGCTGAGTCTCTGCGACTCTGGGCAGGGTCTCTGCGACACTGGGCTGGGTCCCTGCGGCACTGGCCTGGGTCTCTGTCACTGGGCTGGGTCTCTGCCGCACTGGGCTGTGTCTCTGCGACACTGGGCTGGGTCCCTGCGGCACTGGCCTGGGTCTCTGCGACACTGGGCTGGGTCCCTGCGGCACTGGCCTGGGTCTCTGTCACTGGGCTGGGTCTCTGCCGCACTGGGCTGTGTCTCTGCGACACTGGGCTGGGTCCCTGCGGCACTGGCCTGGGTCTCTGTCACTGGGCTGGGTCTCTGCCGCACTGGGCTGGTTCCCTGCGTCACTGGGCTGGGTCTCTTGTGACACAGGGCTGACTCTCTGCCGCACTGGGCTGGGTCTCTGTTGCACTGGGCTATGTCTCTGCGACACTGGGCTGGGTCCCTGGTATACTGGGCTGGGTCCCTGCGAAACTGGGCTTGGTCCCTGGGACACTGGGCTGGGTCTCTGCAGTACTGGGCTGGGTCCCTCCGACACTGGGCTGGGGCTCTGCGACACTGGGCTGGGTCCCTGCGACACTGGGCTTGGTCTCTGCGACACTGGGCTGTGTCCCTGCGACACTGGGCTGGGTCCCTGCGACACTGGGCTGAGTCTCTGCGACACTGGGCTGGGTCTCTGCTGCACTGGGCTGGGTCTCTGCAACACTGGGCTGGGTCTCTGCAACACTGGGCTGGGTCTCTGCGACACTGGTCTGGGTCCCTGTGACTCTGGGTTGGGTCCCTGCAACACTGGGCTGGGTCCCTGCGACACTGGGCTGCGTCCCTGCGACTCTGGCCTGGGTCTCTGTCACTGGGCTGGGTCTCTGCGATACTGGGCTGGTTCCCTGCGTCACTGGGCTGGGTCTCTTGTGACACTGGGCTGACTCTCTGCCGCACTGGGCTGGGTCTCTGTTGCACTGGGCTGTGTCTCTGCCGCACTGGGCTGGGACTCTGCCGCACTGGGCTGGGTCTCTGCGATACTGGGCTGTGTCTCTGCGACACTGGGCTGGGTCTCTGCGACACTGGGCTGGGTCTCTGTCACTGGGCTGGGTCTCTGCCGCACTGGGCTGGGTCTCTGCGATACTGGGCTGGGTCTCTGCGACACTGGGCTGGGTCTCTGCGATACTGGGCTGGGTCCCTGCGACACTGGGCTGCGTTTCTGCGACACTGGGCTGGTCGCTGCCGCACTGGGCTGGGTCTCTGCCGCACTGGGCTGGGTCTCTGCATCACTGGGCTGGGTCTCTGCGACACTGGACTGGGTCTCTGCGACACTGGGCTGGGTCTCTGCGACACTGGGCTGGGTCTCTGCGACACTGGGCTGGGTCTCTGCGACACTGGGCTGGGTCTCTGCGACAATGGGCTGGGTCACTGCGACTCTGGGCTGGGACCCTGCGACACTGGGCTGGGTCCCTGCGACACTGGGCTGGGTCCCTGCGACACTGGGCTGGGTCCCTGCAACTCTGGCCTGGGTCTCTGTCACTGGGCTGGGTCTCTGCGATACTGGGCTGGTTCTCTGCGTCACTGGGCTGGGTCTCTGTGACACTGGGCTGAGTCTCTGCCGCACTGGGAGGGTTTCTGTTGCACTGGGCTGTGTCTCTGCGACACTGGGCTGGGTCCCTGGTATACTGGGCTGGGTCCCTGCGACACTGGGCTGGGTCCCTGCGACACTGGGCTGGGTCTGTGCGGCACTGGGCTGCGTTCCTGCGACACTGGGCTGGGTCTCTGCGACACTGGGCTGGGTCCCTGCGACACTGGGCTGGGTCCCTGCGACACTGGGCTGGGTCTCCGCGACACTGGGCTGGGTCCCTGCGACACTGGGCTGGGTCCCTGCGACACTGGGCTGGGTCTCTGGGACACTGGGCTGGGTCTCTGCGACACTGGGCTGGGTCTCTGTTGCACTGGGCTGGGTCTCTGCGACACTGGGCTGGGTCTCTGTCGCACTGGGCTGGGTCTCTGCGCCACTGGGCTGGGTCTCTGCCGCACTGGACTGGGTCTCTGCCGCACTGGGCTGGGTCTCTGCGACACTGGGCTAGGTCCCTGCGACACTGGGCTGGGTCCCTGCGACACTGGGCTGGGTCCCTGCGACACTGGGCTTAGTCTCTGCGACACTGGGCTGGGTCTGTGCGACACTGGGCTGGGTCCCTGCGACACTGGGCTGGGTCTCTGTCACTGGGCTGGGTCTCTGCGACACTGGGCTGGGTCCCTGCGACACTGGGCTTAGTCTCTGCGGCACTGGGCTGGGTCTGTGCGACACTGGGCTGGGTCCCTGCGACACTGGGCTGGGTCTCTGCGACACTGGGCTGGGTCTCTGGGACACTGGGCTGGGTGCTTTGGGACACTGGGCTGGGTCTCTGTGACACTGGGCTGGGTGCTCTGCGACACTGGGCTGGGTCTCTGCGACACTGAGTGGGTCTCTGCGACACTGGGCTGGGTCTCTGTGACACTGGGCTGAATTTCTGCGACACTGGGCAGGGTCTCTGCGAACACTGGGCAGGGTCTCTGCGACAGTGGGCTGGGTCTCTGCGACACTGGGCTGGGTCTCTGCGACACTGGGCTGGGTCTCTGCGACACTGGGCTGGGTCTCTGATGCACTGGGCTGGGTCTCTGCCGCACTGGGCTGGGTCTCTGCGACACTGGGCTGGGTCTCTGCGACACTGGGCTGGGTCTCTGTCACTGGGCTGGGTCTCTGTCACTGGGCTGGGTCTCTGTTGCACTGGGCTGGGTCTCTGCGACACTGGGTTGGGTCTCTGTTGCACTGGGCTGGGTCTCTGCGACACTGGGCTGGGTCTCTGCGACACTGGGCTGGGTCTCTGTCGCACTGGGCTGGGTCTCTGCGCCATTGGGCTGGGTCTCTGCCGCACTGGACTGGGTCTCTGCGACACTGGGCTGAGTCTCTGCGACACTGGGCTGGGTCTCTGTCACTGGGCTGGGTCTCTGTCACTGGGCTGGGTCTCTGTCACTGGGCTGGGTCTCTGTCACTGGGCTGGGTCTCTGTCACTGGGCTGGGTCTCTGCGACTCTGGGCTGGGTCCCTGCGACACTGGCCTGGGTCTCTGCGACACTGGCCTGGGTCTCTGCGACACTGGGCTGGGTCTCTGCGACACTGGGCTGGGTCTCTGTCGCACTGGGATGGGTCTCTGCGACACTGGGCTGGGTCCCTGCGACACTGGGCTGGGTCACTGCGACACTGGGCTGGGTCTCTGCGACACTGGGCTGGGTCGCTGCGACACTGGGCAGGGTCTCTGCTACACTGGGCTGAGTCTCTGCGACTCTGGGCAGGGTCTCTGCGACACTGGGCTGGGTCCCTGCGGCACTGGCCTGGGTCTCTGTCACTGGGCTGGGTCTCTGCCGCACTGGGCTGTGTCTCTGCGACACTGGGCTGGGTCCCTGCGGCACTGGCCTGGGTCTCTGCGACACTGGGCTGGGTCCCTGCGGCACTGGCCTGGGTCTCTGTCACTGGGCTGGGTCTCTGCCGCACTGGGCTGTGTCTCTGCGACACTGGGCTGGGTCCCTGCGGCAGTGGCCTGGGTCTCTGTCACTGGGCTGGGTCTCTGCCGCACTGGGCTGGTTCCCTGCGTCACTGGGCTGGGTCTCTTGTGACACAGGGCTGACTCTCTGCCGCACTGGGCTGGGTCTCTGTTGCACTGGGCTATGTCTCTGCGACACTGGGCTGGGTCCCTGGTATACTGGGCTGGGTCCCTGCGAAACTGGGCTTGGTCCCTGGGACACTGGGCTGGGTCTCTGCAGTACTGGGCTGGGTCCCTCCGACACTGGGCTGGGGCTCTGCGACACTGGGCTGGGTCCCTGCGACACTGGGCTTGGTCTCTGCGACACTGGGCTGTGTCCCTGCGACACTGGGCTGGGTCCCTGCGACACTGGGCTGAGTCTCTGCGACACTGGGCTGGGTCTCTGCTGCACTGGGCTGGGTCTCTGCAACACTGGGCTGGGTCTCTGCAACACTGGGCTGGGTCTCTGCGACACTGGTCTGGGTCCCTGTGACTCTGGGTTGGGTCCCTGCAACACTGGGCTGGGTCCCTGCGACACTGGGCTGCGTCCCTGCGACTCTGGCCTGGGTCTCTGTCACTGGGCTGGGTCTCTGCGATACTGGGCTGGTTCCCTGCGTCACTGGGCTGGGTCTCTTGTGACACTGGGCTGACTCTCTGCCGCACTGGGCTGGGTCTCTGTTGCACTGGGCTGTGTCTCTGCCGCACTGGGCTGGGACTCTGCCGCACTGGGCTGGGTCTCTGCGATACTGGGCTGTGTCTCTGCGACACTGGGCTGGGTCTCTGCGACACTGGGCTGGGTCTCTGTCACTGGGCTGGGTCTCTGCCGCACTGGGCTGGGTCTCTGCGATACTGGGCTGGGTCTCTGCGACACTGGGCTGGGTCTCTGCGATACTGGGCTGGGTCCCTGCGACACTGGGCTGCGTTTCTGCGACACTGGGCTGGTCGCTGCCGCACTGGGCTGGGTCTCTGCCGCACTGGGCTGGGTCTCTGCATCACTGGGCTGGGTCTCTGCGACACTGGACTGGGTCTCTGCGACACTGGGCTGGGTCTCTGCGACACTGGGCTGGGTCTCTGCGACACTGGGCTGGGTCTCTGCGACACTGGGCTGGGTCTCTGCGACAATGGGCTGGGTCACTGCGACACTGGACTGGGTCCCTGGTATAGTGGGCTGGGTCCCTGCGACACTGGGCAGGGTCCGCTGGGTCCCTGCGACACTGGGCTTGGTCTCTGTGACACTGGGCAGGGTCTCTGCGACACTCGGCTGGGTCTCTGCGACACTGGGCTGAGTCTCTGGGACACTGGGCTGGGTCTCTGTGACACTGGGCTGAGTCTCTGCGACTCTGGGCTGGGTCCCTGCGATACTGGGCTGGGTCCCTGCGACACTGGGCTGGGTCCCTGCGACACTGGCCTGGGTCTCTGTCACTGGGCTGGGTCTCTGCGATACTGGGCTGGTTCCCTGCGTCACTGGGCTGGGTCTCTGTGACACTGGGCTGTGTCCCTGCGTCACTGGGCTGGGTCTCTGTCACTGGGCTGGGTCTCTGCGATACTGGGCTGGTTCCCAGCGTCTCTGGGCTGGGTCTCTGTGACTCTGGGCTGAGTCTCTGCCGCACTGGGCTGGGTCTCTGTTGCACTGGGCTGTGTCTCTGCGACACTGGGCTGGGTCCCTGGTATACTGGGCTGGGTCCCTGCGACACTGGGCTGGGTCCCTGCGACACTGGGCTGGGTCTCTGCGACACTGGGCTGGGTCCCTGCGACACTGGGCAGGGTCCCTGGTATACTGGGCTGGGTCTCTGTGACACAGGGCTGGGTCTCTGCGACACTGGGCAGGGTCTCTGCTACACTGGGCTGGGTCTCTGCGACACTGGGCTGAGTCTCTGCGACACTGGGCTGGGTCTCTGTGACACTGGGCTGGGTCTCTGTGACACTGGGCTGAGTCTCTGCGACTCTGGGCTGGGACCCTGCGACACTGGGCTGGGTCCCTGCGACACTGGGCTGGGTCCCTGCGACACTGGGCTGGGTCCCTGCAACTCTGGCCTGGGTCTCTGTCACTGGGCTGGGTCTCTGCGATACTGGGCTGGTTCTCTGCCTCACTGGGCTGGGTCTCTGTGACACTGGGCTGAGTCTCTGCCGCACTGGGCTGGGTTTCTGTTGCACTGGGCTGTGTCTCTGCGACACTGGGCTGGGTCCCTGGTATACTGGGCTGGGTCCCTGCGACACTGGGCTGGGTCCCTGCGACACTGGGCTGGGTCTGTGCGGCACTGGGCTGCGTTCCTGCGACACTGGGCTGGGTCTCTGCGACACTGGGCTGGGTCCCTGCGACACTGGGCTGGGTCCCTGCGACACTGGGCTGGGTCTCCGCGACACTGGGCTGGGTCCCTGCGACACTGGGCTGGGTCCCTGCGACACTGGGCTGGGTCTCTGGGACACTGGGCTGGGTCTCTGCGACACTGGGCTGGGTCTCTGTTGCACTGGGCTGGGTCTCTGCGACACTGGGCTGGGTCTCTGTCGCACTGGGCTGGGTCTCTGCGCCACTGGGCTGGGTCTCTGCCGCACTGGACTGGGTCTCTGCCGCACTGGGCTGGGTCTCTGCGACACTGGGCTGGGTCCCTGCGACACTGGGCTGGGTCCCTGCGACACTGGGCTGGGTCCCTGCGACACTGGGCTTAGTCTCTGCGACACTGGGCTGGGTCTGTGCGACACTGGGCTGGGTCCCTGCGACACTGGGCTGGGTCTCTGCGACACTGGGCTGGGTCCCTGCGACACTGGGCTTAGTCTCTGCGACACTGGGCTGGGTCTGTGCGACACTGGGCTGGGTCCCTGCGACACTGGGCTGGGTCTCTGCGACACTGGGCTGGGTCTCTGGGACACTGGGCTGGGTCTCTGCGACACTGAGTGGGTCTCTGCGACACTGGGCTGGGTCTCTGTGACACTGGGCTGAATATCTGCGACACTGGGCAGGGTCTCTGCGAACACTGGGCAGGGTCTCTGCGACAGTGGGCTGGGTCTCTGCGACACTGGGCTGGGTCTCTGCGACACTGGGCTGGGTCTCTGCGACACTGGGCTGGGTCTCTGCGACACTGGGCTGGGTCTCTGATGCACTGGGCTGGGTCTCTGCCGCACTGGGCTGGGTCTCTGCGACACTGGGCTGGGTCTCTGCGACACTGGGCTGGGTCTCTGTCACTGGGCTGGGTCTCTGTCACTGGGCTGGGTCTCTGTTACACTGGGCTGGGTCTCTGCGACACTGGGTTGGGTCTCTGTTGCACTGGGCTGGGTCTCTGCGACACTGGGCTGGGTCTCTGCGACACTAGGCTGGGTCTCTGTCGCACTGGGCTGGGTCTCTGCGCCACTGGGCTGGGTCTCTGCCGCACTGGACTGGGTCTCTGCGACACTGGGCTGCGTCTCTGCGACACTGGGCTGGGTCTCTGTCACTTGGCTGGGTCTCTGTCACTGGATTGGGTCTCTGTCACTGGGCTGGGTCTCTGTCACTGGGCTGGGTCTCTGCGACTCTGGGCTGGGTCCCTGCGACACTGGCCTGGGTCTCTGCGACACTGGGCTGGGTCTCTGCGACACTGGGCTGGGTCTCTGTCGCACTGGGATGGGTCTCTGCGACACTGGGCTGGGTCCCTGCGACACTGGACTGGGTCACTGCGACACTGGGCTGGGTCTCTGCAACACTGGGCTGGGTCGCTGCGACACTGGGCAGGGTCTCTGCTACACTGGGCTGAGTCTCTGCGACTCTGGGCAGGGTCTCTGCGACACTGGGCTGGGTCCCTGCGGCACTGGCCTGGGTCTCTGTCACTGGGCTGGGTCTCTGCCGCACTGGGCTGTGTCTCTGCGACACTGGGCTGGGTCCCTGCGGCACTGGCCTGGGTCTCTGCGACACTGGGCTGGGTCCCTGCGGCACTGGCCTGGGTCTCTGTCACTGGGCTGGGTCTCTGCCGCACTGGGCTGTGTCTCTGCGACACTGGGCTGGGTCCCTGCGGCACTGGCCTGGGTCTCTGTCACTGGGCTGGGTCTTTGCCGCACTGGGCTGGTTCCCTGCGTCACTCGGCTGGGTCTCTTGTGACACAGGGCTGACTCTCTGCCGCACTGGGCTGGGTCTCTGTTGCACTGGGCTGTGTCTCTGCGACACTGGGCTGGGTCCCTGGTATACTGGGCTGGGTCCCTGCGAAACTGGGCTTGGTCCCTGGGACACTGGGCTGGGTCTCTGCAGCACTGGGCTGGGTCCCTCCGACACTGGGCTGGGGCTCTGCGACACTGGTCTGGGTCCCTGCGACACTGGGTTTGGTCCCTGCGACACTGGGCTGGGTCTCTGCGACACTGGGCTGGGTCCCTCCGACACTGGGCTGGGGCTCTGCGACACTGGGCTTGGTCCCTGCGACACTGGGCTTGGTCCCTGCGACACTGGGCTGGGTCTCTGCGACACTGGGCTGGGTCCCTGCGACACTGGGCTGGGTCCCTGCGACACTGGGCTGGGTCTCTGCGACACTGGGCTGGGTCTCTGCTGCACTGGGCTGGGTCTCTGCAACACTGGGCTGGGTCTCTGCAACACTGGGCTGGGTCTCTGCGACACTGGGCTGGGTCTCTGCAACACTGGGCTGGGTCCCTGCGACACTGGGCTGGGTCCCTGTGACTCTGGGTTGGGTCCCTGCAACACTGGGCTGGGTCCCTGCGACACTGGGCTGCGTCCCTGCGACTCTGGCCTGGGTCTCTGTCACTGGGCTGGGTCTCTGCGATACTGGGCTGGTTCCCTGCGTCACTGGGCTGGGTCTCTTGTGACACAGGGCTGACTCTCTGCCGCACTGGGCTGGGTCTCTGTTGCACTGGGCTGTGTCTCTGCGACACTGGGCTGGGTCCCTGGTATACTGGGCTGGGTCCCTGCGAAACTGGGCTGGGTCTCTGCAGCACTGGGCTGGGTCCCTCCGACACTGGGCTGGGGCTCTGCGACACTGGGCTGGGTCCCTGCGACACTGGGCTTGGTCCCTGCGACACTGGGCTGGGTCTCTGCGACACTGGGCTGGGTCCCTCCGACACTGGGCTGGGGCTCTGCGACACTGGGCTTGGTCCCTGCGACACTGGGCTTGGTCCCTGCGACACTGGGCTGGGTCTCTGCGACACTGGGCTGGGTCCCTGCGACACTGGGCTGGGTCCCTGCGACACTGGGCTGGGTCTCTGCGACACTGGGCTGGGTCTCTGCTGCACTGGGCTGGGTCTCTGCAACACTGGGCTGGGTCTCTGCAACACTGGGCTGGGTCTCTGCGACACTGGGCTGGGTCTCTGCAACACTGGGCTGGGTCCCTGCGACACTGGGCTGGGTCCCTGTGACTCTGGGTTGGGTCCCTGCAACACTGGGCTGGGTCCCTGCGACACTGGGCTGCGTCCCTGCGACTCTGGCCTGGGTCTCTGTCACTGGGCTGGGTCTCTGCGATACTGGGCTGGTTCCCTGCGTCACTGGGCTGGGTCTCTTGTGACACAGGGCTGACTCTCTGCCGCACTGGGCTGGGTCTCTGTTGCACTGGGCTGTGTCTCTGCGACACTGGGCTGGGTCCCTGGTATACTGGGCTGGCTCCCTGCGAAACTGGGCTGGGTCTCTGCAGCACTGGGCTGGGTCCCAGCGACACTGGGCTGGGTCTTTGTGACACTGGGCTGGTCCCTGCGACACTGGGCTGGGTACCTGCGACACTGGGCTTGGTCTCTGCGACACTGGGCTGGGTCTCTGCGACACTGGGCTGGGTCTCTGTCACTGGGCTGGGTCTCTGCGATACTGGGCTGGTTCCCTGCGTCACTGGGCTGGGTCTCTGTGACACTGGGCTGAATCTCTGCCGCACTGGGCTGGGTCTCTGTTGCACTGGGCTGTGTCTCTGCGACACTGGGCTGGGTCCCTGGTATACTGGGCTTGGTCCCTGCGACACTGGGCTGGGTCCCTGCGACACTGGGCTTGGTCCCTGCGACACTGGGCTGGGTCCCTGCGACACTGGGCTGGGTCCCTGCGAAACTGGGCTGGGTCCCTGCGACACTGGGCTGGGTCTCTGCGACACTGGGCTGGGTCTCTGTCACTGGGCTGGGTCTCTGCGACACTGGGCTGGGTCTCTGCGACACTGGGCTGGGTCTCTGCGACACTGGGCTGGGTCCCTGCGACACTGAGCTGGGTCACTGCAACACTGGGCTGGGTCTCTGCGACACTGGGCTGGGTCGCTGCGACACTGGGCAGGGTCTCTGCGACACTGGGCAGGGTCTCTGCCGCACTGGGCTGGGTCCCTGCGGCACTGGGCAGGGTCTCTGCGACACTGGGCAGGGTCTCTGCGACACTGGGCTGGGTCTCTGCGACACTGGGCTGAGTCTCTGCGACACTGGGCTGAGTCTCTGCGACACTGGGCTGAGTCTCTGCGACACTGGGCTGGGTCTCTGCGACACTGGGCTGGGTCCCTGCGACACTGGGCTGGGTCTCTGCGACACTGGGCTGGGTCTCTGCTACACTGGGCTGAGTCTCTGCGACAATGGGCTGGGTCTCTGCGACACTGGGCTGTGTCTCTGCCGCACTGTGCTGGGTCTCTGTCACTGAGCTGGGTCTCTGTCACTGGGCAGGGTCTCTGTTGCACTGGGCTGGGTCTCTGTGACACTCGGCTGGGTCTCTGTTGCACTGGGTTGGGTCTCTGCGACACTGGGCTGAGTCTCTGCGACACAGGGCTGGGTTTCTGTCGCACTGGGATGGGTCTCTGCGCCACTAGGCTGGGTCTCTGCGACACTGGGCTGAGTCTCTGCGACACTGGGCTGGGTCTCTGTCACTGGGCGGGGTCTCTGTCACTGGGCTGGGTCTCTGCGACTCTGGGCTGGGTCCCTGCGACACTGGGCTGGGTCTCTGCGACACTGGGCTGGGTCTCTGTGACACGGGGCTGAGTCTCTGCGACACTGGGCTGGGTCTCTGCGACACTGGGCTGGGTCTCGGCGACACTGGGCTGGGTCTCTGTCGCACTGGAATGGGTCTCTGCGACACTGGGCTGGGTCCCTGCGACACTGGGCTGGGTCACTGCGACACTGGGCTGGGTCTCTGCGACACTGGGCTGGGTCGCTGCGACACTGGGCAGGGTCTCTGCGACACTGGGCAGGGTCTCTGTCGCACTGGGCTGGGTCCCTGCGGCACTGGCCTGGGTCTCTGTCACTGGGCTGGGTCTCTGCCGCACTGGGCTGAGTCTCTGCGACACTGGGCAGGGTCTCTGCGACACTGGGCTGGGTCTCTGCGACACTGGGCTGAGTCTCTGCGACACTGGGCTGGGTCTCTGTGACACTGGGCTGAGTCTCTGCGACTCTGGGTTGGGTCCCTGCAACACTGGGCTGGGTCTCTGCCGCACTGGGTTGGGTCCCTGCGACACTGGGCTGGGTCCCTGCGACAATGGGCTGGGTCTCTGTCACTGGGCGGGGTCTCTGTCACTGGGCTGGGTCTCTGCGACTCTGGGCTGGGTCCCTGCGACACTGGGCTGGGTCTCTGCGACACTGGGCTGGGTCTCTGTGACACGGGGCTGAGTCTCTGCGACACTGGGCTGGGTCTCTGCGACACTGGGCTGGGTCTCGGCGACACTGGGCTGGGTCTCTGTCGCACTGGAATGGGTCTCTGCGACACTGGGCTGGGTCCCTGCGACACTGGGCTGGGTCACTGCGACACTGGGCTGGGTCTCTGCGACACTGGGCTGGGTCGCTGCGACACTGGGCAGGGTCTCTGCGACACTGGGCTGGGTCTCTGCGACACTGGGCTGAGTCTCTGCGACACTGGGCTGGGTCTCTGTGACACTGGGCTGAGTCTCTGCGACTCTGGGTTGGGTCCCTGCAACACTGGGCTGGGTCCCTGCGACACTGGGCTGCGTCCCTGCGACTCTGGCCTGGGTCTCTGTCACTGGGCTGGGTCTCTGCGATACTGGGCTGGTTCCCTGCGTCACTGGGCTGGGTCTCTGTTGCACTGGGCTGTGTCTCTGCGACACTGGGCTGGGTCCCTGCGTCACTGGGCTGGGTCTCTTGTGACACAGGGCTGACTCTCTGCCGCACTGGGCTGGGTCTCTGTTGCACTGGGCTGTGTCTCTGCGAGACTGGGCTGGGTCCCTGGTATACTGGGCTGGGTCCCTGCGAAACTGGGCTGGGACCCTGCGACACTGGTCTGGGTCCCTGTGACTCTGGGTTGGGTCTGCAACACTGGGCTGGGTCCCTGCGACACTGGGCTGCGTCCCTGCGACTCTGGCCTGGGTCTCTGTCACTGGGCTGGGTCTCTGCGATACTGGGCTGGTTCCCTGCGTCACTGGGCTGGGTCTCTTGTGACACAGGGCTGACTCTCTGCCGCACTGGGCTGGGTCTCTGTTGCACTGGGCTGTGTCTCTGCGACACTGGGCTGGGTCCCTGGTATACTGGGCTGTGTCCCTGCGAAACTGGGCTGGGTCTCTGCAGCACTGGGCTGGGTCCCTGCGACACTGGGCTGGGTCTCTGTGACACTGGGCTGGGTCCCTGCGACACTGGGCTGGGTACCTGCGACACTGGGCTGGGTCTCTGCGACACTGGGCTGGGTCTCTGCGACACTGGGCTGGGTCTCTGTCACTGGGCTGGGTCTCTGCGATACTGGGCTGGTTCCCTGCGTCACTGGGCTGGGTCTCTGTGACACTGGGCTGAGTCTCTGCCGCACTGGGCTGGGTCTCTGTTGCACTGGGCTGTGTCTCTGCGACACTGGGCTGGGTCCCTGGTATACTGGGCTTGGTCCCTGCGACACTGGGCTGGGTCCCTGCGACACTGGGCTTGGTCCCTGCGACACTGGGCTGGGTCCCTGCGACACTGGGCTGGGTCCCTGCGAAACTGGGCTGGGTCCCTGCGACACTGGGCTGGGTCTCTGCGACACTGGGCTGGGTCCGTGCGACACTGGCTGGGTCCCTGCGACACTGGCTGGGTCCCTGCGACACTGGGCTGGGTCTCTGCGACACTGGGCTGGGTCTCTGCGACACTGGGCTGGGTCTCTGTCACTGGGCTGGGGCTCTGCGACACTGGGCTGGGTCTCTGCGACACTGGGCTGGGTCTCTGCGACACTGGGCTGGGTCTCTGCGACACTGAGCTGGGTCACTGCATCACTGGGCTGGGTCTCTGCGACACTGGGCTGGGTCGCTGCGACACTGGGCAGGGTCTCTGCGACACTGGGCAGGGTCTCTGCCGCACTGGGCTGGGTCCCTGCGGCACTGGGCAGGGTCTCTGCGACACTGGGCAGGGTCTCTGCGACACTGGGCTGGGTCTCTGCGACACTGGGCTGAGTCTCTGCGACACTGGGCTGAGTCTCTGCGACACTGGGCTGGGTCTCTGTGACACTCGGCTGAATATCTGCGACACTGGGCAGGGTCTCTGCGAACACTGGGCAGGGTCTCTGCGACACTGGGCTGGGTCTCTGCGACACTGGGCTGGGTCTCTGCGACACTGGGCTGGGTCTCTGCGACACTGGGCTGGGTCCCTGCGACACTGGGCTGGGTCTCTGCGACACTGGGCTGGGTCTCTGCTACACTGGGCTGAGTCTCTGCTACACTGGGCTGAGTCTCTGCGACAATGGGCTGGGTCTCTGCGGCACTGGGCTGTGTCTCTGCCGCACTGGGCTGGGTCTCTGCAACACTGGGCTGGGTCTCTGCGACACTGTGCTGGGTCTCTGTCACTGAGCTGGGTCTCTGTCACTGGGCAGGGTCTCTGTTGCACTGGGCTGGGTCTCTGTGACACTCGGCTGGGTCTCTGTTGCACTGGGTTGGGTCTCTGCGACACTGGGCTGAGTCTCTGCGACACAGGGCTGGGTCTCTGTCGCACTGGGATGGGTCTCTGCGCCACTGGGCTGGGTCTCTGCTGCACTGGACTGGGTCTCTGCCGCACTGGACTGGGTCTCTGCGACACTAAGCTGGGTCTCTGCGACACTGGGCTGAGTCTCTGCGACACTGGGCTGGGTCCCTGCGACAATGGGCTGGGTCTCTGTCACTGGGCGGGGTCTCTGTCACTGGGCTGGGTCTCTGCGACTCTGGGCTGGGTCCCTGCGACACTGGGCTGGGTCTCTGCGACACTGGGCTGGGTCTCTGTGACACGGGGCTGAGTCTCTGCGACACTGGGCTGGGTCTCTGCGACACTGGGCTGGGTCTCGGCGACACTGGGCTGGGTCTCTGTCGCACTGGAATGGGTCTCTGCGACACTGGGCTGGGTCCCTGCGACACTGGGCTGGGTCACTGCGACACTGGGCTAGGTCTCTGCGACACTGGGCTGGGTCGCTGCGACACTGGGCAGGGTCTCTGCGACACTGGGCAGGGTCTCTGTCGCACTGGGCTGGGTCCCTGCGGCACTGGCCTGGGTCTCTGTCACTGGGCTGGGTCTCTGCCGCACTGGGCTGAGTCTCTGCGACACTGGGCAGGGTCTCTGCGACACTGGGCTGGGTCTCTGCGACACTGGGCTGAGTCTCTGCGACACTGGGCTGGGTCTCTGTGACACTGGGCTGAGTCTCTGCGACTCTGGGTTGGGTCCCTGCAACACTGGGCTGGGTCCCTGCGACACTGGGCTGCGTCCCTGCGACTCTGGCCTGGGTCTCTGTCACTGGGCTGGGTCTCTGCGATACTGGGCTGGTTCCCTGCGTCACTGGGCTGGGTCTCTGTTGCACTGGGCTGTGTCTCTGCGACACTGGGCTGGGTCCCTGCGTCACTGGGCTGGGTCTCTTGTGACACAGGGCTGACTCTCTGCCGCACTGGGCTGGGTCTCTGTTGCACTGGGCTGTGTCTCTGCGACACTGGGCTGGGTCCCTGGTATACTGGGCTGGGTCCCTGCGAAACTGGGCTGGGACCCTGCGACACTGGGCTGGGTCTCTGCAGCACTGGGCTGGGTCCCTGCGACACTGGGCTGGGGCTCTGCGACACTGGGCTGGGTCCCTGCGACACTGGGCTGGGTCTCTGCGATACCGGGCTGGGTCTCTGTCACTGGGCTGGGTCTCTGCGATACTGGGCTGGTTCCCTGCGTCACTGGGCTGGGTCTCTGTGACACTGGGCTGAGTCTCTGCCGCACTGGGCTGGGTCTCTGTTGCACTGGGCTGTGTCTCTGCGACACTGGGCTTGGTCTCTGCGACACTGGGCAGGGTCTCTGCTACACTGGGCTGGGTCTCTGCGACACTGTGCTGAGTCTCTGGGACACTGGGCTGGGTCTCTGCGACACTGGGCTGAGTCTCTGCGGCACTGGGCTGGGTCTCTGTGACACTGGGCTGAGTCTCTGCGACTCTGGGCTGGGTCACTGCGACACTGGGCTGGGTCCCTGCGACACTGGGCTGGGTCCCTGCAACTCTGGCCTGGGTCTCTGTCACTGGGCTGGGTCTCTGCGATACTGGGCTGGTTCTCTGCGTCACTGGGCTGGGTCTCTGTGACACTGGGCTGAGTCTCTGCCGCACTGGGCTGGGTCTCTGTTGCACTGGGCTGTGTCTCTGCGACACTGGGCAAGGTCCCTGCGACACTGGGCTGGGTCCCTGCGACACTGAGCTGGGTCCCTGCGACACTGGGCTGGGTCTGTGCGGCACTGGGCTGGGTTCCTGCGACACTAGGCTGGGTCCCTGCGACACTGGGCTGGGTCTCTGTGACACTGGGCTGGGTCCCTGCGACACTGGGCTGGGTACCTGCGACACTGGGCTGGGTCTCTGCGACACTGGGCTGGGTCTCTGCGACACTGGGCTGGGTCTCTGGGACACTGGGCTGGGTCTCAGCGACACTGGGCTGGGTCCCTGCGACACTGGGCTGGGTCCCTGCAACTCTGGCCTGGGTCTCTGTCACTGGGCTGGGTCTCTGCGATACTGGGCTGGTTCTCTGCGTCACTGGGCTGGGTCTCTGTGACACTGGGCTGAGTCTCTGCCGCACTGGGCTGGTTCTCTGTTGCACTGGGCTGTGTCTCTGCGACACTGGGCTGGGTCCCTGGTATACTGGGCTGGGTCCCTGCGACACTGGGCTGTGTCTCTGCGACACTGGGCTGGGTCCCTGCGACACTGGGCTGGGTCCCTGCGACACTGAGCTGGGTCCCTGCGACACTGGGCTGGGTCTGTGCGGCACTGGGCTGGGTTCCTGCGACACTGGGCTGGGTCTCTGTGACACTGGGCTGGGTCCCTGCGACACTGGGCTGGGTACCTGCGACACTGGGCTTGGTCTCTGCGACACTGGGCTGGGTCTCTGCGACACTGGGCTGGGTCCCTGCGACACTGGGCTGGGTCTCTGCGACACTGGGCTGGGTCTCTGGGACACTGGGCTGGGTCTCAGCGACACTGGGCTGGGTCTCTGCGACACTGGGCTGGGTGCTCTGGGACACTGGGCTGGGTCTCTGTGACACTGGGCTGGGTGCTCTGCGATATTGGGCTGGGTCTCTGCGACACTGAGCTGGGTCTCTGCGACACTGGGCTGGGTCTCTGTGACACTGGGCTGGGTGCTCTGCGACATTGGGCTGGGTCTCTGCGACACTGGGCTGAGTCTCTGCGACACTGGGCTGAATATCTGCGACACTGGCCAGGGTCTCTGCGAACACTGGGCACGGTCTCTGCGACAGTGGGCTGGGTCTCTGCGACACTGGGCTGGGTCTCTGCGACACTGGGCTGGGTCTCTGCGACACTGGGCTGAGTCTCTGCGACAATGGGCTGGGTCTCTGCCGCACTGGGCTGGGTCTCTGCGACACTGGGCTGGGTCTCTGCGACACTGGGCAGGGTCTCTGTCACTGGGCTGGGTCTCTGCGACACTGGGCTGGGTCTCTGCGACACTGGGCAGGGTCTCTGTCACTGGGCTGGGACTCTGTCACTGGGCTGGGTCTCTGTTGCACTGGGCTGGGTCTCTGCGACACTGGGCTGGGTCTCTGTTGCACTGGGCTGGGTCTCTGCGACACTGTGCTGGGTCTCTGTGACACTGGGCTGGGTCTCTGTCGCACTGGGCTGTGTCTCTGCGCCACTGGACTGGGTCTCTGCCGCACTGGACTGGGTCTCTGCCGCACTGGACTGGGTCTCTGCGACACTAGGCTGGGTCTCTGCGACACTGGGCTGAGTCTCTGCGACACTGGGCTGGGTCCCTGCGACAATGGGTTGGGTCTCTGTCACTGGGCTGGGTCTCTGTCACTGGGCTGGGTCTCTGTCACTGGGCTGGGTCTCTGCGACTCTGGGCTGGGTCCCTGCGACACTGGGCTGGGTCTCTGCGACACTGGGCTGGGTCTCTGTCGCACTGGGCTGTGTCTCTGCGCCACTGGGCTGGGTCTCTGCCGCACTGGACTGGGTCTCTGCCGCACTGGACTGGGTCTCTGCGACACTAGGCTGGGTCTCTGCGACACTGGGCTGAGTCTCTGCGACACTGGGCTGGGTCCCTGCGACAATGGGTTGGGTCTCTGTCACTGGGCTGGGTCTCTGTCACTGGGCTGGGTCTCTGTCACTGGGCTGGGTCTCTGCGACTCTGGGCTGGGTCCCTGCGACACTGGGCTGGGTCTCTGCGACACTGGGCTGGGTCTCTGCGACACTGGGCTGGGTCTCTGCGACACTGGGCTGAGTCTCTGCGACACTGGGCTGGGTCTCTGCGACACTGGGCTGGGTCTCTGCGACACTGGGCT
Source organism: Scyliorhinus torazame (assembly GCF_047496885.1). NCBI lineage: Eukaryota > Metazoa > Chordata > Chondrichthyes > Carcharhiniformes > Scyliorhinidae > Scyliorhinus > Scyliorhinus torazame. The sequence goes on from NC_092707.1 coordinate 210,927,920, forward strand.
GGGTCTCTGCGACACTGGGCTGGGTCTCTGCGACGCTGAGCTGGGTCCCTGCGACACAGGTCTGGGTCACTGCGACACTGGGCTGGGTCTCTGCGACACTGGGCTGGGTCTCTGCGACACTGGGCTGGGTCCCTGGTATACTGGGCTGGGTCCCTGCGACACTGGGCTGGGTCTGTGCGGCACTGGGCTGGGTTCCTGCGACACTGGGCTGGATCTCTGCGACACTGGGCTGGGTCCCTGCGACACTGGGCTGGGTCTCTGTGACACTGGGCTGGGTCCCTGCGACACTGGGCTGGGTACCTGCGACACTGGGCTTGGTCTCTGCGACACTGGGCTGGGTCTCTGCGACACTGGGCTGGGTCCCTGCGACACTGGGCTGGGTCTCTGCGACACTGGGCTGGGTCTCTGGGACACTGGGCTGGGTCTCAGCGACACTGGGCTGGGTCTCTGCGACACTGGGCTGGGTGCTCTGGGACACTGGGCTGGGTCTCTGTGACACTGGGCTGGGTGCTCTGCGACATTGGGCTGGGTCTCTGTGACACTGGGCTGAATATCTGCGACACTGGCCAGGGTCTCTGCGAACACTGGGCACGGTCTCTGCGACAGTGGGCTGGGTCTCTGCGACACTGGGCTGGGTCTCTGCGACACTGGGCTGGGTCTCTGCGACACTGGGCTGAGTCTCTGCGACAATGGGCTGGGTCTCTGCCGCACTGGGCTGGGTCTCTGCGACACTGGGCTGGGTCTCTGCGACACTGGGCAGGGTCTCTATCACTGGGCTGGGTCTCTGCGACACTGGGCTGGGTCTCTGCGACACTGGGCAGGGTCTCTGTCACTGGGCTGGGACTCTGTCACTGGGCTGGGTCTCTGTTGCACTGGGCTGGGTCTCTGCGACACTGGGCTGGGTCTCTGTTGCACTGGGCTGGGTCTCTGTCGCACTGGGCTATGTCTCTGCGCCACTGGGCTGGGTCTCTGCCGCACTGGACTGGGTCTCTGCCGCACTGGACTGGGTCTCTGCGACACTAGGCTGGGTCTCTGCGACACTGGGCTGAGTCTCTGCGACACTGGGCTGGGTCCCTGCGACAATGGGTTGGGTCTCTGTCACTGGGCTGGGTCTCTGTCACTGGGCTGGGTCTCTGCGACTCTGGGCTGGGTCCCTGCGACACTGGGCTGGGTCTCTGCGACACTGGGCTGAGTCTCTGCGACACTGGGCTGGGTCTCTGCGACACTGGGCTGAGTCTCTGCGACACTGGGCTGGGTCTCTGCGACACTGGGCTGGGTCTCTGCGACACTGGGCTGGGTCTCTGCGACACTGGGCTGGGTCTCTGCGACGCTGAGCTGGGTCCCTGCGACACAGGGCTGGGTCACTGCGACACTGGGCTGGGTCTCTGCGACACTGGGCTGGGTCTCTGCGACACTGGGCTGGGTCGCTGCGACACTGGGCAGCGTCTCTGCGACACTGGGCAGGGTCTCTGCCGCACTGAGCTGTGTCCCTGCGGCACTGCCCTGGGTCTCTTCGACACTGGGCTGGGTCCCTGCGGCACTGGCCTGGGTCTCTGTCACTGGGCTGGGTCTCTGCCGCACTGGGCTGTGTCTCTGCGACACTAGGCTGGGTCCCTGCGGCACTGGGCTGGTTCCCTGCGTCACTGGGCTGGGTCTCTTGTGACACAGGGCTGACTCTCTGCCGCACTGGGCTGGGTCTCTGTTGCACTGGGCTGTGTCTCTGCGACACTGGGCTGGGTCCCTGGTATACTGGGCTGGGTCCCTGCGAAACTGGGCTGGGTCCCTGCGACACTGGGCTGGGTCTCTGCAGCACTGGGCTGGGTCCCTGCGACACTGGGCTGGGGCTCTGCGACACTGGGCTGGGTCCCTGCGACACTGGGCTGGGTACCTGGTATAATGGGCTTGGTCCCTGCGACACTGGGCTGGGTCCCTGCGACACTGGGCTGGGTCCCTGCGGAACTGGGCTGGGTCCCTGCGGAACTGGGCTGGGTCCCTGCGACACTGGGCTGGGTCTCTGCGACACTGGGTTGGGTCCCTGCGACACTGGGCTGGGTCCCTGCGACACTGTGCTGGGTCTCTGCGACACTGGGCTGGGTCTCTGTCGCACAGGGCTGGGTCTCTGCGACACTGGGCTGGGTCCCTGCGACACTGGGCTGGGTCATCGCAACACTGGACTGGGTCTCTGCGACACTGGGCTGGGTCGCTGCGACACTGGGCAGGGTGTCTGCGACACTGGGCAGGGTCTCTGCCGCACTGGGCTGGGTCTCTGTCGCACAGGGCTGGGTCTCTGCGACACTGGGCTGCGTCCCTGCGACTCTGGCCTGGGTCTCTGTCACTGGGCTGGGTCTCTGCGATACTGGGCTGGTTCCCTGCGTCACTGGGCTGGGTCTCTTGTGACACAGGGCTGACTCTCTGCCGCACTGGGCTGGGTCTCTGTTGCACTGGGCTGTGTCTCTGCGACACTGGGCTGGGTCCCTGGTATACTGGGCTGGGTCCCTGCGAAACTGGGCTGGGTCCCTGCGACACTGGGCTGGGTCTCTGTGACACTGGGCTGGGTCCCTGCGACACTGGGCTGGGTCCCTGTGACACTGGGCTGGGTCCCTGCGACACTGGGCTGGGTACCTGCGACACTGGGCTGGGTACCTGCGACACTGGGCTGGGTACCTGCGACACTGGGCTGGGTCTCTGCGACACTGGGCTGGGTCTCTGCGACACTGGGCTGGGTCTCTGTCACTGGGCTGGGTCTCTGCGATACTGGGCTGGTTCCCTGCGTCACTGGGCTGGGTCTCTGTGACACTGGGCTGAGTCTCTGCCGCACTGGACTGGGTCTCTGTCGCACTGGGCTGGGTCTCCGCGACACTGGGCTTGGTCCCTGCGACACTGGGCTGGGTCCCTGCGACACTGGGCTGGGTCCCTGCGAAACTGGGCTGGGTCCCTGCGAAACTGGGCTGGGTCCCTGCGACACTGGCTGGGTCCCTACGACACTGGGCTGGGTCTCTGCGACACTGGGCTGGGTCTCTGTCGCACTGGGCTGGGTCTCTGCGACACTGGGCTGGGTCCCTGCGACACTGGGCTGGGTCACTGCGACACTGGGCTGGGTCTCTGCGACACTGGTCTGGGTCGCTGCGACACTGGGCAGGGTCTCTGCGACACTGGGCAGGGTCTCTGCCGCACTGGGCTGGGTCCCTGCGGCACTGGCCTGGGTCTCTGCGACACTGGGCTTGGTCTCTGCGACACTGGGCTGAGTCTCTGCGACACTGGGCTGGGTCTCTGTGACACTGGGCTGAATATCTGCGACACTGGGCAGAGTCTCTGCGAACACTGGGCAGGGTCTCTGCGACACTGGGCTGGGTCTCTGCGACACTGGGCTAGGTCTCTGCGACACTGGGCTGGGTCCCTGCGACACTGGCTGGGTCCCTACGACACTGGGCTGGGTCTCTGCGACACTGGGCTGGGTCTCTGTCGCACTGGGCTGGGTCTCTGCGACACTGGGCTGGGTCCCTGGTATACTGGGCTGGGTCCCTGCGAAACTGGGCTGGGTCCCTGCGACACTGGGCTGGGTCTCTGTGACACTGGGCTGGGTCTCTGCCGCACTGGACTGGGTCTCTGCCGCACTGGACTGGGTCTCTGCGACACTGGGCTGGGTCTCTGTGACACTGGGCTGAATATCTGCGACACTGGGCAGAGTCTCTGCGAACACTGGGCAGGGTCTCTGCGACACTGGGCTGGGTCTCTGCGACACTGGGCTAGGTCTCTGCGACACTGGGCTGGGTCTCTGCGATACTGGGCTGGGTCTCTGCGACACTGGGCTGGGTCTCTGCGACACTGGGCTGGGTCTCTGCGACACTGGCCTGGGTCTCTGCGACACTGGCCTGCGTCTCTGCGACACTGTGCTGGGTCTCTGTGACACTGGGCTGGGTCTCTGTCGCACTGGGCTGTGTCTCTGCGCCACTGGGCTGGGTCTCTGCCGCACTGGACTGGGTCTCTGCCGCACTGGACTGGGTCTCTGCGACACTAGGCTGGGTCTCTGCGACACTGGGCTGAGTCTCTGCGACACTGGGCTGGGTCCCTGCGACAATGGGTTGGGTCTCTGTCACTGGGCTGGGTCTCTGTCACTGGGCTGGGTCTCTGTCACTGGGCTGGGTCTCTGCGACTCTGGGCTGGGTCCCTGCGACACTGGGCTGGGTCTCTGCGGCACTGGGCTGGGTCTCTGCGACACTGGGCTGGGTCTCTGCGACACTGGGCTGGGTCTCTGCGACACTGGGCTGAGTCTCTGCGACACTGGGCTGGGTCTCTGCGACACTGGGCTTGGTCTCTGCGACACTGGGCTGGGTCTCTGCGACACTGGGCTGGGTCTCTGCGACGCTGAGCTGGGTCCCTGCGACACAGGGCTGGGTCACTGCGACACTCGGCTGGGTCTCTGCGACACTGGGCTGGGTCTCTGCGACACTGGGCTGGGTCGCTGCGACACTGGGCAGCGTCTCTGCGACACTGGGCAGGGTCTCTGCCGCACTGAGCTGTGTCCCTGCGGCACTGGGCTGGGTCCCTGCGACACTGGGCTGGGTCACTGCGACACTGGGCTGGGTCTCTGCGACACTGGTCTGGGTCGCTGCGACACTGGGCAGGGTCTCTGCGACACTGGGCAGGGTCTCTGCCGCACTGGGCTGGGTCCCTGCGGCACTGGCCTGGGTCTCTGCGACACTGGGCTTGGTCTCTGCGACACTGGGCTGAGTCTCTGCGACACTGGGCTGGGTCTCTGTGACACTGGGCTGAATATCTGCGACACTGGGCAGAGTCTCTGCGAACACTGGGCAGGGTCTCTGCGACACTGGGCTGGGTCTCTGCGACACTGGGCTAGGTCTCTGCGACACTGGGCTGGGTCCCTGCGACACTGGCTGGGTCCCTACGACACTGGGCTGGGTCTCTGCGACACTGGGCTGGGTCTCTGTCGCACTGGGCTGGGTCTCTGCGACACTGGGCTGGGTCCCTGGTATACTGGGCTGGGTCCCTGCGAAACTGGGCTGGGTCCCTGCGACACTGGGCTGGGTCTCTGTGACACTGGGCTGGGTCTCTGCCGCACTGGACTGGGTCTCTGCCGCACTGGACTGGGTCTCTGCGACACTGGGCTGGGTCTCTGTGACACTGGGCTGAATATCTGCGACACTGGGCAGAGTCTCTGCGAACACTGGGCAGGGTCTCTGCGACACTGGGCTGGGTCTCTGCGACACTGGGCTAGGTCTCTGCGACACTGGGCTGGGTCTCTGCGATACTGGGCTGGGTCTCTGCGACACTGGGCTGGGTCTCTGCGACACTGGGCTGGGTCTCTGCGACACTGGCCTGGGTCTCTGCGACACTGGCCTGCGTCTCTGCGACACTGTGCTGGGTCTCTGTGACACTGGGCTGGGTCTCTGTCGCACTGGGCTGTGTCTCTGCGCCACTGGGCTGGGTCTCTGCCGCACTGGACTGGGTCTCTGCCGCACTGGACTGGGTCTCTGCGACACTAGGCTGGGTCTCTGCGACACTGGGCTGAGTCTCTGCGACACTGGGCTGGGTCCCTGCGACAATGGGTTGGGTCTCTGTCACTGGGCTGGGTCTCTGTCACTGGGCTGGGTCTCTGTCACTGGGCTGGGTCTCTGCGACTCTGGGCTGGGTCCCTGCGACACTGGGCTGGGTCTCTGCGGCACTGGGCTGGGTCTCTGCGACACTGGGCTGGGTCTCTGCGACACTGGGCTGGGTCTCTGCGACACTGGGCTGAGTCTCTGCGACACTGGGCTGGGTCTCTGCGACACTGGGCTTGGTCTCTGCGACACTGGGCTGGGTCTCTGCGACACTGGGCTGGGTCTCTGCGACGCTGAGCTGGGTCCCTGCGACACAGGGCTGGGTCACTGCGACACTGGGCTGGGTCTCTGCGACACTGGGCTGGGTCTCTGCGACACTGGGCTGGGTCGCTGCGACACTGGGCAGCGTCTCTGCGACACTGGGCAGGGTCTCTGCCGCACTGAGCTGTGTCCCTGCGGCACTGCCCTGGGTCTCTGCGACACTGGGCTGGGTCCCTGCGGCACTGGCCTGGGTCTCTGTCACTGGGCTGGGTCTCTGCCGCACTGGGCTGTGTCTCTGCGACACTAGGCTGGGTCCCTGCGGCACTGGGCTGGTTCCCTGCGTCACTGGGCTGGGTCTCTTGTGACACAGGGCTGACTCTCTGCCGCACTGGGCTGGGTCTCTGTTGCACTGGGCTGTGTCTCTGCGACACTGGGCTGGGTCCCTGGTATACTGGGCTGGGTCCCTGCGAAACTGGGCTGGGTCCCTGCGACACTGGGCTGGGTCTCTGCAGCACTGGGCTGGGTCCCTGCGACACTGGGCTGGGGCTCTGCGACACTGGGCTGGGTCCCTGCGACACTGGGCTGGGTACCTGGTATACTGGGCTTGGTCCCTGCGACACTGGGCTGGGTCCCTGCGACACTGGGCTGGGTCCCTGCGGAACTGGGCTGGGTCCCTGCGGAACTGGGCTGGGTCCCTGCGACACTGGGCTGGGTCTCTGCGACACTGGGTTGGGTCCCTGCGACACTGGGCTGGGTCCCTGCGACACTGTGCTGGGTCTCTGCGACACTGGGCTGGGTCTCTGTCGCACAGGGCTGGGTCTCTGCGACACTGGGCTGGGTCCCTGCGACACTGGGCTGGGTCATCGCAACACTGGACTGGGTCTCTGCGACACTGGGCTGGGTCGCTGCGACACTGGGCAGGGTGTCTGCGACACTGGGCAGGGTCTCTGCCGCACTGGGCTGGGTCCCTGTGACTCTGGGTTGGGTCCCTGCAACACTGGGCTGGGTCCCTGCGACACTGGGCTGCGTCCCTGCGACTCTGGCCTGGGTCTCTGTCACTGGGCTGGGTCTCTGCGATACTGGGCTGGTTCCCTGCGTCACTGGGCTGGGTCTCTTGTGACACAGGGCTGACTCTCTGCCGCACTGGGCTGGGTCTCTGTTGCACTGGGCTGTGTCTCTGTGACACTGGGCTGGGTCCCTGGTATACTGGGCTGGGTCCCTGCGAAACTGGGCTGGGTCCCTGCGACACTGGGCTGGGTCTCTGTGACACTGGGCTGGGTCCCTGCGACACTGGGCTGGGTCCCTGCGACACTGGGCTGGGTCCCTGCGACACTGGGCTGGGTACCTGCGACACTGGGCTGGGTACCTGCGACACTGGGCTGGGTACCTGCGACACTGGGCTGGGTCTCTGCGACACTGGGCTGGGTCTCTGCGACACTGGGCTGGGTCTCTGTCACTGGGCTGGGTCTCTGCGATACTGGGCTGGTTCCCTGCGTCACTGTGCTGGGTCTCTGTGACACTGGGCTGAGTCTCTGCCGCACTGGACTGGGTCTCTGTCGCACTGGGCTGGGTCTCTGCGACACTGGGCTGGGTCTCTGCGACGCTGAGCTGGGTCCCTGCGACACAGGGCTGGGTCTCTGCGACACTGGGCTGGGTCTCTGCGACACTGGGCTGGGTCGCTGCGACACTGGGCAGCGTCTCTGCGACACTGGGCAGGGTCTCTGCCGCACTGAGCTGTGTCCCTGCGGCACTGCCCTGGGTCTCTGCGACACTGGGCTGGGTCCCTGCGGCACTGGCCTGGGTCTCTGTCACTGGGCTGGGTCTCTGCCGCACTGGGCTGTGTCTCTGCGACACTAGGCTGGGTCCCTGCGGCACTGGGCTGGTTCCCTGCGTCACTGGGCTGGGTCTCTTGTGACACAGGGCTGACTCTCTGCCGCACTGGGCTGGGTCTCTGTTGCACTGGGCTGTGTCTCTGCGACACTGGGCTGGGTCCCTGGTATACTGGGCTGGGTCCCTGCGAAACTGGGCTGGGTCCCTGCGACACTGGGCTGGGTCTCTGCAGCACTGGGCTGGGTCTCTGCGACACTGGGCTGTGTCTCTGCGACGCTGTGCTGGGTCCCTGCGATGCTGGGCTGGGTCTATGCGACACTGGGCTGGGTCTCTGCGACACTGGGCTGGGTCCCTGCGACACTGGGCTGGGTCTCTGCGACACTGGGCTGGGTCTCTGCGACACTGGGCTGGGTCTCTGCGACTCTGGGCTGAGTCTCTGCGACACTGGGCTGGGTGTCTGCGACACTGGGCTGGGTATCTGCGACACTGGGCAGGGTCTCTGCGACACTGGGCAGTGTCTCTGCGACACTGGGCTGGGTCTCTGCGACACTGGGCTGGGTCTCTGCGACACTGGGCTGAGTCCCTGCGACACTGGGCTGGGTCTCTGCGACACTGGGCTGGGTCTCTGCGACACTGAGCTGCGTCTCTGTCGCATTGGGCTGGGTCTCTGCGACACTGGGCAGGGTCTCTGCGATACTGGGCTGAGTCTCTGCGACACTGGGCAGGGTCTCTGCCGCACTGGGCTGGGTCCCTGCGTCACTGGGCTGGGTCCCTCCAACACTGGGCAGGGTCTCTGCGACACTGGGCTGGGTCCCTGCGACACTGGACTGGGTCTCTGCGACACTGGGCTGCATCTCTGTCGCACTGAGCTGGGCCTCTGCGACACTGGGCAGGGTCTCTGCGACACTGGGCTGGGTCTCTGCGACACTGGGCTGAGTCTCTACGACACTGGGCTGGATCTCTGTGACACTGGGCTGAGTCTCTGCGACTCTGGGCTGGGTCCCTGCGACACTGGGCCGGGTCCCTGCGACACTGGACTGGGTCCCTGCGACTCTGGCTTGGGTCTCTGCTACACTGGGCTGCGTCTCTGCGACACTGGGCTGGGTCCCTGCGACACTGGGCTGGGTCTCTGCGACACTGGGCTGGGTCTCTGCGACACTGGGCTGGGTCTCTGCGACACTGGGCTGGGTCTCTGCGACACTGGGCTGGGTCTCTGCGACACTGGGCTGGGTCTCTGCGACACTGGGCTGGGTCTCTGCGATACTGGGCTGGGTCTCTGCGACACTGGGCTGGGTCTCTGTCGCACTGGGCTGGATCCCTGCGACACTGGGCAGGGTCTCTGCGACACTGGGCTGGGTCTCTGCGACACTGGGCTGGGTCTCTGCGACACTGGGCTGGGTCCCTGTGACACTGTGCTGGGTCTCTGCGACACTGGGCTGGGTCTCTGCCACACTGGGCTGGGTCTCTGCGACACTGGGCTGGGTCCCTGTGACACTGTGCTGGGTCTCTGCGACACTGGGCTGGGTCTCTGCGACACTGGGCAGTGTCTCTGCGACACTGGGCTGGGTCTCTGCGACACTGGGCTGGGTCTCTGCGACACTGGGCTGGGTCTCTGCGACACCGGACTGGGTCTCTGCGCCACTGGGCTGGGTCCCTGCGTCACTGAGCTGGGTCCCTGCGACACTGGGCTGGGTCCCTGCGACACTGGGCTGGGTCCCTGCGACACTGGGCTGGGACTCTGCAATACTGGGCTGAGTCTCTGCCGCACTGGGCTGGGTCTCTGTTGCACTGGGCTGTGTCTCTGCGACACTGGGCTGGGTCCCTGGTATACTGGGCTGGGTCCCTGCGACACTGGGCTGGGTCCCTGCGACACTGGGCTGGGTCTCTGCGACACTGGGCTGTGTCTCTGCGACGCTGTGCTGGGTCCCTGCGATGCTGGGCTGGGTCTATGCGACGCTGGGCTGGGTCTATGCGACATTGGGCTGGGTCTCTGCGACACTGGGCTGGGTCTCTGCGACACTGGGCTGGGTCTCTGCGACACTGGGCTGGGTCTCTGCGACACTGGGCTGAGTCTCTGCGACACTGGGCTGGGTGTCTGCGACACTGGGCTGGGTATCTGCGACACTGGGCAGGGTCTCTGCGACACTGGGCAGTGTCTCTGCGACACTGGGCTGGGTCTCTGCGACACTGGGCTGGGTCTCTGCGACACTGGGCTGAGTCCCTGCGACACTGGGCTGGGTCTCTGCGACACTGGGCTGGGTCTCTGCGACACTGGGCTGGGTCTCTGCGACAATAGGCTGGATCTTTGACGCAATGGGCTGGGTCTCTGCGACACTGGGCTGGGTCTCTGTGACACTGGGCTGGGTCCCTGCGACTGTGGGATGGGTCCCTGCGACACTGGGCTGGGTCTCTGCGACATTGGGCTGGGTCTCTGCGACGCTGGGCTGAGTCTCTGCGACAATGGGCTGGGTCTCTGCGACACTGGGCTGGGTCTCTGCGACACTGGGCTGGGTCTCTGCGACACTGGGCTGGGTCTCTGCGACACTGGGATGGGTCCCTGCGACACTGGGCTAGGTCTCTGCGACAGTGGGCTGGGTCTCTGCGACACTGGGCTGAGTCTCTGCGACACTGGGCTGGGTCTCTGCGACACTGGGCTGGGTCTCTGCGACACTGCGCTGGGTCTCTGCGACACTGGGCTGGGTCCCTGCGACACTGGGCTGTGTCTCTGCGACATTGGGCTGGGTCTCTGCGACACTGGGCTGGGTCTCTGCGACACTGCGCTGGGTCTCTGCGACACTGGGCTGGGTCTCTGCGACACTGGGCTGGGTCTCTGCGACACTGGGCTGGGTCTCTGCGACACTGGGCTGAGTCTCTGCGACACTCGGCAGGGTCTCTGCCGCACTGGGCTGGGTCCCTGCGTCACTGGGCTGGGTCCCTCCAACACTAGGCTGGGTCTCTGCGACACTGGGCTGGGTCCCTGCGACACTGGACTGGGTCTCTGCGACACTGGGTTGCATCTCTGTCGCACTGGGCTGGGCCTCTGCGACACTGGGCAGGGTCTCTGCGACACTGGACTGGGTCTCTGCGACACTGGGCTGAGTCTCTGCAACACTGGGCTGGATCTCTGTGACACTGGGCTGGATCTCTGTGACACTGGGCTGAGTCTCTGCGACTCTGGGCTGGGTCCCTGCGACACTGGGCCGGGTCCCTGCGACACTGGACTGGGTCCCTGCGACTGGCCTGGGTCTCTGCTACACTGGGCTGGGTCTCTGCTACACTGGGCTGGGTCTCTGCGACACTGGGCTGGGTCCCTGCGACACTGGGCTGGGTCTCTGCGACACTGGGCTGGGTCTCTGCGACACTGGGCTGGGTCTCTGCGACACTGGGCTGGGTCCCTGCGTCACTGAGCTGGGTCCCTGCGACACTGGGCTGGGTCCCTGCGACACTGGGCTGGGTCTCTGCAATACTGGGCTGGGTCTCTGCGACACTGGGCAGGGTCTCTGCGACACTGGGCAGTGTCTCTGCGACACTGGGCTGGGTCTCTGCGACACTGGGCTGGGTCTCTGCGACACTGGGCTGGGTCCCTGCGACACTGGGCTGGGTCTCTGCGACACTGGGCTGGGTCTCTGCGACACTGGGCTGGGTCCCTGCGACACTGGGCTGGGTCTCTGCGACACTGGGCTGGGTCTCTGCGACACTGGGCTGGGTCTCTGCGACCATAGGCTGGATCTTTGACGCAATGGGCTGGGTCTCTGCGACACTGGGCTGGGTCTGTGCGACACTGGGATGGGTCCCTGCGACACTGGGCTGGGTCTCTGCGACATTGGGCTGGGTCTCTGCGACACTGGGCTGGGTCTCTGCGACACTGGGATGGGTCCGTGCGACACTGGGCTGTGTCTCTGCGACATTGGGCTGGGTCTCTGCGACATTGGGCTGGGTCTCTGCGACACTGGGCTGGGTCTCTGCGACACTGGGCTGGGTCTCTGCGATCCTGGGCTGGGTCTCTGCGACACTGAGCTGGGTCTCTGTGACACTGAGCTGCGTCTCTGTCGCATTGGGCTGGGTCTCTGCGACACTGGGCAGGGTCTCTGCGATACTGGGCTGAGTCTCTGCGACACTCGGCAGGGTCTCTGCGACACTGGGCTCGGTCCCTGCGACACTGGGCTGGGTCCCTGCGACACTGGACTGGGTCTCTGCGACACTGGGCTGCATCTCTGTCGCACTGGGCTGGGCCTCTGCGACACTGGGCAGGGTCTCTGCGACACTGGACTGGGTCTCTGTGACACTGGGCTGAGTCTCTGCGACTCTGGGCTGGGTCCCTGCGACACTGGACTGGGTCCCTGCGACTCTGGCCTGGGTCTCTGCTACACTGGGCTGGGTCTCTGCGGCACTGGGCTGGGTCCCTGCGACACTGGGCTGGGTCTCTGCGACACTGGGCTGGGTCTCTGCGACACTGGGCTGGGTCCCTGCGTCACTGAGCTGGGTCCCTGCGACACTGGGCTGGGTCCCTGCGACACTGGGCTGGGTCTCTGCAATACTGGGCTGAGTCTCTGCCGCACTGGGCTGGGTCTCTGTTGCACTGGCCTGTGTCTCTGCGACACTGGGCTGGGTCCCTGGTATACTGGGCTGGGTCCCTGCGACACTGGGCTGGCTCCCTGCGACACTGGGCTGGGTCCCTGCGACACTGGGCTGGGTCCCTGCGACACTGGGCTGGGTCCCTGCGACACTGGGCTGGGTCTCTGCGACACTGGGCTGGGTCTCTGCGACACTGGGCTGGGTCCCTGCGACACTGGGCTGGGTCCCTGCGACACTGGGCTGGGTCCCTGCGACACTGGGCTGGGTCTCTGCGACACTGGGCTGGGTCTCTGCGACACTGGGCTGGGTCTCTGCGACACTGGGCTGGGTCCCTGCGATGCTGGGCTGGGTCTCTGCGACACTGGTCTGGGTCTCTGCGACACTGGGCTGGGTCCCTGCGATGCTGGGCTGGGTCTCTGCGACACTGGGCTGGGTCTCTGCGACACTGGGCTGGGTCTCTGCGACACTGGGCTGGGTCCCTGCGATGCTGGGCTGGGTGCTCTGCGACACTGGGCTGGGTCCCTGCGATGCTGGGCTGGGTCTAGGCGACGCTGGGCTGGGTCTCTGCGACACTGGGCTGGGTCTCTGCGACACTGGGCTGGGTCTCTGCGACACTGGGCTGGGTCTCTGCGACACTGGGCTGGGTCCCTGCGACACTGGGCTGGGTCTCTGCGACACTGGGCTGGGTGCTCTGCGACACTGGGCTGGGTCTCTGCGACACTGGGCTGGGTGCTCTGCGACACTGGGCTGGGTCTCTGCGACACTGGGCTGGCTCTCTGCGACACTGGGCTGGGTCTCTGCGACACTGGGCTGGGTGCTCTGCGACACTGGGCTGGGTCTCTGCGACACTGGGCAGGGACTCTGCGACATTGGGCAGGGTCTCTGCGACACTGGGCTGGGTCCCTGCGACACTGGGCTGGGTGTCTGCGACACTGGGCTGGGTCTCTGCGACACTGGGCTGGGTCTCTGCGACGCTGGGCTGGGTCCCTGCGATGCTGGGCTGGGTCTATGCGACGCTGGGCTGGGTCTCTGCGACACTGAGCTGCGTCTCTGTCGCATTGGGCTGGGTCTCTGCGACACTGGGCAGGGTCTCTGCGATACTGGGCTGAGTCTCGGCGACACTGGGCAGGGTCTCTGCCGCACTGGGCTGGGTCCCTGCGTCACTGGGCTGGGTCCCTCCAACACTGGGCTGGGTCTCTGCGACACTGGGCTGGGTCCCTGCGACACTGGACTGGGTCTCTGCGACACTGGGCTGCATCTCTGTCGCACTGGGCTGGGCCTCTGCGACACTGGGCAGGGTCTCTGCGACACTGGGCAGGGTCTCTGCGACACTGGGCTGAGTCTCTGCGACACTGGGCTGGATCTCTGTGACACTGGGCTGAGTCTCTGCGACTCTGGGCTGGGTCCCTGCGACACTGGGCCGGGTCCCTGCGACACTGGACTGGGTCCCTGCGACTCTGGCCTGGGTCTCTGCTACACTGGGCTGGGTCTCTGCGACACTGGGCTGGGTCCCTGCGACACTGGGCTGGGTCTCTGCGACACTGGGCTGGGTCTCTGCGACACTGGGCTGGGTCTCTGGCACGCTGGGCTGGGTCCATGCGACACTGGCTGGGTCTCTGCGACACTGGGCTGGGTCTCTGCGACACTGGGCTGGGTCTCTGCGACACTGGGCTGGGTCTCGGCGACACTGGGCTGGGTCTCTGCGACACTGGGATGGGTCCCTGCGACACTGGGCTGGGTCTCTGCGACATTGGGCTGGGTCTCTGCGACACTGGGCTGGGTCTCTGCGACACTGGGCTGGGTCTCTGCGACACTGGGCTGGGTCTCTGGCACGCTGGGCTAGGTCCGTGCGACACTGGCTGGGTTTCTGCGACACTGGGCTGGGTCTCTGCGACACTGGGCTGGGTCTCTGCGACACTGGGCTGGGTCTCTGCGATACTGGGCTGGGTCTCTGTCGCACTGGGCTGGGTCTCTGTCGCACTGGGCTGGATCCCTGCGACACTGGGCTGGGTCTCTGCGACACTGGGCTGGGTCTCTGCGACACTGGGCTGGGTCACTGTCGCACTGGGCTGGATCCCTGCGACACTGGGCTGGGTCTCTGCGACACTGGGCTGGGTCTCTGCGACACTGGGCTGGGTCTCTGGCACGCTGGGCTAGGTCCGTGCGACACTGGCTGGGTTTCTGCGACACTGGGCTGGGTCTCTGCGACACTGGGCTGGGTCTCTGCGACACTGGGCTGGGTCTCTGCGATACTGGGCTGGGTCTCTGTCGCACTGGGCTGGGTCTCTGTCGCACTGGGCTGGATCCCTGCGACACTGGGCTGGGTCTCTGCGACACTGGGCTGGGTCTCTGCGACACTGGGCTGGGTCACTGTCGCACTGGGCTGGATCCCTGCGACACTGGGCAGGGTCTCTGCGACACTGGGCTGGGTCTCTGCGACACTGGGCTGGGTCCCTGCGTCACTGAGCTGGGTCCCTGCGACACTGGGCTGGGTCCCTGCGACACTGGGCTGGGTCTCTGCGACACTGGGCTGGGTCCCTGTGACAGTGGGCTGGGTCTCTGAGACAATGGGCTGGGTCTCTGCGACACTGGGCTGGGTCTCTGCGACACTGGGCTGGGTCTCTGCGACACTGGGCTGGGTCTCTATTGCACTGGGCTGGATCCCTGCGACACTGGGCTGGGTCTCGGCGACACTGGGCTGGGTCTCTGCGACACTGGGCTGGGTCTCTGTGTCACTGGGCTGGGTCTCTGCGACACTGGACTGGGTGTCTGCGACACTGGGCTGGGTCTCTATTGCACTGGGCTGGATCCCTGCGACACTGGCCTGGGTCTCTGCGACACTGGGCTGGGTCTCTGCGACACTGGGCTGGGTCTCTGCGACACTGGGCTGGTTCTCTGCGACACCAACCTAGCCCCACTCCCCTGCCATATCTCCATAACCCCACCTAACGTGCACATCGCTGGACTCTATTGGGCAATTTTATCGTGGCCAATCCCCCTGACCTGCACATCGCTGGACACTAACGGGCAATTTTATCGTGGCCAATTCACCTAACCTGCACATCTTTGTAGTATCATCACCAAGAACAGCGGATTGAAATGAACTTTGAGTAAATGTATGGCTTGGAAGGAAGATTGGGAAATCTGTACAAAGTGCAATGGGTGGTAAATACTTACTTTGCTGCCCTTTTGTCCACTAGATCCTGGTGTCCCGTAAATCCCGGCTGCACCCTGGAGAAAAACACAAGCATTAGGAAAAGTCTATGCTGAGGACAGGGTTCGACTGCTGAGCTGCTTTCAAGGTGGAAGGGAAGTTATTGCTCAGCAAAAGCCCCAGTGCTCATGACATAGATGGCAGTGTAGGGAGCTGAAGGTTCCAGGTTGTAGATGGTGTGGGTACCTGCTGATCCAAGCCCGTTACCCACACACATATTGGCTGTTCGTCAATTTCAAAACATCTATATTGAAAATACAATCACAAAGACATAATCAAACCTGTTTTGGCACTGAACATGTTAGTATGGAGTAAAGCTCCGTCTATATCATCCCTATTAAACACTCCCAGGACAGGTACAGCACGGGGTTAGGTACAGAGTAAAGCTCCCTCTACACTGTCCCCATCAAACACACCCAGGACAGATACAGCACGGGGTTAGGTACAGAGTAAAGCTCCCTCTACACTGTCCCCATCAAACACTCCCAGGACAGGTACAGCACGGGGTTAGGTACAGAGTAAAGCTCCCTCTACACTGTCCCCATCAAACACTCCCAGGACAGATACAGCACGGGGTTAGGTACAGAGTAAAGCTCCCTCTGCACTGTCCACATCAAACACTCCTGTTAGCGGAAGAAATTGCGATATGTGTCAGGATTGGTATAATAAAGATGTCTCAAAGTATTGTAATAGCACAGGTCAAGGGCAAACCAGCAGGCAAGGGGTTAAACATATACCAAGGGAAAACCAGCAAGCAAGGGGTTAAAGTCACCCACATTGGAAATGATTCAATCATCTCACAGAGCATTTGAATATGAAAAGGGAAACACAGGAGGGCCCAGTAAGTCTAAGGGATCCATTGTCCAACACATTCACACCTCTTCTAGAAGTTAAATACGTTAAGCACAAACCCATGAGATTGTACGGAAACATTGTATTCTTTAATCGTTTTCCCATTACGAGGACCAGAAAATATGCATACTGATCACTTTGTATTGTTCTGAATGAATCAGGGACGTCAGTGCCTGCTTGTGACTCCGAAGAACTTCAAATATATATGCATGTAATTCTGAGGACAGGCAGAGCTGACTTTTGCGAGCTACAGGATAGTCGCAAAATCTATCTCTCCTGTGTGCCCACAGTTTTTCTGAATTAAACAAAGTTTTGCCAACACCACACAGTCGAGACCAGACTTTGAGGTTTTTCTTCCCTCCAACACTCCCAGGACACGTACAGCATGGGGTTAGATACAGAATAAAGCTCCCTCTACATTGTCCCCATCAAACATTCCCAGAATAGGTATAGAAAGACTAGAATGATTTAATCAAAAGTGATTTAATTTTGGTTACACAGAGGGTGCCAACCCTACCAGATTGCCTGGAGCCTCCAGAAAGTGAACCTTAATCTCCAGGACTGTGCTGTTAGCACAGAAGCAGGAGGAAGATCATTGCGGCAGTGCAAAGAAAGGTGTGTTTCATTTCATGTTCATTGAACAGTATTACTATTTTATCATCATTAGAAGCAAATATACGGAAGTTGAGAAATGAGCTGTTTGATTGGACTGGGAAGTTAGACCCCAGGGGTCATTGAATGAAACCTGCATGAATATGCCCAAGGAGAGAGTTGGAACCTGCAGGGCCTCATGAATGTCTCACTGAACATTTGAAACCCCATGCTAAAAAGGACAAGTTTACAATGCACAGCACCCCCATCTGCTGGCGCCTCTTTGATACTACAGATTTCTTTGCAACACATACGGCAATAGAGCATTGGAACGTTGGAGCAGGGGTTAGGTCGTTTAGAATCAATGAATCATAGAATCAGTACAGTGCAGGAGGAAGCCATTTGGCCCATCGAGTCGGCACCAACCCTCTGAAAGAGCACCTTGCCTAAGCCCACTCCCCCGCCCTATCGCCATAACCCCATCTAAACTTTGGACATCAATTGATCATGGCCAATCCACCTAACCTGCACATCTTTGGGGGAAACCGGAGGACCCGGAGGAAACCCACGCAGACACGGGGAGAACGTACAAAGTCCACACAAACAGTCACCCAAGGCTGGAATCAAACGCGGGTCCTGGCGCTGTGAGGCCACAGCGCTAGCCACTGCCACTGCCCCACCACTCTATCCGGTTTTGTCATTCAATGAGAGTTTGCTACCAACACAAACCTGCAACCAAACTCCAAAAATCCACCTTTTCCCCATTTCCCTCAATAGCTTTAGGATAACAATCTCAGTTTTTAAACTAACAATTGATCAACGTCCTTATGTGAAAGAGAGTTTCAAAACTCTGCCACCTTGGGTGTGCAGAAATATTTTATTATTTCACTCCTGAAAGGTCTGGCTTGAATCTTTTAGACTGTGCCATTAATTCCTGTATTTTACACCTCGTTTGCCTCTATCTGCGTACCTCTGTATCTTGTCACCCCTTAAGCTGCCAAATTGCAGTGAATGCAATCCCAGTCCTTGAAGTCTGTTTGGATTTTGTGTTTCTAATATTTCCCCATTTAAAAAGTACCCTGTTTCATCCTTTCTAAATCCAAAATGGATGACCCAACATTTGAGTCCATGGAAACTCATTTTCTACTGCTTTGCCCATTCAATTAACCTATCAAAATCTCTTCATAACTTTCGGCTTCTGTGTATGGTGCTTACAAATCCCTCGATTCGGGATTGGTCTCATCAGATTAGAAAATAGAGAACATCACTCCTCTATTCAAGAAAGGAGGGAGATAGAAAGTAGGAAACTTCAGCTGAACATCCAACATAGGGAAAGTGTTCAGCTTATAAATTGAGCTTAGAAAATCTTATGACGATCAGGGTCAGTATCGTTTAGTGAAAGGGTAATCCGGTTTGCCTTTTATTTTAGAAAGAGATCTTTGAGAGAGAGACTAGCAACATGGATAGAGGGGAACTAGTGGATGCACTGTACTTAGATTTACAGAAGGCATTTGACAAGGTGCCACATCAAAGGTCACTATACAAAGTAAGAGCTCAAGCTGCAGGGGGTAACAAAGCAACATAGTAAAGGATTGGTTAGCTAACAGGAAACTGTGAGTAGGGATAAATGGGTAAATTTGCGGTTGGCAAGATGTAACGAGTAGAGTGCAATACGGAATATGCTGGGGCCTCAACTTGTTCACAATTTATATCAATGATTTGGATGAAGAGACTGAATGTATAGTTGCAAAATTTACTGATGACACAAAGATAAGGAGGAAAGTAATTGTAAGAGGACTGTGTGGCCAAACAACCGGCAAATAGAGGAGAATGTGGGAAAATGTGAACTTGCCTACCTTAGCAAAAAAAGTAGAAAAGCAGAAAATTATCTAAATGGAGAGAGATTGCAGAATTCTGAGACACAGAGGGATCTGGGTGTCCTGGTACATGTACAGTCCAACGCTAGCATCACCACATCCTGGTTCATGAATCACAGAGAGGCATTGAAACAACTGATGAGGAAGGCAAATGAAATACAAAGGGAATGCAATATAATAAGTAGGGAAGTCTAACTGCATTTGTCCAGGACATTGGTGAGACCACATCAGGAATATAGGGCGGGATTCTCCCGCAACTGGCTGGATGGCCCGACACCGTCGCCAAGAGCAGCGTGAACCACTCCGGCGTCAGGCCGACCGGAAGGTGCGGAATCCTCCGCACTTCTGGGGGCTAGGCTTGCGCCAAAGGGCGCCGCACCAACCGGCGGTGAAGGTCCAGCGCGAGTTGGCGCATGCGCAGAACCGCCGGCGTGGTTCCGCACATGCGCAGACCAGCCGGTGTGTTTCCTGCGCATGCACAGGGGGGTTCTTCTGCGCGTCGGCCATGACGGAGCCCTACAGAGGCCGGTGTGGAAGGAAAGAGTGCCCCCATGGCACAGGCCCGCCCGCAGATCGGTGGGCCAGGCCACCGTGGGGGCCCCCTCTGCGGTCGGATCCCCAGCGCACCCCCGAGGACTCACCTAGCCAGCTTACAAGCCAGGTCCCGCCATGATGGACCATGTCCATTTCACGCCGGCGGGACTGGCCAGGAAATGACGGCCGCTCGGCCCATCGGGGTCCGGAGAATTGACGGGGGGGGGGGCGCTGCCAACCCCACCCCCGCCCGAAAACTGTCGTGGGAGAATACGGCAGCTGGCATCGGAGCGGCGGGGCGTGATTCGCGCCGCCCCCCCCCCCGGGGATTCTCCGACCCGGCGGGTGGTCGGAGAATCCCGCCCATTGTGTCCCGTTTTGGTCTCGTTATTTAAGAAAGAATAAAGATGCATTGGAAACAGTTCAGAGGAAGTTCACGTGACTGATGCCTGGGATGGGGGAGCAGGGTTATCTTCAAAGGACTGATTACATAGAAACATAGAAAATAGGAGCAGGAGGAGGCCATTTGATCCTTCAAGCCTGCTCTGCCATTCATTATGATCTTGGCTGATCATTCAACTTAACAGGCGCTATTTAACGGAAACGTTTCTAAGTGTCATTTTGGGTGCATTTGGTAAGAGTTTTCTCATCAGTCGCATTGGCGAGATTGCGACCCATATTTAACGGCACTCAGTGCCAAAAATGACCCCCCACGAGCTTCTCGTCTTTACTGGCTCCCTCGCTGTCTGATTCGCCGGATCCGCGCCTCTGCAGCTCGCCGCAAACAAGGGGGAGCTGCTTTTTAACGCTCCCTTATCACTCACTCCCAGTCAACACACAACATGGCGCCATGCAGACCTGCTCCTCACTTTGGCGATGCCAACCAGGCTAGGCTTCTGGATACTGTGGATGAGAGGTGGAGCATCCTGGTCTCTTGAGGGGTTCGGAGGCTCGGCAGCCGGGTCAGCAATGCTGCCTGGGCGCCAGTGACAGATGCTGTCAATGCAGGCAGCATGACCAGGAGGACCACCATCCAATGTAGGCCGAAGACCAATGACCTCCACCAAGCTGCCACCTCTCTTCTGGCATCAATTCCACCTGCCACCCTCAAATTTCCAACCCACTACCCAAACCCCACAAATCACCAGCTGACACCTCGCCCCCTCCCCACCTCCGATCTTCGTGCTTTTTCCTCAGGACCCCTGGCACCCACCAGCACAATCCCTTCATGTCCAGTTGCGGTGCCACTTGCTATAGACCCCACCCCCCGCAACAACACGCGTGGCTCAAAATGCCCTCTCTTTGTTCGCCCCGCAGGAGAAGATAGCGGGAAAGGGCCAAGAAGGGGTGCGGGTTACCTGAGATCTGTCTCCTCACCCCAATGAGGAACGGGCCCTGTAGATCGCAGGGTTGTCTGAGGCGAGAGCAGTCTCTGGCAGTGAAGTTGACCTGTGCTGCAGAGGTGAGGATTCACTGCCCCAGGTGGCCTGTCTCAAGTGAGCTGTTCATGTCAGGCAAAATTATCCTTCCCTCTCACTGACCATATGTCCATTCTCTCGCAGGATCACCATCTGATGGGGTCGGGCTATCCAGGATCACCCCCACCCACCCTGCCACCCAAGAGAACACCTTGGGTGAGAGCTCTGAGGAGACCACTATCGAGGCATCACAGCTATCACCCCCACCTTCCACCAGCACAGAGACACACATCTCGGTGGACAGCTTCTGGGGCACAATCTGGTGAGCACTGCCACAGTTTCTGATGCACATCAGGTGGAGGCAGGAACATCCAAGGGAGGCAGCAGTCGGGAGGTCTGCTGGATCCCAGGACCAGCTGAGTCCCAATCAGATGCCGAGCCTCTGGGCAAGGTTATCCTGGAGCTGATGCAGATGATTGGACACGGCAATGAGATTCAGGAAGGGATGTCAGTGACATTCCGGTGAGTGCATAGCCGATTGGAGGTGTCCCAAAGGCTTTGGGTGCAGGAGATAATGGTGCCAACAATGCATGGCACCAAGGCCAACACTGCTAGTGTAGCGACAGCAGTGGAAAGTCTGCAACACAAGGCCAGCATATTCAGTGGTGGTGAGAAGGGTGTGGCTCAGTCTGTGAAGACAATGGCTGAGCACCTGAACATCATATCCCAATCGATGGAGGATGTGTCCCAGATACAGGTGGACATTGGCGGGGCACTACAGAGCATGGCCCAGTAACTGAGGAACATCGCTGAGGACGTCAACACCATGGTGCGGACAATGGGGAAGCGCCAGGACCGCTGGAGCAAGATGAGCTCACTCCAGCTGCTCCTCCGTCCCACGGAGTCCTCCAGGGTCCTAGGGCACCAGCAGGGAGGAGGAAGTACCGGAGGCCAATCCAAAACCTCCGACCATGGAGACGGCGGCGGGCTCCAGTTCTTCCGAATGCCCTCTTCCTGACAGTGGCGCATCGCAAGGCAGCGGTCAGAACAGGGTGGCACGGCGATGCCAGTGACATTAGTAAGTCGCCTGGGCCCTCCAGGTCCTCCAGAGGGCATCTGCCAAGGGTATCAAAAGGGCATCCTGGGGACACACCTAGATGTAGCAGTAGACCATGAAAGATCAAGAAAATTGATGATCATTGAGTGGACAAATGGAGGAGGGCGGAGGTGGGCGGAGCGCGGGGGGGGGGGGGGGGGGGGGGAAATCATAATCTGTAGCTAGGGGGATGGAAATGTCAAACGGTCATTATTAAAACATATTACACCTGATACACGTGAAGCCTTTCTTAAATTGATTTACGAGCTGTGGGCGTTGCTGGTTAGGCCAGCCGTTATTGCCCATTCCTAAATGTCCTTCAGAAGGTGGTAGCAAGTTGCCTTCTTGAACAGCTGCAGTCCTTGAGGTGTAGGTACACCCACAGTGCTGTCAGGGAGGGAGTTCCACAATTTTGACCCAGTGACAGCGAAGGAATGGCGATATATTTCCAAGTCAGAATAGTGAGTGACTTGGGGGCAATCTCCAGGTGGTGGTGTTCAGTATCTGCTGCTCTTGTCCTTCAAGGTGGTAGAGGGTGTGAGTTTGGAGGGTACTGTCTAAGGAACTTTGGTAAGTTCCTGCAGGGCATCTTGTATATGGTACACACGGCTGATAATGTGGGACAGTGGTGGAGGGTTTGAATGTTTGTGGAAGGGCGAGCAATCAAGCGGGTGGCTTTGTCCTGGATGGTGTTGACTTCTTGAATGTTGTTGGAGCTGCACTCATCCTGGCACTGAAGGAGGGGAATGGAGGGGGAAGGAGGGGAATGGGGGAAAGAAGGAGAATTGGGGGGGGGGGGGAAAGGAGAGTAATGGGGGGAAAGTAGAGGAATTGGCGGGGAGTGAGCTGATGGCCAAAACCTCCTCCTATGCATTGCGGGCAATGATGAGGGTCTCCTTGGTCCTCCGGGCATGCCAGACCATGCCACATATCCTCCATCCTTCAGCTCCTCATGTGGGTCCTCCCTGGACTCGTCCACCATCCTCTTCTTCTTCTCCTCTTCCACAGACACTAGGCCACATGTCCCTCCAGTGTCGCCCCAGTGCTGAGCCAGGTTCAGGAGGGCACAGCAGGCCACCACAAACTGTGAGACCCTCTGGGGAGCGTACTGCACGGCACCACAACAGCAGTCCAGGCACCGGCACCACATTTTGAGCAGTCCATTGTACCGCTCAATGACAACACGGGGAACAACATGGGCATCTTTATTTAGGGTCTCTGCCTCAGTCTCCTGCCTTCGCATTGGCGACATCAGCCAGGACCTCAGCGGGTACCCCTTATCCCCCATGAGCCAACCCTGGGGAGTTGTTCGAAGGTGCTGGGAATCTCGAGTGTCCCAGGTTGTAGCTATCATGCACGCTCCCTGGGAAGTGTAAACACAGGTAGATGATCCGGAGATGGTGGTCGCACATGAGGTAAACATTCAGGGAGTGGAACCACTACCTGTTAATGAAGGGCACTCCTTGATGCATCAGTGCGCGCAAGGCGACATGCGTGCCACCATTTACCCCCTGGACCTGGGGCATCCCGGCGATGGCAGCGAATCAAACAGCTGGGCATCATTGTGGGCTTGATCCAGCTCAAAGCCGATACAGTCTGCTGCCCAGGCAAACAGGGCTCCGTACGTTCACGGATGCACTTGTAACTTGGGAAATGCTGCACCAGTCCTCATTCAAGCCCTGGAATGAACCGGTGGCATAAAGGTTCAGGGCTGCAGTGATCTTCATGGCCACTGGGTGTCCTCCTCCTCCATGTGGTGCCAAGTCCTCCACATGGCACAGGTGCTGCACTGTCACTTTGTTGAGACAGGGGGCTGGATTCTCCGCCGGCGGGATGCTCTTTTTTTCCGACGGCGTGGGGCTGTCCCACAATGTGAAACCCCATTGACCTGCCAGCATCCTGCCGGTGAAACAGAAATGTGGGGCGGCGGGGCGGAGAATCCAGCCCAGAGTCTCCTGCAGCACATGCTGCCCGTCAGCTTCCTGACAGATGAATGAACCTGTACACCTTGGACCGTCGCGGGCGTCCCCCTCTGGGTACCTCCTCTACCTGATCGGTGGCCAGGTCTTCAGAGTGTGCCTGCGTCAATGCTGCTGCCTTCTCCGGTGTCTGGCCGCTTGGGCTGCCACCAGCACTGCGAGGGCATCCGTGCGGGGTTTGTACATTCTCCCAGTGTCTGCGCGGGTTTCACCCCCACAACCCACAAATATGCGCAGTAGGTGAATTGGCCATGCTAAATTGCCCCTTAATTGGAAAAAAAAGAATTGGGTACTCTAAATTTGAAAAAAAAATTGTACTTCTTTTAGGCTACTGAACAAAAAGGAAACAGCAGCTGCAACCTCCAGGCATCTGTAGCCACCAGCAGCAGCAAGCAGCAAACATAACCTGAAGCACCACTTCAGCTGTGACGTATTGTCACAACTAACAAGACCAATTCCTCATTAGCAACAGTCTTCAGCTGTGATACTAGCGGCTGCTCATAGCCAAAGAGAGTTAAAGTGACCTTCAGCATAGAACCGAGAGCAGGGCTCTGCCCTGGAGGTGTTTAGTAGACAGTCAGGCAGCAGCTGGAGCTGTCCCTGTGATGGGTCTCCACAATATTTAATGATGGCTTGAATGCCTCACAGACAATGTCTAACTCATCCTTGAAAACAATGTTTGGGCCTCAAATGCTTTCTGTGGTAGTGAATTCCATCGGCTCACCACTCACTGGGTGAAGAAATCTCTCCTCAAATTTGTCCTGAATGCTCTTCCCCGTATCCTCAGACTGCAACCCCTGGTTCTGAGCACCCCACCATCGGGAACATCCTTCCTGCATCTACCCTGTCTAGTCCTGTTAGAATTTTATAAGTTTCTATCAGATCCCCTCCTCACTCTTCTGAATTCCAGCGGATATAATCCTAACCGACTCAATCTCGCCTCATACGTCAGTCCCGGCATCTCAGGAATCAGTCCGGTAAACCTTTGCTGCACTGCATCCAGAGCAAGAACATCCTTCCTCAGATAAGGAGACCAAAACTGCACACAATACTCCAGGTGTGGTCTCACCAAGACCCTGTATAATTGAAGCAAGACATCCCTGCTCCTGTACTCAAATCCTCTTGCAATGAAGACCAGCATACTATTTGCCTTCTTTACTGCCTGCTGTACCTGCATGCTTACCTTCAGTGACTGGTGTACGAGGACATCCAGGTCTCATTGCAAATTCCCCTCTCTCAATTTATAGCCATTGGACAGGCTGGGCCTGTAGCCACTGGCAGTTTAGAAGAATGAGAGGTGACGTTATTGAAACATGAGAATACCTGACAGAATGGGTACTGGAAAGATGTTTACTCTTGTGGGG
This sequence comes from Scyliorhinus torazame, assembly GCF_047496885.1. Taxonomy (NCBI): domain Eukaryota; kingdom Metazoa; phylum Chordata; class Chondrichthyes; order Carcharhiniformes; family Scyliorhinidae; genus Scyliorhinus; species Scyliorhinus torazame. The sequence goes on from NC_092707.1 coordinate 210,953,069, forward strand.
GAGACATGAATAAGGGCACAGTTTGAAGATAAGAGGCCTCCCGTCTATGATGGAGATGTCGAGAAATTATTTCTCTGAGAGTGTTATGAATCTTTACAATTCCCTTCCTCAAGAGAGTGGTGAATATTTCTAAGGCAAAGGTAGGTAGATTCTTGACTGATAAAGCAGTCAAAGGTTATCAGGGTTAGACGAAATGTGGAGTTCAGCCAACAATCAATCAATCATGAACATATTAAATGGCGGAGCAGGTTCGATGACCCAAATGCCTACCCCTTCTCCCATTTCATATGTTTGTAAAAACAATGTCACCTATCTTTGTGGTATCAGCAACTTTAAGGATGTGGCTTAATCTCTGTTCATCTAAGTTGTTAAGAAACTTTTTGAGCGATTAGAAAAAGAGTCTTGTTTTGGGTGTGAATAGCGGGGTGTTTATCAGCGTTTGCAGCACCGAGAACCACCCCACTACCAAGCGGGACCTTTTTGGGGGGCCTCTGTGGGGAACACCTCGTCGACGCCGCACTTATCTCATTTCCTGCACCAACTTCGGTGCAAGAGGTGATCGGGCCGCAGTTTTTAAATGTCTTCCCGATCTCTTGACCCCCCATCGGCATCCCCACGGTGACCTCCAGACTACCCCCCTCCCCCACCACCACTGTCCCAACTTACCTCTTAGGGCCCTCAAGCCCTCCGTCACCACACCTTCGAATCAGCAGATTCAAGGGCGATCAGTGATGTCACATCTTGATGGACTTGGCTGTCTGCCAATGGACTGTTTTGAATTGCCAGGCCTTATCAAGAACATCTGCCAATTGGTCGGGGTTTTCTCTGGAATGGCCCTTCTTCTATGTGATTGTGTTAGGTGTTACTTTTGTTTTGGTCTGAAGCTGGACGGTCACAGCCATGATCTCTCTCATTTAATGGACTATTTCTAAATATCCAAAGGAAAGACCTTCCATTATCCACAGCCAGATTGAACTGCAGGGGAATTCATTCCAGCCACACACTGAAGGCAGGGCCAGTTGTTTATAAACCTTTAAAAAAATCTTATCTCATAAGGCTGTTGGGCATACTGAAGTTAGAAACAAGTAAGAATTAAACAGGCCTAAGGCGGATCCTTTGCAGGAGGGCCAAGGTTAATAAAAGTTAAAGGGACTCCCCTAACTGAATGCCCCTGCCAGAGGATCTCCACTAGTCTACCGGTGGCTTCAACCCCTAAACATCCTGGGAGGTCAGCCTGCTGTAACAACCTCAACATAGGAAGTAAGGACATTCGACTTTCATTTCATGTTTTAATTCCTGTTATTTTTACCCCCCACGCCACCGTGTAGAGGGCGGGATGGTAAACGGGGGAGTAGTAGTTTAGCTGGCCGTTATTCTAGTATAGTTATTGCATATTTCAACTCTGTTCCTGTTATAAATAAAGGGTTTTTATGTTCAACTTCCAAACCTGGTGACTTGAACCTATTGAGCAGTCAAAATTCTGCAAAATTTATACAAATTATTGGTTAATTGACTTGTGCTGGGACTCCGGGGTGTGTGGGGCTGGAATTGACTGCGCTCTAGCCCAGGGTATTGGAACACTTTGTTTACACATCCTACAGCACGGTAGCACAAGTGGATAGCATCGTGGCTTCACAGCACTAGGGTCCTAGGTTCGATTCCCCGCTGGGTCACTGTCCGTGCGGAGTCTGCACGTTCTCCCCGTGTCTGCGTGGGTTTCCTCCGGGTGCTCCGGTTTCCTCCCACAGTCCAAAGATGTGCAGGTTAGGTGGATTGGCCATGATAAATTTGCCGTTAGTGTCCAAAAAGGTTAGGAGGGGTTATTGGGTTATGGGGATAGGGTGGAAGTGAGGGCTTAAGTGGGTCGGTGCAGACTCGATGGGCTGAATGGCCTCCTTCTGCACTGTATGTTCTACGTTCTACAGGGTTCCTCGATTCTATGCCGTGTATAATGGGTGAATGGATATGGAAGTGGCAAAGCTTGATATTGATGGCATGAGGGGTGGGTGGGGTGACACAGATCGACATGTGGAGTGAATGGGGTTGAGGGGTGAAGTCTAGAGGGCCTTACTATTTTGATTATAATTGTGTTTAAGTCTCACAGCACCAAGGCATCCTTTAAACCAAGCTTTGGACATAATTCAACCCTTCACCTTGGGGTATTTATTTTTATTCATTCATGGGATGTGGCCATTGCCGGCTGTGCCAGAATTTATTGCCCATCCCTAATTGCCCTTGAGGACAGTTAAGAGTCAGCCGCGTTGCTGTGGGTCTGGAGTCACATGTAGGCCAGACCAGGTAAGGATGGCAGATTTCCTTACCTAAAGGATAATAGTGAACCAGATGGGTTTTTATGACAATTGATTCATTGTCATCATTAGACTTTTAATTCCAGTTTTTACTGAATTCAAATTTCACCATCTACAGTGGCGGGATTTGAACCTGGGGCCCCAGAGCAATACTCTGCATCTCTGGTTTACTAGTCCAGTGACAATACCACTACACCACCACCTCCCCTTCAAATCCCCCCCCCCCCCCACCACCACCATCCTCACCGTGTCTGGAACAGCCTCCAATAGCTCAGCAGAGGTTTATGAGCATTGAGCGACCCAAGGGGGTAAATTCAAAACTAATCATAGAACATTACAAGATAGATGGAGGTCACTTAGTTTACCATTCCTGTGCTGGCTTGATTGAACATTTATCCAATTAATTCCCTCCCCTGTTCTATCTCCAAAGCCCCACACTTTCTCCTTTCCAAGTGTTATCCAGTTCCCTTTTGAAAGTCAATATTGAACCTGATCCCACCGCCCCTTCACAGTGTGTTCCAGATCGCAACGCGCTGCGTAAAGTCAACCCTCATCTCCTCGGGCTGTTTCACCAATTATATTCAATGTGGCTTTTCTGGGCACTCACATACTGGCCACCGTCACAGTTTTTTTTTGTGAAGTTAGCACAGCATTAACTCTGGTAGGACATATGACAATAATATAATGACACCGTACCAACAGGCGTAAGGACCAGTGACCAATTCTCATGCCAGGTAGTGGGCACGTTGTGCCTGGAGCTGGGTGTAAGTTGCTGTCACGCACTGATCCTGGGAGACTCAGCAATCGGCCCATGGCTCCAGCCAACACTCCGGGTATATGGGTTGGAAACAGGCTGGGGTTTGACTGGCACAGGAGACATACCAGTCTTCAATGACAAAGGGTAAAAGTCAAGGGTCAACAGTCGTTCTCACTTGTCCGTCAGCATCAGGATATAATCAAATTCCAGCCAATAGTGAAACATTCCAAGGATTTACTCACCGGACTCCCTGGTTTTCCGATCATCCCATCCTTCCCCTAAAAATAAACATTATTATTTTTGTAATGTGCACTAACACTGAACCAGTGAGATTATCTCCATAAAACTTTCTTTGCAATTCGCAAAATCTATCCAACTGTGATCTCTAATTTTGTTAAAATTCATTCATGGGATGTGGCCATTACTGGGCGTATTTGTTGCCCATCCCTAATTGCCCTTGTACTGAGTGGCTGGCTCGACTGTTTCTGAGGGCAGTTAAAAGTCTGACAGACAAGGTAGAGATGACAGATTTCCTTTCCTAAAGGGAATTTGTGTTCTTCCATGCATGACGATGGTAGGCTAGTTTGCTATTGCAGATTTTATTCATTGAATTTAAATTCCTCCAGCTGCCTTGGTGGAATTCGAACCCGTTTTCCGAGAGCATTACCAGCCCCGTGACATTACAATTACACAAGCTCACTCCCACCATCTACTGACCGAGGGACGATGGACAGAGAGAGAGAGACCATAGAATCCCTACAGTGCAGAAGGAGGCCATTTTGTCCATTGAATCTGCACCAACCCTTGGAAAGAGCACCCGACCTAGGTCCACTCCCCCACTCTATCCCCGTAACCTCATGCATTGATCATGGCCAATCCACCTAAACTGCACATCTTTGGACTGTGGGAGGAAACCGGAGCACCCGGAGGAAACCCGCGCACACACGGGAAGAAAGTGCAAACTCCACACAGACAGTCCCCAAGGCCGGATTGAACCCGAGTCTCTGGCGTTGTGAGGCAGCAGTGCTAACTACTGTGCTACCGTGCCGCCCCAAGAAAGGGAGGACCAGAGAGAGAAAGATAGAGGGGGAATGAAAGAGGCAAAGCAAACGAGAGATGGAGGGAAGACACAGAGTGGAATCTTCCCAGCCCCACACAGGAAGATTAGGAGGACGGACTGGGATGAAACCTGAAAATGAGTACAGCACGTCAGCTCCCTGAAGTGGTCCCACATCTGAATGATCATGTTGGAGGCAGAGGCTACCTGACTGGCAATGATGGGGAACCAATGAGGGACCTTATTGGCCCAAGTGGGGGAAAGCTCACGGCACTGGCGGACATTCCTGATAGGTCCTGTCCCAGGGCTGAAGTCTGACGTAACTGGAGGCTGTCTCCAGGCAGCAGGACAGAGGACCATCAACGTCTCCCCTTCATCACTCCAGCTTGGAGCCTGCTGGGATGGGAAAGCCATGGCCGCAGCTACAAGTCTACCAGTGGTCTTTCCTCCTGTTCCCACACCGTTCGCTCCAACCCCTCTCCTAATCCTTTCCTACTCCACCCTCGGTGGATTCATCCAAAAATACAATGTTCTTTTTCACACGTACGATGATGTCAGCCCGCCCCCAACTCACCAGCACCTCCCCCGATCCACAATCTTCTGTCAGTTATCAGACTGCTTACCTGTTGTGCCGTATGGGAACAGAACTTTCTTCCACTTAAACGTTGGGAAAACCAAAGCCATTCTTTTCACTCCAGGTCACACATCCCGTTTCCCAGCTTGACACCAGCCCTGATAACTGTTGGAGACTGAACCAGACCCTTCATGGCCATCAAGTCTTATTAAACTTGGGGATGAGATTCCGTCTACATCCTCTCCATCATCAACTCCTTCTAATTCCCCCTCAGGAATATTTCTGTTTTTTGGCCTTGTCTCAGATCATTGGCTGCTGAACCATCACCCTTGCCTTTCTTACCCCCAAGTTAGGAGCTGGAGTGGGCCATTCAATGAAATCAAGACTATTCTGACTATTGTAACTACCTGCCTACCCCGATAACCTTTCATCCCTCGTTTATCCAGAATCTACCCAGTTCTGCCTTGAAAACATTTAATGACAGTTTTCACGGCCTTTATGATGTCCCTTCAAACCATCTCTTTGACAAAGTTTTTGGCCACCTGATCGAATATATGCTTATCCTGTGAATCTCTTTGGGAACCTTTACCATTTTGATGGAGGGATTATACATTACAGAATCCCTACAGTGCAGAAGGAGACCATTCGGCACATTGAGTCTGCTCCGACCCTCTGAAAGAGAACCCGACCCCACTTCCCCACTCTATCCTCTTATCCCCATCTAACCGACACATCTTTGGATAATAAAGGGAATTGATAATGGCTAATCCACCTAACCTGCGCATCTTTGGACTGTGGGAGGAAACTGGAGCACGGGGAGGAAGCCCCACGCAGACACAGGGAGAACGTACAAACTCCATACCAGTCACCCAAGGTCGGAATTAAACCCGGTTCCCTGGCCCTGTGAGGCAGCAGTGTTAACCACTGTGCCACCTTGCCACCCATGAATGCTGCTCATAAATGCAGGCTGTTTACTCACCGGCAGCCCGGGGTCTCCTTTCCCTGGGGATCCCACCTGTCCCTGTTGATAAAAAGGGAATTGGTAATTACATTAAGCTGCAACAAGCAGAAAGAACCACTGGGCTGGAGCACAGAGACCACAAACCTACCTTTTCACCTTTTGCTCCCGAAGGCCCTGTCAATCCCTGCAGTCCTGGTTTACCCTGAGTTAATCCAACAGCCACAAGTTATTAAAGCAGAAAGGTTTTGACACAAACTTTCTTTATATTGAATTCACTGTTATCCTGAAGAAACCAATGTTTGTGTGGGTACATTTTAAAAAGTCCTGACATCTCCTTAAACCTCACCCAAGTCGCCATCTTCAGCGATGTGAGCCAGATAGAGACACAAACACACTTACTGGCGCACACAAGTTAGGAGTGTAACGGAATACTCCCCACTTGCCTGGATGATTGCAGTTCCAACAACACTCAAGAAGCTCAACACCATCCAGGACAAAGCAGCCCTCCTTGATTGCTCCCCCTTCCACAAACATTCAAACCCTCCACCACTGACAAACAGTGGCAGCCGTGTGTACCATCTACAAGATACTGTGCAGTAACTCGCGAGTGTTCCTTAGACAGCACCTTCACAACCCACAACCACTACCATCTAGAAGGATAAGAGCAGCAGATACCTGGGAACCCCACCTGGAGGTTCCCCTTAAAGTCACTCACCATCCTAACTTGGAAATATCTCACCGTTCATTCACTGTCACTGGGTCAAAATTCTAGGAACTCCCTTCCTAATAGCACTGTGGGTGTACCTACACCACATGGGCTGCAGAGGTTAAGGAAGGCAACTCACCACCACCTTCTCAAGGGGCAACCAGGAATGGGACATAAATGGTGGCCTGACCAGCATTCCACAAATGATTTAAAAATCAACACAGACACACATGCAGGTGGGACATAAAAGTCAAGGGCCAATCAAATGGCCAGCGGCTCTAAATCCCAGCAGCTCAGTGGGAACAGTGGTGATTGGTGTGACTGCAGAGCCAATGAGGGAAGTGAGCTACATTGGAGCCAGGAACAAAGGTGAGACCATGGTTTTACTGGGACCAGACTGGCATGCTCCAGCAAGGAGGGTGAAGGGGGGGGGATACCAAGATATGGGGAGATGTTGTGGTTGGGTTTCTGCTATACACAAGGTGCCCATAAAGGAAGCCAGCTTCCCTTAGTGAAACTTAGCAGGCTGCACATTCAGCGCGGGCCTCTTCCACCATGGGGGAAACCACAATCATTGGCCACTTCAGAGCCTCAATTGGTCCACAAGCCTCCCACTGCTTGCAAAATTATGACAAGGGATAGGGATGGTCAGGAAGGTACCCATGGCATGGTGCCCAATTTTACATCCCCCCTCCCCCACCCACAGATAAATGTACACACACACAAACAAACAGGACACACAAACGCACACACACACACATACTGATGGACATTACCTTGGCAAGTCATTGGCACAAACTGTTCGCTGTCGGTATCACTTGTTTTTTGGGCCTAATTATTACACTAACTTCATTTTCTTCTTGGCTCTTAAGACTTTTCTCCTCTTCAGTCCCTGCTCTAGATTTACAAACTATTGTGTGGCCCATTGCCACGAGTTCAGGTTCCCAGGTCACCATTTGATAGCACTGAGTTTCAAATCGAGTGATACTGGGAGTGTGACTAGGCCGCAATCCTATTCACAAAGGAACAAAACCATTGACCTGATGTCAGAAACTCCCAAAACACATTGGAAGGAACATACCCGTAACAAGAAGAGATGGATCAAACTGAGTGAGAGACCATAAACTGAGAGAGAAACAGGCTTGTTTGGATAATGAGATACAAAGAAAGGGATGTAATATAGAAACAGGTATTTAAATGGATCTTGCTCAAGTGGTTTAGTCAGTGCAATTCTCTATCTGGTGAATGTTTGGTTTCAATGACTTGGCCTCACATGTTTTCCTGGTTCTCCCATCCCAGGTGGTCCAGGGTCTCCCTGAGGGCCCGGTTTCCCCGGAAGTCCAATCACGTCTTTGAAGTCTTCTGGAATGGTGGGACAGACCTCACACTGATCCCCCTGCACAAGACAATGAGACGTCAGTACAGACTGTGTTCATCAAATAAAACCTGATGGAGTCACGACTCTGGTGTAAGAGGATTTGGCAGTTCACTAAATCCAGAGGAACAGTGGGGTTATTGGAGAGCAATTAGGTAAAGAATGGAACAGCAATTGGAAAAGTTGTTTAGATAAGATTGGAGGGGTTGGGACTGTTCTTCTTGGAGAGAAGAAGGCTTAGAGGAAATTTGATAGAGATGTTCAAAATCATGAGGGTGTAGATAGGGAGAAACTGTTCCTGCTCGGAAAAAGATTGAGAACGAGAGGGCACAGATTTAACATGGTTTGCAAAAGAAGCAACTGTGATGTGAGAAAAAACTTTTTCACACAGCGAATGGTTGGGGTCTGGAATGCACTGTCTGGAAATGTGGTGGAGGCAGGTTCAATCGAGGCGTTCAAGAGAGCATTAGATGGTTATCTGAATAGAAACAATGTGCATGGGTATGGGGAAAAGGCAGGAGAATGGCACTTAGTCATGATGCTCATTTGGAGAATCAGTCCAGAAACGATGGGACGAACGGCCTCCTTCTGCACCATAATAATTCTGTGATTCTGAAACCACAATGTAAAACATGAAACAAATGCAGAAAATGCTGAATAAATTTAGCTGGTACGGGAGCATCTGTAGAGAAACAGACTTAACGTTTCGAGTCCATATGACTCTTCTGCAGAGTGGCAGTAATTGTAATTGAAATGGTTCTGGGTGTTGGCAGACTACACAATATTGTACAGTGAGGAGTACGAAGTGCTCAACATGAAGCAGTCAAATTCTAGAAGCATCTTCACCACACATTCTGTACGCAGTTCAAGGAGATGGCCCATCACCACATTCCCAAAACAACTCGTGATGGGCAATAAATGCCAGTCTTGCCAGTGATACCCACATTCTGAGAATGAACGAGTTTCTTTTTCATGCCTTGAATAATTTATTGCAAATTTAAAATCAAATTGCCACCTGTACTTTGAACCTGAAGTGCAAGGAAAACAAAAACTCAACTTTTGAAACTAACATTTAAAAAAAAAAATTTTAGAGTACCCAATCATTTTTTTCCAATTAAGGGGCAATTTAGCATGGCCAATCCACCTACTCTGCACATCTTTGGGTTATGGGGATGAGACCCATACAGACATGGGGAGAATGTGAAAACTCCACACGGACAGTGACCCAGGTCCAGGATTGAACCCGGGTCGTCAGCATCGTGAGGCAGCAGTGCTAACCACAGCATCATTGTGCTGCCCCAATTAACATTTATTTAGAGGGGGCATCATTGACATTAGTTTGATGGTTGTGTAGAGCCTGACACAGTGTTGCTCTGACATTAGTTACGACAAGGGTTAATTAATCCCACGGCCTGAAAATAATTAACCTTCAATTAGTGTATAAATATTACCAAGGACACTCCTACCCCCTTTACAACAGCACGGATAGAAGATTGGTTAGCTAACAGGAAACTGAGAGTAGGCATAAATAAGTCTTTTTTTGGGTTCGCAAGATATAACGAATGGAGTGCCAAAGGGATCAGTGATGGAGCCTCAACTATTTATGATCTACATCAAAGACTTGATTAAGGGACCAAAGGTAAGGTTTCTAAGCTTTTGGATGACACAAAGATAGAGTATAAAGAAGAGGACCTAAGGAGACTATAAGGGGATATAGACAGGTTAAGTGAGTGGGTAAATATTTGACAGATGGAGTATAATGTGCGAAAATGTGAACTTGACCACTTTGGCAAGAAGAATAGAAACACAGCAAATTGTTTCAATTCTGCGAGATTACAGAACATGTGAGGTGCAGAGGGATCTGGGTGTCCTGGTACATGGATCACAAAAAAGTTAGTATACAGGTACAGCAAGTGATTAGGAAGGCAAAGGGAATGTTGTCATTTAATTGCAGGAGGCTGGAATATAAAAGTTGGATATTTTTCTACAATTGCATGTGTGAGACCACATCTGGAGTGCTGGGTAAGGTTTTGGTCTCCTTACTTGAGAAATGACCTAATTACATTAGAAGCAGTTCAGAGAATTTATGAATGTATTTGTAGTTCCCAATTAGAAGAAGTTCAGAGAAATTATCAATTTATTTTCATTTCTTCCATTGATCTATTTTTCTCTAACCATTGTTCCCCCTTCCTCTCACCCCACCCCACTTGGGCTATTTGTTCCCTGTTCCTAGTTGCCCATTGACACACTGCTTACCTTTATTCTGCCATTCGCACATTCTAATTTCTTTTATGTGCCACCATTATTAGCCCCCTTCTTCGCCTTAATCACCCCTATATACATTCTGTCCACAACATCTTTGTCAATCTCCACCTATCGCTGCCCCCCTATCCAGCCCCACTGCTCCATCCCTCCACCCCACAACAGTATAAATCTGACCCTATTGCCAGTTCTCTCCAGCTTTAACAAAGAATCACCCAGACTCAGAATGTTAGCTCCTTTCTCTCTCCACGTCAGACCTGCTGAGATTGTCCAGTATTTTCTGTTTTTGTTACAGATTCCAGCATCCGCAGTAATTTATCAGAGAAGGCTCACTTGGGTGATCCCTGGGAAGAGGGGGATATCTGATGTGGAAACGGTGGACAGGTTGGGCCTGTATCCATTGGAGTTCAGAAGAATCAGAGGTGATCTTATTGAAACAGTCAGATCATGGTTAATTTGTATCTCAGTTACAGATTTCCAACTTTATCCAAATCTCTTGCTCTCCTTAAATAGCAAAGCTCTATCATTCTCAGTCTTGAGAATTTCAATTTCCCCCGAGCATCCCAGGCATGTGCAAGAGAGAATTCCATGCTGTCACCGCACTGTCTTAAAAAAAGTTCTAACTGATTTCAAAGCTGAATATCTCTGATCTAATTTTAAGATAATGCTCCTTTGTTCCCAACTCTCCATCATAAGAAATAATTTCTGTCAATCCTACTGAATCCTTTTATCATTTTAAAGATCTAAATCAGACCATCCCTCTATATTTTATGCTCAAGGGAATACGTCAAATTTATGAAACCTGTCACCCTAATGTATTCACTTTTAGCCAGTTATATTCTGGTTAAATGCTCTGGACCCCTCCAGGTTAAAACACTCTTCATTCTGTGGTGCTCAGGTCTGAACGGTTACTCTGAATGAGGTCCCACTGGGGCCTCTTTACAAAAGAAGCATATTTTTTTCACTTTTACATTCCAGCTCACTTAAGATAAAGGCTAATGATAATTTACTCACTCACCTTTTCACCTTTAGGCCCATGGCGGCCTTGCACCCCTGGAATCCCATGGAAACCTGGGATTCCTGATGCACCCGGCTCTCCCGAATCACCCTTTGGCCCAGGATCACCCTAAATGAACAGGATTACTGAGTGAGCCACCAGTTCTATGCACGTTGGTTAGAATTTAAATCCAAACCCCTCACTGTACACTCACCTCGTCACCAAGTGCCGCAGCAACAATAATTTACATTTATTGCATTTCAAATATTGAATGTGGCCCAAGGCTCCTTAGGGAGACTTGAGCATTAAAAAAAAACTACACATAGCAGAGAGAGAAAAAACAGGAATTCATTTTCACTTGCTGAGGCGGTTCGTCTGGGGGAGAACATAGCTGTACACAAATTGCTTGTGTGATGGGGGTAGCCCCCTCCCATCGCAGTGGTCTCACCACCTCCTGGTACACACAAGAAAATGGACAAGCACGACAGCTCCTGCAGTGCTTTCTGAGTAAACTGGTGTTCCAGAGATAGAAGGCAGGGAAGGTGCAGATCTGTAGGTCCGTCCACCCCGCAAGGGTGACCCCCTCTTCTCGGTGTACTGGATGATAATAATAATCAGACTATACAAGAGATTGCAACATAACACACAACAGGGAGGAACAGAGGGGTTTATATTCAGGGCATTAAATTCCTGACCTCAACAAGATCTGGACAACGTTCAGGCTGAAAGGTAACACTCATGTCACACAAGTACAAGGTATTGACCATCTCCAAGAGAGGAGTCTAACCACCTCACTTTGATATTCAACAGTATCATCTGTCACAGTGCGCAGTTATGGGGCGAGATTCTCCGACCCCCCGCCGGGTCGGAGAATCGCAGGGGGCTGGCGTGAATCCCGCCCCCGCGGTTAATATTCGGCGGGGGCGGGAATCGCGGCGCGCCGGTTGGCGGCCCCCCCCCCCCCCCCCCCCCCCGCGATTCTCCGGCCCGGATGGGCCGAAGTCCCGCCGCTAAAATGCCTGTCCCGCCGGCGTAGATTAAACCACCTACCTTACCGGCGGGACAAGGCGGCGCGGGCGGGCTCCGGGGCGTGGGGCGATCTGGCCCCGGGGGGTGCCCCCACGGTGGCCTGGCCCGCGATCGGGGCCCACCAATCCGCGGGCGGGCCTGTGCCGTGGGGCACTCTTTCCCTTCCGCGTTTGCCACGGTCTCCACCATGGCGGAGGCGTAAGAGACTCCCTCCACTGCGCATGCGCGGGAATGCCGTCAGCGGCCGCTGACGCTCCCGCGCATGCGCCGCCCAGAGATGTCATTTCCGCGCCAGCTGGCGGGGCACCAAAGGCCTTTTCCGGCAGCTGGCAGAGCGGAAATTCGTCCGGCGCCGGCCTAGCCCCTTAAGGTTGGGGCTCGGCCCCCAAAGATGCGGATAATTCCGCACCTTTGGGGCGGCGCGATGCCCGACTGATTTGCGCCGTTTTGGGCGCCAGTCGGCGGACATCACGCCGTTTCCGTAGAATTTCGCCCATGATGTTACAAATTTTTGGAAAAACTGTTTCGAAGTCATGGGGTGAGATTCTCGGACCCCCCACCGGGGTCCGTGCCGGGGAGGGGGGGGTGCGAGGGCAAGTGAGTTGGTCCACCTGGCCAGGTGCCAGCCTCCAACAGTCGGACCCATGCGGTCCATGCCACCTGGCTGGGAGGGAGGAGGGGGTATGGGCAATGATGACATGTCGTTGTCCCCCCCCCCCCCCCCCCCACCCCCCGCGTCAGCCAGCGATGTTGGCCGCTGTGGCGGCAGCCGCTAATGTCCATGTTGCCCTGGATGAGGAGGAGGAGGAGGAGCGTGCCAGAGAGGCGGCGCAGGCTTCCGCAGACGGGCAGGCGGCAGCCGATCAGGCTGGAGGGACACCTGACCGACAGGACGAGGAGGGGGAGGAGGACATCGCGGCCCCACGGCAACGGAGGCACCCGAGGACACCCCGTGTGTACCGGCCCCGGCTGTCATACCAGGTCCTCATGGACCGGGAATGCACGAGGAGACTCCGGATGAGCCGGGAAACTGTGGCACACATCTGCCACCTGCTGGCGCACCTGTCACCGCGTGGAACTGGCGGGGGACACCCTCTCCCCGTGTCCGTCAAGGTTACGGTGGCCCTGAACTTTTATGCAACGGGGTCATTCCAGGCACCGAGTGGGGACCTGTCCGGCATATCGCAGACATCGGTGCACCGGTGCATCCGGGCAGTGACAAACGCCCTATATGCCATGGCGCACCACTACATCCTCTTCCCCGTGGACCGGGCCAGCCAAGATGCCCGGGCCATGGGCTTCTCTGCCGTGGCCGGGTTCCCCATGGTCCAGGGCGCGATTGATGGGATGCACGTCGCCGTGCGGCCACCTGTAGATAACAGGGCCGTGTTCACCAATAGGAAGGGGACCTATTCGATGAACATACAGGTGGTCTGCGACCACCGCATGATGATCCTGCACGTCTGCGCCCGTTACCCGGGCAGTGTACACGATGCACTTGGGACGGAAGGGGGGGGAGCCCGAGGTGTTGAGGTGTTCCGGGACCTCCCCTACAATGGGACCCGGAACAGGCCCCAGCACCTCCTCCTCCCTCGGGGTGCCCGATGGCCCCAGGTCTCTACATGGGTGGGGGATGCGAACGGACTGGCCATCTGATGCCCCCCCGACATCTGGCACTGCCAGTCCTGGAGGTCTGTGCTGGTATCGACAAGGGTCTGCAGGTTTGCAGCCATGGAGCTCAGGTGGTTGGCAATCCCCGTCTGTGACTGTGCGACGACGGCTCACACATGGGCAATGGCGCCGATGCCCTCAGCGATGGCCTGCTGAGACTGGGCCATGGCCTGCTGAGACTGGGCCATGGCCTGCTGAGACTGGGCCAAGGCCTGCAGAGATTGGGCTATGGACTGCTGAGACTGGGCTATGGACTGCTGAGACTGGGCCATGGCCTGCTGAGACTGGGCCATGGCCTGCTGAGACTGGGCCATGGCCTGCTGAGACTGGGCCAAGGCCTGCAGAGATTGGGCTATGGACTGCTGAGACTGGGCCATGGCCTGCAGAGATTGGGCTATGGACTGCTGAGACTGGTCCATGGCCTGCAGAGACTGGGCCATGGCCTTCAGAGACTGTGCCACGGAGTTGAGCCCCTCTGCCATCTGCCGCTGGCGCTGGCTCATGGCCTCCTGTGAGAGGGCAGCCATGTCCTGGGCCACAGACGCCGCCTGCACGGAAACCCCAGGCCTCGCAAACCGCTCCCCATGTCTGACACCGTCGCACCCATTGCCTCCACCGCGGACGCCACCCGTGCGGTGTCGGCCTGGGTGGCACGCATGACCGGCACCACTGCCAGCTCCTGGACACAGGTGGACTCCTCCACCTGCGACTGCAGCCGCCGCAAGCTGCCGGCACCCTCTTCGCTCGTCTCCGGTTCGGTGGTTGCATCGGACCTATGGGTGGGTGTGGTAACTCCAGGAACCCGGGATCCATCTGGGCGGCAGATGTATGCTTGGGCTGGGCTGCCCTCCGACCGCCCGGCCCCTCTGCTGCTCCTACCTCCACCTGCTGTACCGGGATGGCTGTGTTGTGCGCACCAGTGAGTGTACCAGACGCCTCATCACTAAAGTGCCCAACCGAGGTGAGCGTCTCTGCAATGGTGGAGGGTGTCGGTGACAGCAGTGGCATTGTGTCGTGCGCATCGTCCGACTCTGCGTCCATGCCACTTTGGGGTGGCGGTTCGTCTCCGCCCATCCAATCTGTGTCACTGTCCTGTATTTCAGTTTCCTGAGGTGTCCTGGGTAGGGGTGTCCTGGGTTGTGGTTTCGTGGCTCGGCTGTGACGGGGGCCTGTGGCTGCCCCTCTCGTCGCTGGGTGGCACAAGCCTGCGTCGCCGCACCCGCATGAGACGGGGGCGTCGTCTCCCTGTTGCTCCAGGTCTCTCCGTCTTCCGTGGTCTCCGAGGGGCATCATGCGGGCGTCGCATGCCAGAGGGTCCGGGTCTCTCCGGCTCCCGTGGTCTCCGAGGGGCATCGTGCGGGCGTCGCATGTCAGAGGGTCCGGGTCTCTCCGGCTCCCGTCGTCTCCGAGGGGCATCATGCGGGCGGTCTGCATCTGCGGGGATGGGTGCCTGGACGTTTGGTCCTGCGATACACAATGAAGCATGCATGGTTAGACATCAGGCAGTGATCAGGTGATACGGGGGAGGGGGATATAGGGGAGGGGGGTTATGGGGACGGGCTGTCGGTGGCTCACTTGCTGGTGGGCCCCCGACCTCTGCATCAGCAACCTCCCGGTCCTCAGGTCCGCCAGCCAGTTCCAGGGCCCTTCCCTCATGTTCGGTGAGTGGCCTCTCATCAGCTGGGCCTCCTCCAGTCCTCACATGCTCCCTGGTGTTGTGTGCGCGTTTCTCCTGTGGGGGGTGGTGGCAGGGGTAAAAGGCAACAGTGTTAGACAGGTATATGAATCCACGCCATCGGTTGCGCGTGTATTGCAGAGGTTAAGGTTAGGGCTGGATTCACTTGGGGAAATGGGGGTAGGTGGATATGGGGGATATGGGGCAGGGGGTATATGGGGGAGGGGGGATATGGGGGAAGGGGGATATGGGGAGGGGGATATGGAGGATATGGGGGAGGGGGATATGGGGGAGGGGGGATATGGGGGAATATGGGGGAGGGGGGATATGGGGGAGGGGGGATATGGGGAGGGGGGTATGGGGGATATGGGGAGGGGGTATATGGGGGAGGTGGGATATGGGGGAGGGGGCTATGGGGGAGGGGGTCTATGGGGGAGGGGGGATATGGGGGAGGGGTGTATGGGGGAGGGGGGATATGGGGAGGGGGGATATGGGGGAGGGGGGATATGGGGGAGGGGGATATGGGGGAGGGAGGATATTGGGGAGGGGGATATGGGGAGGGGGATATGGGGAGGGGGGATATGGGGGATGGGGGATATGGGGAGGGGGGATATGGGGGAGTGGGGATATGGGGAGGGGGGATATGGGCGGTATGGGGGAGGGGGGTGGGGCTCACCCTGGCTGCCCTGACGAGGTTGTTCACCTTCTTGTGGCATGGGGTGCCTGTCCGTGGTGTCAGGGCCACAGCGCTGACGGCCTCTGCCACCTCCCGGCTGTGGTGTGGGGCGACTCTGCGGCCGTGTCCGGGATACAGGGCGTCCCTCCTCTGCTCCACTGCGTCCAGGAGCGCCTCAATGACGCGGGACTGAAACCTCGGGGCTGAGCGGCGGGCGGCCATCCGGTCGGGTCTTCTGGTCGGGTGGGGGGAGCAGCGCGTCTTTTGAGCCGTCACGCCGTGAACCACGCGAGCCAGCGCCACGTCGCTGCTAGCCCATTCCGGGCCGGAGACTTAGCGACGTTTGGGGCGACGCGATGCAGGTGGGTTTTGCGCCGTTTTGGCGCCGGTCGGCGGACATCGCGCCGATAACGGAGAATTTCGTCCCATCGTTTGTAAGCCTTGGACTGAGTTCAAAGGTTGTTTCCAATGTGGATTCCGAGGACACCTCCTTACAGATTTGGGCTGGAACCCCTTCAGCCGGACAAAGAGGAGACATCCTCGGACATATACATTGGATATCTAATGAGTACTAAACGGAAACTCATTGACTTGATGGCTTTTCTTCCAAGCACATGGGCACTAACTGATAAATCTCTAGAAGGTGTGAACAATCTTAGCCCTTTTCATCCAACAGGTGGAAAGGAGACTTCAGATTTGCCTTATATGGAAAGTGATTTGGCATTTTTGAGACAGCAGACATCTTAGCTTGACTTCTAAGAATAATACAAGAAGCTGTCTCAAAACAGATCCATTGACAACCAACTTGAAGAAACTTCAATCCAGGGAGTGACAGAGGAAGGCATCTGAAAACAGTCACTGGTCTCTGTAATGTAACCAGGTAGCTAAAAGAACCAAACCTACAGACCAAAAGTAAAGGAACTTTGTCTCCTCCCTATAAACCTGATCCTGCCTACAAATCTCACGCGGTAAAGCAACCTCTGGAAACCTGACAGTTGAAGCCTCAGCAGCGGTAGAAACGACTATAACCTCAAAACTTTCACTTCAGACAAGGCAACATCTCAACCTCAGTTAGCAGCTGTCTGAATCAGAGGCGTGAAGAACTTAAAAGGCAAGTAAAAAAAGTTTAAAAGATTTAAACCTTTGGTGTTAAAATTGCAGCAGCCCATCAGGATTCACCCCAAAGAAGAGGGTCATTGGTGGGTGAGGTTCACAAAAAGGAGCCAAAGACTGGGTGAATCCACTGATTCATTTATGAATGACTTGTGTCAACTGGCCAATAATTGTGGTGATAAAGATTTAAAGCAGGGGTTACTTCATGACCGCTTTGAAGACGGCGTGCTCAACCACACGCTACTGGACCACTTGCAATCCAGGGAGGACTTAATTTTACAGAAGGCCAAACAGTTTGTAAGGCGGTCTGAGCTGTAAAAGCCAAATCAAGGAGTGCTCTTTGGAGACACCGAAGGTCAAGAGGGATGGATCCAGTTTGGACGCCCTAAATCAGGAACCTTTCCCGCCGAAAAGCCTGCAAACACCCCTGACAAAATTACCGAAGAGGCGGGAAAAACCCTTCCACCTATTTAAAATGTTCCAGACATGGCACTGAAATGGAGCACTGCTGTGAAGACTGCCCAGAAGGGAAAGATGAATGTTTTCTCTGTGGCAAGAATGGGCATTTTAAACAATTGTGCAGACCTAGGCCGGATTTGTCCGGCCGTTGGGATTCCTTTGTCCTGCCGGCTGCGCACCCCCGCCCGTGGGTTTCCCAGCAGCATGGGATGGCTTCAATAAAAATTCCCATTGTCAAGCAGCGGGAAGAGAGAAACCCATCACCACGAATGACGTACCGCTGAGGAACACGCGGCTGGGGGAAATGAAGAATCCCACCCTTAAAGTTCACTTTAAAGGAAGACAGCTGAAGTGACTCACACTCATTTTGAAATCCAGGAAATTGGAAATACAGCGTTCCAACCTAATGATTTCTTCGGAGAAATCCTAATAAGCTGTTCTAGTTTGCAGAGCTGGAAGTCCGAGGATACAGGACAGAATTTAAACTGGACACCGAATTGGACTGGCTTAAGGAAGTAGAAATGCAGCCATTTAAAATATGGCTATAGTGGGCACAGGCCTCAAAGTGAAGGATCAATTCACTACAACCCTTCGACATGAAAATAAAGGAATCAAAAACCTCTTTATATTTTACAGAACCAGCAAATTCCTCTGCTCAGCAGGTCGGTGTGATGAAAACTTGGTCTTCCACAAAAGGTTGTTGCGGTAAAGACACAGGACAATGCAGCACTATTCAGGGATGAATTTCCAAAGGTGCACTGCAGCGCGAATGGAAGTCGCCTCATTGCGCAGTGAGCTGGTAACTATTGCAGAAACACCAGTAGGAGATTGTGGATCTGTCACTTCCGTTTAAACACGAGAGGAGCGTGTGGATCTTGATTGGTTCTTTCCAGACAGAGTTCAAGTGAATGAAGCTGCCGCAGAAAGATCTGTTGGAAGAAGCGATCCAAGATCTTTCTGTACTCTTTGATTCCACTGCCAATTCCGCCGAAGCTTTTGTTCTCTCTTTTGAGGAGAATCGTCCCATTGTTGAAGAAAGTAATGTAGAGGTGAATTAATTCACTTATTCCACTGAGCCCACCGACGTCAAGCATCAACAATGTATGCAGGTCATAGACAGCTAGCTATCCAGGGAGAATGTGATGCTTAACACCAAGTTGGATAAAACAAGTCACGGAGGTCCAGAGCTTATTAATTTGTACAAATGTTAGTTGCAGTTTGCACTTAGATCGCACCAACAAGTCACGGATACACTCAAATCTTCTTTCAGTAAAGAAATCAAAGCCCAAACTGCAGAACCTCTGCAGCTGAAGTATTTTGCAGGAACTTCCTACAGATCCCAGTCCTGAGGTTTATTCCATTGTTGATGATGGTGCAATCCTAATTTCTCTTGCTGACCCCACAATCCCGGTCTCTGGAGCGGAGTAGCCTCACGCTGAAGTAAGTGTGGAAATGATACCGCTGCCTACAGAAAGTGAAAATCCTACTCTAACAGTATTGGGGAAGTCTTCCTCTCATTGTATCCTGCAGTTGTCTTCAGGATGTTCTTCATTCTTCCTTTCATTCGCTCCTTGTTCAGGTATTGAATCTCTTGTCATCACAGCAACAGTGAATGTTACAGCTTCTCACAGGAGCTAGATGTGCTTCATTTTCTCAAACCGGTGCTTTATCCATTTGCCCAATGTGTAGCACAGAAAATTACAGAGAGAATTTCAGTTCGTCGTCATCCATTTCAAGGGATTGTGATCATTAGGGTCCTGGAGATTTCTCTCTTTAATCAGTTTCTCTTTGAATGGTTTTCACTTCCTTTATATTCACGTTATTGTACATCTCACAGCCCAGGCGTGTTGAGAAACTGCAGTGCCACTCCGCCAATGTGCTTGCCTTCCAAAGACAAGATAATGGAACATTTTTCCCTACACGTCCTCCAGGAGAACCAGGAATGCTGTTGGGGATTGACGCCTTTGGCAAAAATGAGTTGGGGACTGGGTTGTGGTAGTTGGATGAAAACTGCGAACAGTATGTCAGGTCAATAGATGGTGGAAATGAAATGTAAACATTTAGGCAGAATGCTATAGCAGTTTTGCGATTTATACTTGTGGGACGTGTAAAGGGTTAATGGTTATGTTAATTAGACAATGATGTTCATATAATCCCTACAGTGCAAATGGAGGCTATTGGGCCCTTTGAGTTTGCGCCAACATTCTGAATGAGCACCCTACCTAGGTCTATCCCTATCCACATAGCCCCACCTAATCATTGAACACTAAGGGGCAATTAAGCATCGCCAATCCACCTAACCTACACATCTTTGGTCTGTGGGACGAAATTGGAGCACCCGAAGGAAACGCACGCAGTCATGGGAAGAACGTGTAATCACTACACAGTCACCCGAGGCTGGAATTGATTCCGGGTCCCTGGTGCTGTGAGGCATACCATGTTAATGACGATGTAAACATTTTATCAGGGTCAGATGATCAAGAGGCTCTAAGGGAACTAGACAGAGAAAAGTCTGCACCCAGGGTCAATAGGCGGGATTCTCCGATTGCTGACGCTGAAATCACGTTCGACGATTGGCCGGAGAATCCCCTTTTACGCCAAAATCGGGGGCGGCGCCGTTTTTCCGATGCTCCACCCCTTCAGAAACGCCGCACACCATTGGGACAACCTTAGGACATCACCAGAGGCCCTCCCCTGATGCTCAGCTCCCGATGGGCTGACTCCCCTACGGCATCGGTCGCAGGTCCTCTCAACATTCGTAAAATTGGTGTGGTGGCTGAGGACTGTGTTCAGCGCCGCCACAGTCAGGAGTGGGGGGTAGGGGGAAAGAGGGGGGGGTGGGAGGGAGAGGGGTGTGGGGGTTCCGCTTGCGAGGGGGGGGGTTCTGCGGGGGCTCGGGGGACTGGTTGGGGGAGGTCCGGTCGTGGCGAGGGCGGTTACAGGGGGCAATTTGTGGCAGGCCGTGTCTGCGCGTGGCCGGTGCCATGTTGTACGGTGTAACTGCTGCACGGCGCAGCCGCCGCAGGGCGCATGCGTGGCCGCGGACCAGACCATTCTGCGTCCGTATCGGTAGGTAAAGCTGGGGGCTTTACGTGGCACGGCTGCAACCCCCCCACCGGTTGGAGCTGCGGCGGCAGCGCTGACTTTTTGGTCGTAAGACCAGTCGCATCCTCCGGACCTAGCCGCAGAATCGAAGAATCCGGCCCAATGTTCTTACCATGAGGTCCTGGATGTAAATAGTCCTGAATAAATAGTTTCAAGAAAAATCTAAATACTGACTATCCCCAAGTTATCAAGGTGTAAGAGAAATCTCATTCAGCCAGAGGATCAAGTAAAGGACAGCAAGCATAAAACATGCAGCCCAAAACACTGGATATGGATTTCTGACAGAGCCAGCTCCTATTTCCAATCTCCATGTGGAAGCCCTCGCCCTTATTCTTAACAACTTTGGGGAGAGAATTCCAGATTTCCTCTATCCTTTGTGTGAAGACATCCTTCATGATATCAGTCCCAATTGGTGTAGCTCTAATATTAAGGTCCTCCAATTGTGTGCAGGATCCAGATTGCGATCTCTCAGGCGATCTTGTTAGATCTCACGAGACGTAAAGACCATAGGGAATCCCGGGAGAGGACCCTCCTGGAATCTACCGGCCGCTTCCCAACCCAATTCCAGTGGGAGGTACTGGGTAGATCATGTCCTTAGTCATTTTTTGGGGCCTTGGGGAGGTTAGCCCCAGCAAAGCCCCCACTTGGAAATGTTTTCAGCAATGGGGAGCTGAACTCGCCGGCAACACCGGCTCCTCAGTCATTGAGCCACCATTCTGAAAGGGTGCCCCGATCTCTAAGTCAGCTTGAGGGTCCCCCACAGCTTCCACCCATGGGCAATGTCACCCCCCCCCCCACACATGGGCTTTTACCCCCCCCACAAGCGAGGAACCCCCCCCTATGGAGTTGCCGAGGGCCCCCCTTTTCAAGCCTCCCCACTCTCCCTTTCATCCCCCTCCTTTCAGGACCCCCACCCTTCACACCCCCAACCTGAATGAGACCCCTCCATACCCATCCTTGACCACATTCCCAGCCTTCATACGCCCCTCATCTCCCCTTTCAAGGGCATGAGCCCCCCTTCTCAGATCCAGACCTTTGGCAGTGCCACTCTGGCAGCCCGGCTACCCAGGCACCCTGGCAGTGCCAAGATAGCAATGCCACCCGGGCAGCTTGGCAACAGCAAACTACCACTGCCAAGGTGCCCGGGTGTCAGAGGGCGAGGCAGGGTGCCACCCTGACCTGTCCCCGTCCACCCATGGGTCTCCAATGGCCTGTGAGAGCCCCCAGGTATCGTTATACTTGGTCCACGTTTGTGTGGACCATGGCTCATTAAAATATCCAGATTGCGACACCTCACGGGAGTTCAATCGCGAATCTCGGAGAAGCCTCTCGTGAGATTCAACGTCCTCGCCATGACAACATGTTGGTCGCGACGAGGTCGCCAAATCACACCCATTTCTCTCTGCCTGACCTGTTGAGTATTTCCAACACTTTATTTGTTTTTATTTCAGATTTCCAGCATCTGCAGTATTTTGCTTTGTAATTATTTTTGTACATGGTCACCAGCTTTGAATGATTTCAGTATTTGGATTCTTAAATCTCTCCACAGTTCCTAGGTTTTACCATTTTGACAATACTCTAATCCATCTTTCTTCAGTCTTCACTCATCTTCTTGCATGATGGAAATAACTTTTTTCATCTGTTAGGATGCCAGACCAGACCGAAACTTTGGTTAAGATACCGGATGAGAGCCTCAAACAATTTGTCTATTTATAAAATTGTGAGGAAAGGATACTTCACCCCAGGAGTGATGACTCTGACCAATACGTATCTTTTATGTTAAAACAAACTTTAATTTATCACAGAAGTAACCACATTAACATCAAAGAAATAGACTTACAATTCAGTTAAGACAGTTCTTAAAGAAAAGGAAAAACCAAAACTTACTATTTATACCTGCTACTAACTGCAATTAAGCAATCCAATACAGTTCAAATGTCATTTATAAATAAAATTAATAAACAGGTTACTTGCTTTATTGTGTAGAGGCTTTTGGAAAGAGGGACCCTTTCAAGAGTAGGTCCCGTACACTTCAGCTCAACCTCGCAGCATTTGACAAAGCTGCGATTCAACTTAAAATCCTATCACAGGCTGCCAAACTACAGAAGGACCTGGCTCCTCCCATTAATTACATCATCTGTAGTACCTCACTAAGTTCCATGACCTGTTTAGCTAGGACTAAATAGCGCCCCCTCTATTATCTAACTTGCAGGGAATCTTCAGCAACCAAAACACTAGAGTCCATTAGCCCTTTATCTCTAGCCAAGTAAGTGGTTAAAATCTATAATTGCCCCACTCTTTTATGACCCCTTAATTACAGCTTTAGCAGGCACACAGTCTGGGTACCTAACCTAGGTTCTTCAATGATATTACTGCGACAAGTATATACCTTAACCCAGGCTTGTAAAAATTTAACTGCAACACATATAAAATATAATATACAATAATTTCTACATTCACCACACATCCATCAGGGATACGGCACCGGTATGGTGGATGTTGTGCCCGCGTATATTCGGCTGAGGTGTGGCTAAAGCTGATTAGTTTTGAAGCCAAGAAGTTGGCTTTTGACATATACATGAAGGAGAGACGAATGTTATAGCCACATTCGCCCTGGATAAAGTAATGTTCCTGGACTGCGATGACAACTAGCAATAATGATTTTCCAGTGAATCATCTGGAGTTGGGGCACATTACCCATCTTACAGTTCTTCACTAGACCTGACTCTACCTATTATTAGAAGTTGATTGTTCCCATTGCGCCGAACATTCCACAACACGTGATAACCGATTTGTTTCCAAATTTGAGAAGACAATGGTAAAGCAGTCAGCATTTTAGACTTTCTCACCTGTCTGCCAGGCTGAGTTAGGGCCGCTGGTTGTTTTCCTGTCTGGCTCCCGTTTCCATCATCTGGGACATTATTTTGAAGATGACCAGTCTGATGACCAGTGAGGCACAGCCCACATCCATCACCCTGTGTTGTAAAGAGGAAGTTTGTATCTTCAGTGCATGTCACCACATTTCCAACAACATGCCATTTTCCAGTTTAGAACTCATCCACTAACAATTCAATAGTGGCCATGTGCATTGACTACATTGCGGCTGCGATTACAGCTTCATACTGAGTTAGTCTAACCCCTTCATTCATCCTCCGCAACCCACTCCCTAAATTTGCAGATGCCGCAAGTTGCCACCATCCAATATGCAGATCAATTTCATCCCACCGCAGAAACAGAAGGTCAAGTCAGGAAACTCCCTGACCCGGTAGACCAGCCTCCTTGAAAAAGGCTCTTGCTCACCACCTTTTCGGGGAGACGGAGGAGAGGCAGGTTTGAGGTGACAGCAGAGGCGAGGAGGGTGGATGGTGAGCCCGGCAGGCTGTACGCTTGCTTCCATTCACTGGCATGTCAGTCAAGTTTTAAAGATGAATGTCAGGCATTCACCCCTCTTCAACTGCACACCTCAGGCAAGGGGCAAGATTGAGAGGCGGGGCCTTCATGAATAACCTCAACCACTATGAGAATTGAACCCAAGCTGCTGGTCTCGCGAGGCATCGCAAACCAGCAGTCCAGCCAACCGAGCTAAACCGACCATATACATAATATGCGCTATGTACCGGACCAATAAACATGTAACAACAGTAGCAAACTTTGAAATGCTGATGAGTGTGTCGAAGTGGGAATGGAAGATGTAGACGTGACATAGAAAGGACATCGGGGTGATGGAAGGAATGGAAGGGGTATGGGGTAATGGGAGTGTGTAGAAGGGGTATGGGGGTAATGGAAGGCGTGGAAGGGGTATGGGGTAATGGGAGTGTGTAGAAGGGGTATGGGGGTAATGGGAGTGTGTAGAAGGGGTATGGGGGTAATGGAAGGTGTGTGGAGGGGGTATGGGGTAATGGGAGTGTGTGGAAGGGGTATGGGGGTAATGGAAGGTGTGGAAGGGGTATGGGGGTAATGGAAGGTGTGTGGAGGGGGTATGGGGGTAATGGAAGGTGTGGAAGGGGTATGGGGGTAATGGAAGGTGTGTGGAGGGGGTATGGGGTAATCGGAGTGTGTGGAAGGGGTATGGGGGTAATTGGAGTGTGTGAAAGGGGTATGGGGGTAATGGAAGGTGTGGAAGGGACATTGGGGTGATGGAAGGTGTGGAAGGGGTATGGAGGTAATGGAATGTGTGGAAGGGGTATGGGGTAATGGAAGGCGTGGAAGGAACATTGGGGGAATAGAAGGTGTGGAAGGGGTATGGGGGTAATGGAAGGTGTGTGGAGGGGGTATGGGGTAATCGGAGTGTGTGGAAGGGGTATGGGGGTAATGGAAGGAGTGGAAGGGGTATGGAGGTAATGGAAGGTGCGTGGAAGGGACATTGGGGTGATGGAAGGGGTATGGAGGTAATGGAATGTGTGGAAGGGGTATGGGGTAATGGAAGGTGTGTGGAGGGGGTATGGGGTAATCGGAGTGTGTGGAAGGGGTATGGGGGTAATTGGAGTGTGTGGAAGGGGTATGGGGGTAATGGAAGGTGTGGAAGGGACATTGGGGTGATGGAAGGTGTGGAAGGGGTATGGAGGTAATGGAATGTGTGGAAGGGGTATGGGGTAATGGAAGGCGTGGAAGGAACATTGGGGGAATAGAAGGTGTGGAAGGGGTATGGGGGTAATGGAAAGTGTGTGGAGGGGGTATGGGGTAATCGGAGTGTGTGGAAGGGGTATGGGGGTAATGGAAGGTGTGTGGAAGGGACATTGGGGTGATGGAAGGGGTATGGAGGTAATGGAATGTGTGGAAGGGGTATGGGGGTAATGGAAGGCGTGGAAGGGATATGGGGGTAATGGAAGGTGTGTGGAAGAGGTATGGGGGTAATAGAAGGTGTGTGGAAGGGATATGGGGGTAATAGAAGGTGTGTGGAAGGGATATGGGGGTAATGGGAGTGTGTGGAAGGGGTATGGGGGTAATGGGAGTGTGTGGAAGGGGTATGGGGGTAATGGGAATGGGTGGAAGGGACATTGGGGTAATGGAAGGAGTGGAAGGGGTATGGGGGTAATGGAATGTGTGAAAGGCGTATGGGGGTAATGGAAGGTGTGGAAGGGATATGGGGGTAATGGAAGGTGTGTGGAAGATATATGGGGGTCATCAAAGGTGTGTGGACGGGATATGGGGGTAATGGGAGTGTGTGGAAGGGGTATGGGGGTAATGGGAGTGTGTGGAAGGGGTATGGGGGTAATGGAAGGTGTGGAAGGGACATTGGGGTGATGGAAGGTGTGGAAGGGGTATGGAGCTAATGGGAGTGTGTGGCAGGCGTATGGGGGGAATTGGAATGTGTGTGGAAGGGGTATGGGGGTAATGGGAGTGTTTGGAAGGGACATTGGGGTAATGGAAGGAGTGGAAGGGGTATGGTGGTAATGGGAGTGTTTGGAAGGGACATTGGGGTAATGGAAGGAGTGGAAGGGGTATGGTGGTAATGGGAGTGTTTGGAAGGGACATTGGGGTAATGGAAGGAGTGGAAGGGGTATGGTGGTAATGGGAGTGTGTGGAAGAGGTATGGGGGTAATGGAATGTGTGGAAGAGGTATGGGGGTAATGGGAGTGTGTGGAAGAGGTATGGGGGTAATGGGAGTGTGTGGAAGGCGTATGGGGGTAATGGGAGTGTGTGGAAGGGGTATGGGGGTAATGGAAGGTGTGGAAGGGGTATGGGGGTAATGGGAGTGTGTGGAAGGTACATCGGGGTAATGGGAGTGTGTGGAAGGGGTATGGGGGTAATGGAAGGACTGGAAGGGGTATGGGGGTAATGGAAGGTGCGGAAGGGGTGTGGGGGTAATGGAAGGTGTGTGGAAGGTGTATGGGGGTAATGGAAGGTGTGTAAGGGGTATGGGGGTAATGGAAGGTGTGGAAGGGGTATGGGGGTAATGGAAGGTGTGGAAGGGGTATGTGGGTAACGGAAGGTGTGGAAGGGGTATGTGGGTAACGGAAGGTGTGGAAGGGGTATGTGGGTAACGGAAGGTGTGGAAGGGGTATGTGGGTAACGGAAGGTGTGGAAGGGGTATGTGGGTAACGGAAGGTGTGGAAGGGGTATGTGGGTAACGGAAGGTGTGGAAGGGATATGGAAGGAGTGTAAGGGGTATGGGGGTAATGGGAGTGTGTGGAAGGGGTATGGGGCTAATGGAAGGTGTGTGGAAGGTGTATGGGGGTAATGGAAGGTGTGTGGAAGGTGTATGGGGGTAATGGAAGGTGTGTAAGGGGTATGGGGGTAATGGAAGGAGTGGAAGGGGTATGGGGTAATGGAAGGAGTGGAAGGGGTATGGGGGTAATGGAAGGTGCGGAAGGGATATGGGGGTCATGGAAGGTGTGTGGAAGGGACATTGGGGTGATGGAAGGTGTGGAAGGGGTATGGGGGTAATGGAAGGTGTGTGGAAGGGGTATGGGGTAATGGAAGGTGTGTAAGGGGTGTGGGGGTAATGGAAGGTGTGTGGAAGGGACATTGGGGTGATGGAAGGTGTGGAAGGGGTATGGGGGTAATGGAAGGTGTGGAAGGGGTATGTGGGTAACGGGAGGTGTGGAAGGGGTATGGGGGTAATGGAAGGAGTGTAAGGGGTATGGGGGTAATGGGAGTGTGTGGAAGGGGTATGGGGTAATGGAAGGTGTGTGGAAGGTGTATGGGAGTAATGGAAGGTGTGTAAGGGGTATGGGGGTAATGGGAGTGTGGAAGGGGTATGGGGGTATTGGAAGGTGTGTAAGGGGTATGGGGGTAATGGAAGGAGTGGAAGGGGTATGGGGGTAATGCAAGGTGTGGAAGGGATATGGGGGTAATGGAAGGAGTGGAAGGGGTATGGGGGTAATGGAAGGTGCGGAAGGGATATGGGGGTCATGGAAGGTGTGTGGAAGGGACATTGGGGTGATGGAAGGTGTGGAAGGGGTATGGGGGTAATGGAAGGTGTGGAAGGGGTATGTGGGTAACGGGAGGTGTGGAAGGGGTATGGGGGTAATGGAAGGAGTGTAAGGGGTATGGGGGTAATGGGAGTGTGTGGAAGGGGTATGGGGTAATGGAAGGTGTGTGGAAGGTGTATGGGAGTAATGGAAGGTGTGTAAGGGGTATGGGGGTAATGGGAGTGTGGAAGGGGTATGGGGGTATTGGAAGGTGTGTAAGGGGTATGGGGGTAATGGAAGGAGTGGAAGGGGTATGGGGGTAATGCAAGGTGTGGAAGGGATATGGGGGTAATGGAAGGAGTGGAAGGGGTATGGGGGTAATGGGAGTGTGGAAGGGGTATGGGGGTATTGGAAGGTGTGTAAGGGGTATGGGGGTAATGGAAGGAGTGGAAGGGGTATGGGGGTAATGCAAGGTGTGGAAGGGATATGGGGGTAATGGAAGGAGTGGAAGGGGTATGGGGGTAATGGGAGTGTGGAAGGGGTATGGGGGTAATGCAAGGTGTGGAAGGGGTATGGGGGTAATGGAAGGTGTGTGGAAGGGACATTAGGGTGATGGAAGGTCTGGTCCAGAATGTACTGGGTGCTGCAATCCTCACCACCCTTTCCCCCTGCCCAGTAAAAGGTCAAGGTGAGTCAGCCCAAAATCACAGTGGCTTCCCCATAGCAATCTAATGCAGGGAGCAGCGTTAATTATTATAAGGCAAGAATTCCACCCCTTTCTCTGGAGGATGCCCCACCTTAAGAAAGCTTCCAGCTAATCGGATGGGCCGCAGCTCTGAAATCCCAGCAGCGCCAGTCGGGAGCACTGGCATTTCATTCAGTCCCACCATGTCAGAAAGCCTAGGCAAGTCTGGTGTCAGGGGTCTCAGTGAGCGGATGGGCCACGGGGAGGTAATAAAAGGGGAAGGGGAATGATCTTGGGTATCATGCATCTCTGCTGAACCAGGGAACCTACAGCGGAGATCTTCCCCCAACTCCTGGTCCACACCAGGCTACACACAGCAAAACAAAGAACAAAGAAAGAACAAAGAAAAATTACAGCACAGGAACAGGCCCTTCGGCACTCCAAGCCTGTGCTGATCCAGATCCTCTATCTAAAACTATCGCCTATTTTCTAAGGATCTGAATCCCTCTGCTCCCTGCCCATTCATGTATCTGTCTAGATGCATCTTAAATGACGCTATCGGGCCCGCCTCTACCACCTCCGCTGGCAAAGCATTCCAGGCACCCACCACCCTCTGCGTAAAGAACGTTCCACGCATATCTCCCTTAAACTTTTCCTCTCTCACCTTGAACTCGCGACCCCTAGTAATTGAGTCCCCCACTCTAGGAAACAGCTTCTTGCTATCCACACTGTCTGTACCTCTCATGATTCTGTAGACCTTAATGAGGTCCCCTCTCAACCTCCATCTTTCTAATGAAAATAATCCTAATGTACTCAACCTCTCTTCATAGCTAGCGCCTCCATACCAGGCAACATCCTGGTGAACCTCCTCTGCACCTTCTCCAAAGCATCCACATTCTTTTGGTAATGTGGCGACCAGAACTGTATGCAGTATTCCAAGTGTGGCCGAACCAAAGTCTTATACAACTGTAACATGACCTGCCAACTCTTGTACTCAATACCCCTTCCGATGAAGGAAAGCATGCCGTATGCCTTCTTGACCACTCTATCGACCTGCACCTTCAGGGTACAATGGACCTGAACACCCAGATCTCTTTGTACATCAATTTTCCCCAGGGCTTTTTCATTTACCGTATAGTTTGCTCTTCATAGAATCATAGAATTTACAGTGCAGAAGGAGGCCATTCGGACCATCAAGTCTGCACCGGCTCTTGGAAAGAGCACCCTACCCAAGGTCAACACCTCCACCCTATCCCCATAACCCAGTAACCCTACCCAACACTAAGGGCAATTTTGGACACTAAGGGCAATTTACCATGGCCAATCCACCTAACCTGCACATCTTTGGACTGTAGGAGGAAACCGGAGCACCCGGAGGAAACCCACGCACACACGGGGAGGATGTGCAGACTCCGCACAAACAGTGACCCAAGCCGGAATCGAACCTGGGACCCTGGAGCTGTGAAGCAATTGTGCTATCCACAATGCTACCGTGCTGCCCCGATGCCCTCTTGAATCGGATCTTCCAAAATGCACCACCTCGCGTTTGCCCGGATTAAACTCCATCTGCCATTTCTCCGCCCAACTCTCCAATCTATCTATATTCTGCTGTATTCTCTGACGGTCCCCTTCACTATCTGCTACTCCACCAATCTTAGTGTCATCTGCAAACTTGCTAATTAGACCACTTATACCTTCCTCCAGATCATTTAAGTATATCACAAACAAAAGTGGTCACAGCATGGATCCCTGTGGAACACCACTGGTCACAGTTCTCCATTTTGAGGAACTCCCTTCCACTACTACTCTCTGTCTCCTGTTGCCCAGCCAGTTCTTTATCCATCTAGCTAGTACACCCTGGACCCCATGAGACTTCGCTTTCTCTATCAGCCTACCATGATGAACCTTATCAAGTGCCTTAGTGAAGTCCATGTATATGACATCTACATGACATCTTCCCTCATCAATCAACTTTGTCACTTCCTCAAAGAATTCTATTAAGTTGGGTACGAAGTCTTACAACACCAGGTTAAAGTCCAACAGGTTTGTTTCAATGTCACTAGCTTTCAGAGCGCTGCTCCTTCCTCAGGTGAATGAAGAGGTATCTCTTCAGGGGGACAAACAGGGGGAATGAAGAGCATTCAGACAACAATGCTCTTCATTCCCCCGGTTTGTCCCCCTGAAGAGATACCTCTTCATTCACCTGAGGAAGGAGCAGCGCTCTGAAAGCTAGTGACATCGAAACAAACCTGTTGGACTTTAACCTGGTGTTGTAAGACTTCGTACTGTGCTCACCCCAGTCCAACGCCGGCATCTCCACATCATGGCTATTAAGTTGGTAAGACATGACTTTCCTGCACAAAATCATGTTGCCCATCACTGATAAGCCTATTTTCTTCCAAATGGGAATAGATCCTATCCCTCAGTATCTTCTCCAGCAGCTTCCCTACCACTGATGTCAGGCTCACCGGTCTATAATTATCTGAATTATCCCTGCTACCCTTCTTAAACAAGGGGACAACATTAGCAATTCTCCAGTCCTCCGGTACCTCATCCGTGTTCAAGGATGCTGCAAAGATATCTGTTAAGGCCCCAGCTATTTCCTCTTTCACTTCCCTCAATAACCTGGGATAGATCCCATCCGGACCTGGAGACTTGTCCACCTTAATGCCTTTTAGAATACCCAACACATCCTCCCTCCTTATGCCGACTTGACCTAGAGTAATCAAACATCTATCCCTAACCTCAACATTTGTCATGTCCCTCTCCTCGGTGAATACCGATGCAAAGTACTCGTTAAGAATCTCACCCATTTTCTCTGACTCCACGCATAACTTTCCTCCTTTGTCCTTGAGTGGGCCAACCCTTTCTCTAGTTACCCTTTTGCTCCTTATATATGAATAAAAGGCTTTGGGATTTTCCTTAACCCTGTTTGCTAAAGATATTTCATGCCCCTTTTAGCCCTCTTGATTCCTCGTTTCAGATTGGTCCTACATTCCCGATATTCTTCCAAAGCTTCGTCTGTCTTCAGTCGCCTCAAACTTATGTATGCTTCCTTTTTCCTCTTAGCTAGTCTCACAATTTCACCATTTCTATTCCTCATTTTCACAGGGACATGTCTGTCCTGCACTCTAATCAACCTCTCTTTAAAAGCCTCCCACATATCAAATGTGGATTTACCTTCAAACAGCTGCTCCCAATCCACATTCCCCAGCTCCTGCCGAATTTTGGTATAGTTGGCCTTCCCCCAATTTAGCACTCTTCCGTGAGGACCACTCTTGTCTTTGTCCATGAGTATTCTAAAACTTACGGAATTGTGATCACTATTCCCAAAGTAATCCCCGACTGAAACTTCAACCACCTGGCCGGGCTCATTCCCCAACACCAGGTCCAGTATGGCCCCTTCCCGAGTTGGACTATTTACATACTGCTCTAGAAAACCCTCCTGGATGCTCCTTACAAATTCTGCATCATCTAGACCTCGGACACTAAGTGTATCCCAGTCAATGTTGGGAAAATTAAAATCTCCTATCACCACCACGCTGTTGCTCCTACATCTTTCCATGATCTGTTTACATATTTGTACCTCTATCTCACGCTCGCTGTTGGGAGGTCTGTAGTACAGCCCCAACATTGTTACCGCACCCTTCCCATTTCTGAGCTCTGCCCATATCGCCTCATTGCTCGAGTCCTCCATAGTGCCCTCCTTCAGCACAGCTGTGATATCCTCTCTGACCAGTAATGCAACTCCTCCACCCCTTTTACCTCCCTCTCTATCCCACCTGAAGCATCAATATCCTGGGATATTTAGTTGCCAATCATGCCCTTCCCTCAACCAAGTCTCAGTAATAGCAATAACATCATACTCCCCGGTACTAATCCAAACCCTAAGTTCATCTGCCTTACCTACTACACTTCTTGCATTAAAACAAATGCACCTCAGACCACCAGTCCCTTTGCGTTCATCATCTGCTCCCTGCCTACTCTTTCCCTTAGTCACGCTGACTTCATGATCTAGTTCCTTCCCGGCTTTAGTTACTACCTCCTGATTGTCCACTAACCTCCTCATTTGGTTCCCATCCCTCAGCACATTAGTTTAAAACCTCCCCAACAGCGTTAGCAAAAGCACCCCCAAGGACGTTGGTTCCAGTCCAGCCCAGGTGTGGACCGTCCAATTTGTAGTAGTCCCACCTCCCCCAGAACCGTTCCCAATGTCCCAAAAATCTGAACCCCTCCCTCCTGCACCATCTCTTAATCCACGCATTCATCCTGCCTATTCTTTCATTCCTACTCTGACTACCACGTGGCACTGGTAGCTGCTGGACTTCCCGTAAGGATTGGGTTTCACTCCATTTTGGCTGAAACAATGGCAGTGGTGGAATGAAGCACAAGGGTGATCTGTTATCCTGACTCCTCCTCTGATCACCCCCCCACCCCAGCTCTATGGTCCATGACTCCTCTAAGGAGCCATGACAAGAGTCCTTGAGAAACTGGTGGGGCTGGGTGTGAGGGAGGGTGATATGAGAGGGCAGTCCTAATGAACACAGCCACTTTGGGAGTACAGGTGGGAACACACTACACACAGCCTTATCCCAACACTGGTGAAAATTGTCATAATTAGGAATGGGGTAGGAATCCTTGAATTTAGTTCCTTCCGCATTTTGGCTCCCAAGTTGAATCTGGGCCACAGATTATAATTTTGGACTCTCTCCTGCTCCATTTGGACAGAATCTTCTGTCAATAGACTGTGAGCATGAGTCAGGATCATATCCGGGTCCTCGCCCTCTTCCACCTGGATGCTGGCCTGCAACATCTTCTCATTGGCGGCAAATTAAGATCAGGATCCGCTGTTCAATTAAGGATGTTGGGGTGGGTCCCTGAGGCTGCAGGCCTACTTAGAGGGTCAGGTACAGCTACTGTTGGATGTGGCGTATGCAATTCGAGTGAGGATAGGTTCAAACAGGAGACCTCACAGGCCCTCCCCTGGCCTACTTCCAGCAAGTTGTCTGCAGGTGCATGTCCGGTTTAGTCCTCAGCCCGTCCACCATTTGGAAGATCCTGGCACCATGCCCAATCAAACCAGTCAATCTAATCAACCCACAAAATGACATTTCATTCTGCCGATCAGCTCTCTGCCACTGCTGGGCGAGGAACCTCTGCAAGTTTTCAACATCCTCTGGAAACATTGCTTGAAGGTGGGAGGCTCCCATTTAAAAAAAACATCCTCCTGGTCAGACCTGAAAGCCTGCTCAGCCACAGACCCAACAAGTTTCCTCCCCTTGATGAGCAGGAACTAAATCTGTGGAAACGGAATTCTCCTCCTGTCCATTTATGAGTGATGTTTAGTTGTCTCTCTAGATTCCAGATAGCTTTTATCTTCTTTTGTTTTCACTTTTTTTTCTCCTACCTCTCCATCTTCCTGTCACCCAGTTATGCCATCTTTCATTTCTCTGCCCTTGTGTAACTTTGCCACTTGGTCCGGGTTCCACTTCTGCTTTACAAATCTTCTGTCATTGATGCAGGCTTGAATTACTCTTACATTACCCCTCTGCCACCCTCTGTGCCTCTCCCAGCATTCTCAACACAGCCCATCAAGTTCATAAATTTCTTATTTTTATTCAGAGCCCATCAAGTTGCCCGTGGATATCTGCATATATGCTAGGAGATCAACAAATTCATCAACCCCAACCTCCACTCCCTCGTTGATCTTCCACCCAATCCATTCACAGGCTGTTTTTGCTATTATCCATTCATTGTGGAACATCACCTGCCATTAATCTGAGCAGCATCTCTCTCACCCTTAACCCTGTAACTCACCCTGGTCTTGCCCTTTGGTATGACTGCACATTTTCGCTCCCTCAAGTCAAAATGATGTAGGTCTGTACACCACTGCCGCAGAACAGGTTTAACTATCGATCATTACAGCTGCTTGGCCATGTTCCCCTGTTTAAAAGCAACACTTTTGCAGAATCATCTTGGAATGCAATGTTTTTTTTTAATAAATATTTTATTGAAAATTTTTGGTCAACCAACACAGTACATTGTGCATCCTTTACACAACATTATAACAATACAGATAATAATGACCTTTTTTATATAAACAAAAAACAACAAATAAATAAATATTAAATAACAAAAATGAAAACTAGCCCTAATTGGCAACTGCCTTGTCACAGGCTATACCCCCCCCACCCACCCCCACCCCCATCCCTCCCCCCCCCCCCCCCCAAGTCCTGGGCTGCTGCTGCTGCCTTCTTTTTTCCCCCATCTATCTTTCCGCAAGATATTCGACGAACGGTTGCCACCGCCTGGTGAACCCTTGAGCCGACCCCCTTAGGACGAACTTAATCCGCTCTAGCTTTATGAACCCCCCCATATCATTTATCCAGGTCTCCACCCCCGGGGGCTTGGCTTCTTTCCACATTAGCAATATCCTGTGCCGGGCTACTAGGGACGCAAAGGCCAAAACATCGGCCTCTCTCGCCTCCTGCACTCCCGGCTCTTGTGCAACCCCAAATATAGCCAACCCCCAGCTTGGTTCGACCCGGACTCCTACTACTTTTGAAAGCGCCTTTGTCACCCCCACCCAAAACCCCTGTAGTGCCGGGCATGACCAAAACATATGGGTATGATTCGCTGGGCTTCTCGAGCACCTCGCACACCTACCCTCCACCCCAAAAAATTTACTGAGCCGTGTTCCAGTCATATGTGCCCTGTGTAATACCTTAAACTGAATCAGGCTTAGCCTGGCGCACGAGGACGACGAGTTTACCCTGTTTAGGGCATCTGCCCACAGCCCCTCCTCGATCTCCTCCCCTAGCTCTTCTTCCCATTTCCCTTTTAGTTCGTCCACCATAGTCTCCCCTTCGTCCCTCATTTCCCTATATATATCCGACACCTTACCATCCCCCACCCATTTCTTTGAGATGACTCTGTCCTGCACCTCTTGTGTCGGGAGCTGCGGGAATTCCCTCACCTGTTGCCTCGCAAAAGCCCTCAATTGCATGTACCTGAATGCATTCCCTTGGGGCAACCCATATTTCTCGGTCAGCGCTCCCAGGCTTGCGAACTTCCCATCCACAAATAGATCTTTCAGTTGCGTTATTCCTGCTCTTTGCCACATTCCATATCCCCCATCCATTCCCCCCGGGGCAAACCTATGGTTGTTTCTTATCGGGGACCCCCCCAATGCTCCGGTCTTTCCCCTATGTCGTCTCCACTGTCCCCAAATCTTCAGTGTAGCTACCACCACCGGGCTTGTGGTGTAGTTCCTCGGTGAGAACGGCAATGGGGCTGTCACCATAGCCTGCAGGCTGGTCCCCCTACAGGACGCCCTCTCTAATCTCTTCCACGCCGCTCCCTCCTCCTCTCCCATCCACTTACTCACCATTGAAATATTAGCGGCCCAATAATACTCACTTAGGCTCGGTAATGCCAGCCCCCCCCCTATCCCTACTACGCTGTAAGAATCCCTTCCTCACTCTCGGAGTCTTCCCGGCCCAAACAAAACCCATGATGCTCTTTTCTATCCTTTTAAAAAAAGCCTTCGTGATCACCACCGGGAGGCACTGAAACACAAAGAGGAATCTCGGGAGGACCACCATCTTAACCGCCTGCACCCTCCCTGCCATTGACAGTGCTACCATATCCCATCTCTTGAAATCTTCCTCCATCTGTTCCACCAACCACGTTAAATTTAGCCTGTGCAATGTGCCCCAATTCTTAGCTATCTGGATCCCCAGGTAACGAAAGTCTCTTGTTACCTTCCTCAACGGTAGGTCTTCTATTTCTCTACTCTGCTCCCCTGGATGCACCACAAACAGCTCACTCTTCCCCATGTTCAATTTATACCCTGAAAAATCCCCAAACTCCCCAAGTATCCGCATTATTTCTGGCATCCCCTCCGCCGGATCCGCCACATATAGTAGCAGATCATCCGCATATAAAGATACCCGGTGTTCTTCTCCTCCCCTAAGTATTCCCCTCCATCTCTTGGAACCTCTCAGCGCTATCGCCAGGGGCTCAATCGCCAGTGCAAACAGTAATGGGGACAGAGGACATCCCTGCCTTGTCCCTCTATGGAGCCGAAAATATGCCGATCCCCGTCCATTCGTGACCACACTCGCCACTGGGGCCCTATACAACAGCTGCACCCATCTAACATACCCCTCTCCAAAACCAAATCTCCTCAACACCTCCCAGAGATAATCCCATTCCACTCTATCAAATGCTTTCTCGGCATCCATCGCCACTACTATCTCCGTTTCACCCTCTGGTGGGGCCATCATCATTACCCCTAACAGCCTCCGTATATTCGTGTTCAGCTGTCTCCCCTTCACAAACCCAGTTTGGTCCTCGTGAACCACCCCCGGGACACATTCCTCTATTCTCATTGCCATTACCTTGGCCAGGACCTTGGCATCCACATTTAGGAGGGAAATTGGTCTGTAGGACCCGCATTGTAGCGGATCCTTTTCCTTCTTTAAGAGAAGCGATATCGTTGCTTCAGACATAGTCGGGGGCAGTTGTCCCCTTTCCTTTGCCTCGTTAAAGGTCCTCGTCAGTACCGGGGCGAGCAAGTCCAAATACTTTCTGTAAAATTCAACTGGGAATCCGTCCGGTCCCGGGGCCTTTCCCGTCTGCATGTTCCTAATTCCTTTCACCACTTCTTCTACCGTGATCTGTGCTCCCAGTCCCACCCTTTCCTGCTCTTCCACCTTGGGAATTTCCAGCCGATCCAAAAAATCCATCATTCTCTCCCTCCCATCCGGGGGTTGAGCTTCATACAATTTTTTATAAAATGTCTTGAACACTTCATTCACTCTCTCCGCCCCCCGCTCCATCTCTCCTTCCTCATCCCTCACTCCCCCTATTTCCCTCGCTGCTCCCCTTTTCCTCAATTGGTGTGCCAGCAATCTGCTCGCCTTCTCCCCATATTCATACTGTACACCCTGCGCCTTCCTCCATTGTGCCTCTGCAGTGCCTGTAGTCAGCAAGTCAAATTCCACATGCAGCCTTTGCCTTTCCCTGTACAGTCCCTCCTCCGGTGCTTCCGCATATTGTCTGTCCACCCTCAATAGTTCTTGCAGCAACCGCTCCCGTTCCTTACTCTCCTGCTTCCCTTTATGTGCCCTTATTGATATCAGCTCCCCCCTAACCACCGCCTTCAACGCCTCCCAGACCACTCCCACCTGAACCTCCCCATTGTCATTGAGTTCCAAGTACTTTTCAATACATCCCCTCACCCTTAGGCACACCCCCTCATCCGCCATTAGTCCCATGTCCATTCTCCAGGGTGGGCGCCCTCCTGTTTCCTCCCCTATCTCCAAGTCTACCCAGTGTGGGGCATGATCCGAAATGGCTATAGCCGTATATTCCGTTCCCCTCACCTTCGGGATCAATGCCCTACCCAACACAAAAAAGTCTATGCGCGAATAGACTTTATGGACATAGGAGAAAAACGAGAACTCCTTACTCCTAGGTCTACTGAATCTCCACGGGTCCACACCTCCCATCTGCTCCATAAAATCCTTAAGCACCTTGGCTGCTGCCGGCCTCCTACCAGTCCTGGACTTCGACCTATCCAGCCTTGGTTCCAACACCGTGTTAAAGTCTCCCCCCATTATCAGCTTTCCCGTCTCTAGGTCCGGGATGCGTCCTAGCATTCGCCTCATAAAGTTGGCATCATCCCAGTTCGGGGCATACATGTTTACCAAAACCACCATCTCTCCCTGTAATTTGCCACTCACCATCACGTATCTGCCCCCGTTATCCACCACTATAGTCTTTGCCTCGAACATTACCCGCTTCCCCACTAATATAGCCACCCCCCTGTTTTTCGCATCCAGCCCCGAATGGAACACCTGCCCCACCCATCCTTTACGCAGCCTAACCTGGTCTATCAGTTTCAGGTGCGTTTCCTGTAACATAACCACATCTGCTTTAAGTTTCTTAAGGTGTGCGAGTACTCGTGCCCTCTTTATCGGCCCGTTGAGCCCTCTCACGTTCCACGTGATCAGCCGAGTTGGGGGGCTTCCCACCCCCCCCCCCCCCCCCCCCCCCCTTGCCGGTTAGCCATCATCTTTTTCCAGCTTCTCACCCAGTTCCCACGCAGCTGTATCTCCCCCAGGCGGTGCCCCCCCGCCCATCCTCTCCCGTACCCACTCCCCCCTTTCCCCAGCAGCAGCAACCCAGTAATTCCCCCCTCCCACCCCCCCCCGCTAGACCCCCCGCTAGCGTAATTACTCCCCCCATGTTGCTCCCAGAAGTCAGCAAACTCTGGCTGACCTCGGCTTCCCCCCGTGACCACGGCTCGCACCGTGCGACGCCCCCTCCTTCCTGCTTCTCTATTCCCGCCATAATTATCATAGCGCGGGAACCAAGCCCGCGCTTCTCCCTCGGCCTCGCCTCCCATGGCCAACGCCCCATCTCCTCTCCCTCCCCACCTCCCCCCATCACCACCTGTGGGAGAAAGAAAAGTTACCATACCGCAGGATTAGAACATAAAACCCCTCTTCGCCCCCCCCATTCGCCCCACCACTTTGTCCAAACGTTCTTTTTCATAATCCACTCATTCCAGTTTTTCTTCTACAATAAAAGTCCACGCTTCATCCGCCGTCTCAAAGTAGTGGTGCCTCCCTTGATATGTGACCCACAGTCTTGCCGGTTGCAGCATTCCAAATTTTATCTTCCTTTTGTGAAGTACCGCCTTGGCCCGATTAAAGCTCGCCCTCCTTCTCGCCACCTCCGCACTCCAGTCTTGATAAACGCGGATCACCGCGTTCTCCCATTTACTGCACCGAGTTTTCTTCGCCCATCTAAGGACCATTTCTCTATCCTTAAAACGGAGGAATCTCACCACTATGGCTCTGGTAGTTTCTCCTGCTCTCGATCCTCGCACCATAACTCGGTACGCTCCCTCCACCTCCAACGGACCCGTCGGGGCCTCCGCTCCCATTAACGAATGCAGCATCGTGCTCACATATGCCCCGACGTCCGCCCCCTCCACACCTTCAGGAAGGCCAAGAATCCTCAGGTTGTTCCTCCTTGCGTTGTTTTCCAGTGCCTCCAACCTCTCCACACATCGTTTCTGGTGTGCCTCCTGTATCTCCGACTTCACCACCAGGCCCTGTATATCGTTCTCATTCTCGGCTGCTTTCGCCTTCACGACCCGAAGCTCCTGCTCCTGGGTCTTTTGTTCCTCCTTTAGCCCTTCGATCGCCTGTAGTATCGGGGCCAACAACTCTTTCTTCATTTCCTTTTTTATCTCCTCCACGCAGCATTTCAAGAACTCTTGTTGTTCAGGGCCCCATATGAAACTGCCACCTTCCGACGCCATCTTGGTTTTTGCTTGCCTTCCTTGCCGTTGTTCCAAAGGATCCGCTGCAATCCGGCCACTTTCCTCTCCTTTTTCCATCCGTGTCCAGGGGGTTGGAATGCAATGTTAATTGTTAATTTATTCAAATCATCACCAACCATCTTTTTAAAACCCTCCCTTCCTTCACCCTTATTAACAACAAGTGTGAGAAGTGCATGGATCCACCTTTTGCTAAGGCCCAGACTATTTGTTCAACTGCCATTGCTGTTTCCCTTCCTTCACCAACTGGCAAAACGTCCTCCCAGGCACCACACTGCCCTCAACCCCCTCTCTCTAATCCTGATGCCATCCCGTTGTCTCTTTCTCTTATCTCTGCATTGTGGCATCCACCAGACCCTCTCATCAAAGGAACTCTGTGACGAGGGGGGGCCGGTTTAGCTCACTTGGCTATACAGCTGCTTTGTGATGCAGAGCGAGGCCAGCAGCGCAGGTTCAATTCCCGTACTGGCTGAGGTTATTCATGAAGCCCCGCCTTCTCATCCTAAGGTGGGGTGATTCCCAGGTTAAATCACCACCAAAGAACAAAGAACAATACAGCACAGGAACAGGCCTTCGGCCCTCCAAGCCTGCGCCGATCACGTGTCCTATCTAGACCAGCCGCCTGTATCCTTCTGTACCCCGTCTGTTCATGTGTCTATCCAGATAAGTCTTAAAGGTCACTAACGTCTTTGCCTCAACCACCTCACTTGGCAGTGCATTCCAGGCCACCACCACCCTCTGTGTAAAAAAACTTCCCCCGCACATCTCCACTGAACCTTCCCCCCCTCACCTTGAACTTGTGCCCCCTTGTAATTGTCATTTCCACCCTGGGAAAACCAGTCAGCTCTCCCCCTCAAAGGTCATCTGGAACTATGGCGATTTTACCTTACCTATCTGAGAAGAGCCTTGGACTTCACAACAAAATGCTTGTTATTAAAATGGGATTTAAAGACAGTCTAAATCAAAGTTAACGTTTGAATTTACACAATGGCCTTAATGGGGCAGATCACACGACTGCATGGCAAAATTTGGTTCCAACTCCATCTACAAGTTTGCTGACGATACGACCATAGTGGGCCGGATCTCCAATAACGACAAGTGGTGCAGCGACAACAATCTCTCCCTCAATGCCAGCAAAACTAAAGAGCTGGTCATTGACTTCAGGAAGCAAAGTACTGTACACACCCCTGTCAGCATCAACGGGGCCGAGGTGGAGATGGTTAGCAGTTTCAAATTCCTAGGGGTGCACATCTCCAAAAATCTGTCTTGGTCCACCCACGTCGACGCTACCACCAAGAAAGCACAACAGCACCTATACTTCCTCAGGAAACTAAGGAAATTCGACATGTCCACATTCATTCTTACCAACTTTTACAGATGCACCATAGAAAGCATCCTATCGGGCTGCTTCACAGCCTGGTATGGCAACTGCTCGGCCCAAGACCGCAAGAAACTTCAGAGAGTCGTGAACACCGCCCAGTCCATTGCACAAACCTGCCTCCCATCCATTGACTCCATCTACACCTCCCGCTGCCTGGGGAAAGCGGGCAGCATAATCAAAGACCCCTCCCACTAAGAACAGTCTAAGAACACGCACGAACAGACTTAAAAACAGCTTCTTCCCCATTGTTACCAGACTCCTAAATGACCCTCTTATGGACTGACCTCATTAACACTAC
The DNA here is from genome assembly GCF_047496885.1 of Scyliorhinus torazame. NCBI lineage: Eukaryota > Metazoa > Chordata > Chondrichthyes > Carcharhiniformes > Scyliorhinidae > Scyliorhinus > Scyliorhinus torazame. Next base: position 210,994,369 of record NC_092707.1, read on the forward strand.
AACCTGTATGCTTCACCTGATGCCACTGGTATGTAGTTACATTGTGAACCTTGTGTTGCCCTATTATGTATTTTCTTTTATTTCCTTTTCATGTACTTAATGATCTATGCAGCTGCTCGCAGAAAAATACTTTTCACTGTACCTTGTACATGTGACAATAAACAAAATCCAATTCAAATCCAAATCCAAAAAATCTTGTGGTTGCAATGGGAGCCTCAACTATTGGCTGTAGAGCTGGCAAGATCCTTGCATCGGCTCATTTTAGGAAGACCCGCCACATGTTGTGCCACTCAAGGGCAGAGTCTGTCCCCAGGATCAAGGGCCCCAGAGGAGCCACCTGCTGAGAGATGCTGGCCAATCAGAGGTTGACGGCTCTTCTGTACTCAGCAGCTCCACTGGGAAGGCAGTGGCTGCTGCTGGTACTACACCCAATCACAGCCTTGGGTCGAGGAGGAAGCCACCAAATGAGTGTTGGCAGGAGGTGGGTTTTAGTGGAGGGTGACCAGCAGAAAAGACAGGGGAAGGGGGCTCTCAATGCCCTGCTCACCCACTAACCCCCCCCCCCCCCCCTGCCCTTCCCTGGCTTACTGATGGCAGTTCTCTCAATCGGGCACTGAGAGACTTTAAGCTTGGAACCTTCCTGGGAGTCTGCAAGGGAACACACCAGGGTTTGCTTGTCATGCTCCCTGCAGGATGAGCTCCCCCTGCCTGTCACTCAGTTAATACCAGTAGTGGTGAGCCAAGGCCTACATGCGGGCTTCTATTGGTTCCTACTCCAGAATTAATCGAGGTGGAGGTTTGAAAGCAGTGAGGTCCTCATCTACCACTCATCCACCCAATTAAATAACCCACCATGGGGGAGCTGGGACACAAGATACCACCCATGAACTCAGGATATAGATTTACAGCCAACAAAGTACATTTGAGGTGTCGTAATGTAGGGAATAATGGCAGTCAATTTTCACAGAAACATTAACAGCAATGAGTTAAATGAGGTAATCTGTTGTGCTGATGATAGCTCAGAGATTATTATTGGTCTGGACACCAGGGAGAGCCCCTCTGTTCTTTAAATATTGCAGTCAGATCTTGGAGGCCCAGCTGAAAGTTCAGATTGGTTTAATGTCTCTTTCAAAAGACAGATGGCCAGATTCTCCATTCCATGACTAAGAGTTGACGCCGGGGCAGCATTCATGGAATTCTACGACAGCGTAAATGGCGCCTCACCTGGACAATTCAGCGACCGTTGAGGGGCGAGCACCAGCGCCACATGGAACACGATCAATTCCAATGGAAAACGGTGTTGGATTCGCCGGGGTCGGGTCAGACATTTGAGAGGCATATTAGCACTTCACCCCCCTCACACACATCCCAGCTAACAAGTTGGCACTGGTTGCGCTGGAGCGCACCCACCCCGTTTATGGCCAGAGGATACCTGGAGGGGTGGCTGGGGGGTACCCATATGACACATGGCACTAGGTTCACAATGGGCAGTCAGCGGCGTGCGCAGCTGCAAGGCTGCCTAGCAGGCTGCGGCAATGTTGTTCCGTGCCCATCCACCCTCCGCTACACCCCCCGGCACTGGCAGAAGCCCATAGCCAATGGCACAACTGTCAGAAAACCATGGTGATGTTGAACACTTCCTATACCCCCTCGCTCCCCCTCATCAGCCACGGCGATTGTTTCACGATTTTTGCAAGCAAAAGGGAACCTCGCTGTCTCCACTGGGCGGAGAATCGAGGAGACCCTGGAGAATACTGGGTCAGGCCCGTTAATGATATGCAAATAGTGTTTACTGTACTTGCAGAGAAGAACGCACTGACGCAGCTGTCGTGGCACTGGAGAATTGCGATTTGGCACGAAACCGGCGCCGGCCATGATTCCAGCGTCAAAACCGATTCTCCGCCTACTCGCCTTCCCAATTTTGGCATCAGCCAATGGAGAATCCCACCCAGAATCTTTAACAGTGCAGCATTCCCTCCATAATGCACTGGAATCTCAGCTTGAGTGGTATGTTGAGGACTCTGGAGAGGACTTGAACCCACGGTCTCCTGGCTCAGAGGTGACAGTGTGCTGCCACCCAGACATGTAACCACAAACGGCAATGGAACAAAGCAGAGACAAAGTCACAGGGTTCAGGAAGAAAAGATATTCTCCAATTCTTTGCAACAGAATATAACACAAACCTTTTCTCCTTTGGATCCTGGTGCTCCGGCGATCCCTCGATCTCCAAGGTCGCCCTTAAAAAAAGACAGGAGCGCAAATGAAAATTTCAATCCCAGTCCAACAGTGATGAATTTAAAATAATAGGTAAACAGTCAGCTGAACAAAAACATCCTAATTGTTTGTTCTTTAGTTCATTTGTTGTCTTGGATATCATTCCACAGGAAATCATACTGACTGGGATATCATTCCACAGGAAATCATTCTGACTGGGATATCATTCCACAGGAAACCAGACTGACTAGGATATCATTCCACAGGAAACCAGACTGACTGGGATATCGTTCCACAGGAAACCATACTGATTGGGATATCATTCCACAGGAAGTCATACTGATTGGGATATCATTCCACAGGAAACCATACTGATTGGGATATCATTCCACAGGAAATCATACTGACTGGGATATCATTCCACAGGAAACCAGACTGACTAGGATATCATTCCACAGGAAACCAGACTGACTGGGATATCGTTCCACAGGAAACCATACTGATTGGGATATCGTTCCACAGGAAACCATACTGACTGGGATATCATTCCACAGGAAGTCATACTGATTGGGATATCATTCCACAGGAAACCATAATGACTGGGATATCATTCCACAGGAAACCATAATGATTGGGATATCATTCCACAGGAAGTCATACTGACTGGGATATCATTCCACAGGAAACCATACTGATTGGGATATCATTCCACAGGAAGTCATACTGACTGGGATATAATTCCACAGGAAACCAGACTGACTGGGCGAACATTCCACAGGAAACCAGACTGACTGGGATATCATTCCACAGGAAACCATAATGACTGGGATATCATTCCACAGGAAACCATAATGATTGGGATATCATTCCACAGGAAGTCATACTGACTGGGATATCATTCCACAGGAAACCATACTGATTGGGATATCATTCCACAGGAAATCATACTGACTGGGATATCATTCCACAGGAAACCAGACTGACTAGGATATCATTCCACAGGAAACCAGACTGACTGGGATATCGTTCCACAGGAAACCATACTGATTGGGATATCATTCCACAGGAAGTCATACTGACTGGGATATCATTCCACAGGAAACCATACTGATTGGGATATCGTTCCACAGGAAATCATACTGATTGGGATATCATTCCACAGGAAATCATTCTGACTGGGATATCATTCCACAGGAAACCAGACAAACTGGGATATCATTCCACAGGAAATCATACTGATTGGGATATCATTCCGCAGGAAACTACACTGACTGGGATATAATTCCACAGGAAACCAGACTGACTGGGATATCATTCCACAGGAAATCATACTGACTGGGATATCATTCCACAGGAAGTCATACTGATTGGGATATCATTCCACAGGAAACCAGACTGCTAGGGATATCATTCCACAGGAAACCATACTGACTGGGATGTAATTCCACAGGAAATCATGCAGATTGGGATATCATTCCACAGGAATTCATACTGATTGGGATATCATTCGACAGGAAACAAGACTGACTGCGATATCATTCCACAGGAAACCATACTGACTGGGATATCATTCCACAGGAAACCAGACTGACTGGGATATCATTCCACAGGAAATCATACTGACTGGGATATCATTCCACAGGAAGTCATACTGATTGGGATATCATTCCACAGGAAACCAGACTGCTAGGGATATCATTCCACAGGAAGTCATCCTGATTGGGATATCATTCCACAGGAAACCATACTGATTGGGCTATCGTTCCACAGGAAATCATACTGACTGGGATATCATTCCACAGGAAACTATACTGACTGGGAGATCGTTCCACAGAAAATCATACCGATTGGGATATCATTCCACAGGAAATCATACTGACTGGGAGATCATTCCACAGGAAATCATACTGATTGGAATATCATTCCACAGGAAACCATACTGACTGGGATATCGATCCACAGGAAGTCATACTGATTGGGATATCATTCCACAGGAAATCATACTGATTGGGATATCATTCCACAGGAAGTCAAACTGACTGGGAGATCATTCCACAGGAAATCATACTGACTGGGAGATCATTCCACAGGAAACCATACTGATTGGGATATCATTCCACAGGAAACCAGACTGACTGGGATATCGTTCCACAGGAAATCATACTGACTGGGATATCATTCCACAGGAAATCATACTGACTGGGATATCGTTCCACAGGAAACCATAGTGACTGGGAGATCGTTCCACAGAAAATCATACTGATTGGGATATCATTCAACAGGAAATCATATTGACTGGGATATCATTCCACAGGAAATCATACTGACTGGAATATCATTCCACAGGAAATCATATTGACTGGGATATCATTCCACAGGAAATCATACTGATTGGAATATCATTCCACAGGAAACCATACTGACTGGGATATCGATCCACAGGAAATCATACTGACTGGGCTATCATTCCACAGGAAATCATACTGACTGGGAGATCATTCCACAGGAAATCATACTGATTGGGATATCGATCCACAGGAAGTCATACTGATTGGGATATCATTCCACAGGAAATCATACTGATTGGGATATCATTCCACAGGAAACCATACTGACTGGGATATCGATCCACAGGAAGTCATACTGATTGGGATATCATTCCACAGGAAATCATACTGATTGGGATATCATTCCACAGGAAGTCAAACTGACTGGGAGATCATTCCACAGGAAATCATACTGACTGGGATATCATTCCACAGGAAACCATACTGACTGGAATATCATTCCACAGGAAACCATACTGACTGGGATATCATTCCACAGGAAATCATACTGACTGGAATATCATTCCACAGGAAACCATACTGACTGGGATATCGATCCACAGGAAATCATACTGATTGGGATATCATTCAACAGGAAATCATACTGACTGGGATATCATTCCACAGGAAATCATACTGACTGGGATATCATTCCACAGGAAACCATAATGATTGGGATATTATTCCACAGGAAGTCATACTGACTGGGATATCATTCCACAGGAAACCATACTGATTGGGATATCATTCCACAGGAAGTCATACTGACTGGGATATCATTCCACAGGAAACCAGACTGACTGGGCGAACATTCCACAGGAAACCATACTGATTGGGATATCATTCCACAGGAAATCATTCTGACTGGGATATCATTCCACAGGAAACCAGACAAACTGGGATATCATTCCACAGGAAATCATACTGATTGGGATATCATTCCGCAGGAAACTACACTGACTGGGATATCATTCCACAGGAAACCATACTGACTGGGATGTAATTCCACAGGAAATCATGCAGATTGGGATATCATTCCACAGGAATTCATACTGATTGGGATATCATTCGACAGGAAACAAGACTGACTGCGATATCATTCCACAGGAAACCATACTGACTGGGATATCTTTCCACAGGAAACCAGACTGACTGGGATATCATTCCACAGGAAATCATACTGACTGGGATATCATTCCACAGGAAGTCATACTGATTGGGATATCATTCCACAGGAAACCAGACTGCTAGGGATATCATTCCACAGGAAGTCATCCTGATTGGGATATCATTCCACAGGAAACCATACTGATTGGGCTATCGTTCCACAGGAAATCATACTGACTGGGATATCATTCCACAGGAAACTATACTGACTGGGAGATCGTTCCACAGAAAATCATACCGATTGGGATATCATTCCACAGGAAATCATATTGACTGGGATATCATTCCACAGGAAATCATACTGATTGGAATATCATTCCACAGGAAACCATACTGACTGGGATATCGATCCACAGGAAATCATACTGACTGGAATATCATTCCACAGGAAGTCATACTGATTGGGATATCATTCCACAGGAAATCATACTGATTGGGATATCATTCCACAGGAAGTCAAACTGACTGGGAGATCATTCCACAGGAAACCAGACTGACTGGGAGATCATTCCACAGGAAATCATACTGACTGGGATATTATTCCACAGGAAACCATACGGATTGGGATATCATTCCACAGGAAACCAGACTGACTGGGATATCGTTCCACAGGAAATCATACTGACTGGGATATCATTCCACAGGAAATCATACTGACTGGGATATCGTTCCACAGGAAACCATAGTGACTGGGAGATCGTTCCACAGAAAATCATACTGATTGGGATATCATTCAACAGGAAATCATACTGACTGGGATATCATTCCACAGGAAATCATACTGACTGGAATATCATTCCACAGGAAATCAGACTGACTGGAATATCATTCCACAGGAAATCATACTGACTGGAATATCGATCCACAGGAAATCATACTGACTGGGATATCATTCAACAGGAAATCATACTGACTGGGATATCATTCCACAGGAAATCATACTGACTGGAATATCATTCCACAGGAAACCAAACTGACTGGAATATCATTCCACAGGAAATCATACTGACAGGGATATCATTCCACAGGAAATCATACTGATTGGTATATCATTCCACAGGAAACCATACTGACTGGGATATCGTTCCACAAGAAATCATACTGACTGGGATATCATTCCACAGTAAACCATACTGACTGGGATATAATTCCGCAGGCAATCATACTGACTGAGAGATCGTTCCACAGAAAATCATACTGATTGTGATATAATTCCACAGGAAATCATACTGACTGGGATATCATTCCACAGGAAATCATACTGACTGGGATATCATTCCACAGGAAATCATACTGACTGGGATATCATTCCACAGGCAATCATACTGACTGGGATATCATTCCACAGGAAACCAAACTGATTGGGTTATCATTTCCCAGGAAACTATACATGATTGGGATATCATTCCACAGGAAACCATACTGACTGGGATATCATTCCACAGGAAATCATACCGACTGGAATATCATTCCACAGGAAACCATACTGACTGGGATATAGATCCACAGGAAATCATACTGACTGGGATATCAATCAACAGGAAATCATACTGACTGGGATATCATTCCACAGGAAATCAAACTGACTGGAATATCATTCCACAGGAAACCATACTGACTGGAATATCATTCCACAGGAAACCATACTGACTGGGATATCATTCCACAGGAAATCATACTGACTGGAATATCATTCCACAGGAAATCATACTGACTGGGATATCGATCCACAGGAAATCATACTGACTGGAATATCATTCCACAGGAAGTCATACTGATTGGGATATCATTCCACAGGAAACCATAATGATTGGGATATCATTCCAAAGGAAGTCATACTGACTGGGATATAATTCCACAGGCAATCATACTGACTGGGATATCATTCCACAGGAAACCATACTGATTGGGTTATTATTCCACAGGAAACTATACATGATTGGGATATCATTCCACAGGAAATCATACTGATTGTGATATCATTCCACAGGAAATCATACTGACTGGGATATCATTCCACAGGAAATCATACTGATGACTGGGATATCATTCCACAGGAAATCATACTGACTGGGATGTCATTCCAGAGGAAATCATACTGATTGTGATATCATTCCACAGGAAACCATACTGACTGGGATATCATTCCACAGGAAATCATCCTGACTGGAATATCATTCCACAGGAAACCATACTGATTGGGATATAGATCCACAGGAAATCATACTGACTGGGATATCATTCAACAGGAAATCATACTGACTGGGATATCATTCCACAGGAAATCATACTGACTGGAATATCATTCCACAGGAAACCATACTGACTGGGATGTCATTCCACAGGAAATCATACTGACTGGAATATCATTCCACAGGAAATCATACTGACTGGGATATCGATCCACAGGAAATCATACTGACTGGAATATCATTCCACAGGAAGTCATACTGATTGGGATATCATTCCACAGGAAACCATAATGATTGGGATATCATTCCAAAGGAAGTCAGACTGACTGGGATATCATTCCACAGGAAATCATACTGACTGGGATATAATTCCACAGGCAATCATACTGACTGGGATATCATTCCACAGGAAACCATACTGACTAGGATATCATTCCACAGGAAATCATACTGACTTGGATATCATTCCACAGGAAATAATACTGAATGGGATATCATTCCACAGGAAATCATACTGATTGGTATGTCATTCCACTGGAAATCATACTGACTGGGATATCGTTCCACAGGAAACCATACTGACTGGGATATCGTTCCACAAGAAATCATACTGACAGGGAGATCGTTCCACAGAAAATCATACTGATTGGGATATCATTCCACAGGAAATCATACTGACTGGGATATAATTCCGCAGGCAATCATACTGACTGAGAGATCGTTCCACAGAAAATCATACTGATTGTGATATCATTCCACAGTAAACCATACTGACTGGGAGATCATTGCACAGGAAACCAGACTGACTGGGATATCGTTCCACAGGAAATCATACTGACTGGGATATCATTCCACAGGAAATCATACTGACTGGGATATCATTCCACAGGAAATCATACTGACTGGGATATCCTTCCACAGGAAATCATACTGATTGGGATATCATTCCACAGGAAACCATACTGACTGCGATATCGTTCCACAGGAAAACATACAGACTGGAATATCATTCCACAGGAAACCATACTGATTGGGATATCATTCCACAGGAAATCATACTGATTGGTATATCATTCCACAGGAAACCAAACTGACTGGGATATCATTCCACAGGATGTCATACTGATTGGTATATCATTCCACAGGAAACCATACTGACTGGGATATCATTCCACAGGAAATCATACTGATTGGGATATCTTTCCACAGGAAGCCATACTGACTGGGATATCATTCCACAGGAAACCATACTGACTGGGATATCATTCAACAGGAATCCATACTGACTGGGATATGATTCCACAGGAAATCATAATGACTGGGATATCATTCCACAGGAAATCATACTGATTGGTGTATCATTCCACAGGAAGTCATACTGACTGGGATATCGATCCACAGGAAATCATACTGATTGGGATATCATTCCACAGGAAACCATACTGACTGGGATATCATTCCACAGGAAATCATACTGATTGGGATATCATTCCACAGGAAACCATACTGACTGGGATATCATTCCACAGGAAGTCATACTGATTGGGATATCATTCCACAGGAAACCAGACTGACTGGGATATCGTTCAACAGGAAGTCATACTGATTAGGATATCATTCCACAGGAAACCATACTGATTGGGATATCATTCCACAGGAAGTCATACTGACTGAGATATCATTCCACAGGAATCCATACTGATTGGGATATCATTCCACAGGAAGTCATACTGACTGGGAGATCATTCCACAGGAAACCAGACTGACTGGGAGATCGTTCCACAGGAAATCATACTGACTGGGATATCATTCCACAGGAAATCATACTGACTGGGATATCATTCCACAGGAAATCATACTGATTGGGATATCATTCCACAGGAAACCATACTGACTGGGATATCATTCCACAGGAAATCATACTGATTGGGATATCTTTCCACAGGAAATCATACTGATTGGGATATCATTCCACAGGCAATCATACTGACTGGGAGATCCGTCCACAGAAAATTATACTGATTGGGATATCATTCCACAGGAAATCATACTGACTGGGATATAATTCCACAGGCAATCATACTGACTGGGATATCATTCCACAGGAAATAATACTGATTGGTATATCATTCCACAGGAAATCATACTGATTGGGATATCATTCCACAGGAAATCATACTGACTGGGATATCATTCCACAGGACATCATACTGACTGGGATATCATTCCACAGGAAACCATACTGACTGGGATATCATTCCACAGTAAATCATACTGACTGGGATATCATTCCACAGGAAATCATACTGATTGGTATATCATTCCACAGGAAACCAAACTGACTGGGATATCATTCCACAGGAAGTCATACTGATTGGGATATCATTCCACAGGAAACCATACTGACTGGGATATCATTCCACAGGAAATCATACTGATTGGGATATCTTTCCACAGGAAGCCATACTGACTGGGATATCATTCCACAGGAAACCATACTGACTGGGATATCATTCAACAGGAATCCATACTGACTGGGATATGATTCCACAGGAATCCTTACTGACTGGGATATGATTCCACAGGAAATCATACTGATTGGTGTATCATTCCACAGGAAGTCATACTGACTGGGATATCATTCTACTTAAAGTCATACTGATTGGGATATCATTCCACAGGAAATCATACTGACTGGGATATCATTCCACAGGAAATCATACTGATTGGGATATCATTCCACAGGAAACCAGACTGACTGGGATATCATTCCACAGGAAGTCATACTGATTGGGATATCATTCCACAGGAAACCAGACTGACTGGGATATCGTTCAACAGGAAGTCATACTGATTAGGATATCATTCCACAGGAAACCATACTGATTGGGATATCATTCCACAGGAAGTCATACTGACTGAGATATCATTCCACAGGAATCCATACTGATTGGAATATCATTCCACAGGAAGTCATACTGACTGGGAAATCATTCCACAGGAAACCAGACTGACTGGGAGATCGTTCCACAGGAAATCATACTGACTGGGATATCATTCCACAGGAAATCATACTGACTGGGATATCATTCCACAGGAAATCATACTGATTGGGATATCATTCCACAGGAAACCATACTGACTGGGATATCATTCCACAGGAAATCATACTGATTGGGATATCTTTCCACAGGAAATCACACTGATTGGGATATCATTCCACAGGAAATTGTACTGACTGGGATATAATTCCACAGGCAATCATACTGACTGGGAGATCCGTCCACAGAAAATCATACTGATTGGGATATCATTCCACAGGAAATCATACTGACTGGGATATAATTCCACAGGCAATCATACTGACTGGGATATCATTCCACAGGAAATAATACTGATTGGTATATCATTCCACAGGAAATCATACTGATTGGGATATCATTCCACAGGAAATCATACTGATTGGGATATCATTCCACAGGAAACAATACTGACTTGGATATCATTCCACAGGAAATCATACTGACTGGGATATCATTCCACAGGAAATCATACTGACTAGGATATCATTCCACAGGAAATCATACTGACTGGGATATCATTCCACAGGAAATTGTACTGACTGGGATATCATTCCACAGGAAATCATACTGACTGGAATATCATTCCACAGGAAATCATACTGACTGGGATATCATTCGACAGGAAATCATACTGACTGGGATATCATTCCACAGGAAATCATACTGACTGCGATATCATTCCACAGGAAATCATACTGACTAGGATATCATTCCACAGGAAATCATACTGACTGGGATATCATTCCACAGGAAATTGTACTGACTGGGATATCATTCCACAGGAAATCATACTGACTGGAATATCATTCCACAGGAAATCATACTGACTGGGATATCATTCGACAGGAAATCATACTGACTGGGATATCATTCCACAGGAAACCATACTGACTGGAATATCATTACACAGGAAATCATACTGGCTGGGATATCATTCCACAGGAAACCATACTGATTGGGATATCATTCCACAGGAAGTCATACTGATTGGGATATCATTCCACAGGAAATCATACTGACTGGGATATCATTCCACAGGAAATCATACTGATGACTGGGATATCATTGCACAGGAAATCATACTGACTGGGATATCATTCCACAGTAAATCATACTGACTGGGATATCATTCCACAGGCAATCATACTGACTGCGATATCATTCCACAAGAAATCATACTGATTGGGATATCATTCCACAGGAAACCAAACTGACTGGGATATCATTCCACAGGAAATCATACTGATGACTGGGATATCATTCCACAGGAAATCATAATGACTGGGATATCTTTCCACAGGAAATCATATTGTCTGGAATATCATTCCACAGGAAATCATACTGACTGGGATATCATTCCACAGGAAATCATACTGATTGGTATATCATTCCACAGGAAACCAAACTGACTGGGATATCATTCCACAGGAAGTCATACTGATTGGGATATCATTCCACAGGAAACCATACTGACTGGGATATCATTCCACAGGAAATCATACTGATTGGGATATCTTTCCACAGGAAGCCATACTGACTGGGATATCATTCCACAGGAAACCATACTGACTGGGATATCATTCAACAGGAATCCATACTGACTGGGATATGATTCCACAGGAAATCATAATGACTGGGATATCATTCCACAGGAAATCATACTGATTGGTGTATCATTCTACAGGAAGTCATACTGACTGGGATATCATTCTACAGGAAGTCATACTGATTGGGATATCATTCCACAGGAAACCATACTGACTGGGATATCATTCCACAGGAAAGCATACTGATTGGGATATCATTCCACAGGAAACCATACTGACTGGGATATCATTCCACAGGAAGTCATACTGATTGGGATATCATTCCACAGGATACCAGACTGACTGGGATATCGTTCAACAGGAAGTCATACTGATTGGGATATCATTCCACAGGAAACCATACTGACTGGGATATCATTCCACAGGAAATCATACGGATTGGGATATCATTCCACAGGAAACCATACTGACTGGGATATCATTCCACAGGAAGTCATACTGATTGGGATATCATTCCACAGGAAACCAGACTGACTGGGATATCGTTCAACAGGAAGTCATACTGATTAGGATATCATTCCACAGGAAACCATACTGATTGGGATATCATTCCACAGGAAGTCATACTGACTGAGATATCATTCCACAGGAATCCATACTGATTGGGATATCATTCCACAGGAAGTCATACTGACTGGGAGATCATTCCACAGGAAACCAGACTGACTGGGAGATCGTTCCACAGGAAATCATACTGACTGGGATATCATTCCACAGGAAATCATACTGACTGGGATATCATTCCACAGGAAATCATACTGACTGGGATATCATTCCACAGGAAATCATACTGATTGGGATATCATTCCACAGGAAACCATACTGACTGGGATATCATTCCATAGGAAATCATACTGATTGGGATATCTTTCCACAGGAAATTGTACTGACTGGGATATAATTCCACAGGAAATCATACTGACTGGGATATCATTCCACAGGAAATAATACTGATTGGTATATCATTCCACAGGAAATCATACTGATTGGGATATCATTCCACAGGAAATCATACTGACTGGGATATCATTCCACAGGACATCATACTGACTGGGATATCATTCCACAGGAAACCATACTGACTGGGATATCATTCCACAGGAAATCAGACTGACTTGGATATCATTCCACAGGAAACCATACTGATTGGGATATCATTCCACAGGAAACCATACTGATTGGGATATCATTCCTCAGGAAAAAATACTGACTTGGATATCATTCCACAGGAAATCATACTGACTAGGATATCATTCCACAGGAAATCATACTGACTGGGATATCATTCCACAGGAAATTGTACTGACTGGGATATCATTCCACAGGAAATCATACTGACTGGAATATCATTCCACAGGAAATCATACTGACTGGGATATCATTCGACAGGAAATCATACTGACTGGGATATCATTCCACAGGAAAACATACTGACTGGAATATCATTCCACAGGAAATCATACTGGCTGGGATATCATTCCACAGGAAACTATACTGATTGGGATATCATTCCACAGGAAGTCATACTGATTGGGATATCATTCCACAGGAAATCATACTGACTGGGATATCATTCCACAGGAAATCATACTGATGACTGGGATATCATTGCACAGGAAATCATACTGACTGGGATATCATTCCACAGTAAATCATACTGACTGGGATATCATTCCACAGGCAATCATACTGACTGCGATATCATTCCACAAGAAATCATACTGATTGGGATATCATTCCACAGGAAACCAAACTGACTGGGATATCATTCCACAGGAAATCATACTGATGACTGGGATATCATTCCACAGGAAATCATAATGACTGGGATATCTTTCCGCAGGAAATCATATTGTCTGGAATATCATTCCACAGGAAACCATACTGACTGGGATATCATTCCACAGGAAATCATACTGACTGGAATATCATTCCACAGGAAATCATACTGACTGGGATATCATTCCACAGGAAACCATACTGACTGGGATATCATTCCACAGGAAATCATACTGATTGGGATATCGTTCCACAGGACATCATTCTGACTGGGAGATCATTCCACAGGAAATCATACTGACTGGGATATCGTTCCACAGGAAATCATTCTGACTGGGATATCGTTCCACAGGAAATCATACTGACTGGGAGATCATTCCACAGGAAATCATACTGATTGGAATATCATTCCACAGGAAATCATACTGACTGGAATATCATTCCACAGGAAATCATACTGACTGGGAGATCATTCCACAGGAAATCATACTGACTGGGATATCATTCCACAGGAAATCATACTGACTGCGAGATCATTCCACAGGAAATCATACTGATTGGGATATCATTCCACAGGAAATCATACTGACTGGGATATCATTCCACAGGAAATCATACTGACTGGAATATCATTCCACAGGAAATCATACTGACTGGGATATCGTTCCACAGGAAATCATTCTGACTGGGTTATCGTTCCACAGGAAATCATACTGACTGGGAGATCATTCCACAGGAAATCATACTGATTGGGATATCATTCCACAGGAAATCATACTGACTGGGAGATCATTCCACAGGAAATCATACTGATTGGGATATCGTTGCACAGGAAATCATACTGACTGGGATATCATTCCACAGGAAATAATAATAATATTCACTTATTGTCACAAGTAGGCTTCAATGAAGTTACTGTTAGAAACCACTAGTCGCCACATTCTGGCGCTTGTTCGGGCAGGCGATTCTGACTGGGATTCATTCTACAGGGAATGATTCGGACTGGGATATTGTTCCACAGGAATTCATACTGACTGGGATATCGTTCCACAGGAAATCATACTGACTGGGATATCGTTCCACATGAAATCATACTGACTGGAATATCGTTCCATCGGAAATCATTCTGACTGGGATATCATTCCACGGGGAATGATTCTGACTGGGATATCGTTCCACAGGAAATCATACTGACTGGGATATCGTTCCCCGGGGAATGATTCTGACTGGGATATCGTTGCACAGGAAATCATACTGAGTGGGATATCATTCCACATGAAATCATACTGACTGGGATATCGTTCCACAGGGAATGATTCTGAGTGGAATATCGTTCCGCAGCAAATCATTCTGACTGGGATATTGTTCTGCAGGAAATCATTCTGACTTAAATATCTTTCCACGGGGAATGATTCTGACCAGGATATCATTCCACGGGGAATGATTCTGACTGGGATATCGTTCCACAGGAAATCATACTGACTGGGATATCGTTCCACGGGGAATGATTCTGACTGGGATATCGTTCCACGGGGAATGTTTCTGACTGGGATATCGTTCCACGGGGAATGATTCTGACTGGGATATCATTCCACATGAAATCATACTGACTGGGATATCGTTCCACAGGAAATCATACTGACTGGGGTATCGTTCCACGGGGAATGATTCTGACTGGGATATCGTTCCACGGGGAATGTTTCTGACTGGGATATCGTTCCACAGGAAATCATACTGACTGGGATATCGTTCCACATGAAATCATACTGACTGGGATATCATTCCACAGGGAATGATTCTGACTGGAATATCGTTCCACAGGAAATCATTCTGACTGGGATTTTGTTCCACAGGAAATCATACTGACTGGGATATCGTTCCACAGGAAATCATACTGACTGGGATATCGTTCCACAGGGAATGATTCTGACTGGAATATCATTCCACAGGAAATCATTCTGACTGGGATATCGTTCCACTGGAAATCATACTGACTGGGATATCGTTCCACAGGAAATCATACTGACTGGGATATCTTTCCACTGGAAATCATACTGACTGGGATATCGTTCCACGGGGAATGATTCTGACTGGGATATCATTCCACGGGGAATGATCCTGACTGTGATATAGTTGCACAGGAAATCATACTGACTGGGATATCATTCCACAGGAAATAATAATAATATTCACTTATTGTCACAAGTCGGCTTCAATGAAGTTACTGTTAGAAACCGCTAGTCGCCACATTCTAGCGCCTGTTCGGGGAGGCTATTCTGACTGGGATTCATTCTACAGGGAATGATACGGACTGGGATATTGTTCCACAGGAAATCATACTGACTGGGATATCGTTCCACGGGGAATGATTCTGACTGGGATATCATTCCACATGAAATCATACTGACTGGGATATCGTTCCACTGGAAATCATACTGACTGGGATATCGTTCCACGGGGAATGATTCTGACTGGGATATCATTCCACGGTGAATGATTCTGACTGGGATATCGTTCCACAGGAAATCATACTGACTGTGGTATCGTTCCACGGGGAATGATTCAGACTGGGATATCGTTCCACGGGGAATGTTTCTGACTGGGATATCGTTCCACAGGAAATCATACTGACTGGGATATCGTTCCACATGAAATCATACTGACTGGGATATCATTCCACAGGGAATGATTCTGACTGGAATATCGTTCCACAGGAAATCATTCTGACTGGGATTTTGTTCCACAGGAAATCATACTGACTGGGATATCGTTCCACAGGAAATCATACAGACTGGGATATCATTCCACAGGAAATCATACTGACTGGGATATCGTTCCACAGGGAATGATTCTGACTGGAATATCATTCCACAGGAAATCATTCTGACTGGGATATCGTTCCACAGGAAATCATTCTGACTGGGATATCGTTCCACAGGAAATCATTCTGACTGGGTTATCGTTCCACAGGAAATCATACTGACTGGGAGATCATTCCACAGGAAATCATACTGATTGGGATATCATTCCACAGGAAATCATACTGACTGGGAGATCATTCCACAGGAAATCATACTGATTGGGATATCGTTGCACAGGAAATCATACTGACTGGGATATCATTCCACAGGAAATAATAATAATATTCACTTATTGTCACAAGTAGGCTTCAATGAAGTTACTGTTAGAAACCACTAGTCGCCACATTCTGGCGCTTGTTCGGGCAGGCGATTCTGACTGGGATTCATTCTACAGGGAATGATTCGGACTGGGATATTGTTCCACAGGAATTCATACTGACTGGGATATCGTTCCACAGGAAATCATACTGACTGGGATATCGTTCCACATGAAATCATACTGACTGGAATATCGTTCCATCGGAAATCATTCTGACTGGGATATCATTCCACGGGGAATGATTCTGACTGGGATATCGTTCCACAGGAAATCATACTGACTGGGATATCGTTCCCCGGGGAATGATTCTGACTGGGATATCGTTGCACAGGAAATCATACTGAGTGGGATATCATTCCACATGAAATCATACTGACTGGGATATCGTTCCACAGGGAATGATTCTGAGTGGAATATCGTTCCGCAGCAAATCATTCTGACTGGGATATTGTTCTGCAGGAAATCATTCTGACTTAAATATCTTTCCACGGGGAATGATTCTGACCAGGATATCATTCCACGGGGAATGATTCTGACTGGGATATCGTTCCACAGGAAATCATACTGACTGGGATATCGTTCCACGGGGAATGATTCTGACTGGGATATCGTTCCACGGGGAATGTTTCTGACTGGGATATCGTTCCACGGGGAATGATTCTGACTGGGATATCATTCCACATGAAATCATACTGACTGGGATATCGTTCCACAGGAAATCATACTGACTGGGGTATCGTTCCACGGGGAATGATTCTGACTGGGATATCGTTCCACGGGGAATGTTTCTGACTGGGATATCGTTCCACAGGAAATCATACTGACTGGGATATCGTTCCACAGGGAATGATTCTGACTGGAATATCATTCCACAGGAAATCATTCTGACTGGGATATCGTTCCACTGGAAATCATACTGACTGGGATATCGTTCCACAGGAAATCATACTGACTGGGATATCTTTCCACTGGAAATCATACTGACTGGGATATCGTTCCACGGGGAATGATTCTGACTGGGATATCATTCCACGGGGAATGATCCTGACTGTGATATAGTTGCACAGGAAATCATACTGACTGGGATATCATTCCACAGGAAATAATAATAATATTCACTTATTGTCACAAGTCGGCTTCAATGAAGTTACTGTTAGAAACCGCTAGTCGCCACATTCTAGCGCCTGTTCGGGGAGGCTATTCTGACTGGGATTCATTCTACAGGGAATGATACGGACTGGGATATTGTTCCACAGGAAATCATACTGACTGGGATATCGTTCCACGGGGAATGATTCTGACTGGGATATCATTCCACATGAAATCATACTGACTGGGATATCGTTCCACTGGAAATCATACTGACTGGGATATCGTTCCACGGGGAATGATTCTGACTGGGATATCATTCCACGGTGAATGATTCTGACTGGGATATCGTTCCACAGGAAATCATACTGACTGGGGTATCGTTCCACGGGGAATGATTCAGACTGGGATATCGTTCCACGGGGAATGTTTCTGACTGGGATATCGTTCCACAGGAAATCATACTGACTGGGATATCGTTCCACATGAAATCATACTGACTGGGATATCATTCCACAGGGAATGATTCTGACTGGAATATCGTTCCACAGGAAATCATTCTGACTGGGATTTTGTTCCACAGGAAATCATACTGACTGGGATATCGTTCCACAGGAAATCATACAGACTGGGATATCATTCCACAGGAAATCATACTGACTGGGATATCGTTCCACAGGGAATGATTCTGACTGGAATATCATTCCACAGGAAATCATTCTGACTGGGATATCGTTCCACAGGAAATCATTCTGACTGGGATATCGTTCCACTGGAAATCATACTGACTGGGATATCGTTCCACAGGAAATCATACTGACTGGGATATCGTTCCACTGGAAATCATACTGACTGGGATATCGTTCCACGGGGAATGATTCTGACTGGGATATCATTCCACGGGGAATGATCCTGACTGTGATATAATTGCACAGGAAATCATACTGACTGGGATATCATTCCACGGGAAATAATAATAATATTCACTTATTGTCACAAGTAGGCTTCAATGAAGTTACTGTTAGAAACCACTAGTCGCCACATTCTGGCGCCTGTTCGGGGAGGCGATTCTGACTGGGATTCATTCTACAGGGAATGATTCGGACTGGGATATTGTTCCACAGGAAATCATACTGACTGGGATATCGTTCCACATAAAATCATAGTGACTGGGATATCGTTCCACAGGAAATCATTCTGACTGGGATATTGTTCCGCAGGAAATCATTCTGACTGGGATATCGTTCCACATGAAATCATACTGACTGGGATATCGTTCCACAGGGAATGATTCTGACTGGAATATCGTTCCAGAGGAAATCATTCTGACTGGGATATCGTTCCACAGGAAATAATTCTGACTGGGATATCGTTCCACAGGAAATCATACTGACCGGGATATCTGTTCCACTGGAAATCCTACAGACTGGGATATCGTTCCACGGGGAATGATTCTGACCGAGATATCATTCCACGGGGAATGATTCTGACTGGGATATCGTTCCACAGGAAATCATACTGACTGGGATATCGTTCCACGGGGAATGATTCTGACTGGGATATCGTTCCACGGGGAATGTTTCTGACTGGGATCTCGTTCCACAGGAAATCATACTGACTGGGATATCGTTCCACATGAAATCATAACGACTGGGATATTGTTCCACTGGAAACCATACTGACTGGGATATCGTTCCACGGGGAATGATTCTGACTGGGATATCATTCCACATGAAATCATACTGACTGGGATATCGTTCCACTGGAAATCATACTGACTGGGATATCGTTCCACAGGAAATCATACTGACTGGGATATCGTTCCACTGGAAATCATACTGAATGGGATATCGTTCCACGGGGAATGATTCTGACCGGGATATCATTCCACGGGGAATGATTCTGACTTGGATATCGTTCCACAGGAAATCATACTGACTGGGATATCGTTCCACGGGGAATGATTCTGACTGGGACATCGTTCCACGGGGAATGTTTCTGACTGGGATATCGTTCCACAGGAAATCATACTGACTGGGATATCGTTCCACGGGGAATGATTCTGACTGGGACATCGTTCCACGGGGAATGTTTCTGACTGGGATATCGTTCCACAGGAAATCATACTGACTGGGATATCGTTCCACAGGAAATCATACTGACTGGGATATCGTTCCACTGGAAATCATACTGAATGGGATATCGTTCCACGGGGAATGATTCTGACCGGGATATCATTCCACGGGGAATGATTCTGACTGGGATATCGTTCCACAGGAAATCATACTGACTGGGATATCGTTCCACGGGGAATGATTCTGACTGGGACATCGTTCCACGGGGAATGTTTCTGACTGGGATATCGTTCCACAGGAAATAATTCTGACTGGGATATCATTCCACAGGAAATCATACTGACTGGGATATCATTCCACAGGACATCATACTGACTGGGATATCATTCCACAGGAAACCATACTGACTGGGATAACATTCCACAGGAAATCAGACTGACTGGGATATCATTCCACAGGAAACCATACTGGTTGGGATATCATTCCACAGGAAACCATACTGACTGGGATATCATTCCACAGGAAATTATACTGACTAGGATATCATTCCACAGGAAATCATACTGACTGGGATATCATTCCACAGGAAATTGTACTGACTGGGATATCATTCCACAGGAAATCATACTGACTGGAATATCATTCCACAGGAAATCATACTGACTGGGATATCATTCGACAGGAAATCATACTGACTGGGATATCATTCCACAGGAAACCATACTGACTGGAATATCATTCCACAGGAAATCATACTGGCTGGGATATCATTCCACAGGAAACCATACTGATTGGGATATCATTCCACAGGAAGTCATACTGATTGGGATATCATTCCACAGGAAATCATACTGACTGGGATATCATTCCACAGGAAATCATACTGATGACTGGGATATCATTGCACAGGAAATCATACTGACTGGGATATCATTCCACAGGAAATCATACTGACTGGGATATCATTCCACAGGCAATCATACTGACTGCGATATCATTCCACAGGAAATCATACTGATTGGGATATCATTCCACAGGAAACCAAACTGACTGGGATATCATTCCACAGGAAATCATACTGATGACTGGGATATCATTCCACAGGAAATCATACTGACTGGGATATCATTCCACAGGAAATCATATTGTCTGGAAACTCATTCCAAAGGAAACCATACTGACTGGGATATCATTCCACAGGAAATCATACTGACTGGAATATCATTCCACAGGAAATCATTCTGACTGGGATATCGTTCCACATGAAATCATACTGACTGGGATATCGTTCCACAGGGAATGATTCTGACTGGAATATCGTTCCAGAGGAAATCATTCTGACTGGGATATCGTTCCACAGGAAATAATTCTGACTGGGATATCGTTCCACAGGAAATCATACTGACCGGGATATCTGTTCCACTGGAAATCCTACAGACTGGGATATCGTTCCACGGGGAATGATTCTGACCGAGATATCATTCCACGGGGAATGATTCTGACTGGGATATCGTTCCACAGGAAATCATACTGACTGGGATATCGTTCCACGGGGAATGATTCTGACTGGGATATCGTTCCACGGGGAATGTTTCTGACTGGGATCTCGTTCCACAGGAAATCATACTGACTGGGATATCGTTCCACATGAAATCATAACGACTGGGATATTGTTCCACTGGAAACCATACTGACTGGGATATCGTTCCACGGGGAATGATTCTGACTGGGATATCATTCCACATGAAATCATACTGACTGGGATATCGTTCCACTGGAAATCATACTGACTGGGATATCGTTCCACAGGAAATCATACTGACTGGGATATCGTTCCACTGGAAATCATACTGAATGGGATATCGTTCCACGGGGAATGATTCTGACCGGGATATCATTCCACGGGGAATGATTCTGACTTGGATATCGTTCCACAGGAAATCATACTGACTGGGATATCGTTCCACGGGGAATGATTCTGACTGGGACATCGTTCCACGGGGAATGTTTCTGACTGGGATATCGTTCCACAGGAAATCATACTGACTGGGATATCGTTCCACGGGGAATGATTCTGACTGGGACATCGTTCCACGGGGAATGTTTCTGACTGGGATATCGTTCCACAGGAAATCATACTGACTGGGATATCGTTCCACAGGAAATCATACTGACTGGGATATCGTTCCACTGGAAATCATACTGAATGGGATATCGTTCCACGGGGAATGATTCTGACCGGGATATCATTCCACGGGGAATGATTCTGACTGGGATATCGTTCCACAGGAAATCATACTGACTGGGATATCGTTCCACGGGGAATGATTCTGACTGGGACATCGTTCCACGGGGAATGTTTCTGACTGGGATATCGTTCCACAGGAAATAATTCTGACTGGGATATCATTCCACAGGAAATCATACTGACTGGGATATCATTCCACAGGACATCATACTGACTGGGATATCATTCCACAGGAAACCATACTGACTGGGATAACATTCCACAGGAAATCAGACTGACTGGGATATCATTCCACAGGAAACCATACTGGTTGGGATATCATTCCACAGGAAACCATACTGACTGGGATATCATTCCACAGGAAATTATACTGACTAGGATATCATTCCACAGGAAATCATACTGACTGGGATATCATTCCACAGGAAATTGTACTGACTGGGATATCATTCCACAGGAAATCATACTGACTGGAATATCATTCCACAGGAAATCATACTGACTGGGATATCATTCGACAGGAAATCATACTGACTGGGATATCATTCCACAGGAAACCATACTGACTGGAATATCATTCCACAGGAAATCATACTGGCTGGGATATCATTCCACAGGAAACCATACTGATTGGGATATCATTCCACAGGAAGTCATACTGATTGGGATATCATTCCACAGGAAATCATACTGACTGGGATATCATTCCACAGGAAATCATACTGATGACTGGGATATCATTGCACAGGAAATCATACTGACTGGGATATCATTCCACAGGAAATCATACTGACTGGGATATCATTCCACAGGCAATCATACTGACTGCGATATCATTCCACAGGAAATCATACTGATTGGGATATCATTCCACAGGAAACCAAACTGACTGGGATATCATTCCACAGGAAATCATACTGATGACTGGGATATCATTCCACAGGAAATCATACTGACTGGGATATCATTCCACAGGAAATCATATTGTCTGGAAACTCATTCCAAAGGAAACCATACTGACTGGGATATCATTCCACAGGAAATCATACTGACTGGAATATCATTCCACAGGAAATCATACTGACTGGGATATCATTCCACAGGAAACCATACTGACTGGGATATCATTCCACAGGAAATCATACTGACTGGAATATCTTTCCACAGGAAATCATACTGATTGGGATATCGTTCCACAGGAAATCATTCTGACTGGGAGATCATTCCACAGGAAATCATACTGACTGGGATATCGTTCCACAGGAAATCATTCTGACTGGGATATCGTTCCACAGGAAATCATACTGACTGGGAGATCATTCCACAGGAAATCATACTGATTGGGATATCATTCCACAGGAAATCATACTGACTGGAATATCATTCCACATGAAATCATACTGACTGGGAGATCATTCCACAGGAAATCATACTGACTGGGATATCATTCCACAGGAAATCATACTGACTGCGAGATCATTCCACAGGAAATCATACTGATTGGGATATCATTCCACAGGAAATCATACTGACTGGGATATCATTCCACAGGAAATCATACTGACTGGGAGATCATTCCACAGGAAATCATACTGACTGGGATATCATTCCACAGGAAATCATACTGACTGTGAGATCATTCCACAGGAAATCATACTGATTGGGATATCGTTCCACAGGAAATCATTCTGACTGGGTTATCGTTCCACAGGAAATCATACTGACTGGGAGATCATTCTCAGGAAATCATACTGATTGGGATATCATTCCACAGGAAATCATACTGACTGGGAGATCATTCCACAGGAAATCATACTGATTGGGATATCGTTGCACAGGAAATCATACTGACTGGGATATCATTCCACAGGAAATAATAATAATATTCACTTATTGTCACAAGTAGGCTTCAATGAAGTTACTGTTAGAAACCACTAGTCGCCACATTCTGGCGCCTGTTCGGGCAGGCGATTCTGACTGGGATTCATTCTATAGGGAATGATTCGGACTGGGATATTGTTCCACAGGAATTCATACTGACTGGGATATCGTTCCACAGGAAATCATACTGACTGGGATATCGTTCCACATGAAATCATACTGACTGGAATATCGTTCCATCGGAAATCATTCTGACTGGGATATCATTCCACGGGGAATGATTCTGACTGGGATATCGTTCCACAGGAAATCATACTGACTGGGATATCGTTCCACGGGGAATGATTCTGACTGGGATATCGTTGCACAGGAAATCATACTGACTGGGATATCGTTCCACATGAAATCATGCTGACTGGGATATCGTTCCACAGGGAATGTTTCTGAGTGGAATATCGTTGCGCAGGAAATCATTCTGACTGGGATATTGTTCCGCAGGAATTCATTCTGACTGGGATATCGTTCCACGGGGAATGATTCTGACCAGGATATCATTCCACGGGGAATGATTCTGACTGGGATATCGTTCCACAGGAAATCATACTGACTGGGATATCGTTCCACGGGGAATGATTCTGACTGGGATATCGTTCCACGGGGAATGTTTCTGACTGGGATATCGTTCCACGGGGAATGTTTCTGACTGGGAGATCATTCCACAGGAAATCATACTGATTGGGATATCATTCCACAGGAAATCATACTGACTGGGAGATCATTCCACAGGAAATCATACTGATTGGGATATCGTTGCACAGGAAATCATACTGACTGGGATATCATTCCACAGGAAATAATAATAATATTCACTTATTGTCACAAGTAGGCTTCAATGAAGTTACTGTTAGAAACCACTAGTCGCCACATTCTGGCGCCTGTTCGGGCAGGCGATTCTGACTGGGATTCATTCTACAGGGAATGATTCGGACTGGGATATTGTTCCACAGGAATTCATACTGACTGGGATATCGTTCCACAGGAAATCATACTGACTGGGATATCGTTCCGCATGAAATCATACTGACTGGAATATCGTTCCATCGGAAATCATTCTGACTGGGATATCATTCCACGGGGAATGATTCTGACTGGGATATCGTTCCACAGGAAATCATACTGACTGGGGTATCGTTCCACGGGGAATGATTCTGACTGGGATATCGTTGCACAGGAAATCATACTGACTGGGATATCGTTCCACATGAAATCATACTGACTGGGATATCGTTCCACAGGGAATGATTCTGAGTGGAATATCGTTGCGCAGGAAATCATTCTGACTGGGATATTGTTCCGCAGGAAATCATTCTGACTGGGATATCGTTCCACGGGGAATGATTCTGACCAGGATATCATTCCACGGGGAATGATTCTGACTGGGATATCGTTCCACAGGAAATCATACTGACTGGGATATCGTTCCACGGGGAATGTTTCTGACTGGGATATCGTTCCACGGGGAATGTTTCTGACTGGGATATCGTTCCACGGGGAATGATTCTGACTGGGATATCATTCCACATGAAATCATACTGACTGGGATATCGTTCCACTGGAAATCATACTGACTGGGATATCGTTCCACGGGGAATGTTTCTGACTGGGATATCATTCCACGGTGAATGATTCTGACTGGGATATCGTTCCACAGGAAATCATACTGACTGGGGTATCGTTCCACGGGGAATGATTCTGACTGGGATATCGTTCCACGGGGAATGTTTCTGACTGGGATATCGTTCCACAGGAAATCATACTGACTGGGATATCGTTCCACATGAAATCATACTGACTGGGATATCATTCCACAGGGAATGATTCTGGCTGGAATATCGTTCCACAGGAAATCATTCTGACTGGGATTTTGTTCCACAGGAAATCATACTGACTGGGATATCGTTCCACAGGAAATCATACTGACTGGGATATCGTTCCACAGGGAATGATTCTGACTGGAATATCATTCCACAGGAAATCATTCTGACTGGGATATCGTTCCACTGGAAATCATACTGACTGGGATATCGTTCCACAGGAAATCATACTGACTGGGATATCATTCCACTGGAAATCATACTGACTGGGATATCGTTCCACGGGGAATGATTCTGACTGGGATATCATTCCACGGGGAATGATCCTGACTGTGATATAGTTGCACAGGAAATCATACTGACTGGGATATCATTCCACAGGAAATAATAATAATATTCACTTATTGTCACAAGTAGGCTTCAATGAAGTTACTGTTAGAAACCACTAGTCGCCACATTCTGGCGCCTGTTCGGGGAGGCGATTCTGACTGGGATTCATTCTACAGGGTATGATTCGGACTGGGATATTGTTCCACAGGAAATCATACTGACTGGGATATCGTTCCACGGGGAATGATTCTGACTGGGATATCATTCCACATGAAATCATACTGACTGGGATATCGTTCCACTGGAAATCATACTGACTGGGATATCGTTCCACGGGGAATGATTCTGACTGGGATATCATTCCACGGTGAATGATTCTGACTGGGATATCGTTCCACAGGAAATCATACTGACTGGGGTATCGTTCCACGGGGAATGATTCTGACTGGGATATCGTTCCACGGGGAATGTTTCTGACTGGGATATCGTTCCACAGGAAATCATACTGACTGGGATATCGTTCCACATGAAATCATACTGACTGGGATATCATTCCACAGGGAATGATTCTGACTGAAATATCGTTCCACAGGAAATCATTCTGACTGGGATTTTGTTCCACAGGAAATCATACTGACTGGGATATCGTTCCACAGGAAATCATACAGACTGGGATATCATTCCACAGGAAATCATACTGACTGGGGTATCGTTCCACAGGGAATGATTCTGACTGGAATATCATTCCACAGGAAATCATTCTGACTGGGATATCGTTCCACAGGAAATCATTCTGACTGGGATATCGTTCCACTGGAAATCATACTGACTGGGATATCGTTCCACAGGAAATCATACTGACTGGGATATCGTTCCACTGGAAATCATACTGACTGGGATATCGTTCCACGGGGAATGATTCTGACTGGGATATCATTCCACGGGGAATGATCCTGACTGTGATATAGTTGCACAGGAAATCATACTGACTGGGATATCATTCCACAGGAAATAATAATAATATTCACTTATTGTCACAAGTAGGCTTCAATGAAGTTACTGTTAGAAACCACTAGTCGCCACATTCTGGCGCCTGTTCGGGGAGGCGATTCTGACTGGGATTCATTCTACAAGGAATGATTCGGACTGGGATATTGTTCCACAGGAAATCATACTGACTGGGATATCGTTCCACATAAAATCATAGTGACTGGGATATCGTTCCACAGGAAATCATTCTGACTGGGATATTGTTCCGCAGGAAATCATTCTGACTGGGATATCGTTCCACAGGGAATGATTCTGACTGGAATATCGTTCCAGAGGAAATCATTCTGACTGGGATATCGTTCCACAGGAAATAATTCTGACTGGGATATCGTTCCACTGGAAATCATACTGACTGGGATATCGTTCCACTAGAAATCATACTGACTGGGATATCGTTCCACAGGAAATCATACTGACTGGGATATCGTTCCACTGGAAATCATACTGACTGGGATATCGTTCCACGGGGAATGATTCTGACCGGGATATCATTCCACGGGGAATGATTCTGACTGGGATATCGTTCCACAGGAAATCAAACTGACTGGGGTATTGTTCCACGGGGAATGATTCTGACTGGGATATCGTTCCACGGGGAATGTTTCTGACTGGGATCTCGTTCCACAGGAAATCATACTGACTGGGATATCGTTCCACATGAAATCATACTGACTGGGATATTGTTCCACTGGAAACCATACTGACTGGGATATCGTTCCACGGGGAATGATTCTGACTGGGATATCATTCCACATGAAATCATACTGACTGGGATATCGTTCCACTGGAAATCATACTGACTGGGATATCGTTCCACAGGAAATCATACTGACTGGGATATCGTTCCACTGGAAATCATACTGAATGGGATATCGTTCCACGGGGAATGATTCTGACCGGGATATCATTCCACGGGGAATGATTCTGACTGGGATATCGTTCCACAGGAAATCATACTGACTGGGATATCATTCCACGGGGAATGATTCTGACTGGGATATCGTTCCACGGGGAATGTTTCTGACTGGGATCTCGTTCCACAGGAAATCATACTGACTGGGATATCGTTTCACATGAAATCATACTGACTGGGATATCATTCCACAGGAAATCATACTGACTGGGATATCGTTCCACTGGAAATCATACTGACTGGGATATCGTTCCACGGGGAATGATTCTGACTGGGATATCATTCCACGGGGAATGATTCTGACTGGGATATCGTTCCACAGGAAATCATACTGACTGGGGTGTCGTTCCACGGGGAATGATTCTGACTGGGATATCGTTCGACGGGGAATGTTTCTGACTGGGATATCGTTCCACAGGAAATCATACTGACTGGGATATCGTTCCACATGAAATCATACTGACTGGGATATCGTTCCACAGGGAATGATTCTGACTGGAATATCGTTCCGCAGGAAATCATTCTGACTGGGATTTTGTTCCACAGGAAATCATACTGACTGGGATATCGTTCCACAGGAAATCATACAGACTGGGATATCATTCCACAGGAAATCATACTGACTGGGATATCGTTACATAGGAAATCATACTGATTGGGATATCGTTCCACAGGGAATGATTCTGACTGGAATATCATTCCACAGGAAATCATTCTGACTGGGATATCGTTCCACAGGAAATCATTCTGACTGGGATATCGTTCCACTGGAAATCATACTGACTGGGATATCGTTCCACAGGAAATCATTCTGACTGGGATATCGTTCCACTGGAAATCATACTGACTGGGATATCGTTCCACGGGGAATGATTCTGACTGGGATATCATTCCACGGGGAATGAACCTGACTGGGATATCGTTCCACAGGAAATCATACTGACTGGGATATCGTTCCACTGGAAATCATACTGACTGGGATATCGTTCCACAGGAAATCATACTGACTGGGATATCGTTCCACAGGAAATCATACTGACTGGGATATCGTTCCACGGGGAATGATTCTGACTGGGATATCATTCCACGGGGAATGATTCTGACTGGGATATCGTTCGACAGGAAATCATACTGACTGGGATATCGTTCCACGGGGAATGTTTCTGACTGGGATATCGTTCCACGGGGAATGTTTCTGACTGGGATATCGTTCCACATGAAATCATACTGACTGGGATATCGTTCCACTGGAAATCATACTGACTGGGATATCATTCCACGGGGATTGATTCTGACTGGGATATATTCCACATGAAATCATACTGACTGGGATATCGTTCCACTGGAAATCATACTGACTGGGATATCGGTCCACGGGGAATGATTCTGACTGGGATATCATTCCACGGGGAATGATTCTGACTGGGATATCGTTCCACAGGAAATCATACTGACTGGGATATCGTTCCACGGGGAATGAGTCTGACTGGGATATCGTTCCACAGGGAATGATTCTGACTGGAATATCGTTCTGCAGGAAATCATTCTGACTGGGATATTGTTCCACAGGAAATCATACTGACTGGGATATCATTCCACAGGAAATCATACTGACTGGGATATCGTTCCATAGGAAATCATACTGATTTGGATATCGTTCCACTGGGAATGATTCTGACTGGAATATCATTCCACAGGAAATCATACTGACTGGGATATCATTCCACAGGAAATCATAGTGACAGGGATATAATTCCACAGGAAATCATACTGACTGGGAGATCGTTTCACCAGGAATGTTTCTGACTGGGATATCGTTTCACAGGAAATCATACTGACTGGGGTATCGTTCCACTGGCAATCATACTGACTGGGATATTGTTTTACCGGGAATGTTTCTGACTGGGATATCGTTCCATAGGGAATGATTCGTTCAGGAACGATTCTTCAGGTCGGTGTTGAAAAATCATTGCATCATGGTGGGTATTTTGTTTCAGCCTGCTGCTTCAGATTCCAGCTATCAGGGACCAGGGGTTAAGTACATTTCAAGGATGTGGCGAGACATCCTGCTCTAGACATCCTGTAGCGAGAACATTTAATGGCCAATGTCTTCTGAAAGCACATGAGAATTTGGGCTTCATAAATAGAATCATTGAGTACAATAGCAGAGAATTTATGCTGAATATTTTAAAAGTTTTGTTCAGCCCCAGATAGATTGTTGTGTCCAGTTCTGGTGACTACATTTTAGGAAGGATCTGAGGGTCTTTGAGAGGGTGCCGAGGGGAATTACCAGAATGTTTCTGGGGTTGAGGGATTTTAGGTACAAAGTTAGCTTGGAAAAGCTGATGCTATTCTCCTTGGAGCAAAGGAGGTTGAGGGGAGGTTTGAAGGTGGTGTACAAGATTATAACAGATTTAGATAAAGTAGACAGGAAAAAAGCTGGTGGTGCTAGGACTCGGAGGGAGCAGATTTAACTTTTTGGGTAAGAATGCTGAGGGAAGGCTGTTTTTATGCAACGGGTGATAATGAGCACGAGAGTGGTGGAAGCTGAGATGACCAATGATTTAAAATGGAAATGGGGTGAGCGCTCGAGGGAACTAAACCTGTAGGACTGTGGGGATACAGCAGGGTTAGGGGATTGCTCTACAAAGAGCTGGCCCAGACTCAATGGGCCGAAAGTTCTCCTGTGACTCCGGTAGCTGAGTTGTGGGAGCACGGGTAAAGTGAAGGTTAGAGGTTGAAGCACTTACCTGGTTACCCTTTTCACCCTGACGCCCAGGAATCCCCTGATTACCACGTTTACCCTTCAAAAAAACAAAAAAAAGGCAGCTTTGGGAAAGGATGGCAAAAATATATTGATTAAAGAGAGTTGTATTTATATAGAGCTTTTCACAATCTCAGGACATCCAAAATCCCTTTACAGCCAACTGCAGCCACTGTTGTAATGGAAGAAACACTGTGGCCTATCTGTGTACTGCAAGATCCCATGATGAACACAGTGATACACAAACGTCTGGTCGAGAGATTTTGAACAATCAACATGACAGTCGGGTATGGCAACCCTAGTGTGAAATGTAAAAGTAAGCTGGCCAGAATTGTCAACAATGCAGGTAGAATCATTGGGAGATGGCAGACACAGCTCGATCATTTTTTCAACAACAGCAGTTAAGATGAAAGCTCAGGCCACCTTCGGTGATCCCTCACACTCTTTTTGAAAGGCTCCCTTTGGGCTGGTGCCTTAGAATGCCTATTGCGGATTGCATAACTTCATATGGGGTCTTTTGTTGCCAGTGCCATAAGCTTACTAAATATTATAATGTAAATTTAACCTGTTGTTTTTTATTTATCTTAACTGCAGTAAGTATGTCATGGCAGAGTGTAATATGTTATATTTGAACGGCATGGGCGTATGTGATGTATGCACAAATGTATGCAGACATGAAATATTCAGATTTAAACTAATAACTGTATCATTATATGTTATATTGGAGGTGAAGCCAAAGACAATTTTCCACTTTTGCATGGACAATAAGGCTCTATTTTATTCTATAATGATCAGATCATCTGTTTTAGTTAGGTTGTTTAAGGGATAACTGTTGTCCCAGTACACGGAGAGGATTTCCCCTAATCCATGACATCTCATACATCAACCTTGAAGTGCAGGCAGGGCCTTGGTTTAAAGTCCCCTGTCAAAGATTACGCAGCACTCCCTCAGCACCACACTGGGAGTGTCAGCCAGAATATTGTGTTCAAGTCCCTACAGTCTGTTTCAAACACTCCCAGGACAGGTACAACATGGGGTTAGATACAGAGTAAAGCTCCCGCTAAACTGTCCCCATCAAATAGTCCCAGGAGAGCTATAGCATGGGGCAAGGTGCAGAGTGAAGCTCCCTCTACACTGTCCCTATCAAACACTCCCAGGACAGGTAGAGCATGGGGTTAGGTACAGAGTAAAGCTCCCTCTACACTGTCCCCATCAAACACGCCCAGGACAGGTACAGCATGGGGTAAGGTACAGAGTAAAGCTTCCTCTACCCAGTCCCCACAATACATTCCCAGGAGAGCTACTGCATGGGGTGAGGTCCAGAGTAAAGCTCCCTCTACACTGTCCCCATCACACACTCCCAGGACAGGTACAGCACGGGGTTAGATACAGAGTAAAGCTCCCTCTACACTGTCCCCACCAAACACTCCCAGGACAGGTACAGCACGGGGCTAGATACAGAGTAAAGCTCCCTCTACACTGTCCCCACCAAACACTCCCAGGACAGGTACAGCACGGGTTAGATACACAGTAAAGCTCCCTCTACACTGTCCCCATCATACACTCCCAGGACAGGTACAGTGTGGTGTTAGCTACTGGGGAAAGCTCCCGCTATACAGTCCCAATCAAACAATCCCAAACTCAACATAACTATATATAACAGGTTATAATCTCTACAAGTTAAGGAAGGTGGAGAGTACTCATAGTGACTAAAAATGAAATCACTTCAATGATAAGAGGGAATAACAAGAGGTGTGGATACAGAGGAGACTTAATTCTGTTCATAAAGAATAAAATAAGGTTTAAGACTCCTGTTGAGAGTTCTGTGCAGGCCCCTCGAGGGAAGCTGTGAAGTGGTAGATTGCATAACTTCATATATTAGACAAGCGTATCCTGGGTTAATGTAGGACTGAGACCAGTACCACCCACACACTAAGAAGGCATGTGACCTAGACCTACGTCAGTGTGGCATTGTCCAGAGTCATGTTGAGACCCAGGATAGAGATGGCTCATGCTTGTACCCTTCACTGTGTGTTTATGTATAGTTACAAGTGGTTAATAAGGACTTGCTGTTGACATACAGAAGACGATAGAGTATTCAGACACAGATTTCTCCTGTGATCTGTCTCTTTGAATGTCCCGGAGAGTCCACAATGGTCAGACCACGGGATAACCATTGCATCTCCAGTGGAAGCAGTACCAAAAATAATCAGCAGGCTGAGAAGCCTCTACATCCAACCGCGATGACGGAACAGCTGGTTGACACAGCAACCACTGTGCATACATTGTAATATCCAGCCAGCATGCAACAGCCACAAGGGATGCTGGAACTGGGTACCAGTCTATCACCATTGACAAAGACAAAGCAGGCAATCACTGTGCATACATTGCAATATCCAGCCAGCTTGCCACATTAATGCTCTTCTCCTGCTTTCCAGATAGCCCACATGGAGATAGAAGAAAAAACAGCACCAAGGATATGAATAACATCTTCATCCACCTTGCAGGAAACAGAGCAACAGCAACCATGGATCGACGAGGCAGCCGAACAGACCAGGCGTGGTAAAACATAAAGCAGTGCAAATGAAAGCAATCTCAAAAGCCAGTCCAATCTCCAAGCCAGTATCAAGAAGCTGAACCAACAGAGCTGACCACTAATGGCTAATGAGATGCAGAAGGATTATAAAGCATCCAGGCCACCTGAACCTCCAACTTCAAGGACTTGAAGTGGGGATATGCGGTACTGAGAATGTTGCTAATGCTAATAGTGTAATAGCAATAATGTTGGAATGACATTCAATATGTAACAATATGTTAATGCATAAGGCTTATAACAGTATAAGACTTGGAGTAAACTATTGTAACTATATCCATGGGAGATAGACTTCGGGGTAGGTGTAGTAGAAGGGTCCGCCACATACAGGGTTACGGTGAGATTGAGTACAGGACCATTCACGCAGCGATATAAGAAGGCACATGGCATAGACCTCGGGTCAGTGCAGTTTTGGCCACAGACGTGTTAAGATCTGGGATATAAATAACTCCATGCATATATTCCTTATTGTATATCTGCACATTGTTACAAGGAGTTAATAAAGATTTGCTGTTAACATCCTGAAAACTATAAAGGCTTTTTTAACAAGCACGCACTGTAACCAACACCATTACAACACAAAGCAGATAAAAGCTGGAAAAATAGCACTGTTTTGTGTTCTGTGTTTGTCTGACTATAGCTGAGGTGAGATAGGAGGCAATATAATAAGTGAGAAATGATCACTGTACTCACGGTTTTCCCAGTGGCTCCTGATTTGCCGATATTACCCTGCGAAATGGAGACTTGTCATTTGAACAGTGTACAAAAGCCAAGTGATTCCAGTCTGATCATTTTCCTGAACGCTCATTATCCAGACTGTAGCTCAACCCGGTGAGCCACAGGATTCATATTTGCACAGTGTTTAAGCTAACCCATTGTTTTTTCCCCCCAAACTTTGACGAACTGAGCTGCATAAAGGAATGTGTTGAAAAGGTTGTAAAGGATATCTATTTCGACACTGAAGGTTTTTGCAATTATGTGAAGAGGAAGTGAGTTGTTCAGAGTAATGTAGATACCTTCATGACAGACACAGATAATATTCTAATTGGAAATCAAGAAACAACAGCTACTGACAAAGTATCTTGTTTCGACAATCACAGAAGAGATGAGGACAAAGTAGCAGAGAAATGTGGAAAATTATGGGCAGGATTCTCCGCCGGCGGGATGCTCCGTTTTGCTGGCGCCGGGGGGTTTCCCGATGGCGTGGGGCTGCCCCCACAATGGGAAACACCATTGACTGGCCGGCGTAAGGGGGCATCCCGCCGGCGGGGTGAGGCAGAGATATGGCGCGGTGGGGGGGGGAGTATCCCGCCCAATATATTACGGGGAGAAACCAGTTAGATTCAACACCAGTAAAAATAATGTTGATGGGGAAACTCATGAAATGAAAGCGGATGAATCTCCAGTAGATGATTTTCACCCGACTGTTAAATTAGATGAAATTGTTGATGTGATCGTTATGATCTTCCAAAACTTTCTTGATTCAGAAATTGATCCCTTATTTTAGGAAGTGGTCAATGTTACTCAATCATTTAAGAATGATAAGGTAGATAAACTAGGAAATTATAGGCTAATTAGTCAAACGCATCACTTATGGGGTTGGACTGGAGTGTACTATTAGGAGTTAAGTGACTGAGCACTTGGACAAGAGTCAGGCAGACTCTACTTGATCATGGGTTTATAAAGGGTAAGCCATGTCGAAGTAACCTCACTGATTCTTTGTTTGAGGAGGTATCCAACTTGGTGGGTAATGAAGTATATCTATGGATGTTATTTATTGAAGACATTCAACAAGGCTTCAGATAAGGCACTTAACAAAAATGCATGGAATTGGAGGCTGGAGATGGCTGGCGATTTAGTTAGAAGGAGACAGGCCAGGGTATGTACTCAAATTCGCAGAATTCAGCGAGTGGTAACCTGGCTCTGCCAGGCATGAAAGGGATATTCGGTGGAAAATGCTGATCTACAGAAATACACAGGTGAAGTTAAATCTGCAAATAAACCTTGACCCCATTCGGAACGTCGCGCAACTCAACCGAGAAGCAGTACGACATTTAATCATTTTCAACTCGGGAACTCGGGAAGAGTTGGGAGGGTTACATTCTGATGACGGGCAGACCATAAGATAGACAAAGTGAGGAACCCCTGCCAATATTATACAGTGCATGTCCACTGTGGCATATATCTGTCTGAAATATTCTCAAATGGCTGTGCTGTGATTTGAAGTCTGGTTCATGAATTCTAAACTGGATTAACGGTAAATAATAATAGCCATAACATTACTGTACTGCTCAATTTTGTTTGACTTAAACAATGTGTCTGCTGAAGTGCAGTTAAGGTAGATATTGACAACTCAGCAACTAACCTTTTCTCCCTTTAAGCCATGTGGACCTGGTGCTCCGGGTTGGCCCTATTAAGAGACAATTTGATTGATATTGATATGGAAATTTATCACATTCTCAAAACACCCCAAAGAGTGTCAAAGCTTATGAATTATTGCTTGAAATGCAGTTGCAGTTATTTAGATAAAAGTGGCAACCCATTTGTGCAAAGCAAGATCTCACTAAACAACAAATCTGTTTTCATTTGGTGATGTGGGCCAGGGTAGGAAGGCTGGCCAGGTCTCTGGCAGAACTCCGGTTTCTCTTCAAACAGAGACATTGAACTGGAAATATAGTGGCAAGGCCTGGGGGGGTGGGGGGTGGGTAGACAACATTTGTCTGGCACACTGATACCGTGATGTATTTAAGGTGGGCACCCACCAGGACCGCTAATTTGCTTTGTTTGGCCCCTTGTTCCGCACTGTAACCAATCACTCTTTGTCGATGTACCATATGTCAATGTTCTCTGTTGATTATTCTTTTGTCTACTATGTACGTACCGTGTACGTTCCCTCGGCCGCAGAAAAATACTTTTCACTGTACTTCGGTACATGTGACAATAAATCAAATCAATCAATCAAATCAATAATGGCAAGCACAGGCTTGAGAGGTGATCTGGAAGAGCGAGCTGAGAAACACCTAACTGCCCAGCATGCCTTTCAAACTTCAGGGCGTCTTTTCGATAAGATCACTCTCCATCTCCCACAACTGCCTGACAATAGTGTGGGGCAGGCGATGCTTGAAGGGATGAGTTGTCGGGAGGTTTATGCACCCCCTCTGAAGCCTCACTTCTCCTTTGTGTTGTGTTATGCCTCTTCATGTAGCATAAGCTGCTTCTTTCTCTGACAAAGGAAGGTTCAGACTTGGAGATAGGTTTAACACATTTATTGAACAGTTAACAATTCTCCTACTTGAGTTCGACTCTCCTGCTGATCTTACCATAGTAACTCAATCTAACTAACCAGTCTGCTCTAATCCATGCGTTGGGTGTGATGCTCTGATCTGCCCCTGTCTCCCTGAGTGTCACCTATGGAAAGAGAAAGAGCATGTGTGCCCTGTCCTTTTATATGGGTAGCCCCCTTGTGGTAGTGTCACCTCTGGGTGTGTCCTGACTGCCCATTGGTCGTGTCCTATCTTACTGACCTATGTGTGTGTGTGTCATGGCTGGTTTAGCACAGTGGGCTTAACAGCTGGCTTGTAATGCAGAACAAGACCAGCAGCACGGGTTCAATTCCCATACTGGCCTCCCCAAACAGGCGCCGGAATGTGGCAACTAGGGGCTTTTCACAGTAACTTCATTGAAGCCTACTTGTGACAATAAATGATTATTATTATATTATTATTATGATGTCTCTGGTGCTCCCTCTAGTGTTTACTTAGTGTATTTACATTAACCCCTTGTGTATTTACAGTGCTGCTTATCACCACACTCTGCACTTCCCTGACCAAGTCTTTTGATGTGTTCAAAGCCTTCCTGAACAAGCCTTCTCCATTTTTGCTGGTCACAAGCCAGGGGCTCCCATTAGTCAGTGGGGAGGTTTGATCTCTTCAGGCGTGCTCTGAGGATATTCCTAAAACGTTCTGCTGTCCTTCTGGGAGTCTCAAGTTCCGAGTGAAGCGGTTACCCATATTTTGAAAGCATCCTCTTGACGAAGGCTGCATTTATATAGCACCCATCACAACCACAGAATGTCCCCAAAAAACTTAACAGCCAGCAGAATACTTTGGAAGTTAGTCACTGTTTATAGTGTAGGAAATGTGGCCGCAAACTGCATGCAGCGAACACCCACAAACAGCAATGTGACGCAAGCTCTTTTTGCGATGCTGATTGAGGGATAAATATTGGCTATAACTCTCCTCACTCTTCAAAATTGTGGCATACAAAATTTTACATCAATCTGAGAGGGTAGATGAGACCCTAGTTTACCGTTTTAGCTGAAAACAGCATCTCCAACAGTGCATCCTTCCCTGATATATCATACATAATATACAGTGCAGGAGGCCATTCAGCCCATCGAGTCTGTACCGGCCTTTAGAAAGAGCACCCTACTTAAGCCCCCACCCCCACCCTATCCCCATAACCCAGTAACACCACCTAACCTTTTTTTGGGTCACTAAGGGGCAATTTAGCATGGCCAATCCACCTAACCTGCACATTCCCGGACTGTGTAGGTAATCGGAGCACCCGGATGAAACCCACAGACACGGGGAGAAAATGCAAACTCCACACAGACAGTCACCCGGGGCTGGAATTGAACCTGGGTCCCTGGTGCTGTGAGGCAGCAGTGCTAACTATTGTACTAGCGTGCCCCCCTCAATTTAAGATGCTAATATCTGTGCTGTGGATGAGGTAAACGAGTTAAAACTCACAATGGTGACCTTTTTAAAAATATGAAACGAAACAAAATCACAACTATTCAAGCTTGCCATGGTAAAACTCTAGATTTTGTTATTACTTCCAAGTGTTGAAGATGCTACTTTCTAAAAGTAATTGTTACACTGGAACATCAGACGAGGGATTGTGCTCAAGTCTGAGTATGGAACTTGAACTCACCTCTGACCATGCATTTCTCCCTAATTCTGAAGGTGACACAATGATGTTAGAATCTTTGACCTACTGGCTTACAGCTCTGAAAAAATTCACTGTCAGTAACTGCCCCATTTGTGAATTGGAGCAAAAATGAGCTGATCCCTACAAAGGCCACAGGCACCATGAACAACACTGGGTCAGGAACAACAGAAACACCACTCATCATTTTATAAATGCTGCATGACTTGCCCTGGGGGCCGGTTTAGCTCAGTTGGCTGGACAGCTGGTTTGTGATGCGGAGCGAGGCCAACAGCCCGGGTTCAATTCCCGTACCGTTGTTCATGAAGGCCTGAGGTGCGGCGATCCACGGGTTAAATCACCACCAGTCAGCTCTCTCCCTCTCAAAGGGGAAAGCAGCCGATGGTTACCGGGGTCTGTGGTGACTTTATAACTTGCTCTCCAAAATGCTGCTTCTCTGACATGTGGTAAACTTTGAAGCCCTGTTCCTGACTCAAAGAATGAGTGATAACAGGATTTTGAACTATACAGAGGCTGAGTTTGTTCAATTGTCCAATCTGCAATCACACAAGCATTCCAACAGGATTGGGAACCATAACAGATTCTTGCTGTGTGGTTGGGTTGATCATTACAGATCGGTTCTGATTCTTCAACCATCTCATACTCCACTGATACTGAGGCCAATTCTGGTGTCCCAACACAGTGCCAGCTGTGATCAATAAACCAGAGACAGATGAAGAATTGACTCAGACACTTTCCTTCCTTCATGGGTGAGTCCTACACTGTTAAGTGCCTTTAGTAACTGAGCCATCGTAGGGAGCTGTTGTTTAATTCTGAACACACTATCCTGGTTGCTATCTCTGGTCAAGACCTAAAATGTAACACAGGAGGCACTGGGAACCATGGGTTGGATTCTCCGATCCCTGATGCCGAAATGACGATAAAATCGGGGGCGGCGCGACTTTTGCGATGCGCCGCCCCCTGAAAAGCAGAGTACTGAGTACGCTGCACGCCATATCCACGGCCTCAGGCCATTGCCCAAGGTCCACCCCGCGAAGCTCGGTCCCCGACCGGTCGAGTTCCCGACGGCGTGGGACTCTCATGGTCTCACCCATCGGGAACTCAGCGTGGCAGCTGCGGTCTCAGTCCAGCGCCTCCACAGTCGGGGGAGGGCCGATCCACGGACAGGGGGTGGCTCATTCGGGGCTGGGGGCACTGAGGGGGGAGGGGGGGGGGGGGGGTCCGGGCCGTGCGAGCCGGCGGAAGACGGGGATTATTTTTTGCGGTCCGGGTCCGCGGGCTGCATCCGCCATGAAGCACGGCACGGCCGCTGCAGGCCGCCGCCGTACGCATGCTTGGCCACGGACCTGGCAGTGCTCCGGGCCGCAAAGGCAGCTAGAGCTGGGAGCTCTACACTGCCTGGCTGCTAGCCCCCCCTAACCCGAGCAGGGAATCGGTGGCCGTTTTGCGCCAGTTTTCCTGGTGTAAAACACCACCGTTTTCACGCCGGTTTGGGGACATAGTCTCCCAAACGGAGAATCCAGCCCCATGAGTGGGCGCTAACCTAACCAGGAGGTGCTGGAACTTTGCACTGATTTGTTCAAAACTAATTTCACAAGATCTATTTCCTTGTCAACAAGATTCAAACTCACACTCGCCAATCAAATACGGGCTGTTCAGAATTTCAGAGGACATTTTGCCGATGTAACTTGCCTTCGGGTCGCCATGAATTGATGAGTAATCCCCAGAATACTGCTCTGAGCACCCGATAGAAAAATCACACGGCCATTAAATAAGATTATGGGATATTTTCCCCCCCCGTTTTTTTGAACACTTTTGTTAGAAATTGGAAAAAACTGCTTGATTGGCAGTCAATAATCATCCAATTGATGTGAGAAGTTGGGATGTTACAGGAATGGACTCTTCAGGTGAACAGAGATGGATATATGAGGAGGCAGATGATCAGGTGATAATAAAGTCTCCAGGAAACTCTAATGTCCCAAATGACTACTAAGTGTTCTAAACGACCAATCTGTGCCAGTATTGGTTCTTGCGGTTATTTGAACAACTACTTACCATGATTTAGGGTGTGTGCAAATTCACACGTGGCCATTTTGTTTTTGGTTGACAGTTTTGAATGACTGCTTTATTCTGCCATGATGTGGAGATGCCGGCGTTGGACTGGGGTGAGCACAGTACGAAGTCTTACAACACCAGGTTAAAGTCCAACAGGTTTGCTTCAATGTCACTAGCTTTCGGAGCGCTGCTCCTTCCTCAGGTGAATGAAGAGGTATGTATCTCCGAAAGCTAGTGACATTGAAGCAAACCTGTTGGACTTTAACCTGGTGTTGTAAGACTTCGTACTGTGCTTTATTCTGAGCATTGAAGATTACAAAACTACCAGACTGTGTTGATAAAAAAATGAGATCACAGAGCAGGTCCAAGTGTCAGTCAAACACAGCTCCGATACATGTGGAAGTGAGATGATTCTGGACTATCCAAGACAAACAGGTAACACGCACAGACAAGTGGCTTTCTATTCAGTAGGGTTAGAATGTCCTGGAGCAACACCAGACAAAAGACAAAGGGATATTTGAACTCAACTTTCAAGGCCTGAAACAGGCAGATTTTTAGTCAGTAAGGGAGCCAAGGGCTATGGAGATAAGGCATGAAAGTGGAGTTGAGGATCATCCTATAAGATCAGTCATGATCTCACGAAATGGCAGAGCAGACTTGATGGGCCGAATGGACTACTTCTGCTCCTACGTCTTATGGCCAAAGGCTTCAACTGGAGTTCAAAGCAGACTTGTTTACGGAGAGTTTGGCATGATCATTCAGGTGACATATCAATGAATACATGAGGCTTTCTTCAATGTGAGGCAGTGAAATGGATCAAGAGACAAAAACTATAATTAAATCCCCAAATTTTCCCAAAATCAGTGAGCAAAATCACTTAAAGGCTATAAAGTGTGAGATTAGTTATTTTCAGCAACATTTACGTCGTCTCTGACCTGGGTCGCTACAGTTTGGATACTCACAGTTGGTCCAGGTTCTTGAGCTCCTGGGGGTCCTGTGTCACCTTTAACTCCCTGTGGTCCTGGAAGTCCCACAATGTTTCCGAGCTCGTCAGGGAGTTGTGGACAAATCTTACAGGATTCGCCCTGTGTCACGGAGCAGAGATGTTTCATATTGGTAAATAATCCAGTTTCTCCCCTCACCAGTTTTCGCATCAAAGTAACAAGAAAATGATTGGACAATAGCTCTGTAGGCCTATCTCCAGCTCTGCTGAGTGGGTGCTTATTCGTAGCTGGAAATATCTATAGGGGTTATTTAACAAAGGCAATGAGAGTCCCGCCTCACAACTGAAGATTCAGCAAGAGCCCCGTGTCACCTCCAATCAGGAGGTCCCCACCTGAATGAAGTGCCACTCAGCCACTGGCCAGTGGCAGGATTTCCCTAAGATCAAGGACCACAAGGTGGAAGTCCCACCCACTGACAGCTGTCAGCCAATCAGGAGCCAACTGCTCTTCATTGCTCAGCAGCATTTCCAGGGAGGCCATGGTTGCTATCGATAATGCACCCACCCAAGGCTAAGGATCTCCAAGAGACCCGAACACTGATGAGTGAAGGCAGAAAGTGGGGGGGCGTAGGAGTGGTGGTCATGGAGAGGGAAAGTGCAGCAATCAGTGAGTCCCCCTCTTTCTGATGCCTGATCCCTTGATCAGGCACTGAGTGTCTTTGAACAAGGGACCTCCGTAGGTGGGCGACACGGTAGCACCGTGGTTAGCATTGCTGCCTCACAGCGCAAGGGACCCAGGTTCTATTCCAGCCTCGGGTGACTGTGTGGAGTCTGCATGTTCTCCCCATCTCTGCGTGGGTTTCCTCCGGGTGCTCCAGTTCCCTCCCACAGTCCAAGATGTGCAGGTTAGGTGGATTGACCATGCTAAATTGCCCTTAGTGTCCAAAGGTTAGGTGGGGTTACAGGGATAGGGCAGGGGTGTGGGCCTAGGTATGATGCTCTTTCGGAGGTCCATGCAGACTCAATGGGCTGAATGGCAATCCTGACAGGGTTTGCTCTCGGAGTCCCCGGGTGGTGAGTCCCCTGTCTTTTGCAGCTAACTTAGACACATTACTCTTTGTCCCTTCGTCGATATCATTAATAGAGACTGTAAATAGCCGAGGCCCCAGTGCTGATCCTTGCCGTACTCCACAAGTCACAGCCTCCCAAATGTCCCATTCATCCCTACTCTCAGCTTCTTGTCCATCAACCAATTGTTTATCATGCTAACTTATCACGCCCAACACCGCGAGCCCTTATCTTGTGTATCAACCTTTTGTGTATTTAGCATGCCTTTTGGAAATCCAAGTACACTACGTCTATCGATTCCCCTTTATCCATCCTACTGGTAATATCCTCAAAAAACTTTCACAAACTGTCAAACAGGATTTCCATTTTGCAAAACCACACTGACTTATTCTAATTATATGGTTATATACAAGTGCCCTATTCAGATCCCACCACTTTCCCAATGACTGTGTATGTTCCTGTTTCCTCTCTCCCTCCTTCCCTGTTATATTTACTAACTTCCAATCCACTGAGACCGTTGCAGAATTTAGGGAATTTTGGAAAATCATAGTTAGCACACCCACTATCTCTGCAGTTATCTCTTTCAGAACCGTGGAATGTAGGCCAGGTCCTGGGGATAAAGTGCAGAAGGAGGCCATTCACCCCATCGAGTCTGCACCGGCCTATGGAAAGATCACCCTACCTAAGCCCCACCCTATCCCTGCAACCCAGTCACTCAGGCTAACTTTTTTTCTGGACACTAAGGGACATTTAACATGACCAATCCACCCAACCTGCACGTCTTTGGACCGTGGGAGGAAACTGGAGCACCCGGAGAAAACCCACGCAGACACGAGGAAAATGTGCAGACTCCGCACAGACAGTAACCCAAGCCGGGAATCAAACCTGGGGCCCTGGAGCTGTGAAGCAACAGTGCTAACCACTGTGCTAAGGTGCCGCCCGATTTGTCGAAGCCTAGTCCCTTAAATGTCCCCAAACGTTTTCCTCTGATATCAATAATCTTAAGTCTCTCACTCTTATTATCCCCTGGCTTACCCACTATTTCTGGAATGTAACTTGTGTACTCTGCTGTGAAGACAAATACAAAGGGTGAGAATTCCCATTGAAGCCACCCCATGCTGCCAGGAAACCCGCGGGCAGGAGTGCACTGTCGGCGGGACCAGAGAATCCGGTGGTAGCGAACGGTCGGAGAATTCCGGTCAAAATATTTCACTGCACTGGGCCCAATTCCACTTCTCTGCTGTGGCGAGATCCCCTTCGGTGGTAGGAATCTGCCCAGAACCCTGGCTCCATCCAGGAAAGTAGCGGAGGACCACAAGGTGGTTGTAAATCTGGTCATCCCATC
Source organism: Scyliorhinus torazame (assembly GCF_047496885.1). Classification (NCBI taxonomy): domain Eukaryota; kingdom Metazoa; phylum Chordata; class Chondrichthyes; order Carcharhiniformes; family Scyliorhinidae; genus Scyliorhinus; species Scyliorhinus torazame. Next base: position 211,039,096 of record NC_092707.1, read on the forward strand.
TGCAATCAATATGGTTCCTTATACCAAGCAGATGTGCGCCTACTATACTGTCGCATGACAAAGTAACTTGGTATTTATGGGAATGACAGCCCTGTTCTTAAAAGGATTTTCTAACAAATGGATTCCTCTCAGATTTATGAAGCCTGTTCCATATTTAAAACAGGTTGAGCAGATGTTTTATGTATCAGCTGTCAGTTTCCTCCCAGAATCATGTGGTAATACACTGTGAATGTCAAGAAAAACTGTCCGAGCAACTGATTCTTTAAGAACATGCTTTTGACGAGAGTATTGCAAAATGACTGCTTGCACGGAATGGTGTTCCTCCATAACTTTGTTACTCTCAAGTACTCCAAGCGTAAATAAATGAAGTTAATGGCTTAACCTGCATAGAACTGGTTTAACAGGCCACCTGAGATGCACTATCTGATCAACTCAAACCAGAGACTCAAGCCTTATAGATATTAAAATGGTCAATTGATCAGAATCAGGGTTATTGGACAGATTGGTGTTACCTTATCTCCACAGGAGCTGATTTCATATTACAAGGGGTGTCGTCCACCCACTGAATCTGTATTCAGGATAGGCAAATGAGTAATTTGTGTTTTAAAAAGCAACAATGTGGAGGTGCCTGTTATACAATGGTTAACGGTTCAGCAAAATGTCCAATTCCTATTCTCTTCCCGCGCTTACTGGTGCACTGAGTCTGTTCCAATAGCTAGTTATTCCTGGAACAGGTCGCTAGTCTGTCACCAGAGGCTTATAGCTGGAGGGGCAGTGTGGCTGACCAGGAGTCTCTCCCACTCTCACTGCCAGCCATGGGCGTGATGGAAGGATTTACACACAACCTGTTTGGCCGCATTGTGAACGCACATTCCTTGACCATCGAGTCCTGGAGTGGGACTCGAACCCAGAGCTTCTGGCTCAGAGGCAGGAACACTACCCACTTCGTCACAGACCTCCCAGCCAAATTAACACAAGATTTAATTTGGACCTTAGGGAATGATACATCCCAGAGGCCATTTGGCCCATTGTGCTGTGCTAGCTGTATGAATTAATCTAATTAATTCTTCTTCCATGCTCTTTCCACATAGCCCTGCAAATCGTTCCTATTTATCCACATTTTTTCCAATTCCCTTTTCAAAGTTATTATTGAAACCTTTTCCATCATCCTTCAGGGAGCACATTCCTGATCAAAACTCATTGCTGCAAAATAATTCTCCAAGCAGCGTGTGGTAATTTTGCCGATATCGTGGTCTACCATTTGTGGGTCTAAGGTGTGAGGGTTTGGGCAGAGGAATGTTTCTCTTCTTGTGAAGGGAAATAACTTTTCCTATGACGGACTTATGGTTAGGAATTCCCAACTCTGAACAGTTAATGAGCTCACCTTCTCTCCCTTCAAACCAGGATCGCCTGTGTCACCCTGTGTGGAAATTAAACAGAGATTCATCAGATAAAGGAACAAATTCTTTCATAGGATCACATTGTCTAGGACGGAGTCCAAACTAGCAGCAACCAACCGTCCAAGAAATCGCCACATTTCTTTTTAAACTGGAAAATCTCCGAGTCAGCAGCTAGTTACATCCTCAAAGCTCAGAGCTGATACCCTGTCCTGTCTGTAGTGTGGGACCCAAGAACAGTAGAAACACATCATGAATAGCAACTTGACAAGGTAGGCCTTAAAGTCAGACAGGCAATTTGGAGTGCTGAATGATCCATGCCTCTGATCCCAATAAATAACTCACCCTGGCACAGAGGTTAGCACTGTTGCCTCACAGCACCAGAGACCCGGGTTCAATTCCGGCCTTGGGTAACTGTGTGGAGTTTGCACATTCTCCTCGTGTCTACGTAAGTTTCCTCCGGGTGCTCTGGTTTCCACACACAGTCCAAAGATGTGCAGGGTAGATGGATTGACCATACTAAAATTGTGCCCAGTACTGCGCAGGTTAAGTCTATGGTGATTCCCTTCTTGTTTCTTGCTTCACAGCTCCAGGGTCTCAGGTTCGATTCCCGGCTGGGTCACTGTCTGTGTGATATCTGCATGTTCTCCCCGTGTCTGCATGGGTTTCCTCCAGGTGCTCCTGTTTCCTCCCACAGTCCAAAGATGTGCAGGCTAGGTGGATTGGCCATGCTAAATTGTCCTTAGTCTCCAAAAATGTTGGGTGGTGTTACTGGGTTATGGGGATAGGGTGGAGGTGTGGGCTTAAGTAGGGTGCTCTTTCCAAGGGCCGGTGCAGACCCTATGGGCTGATGGCCTCCTTCTGCACTGTAAATTCTATGAAGTGGGGTTAACCACCTAGGACTGGGGAGGTTGACAGGGTGGGGTGCTCTTTCAGAGGGTTGGTGCAAACTCGGTGAGCTGAATGACCTCCTTCTGCACTGTAGGGATTCTATGATCTACCCCACACCACCCGACCTCAAAACACATACCACCTGATGGCTGAGCTCATTAAATGCCCCATTCCTCTCCAGACCAATAAATACCCCTCCCCATCAGACCCCCTGACTGCAACAAATATCCTGCACACCCAACCCCTGATCTCCATAGATACCCCACAATCTTCCTAATGTAGGGATACAGATCCAGTCAGGATGTTCTTTTATCTTACCTTCTCACCCTGTGTTCCTGGAGGTCCAGACACGCCCTAGGTTTGCATTTGAAGAGATAATTCAATATCATATAATATATGTCAGTACAGATGATTCACAGACAAAACAGCCAGTCTATCCGAATCCTCCGACAGCTCTCTACACATTTGTCCACATTCCTGAGAGGATTGCAACCAGACAGAAACATGTGCCAAGAATTACCACCACTGCTCTCTCGAACAATTTACCGAGAGCGATGTGTCGAGGTCCGATTACCTCTGATGAAGAATGTGACCGATTAATTTTATGTTTTATAAGGATTAGTTCAAACAAACAGGAAATCTTGCTGAGGTTACTTAAGGAAGGCTAGAGCAGAATATCCGACTGTGATATTATGATTACAATTACACAGTGAGCGCCAGAAGGCTGTGCTTTTTCACGATAGGTATCTGTGGCGTGATTCCCAGGAGGGTTTGGGTTCCCTTTAAAGCGAATGCAGGCCCTCAAGGTTATGAGTCTGCCCCGTTCCACAGCAAATCTGGGGTTTAATAGCTTCACTTCTCTTAGAGACATCCCCTCCCTGCCCAATCCCGGGTTAGAGACATCCCCTCTCTGCCCAATCCCGGGTTAGAGACATCCCCTCTCTGCCCAATCCCGGTATAGAGACATCCCCTCTCTGCCCAATCCCGGGTTAGAGACATCCCCTCTCTGCCCAATCCCGGGTTAGAGACATCCCCTCCCTGCCCAATCCCGGGTTAGAGACATCCCCTCTCTGCCCAATCCCGGGTTACAGACATCCCCTCTCTGCCCAATCCCGGGTTAGAGACATCCCCTCTCTGCCCAATCCCGGGTTAGGGAGAGCCCCTCTCTGCCCAATCCCAGGGTAGCGACAGTACCTCCTGCGGGTAGCTAGTGGCTCCACCTGCAGTTCCGCTTCCGATACAGATAATTTCTCTCCCCCCCCCGGGATACCACGCTATTGCCCCATGATTCTGCAGTGTCCCCGGAAACCCTCTGCTGCTCATTAACAAAGCTCCCGAGCTAGCTCCCATGATTTTCCAGAATTCATGATTAGTCGTGATGAGTTTAGAATTTACAAATCCTCTTGAACACTGCAAGGCCCCAAGGCCATATTTCTTTTTATTAAAATTAATTTCTCCTCAGTGTTTTTTAAAATCTTTTTGAATGGATTTTGTAGTGATGTATTGATGCCTTCAATCTTTAAACTTCATGCACGAATACAAGCTGAAAGAAGGCTATTTGGTGTTTACGCTGATTCCCATTTCTTTAAGCCGGTTTATACATTCTGCTGATTCTAATGGGATTCTCAGCAAATTCCAGCGCAATTTGCTGATTCATACCACAGCTGGAGGCTTTGGACCGCTCAATTGCCGCATTTGATCACATGGTATAGCACATGTCAAGTTTTAATCAAAACAAGTGTGGGCAAAGTGAACTTCCCGATGAGAGAGCACAAAAGAGAAAAGTACTACATGGGAATCTTTGAGAGCAGAAGCTGGAAAAGTAGCAACAAACTTATTGTAGAGAATGGGTTCTTTAAAAAGATTCATTCTTGTAAAGCTAGTGTTGTTGCCTAGGCCAGCATTTATGAACCTCTGCAGTCCATGTGGTGTAGGTACACCCACAGTGCTGTTAGAGAGGGAGTTCCAGGATTTTGACCCAATGACATTGAAGGAACGGTGATTTATTTCCAAGTCAGGGTGGTGAATGACTTGGGGAGGGGTGGGGGGGAACCGCCAGGTGGTGGGGTTCCCAGGTATCTGCTGCTCTTGTCCTTCGAGATGGTAGTGGTCTTGGGTTTGGAAGGTGCTGTCTAAGGAGCCTTGGTGAATTACTGCAGTGCATCTTGTCGATGGTACATATGTCTGGTACATATCCACTGTTTGACGGTGGTGGAGAGTTTGAATATTCATGGAGCAGGTGTCAGTCAAGTGGGCTGCTTTATCCTAGATGCTGTCGAGCTTCTTGAGTATTGTTGGAACTGCACTCATCCAGGCAAGTGGAGAGTATGTCATCACGCTCCTGACTTGTGCCTTGTAGATGGCTTTGGGGAGTCAGGAGGTGAGTTACTCACTGCCGGATTCCAGGCCTCTGACCTGCTCTTGTAGCCACAATATTTATATGGCGGCTGGGTCCAGTTCAGCTTCTGGTCAATGATAACCCCCAGGATGTTGATGATGATGTCAAGGGATGAGAAGAGGACAGAATGTTGAACAAGAATGCAGGAATAATCGTAACTTCTAAAGATTTCTGCGCTGAGTTTAAAGGTCAGCAGTTTATAAAAAGCTGTCAACATGTCTCCTAATACAAAGGCACAAGTTTAGAACATCCACAGATTAATGCAAAGCTAAAACTGATTGAATGACTTGAAGAGACTGGTTCACAAGAGGCTGTAATTCAACACCATCCTTGGAATAGCTCTCACTTGGAAAATTTTGCTTGGATCAGCACTCAGCTAAATGTAGAATACAAACAATAAAGAATAAACAAAAGGAAACGTGCTGGCATTATGTGTGAGTTTTGCTTCACATCAATGCAGCCAGTTTCAACTCGCCAGAACACTTTGTATCAGAAACTCTCAAAAGGGGCCGAGAAAAATAACTTTGGGAACATTTCCAGTTGAGGCTCGTTACATGTTGCTGTCAACAATCCCTTCACTTTCCTACATTTCCTTCTTTATCACGTTCTATCTGATTCCGACTCATTATCCTCCTCCATCTCCTGTTGATGGGGGTAAGGACAGGGGCCCAACATGGATTTCCTCACCCAAGAAGGAATTCTTTCCCGCCCACCTGGGAGCTATCTAGCCCAAAGATCGGGAGATGGAAACCAGCTCCCAGGTTGGGGTTGGTTTAGCACAGGGCTAAATTGCTGGCTTTGAAAGCAGACCAAGGCAGGCCAGCAGCACGGTTCAATTCCCGTACCAGCCTCCCCGAACAGGTGCCGGAATGTGGCGACTAGGGGTTTTTCACAGTAACTTCATTTGAAGCCTACTTGTGACAATAAGCGATTTTCATTTTCATTTTATGGCGGCATAATTGTAATGTCACTGAGCTAGTAATCTGGAAGCCCAGGCTAATACCCTGGGACACGGGTTCAAATCCCACCATGGCGGCTGGTGAAATTTAAATCGTTTAAGAAATTGAGAATTGAAACTAGTCTCAGTAATGGAAATCATGAAACTATCTGTAAAAACCCATCTGGTTCATTAATCTGCCATCCTTACCTAGTTTGGCCAACATGTGTCTCCAGCAATGCCCACATTCCATGAACGAATAAAATAAATAACCCAGGTAACAGCAAAGTTTTAAAATGGTGGCCAAAAATAAAAGAACGGCACCAATAAATAGGAACCGCAGTAGGCCATTCCATCCCTCGAGCCAAATAGTGGAGAAGCTTTTAAGGGGAAGCTAGATAAACAGGTGAGAGAGAAAGGTATGTGTGATCAGCTGATTTATAATAGGGTGCGAGCAGGCTGGTGTGAAGTATAAACATCAGTATGGACTCGTTGCTCCATGACCCTTAATTCTACATGACGTATCCGGAGAGGTTGGTGACCTAGTGGGGCAGAGGTGGGTATTGTGTGTGTTCCACAAGCACGCGACTGTGGATGTGTATTTGTCTTTTGACAATACTGCACTCTCCCTCCTCGTCTGGAATTGTCTGCAGCTTTTGACATGGTCGACTTTTCTTCCAATGGAATTTGCTTCACTTGGTTCCTTTCTTTTTGGATTTGTTTATTGTCACGTGTACCGAGGTACAGTGAAAAGTATTTTTCTGCGAGCAGCTCAACAGATCATTAAGTACATGAAAATAAAATAAAAATAAAATACTTGATAGGGCAACACAAGGGACACAATGTAACTACATAAACACCGGCATCGGGTGAAGCATACAGTGGTGTAGTGTTAATGAGGTCAGTCCATAAGAGGGTCGTTTAGGAGTCTGGTAACAGCAGGGAAGAAGCTGTTTTTGAGTCTGTTCTTGAATCTGTTCGTGTGTGTTCTCAGACTTTTGTATCTCCTGCCCGATGGAAGAAGTTGGAAGAGCGAGTAAGCCGGGTGGGAGGGGTCCCAGGCAGCGGGAGGTGTAGATGGAGTCAATGAATGGGAGGCGGGTTTGTGTGATGGACTGGGCTGTGTTCACGATTCTCTGAAGTTTCTTGCGGTCCTGGGCCAAGCAGTTGCCATACCAGGCTGTGATGCAGCCAGATAGGATGCTTTCTATGGTGCATCTGTAAAAGTTGGTCAGAGTTAATGTGGACATGCTGAATTTCTGGAGAAGTATAGGCGCTGTTGTGCTTTCTTGATGGTAGCGTCGACGTGGGTGGACCAGGATAGATTTTTGGTGGTGTACCCCATGGAATTTGAAGCTGCTAATCATCTCCACCTCGGCCCTGTTGATGCTGACAGGGGTGTGTACTTTACTTCCTGAAGTCAATGACCAGCTCTTTAGTTTTGTTGGCATTGAGGGCTATCTGAGCATTGCTAGAGCCTCTCCAGTAGCGGCCTGTCATTGCACCCCAGTGCCGTTACCTCACGGTTCCCCAAGGCTCTGTTCTTGGTCTTGCCCCCGTGCCTTAGCTCATAGAATCATAGAAGTTTACAGCATGGAAACAGGCCCTTCGGCCCAACCAGTCCATGCCGCCCAGTTTTTTACCATTAAGCTAGTCCCAGTTTCCCGCACTTGGCCCATAACCCTCTATACCCATCTTACCCATGTAACCATCTAAATGCTTTTTGAAAGACACAATTGTACCCGCTTCTACTACTACCTCTGGCAGCCCATTCCAGACACTCACTACCCTCTGAGTGAAGAAATTGCCCCTCTGGGCCCTTCTGAATCTCTCCCCTCTCACCTTAAACCTATGCCCTCTAGTTTTAGACTCCCCTACCTTTGGGAAAAGATGTTGACTATCTACCTTATCTATGCCCCTCATTATTTTATAGACCACTGAAACTCTTATCCGTGCCTTTGTTAGATTTAGACTAGACTATTTTAATACTTTCTCAAATGCCCTCCCAGCTTGCACCCTGTGTAAGCTTGAGTTCATCCACAAGTCTGTCGCCTGTATCCCAACTTGTATTTAGTCCTTTTTACCTATTACTCCATACTTGCTGATCTACATGGGTTTCTTGTCCCAATCATCACAAATATGGAATTCTGATTGGCGTGTTCAAATTCTTGCCTCTCTATCTTTGTACTCTGCTCCAATGCTACAACCTTCCAAGAATAGTCCATTTGCCAAAATTGGCACCTAGCAATGAGCTGTTGGGTGAGGGGGAAAGGGGGGGTGGGGGCTGCAGGGGGGGAAAGATTTCAGAAATCGGTTTGCAGGAAAGTAGCTGGGTGTTATCTTGATATTCCAGCAAGTTCCTGGAATAGTGAGCAGTTTTAGCAGACAGTAATGCAGGACTCAATAATGCTTTTAGTGGCAATGGATGACTAAAACAGCCATGTCCATTCAAGTCTGTGTCCTTGGATTTAAGGGAATGCCAATGTGAGCTGTGCCATGGGGGATGGTCAGGAGGCAAGAGGGCAATAATTTTACTGGGGATTAAAGCATCAAACATAGAGAATGGGGTGTGGTTGCACATGTCTGCAGGTATTGTGTTCGATGCAAATAATTTGTGATGGGCCAATGTTGCATCCCATGCAAATGAAGTGTTCTATGCAAATGCGGTGTCCTATGCAAATATAGTGTCCTTTGCAAATAGTGTGTTCTATGTAAATGTGGTTTTATATGCAAATGCATTGATATGCAAATATGGTGTTCTATGCAATGTTGTGTTCTATACAAATGCAGTGTGATGTGCAAGTGCTGAGTGATATGCAAATACTGTGTTCTATGCAAATGCTCTCTGATATGCAAATACTGCATCCTAATCAAATTTTCTGTCCCGTGCAAATGTTTTGATCTATGCAAATGCTGCGTCCTATACAAATTGTGTTCTATGTAAATCCTGTGTTCTCTGCAAATGTTGCATCCTATGCAAATGGTATGTGATATGCAAATGATGTGTCCTATGCAAATTTAGCATTCTATGCAAAGGTTGTGTGGTATGCAAATATTGCATCCTATGCAAATTTTGCATTCTGTGTCCAAATCAAATTTTGCATTCTATGGAAATGTTGTGTTCTACGTAAATGCTGTGTTCTATACAAATGTTGTGTCCTATACAAATTGTGTTCCATGCAAATCTTGTGTTCTCTGCAAATGTTGCATCCTATGCAAATATTGTGTTCTATGCAAATATTGTGTGATATGCAAATGGTGTGTTCTATGCAAATTTAGCATTCGATGCAAATGTTGTGAGGTATGCAAATATTGCATTCTATGCAAATGCTGTGTTCCATGCAAATGCTGTGGGTTTTTTTTAAATCGCATTTTATTCAAACTTGTATCAATAAAATGCGTTTTTTTAAAAAGCAAACGCTGTGTTCTACACAAATGCTGTGCTCTATGCCCAGCAAAGTAGGCTCAAGTCAGAGGAATGCTGATTTAATATGTTCAACATTTGCTCCCAGAGTTTCCATCCGGCATGGTTCCACAAGCCGGGCAGCAAGAAACTGAAGCTTTGTTACACCGAGAGAAACTTAAACATATGAAGCTCATCAAGTTGTGACATTTGTCAGGAGTTTCCATCGTTATTTCAATTACTCCAGTCATTCAAGTTCAGCCATTTGGCACATTCACTTACTGTAAGTTTTGGCAAAAGCAGACAACAGGATTTCAGAAGCTGCCAAATATTTCCTATCCAAATAGAGACCGGGCAGGACATGGTGAAGGGCCAGTTCCAGTTTGTTTACAGTAAGACTCAGCTTCATAATGGTTAACTCCAGGAAGCCTGATTCTAATTTTCAAAAGCTTCAAACAGACCAAACTCTTTGCTATGTACAGGATCCCAATGGACCAAACCCCTTTCCATTCATTCCCATTGTACACAATTCCAATGGATCAAACCCCTTCCCATTCACTCCCACTGTACACAATCCCAACGGAACAAAAATCCTTCGCATTCACTCCCATCATACACAATCTCAATGGATCAAACACTTTCCCATTCACTCCCATCATTAACAAATTATATTTTAAATGCATTTTATTCAAACTTGTATCAAAGTAGTTACAGCAAATAAACACCCCGGGAAACATTCTTCCCAACAATCAACCATACAGTTTGTACAGATTTTCCTCCTTTTTCACCTCCCTCCCCCACGACGAACAGCTCCTCAAACACGGTCACAAACATCCCCCACCTTTTCTCAAACTCCCCTGCTGAGCCCCTTAACTCATACTTTATCTTCTCTAACCGCAGGAAGTCGTACAGGTCACCCAACCATGCTGCTACCCCCGGTGACGATGCCGACCGGCACTCTAGCAAAATCCGTCGCCATGCAGAGAGGCGAAGGCCATGACATCGGCCTTCCTCCTCTCCATGAGCTCCGGCTTCTCTGTGACCCCAAATATCGCCATTAAAGGGTCCGGGTCCACCTCCTTCTCCACTGTCCTGGCTAAGACCGCGAACACTCCCGCCCAGAATCTTCCTAATTTCATCGTTAACAATTCTAGTGGAACAAATTACTTCCCTTTCACTTGCATCATACACAATCCCAATGGATCAAACCACTTCCAGTTCACTCCCAATGTACAGGATCCCAATGGATCAAACCCATTCCCATTCGTTCCCACAGTACTCAATCCTAATGTTCTAAACCCCTTCCTATTCGCTCCATATGTACAGGATCCCAATGGACCAAACACTTTCCCATTGACTCGCATCACACACAATCCCAATGGAACAAACTCCTTCCCATAAACTCCCATTGTACACAATCTCAATGGATCAAACTCCTTATAATTCACTCCCATTGTATAGAGTTCCAATGGAACAAACTCCTTTCCACAAACTCCCATTGTTTAGAATCCAAATGGATCAAACCCCTTCCCATTCAGTCCCACTGTTTGGAATCTCAATGGATAAAACCCCTTCCGGTTCACTCCCAGTGTATACAATCCCACTGGGTCAAACCCCTTCTCATTCACTCCCCATTATATCGAATCTTATTGACACAATCCTGGTAAACCTCCCAATGTGAAGAGAGTATGATGTAAAATATTGATAGTTTTGTCTACTTCAGGCTAAGTCGCACTTTCAAGGTATTCCGAATTGGGCATATTTGAAACACCAATTTACTGGGCACTCATCAATACATAGATAGAGATTAAAGGTTCATAAAAATATGAGAGGTAGAAGCAGGAAAAAGCCATTTGGCCGCTGAAGCCTGCTGCACCATTCAATACAATTATGGTTGCTTTCAATCTCAACTTCACCTTGCAACTCTATCCCCATATCTTTTACTTCCCTTAGCACCCAAAATCTATTGACCTCTCTCTTGACTATGCTTAAGTGCTGAGCATTGATACCTCTTTGGGATGGAGAATTCCAAAGTTATACAGACCTTTGAGTGAAGAAATCTCTCCTAATCTCAGTCCAAAGTGATTGATCCCTTATTCTGAGACTGTGAGTATTACAAAATGCAAATGCTTACTTTAATTTATGGTCAGAGGCTGAGATCTCCTGTTCCCAGTGGGCCTCTGACCACCAGCACATGCACCAACCAGGAAATGGTTGGCTGTGCATAGCCAGCAACTGCGGGTCAGGTTATCCGAACCAGAGAGTTATTCCAGAGAAGGTGTCGCAGGGAGCAGGACACGGGGAGTGTGACTGAGGGAGGTCCTTTCAGAAAGTCCCAGGCAGGGAACGAGACAGGGATCAGAAATAGATCCCAAAAAATAAAGTTGAAGGAGAGGAGCAGAGAAATAGGCTCTGAATGAAAGACAAAGATTACAAAATCGGCGTCAGTAAACGGAGAATCTCGCCCAGGGTCTATCACGACAGGTTTCACTCTGTGATCGAACTGGTCTAGTACTACCATCAGTGTCATGATATGCAGACATGCAACCAATGGGTCATCAGAACAGGACACAACCAATGGGTAATCAGGACACCCAGAGGTGGCAATACTACAAGGGGGCACTACACGACCACTATAAAAAGGACAAGGCACACAGGCTCTGCCTCTTCCACCGGCAGAAACGTAGAGAGCAAGACAGGGTTGATTAACAGCAACATCACACCCTAGCACGTGGTCGAGAGCAAGCTTGTACAGGGCTGGTTAAGGACTGGTTTAGCACAGGGCATGGAATGCACTGCCTGTGGAAGTAGTTGAGTCGGAAACATTAGGGACCTTCGAGCAGCTGTTGGATAGGTGCATGGATTACGGTAGAATTATATAGTGGAGATTAATTTGTTCTTAAGGGCAGCACGGTAGCATTGTGGATAGCACAATTGCTTCACAGCTCCAGGGTCCCAGGTTCGATTCTGGCTTGGGTCACTGTCTGTGCGGAGTCTGCACATCCTCCCCGTGTGTGCGTGGGTTTTCTCCGGGTGCTCCGGTTTCCTCCCACAGTCCAAAGATGTGCGGGTTAGGTGGATTGGCCATGATAAATTGCCCTTAGTGTCCAAAATTGCCCTTAGTGTTGGGTGGGGTTACTGGGTTATGGGGATAGGGTGGCGGTGTGGACCTTGGGTAGGGTGCTCTTTCCAAGAGTCGGTGCAGACTCGATGGGCTGAATGGCCTCCTTCTGCATTGTAAATTCTATGATAATCTATGACTGCGAGGTGGACACAAACAAAATGTTTGAGCGCTACATCTTTAAGCAGAGGATGCAAGGTAAAGATGAATCCTTCAAAAGTTATCTAACTAACCTTAGACTGCTAGCGCAATCCTGCAACTTCGGTGACATAACTGACTCCATGATCAGAGACCAAATTGTTTTTGGAGTCCACTCTGATCCTCTGCGAGAGCAATTGCTGAAAATCAAGCACATGACTTTAAAAGTCGCTATTGAAACGTGCACTGTGAATGAGCATTCAAAAAATCGCTACTCACAATACAAAAATGCTGAGAATGAAAAACAAACCTCCCACGAGGTGGAGAGTGTTCAGGCCATCTCCCGGATGCGGTGCCTCCACATCTCCGACTGCAGTCATTTTGCACGCTCTTCCAGGGGCCCGGCGCATGCGCAATACGACCGGGAATACGAAGCGGCCGAGAATCGCACTGCGCAGGTGCAAACGGTCGAGAACCGCACCACGCATGCGCAACGATGCACTGAGCGTCAGGACGCCAACCTCATGACCTGTGCAAATTGTGGCACCGCCCACTTCAGAAAAAAATGCCTTGCAAGAGGCAAACGCTTTTTACACCGTGGGAAACTTAACCACTTTGCAGCCCTGTGCAGATCTGCACCACAAGTCAGGAGTCAGCGACCACAATTCAGGCAGGATCGCATCAGAAGTGTGCAACACCGAACGCATGACTCTGATCAAGGTAGTGCTCCAGACCCAGATGATGACTACCTGGATAACACATACCGAATAGGCATCACCACGAAGTGCGAATACGCCACACCGGGCACATCGCAAGTCCGGTCAATCCTTGCCGTGGATTCCGAGGATGAATGGAACGCAGTGATGGATGTCAACCAATGCCCCATCCAGTTCAAACTAGACACAGGTGCCTCCGCCAACCTGATCTCGCAGTTGGGCTTCACGAGAATCAAGAAGGCTCCCAAAATCCTTCCAGCTGCCTGCAAACACCAGGACTACAATGGCATCGCAATTACGGCACTGGGGTCCTGCCATCTGACATTGTCGAACCGACGCATACAGACAAGCCTGAGATTCGAGATTGTCCAACCACACAGGGCGTCCCTGCTAGGTGCGCACGCCTGCAAGCAACTGAACCTCATCCGAAGGGTCTACACCATGACGGCGTCTCATCCGGATCTTCAGGCCGGCATCAACGACATCCTGACCCAGTACCCAGATGTCTTCAGCGAGATGGGCACACTTCCGTACGAGTACAAGATTCTACTGCGGCCTGACGCCAAACCAGTGGTCCACGCATCACGCAGAATCCCTGCTCCACTGAGGGAGCGACTGAAAGCAGAGCTCACAAGCCTACAAAAGAAAGGCATCATCTCCAAGGTCACTGAACCAACCGACTGGGTCAGCTCGATGGTGTTGGTAAAGAAGCCTTCGGGGAACCTACGCATCTGCATCGATCCCAAGGATCTAAACATAAACATTATGCGGGAACATTACCCCATCCCGAAGAGGGAAGAAATCACGAGTGAGATGGCACACGCGTGCTTCTTCACAAAATTGGACGCATCCCAAGGATTTTGGCAAATCCAACTTGAAGAGTCCAGCAGAAGGCTCTGCACCTTCAACACGCCTTTTGGCTGATTCTGCTACAACCGAATGCCATTTGGCATCATCTCGGCATCAGAGATATTCCATCGCATCATGGAACAGATGATGGAAGGAATAGAAGGAATTTGTGTCTACGTTGACGATATCATAATCTGGGGCAAGATTCTCCGACCCCCCGCCGGGTCGGAGAATCGCCGGGGGGGGGGGGGTGGCGTGAATCCCGCCCCCGCCGGTTGCCGGATATTCGGCGGGGGTGGGAATCGCGCCTCGCCGGTTGGCGGGGCCCCCCCCCCCCGCGATTCTCCGGCCCAGATGGGCTGAAGTCCCGCCGCCAAAATGCCTGTCCTGCCGGCGTAGATTAAACCACCTACCTTACCGGCGGGACAAGGCAGCGCGGGCGGGCTCCGGGGTCCTGGGGGGGGGGGGGGGGCGCGGGGCCATCAGGCCCCGGGGGGTGCCCCCCCGGTGGCCTGGCCCACGATCAGGGCCCACCGATCCGCAGGCGGGCCTGTGCCGTGGGGGCACTCTTTCCCTTCCGCCTTCGCCACGGTCTCCACCATGGCGGAGGCGGAAGAGACTCCCTCCACTGCGCATGCGCGGGAATGCCGTCAGCGGCCGCTGACGCTCCCGCACATGCGCCGCCCGGAGATGTCATTCTGCGCCAACTGGCGGGGCACCAAAGGCCTTTTCCGCCAGCTGGCGGGGCGGAAATTCGTCAGGCGCGGGCCTAGCCCCTTAAGGTTGGGGCTCGGCCCCCCAAGATGCGGAGCATTCCGCACCTTTGGGGCGACGCGATGCCCGACTGATTTGCGCCGTTTTGGGCGCCAGTCGGCGGACATCGCGCCATTTCCGGAGAATTTCGCCCCAGGTCTTCAACTTCGGAGGGACATGTGTCGCGACCAAAGAGGGTATTCCAACACATACATGAACATGACCTCAAACTAAACAACGCCAAGTGCTGTTTTGGGACATCCACGCTGAAGTTTCTGATGTGATCAGATACGAAACACGGTGCACGCCCGGCAAGGACAAAATAAAAGCCATCGAGGCAATGAAAGTCCCTGAGGACAAGAAAGCAGTACTGTGCTTCCTTGGAGTGGTAAACTTCCGAGGCAAATTCATCCCGAATTTGGCCACACACACAACGGCCATCAGAAAACTGATCAAGAAATCAACCACCTTCAAGTGGAAGACGGAACACCAGAGTGGTTGGAGCTGAAGGCCAAGCTTACCACTGCACCCATCCTTGCATTCTTTGACCCAGATCGCGAAACTAAGATCTCGACCGATGCGAGTCAGGATGGCATTGGGGCGGTGCTGCTACAAGAAACGACACATCATCATGGGTCCCAGTAGCATACACTTCCTGGACAATGACACTGACTGAGACCAGGTACGCGCAGATTGAAAAGGAGTGTTTAGGTCTTCTCACCGGCATCCTCAAATTCCATGACTATGTCTACGGCCTGCCGACATTTACCATTGAGACGGTTCACAGACCTCTGGTCATCCAAAAGGACCTGAACGACATGACGCACCGATTGCAGAGGATTTTGCTCAAACTCTGGAGGTACGATTTCAAACTGGTGTACACGCCTGGCAAGGATCTCATCATCGCCGATGCATTGTCCCGCTCCGTCACCTCAACCAGTGAGCCACTGGAGATCATCCAGCACATTGAATTGCAGGTACAACTGTGTGCAAGCACTCTCCCTGCAACAGATGAAAAGCTCGTTCTCATCAGAGAAGAGACGGCCAAAGACCCCCTGTTGGAGCGAGTCATCCACAACCTCAATAATGGGTGGCTGAAAGGGCAATGCCCTCAATTCTACAACGTCAAGAACGCTGATCAATGGCATCCTGCTGAAGATGGACAGAATAGTGATCCCGCTGCGTCTCCAGCGCATGGTGCTGCGGCAGATTCAGGAGGGACACCTGGGCATACAAAAGTGTAGACGCAGGACCCGACAAGCCGTCTACTGGCTCGTCATCAACCAGGACATCACGGACATGGTCCTGGACTGCGAAACCTGTCAGAGGTTCCAACCAGCACAGAGCAAGGAGACGCTCCAACAACACGAGCTGGAAACCTCTCCATGGTCCAAGGTCGGCATTGACCTATTTCACGCGAATGGTCGCGACTACACCCTACTCATTGATTACTTTTCGAACTATCCGGAGGTGCTGAAGCTGTCCGACTTCACCTCAATGACCGCCATCAAAGCGAGCAAAGAGACATTCTTGCAGCATGGCATACCGAATACCGACATGAGCGACAATGGCCCGCGTTTCCACAGTCGAGAATGGTCCACGTTTGCTAAGAGCTACAAGTTCAGACACGTCACCTCCAGTCCGCACTACCCGCAGTCCAATGGCAAAGTCGAAAGAGGGGTGCACATCACCAAGCAACTCATCCACAAGGCCTCGGACTCCGCCTCCGACATATACCTTGCACTACTAGCGTACCGGGGGACTACCTTATCAACTGGCATGTCACCAGCTCAACTGCTGATGAACAGGGACCAGCGAACAACACTTCCAGCCCTACACCTGCCCAACCCAGATCACCTACTGGTACTACAAAAGATGCAACAGCTGCGCAAAAGTCAGAAACAGAACTATGACGCACATGCCACTGATCTGGACGTGCTATCCCCAGCAGACACCGTCAGGATCAAGACACCTGATGGTGGGTGGTCTGCCCAGCGTCATCGTTCGCCAGGCCCAGATCCTATGTGCTAAAAATGTCTGACAGCACCATTGTTCGCAGAAATCGAAGGGCACTGTGGAAAATCATACACCCACAACCAATTCCCCCTCCACTTCCACCTGTTGAAGTGCCACCTCCAGACACCACAAACCACAAGTCCACCAGTCGTGCCTCCCACTCGCCTGTCAAGACACCGGCATCCCCTCCGCCACCTCTCCGGCGGTCATCGAGGATCAGACGGAAACCCCAGAGACTGGACTTATGAATAGATGTTGTTTTTTTTTTTTACAGTATTTCTGTCCAATGTATATACCAGTCATTCATAACACTGTCAGCCATAGCTCCCGTTGCCACATTAGACAGGCACATACACATGTATGTATTAAAAAAAAAGGTGTCATATGCAGACACGCAACCAATGGGTCATCAGAACAGGACACAACCAATGGGTAGTCAGGACGCCCAGAGGGGGCATTACAACAAGGGGGCACTACACGACCACTAAAAAAAGGACAAGGCATACAGGCTCTGCCTCTTCCACCAGCAGAAACCTAGAGAGCAAGACAGGGTTGATTAACAGCAACATCACACCCAAGCACGTGGTCTAGAGCAAGCTTGTATAGTTAGCAGAGTAGACTGAGTTACTAGAGTCAGATTAGCAGAGTGTTGAACTCATTTAGGAGCATAGTTAATCACTCAATAAATGCATTGAACCTATCTCAGAGTCTGGAGCATCCTTCAGCAAAGCCTACATCAAGTTGCAACAATCAGCTATGACCGTAACACTGAATTGTTGTCTCCCCAGCCATGGGGCACATTTTCTCAGCATTTACCCCATCAAGACCCCTAAGAAATTTATATGATTCAATACAATTCTTCGAAAACCGAGTGAGTATTAGCCTATTCTACTCAATCCCTACTCCGATGAGAAACCCCTCATCCATGTATCAGTTCCGTAAATCTGTGCTGCACTCGCTCAAAGCAAACAGTATACTCTCACCAATCTTAAAGTTTAACAGACGTTTGTTTTTTTAATTACTTAGTGTACCTGCACATTAACTTTGTGACTCATGTACAAGGGTGCCGCTCTGTCTGAATACTAGCATTTCCCTGACTCTCACTGTTTAACAAATACTTTACTTTTTTACCTTTTCCTTCTAAAGTAAATAACGTTACGCTTCCTCGTGTAATATTCCATTGCCATGTTCTTGCAAGCTCACTTAACCTGTCTATACTGTTTTGAAGCCACTTTGTGGTCCCCTCGAGAGTATCATCAGCAAACTTGCACACCATCCCCTCATGAAGTGTCATTTTCGGCGGGTTTGGCGAGGTGTTCCTCGTCGGCGTTTTGGGTGAGATCCACGCCGGTATTGACTCACACTTAGGGCGCAATCTAACGGGAGAAGCACTAAATGCAGAAGCGAGCGAGACTTGCCGGGTTCTTCCTGATGGCCGATCCAGCGAGACCACGACCGGAATTAAAAGGTAAATTTGGGCCGATAATGATCCCCCACTGGCTTCACGGGGGAAATGACTGTTCCGCCAACTGATTCACCTGGACTGCGCCCGGCAGCACCCCGCTAACGAGGGAGAGCAGCACATAAACTGCTTCCTCTGAGCAAACCCCAGACAACCTGCAGCCAAGCCACCACACAGACCAGTCCACATTTCGGCAATGTCAAATGGCCCGACTGTTTGATGCAGCAGAGTTGAGGTAGGACATCCTGTTTCCCCGAGCGGGTTGGAGATTCAGCCACAGCTCAGCCAGTGCCGCATGGGTGGCAGTGGCAGCGGCCATCAGCTCAGGGAGTGTCACAAGAAGGACCACAGTCCAATGACACAGAATTTCATAGAATTTACAGTGCAGAAAGAGGCCATTCAGGCCATCGAGTCTGCACTGTACCTCGGAAAGAGCACCCTACTTAACCCCACGCCTCCACTCTATCCCCTTTATCCCCGTAACCCAGTAACCCCACCTAACCTTTTTGGACACTAAGGGCAATATATTGTGGCCAATTCACCTAGCCTGCACATCTTTGAACCATGGGAGGAAACCGGAGCACACAGAGGAAACCCACACAGACACAGGGAGGACGCGTAGACTCCGTACAGACAGTGACCCAAGACCCAATCCGGGAATCGAACCTGGGACCTGGAGCTGTGACGCAACTGTGCTAGCCACTGCGCTAACGTGCTGCCCGTTAGAAGCTCAATGACCTCCATCAGGCCGCACGGGTGAGTTGGCATCAGCTCCCTGGCACCAACCAGTCCCACATGCCACCACCAGAGCTCCCTCCCAGCCCTGTAATGGACCGGCAGCTAGCACCGCACAAAGCAGCCACCCCTGCCGCCGCTGAATAATACCATGCCTGTGCCTTGGCACCTGCCAACACACAACCTACTCATGCCCAGCAGCCATGTTCATGCTTATCTCCCACCACAGAAACTCCCCCCGACCGATGCATGAAGCGTGCTGCTCACAATGCCCTCTCTTTGTCCCCACAGGAGAAGTTGGCGCATAACAGACGTGAAAGGGGCCAGGTGGGTAGCAGGGTACTGGACATCAGAGTCCTCACCCCCTATGAGGAATGGACACTGGGGGTCACAGGATGTCAGGCAAAATGATCCTTCCCTCTCACTGACCACATGCACATTCTCTTGCAGGATCGCCATCGGATGGTGCCAGCCCTTCCTGGGTGTCTCCCCAACCCCGGCCTTCTCAGGGAACACTTCGGAGGAGAGCTCTGGAGATGCCACCATCGAGGCATCAAAGATATCACCCACACCTTCCACCAGCGCAGAGACACATACCTCGGTGGGTGACACTAGTGAGCACCACACAGTTGCTGATGCACATCAGGTGGAGGCAGGAATGTCCAGGGAGACAGCAGTCGGAGATCTGCTGGATCCCAGGACCCAATTGGGTCTCAGTCAGATGCCAAGCATCTGGACATGGTTATCCCGGAGCTGATGCAGATGCTAGGGAACGAGGGGAGTGTCAGTGACACTCTGTCAGATCCATAGCTGATTAGAGGAGTCTCAAAGGCTCCACGTGCTGGAGATGGCAATGACAATGTGTGGCACCGAGGCCAACACTGCTAGGGTGGCGATCACATTGGAAAGCCTGGAGCACGAAGACAACATCATGAATGGTGGTGTCCAAGACATTGCCCAGTTAGTGACTGCCATGGCTGAGGGCCTAGACATCATGTCCCAGTCACTAGATGCAAGTGGCCCTTGCCGGGGCACTGCAGAGCATGTCCCAGTCTCAGGTGATCATTGCCGAGGAGCTCCAGAGCGTCGCCCAGTCACAGAGCAGCATCGCCGAGGGCACTGACACCAAGGTGCAGATAATGCGGAGCCACCAGGGCTGGAAGAGCCAAATGATTCAGGGGCCACTGGAGCTCACTCCAGCTGCACCTCTATTGCAAGGTGACCCCCAGGGTCCTACGAGCATTGTCCTGGAGGAGGGGGTTCCCGAGGCCGACCCGGAGCCTTCCAATAGGGAGATGATGGCAGTCTCCAGCTCTTCAGAGTCCCCGCCCCGCTCCTGACAACGGTGCATCTCAGTGTCAGCGGGCAGAACAGGGCGGGTGTCACTGGTAAGGCAGCCGGGGCTGGTTAGATCATAAACCAAACCGTGCCTAACGTGGATCCCAATTTCAGTCTCTCCCACAATCTAACCGGCTCGTAGAGATCCACACCAGGCACAACACTGCCGTTAGATTCCGCCCATAGTCATTTTTTGAGGCCTTGCCGAATTTTTCCCCAGTCCAGCACACACTTAGAATTATTTTTATCACTGGGGAGCTGAACCCGCTGACCAGCCTGGCTCCTCAGAGATAGGGCCACCATTTTGAATGGGTGCCCCACAACCGCCACTCATGGACCCCCACGGACCCCCCCCCCCCCCCCAAGTGAGAACACCCTCCATGGGGTCGCTGAGGGCCCCCTTTACAGGCATCCCCACCTCCCCTTTCGGGCCCCACCCCCTTCAGGATCCCCACCCTTACACCCCTAATTTTTATGATGCTCCTTCATGCCGCCCTTTAGCCCCCCACACTTCAGACACCCCCCCCCTCATTCATCCCTTGCATGGGCATGGCTCCCCCTCAGGCCCTGACCCTTGGCAGCGCCATCCTGGCATCCAGGCACCCTGGCACTGCCACCCTAGCACCCTGACAGTGCCCCATCCAGCATGGCAGTGCCAAGGTGGCAGTGCCGAGGTTCGCAGGTCCAAAAGGCGAGTCTTGGAGCTCCCTGCCCTGTCCCCAACCATCCAGGGGTCTCCAATGGCCTGGGAAACCCCCAGGTGCTGTTACGCCTGGTGCAACATTTGTGTAAACCCGTACTAAATGGCACCTGGTTGAGGCCTCACTGGGGAGGCCGTTAGTTCCAGAGTGCTGGATAGTAAACCTAAATAAAAGACATTGCAATAATTAGGTGCAAAGTTTTACAGGAGGATCTATCTGCAAATTCAGCATCCTTATCAGATACAAAAGATTGGTACAGGAGAAGACATTGCTGAAATTAATGTTATCAGATAGAAACTAACAAGCCAGGGACACTCCCTTTCTTAAATGAGCTGTAAACAGCACTAACCGAACAAAGACCATAGATGTGGAAAGTTAAGGAATGAGAACAATGACACAAGGACAAGACAAGCCAATTAATGGTGAATGATAATTAGTTATTAGGTGCTGGATTCGGCGCTTCGAGAGACCGGAAGTGAGAATTGTGATTGGGCGGAGAATCGTGTGAAATGGAAAAAATCCATTTTGTGTCTGGCGGTGATCCCGATGCCATGTTTCAGTCTCTCGCTGGCGGTGATATCGATGTTAGTGCCCTGCATTGATCCCGATGCCATGCTTCAGTCCCTCGCTGGCGGTGATATCGATGTTAGTGCCCTGCATTGATCCCGATGCCATGCTTCAGTCTCTCGCTGGCGGTGATATCGATGTTAGTGCCCTGCATTGATCCCGATGCCATGCTTCAGTCTCTCGCTGGCAGTGATATCGATGTTAGTGCCCTGCATTGATCCCGATGCCATGCTTCAGTTCCTCGCTGGCAGTGATATCGATGTTAGTGCCCTGCATTGATCCCGATGCCATGCTTCAGTCTCTCGCTGGCGGTGATATCGATGTTAGTGCCCTGCATTGATCCCGATGCCATGCTTCAGTCTCTCGCTGGCAGTGATATCGATGTTAGTGCCCTGCATTGATCCCGATGCCATGCTTCAGTCTCTCGCTGGCGGTGATATCGATGTTAGTGCCCTGCATTGATCCCGATGCCATGTTTCAGTCCCTCGCTGGCAGTGATATCGATGTTAGTGCCCTGCATTGATCCCGATGCCATGTTTCAGTCTCTCGCTGGCGGTGATATCGATGTTAGTGCCCTGCATTGATCCCGATGCCATGCTTCAGTCCCTCGCTGGCGGTGATATCGATGTTAGCACCCTGCATTGATCCCGATGCCATGCTTCAGTCTCTCGCTGGCGGTGATATCGATGTTAGTGCCCTGCATTGATCCCGATGCCATGCTTCAGTCCCTCGCTGGCAGTGATATCGATGTTAGTGCCCTGCATTGATCCCGATGCCATGCTTCAGTCCCTCGCTGGCGGTGATATCGACGTTAGTGCCCTGCATTGATCCCGATGCCATGCTTCAGTCCCTCGCTGGCGGTGATATCGATGTTAGTGCCCTGCATTGATCCCGATGCCATGCTTCAGTCCCTCGCTGGCGGTGATATCGATGTTAGTGCCCTGCATTGATCCCGATGCCATGCTTCAGTCCCTCGCTGGCGGTGATATCGATGTTAGTGCCCTGCATTGATCCCGATGCCATGCTTCAGTCCCTCGCTGGCGGTGATATCGATGTTAGTGCCCTGCATTGATCCCGATGCCATGCTTCAGTCCCTCGCTGGCGGTGATATCGATGTTAGTGCCCTGCATTGATCCCGATGCCATGCTTCAGTCCCTCGCTGGCGGTGATATCGATGTTAGTGCCCTGCATTGATCCCGATGCCATGCTTCAGTCCCTCGCTGGCGGTGATATCGATGTTAGTGCCCTGCATTGATCCCGATGCCATGCTTCAGTCCCTCGCTGGCGGTGATATCGATGTTAGTGCCCTGCATTGATCCCGATGCCATGTTTCAGTCCCTCGCTGGCAGTGATATCGATGTTAGTGCCCTGCATTGATCCCGATGCCATGCTTCAGTCTCTCGCTGGCAGTGATATCGATGTTAGTGCCCTGCATTGATCCCGATGCCATGCTTCAGTCCCTCGCTGGCAGTGATATTGATGTTAGTGCCCTGCATTGATCCCGATGCCATGCTTCAGTCCCTCGCTGGCAGTGATATTGATGTTAGTGCCCTGCATTGATCCCGATGCCATGCTTCAGTCTCTCGCTGGCAGTGATATCGATGTTAGTGCCCTGCATTGATCCCGATGCCATGCTTCAGTCCCTCGCTGGCGGTGATATCGATGTTAGCGCCCTGCATTGATCCCGATGCCATGCTTCAGTCCCTCGCTGGCGGTGATATCGATGTTAGTGCCCTGCATTGATCCCGATGCCATGCTTCAGTCTCTCGCTGGCGGTGATATCGATGTTAGTGCCCTGCATTGATCCCGATGCCATGCTTCAGTCTCTCGCTGGCGGTGATATCGATGTTAGTGCCCTGCATTGATCCTGATGCCATGTTTCAGTCTCTCGCTGGCGGTGATATCGATGTTAGTGCCCTGCATTGATCCCGATGCCATGCTTCAGTCTCTCGCTGGCGGTGATATCGATGTTAGTGCCCTGCATTGATCCCGATGCCATGCTTCAGTCTCTCGCTGGTGGTGATATCGATGTTAGTGCCCTGCATTGATCCCGATGCCATGCTTCAGTCCCTCGCTGGCGGTGATATCGATGTTAGTGCCCTGCATTGATCCCGATGCCATGCTTCAGTCCCTCGCTGGCGGTGATATCGATGTTAGTGCCCTGCATTGATCCCGATGCCATGCTTCAGTCGCTCGCTGGCGGTGATATCGATGTTAGTGCCCTGCATTGATCCCGATGCCATGTTTCAGTCCCTCGCTGGCGGTGATATCGATGTTAGTGCCCTGCATTGATCCCGATGCCATGTTTCAGTCCCTCGCTGGCGGTGATATCGATGTTAGTGCCCTGCATTGATCCCGATGCCATGTTTCAGTCTCTCGCTGGCGGTGATATCGATGTTAGTGCCCTGCATTGATCCCGATGCCATGCTTCAGTCCCTCGCTGGCGGTGATATCGATGTTAGTGCCCTGCACTGATCCCGATGCCATGCTTCAGTCTCTCGCTGGCGGTCATATCGATGTTAGTGCCCTGCATTGGTCCCGATGCCATGCTTCAGTCTCTCGCTGGCGGTGATATCGATGTTAGTGCCCTGCATTGATCCCGATGCCATGCTTCAGTCGCTCGCTGGCGGTGATATCGATGTTAGTGCCCTGCATTGATCCCGATGCCATGTTTCAGTCCCTCGCTGGCGGTGATATCGATGTTAGTGCCCTGCATTGATCCCGATGCCATGTTTCAGTCCCTCGCTGGCGGTGATATCGATGTTAGTGCCCTGCATTGATCCCGATGCCATGTTTCAGTCTCTCGCTGGCGGTGATATCGATGTTAGTGCCCTGCATTGATCCCGATGCCATGCTTCAGTCCCTCGCTGGCGGTGATATCGATGTTAGTGCCCTGCACTGATCCCGATGCCATGCTTCAGTCTCTCGCTGGCGGTCATATCGATGTTAGTGCCCTGCATTGGTCCCGATGCCATGCTTCAGTCTCTCGCTGGCGGTGATATCGATGTTAGTGCCCTGCATTGATCCCGATGCCATGCTTCAGTCTCTCGCTGGCGGTGATATCGATGTTAGTGCCCTGCATTGGTCCCGATGCCATGCTTCAGTCTCTCGCTGGCGGTGATATCGATGTTAGTGCCCTGCATTGATCCCGACGCCATGCTTCCGTTTCTCGCTGGCAGTGATATCGATGTTAGTGCCCTGCATTGATCCCAATGCCATGCTTCAGTCCCTCGCTGGCGGTGATATCGATGTTAGTGCCCTGCACTGATCCCGATGCCATGCTTCAGTCCCTCGCTGGTGGTGATATCGATGTTAGTGCCCAGCATTGATCCCGATGCCATGCTTCAGTCCCTCGCTGGCGGTGATATCGATGTTAGTGCCCTGCATTGATCCCGATGCCATGCTTCAGTCTCTCGCTGGCAGTGATATCGATGTTAGTGCCCTGCACTGATCCCGATGCCATGCTTCAGTCTCTCGCTGGCAGTGATATCGATGTTAGTGCCCTGCATTGATCCCGATGCCATGCGTCAGTCCCTCGCTGGTGGTGATATCGATGTTAGTGCCCTGCATTGATCCCGATGCCATGCTTCAGTCCCTCGCTGGCGGTGATATCGATGTTAGTGCCCTGCATTGATCCCGATGCCATGCTTCAGTCCCTCGCTGGTGGTGATATCGATGTTAGTGCCCTGCATTGATCCCGATGCCATGCTTCAGTCTCTCGCTGGTGGTGATATCGATGTTAGTGCCCTGCATTGATCCCGATGCCATGCTTCAGTCTCTCGCTGGTGGTGATATCGATGTTAGTGCCCTGCATTGATCCCGATGCCATGCTTCAGTCTCTCGCTGGCAGTGATATCGATGTTAGTGCCCTGCATTGATCCCGATGCCATGTTTCAGTCTCTCGCTGGCGGTGATATCGATGTTAGTGCCCTGCATTGATCCCGATGCCATGCTTCAGTCCCTCGCTGGTGGTGATATCGATGTTAGTGCCCTGCATTGATCCCGATGCCATGCTTCAGTCCCTCGCTGGTGGTGATATCGATGTTAGTGCCCAGCATTGATCCCGATGCCATGCTTCAGTCCCTCGCTGGTGGTGATATCGATGTTAGTGCCCAGCATTGATCCCGATGCCATGCTTCAGTCCCTCGCTGGTGGTGATATCGATGTTAGTGCCCTGCATTGATCCCGATGCCATGCTTCAGTCTCTCGCTGGCAGTGATATCGATGTTAGTGCCCTGCATTGATCCCGATGCCATGCGTCAGTCCCTCGCTGGTGGTGATATCGATGTTAGTGCCCTGCATTGATCCCGATGCCATGCTTCAGTCTCTCGCTGGCAGTGATATCGATGTTAGTGCCCTGCATTGATCCCGATGCCATGCGTCAGTCCCTCGCTGGTGGTGATATCGATGTTAGTGCCCTGCATTGATCCCGATGCCATGCTTCAGTCCCTCGCTGGTGGTGATATCGATGTTAGTGCCCTGCATTGATCCCGATGCCATGCTTCAGTCTCTCGCTGGCAGTGATATCGATGTTAGTGCCCTGCATTGATCCCGATGCCATGCTTCAGTCACTCGCTGGCGGTGATATCGATGTTAGTGCCCTGCATTGATCCCGATGCCATGCTTCAGTCTCTCGCTGGCAGTGATATCGATGTTAGTGCCCTGCATTGATCCCGATGCCATGCTTCAGTCCCTCGCTGGCGGTGATATCGATGTTAGCGCCCTGCATTGATCCCGATGCCATGTTTCAGTCTCTCGCTGGTGGTGATATCGATGTTAGTGCCCTGCATTGATCCCGATGCCATGCTTCAGTCCCTCGCTGGCGGTGATATCGATGTTAGCGCCCTGCATTGATCCCGATGCCATGTTTCAGTCTCTCGCTGGTGGTGATATCGATGTTAGTGCCCTGCATTGATCCCGATGCCATGCTTCAGTCTCTCGCTGGCAGTGATATCGATGTTAGTGCCCTGCATTGATCCCGATGCCATGCTTCAGTCTCTCGCTGGCAGTGATATCGATGTTAGTGCCCTGCACTGATCCCGATGCCATGCTTCAGTCCCTCGCTGGCAGTGATATCGATGTTAGTGCCCTGCATTGATCCCGATGCCATGTTTCAGTCCCTCGCTGGCAGTGATATTGATGTTAGTGCCCTGCATTGATCCCGATGCCATGCTTCAGTCCCTCGCTGGCGGTGATATCGATGTTAGTGCCCTGCACTGATCCCGATGCCTTGTTTCAGTCTCTCGCTGGCAGTGATATCGATGTTAGTGCCCTGCATTGATCCCGATGCCATGCGTCAGTCTCTCGCTAGCCGTGATATCGATGTTAGTGCCCTGCATTGATCCCGCCGCCTTGCTTCAGTCCCTCGCTGGCGGTGATATCGATGTTCGTGCCCTGCATTGATCCCGATGCCATGCTTCAGTCTCTCGCTGGCAGTGATATCGATGTTAGTGCCCTGCATTGATCCCGACGCCATGCTTCCGTTTCTCGCTGGCGGTGATATCGATGTTAGTGCCCTGCATTGATCCCGATGCCATGTTTCAGTCTCTCGCTGGTGGTGATATCGATGTTAGTGCCCTGCATTGATCCCGATGCCATGCTTCAGTCTCTCGCTGGCAGTGATATCGATGTTAGTGCCCTGCATTGATCCCGATGCCATGCTTCAGTCCCTCGCTGGCAGTGATATCGATGTTAGTGCCCTGCATTGATCCCGATGCCATGCTTCAGTCCCTCGCTGGCGGTGATCTCGATGTTAGTGCCCTGCATTGATCCCGATGCCATGTTTCAGTCCCTCGCTGGCGGTGATATCGATGTTAGTGCCCTGCATTGATCCCGATGCCATGCTTCAGTCTCTCGCTGGCGGTGATATCGATGTTAGTGCCCTGCATTGATCCCGATGCCATGCTTCAGTCCCTCGCTGGCGGTGATATCGATGTTAGTGCCGTGCACTGATCCCGATGCCTTGCTTCAGTCCCTCGCTGGCAGTGATATCGATGTTAGTGCCGTGCACTGATCCCGATGCCATGCTTCAGTCCCTCGCTGGCAGTGATATCGATGTTAGTGCCCTGCATTGATCCCGATGCCATGCTTCAGTCCCTCGCTGGCGGTGATATCGATGTTAGTGCCCTGCATTGATCCCGATGCCATGCTTCAGTCTCTCGCTGGCAGTGATATCGATGTTAGTGCCCTGCATTGATCCCGATGCCATGCTTCAGTCCCTCGCTGGCGGTGATATCGATGTTAGTGCCCTGCATTGATCCCGATGCCATGCTTCAGTCCCTCGCTGGCGGTGATATCAATGTTAGTGCCCTGCATTGATCCCCATGCCATGCTTCAGTCCCTCGCTGGCGGTGATATCGATGTTAGTGCCCTGCATTGATCCCGACGCCATGCTCCAGTCTCTCGCTGGCAGTAATATCGATGTTAGTGCCCTGCATTGATCCCGACGCCATGCTTCAGTCCCTCGCTGGTGGTGATATCGATGTTAGCGCCCTGCATTGATCCCGATGCCATGCTTCAGTCTCTCGCTGGCGGTGATATCGATGTTAGCGCCCTGCATTGATCCCGATGCCATGTTTCAGTCTCTCGCTGGTGGTGATATCGATGTTAGTGCCCTGCATTGATCCCGATGCCATGCTTCAGTCCCTCGCTGGCGGTGATATCGATGTTAGCGCCCTGCATTGATCCCGATGCCATGTTTCAGTCTCTCGCTGGTGGTGATATCGATGTTAGTGCCCTGCATTGATCCCGATGCCATGCTTCAGTCTCTCGCTGGCAGTGATATCGATGTTAGTGCCCTGCATTGATCCCGATGCCATGCTTCAGTCTCTCGCTGGCAGTGATATCGATGTTAGTGCCCTGCACTGATCCCGATGCCATGCTTCAGTCCCTCGCTGGCAGTGATATCGATGTTAGTGCCCTGCATTGATCCCGATGCCATGTTTCAGTCCCTCGCTGGCAGTGATATTGATGTTAGTGCCCTGCATTGATCCCGATGCCATGCTTCAGTCCCTCGCTGGCGGTGATATCGATGTTAGTGCCCTGCACTGATCCCGATGCCTTGTTTCAGTCTCTCGCTGGCAGTGATATCGATGTTAGTGCCCTGCATTGATCCCGATGCCATGCGTCAGTCTCTCGCTAGCCGTGATATCGATGTTAGTGCCCTGCATTGATCCCGCCGCCTTGCTTCAGTCCCTCGCTGGCGGTGATATCGATGTTAGTGCCCTGCATTGATCCCGATGCCATGCTTCAGTCTCTCGCTGGCAGTGATATCGATGTTAGTGCCCTGCATTGATCCCGACGCCATGCTTCCGTTTCTCGCTGGCGGTGATATCGATGTTAGTGCCCTGCATTGATCCCGATGCCATGTTTCAGTCTCTCGCTGGTGGTGATATCGATGTTAGTGCCCTGCATTGATCCCGATGCCATGCTTCAGTCTCTCGCTGGCAGTGATATCGATGTTAGTGCCCTGCATTGATCCCGATGCCATGCTTCAGTCCCTCGCTGGCAGTGATATCGATGTTAGTGCCCTGCATTGATCCCGATGCCATGCTTCAGTCCCTCGCTGGCGGTGATCTCGATGTTAGTGCCCTGCATTGATCCCGATGCCATGTTTCAGTCCCTCGCTGGCGGTGATATCGATGTTAGTGCCCTGCATTGATCCCGATGCCATGCTTCAGTCTCTCGCTGGCGGTGATATCGATGTTAGTGCCCTGCATTGATCCCGATGCCATGCTTCAGTCCCTCGCTGGCGGTGATATCGATGTTAGTGCCGTGCACTGATCCCGATGCCTTGCTTCAGTCCCTCGCTGGCAGTGATATCGATGTTAGTGCCGTGCACTGATCCCGATGCCATGCTTCAGTCCCTCGCTGGCAGTGATATCGATGTTAGTGCCCTGCATTGATCCCGATGCCATGCTTCAGTCCCTCGCTGGCGGTGATATCGATGTTAGTGCCCTGCATTGATCCCGATGCCATGCTTCAGTCTCTCGCTGGCAGTGATATCGATGTTAGTGCCCTGCATTGATCCCGATGCCATGCTTCAGTCCCTCGCTGGCGGTGATATCGATGTTAGTGCCCTGCATTGATCCCGATGCCATGCTTCAGTCCCTCGCTGGCGGTGATATCAATGTTAGTGCCCTGCATTGATCCCCATGCCATGCTTCAGTCCCTCGCTGGCGGTGATATCGATGTTAGTGCCCTGCATTGATCCCGACGCCATGCTCCAGTCTCTCGCTGGCAGTAATATCGATGTTAGTGCCCTGCATTGATCCCGACGCCATGCTTCAGTCCCTCGCTGGTGGTGATATCGATGTTAGCGCCCTGCATTGATCCCGATGCCATGCTTCAGTCTCTCGCTGGCGGTGATATCGATGTTAGTGCCCTGCATTGATCCCGATGCCATGCTTCAGTCCCTCGCTGGCAGTGATATCGATGTTAGTGCCGTGCACTGATCCCGATGCCATGCTTCAGTCCCTCGCTGGCAGTGATATCGATGTTAGCGCCCTGCATTGATCCCGATGCCATGCTTCAGTCTCTCGCTGGCGGTGATATCGATGTTAGTGCCGTGCACTGATCCCGATGCCTTGCTTCAGTCCCTCGCTGGCAGTGATATCGATGTTAGTGCCGTGCACTGATCCCGATGCCATGCTTCAGTCCCTCGCTGGCAGTGATATCGATGTTAGTGCCCTGCATTGATCCCGATGCCATGCTTCAGTCCCTCGCTGGCGGTGATATCGATGTTAGTGCCCTGCATTGATCCCGATGCCATGCTTCAGTCCCTCGCTGGCGGTGATATCGATGTTAGTGCCCTGCATTGATCCCGATGCCATGCTTCAGTCCCTCGCTGGCGGTGATATCGATGTTAGTGCCCTGCATTGATCCCGATGCCATGCTTCAGTCCCTCGCTGGCGGTGATATCGATGTTAGTGCCCTGCATTGATCCCGACGCCATGCTCCAGTCTCTCGCTGGCAGTAATATCGATATTAGTGCCCTGCATTGATCCCGACGCCATGCTTCAGTCCCTCGCTGGTGGTGATATCGATGTTAGTGCCCTGCATTGATCCCGATGCCATGCTTCAGTCCCTCGCTGGCGGTGATATCGATGTTAGTGCCCTGCATTGATCCCGATGCCATGCTTCAGTCCCTCGCTGGCAGTGATATCGATGTTAGCGCCCTGCATTGATCCCGATGCCATGCTTCAGTCTCTCGCTGGCGGTGATATCGATGTTAGTGCCCTGCATTGATCCCGATGCCATGCTTCAGGCCCTCGCTGGCGGTGATATCGATGTTAGTGCCCTGCATTGATCCCGATGCCATGCTTCAGTCCCTTGCTGGCGGTGATATCGATGTTAGCGCCCTGCATTGATCCCGATGCCATGCTTCAGTCTCTCGCTGGCGGTGATATCGATGTTAGTGCCCTGCATTGATCCCGATGCCATGCTTCAGTCCCTCGCTGGCGGTGATATCGATGTTAGTGCCCTGCATTGATCCCGATGCCATGCTTCAGTCCCTCGCTGGCGGTGATATCGATGTTAGTGCCCTGCATTGATCCCAATGCCATGCTTCAGTCTCTCGCTGGCGGTGATATCGATGTTAGCGCCCTGCATTGATCCCGATGCCATGCTTCAGTCCCTCGCTGGCAGTGATATCGATGTTAGCGCCCTGCATTGATCCCGATGCCATGCTTCAGTCCCTCGCTGGCAGTGATATCGATGTTAGTGCCCTGCATTGATCCCGATGCCATGCTTCAGTCCCTCGCTGGCGGTGATATCGATGTTAGTGCCCTGCATTGATCCCGATGCCATGCTTCAGTCTCTCGCTGGCGGTGATATCGATGTTAGCGCCCTGCATTGATCCCGATGCCATGCTTCAGTCCCTCGCTGGCAGTGATATCGATGTTAGTGCCCTGCATTGATCCCGATGCCATGCTTCAGTCCCTCGCTGGCAGTGATATCGATGTTAGCGCCCTGCATTGATCCCGATGCCATGCTTCAGTCCCTCGCTGGCGGTGATATCGCTGTTAGTGCCCTGCATTGATCCCGATGCCATGCTTCAGTCCCTCGCTGGCGGTGATATCGATGTTAGTGCCCTGCATTGATCCCGATGCCATGCTTCAGTCTCTCGCTGGCAGTGATATCGATGTTAGTGCCCTGCATTGATCCCGATGCCATGCTTCAGTCCCTCGCTGGCGGTGATATCGATGTTAGTGCCCTGCATTGATCCCGATGCCATGCTTCAGTCTCTCGCTGGCGGTGATATCGATGTTAGTGCCCTGCATTGATCCCGATGCCATGCTTCAGTCCCTCGCTGGCGGTGATATCGATGTTAGTGCCCTGCATTGATCCCGATGCCATGCTTCAGTCTCTCGCTGGCAGTGATATCGATGTTAGTGCCCTGCATTGATCCCGATGCCATGCTTCAGTCTCTCGCTGGCGGTGATATCGATGTTAGTGCCCTGCATTGATCCTGATGCCATGTTTCAGTCTCTCGCTGGCGGTGATATCGATGTTAGTGCCCTGCATTGATCCCGATGCCATGCTTCAGTCCCTCGCTGGCGGTGATATCGATGTTAGTGCCCTGCATTGATCCCGATGCCATGCTTCAGTCCCTCGCTGGCGGTGATATCGATGTTAGTGCCCTGCATTGATCCCGATGCCATGCTTCAGTCTCTCGCTGGCAGTGATATCGATGTTAGTGCCCTGCATTGATCCCGATGCCATGCTTCAGTCTCTCGCTGGCGGTGATATCGATGTTAGTGCCCTGCATTGATCCCGATGCCATGTTTCAGTCTCTCGCTGGCGGTGATATCGATGTTAGTGCCCTGCATTGATCCCGATGCCATGCTTCAGTCTCTCGCTGGCAGTGATATCGATGTTAGTGCCCTGCATTGATCCCGATGCCATGCTTCAGTCCCTCGCTGGCGGTGATATCGATGTTAGTGCCCTGCATTGATCCCGATGCCATGCTTCAGTCTCTCGCTGGCGGTGATATCGATTTTAGTGCCCTGCATTGATCCCGATGCCTTGCTTCAGTCTCTCGCTGGCAGTGATATCGATGTTAGTGCCCTGCATTGATCCCGATGCCATGCTTCAGTCCCTCGCTGGCAGTGATATCGATGTTAGTGCCCTGCATTGATCCCGATGCCATGCTTCAGTCCCTCGCTGGCGGTGATATCAATGTTAGTGCCCTGCATTGATCCCGATGCCATGCTTCAGTCTCTCGCTGGCGGTGATATCGATGTTAGTGCCCTGCATTGATCCCGATGCCATGCTTCAGTCCCTCGCTGGCAGTGATATCGATGTTAGTGCCCTGCATTGATCCCGATGCCATGCTTCAGTCCCTCGCTGGCAGTGATATCGATGTTAGTGCCCTGCATTGATCCCGATGCCATGCTTCAGTCCCTCGCTGGCGGTGATATCGATGTTAGTGCCCTGCATTGATCCCGATGCCATGCTTCAGTCCCTCGCTGGCAGTGATATCGATGTTAGTGCCCTGCATTGATCCCGATGCCATGCTTCAGTCCCTCGCTGGCGGTGATATCAATGTTAGTGCCCTGCATTGATCCCGATGCCATGCTTCAGTCCCTCGCTGGCAGTGATATCGATGTTAGTGCCCTGCATTGATCCCGATGCCATGTTTCAGTCTCTCGCTGGCAGTGATATCGATGTTAGTGCCCTGCATTGATCCTGATGCCATGCTTCAGTCCCTCGCTGGCGGTGATATCGATGTTAGTGCCCTGCATTGATCCCGATGCCATGTTTCAGTCTCTCGCTGGCAGTGATATCGATGTTAGTGCCCTGCATTGATCCTGATGCCATGTTTCAGTCTCTCGCTGGCAGTGATATCGATGTTAGTGCCCTGCATTGATCCCGATGCCATGCTTCAGTCCCTCGCTGGCGGTGATATCGATGTTAGCACCCTGCATTGATCCCGATGCCATGCTTCAGTCTCTCGCTGGCAGTGATATCGATGTTAGTGCCCTGCATTGATCCCGATGCCATGCTTCAGTCTCTCGCTGGCGGTGATATCGATGTTAGTGCCCTGCATTGATCCCGATGCCATGTTTCAGTCCCTCGCTGGCGGTGATATCGATGTTAGCGCCCTGCATTGATCCCGATGCCATGCTTCAGTCTCTCGCTGGCGGTGATATCGATGTTAGTGCCCTGCATTGATCCTGATGCCATGCTTCAGTCCCTCGCTGGCAGTGATATCGATGTTAGTGCCCTGCATTGATCCCGATGCCATGCTTCAGTCTCTCGCTGGCGGTGATATCGATGTTAGTGCCCTGCATTGATCCTGATGCCATGTTTCAGTCCCTCGCTGGCAGTGATATCGATGCTGGTGCCCTGCATTGATCCCGATGCCATGCTTCAGTCTCTCGCTGGCGGTGATATCGATGTTAGTGCCCTGCATTGATCCTGATGCCATGCTTCAGTCTCTCGCTGGCAGTGATATCGATGTTAGTGCCCTGCATTGATCCCGATGCCATGCTTCAGTCCCTCGCTGGCGGTGATATCGATGTTAGCGCCCTGCATTGATCCCGATGCCATGCTTCAGTCTCTCGCTGGCAGTGATATCGATGTTAGTGCCCTGCATTGATCCCGATGCCATGCTTCAGTCTCTCGCTGGCGGTGATATCGATGTTAGTGCCCTGCATTGATCCCGATGCCATGCTTCAGTCCCTCGCTGGCAGTGATATCGATGTTAGCGCCCTGCATTGATCCCGATGCCATGCTTCAGTCACTCGCTGGCAGTGATATTGATGTTAGTGCCCTGCATTGAACCCGATGCCATGCTTCAGTCCCTCGCTGGCGGTGATATCGATGTTAGTGCCCTCGTGACTCAGGATCTCAATCCCTCTACCAATAAAGGCCAACACTCCATAGGCCTTCTTCACAACCCTATCAACCTGGGTGGCAACTTTCAGGGATCTATGTACATGGACACCTAGATCCCTCTGCTCATCCACACTTTCAAGAACTTTACCATTAGCCAAATATTCCGCATTCCTGTTATTCCTAAGAACTTTACCATTAGCCAAATATTCCGCATTCCTGTTATTCCTTCCAAAGTGAATCACCTCACACTTCTCTACATTAAACTCCATTTGCCACCTCTCAGCCCAGCTCTGCAGCTTATCTATATCCCTCTGTAACATGCTACATCCTTCCACACTGTCGACAACACCACCGACTTGAGTATCGTCTGCAAATTTACTCACCCACCCTTCTGCGCCTTCCTCTAGGTCATTGATAAAAATGACAAACAGCAACGGCCCCAGAACAGATCCTTGTGGTACGCCACTTGTAACTGAACTCCATTCTGAACATTTCCCATCAACCACCACCCTCTGTCTTCTTTCAGCTAGCCAATTTCTGATCCACATCTCTAAATCTCCCTCAATCACCAGCCTCCGTATTTTCTGCAATAGCCTACCGTGGGGAACCTTATCAAACGCTTTACTGAAATCCATATACACCACATCAACTGCTCTACCCTCGTCTACCTGTTCAGTCACCTTCTCAAAGAACTCGATAAGGTCTGTGAGGCATGACCTACCCTTCACAAAGCCATGCTGACTATCCCTGATCATATCATTCCTATCTAGATGATTATAAATCTTGTCTCTTATAATCCCCTCCAAGCCTTTACCCCCTACAGACGTGAGGCTCACCAGTCTACAGTTGCCGGGGTTGTCTCTGCTCCCCTTTTTGAACAAAGGGACCACATTTGCTATCCTCCAGTCCTCTGGCATTATTCCTGTAGCCAATGATGACATAAAAATCAAAGCCAAAGGTCCAGCAATCTCTTCCCTGGCCTCCCAGAGAATCCTAGGATAAATCCCATCAGGCCCCAGGGACTTATCTATTTTCAGCCTGTCCAGAATTGCCAACACCTCTTCCCTACGTACCTCAATGCCATCCATTCTAATAGCCTGGGTCTCAGCATTCTCCTCCACAACATTATCTTTTTCCTGAGTGAATACTGACGAAAAATATTCATTTAGTATCTCTCCTATCTCTTCAGACTCCACACACAACTTCCCATCCCTGTCCTTGACTGGTCCTACTCTTTCCCTAGTCATTCGCTTATTCCTGACATACCGATAGAAAGCTTTTGGGTTTTCCTTGATCCTACCTGCCAAATACTTCTCATGTCCCCTCCTTGCTCGTCTTAGCTCTCTCTTTAGATCCTTCCTCGCTACCTTGTAACTATCCATCGCCCCAACTGAAACTTCACACCTCATCTTCACATAGGCCTCCTTCTTCCTCTTAACAAGAGATTCCACTTCTTTGGTAAACCACGGTTCCCTCGCTCGACGCCTTCCTCCCTGTCTGACCGGTACATACTTATCAAGAACACGCAGTAGCTGATCCTTGAACAAGCTCCACTTATCCAGTGTGCCCAACACTTGCAGCCTACTTCTCCACCTTATCCCCCCCAAGTCACGTCTAATGGCATCATAATTGCCCTTCCCCGAGCTATAACTCTTGCCCTGCGGTGTATACTTATCCCTTTCCATCATTAACGTAAACGTCACCGAATTGTGGTCACTGTCCCCAAAGTGCTCTCCTACCTCCAAATCCAACACCTGGCCTGGTTCATTACCCAAAACCAAATCCAATGTGGCCTCTCCTCTTGTTGGCCTGTCAACAAGAGGCGAGGTTAGAGCCCTGCATTGGTCCCAATACCATGCTTCAGTCTCTCACTGGCGGTGATATCAATGTTAGCGCCCTGCATTGATCCCGATGCCATGTTTCAGTCCCTCGCTGGCGGTGATATCGATGTTAGCGCCCTGCACTGATCCCGATTCCCCCTCGGAATCGGGGCGGCCTGGCTCAGACCGCATTGCTTCAGTATGTTGATTTGAATGCACACATTTGGTGCTCCTTACAGGCTCCTGGCGTTGCACTGTGCTGAGTGCTCACTGCATCCTGTAAATGCTCAGAGAGCCTCTGGTCATCTAGAATCCCACCCAGCCGCTTCTCTGAACACCCTCATACCCCAGCTGCACCATCAAGGGATGGGCACGGCCAATTCAATCACCGACCCACCAGGTGTTGGCACTCATCAGAAGTGCTGCCAAAACTGCAGAGGGATCAGCAGAGCTCACCGCAACCAGAGAACACCTGAAGCGTGGCCTTTGGAACCCTCCCTGGCTCTCTGTCCCTCTCAGGGCAGAGGTCTAACCAGTGACCACACCCCTCAGCATCACCAGCGGGACGCTGCTGGTGAGGCTGGCAGCAGTGACAGCCTCTGCCACCACCTCCCAAGGCACTGTTCGTGGAGAGCGGGCCCGAGTCTGCAGCCCATCCTGGGAAGAGGGTATTCCTCTGCTCCTCACTGTCAAGGAGCTGTGGGTTCACCTCGGATTCCCAACCTTGGGGGGCAGGTCTTCGCTGAGTCACCTTCGTGGCTGCAGCGAGTGTGAGGTAAGTGGAGCCCTTTAAAACAGCTCCAGCTGGCAGATGATGTGTTGGGTGTCCTGGATCACATACAGGTCACCAACACTTGAAGTAGTGCAACACTATTTTATTAAAAGGTTAACTATTTAAACATACTTGAACTGTGGGTAAA
The DNA here is from genome assembly GCF_047496885.1 of Scyliorhinus torazame. NCBI lineage: Eukaryota > Metazoa > Chordata > Chondrichthyes > Carcharhiniformes > Scyliorhinidae > Scyliorhinus > Scyliorhinus torazame. Next base: position 211,076,098 of record NC_092707.1, read on the forward strand.
TACTATACCAGCTTTAACTAAAGACCTTTGCCTTGTCCTAACCAGTTTATGCACTCAGCACATGGTGAATGTCTGTGTTGCAGGCTGTGAGCTCTGTGCTCCTAGCTAGCTGCAACTCGAATGAGCGGGAACTCTGATGTCCCCTGTCTTTATAGTGCGTGTGCTCTCAGTGGTGATTGGCTGCGGTGTTGTGTATGTTGATTGGTCCCGCTGTGTGTCCATCAGTGTGTGTCTGCACCATGATATACTGGTGTATATTATGATATCACCCCTTTTATATAAAAAAAATGTGCCTGCGTGACAATAAATAGTGTGTGGTGAATGTTCCTGACTATGTGTGTGCGAAATATTTACAGGACTATGTACCTAAAACTAAGCTATTTACATGGGAAGGTGCCTGGTGCAGAAAAAAGTGTGTCACAAGAATAACGAGATGAACACTATATACAAACCACTTGAACGATTAAACGGAAGAACAGAACAGACCAGCAAGTCCATGGGCGAGATTCTCCGACCCCCTGCCGGGTCGGAGAATCACCGGGGGCTGGCGTGAATCCCGCCCCCGCCGGTTGCCGAAGTCTCCGGTACCGGATATTCGGCGGGGGCGGGAATCACGACGCGCCGGTTGGCGGGCCCCCCCCGGTGAGTCTCCGGCCTGGATGGGCCGAAGTCCCGCCACTAAAATGCCTGTCCCGCCAGCGTAAATTAAACCAACTACCTTACCGGAGGGGCAAGGCGGCGCGGGCGGGCTCCGGGGTCCTGGGGGGGCGCGGGGGGCGACCTGGCCCCAGGGGGTGCCCCCACGGTGGCCTGGCCCGCGATCGGGGCCCACCGATCCGCGGGCGGGCCTGTGCCGTGGAGGCATTCTTTCCCTTCCGCCTCCGCCACGGTCTCCACCATGGCGGAGGCGGAAGAGACTCCCTCCACTGCGCATGCGCGGGAATGCTGTCAGCGGCCGCTGACGCTCCCGCGCATGCGCCACCCGGAGATGTCATTTCCGCACCAGCTGGCGGGGCACCAAAGGCCTTTTCCGCCAGCTGGCGGGGCGGAAATCCGTCCGGCGCCGACCTAGCCCCTCAATGTTGGGGCTCGGCCCCCAAAGTTGCGGAGCATTCCGCACCTTTGGGGCAGCGCGATGCCCGTCTGATTTGCGCCGTTTTGGGCGCCAGTCGGTGGACATCGCGCCGTTTCCGGAGAATTCCGCCCCATTAGTGCACAAATTAAGTCTCTGAGGTGGGCGACGAATTCTGGTTGACCGCCTCAAGGGTGGGTTGGGAGCAGCCGGCTGAGGAGCGGGCTGGACTGCGTCAGAGTGAGGAGAATGCAGAGTGACTGGAATCTCTGCATAGTCCATGGCAGGGTCAGCAGGAGGGCGAGGCACTGGCGGAGGATCACGTAGCGAGCGTGGAATGAGATGAAGGGCACGTCGATTACGGCGCAGAATGGAACCATCCGGTAGATGAAACAGGAACGAGCGGGGAGCCAGCTGCCGAAGGACAACAGCGGTTGCAGACGAGCCACCATCCGGAAGATGGACGCGGACGTTGTCATCTGGAGCCAGAGCAGGGAGATCAGCTGCACGGGCGTCATGAGCCGCCTTGTGCTGTGCACGAGACAGTTGCATTCGTTGAAGGACCGGAACGTGGTCGAGGTCTGGGACGTGAATGGACGGCACCATCGTCCTCAGGGTGCGACCCATGAGCAGCTGGGCTGGCAACAGGCCAGTGGACAGTGGGGCCGAGCGATAGGCCAGCAGGGCGAGGTAGAAATCGGACCCAGCATCGGCAGCCTTGCAGAGGAGCCGTTTGACTATGTGGACGCCCTTCTCCGCTTTGCCGTTGGATTGGGGGTACATGGGACTGGATGTCACATGCACAAAGTTGTACCTCCTGGCAAAGTTGGACCATTCCTGGCTTGCGAAGCAGGGGCCACTGTCCGACATCACAGTGAGTGGGATGCCGTGACGAGCAAAGGTGTCCTTACAGGCACGGATGACTGCAGACGATGTGATGTTGTGTAAACGTACCACCTTTGGGTAGTTTGAAAAATAGTCTACAATCAGAACATAGTCTCTGCCCAGCGCGTGGAACAGGTCGATGCCGACCTTGGACCAAGGGGACGTGACCAACTCATGGGGCTGTAGGGTTTCACGTGGTTGAGCATTCTGGAACCGCTGACAGGTGGGGCAGTTGAGCACTGTGTTGGCGATGTCGTCATTGATGCCGGGCCAGTACACTGCCTCTCGGGCCCTCCGTCGGCACTTCTCCACGCCAAGATGGCCCTCGTGTAGCTGTTCCAAGATGAGCTGGCGCATGCTGTGCGGGATAACAATGCGGTCCAGCTTCAGGAGGACACCATCGACGACCGCCAGATCGTCTCTGATGTTGTAGAACTGCAGTCATTCGCCCTTGAGCCACCCGTCTGTTAAGTGGCGCATGACACGCTGTAGCAGTGGGTCAGCCGCAGTCTGGCGGCAAATTTGGACGAGGTGTTCATCCGTGGCCGGTAGATTGGAGGCCACGAAGGCCACATGGGCATCAACCTGGCAGAAGAATCCCGCTGGGTCACACGGGGTGTTGACTGCCCTGGACAGAGCGTCGGCTATGATCAGGTCTTTGCCCGGGGTGTAACGAGCTGAAAGTCGTATCGCCGGAGTTTGAGCAGAATGCGCTGGAGGCGAGGCGTCATGTCGTTCAAGTCTTTTTGTATTATATTGACCAGCGGGCGATGGTCGGTCTCGACGGTGAATTGGGGAAGGCCGTACATATAATCATGAAATTTGACGACACCGGTCAACAGGCCCAGGCACTCCTTTTCTATCTGCGCGTAGCACTGTTCCGTGGGGGTCATGGCACATGACGCCTATGCAACGGGGGCCCATGATGAGGCCTCATCATGTTACAGGAGCACTGCCCCAATGCCAGATTGGCTGGCATCGGTCAAAATTTTTGACTCTTTCGCTGGATCAAAAAGGGCCAATACCGGGGCCGTGGTAAGTTTGATTTTAAGTTCTGTCCATTCGCGCTCGTGGGCAGGAAGCCATTGGAAGTCTTTCGTCTTCAGGTTCCTGAGAGCTGTGGTATGAGAGGCGAGGTTAGGGATGAACTTCCCTAGGAAGTTGACCATGCCCAGAAATCAGAGGACCGCCTTCTTGTCCTCTGGCTTTTTCATGGCTGTGATGGCAGCCACCTTGTCCGCATCCGGCCGCACACCCAACTGGGAGATGTGGTCCCCTCGGAACTTGAGTTCCGGCTGGCCGAAGGAGCATTTGGCTCTGTTGAGGCGTAGGCCCTGCTCCAGTATGCGTTTGAACACGCGCTGGAGGCGACTGATATGCTCCTGCAGGGTGGTGGACCAAATGATTATGTCGTCAACATAGACGCGAACACCTTCAATGCGTTCCATCATTTGTTCCATGATCCTGTGGAATACTTCTGACGCCGATATGATCCCAAACTGCATCCTGTTATAACAATATCTGCCAAAAGGGGTGTTAAAGGTACACAGTTTCCTGCTGGACCTGTCTAGTTGAATTTGCCAGAATCCTTTTGAGGCGTCAAGTTTGGTGAAGAGCTTGGCCTGAGCCATCTCGCATGTGATCTCTTCGCGCTTGGGGATTGGGTAATGCTCCCTCATTATGTTGCGATTCAGATCCTTTGGATCAATGCAGATTCTGAGCTTGCCGGAAGGCTTCTTTACGCACACCATGTAACTGACCCAGTCGATTGGTTCCGTAACTCTGGAGATCACTCCTTGGTCTTGGAGGTCCTGCAGCTGCTGCTTGAGGAGGTCCTTGAGGGGTGCTGGGACTCTGCGAGGTGCATGCACCACAGGCGTGGCGTTCTGTTTGAGTAGGATCTTGTACGTATATGGGAGCGTGCCCATGCCTTCCAAGACGTCGCGGTGCTGGTCGATGATGGTGTTGAGTTGCGCCCTGAAGTCAGCATCCTGGAAGGCAGACGTGTCATCAGGAGAGAGAGAGTGAACTCTTTGAACGAGGTTTAGCAATTTGCACGCCTGTGTGCCAAGCAGAGAGTCCTTCGAGGAGCCCACGATCTCGAAAGGAACGATGGCTTTTCATGACTTGTGCATCACTTCGAGTTGGCATGAGCCGGTAGCAGGAATGATGTTGCCATTGTAGTCCAATAGCTGGCAGGCCAATGGGAGAATGGTTGGTTTGACACGAAGGCTTTGGAAAGCAGACCACGCCATGAGATTGGCGGAGGCACCAGTGTCCAGGCGGAATCGTATTTGGGACCGGTTGACCGTCAGGGTGGCACACCACTCATCGTCTGGATCGATGCTGTATACCGACAGCGGCTGGTGTCTTTGCTTCGGGGACAGCCTGTTTTTCGTGATGACACCGACTCGAAAAGGCGCCTTCGGGTCCTCGGTGTTTGTCCCAGGGAGGATGGACGGAGGGTTCCAGAGCTGGCATCGGGCAGAAATTAGGAGATTGAGAGATTTGTTCATTGACGGGACGTTCGCGAGCCTGGGAGCGCTGGAGGAAAAGTATGAGTTGCCCCCGGGGAATATCTTTAAAATCATGCAAGTGAGGGCGTTTACGAGGCAACAGGTGAGGGAATTTCCGCTGCTCCCGACACAGGGGATCCAGGATAGAGTGATTTCCGGGGTATGGGTCGGGGACGGCAAAGTGTCCGAAATATATCAGGAGATGAGAGACGAGGGGGAGACGCTGGTAGAGGAGCTGAAGGGAAAATGGGAAGATGAGCTGGTGGGAGGAGATTGAGGAGGGGCTGTGGGCTGATGCCCTAAGTAGGGTAAATTCGTCGTCCTCGTGTGTTAGGCTTAGCCTGATACAATTCAAGGTTCTACACAGAGCACATATGACGGGAGCAAGACTGAGCAGGTTCTTCGGAGTGGTGGACAGGTGCGGGAGATGCTTGGGAAGCCCGGCGAACCACACACACATGTTCTGGTTGTGTCCGGCACTGAATGCGTACTGGAGGGGAGTGTCAAAGGTGATTTCAAAGGTGGTGAAAGTCCAGGTCAAGCCAGGCTGGGGGTTAGCTATATTTGGGGTAGCGGAAGAGCCGGGAGTGCAGGAGGCGAAAGAGGCCGATATTTTGGCCTTTGCGTCCCTGGTAGCCCGGCGAAGGATCTTACTCATGTGGAAGGAAGCGAAACCCCCCAGCGTGGAGGCCTGGATAAACGATATGGCAGGGTTCATAAAACTGGAACAAATTAAATTTGCGCTGAGAGGATCGGCTCAGGGGCTCTCCAGGCGGTGGCAACCGTTCCTTGACTATCTCGCGGAACGTTAAGGGAAAATAGATCGTCAGCAGCAGCAGCCCAGGGTGGGGGGGGGGGGGGTGGGGGGGCGGCGGAAGCACTAAAAAACTTTTCTTTTTTGTTGTCACTTTGTTAGCTCACTTTTTTATTTAAATAATGTTATTTATCAGCGATTGTGTTATTTTTATGTTGATTTGTAAAGTGGAAAAATTCTGTTTGAAAACTTTAATAAAATATTTTTTTTTTAAAAAAGGATTGGAAAGGTTCGTCCTTACCCTGCAAATGCTGCTGGAACACGTAGCGTTCAAAACTTTCATTCACCTCTATGCTGCAGTGAGTGTCAAATTTGAGGAGAACCGTCTTGAACTTCGTCTTGTCTTCGTCATCTGCAAAGGTGAGAGAGTTGAAAATATGGATGGCATGTTCCCTGGCCGTGGAGAGGAGAAGAGCAATCTTTTTGGTGTCCGAGGTGCACTCCCTGTCCGTGGCTTCGAGGTAGAGCTGGAAGTGCTGTTTGAAAATCTTCCATTTGGCCGTGAGGTTGCCGGCAATGCGGAGCGGCGGCAGCGGGCTGATGTTGTCCATGTTGCAGGATGACGGAATGCTGGCGGAAGGCAGATCACTTGCAGGTAGGTCTAAGAAGTGCTAATATCCCTCAACTCCTGGTATCATGATGTGTTGGGTGTCCTGGATCACATACAGGTCACCAACACTTGAAGTAGTGCAACACTATTTTATTAAAAGGTTAACTATTTAAACATACTTGAACTGTGGGTAAATACGATACCAGCTTTAACCAAAGACCTTTGCCTTGTCCTAACCAGTTGATGCACTCAGCACATGGTGAATGTCTGTGTTGCAGGCTGTGAGCTCTGTGCTCCTAGCTAGCTGCAACTCGAATGAGCGGGAACTCTGATGTCCCCTGTCTTTATGGTGCGTGTGCTCTCACAGGTGATTGGCTGCGGTGTTGTGTGTGTTGATTGGTCCCACTGTGTGTCCATCAGTGTGTGTCTGCACCATGATATACTGGCGTATATCATGACAGCAGGCTCTTTGGCAGGAAATCTGGCCCCAGCGGTTAGAATGCCCGCTAGGCCGGGAATTGCTCTCAATGTGCACCGGCAGAGTGCTGGCCCCTTTGCATGTCCTGACTCACTTACCGAATAGCACTCACAACGGAAGTACGAATAGCACATATTTTAGTCCTGGCGGCAAAGTCTCCCAAACGGAGAATCCAGCCCCAGATGGAGCTACGGAACATACAGTTGGCCAGGCATGAAAAAGGAAACACAATATGGATATTGGACTAGTTAGGTTGGGATTTGACGATTTGATGAACAAGTACTTGCACTCAAAACTTCAAACATTGAATTTCCTGGCCGAAGCGCACAAGGTTTTAATGTGTTTCTGTGAAGTATATGTTTAGTCATTGTCAATAATAGGTTTTATCATTGGAGGGCTGGTTAGCTCAGCCTGCTGGACAACTACCATGTGGATCAGATGAAAACCAACCAAACACAGTTCAGCTCCTGTCCCGGGGCCTCATGGGGCCTGTCCCCTAATCCCACACAGTAAACACTTTGCTGCGGTTCAGCAGATGATTGCCAAGGAGCTGCCTTTATGAGAATAATCAAGCAAGAGTATGCTTAATAAATCTGTAAACATCTACATTTACTACCATTTTGAGAGTAACAATAAGAACTCCCATCCTTTAACATCATGAGTCATCTCAGCTCCAGGACATCACTACAGGAGTTCCTCAGGAATATATCGAAGGCCCAACCAGCTGCTTCATCAATGACCTCCCTTCCATCATAAGTTCATAATTGGGGATGTTTGCAGATGACTGCACAATGTTCAGCACCATTTGCGACTCCTCAGATAATGAAGCAATCCATGTATAAATGCAGCAGGATCTGGACAATATGCAGGCTTGGGCTGACAAGTGATAAGTTACATTCGTGCCACACAAGTGTCAGGCAATGACCATCTCCTGCAAGAGAGGATCTAACCATTGCCCCTTGACATTCAATGGCATTACATTGTTGAATCCCCACGATCAACATCCTGGAGGTTACCATTGACCATACACTGAACGAGCCATATGGAGCGGCATCGTGGCACAGTGGTTTGCACTGCTGTCTCATAGCTCCAGGGACCCAGGTTCAATTCTGGTCTTGGGTAACTGTATATGTGGAGTTTTCACTTTCTCCCATGTCTGCGTGGGTTTCCTCCGGGTGCTCCGATTTCCTCCCACAGTCCAAAGATGGGCAGGTTAGGAATGTTAAATTGCCCCTTAGTGTCCAAAAGGTTAGGTGGGGGTACTGGGATAGGGTGGAGGCGTGGGCTTAAGTGGGGTGCTCTTTCCAAGGGCCGGTGCAGGTTCAATGGGCCGAATGGCCTCCTTCCGCACTGTAAATTCTATATAAATAATGTGGCTACAAGAGCAGGTGAGAGGCTAGTTATCCTGCAGTGAGGAACTAATTTCCTGACTCCCCAAAGCCTGTCCATAACCTACAAGGCACAAGTCAGGTGTGTAATGGAATATTCTCCACTTGCCTGAATGAGTGTAGCTCGAACAACACTCAAGAAGCTCGACACCATCCAGGACAAAGCAGCCCCAATTAAATAATACCCCATCCACCACCTTAAACATTCATGCCCTCCATTAAAATACACTGCAGTAACTCACCAAGGCTCTTTCAACAACACGTTCCAAACCCCCTACCTCTACCATCTAGAAGGACAAGAGCAGCAGATACCTGGGAGCACCACCCCTCAGAGGTTCCCCTCTGAGCCATTCACCATCCTGACTTGTAAATATATTGGCGTTCCTTCACTGTCGCTGAGTCTAAATTCTGGAATTCCGTCGCTGACAACACTGTGGGTGTACTTAGACTACATGGACTGCAGTTCAAGAAGGCAGCTCACTCACCACCTTCTCAGGAGCAGTGAGGGATGAGCAATAAATATTGGCTTAGCCAACGATGCCCACACCCCATGGAAACTTTTTTTAAAAATGAGAACTCAGAGACAAACACTCACCGGTTTCCCAGGCTCCCGAGGATTGGATCCCTGAATGTCACCTCCTGGAAATTTGCCATCAGCTCCAGTTCCCTCTGGATGTGTAGGACAAACCCCACATTGATCTCCCTGTGGACAATACGATGGATTTCATTATCAGCGGTCACATCAGTCTCAGAACTTTACAATGCAGGAGCCATGAGATTAAAAGCTGAAAATTGAGAGTGTGGAGAGAAGATGGCGAATGGGTGGTAGACACACAGAGACACAAAGAGTTCCGTCAGCCCTGGAGAAACAAAATATTCCATGCCTTTTGTAACCTCTGAGTGTGTCCATTTGTTCGGTGCTTGATGATGTATGTCTGTTAACTATTCACGATGTATAATTAATTAAGCCTGGGTGTGATCATTGAGAGAAAGAGAGACAGTAACCTGAGGGTGAACAAAGAACAAAGAAATGTACAGCACAGGAACAGGCCCTTCGGCCCTCCAAGCCCGTGCCGACCATGCTGCCCGACTAAACTACAATCTTCTACACTTCCTGGGTCCGTATCCTTCTATTCCCATCCTATTCATGTATTTGTCAAGATGCCCCTTAAATGTCACTATCGTCCCTGCTTCCACTACCTCCTCCGGTAGCGAGTTCCAGGCACCCACTACCCTCTGCGTAAAAAACTTGCCTCGTACATCTACTCTAAACCTTGCCCCTCTCACCTTAAACCTATGCCCCCTAGTAATTGACCCCTCTACCCTGGGGAAAAGCCTCTGACTATCCACTCTGTCTATGCCGCTCATAATTTTGTATACCTCTATCAGGTCTCCCCTCAACCTCCTTCATTCCAGTGAGAACAAACCGAGTTTATTCAACCGCTCCTCATAGCTAATGCCCTCCATACCAGGCAACATTCTGGTAAATCTCTTCTGCACCCTCTCTAAAGCCTCCACATCCTTCTGGTAGTGTGGCGACCAGAATTGAACACTATACTCCAAGTGTGGCCTAACTAAGGTTCTATACAGCTGCAACATGACTTGCCAATTCTTATACTCAATGCCCCGGCCAATGAAGGCAAGCATGCCGTATGCCTTCTTGACTACCTTCTCCACCTGTGTTGCCCCTTTCAATGACCTGTGGACCTGTACTCCTAGATCTCTTTGACTTTCAATACTCTTGAGGGTTCTACCATTCACTGTATATTCCCTACCTGCATTAGACCTTCCAAAATGCATTACCTCACATTTGTCCGGATTAAACTCCATCTGCCATCTCTCCGCCCAAGTCTCCAGACAATCTAAATCTTGCTGTATCCTCCGACAGTCCTCATCGCTATCCGCAATTCCACCAACCTTTGTGTCGTCTGCAAACTTACTAATCAGACCAGTTACATTTTCCTCCAAATCATTTATATATACTACAAAGAGCAAATGTCCCAGCACTGATCCCTGTGGAACACCACTGGTCACAGCCCTCCAATTAGAAAAGCATCCCTCCATTGCTACTCTCTGCCTTCTATGGCCTAGCCAGTTCTGTATCCACCTTGCCAGCTCACCCCTGATCCCGTGTGACTTCACCTTTTGTGCTAGTCTACCATGAGGGACCTTGTCAAAGGCCTTACTGAAGTCCATATAGACAACATCTACTGCCCTACCTGCATCAATCATCTTAGTGACCTCCTCGAAAAACTCTATCAAGTTAGTGAGACACGACCTCCCTTCACAAAACCGTGCAAACTAATACGTCCATTTGCTTCCAAATGGGAGTAGATCCTGTCTCGAAGAATTCTCTCCAGTAATTTCCCTATCACTGAAGTAAGGCTCACCGGCCTGTAGTTCCCGGGATTATCCTTGCTACCCTTCTTAAACAGAGGAACAACATTTGCTATTCTCCAGTCCTCCGGGACATACCCTGAAGACAGCGAGGATCCAAAGATTTCTGTCAAGGCCTCAGCAATTTCCTCTCCAGCCTCCTTCAGTATTCTGGGGTAGATCCCATCAGGCCCTGGGGACTTATCTACATTAATATTTTTTAAGACACCCAACACCTCGTCTTTTTGGATCACAATGTGACCCAGGCTATCTACACCCCCTTCTCCAGACTCAACATCTACCAATTCCTTCTCTTTGGTGAATACTGATGCAAAGTATTCATTTAGTACCCATTTCCTCTGGCTCCACACATAGATTCCCTTGCCTATCCTTCAGTGGGCCAACCCTTTCCCTGGCTACCCTCTTGCTTTTTATGTACGTGTAAAAAGCCTTGGGATTTTCCTTAACCCTATTTGCCAATGACTTTTCGTGACCCCTTCTAGCCCTCCTGACTCCTTGCTTAAGTTCCTTCCTACTTTCCTTATATTCCATGCAGGCTTCGTCTGTTCCCAGCCTTTTAGCCCTGACAAATGCCTCCTTTTTCTTTTTGACGAGGCCTACAATATCACTCGTCATCCAAGGTTCCCGAAAATTGCCGTATTTATCTTTCTTCCTCACAGGAACATGCCGGTCCTGTATTCCTTTCAACTGCCACTTGAAAGCCTCCCACATGTCAGATGTTGATTTGCCCTCAAACATCCGCCCCCAATCTATGTTCTTCAGTTCCCGCCTAATATTGTTATAATTAGCCTTCCCCCAATTTAGCACATTCATCCTCGGACCACTCTTATCCTTGTCCACCAGTACTTTAAAACTTACTGAATTGTGGTCACTGTTACCGAAATGCTCCCCTACTGAAACATCTACCACCTGGCCGGGCTCATTCCCCAATACCAGGTCCAGTACCGCCCCTTCCCTAGTTGGACTGTCTACATATTGTTTTAAGAAGCCCTCCTGGATGCTCCTTACAAACTCCGCCCCGTCTAAGCCCCTGGCACTAAGTGAGTCCCAGTCAATATTGGGGAAGTTGAAGTCTCCCATCACCACAACCCTGTTGTTTTTACTCTTTTCCAAAATCTGTCTACCTATCTGCTCCTCTATCTCCCGCTGGCTGTTGGGAGGCCTGTAGTATACCCCCAACATTGTGACTGCACCCTTCTTATTCCTGATCTCTACCCATATAGCCTCACTGCCCTCTGAGGTGTCCTCTCGCAGTACAGCTGTGATATTCTCCCGAACCAGTAGCGCAACTCCGCCTCCCCTTTTACATCCCCCTCTATCCCGCCTGAAACATCTAAATCCTGGAACGTTTAGCTGCCAATCCAGCCCTTCCCTCAACCAGGTCTCTGTAATGGCAACAACATCATAGTTCCAAGTACTAATCCAAGCTCTAAGTTCATCTGCCTTACCCGTAATGCTCCTTGCATTAAAACATATGCACTTCAGGCCACCAGACCCGCTGTGTTCAGCAACTTCTCCCTGTCTGCTCTGCCTCAGAGCCCCACTGTCCCTATTCCCTAGTTCTCCCTCAATGCTCTCACCTTCTGACCTATTGCTCCCGTGCCCACCCCCCTGCCATACTAGTTTAAACCCTCCCGTGTGACACTAGCAAACCTCGCGGCCAGGATATTTATGCCTGCTGTTGGCTGCTGTTAGCCTGAGAGAAGACATTTTAAAATGTTCGAAATAAAGTTCCTACCCCCAGAGAAACGTCTGCATATCTCTTGAAGTATAAAACACAACACCCTCCTCCCCACTTCTCCACACACAATCCCCTCAATCTATTAAAACTTATAGCCAAGTTCCGCACACATGAGTGCGGCCTCAACCGGGACCTGGGATTCATGTCGCATTACATTCATCCCCCACCATCTGGCCTACGAAATCTTACCAACTGTCCTGGCTTGACACAATTCACACCTCTTTAACCTGGGGTTACCCCATCTCTGGATCTGTAAAGATTTAATCACCTGCTGATGCTCGTATTCCAAGCATTGTCTGGCATCTTTGAATCTGTCTATATATATATGTTACTGGTACATACCTCTTCATTCACCTGAGGAAGGAGCAGCGCTCCGAAAGCTAGTGACATCGAAACAAACCTGTTGGACTTTAACCTGATGTTGTAAGACTTCTTACTGTATTAAAATGCAACCGCGCTTTACCAGAATCCCCAAGTGTACATCGCTCCTGGTGGGACTTGGGTACAATATTTGCACATGGCCCCTGGTTGGGAGGGGCACATATCTACACATCACCCCTTGAAGGTTTGGCTGAGATGCATAATTGAGTGTAAATTGTGGAAGTTAACTGGTGATTCACTTGAGTCCTGTAAATAGAGACACACTGAAACCGTGATTGCAGGGTTAGGAGGTGCATGCTTGTAACATGCAACTTGGCAAATAAATAAAAGTGTGTAAAGCTTAGCCCTAGTTCTATCCAAGTAGCTTTCTGAAATAGAACACAACACAATAGAACATAGAACATAGAACAATACAGCGCAGTTCAGGCCCTTCGGCCCACGATGTTGCACCGAAACAAAAGCCATCTAACCTGCACTATGCCATTATCATCCATATGTTTATCCAATAAACTTTTAAATGCCCTCAATGTTGGCGAGTTCACTACTGTAGCAGGTAGGGCATTCCACGGCCTCACTACTCTTTGCGTAAAGAACCTACCTCTGACCTCTGTCCTATATCTATTACCCCTCAGTTTAAAGTTATGTCCCCTCGTGCCAGCCATTTCCATCCGCGGGAGAAGGCTCTCACTGTCCACCCTATCCAACCCCCTGATCATTTTGTATGCCTCTATTAAGTCTCCTCTTAACCTTCTTCTCTCCAACGAAAACAACCTCAAGTCCATCAGCCTTTCCTCATAAGATTTTCCCTCCATACCAGGCAACATCCTGGTAAATCTCCTCTGCACCCGCTCCAAAGCCTCCACATCCTTCCTGTAATGCGGTGACCAGAACTGTACGCAATACTCCAAATGCGGCCGTACCAGAGTTCTGTACAGCTGCAACATGACCTCCCGACTCCGGAACTCAATCCCTCTACCAATAAAGGCCAACACTCCATAGGCCTTCTTCACAACCCTATCAACCTGGGTGGCAACTTTCAGGGATCTATGTACATGGACACCTAGATCCCTCTGCTCATCCACACTTTCAAGAACTTTACCATTAGCCAAATATTCCGTTATTCCTTCCAAAGTGAATCACCTCACACTTCTCTACATTAAACTCCATTTGCCACCTCTCAGCCCAGCTCTGCAGCTTATCTATATCCCTCTGTAACCTGCTACATCCTTCCACACTATCGACAACACCACCGATTTTAGTATCGTCTACAAATTTACTCACCCACCCTTCTGCGCCTTCCTCTAGGTCATTGATAAAAATGACAAACAGCAACGGCCCCAGAACAGATCCTTGTGGTACTCCACTTGTGACTGTACTCCACTCTGAACATTTCCCATCAACCACCACCCTCTGTCTTCTTTCAGCTAGCCAATTTCTGATCCACATCTCTAAATCACCCTCAATCCCCAGCCTCCGTATTTTCTGCAATAGCCTACCGTGGGGAACCTTATCAAACGCTTTGCTGAAATCCATATACACCACATCAACTGCTCTACCCTCATCTACCTGTTCAGTCACCTTCTCAAAGAACTCAATAAGGTTTGTGAGGCATGACCTACCCTTCACAAAGCCATGCTGACTATCCCTGATCATATTATTCCTATCTAGATGATTATAAATCTTGTCTCTTATAATCCCCTCCAAGACTTTACCCACTACAGACGTGAGGCTCACCGGTCTATAGTTGCCGGGGTTGTCTCTGCTCCCCTTTTTGAACAAAGGGACCACATTTGCTGTCCTCCAGTCCTCTGGCACTATTCCTGTAGCCAATAATGACATAAAAATCAAAGCCAAAGGTCCAGCAATCTCTTCCCTGGCCTCCCAGAGAATCCTAGGATAAATCCCATCAGGTCCCGGGGACTTATCTATTTTCAGCCTGTCCAGAATTGCCAACACCTCTTCCCTAGGTACCTCAATGCCATCTATTCTATTAGCCTGGGGCTCAGCATTCTCCTCCACAACATTATCTTTTTCCTGAGTGAATACTGACGAAAAATATTCATTTAGTATCTCGCCTATCTCTTCAGACTCCACACACAATTTCCCATCCCTGTCCTTGACTGGTCCTACTCTTTCCCTAGTCATTTGCTTATTCCTGACATACCTATAGAAAGCTTTTGGGTTTTCCTTGATCCTTCCTGCCAAATACTTCTCATGTCCCCTCCTTGCTCGTCTTAGCTCTCTCTTTAGATCCTTCCTCGCTACCTTGTAACTCTCCGTCGCCCCAACCGAAGCTTCACACCTCATCTTCACATAGGCCTCCTTCTTCCTCTTAACAAGAGATTCCACTTCCTTGGTAAACCACGGTTCCCTCGCTCGACGCCTTCCTCCCTGCCTGACCGGTACATACTTATCAAGAACACGCAGTAGCTGATCCTTGAACAAGCCCCACTTGTCCAGTGTGCCCAACACTTGCAGCCTACTTCTCCACCTTACCCCCCCAAGTCACGTCTAATGGCATCATAATTGCCCTTCCCCCAGCTATAACTCTTGCCCTGCGGTGTATACTTATCCCTTTCCATCATTAACGTAAACGTCACCGAATTGTGGTCACTGTCCCCAAAGTGCTCTCCTACCTCCAAATCCAACACCTGGCCTGGTTCATTACCCAAAACCAAATCCAACGTGGCCTCGCCTCTTGTTGGCCTGTCAACATATTGTTTCAGGAAACCCTCCTGCACACACACTGTACAAAAAACGACCCATCTATTGTACTCAAACTATATCTTTTCCAGTCAATATTTGGAAAGTTAAAGTCTCCCATAATAACTACCCTGTTACTTTCGCTCTTATCCAGAATCATCTTCGCCATCCTTTCCTCTACATCCCTAGAACTATTAGGAGGCCTATAAAAACTCCCAACATTGTGACCTCTCCTTTCCTGTTTCTAACTTCAGCCCCCTCGGAAGAAGAGTCCCCATCTAGCATCCTCTCCGCCACCGTAATACTGCTCTTGACTAGCAGCGCCACACCTCCCCCTCTTTTGCCTCCTTCTCTGAGCTTACTAAAACACCTAAACCCCGGAACCTGCAACATCCATTCCTGTCCCTGCTCTATCCATGTCTCCGAAATGGCCACAACATCAAAGTCCCAGGTACCAACCCATGCTGCCAGTTCCCCTACCTTGTTTCGTATACTCCTGGCATTGAAGTAGACACACTTCAAACCACCTACCTGAACACTGGCCCCCTCCTGCGACGTCAAATCTGTGCTCCTGACCTCTCTACTCTCATTCTCCCTTACCCTAAAACTACAATCCAGGTTCCCATGCCCCTGTTGCATTAGTTTAAACCCCCCCAAAGAGCACTAACAAATCTCCCCCCCAGGATATTTGTGCCCCTCAGGTTCAGATGTCGACCATCCTGTCTGTAGAGGTCCCACCTTCCCCAGAAAGAGCCCCAGTTATCCAGTTAATCCTCCACCTCACTTCGGAAAGGAAAAGAAACTGGGTGAATTTCTGGAGACAGTCAGGATAAAGGGATATGATGAGCATGTGGGATGGTGATTAGTCAGAAAGATAAAGGACGTTTGGGCCTAGTGGTCTTATTTGGTTCCTAAAGGTGAATGTTCTCTTAATTTTATACCCATTAAATCTATGTTCTGTAGCAACCCCCTATGGACTAGTCTATCTATAATTTCTTCAGCCAGAGAGTGGTGGGTCTGTGGAATTCATTGCCACAGAGGCCGGGACGTTGAGTGTCTTTCAGACAGAAGTTGATAAATTCTTGATTTCTCGAGGAATGAAGGGCTATGGAGAGAGAGCGGGTAAATGGAGTTGAAATCTGCCATGATTGAATGGTGGAGTGGACTCGATGGGCCGAATGGCCTTACTTCCGCTCCTATGTCTTATGGTCTTATAAGCTTGGACAGCAAGTACTGGTGGGCATTTTGACCTCAATGGTCACTACAGCTCAGCAGGGCCCGACACTCATAGCTAACTACATGCTGCAGGAGCCACTGGATCAGGGTCAGGAGCATGATGTCCCACTGCCCACCTCAGAACTTCCCCTTCAGAGCCCAGAGGTATTGAGAACCCACACAAGGCCGAGACCAGCTTGGTCAGCAAAGGCCCCTAATAGATCCTGATGTCTCGCGATTCTGTAGCACACCGAGCTAGGGAAACAGCAAGCTTTCTCAATCACTTTATGCTCTTCGGACTGATTCTACCTCACGGTGAGCAATTGTGCGCCAATAGGAACTGGAGTAATCCTAGCTGAATCTGCCAGTAGATGTTAGAATCACAGCCACTCACCTTTTCACCCTTCGCTCCCGATAATCCAGGTTTACCCTGAAAACAGAGATAATGACCAAGTTTAGTCGTGAGTCAGAGGAGCCGAGCAAACATTAAATACGAACGGCAACAGCCCACTGTCAGAAGCAATAACAGTGATCAGATCACACATTCAAATCAAATCATTTTATATTACTGAGCGTAGAGGATTATTTTCAGTAGACTGCAGGTCCCAGTCATCCTGCACTAACAGATAATGAGTACAGTTATGGAGTTGAATTGGCACCTCTTGAGGTCGGAGGTTCAGTGCTCACCAGCACAAATTGTGAAATTGAGTCCAATAACCTCGATAACTTGTAGTCTGGTACCAACAAAAATATTACTTCAAAATCCAAATCACTCAGAAAATAACCCCTGCCTAGATTGGTGCACGTGAAGCTGAGTTCCACATGACATGTTACATTCACCAGGCCCTCTGAAGCGGCAGAAGAACTCGCTCAATTGTTAAATAAAATCAGTACAAAAGAGGACAAGAGGAACCCCA
Source organism: Scyliorhinus torazame (assembly GCF_047496885.1). Taxonomy (NCBI): domain Eukaryota; kingdom Metazoa; phylum Chordata; class Chondrichthyes; order Carcharhiniformes; family Scyliorhinidae; genus Scyliorhinus; species Scyliorhinus torazame. The sequence goes on from NC_092707.1 coordinate 211,093,155, forward strand.
GTGTCTCAGGCACTGTGTATAAAGCTCAGGCGATATCCCAAAGGCGTCCGAATGGGGACCGGTGTTCAAATGGAGAGGGCTGCCCCACCGATGAAGCAAACAAAAACCGTGATAGTCTCACTCACATCTCCATCTGTCAATGTCCCAGACATATGGGGGCATGGTGGCACAGTGGTTAGCACTGCTGCCTCACAGCTCCAGGGACCCGGGTTCAATTCTGACCTCAGGTGACTGTCTGTGTGGGGTTTGCACGTTCTCCCCGTGTCTGCGTGGGTTTCCTCCGGGTGCTCCGGTTTCCTCTCACAGTCCAAAGCTGTGCAGGTTAGGTGAATTGACCGTGCTAAATTGGCCCTAGGTGAGGCTGCGGGGATAGTGTGGGGTTTGGGCCTCAGTGGTGTGCTCTTTCAGAGGGCCGGTGCAAACTTGATAGGCCGAATGGCTTTATTCTACACTGTAGTGATTCTATGAGACTTCATCACCATCCCAGAAGGTGAGAGCGAGCAGATGTGACCGATGGTGTGGTCACTTGTGAGACCTACATCTTCCACACATGCTACCTTTTGACAGAATAATATGAATGATCCCTGACCTTCTATTCTGCTCCACCCCATCCTCTCCAACTGTATAATCCATCACATTTCTAACCCTCATCAGCTCTGAAGAAGCGTCACATAGAAGCAAAAAGTTAATTCTGTTTCTCCCCCACAGGCTAAATGACAGCATATCGGGAAGTCACCTTAGAATCATAGAATCCCTACAGTGTAGCAAGAGGCCATTCGGCCCATTGAATCAGCACTAACCCTCTGAAAGAGCACGCCACCCTAACCCACTTCTCCACCCTATCCCAATAACCCCTTAACCTAACCTACGTATCCCTGGACACTAAAGGGCAATTTATTATGGCCAATCCATCTAACCTGCACATCTTTGGACTGTGGGAGGAAACCGGAGCACCCAGAGGAAACCCACGCAGACACAGGGAGAATGTACACTCCATACAGTCAGTCAGGCTGGAATTGAACCTGGGTCCCTGATGCTGTGATGCAGCAGTGCTAACCACTGTACCACCGTGCCACCCTTGAGCTGGTGCCCTGCAATGTAATCGCATTTCCTGATCCTATCCCTGGAAATATAAGGCTCTCTCTGCACAGCCCCTATATTGATCTTTAATCTGTCCCGTCACATACTACAGACGCTTTTCACCAGCTAGCCTCAATGGTCTCTCTCTGACTGCTATTCCTAATACACGTTTAAAGAATTGAATCGTGCTAATTCACTGGGACATGTTGATCCTGAAATGCACTTGTCACCTTGGATCACTGGGAAATTAACTTTCCCTTTAAAGTCATGGAAAAGTGATACTTACAGATTTTCCTGGGATGCCTGCAGGGCCTGGATCTCCGTCACCTCCCTAAAGAGGACAAGGATAATAATAATAAACGTTATTATTGTCACAAGTAGGCCCACATTAACATTGCAATGAAGTTACTGTGAAAAGGCCCGAGTCGCCACATTCCGGTACACAGAATGTTCGGGTACACAGAGGGAGAATTCAGAATGTCCAGTTCGCCTAACAGCACGTCTTTCGGGACTTGTGGGAGGAAACCGGAGCACCCGGAGGAAACCCACGCAGACACGACAGGTGAAAACACTGAAGAGAAAATGGAAGATTAGAAGCTCCTCACTGCTAAGTGACCAGAAGGAACCATCTCGGAAACCTGCAAGGAGGCCAAAATCACCGACTTTGTCGAAGAAAGTCGCCTGCTGTGGTCCTGCCTGGGGAGGGTAGACATTCACAAAGTGAAGCACCACGTCCCCATCGCGGACTGTTAAGTGAAACAGACTGCCTGGCACTGCCTGCTTGACCCCCAAGATCCATGGCTGAAAATGCGGAGCCAACACCCCGCCCAAATGTGGGGCCAAGTGACTCATGAAGACTCCCCCTCGCCACTCCAAGATCCACTTAGCTTCGTCTCCCGAGGATGGTGTGGGTTTCTTGCAGGAAGCACACCACATGCCTCCCGTCCCGGAGGACAGAGAAGCACTGGAATCGGTGATGCGTGTCCCTGCTGCCGTGGATGTTGAGGCTGGCTATGGTCACCTCCATGTTAGTTGTAGTGTGTGTCCATCACCAATCAACCATAACTTAGTGCTCGGAGGGAGCAGAGGTGTGCCTGCCCCTCCACTCCCTCAGGAGCCCTGCGAGGAAGAGGACAGCTTGGTGCTGCTCCTCCTGGTCCTGATCAAACTCCTGTGCCTCCTTGGCAAAGACACGGGTGGACTCTAGGAACAGCCAGCTAACCAGGGCCAGCCGCACGCAGTCTCAGTGACCGTGATGCTGTTTCAAAAAGGCCCGAGGGATGAGGGGGACTCGGTGCCGGCCAGGAGGGTGCCCTCTGCCTTGCTGCAGAGAGTGTCAAAATCCTCCTCCTCGCCCAGCACCAAGCAGCCGCCCTCCTCCGGGCGGTCACCACCTGGGCCCGAGTCCCCCGCCACATGGAGTGTGGCAGGCGGCACTGGCCCACCGACTAGCCCTTGGCCCGAGTCGATCCCACCCCCAAGGTCGACAGCGGGCAGGTTCACCGCCTGCATCTCCCAGGGCTCAGGGTCCGTGGGCTTCCACCCCCGACGCCGGGTCACAGGACAGATCCGGGAAAAGCCCCGGAAACAGCTCCGAGTTGGTAGCCGGGCATCCTGGCGTCGGGAGTTGGGATTGAGGGGGCGGGGGGGCCTCCCTCACCGCCACCTACCCACGACCCGAAAATAAACGAGTCGCCGCTGCCCCCCGGCGTTGAAAAAGAAAAGGTGTCCAGTCCAAAACCGCACAGGGCGGAATGAGACCTTGGGGGTCACATCTCCGCCCAGCTCCAAACCCTCTTGCTCGGGGAGCAATGACAACTTGGGCGTCTTGGTGGTCCTGGCGGCCTTTTTGATGTTCTTCCTCGTGGGGCTGGGCATGATGTCGAGGGGGATGTACTTGGGTGACACCCATCCTTCGCCTGGGGAAGGGGTAACGAGATCTACCACCCCTCCCCACCCGGAAATGGGGGGTTGGGATCACCCGTCTGCGGGGCATCCACTGCTGGAGGGCCCTCAGCACTGTCCCACCTGTCCGCACCGCCCAGCCCCTGGGGTTGTGGCGGGGCGGTAGCACCCACAGGCTCGGGGCCGCAGACCTTGTCCCCGCCGCCCTCTGGAGCCCACGTGGTGGTATCGCTGGGCCCCAGGATGTTTCGAGGTGGCAGTGGCCCCCGAGCTGGACTGGACGGGCAGGGTTCTTGGGCATGTTGGGGCCAGAAGTGACCGCCGTGCCATCTTTCTTTTTAGGCCGTCTCTGGCAGCGCAGAGGCTCCCTTTCCCCCTTGCCAGCAGTCGTGGTGTTGTCAGGGGCCGGCTGCTGCTGCCTCCCACCTTCCCCCTGCAGGGGGAAGGGGGGGGCAGACGAAGAGGTGGTGGGGGAAGAGGGGGCGGCAGTGCCAGCCGCGGGCACCTTGGTGGTGGTAGTAGTGGCGGCCACGAGGGCGGGACAGTCGCGATGAATGTGCCCCACCCCACTGCAGGCGTGGCACCACACGCTGTCCGTGAACCAGGAGACTTTGAAGGACTCCCCCTGGTGGGAGACCTCAAAACCCTGCTCCGTGACCTCCTCCCAGGCCAGACGGACAAAAACCTGGCGCCGGAAGGAGTAAATATGATGGAGGGAGGCAGGCCAAGTGTGAGCGGCGCCACCCCGGATCTAACCTCCCCCAGAAGGTGGAGGTAGGGGAGGAGGATCTCAGTGGGGAGGTAGGACGGGACGTTGGAAAGAATAATACCCTCGGCGGTGGCCTCTAGCGGGTCCACCACCACGTGTGTCCCACCAACTGTCAGCCCCTTTTCCAGGGCGTGGTGGACCGCTCGCTCGGCCCGCAGGATCAACACGACTTTGCCACACATCCGGGAGCCGGCTATGATGGGCGAGGGGCTGACGTCCCTGGTCATGGGGCCACCTGTCTCGATGGTCATGCTGGGGTGGGCGTAACATTTTACCCCCAACCGCCTCATCAACAGGCGGAAGGGTGACTGGGCTGCGGGGGCAGCGGACGATTTGGAGGCTGCCTTCCCCGTATAGGTGGTTTACGACTGCCCCGTCCCCGGCAGGGTGGAGGATGCCTTCGGGGTATTAGCCATGCCCACCCCAGTACGGCCTCGAGCCGTGTAACAGTGTGTAGGGTGGGTGGGGGGGTGGGCACCGTAACAGCTGATGCCACGAGGGAAGCAGTGGAGTGGCTGGCCCCATGTGCTGACGGGCAACAGCAGATGATTGGTGGGTGGGGCAGCGTCTTCAGCCCTGGAGAGGCTCAAACAATGTCCCAGGCTGCCCCACACCCATCGCATGTGGCATAGAGGAGGGCGGCATTCTTCAGCCCTGGAAGGGCCCTGCCAGAAACCCTAATCTTCACCCCAGGCGGGGCACAGCAGCAGGCCCTGGGTGGTCCCACTCCCACCTCAGGCACAGGGGAGGGAGGACAGAGGGCAGGGCAGGATATTCGGCCATGGGGGGCCCACCAAGGGTCCCACTCCCACCTCAGGCACAGGGGTGGGAGGACAGAGGGCAGGGCAGGATATTCGGCCATGGGGGGCCCACCAAGGGCCCCACTCCCACCTCAGGCACAGGGGTGGGACGACAGAGGGCAGGGCAGGATATTCGGCCATGGGGGGCCCACCAAGGGCCCCACTCCCACCTCAGGCACAGGGGTGGGACGACAGAGGGCAGGGCAGGATATTTGACCATGGGGGGCCAACAGGACTTCTACTCCCACCTCAGGGACAGGGGTGGGATGACAGAGGGCAGGGCAGGATCTTCGGCCCTGGGGTGCCCACCAGTTCTACTCCCACCTCAGGCACAGGGGTGGGAGGACAGAGGGCAGGGCAAGATATTCGGCCATGGGGGGCCCACCAAGGGTCCCACTCCCACCTCAGGCACAGGGGTGGGAGGACAGAGGGCAGTGCAGGTTCTTCACTCCGGGAGGGGGCACAGCAGCAAGCCCGGGTGGTCCCACTCCCACCTTGGGAAACTGAGTGGGAGGACAGAAGGTGGGGCAGAGGGAGAGAGAGAGAGGCAGAGGAGAGAGAGAGAGGAGAGGGCGGATGAAAGAGAGAGAGCTTGAAGAAGCCTTCAGTCCCGGATGGGGTCTAGCTGTTGTCAGGCAGGCCAAGGGAAAGGGAAAGGAAGGAGATGGGGAGGGGGAGGTGGAAAGGTATCACTTCCCCTTTTTCCCCTCTTTCAGGCAGCATTGAAATATCTCTCTTCCTTCTCCCTGACTTACCTCCCTCCTCTCCTCTCCTCTCCTCCCAGTTGGTAGATAGGTTTGAACAGGAGACAGCAGGAGCCACAAAATCAGGAACAAAGCAGCCACTCCCCTCACAGCAGCAGAGTGAATAAGAGCTCCCCCAATGAGGAGGGCGGAGAAATCATGAGCAGAGTCACCTGCATAAGTCGAGCTGGCCAGTGTGGTACCAGCTAGGGGAGTAGAGCAGTGGTGAAGTACCACTACTACTGCTGCTGTTGTATGTATGTAATTGTAAATAAAGTTATTTCTTTTGACTCTACAATCTCATGCTGGATTCTTCGTGGCCCTCACAAAACTGCCGACGAGGATGGGATGCCTTTGATGCTGTACTGGAAAGTTGGAACCATACGCACAACAGATGTTACTACTTCCGGGTGAATAACATCACCGAAAGCGAGCGCCAGGTGGTCATTTTGCTCACTGCCTGCGGCCCGCATATGTTTGGGGTGATTTGGAGCCTTACATACCTAGCTGCGCCGGACACCAAGACGTTTGATGAACTGGTGACCTTGGTGGAGCAACATTTTAACCCAACCCCGTCCATGGTAGTCCACCATTACTGGTTTAATACCGCTGAGAGGACCCCAGGAGAATCCCTTGTTGAGTTTCTATCCAGACTACGCAGGATTGCGGAGTACTGTGACTATGGTGAGACTTTATCAGAAATGTTATGCGACCGTTTAGTTTGCGGTATTAACAACACGGCCAGCCAGAGAAAGTTGTAAGCCGAGCGGACATTGACTTTTCAACAGGCCTTTCGGATAGCATTGTCCCGAGAGAGCGCAGAACGGGGAGTACAGGAGCTACAGGGAATGAATGTGCACGCCTTGGGGCGCAACCCCTTCCATCCAAAAGCGTCTCCCGCACCCCTGCGGTACCCTGGGCGGGGCGGCGTCCGGATCGATGCCAGTGGCCGCCAGACGTTCCTCCCCGAAGGGAGCCTTCTCCAGAACCAATGGATGTGGAACCATGTCAGTGTAAGACTTGTGGGGGCCGGTCCTGTCGCGGACGCCGGTCCTGGGGGTGCCAGAGGCGCCGTCATTCCGACAGAAAGTGGGGCCAGCCCAGAGGCCATACCTTCTATTTGGATGAACCAGCGGGAACTATTCCCGAGGATGTGGATACGGAGGGCGACTGCCTGCAGCTGCTGGTTTAGCACAGTGGGCTAAACAGCTGGCTTGTAATGCAGAACAATGCCAGCAGCGCGGGTTCAATTTCCGTACAGGCCTCCCCGAACAAGCGCCGGAACGTGGCGACAAGGGGCTTTGCACAGTAACTTCATTGAAGCTTACTTCTGACAATAAGTGATTATTATTATTGTGAGGCAGCTCCCCGAGTGGCCCCCATTAAGGTGACTGTACAGGTGAATGGTCACCCGCTTGAGATGGAGTTGGACACTGGCGCAGCGGTCTCCGTGATTGCCCAGAGGATATTCGACCACATCAAACAGAATATACAGACCCTTACATTAACCGATAAACAGGCCAGGTTGGCCACCTGTACGGGGGAACCATTGGACATTGCTGGAGCTATGATGACCCCTGTTGCTTATGAACGCCAGGAGGGGCATTTCCCGCTTATCATGGTGCGCGGCCATGGGCCAGCCTGTTGGGTCGGGAGTGGTTGTGCCATTTGCGGCTGCAGTGGCAGCACATTCTTCAAACAGGTTCTGGAGGCCCTAGGATGGTACCTAGATGTATTCTAGCCCGCTTTGGGGAAGATAAAAGGGGCCGTAGCCCTTATACAGGTTGAACCGGGAGCCATGCTGTGCTATTTCTGGGCGCGCCTTGCTCGAGAAGGTAGAAGCAGAGTTCACTCGTTTGGAGTCCTTGGGTATTATCAGGCCCATCCGTTTGGCCGACTGGGCTGCACCAGTTGTACCAGTAATGAAGCCAGATGCCACGGTTCGCTTGTACAGTGACTATAAACCGGCTCGACCAAGACCCAATGCCCCGCATAGAAGATCTCTACGCGAAGCTTGCAGGCGGACTCTCATTCACAAAATTCAAAATGAGTATCGCCTATCGACAGTTGGACCTGGACCCTGCCCCCCGGCCATATGTAACTATTAATGCACACAGGGGTCTGTATGAATATACACAGTTGCCCTTTGGAGTATCCTCTGCCTGCGCTATCTTTTAACATGTCATGGAGGGCATCGAGAGGTTTTCCGCGTGTCGCTGTTTACTTAGATAACGTTTTGATTACGGGTACTTCGGAGCAGGAAAATTTGGAAGCTGTCCTTGGACGCTTCTCAGAGGCTGGAGTCCTTACAAAGTGTGTCTTTCAGGCAAAGGAAGTGGTCGACCTGGGTTATTGGGTGGACTGCGAAGGCTTGCACCCCGTCGCAGAGAAGGTGCGCACAATTCAACAGACCTCCTGACGCTTCGCATCATCGTTCTTTTCTCGGCCTCGTAGACTATTACGGGAAGTTCCTCCCCAATCTGGCAACTACGCTGGCCCCGTTGCACCTTCTGTTGAAGAAGAATCACACCTGGGTTTGAGGTCAGCCACAAGAAGCCACTTTCCAGCGGGTGAAACAGCAATTGTCGTCGTCTGGGTTACTAACCCACTATGATCTGGAAAAGCCTTTGCTCATCACGTGTGGTGCATCCCCGTATGATATTGGGGCCGTCCTGTCCCAAAAGATGGAGAACGGGGCTGAGCGGCTGATAGCTTTCGCCTCCCGCACATTGACTTCAGCAGAAAAGAAGTACGCGCAGATCGAGAAGGAGGGCCTGGCGGTGGTCTTTGCGGAGAAACGCTTCCACCAGTATGTGTATGGCCGCCACTTCACTATCGTGACTGATCATAAGGCTCTGCTTGGACTTTTCTGAGAGGACAAGCCAATTCCGCCATTGCTTCTGCACAGATCCAGCGCTGGGCTTTGTTGCTCGCTGCTTACGAGTATTCTCTGGAGCATAAACCAGGGACGCAGATAGCGAAGGCCGATGCACTGAGCCGATTGCCTTTATCGACCGGCCCCATGTCGACCCCCATGACAGGTGATATGGCTGCAACCTTAAATTTTATGGACTCCTTGCCTGTCACGGCATCGCAGATCCGTGAGTGGACCCAGACAGATCCAGTCCTATCAAAGGTTCGGCACATAGTCCTCTATGGTGGGCAACATAGACAGCTCCCAGGCGAGTTGCGGGCATTTTCCTCCAAGCTGTCAGAATTCAGCGTGGAAGACGGTATCCTCTTGTGGGGGACGCGTGTGGTCGTCCCAGAAAAAGGACAGGAGCTGATACTATAGGACTTGCACAATGGGCATCTGGGTGTGACCAAAATGAAAATGTTGACCTGGAATTATATCTGGTGGCCAGGCCTCGACGCCGACATTGAGAAAGTAGCCCAAAACTACTCCTTTTGCCAAGAGCATCAGAAGCTTCCACCTGCTGTAGCCAGTTAAAATGGCTAACCCCCGATTTAGAATGGCTAACCCCGATTTAAAATGGCAAACGGAAAAGGCTGATGGGAAAATCAGCCAACAGGAATAAAACAAGCAGCTGCAGGTAAACTGTGTATTCACCTCTGGGAAGGCCAGACAAGATCGATACCTGCAGCCATCAGCACAACAAAACACCAGCCATCTGAATACTAATGAGCAATCCCCGGGAACAATGTGCAACAAATTAGACGCACAAAGCCAACCCAGACTTTTCGGCGCCAACAGGAGCCTACACAAAGGGAGGTGAACGATCACCCCAAGACCGCCCAGCGATCAAGGAATCGCTCCAGCATTGGAGAATATCGAACCAAGTGATTGGGACGAAGTCCAATCACTTGGAACCAGGTACAGGGTCCGCCCCGAAAGGCGGGAAGCCCCTGGGGACTATAAGTATAGAGTCCAAGTTCAAATCGACCCTTCTGCTACCCCTTCTGCATCCTCCTGCGACCCTTCTGCTAGCCTTCTACAACAGCCCTCAAATCGTAAGTCTTACTTCAACGCTCGCTACGAGATAGGCGCTCCTAGCTATCGATCTGTACCAGCTTCGAATCCCACAGGCTCAGAACCCAAACGAAAGGCATTTGTTTCCCTGACCTGGTGGGCCATTTCCAAGTTAAGTATTGGCCCATTAGTTGTAGGAAGTAGCTTCGACGTAGAATTTATGCATGAGTATTGATTAATGTATATAATAAATGTGCGTTGATTTAACTCTTACTAAGCGGTGTGTTGGATTATTGATCATTACTCGGACTTGAAAAACGTGGCGTGAAAGATACCTGGCGACTCAAGAGCAAAGGTGATAGAACAGAGCAATTAAACTAAGGCTAAAGTTAGCAGCAACACTGCCGCGCCCCTACATCACTGGGAATGGCCAGGACAGCCTTGGGCGCGCTTGTATGTGGATTTTGCCAGCCCTTTTCAAGGATCCTGTTCCTTTTATTAATCAATGCCCAATCTAAATGGCTAGAGGTGCATAAGACGGTAGGCACAACATCCTGCGCAATGATCGAGAAGATGCGTTTGTCTATCAGCACGCATGGCCTCCCTGAGGTGCTCGTCACATACAATGGCACTCCTCTCACAAGTGAGGCGTTTGCGAGGTTCATGAAGGTGAACGGCATAAGCCATATCCGCACTGTTTTGTGCCACCTGGCTTCCAATGGGTTGGCGTAACACGCAGTACAGACATTTAAACGGGGCCTAAAGAAAGTCTTCCAGGTCTATGGTCACTGGACTGGCTCGTTTTTTGTTTTCGTATGGGACCACTCCACATGCGGTGACTGAGGTAGCTCCCGCAGAACTCCAAATGGGCTGGAGACTTCGCACCCGCCTTAGCATGGTCTTTCTCAAACACTGAAACAAACGTACGCCGTACTCAAGAACGGCGGGGTCATAGCCTTTCTTGGCATCGGCCGATTCGGCAGTTTGCGCCTGGTGACCCGGTGTTTGTTCGAAATTTTGCTGGTGGTGCCCAGTGGATTCCTGGCGTAATCTTTTGACGAACGGGCCCTATCTCTTACCAGGTGCAAGCCCAGGATCATCTCCAGCGCAAGCATTTAGACCATGTTCGGTCCAGAAGGTTACCTCTTCCACAGATTCCCCAACCCCGGAGCTCACTTCTACAGCCGCAGAGGCCAGACACAGTGGAGGATCATCCTCATGATCTTCCACTGGCGACCCACTCAAAGCCTGTGCGGGTCGTTGTAGAACCGCGTGGAGATAGGGACGTCGAGATAACGGAGGCAGTGGACTCCGACTCTGAGATAGAGGCACAGGACAACTCCGAGGAGGAGTCGGTCCCACGGGCCGTGGATGTACAACCATCACGCCATTCATCACGGAAGCGATGTTCACCTTCTCGTTACACGGCGCCCGATCCAGCGCCTCCTGCAAATGGTGTCTGGCCTTTGGCAAAATGAGTCCGATGCCCTCCTTCGCCAGGGTCTTCGGTTGATTCCTTGGACTTTGGGGGGAGAGATGTTATAACCTGTCCCTTTACTACTGGCTGGGGACTAATGGCAATCCCACAATCCTTCGTGAGTATGAGCTCCCCCAATGAGGGGGGCAGAGAAATCATTAGTAGTCACCTGCATAAATAGAGCTGGCCAGTGTGGAACCAGCTAGAGAGGAGTGAACAGTGATGGAGTACTGCTGCTGTTGTATATACGGAATTGTAAATAAAGTTATTTCTTTCGATTCTACAAACTCGTGCTGGATTCTTTGTGGCCCTCACACAAGTTAGAAACTCACTGAAGGTGGAGTGAACCCACTTGCAACCGTTAACTAATGATATAGAGCAGGACAGTGAAGAAGGGGGCGGTAATAACCAAGAGTCTCAAGCTTGTGATTAACGGATTTGAGGCTGCCGAAATGGACGGGCTGAGCAGGGGTTCCTGGTCACAGAGGGTAGTGGGTGCCTGGAATGCGCTGCCGGAGGAGGTGGTGGAAGCAGGGACGATAGTGACATTTAAGCGGCATCTGGACAAATACATGAATAGGATGGGAATAGAGGGATACGGACCCAGAAAGGGTAGAAAATTTTAGTTTAGACGGGCAGCATGGTCGGCACGGGCCTGGAGGGCCGAAGGGCCTGTTCCTGTGCTGTACATTTCTTTGTTCTTTGTTTTGTTTTGAGATTTGAGCTGGAGAAGGCCGATTTCCTGAATGAACTCACCGTGTCTCCTTTGGGGCCGGCAGGGCCTCCAGGTTTTCCCTTTGGAACATAAAAATAAACAAATGTTAGAACAGCATTAACCAGCGTAGGTCAAACTCTTTGTCACAGGAAAGGCGGAACAAAGGAGGTAAACATGAGCTTGATAGCCTTGTACTCAAACACAGAGGAGCAGAGATCTGGAATACGGTTAAACTTCACAACAAACAGAAAACAGTAAAAATTAACAATACCCCAGGGAAAATCTTTCATCAGAGCTGGAAACTGGAAAACCAGGAGTGGAATCAGCAGAGAGGAGGGAAGGAGGGAGCATCACCAACTCTCCACACTTTTCTGTGAGTTTCCAGGAATTGATTTCCAGGACTGAGCAACACCAGGGTGACAGGTCAGAGAGGCATGAAACAAAATTACTGGCGGGATTCTCCCTTTCCCCCCAGCTACATGATTCTTGGCGACCAGTCATTCGGTTGCGGCGGGATCCCATTTCCCGTCGCCTGCCAATGGGATTTCCCATTGAAGCCATCCCACGCCACTGGGAAACCCGTGGTCGAGGATGCGTTGCTGACAGGAAAAGATAATCCCAACAGCCGGAGAATTCCGGCCCATGTTTTCCATTTCAACACTTTCATTTAGCTTTATGGAAAATGGGTTAAATAAACGGTGTGACAGCCTGATGGGAGGGTGGAGGGAGGGTAGTGAGGGGGAGGGGCTAAGGAGAGGGAGGTGAGTGGGAGCAGGTGGTGTGGGGAGGGGAAGGAAAACAGGATGAGGGTAGTGAGGAAAATAGGAAAAGAGAGGGATAGGAAGATGGGAAGATAGGAGGGCAGGGAGAGGAGATGGAGAAGTTGGTGGTGAGGGGGCTGGGAAGGGGATGGGAGGAAAAAGAAGGGGTACTGACGGGAGAGGAATGGTCAGGGTGCGTGGAAGGGGAGGCACTGGGGGAGGGCACGGGAATAGTGAAGGATGTTGCAGTGGGGGCGGGGGGAGTGAATGGGGAGGTGAAGGGAGAGGGAATACAGAGGAAAGCAGATAGTATGTGGGGGAGTGGGGGATAGTAAGGGGCATATAAGGGGAGCGGAGGGAATGCAAAAACAGAAGGGGAGGAAGGGGAGGGGATGAGTTGAGGGTTTTGGGGAGGAGGAGGATGAAGTTTGGGGAGAAGGAATATGTGGCCCCTTCAAGGGGAAAGAGAAAGAGAATGATCACTGCAGATTCCGATAGCCGGTTAGGTCTTTAGGAGACATACTGCACAACACCACCACTGCTACCCCCATGCCCCAATTGAAGCAAGGCTCATTCCATTAGATTCTCAGGGGAGAGATGGTCAGGCTCAGAGTTTACTGGATATTTTGCCCACTCTGAGCATGCTGCAATCACACTTGGCTGCACAACCCCTTCTGCTGTCTGACCTGGTAAAGGCGCCCTCTGCTGCTGGAGTTTGTTCTGCATCCAACACTCACCGGTTTTCCTGGTGTTCCTGCGAGTCCTGGGTGTCCCGGCGATCCTGGTTCACCAGCCAATCCCTCTGGCCCAACTGGTCCTGGGTCTCCCTAATTTTGAAAAAATATTTTTATTGGAGATTTTCCATTTTACAATAAACTTTACAACAAAACCCATATTACCCACAGCAGATGACACATAAAACCAACATAACAAAAAAACCCAGCCAATTGTACCCACCCCACCCATCAGAGAAGAAAAAACTTGAAAAGAAACAGAACAAAACAAACCCCCACCCGCGTCCCGTCCCCCCCCCCCCCTTCCCCCCAGCAACTGCAGTGACTCATTCCTTACAGTCGGTAATGAATGGTTGCCATCTCTGATAATACCCACAACCGACCCCCTAACATGCACTTGAGTTTCTCCAGGTATAAGAATTCCATTAGGTCACCTAACCATACCGAGGTACTGAGCGGAGTAGAAGAACTCCACCCCAGCAGAACCAACCTCCGGGCAATCAGCAAGGCAAAGGCCAGGACATCTGCCTTCACCCCCGTTTGTAACTCCTGCGAGTCTGACACTCCAAAAATGGCCACTAGAGACAAGGCTCCAGTTCGATATTCAGAATCGCTGACATGGTATTGAAGAAGGAGACCCAAAAGCTTACCAGTTTGGGGCAAGGCCAGAACATGTGTGTGTGATTGGCTGGTCCCCCAGAACACCACTCGCACCTGTCTTCTACCTCTGGGGAAAAAACACTCATCTTGGCTTTGCTCAGTTGCTCCTGTGCACCACCTTAAACGGGATCCGACCAAGCCATGCACATGAAGATGTGGCGTTCACCCTACAAAGGGCCCCACTCCACACCTCATCATCCACTATAGGTCCCAACTCCTTCTCCCACTTTGCCTTCACCCCATCCGTCGAGTCCAAATCCTCAGACAGAATTTGCCCATAAATACCAGACATGCTATCCTCCTCCGACTCTGCCTGCAAAAGAATCCTTTCCAACAGAGACATCCACGGTGCCACAGGAAATGTTGGGAAGGCCACCCGTATAAAATTCTTTACCTGGAGGTACCTGAACGAGTTCGCCCCTACAAGCCCTAACTTCACCAAGAATTCCTCCTAACTGGCAAACCGCCCCTCCACAAACAAATCTCCAAATCTCTCAAGCCCCTTCCCACACCCTGAACGTGGCATCCAGTCTCGGCGGTTCAAATAAACGATTGGCACAGATAGGGACCAACCTTGATATGGATTCCAGCTTAAAATGCTGCCGGAATTGTCTCCATATCCTTAAAGTGGACACGACCACCGGGTTCGAGGAGTACCAAGGCAGAGAAAACGGAAGCGAGACACTTACCAACGCACCCAGACTAGACCTCACCTCTACCTGTCCCCATACGGAACCTGGGTCATTGTACCACCAGCACCTGCTCAGCATTAACCGCCCAATAATATTAAAGCAAATTCGGCAATGCTAGGCCCCTCGACTGCCTATCCCTTTGAAGAACTACCCTACAGATCTTCGGGGTCTTGTCTGCCCATATAAAGAATGAGATCAACCTTTTAACCCTCACAAAAATGATTTCGGGAGGAAGACAGGGAGACACTGAAACAAGAACATAAACCTTGGAAGAATATTAATTTTAATAAACTGGATGCTGCCCATCAGAGACAGGGGAAGATTGTTCCCATTTTTGCGGATCAGACTTAACCTTGTCCACTAGACTTGTGAAGTTCACTTTTTTCAGCGGGACCCAATCATGGAGATTGGGACACGCAGATATCTGAAGCTAGAGCTGGCCAAGCGAAAAGATAACACATCCAAGTTGGTTCCCCTCCCTGGGGGGTTAACCAGAAACCATTTGCTCTTTTCCAGATTCAACTGGTAACCTGAAAATGAACCAAAGCTCCTCAGTAGCTGCATTTTATCATTCTTAGTGGGGATCGGGTCTGTAACATAAAGCAACAGATCGTCAGCATATAGGGACACCCTATGTTCCAACCCTCAGTTCTTTAACCCCTTCCAATTGGCCAAAGCCCCCAAAGGTATAGTTAAGGGCTGAATCGCTAACGCAAATAGGAGGGAGGACATTGTACATCCCTTTTTAAATGGAAGTAACAGTGGCGCAGTGGTTAGCACTGCTGCCTCATGGCGCCTAGGTCCCAGGTTCAATCCCAGCCCTGGGTCACTGTCCGTGTGGAGTTTGCACATTCCACTCGTGTTTGCATGGGTTTCACCCCCACAACCCAAAGATGTGGGGGTGGATTGGCCACCCTAAATTGCCCCTTAATTGGAAAAAATGAATTGGGTACTTTAAATTTATTTTAAAAAACAAATGGAAGTACCCCAAACTCAAGGAATTGGTATGGACACTGGTTGACGGGGCCACATACAACAAGCTGCCCATGAAATCAATGTTGGCCCTAGACCGAACCTCTCCAGGATTTCAAAAAGGTACCTCCACCCTGTCAAATGCCTTCTCAGCATTTAAAGACACAATCGCCTCCGGCTTGGGCCCCACGGACAGGAGAGAACAACATTCACCAGCATCCGAATATTGGCTGACAATTGACCAGAAGACCATAAGACATAGGAGCAGAATTAGGCCACTCGGCCCATAGAGTCTGCTCCGCCAATCAATCATGGCTGATATTTTCTCATCCCCATTCTCCTGCCTTCTCCCCATAACCCCTGATCCCTGTATTAATCAAGAAACAAAGCTTGTCTGATCCTCCGCAATGACCTAAGGGAGACAGGGCTCCAGCCTTCCCGCCAACACCTTAGCCAGGAACCTGGGGCGAGATTCTCCGACCCCCCGCCGGGTCGGAGAATCACCGGGGGCTGGCGTGAATCCCGTCCCCGCCGGTTGCCGAATTCTCCACCACCGGATATTCGGCGGGGGCGGGAATCGCGCCGCGCCGGTTGGCGCCCCCCCCCCCCCCCTCCCCACCCCGCGATTCTCCAGCCCGGATGGGCCGAAGTCCCGCTGCTAGAATGCCTGTCCCGCCGGCGTGGATTAAACCGCCTACCTTACCGGCGGGACAAGGCGGCGCGGGCGGGCTCCGGGGTCCTGGGGGGGGCACGGGGCGATCTGGCCCCGGGGGGTGCCCCCCCACGGTGGCCTGGCCCGCGATCGGGGCCCACTGAGCCGCGGGCGGGCCTGTGCTGTGGGGGCACTCCCTCCACAGCGCATGCGCGGGGATACCGTGAGCGGCCGCCAACACTCCCGCGCATGCGCCGCCTGGCAATGTCATTTCCGCGCCAGCTGGCGGGGCACCAAAGGCCTTTTCCGCCAGCTGGCGGGGCGGAAATCAGTCCGGTGCGGGCCTAGCCCTGCAAGGTTAGGGCTCAGCCCCCCAAGATGCAGAGGATTCCGCACCTTTGGGGCAGCGCGATGCCGGACTGATTTGCGCCGTTTCTGGCGCCAGTCGGCGGACATCGTGCCGATACCGGAGAATTTCGCCCCTGGTGTCCACATTTAACAGCGAGATAGGCCAGTATGACTCACACTCCACTGGGTCCTTATCCTTCTTCAACAGAAGGGAATTAGATGTCTTCGAAAGTGTAGCAGGCAGGGATCCCCGGGACAAAGTCATTAAACGTATTAACAGCAACGGGACTAACTGATCAGCAAACATCATACAGAATTCCACCAGAAACCCATCCGGCCCAGATTCTTCACCTGTTTGCATCTGCCCAATACCTCTCAAAATCTCCTTAGCACCTAACTTTTTCAGTCTCTCATCCCCACCACTAGAAACTCTAACCTCTCTAAAAATGTCGACATGCCCAACCCCTCACCACTATAAGGATTCTTATAAAAAGTCTCAAACGCAGCGTTAACTTTATTTGGGGTAGAAACTAAGCTACCATTCGAGTCCCTAAGCTGAACAGTCTCCCAGGAGGCCACCTGCCACCTCAGCTGTTGAGCAAACAGGAGACTGGCCTTCTCCCCATACTCATTAAAGACCCCCCCCCTCCCGAACGCAGCAACTATCTCACTGACTTTCCTGAAGACAATTGGTCAAACTGTGTCTGCAGCTTCTTCCTGCTCGCCAGGAGCTACGGGTTGGGTCACACGAGCACCTGTAGTCCACCTCCAAAATATCATCCACAAACCTCTGCCATTCCACCCACCCTCACCTCCTTCTTCATCTGCACCTTATACAATATAATCTCTTCTCTAATCACCGCTTTCAAAGCTTCACAAAGCGTGGAGGACGAGACAGAAACATTCCTATTGAATTCTACATACTCATCAAAGGCTTTAAACATGCGCCCACAGAACCCCATATCCACCATTAACTCTACATCTAAACTTCACAGTTGACGTAGAACGGGGCCCGACTCCAAAGCAAATCCACCAGATGAGGGCCATGACCTGAGATGACAATGACCGAGTATTCTGCCTTCCTCACCCAAGGACAAAGAGACATGCCCACCAGTAAAAAGTCCATCCCAGAATACACCTGATGTACTGAGGAGAAGAACGAGAATTCTTTACCCCCAGAAGCATAAACCTCCATCTGTGGGATCTGCCGCCCCACCTGTTCCATAAACGCTAACAGCATTTTTGCCACCCCTGAGAGCGCTAACGATTTTGGCCTAGAACAGTCCAACTTCGGATCTAGCGCGCAATTCAAATCACCTCCAAAAATCAGTTGGTGTTTCTCCAAATCTGGAATGGAAGCCAACAACTTCCTAATAAATGCTGTATCATCCTAATTTGGGGCATATTCATTAACAATTACCACCAACACACTTGCCAAAAACCTAACCAAAATATTGTCCATGAAAAAAGAACCCATTTATTGATTAAAATTGCCGCCACCCCCCACCCCCTGGGTTCTACGGTTGAAGCACAAGTGAAAAACCTTGCTAACCCATCCCTTTCACAGCCTGGTCTGGTCTCCCACCCACAGATGAGTCTCCTGCAAAAACACAATATAAACCCTCAGATTCTTTAGGTGAGAGAAAACTTTTTATTGCCCCCCCCACTTACGTTCCAGTTGGCCAACTGAATTGGGGTCTCCCACCTCCTCCTCAACCTGGAGTCAGCCATTTCCACCGTGAAGGATTATCACTCTCCTGCCCAAAAGGATGTAGGCCCAAGGCCCATCCAAGATGGCTGCCAAACCCACCCTTTAAGTGAAACAAAGGAAACTCCATTGTCACCATCAGAAAATTAACCCTCCCCTCCCCTGAACCAGACCCCAACCAAATGTACACGTTAATTACATTCCAAACAAATATTCCCCGAACCAACCTAACCCCCAACAAAACAAAGATGCTCGGCTCATTGAACCACAAAATACAGGTCCAACAGACCGCAGCCTCTCTCCCCCACCTCGCTCCCGTTCGCTAGCTAAAACTTCAATGCTAGCGAGGTAGCCCCTCCCCAGGGCTGAAAAAAGAGAAAGAACTACCCCTACCCATCGCTGCTACAAGAATACAACAAAATTCAACAGCCCTAGGAAGAGAAAGATCCCACCGGGAGCCATATATTCCCCCCCAAAAAGATAAATACAGCTTAAACAATATCCCACAAAGCAGTTACCCTCCCATCCGCGTCCATACAATTTAAGCAAAACAATCCCATCCCAACCCAAAAACAAAAAAATAACAAATATATACAGAATACAAAATACCACAAATCCCTTTCCATAAAGAACGATAACAAGTCCACACGGAGCCCATATAACTCGATCCCAGTCCATGCTCCGAAGTGTCGAAGTAGTCGTCCCTTGACCCGAAGGTAACCCATAGCCTCGCTGGATACACCACTTCAAACCTCACCCCACTCTTGTACAATGCTGCTTTAGCCATATTGATGACTGCCCACCTCCTCGTCAGCTCCGCGCTGACATCCTGATATATTCTAACATGGCTCCCTCCCTATCTCAAATCCTAATTATCCTTGGCCCACTTCAGGACCCGCTCCTCTCCTGGAAGCCATGAAATCTGACTATAACCGTTTGTGGTGGCACATTCGACCAAGGCTTCTGCTGGAGTGTTCGGTGGGTCCTCTCCAGCTCTGGAGGGGACGCCCGTTCTGCGAGAAATAGGCAGTAGGATTTGGTCCCTCCACACCCTCCGGCAACCCCCGACCCTGAGGTGTCTCCTCAACTGATTTTCCAGGTCATACACCTTCGTCCTCAGATTCTTATTCTTCTCCGCCACCACCGAGATCTCAGTGTCCAATGAGGCAATTTGGTTTCTGGGCCTCGCCAAATTATCCTCCACTCCTTTAAACACCCTTCTCATGCTTCTTCACAGCTTCCGAAGTCCTGTCCAACGTTTCATAGACAGGACCCAGTGCCTCCTCAATTGATTTACGGAGTTTCAAACATCACTCTCTATTGCCTCTCAAAATGTTTTTCAAATTGCTTTACAAATTCCATAGCCAATACTCCAGTTAGCATGCCTGCTGTGATCGGGGTGGTCGCAACCTTCGGACTCGCCGCCATCTTCTCTACTGAGGCTCTACGCGAAATCTCCGAGTCGGTCGAAGAATTGCCACCTGCAGACTTCTTAATTAGAACATAGAACATAGAAAAATATAGCACAGAACAGGCCCTTTGGCTCACGATGTTGTGCCGAACCTTTGTCCTAGATTAATCATAGATTATCATAGAATTTACATGCAGAAGGAGGCCATTCGGCCCATTGAGTCTGCACCGGCTCTTGGAAAGAGCACCCTACCCAAGGTCAACACCTCCACCCAACACTAAGGGCAATTTTGGACACTAAGGGCAATTTATCATGGCCAATCCACCTAACCTGCACATCTTTGGACTGTGGGAGGAAACCGGAGCACCCGGAGGAAACCCACGCACACACGGGGAGGACGTGCAGACTCCGCACAGACAGCGACCCAAGCCGGAATCGAACCTGGGACCCTGGAGCTGTGAAGCAATTGTGCTATCCACAATGCTACCGTGCTGCCCTTAAGAACAAATTAATCTACACTATATAATTCTACCGTAATCCATGCACCTATCCAACAGCTGCTCGAAGGTCCCTAATGTTTCCGACTCAACTACTTCCACAGGCAGTGCATTCCATGCTCCCACAACTCTCTGGGTAAAGAACCTTTCTTGTAGTCTTTCTTGACATACTTCCACACTAGAACCCCTCTGCTTTCTTATGGGTAGAATTTGTCCACCAGAAAACCATGGGAACTGGGCAAAAAGGGCCAAAAAACAAGTACCCTGGCTGGAGCTACCTAGTGTGTGATCTTCTCCCACATGTTGCCACCGGAAGTCCCTGGATCGCCCTAATTAACAGAATGAACAGAATCTGAATCTGAATGAGGCTACCACTGTTACTAGTTTTGAAGACACAATTGCTTACAAACAGCACGGTGGCACAGTGATTAACACTGCTGCCTCACAGCTCCAGGGACCCGGGTTCAATTTTGGCCTTGGGTGACTGTGTGGAATTTGCACTTTCTCCTCATATCTGCATGATTGTCCTCCAGATGCTCTGGTTTCCTCTCACAGTCCAAAGCTGTGCAGGATAGATCGATTGGACATGCTAAATTGCCCTTTAGCATCCAAAGATGTGCAGGTTAGGTTGTGGGTATAGTGCATCACTGGTGATGATGGGGGCATGAGTGAGGATGCTGCCGGTTCTTTGAAGGGGGATACCTGTTAATTCCCACAATTCAGAGCATGGAATGGATTGTTCCAGAGCGAATGATGTTCATGCCTCTGTGACAAATATTAGTGTAAAGGTTTACTTTACATAGCAGAACCTAATGAGCAATAAATACCCTACACTGGTGGACACACAATTCCTAGGTCACTGGTCTACCATAGCTGCAGGATCTGCAGGTGCTGCTCGGGAGGGAGTCCCAGGATTTTGACCCAGCGACAGTGAAGGAATGCAAAATCTTTCCAAGTCAGTTACTTTCCAGATGGCAGTGTTCCCAAGTATCTTCTGCCCTTGCCCTTTCAAGATTAGAGGTTGCAGTTTTGTTATCTAAGGAGACTTGGCAAGTTGCTGCAGTGCATGTTGTAGATGGTACACACTGCTGCCTCTGTGCATTGATAGTGGAGGGAGTGAATGAGCTGGTGGATGGCGTGTCAATCAAGCAGGCTGCTTTGACCTGGACAGGGGTGACAAAGCGTTGACAAAGAGTCATCCAGACTTGAAACGTTAACTCTCTTCTCTCTCCACAGATGCTGTCAGACCTGCTGGGATTGTCCAATATTTTCTGTTTTTGTCTTGGATGGTATTGAGCTTCTTGTTGGCGATGCACTCATCCAGGCAAGTGTTCACTTTTTCTGGGTCAAAATCCTGGAAACTCCCTCCCTAACAGCACGGTGGACATACCTACAGCACACAGACTGCAGCGGTTCAAGCTCACCGCCACCTTCCCAAGGGCAATTAGGGATGGGCAATAAATACTGACCAATCCAATGATGCCCACATCCTGAGAATGAATAAGTAGAAACCTTGACGACCATTCAATATCTTTGACTGCTCAGTAATGATTGTAAGGATATTTTCAATCAGTCACCTCCCTTCAAAGTTAAACTCTTTCCTCCAGTTTTTCTTCACAAATTACTCCTTTGAATTTAAGGAGCAGCTTACGCCAAACGATTTTTTCTCGAGTCTGAAGCCTCAGGAGTTAAAGTTCAGGCTCCCAGTTCCAGATATCATTCTGACCCCATCAGGGTTATCACCTGCCCAAAAGCTTGTACAACACATTGAGTATCCACCGGAGACAAACCTTTGCACCCTTTGCTCCTGTCACACATATTTCTCCTGATTTCCCCTGAAAAATAAACATACACGAGAAAACACAATTAGAAAAAGATAACACGTGTGAACAACCCATTCCAGAACAAATTTAATCTACTTGGTGTATGCATACCACCTCCAAAATCTTAACCTTATTTCAAGCCTTTCAAACAGGCATTGCACAATCCAATTTCTGGACCCGTGAGATTACATTTTACCCAAGGTATTCAGTGAGATTTCATTTTATAAATCTGGAAGGTTGAGGGCCAGCAAAGAGATTGTAAAAGCCCAATAGGCTCATGAGTGTCCTTGAGGGAATGGAAGCTGACTTCCTGACCATGTGTGGACCATGGGTGACTCCAATTAAGTGGTCGGTGCTCAATATCCTCAGGGTAACTAAGATGGATAATAAATAACGCCTTGATGATGTTCGTATCCCAAGAAAAGTTAATTTTTTTGACAAATTGCTAAATGCATTTCAAATTACCGACCATTCGCAGATAGAGCAGCATTTATTTCATTTTAACAGTCCAGGCTGGATTCAAACCCAGATTATTGATGTTGGACTAAAATTAGAC
Organism: Scyliorhinus torazame; assembly: GCF_047496885.1. NCBI lineage: Eukaryota > Metazoa > Chordata > Chondrichthyes > Carcharhiniformes > Scyliorhinidae > Scyliorhinus > Scyliorhinus torazame. The sequence continues at coordinate 211,115,389 of NC_092707.1, forward strand.
GAACAATCCTGGGGCCTGGAATAATAATCCTGACAACGTGAGTTCAAATCCCACAGTAGCAATCTGAGAATTCTGAAGTCATTTCAGAAGGTCTGGAGACAAAAAAGTTACTGTTGGAGTTTTGTAAAAACAAAATCCACTGATTCATAAAGACCTAGTAGTCAAGGAAACCTGTCATTCTTATCCAGTCAGCCTATTCAGTGATTCCACTTCCAATGTGGTTGTTTCTGATTTCAGCACTGACCTGGCAAGCCACACAGTTGTATCAAAGTGGTTCAAAGTGGCCCATCGCCACTTCTCAGGAACACACCTTGGGCGAAATTCTCCTACCCGCCCCGCCACATTTCTGCCCCGACCCGCCGGCGGGAGTCTCCGTAACACCGGCCGGTCAATGGGGTTTCCCGTTGTGGGGCAGCCCCACGCCGTCGGGAAACCCCCGGGCGCCGGCAAAACGGAGACTCCCGCCGGCGGAGAATGACGCCCCTTAAGTGAACACACAGAAATTATCTGATCATCATTAAGTTCTCTGTTAATCTTAAACCCAATGTTGCCCAATCTTCCCAGGTCTGGAGTTTGTTAACCATCAAAAGGTCAGTTGGGTAGAAGAGGGTCACCTCAATCTTACAGTTTACCAACATCATTTCCCCCCTAATGCAACCTCCAGCTCTTTCCTGCATCGATTCCTTCTCATGAATCTGGTATCCCATCACGGATTCTGGTGATTTGTACATAATCAGAAGGTTTGAGCAGAATACTCACATCTCTTCCCGGAAGACCAGCCGATCCCTGCAGTCCTGGCTCACCCTTCTGGCCTTTCTCAGGTTTTAGAAGCTAAAAGAATATTCTCAATGAGGCATGAATAAATACAGGCTGTAATTCAAACACTTGCTTAAATTACAAGACATTATGAACAAACAAGAAGTCAATGGGAAATGGTGCAACACTGCCAGAAGCAACTGAGGCCTAGAGCCCATGGTAGAAAAAGTCATGACACTGCAAGTCAGCCAACTAGATATCGGCCTAGTAACTAGTGGCATACCCTACACCAACACAGGAATCAGACATGGTTCTGGGCCTGGCAGCCTAAGGAATTAATATTCAGCTGAAGACAGCCCTAGTATCCCATTCTTTGAGACCGGGATTCCAATCCCATTGCCTTGCCATTACTGCTTTGTTTTCAGATCCAGCTGGCAGGCAGATTGGTATTATCTAATGCATCGCCTGAAGGACTGCATCTCCGACAGGGCTACACTCCCTCAGCACTGCATTGGAGAGCCAGCCCAGACTTTGTTCAAATCCTGATGCAGCATTTCCACCAAATCCATGATTACTGCCAATTGAATCAAGATGGCACTCGAGTGGCAAGATGTTAAGCTCCGATGGTAACATTGTAGTTTAAAAAAAAAAAAATTTAGAGTACCCAATTAATTTTTTTCCAATTAAGTGGCAATTTAGTGTGGCCAGTCCACCTACCCTGCACATCTTTGGGTTGTGAGGGTGAGACCCAAGCAGACACGGGGGAACTGTGCAAACCCCACACGGACAGTGACCCAGAGCCGGAATCGAACCCGGGTCCTCGAAGTGGCGAGACAGCAGTGCTAACCACTGCACCACTGTGCTGACCTTAATGGCAATATTGTAACAAGAACTAGAGAGGAAGTCTTGACTTCTTTGACTCCAAGTTTATTGTGTTCAACAATCACTTCTCCTAAAACACCACAGTGCCATCTGTATCCCCTTTGGTACAGTCTATTAAACAATTAAAACCCCAATTCCAACTTAAGTGCCGGGAACTTAATTCTTTCGAAACAAAGCGGATACAAAAAGGAAGAGGACAAATCACATAATTGCATCATTGTTTCAGCACATGAGGATCCCATTTGGCCCATTTGCACCAGCTCTCCAAATGAGCAACCACCGATTGTCATTCCCCCGCCTTCTCCCCATAACCCTGCATATTCTTCCTTTTCAGGTAACAGTCTAATTCCCTTTCCATTTGAGCCTGCCTCCACCGCACTCTCAGGAAGGGTATTACAAACCTTCACCACTTGCTGAGGCTTCTTTCACAAAACAGCTTGGGCGGGATTCTCCGAGCTTCCGCGGCAAAATCGTGCACGTCGCGGGGGCGGAGAATGGGGCGTTGGACATGCAATCGGGTCCGATGCCTTCCCGCGATTCTCCATGGACCGGAGAATCGCCGGCAGTCGTGCGCACGCAGTCGAGGCGGCACCGGTCAGGGGCCATTGAAAGAGGCCCCCACGGCAATTCCCTGCCAGCAGCTGGCCGCGTTCCCGCCGGTGTGGTTCACTCATGGTTCCACCCGGCGGGAGCTCGGAGTGGCAGCTGCGGACACAGTCCGCGGCCACCCTGGTGGGGGGCGGGGGGGGGGGGATCCATCACCGGGGGGGGGCCTCCAGGATGGCCAGGCTCGCGATTGGGGGCCACCGATCGGCAAGCGCGCGTGATCTGGGGGGGGGACTATATTGTGGGGGCCGGCCCGCTGTGTGGGTCTGCCATGTTGCGTGGGGCTGTCGCCGTGCACATGCGCGGACCCGCGACTGGAAGTGCAAGGCCCCGTATCGGCAGCCGGAGCTGCGTGGACTACTCCGGGGCCCTGCAAGCCCCCTCAAAAACGGAGAATCACTCTGGACTTTCTAGAAAACGTCCAGAGTGATTCGCGCCCGTTTTCTCCCGGGCGTGGGGACATAGCCCCATTACCAGAGAATTCCACCCCTTAAATCTGTGCGCTCTCGATCCTTCCATGAATGGCGACAGCTTCAACTGGCTTACTCTGTCCAGACGCGCCAAGACATGATGAGGCAAAAGTCTTGTGCAATACAAGTAGCCTTTACTGCGTTATTGTAAGATTCTATCCCTGGGTCTCAACCCAATTCCTCGGGGATAAGAATCTACAGCACAAATCTGTCCTCACTTTTTCATGTTTCATTTTTATTCTTGTTAAAAATTAAAGACATCCTGGACCCATAGAATATGCTGCAACTGAATATGACACAACATTAAACCTTAGGGTACTGAAGCAGATGTTCTGACACAGGATTTGTAAGCCCGAGACCTGTAATAATGATCCAGAGGACAAGACTTTAAATCGCATCATGCAATTGAAGAATTTAAATTTGAGAAATTAAATCAGGTTAAAATTCTGGAACCAGTGACCATAAAAGTACCAGATTATTATAAAAACCAGTCTGTGTTACTAATTCCCTTTAGGGGACAAAATCTTTGGTTATTTTTCTTTTGGCAGTCCCCGAGTGTCAAGGATAAATTTTGCTGTGGCTGAATAGTCTAATCCTAGATCGACAGACTATGCTGCCACAGGTTTATAGGTGGTGTTTGATGAGGTGGGTGGTGGGACACTCTGGATTCTGCTCTCTCTTTCTGCTTTTCACACTTTGCTTCCCTGATGCTCGAGGTGATTGGTGTCTTCACGGTTGCTTCTTATCACGTTTGTGGGTTCTAAGGCAAGCGATTCCCACGTGTCGGTACGGATGGTGCATTTATTTAAGGAGGCTTTCAGAGTCTTTGTAGCGTTTCCTCTGGCGTCCTAGTGATCGCTTGCTATTGCGGAGTTCGGATTAGAACACTCGATTCGGGAATCTTGTGTCGGGCAAGCGGGCAATGTGACTCGCCGATGGCAGCTGGTCTAGTGTGACCAATGCACCGATACTGGGGATATTGTCCTGGGAGAGCACGCTCACATTGGCACGCCAATGGATTTGCAGGATTTTGTGGAGGCAGCGTTGATGATATCTCTCCAGGGATTTGATGTGTCTGCCGTACAATGTCCATGTTTCTGATGCATGCAGGTGGGCAGGGACCATGGCTGCTCTGTAGACCATGAGCTTGGTGCTGGATTTTAGGTCTTGGTCTTCGAATACTCTGTTCCTCAGGCATCCAAAGCCGGCACTGGCGCATTGGAGTTGATGCTGGATTTCATCGTCGAGAGGAGGCTCCCGAGGGATGGGAAATGATCCACTTTGTCCAGGGACTCACCGTGGGTCTTGATAGTCGGGGGATGGAGGGGGAGGGGCACACTTTCTTTATGGCAAGAGCGTGCTGGCAGAGAACCTGGGTGCGATTCTCCGGTCGCCGATGCCAAAGTCGCATTCGGTGATCGGGTCACTGTCTGTGCGGAGTCTGCACGTTCTCCCCGTGTCTGCGTGGGTTTCCTCCGGGTGCTCCAGTTTCCTCCCACTGTCCAAAGATGTGCAGGTTAGGTGGATTGGCCATGATAAATTGCCCTTAGTGTCCAAAATTGCCCTTAGTGTTGGGTGGGGTTACTGGGTTATGGGGATAGGGTGGAGGTGTTAACCTTGGGTAGGGTGCTCTTTCCAAGAGCCGGTGCAGACTCGATGGGCTGAATGGCCTCCTTCTGCACTGTAAATTCTATGTATCAGATGGCTTTGGTTGTCAGAAGGAGTCGCGCACATCATGGTTTCGGCGAGTTGCTGAGTCTCCTGCTCTCTTTCCACAGGCTGTTCTTTGGTCCGTGAGTTCTTTGTTGCAGCTCGGCCTTCAGTTGTCTCTCGGTTTGTTTCCTCTCACTCGAGTTTTGGTGGAGCTGCCAGTTCAGGAACACCTTGTGTTTGCAGTCAAGGAGATCCTGGATCTCCTGATCATTCTTGTCGGACCAGTTTTGGTGTTTCCTGGTCGAGGCCCCGAGCATCTCCTCACAGGTGCTGACTATGGCGGTTTTTAAGACGGACCTGGCTTTGTGGGCATTCTGCGCTCTGGCTCATTGGTCACCGCCAGGTTAGCTGTGAGGTGCCGACTGCGTAGCTCCTTCTTCTCAGTGTCTTTGAGTCCAGTGACATTGGGCGCGATTCTCCAGTCCCACGCCGGTTGGGAGAATCGCCTGGGCCGCCAAAATTTCCGGGGACGCCGGTCCGACGCCCTCCCAAGGGGCGGGAATGGCCTGGTCGAGTTTCGCGGGCCACAGGCCGGAGAATCGCCGGAGACACCCAAAATGGCGATTCTCCGGCACCCCCGCTATTCTGAGGCCCGGATGGGCCGAGCGGCCAGGCCAAAACGGCGGGTTCCCCCCGGCGCCGTCCACACCTGGTCGCTGCAGTCGTGGGCGGTGCGTGAACGCTGGGGGGGGGGGGGGGGGGGGGGCGGCCTGCGGGGGGGCGAGGGGGGATCCTGCACCGGGCTTCACCTGGAATGTGGGGTGGCCCACGATCGGTGCCCACCGATCGTTGGGCCGTCCTCTCTGAAGGAGGACCTCCTTCCTTCCGCGGCCCCTACAAGATCCGTCCCCCATCTTCTTGCGGGGCGGATTTAGAGAGGACGGCGCCAACCCGGCCAACCTGCGCATGCGCGGATGACGTCCGTTATGCGGCGCCGGCCGCGTCATCTATGCGGCGCCGCTTTTACGCGGGCGACGAGGCCTGGCACGTGTAGATGACGTGGCCCCGATCCTGGCCCATTGTCAGGGCCTGAATCGGTCGGGACCGGGGCCGTTCCGCGCCGTCGTGAACCTCGACGGCGCGGCCACTTCGGCGTGGGAGTGGAGAATCCCGCCCATTGAGTCTCCAGCGCCAGAGTATTTTCTGCCTGTGTCAGTTTGGGGCCAGGGTGAAGGAGATGGTTGAGCGGATTAGTCGGTGGTGAATCCAGCAGTCGCCAGCTCTGGTCATGGCGTGGGTGGTGTGGACGTCTTTGTGGCCCCTTGCTTGGATGATGATGTTGTCTATTAAGTGCCAGTGCTTTGTTTGAAGTTTTCCGTGTTCTAAACAGCTGTTTCTTCACCAGGTCTGTTCTGTCTCCAGTCTCTGGTGTTCTGAGTCTCTGCAGATCTTTGTATAATGTGCAAGAGTGCTGCAGGTTTCTTTTTTTTTTAAATTTTGAGTACCCAATTATTTTTTCTCCAATTAAGGGGCAATTTAGCGTGGCCAATCCACCTAACCTGCACATCTTTTGGGTTGTGGGGGTGAAACCCACGCAGACATGGGGAGAATGTGAAAACGCCACACAGACAGTGACCCAGAGCCGGTATTCGAACCCGAGGCCTCAGCGCCGCAGTCCCAGTGCTAACCACTGCACCACATGCCATCCTATGTTTCTTCTTTTTATCCACAGATGTGCAGTATTCGATGCGATGGGTCGAATGGCCTTCTTCTGTGCCACAATGAATCTATGGGCTGGAGTTACCAATGCCAGTGGCGTTAGGGCTTGATGCAGGCATAGTTTCTGAATCACGGTCCCAATAGTCATCAACTCCGCCGTGACAGTTTCAAACTTTTCAAATTCAGTGCGGAGCAGTGGGAACAGAGAGCCGACTTGCCACCAATCCAGCCCCAACAAGCTCTTTGTGAAGATTGTTTAGGGGTCACAGCGATCGGCAATGCAATTTCTAAGAATAATTTTGGGAAACCCAAACAGTCTTGTTGCATGGGTGGCACGGCAGCACAGTGGTTAGCACTGTTGCTTCACAGCGCAAGGGACCCAGGTTCGATTCCCGGCTTGGGTCACTGTCTAATCGTTCTCCCCGTGTCTGCGTGGAATCTGCACGTTCTCCCCGTGTCTGCGTGGATTTCCTCCGGGTTCTCCGGTTTCCTCCCACAAGTCCCGAAAGCTGTGCTGTTAGGTGAATTGGACATTCTGAATTCTCCCTCTGTGTACCCGAACAGAACAGGCGCCGGAATGTGGCGAACAGGGGATTTTCACAGTAACTTCATTGCAGTGTTAATGTAAGCCTACTTGTGACACTAATAAAGATTATTATTATTCACCACTGAGCCAAAGAAAACTTCATCTTGTGACAGATAAAGCTATTAAGCTCTTGAATAATCAGATTTGGAACATGGGCAATATGTTGCTTTGGTCCAGTCTCCCTCTTAAACAACCATTTATCCTCCATTGCTTCCTCAAGAACTGCTGCTCTCTTAGGCAAGGCAGTGACAGCCCCCAATGTGGCAGCAGTTTTCTTTGTCATTTGGTCAGGCAGGTAGCTCCCATCTCCTGGAGATGCCTACCACCTCTATTTGGGCACCAACCTCACCTCCTGCCCAAATAGCACATTTATATTTAAAAATTGCATCACTATTGAGGTGCAGGGTTGGGACTTGGAACTCATCTGGCTCTATTACTCTATGGGTAAAATTCAAAGCATGCCTCCGAGATGATTTTGGAAATAGGTAGGCACTTGATCAGATGGGAGCGTGGCTGGTGGAGACCCCATCGCCTCTTGCCAGTGTCCATGGCTGGATGTCTTGTGGATTGCCTTCCTGCCCTGTACAAATTGAAGTCCATAATTGGGAAATTAATGTCCAAATAAGGGCCTGAACCCACCACTGCTAGTATTCAACAAGGGGCAGGCGCCACATGGGAGCCTGAAAAGCAAACCTCATACTGAGAGCCATCTCCCTGTTATTGCTGCTTCCCCACACTTCACCGCTTCTGATCCCTACCTGTGACCTCACTCAATTTCAGCCTAGATCCCTTGGAGATCCTGGGCCTCAGCTGGGGGCATTGCTGGCAGCTACCATCACTCCCCTGGTAGCGCTGATGGCAACGAGGAGCTACCAACTTCTGATTGGCCAGCAGTTCCCATTGATGGGGGTGGTGGGGGAGCAGGACCTGGAAAAGTCTTCTTAAAAGGAGGCAATGCTGGGTCCTTGCAGGCTCTCCAGCTGTTGGGCGTAACACCCATCACTTGTGTTAAATACTGCCCCATGCCATTAACCCATAACAGAGCAAGTATGCCATACAACTGCCTTAGGCATGGTTTCCAAGTTGTGCTCCTTCTCTTTACTTCATGTTATTTTCTTTCACAGAATGTGTTTCCCCTGTTCCTTTGCCAAGCGGAAAACAGCCCCCAGGCCTCTACCACCCCAGCCTCTGCTACTGTGTCACCAGGCTTTTGTCACATCTATGCCTCTGTTAAATCACACAGCCTTTTGGGTTTTCTGTCTGGAAGGTACCCACATTTGAAGGTACCCACCTGACACTTTTAAGCTGAATAAACATGCTGCCTGGTCGAAGCTTAGTTCTGGTCACCTTTCACAGTGGCACTGCCCAGCTGGAGTGGCATTGACTCTTGTTGGTATACTGCAGGATTTTGCTGGGATTTATCAATAAAGAGCATCCTCATCCTCTGTCCCTCTAGATGTTTCTACCTTCAGTGTACCCAAACAGGTGCCGGAGAGTGGCAACTAGAAGATTTTCACAGTAATTTCATTGCAGTGTTAATGTAAGCCTACTTGTGATAATAATAATGATTATTATTATTATAAATGAGGCTGGAGGGTGGGCAAGTGGCTAGTATGATGGGCGACTTAGTTTATAGTTGAATGAGACTAAAGCTGAACAAATTGCCCACGCCTGTTCTAGTATGTGCCTAATTTGAAATCTAGGAAACACTTCTTGGCACAGCCAAGAAAATAAATTGGTTGGAGCGAGTCTCTTAACAAAAGCCGTCATGTCTGCCCAGCAGGACTAATTATAGGCTCATTTTTTACTGAAACCCAAATGAAGGTATAATCTACACCACATGTAGAACCAAGTGCCAGCGTGAGTTAGCGCACAACACAATAAGTTGCAAATCTTCAAACAATTGATTTGTCTGAAGGCTGCAGCACTCAAGTGTGAAGGTGCCCTTGGCGCAGGAGGTTAGAATGTGGTTGCAGTGACTGGTGGTTGGCAATGTGCCATCGTCAACTGGCTTTGTCTTCAGCATTGTGTGAATCTTTTTGGCACTGCCATTGTTAATCACCCTAATGAGGTACATGAGGGAGGGAGAGTTGGGTTGGCCTATGAATGGATAATTAAATCTATAAATTATCTTATTAGGAAAGTAGCTAACCAATTGAACGAAGCACTGACAGAGAAAGCTGGTTAGCTTATCCACACATTGCTTTTCTACCTTCTTTTTATGTTCCCCTCATCGCCTAGTTCTTGTGAATATTTGGTTCTGTGGAAACTTTACCCAATGATTACTCTTCCTGTTGGGGTTTAGTGTTGATGGTTCATCTGACATCCATATTTCTCGAGATCGTCATAATAACATTAATGTGCTTTACATTACTGTTCTGTTTTTGTTATAAATTAAAATAATGTAGACACAATTGGTTTAAATCAGCTTCTCAAAACTCCTGCATTTTCCTCACGGCGGGTAAGGTCATTAAAGATTGTTTTCATCAAAGCTGTGGCTCAGGAAAACTATAATAATAACTTGTATCTGCATAAAGTCTTTGACTTTGTAAAACGTCCCAAGGTGCTTAGCAGAAGCATCATCCAAAAGCATCTGACACCACATCATATAAGATGTTAGGGTAGATTACCAATTCAAAGAAGTAGATTTTAATGAGCGTCTTAAAGGAGGAAAGCAAATTTGAGAGGTGGAAAGGTTTGGGGAGGGATTTCCGGCGCTTAGGGTCAAGGCAGCTGAAAGTACGTTTGCCAATGGTGAACGGTTAAAACTGAGAATGTTCAAGAGGCTGGAATTAGGGAATAGAAGGATTGTGGGACTGAGGGAGATTACAGACAGAGGGAGCGACAAGGCCATGGAGGCATCTGAAAATAAGGTTGAGAGTTTTAAATTCAAGACATTATTGGACTGGGAGCAAATGTCGACCAGAGAGGACACAGGTGATGGGTGAATAGGAAAAGCATTGATAGGAAGTGAAAGTGCACTATGAAAGTATCTCATTTATGATTGGCAATTGTTCAAAATCTTGCAAGGTGAACAAACATTAGGAAGGGCTGCATCCAGCAGGAAATAGACCATAAAAGAAAATGGTGATAAGAAAGGCCACATCTTTTATGGAAAAATAAAGAATTTATTGCCACCAAGACCCAATGATGTGAAATGACGTAGATAAGCCACCTCACAAGTCTTCATTAAACTAACGTTTGGCTGTGAGGCTGCGATACTCTGTATGGATGGGTAATTGGGTTTTTAAGATTAACCTTTTTCCAAACATAAATGAAATGAACAGATAATGCATTTTCCAGTTGTGAGATAGTGTTTGCTGCAGACCTATCCAATAATTCTGCGTGGAACACTGACTAATTTCTACCCATTCATCACCCAGAAACCTCTGCCATTGACCAGACTGAGATCGGTATGAACAGGATGGAACTTGTGACATTCCTGATTTGAATGATTCAGTAACAAGCTGGGCAGTCAGGAAAGTAAAACCAGGTCAGACATACACTTGACTTCTATGTGTAAATCTTACTGGTAACCAAGAGAGGCAGACGTAGTTGACTTGAAATGTCTGATAGCAATTAATATTAGAGGAAAAGGACTAAGATATTATAAAGCAAGAATAACCACCAGTGATAAGATTAGGGTTTAATTTACTGATTCAAACACATTAGAAGTGAGGGACGTTAGTACTCACAGGCTCTCCTTCCTCCCCTTGTGGACACTGGAAGCAAAGAAGATAAGGTCATTCGGGCTGTTCATCATAGAGATTTTACAATATACTGCAGGGGGGTGGGGGGGTGGGGGTGGGGGGGGGGGTGGGCGCCAGGTTGACTGGCTTCCAGTTTGAAGACAGCAATGCGGCTGCAACGTGCTCCTGACCAGGAGGCCCGGAGCAGGGCCTCAGGATTGGTCTAAATAACGTGGGCCAGCTGTGAGCACCAATCGTGCCTCCGCAGACTTTGGTGCAGCACTGAATTTCAGGCAGCCCATCGTGTGATTGGGCAATGGCCTAAGGTCAATGCCAGGAGGAAGAGAGGCCATGCAAGGGTTTGAGGGGGTGGGGTGGGTGGGATTGGAATCACAGCCAGCATTGACCAGAGATCCTGTGCAACTGGGAGGAACAGTGATATTCCCTCCACATCGAATTCTGCATATATGTCTGCAATCTGTTCTGTGAGGGAAACGCAAGTTCTCTTTTACCCTCTGCGCACTCCTCATAAGGTCGACAGACTTCTCCTCGGTTGAATATTTAAATCAGGAATGAAGAGGACCTTCAACTGGCAGCTGATACCTCTGGCTCCAAAAGAGAAAATGCTGGAAAATTTCAGTAGGCCTGGCAGCATCTGTGGGGAGAGAAAAGAGCTAATGTTTCCAGTCCAGATGACCCAATGTCAGCTTTGACAAATGGTCATCTGGACTCGAAACGTTAGCTCTTTTCTCTTCCTACAGATGCTGCCAGACCTACTGAAATTTTCCAGCATTTTCTCTTTTGGTCTCAGATTCCAGCTTCTGCAGTCATTTTCTTTATCTTGAATCTGGCTGCCAGTTCTTGATGCTTTTTGTCATTCGCAACCTGGCAATCTGGCAAATACAGATGGATCCAATGAACACCTAATCTTTCCAAGTGAAACACATTATTGTATATTCCATTGGGTGGAATTCTACAGAACTAATCCTTTTCATTTCACTCTCACCGTACAAAATCCTTGTGGGAATGAATAGGAAGGAGTTTTGATCTATTGGGATTCTATCCAGATTCGAATAAGAAATAGGTTTGATCTATTCGGAATCTAATGAGTAGGAAAGGGTTTTGGTCCATTGGAAATCTAATGAGTAGGAAGGGGTTTTGAATGAATGGAAAGAGGCAATTGGCCTTTTGGTTCTGGAGAACCACCACTCTGTACAGTGACTGTTGAGTTTGTCGCTTTCAAGATCCTTAAATGTCAATTCTGGAGTCTCAACACAGGAGTACAGGGGATTAATTGTTACTTACCTCTAAACAGCCTTCACCCTGTGGGGGGGGGGGGGAATATTAAAAAAAGTGTGTAAATATAAATCACTGCAAAAACAAAACTGTAACTTTTAACTTCGGCATTGTACAAGTCTCGAAAACCTTCATGAAGACTTGATTCTCAGCTGACATCTAGAGGGCAGCAGAAACCAGAGGAATGGTACTGCCTCATTTAACTTGTGCTACTCTTATCCACTTCTAAGTAGCCAGCAGCAGAATGACATGAGAATAGATCACTGCGCAGGTCACATGTCCACATGATTGACCGGAGATTGCAGGATGCAGGAACCGGGAGGACAGGCATCCAAATGACATCGTAAAGAACATGCAGTGTCACCCTGGGCAGCAGCTGGCCTCAGTGCCCTCCACTTGATTACTGCCCAGCGACCATTGCTTGATAGTGCATGTGTTGGGGTCCTTCCTGTTTATTCCCTGTTTATTCTCCTACTTCCCTTTCTTTTATTTTTGCCGTTACATTTTTGAATCATGGATGATTAATGGGCATGTATCTTTAAGGCAAATGGCCTGCGCCTTAATTCAAGCAGAGGATTTCAGAAGCAGGAGATCACTGTGCTAGTCTGTGCTGGTTCATACTAGAGTTGTAGACTGACCGGTACCAAAGCCAGAGGTTGGCTGGGACTCGGTTTGACTGATTTGGCTGGTGGCTAATGAATTGGTCTAACAGGCTCTGCTGTGCCCGGTAACAGGTGGTGATTGGATCGGATCCCACTGGAATGTTTTTCAGAGTCCCAAGACTTTACTTTGGTTTCAGCTTTGGTGGTGGCACCCCCAAGGAGACCTGCTATGCTTTCTTCTCTGTTTTTCTCCAGGAGGGCTGTATTTCTTAACTGGCAGGGGGCCTGGATGAATCGATGTACAGGCAGAGTGCTGAACCAACCAACTCTCTAGCCTGAATGGCAAAGGCAGAACCGACCAACGCTTTATAGAAGCCTGAATACGAACCTTGAGCTGAAGGCCCATATTGATGTGAAATCTGCTACCTGCGTGTACAGCATTTTCTAAACTACAGGGACCCTGAATGAATGACTCTACAAAAAAGACCATTACCAGCTGTAAAGCAGAGACATTAATCTACAAGCTTGCTGTGGAGAAAGTGTTCTACAGAAGCATTTTCTAAAGCAAAGACTCTTTTCTTTTGACCTTCATCCTTAGTTTTTGCCCCTTTCCACCCCTCCGTGTTTGTCTGTCTTGTGTGTGTGTGTGGGTAGAGGGTGGGACAGTTAAAGGGGTAGTAAATATTAGCTTGTCATTAACCAGTTGTATTTTCTGCATATTTGTGATAAATCTTGTTATAAATAAACAGTAACTATGTCGAAACGTACAAACCTGGTGACTGTAATTATTGGGCAGCCAAGGGCCAACGACTTTGGATTTTTTATAGGAATTATTAGTTAATTCACTTGTCATGTGACTCCAGGGCACATGGGGTTGGAATTAACCGTGCACTAGCCCAGGGTAGGGTAACAGTGTTAGATGAGACCAGGCTTGCAATCCACAACTGAATAGCCTTCCAACACTGGTAGATGCCCAGACGAAATCATCCAGCCTTTTATTTAAAAATATAAGAGTATAAGAAATAGGAGCAGGAGTAGGGCCCACCTGCTTCAAGAAGACCACCATCATACCGGTACCAAAGAAGAACCAGGCAACGTGCCTCAATGACTACCGTCCAGTGGCCCTGACTTCAGTCGTAATGAAGTGCTTTGAGAGGTTGATCATGAAGCGCATCACCTCCATACTCCCAGAACGCCTTGATCCTCTGCAATTCGCATACCGCTGCAACCGGTCCACATCAGACGCCATTTCCCTGGCCCTACATTCACCCCTAGAGCATCTCGAAAACAAGGACTCCTACATCAGACTCCTATTTATTGACTACAGCTCTGCCTTCAACACCATAATCCCAGCCAAGCTCATATCAAAGCTCCAAAACCTAGGACTTGGCTCCCCACTCTGCAACTGGATCCTCGATTTTCTGACCAACAGACCACAATCAGTAAGAATGAACAACAACACCTCCTCCACAATAGTCCCCGCAAGGCTGCGTAATTAGCCCCCTACTCTACTCCCTGTACACACACAACTGCGTGGCAAAACTTGGTTCAAACTCCATCTACAAGTTTGCTGACGATACGACCATAGTGGGCCGGATCTCGAATAACGACGAGTCCGAATACAGGCGGGAGATAGAGAACCTAGTGGAGTGGTGTAGCGACACCAATCTCTCCCTCAATGCCAGCAAAACTAAAGAGCTGGTCATTGACTTCAGGAAGCAAAGTACTGTACACACCCCTGTCAGCATCAACGGGGCCGAGGTGGAGATGGTTAGCAGTTTCAAATTCCTAGGGGTGCACATCTCCAAAAATCTGTCCTGGTCCACCCACGTCGACGCTACCACCAAGAAAGCACAACAGCGCCTATACTTCCTCAGGAAACTAAGGAAATTCGGCATGTCCACATTAACCCTTACCAACTTTTACAGATGCACCATAGAAAGCATCCTATCTGGCTGCATCACAGCCTGGTATGGCAACTGCTTGGCCTAGGACCGCAAGAAACTTCAGAGAGTCGTGAACACCGCCCAGTCCATTACACAAACCTGCCTCCCATCCATTGACTCCATCTACACCTCCCGCTGCCTGGGGAAAGCGGGCAGCATAATCAAAGACCCCTCCCACCCGGCTTACTCACTCTTCCAACTTCTTCCATCGGGCAGGAGATACAGAAGTCTGAGAACACGCACGAACAGACTCAAAAACAGCTTCTTCCCCGCTGTTACCAGGCTCCTGAATGACCCTCTTATGGACTGACCTCATTAACACTACACCCTGTATGCTTCATCCGATGCCGGTGCTTATGTAGTTACATTGTGTACCTTGTGTTGCCCTATTATGTATTTTCTTTTATTCCCTTTTCTTCCCTTGTACTTAATGATCTGTTGAGCCGCAGAAAAATACTTTTCACTGTACCTCGATACACGTGACAATAAACAAATCCAATCCAATCCAGAACTTAACTATGGATGATTTAGAGTTCCCCGCCCCTTCAGTAGGTCAGCAAGTATTCAGTGAGATTCACGGGGAGGTTGATTGCTCCAAGGTCTCGTGTGGGTTATAACGGTTAGGGGCAGGGGGCTGTCCTGGAGAGGGGATATGTAGGCTTACAAAGAAAATAAATATGGCAGCATTGTAAGGCAGCTGTGTAGGTGATAACACCCAGAGTGTGACAGGAAGGGACAAAGTATACAAACATTAAAAAAAACAGAAAATAGGATCAAAGGGGGAAGAAACAGTAAAAAGGCTAAATCATAGAATTTACAGTGCAGAAGAAGGCCATTTGGCCCACCGAGTCTGCACCTGCCCTTAGAAAGAGCACCCTACCTATGCCCACACTGCCACCCTATCCGTACACATCCACCATAGTAACCCCACCTAATATTTTTGGACACTAAAGGCAATTTAGCATGGCCAATCCACCTAACCTGCACGTCTTTGGACTGTGGGAGGAAACCGGAGCACCCGGAGGAAACCCACGCAGACACGGGGAGAATGTATAGACTCCGCACAGACAGTGACCCAAGCCGGGAATCGAACCTGGGACCCTGGAGCTGTGAAGCAATTGTGCTAACCACTATGCGATTAAATTGCCCTTAGTGACTAAAAAGGTTAGGAGGGGTTTATTGCGTTACGGGGATAGGGTGAGGCCTTAAGTGGGTCGGTGCAGACTCGATGTGCCGAATGGCCTCCTTCTGCACTGTATGTTCTATGTTCTAACAACATGCTGTGGATACAAAAGAGAAAATGCTGGAAAATCTCAGCAGCTCTGGCAGCATCTGTAGGGAGAGAAAAGAGTGAAACTTTTGAGTCCACGTGACTCTTTGTCGGGATTTAAAATCCTCTCAACAGCTGTGCATTGTCTGTCACAAGAGGCATTCAGTTGCATGGAATGTAATTTCCCCCTTCATTGACAACTCAGCAGTGCCAATGAAAGATGCAGAACTCAACAGAACTGCCACTGACTGGAGTCCCAAGCATTAAACTCCAATGCTCAAGAGTTTACGTCCTACAGGATACACTGATGTGAACCCCAAAGCAAAGCTTCATGGTGAAGTCTATCATCAAGCACGCTGGTACAGGTCATAATGGCGGGCTTCTTTGAGATGCCCCCTGAGGATACAGAGACTGGTTCTATGCATCCAATCAATACCCTGCCACCTAAAGCAAGGAATGAGGGGAGGGGGAGAGACTGGACATAAGAAATGTTCCAGTGAGACTCTCGCGTGTCTAGGCAAGTGATCCTGGTGGAATTGAGAGGGACAGGACTGGGGAAATGCCAGTGTGAGAGGGGAGGGTGTGAGGCTTAGTGAAGAGGCCCTCACTAAGGGGGAAGCGCATAGTGGAGGTCCCAGAGGAGTAGCGGGCCGAGGGGTAGGCCCTCCTCAGGAATCCTCGCCACTCACTTTGGTTTTCTTCTCTTTTCAGTGCATGATCCTGGAAAATTGGTGGTCCCAGGTTCGATACCCCGCTGGGTCACTGTCTGTGTAGAGTCTGCACGTTCTCCCCGTGGCTGCGTGGGTTTCCTCCGGATGCTCCGGTTTCCTCCCACAGTCCAAAGACGTGCAGGTTAGGTGGATTGGCCATGATAAATTGCCCTTAGTGACCAAAAAGGTTAGGAGGGGTGATTGGGGTACGGGGATAGAGTGGGAGTGAGGGCTTAAGTGAGTCGGTGCAGACTCGATGGGCCAAATGGCCTCCTTCTGCACTGTATGTTCTATGTTTCTATGTTTTTCCGAAGTGGCGTAAGATTCCATGGCTCATCCTGGCGACACACCCGTTTTTCTTGCTAGAACTGACATTTTGCCATTTCTTGGTGAGATTCCGCCCACAATCTTTGCTGCCTGATTGAATAATTCTTGTCTGTTGATTAAACAAGCTTTTTATTCCCTCTCCAATATGCTGACAAGTAACCGAAATGTTCCAAGTTTTTAACATCCTGCCTGTGATTTTCCAGCTTGACTCAGTGTTTGAAAGAATTGGCAACTTTATCTTTGCTCCTGGCAGATTTTCCCTCTCAAAAGCTTCTCCAGTTCCCGTCTCACTACCTGCTGCAGGCTGCGAGAGGCGGAGTGACTACTCCATCTCACTACCTGCTGCAGGCTGCGAGAGGCGGGGTGACTACTCCGTCTCACTACCTGCTGCAGGCTGCGAGAGGCGGAGTGACTACTCCGTCTCACTACCTGCTGCAGGCTGCGAGAGGCGGAGTGACTACTCCGTCTCACTACCTGCTGCAGGCTGCGAGAGGCGGAGTGACTACTCCGTCTCACTACCTGCTGCAGGCTGCGAGAGGCGGAGTGACTACTCCGTCTCACTACCTGCTGCAGGCTGCGAGAGGCGGGGTGACTACTCCGTCTCACTACCTGCTGCAGGCTGCGAGAGGCGGAGTGACTGCTCCGTCTCACTACCTGCTGCAGGCTGCGAGAGGCGGAGTGACTGCTCCGTCTCACTACCTGCTGCAGGCTGCGAGAGGCGGAGTGACTACTCCGTCTCACTACCTGCTGCAGGCTGCGAGAGGCGGAGTGACTGCTCCGTCTCACTACCTGCTGCAGGCTGCGAGAGGCGGAGTGACTGCTCCGTCTCACTACCTGCTGCAGGCTGCGAGAGGCGGAGTGACTGCTCCGTCTCACTACCTGCTGCAGGCTGCGAGAGGCGGAGTGACTGCTCCGTCTCACTACCTGCTGCAGGCTGCGAGAGGCGGAGTGACTGCTCCGTCTCACTACCTGCTGCAGGCTGCGAGAGGCGGAGTGACTACTCCGTCTCACTACCTGCTGCAGGCTGCGAGAGGCGGAGTGACTACTCCGTCTCACTACCTGCTGCAGGCTGCGAGAGGCGGAGTGACTACTCCGTCTCACTACCTGCTGCAGGCTGCGAGAGGCGGAGTGACTACTCCGTCTCACTACCTGCTGCAGGCTGCGAGAGGCGGAGTGACTACTCCGTCTCACTACCTGCTGCAGGCTGCGAGAGGCGGAGTGACTACTCCGTCTCACTACCTGCTGCAGGCTGCGAGAGGCGGAGTGACTACTCCGTCTCACTACCTGCTGCAGGCTGCGAGAGGCGGAGTGACTACTCCGTCTCACTACCTGCTGCAGGCTGCGAGAGGCGGAGTGACTACTCCGTCTCACTACCTGCTGCAGGCTGCGAGAGGCGGAGTGACTACTCCGTCTCACTACCTGCTGCAGGCTGCGAGAGGCGGAGTGACTACTCCGTCTCACTACCTGCTGCAGGCTGCGAGAGGCGGAGTGACTACTCCGTCTCACTACCTGCTGCAGGCTGCGAGAGGCGGAGTGACTACTCCGTCTCACTACCTGCTGCAGGCTGCGAGAGGCGGAGTGACTACTCCGTCTCACTACCTGCTGCAGGCTGCGAGAGGCGGAGTGACTACTCCGTCTCACTACCTGCTGCAGGCTGCGAGAGGCGGAGTGACTACTCCGTCTCACTACCTGCTGCAGGCTGCGAGAGGCGGAGTGACTACTCCGTCTCACTACCTGCTGCAGGCTGCGAGAGGCGGAGTGACTACTCCGTCTCACTACCTGCTGCAGGCTGCGAGAGGCGGAGTGACTACTCCGTCTCACTACCTGCTGCAGGCTGCGAGAGGCGGAGTGACTACTCCGTACCGCCGGGTGGTGCAGATTCCACGCCACAATCCTGACACAAAACCGCTTTTGGAGAGGCCAGTTGGGGCTGGATTGGCTGCCCATTGGCAAGTGGTGGGTGACCCATTCGGACCAAAGCGGGGGGGGGGGGGGTCTATTGAGGGCCAGTTAATGAATTACTGAACAAGGGGCACTCTCCATCCTCACTAGCCATGCTCGTTGGGCCACAGTTGCGGCCCATTGTGGGGTTGCCCCTCCACGATCAGGCATCGGTGGCCATTTTAAATTAAAAATAAAAGCGACCTCCATGTTGAGGTACTCTCTCTCCATCAGAAATCTGCAGCTTTCATCTCAACTACTGGCAGTGCCAATATGTCAGGGTTGGAGAGCGTCCCATTGGTTCTCCAGCATCAGGAGCCTGCTTCCCCCCCCCCGCCCCCCATCATGAATTGGACAGTGAGCCTCTTCGCTGCCACGAATTGCCCAGATTCTTTTAAAATCTGGGTGGGCCTGTCTGAAACAGGTGACCGGGTCATCGGATTCCCATCTCAAAATTGAAAATCCTGTGGCCACAGTGTCTGCTCTGTCCTGCAGGAAGGGCCTCAGTCTGGGCCACTCTTCATTCACTCCATTTCAGGGATCCAATGCCTTAAGGAAAGTATCTGTTGGAGTTGGCAGCCAGCCAGTTTATTTAATGGTTACCACATTGAGCGTTGGCTGAATTCCAAGAGTCCCCCAGTGCAAAAACTGTTTTGGTTAGAAATTCATCCTGTTTGCTGCAAGATCTCCTGACGGCACACTGCTGCTTTACATGAACACGTGTCTCTGAAGTGCCGTGTTACAACGCAAATCCCTCGATTTGCTGATAATCCACCTTATATATCTAAATGGAGCAGTTAATTGGACTCAGCACTGTTATGAGGCCTTGAAGGGAGCCTTGGGCCAACGTGTCGCCCACGTAGCAACTGAGCTTGTCCATTGCAGTCAGTCGATTTGTTTTGATTTTAATAAACAAGAAGTTAAGAGAATGTCGAGAAAAAACTTGAATTCTGCACTGCAGATGTTGTTGAGGACAGACTGAGTAAACCGAGAGAAGGAAATAAAGACAAAAAGGGCTGAACAAATTGCAGTCTTTGTTGTATTTACGTAACACACAACCAGACATATGAGATCTTTCAACACTCAGACTACTTGCTGAAAGAGCAGCAAGATCCCAAACTCAAAATCAGATCGGAACTGAATATATTTAGAGTGGAAAGGGTGCCGAGGAGATTCCCCAGGATGTTGCCTGGATTGGAGAGTGTTAGTTATGAAGAGAGATTGGATAGACTGGGGTTGTTTTCCTTGGAGCAGAGGAGACTGAGGGGGCCATGATTGAGATGTATAAAATACATCGGCATGGCACGGTAGCACAGTAGTTAACACTGTTGCTTCACAGCACCAGGGACCCGGGTTCGATTCCCGGCTTGGGTCACTGTCTGTGCAGAGTCGGCATGTTCGCCCCCCTATCTGCGTGGGTTGTTCCGGGTGCTCCGGTTTCCTCCCACAAGTCCCGAAAGACGTGCTGTTAGGTGAATTGGACATTCGGAATTCTCTCTCAGTTGTACCCGTACAGGCGCCAGAGTTTGGCGACTAGGGGCTTTTCACAGTAATTGTTATTGTTCATTGCAGTTTTAATATAAGCCTATTTGTGACACTGATAAAGATTATTATTACTAAATCATTAGGGGCATTGATAAAGTAGACAGGAAGAAACCTTTCCCCATGGTGGGGGGAATCAATGATCAGAGGACACAGATTTAAGTTAAAGGCAAGAGGTTTAGAGGGGATGCGAGGAATGATTTTACCCAGAGGGTGGTGGGAGTTTGGAATTCGCTGCCTGAAAGGGTGGTGGAGGCAGAGACCCTCATAACACTTAAGAAGTATTTAGATGTGCACTTGCGATCCAAGGTATACAAGGTTTGGCTGTATGCTAGGAATGGGATTAGAATAGTGGCTGAAGGACCAAACGGCCTTTTCTGTGCTGTATGATTCCATGACTCTATTTACAGTGCAGAAGGAGGCCATTCGGGCAATCGAGTCTGCACCAACTCTCTGAAACAGCGTTCTACCTTGGCCCACTCCCCCTCCCTATCCCCGCGCATTGATCATGGTCAATCCACCTAACCTGCACATCTTTGGACTGTGGGAGGAAACCCACGCAGACACAGGGAGAACGTGCAGACTCCGCAGACAGTCACCCAAGGGCGGAATCGAATCCGGGTCCCTGCCGCTGAGGCAACAATGCTAACCACTGTGCTCCCGTGCTGTTAGCTGATAGGTTAGCTGATCTGAGGCTGAGCAGTAGTATGCGGATGATATAACTGTCCTTCAGAAAGTGAAAGAAAACTGTAGTTCCAGCTCCTCACAAGTGTGATTAGTGGGGGAAGAAGTAGCAAGGCACAACCATGAGAGCCACATGACTGACCAGTCGAGTCAGAAAATGGTGGTATTTGTGACATCCTGCACTGGTTCCAGTGGAGCTAGTACAGCGCATGCCCGATTCATGAGGGAAGGAGGGATGGGAATGATTAGAGCTGTTCCCCTTAGAGGCCTTTCAGATTGAGTCAGTTAGGATTATGTTCACTGGAGTTTAGGAGAAGGAATGGAAATCTAATAGAGACCTCTAAAATTCTAACAGGGCTAAACAGGCTAGATGCAGGAAGGATATTCCTGATAGCGGCGGAGTCCTGAACCAGGAATCACAGGGTAAGTCATTTAGGACTGAGATGAGTACATATTTCTGTACCCAGAAAGTAGTGAGCATGTGGAAAGTAGTTGAGGCCAAAACAACATGGATGGGATACTCCATCGACCGACAATGCCACCATGTTCTATGTATTTATGTACCTTCTGGGTCTTTGCCACATCAGCCAGTGACTGCGCCATCTCCCTCTGGGACTGGGTTACCTCCCTCTGTGTCTGCGCCGTGTCAGCCAGAGCCTGGGCAATATTGCCGACGCTCTCAGCCATGGCGCCCTATGACTGGGCCACGATGAGAAGCGCCGCTGCAATGTCCAGGTGGCTCTGGCACATGGCTACCTGTGAGAGGGAAGCCCTGTCCAGGGCCTCAGCCACCACCTGCACAGATTGCCCCAGGCCTTGGACATACTGAACCATAGCAAAAACCTTGCCCCAAGGCCTCCCCCATGGACATTACCCATGAGGTGTTGGCCTGGGTGGCACGCCTGCTGCTCCTGTATGCCGTTGGACTTCTCCACCTGCGCCTACAGGTGCTGGATGCTCGCCGACAGCCCCTCATGTTGTCCCTGGCTCTGCGATTGCATCTCCACGATCGATGGGACTGTCTGTTCCAGACGCCCTAAACCAGTCTGGGCAGCAGCTAGTCCCTGGGGCCAGCCTGCCCTCTGACCTTCTGCCCCCTCGGGAGTTCCTACCTCCACCTGCTGTACCGGAGCACGTGTGTGGTGCGCACCAGAGAGTGCACTTTTCACTAAAGTGCCCAACCCAGGTGAGTGTCCCTCCAGGTGGGTTTGGGTGGGTGGGTGGGGGGGGGGGGGGGTCACAGGTGTGTGGGAAGGGGTTGGTGCCTGGGGCACAGTGCTGCCTACTCACCCCGGCCGCCCTGAGGAGAACGTGCAGTTTCTTGTGACACAGCTGGCCGGTCCAGACGGTATTGCCCACGGCGTTCATGACCTCTGCCACTTGCGCCAAGGCACAGCGAACGGAGGCGGCTGGCAGCCTCCTTCCCAGGCCGGGATACAGGGTGGCCCCCCCTCTCCACTACGGCGTCCAGGAGGCTCTCACGCTCGGCGTGTGTAAAAGGGGATACCGCTCTCCTCGCTGCCATCTTGTTGGCTGGGATGGTGTGTGGGGGGAGTGCAGTGTGTATATGCAGCTGCAGCTTTTCAGCCTCCTGAGCGTCAATAGCAAATCTGACGAATTCGACAACGTTTCTCATTGGAATCAATTGTGTTCCACGGGCTGCCGGTACCAGCCCCTTAACGGTCGCTGAAACAGTCCAGATGCGGGGCCAGTTTTGTTCTTGTCAACCTCCATGAATCCTTTGTCTCAGGATCGGAGAATTCCACCGATGTTTCAAAGAAGCAGTTAGATGTAGAAACTTGGAACAAAGGGGATCAAATGATATGGAGGGAAGGTGGGACTGGGCTATTGAGTTGGATGATCATCCGTGACCATAATGAATGGCAGAGCAGGTTCTAAGGCTGATTGGCCTCCTCCTGCTTCTATTTTCGTTGGCTCCATGTAAAGCATTAAACTACACAAAAGGCTGGAAGATTTATTGGATGGGTAGTCAGGAGGCCCTGTGCTATTTCGGATATCTCCATCCCAATCTTCAGGAATACACTCCCCTGTGTAACAGCGATCCAACAGAATCACAAACTCAAAATATCACAATTACAAATTTTCCCAAAAAACTTGGACTGATAAAGCAAATTGGTTTTGGACTGGAGGCAGAAAATAAAAAAGGACTTTAACACATTAACATTATGTATTGAACCCATTTCTGGTCCTGGGCAAATGTAAATTGGAGCCAGCTGACAGGCTGATAGCTCAGAGATGTCCCCATACACCGTCCCCATGCCAGCACACGTACAGTACAGCACAGAGCCAGTTTAGCTCAGTTGGCTGGGCAGCTGGTTTGTGATGCAGAGCGGAGACCAGCAGCTTGGGTTCAATTCCTGTACCAGCTGAGGTTATTCATGAAGGCCCCGCCTTCTCAACCTTGCCCCTAACCTGAGGTGTGGTGATCCTCAGGTTAAATCACCACCAGTCAGCTCTCCCCCTCAAAGGGGAAAGCAGCCTATGGTCATCTGGGCCTATGCTGACAGATATAGAGCAAACTCCCTCTACACTGTCCACATCAACACTCACTGGACAGGTACAGCATGGGGATGGGTACAGAGTAAAGCTCCCTCTACATTGTCCTCATCAAACTGTCCCAGGAAACGCACAGCACGGGGTTAGATGCCGAGTAAAGCTCCCTCCAAAGTGTCCCGATCAAACACTTCCAGCGCAGGTATATCATGGGGTTAGATACACAGTAAAGCTCCCTCTACACTGTACCCATCAAACACACCCAGGACAGGTACTGCACAGGGTTAGATACAGAGTAAAGCTCCCTCTACACTGTCCCCATCAAACACTCCCAGGGCAGGTATAGCACGGGGTTAGATAGAGAGTAAAGCTCCCTCTACACTGTCCCCATCAAACACACCCAGAACAGGTACAGCACGGCTTAGATACAGAGTAAAGCTCCCTCTACACTGTCCCCATCAAACACACCCAGGACAGATACTGCACAGGGTTAGATACACAGTAAAGCTCCCTCTACACTGTCCCCATCAAACATTCCCAGGACAGGTACAGCACGGGGATAGATACAGAACAAAGCTCCCTCTACACTGCCCCCATCAAACACACCCAGGACAGGTATAGCACGGGGTTAGACAGAGTGTGAAGCTCCCTCTACACTGTCCCCATCAAACACTCCCAGGACAGGTACAGCATGGCTTAGATACAGAGTAAAGCTCCCTCTACACTGTCCCCATCAAACACCCCCAGGACAGGTATAGCACGGGGTTAGATACAGAGTAAAGCTCCCTCTACACTGTCCCCATCAAACACACCCAGGACAGGTACAGCACGGCTTAGATACAGAGTAAAGCTCCCTCTACACTATTCCCATCAAACACACCCAGGACAGGCAGAGCATGGAGTTAGATACAGAATAAAGCTCCTTCTACACTGTCCCTCCTCCACTCTATAAGTAACAGTACAGTGACAGGTCTGAAGTCAGCTGCTTTCTCTCCCCCACCCTTTTTTGATAATGAAGGGCCACAAACAATTCTTCAATCTGCTGGCAATGAGCCTTGGAAGATTTTTACGCGTAAATATTTAATTTCCGCATCTCTGTTGGACTATTAAATATGAAACACTCTGTGCCAAAGTGGTATTAGTGAGCCCAATGTTTGACATTGGTTTATAATTGTTCTCTGAATAATCTGCTTTAAATAATTAGCCTTTGATGCATTTTCCAGTCTACTCTGGAATGCAACTAAGCTGGGTTCATGTCTGTTTGAGTACATTACTGAAATGTTACTGTGAGCGCTTGGAGCAAGAAGCACAGTGATTGCTGTTCATTACCTTGTCTCTGGCAATCCCACTGGCTTCCTGGAAGAAATTGATGGAAAAAAGCAGAATTACTCCCATTTTAGAAAACGATATTTGTCCAGCTTCCACACCCACTCTACCGCAGCTGGTTGAAGACGCAAGGTAATGCGTCTTCAACTAAGGAGGCATTGCAGCTGAATGTAATCCCACCTTACCCAACCGGAACCTGCTGTGGACTGTAAGCAGGAGCTAAGCGCCGGCTATTTTTCCTCCGCTGAGCTCAATGCTTTAAGATTGGATCCGTCACCCAACCTGCCAAGCTGGTTGAGGTCAGCTAACTCAATGGGATTGAGGAAACACATTTGGCACCTCCCCACTGTGGTTCCTTTATTCACGAGGCCACTGAGAAAACTTAAATCCAAAAGCAATTTGGTCCTTCCTCTATGTTTCTGAGCATTCCCTATAGTATCAAAGAAATGACCAGCATGTACATTCTTGTAAGCACCTCCATGTGGCCATTGAAGCTGAAATCACCCAGAAACAGGTCCTGTCTGGACGATATAGGGATCCAGACAGTGGAGTCAAGCACATTAGGGAGCAAAGCATTTAAAAACAACATGAGAATCAACTGGAGCAACGGAGCAGAGAGCTCACATGGACATCAAACGAGTAAGTATAGCAGAAGCGTTCAGGTAGGAAAGTTGTCAGAGGGCATAGAAGGGGGAGTTACTACATGGTGGAAATCGAGAGACCGTGGATAGTCAACAACACTTGATGGTCTATGTATGTGGACTATTAAAAATTCAAGAACAGGTACAGAAAGTAATCAAAAAGGATGTTGGTCCAGAGGATAAGGGATAGGAGGCCTGGCTGGGATTTCCCAGCCCTTCGCACCAGTGGGATCTTCCAGTCCTTTTTAAAAATTCTTTCATGGGATGTGTGTGTTGCTGGCTGGGTCAGCATTTGTTGCCTATCTCTCATTGCCCTTGAAGTGAGTGGCTTGTTCGGCCATTTCATTGGGCATTTAAGAGTCAACCACATAGTTTTGGTTCTAGCCATAGAATTCATATATTAAGGAGGTCATTTGGACCATCGAGTCTGCACTAACCCTCCAAAGAGCACCCTCCCTAGGCCCACTCCCCCGCCCTATCCCCATAACCTCACTTAGCCCTCACATCTTGGACATTAAGGGGCAATTTAGCACGGCCAATCCACCTAACCTGGATATGTTTGGACTGTGGGAAGAATGTGGTACACCGGGAGGAAACCCAAGCAGAGAACGTGCAACCTCCAGACTGACAGTCACTCAAGGCTAGAATGGAACTTGGTCCCTGGTGCTGTGAAGCAGCAGTGCTAACCACTGTGCCACGGTAGGCCAGACTGGGTAAAGATGGCAGATTCCCTCCCCTGGAGTTCATGAGTGAACAAGATGGATTTTTTTCAACAATTAACAATGGTTTCATGGTCATCATTCGATTTTTTAAATCCAGGGGTCGACCCCAACCCCAGGTTCCCTGGCAGCAGGATGGGCGAGCCACGGAAATTGCCACTGACTTTGACTGGACTGGAGGATCATTGGAGAGCAGATCTCCATGGGCCTTAACATCGACACATCTACATTCCAAAGCAGACCCAGTAACCAGCAAGGATGGCGAAAAGCAATGATGCCAACATGCTGATGGCCATGTCGACAGTGCAGGTTAGGCACAGGGAAATGGTTTGTATCAAACACATTTTACAACCAAACAAACAGGCAGCACGGTAGCACAGTGGTTAGTACTATGACTTCACAGCGTCAGGATCCCAGGTTCGATTCCTGCTTGGGTCACTTCTGTGCAAAGTCTGCACGTTCTCCCCGTGTCTGCGTGGGTTTCCTCCGGGTGTTCCGGTTTCCTCCCACAAGTCCCGGAAGATGTGCTGTTAGGTAATTTGGACATTCTGAATTCTCCCTCTGTGTACCCGAACAGGAGCCGGAATGTGGCGACTAGGGGCTTTTCACAGTAACTTCATTGAAGAGTTAATGTAAGCCTACTTGGGACAAGAAAGATTATTTTAAAAAATAGGTGAAAAAAATTTCAGCTAATGTGGTGCATGCCAGTTGCCAGCCATGTACAATGCATTTAGAACTCCACTCGACAGTCCATGGTAACACGTCCTAGGAATGCGCCTGGACACAATGTCCACACGGACTCAGTTTCTGCACTTGTTTGGGTATCTGGAGAAGTCACCCAGGGCGGGATTCTCCAGTCCCCCAGCCGGCCAATGGGGTCTCCCATTGTGGACACCTCACACCGTCAGGCTTGAGTGCACTGTCGGCAGGCCGGAGGATCCCACCGACGGAGAATTCTGCTGCCTGTCTTTAACTGCTTCTCGTCCAGAGATAGTGTGGAGAACTGGAGCATCGACTGGCGATTCAACTGTTTTACTGGGTTCTATACCACCATGGGCAAAGTAACCAACTTGTGTCAGCAATTTAGCATTGTGCAATGTGATAGTGCTACTGAGGCACAGGATATGAACCAATCAGCACAAAGCAGTAGGTTATATGGCATTTAGACATTGACAATGATTGTAACAAACACAGAAAGGACACTGTAGAAAATATATAACAAGCAGAGCCTAATATCAACTGTTGGGATGCGAAGTGGATCTCAATCATTAGCAGAGTTACCAGTCTGACTCAGGTAATACCAGAAATACCCAGGCAACATAGCCATACAGTGATTGAACTGCATCGTTGTCAGCAACTAGAACAGAACTCATATACGGTACTCACATTCTGTCCAGATTCCATCTGGATACACGACGTACACTGTAAGAGAGAGATACAAAGAGTCGGTGTCAGTCAAGCAAGTGGATTCATTGTTCAAACCCATTGATGGACTAAATCCTAGCTTCTCACAGTGGCATCACCCTCTCCCCACCACATCTATTGTTTTACCCTGAAGGCAACATCTAAATCTCAGGTACAGTACCATGGCCTCCACTGGACGCCAGTCCTCATGTACCAAAATGTGTAAGTTTGAGTATACCAGCCTCGACAATGAGTGTACCAGCCTTGAAAGTCAGTGTAACAGCCTCGATAGTCAGTGAGCCAGCCTCGACAGTAAGTGTACCAGCCTCGGTAGTCAGTGTACCTGCTCAATAGTGAGCGAACCAGTCTTGGCAGTGAATGCACCAGCCTCAGCATTAAGTGTAACAACCTCGATGGTGAGTGTACCAGCCTTGGCAGTAAGCGTACCAGCCTCGACACTAAGTGTACCAACCTCGACACTGAGTGTAGGAGCCTCAAAACTGAGTGTTCCAATCTCAACATTGAATATATCAGTGTCAGCAGAGTGTACTAGCCTCGACACTGAGTCTACCAGCCTCGACAATGAGTGTACCAGTCACGTCAGTGAGTGTACCAGCCTCAACACTGAGTGTGACAGTCTAGACACTCTGCATACCAGCCTTGACAATGAGAGTATCAGCCTTGACACTGAGTACACCAGCTTCGACAGTGAATGTACCAAACTCAGCAGTGTGTACCAGCATCAGCATTGAGTGTACCAGCCTTGACATTGAATGTACCAACCTCAACAGTGTACCAGCATCAGCATTGAGTGTACCAACCTTGAAACTGAGTATGCCAACCTCTGCAAGACATGTACAAGGCTCGGCAAGGAGAGTACCAGATTCAACACTGAGTGTACCAGCCATGACACTGAGTGTACCGACCTCAGCAAGGCATGTACCAGCCTCGGCAAGGAGAGTACCAGATTCAACACTGAGTGTACCAGCCATGACTGTGAGTGTACCAGCTCCTGACCTGGAGCGTGGGATCACAGAATTCCCCCAGCGAGGAGCTACATCTATCTCTGCAGGTTGCCATGTTTCTGGATCCTTGGTGCCACAACTGAAGCTCGGTCATCTCATTATGAATATTTAGATGCAGATCTAATAAGTATCAGAATAAAGATGCAGATAATAACTGATCCTTTCCAATATTTATTTTCTTCAGTGATCTACCTGCTAAATCTCCTGTCTTTTTGACCTTCAGTATTTGTAAAGTGTAACGGTTATTTATAGTTTCATAGTTTATACTGGCAGCGAGTTCTTGAAAACCACTGAGTAGCCAGCTCAACCATTAAGAGTCAAACCCACTGCTGTGGGTTTGGTGTCACGCCCAGAGCAAAGTGGATCACACAGGCAGATTTCCTTCCCTAAAGAATATTAATGAATCAGATGGGTTTAATCAAGTAGTTTCATGGCCACCATTATTTAATTAACTCAATTTAAATTCTCCACTTGCAATTTGAACTCATGTCTCTGAATCACTAGTCCAGGTCTATGGATTAATAATCAAATAACATGACCAGCGTGTACCATAGCCACTGCACCATGTCACTTCACTACCGACGCTGAGCATGTGGAGTGTAACTTGTTTAAGGGTCCTTCTTTTTAAACCTGGTTTCCCTTGTGTATTCCCTTTATTATCAATTATTCTTTGCTTTTGTAACTTTTGTTACTGGACAGTTGCTAGGACTAATGTATTTCAGGTGGATTGCACGTTTAATTTAAGAATTGAACTGGACACCCCTGGCAGATGTGCTAGTTGGTCTGATCTCAAGAACCACCACCCCCTTTCCCCTCATAAGATGTGCTGCTTGGTTTGGTCCAATGATAACTCATCTTGATGGATTTGGCTGACAGACAATTAGTTACTTTATATTGTCAGGACTTAACAGATTCCTGATGCGGATTCCAGAATGCAATTCTGGTCAGGCTGAAAATAGATAAGTCCCCGGGGCCTGATGGGATTTATCCTAGGATTCTCTGGGAGGCCAGGGAAGAGATTGCTAAGCCTTTGGCTTTGAATTTTATGTCATCATTGGCTACAGGAATAGTGCCAGAGGACTGGAGGATAGCAAATGTGGTCCCTTTGTTCAAAAAGGGGAGTAGAGACAACCCCGGCAACTATAGACCCGTGAGCCTCATGTCTGTTGTGGGTAAAGTCTTGGAGGGGATTATAAGAGACAAGATTTATAATCATCTAGATAGGAATAATATGATTAGGGATAGTCAGCATGGCTTTGTGAAGGGTAGGTCATGCCTCACAAACCTTATCGAGTTCTTTGAGAAGGTGACTGAACAGGTAGACGAGGGTAGAGCAGTTGATGTGGTGTATATGGATTTCAGTAAAGCGTTTGATAAGGTTCCCCACGGTAGGATATTGCAGAAAATACGGAGGCTGGGGATTGAGGGTGATTTAGAGATGTGGATCAGAAATTGGCTAGCTGAAAGAAGACAGAGAGTGGTGGTTGATGGGAACTGTTTAGTTACAAGTGGCGTACCATAAGGATCTGTTCTGGGGCCGTTGCTGTTTGTCATTTTTATAAATGACCTAGAGGAGGGCGCAGAAGGGTGGGTGAGTAAATTTGCAGACGACACTAAAGTCGGTGGTGTTGTCGACAGTGCGGAAGGATGTTGCAGGTTACAGAGGGACATAGATAAGCTGCAGAGCTGGGCTGAGAGGTGGCAAATGGAGTTTAATGTAGAGAAGTGTGAGGTGATTCACTTTGGAAGGAATAACAGGAATGCGGAATATTTGGCTAATGGTAAAATTCTTGATGTGGAGATGCCGGCGTTGGACTGGGGTGAGCACAGTACGAAGTCTTACAACACCAGGTTAAAGTCCAACAGGTTTGTTTCGATGTCACTAGCTTTCGGAGCGCTGCTCCTTCCTCAGGTGAATGAAGAGGTCTGTTCCAGAAACACATATATAGACAAATTCAAAGATGCCAAACAATGCTAGGAATGCGACCATTAGCAGGTGATTAAATCCTTACAGATCCAGAGATGGGGTAACCCCAGGTTAAAGAGGTGTGAATTGTCTCAAGCCAGGACAGTTGGTAGGATTTCGCAGGCCAGATGGTGGGGGATGAATGTAATGCGACATGAATCCCAGGTCCCGGTTGAGGCCGCACTCATGTGTGCGGAACTTGGCTATAAGTTTCTGCTCGGCGATTCTGCGTTGTCGCGGGTCCTGAAGGGATTGAGTGTGGTCACCGGTCTATAGTTGCCGGGGTTGTCTCTACTCCCCTTCTTGAACAAAGGGACCACATTTGCTATCCTCCAGTCCTCTGGCACTATTCCTGTAGCCAATGATGACATAAAAATCAAAGCCAAAGGTCCAGCAATCTCTTCCCTGGCCTCCCAGAGAATCCTAGGATAAATCCCACCAGGCCCCGGGGACTTATCTATTTTCAGCCTGTCCAGAATTGCATTCTGGAATCCGCATCAGGGATCTGTTAAGTCCTGACAATATAAAGTAACTAATTGTCTGTAAAATTCTTGGAAGTGTGGATGAGCAGAGGGATCTAGGTGTCCATGTACATAGATCCCTGAAAGTTGCCACCCAGGTTGATAGGGTGGTGAAGAAGGCCTATGGAGTGTTGGCCTTTATTGGTAGAGGGATTGAGTTCCAGAGTCATGAGGTCATGTTGCAGCTGTACAGAACTCTGGTACAGCCGCATTTGGAGTATTGCGTGCAGTTCTGGTCACCTCATTATAGGAAGGACGTGGAAGCTTTGGAACGGGTGCAGAGGAGATTTACCAGGATGTTGGCTGGTATGGAGGGAAAATCTTATGAGGAAAGGCTGATGGACTTGAGGTTGTTTTCGTTAGAGAGAAGAAGGTTAAGAGGAGACTTAATAGAGGCATACACAATGATCAGAGGGTTAGATAGGGTGGACAATGAGAGCCTTCTCCCGCTGATGGAAATGGCTAGCACGAGGGGACATAGCCTTAAACTGAGGGGTAATAGATATAGGACAGAGGTCAGAGGTAGGTTCTTTACGCAAAGAGTGGTGAGGCCGTGGAATGCCCTACCTGCAATAGTAGTGAACTCGCCAACATTGAGAGCATTTAAAAGTTTATTGGATAAGCATATGGATGATAATGGCATAGTGTAGGTTAGATGGCTTCCCATGTCGGTGCAACATCGTGGGCCGAAGGGCCTGTACTGCACTGTATCGTTCTATGTTCTATGTTCTAATGTCCCTTACCCTGTGAGGCTGGGTACTTTTGCTTTCAGTTTTGATTTGGACTCAGAGCTGAACAGAACTCTTTTAAATGTCTCTTCCAGAAAGGGAGGATCACTCTCTCTGATACCTCTGCTTCAGATAAACAGAGCAGCTAGTATTTTTCTCTTTATTGAGTTAGTGAGTGTTTAAAGCCTGAAGACAGATCTGGAGGGAACGTTTTGGAGTTCTCCCTCTGTAAGGTTACCAGATCAATCTAAGTCCTTATCGAAGCTGCCTCTCTAGTACTCTGTTTATCTGAGTTGCGCTGTTTGTCAGTCTTCTAGAATGGGAAGCAAATACGAAATTGAACAAACCTGAAGTGCATCTTACGTATGAAGGCCTAGGTTAACACAAGTTAAAGTGACTCCCTAGGGGGGATCCCACAGCCTGAGAGTCCGGCCTGAATGTTCCAGCCAGACGATCCAAACCAACTGGTAGTTTCAGCATTCTGCATCCTGAGAAGATATTTCTACAATGTTCTCAATATCCGCAACAAGGACAGTTATCTCTCTTTCTTCCATTTTATTCCCTATCATTTTTACCCGTCCCACTGTGTGCATCTGTCTTGTGTGTGGTTTTTTTTGTGTTTCACTTACAAATCTGGTGCCTTTAAGGCACTGGAGCAGGATCTCAGAAACCATGGGCGGGATTCGCCAAGCCCGCGAATCGCCAGGGACGCAGCAAATTCCTGCCACGCCGTTCCGACGCCGGGAGGCGATTCACTGGCGACCGGAAAATCGGTGCCAATCGCGCCAGGCGGTTGCAGTGCCGCCGGTCGGGGGCCGCTGAAAGAGGCCCCCTCGGCGATTCTCCGCAGTCGACTGGCCGAACTACTGCCGAGTTCCGCCGAGTTCGGCCGGCGTGGTTCCAACCTTGTACCACACAGCGGGAGCTCGGACCCTCGGCCGCGGTGGCTGTCCTGGTGGAAGGGGCGGGGGGAATCTGACTCCGGGGTGGGGGCCTCCATGGCACCCAGGCCCGCGATCGGGGGCTTCCGGAATGCTCCGCATCTTTGGGGGCCGAGCCCCAACCTTAAGGGGCTAGGCCTGCGCCGGACGAATTTCCGCCCCGCCAGCTGGCGGAAAAGGCCTTTGGTGCCCCGCCAGCTGGCGCGGAAATGGCATCTCCAGGCAGCACATGCGCGGGAGCGTCAGCGGCCGCTGACGGCATTCCCGCGCATGCGCAGTGGAGGGAGTCTCTTCTGCCTCCGCCATGGTGGAGACCATGGCGAAGGTGGAAGGGAAAGAGTGCCCCCACGGCACAGGCCCGCCCGCGGATCGGTGGGCCCTGAACGCGGGCCAGGCCACCGTGGGGGCACCCCCCGGGGCCAGATTGCCCCGCGCCCCCCCCAGGACCCCGGAGCCCGCCCGCGCCACCTTGTCCCGCCGGTAAAGTAGGTGGTTTAATCTACGCCGGCGGGACAGGCATTTTAGCGGCGGGACTTCGGCTCATCCGGGCCGGAGAATCGCTGGGGGGGGCCGCCAACCGGCACGGCGCGATTCCCGCCCCCGCCGAATATCCGGTGGTGGAGAATTCGGCAACCGGCGGGGGAGGGATTCACGCCAGCCCCCGGCGATTCTCCGACCCGGCGGGGGGTCGGCGAATCGCACCCCAGGTTGCGTTTTAGATATTACTGCTAAGTCGACTTATGCCAAGAGGGAGTAAGCAGAGTGGAGATGAAAAGAAATAAATTAGCAACATCAAAAACGTTGAGGAATAATGAAACAATACAGAATTACAAGACTCACCTCTTCAGCCTTCTCTCCTTCTTGTCCAGCTTGACCAACCTGCAAAGAAACAATATCTAATCTGAGCTTTCAGATTTGAATTGAGACCAACAGCTCTTAGCTTCTGATTCATTTCCTGTACCCGACAACCTAATCATTTAGTCAACATGGATACCTGGCAGTCATCTGGACACCCAAACAGTTTGAGAGTCTTCCAGGTCAGCCTGTTGTCAAGGATGTAATTGTAGGGCTGAAGATGCAGAAGGAGAATTAAATGCATGTGTGCCTAGCACCCATGGGTGGCACAGTGGTTAGCACTGCTGCCTCACGGCACCAGGAACATGGGTTCAATTCCAGCTTTGGGTGACTGTCTGGGTGGAGTTTGCACTTTCTCCCCGTGTCAGCGTGGATTTCCTCCGCGTGCACCAGTTTACCCCACAGTCCCAAGGATGTGCAGGTGAGATGGATTGGCCATGATAAATTGCCTCGTAGTGTACAGGGATGTGCAGGTTAGGGTGTGAGGTTATGGGGATAAGACGGGGCGGACATGGGTAGTGTGCGCTTCCGAAGGTCCTGCAAGCACGATGGGCTGAATGGCCTTCTTCTGTACTGTAAGGATTCTATGATTCTTTTTTTATAAATTTAGAGTACCCAATTCATTTTATCCAATTAAGGGGCAATTTAGCATGGTCAATCCACCTACCCTGCAATCTTTGGGATGTGAGGGCGAAACTCATGCAATCACGGGGAGAATGTGCAAACTCCACACGGACAGTGACCCAGAGCCGGGATCGAACCTGGGACCTCTGCGCCGTGCTAACCACTGCTCCACGTGCTGCCCAAGGATTCTATGATTCTACCTTCCAGGCAACACAATGAGTTTGGGTGCCAAAGTTATCCAACCGTCTATAGTCTGTGGGGACTGGTGAGTGAAACGTACTAATACTAATCTCACACAGTTTGAAAACCACATGTCGATTTACTTCAATCTCTGAGGTATCACTTATGGGTCACTCTAACCTTTCAGACAGAAGGTCAAGGCTTCACGAATACAAAATCTGTGTTTGCCATCCTTGTCTAACGTTGAGGGTGCTGCCATATTTTGGATAAGGCTTAAGTCTGGTTATTAGCTAAGAAAATTGGAGAAAAGATTCCAAAGAATTATCCGATTGATTAATCAAGAATCTTTGCAGCTGGTGGAGGAGGGCGGGGTTCCATGACGATGGACATGTTGGGCAATAAATTATGGGAATGTGAGGGCAGCAGGATAATTAGAGGTACGTGCTCACGTGATGAAACCTCCAGGATCACAAGGAGGTAGCGTTGGTAATTGCAATAACCCCAACAAGGCCAGGCTTCATACAAAACTCTTGTATCTTCGAACAATGTATTCCACGATCCCCACGAGGAGATCAATCGACGATCCCTGTGTCCTTTGTGGTGGTCATAACTGTTATGACACCCTGGGCTAGTAAGCTGTCAACTCCAGCCCCATTTGAACCAGACTCTCAACATAATTGAAATTATCCATTAATTCCTGGAAAATACCCAATCTCTTTGGCTGCCTAATAACTATAATCACCAGGTTTGAAAATTTAAACATTTTTAATACTTATTAAGAATAACAATAATTAAATATGCAGCAAATACAACTGGTTAACTATTATCTAATTCCTAACCCCCCCTCTTTAACTCACCCCCCCACCCCCCCACCCCCTCAACATAAAAACAAGACAGACAAACACAGAGGAGTGGAAAGAATAATAATACGAATAGTAAAAAGTATCAAAGTCTGTTTCAGGTAGATGTCTTCCAGTCCACCTTTTAGTCTCGGCCTCCTGTTGGAGATTCTTGGTTTCCATCTACAATGTTTTTCACTGTGGATTCATCAGGACCTCAAGACTTCTCTGCAGATTCAGAAACAGCTGGCAGGACACCATTTTGGAGAACAAGAGTGAGCGAGAGAAAGAAACACACAGCTTCTTTTCTCAACATCCAGGAGAGTTGTTCCCTGGGTCCTTTGAAAACATCCAACCTGGTGGGACCCAATCACTGGCTGTCGCCAGGCATAATATGGTCTTCGATCAATCCATTAGCCACCATCCAATTAACTGAACAAAATCCCTCCGATTCCTCAGGTGCCAGAAAGCCTTACTTCATCTCTTCAAAATGTAAATCTTCAAAGCACAGTGTACTATTTTGCACTATTTGACTTAAACGGATATGTCCATTAAGTCATAGAATCCCTTCAGTGCAGAAGGAGACTATTCGGCCCATCGAGTCTGCGCCGACCCCTCGAAAGAGCGCCCGGGGCCGGAATCAAACCCAGGTCCCTGGAGCTGGGAGAATCCATCGATCAAAATGATATCGACAAAGTAAAAGAAACGGGAAAAAAGGGAATCAACAGGAAGGGTCCTTACATACCTCCCTCCCTAAAAGGAATAAAACGTCAGGGCATGGACATTTTGTGAGGTATGCAAGACATAAATCACAAACATATAGCTATCCATCCATCCTCGTTATATAGGTTTCCCCCAGTTCCTACCATCAGTTCCCAGTTCTGAGAAGATCTAATGTGGTTCTACTATTTAAGAAGGGTTGCAGAGATTATCCAGGGTACTACAGACTAGTGAGTCTCACATCAGTGGTAGGGAAACTATTAGAGAAAGTTCTGAAGGAGAAAATCTATCTCCACTTGGAGAGGCAAGGTTTGATCAGGAATAGTCAGCATGGCTTTGTCAGAGGAGGTCATAACTCATACTTGTCTTCACCTAAGAGAGTGATGATTTTTCTTCAACATACAGATATGGCATAATCTGTCCTTCTTCCTACAGTCTGGAGTATCTACTAGGTAAGTCACCTTACTCACCCTCCTAACTACCTTGTAGGGGCCACTGAATTTCACCTTCAGAGGTCCACTCTACAGCACCAGCAATACCAGTGCCTCACATCCAGTCGGGAATGTTCTGGACCCGACATGTTTGTCTGCCCACATTTTCACTCTTGTCTCTGAAACCTTTAAATGTTCTTGGGCTACCTGACTAGCTCCTGCGAGTCTTTCCAGAAATGTGGACACATAATCGAACATTGAGGATTTGTCCTGTTGTTCAGAAACTTCTCTTTCTTCAATTTTAATGGACCCCATTTCTCATGGCCATAAACCAATTCAAATGGGCTGAGCCCAATAGATTAGTTTGGAGAATCTCTGGAGGCAAATATGAAAATGCCAATCCCTCCATTCTAGGATTAAGCTCCCCTCTAGCTCCTGGCAGCTCCCTTTTAATTTCCAGTGCCTTAGGTTTGAACTCTCTCTCTCTTTTTTTTCTTTCTCCTCACTATCTAATTCCAACTTCCTCATTTCAATTTCCATTAGAAAAGTTCCATCTCTTTCTTTTTGCTGCATTTCTATTTCTTTTTCTTTTTGCTGCATCTCGAATTGTTTCATTTGTAACTCTACCTTAGCCAATTCCACTGATTTTTCCACGCCCGGGCTGGGATTCTGGCAACTCTTTCAAATTTAAATTCTGAGGGGATCGCTTCGATTATCTCTCCCTTCCTAGCTTTAACCAGCACCACCATTTTTAATTCACTTGCTGATTCGACCGGCTTGTCTTGGGTCAAAATGATAACCACAAAGTAGAAGCAATGAGAAATAAGGAAATCAACAAGAAGAGTCCTTACATACCAGTAAATGCAGCCAATAATGCCGTTAAACTCTACAGTTATCGGCCTTGCCACTGCCCTACAGTCTTGGGTGTGGCCTTCATCGGAAGTTCAGAGGTCAGGCACCATGTTTGTCTGAGCACAGAGAGGTTCTGACTGATCTGTCACCTGTTTCTGGTATGTTCTGTTTGGGTTCTTGCAGTTTGGCCCATGACAATTCATCATCAAATGCTTCAGAGCGGCAGCAAGAATGCTGGGAGTTACATATAACATCAGCCCTTAGATCTCAGATTGTGAAATCAGTATAAATCGTGCTGCTTTTATTTTAAAATATTCTTTGCCTTTTCAGTGTGATCTTTAATGACACAGCTGGAACAGAAATCCAACTTGTCTCCTGAATATTTCACAGAATACATAAGAACACAAGAACTAGAAGCGGGAGTTAGGCCACCAGGCCCTTCAGGCCTGCCTCGCCATTCAATACGATCATGGCTGATCTATGCCGGCCTCAACTCCTTGCCTGTGCCATTTCCCCAGAGCCCTCTGTTCCTCGATCTATCAAATATTTATCCATCTCCGCTTTAAATACTTCGAATGATCCAGCCTCCAGAACCCTCCGGGACAGAGAGTTCCAGAGATCCACCACCCTCTGTGAGAAGAACTTTCTCCGCACTTCAGTTTTAAATGAGCTGCCCTTTATCTTGTAGCTATGTCCCCTTGTTTGAGACTCTCCCACTGGTTAAAACATCTCACCATCAACCCTGTCAAGACCCCTCAGGATCTTACATGTTTGAATAAGGTCACCCCTGACTCTTCTAAACTCTTAGGAACACAGAGCCAGACTATTTAGTCTCTCTTGACAGGACAACGCTCTCAACCCAGGAATTAGCTTGGTGAATCTCCTTTGATCTGCCTCCAATGTTACTATGGGCGGGATTCTCTCCTACCCGGCGGGACAGGGGGGGCCCGGCGGGACGGAGTGGCGTGAACCACTCCGGCGTCGGGCCGCCCCAAAGGTGCGGAATCCTCCGCACCTTCAGGGACTAGGAATGGTTTGCGCCCCGCCGACCTGCCGGCGAAGGGGCTTGGCGCCACGCCAACCGGCGGCGAAGGACCTCCGCCAGCCGGCACGAGTTGGCGCATGCGCGGGAGCACCAGCGTGTGCTGGCATTATCTCCGCGCATGCGCAGAGGGCTTTGTTTCCACACTGGCAATGGCGGACCGCTACAGCCGCCGGTGCGGAACAATAGAGTGCCCCCACGGCACAGGCCCGCCCGCAGATCGGTGGGCCTCGATCGCAGGCCAGGCCACCGTGGGGGCACCTCCCGGAGCCAGATCCCCCCCCAAGAAGCTCTGAGGCCGCCTGCGTTGCCAGGTCCCACCGGTAAGGACCTACTCCAATTTACGCCGGCGGGACTGGCAAAAGACGAGCGGGACTTCGGCCCATCGCGGGCCTGAGAAATTGGGCAGCCCCAGGGCCCAGTGAGTCACGCCGGACCCTGCCATTCTCCCCGGCGGGGGGTCGGAGAATCCCGCCCAATATATCTTTTTAGGTAAGGGAACCAAAACTGTTTGCAGTATTCTAGGTGAGGCCTCACCAACACCCTGCACAATTGCAACAAAACGTCCCTCGTTTAAAACTCCAACCCCTTTGCAATAAAGGTTAAAAAGTCATTTGGCTTCATAACTATTTGTTGCCTGCTAGCTTTTTGTGATTCATGCACTAGAACACCCAGATCCCTCTGCATTTCACTCACCTGCAGTCTCTCTCCATTTAGATAACAATCTGCCTTTTGATTCCTCCTACTGAAGTGCATGACCTCACACTTCCCCACATTAAACTCCATTTGCCAGGTTTTCGTCCAGTCATCCAATCTATCTCTATCCCATTGCAAAATCACAATATCCTCATCACAACATGCCTTTCCACCTTTATTCGTATCATCGGCAAATTTGGAACCTTACATTCTGTACCTTCCTCCAAGTCATTAATGTAAATAGTGAACAATTGTGGACCAAGAACTCCACTAGTTACAATTTTCCATTCTGAAAAGGACCTATTTATTTCAACTCTGATAAAGAGTCATCCAGACTGGAAACGTTAGCTCTCATTCTCTCCACAGATGGTGACAGACCTGCTGAGATTGTCCAGTATTTTCGGTTTTTGTTTCTGCATTTATTCCAAGTCTCTGTTTTCTATGTGACAGCCAATTTTCAATCCATGGTGACAAACTTCCTCCAACTCCATGGGCTTTTACTTTATGCACCAGACCCTTATGCAGCTTTCCCAAATGATCAGCTATTTCCTCTTTGATTCTTGACTCCAGTGTCTTGCCAATAATTCTTGTTAACTAACTGGCCAATAGTTCGCTGCCTCCTGCCTATCTCCCTCACATGTTGCTACTTCCCCCTCACTGAGGTTTAATAGTCACAGATGTTGAACTATCCAGACTGGAGTAACTCCCTGGCTCTCTCTCTCCAGTTAACAGCCCACATGTGAGCAGCAGGTCTGACTCCATTCCCGCCTCGTCAACTATTTTCCATCACAGCTTTCCCAGTTGCACTTCCCTTATCTCATGATAATTAACGACCCACAGTTAAAAGATCCCACCTGTCTTGGGAATGTTTGATGGGGACAGTGTAGAGGGAATTTTACTCTGAATCTAACCCCATGCTGCACCTGTCCTGGGAGTGTTTGATGGGGACAGTGTAGAGGGAGCTTTACTCTGTATCTAACCCCATGCTGTACCTGTCCTGGGTGTGTTTGATGGGGACAGTGTAGAGGGAGCTTTACTCTGTATCTAACCCCGTGCTACACAAGTCCTGGTTGTGTTTGATGGGGATGGTGTAGTGGGTGCTTTACTTTCTATCTAACCCCGTGCTGTACCTGGTCCTGGGCGTGTTTAATGGGATAGTGTAGAGGGAATTTTACTCTGTATCTAACCCCATGCCGCACCTGTCCTGGTTGTGTTTGATGGGGACGGTGTAGAGGGAGTTTTAATCTGTATCTAATCCTGTGCTGTACCTGTCCTGGGAGTGTTGGAAGGGCACAGTGTAGACTGTTTGACCACAATGAGCCTCATACCAAAATCCTTCACATTCTTAACTCTGTGAGCCATGACATTGAATGTTATCATCTATTCAACCATGCGGTTCATTATTTGAACTCAGTGAGTTCTCCCAGTGAGCCAGAGAAGACGCAGCCAGAGTGAGACAGCAAAGAGTGAGTTTGGGAATTTGAATCTAGGTGGGAATTCAAAGCTGGGTGGGGAGGAAGTGCTTTTTATCCCTGGTAAGTGACTGGATAGTAGTTTTTCTGTTTTCTTTTTCTTTTCATTGGTATATTTATTTATTTTTTCTTTGTTTTTTTTGGGGGGGGAAATTGTAGTTATTGAAGTTAACCAAAGGTTTAAGACATGGCAGGAGATCTCAGACCTGTGTCATGAACCTCGTGTGCGATGTGGGAGCTCAAGGACACGTCCACTGTCCCTGGCTCCTTCAAGTGCAAGAGGTGTATCCAGTTGCAGCTCCTGTTAGACCGCTTGACGGCTCTGGAGCTGCGGATGGACTCACTTTGGAGCGCCCGCGATGCTGAGGACGTAGTGGATAGCACGTTTAGCAAGTTGGTCACACCGCAGGTGAAAGGTACTGAGGGAGATAGAAAATGGGTGACCAAAGGGTGAGAGGAGCAGAGCATTAGTAATTGGGGACTCTATAGTCAGGGGCACAGATAGGAGATTTTGTGGGAGCGTGAGAGACTCACGTTTGGTATGTTGCCTCCCAGGTGCAAGGGTACGTGATGTCTCGGATCGTGTTTTCCGGGTCCTTAGGGGGGAGGGGGAGCAGCCCCAAGTCGTGGTCCACATTGGCACTAACGACATAGGTAGGAAAGGGGACAAGGATGTCAGGCAGGCTTTCAGGGAGCTAGGATGGAAGCTCAGAACTAGAACAAACAGAGTTGTTATCTCTGGGTTGTTGCCCGTGCCACGTGATAGTGAGATGAGGAATAGGGAGAGAGAGCATTTAAACACATGGCTATAGGGATGGTGCAGGCGGGAGGGATTCAGATTTCTGGATAACTGGGGCTCTTTCTGGGGAAGGTGGGACATCTACAGACAGGATGGTCTACATCTGAACCTGAGGGGCACAAATATCCTGGGGGGGAGATTTGTTAGTGCTCTTTGGGGGGGTTTAAACTAATGCAGCAGGGGCATGGGAACCTGGATTGTAGTTTTATGGTAAGGGAGAATGAGAGTATAGAGGTCAGGAGCACAGATTTGACGTCGCAGGAGGGGGCCAGTGTTCAGGTAGGTGGTTTGAAGTGTGTCTACTTCAATGCCAGGAGTATACGAAACAAGGTAGGGGAACTGGCAGCATGGGTTGGTACCTGGGACTTCGATGCTGTGGCCATTTCGGAGACATGGATAGAGCAGGGACAGGAATGGATGTTGCAGGTTCCGGGGTTTAGGTGTTTTAGTAAGCTCAGAGAAGGAGGCAAAAGAGGGGGAGGTGTGGCGCTGCTAGTCAAGAGCAGTATTACGGTGGCGGAGAGGATGCTAGATGGGGACTCTTCTTCCGAGGTAGTATGGGCTGAAGTTAGAAACAGGAAAGGAGAGGTCACCCTGTTGGGAGTTTTTTATAGGCCTCCTAATAGTTCTAGGGATGTAGAGGAAAGGATGGCGAAGATGATTCTGGATATGAGCGAAAGTAACAGGGTAGTTATTATGGGAGACTTTAACTTTCCAAATATTGACTGGAAAAGATATAGTTCGAGTACAATAGATGGGTCGTTTTTTGTACAGTGTGTGCAGGAGGGTTTCCTGAAACAATATGTTGACAGGCTAACAAGAGGCGAGGTCACGTTGGATTTGGTTTTGGGTAATGAACCAGGCCAGGTGTTGGATTTGGAGGTAGGAGAGCACTTTGGGGACAGTGACCACAATTCGGTGACGTTTACGTTAATGATGGAAAGGGATAAGTATACACCGCAGGGCAAGAGTTATAGCTGGGGAAAGGGCAATTATGATGCCATTAGATGTGACTTGGGGGGGATAAGGTGGAGAAGTAGGCTGCAAGTGTTGGGCACACTGGATAAGTGGGGCTTGTTCAAGGATCAGCTACTGCGTGTTCTTGATAAGTATGTACCGGTCAGACAGGGAGGAAGGCGTCGAGCGAGGGAACCGTGGTTTACCAAGGAAGTGGAATCTCTTGTTAAGAGGAAGCAGGAGGCCTATGTGAAGATGAAGTGTGAAGTTTCGGTTGGGGCGATGGATAGTTACAAGGTAGCGAGGAAGGGTCTAAAGAGAGAGCTAAGACGAGCAAGGAGGGGACATGAGAAGTATTTGGCAGGAAGGATCAAGGAAAACCCAAAAGCTTTCTATAGGTATGTCAGGAATAAGCGAATGACTAGGGAAAGAGTAGGACCAGTCAAGGACAGGGATGGGAAATTGTGTGTGGAGTCTGAAGAGATAGGCGAGATACTAAATGAATATTTTTCGTCAGTATTCACTCAGGAAAAAGATAATGTTGTGGAGGAGAATGCTGAGCCCCAGGCTAATAGAATAGATGGCATTGAGGTACGTAGGGAAGAGGTGTTGGCAATTCTGGACAGGCTGAAAATAGATAAGTCCCCGGGACCTGATGGGATTTATCCTAGGATTCTCTGGGAGGCCAGGGAAGAGATTGCTGGACCTTTGGCTTTGATTTTTATGTCATCATTGGCTACAGGAATAGTGCCAGAGGACTGGAGGACAGCAAATGTGGTCCCTTTGTTCAAAAAGGGGAGCAGAGACAACCCCGGCAACTATAGACCGGTGAGCCTCACGTCTGTAGTGGGTAAAGTCTTGGAGGGGATTATAAGAGACAAGATTTATAATCATCTAGATAGGAATAATATGATTAGGGATAGTCAGCATGGCTTTGTGAAGGGTAGGTCATGCCTCACAAACCTTATTGAGTTCTTTGAGAAGGTGACTGAACAGGTAGACGAGGGTAGAGCAGTTGATGTGGTGTATATGGATTTCAGCAAAGCGTTTGATAAGGTTCCCCACGGTAGGCTATTGCAAAAAATACGGAGGCTGGGGATTGAGGGTGATTTAGAGATGTGGATCAGAAATTGGCTAGCTGAAAGAAGACAGAGGGTGGTGGTTGATGGGAAACGTTCAGAATGGAGTACAGTCACAAGTGGACTACCACAAGGATCTGTTCTGGGGCCGTTGCTGTTTGTCATTTTTATCAATGACCTAGAGGAAGGCGCAGAAGGGTGGGTGAGTAAATTTGCAGACGATACTAAAGTCGGTGGTGTTGTCGATAGTGTGGAAGGATGTAGCAGGTTACAGAGGGATATAGATAAGCTGCAGAGCTGGGCTGAGAGGTGCCAAATGGAGTTTAATGTAGAGAAATGTGAGGTGATTCACTTTGGAAGGAATAACAGGAATGCGGAATATTTGGCTAATGGTAAAGTTCTTGAAAGTGTGGATGAGCAGAGGGATCTAGGTGTCCATGTACATAGATCCCTGAAAGTTGCCACCCAGGTTGATAGGGTTGTGAAGAAGGCCTATGGAGTGTTAGCCTTTATTGGTAGAGGGATTGAGTTCCGGAGTCGGGAGGTCATGTTGCAGCTGTACAGAACTCTGGTACGGCCGCATTTGGAGTATTGCGTACAGTTCTGGTCACCGCATTATAGGAAGGACGTGGAGGCTTTGGAGCGGGTGCAGAGGAGATTTACCAGGATGTTGCCTGGTATGGAGGGAAAATCTTATGAGGAAAGGCTGATGGACTTGAGGTTGTTTTCGTTGGAGAGAAGAAGGTTAAGAGGAGACTTAATAGAGGCATACAAAATGATCAGGGGGTTGGATAGGGTGGACAGTGAGAGCCTTCTCCCGCGGATGGATATGGCTGGCACGAGGGGACATAACTTTAAACTGAGGGGTAATAGATATAGGACAGAGGTCTGAGGTAGGTTCTTTACGCAAAGAGTAGTGAGGCCGTGGAATGCCCTACCTGCTACAGTAGTGAACTCGCCAACATTGAGGGCATTTAAAAGTTTATTAGATAAACATATGGATGATAATGGCATAGCGTAGGTTAGATGGCTTTTGTTTCGGTGCAACATCGTGGGCCGAAGGGCCTGTACTGCG
Source organism: Scyliorhinus torazame (assembly GCF_047496885.1). Classification (NCBI taxonomy): domain Eukaryota; kingdom Metazoa; phylum Chordata; class Chondrichthyes; order Carcharhiniformes; family Scyliorhinidae; genus Scyliorhinus; species Scyliorhinus torazame. The sequence goes on from NC_092707.1 coordinate 211,159,474, forward strand.
CTGTATTGTTCTATGTTCTATGTTCTAAAAGACAGCAAGAGTAGGAAGGCAGTGCAGGTGTCCCCTGCGGCCATCTCCCTGCAAAACAGATATACCACTTTGGATACTGTTGAGGGAGATGGCTCACCAGGGGAAGGCAGCAACAGCCAGGTTCATGGCACCGTGGCTGGCTCTGCTGCGCAGCTGAGCAGGAAGAAGAATGGCAGGGCCATAGTGATAGGGGACTCAATCGTAAGGGGAATAGACAGGCGGTTCTGCGGACGCAATCGAGACTCCAGGATGGTATGTTGCCTCCCTAGTGCAAGGGTCAATGATGTCTCGGAGCGCTGCAGGACCTTCTTGGGGGGTGGGGGGGTGAACAGCCAGCCGTCGTGGGGCTCATAGGCACCAACGATTTAAGTAAAAAACGGGACGAGGTCCTACAAGCTGAATTCAGGGAGTTAGGAGTTAAACTAAAAAGTAGGACCTCAAAGGTAGTAATCTCTGGGTTGCTACCAGTGCCACGAGCTGGTCAGAGTAGGAATGTCAGGATAGATAGGATGAATGCGTGGCTCGAGAGATGGTGCCAGAGGGAGGGATTCAAATTCCTGGAGCATTGGAACCGGTTCTGGGCTGTAGCCATGTAAAATGGCTGACTCCCGATTAGAATGGTCAAACCCCGATTTAAAATGGGGAACGGAAGAGGCTGATGGGAAAATCAGCCAACAGGACTCAAACAGACAGCTGCAGGTAAAACAGTGTATTCGCCTCTGGGGAAGTCAGTCCAGACCGATACCTGCAACCATCAACATCACAACAACCCAGCCATCTGCATAGTAATCAGCAATCCCCGGGAACAATTGCTACACATTAGCAACTCAAAGCCGACCCAGACCTTTCGGCGCCAGCAGGGGCTAACACAAAGAAAGGTAAACGACCACCCCCCGATCAAGGAATTGCTCCAGTATTGGAGCATATAGAACCAAGTGATTGGGACCAAGTCCAATCACTTGGAACCAGGTACAAGGTCCGCCCTGAGAGGCGGGAAGCCCCTGGGGACTATAAGAATAGGGGCCAAGTTCAACTCTACCCTTCTCTTCCTGCTCGCAACCTTCGAGACCCTTCTACAAGAAACTGTAAGTTTTACTCCAGCGATCGCTACCAGATAGGCCCTCCTGACTATCGACTTGTACCAGCTTTTGAATCCCGCAGACTCAGAACCAATTCGAAAGACCATTTGTTTCCCTGACCTGGTGGGCCATTTCCAAAGTTAAGTATTGGCCTTTAGTGGTAGGTAGTAGTCTAGAAGTAGAATTATTGTATAAGTATTAATTGCTGTATATAATAAATGAGCGTTGATTTAACTCTTACTAAGCGGTGTGTTGCATTATAAATCATTACTTGGACTTGAACCACGTGGTGGTATCAGAAAGATACCTGGCGACTCATGAGCAAAGGTGACAGAATAAGAATAAGTAAACTAAGGCTAAAACGAGCAACAGGGCGAGATGGGACCAGTACAAACCGGACGGTCTGCACCTGGGCAGGACTGGAACCGATGTCCTGGGGGGTTGTTTGCTCGAGCTGTTGGGGAGAGTTTAAACTAATGTGGTAGGGGGATGGGAACCGATGCAGGAAGTTGGAAGGTAGTAAAACAGGGACAGAAACAAAAGGCAGTAACGGGGAAAGTGTAAGGCAGAGAAGCCATAGTCAAAAATCAAAAAGGGCGACAGTACAAGGTACAGTGACTGAGGGGAGCTCAGTGAATGGGACCAGGAATTCTAAAAGGAATAAAACTGGAAGTAAAAACATTAATGGTAAGCGACGCGGCAGGTTGTTACATGAAGATATGGGTTCAACGACAAGGAAAATTAAAAGAAAAGTTAAGAGGAAATATAATTTAGGAGAGGTTACTGATCGAGGTGTTAAGATTCAGAAAAGAGGGAAAAAAACAACATAAGTGCACTTTACCTGAATGCCTGTAGTATTCGGAATAAGGTAAATGAGTTGATGGCGCAAATCATCGTGAATGACTATGATTTAGTGGCCATTACAGAAACATGGTTAAAGGATAGTCACGACTGGGAGTTAAATATCCGAGGGTATCAAACTATTCGGAAGGACAGAGTGGATGGTAAGGGGGATGGTGGAGCTCTATTAATTAAGGATGACATCCGGGCAATAATAAGGGATGACATCGGTGCTATGGAGGATAAGGTTGAATCCATTGGGGTGTAAATCAGGAATAGTAAGGCGAAAAAGTCACTGATAGGAGTAGTCTATAGGCCACCAAATAGTAACATTATGGTGGGGCAGGCAATAAACAAAGAAATAACTGATGCATGTAGAAATGATACAGCAATTATCATGGAGGATTTTAATCTACATGTCGATTGGTTTAACCAGGTCGGTCAAGGCAGCCTTGAGGAGGAGTTTATAGAATGTATCCGCGATAGTTTCCTAGAACAGTATGTAATGGAACCTACGAGGGAACAAGCGGTCCTAGATCTGGTCCAGTGGAATGAGACAGGATTGATTCAGGATCTCATAGTTAGGGATCCTCTCGGAAAGAGCGATCACAATATGGTGGAATTTAAAATGCAGATGGAGGGTGAGAAGGTAAAATCAAACACTAGTGTTTTGTGCTTAAACAAAGGAGATTACAATGGGAGGAGAGAAGAACTAGCTAAGGTAGACTGGGAGCAAAGACTTTATGGTGAAACAGTTGAGGACCAGTGGAGAACCTTCCAAGCGATTTTTGACAGTGCTCAGCAAGGTTTATACCAACAAAAAGGAAGGACGGTAGAAGGAGGGAAAATCGACCGTGGATATCGAAGGAAATAAGGGAGAGTATCAAATTGAAGGAAAAAGCATACAAAGTAGCAAAGATTAGTGGGAGACTAGAGGACTGGGAATTCTTTAGAGGGCAACAGAAAGCTACTAAAAAAGCTATAAAGAAGAGTAAGATAGATTATGAGAGTAAACTTGCTCAGAATATAAAAACAGATAGTAAAAGTTTCTCCAAATATATAAAACAAAAAGAGTGGCTAAGGTAAATATTGGTCCTTTAGAGGATGAGAAGGGAGATTTAATAATGGGGGATGAGGAAATGGCTGAGGAACTGAACAGGTTTTTTGGGTCGGTTTTAACAGTGGAAGACACAAATAACATGCCAGTGACTGATGGAAATGAGGCTATGACAGGTGAGGACCTTGAGAGGATTTTTATCACTAAGGAGGTAGTGATAGGCAAGTTAATGGGGCTAAAGGTAGACAAGTCCCCTGGCCCTGATGGAATGCATCCCAGAGTGCTAAAAGAGATGGCTAGGGAAATTGCAAATGATAATTTACCAAAATTCGCAAGACTCTGGGGTGGTCCCGGCGGATTGCAAATTAGCCAACGTGACACCACTGTTTAAAAAAGGAGGTAGGCAGAAAGCGTGTAATTATAGGCCAGTGAGCTTAACTTCGGTAGTAGGGAAGATGCTGGAATCTATCGTCAAGGAAGAAATAGCGAGGCATCTGGATGGAAATTGTCCCATTGGGCAGATGCAGCATGGGTTCATAAAGGGCAGGTCGTGCCGAACTAATTTAGTGGAATTTTTTGAGGACATTACCAGTGCAGTAGATAACGGGGAGCCAATGGGTGTGGTATATCTGGATTTCCAGAAAGCCTTTGACAAGGTGCCACACAAAAGGTTGCTGCATAAGATAAAGATGCATGGCATTAAGGGGAAAGTAGTAGCATGGATAGAGGATTGGTTAATTAATAGAAAGCAAAGAGTGGGGATTAATGGGTGTTTCTCTGGTTGGCATCAGTAGCTAGTAGTGTCCCTCAGGGATCAGTGTTGGGCCCACAACTGTTCACAATTTACATAGATGATTTGGAGTTGGGGACCAAGGGCAATGTGTCCAAGTTTGCAGACGACACTAAGATAAGTGGTAAAGCAAAAAGTGCAGAGGATACTGGAAGTCTGCAGAGGGATTTGGATAGGCTAAGTGAATGGGCCAGGGTCTGGCAGATGGAATACAATGTTGACAAATGTGAGGTTATCCATTTTGGTAGGAATAACAGCAAAAGGGATTATTATTTAAATGATAAAATATTAAAACATGCTGCTGTGCAGAGAGACCTGGGTGTGCTCGTGCATGAGTCGCAAAAAGTTGGTTTACAGGTGCAACAGGTGATTAAGAAGGCAAATGGAATTTTGTCCTTCATTGCTAGAGGGATGGAGTTTAAGACTAGGGATGTTGTGCTGCAATTGTATAAGGTATTAGTGAGGCCACACCTGGAGTATTGTGTTCAGTTTTGGTCTCCTTACTTGAGAAAGGACATACTGGCACTGGAGGGTGTGTAGAGGAGATTCACTAGGTTAATCCCAGAGCTGAAGGGGTTGGATTACGAGGCGAGGTTGAGTAGACTGGGACTGTACTCGTTGGAATTTAGAAGGATGAGGGGGGATCTTATAGAAACATATAAAATTATGAAGGGAATAGATAGGATAGATGCAGGCAGGTTGTTTCCACTGGCGAGTGAAAGCAGAACTAGGGGGCATAGCCTCAAAATAAGGGGAAGTAGATTTAGGACTGAGTTTAGGAGGAACTTCTTCACCCAAAGGGTTGCGAATTTATGGAATTCCTTGCCCAGTGAAGCAGTAGAGGCTCCTTCATTAAATGTTTTTAAGATAAAGATAGATAGTTTTTTGAAGAATAAAGGGATTAAGGGTTATGGTGTTCGGGCCGGAAAGTGGAGCTGAGTCCACAAAAGATCAGCCATGATCTCATTGAATGGCGGAGCAGGCTCGAGGGGCCAGATGGCCTACTCCTGCTCCTAGTTCTTATGTTCTTACCCTCACCCGATATTTCCCTTTCAAACATTTATCAGACAAATTGCTGGCTAATGAATTCATTGTTATATACTGTAAAGTACTCAGAACTAATTATGATGTGAATGTACATCTGGATTGCCACATGTACTGCTGTGCTGCAGTCAGCGTCACAATGTACCAGCGCATTATCCACATGGGGAACTGTTAGAAATACACTTGATGTTATTCCAACATTTTAACTCCAAAAGTGTGAACACTTTGAATTTCTCAGAACTAGAAGATATAACATTTTCCCCGAGCCCTGAAGCTAATTATAATACATTGAACACTGACCCAGCTGAGCGAACTCAATACCTTCCGGTGTGGCTATGAGGTGAGAGGCAGATTCTGCTGAGTCAGTGGCCCCGCAGTGGATGACTGAGGAGTTGGTTAGCTTCCTGACCGACAAATTTAAGAAGCAGAAGTAGGTGGCGGGAGGTGAGGATCTGGAGAAGGCATTGGTGGGGGGGGTTGGCCCCAATTCAGACAGCCTTGGGCAAAATGGACGAGTGGATAGAGGTACAAGTGGCAACGCTACAGAAGATGGAGGTGACACTCGCTGATCACAGCGATCAGATTGCAGAGGCAGAGATGGCGTTTCTGGCTGAAGAGTGTAAAGCGTTAAGGGCCAAGATTGACATTCTGGAGAACCATTCCAGATGGTAAAACGCAAGGATTATTGGGCTGCCAGAGGGCCTGGGAGACTCCAATTCCTTGACTACATTTCCAAGATGTTCGGAAAGTTGGTGGGGGAGGAGATCTTGACTTGGACTGGGCCCATAGATCGCTGAGGCAGAAGCCCAGGTCTGCAGAGCCACTGCGGGCGATCAGTCAGGTTTCGTCGATACCTGGATTAGGAGTGGGTACAGAGGTAGGCGAAGGACCATCGAGACTGTAGATATGAGGACGATGCCATCAGAATATACCAAGATGTTGGGGAAGAGCTGGCGAGAAGGCTTGCGGGTGTAACAAGGCCAAGGCCGCGCTGTACAAAAACAAAGTGAGGTTTGGAGCGTTGTACCCGGCTAGTCTTTGGGTCACTTTCAAGGTCAGAGGTTATTACTTTGATGCACCTGAGGAGTTGCTCAAGAAGTTTGGCTCCATTTCAGGGCACAAACTAAATGTGGGCAAGAGTGAATATTTTCTGGTGAACCCTCGGTGAGGGGAGCTGATCTAGGGTGGCTGCCATTTTGGCAGGCCAGGACTAGCTTTCGGTCTCTGGGAATCCGGGTGGCCCATAATTGGGCCACGCTCCATAAATTACATTTTTCTAGTCTGGTGGAGGGGGTGAAGGCCGATTTAAAAAGGTGGGATGCTATCCAATTTGTTGTCCTACTACTGGGCGGCAAGTATCGATAACCCGCTGTATTGTTCTTTGTTCTTTCGAGGGATATGGCACTAGGAGGTGCTGAGGGTTTTGCCCAAGGTTGCTATCATGACCAACTGGAACAGGCTTGGAGGGCTGAAGGGCCTGTTCCTGTGCTGTATTGTTCTTTAGAAGGTGCGGGGGTGGTTCGAGGACCCGGACTCTATATGGGGGCGAATGGAGGAGGTTTTGTGCATCGGTTCGAGACTGAGGGCTCTGGTTATTGTACCACACCCATGTTCCCCTGCTGAATTCTCTTCGAGCACAGTAGTGATAGTCACTTTGAGAATTTGAAATCAGTTTAGGCAGCATTTTAAACTGAGTTCCAAGTCACTGTTGGCTCTGAATTGCAGGAACCATAGCTTGTTCCATCTGGCTTAGATTCATTATTTAGGGCATGGGAGAGGGAGGAGTTAGAGAGGATTAGAGACATGTTTCTGGGAGGGAGGTTCGCCGGTCTAGAGAAGTTCCAGCTCCCGAGAGGGAACGTATTCAGATATTTCAGGTGAACGATTTTTTACGCAAGGAACTTCCTTCATTGCCCTTGGTACCGTTACCTTTGCTTAGGGACTGGGTCCTGTCCTTGGCCGAGTTATGGGAGGGTAAGATTTTGGAGGTCTATGGGCAGATGTTGGTGGCGGAGTTGGAGGAGGTCAAAAGGAAGTGGGAGAGTGAGCTGTGTTTTGTCTTTGAGAGGGGAGTGAAGCTCTTCACAGGGTCAACATCACATGGTCATATTCGAGGTTATGCCTGATCCAGTTCAAGGTGGTGCACTGAATGCACCTGACCAGGGCGCGAATGAACGGGTCCTTCTCGGGGTAGGAGTTGGTGTGAGCGGTGCTCGAGGGGGTGAATTACATGTACATATTTTGGGCTTGCCCCAAGCGTGTTAGTTTCTGGGTCACAGAGGGCGGCATGGCGGTGCAGTGGTTAGCATTGCTGCCTTGCAGTGCCAAGGACCCATGTTCGATCCCGGCCCAGGTCGCTCTCGGTGACAGACACTCCAGTGCGCTCTCGGAGGCAGACACTCCAGTGAGCTCTCGGTGAGAGACACTCCAGTGCGCTCTCGGAGGCAGACACTCCAGTGCACTCTCGGAGGCAGACACTCCAGTGCTCTCTCAGAGGCAGACACTCCAGTGCGCTCTCAGAGGCAGACACTCCAGTGCGCTCTCGGAGGCAGACACTCCAGTGCTCTCTCAGAGGCAGACACTCCAGTGCGCTCTCGGAGACAGACACTCCAGTGCGCTCTCGGAGGCAGACACTCCAGTGCGCTCTCGGAGACAGACACTCCAGTGCGCTCTCGGTGACAGACACTCCAGTGCGCTCTCGGTGACAGACACTCCAGTGCGCTCTCGGAGGCAGACACTCCAGTGCTCTCTCGGAGACAGACACTCCAGTGCGCTCTCGGTGACAGACACTCCAGTGCGCTCTCGGAGGCAGACATTCCAGTGCGCTCTCGGAGACAGACACTCCAGTGCGCTCTCGTTGACAGACACTCCAGTGCGCTCTCGGTGACAGACACTCCAGTGCGCTCTCGGAGGCAGACACTCCAGTGCTCTCTCGGAGACAGACACTCCAATGCGCTCTCGGTGACAGACACTCCAGTGCGCTCTCGGTGACAGACACTCCAGTGCGCTCTCGGTGACAGACACTCCAGTGCGCTCTCGGTGACAGACACTCCAGTGCGCTCTCGGAGGCAGACACTCCAGTGCTCTCTCGGTTACAGACACTCCAGTGTGCTCTCAGTGACAGACACTCCAGTGCGCTCTCGGAGGCAGACACACCAGTGCTCTCTCGGAGACAGACACTCCAGTGCGCTCTCGGTGACAGACACTCCAGTGCGCTCTCGGTGACAGACACTCCAGTGCGCTCTCAGAGACAGACACTCCAGTGCTCTCTCAGAGACAGACACTCCAGTGCGCTCTCGGTGACAGACACTCCAGTGCGCTCACGGAGGCAGACACTCCAGTGCGCTCTCGGTGACAGACACTCCAGTGCGCTCTCGGAGGCAGACACTCCAGTGCGCTCTCGGAGGCAGACACTGCAGTGCGCTCTCAGAGACAGACACTCCAGTGCTCTCTCAGAGACAGACACTCCAGTGCTCTCTCGGAGACAGACACTCCAGTGCGCTCTCAGTGACAGACACTCCAGTGCGCTCTCGGTGACAGACACTCCAGTGCGCTCGCGGAGGCAGACACTCCAGTGCTCTCTCAGAGACAGACACTCCAGTGCGCTCTCGGAGACAGACACTCCAGTGCGCTCTCAGTGACAGACACTCCAGTGCGCTCTCAGTGACAGACACTCCAGTGCGCTCTCGGTGACAGACACTCCAGTGCGCTCGCGGAGGCAGACACTCCAGTGCGCTCTCAGTGACAGACACTCCAGTGCGCTCTCAGTGACAGACACTCCAGTGCGCTCTCAGTGACAGACACTCCAGTGTGCTCTCAGTGACAGACACTCCAGTGCGCTCTCGGAGGCAGACACTCCAGTGTGCTCTCGGAGGCAGACACTCCAGTGCGCTCTCGGTGAGAGACACTCCAGTGCGCTCTCGGAGGCAGACACTCCAGTGTGCTCTCGGAGGCAGACACTCCAGTGCGCTCTCAGTGACAGACACTCCAGTGCGCTCTCAGAGACAGACACTCCAGTGTGCTCTCAGAGACAGACACTCCAGTGCGCTCTCAGAGACAGACACTCCAGTGTGCTCTCAGAGACAGACACTCCAGTGCGCTCTCGGAGGCAGACACTCCAGTGCGCTCTCGGAGGCAGACACTCCAGTGTGTTCTCGGTGACAGACACTCCAGTGCTCTCTCGGAGGCAGACACTCCAGTGCGCTCTCGGAGGCAGACACTCCAGTGCGCTCTCAGTGACAGACACTCCAGTGCGCTCTCAGTGACAGACACTCCAGTGTGCTCTCGGAGGCAGACACTCCAGTGCGCTCTCCGAGAGCGCACTGGAGTGTCGGCTTCCGAGAGCGTACTCGAGTGTCGGATTCTGAGTGCACACTGGAGTGTCTGCCTCCGAGAGCGCACTGGAGTGTCTGCCTCCGAGAGAGCACTGGAGTCTCTGCCTCCGAGAGCGCACTGGAGTGTCTGTCACTGAGAGCGCACTGGAGTGTCTGCCTCCGAGAGCGCACTGGAGTGTCTGTAACCGAGAGCGCACTGGAGTGTCTGTCACTGAGCGCGCACTGGAGAGTCTGTCACTGAGAGCGCACTGGAGTGTCTGCCTCCGAGAGCGCACTGGAGTGTCTGCCTCCGAGAGCGCACTGGAGTGTCTGTAACCGAGAGCGCACTGGAGTGTCTGTCACTGAGAGCGCACTGGAGTGTCTGTCACTGAGCGCGCACTGGAGAGTCTGTCACCGAGAGCGTACTCGAGTGTCGGATTCTGAGAGCGCACTGGAGTGTCGGCCTCCGAGAGAGCACTGGAGTGTCTGCCTCCGAGAGCGCACTGGAGTGTCGGCCTCCGAGAGAGCACTGGAGTGTCTGCCTCTGAGAGCGCACTGGAGTGTCTGCCTCCGAGAGCGCACTGGAGTGTCTGCCTCCGAGAGAGCACTGGAGTGTCTGTCACCGAGAGAGCACTGGAGTGTCTGTCTCTGAGAGCGCTGTGTAGGAATTGGCTGCTAGACCTGTGGTTTTCCAACGGGGTCTTCTACCTCTATCCCCCACTCCAGTCTGCTCCCACAGAGCATTGGGCTGCTTGGCAGCAGCAGAAACACAGAATATGTAAGAAAGAAACATTTAACTGGAGTTTGGAAACTCGCCAAGATCTGAATCATAGGAGAAAGCTGCAAAAATAAACCAGCTTCCACTGACCAGTCAACCGAGAGATGAACTTTCACCTTTCAGCTCTGAGTCGAACTCAGAAGAGGTACTGATCCAACCATTGGGTTTAATTGTGGAATTTGCCATGATAAAGGATATAAATGGAATGGATTCTTTCTGTTTATTCAGCATCTTCGCAATCAAGATAAAGGCAAACATATGTACCACATCTGGCAGGGCCGGGAGTTCACAATCTATGCTACTGTCCAATACATAAGCCTGGTTAGAGGCTGGGTCCTGTATTATCTCTGGTGGATACAGAACTGGCTACATCATAGAAGGCAGAGGGAAGCAATGGAGGGATGCTTTTCTAATTGGAGGGCTGTGACCAGTGGTGTTCCACAGGGATCAGTGCTGGGACCTTTGCTGTTTGTAGTATATATAAATGATTTGGCGGCAAATGTAACTGGTCTGATTAGTAAGTTTGCAGACAACACAAAGGTTGGTGGAATTGCGGATAGCGATGAGGACTGTCAGAGGATACAGCAGTATTTAGATTGTTTGGAGACTGGGGCGGAGAGATGGTAGATGGAGTTTAATCCGGACAAATGTGAGGTGATGCATTTTGGAAGGTCTAATGCAGGTAGGGAATATACAGTGAATGGTAGAACCCTCAAGAGTATTGAACGTCAGAGAGATCTAGGTGTACAGGTCCACAGGTCACTGAAAGGGGCAACACAGGTGGAGAAGGTAGTCAAGAAGGCATACGGCATGCTTGCCTTCATTGGCCGGGGCATTGAGTATAAGAATTGGCAAGTCAGGTTGCAGCTGTATAGAACCTTAGTTAGGCCACACTTGGAGTATAGTGTTCAATTCTGGTCGCCACACTACCAGAAGGATGTGGAGGCTTTAGAGAGGGTGCAGAAGAGATTTACCAGGATGTTGCCTGCTATGGAGGGCACTAGCTGTGAGGAGCGGTTGAATAAACTTGGTTTGTTCTCACTGGAATGACGGAGGTTGAGGGGAGACCTGTTAGAGGTCTACAAAATTCTGAGGGGCATAGACAGAGGATAGTCAGATGCTTTTTCCCAGGGTAGAGGGGTCAATTACTAGGGGGCATAGGTTTAAGGTGCGAGGGGCAAAGTTTAGAGTAGATGTACGAGGCAAGTTTTATTACAGAGGGTAGTGGGTGCCTGGAACTCGCTACCGGAGGAGGTGGTGGAAGCAGGGACAATAGTGACATTTAGGCGGCATCTTGACAAATACATGAATAGGATGGGAATAGAGGGATACGGACCCAGGAAGTGTAGAAGATTGTAGTTTAGTCAGGCAGCATGGTCGTCACGGGCTTGGAGGGCCGAAGGGCCTGTTCCTGTGCTGTACGTTTCTTTGATCTTTGTTCTTACTCCTCAGTGCAGCGAGAGATCAGGATGTCATTTTTAAATGGCGTCCCGAACTTCGAGGTCTCTGAAACGACCCCGGACCTCCATCCCAGCCCGAATGAACTATGGGAGGGTCCCAGCCTGAACGAACTATGGGAGGGTCCCCGCCCCCCAAACACCAACACAAGGCACCCCCGGCCCAATCACGCGTGCACAAAATGCCGACTTGGCACCTTGGTAGTGTCAAACTGGTACCCTAGCAGTGCCCCTGCCAAGCTGTCACTTCCAGGGTACGCAGGTGGCATTAGCAGTACCAGGGAACCATCCTGCCCAAAGGGCATGCAGCCGGGAGCCTCCGATCCCCTGGGAGACCCCAACGAATGCCATTCCGTCTGGTCCCAGTTTGTGGGGACCAGTGCTGAACGATGCTCACCCGAGATCTCTGAGGCGAAGGGGTTGAATCCCAAAGCCTCAGGTACCTAAGGAATCTGCACATTGGCTTACTGCCTCGCTTTAATATGCAGATTTGCCAAAAAGTGATCCTGCCCCCAATGGGCATGATTTACCTCGCAATGTCTTGCGAGGCATTGCGAACCAGGTAGTCGCAGGAACGGGGTCTTCTGGCTTTTATCGGCTTCACTGCAGTGCGGCGAGCTGCTTTTCCAGTGTTGCGTGGCCGTTGGATAATCCCTCTATTCCCATCCTTTTCATATATTTGTTAAGACGCCCCTTAAATATTACTATCCTACCTGCTTCCACCACCTCTTCCGCCACTTCCAGACTCCCACCACCTTCTGTGTAAAACACCTACCTCGTACATCTCCTTTAAACCTTGCCCCATGCACCTTTAACCTATTACCCCTAGCAATTGACTCTTCCACCCTGAGAAAAAGCTTCTGACTATCCACTCTGTCCATGCCCCTCATAATTTTGTGAGGTCTGTGGATTTGAGCAAATTCCCGAGGGTTTTCCAGCCTAGTTTGAGTACTATTAAAGGAGACGTAACTACAATCCAGGTGGACTCGGAAGCCCAGCCCCTATATTTTCGTACCCGCCTGGTTCCCTATGCTATAGTGAAGAAGATTGAGATCGAAATTCGGCATTTGGAACGTTTTGGTATCATTAGACCTGTGCGCTTCTCTGATTGGGCGGTACTGGTGGTCCCATAATGAAGCCAGATAAGACAGCCCACCTCTGCGAAGACAATAAATTGACAGTTAACACGGATTCATGATTAGACCGTTACCCTTTACCTCAGCTGAATCGTGTTAAGGTGCTCAACTGGGGCAAGGTAAATTACGATAACATTAGACAGGAATTGAAGAATTTGGATTGGGTGCGGCTGTTGGATAGTAAATCAACATCAGACATATGGGAGTCTTTCAAGCAACAGTTGATTAGGATTCAGGAAAGTCACGTTCCTGAGAGAATAAAGGATAAATATGGGAAATCTAGGGAGCCTTGGATAACGAGGGATATTGTGAACCTCGTCAAAAAGAAAAAGGAGACTTTTGTGTGGTCTAGACGAGTGGGGACAGTCGAAACCCTTGAGGAGTACAAAGGAAGTGGGAAGGTACTGATGTGGGAAATTAGGAGAGCTAGGAGGGGTCATGAAAAGTTCTTGGCCAGTAGGATTAAGATGAATCCCAAAGCTTTTTATTCATATGTAAAAAGCAAGAGGGTGGCCAGGGAATGGATTGGACCACTTAAGGACAGTGGGTGGAATCTATGTGTTGAGCCGGAGGAAATGGGTGAGGTACTAAATGAGTATTTTGCATCAGGGTTCATTAAAGAAAAGGACTTTGTGGAAGATGATTCTTGGGTAGGGTGTGTGGACAGTCTGGATCATGTTAACATCAAAAAGGAGGAGGTATTGGGACTTTTAAAAGATATTAAGGTAGATAAGTCTTCTGGGTTTATCCCAGAATACTGAGGGAAGCAAGGGAGGAAATTGCTAGGGCCCTGACTGATGTCTTTGTATCCTCATTGGTTACAGGTGAGATCCCAGAGGACTGGAGAATAGCTAATGTGGTACCACTGTTTAAGAAAGGTAGTAGGAATAATCCTGGAAACTATAGGCCGGTGGGCCTCACGTCGGTAGTCGGTAAATTATTGAAGAGAATTCTCAGGGACATACCCATTTGGAAACAAATGGACTCAGAAGTGATAGACAGCATGGTTTGGTGAAGGGGAGGTCGTGCCTCACGAACTTGATTGAGTTTTTTGAGGAAGGAACAAAGATGATTGATGAGGGGAGGGCGGTGGATGTTGTTTACATGAACTTCAGTAAAGCCTTTGACAAGATGCCTCATGGCAGACTGGTACAAAAGGTGAAGTCACACGGGATCAGAGGTGAGGTGGCAAGATGGATACATAACTGGCTTGGTCACAGAAGACAAAGGGTAGCAGTAGGAGGGTGTTTTTCTGAATGGAAGGGTATGACTAGTGGTGTTCCACAGGAATCTGTGCTTGGGCCTCTGTTGTTTGTTGTGTACATAAACGATTTGGAGGAAAATGTAGCCGGCCTGATTAGTAAGCTTGCGGATGACACCAAAGTTGGTGGAGTGGCAGATAGTGTTGAGGATTGTCAGAAGATACAGCAGGACATAGGTTGGAGACTTGGGCAGAGAAATGGCAAATGGAGTTTAATCCAGACAAATGTGAGGTAATGCATTTTGGTAGGTCTAACATAGAGGGGAAATAAACCGTAAATGGTAAAACTCTTAGGAAGATAGAAAGTCAGAGAGATCTGGGCGTGCAGGTCCACAATCTTTGAAGGTGGCAACACAAGTGGACAAGGCAGTCAAGAAAGCATATGGAATACTTGCCATCATTGGACGAGGCACCGAATATAAAAATTGGCAAGTCATGCTACATTTGAATGGAACCTTGGTAAGGCTGCACTTGGAATATTGCGCACAATTCTGGTCGCCACACTACCAGAAGGATATGGTAGGGGTGCAGAGAAGGTTTACCAGGATATTGCCTGTCTGGAGGGTGTTAGCTATGTGGAGAGGCTGAATAAACTCGGACTGTTTTCATTACAAAGACGGAGGTTGAGGGGTGACCTGATAAGAGGTCGACAAGATTATGAGGGGCATAGATAAAGTGGATGCACTCTTTCCCAGGGTGGAGGGATCAGTCATGAGGGGGCATAGGTTTAAGGTCCAAGGTGCAAAGTTTAGAGGAGATGTGCGAGGCAGGTTTTTTTTCAGAGGGTGGTGAGTGCCTGGAAGCGATGCCAGGGGAGATTGTGGAAGCAGATACATTAAAGGGTTCAAAAGGCATCTTGACAAACACATGGATAGGATGGATATAGAGGAATACGGCACTAGGAAGTGCTGAGGGTTTTGGCAAAGGTTGGTATCATGACTGGTACAGGCTTGGTGTGCCGAAGAGCCTGTTACTGTGCCGTATTGTTCTTTGTTCTTTGAAGCATTAGCCGCTGTCTGTATGCTTACAAAATTCTGCATGAGCAACGAGTATTTGCAGCTGGAGTTCAATGAAAGCTCCTGGAAGTAACGATTAATACACACAAGGGACTCTTTGAGTACACCTGGCTCCCGTTTGGAGTAACCTCGGCGTGCACAGACTACCATTCGCGACATGGAGATCATCCTGCGTGGTTTGCTATGAGTTTTTGCTTATTTGGGTGACCTATTGATCACAAGGCGCACACAGCAAAAACATCTGCACAATCCCGAGGCGTTATTACAGCACTTTTCCAAATATGGCATCCACATGCGTCACGCGAAGCATGTGTTTCACGCGAAGGAGGTGGTCTATTTGAGATATCAGGTGGACCGAGATGACATGCACCCAGTCACCGGATCAAAATGGGTCACAAGACGCCACAGAAATTTGACCTTTCCATAGGCCAGTTAATTACTATGGGCGATTTATTCTGAATTTGGCGACCGTCCTGGCCCCCTCAACTTGCTTTTGAAGAATCACAAGCCCAGGATGCGGTGTTTAAAAAGCTGAAGCGGCAGTTGCCCTCTTCGGCGGGTGTCGACACATTTTAACTCTTCTAAGCCATTGTATGTCACGTGGGATGCTTCACCATGTGGCATTGGGCAGTTCTGTCCGTGACCGTCTGATCGCTTTTGCCTCCCGGACGCTGGCTGCAGTCGAAAGAAAATCTGCCCAGATTGATAAGAAGGTCTGGCGGACGTGTTCGGTGTGAAGCGATTTCATCAATATGTCTATGGCAGCTATTTCTTTATTGTCACCAATCACAAGCCTTTGCTAGGCCTCTTCTGTGAAGACAAGGCAATTCCGACAATAGCATCTGTGGGGATTCAGCGCTGAGCTTTGTTATTGGCTGCGGATGAATACCGCCCAGGGACCCAGATTGCGCATTTAGATGCGTTGAGCCGTCTTCCTCTGCAAGTCGAGTCCGTGAACCCCCGACGGCAGACAAGTGATTGCTGCCCTGAACATTATTGACTCCTTCCCCATCACTATCTCGTGTGTTCGCGACTGGACACAGCTTACAAAGGTGCGGCATCTGGTGCTATACAGTGAGAGCATCGGCACCTAACTGTGGAGTTGAAGGCTCTCTCGTCCAAATTATCGAAGCTGGCCATGGAAGATGGTATCCTCCTGTGGGGCATCGGGTTTGTTGTCCCGGCGAAGGGACAGGCTGTTGTGTTGTAACAATGGACATCCCGGAGTGTCCAAAATAAAGATGCTGGCGAGAGGCTACGTCTGGTGGCTAGGTTTGAACATGGATATCGAGACGTTGGCCCAGCAGTGCTCCATTTGTCAAGAGCACCAGATTTTCCCAACAGTGCCACCGCCACATGCTTGGGAGTGGCCGTGACATTCTTGGGCTTGCTGATTCCGCCGGTTCCTTCTTGGTTTTGATGTTTCTCATCCTGGTGGACACCCACTTGAGTTGTTGGAAGTGCACAAGATGGCAGCGATCACCTCCTGGGTGACCGTCGAGCGATTGCGCATTTTATTTTCCACGCATGGAATCCCTGAGGTACTCGGAAACAATAACGGTGCCTCTTTCATGAGTGAAGAATTTGCCACTTTTGTAAAAAGCAACAGGACTCGCCATGTCCGCACCGCCCCATACCATCCAGCATCGAATGGCCTGGCATAAAGGGCTCAAGAAACAGACATCCAGCTCGATGGACACCAGACGAGCAAGATTTTCATTTTTGCACCAAACCAATCGCACACAGTAACTGGGGTGGCCCGCTTGGATGATAATGGATCGCAGGCTTTGCACACGGCCGAGTTTGATTATGCTGGACATTGGGCAAAGGTACGCAGTAATCAAGAGGTACAAGAACTTTGCCCAGTTTGAGGCCGACCTCTTCGTCACTTCGCACCTGACGACACGGTGTTTGTTCGTAACTTCAATGATGGGGCTCGCTGACTCCCTGGGATTGTCGTCCGACGAATGGGACCAGTCTCGTACCAAGTTCAATCAGGGGGCAACTAATGAGAGGACAGCTGGATCACCTTCAATCATGGAGGTTGCTCTC
Organism: Scyliorhinus torazame; assembly: GCF_047496885.1. Lineage (NCBI taxonomy): Eukaryota > Metazoa > Chordata > Chondrichthyes > Carcharhiniformes > Scyliorhinidae > Scyliorhinus > Scyliorhinus torazame. The sequence continues at coordinate 211,176,327 of NC_092707.1, forward strand.
TCAGGAAATGCTTGAAAGAACCTGTCCTGGATTTTCCGGCTCCATTGCCGAACCAGCTTGCTGTGACGCCTCCAGTCTCTCTCAACGCTGACATGCCCAACGTTGTGTCTTCTGAGTCCGAGATGGAGGCACAGACATCTGAGGCCTCGGACGCCAACTCTGTAGTTCAGCCGCCTTCCGACAATCTTCCGCCACAACATTCCTGCCACAGACGGCGCTAGCCATAGCAGTATACACTGACTGATCCAGCGCCTCAGCTCCATGAAGACTTGCCGGAGCCAAAGAGACACCGATGTCCTCCGCCTGCTCCTCCCTCTCCTTCTCATCGCTTATCAAGGGGATCTTCGGGCTTTGTGGGAGGAGGAATGTAATATCCCGTATGGGACCTGCAGGGGTGGGAATGCTTGTCTTCCCCGTGCTCCTTGCGAGTGCGAGCTCCTCTGCTAGGAGTGGGGTATCTCGTTAATCACTGTATGAAAGGCCGGCCAATGAGGCAACGACCAGAGGAGAACCCGGTGGGATCTACTGGGTTGTGCATATATTGTTTGTGCAAACGGGGCGTCATGGTAGCACAGTGGTTAGCACCGATGCTTCACCGTGCCAAGGACATAGGTTTGATTCCCGGCTTGGGTCACTGTCTGTGTGGACAGTGCTCCCTGTGTCTGCATGGGTTTCCTCCGGGTTCTCCGGTTTCCTCCCACAGGTCCCAAAAGACGTGCTTGTTAGGTAATATCGACATTCTGAATTCTCCCTCTGTGTATCCAAACAGACGTCGTAGTGTGCTGACGAGGGGATTTTCACAGTAAGTTCATTGCAATGTTAATGTAAGCCTACACGTGAGAATAATAAAGATTATTATTATTATTATTATTATTAAACTTTATTTCTAATTTCACCCGGTGTGTGATCAATTGTGTGTGAAATGGGGGTGGGAGTGATTGGTTCCACCGTGTTTGGGGAGATGGTTGTGTGGAACACCTTTGCTGTGTAGTCACTGTTGTAATGTAGGAAACGTGGCAGCCATTTTGGGCAGCAATGAGATAATGAACCTCGACGCACCCAACTCAGGCTGTTCAATCTCATGAGATTGTGACACTTGGAACACATCGCAAGAGCTAATGAGGCCTCTCGAGTCAGCAAGACCTGGATCTCGCTCTCGCTGGGTGAGATCCTGATTTACATACTCAAGTAAGGCATTAGTCTCATTTAAATATGTCTGCACCCGATTCTCCTGAGGTCGGGAACGAACGCCCGACCCAGGGAGACCTCACCTTGGTGCCGTTTATCACTGGTCCACACAAATGTGGACCGGGTGTAATGGCACCTGGGGGGGTCTCCCAGGACATCGGAGGTCTCTGAGTGGTCAGGCTCCGGGCCTCTGGGCAGGATGACACTCTAGCACCGCTGGCACCCGGGCACCTTGGCACTGCCAGCCTGGAACCTTGGCACTGTCACCCGGGCACTATGGCAGTGTCACTGTGCCCAGGTGGCACTACGATACTGGCAGGGGAACTGCCCGGGTGCCATGGTTGGCAGTGCCAAGATACCCTGGTGTCTGGTTGGCCATTCCAGGGATAAGGTCCGGGGTGCCCTGCCCTGATGTGGTTGGGTTGGGGGGAGTGCGGGGGGGAGGGGGGGCATCGGGAGGCTGCAGTGGGGATTTTGCGAAGGGAGGTCGAGAGATTGGGGCAGTCTTTAAAAATGGTGCACCCATCCAAGAGTTGTCTTCCTGCATTGGTGCGCTAAGCTCGTCATTGCAGGAAATTAGGTAAGTGCAGCCTTGGCAGGATGTTCCCCACCAAGGACAGAAAAAACAAAAGCGTCCTGTTTGATAGTGGGCTCGTTCTCGGCACTGCAGGCGCCAAGAAAGACTCTGTTATATGTGCCCAAAAGGGGACACTGTTTTGTGCATTAAATTGCACCCAACATTAACAGATAATGGGCAGGATTCCCCCATTGCTTGACGCCAATATCGTGTTCGGCAATCAGGCGGAGAATGGGCTCCGACACCAAAATCGGGGCCGGTGCCGGTTTGATGCCGGTCAGCCATGCTCCGCCCCCTCCGAAACAGCGGCATTGTGACGCGGGCACAGTCACAACGCCATTGACGCATCATTGGCCGGCCCACTCACCATGTCCCGCCCCTGATGATTCAGGTCCCCGACAGCGCAAATTGTGGTCACACAAATCACAAACCCGGCGTGGTGGCTAAAGACTGTGTCCAGCACTGCCACATTCGGCCAGGATTCATGCCGCTGGCCGGGCGGGCATCTGCGAGGGCTGGGGGGGTGAACAGGGGATGGGCTGTGGGGTTGCAGATGGCAGGTTGGGTGTTCGCACGGCCGGCGCTATGTGTACGGCGCGACCGCTGCAGGTATTCAGCCGTGCGCATGCGAGGCCCAGGACCAGGCCATTGTCCGGCCATTGTCGGCGCGGGAGTCAGGAGTTCCAGTCAGCACCAGTGCTAGCCCCTCACCAGTACCGGAATCGGTGAGGGGTTCGTGTTGATTTCCTTGACGTTAACCTTCCACGGAGTCTCCGTTCAAGCTGGCACTTAGCCGCAAGAACAGAGAATCCAGCCAAATCTGTTTTTTGTGATGTTGGTTGGAGTGTGGGTTCAGCAATGGGTTTAACTCTCCTGATCTGCCTTAAGTTGTGGAATCTTTTGAAACGATCTGAGAGGGCAGACTGAACCTTGGTATAACGACCCATCTGACAGTGTGGCACTCCCTCGGTACCAGGCTCAAGTGTCAGTCTTGTATTCTGTGCTCGTAGCTTTGGAGTGGGGCTTGACCCCACAACATTCTGATACAAAGCTGAGAGTGTCACCGCTCAGCCAGGGCTGAGAATTTAATAGCCATCTGTACTCGAGGTGTCAAGAAATTTACACACAAGATTTCAAAGAACACCTTATACTGCCACTGAAATGTTTCAAAGCACTGTCTGGGTTTGTCTCGCATGCCAAAATGAGACCAGTATTTGGAAACTTATCTCCACATCCAGCTGGACATGTCAACGTTACCCTGGTTTAAATGTCAACGATCAGATTAAGGTGACCTTTGTTTATTGATGAACTTGGCTAAGGAAGCAGGGTTATTGTATGGGCTGCGATTACAGTGAAGTTGCCCAAAGGTTGGCATTGTTCGGAAAGCTGCTTCTAATACCCTGTTTGGGTTGGCATTTGGAACATAATCCTCATAATGCACAAGACACAGCTGGCAGCATTTATGGGAAAATTGTGGATGAACTGACCTTTGTCTTTGTGTCCTTATCAACACAGAAACACTTGGTGTGAACCTTCCCAGTCATCTGAGGTAGAGCAGCACGTGGATTCTTCACCTCGGCATTCCTTCGACTCTTCGGAATGAGTGACTCAGTTGCACACTGAAAGGAAGACAGGGAATAGTCAGTGATGCACAACTGAGTTATTTGGGTGCAGAAATTCAATTGTAAGAACATCTTTAAGTCCTCATTAAAAATTCCTTCAATTTACTCTCATCTAAGATGTCTAACAGTATGACAGTGTAACAGAGATGGTGTAACAGTGTCACGGTGTAATAATGTTAGGGCGATGGCAGTGCTACCATGTAACAGCATAACAGTATAGCATTGTAACAATATGGCAGTGTAACGCTGTGACTGTGTAATGGTGTGGCAGTGTGACGGAATTACAGTGCAACAGTGTGATGGTGTTACAATGGAATAATGTGACAGTGTCATTGTATTACAGTTGTTACAGACGCTGTTACAGTCTGATGGAATTACAGTCCTAGTGTGTTGGGTCATGGTGCTACAGTGTAACACCTACAGTGTGATGGTGTTGTCGAGTGTAATGCTGTTACAGTGTAACAATGTGACAGTGTAATGGTGTGACCATGTGACATTGTAACAATATGACAGGCTTTCTTGAGTTAAGATAGTGTGAGTTTATCAACTGCCATCAGGTAAGGAAAAATGGTCAAACCCATGCATCTCCATTCGCACGGATTATAATTCAGAACTGAGTCTCGTAGTAAGTATTTATAAATGGAACTGTCTTGACTTTTGAGGAGTGGACGATGACACACAACGATTGATTCCAGTACAGTTGACTTCTGCTAGTGAGTAGTTGACTCTTGGATTCAGGTGTTCCATAGTTTGGTACAGAGATTTCAGTTCTTTTCGCAGCTGTGATCCTTCTGCTGGCTGTTTGACTTCCACAGTCAGCGAGAGAGAGTTTTGCGATAGTCCAGCAAAAGATGGTTATCTTTGCAGGGGTCCTGGTCTGGTTTCAGTGTGCAAAGTTTCCAGCTGCTTTTCCTCATAGTACACACACACAGGCCGGTAGCAATCAGATTCTTAACCCGTTTTGTATGTATATTCCAAGAGGAAACCGGAATATACTAAGTCCTGTCGAAACAATTATTCCCAGGGTGTTTGAGATGGGATGGCAATGATGTTCCTTTGTCTTTACTGAAGATGATAATCAGTTTTTAGATGCTTGCCTGATGAACCTTGTGTGGAAATGCAGGGCGGGGTTACATTGTCCCCTGCCCATCAGTGGCAACGCACATTCTCAACCATCCTTGGGGTTTGTGTCCATTTTAAAATCTAAAACTGTGGTCCTGTTCAGTCCAATATTTCCGTGTTAACGTCCATGGATATTTCTTCATTATTGTGGCACTTCCCTTCCTCATAGAATAAAATGAGATTCATTCTCATTTGGGTTTTTTTGTTCTTAAGGGCAGCACGGTAGCATTGTGGATAGCACAATTGCTTCACAGCTCCAGAGTCCCAGGTTCGATTCCGGCTTGGGTCACTGTCTGTGCAGAGTCTGCACATCCTCCCTGTGTCTGCGTGGGTTTCCTCCGGGTGCTCCGGTTTCCTCCCACAGTCCAAAGATGTGCAGGTTAGGTGGATTGGCCATGATAAATTGCCCTTAGTGTCCAATATTACCCTTAGTGTTGGGTGGAGGTGTTGACTATGAGTAGGGTGCTCTTTCCAAGAGCCGGTGCAGACTCAATGGGCCGAATGGCCTCCTTCTGCACTGTAAAGTCAATGATAATCTATGATTAATCTAGGACAAAGGTTCGGCACAACATCGTGGGCCGAAAGGCCTGTTCTGTGCTGTATTTTTCTATGTTCTATGTTCTATTACAGCAGGGAGAAAAAAACTTCAAAAAAATCACACACCCCAACACACACACACCCCAACACACACGCACACCCCAACACACACACACCCTTCCACACACACACACACCCCAACACACACACACCCCAACACACACACACCCCAACACACACACCCCTAAACTCACACACCCCAACACACACACACCCCAACACACACACACCCCAACACACACACACCCCAACACACACACACCAACACACACACACACCAACACACACCTCAACACACACACACCCCAACACACACACACACACCCACACACACACACCAACACACACACCCCAACACACACACACACAACACACACACCCCAACACACACACACACCCCAACACACACACACCCCAACACACACACACCCCAACACACACACACCCCAACACACACACACACCCCAACACACACACCCAACACACACACACACCTCAACACACACACACACCAACACACACACCAACACACACACACACAACACACACACACAAACCCCAACACACACACACACCCCAACACACACACACACCCCAACACACACACACCCCCAACACACACACACACCTCAACACACACACACCAACACACACACACACACCCCAACACACACACACCCCAACACACCCACATACACCCCAACACACCCCACCCCCAACACACGCACACCACAACACACACACACCAACACACACACACCCCAACACACACACACACACCAACACACATACCAACACACACACACATATACTCTAACACACATACATACACAAACCAACACACACCAACATACACACACACTAACACACACACACCAACACATACACACAAACCAACACACACACACCAACCAGCACACACACACCAACCAACACACACCAACATACGTACACACACTAACACACACACACACAACACACACACACACCAATACACACACACCAACACACACAAACTAACACACACACCAACACACACACACACACACACACACACCTTCTCTTAGTAGTGATCAAACTTATCGCTTTCCAGTCCTGACTGGGCTTCTTTAAGTTCTGGCCAGGGTGCCTGCAATCACGCTCAATTTCCTATGAATGTGGGTGATTTTAGATGATAATGGTTGGAGGAATAAGCTCCAATGCAACAGCCCAACATTTGGGGTTTTGAATCTTTCCACAAAATACAAGATTTTGGACCAAGTGCTGGGAAATGGGATTGGAATAGATAGGTGCTTGATAGCCAGCACAGACACGATCGACTGAAGGACCTCTCTTTGTGCTGCAAAACTCTAGATGCAATAACCAATAAAAGTTAACGGGTTGTGGTTGTGATAGATTGTGCTCTCTCTGTACCCATTCTGGACATATATCTCAACGTAACTGTAGTAACAACCCAATGTTTTCCTTCGCTATTGTGGAGTACTGGTCCTGCTGTTCGCTGAGATTCTAGAGAAGTAATCAATTGGTCTTACAATTCCAGATTCGTCCTCCTGGAGCAGAACAACTCCCACACCAATGTCATTTGCAGCTTTTTGAAAGCTGTCTTGACATTTCTCAGTCCATTCTCCCTTTGTTTTTATGTAGTAAGTCTGTCAGCTGAGCAGATACTGGATACTGTTCAGACAAACTGCCAGTTGAGCCCACACATCTCTACGAACCTCATGATTGCCTGTCTTGTGGTGGCAATGGGGTCCTGGGCTACATCTTGTACCTTGGCAGCCCTGAGCTGCTAGCTGTCCTGGATGAATGACTTTGCTTTCAGCAAACCCATTCTTTAAGAGATTGACCACTAGGTTAGCTGACCGTACTCTCTGTAAAAGGGCTTCCAGTTATTCTACATTGATTTCCCAGGTGTTGTACATCAGGAGACTGTCTAGGTACACTGAGCAATTGGAGAAGCCTGCCACTGCCTGGTTCATCAGCCTTTGGAAGGTAGCCAGGACATTTTGGCATCATAGGATATAACGGGACAGTGGGATAACCCATCTGAAGTCACAAAGAAGAGATTTCCTTCATGCTGGCCTTCAAGGGAATCTATCAGTATTCCTTGAGTAGATCTACCTTTGTGATAAAGGCAGCTTTACCTATTCTCTTTATGCAGTCTTCAGCTAGTGTAATGGGTAGGAATCAGTTCAGTAGTCAATGCGGAACCTTGTGGAACCGTTTGTCTTGGGCTCGAGCAGAACTGGGGAGCTCCAGCTACTGTTGCTGGGCTCGATGAGTTAGTGCAACAGCATGTAGTTAATCTCCTCCCGGACCTTGGCCAACTTAGCTGGGTCTAGATGCTAGGGATGCCTTATGGGAGGAGTTTCTCCCACATCCACATCATCCATGATGTGGAGTTGCTGGCGTTGGACTGGGGTGGGCACAGTAAGAGGTCTTACAACACCAGGTTAAAGTCCAACAGCTTTCAGATCACTGTTCCTTCATCAGGTGAGTGAAGACGTGGGTTCCACAACCACATATATAGACAAAGTCAATGATGCAAGATGATACTTTGAATGCGAGTCTTCGCAGGTAATTAAGTCTTTACAGGTCCGGACGGAGCTACTGGGGAGAGGGAACAAAATATCTGGACAAAAGCAAATTACGGCAAATGCTGGAATCTGAAACCAAAGAGAAAATGCTGGAAAATCTCAGCAGGTCTGGGAGCATCTGTAGGGAGAGAAAAGAGCTAACGTTCGAGTCCAGGTGACCCTTTGTCAAAGCTTTGGCAAAGGGTCCTCTGCACTCGAAATGCTCTCCCTACAGATTCTCTCCCTACAGATGCTCCCAGACCTGCTGAGATTTTCCAGCATTTTCTCTTTGGGAAGAAGTATCTAATGTTGGAAAGATTTGAAAGCAATTGGAATAAAGTCAGCTGTTCCTCCCAAAATCCATGCTGCACTGACCACAATGTGTCTCGAATTACTCATATTCTGTATCCAAAATGTTACGTTCTGAAAGAGATATACCTTGAATATTGCTGTAAAGGGAAACATGTTGCTGAAACCTTTCGCCTTGACACTCAGGAGGACAAATACATGAATACCAAAGTTCAAACTATCACAGCAATTTATACAACAGGAGAAAAGAGTGCTGATTGGTTGGCAAGTTAATGCTGATTGGTCACGGTGTTGCCAAAATTCTCTATTGCTTTCTCCAATCAGAATCGACTTGCCAACCAATCGAGCAATAGTATTTAACGCAAAGCAGATTTGTCTGAGGACAAGGGGAAAGCTAAAACAAACCAGTTGAAATAGCTTTTTGAAGACATCCAGCCAGAGTCTGCAGGCGTTCTAATCTGTGCCATTGGGATATGGGATGGATTGAGAGCTGTCTGTTTTTTCTTTCTTGTTGTTTAATTGGGAATAGAGATAGTAATTAAGGGTACTGTATTTACTGTTTCTATGGGGGTTGGTTTAGCTCAGTTGGCTGGGCAGTTGGTTTGTGATGCAGAGCAAGGCCAACAGGGTGGGTTCAATTCCGGCTGAGGTTATTGATGAGGCCCCGTCTTCTCAACCTTGCCCCTTTCCTGAGGTGTGGTGATCCTCAGGTTAAATCACCAACAGTCATCTCTGCTCGTCAAAAGGGAAAGCAGCTTATGGTCATCTGGGACTATGGTGACTTTACTTTTATTTACTGTATTTAATAATATTATTTAAGGGGTAATTGTAAGCTATTTTCAGATGTGATGTCAAAAAGTTTAATGTTGTGTGAATAATAAAGGTTTTTTTTTAAACACTAAATCCCTATTTCTTCATCCAATCACTCCTAGAGCAAATCATTCTTTTCGCACTCTAAAAAAATAAACAAAAATGTTGGGGTTTCATCCCCGTATCCTAGCCACGGTTAGGGTCTGGTCTGGAATTGTAATACTTTGCATTTAAAGTAATCAATACTATTGGCTCCCAACCTCCCTGAGGTTCCATAGGTGGATACATACTCACTGAATAAATAGCTTGATTGATTTGGATGCCTGAGCTCAATCCAACTGGACAGTTCATTAGCCTAGCTCTTTCTTTCAGCCATGAAATCTACGCCTAGAGATGAGGGAGCAGCTGATGACCAACTCTGGCCTCACAGGAACCATCAGATGTTTCAACAGGCAGTGGTTTCTGGATCCAAGGATAGCCATCAGGAACTGAGATTGGTGGTGAGTTTCTGTAGGATTAGGAAGTTGTTGAGATTCTGTCACTTACCCTGACCCCTGGGATCTCGCAACACATCACCTTCTCTGCTATGAGAGGGTCACAGAAAAGAATCATCTGTTGTAGGTCAACCTGTACCAAGACAAAGGACAATAAAATTAGAAAAGGTCTGCTAAGGCCTGGTGTTGTCCAGACAGTGCAGTAACCCTTCAGCAAGAGGGCTATGGGAAAAGACCAAAATTTCAATGTGGTCTCCCCTTCGGTCTTACAACACTTCCAATTGTCCTCACCTTGAGGTGGTAATTAATGTTGGTATAAGCTGTAGTTGGGAGTGAGGTGTTGGCAGGGGCACCAGAAGTGCCGCATCTTCCAAGCCCTCGTTTCTATTGCTCCAGTCTCGATGATGGAGGTTGGCAACTTCTTTGACCATGAAAGCAATCACCAAAATGCATGATCATGCATCCATGTCCTTGTTCCATTATAATACACATCACCTTTCTCAGAGGTCACTGGACACCAATCGGATGCCTCCGTGAGTCTAGGTACATGGAGTCAATGTGTCGCCTCCTCGTTCCCTGCTTCCTGGTTAAAGCAACTGAGGCCAATTGTAGGGGCTGGTTACTATCAGAACAGGAAGAATTTTGTTCCCCATTCTCAATATTTGCTTGTGGAAATCATCAATTTGAAGATTCCTCTGCAAAGTCATGTCTACATCCAATAGTCCATCAGCAAGCATGAAGAGGCAAATTCCAACAATCAAGAGAACTCTTTCAACTCATTGAGGTCTGAGGACAAGAGCTAAAATTGTTCCAACAAGGATTCCTTGTGTTGAAGCCATTCTTCTCCCTCCTCCTGAGACTGCGGTGGGTTCTAGATGCACTCAGGTTATGAGTGGCTGCCACTCAGCAGCCTTCCTAGTCTTCATGGGTATAACCTTTACAACGGAGTTGACATTTATCAAATTAGTTATTCCAACTCTCCGGTGTAACTTTGGTGACTGCATGAAGCAAATAAGATTAAGGAGTCATCTAGATCGCAGTGTTTCAGATCAGTACTGGGACCTCTGCTCCTTGTAATATATATATAAATGACTTGGAAGAAAACGTAGCAGGTCTGATTAGCAAGTTTGCCGATGATACTAAGATTGCAGGAGTTGCGGCTAGTGATGAAGATTGTCAAAGAATACCACAGGAAGGGCGGCACGTGGCACAGTGGTTAGCACTGCTGCCTACGGTGCCCAGGACCTGGGTTCAAATCCCGGCCCTGGGTCACTGACCGTGTGGAGATTGCACATTCTCCCCGTGTCTGCGTGGGTTTCACCCCCATAACCCAAAGATGTCCAGGCTAGGTGGATTGGCCACTCTAAATTGCCCCTTAATTGGAAAAAAAATAATTGGGTACTCTAAATTTATTAAGAAAAAGAGCATACAACAGGATATAGATAGGCTACAACATTGGGCAGAGAAATGGCAGATGGAATTTAACCCGGACAAATACGAGGTGATGCATTTTGGTAGATCCAATTCAGGAGGGAGCTATAAAATAAATGGCAGAACCATCAGGAGCACAGAGACACAGAGAGATCTGGGCGTGCAGGTCCACAGATCCGTAAAAGTGGCAGCACAGGTGGAAATGGTGGTAAAGAAAGCATATAGCATGCTTGCCTTCATAGGATGGGTTATCGAGTATAAAAGCACAAAGGTTATGTTACAATTACATAGAACGTTGGTTAGGCCACATTCGGAATACTGTATTCAATTCTGGTCACCGCACTACCAGAAGGACGTAGAGGCTTTGGAGAGAGTACAGAAAAGGTTTACCGGGATGTTGCCTGGTATGGAGGGTATGAGCTATGAGGAAACATTGAATAAACTGGGATTGTTCTCCCTAGAGAGACGGCGGCTGAGGGGCGATCTGATAGAAGTTTATAAAATTATTAGGGGTATCGATAGGGTGAACAGTTGGAGGTTTTTTCCCAGGGCGGAAATGACAATTACAAGGGGGCACAAGTTCAAGGTGAGGGGGGAAAGGTTCAGTGGAGATGTGCGGGGTAAGTTTTTTACACAGAGAGTGGTGGTGGCCTGGAACGCACTGCCAAATTCTTGGATTTCCTATTAGAAGTGAGGCAGTGTTCCCGGTTCCATCCGGTCATCCCAGAGCCAATATCAGATAATAATACACAACTGAGGGAACGGTATCTTTATCACCATGGTATTGGCGGACCCCCAAGATGACTGCTTCCCCTCGCCCCAGCCCAGTGTTCAGTGTTGCCATGGGAGCCTCAGTGGATGCGACATACACCGTGAGTTGTGGTAAGATGTTGGCACAAACCTCAGCTGGCATGCTATCCTTGACCAGCCTGCCCATGACAGTCTGACCCTTGATGTCAATATCAGCTCTCTCTTCCACTGATTTGATCTCGATTAACTGGCAGTCGATGTACAGGGAGGCCACATTCGCCTGCACACTGATCGCCAGTTTGTGCCACCGAAGATCAAAGAGGGCAGCCACCCCCTCACTGCTGAACACCCAGCGCACGTAGTCTTGGAAACGACCTTTGGCCTTGTACTCCACTGTTTTGTCCCCTCCATCGATGCGGATCGAAAACTGAATAAAACAGAGAAAGAAAATCAAACAAGAAGATCCAAACAGCACCTGCAGTAAAAGAAAGGTCATGAGAGTGAATTTGCCATTTTAGCTTGGCTCTGGTCAGATGCTGCACGTGCATCATGTGACTATTTCTACAGGAGATAGAAGCAAATAGGTCACCAAAGGCTGCTGTCAAATTATTTTTCAGAGATTCACTGGGGCTAGGTCACTGTCGCCCTGAGCCCCACAATCTCCCGATACTAAACTCACCCCGCATAGTTCACCCGCCTCGCGGGTAGTCACCCAGGCCACTATCTACAGGTTTCAATCCCGGATAATTGGAACAGGTCCCTGTTTGGCCCCCAGCAGCTCGTCTACTGAAGTGAAATAAGGCCAACAATGCCAAAATCACAGGGGGGCCTTTTCACAATCAGAATGGGCAGCTGACCAAATGTCACAATTCACCCCAGCCTGTTTAGTGAACTTAACAACAGCCAATGGTAAATGTAGTGTATCCACATGAAATTCCCAGTCTCAGTGTTGACACAGGACTAAAATGGCTGAACTGTGCTACCTTCACATTACCTGAGACCGGCGCTGCTGGTCGTTGATTTTTAGCATGTACCAATTCTCCTTCAGTTTCTTCTTTTTCAGCAGCAGTGTTGCGAGAAAGGTGAAGTCCTGTGGCAGGCCACGAGGGAAGACCAGTCTGAAATATTGGAAAAGCGGGCACCTCATTGAGTCATCAATGACAAAAAACAAGTCCCGTTCACCAACATTCCTGTGCTCCACTGACCAACATTGGCTCTTAGTCTGACGACTCCTTCATTATAAAATTCTCAATCTGTGTGAAAAAAAAACCATGGCCTCACCCCTCACTATCTCTGTAACCTCTCTAATTATGGCCTCTTGGTGGATGTCCTTTTCCCTCACTCCACTATTGGTGGCAGTGCCTTCAGCTACTCAAGTCCTAAGCTCTGGAATTCTCGACCTAAACATCTCCACCCGCCCACTTCTCTCTCCTCCTTTAAGGTGCTGCTTGAAACCTACCCTTTTGAACCAGCCTTTAGTCATCAGTTAATGAATATCAACTTTTTTGTCTCAGTCACTTATCATTTCTGTACTCTCCTGTGAAACTCCTTGCGATGTTCAATAGCAACTCGCATCGAACTCGCATCGACAGTATTCAATCTTCAGTCCATAAGACCATAAGACATAGGAGCGGAAGTAAGGCCATTCGGCCCATCGAGTCCACTCCACCATTCAATCATGGCTGATTTCAACTCCATTTACCCGCTCTCTCTCCATAGCCCTTAATTCCTCGAGAAATCAAGAATTTATCAACTTCTGTCTTAAAGACACTCAACGTCCCGGCCTCCACCGCCCTCTGTGGCAATGAATTCCACAGACCCACCACTCTCTGGCTGAAGAAATTTCTCCTCATCTCTGTTCTAAAGTGACTCCCTTTTATTCTAAGGCTGTGCCCCCGGGTCCTAGTTTCCCCTGCTAATGGAAACAACTTCCCTACATCCACCCTATCTAAGCCTTTCATTATCTTGTAAGTTTCTATTAGATCTCCCCTCAACCTCCTAAACTCCAATGAATATAATCCCAGGATCCTCCGACGTTCATTGTATGTTAGGCCTACCATTCCTGGGATCATCCGTGTGAATCTCCGCTGGACCCACTCCAGTGCCAGTATGTCCTTCCTGAGGTGTGGGGCCCAAAATTGCTCACAGTATTCTAAATGGGGCCTAACTAATGCTTTATAAAGCTTCAGAAGTACATCCCTGCTTTTATATTCCAAGCCTCTTGAGATAAATGACAACATTGCATTTGCTTTCTTAATTACGGACTCAACCTGCAAGTTTACCTTTAGAGAATCCTGGACTAGGACTCCCAAGTCCCCTTGCACTTCAGCATTATGAATTTTGTCACCGTTTAGAAAATAGTCCATGCCCCTATTCTTTTTTCCAAAGTGCAAGACCTCGCACTTGCCCACGTTGAATTTCATCAGCCATTTCTTGGACCACTCTCCTAAACTGTCTAAATCTTCCTGCAGCCTCCCCACCTCCTCCATACTACCTGCCCCTCCATACTACCTGCCTATCTTTGTATCATCGGCAAACTTAGCCAGAATGCCCCCAGTCCCGTCATCTAGATCGTTAATATATAAAGAGAACAGCTGTGGCCCCAACACTGAACCCTGCGGGATACCACTCGTCACCGGTTGCCATTCCGAAAAATAACCTTTTATCCCAACTCTCTGCCTTCTGCCTGACAGCCAATCGGCAATCCATGTTAGTACCTTGCCTCGACTATCATGGGCCCTTATTTTACTCAGCAGTCTCCCATGAGGCACCTTATCAAAGGCCTTTTGGTAGTCAAGATAGATAACATCCATTGGCTCTCCTTGGTCTAACCTATTTGTTATCTCTTCAAAGAACTCTAACAGGTTTGTCAGGCACGACCTCCCCTTACTAAATCCATGCTGACTTGTCCTAATCCGACCCTGCACATCCAAGAATTTAGAAATCTCATCCTTAACAATGGATTCTAGAATCTTGCCAACAACCGAGGTTAGGCTAATTGGCCTATAATTTTCCATCTTTTTCCTTGTTCCCTTCTTGAATAGGGGGGTTACAACAGCGATTTTCCAATCCTCTGGGACTTTCCCTGACTCCAGTGACTTTTGAAAGATCATAACTAACGCCTCCACTATTTCTTCAGCTGTCTCCTTTAGAACTCTAAGATGTAGCCCATCTGGGCCCGGAGAATTATCAATTTTTAGACCTCTTAGTTTCTCTAGCACTTTCTCCTTTGTTATGGCTACCATATTCAACTCTGCCCCCTGTCTCTCCGGAATTGGTGGGATATTACTCATGTCTTCTACTGTGAAGACTGACGCAAAGTACTTATTTCGTTCCTCAGCTATTTCCTTGTCTCCCATCACTAGATTACCAGCGTCGTTTTGGAGCGGCCCACTGTCTACTTTTGCCTCCCATTTGTTTTTCATGCATTTAAAGAAACTTTTACTATCATTCCGAATGTTACTGGCTAGCCTACCTTCATATTTGATCCTCTCTTTCCTTATATCTCTCTTTGTTATCCTCTGTTTGTTTTTGTAGTCTTCCCAATCTTCTGACTTCCCACTACTCTTTGCCACATTATAGGTTTTCTCTTTTGCTTTGATGCATTCCCTAACTTCCTTTGTCAGCCATGGCTGCCTAATCCTCCCTCTGATAACCTTTCTTTTCTTTCAGATGAACCTCTGTACTGTGTCCTCAATTACTCCCAGAAACTCCTGCCATTGCTGTTCTACTGTCTTTCCCACTAGGCTCTGCTCCCAGTCAATTTTCGTCAGTTCCGCCCTCATGCCCCTGTAGTTACCTTTATTTAACTGTAACACCTTTACATCTGGTTCAACCTTCTTTCTTTCAAATTGGAGATTGAATTCGACCATATTATGATCACTGCCTCCTAAGTGTTCCCTTACTTTAAGATCTTTAATCAAGTCTGGCTCATTACAATAACACTAAGTCCAGAATGGCCTGTTCCCTTGTGGGCTCCATCACAAGCTGTTCCAAAATGCCCTCCTGTAAACATTCAATGAATTCCCTTTCCTTGGGTCCACTGGCAGCATTATTTACCCAGTCCACCTGCATATTGAAGCCCCCCGTGATCACTGTGACCTTGCCTTTCTGACATGCACTTTCTATTTTGTGGTGCATTTTGTGCCCCTGGTCCTGACCACTGTTATGAGGCCTGTACATAACTCCCATTATGTTTTTTTTGCCTTTGTGGTTCCTCAACTCTGCCCACACAGACTCCACATCATCTGACCCTATGTCGTTTAGTGCTATTGAGTTAATTTCATTCCTAATTAACAAGGCAACACCGCCCCCTCTGCTCACCTCTCTGTCTTTTCGATAGGTTGTGAATCCCTGGATGTTTAAATGCCAGTCCTGAACCCCTGCAACCACGTCTCTGTGATGCCTACCACATCATACCTGCCAGTCACAATCTGGGCCACAAGTTCATCTACCTTATTCCGTACACTGCGTGCATTTAAATATAGCACCTTTAATTTTCTATTGACTGTCCCTTTTTGTTTTCTTAGTGTGGTGGACCTTGGTTTACTGAGCCTTTCCATACACTGTGTCATATTTTTTGGGATGGGGACTATCGTAACCTCTCCTGAGTTCTGTCTTTTTGTGCTTTTTTGTGTTCCTAAGCAGCTATGCTTCCCACTGATTACTTCACTTCTTGGTTCCCTGGCTTTCCCTTTCCCCCCCTCTCTCTCGTTTAAAGTCCTATTGAGCACCCTATTTACTCTTTTCGCCAGAACACTGGTCCCAGCTCGATTCAGGTGGAGACGATCCCAACGGTATAGGTCCCCCCTGTCCAAAAACTGATGCCAGTGTCCCATGAAAAGGAACCCCTCTTTCCCACACCACTCTTTCAGTCCAATGTGTGTTTACAAGCTCCAGTTCAGTAGATATCCAATCTCCAGTCCAGTGTGTATTCAATCTCCATCCAGTGTGAGTATTCAATGTGCCGTCCAGTGTGTGTATTCAATCTCCATCCAGTGTGTATTTAATCTCCAGTCCAGTGTGTGTATTCAATCTCCAGTCCAGTGTACATATTCAATCTCCAGTCCAGTGTGCGTATTCAATCTCCAGTCCGGTGTGTGTATTCAATCTCCAGTTCAGTGTGTGCATTCAATCTCCAGTCCAGTGTGTGTGTTCAATCTCCAGTCCGGTGTGTGTATTCAATCTCCAGTCCAGTGTGTGTATTCAATCTCCAGTCCAGTCTGTGTGTTCAATCTCCAGTCCAGTGTGTGTATTCAATCTCCAATCCAGTGTGTGTGTTCAATCTCCAGTCCAGTCTGTGTGTTCAATCTCCAGTCCAGTGTGTGTATTCAATCTCCAGTCCAGTGTGTGTATTCAATCTCCAGTCCAGTCTGTGTGTTCAATCTCCAGTCCAGTGTGTGTATTCAATCTCCAGTCCAGTCTGTGTGTTCAATCTCCAGTCCAGTCTGTGTGTTCAATCACCAGTCCTGTGTGTGTATTCAATCTCCAGTCCAGTGTGTGTGTTCAATCTCCAGTCCAGTGTGCGTATTCAATCTCCAGTCCAGTGTGTGTATTCAATCTCCAGTTCAGTGTGTGTGTTCAATCTCCAGTCCAGTGTGTGTATTCAATCTCCAGTGCAGTGTGTGTATTCAATCTCCAGTCCAGTGTGTGTATTCAATCTCCAGTCCAGTGTGCGTATTCAATCTCCAGTGCAGTGTGTGTATTCAATCTCCAGTCCAGTGTGCGTATTCAATCACCAGTCCAGTCTGTGTGTTCAATCTCCAATCCAGTGTGTGTATTCAATCTCCAATCCAGTGTGTGTATTCAATCTCCAGTTCAGTGTGTGTTTTCAATCTCCAGTCCAGTCTGTGTGTTCAATCTCCAATCCAGTGTGTGTATTCAATCTCCAGTCCTGTGTGTGTATTCAATCTCCAGTCCAGTGTGTGTATTCAATCTCCCATCCAGTGTGTGTATCAATCTCCAGTTCAGTGTGTGTATTCAATCACCAGTCCAGTGTGTTTTCAATCTCCAGTCCAGTGTGTGTATTCAATCTCCAGTCCAGTGTGTGTATTCAATCACCAGTCCAGTCTGTGTGTTCAATCTACAATCCAGTGTGTGTATTCAATCTCCAGTCCACTGTGTGTATTCAATCTCCAGTCCAGTGTGTGTATTCAATCTCCAGTTCAGTGTGTGTATTCAATCTCCAGTCCAGTGTGTGTTTTCAATCTCCAGTCCAGTGTGTGTATTCAATCTCCAATCCAGTGTGTGTATTCAATCACCAGTCCAGTGTGTGTATTCAATCACCAGTCCTGTGTGTGTATTCAATCTCCAGTCCAGTGTGTGTATTCAATCTCCAGTCCAGTGTGTGTGTTCAATCTCCAGTCCAGTGTGTGTATTCAATCTCCAGTCCAGTGTGTGTGTTCAATCTCCAGTCCAGTCTGTGTGTTCAATTTCCCATCCAGTCTGTGTGTTCAATTTCCCATCCAGTGTGTGTATTCAATCTCCAGTCCAGTCTGTGTGTTCAATCTCCAGTCCAGTCTGTGTGTTCAATCTCCAGTCCAGTCTGTGTTTTCAATCTCCAGTCCAGTCTGTGTGTACAATCTCCAATCCAGTCTGTGTATTCAATCTGCAGTCCAGTCTGTGTGTTCAATCTCCAGTCCAGTGTGTGTATTCAATCTCCAGTCCAGTCTGTGTGTTCAATCACCAGTCCAGTGTGTGTATTCAATCTCCAGTCCAGTGTGTGTGTTCAATCTCCAGTCCAGTGTGTGTGTTCAATCTCCAGTCCAGTTTGTATATTCAATCTCCAGTCCAGTGTGTGTGTTCAATCTCCAGTCCAGTGTGTGTATTCAATCTCCAGTCCAGTGTGTATATTCAATCTCCAGTCCAGTTTGTATATTCAATCTCCAGTCCAGTGTGTGTATTCAATCTCCAGTCCAGTGTGTGTGTTCAATCTCCAGTCCAGTTTGTATATTCAATCTCCAGTCCAGTTTGTATATTCAATCTCCAGTCCAGTGTGTGTGTTCAATCTCCAGTCCAGTGTGTGTATTCAATCTCCAGTCCAGTGTGTGTGTTCAATCTCCAGTCCAGTGAGTGTATTCAATCTCCAGTCCAGTGTGTGTGTTCAATCTCCAGTCCAGTGTGTATATTCAATCTCCAGTCCAGTTTGTATATTCAATCTCCAGTCCAGTGTGTGTATTCAATCTCCAGTCCAGTGTGTGTGTTCAATCTCCAGTCCAGTTTGTATATTCAATCTCCAGTCCAGTTTGTATATTCAATCTCCAGTCCAGTGTGTGTGTTCAATCTCCAGTCCAGTGTGTGTATTCAATCTCCAGTCCAGTGTGTGTGTTCAATCTCCAGTCCAGTCTGTGTATTCAATCTCCAGTCCAGTCTGTGTGTTTAATCTCCAGTCCAGTCTGTGTATTCAATCTCCAGTCCAGTGTGTGTGTTCAATCTCCAGTCCAGTCTGTGTATTCAATCTCCAGTCCAGTGTGTGTATTCAATCTCCCATACAGTGTGTGTGTTCAATCTCCAGTCCAGTGTGTGTATTCAATGTCCAGTCCAGTCTGTGTGTTCAATCTCCAGTCCAGTGTGTGTGTTCAATCTCCAGTCCAGTCTGTGTATTCAATCTCCAGTCCAATGTGTGTATTCAATCTCCAATCCAGTGTGTGTATTCAATGTCCAGTCCAGTCTGTGTGTTCAATCTCCAGTCCAGTGTGTGTGTTCAATCTCCAGTCCAGTGTGTGTATTCAATCTCCAGTCCAGTGTGTGTATTCAATGTCCAGTCCAGTCTGTGTGTTCAATCTCCAGTCCAGTGTGTGTGTTCAATCTCCAGTCCAGTGTGTGTATTCAATCTCCAGTCCAGTGTGTGTATTCAATCTCCAGTCCAGTCTGTGTGTTCAATCTCCAGTCCAGTGTGTGTATTCAATCTCCAGTCCAGTGTGTGTGTTCAATCTCCAGTCCAGTGTGTGTATTCAATCTCCAGTCCAGTGTGTGTATTCAATCTCCAGTCCAGTCTGTGTGTTCAATCTCCAGTCCAGTCTGTGTATTCAATCTCCAGTCCAGTCTGTGTGTTCAATCTCCAGTCCAGTCTGTGTATTCAATCTCCAGTCCAGTGTGTGTGTTCAATCTCCAGTCCAGTCTGTGTGTTCAATCTCCAGTCCAGTGTGTGTATTCAATCTCCAGTCCAATGTGTGTGTTCAATCTCCAGTCCTGTGTGTGTTTTCAATCTCCAGTCCAGTCTGTGTGTACAATCTCCAATCCAGTGTGTGTATTCAATCTCCAGTCCAGTCTGTGTGTTCAATCTCCAGTCCAGTGTGTATTCAATCTCCAGTCCAGTCTGTGTGTTCAATCTCCAGTCCAGTGTGTGTATTCAATCTCCAGTCCAATGTGTGTGTTCAATCTCCAGTCCTGTGTGTGTTTTCAATCTCCAGTCCAGTCTGTGTGTACAATCTCCAATCCAGTGTGTGTATTCAATCTCCAGTCCAGTCTGTGTGTTCAATCTCCAGTCCAGTGTGTGTTTTCAATCTCCAGTCCAGTCTGTGTGTACAATCTCCAATCCAGTCTGTGTATTCAATCTCCAGTCCAGTTTGTATATTCAATCTCCAGTCCAGTCTGTGTATTCAATCTCCAGTCCAGTGTGTATTCAATCTCCAGTCCAGTCTGTGTGTTCAATCTCCAGTCCAGTGTGTGTATTCAATCTCCAGTCCAATGTGTGTGTTCAATCTCCAGTCCTGTGTGTGTTTTCAATCTCCAGTCCAGTCTGTGTGTACAATCTCCAATCCAGTGTGTGTATTCAATCTCCAGTCCAGTCTGTGTGTTCAATCTCCAGTCCAGTGTGTGTTTTCAATCTCCAGTCCAGTCTGTGTGTACAATCTCCAATCCAGTCTGTGTATTCAATCTCCAGTCCAGTTTGTATATTCAATCTCCAGTCCAGTGTGTGTATTCAATCTCCAGTCCAGTCTGTGTGTTCAATCTCCAGTCCAGTGTGTATATTCAATCTCCAGTCCAGTTTGTATATTCAATCTCCAGTCCAGTGTGTGTGTTCAATCTCCAGTCCAGTTTGTATATTCAATCTCCAGTCAAGTTTGTATATTCAATCTCCAGTCCAGTGTGTGTATTCAATCTCCAGTCCAGTGTGTGTGTTCAATCTCCAGTCCAGTCTGTGTGTTCAATCTCGAGTCCAGTGTGTGTATTCAATCTCCAGTCCAGTGTGTGTGTTCAATCTCCAGTCCAGTGTGTGTATTCAATCTCCAGTCCAGTGTGTGTGTTCAATCTCCAGTCCAGTCTGTGTATTCAATCTCCAGTCCAGTTTGTATATTCAATCTCCAGTCCAGTGTGTGTATTCAATCTCCAGTCCAGTGTGTGTATTCAATCTCCAGTCCAGTCTGTGTATTCAATCTCCAGTCCAGTCTGTGTGTTCAATCTCCAGTCCAGTTTGTATATTCAATCTCCAGTCCAGTGTGTGTATTCAATCTCCAGTCCAGTGTGTGTGTTCAATCTCCAGTCCAGTCTGTGTATTCAATCTCCAGTCCAGTGTGTGTGTTCAATCTCCAGTCCAGTGTGTGTATTCAATCTCCAGTCCAGTGTGTGTGTTCAATCTCCAGTCCAGTGTGTGTATTCAATCTCCAGTCCAGTGTGTGTATTCAATCTCCAGTCCAGTGTGTGTGTTCAATCTCCAGTCCAGTGTGCGTATTCAATCTCCAGTCCAGTGTGTGTGTTCAATCTCCAGTCCAGTGTGCGTATTCAATCTCCAGTCCAGTGTGTGTTTCAATCTCCAGTCCAGTGTGTGTATTCAATCTCCAGTCCAGTCTGTGTGTTCAATCTCCAGTCCAGTGTGTGTATTCAATCTCCAGTCCAGTGTGTGTGTTCAATCTCCAGTCCAGTGTGTGTGTTCAATCTCCAGTCCAGTGTGCGTATTCAATCTCCAGTCCAGTGTGTGTGTTCAATCTCCAGTCCAGTGTGCGTATTCAATCTCCAGTCCAGTGTGTGTTTCAATCTCCAGTCCAGTCTGTGTGTTCAATCTCCAGTCCAGTGTGTGTATTCAATCTCCAGTCCAGTGTGTGTGTTCAATCTCCAGTCCAGTGTGTGTATTCAATCTCCAGTCCAGTGTGTGTTTCAATCTCCAGTCCAGTCTGTGTGTTCAATCTCCAGTCCATTGTGTGTACTCAATCTCCAGTCCAGTGTGTGTGTTCAATCTCCAGTCCAGTGTGTGTATTCAATCTCCAGTCCAGTGTGTGTATTCAATCTCCAGTCCAGTCTGTGTGTTCAATCTCCAGTCTAGTGTGTGTATCAATCTCCAATCCAGTGTGTGTGTTCAATCTCCAGTCCAGTGTGTGTATCAATCTCCAGTCCAGTGTGTGTGTTCAATCTCCAGTCCGGTGTGTGTATTCAATCTCCAGTCCAGTGTGTGTGTTCAATCTCCAGTCCAGTCTGTGTGTTCAATCTCCAGTCCAGTGTGTGTATTCAATCTCCAGTCCAGTGTGTGTATTCAATCTCCAGTTCAGTGTGTGTGTTCAATCTCCAGTCCAGTGTGTGTGTTCAATCTCCAGTCCGGTGTGGTGTGTATTCAATCTCCAGTCCAGTGTGTGTGTTCAATCTCCAGTCCAGTCTGTGTGTTCAATCTCCAGTCCAGTGTGTGTATTCAATCTCCAGTCCAGTGTGTGTATTCAATCTCCCATACAGTGTGTGTGTTCAATCTCCAGTCCAGTGTGTGTGTTCAATCTCCAGTCCAGTGTGTGTATTCAATCTCCAGTCCAGTGTGTGTATTCAATCTCCAGTCCAGTGTGTGTATTCAATCTCCAGTCCAGTGTGTGTGTTCAATCTCCAGTCCAGTGTGTGTATTCAATCTCCAGTCCAGTGTGTGTATTCAATCTCCAGTCCAGTGTGTATTCAATCTCCAATCCAGTGTGTGTATTCAATCTCCAATCCAGTGTGTATATTCAATCTCCAGTCCAGTGTGTGTATTCAATCTCCAGTCCAGTGTGTGTATTCAATCTCCAGTCCAGTGTGTGTATTCAATCTCCAATCCAGTGTGTATATTCAATCTCCAGTCCAGTGTGTGTATTCAGTCTCCAGTCCAGTGTGTTTTCAATCTCCAGTCCAGTGTGTGTACTCAATCTCCAGTCCAGTGTGTGTATTCAATCTCCCATACAGTGTGTGTGTTCAATCTCCAGTCCAGTCTGTGTGTTCAATCTCCAGTCCAGTGTGTGTATTCAATCTCCAATCCAGTGTGTGTGTTCAATCTCCAGTCCAGTGTGTGTATTCAATCACCAGTCCAGTGTGTGTGTTCAATCTCCAGTCCAGTGTGTGTATTCAATCTCCAGTCCAGTGTGTGTATTCAATCTCCAATCCAGTGTGTGTGTTCAATCTCCAGTCCAGTGTGTGTATTCAATCTCCAGTCCAGTGTGTGTATTCAATCTCCAGTCCAGTGTGTGTATTCAATCTCCAGTCCAGTCTGTGTGTTCAATCTCCAGTCCAGTGTGTGTTTTCAATCTCCAATCCAGTGTGTGTGTTCAATCTCCAGTCCAGAGTGTGTATTCAATCTCCAGTCCAGTGTGTGTATTCAATCTCCAGTACAGTGTGTGTGTTCAATCTCCAGTCCAGTGTGTGTATTCAATCTCCAGTCCAGTGTGTGTATTCAATCTCCAGTCCAGTGTGTGTATTCAATCTCCAGTCCAGTGTGTGTGTTCAATCTCCAGTCCTGTGTGTGTATTCAATCTCCAGTCCAGTCTGTGTGTTCAATCTCCAGTCCAGTGTGTGTGTTCATTCTCCAGTCCAGTATGTGTATTCAATCTCCAGTCCAGTGTGTGTATTCAATCTCCAGTCCAGTCTGTGTGTTCAATCTCCAATCCAGTGTGTGTGTTCAATCTCCAGTCCAGTGTGTGTATTCAATCTCCAGTCCAGTGTGTGTGTACAATCTCCAGTCCAGTGTGTGTGTTCAATCTCCAGTCCAGAGTGTGTATTCAATCTCCAGTCCAGTGTGTGTATTCAATCTCCAGTCCAGTGTGTGTATTCAATCTCCAGTCCAGTCTGTGTGTTCAATCTCCAGTCCAGTGTGTGTATTCAATCTCCAGTCCAGTGTGTGTATTCAATCTCCAATCCAGTGTGTGTGTTCAATCTCCAGTCCAGAGTGTGTATTCAATCTCCAGTCCAGTCTGTGTGTATTCAATCTCCAGTCCAGTGTGTGTATTCAATCTCCAGTCCAGTGTGTGTATTCAATCTCCAGTCCAGTGTGTGTATTCAATCTCCAGTCCAGTGTGTGTATTCAATCTCCAATCCAGTGTGTGTGTATTCAATCTCCAGTCCAGTCTGTGTGTTCAATCTCCAATCCAGTGTGTGTGTTCAATCTCCAGTCCAGTGTGTGTATTCAATCTCCAGTCCAGTGTGTGTGTACAATCTCCAGTCCAGTGTGTGTGTTCAATCTCCAGTCCAGAGTGTGTATTCAATCTCCAGTCCAGTGAGTGTATTCAATCTCCAGTCCAGTGTGTGTGTTCAATCTCCAGTCCAGTGTTTATTCAATCTCCAATCCAGTGTGTGTGTTCAATCTCCAGTCCAGTGTGTGTATTCAATCTCCAGTCCAGTCTGTGTGTATTCAATCTCCAGTCCAGTGTGTGTGTTCAATCTCCAGTCCAGAGTGTGTATTCAATCTCCAGTCCAGTCTGTGTGTATTCAATCTCCAGTCCAGTGTGTGTATTCAATCTCCAGTCCAGTGTGTGTATTCAATCTCCAATCCAGTGTGTGTATTCAATCTCCAGTCCAGTCTGTGTGTTCAATCTCCAATCCAGTGTGTGTATTCAATCTCCAGTCCAGTGTGTGTATTCAATCTCCAATCCAGTGTGTGTGTTCAATCTCCAGTCCAGAGTGTGTATTCAATCTCCAGTCCAGTCTGTGTGTATTCAATCTCCAGTCCAGTGTGTGTATTCAATCTCCAGTCCAGTGTGTGTATTCAATCTCCAATCCAGTGTGTGTATTCAATCTCCAGTCCAGTCTGTGTGTTCAATCTCCAATCCAGTGTGTGTGTTCAATCTCCAGTCCAGTGTATGTATTCAATCTCCAGTCCAGTGTGTGTGTACAATCTCCAGTCCAGTGTGTGTGTTCAATCTCCAGTCCAGAGTGTGTATTCAATCTCCAGTCCAGTGTGTGTATTCAATCTCCAGTCCAGTGTGTGTATTCAATCTCCAGTCCAGTGTGTGTTTCAATCTCCAGTCCAGTGTGCGTATTCAATCTCCAGTCCAGTGTGTGTGTTCAATCTCCAGTCCAGTGTGCGTATTCAATCTCCAGTCCAGTGTGTGTTTCAATCTCCAGTCCAGTCTGTGTGTTCAATCTCCAGTCCAGTGTGTGTATTCAATCTCCAGTCCAGTGTGTGTGTTCAATCTCCAGTCCAGTGTGTGTATTCAATCTCCAGTCCAGTGTGTGTTTCAATCTCCAGTCCAGTCTGTGTGTTCAATCTCCAGTCCATTGTGTGTACTCAATCTCCAGTCCAGTGTGTGTGTTTAATCTCCAGTCCAGTGTGTGTATTCAATCTCCAGTCCAGTGTGTGTATTCAATCTCCAGTCCAGTCTGTGTGTTCAATCTCCAGTCCAGTGTGTGTATCAATCTCCAATCCAGTGTGTGTGTTCAATCTCCAGTCCAGTGTGTGTATCAATCTCCAGTCCAGTGTGTGTTCAATCTCCAGTCCGGTGTGTGTATTCAATCTCCAGTCCAGTGTGTGTGTTCAATCTCCAGTCCAGTCTGTGTGTTCAATCTCCAGTCCAGTGTGTGTATTCAATCTCCAGTCCAGTGTGTGTATTCAATCTCCAGTTCAGTGTGTGTGTTCAATCTCCAGTCCAGTGTGTGTGTTCAATCTCCAGTCCGGTGTGGTGTGTATTCAATCTCCAGTCCAGTGTGTGTGTTCAATCTCCAGTCCAGTCTGTGTGTTCAATCTCCAGTCCAGTGTGTGTATTCAATCTCCAGTCCAGTGTGTGTATTCAATCTCCCATACAGTGTGTGTGTTCAATCTCCAGTCCAGTGTGTGTGTTCAATCTCCAGCCTAGTGTGTGTATTCAATCTCCAGTCCAGTGTGTGTATTCAATCTCCAGTCCAGTGTGTGTATTCAATCTCCAGTCCAGTGTGTGTGTTCAATCTCCAGTCCAGTGTGTGTATTCAATCTCCAGTCCAGTGTGTGTATTCAATCTCCTGTCCAGTGTGTATTCAATCTCCAATCCAGTGTGTGTATTCAATCTCCAATCCAGTGTGTATATTCAATCTCCAGTCCAGTGTGTGTATTCAATCTCCAGTCCAGTGTGTGTATTCAATCTCCAGTCCAGTGTGTGTATTCAATCTCCAATCCAGTGTGTATATTCAATCTCCAGTCCAGTGTGTGTATTCAATCTCCAGTCCAGTGTGCGTATTCAATCTCCAGTCCAGTGTGTGTATTCAATCTCCAGTCCAGTGTGTGTATTCAATCTCCAGTCCAGTGTGTGTATTCAATCTCCAATCCAGTGTGTATATTCAATCTCCAGTCCAGTGTGTGTATTCAATCTCCAGTCCAGTGTGTGTGTTCAATCTCCAGTCCAGTGTGTGTGTTCAATCTCCAGTCCAGTGTGTGTATCAATCTCCAGTCCAGTGTGTGTATTCAATCTCCAGTCCAGTCTGTGTGTATTCAATCTCCAGTCCAGTCTGTGTGTTCAATCTCCAGTCCAGTGTGTGTGTTCAATCTCCAGTCCTGTGTGTGTATTCAGTCTCCAGTCCAGTGTGTTTTCAATCTCCAGTCCAGTGTGTGTATTCAATCTCCAGTCCAGTGTGTGTATTCAATCTCCCATACAGTGTGTGTGTTCAATCTCCAGTCCAGTCTGTGTGTTCAATCTCCAGTCCAGTGTGTGTATTCAATCTCCAATCCAGTGTGTGTGTTCAATCTCCAGTCCAGTGTGTGTATTCAATCACCAGTCCAGTGTGTGTGTTCAATCTCCAGTCCAGTGTGTGTATTCAATCTCCAGTCCAGTGTGTGTATTCAATCTCCAATCCAGTGTGTGTGTTCAATCTCCAGTCCAGTGTGTGTATTCAATCTCCAGTCCAGTGTGTGTATTCAATCTCCAGTCCAGTGTGTGTATTCAATCTCCAGTCCAGTCTGTGTGTTCAATCTCCAGTCCAGTGTGTGTTTTCAATCTCCAATCCAGTGTGTGTGTTCAATCTCCAGTCCAGAGTGTGTATTCAATCTCCAGTCCAGTGTGTGTATTCAATCTCCAGTACAGTGTGTGTGTTCAATCTCCAGTCCAGTGTGTGTATTCAATCTCCAATCCAGTGTGTGTGTTCAATCTCCAGTCCAGTGTGTGGATTCAATCTCCAGTCCAGTGTGTGTATTCAATCTCCAGTCCAGTGTGTGTATTCAATCTCCAGTCCAGTGTGTGTGTTCAATCTCCAGTCCTGTGTGTGTATTCAATCTCCAGTCCAGTCTGTGTGTTCAATCTCCAGTCCAGTGTGTGTGTTCATTCTCCAGTCCAGTATGTGCATTCAATCTCCAGTCCAGTGTGTGTATTCAATCTCCAGTCCAGTCTGTGTGTTCAATCTCCAATCCAGTGTGTGTGTTCAATCTCCAGTCCAGTGTGTGTATTCAATCTCCAGTCCAGTGTGTGTATTCAATCTCCAGTCCAGTGTGTGTGTACAATCTCCAGTCCAGTGTGTGTGTTCAATCTCCAGTCCAGAGTGTGTATTCAATCTCCAGTCCAGTGTGTGTATTCAATCTCCAGTCCAGTGTGTGTATTCAATCTCCTGTCCAGTGTGTATTCAATCTCCAATCCAGTGTGTGTATTCAATCTCCAATCCAGTGTGTATATTCAATCTCCAGTCCAGTGTGTGTATTCAATCTCCAGTCCAGTGTGTGTATTCAATCTCCAGTCCAGTGTGTGTATTCAATCTCCAATCCAGTGTGTATATTCAATCTCCAGTCCAGTGTGTGTATTCAATCTCCAGTCCAGTGTGCGTATTCAATCTCCAGTCCAGTGTGTGTATTCAATCTCCAGTCCAGTGTGTGTATTCAATCTCCAGTCCAGTGTGTGTATTCAATCTCCAATCCAGTGTGTATATTCAATCTCCAGTCCAGTGTGTGTATTCAATCTCCAGTCCAGTGTGTGTATTCAATCTCCAGTCCAGTGTGTGTGTTCAATCTCCAGTCCAGTGTGTGTATCAATCTCCAGTCCAGTGTGTGTATTCAATCTCCAGTCCAGTCTGTGCGTATTCAATCTCCAGTCCAGTCTGTGTGTTCAATCTCCAGTCCAGTGTGTGTGTTCAATCTCCAGTCCTGTGTGTGTATTCAGTCTCCAGTCCAGTGTGTTTTCAATCTCCAGTCCAGTGTGTGTATTCAATCTCCAGTCCAGTGTGTGTATTCAATCTCCCATACAGTGTGTGTGTTCAATCTCCAGTCCAGTCTGTGTGTTCAATCTCCAGTCCAGTGTGTGTATTCAATCTCCAATCCAGTGTGTGTGTTCAATCTCCAGTCCAGTGTGTGTATTCAATCACCAGTCCAGTGTGTGTGTTCAAACTCCAGTCCAGTGTGTGTATTCAATCTCCAGTCCAGTGTGTGTATTCAATCTCCAATCCAGTGTGTGTGTTCAATCTCCAGTCCAGTGTGTGTATTCAATCTCCAGTCCAGTGTGTGTATTCAATCTCCAGTCCAGTGTGTGTATTCAATCTCCAGTCCAGTCTGTGTGTTCAATCTCCAGTCCAGTGTGTGTTTTCAATCTCCAATCCAGTGTGTGTGTTCAATCTCCAGTCCAGAGTGTGTATTCAATCTCCAGTCCAGTCTGTGTGTTCAATCTCCAATCCAGTGTGTGTGTTCAATCTCCAGTCCAGTGTGTGTATTCAATCTCCAGTCCAGTGTGTGTATTCAATCTCCAGTCCAGTGTGTGTGTACAATCTCCAGTCCAGTGTGTGTGTTCAATCTCCAGTCCAGAGTGTGTATTCAATCTCCAGTCCAGTGTGTGTATTCAATCTCCAGTCCAGTGTGTGTATTCAATCTCCAGTCCAGTCTGTGTGTTCAATCTCCAGTCCAGTGTGTGTATTCAATCTCCAGTCCAGTGTGTGTATTCAATCTCCAATCCAGTGTGTGTGTTCAATCTCCAGTCCAGAGTGTGTATTCAATCTCCAGTCCAGTCTGTGTGTATTCAATCTCCAGTCCAGTGTGTGTATTCAATCTCCAGTCCAGTGTTTGTATTCAATCTCCAGTCCAGTATGTGTATTCAATCTCCAGTCCAGTGTGTGTATTCAATCTCCAATCCAGTGTGTGTGTATTCAATCTCCAGTCCAGTCTGTGTGTTCAATCTCCAATCCAGTGTGTGTGTTCAATCTCCAGTCCAGTGTGTGTATTCAATCTCCAGTCCAGTGTGTGTGTACAATCTCCAGTCCAGTGTGTGTGTTCAATCTCCAGTCCAGAGTGTGTATTCAATCTCCAGTCCAGTGAGTGTATTCAATCTCCAGTCCAGTGTGTGTGTTCAATCTCCAGTCCAGTGTGTATTCAATCTCCAATCCAGTGTGTGTGTTCAATCTCCAGTCCAGTGTGTGTATTCAATCTCCAGTCCAGTCTGTGTGTATTCAATCTCCAGTCCAGTGTGTGTGTTCAATCTCCAGTCCAGAGTGTGTATTCAATCTCCAGTCCAGTCTGTGTGTATTCAATCTCCAGTCCAGTGTGTGTATTCAATCTCCAGTCCAGTGTGTGTATTCAATCTCCAATCCAGTGTGTGTATTCAATCTCCAGTCCAGTCTGTGTGTTCAATCTCCAATCCAGTGTGTGTATTCAATCTCCAGTCCAGTGTGTGTATTCAATCTCCAATCCAGTGTGTGTGTTCAATCTCCAGTCCAGAGTGTGTATTCAATCTCCAGTCCAGTCTGTGTGTATTCAATCTCCAGTCCAGTGTGTGTATTCAATCTCCAGTCCAGTGTGTGTATTCAATCTCCAATCCAGTGTGTGTATTCAATCTCCAGTCCAGTCTGTGTGTTCAATCTCCAATCCAGTGTGTGTGTTCAATCTCCAGTCCAGTGTATGTATTCAATCTCCAGTCCAGTGTGTGTGTACAATCTCCAGTCCAGTGTGTGTGTTCAATCTCCAGTCCAGAGTGTGTATTCAATCTCCAGTCCAGTGTGTGTATTCAATCTCCAGTCCAGTGTGTGTATTCAATCTCCAGTCCAGTGTGTGTATTCAATCTCCAGTCCAGTCTGTGTGTTCAATCTCCATTCCTGTGTGTGTGTTCAATCTCCAGTCCAGTCTGTGTGTTCAATCTCCAGTCCAGTGTGTGTATTCAATCTCCAGTCCAGTCTGTGTATTCAATCTCCAGTCCAGTCTGTGTGTTCAATCTCCAGTCCTGTGTGTGTGTTCAATCTCCAGTCCTGTGTGTGTATTCAATCTCCAGTCCAGTCTGTGTGTTCAATCTCCAGTCCAGTGTGTGTATTCAATCTCCAGTCCAGTCTGTGTATTCAATCTCCAGTCCAGTGTGTGTGTTCAATCTCCAGTCCAGTCTGTGTGTTCAATCTCCGGTCCAGTGTGTGTGTTCAATCTCCAGTCCAGTGTGTGTGTTCAATCTCCAGTCCAGTGTGTGTATTCAATCTCCAGTCCAGTCTGTGTATTCAATCTCCAGTCCAGTCGGTGTATTCAATCTCCGGTCCAGTCTGTGTATTCAATCTCCAGTCCAGTCGGTGTATTCAATCTCCGGTCCAGTGTGTGTGTTCAATCTCCAGTCCAGTGTGTGTATTCAATCTCCAGTCCAGTGTGTGTGTTCAATCTCCAGTCCAGTGTGTGTGTTCAATCTCCAGTCCTGTGTGTGTATTCAATCTCCAGTCCAGTGTGTGTATTCAATCTCCAGTCCAGTGTGTGTGTTCAATCTCCAGTCCAGTGCGTGTTCAATCTCCAGTCCAGTGTGTGTGTTCAATCTCC
This sequence comes from Scyliorhinus torazame, assembly GCF_047496885.1. Taxonomy (NCBI): domain Eukaryota; kingdom Metazoa; phylum Chordata; class Chondrichthyes; order Carcharhiniformes; family Scyliorhinidae; genus Scyliorhinus; species Scyliorhinus torazame. The sequence goes on from NC_092707.1 coordinate 211,206,683, forward strand.
AGTCCAGTGTGTGTATTCAATCTCCAATCCAGTCTGTGTATTCAATCTCCAATCCAGTGTGTGTGTTCAATCTCCAGTCCAGTGTGTGTGTTCAATCTCCAGTCCAGTCTGTGTATTCAATCTCCAGTCCAGTGTGTGTTCAATCTCCAGTCAAGTGTGTGTTCAATCTCCAGTCCAGTCTGTGTGTTCAATCTCCAGTCCAGTCTGTGTATTCAATCTCCAGTCCAGTCTGTGTATTCAATCTCCAGACCAGTCTGTGTATTCAATCTCCAGTCCAGTGTGTGTATTCAATCTCCAGTCCAGTCTGTGTGTTCAATCTCCAGTCCAGTGTGTGTATTCAATCTCCAGTCCAGTGAGTGTTTTCAATCTCCAGTCCAGTCTGTGTATTCAATCTCCAGTCCAGTGTGTGTGTTCAATCTCCAGTCCAGTCTGTGTGTTCAATCTCCAGTCCAGTGTGTGTGTTCAATCTCCAGTCCAGTGAGTGTTTTCAATCTCCAGAGAAAGTCTGTGTATTCAATCTCCAGTCCAGTCTGTGTGTTCAATCTCCAGTCCAGTCTGTGTATTCAATCTCCAGTCCAGTGAGTGTTTTCAATCTCCAGTCCAGTCTGTGTATTCAATCTCCAGTCCAGTGTGTGTATTCAATCTCCAGTCCAGTGTGTGTATTCAATCTCCAGTCCAGTGAGTGTTTTCAATCTCCAGTCCAGTCTGTGTATTCAATCTCCAGTCCAGTGTGTGTATTCAATCTCCAGTCCAGTGTGTGTATTCAATCTCCAGTCCAGTGAGTGTTTTCAATCTCCAGTCCAGTCTGTGTATTCAATCTCCAGTCCAGTGTGTGTGTTCAATCTCCAGTCCAGTTTGTATATTCAATCTCCAGTCCAGTCTGTGTGTTCAATCTCCAGTCCAGTGTGTGTGTTCAATCTCCAGTCCAGTGTGTGTGTTCAATCTGCAGTCCAGTGTGTATATTCAATCTCCAGTCCAGTGTGTGTATTCAATCTCCAGTCCAGTGAGTGTTTTCAATCTCCAGTCCAGTCTGTGTATTCAATCTCCAGTCCAGTGTGTGTGTTCAATCTCCAGTCCAGTTTGTATATTCAATCTCCAGTCCAGTCTGTGTGTTCAATCTCCAGTCCAGTCTGTGTGTTCAATCTCCAGTCCAGTCTGTGTATTCAATCTCCAATCCAGTGTGTGTGTTCAATCTCCAGTCCAGTGAGTGTATTCAATCTCCAGTCCAGTGTGTGTGTTCAATCTCCAGTCCAGTCTGTGTATTCAATCTCCAATCCAGTGTGTGTGTTCAATCTCCAGTCCAGTCTGTGTATTCAATCTCCAATCCAGTGTGTGTGTTCAATCTCCAGTCCAGTGTGTGTATTCAATCTCCAGTCCAGTGTGTGTGTTCAATCTCCAGTCCAGTGTGTGTTCAATCTCCAGTCCAGTCTGTGTGTTCAATCTCCAGTCCAGTCTGTGTGTTCAATCTCCAGTCCAGTGTGTGTTCAATCTCCAGTCCAGTGTGTGTTCAATCTCCAGTCCTGTGTGTGTGTTCAATCTCCAGTCCAGTCTGTGTATTCAATCTCCCATACAGTGTGTGTGTTCAATCTCCAGTCCAGTCTGTGTGTTCAATCTCCAGTCCAGTGTGTGTATTCAATCTCCAGTCCAGTGTGTGTATTCAATCTCCAGTCCAGTGTGTGTATTCAATCTCCAGTCCAGTGAGTGTGTTCAATCTCCAGTCCAGTGTGCGTATTCAATCTCCAGTCCAGTGTGTGTATTCAATCTCCAGTCCAGTCTGTGTGTTCAATCTCCAGTCCAGTGTGTGTATTCAATCTCCAGTCCAGTGTGTGTATTCCATCTCCAGTCCAGTGTGTGTATTCAATCTCCAGTCCAGTGTGTGTATTCAATCTCCAGTCCAGTGTGCGTATTCAATCTCCAGTCCAGTGTGTGTATTCAATCTCCAGTCCAGTGTGCGTATTCAATCTCCAGGCCAGTGTGTGTATTCAATCTCCAGTCCAGTCTGTGTGTTCAATCTCCAGTCCAGTGTGTGTATTCAATCTCCAGTCCAGTGTGTATTCAATCTCCAGTCCAGTGTGTGTTTTCAATCTCCAGTCCAGTGTGTATTCAATCTCCAGTCCAGTGTGTGTATTCAATCTCCAGTCCAGTGTGTGTATTCAATCTCCAGTCCAGTGTGCGTATTCAATCTCCAGTCCAGTGTGTGTGTTCAATCTCCAGTCCAGTGTGTGTATTCAATCTCCAATCCAGTGTGTGTGTACAATCTCCAGTCCAGTGTGTATTCAATCTCCAGTCCAGTCTGTGTGTTCAATCCCCAGTCCAGTGTGTGTATTCAATCTCCCATCCAGTGTGTGTGTACAATCTCCAGTCCAGTGTGTGTATCAATCTCCAGGCCAGTGTGTGCATTCAATCTACAGTCCAGTGTGTGTTTCAATCTCCAGTCCAGTGTGTGTATTCAATCTCCAGTCCAGTCTGTGTATTCAATCTCCAGTCCAGAGTGTGTATTCAATCTCCAGTCCAGTGTGTGTATTCAATCTCCATTCCAGTGTGTGTTTCAATCTCCAATCCAGAGTGTGTATCAATCTCCAGTCCAGAGTGTGTATCAATCTTCAGTCCAGTGTGTGTATTCAATCTCCAGTCCAGTGTGTGTATCAATCTCCAGTCCAGTGTGTGTATTCAATCTACAGTCCAGTGTGTGTATTCAATCTCCAGTCCAGTGTGTGTATTCAATGTCCAGTCCAGTGTGTGTATTCAATCTACAGTCCAGTGTGTGTATTCAATCTCCAGTCCAGTGTGTGTATTCAATCTCTAGTCCAGTGTGTGTATTCAATCTCCAGTCCAGTGTGTGTATTCAATCTCCAGTCCAGTGTGTGTATCAATCTCCAATCCAGTGTGTGTATTCAATCTCCAATCCAGTGTGTGTATCAATCTCCAATCCAGTGTGTGTATCAATCTCCAATCCAGTGTGTGTATTCAATCTCCAATCCAGTGTGTGTATCAATCTCCAGTCCAGTGTGTGTATTTAATCTCCAGTCCAGTGAGTGTATTCAATCTCCAATCCAGTGTGTGTATCAATCTCCAGTCCAGTGTGTGTATTCAATCTCCAATCCAGTGTGTGTATCAATCTCCAATCCAGTGTGTGTATTCAATCTCCAATCCAGTGTGTGTATCAATCTCCAGTCCAACGTGTGTATTCAATCTCCAGTCCAGTGTGTGTATTCAATCTCCAGTCCAGTGTGTGTATCAATCTCCAGTCCAGTGTGTGTATTCAATCTCCAGTCCAGTCTGTGTATTCAATCTCCAGTCCAGTCTGTGTATTCAATCTCCAGTCCAGTGTGTGTATTCAATCTCCAATCCAGTGTGTGTATCAATCTCCAATCCAGTGTGTGTATTCAATCTCCCATCCAGTGTGTGTATCAATCTCCAATCCAGTGTGTGTATTCAATCTCCAATCCAGTGTGTGTATCAATCTCCAGTCCAGTGTGTGTATTAAATCTCCAATCCAGTGTGTGTATCAATCTCCAATCCAGTGTGTGTATTCAATCTCCAATCCAGTGTGTGTATCAATCTCCAGTCCAGTGTGTGTATTCAATCTCCAGTCCAGTGTGTGTATCAATCTCCAGTCCAGTGTGTGTATTCAATCTCCAATCCAGTGTGTGTATTCAATCTCCAATCCAGAGTGTGTATCAATCTCCAATCCAGTGTGTGTATTCAATCTCCAGTCCAGTGTGTGTATCAATCTCCAATCCAGTGTGTGTATTCAATCTCCAATCCAGAGTGTGTATCAATCTCCAATCCAGTGTGTGTATTCAATCTCCAATCCAGTGTGTGTATTCAATCTCCAATCCAGAGTGTGTATCAATCTCCAATCCAGTGTGTGTATTCAATCTCCAATCCAGTGTGTGTATCAATCTCCAATCCAGAGTGTGTATCAATCTCCAATCCAGTGTGTGTATTCAATCTCCAGTCCAGTGTGTGTATCAATCTCCAATCCCGTGTGTGTATTCAATCTCCAATCCAGTGTGTGTATCAATCTCCAATCCAGTGTGTGTATCAATCTCCAATCCAGTGTGTGTATTCAATCTCCAATCCAGTGTGTGTATCAATCTCCAGTCCAGTGTGTGTATTTAATCTCCAGTCCAGTGAGTGTATTCAATCTCCAATCCAGTGTGTGTATCAATCTCCAGTCCAGTGTGTGTGTTCAATCTCCAATCCTGTGTGTGTATTCAATCTCCAGTCCAGTGTGTGTATTCAATCTCCAATCCAGTGTGTGTATTCAATCTCCAGTCCAGTGTGTGTATTCAATCTCCAATCCAGTGTGTGTATCAATCTCCAATCCAGAGTGTGTATCAATCTCCAATCCTGTGTGTGTATTCAATCTCCAGTCCAGTGTGTGTATCAATCTCCAATCCAGTATGTGTGTTCAATCTCCAGTCCAGTGAGTGTATTCAATCTCCAGTCCAGTGTGTGTGTTCAATCTCCAGTCCAGTCTGTGTATTCAATCTCCAATCCAGTGTGTGTGTTCAATCTCCAGTCCAGTCTGTGTATTCAATCTCCAATCCAGTGTGTGTGTTCAATCTCCAGTCCAGTGAGTGTATTCAATCTCCAGTCCAGTGTGTGTATTCAATCTCCAGTCCAGTGTGTGTGTTCAATCTCCAGTCCAGTGAGTGTATTCAATCTCCAGTCCAGTGTGTGTGTTCAATCTGCAGTCCAGTGTGTGTGTTCAATCTCCAGTCCAGTGTGTGTATTCAATCTCCAATCCAGTGTGTGTGTTCAATCTCCAGTCCAGTGTGTATTCAATCTCCAGTCCAGTGTGTGTGTTCAATCTCCAGTCCAGTGTGTGTATTCAATCTCCAGTCCAGTGTGTGTGTTCAATCTCCAGTCCAGTGTGTGTTCAATCTCCAGTCCAGTCTGTGTGTTCAATCTCCAGTCCAGTCTGTGTGTTCAATCTCCAGTCCAGTGTGTGTATTCAATCTCCAGTCCAGTGTGTGTGTTCAATCTCCAGTCCAGTGTGTGTTCAATCTCCAGTCCTGTGTGTGTGTTCAATCTCCAGTCCAGTCTGTGTATTCAATCTCCCATACAGTGTGTGTGTTCAATCTCCAGTCCAGTCTGTGTGTTCAATCTCCAGTCCAGTGTGTGTATTCAATCTCCAGTCCAGTGTGTGTATTCAATCTCCAGTCCAGTGTGCGCATTCAATCTCCAGTCCAGTGTGCGTGTTCAATCTCCAGTCCAGTGTGCGTATTCAATCTCCAGTCCAGTGTGTGTATTCAATCTCCAGTCCAGTGTGTGTGTTCAATCTCCAGTCCAGTGTGCGTATTCAATCTCCAGTCCAGTGTGTGTATTCAATCTCCAGTCCAGTCTGTGTGTTCAATCTCCAGTCCAGTGTGTGTATTCAATCTCCAGTCCAGTGTGTGTATTCCATCTCCAGTCCAGTGTGTGTATTCAATCTCCAGTCCAGTGTGTGTATTCAATCTCCAGTCCAGTGTGCGTATTCAATCTCCAGTCCAGTGTGTGTATTCAATCTCCAGTCCAGTGTGCGTATTCAATCTCCAGGCCAGTGTGTGTATTCAATCTCCAGTCCAGTCTGTGTGTTCAATCTCCAGTCCAGTGTGTGTATTCAATCTCCAGTCCAGTGTGTATTCAATCTCCAGTCCAGTGTGTGTTTTCAATCTCCAGTCCAGTGTGTATTCAATCTCCAGTCCAGTGTGTGTATTCAATCTCCAGTCCAGTGTGTGTATTCAATCTCCAGTCCAGTGTGCGTATTCAATCTCCAGTCCAGTGTGTGTGTTCAATCTCCAGTCCAGTGTGTGTATTCAATCTCCAATCCAGTGTGTGTGTACAATCTCCAGTCCAGTGTGTATTCAATCTCCAGTCCAGTCTGTGTGTTCAATCTCCAGTCCAGTGTGTGTATTCAATCTCCCATCCAGTGTGTGTGTACAATCTCCAGTCCAGTGTGTGTATCAATCCAGTCCAGTGTGTGCATTCAATCTACAGTCCAGTGTGTGTTTCAATCTCCAGTCCAGTGTGTGTATTCAATCTCCAGTCCAGTCTGTGTATTCAATCTCCAGTCCAGAGTGTGTATTCAATCTCCAGTCCAGTGTGTGTATTCAATCTCCATTCCAGTGTGTGTTTCAATCTCCAATCCAGAGTGTGTATCAATCTCCAGTCCAGAGTGTGTATCAATCTTCAGTCCAGTGTGTGTATTCAATCTCCAGTCCAGTGTGTGTATCAATCTCCAGTCCAGTGTGTGTATTCAATCTACAGTCCAGTGTGTGTATTCAATCTCCAGTCCAGTGTGTGTATTCAATGTCCAGTCCAGTGTGTGTATTCAATCTACAGTCCAGTGTGTGTATTCAATCTCCAGTCCAGTGTGTGTATTCAATCTCTAGTCCAGTGTGTGTATTCAATCTCCAGTCCAGTGTGTGTATTCAATCTCCAGTCCAGTGTGTGTATCAATCTCCAATCCAGTGTGTGTATTCAATCTCCAATCCAGTGTGTGTATCAATCTCCAATCCAGTGTGTGTATCAATCTCCAATCCAGTGTGTGTATTCAATCTCCAATCCAGTGTGTGTATCAATCTCCAGTCCAGTGTGTATATTTAATCTCCAGTCCAGTGAGTGTATTCAATCTCCAATCCAGTGTGTGTATCAATCTCCAGTCCAGTGTGTGTATTCAATCTCCAATCCAGTGTGTGTATCAATCTCCAATCCAGTGTGTGTATTCAATCTCCAATCCAGTGTGTGTATCAATCTCCAGTCCAACGTGTGTATTCAATCTCCAGTCCAGTGTGTGTATTCAATCTCCAGTCCAGTGTGTGTATCAATCTCCAGTCCAGTGTGTGTATTCAATCTCCAGTCCAGTCTGTGTATTCAATCTCCAGTCCAGTCTGTGTATTCAATCTCCAGTCCAGTGTGTGTATTCAATCTCCAATCCAGTGTGTGTATCAATCTCCAATCCAGTGTGTGTATTCAATCTCCCATCCAGTGTGTGTATCAATCTCCAATCCAGTGTGTGTATTCAATCTCCAATCCAGTGTGTGTATCAATCTCCAGTCCAGTATGTGTATTAAATCTCCAATCCAGTGTGTGTATCAATCTCCAATCCAGTGTGTGTATTCAATCTCCAATCCAGTGTGTGTATCAATCTCCAGTCCAGTGTGTGTATTCAATCTCCAGTCCAGTGTGTGTATCAATCTCCAGTCCAGTGTGTGTATTCAATCTCCAATCCAGTGTGTGTATTCAATCTCCAATCCAGAGTGTGTATCAATCTCCAATCCAGTGTGTGTATTCAATCTCCAGTCCAGTGTGTGTATCAATCTCCAATCCAGTGTGTGTATTCAATCTCCAATCCAGAGTGTGTATCAATCTCCAATCCAGTGTGTGTATTCAATCTCCAATCCAGTGTGTGTATTCAATCTCCAATCCAGAGTGTGTATCAATCTCCAATCCAGTGTGTGTATTCAATCTCCAATCCAGTGTGTGTATCAATCTCCAATCCAGAGTGTGTATCAATCTCCAATCCAGTGTGTGTATTCAATCTCCAGTCCAGTGTGTGTATCAATCTCCAATCCCGTGTGTGTATTCAATCTCCAATCCAGTGTGTGTATCAATCTCCAATCCAGTGTGTGTATCAATCTCCAATCCAGTGTGTGTATTCAATCTCCAATCCAGTGTGTGTATCAATCTCCAGTCCAGTGTGTGTATTTAATCTCCAGTCCAGTGAGTGTATTCAATCTCCAATCCAGTGTGTGTATCAATCTCCAGTCCAGTGTGTGTGTTCAATCTCCAATCCTGTGTGTGTATTCAATCTCCAGTCCAGTGTGTGTATTCAATCTCCAATCCAGTGTGTGTATTCAATCTCCAGTCCAGTGTGTGTATTCAATCTCCAATCCAGTGTGTGTATCAATCTCCAATCCAGAGTGTGTATCAATCTCCAATCCTGTGTGTGTATTCAATCTCCAGTCCAGTGTGTGTATCAATCTCCAATCCAGTGTGTGTATTCAATCTCCAATCCAGTCTGTGTATCGATCTCCAATCCAGAGTGTGTATCAATCTCCAATCCAGTGTGTGTATTCAATCTCCAGTCCAGTGTGTGTATTCAATCTCCAATCGAGTGTGTGTATATATCTCCAATCCAGTGTGTGTATTCAATCTCCAATCCAGTGTGTGTATCAATCTCCAATCCAGTGTGTGTATTCAATCTCCAATCCAGTGTGTGTATCAATCTCCAGTCCAGTGTGTGTATTTAATCTCCAGTCCAGTGAGTGTATTCAATCTCCAATCCAGTCTGTGTATTCAATCTCCAGTCCAGTGTGTGTGTTCAATCTCCAGTCCAGTCTGTGTATTCAATCTCCAATCCAGTCTGTGTATTCAATCTCCAGTCCAGTGTGTGTGTTCAATCTCCAGTCCAGTGTGTGTGTTCAATCTCCAGTCCAGTGTGTGTATTTAATCTCCAGTCCAGTGTGTGTATTCAATCTCCAGTCCAGTGTGTGTATTCAGTCTCCAGTCCAGTGTGTGTATTCAATCTCCAATCCAGTGTGTGTATCAATCTCCAGTCCAGTGTGTGTATTAAATCTCCAATCCAGTGTGTGTATCAATCTCCAATCCAGTGTGTGTATTCAATCTCCAATCCAGTGTGTGTATCAATCTCCAGTCCAGTGTGTGTATTCAATCTCCAGTCCAGTGTGTGTATCAATCTCCAGTCCAGTGTGTGTATTCAATCTCCAATCCAGTGTGTGTATTCAATCTCCAATCCAGAGTGTGTATCAATCTCCAATCCAGTGTGTGTATTCAATCTCCAGTCCAGTGTGTGTATCAATCTCCAATCCAGTGTGTGTATTCAATCTCCAATCCAGAGTGTGTATCAATCTCCAATCCAGTGTGTGTATTCAATCTCCAATCCAGTGTGTGTATTCAATCTCCAATCCAGAGTGTGTATCAATCTCCAATCCAGTGTGTGTATTCAATCTCCAATCCAGTGTGTGTATCAATCTCCAATCCAGAGTGTGTATCAATCTCCAATCCAGTGTGTGTATTCAATCTCCAGTCCAGTGTGTGTATCAATCTCCAATCCCGTGTGTGTATTCAATCTCCAATCCAGTGTGTGTATCAATCTCCAATCCAGTGTGTGTATCAATCTCCAATCCAGTGTGTGTATTCAATCTCCAATCCAGTGTGTGTATCAATCTCCAGTCCAGTGTGTGTATTTAATCTCCAGTCCAGTGAGTGTATTCAATCTCCAATCCAGTGTGTGTATCAATCTCCAGTCCAGTGTGTGTGTTCAATCTCCAATCCTGTGTGTGTATTCAATCTCCAGTCCAGTGTGTGTATTCAATCTCCAATCCAGTGTGTGTATTCAATCTCCAGTCCAGTGTGTGTATTCAATCTCCAATCCAGTGTGTGTATCAATCTCCAATCCAGAGTGTGTATCAATCTCCAATCCTGTGTGTGTATTCAATCTCCAGTCCAGTGTGTGTATCAATCTCCAATCCAGTGTGTGTATTCAATCTCCAGTCCAGTCTGTGTATTCAATCTCCAATCCAGTCTGTGTATTCAATCTCAAGTCCAGTGTGTGTGTTCAATCTCCAGTCCAGTGTGTGTGTTCAATCTCCAGTCCAGTGTGTGTATCAATCTCCAATCCAGTGTGTGTATTCAATCTCCAATCCAGTGTGTGTATCAATCTCCAGTCCAGTGTGTGTATTTAATCTCCAGTCCAGGGTGTGTATTCAATCTCCAGTCCAGTGTGTGTATTCAGTCTCCAGTCCAGTGTGTGTGTTCAATCTCCAGTCCAGTGTGTGTATCAATCTCCAGTCCAGTGTGTGTTCAATCTCCAGTCCAGTGTGTGTATCAATCTCCAATCCAGTGTGTGTATTCAATCTCCAATCCAGTGTGTGTATCAATCTCCAATCCAGTGTGTGTATCAATCTCCAATCCAGTGTGTGTATTCAATCTCCAATCCAGTGTGTGTATCAATCTCCAGTCCAGTTTGTATATTCAATCTCCAGTCCAGTCTGTGTGTTCAATCCCCAGTCCAGTGTGTGTATTCAATCTCCAGTCCAGTCTGTGTGTTCAATCTCCAGTCCAGTGTGTGTATTCAATCTCCAGTCCAGTGTGTGTATTCAATCTCCAGTCCAGTGTGTGTATTCAATCTCCAGTCCAGTCTGTGTGTTCAATCTCCAGTCCAGTGTGTGTGTATCAATCTCCAGTCCAGTTTGTATATTCAATCTCCAGTCCAATGTGTGTATTCAATCTCCAATCCAGTGTGTGTATCAATCCCCAGTCCAATGTGTGTATTCAATCTCCAGTCCAGTGTGTGTATTCAATCTCCAGTCCAGTCTGTGTATTCAATCTCCAGTCCAGTGTGTGTATTCAATTTACCATACAGTGTGTGTGATCAATCTCCAGTCCAGTGTGTGTATTCAATCTCCAGTCCAGTGTGTGTATTCAATCTCCAATCGAGTGTGTGTATATATCTCCAATCCAGTGTGTGTATTCAATCTCCAATCCAGTGTGTGTATCAATCTCCAATCCAGTGTGTGTATTCAATCTCCAATCCAGTGTGTGTATCAATCTCCAGTCCAGTGTGTGTATTTAATCTCCAGTCCAGTGAGTGTATTCAATCTCCAATCCAGTCTGTGTATTCAATCTCCAGTCCAGTGTGTGTGTTCAATCTCCAGTCCAGTCTGTGTATTCAATCTCCAATCCAGTCTGTGTATTCAATCTCCAGTCCAGTGTGTGTGTTCAATCTCCAGTCCAGTGTGTGTGTTCAATCTCCAGTCCAGTGTGTGTATTTAATCTCCAGTCCAGTGTGTGTATTCAATCTCCAGTCCAGTGTGTGTATTCAGTCTCCAGTCCAGTGTGTGTATTCAATCTCCAATCCAGTGTGTGTATCAATCTCCAGTCCAGTGTGTGTATTAAATCTCCAATCCAGTGTGTGTATCAATCTCCAATCCAGTGTGTGTATTCAATCTCCAATCCAGTGTGTGTATCAATCTCCAGTCCAGTGTGTGTATTCAATCTCCAGTCCAGTGTGTGTATCAATCTCCAGTCCAGTGTGTGTATTCAATCTCCAATCCAGTGTGTGTATTCAATCTCCAATCCAGAGTGTGTATCAATCTCCAATCCAGTGTGTGTATTCAATCTCCAGTCCAGTGTGTGTATCAATCTCCAATCCAGTGTGTGTATTCAATCTCCAATCCAGAGTGTGTATCAATCTCCAATCCAGTGTGTGTATTCAATCTCCAATCCAGTGTGTGTATTCAATCTCCAATCCAGAGTGTGTATCAATCTCCAATCCAGTGTGTGTATTCAATCTCCAATCCAGTGTGTGTATCAATCTCCAATCCAGAGTGTGTATCAATCTCCAATCCAGTGTGTGTATTCAATCTCCAGTCCAGTGTGTGTATCAATCTCCAATCCCGTGTGTGTATTCAATCTCCAATCCAGTGTGTGTATCAATCTCCAATCCAGTGTGTGTATCAATCTCCAATCCAGTGTGTGTATTCAATCTCCAATCCAGTGTGTGTATCAATCTCCAGTCCAGTGTGTGTATTTAATCTCCAGTCCAGTGAGTGTATTCAATCTCCAATCCAGTGTGTGTATCAATCTCCAGTCCAGTGTGTGTGTTCAATCTCCAATCCTGTGTGTGTATTCAATCTCCAGTCCAGTGTGTGTATTCAATCTCCAATCCAGTGTGTGTATTCAATCTCCAGTCCAGTGTGTGTATTCAATCTCCAATCCAGTGTGTGTATCAATCTCCAATCCAGAGTGTGTATCAATCTCCAATCCTGTGTGTGTATTCAATCTCCAGTCCAGTGTGTGTATCAATCTCCAATCCAGTGTGTGTATTCAATCTCCAGTCCAGTCTGTGTATTCAATCTCCAATCCAGTCTGTGTATTCAATCTCAAGTCCAGTGTGTGTGTTCAATCTCCAGTCCAGTGTGTGTGTTCAATCTCCAGTCCAGTGTGTGTATCAATCTCCAATCCAGTGTGTGTATTCAATCTCCAATCCAGTGTGTGTATCAATCTCCAGTCCAGTGTGTGTATTTAATCTCCAGTCCAGGGTGTGTATTCAATCTCCAGTCCAGTGTGTGTATTCAGTCTCCAGTCCAGTGTGTGTGTTCAATCTCCAGTCCAGTGTGTGTATCAATCTCCAGTCCAGTGTGTGTTCAATCTCCAGTCCAGTGTGTGTATCAATCTCCAATCCAGTGTGTGTATTCAATCTCCAATCCAGTGTGTGTATCAATCTCCAATCCAGTGTGTGTATCAATCTCCAATCCAGTGTGTGTATTCAATCTCCAATCCAGTGTGTGTATCAATCTCCAGTCCAGTTTGTATATTCAATCTCCAGTCCAGTCTGTGTGTTCAATCCCCAGTCCAGTGTGTGTATTCAATCTCCAGTCCAGTCTGTGTGTTCAATCTCCAGTCCAGTGTGTGTATTCAATCTCCAGTCCAGTGTGTGTATTCAATCTCCAGTCCAGTGTGTGTATTCAATCTCCAGTCCAGTCTGTGTGTTCAATCTCCAGTCCAGTGTGTGTGTATCAATCTCCAGTCCAGTTTGTATATTCAATCTCCAGTCCAATGTGTGTATTCAATCTCCAATCCAGTGTGTGTATCAATCCCCAGTCCAATGTGTGTATTCAATCTCCAGTCCAGTGTGTGTATTCAATCTCCAGTCCAGTCTGTGTATTCAATCTCCAGTCCAGTGTGTGTATTCAATTTACCATACAGTGTGTGTGATCAATCTCCAGTCCAGTGTGTGTATTCAATCTCCAGTTCAGTGTGTGTATTCAATCTCCAATCTAAAGTGTGTGTATCAATCTCCAGTCCAGTGTGTATATTCAATCTCAAGCCCAGTGTGTGTATCAATCTCCAGTCCAATGTGTGTATTCAATCTCCAGTCCAGTGTGTGTGTTCGATCTCCAGTCCAGTGTGTGTGTTCAATCTCCAGTCCAGTGTGTGTGTTCAATCTCCAGTCCAGTGTGTGTGTTCAATCTCCAGTCCAGTGTGTGTGTTCGATCTCCAGTCCAGTGTGTGTGTTCAATCTCCAGTCCAGTGTGTGTGTTCAATCTCCAGTCCAGTGTGTGTGTTCAATCTCCAGTCCAGTGTGTGTGTTCAATCTCCAGTCCAGTGTGTGTGTTCAATCTCCAGTCTAGTGTGTGTGTTCAATCTCCAGTCCAGTGTGTGTATTCAATCTCCAGTCCAGTATGTGTGTTCAATCTCCAGTCCAGTATGTGTATTCAATCTCCTGTCATGTGAGAATACCATTAAGAAATGGGTGTTTTTATAGAATAACTGTAGTGAGAGTACCTTTAAGAAATGGGTGTTGATTACTGCAGTGATGTCAGACAGTGGGTGGAACTGGGCTGTCTGTCAGCTTTTTACTTTTGCTTTAGGCGTTTTGTTGCAGGGTGGGTTTGGTTTAATTTTAGTTTTGGAGAAGCTGCAATCACAGCAGGATGAGTGAGAATCTCTGCAAGCTTATGAGTGCCCATTTGCTGATTTCAACGTGGTAACTGTTCTCAGTAGTGAAGTTAAGCCTGATGTCTTTCTGTAAAAAGCTGTTTTTAAGTCTTAAGGATGTTAAAAGGACAGCTTAAGTATTATTTAGTGTTGTATTCTTTGGGGGTTATATTTTAATTGTTTGTTGCTAAGATGTTCACTGTATGTTATAAAAAGGTTAACTTGAGTTCATAGAATAAACATTGTTTTGCTTTAAAAAATACTTTTCCATTTCTGCTGTACCACACCTGTAGAGTGGGCCGTGTGCTCCCCATACCACAATCTATTAAAAGTTGGGGGTCAGGTGAACTCCATGATACACTTTGGGATTCCTGGCCCATAACAAATTGGGGGCTCGAGGAGGATAAAAGTCTATCTATTGGATTGGCTTTGTGAACTTAAAGACAGTGAGGGGTGAGCATATTGTGGTTGCTTTTCAGGTGTGGTATTTTAGTTGAAGTAGGGAGTATGTTGTGGACAATGGCTCTTTCAGAGGCTCTGAAGTTTTTGGGGGTGGAGACGGTCACATGCAGTACCTTACGGACAGAAACTAAAAGCATACTGTTAGATTTGGCAAACACATTGCAGGTCACATGACCTGACAAAATGCGAAAAGATGAGGTAATTATGGCGGTGGCTAAGCATTTAAAGTTGCCTGAGATACAGTCTGACTCATTAGAAATGACAAAGATCCAGTTGAAGATTAAGCAACTTGAACATGAAAAAGAATTAAAGCAGCTTGAATATGCAATGAAAGAAAAAGAATGAGAAAGGGTGATATAGATAAGGGAAAAAGAAAAGGAGAGAGAAGAAAGGAACAAAGTAAGAGATAGAGAGGAAAAGGAAAGAGACAGAGAGGAAAGGGAAAGAGAGATTGAACTTCTGAAAATTGCTATGAAACATAACAGTCAGTTCAAATTGGCAGACGTAAAGGGAAACGTACAGTTGGAGGACAGTGATGAGGATAGTGAGAAAGAGCGTCATAGTCAAAGGTTTGCTGGGGATCTATTTAAATATGTCCAAACATTGCCAAGGTTTGACGAGGAGTTGGAAGCCTTTTTCATTTCATTTGAGAAGGTAGCTAAACAAATGAAATGGCCACAGGACATGTGGGTGTTACTGATTCAAACAAAGCGTTATGGAAGAGGCGCTTTCAGAACCCCAAAATGTATCATGGAGTTCAACCAACCTCCCCCTTTAATGTATTGTTGTTTTTGAAGCACACAGCTTGTTTTCCAGGAGTATTACAATTATGGACACGTGGGTTTTTTAAACACAAAACAATGTTTATTCCATGAACTCAACTTAATCTTTTAAATAAACATTGGATCACTTAACACTCCTTACTTCAAAGTTAACCCTGAAAATAATACAACACTAAATAATCCTTCAGTTATTCCTTTCAACATCCAAGAGACTTAACACCTTTAAACAGAAACACATCAGGTTAAAGGTGTTTAAATTACCCAAATGATCCAGAGATAGTCTTTCATGGCAGAGATCACAGCAGATCCAGCTCACTGCAAACAGACACACCCAAGCTCTTTTCCTCAAAACTGAAACCTATAAACTGCCAAATGGCTGAGCTAAAACCCAGCTCCACCCACACTGACATCACTGCATTTCTTAAAGGTACATTGCTTAAACATCCATTTCTTAAAGGCACTTTCACATGACACCTCCCCCCAAGAAAAAATAAATAAACCATCAACTTCAAGATGGTTTCATTTTTCACTTTTGCACCATCCACTAAGAAATTCACACAGTAAAAATACTTTTTCGTTTCACAAAAAAAAACACACAAACAGGCATAATAATATAGTCTATTTTTCCCATTCTTCTTCCTCCAACCAAAATCTTTCCATTCATCACATTCGTGACAAAGCATCGGCTATCACATTTTCCCATCCTGCCACATGTACTATTTTTAAATGAAATGGCTGTAACAATAAACTCCAGCGAAACAGCCTTCCATTATTATTCCGGAATCGCTCCAAAAATGTCAAAGGATTATGATCAGTATATATAATGGTGTCAGATCAGGGCAGCACGGTGGCACAGTGGGTTAGTCCTGCTGCCTCACGGCACTGAGGTCCCAGGTTCGATTCTGGGTCACTGTCTGTGTGGAGTTTGCACATTCTCCCCCTGTTTGCGTGGGTTTCGCTCCCACAACCCGAAGATGTGCAGGGTAAGTGAATTGGCCACGCTAAATTGACCCTTAATTGGAAAAAATGAATTGGGCACTCTAAATTTTTTTTTAATAATAATGGTGTCACATAAATGTGAAAATGTTGCAAAGCCAGCACCAAACTCAAAGTCTCCTTCTCAATCGTCGAATACTTTTTCTGGTGAGAATTCAATTTCTTTGAAAAATAACCAACAGTCCTCTATCCCTTCGTCGTCGTCTTGTAGAAGCACCGCACCTACGCCCACATCACTCGCATCAACAGCCACTTTGAATGGTTTAGTATAATTTGGGATGACTAACACAGGAGCAGTGGTTAACACAGCCGTCAGGCCGTCAAATGCCTGTTGACACTCCGCTGTCCACTGGAATTTGTTACTCTTCTTGAGCAAGTCCGTCAGTGGAGCGACCACACTGCTAAAATTGGGTACAAATTTCCGGTAAAATCCACTCATACCAAGAAATCGCATTATTTCCTGTCGTGTCAAGGGTATCGGAAACTCCCCAATAACTTTTGTTTTCACATCCCGTGGGACGATTCGACCCTGTCCGATTGTATAGCCAAGGAAAGTGATTTGGGATTTTCCAAATTCACTTTTCCTAGGTTTATCACCAAACCCGCTTCCTGAAGTCGATCAAATAACTCCCTCAGATGTTTTAAATGTTCTTTCCATGTCTGGCTGAACACTACCAGATCGTCGATGTATACTGCACAATAGGGTAACCCTGAAACAACT
Organism: Scyliorhinus torazame; assembly: GCF_047496885.1. Taxonomy (NCBI): domain Eukaryota; kingdom Metazoa; phylum Chordata; class Chondrichthyes; order Carcharhiniformes; family Scyliorhinidae; genus Scyliorhinus; species Scyliorhinus torazame. The sequence goes on from NC_092707.1 coordinate 211,223,099, forward strand.
GTATTAGTTAAACGTTCAAATGTTGCTGGGGCTTTTTTCATGCCAAATGGCATAACTTTGAACTGGTATATGCCATCTGGAGTCACAAAAGCTGAAATTTCCTTCGCCCTTTCAGATAAAGGTACTTGCCAGTAACCTTTCAGTAAATCCAATTTGGAAATAAAAGTGGATTGTCCCACTTTCTCAATGCAATCCTCCAAACGTGGGATAGGATAAGAGTCCGTTCTTGTAACTGCATTCAGCTTTCGATAGTCCACACACAACCATTGGGTGCCGTCTGGTTTAGGTACCATCACTATGGGTGAGCTTCATTGGCTGCAACCCACTTCAATTATGCCATTTTTAAGCATACTCTCAATCTCCTTGTTAACCTGCGCCAATTTTAAAGGGTTCAGTCTATATGGATGTTGTTTGATAGGAACAGCATGTCCCACATCTACAGCATGTATAGCCATTTTAGTACTTCCCAATTTATCTCTACAATCTTGCCCATGTGATATCAATAACTCTTTCAGGTCAGTTCGTTTTTCCTCTGGTAGGTAACTTAACAATTCATCCCAATTTTTAAGAACATCCTCATTTTCCAATTTAATTTGAGGTATGTCAAATTCACAGTCATCTGGATTTGGTTCATCACTTTGAGTTAGAATCATTAAAACCTCCTTTTTCTCTCCTTCCCTTTCAAAGTACCTTTTAAGCAGATTCACATGACACACTCAGTGAGTCTTTCTTCTATCTGGTGTTTTTACCACATAATTCACCTCACTTAATTTCCTTTCAATCTGATACGGTCCACAAAACCGAGCTTTTAAAGGTTCATCTACCACTGGTAAGAACACTAAAACTTTATCCCCACTGACAAAACTACGAACTTTGGATTTCTTGTCCGTGATTTGACCACTTCTTGGTTCCTTATGCACAGGGACACTGATGGCGTTCACAAGGACATGCCACCATCAACATCACCAACTCACCAACCAAACAAAAAAGACACTTGACCATAATGATTAATGGATTTTGGACTCATACATATGATTTGGACTTATTGTTTAATGATCACTGTTATCATAACTTGCACAGCGCATCACTTATCTACCTGCTTTTGTTCAATTTTCTTTAATACTGTACAGAAAATATGTAACGAAAAAAAGGGGGATGTGGTGATATGCATCACTGTAAGTACATAAGGGGTTAATGTAAATACACGTAGACTAGATAGACACTAGAGGGAGCACCAGAGACGTGACACACAGACATTCAACCAATAGGTCAGTAAGATAGGACACGACCACTGGGCATTCAAGATACACTCAGAGGTGACACTACCACAGGAGGGCATTACACCAACCCATATATAAGGACACAGCATACATGATCTTTCTCTTTCCAGTGGAGACACTGAGTCAGTACAGACACAGGGTTGATTGAACATCACACCCACCACGTGGATTGTAGCAGACTGGTTAGTCAGTCTGAGTAGCTACAGCAGGATTAACAGTAGAGTCGAATCCAAGTAGGAGAATCGTTAATTGTTTAATAAATGTGTTAAAGCTATCTCCAAGTCTGAACCTAGCTTTGTCAGAGTGCACATCAAGGAAACAGCTTATGCTACGTCAAGAGCATAACAAAACACTGTCCAGGGGTCCTTTTAGTTAGGGAGTCGCTGTGGCGGTCCCTTTAGTTAGGGGGTCCCTGTGGAGGTCCCTTTAGTTGGGGGTCCCTATGGGGCTTCCTTTAGTTATGGGGTCCCTGGAGAGGTCTCCTGTTTTAGAGGGTCTCGGGAGGGGAGGGGAGAGTAGGGCAGTGGGGGGTGGTCTGGTAGGGGAAGGGTAGATTCTGGGGAGGGGGGGTGGTCCTCGGATGGACTTTGGGGGTCCACCACTTCAGGTTCACGTTTGGTGATACTTGTAGTGAATCCCACCGACGTGATTCCTGGCCGGAGAATCGGGTGGGCCCCAAGAATTTGTTGCTTAGCCCACTAACTGGATGCAAATGGGTCATTAGGATCATTTACATCCATTAACATCCATTAACATCCTTCCACTGGTGCATGGGCGAGAATCTCAATCCCACTGCCAGCGGGGGGCCAGAGCATAGCTGTCAGTTCGACGCCCGGCATGAACCTCTATTTCAGCTGGACGACCAATTCTCGGCCCGATCGCGATCCATCATAGCCCTCTACTCTACAGGCATTAGAAGGCAAGTGCATTCAGTTTCATGTCCCCAGATGAGCATCACTATTGTTCCTTCAACTAATTCCTGTCCAACTCGACATTTTAAATGAAAGTAAATTAAATGAGAATCGCTTATTGTCACAAGTAGGATTCAAATGAAGTTACTGTGATAAGCCCCTAGTCACCACATTCCGGCGTCTGTTCAGGGAGGCTGCTACGGGAATTAAACCATGCTGCTGATCTGCTTTCAAAGCCAGTGATTTAGCCCTGTGCTAAACAGCCCCTAACAACATAGGTTTGCAGAGCAGCCTTTCTTGGATCATGGCACCAAAGTTTATCTGGAAGTCTGTCTGCTGGGCTCTCCACCATCCAGTTAAAATGCCATCTCCTTACAAAAGCCAAAGAATTTATTGACTCAAGATCTATTCCTTCTGGGATCATGCCGCCACCAATACCTCACTGTCACGCACCATTCAGTCACTTGGCCGTGTTAAACTCAAAAGCTCATTCCTCACTCAGTGAGACTGCCTGTTAATATTAGGCCCGATCCAATGGCCATGCTGCACCAAAAAAGTAGCTCGCCGCGGCGGCGCAGCGTGGCCGATAAAAGCCAGGAGATCCAGCTCCCAGGATCTACCGGCTTGCAAGGCCTTGCAATCTCGCGAGACCTTGCGATGTAAATTCCGCCCATTATGGGCAGGATCACCTTTTGGGAAAGCTGCATATGAGAGCGAGGCAGTTAGCCTCACTCTAATGTGCAGATTAGTGATGTACCTGAGGCTTTGGGATTCATTCCCTTTGCTTCGTAGACCTCGGGCGAGCACCATTTTGTTCTGGTCCCCACAAACAGGGACCAGCCAGAACAGCACTCGTGGGGGTTTCCCAGGGAATCGGAGGCCCCCAGCTGTATGTTCTTTGGGCAGGATGGTGCCCTGGCACTGCTGCCACATTGGCAGTGCCAACCTGACCCCTTGGCAGTGCCTATGTCAACTGGCAGTGCCAATTGGGCACCTTGGTAGTGCCAGACTGGCTCCCAAGCGCCATTTAAAAATGGAGTCCTGATCTCGTGCTACATTTGGGAGTTCTGGCGAGCAGAGCTCCCCAGTGTACAAAATGGGGCTATGTGCAGCCTCGGTTGCATGTTTCCTGCTGAAGCCCCTTATACAATGCGGGTAGTGTTGTATAGCTATGTTTTCCTCAGCGCTGTGAGCACATTCGCTATGGGACTTTGTTCCCAATTAGTTGAATCTTGCCCAACATCGCCAGTCTGTTCACCACCTCCCCCTCATTCCATTGTTTCTCTTGCTAGCAACCCCAACCACTTTTGTACTCATACATTCATGGGATGCAGGTATCTATGGCTAGGCCAACATTCATTTCCCAATCCCTAATTACCCCTTTGAGAGGTGGTGCTGATCTGCCTTCTTGAACCGGTGCAGTCCATGTGGTGTAGGTACACCCACAGTGCCGATGGGGAGGGAGTTCCACGAGTTCAGCCCAGCGACAGTGAAGGAACGGTGATATATTTCCAAGTCAGGGTGGTGAGTGACTTGGAGGGGAACTTCAAGGTGGTGGGATTCCTGGGTATTTGCTGCCTGTTTCCTTCTCGATAGTAGTGGTCATGAGTTTGGAAGGCGGTACCCAAGGAACCTTGGTGAATTACTGCAGTGCATCTTTTAGATGGTACACTGCATCTACAAGTGTGCATTGGTGAGGCAGGGAGTGAATGTCTGTGGATGAGATGCCAATCAAGTGGGCTACTTTGTCCTGGATGGTGTCGAGCTTCTTGAGTGTTGTTGGAGTGGAGACCACCCATTCACACTCCTGACTTGTGCCTTGCAGGTGGTGGACAGGCTCCAGGGAGTCAGGAGGTAAATTACTCGCCAGAGGATTCCGAGCCTCTGACTGTTTTGATCCAGTTCAGTTTCTGGTAAATAATAACCTCCAGGATGTTGAAGATGGAAGATTCAGCGATGGTAATGCCACTGAATGTCAAGAAGCGATGTTAAAGAATGGCACGGTGACACAGTGGTTAGTAGCTCTGTCACCTCTGGGTCAGAAGGTCATGGGTGTGAGCCATACAGTAAGATGGTTCAGCACAAAATCTAAGCTGATGTTACAGTGCAGTACCGCGGGAGTTTTGCACTGTTTATCATAGAATTTACAGTGCAGAAGGAGGCCATTCGGCCCCTCGAGTCTGCACCGGCACATGGAAAGAGCACCCTACCCAAGGTCAACACCTCCCCCCTATCCCCATAGCCCAGTAACCCCACCCAACACTAAGGGCAACTTTGGACACTAAGGGCAATTTATCATGGCCAATCCACCTAACCTGCACATCTTTGGACTGTGGGAGGAAACCGGAGCACCCGGAGGAAACCCACGCACACACGGGGAGGATGTGCAGACTCCGCACAGACAGTGACCCAAGCCGGAATCGAACCTGGGACCTTGGAGCTGTGAAGCAGTTGTGCTATCCACAATGCTACCGTGTTGGAGGCACCATCTTTCAGATGAGATATCCAACCATCTGCCTTGACAGGTGGATGTAAATTATTCCATGACAGTAATTTGAAGAAGAGTAGTCCTTGATTTCCTGGTCAATAAGTATCCGTCAAACAAGAGCAAGTCAGAGGCTGGGAAGCCAGCGGCAATAACTTACCTCCTGACTCCCCAAAGCCAGTCCACTCCTACAAGATACAAGTCAGGAGTGTATTGGAATACTCTCCACTTGCAGCTCCAACAACACTCAAGAAGCTCAACACCATCCAGGACAAAGCAGCCCTGCTTGATTGGCACACCTCCACAAATAGTCAACATCCACATCCTTCACCACTGGTACACTGTGGCAGCAAGATGCACTGCAGGAACTTGCCAAGGTCCCTTCGACAACACCTTCCAAACCTGTGACCTCTGCCATCTAGAAGGACAAGGGCAGCAAATAGCTTGGAACAGCAACACCTGGAGGATTCCCTCCAAGGCACAAACCATACCGACTTGAAAACATGTCGCTGTTCCGTCACTGTCGCTGGGTCAAAAACCTGGAACTCCCTCCCCAACAGCACTGTGGTGTACCTGTACCTCTGGGACTGCAGCTGTTCAAGAAGGAAACTCACCACCACCTTCCCGGAGCAATTGGGGATGGGCAATGAAATGCTGGCCTAGCCAGCGACGCCCACATCCTGTGGAAGAATTTTAAAAATGTAACTAAAATAGATGGTCAGATCATTATCACATTTCTGATTGTAAGAGCTTCTTCTTTTTACTTTGAAATGAAATGAAAATCGCTTATTGTCACAAGTAGGCTTCAAATGAAGTTACTGTGAAAAGCCCCTAGTCGCCACATTCCAGCGCCTGTTCGGGGAGGCTGGTACGGGAATTGAACCATGCTGCTGGCTTGCCTTGGTCTGCTCTCAAAGCCAGCGATTTAGCCCTGTGCTAAACAGCCCCTACCTGCAACCTGGAAAATCTTCCCGCTCAATCTGCTGGGAATGATGCAATTGACTAATGGTGAGGCTGGAATGTATTCACTAACACATGCCATGCCACCGGACATTACTAAGATCCTTGTAACACCAACTGTTCTGTCGGGTGAGCCAAGAGAAAGGCCATTGGTCATAATGTAGAGTGACACCAAGATTGAGGGGAGTGGGAGAGAAGATGGACATCAAAGACATTGGGTTTGTGACACCAAGCATCGTTTTTATCAGCTGTAAACTTTAGACCAGGAGTCCCACATGTTTGAAAGTGGAGGACAGATGAGTTTAAGCAAGAAATGGGAGGGTGAGTTTTAACTGAGGGGGAGGCGCAAAGGAGCAGAAGACCTCCGAGGGCAACATGGTCATGTAGAGAAGTTCTGAGAAGGACTGACCAGATTGTAGGAATAAAGGAGACAGAGACATGAGGGAGCCATTCTTAAAGTGAATGACAGGTGGAGATGGAACCAGCACAGTCTTTTGCCCTTTGGGTTGCTTTTTAAAGGCAAAGGTAGATAGATTTCTGAACAATAAAGGAATAAAAGGTTATGGTGAGCAGGCGGGTAAGTGTAGCTGAGTCCACAAAAAGATCAGCCATGATCTTACTGAATGGGGGAGCAGGATCAAAGAGCCAGATGGCCTACTCCTGCTCCTAGTGCTTATGGTCTCATGAGACATCATCATCAGTACAAACCGAGATACGCCCTATCAACGACCCCTGGGTAGAGACCATTCCATCTGGTTCACTGACCTATAAGGCTTGGCCAGCATGAGGATGAAGATTGTTCGAGGTTAGACCACTATAGCCAAATGTTCCATTAAATCACAGAATCTTACTGCACAGAAAGGACTCATTTAGCCCATTGTGCCTGCTGGCTATTTGAGTTAGCCAATCATTTCTGCTTCCCAGTTTTTCCAAAAGCAATGCATTTCCAATTTATTTTTCAAGTACTTACTAACTCCCTTTTAAAGTTACATCTGAATCTGCCTCCACCGATGTGGGACATACTTTCCAGGTCCCCCTGAACTCCTGTTATTATCCCTACCCAAGGTTAACTACATTTCCATGTTTTGTTTCATTTGCAAACTTCCCATACCCAAGTCCACATCATTAATATATATATGAAAAGGGGAATGGTGAACGGTCTCAATATAGACATCTGGGAGAGACTTTGCTTTTGCCTCTTCAGTCTGATGAACAACAGTTCACCAATACTCTCTGCTTCTGAGCAGCAGCTCATTTCACAGGCAAGTTAACACTATCCCCAGATTGTGAAGGAAATCTTCATCACAGAAAAATATGAAGTATTAGGTCATTGTTGTCCAAAACAACTTAAGAGCCAAATATCAAATTGAGCATCACCTGGAGTTTGTTATTGTAAACCGAGCTGAAGGATTAACTGCTCCTGACAGCTGGCTTCAGTATTCTAAGCACTAAAATATTCTGCCTCCAAAGGCCGTTACATGTTTATAAAGGAATTCCTCACAATAAGCAACTCAAATCAGTTTGACACAGAGTAAATCTTCGCGTACACTGCCCCCATCAAATATTCCCAGGGAAGGTACAACACACGGTTTGATGATGAGTGAAGCTCCCTCTGCACTGCCCCCATCAAACCTCTCTTTCTCTTGAGCAGTCCCTCAGGGTCGAGGATGACTTGCTTCCACTCCGGGAAGGTGGGTTTTGTGGTGGCGGAGTAGTCCGATCCTGAATCCACAGACTGTGCCACAGGTGCGGTTTGATGAGGTGGGTGGGCCGCACTGGATTCTGCGCTCTCTCTCCGCGGTTAATGCAGGCCTCCGCATGCTCCACCCTACAACGCTTGTGATTGGCGCCTTCACAGATGCTTTTTCACCAGTTTGTGGGTTCTAAGGCAAGCAACTCCGAGAGTGTCGATGAGAATGTTGCATTTATTTAGGGAGACTTTCAGAGTGTCCTTGCAGCGTTTCCTCTGCCCTCCTAGTGATCGCTTGCCATTGCAGAGCTCGGACACTGATTTCAGGAGTCTTGTGTCGGGCATGTGGGCAATGTGGCCCACCCATCACAGCTGGTTGAGTGTGACCAGTGCCTCGATGCTGGGGATATTGGCCTGGGAGAGCCCGCACATCCCCATCAAACACTGCTGGTTACACTGCCTGTCCTTGTTTCAAGGGGATGAAAATATGGTGGGTATGGTTAGGAGTGATGGGTTCGGTTCTTGGAAGTCAAAAAATGACCCAACCCATGTTTCCCAAACCCAGGATGGGAATCAGGCCTCATTTTATAAAACTCAGCATCCCTTATGTCTCACTACTTATTCAATCTTCCCTGTCATCTTCAACAACTTCAACACATTACTATGTTTCTCTGTTCCTGTACACTCTTTAGAATATTCCAACCAAAATGCATCACTTCATACTTCTTTGGTTTAAATTTCATTCCCCAAATTTTCACCCATTCCACCAGCCTATGTCCAACTGAAGTCTATCATTATCCTCCTCACAATTCACAATATTTCCAAGTTTTGTGTCATTTTCAAATTTTGAAATTGTGCCCTTTCCACCGAAGTTTAGGTCGTGAATATATGTCAGGAAACGCAGGGTCCCAACCCCTGGGGAACCCCTTGCTATACTTCCTCCAGTCTGACACAGGAGTGCTCATCATTAATCTCAATTCACCCTCACATGGCCAACTTTGTCTCTGCATTGCCACTGTCCCCTTTAATCCATCGGCTTCAACTTTGCGAACAACTCTCTTTTTTGGAACTTTGCCAAGTGTCTTTTAGAAGTCCCTGTGTACCTCATTACCCTTATCAATCCTCTCTTTCACCTCATCAAAATACTTAATCATGTTAGTTAAATCCAATTTGCCTTTAATAAATGTATGCTGACTTTCTTTAATCAATCCACATTTTTCCTAGTGACTAAAAGCTTTCCCGCCACCCAGGTTAAACCGACTAGCCTGTATTTGCTGGGTTTATCCTTACATTTGTTTTTGAACCAGTGTGTAAAATTTCCAATTCTCTGGCACCACCCTGAGTCTCAGGAGGACTGGAAGATTATGGCCAGTACCTCTGTAATTTTCATTTTTACTTCTCTCAGTGTCACCAGATGCATCCCATCCAGTCCTAATAACTTGTCAACTTTCTCATTGGGAGTGCCAACAGTCTTCATTTACTCCCTCAGCCTCCATAAATCCCTTTCATGGTCTCTAAACAGCTCCAGCTCTCCTTTTCCTCTACCGTTTCACCATTTTATTACTTATAAATTTCAGAAAACTGTAGGACTGGATTCCCATCAAGGAGGTGAGAAACAGGATATGGGGTCTGTTGTTGTGTCAGGAACCCACCTCCAGGAGTTCCGGTTGTGGCTATGCGGAGTTAAGTCGCACGTTCGGCAGCTCCCGCCAGAAACGGACTTTTGGGCTCCTTTTCGGGCCCCCAGCGGAATTTGTTCAACGGTTTCCAGTGTGGGAAGGTGACAGTAACATTTCCCCGGCACTGTATGGATTGGGCCAGGAGTGGAGCGGTGAAAAAAGTAGTTTTGGAGCAGCGATAAGTGCGAGGGAGGAAAACCACGATGGCAGCGTGTGGAGACCAGGCAGCGTGGGCACAGTGGTCGCAGGAACAGCAGGAGTTTCTCCAGCGCTACTTCACGGAATTGAAGGCAGAGCTGTTGGAGCCGATGAAGGCTTCGATAGACAAGCTGCCCGAGACCCAGAAGGCCCAAGGGGCGACGATTCAGGAGGTGCGGCAAAAGGCCTCGGAGGACGAGATCCTGGGCCTGGCGGCGAAGGTAAAGGCACACGAGGCGATGCATAAGAAATGGCAGGAGAGTTTCGGGGACATGGAGAATCGGTCAAGGAGGAAGAACCTGCAGATTCTGGGTCTGAGTGGAGGGGTCGGATGTTGGAGCTTACGTGGTCACGATGCTGAACACGTTGATGGGCGCAGGGGCCTTTCCGAGGCCCCTGGAGCTGGAGGGGGCCCACCGAGTCCTGGCGAGGAGGCCCAAGCTCAACGAGCCGCCCCGGGCGGTGCTGGTGCTGGTGCGGTTCCACCGCTTCTCTTCGGTGAATACTGATGCAAAGTATTCATTTAGTACCTCGCCCATTTCCTCTGGCTCCACACATAGATTCCCTTGCCTATCCTTCAGTGGGCCAACCCTTTCCCTGGCTACCCTCTTGCTTTTTATGTACGTGTAAAAAGCCTTGGGATTTTCCTTAACCCTATTTGCCAATGACTTTTCGTGACCCTTTCTAGCCCTCCTGACTCCTTGCTTAAGTTCCTTCCTACTTTCCTTATATTCCACGCAGGCTTCGTCTGTTCCCAGCCTTTTAGCCCTGACAAATGCCTCCTTTTTCTTTTTGACAAGGCCTACAATATCTCTCGTTATCCAAGGTTCCCGAAAATTGCCGTATTTATCCTTCTTCCTCACAGGAACATGCAGGTCCTGAATTCCTTTCAACTGACACTTGAAAGCCTCCCACATGTCAGATGTTGATTTGCCCTCATACATCCGCCCCCAATCTATGTTCTTAAGTTCCCGCCTAATATTGTTATAATTAGCCTTCCCCCAATTTAGCACATTCATCCTAGGACCACTCTTATCCTTGTCCACCAGCACTTTAAAACTTACTGAATTGTGGTCATTGTTCCCAAAATGCTCCCCTACTGAAACATCTACCACCTGGCCGGGCTCATTCCCCAATACCGGGTCCAGTACCGCCCCTTCCCTAGTTGGACTGTCTACATATTGTTTTAAGAAGCCCTCCTGGATGCTCCTTACAAACTCCGCCCCGTCTAAGCCCCTGGCACTAAGTGAGTCCCAGTCAATATTGGGGCAGTTGAAGTCTCCCATCACCACAACCCTGTTGTTTTTACTCTTTTCCAAAATCTGTCTACCTATCTGCTCCGCTATCTCCCGCTGGCTGTTGGGAGGCCTGTAGTAAACCCCCAACATTGTGACTGCACCCTTCTTATTCCTGATCTCTACCCATACAGCCTCACTGCCCTCTGAGGTGTCCTCCCGCAGTACAGCTGTGATATTCTCCCTAACCAGTAGCGCAACTCCGCCACCCCTTTTACATCCCCCTCTATCCCGCCTGAAACATCTAAATCCTGGAACGTTTAGCTGCCAATCCTGCCCTTCCCTCAACCAGGTCTCTGTAATGGCAACAACATCATAGTTCCAAGTACTAATCCAAGCTCTAAGTTCATCTGCCTTACCCGTAATACTTCTTGCATTAAAACATATGCACTTCAGGCCACCAGACCCGCTGTGTTCAGCAACTTCTCCCTGTCTGCTCTGCCTCAGAGCCCCACTGTCCCTATTCCCTAGTTCTCCCTCAATGCTCTCACCTTCTGACCTATTGCTCCCGTGCCCACCCCCCTGCCATACTAGTTTAAACCCTCCCGTGTGACACTAGCAAACCTCGCGGCCAGGATATTTATGCCTCTCCAGTTTAGATGCAACCCGTCCTTCTTTGTCCTGTTTCTTGTGTACGGGACACACCTGGGCAACTTTCTACATTGCCGGGTAGATGTCAGTGTTGTAGCTGCGCTGAAACAGCCTCGTTAAGGGTGCGGCAAGTTCTGGAGCAAAGTCTTCAGTACTATTGCCAGGATATTGTCAGGGCCCAGAGCCTTTGCAGAATCCAGTGCCTTCAGCCGTTTCTTGATATAACATGGAGCGACTCGTATTTGCTGAAGACTGACATCTGTGATGCTGGGGACCACCCGAGGAGACCGAGATGGATCATCCACTCGGCACTTCTGGCTAAAGATTGTTGCGAGTGCCTCAGCCTTGTCTTTTGCACATATGTGCTGGGCTCCTCCATCATTGAGGATGGGGATATTTGTGGAGCCTCCTCCTCCAGTCAGTTGTTTAATTGTCCACCATCATTCACGGCTGGATGTAGCAGGACTACAGAGCTTAGATCTGATGCGTTCATTGTGGAATTGCTTAGCTCTGTCTACTCTACTTAGCTACTTGCTGCTCATGCGTTTGGCACACAAGTAGTCCTGTGTCGTAGCTTCACCAGGTTTGACACCTCATTTTTCGGTATGCCTGGTGTTGCTCCTGGTCTGCTCTCCTGCACTCTTCATTGAACTACACCCCCCGCTGCCTGGGGAAAGCAGGCAGCATAATCAAAGAACCCTCCCACCTGGCTTACTCACTCTTCCAACTTCTTCCATCGGGCAGATGAAAGTCTGAGATCACGCACGAACAGACTCAAAAACAGCTGTTACCAGACTCCTAAACAACCCTCGTATGGACTGATCAGACCTACACCCCTGTATGCTTCACCCGATGCCGGTATCTAGGTATTTACATTGCGTATTGCCCTATTATGTACTGTCTTTGTACTATATGATCTGTTTGAGCTGCACGCAGAAAAATACTTTTAACTGTACCTCGGTACAGGTGACAATAAACAAATCCAATCCAATCCAATCCCCTGGCTTGGTGGTAATGGTGGAGTGGGGGATAGGCCGGGCCGTGAGGTTGCAGATTGTGGTTGAATACAATTCTGCTGCTGCTGATGGCCCACAGCGCCTCATGGATGGCCAGTCTATCCCATTTCGCGCAATGGTAGTGCCACACAACACGATGGAGGGTATCCTCATAGTGAAGACGGGACTTTGTCACCACAAGGACTGTGCGGTGGTCACTTCTACCGATACTGTCATGGATAGGTTGGTGAAGGTGAGGTCAAATATGTTTTTCCCTCTTGTTGGTTCCCTCACCACTGCTCCAGTCCCAGTCTAACAGCTATGTCCTATAGGACCCGGCCAGCTCGGTCTGGGGTGGCACTACCGAGCCACTCTCGGTGATGGTCATTGAAGTCCCCCACCCAGAGCATATTCTGCGCCCTTGCCACCCTCAGTGCCTCCGCCAAGTGGTGTTCAACATGGAGGAGTACTGATTCACCAGCTGAATGGTACATGATAATCAGCAAGAGGTTTCCTTGCCCATGTTTAACCTGAAGCCATGAGATTTCATGGGGCCCAAAATCGATGTTGAGGACTCCCAGGGCAACTCCCTCCCGACTGTATAGCACTGTGCCGCCACCTCTGCTGGGTCGGTCCTGTCGGGGAGACAGGACATACCCAGGAATGGTGATAGTGGTGTCTGGGACACTGTCTGTAAGGTATGATTCTGTAAGTTTGACTATGTCAGGCTGTTGCTTAACTAGTCTGTGACACAGCTCTCCCAACTTTAGCACAAGCCCCCAGATGATAGTAAGGAGGACTTTGCAGGGTCAACAAGGCTGGGTTTGCCATTGTCGTTTCCAGTGGACTCGATGTCTGGTGGTCCATCAGGTTTCATTCCTTTTTTGTGTTTTCAAAGCGGTTGTATACAACCGAGTGGCTTGCTAGACCATTTCAGAGGGCATTTAAGAGTCAAGCACTCTGCTGTGGGTCTGGAGTCACAGACCAGGTAAGGATGGCAGATTTAATTCCCCAAAGGACATGAGTGAACCAGATGGGTTTTTATGATAATTGAACATTAGACTTTAATTCCAGATATTTTATTGAGTTTACATTATATCACCTGCCGTGGTGGGATTCGAACCCTGGTCACCAGATCATTATCCTGGGTCTCTGGATTACTAGTCCAGCGACAATACCACTATGCCACCTCCTCCCGCAGGAAGACCATGTATATAGGGGAGCGTTTGTCGATTGTGGACTCCACTTTCATCCCAGTGGTTTACATGCATCAGTCTTTGAGTATTCCCCTCATCGTAGTGCAGGGCGACGGTCCCAACCTGCTGGGTCAGGATTGGCTGCACCATTTGCAGCTCGAAAGGCAAAGTACCCTCCCAAAACACGCACATCAGGCAACCCCGGCCCGTTTGCGTGCACGCAAAAAATGCCAACCTGGCACACTGGAAGTGCCCCTATGAGGGCACCTCTCTCTCCAAAAGACATGCATCTGGGCTGGGGGCCTCCTAGTCCTTTGGAGACCCCACGAGTGCTGCTCCGTCTGGTCCCCGTTTATGGGGACCAGTACCAAACGCCACTTGCCTGAGGTCCCCGAGGCAAAGGAGTTGAATCCCAAAGCCTCAGTACCTTGGGAATCTGCACATTAGAGTAAGACTTACTGCCTCACTCTAATATGCAGATTTGGTAAAAAGTGATCCTGCTTTCGACATCCGGCGGGGGAAGAGAGCGGTCGCGGGTAGAAGAGCTCCTAAGGGGGAAACACAGTTGCGTCCCGTTCCCCCGCGAAGAACTTGCGCCTAAGTACGCAAACTTGTCCTACTGGGCCCCCGCACAGCAAGAGAGTGCGGAAGAAGAGGAGTGACCCGGACTCCAAAGCGGAGCAAAGTCGGAGACCTGAGCACTCAGGAGCGGAGCGAGCGACAAGGAGAGGGAGAGGAGGCTGCAAAGGACCGGACCGGTAAGCTATGGCCCGGGGGAGGAAAGGTGTGCGATAGGAGCCGGGGCCGGAGACCAGGAAGCGGCCGGAGAGAGTCGCGACCCCTCCCCCCGCCCCCGAATGGAGCTAGCGCATCGGAGCGCGGGCCTGCAAGCCGGCCCGACTGAGCCACGCCCCCCCCAACCACCCCCGCACAGGAGAACGTGGGTGATGCACTATCAATTACGACGAGACGAGAGTAGAGTGTAATCGAGGCTTTATTAACCAGAGATGTGTAGCCTCCTGCAGCTGCTGCCGAAATGGCTGCAGCTCGGTGAGCACACACATTTATACTCCGCCTACTGGGCGGAGCCAGCAGGCAGGGATCTACCCCCGTACGTGTAGTACAGGAGCTTTACCGTATTACATCTCATATGTGATATATACAACAGTGGTGACTACCACATTCACCCCCTGTTAAAAAAAGAGTCCAGCGGGGGTGGTGGAAAATCATTTACATGCATTTTAAGGTTAACATTTTGGGGAAAGTTCACAAATTCAGCCGATTGGGTGGCTCAGTTGTGAGCGGCGCAGTCCCGGTGGCGATGCAGGCGTCGGCTCAGTCGCCGGTGACTCAGGGAACGTGTAGACCTCATCTTCATCCCCAGGTGGGACCAAGGGGAGGACAGATCGCCCTGGAGCGAGGGCTGTGGTGCGGTGCGCTTGGGGGAGGAAGGGTGGCGCCGGGGCAGAGAGGGGTGGGGGGTGGGGACCCAGCTGGTGTCAGGTCCCTGAGGGAGATTGTGTCTTGGCGGCCGTCGGGGTACGCCACGTAGGCGTACTGCGGGTTTGCGTGGAGTAGCTGTACCCTCTCGACCAACGGGTCCGCCTTGTGGAGACGCACCTGCTTGCGGAGGAGAACGGGTACTAGAGCTGCCAGCCACGTTGGGAGCGAAATAAAAAGAACTGGGCAGACAGGAGCATTTTCCCCCTGGGCCATAGGGGAGCTGGAAGGCAGCCTTTGCCAAGGCGCTGAGGGAACACCAGCAGGAAAGCAAGGCAGGGACCAAAGCAGACATCGAGGCCGCAGTACAGGCAGCAATAGCCAAGGCCCTGGTGGAGGTGCAGCTCGCCCTGGGCAGCGCAGAGAAGAAACTGGAAGCCCAAGAGGAGAAACTGGGAACCCAAGAGGAGAAACTGGGAACCCAAGAGGCGACCGTTAGGGAGCTGGAAAAAGCCACGACTGACATGAGCGACCGGATCACGGCCCTGGAGAAAGAGATGGCGAGACTGTGCACAACGCAGGGGAGCCTGAAGAGCAGGGTGGACGACCAGAAAAACCGCTCAAGAAGCCAAAATGTCAGGATAGTGAGCCTACCAGAGGGGATCGAGGGTAGAAACCCCACGGCCTACGTGGCTGAGATGCTGGCCAACTTAGTGGGGAGGGAATCTTTCCCCAACCCACCAGAAATGGACAGAGCACACCGGTCGCTGCGCGCGGGAGCCCAAGGCGGGGGAATACCCAAGGGCAGTTATATAAACTGCACCGGTACAAATACAGGGAAACAATCCTGCGCTGGGCCAGGCAAAACAGAACTTGCAAATGGGAAGGACACTCCATAGGAGTGTACGAGGACATTGGGGCAGACCTCGCCAGGAGACGGGCCGAATTCAATAGAGCGAAAGCAGCCCTTCACAAAATCAATGTGCTCAAACTCTGGGTCATATACTCTGCCGAAGCAAACACGTTCATCGAGGAACGCGGGCTGGAAAACCGACAGCGAGGGTAGAAATACGGGGCCCCTGGCAAGGGGCAACAACACGCCGACGGGAGAGGGGGGGGGGCAACACCAGGCCCCCCGCCCCCACCCCTACCATGGCGAGCGCACCCTGAACAAAAAGCAAACCGCTACCCAACGAACCAGGTGGGAGCCACGCCCCAGCACGAGGGTACGAGAGTAGCGGAGAAGGGAGAGCAAACGGGGGGAGTGCAGGGTAGGACGGGGGAAGAGCGGGCAGAAAAACGCAGAGGCTGGGCAGGGGAGAAGCGAGACAGTAACTCCCGAGAGGGGGGGTCACCGCACTAGCAAGGAAGCTAGCACCGGGGACATGCAACAAAGCAGCACGCCCCCAACAGGGGGGATGGTGCCAGGCCCGGGGGGGGGGGGGGGGGGGGGGGGGTGGGGACCACTCAACAGAGGCGGGAGAGCAAACGGGGATAGGAACAGGGGAAAGAGGGACAAAGGAGGGATATACGGGAGAGGGGGAGAAAGGGGGAGGAAAGGGAGGGACCGGGGGGGGGGGGGCACAAGAAGGGAGGGAACGGGGGGGGGGGCGGAGCACAGGGATGGAGGGAAAAACAAGGCGAGAAAGGGAATAACAATAGGACTACAAAGTGCCACGACCAAGGGCTCGGAACAAGGAATCGCTGCAAACATCCACCCAGTACGGCCTCTGGGCGAAGGGAGACCCCAGAGTGCAGGGGTCTACCCGTGTGGCGGCCACACAGCGGGCGGCCATGCCGGGGATCCCTGGACGGAGGGAAAGCCAGGAGCGCAGAGGCCCGACCACATGGAGAGGGCAGTGACCGCGGCCATCCTGGACGGCCCCCTAACAAGGGGGAACCCCGGAGGACAGGGGCGCATCCACCAGGTAAATATGGTTAATCCCACAGGAGCGAGGGGACAGAAGCCCCCCACCAGGATAGTCACCTGGACTGTAAGGGGACTCAACGGCCCAGTGAAGAGATCCAGATTCCTCACCCACCTAAGAAATATGAAGGCCGACATAGTCTTCCTCCAAGAGACACACCTGAGAGAGCAGGACCGACTGTGGGTAAGAAAGGGCTGGGTGAGACAGACCTACCATTCCTGCTGTGGGACGAGGGCCAGGGGGGTGGCAATACTGATCAGCAAATGGACGATGTTTAGGGCGACAAAGACGGTTACGGACCCAGGGGGACGGTACGTCATGGTTAGCGGGACCCCGGGTGGGGCACCGGTAGTACTAGTTAACGTGTACGCGCCCAACTGGGACAATACGAGCTTCATCAAGAAGACCATGGCAGGAAATCCCTGATATAGCGACTCACCGGCTAATCATGGGCGGGGGGAACTTCAACTGTGTACAGGACCAAAAGACAGACAGATCAAACCCCGAAACGGGGAAAACCTCAAGCATGGCAAGGGAACTCGGTCACTTTATGGAGCAGATGGGAGCGGTGGACCCCTGGAGGTTCACCCACCCGGGGGAGAAGGAATTCTCCTTCTTCTCCCCAGTACACGACGTATACACCAGAATTGATTTCTTTGTGGTGGGGAAAACGGTGTTTCCGGGGATAGACAAAGTGGAATACTCCGCAATTGTGATATCAGACCATGCTCCACATTACATGGACGTGAGGCTGGAGACGGGCAGGGCCCAACACCCCACATGGAGGTTGGACGTTGCCCTACTAGCGGACAAGGCCTTCAATGAAAAGATATCGCAGGCCATAGCAGAGTACACGGAGAACAATCAGAACGGGGAGGACTCGCTCTCCACGTTCTGGGAAGTGCGAAAGGCCGTACTAAGAGGGAAATCATCACTTTCAAAGCGCGAAGAGATAGTGAGGAAAGGTACTGGAGGTATACCGTAAATACTCCGAGGCCCCGACCGTACAGCTTCTGGTGGAGAGGAAAGAGCTACAAAGGAACTTTGATCTGCTCTCCACCAGGAAAGCAGTGCACCAACTCCACCAGGCACGTGGGACCCTATACGAACACGGAGACAAAGCCAGCCGCCTGCTGGCACACCAGCTGAGAAAGCAGACAGCCACCAGAGAAATTGCACAAATCAGGGATACCAGAGGCACATTAGAAACAGAGCCAGAAAAGATCAACAAAAGCCTTCAAGGCCTTCTACCAAGGGCTGTACACCTCAGAGCCCCCAATGGGGGAGTCCGGGATGAAATGGCTCCTTGATGGACTGGACATACCAGTCGTGGGGGAGAGCAGAAAACGGGGCCTGGAAGCACCACTAGCACTGGGAGAGATCATGGACAGCATTAGCTCCATGCAGGCGGGGAAGGCGCCGGGACCCGACGGGTTCCCGGCGGACTTCTACAAAAAATTTGCAACAGCACTGGCCCAGCACCTGCGGGAGATGTTCACAGACTCGCTAGCGAGGGGCACACGGCCGCCCATGCTAGCACAGGCCTCAATCTCGCTGATACCTAAGAAAGACAAAGACCCAACGGAATGTTGGTCATACAGACCCATCTCACTGCTGAACGCAGATGTCAAAATCCTAGCCAAAAGGCTAGAAGACTGTGTACCAGAGGTGGTCGCAGAGGACCAGACGGGCTTTGTCAAAGGTAGACAGCTTACCTCGACCATCAGGTGCCTGCTGAACGTAATAATGACCCCCTCCGGGGAGAGAACACCAGAGGTGATCGTCTCCCTCGACGCAGAAAAGGCCTTCGACAGAGTCAAATGGAAATACCTCATAGAGGTACTGGAGCGGTTCGGGCTTGGAACAGGGTTCACCTCCTGGGTAAAGCTCCTATACAACCCTCCCATGGTGAGCGTACGGACCAACAACACCAACTCCCGATACTTCCAGCTGCGCAGGGGCACCAGACAAGGATGCCCACTGTCCCCGCTGCTGTTCGCCCTCGCGATCGAGCCACTAGCAATTGCGCTCAGAGCGGCAAAAAGCTGGAGGGGGATCCGAAGGGGCAGCAGAGAGCACAGAGTCTCACTCTATGCAGATGACCTGCTCCTCTACATTTCGGATCCACAGAGCAGCATGGACGGAATCATCGCGCTCCTGAAAGAGTTTGGCGCCTTCTTGGGCTACAAACCCAACATGAGCAAAAGCGAGATCTTCCCGCTACATCCACAAGTAGGTGGGGCAGCATTAACGGGGCTGCCGTTTAAACAAGCCCAACACAAATTCCGCTACCTGGGGATCCAAATAGCCCATGACTGGAAAGGGATCCACTAATGGAACCTGACCAGTCTGACAGAGGAAGTAAAAAAGGACCTGCAAAGATGGAACACACTCCCACTCTCCCTCGAGGGGAGAGTCCAGACGATCAAAATGAACGTGCTCCTCTTCCTATTCAGATCCATCCCGATCTACATCTCCAAGGCCTTTTTCAAAGCACTGGACAAACTAATCATGGTGTTCGTATGGGGGGGGGGGGGGGGGGGGGGGGGGGGGGGGGGAATGCTAGGATCCCAAAGAAGGTCTTACAAAAAACAAAATCAAGGGGAGGGCTAGCCCCCCCAAACAATTCTACCACTGGGCGGCGACGGCCGAGCGAATAAGGGGATGGATCAAGGAGCCAGAAGCCGAGTGGGTGCTTGCGGAAGAGGCCTCCTGTAAGGGGACCTCCCTCCGGGCCCTCGCCACGGCGGCACTCTCATCCCCACCCAAAAAACACTCCAGCAGCTCGGTGGTAATAACCACCCTCCAGTCCTGGAACCAACTACGGCAGCAATTTGGCCTGACCAAAATATCGGACAAAGCTCCCATCTGCAACAACCATAGGTTCACACCAGCACCGATTGACGCCACCTTTAAAAAGTGGAGACAGGACGGTGGGACACTGACAGTCAGGGACCTCGACACGGACGGCAGGGTCGCAACACTGGATGAACAGAGAGAGAAATTCCAGCTAGCCAGGGGGAACAAGCTAAGGTATCTACAACTCAAAAACTTCCTATGAAAGGAGACAAGGACTTACCCACAACCGCCACGACAGACATTACTGGAAGAGTTACTGGAAGCAAGCATATTAGAGAAAGGAAACTGTAGTGACTTGTATGACCGACTGGTAGAAGGGGCCGACACCGTACTGGATGCAACAAGAAAGAAATGGGAGGAGGTCCTGGGGATTGAGATAGGGTGGGGGCTCTGGAGCGAAGCACTGCATAGGGTCAACTCCACCTCCACGTGCGCAAGGCTCAGCCTGACGCAGTTAAAAGTGGTACATAGAGCCCACTTAACAAGAACCCGTATGGGTAGGTTCTTCCCGGAGGTGGAGGATAGATGTGAGCGGTGCCAATGAGGCCCGGCCAACCACGCCCACATGTTCTGGTCTTGCCCCAGACCTGCGGGGTACTGGACAGCATTCTTCGAGGCAATGTCCAAAGTGGTGGGGATGAGGGTGGAGCCATGCCCGAAAGTGGCGGTCTTCGGGGTTTCAGACCAGCCAGATCTATTCCTGGGGAGGAGGGCGGACGCCCTTGCCTTTGCCTCCCTGATCGCCCGCCGGAGAATCCTGTTCGGCTGGCGGTCAGCAGCACCACCCAAAGCTGCAGACTGGCTGTCCGACCTCTCGGAATCCCTCCAAATGGAGAAAATCAAATTCGCCATCCGAGGGTCAGGCGGCTTCCACAGAACGTGGGAACCATTCACCCAATTGTTCCGGGGGGGGGGCTGCAGAGGGAAACGTTAACTAACTTGACATCCACAGGAACAGAGAAAAAGGAGAATACAGGCGGAAGACGGGAGGACCGGCTGAAGCGGTAGTGCGCACGAGAAGACAACGGCGGCGAAATCCGTCCGGGAGAAGTGAGGGGCAACACCGGCACCAGACCCACTCAAGGATTGCCCTCCGGAATTGTCTCGCCGGAACAAACAGATGCCTACTTATATATATATATATATATCATATCCTGTGTACATAACAGCAAATATACTTTGTTCAAAAATCCAATAAAAAACATTTATAAACAAAAAGTGATCCTGCCCATTGTAGACGGGATTGGCATCGCAACGTCTCTCAAGTTTGCATTGAATCTCGCGAGGCACTGCGAGCCGGGTAGATCCCGGGAGCGGGTCTCCCGACTTTCACCAGCCACATTGTGCCGCGGAAGCTGTTTTCCCGCCACAGCATGTCCGGAGCATCACAGCCAATATCGATATTTCTGAGTCAGTGCAGAATCAGGCCGTATGCCTGCTGCTGCCCCACTCGATCTACAAGCCGGGCATTACAGAGAATCGGAGCAACCTGCGAAACAATGATGAATGTGAAGCCAGAGCTTGTCAGAGTGTGAGACACTACTGAAGCAGTGATATTCCTAACTCTATTCAACATTCCTGAATATTAACTTTCCATTAAAATTCATTCAAGAAACGACTGAAGGCCCCTGGATGTCACAAAATCGATGGGCTCTAATAACATCCCACTGTATACTGATGAATTGTGCTCTAGAACTAACTACTCCCCCAGCCAAGCTGTTCCAGTACAGCTACAACACAGGCATCTACTCAACAATGTGGAAAATTGCCCAGTTATGTCCTGCCCAGGCACGGCAAGACAAATCCATTCTGGCCAATTACCATCGGTCTGTTCTCAATATGGGGGGAAACTCTCCGCTGGTTGGAGTCATACCCAACACAACACAAACAAAGTTTGTGGTTGTTAAAGGTAAATCATCTCAGTCCCAGGACATTACTGCAGGGATTCTTCAGGTTGTCCTCGGCCCAGCCAACTTCAGTTGCTTCATCAATGAACTTCCTTCCAATATAAGGTCAAATGTGGGGATGTTCTCATATGATTGCACAATGTTCGGCACCATTCACAACTCCTCAGATACTGAAACACACAAGTAACGTTTTGGCTTGGGCTGATAAGTGACAAGTAATATTCATGTCATGTCAAGGAATGGTCATCTCCAATAATAGAGGACCTAACCATCTTCCCCTGACATTCAATGGCATTACTATTGCTGAGTCCCCCACAATCAACATCCTGGGGGTTACCATTGGTCAGAAACTGATCTGGGCTGGCCATATAAATACTGTGGCTACCAGAGCAGTTGAGAGACTACTTAGCCTGCAATGAGTAATTCACCTCCTGACCCACCCAAAGCCTGTCCACCATCTGCAAGGCACAAGTCAGGAGTGTAATGGAATGCTCCCCACTTACCTGGATGAGTGCAGCTCCAACAACACTCAAGAAGCTCAACACCATCCTGGACAAAAAATAAAGGACAGCAACATAGACTTTAGGAAAAATCATGTTTGATTGTGTTTTTGATGTTGGGGTTGGCTAAATCCTTCTAGAAGAAAAACTGCAGCAATATGGAGCTAGAGAAGATTGATGGACAGAATATCATGTACCTTGAAAGAACTGACTTAATAGCCTCCTTCTATTCTGCACTATTTTATGATTCGATGAGCAAGTACTGGAGGGAGTATTATGCCTGTGTATGTGCCTGGAAGGAGTATAGATTTGTAGAGCTCTTACAGCACAGAAAGAGGCCATTTAGCCACCTTTTGCTCCACGAGAACTGCACCTTCTACAATCTAACCATGTTGCTAAAATCCCTCATCCCAAAAGCCATTCTGTTAAATCTCCTCTGCAAGCTCTCAAGGACAATCATATCCTTCCCAAGATGTGGTGATCAGAATTGGATGCAATCCTCGAGTTGAAACCTAATCAGAGTTTTATAGAGATCCAATATAACTTCCCTATTCTTGTCCTCAAAACCCCTATTTGTGGTGGCGAACAAGAAGCCATATCTTTTTGTCAATTACTCTTTCAATGTGTCCTCACATGAATTCCAGGGCCGACTTCCGGTGGCGGCTATGGAGTGAAAGGTCGCACATTTGGCAGCTCCCACTCTTCGTGGTCTTTTTTTTGCCTTTTAAGCTGGATTTCCATTGGAATTTTCCAGAATAAGGGTGTAAAAGCGAGAGGAGAAGGAGGTGACCCCTAGTTAATGGAGCTGCACCCAAGGAAAAACGGAAAAAGGAGAAATCAAAAGTTGGCTGGAAGCGAGGACCAGAGTTTGAAGGAGGCAATGGAGGGAAGCAGGGTTTGACCTCGTCAGCTCAATGGTCGACGTATGTGGGAAGGTTCTGAGATCCGGGTGTACCAGGGCTTGGGAACTGAACTCGCAAAGAGGAGGGCGAGTTTTAATAAAGTCAATGCGGCCCTGTACGAGACGCAAATAAAGTTTGGTCGGCTTTCCCCGGCCCGTCTTTCGGTGACCTATGAGGGTCGGGAGCTGTACTTTGGCTCGCCGGAGGACGTGGTGGACTTCATGAAGTACAATAACCTGGTAGACAAACAAGGATCTTAAACTTTGACTGTGGAGAACTGAGTTAGAAGTTATGTGTTGCCCTTTTAGTCTTTCAACTCTGTAATTTAAGTTGCGATGTTTGAAAAGCTGTTTGAGTTTTTACATGTATAATTCTTTTTGCTTTGTCCGGTGTTTTCTATTTGGTCCTGCTTGAAGTGTTAGAATAGATAAGAATTTGTAAGGGAGGAGAGGTGGGCCTCTGTGCTTGGACCTTGGGAGGGACTGTTTGTTTGTTTTTTGTGCTTTGTGCCATTGTTCTGGGAACGTATACGAAGAGTGGGGGCGGGGGGGAACACCAGCAGGTGGTAGGATGCTAGACGCAGGGGGCGGGAGCTGACAGGCTAGCTGGGAGGACTAAGGACCAGTTCATGGAAGCAAAGTGGGGGGTGAGCTGAAGGGTAACGTGGGAAGAGGGGGGGAGAAGGGGGAGACTGCTGATGAGGAGGGGACTTTTAGGAGGTTGGAGGAGGAGAGTCGATGACGGTAGCAGCCGAGGGGCGGGCCAGGTGAGGTGCGGGCCATGGGCTAAGGGCTGGCCTAGGAAATGTCATGGCTGATCGAAAGGGGAGGGGGGTAGGGTGCCCCCCGACCAGGCTGGTTACGTGGAATGTTCCAGGTCGGGAAACGTATCAGCAATGGCTAAAGAACTACGGGGGTTTATGGAACGCATTGTGTGTGTGTGTGTGTGTGTGTGTTGGGGGGTGGGGGGGTGGGGGGTGGGGGGTGGGGGGGCGGGGGTGGATTTGTGGAGATTTGGGAGGCCAAGAAGCAAGGAGTGTTCATTCTACTCCCATGTGCACAAGGTATATTCCAGGATAGACTTTTTCGTACTTGACAAAACACTACTAGCGGGGGTGGAGGACACGGAGTACTCAGCAATTGTGGTCTTGCACCACGCTGCACACTGGATAGACTCATGGGTAAGCACAGCAAAGACCCAGCGGCACAGTGGAGGTGAGATGTAGGGCTGTTAGTGGAGGATGGGATTTGTGAGCGGGTGAGGGAGGCCATTCGGGGGTACATAAAGAGCAATGACACGGGTGAGACCACGGCAGGGGTGGTTTGGGAAGCATTGAAGGCGGTTATCAGAGGGGAATTTATTTAGATTCGGGCCCACAAGGAGAATACTGAACGGGCGGAGCTGGACAGGCTGGTAGGGAAAATCTTACAGGTGGACAGGAGATATGCAGAGTCTCCGGATGAGGAGCTCCTGAAGGAGAGTCAGAGACTCCAAATGGAGTTTGGGCTCCTGTCCACAGGTAAGGCAGAAGGGCAGCTGAGGAGGGTGAAAGGGGCAATATACGAATATGGGGAGAAGCCAGTAGAATGTTAGCACATCAACTGAGGAAACAGGAGGCGGCGAGAGAAATTGGGAAAGTAAAGGATATGAGGGAGAAGGTAGTGGTGGACCCGGGGGGAGCTAAATGATGTGTTTCGTGAATTCTATAGTCGACTCTATGAATCGGAACCCCCAGCCGGGGAGGAGGGTATGAAGCAATTTTTGGAGAGGCTAGAGTTCCCGTAGGTAGATGAGGAGCTGGTGAGATGTCTGGGGGGCCAAATTGGGCTCGGGGGGGTGATAGACGGGTTGGGGGGCGAAGCAATCGGGTAAGGCCCCGGGACCTGATGGATACCCAGTGGAGCTTTATAAAAAGTTTTCTGGGTTGCTGGGGCGGCTCCTGGTTAAGGCCTTTAACGAGTCTAAGCAGCTGGGAGTGCTCCCCCCAACGCTACCACAGGCATCGATCTCTCTCATCTTGAAGCGGGACAAGGGTCCAGAGAGCTGTGGGTCATTCAGGCCGATTCCCTTTTGAACATAGACGCTAAATTTCTGGCAACTATCTTGGCCACACGTATAGAGGATTGTGTCCCGGAGGTAATTGGGGAGGACCAGATGGGATTTGTAAAGGGCAGGCACCTGACATCCAACATCAGACGGCTCCTAAATGTTATAATGATGCCAGCGGAGGGGCGCGAGGTTGAGGTGGTAGTAGCTATGGATGCAGAAAAGGCCTTTGGCCGGGTGGAGTGGAAGTACCAATGGGATATTTTAGGCAGGTTCGGGTTTGGGCAGGGATTTCTGGATTGGGTCCGGCTGCTATACGAGGCTCCGGTGGCGAATGTAAGAACCAACCAGGTCCGGTCAGAATATTTTAGTCTCTGTAGGGGGCAAGACAGCAGTGCCTGCTCTACCCACTACTGTTTGCCCTGGCCATAGAGCCCCTGGCAATGTCCCTTAGGTCATCGAATGTGTGGCGGGGAATAGTGAGAGGGGGGGTGGAGCACAGGGTCTCGCTCTACGTGGACGATTTACTGCTTTATATCCCGTTTGGGCAGGGGGGGGGCTGGAATTATGGAGACACTGGAAGAGTTTGGGCGGTTTTCAGGCTACAAGTTAAACATGGGAAAGAGCGAGGTGTTTGCGATTCAGGCACGGGGGCAGGAAAGGAGACTGAGGGAGTTACCTTTTAAGGTGGTGGGGAGGAGCTTTAGGTGTCTGGGGATCCAGCTGGCTAAGGATTGGGGACAGCTCCACAAGTTAAATCTGGGTAGAGCGGTCGATCATATGAAAAGGGATTTCCGCAGGTGGGACATGCTCCCATTGACAATGGCGGGAGGGTACAGACGGTGAAGATGACAGTCCTCCCGAGGTTGCTGTTCTTTTTCCAATGTCTCCCGGTTTTTGTCCCAAAGGCCTTTTTTAGGAAAATAAATGCGGCGATCTCGGGTTTTGTGTGGGCTGGTAAAACCCTGAGGGTGAAGAAGGCACTCCTGGAACGGGGTCGCGGGGAGGGGGGCTTGGCCCTCCCGGGTTTTATTAATTATTACTGGGGGCCCACCATATCGATGGTCAGGAAGTGGGTAGTGGGGGAGGGGTCGGTTTGGGAGCGAGTAGATGAGGCATCCTGTAAGGGTACGAGTTTGGAGCCTTTATTAACGGCGCCCCTGCAGTTCTCGCTAACTCGGTACTCCACAAGCCTAGTGGTAGTGGCAGCCCTGAGGGTGTGGGCACAATGGAGACAGCACATGGGATTGGAGGGGGCGTCAGTGTGGTCACTGATCTGTGACGATCACCGTTTTGTTCCGGGGGGGGGGGGCTTTAGGAGGTGGCAGCGGGCAGGGATTGAGGGATTTGGGGATCTCTTCATTCAGGAGGGTTTCCCGAGCTTGGAGGCTTTAGAGGAGGAGTTTGAGTTGCAGGGTGGGAACGGGTTTCGGTACCTACAGGCACTGGACTTTGTCCAGAGGCAGGTTCCAAGCTTTCCTCGCCTCCCCCTGAGGGGACTACAGGATAAGGTGATGTCAAAAACGGGGGTTGGTGAGGGGAGGGTCTCGGAAATATATAAGAAGTTGATGGAGTGGGAAGGAGTCCATATCGGGGAGGTGACCAGGAGCTGGGAGGAGAGTTAGAAATCAAATTATAGGAAAAGGCTTTGAAGAGAGTTAATTCATCCTCGTCTTGTGCCAAACGTAGCCAGTTCAAGGTGGTTCATAGGGCCCACATGACGGTAGCCGGGATGAGCAGGTTTTTTGAGGAAGTGCAGACGCTGTGGGGGAATCCCGGTGAATCATGTACATATGTTCTGGGCGTGACCGAAGTTGAGGGGATTATGCGGACATTATGTCAGAGGTCCTGGAAGGGAGGGCGACTCCGAGTCCAGAATTGGGGTATCGGAAGATCCGGGGTCCAAGGGGGGGAGGGAGGCCAGTGTTCTGGCCTCCTCCTCCCTGGTGACCCAGAGATGGATTTTGCTGGGATGGAGAGACTCAGAACCCCGAAAGTCAGGAGTGTGGGTCAGCGACATGGCAGGGTTTCTCAGGCTGGAAAAGATTAAGTTCGCCTTGAGAGGATCAACTCAGGGGTTCGCCCAGAGGTGGCAGCCGTTCATCGACTTCTTCATGGAAAATTGAACGTCAGCAGTAAGGTTGGGGGGGGCGGGGGGGGGGTGGGGGGGGTGGAAATGGGAGGCATGGTCGTGTAAGGCAAGGACAGGGAACATGGGTAATTAGGAAATAGGGCGTGGGTAGTAGGGGACATTGTTTTTATGTTTTTGCGTGTGTCGGCCCGCACGGTTGTTTAAGGAATGTTAAAGTGTTAAACTGTAAACTGAAAATTACAAATGCTTCAATAAAATATTTTCTAAAAAGAAATGAATTCCAGGGCCTTCTATTTAGAGAACCTTGCCCACCACAGATGTTAAGCTGACCGGCTTGTAGCTACTAGCAATCTCGTTACGCTAGGGTAGGCAAATATTTCACCCTGAAGGCCTCATCTGGGTTTAGAAATTGGATGGTGGGCCAAAAATGCTCAAGAAACAAGCAATTCATGTTCAAACTGGGACAACACAAGTTTGCTTAAATCAACATTATGTTAAATTAATAGTGAACACTAAATAATACTAACACTGTGAATACGGCAGTATTGAGTTGACTTAACTCCACAACTGCATATGGCTCCTTTCTGAACACAAAGTTCTGCTGTACTATGTAAACGTTTGGTAGTTTTTCCATATAACTGATGACTTCTTTATGCTTATTAGCTTTGTTGAATCATTGATAATTCGCCAATTGAGAGTGGCAATAATCAAAATATATTCAAATTATTTTATCTTCAAACTAAATCAGAAGTTATGAAGCAATATCTTTATTACATCATTTAACTTGGACATTTGAAAGCAAAAACAACATTCAAGCTACCAGTCTCTTAAATTGCCGTTTTACAAGATTACTCATGCTTCACATATGGGCAAAGGACTGTCACCCATACAGTGACTCCTGTGGTGCAATTACAACATGCTTTGGCTTGCGTACACTGTCTGCCCAGTAAATCTGTAGGCAGTGAAGATTTTAGGTTGATAGATGTTACTCCAAACTGACATGAAGTGGTGTAGCGCTAATGTCACTCGACTGGGAATCCAGAGGCCCAGGCTAATGTGCTGCAGACACGGGTTCAAATCCCACTACAGTGAAATTCTGGTGGAATATAAATGTAATCAATAAATCTGGAATTAAAAGCTAGTTTCAGTGGTGGTGACCACAGAACTATCATCAATTGTCGTAAAAACCCATCTGGCTCACTAACGAGATGAGTAAATCTGCCATCCTTACCTAGTCTGGGCTACATGTGACCCCAGACCCACAGCAATGTGGTTGACTGAACTGTGCTTGGACATGGCCGAACAAGTCAATCAGTTGTATCAAACCGCTACAAGGAGAACGGACCGCTACAAGGAGAACGGAAACCAAAGGTATCAGCACCAGAGATGGCAGCACAACAATATACAGTCGGGAGGGAGTTGCCCTGGGAGTCCTCAACATTGACTCTGGGCCCCATGAGGTCTGATAGGATCAGGTCAAATGTGGGCAAGGAAAACACTTGCTGATTACCAATTAATGCTCGTGCATCAACCCCCACTGCACAACCCCATTCTCTCTCCCTTCTCCCAACTCCTCAGCTGATGTATCAATACTCCTCTCTGTTGAACACCACTTGGAAGAAGCACTGAGAATAGCAAGGACACTGAATATACTCTGGGTGGATGACATCAATATCCATCACCAAGGGTGGTTTGGTAGCACCACTACTGACTGAGCTGGCCGAATCCTAAAGGACATAGATGTTAGACTGGGTCTTCGACAGGTGGTGAAGGAACCAACAAGTGGGAAAAACCTACTTAATCTCATTCTCACCAATCTATCTGTCATAGAAGCATCTATCCATTGCAGTATCGATAGGAGTGACCACCACACAGTCTTTATGGAGACAAAATCCAATCCTCACATTGAGGATACCCTCCATTGTGTTGTGTGCCACGACCACTGTGCTAAATGGGGTAGACTTCGAATAGATCTAGCAACTCAAGATTGGACATCCATGAGGCCATCAGTAGCAGCAGAAATGTACTCAGGCACTATCAGTAACCTCATGGCCTGGCATGTCCACCTCTTTATCATTACCACCAAGCCAAGTGATCAAACCTGGTTCAATGAAGAGTGTAGGAGAGTTTGTTGGAAGTAGCACCAGGCATACCTAAAAATGAGGTATCAATCTCCATCATAAGGTCAGAAGTGAGAATATTCACTGATGATTTCCTCAATGTTCAACATCTTTTGTGACTCTTCAGATACTGAAGCAGTCCATGTCCATATGCAGGATGCCCCGAATGGCATTCAGGCTTGGGCTCATAAGTGGCAAGTAACATTCATGCCACAAAAGCACCAGGGAATGACGATCTCCAACAAGAGAGAATCTAAGCATCACTCCTTGACATTCAATGGCATTACCATCGCTGAATCTCCCATTATCAACATCCTGGGAGTTACCATTGACCAGAAACTGAAGTGGACTCAGTATTATACATACTGTGGCTACAAGAGCAGGTCAGAGCCTGGGAACTCTGCAATGAGTAACTCACTCCCCAACTCCCCAAAGCCTGTCCACCATCTCCAGGGCATAGATGTAATGGAATACTCTCCACTTGCCTGGATAAATGCACTTCCAACTACCCTTCGGAAGCTTAACACCTGGACAAATCAGCTGGCTTGATTAGAACTCCATCCACCACCTTAAACATCTACTCTCTCCAGCACCAATGCACAGTAGCAGCCGTGTGTACCATCTACAAGATACTCTGCAGCAGTTCACCAAGGCTCCATCAATAGCACCTTCCAAACCTGCGACCTCTACCACCTGGAAGGACAAGGCCAACAGATATATGGGAACCCCACCAGCTGGAAGTTTGACTCCAAGCCACACATCATCCTGGCTTGGAAATAAATTGCCATTCCTTCTCTGTCAATGAGAAGGAACTCTCTCCTGGAACTCTCTCCCTAACAGCACAGTGGTATACCAACACCAAATGGACTGCAACGGATCAAGCAAGCAGCTCACCACCACCTTTTTGACGGCAATTAGGGATGGACAATAAATGCTGGCCTAGCCAGCAATGCCCACATCTCGTGAACAAATAAAAGAAAGACAAGGGAACACAACTGGAAAATTTGTAGACGACACAAAGATTTGCAGAGTGGTGGGCAGTGTAGAGGATAGTTAGAATCTTCAAAATGATACAGGTAAAGTTGCCGTAGTCCCAGAGGGCTGTGCTTTTGCCTATGATGGGAAGAGCTGACTGGTAGTAACATAACCTGAGAATCACCAGACCTCAGCCAAGGGGCAAGGTTGAGAGGTGGTCCTTCATGAATAACATCAGCTGATATGGGGATTGAAACTGTGCTGCTGGCCTTATTCTGCATCAGAAAGCAGCTGTCTAGCCCATTGAGCTAAACCGGCCCCATTCCCCATACAGATGGATTGGTGGAGTGTGCGATAAAGTGGCAGATGGAATTTAACACACAGAAGTGTGAGGTCATGGATTTAGGGAGGTCAAACAGGGAGTACACAATAAATGGGCATACACTAAAAGGGATAGATGAAGAGATCTTGGTGTACAAGTACATAGGTCCCTAAAGAGTTCAAGTAGACAGGGTTGTAAGAAAGCATATGGAATGTTCTCCTTCATAGGCAGAGGTATAGAATATAAACGTAAGGATATAGGGCGCGATTCTCTGGCCGCGTTGCGCTCAAGCTGGAGCATAACATGGCCGGAGAATCCTGGGGGAAATCCATAATAGGTCGTAAACCTACTTATGAATTACTCACCTGGGATCCAACGGCCTCCAGCGATTCACCAGCCTCCCCAGGGAGGCTGCAGCCGGGCGCGGTTCAGTGTTGGTCCATACAAATGTAGACCAGGCGGAACAGCACCTGGGCACCTTCCGGGCCATCGGACACCCCTGGGTGGTCAGGATAAGTGCAGGGTGGGCCCCTGGCCTTCCCTATGGAAAGTGAGCGCCTTGGCTCTGTCCAGCTGGCACCTTGGCACTGCCACCCTAGTTGCCAGGGTGGCTGTGCAAGGGTGCCCGAATGCCAAGGTGGCACTGCCAAGAGACAGGCGGCGAGGGGTGTCGTGCATTTGAAATTAGGGTGGAGGGAGGGTTTGAAGGGGGCGTAGGGCAGGTAAGTAGGGGCCTCTGGCAAATTGGGGGGTGATGGGTGGGGGTCCTAGAAGGGAGGGGGCGCTGTTAGGGGCCTGAAGATGGGGGAACCCCAGGGACTCCATAGCGGGGTGGCCTCACTTGGGGGGTGTGGAGTAGTGTGTAGGGGATGACATTGGCCATGGGTGGGGGGGTGCTCACTTAGAGATCGGGACACTCTTTGAAAATGGCGGCCCGATCTCAGAGTTCAGCTCCCCAGTCTTAATGTAGGCGGGGACAGCGAAAACAGCGCGAAAGGAGAGAGCCGGGAGATTTAAAAAGCGCGGGAGAGAGCCGGGACAGCGAAAACAGCGCGAGAGGAGAGAGCCGGGAGATTTAAAAAGTGCGGGAGGAGAGAGCCGGGACAGCGAAAACAGCGCGAGAGGAGAGAGCCGGGAGATTATAAAAGCGCAGCAGGAGAGAGCCGGGACAGCGAAAACAGCGCGAGAGGAGAGAGCCGGGAGATTTAAAAAGTGCGGGAGGAGAGAGCCGGGACAGCGAAAACAGCGCGAGAGGAGAGAGAGCCGGGACAGCGAAAACAGCGCGGGAGGAGAGAGCTGGGACAGCGAAAACAGCGTGGGAGGAGAGAGCCGGGAGATTTTAAAAGCGTGGGAGGAGAGAGCCGGGACAGCGAAAACAGCGCGAGAGGAGAGAGAGCCGGGACAGCGAAAACAGCGCGGGAGGAGAGAGCCGGGAGATTTAAAAAGCGCGGGAGGAGAGAGCCGGGACAGTGCTGGGAGAGGTGAGTGCACAAAAGGTGTGGCAGGAGTGCCTTTAGACACGGAGTGCTGATTGGAACAGAGTGCACCTGAGTTTAGGTGAGGGACTGAGTGCTGATTGGAACAGAGTGCATCTGAGGTTAGGTGAGTGACTGAGTTCGGGTGAGTGGCGAGAGAGGGCTGTGCTTTTGTTGGTGTTCGGGTTTATCCTTGAGGTTATATTTTTAAAAAATTATTATTTAAATTAATTAACTAATTGAATATGGCTGATAGGTGATGTGCTGTTGCTGTATGATGATGGAACTGGTGGATCCCATTGAGACCGTCAGTGACCACATCTGCAGCAAGTGTTGGCTGCTCGAGGAACTTCGGCTCCGAATTGATGAGCTGGAGACCGAGCTGCACACACTGCGGCACATCAGGGAGGGGGAACATTACCTGGATGCTTTGTTTCAGGAGGCAGTCACACCCGGTAGAATAAATACTGTTAATTCGGACAGTGGTCAGGGACAGAGTGGTGTGACTGCAAGGGAGGCAGGTAGGGGGATAAAGAACAAAGAACAAAGAAATGTACAGCACAGGAACAGGCCCCTCGGCCCTCCAAGCCCGTGCCGACCATGCTGCCCGACTAAACTACAATCTTCTACACTTCCTGGGTCCGTATCCCTCTATTCCCATCCTATTCATGTATTTGTCAAGATGCCCCTTAAATGTCACTATCGTCCCTGCTTCCACCACCTCCTCCGGTAGCGAGTTCCAGGCACCCACTACCCTCTGCGTAAAAAACTTGCCTCGTACATCTACTCTAAACCTTGCCCCTCTCACCTTAAACCTATGCCCCCTAGTAATTGACCCCTCTACCCTGGGGAAAAGCCTCTGACTATCCACTCTGTCTATGCCCTCATAATTTTGTATGCCTCTATCAGGTCTCCCCTCAACCTCCTTCGTTCCAGTGAGAACAAACCGAGTTTATTCAACCGCTCCTCATAGCTAATGCCCTCCATACCAGGCAACATTCTGGTAAATCTCTTCTGCACTCTCTCTAAAGCCTCCACATCCTTCTGGTAGTGTGGCGACCAGAATTGAACACTATACTCCAAGTGTGGCCTAACTAAGGTTCTATACAGCTGCAACATGACTTGCCAATTCTTATACTCAATGCCCCGGCCAATGAAGGCAAGCATGCCGTATGCCTTCTTGACTACCTTCTCCACCTGTGTTGCCCCTTTCAATGACCTGTGGACCTGTATTCCTAGATCTCTCTGACTTTCAATACTCTTGAGGGTTCTACCATTCACTGTATATTCCCTACCTGCATTAGACCTTCCAAAATGCATTACCTCACATTTGTCCGGATTAAACTCCATCTGCCATCTCTCCGCCCAAGTCTCCAAACAATCTAAATCCTGCTGTATCCTCCGACAGTCCTCATCGCTATCCGCAATTCCACCAACCTTTGTGTCGTCTGCAAACTTACTAATCAGACCAGTTACATTTTCCTCCAAATCATTTATATATACTACAAAGAGCAAAGGTCCCAGCACTGATCCCTGTGGAACACCACTGGTCACAGCCCTCCAATTAGAAAAGCATCCTTCCATTGCTACTCTCTGCCTTCTATGGCCTAGCCAGTTCTGTATCCACCTTGCCAGCTCACCCCTGATCCCAAGTGACTTCACCTTTTGTACTAGTCTACCATGAGGGACCTTGTCAAAGGCCTTACTGAAGTCCGTATAGACAACATCCACTGCACTACCTGCATCAATCATCTTAGTGACCTCCTCGAAAAACCCGATCAAGTTAGTGAGACACGACCTTCCCTTCACAAAACCGTGCTGCCTCTCACTAATACGTCCATTTGCTTCCAAATGGGAGTAGATCCTGTCTCGAAGAATTCCCTCCAGTAATTTCCCTACCACTTAAGTAAGGCTCACCGGCCTGTAGTTCCCGGGATTATCCTTGCTACCCTTCTTAAACAGAGGAACAACATTGGCTATTCTCCAGTCCTCCGGGACATCCCCTGAAGACAGTGAGGATCCAAAGATTTCTGTCAAACCCTCAGCAATTTCCTCTCCAGCCTCCTTCAGTATTCTGGGGTAGATCCCATCAGGCCCTGGGGACTTATCTACCTTAATATTTTTTAAGTCACCCAACACCTCGTCTTTTTAGATCTCAATGTGACCCAGGCTATCTACACACCCTTCTCCAGACTCAACATCTCCCAATTTCTTCTCTTTGGTGAATACTGATGCAAAGTATTCATTTAGTGCCTCGCCCATTTCCTCTGGCTCCACACATAGATTCCCTTGCCTATCCTTCAGTGGGCCAACCCTTTCCCTGGCTACCCTCTTGCTTTTTATGTACGTGTAAAAAGCCTTGGGATTTTCCTTAACCCTATTTGCCAATGACTTTTCGTGACCCCTTCTAGCCCTCCTGACTCCTTGCTTAAGTTCCTTCCTACTTTCCTTATATTCCACGCAGGCTTTGTCTGTTCCCAGCCTTTTAGCCCTGACAAATGCCTCCTTTTTCTTTTTGACGAGCCTACAATATCTCTCGTCATCCAAGGTTCCCGAAAATTGCCGTATTTATCCTTCTTCCTCACAGGAACATGCCGGTCCTGAATTCCTTTCAACTGCCACTTGAAAGCCTCCCACATGTCAGATGTTGATTTGCCCTCAAACATCCGCCCCCAATCTATGTTCTTCAGTTCCCGCCTAATATTGTTATAATTAGCCTTCCCCCAATTTAGCACATTCATCCTAGGACCACTCTTATCCTTGTCCACCAGTACTTTAAAACTTACTGAATTGTGGTCACTGTTACCAAAATGCTCCACTACTGAAACATCTACCACCTGGCCGGGCTCATTCCCCAATACCAGGTCCAGTACCGCCCCTTCCCTAGTTGGACTGTCTACATATTGTTTTAAGAAGCCCTCCTGGATGCTCCTTACAAACTCCGCCCCGTCTAAGCCCCTGGCACTAAGTGAGTCCCAGTCAATATTGGGGAAGTCGAAGTCTCCCATCACCACAACCCTTTTGTTTTTACTCTTTTCCAAAATCTGTCTACCTATCTGCTCCTCTATCTCCCGCTGGCTGTTGGGAGGCCTGTAGTAAACCCCCAACATTGTGACTGCACCCTTCTTATTCCTCATCTCTACCCATATAGCCTCACTGCCCTCTGAGGTGTCCTCCCGCAGTACAGCTGTGATATTCTCCCGAACCAGTAGCGCAACTCCGCCTCCCCTTTTACATCCCCCTCTATCCCGCCTGAAACATCTAAATCCTGGAACGTTTAGCTGCCAATCCTGCCCTTCCCTCAACCAGGTCTCTGTAATGGCAACAACATCATAGTTCCAAGTACTAATCCAAGCTCTAAGTTCATCTGCCTTACCCGTAATACTTCTTGCATTAAAACATATGCACTTCAGGCCACCAGAACCCGCTGTGTTCAGCAACTTCTCCCTGTCTGCTCTGCCTCAGAGCCACACTGTCCCTATTCCCTAGTTCTCCCTCAATGCTCTCACCTTCTGACCTATTGCTCCCGTGCCCACCCCCCTGCCATACTAGTTTAAATCCTCCCGTGTGACACTAGCAAACCTCGCGGCCAGGATATTTATGCCTCTCCGGTTTAGATGCAACCCGTCCTTCTTATACAGGTCACACCTGCCCCGGAAGAGCTCCCAGTGGTCCAGATAGCGGAAACCCTCCCTCCTATACCAGCTGTTTAGCCACGTGTTTAGCTGCTCTATCTTCCTATTTCTAGCCTCACTGGCACGTAGCACAGGGAGTAATCCCGAGATTACAACCCTCGAGGTCCTGTCTTTTAACTTTCTGCCTAGCTCCCTGAACTCCTGCTGCAGGACCTCATGCCCCTTCCTGCCTATGTCGTTAGTACCAATATGTACAACGACCTCTGCCTGTTTGCCCTCCCCCTTCAGGATGCCCTCTACCCGTTCGGAGACATCCTGGACCCTGGCACCAGGGAGGCAACATACCATCCTGGAGTCTCTTTCACGTCCACAGAAGCGCCTATCTGTGCCCCTGACTATAGAGTCCCCTATTACTATTAATCTTCTGCGCTTTGACCCTCCCTTCTGAACATCAGAGCCAGCCGTGGTGCCACTGCTCTGGCTGCTGCTGTTTTCCCCTGATAGGCTATCCCCCCCGACAGTATCCAAAGGGGTATACCTGTTCGAGAGGGGGACAACCACAGGGGATTCCTGCACTGACTGCCTGCCCTTTCTGGTGGTCACCCATTTCTCTGCCTGCACCTTGGGTGTGACCACATTTACATAACTGCGATCTATGACGCTTTCCGTCACCTGCATGCTCCTAAGTGCATCCAATTGCTGCTCCAACCGAACCATGCGGTCTGTGAGGAGCTCCAGTTGGGTGCACTTTCTGCAGATGAAGCCATCCAGGACACTGGAAGCATCCCGGACCTGCCACATCTCACAGTCAGAGCACTGCACCCCTCTAACTGACATTGCGTCAATTAATTAAAATCAAAATTTTAAAAAAAAATTTTTAATATTTTTTTTTTTAATTCTAAGTTACTGTTAACTATCTGTTTCCTAGCACTAGATTTCTAATAGAAATGCGAACGCTAAATATAGCACTCTCCGATCTCTGGCTTAGATATCCCTCTAAATTATAATTAAGTAATTATGTTTAATTAGTTACCAATGCTTAATTTTTAAATTTAGTGTAGATTCCCAACCAGCCACTCAGGCCACAGCTTTTCTGTGATGTCACTTCAGTGTCCCCCCGACACACACAATTTGAAAAAGGTATAAAAGTAAAAATCACTTCTCAGGTTCTCTCCCTGACAGAGACTGCTCCTCCTCCTCCGAACAGCTCCCGAAACTAGGCCGCGATCTTTTAAAATCTCCGCTCCGACTCGCAGCTCCCATGCTTTTTAAATCTCCCGCACTGTTTTCACTGTTCCGGCTCACTCAGCTCCCGCGCTGTTTTCACTGTCCCGGCTCACTCAGCTCCCGCACTGTTTTCAGAGTCCCGGCTCACTCAGCTCCCGCGCTGTTTTCACTGTCCCGGCTCACTCAGCTCCCGCGCTGTTTTCACTGTCCCGGCTCACTCTCCTCCCGCTCCTCATGAGTTTAGGAGTTGAAGAGCCTCAGCCCTTGACCTTGTCCAACAGGTATGAGGTACTTGCTCCCTGTGTGGATGAGGAAGAGGGCTGTAGGGAGGATGCGTTGACTGACCACTGCACCGTGGTACAGGAAGCCATTCAAGAGGGGGGAGCAAAAAGACAAGTGGTAGTTGTAGGGGATTCTATAATTAGGGGGATTGATGGCATCCTTTGTAAGCCAGATCAAGAGTCCCGCATGGTATGTTGCCTGCCCGGTGCCAGGGTGAGGGACATCTCTGATCGGTTTGAAAGGATTTTGGAGAGGGAGGGGGAGGATCCAGTTGTTGTGGTCCACGTTGGGACTAACAACATAGGTAAGACTAGGAAAGAGGACCTGTTTGGGGATTATCAAACACTAGGGACTAAATTAAAGAACAGGTCCTCCAGGGTTATAATCTCTGGATTACTACCCGAGCCACGTGCCAATTGGCATAGGGTTGAGAAAATTAGGGAAGTTAACACGTGGCTAAAGGAGTGGTGCGGGAAAGAGGGATTCCATTTCATGGGGCATTGGCATCAGTACTGGGGCAGGAGGGACCTGTACCGTTGGGACGGTCTTCACCTGAACCATTCTGGGACCAGTGTTCTAGCGAATAGGATAAATAGGTTGGTCACAAGGACTTTAAACTAGCAAGTTGGGGGGAAGGGAAGTGTAAAGCTATGGACAGTATAATGGTTAATGGAGATCAAGGCAGCAGGTTACGTGACAGGTTATTATGTAGAGATATGGGTTCAAAGACAAGGAAAATTAGGAGAAAGGGTAAGAGGAAAAATAATTTGCGAAAAGTTACTGATCAAGGTGTTAGGATTCATAACAAAGACATAAAAAACAGCATAAGTGTACTTTACCTGAATGCTCGTAGTATACGGAATAAGGTAAATGAGTTGATGGCGCAAATCATCGTGAATGACTATGATTTAGTGGCCATTACTGAAACATGGTTAAAAGATGGTCACGACTAGGAGTTAAATATCCAAGGGTATCAGACTATACGAAAGGATAGAATGGACAGTAAGGGCGGTGGTGTAGCTTTGTTGTTTAAGGATGGCATCCGGGCAATAGTAAGGGATGATATTGGTGCTATGGAGGACAAGGTTGAATCAATTTGGGTGGAAATCAGGAATAGTAAGGCGAAAAGGTCACTGATAGGAGTAGTCTATAGGCCACCAAATAGTAACAGGATGGTAGGGCAGGCAATAAGCAAAGAAATAACGGATGCATGTAGAAATGGTACAGCGGTTATCATGGGAGATTTTAATCTGCATATCGATTGGTTTAACCAGGTTGGTAAAGGCAGCCTTGAGGAGGAGTTTATAGAATGTGCCCGGGATAATTTCCTGGAACAGTATGTAATGGAACCTACAAGGGAACAAGCAGTCCTAGATCTGGTCCTGTGTAATGAGGCAGGATTGATTAATGATCTCATAGTTCGGGATCCTCTTGGAAGGAGCGACCACAATATGGTGGAATTTAAAATACAGTTGGAGGATGACAAGGTAAAATCAAGCACTAGTGTTTTGTGCTTAAACAAAGGCGATTACAATGGGATGAGCGAAGAACTAGCTAAGGTAGACTGGGAGCAAAGACTTCATGGTGAAGCAGTTGAGGAACAGTGGAGAACCTTCCGAGCGATCTGTCACAGTGTTCAGAAAAGGTTCATACCGACAAAAAAGAAAGACGATAGAAAGGGGAAAAATCGACCGTGAATATCGAAGGAGGTGAGGGAGAGTATCAAATTGAAGGAAAAAACATACAAAGTGGCAAAAATTAGTGGGAGACTAGAGGACTGGGAAGTCTTTAGGGGACAACAGAAAGCTACTAAAAAAGCTATAAAGAAGAGTAAGGTAGACTATGAAAGTAAACTGGCTCAGAACATAAAAGCAGATAGTGAAAGCTTTCACTATCTGCTTTTATGTTCTGAGCCAGTTTACTTTCATAGTCTACCTTACTCTTCTTTATAGCTTTTTTAGTAGCTTGCTAGTTTAAAGTCCTTGTGACAAGTATATAAGACAAAAAAGAGTGGCTAAGGTAAATATTGGTCCTTTGGAAGATGAGAAGGGAGATTTAATAATAGGAGACGGGGAAATGGCTGAGGAGCTGAACAGGATTTTTGGGTCAGTCTTCACAGTGGAGGACACAAATAACATGCCAGTGACTGATGGAAATAAAGATGTGATAGGTGAGGACCTTGAGATGATTGTAATTACTAAGGAGGCAGTATTGGGCAAGCTAATGGGGCTAAAGGTAGACAAGTCTCCTGGCCCTGATGGGATGCATCCCAGAGTGTTAAAAGAGATGGCTAGGGAAATTGTAAACGCACTAGTGATAATTTATCAAAATTCACTAGACTCTGGGGTGGTCCCAGAGGATTGGAAAGTAGCAAACGTGACACCACTGTTTAAAAAAGGAGGTCGGCAGAAAGCGGGTAATTATAGGCCGGTAAGCTTAACTTCGGTTGTAGGGAAAATGCTGGAATCTATCATTAAGGAGGAAATAGCGGGGCACCTGGAGGGAAATTGTCCCATTGGGCAGACGCAGCATGGGTTCACAAAGAGTAGGTCGTGTCTGACTAATTTGATAGAATTTTTTGAGGACGTTATCAGTGCAGTAGATAATGGGGAGCCAATGGATGTGGTATATCTGGATTTCCAGAAAGCTTTTGACAAGGTGCCACACAAAAGGTTGCTGCATAAACTAAAGATGCATGGCATTGAGGGTAAAGTGGTAGCATGGGTAGAGGATTGGTTAACTAACAGAAAGCAGAGAGTGGGGATAAATAGGTGTTTCTCTGGTTGGCAACCTGTAACTAGTGGGGTCCCTCAAGGATCAGTGTTGGGCCCGCAGTTGTTCACAATTTACATAGAAGATTTGGAGTTGGGGACCAAGTGCAATGTGTCAAAGTTTGCAGACGACACTAAGATGAGTGGTAAAGCAAAAAGTGCAGAGGATACCGGAAGTCTGCAGAAGGATTTGGATAGGTTAGGTGAATGGGCTAGGGTCTGGCAGATGGAATTCAATGTTGCCAAGTGTGAGGCTATCTATTTTGGGAGGAATAACAGCAGAATGGATTATTATTTAAACGGTAAGATGTTAAAACATGCTGCTGTGCAGAGGGACCTGGGTGTGCTGGTGCACGAGTCGCAAAAAGTTGGTGTGCAGGTGCAACAGGTGATTAAGAAGGCTAATCGAGTTTTGTCTTTCGTTGCTAGAGGGATGGAGTTCAAGACTAGGGATGTTATGCTGCAATTGTATAGGGTGTTGGTGAGGCCGCATCTGGAGTATTGTGTTCAGTTTTGGTCTCCTTACCTGAGAAAGGACATATTGGCACTGGAGGGAGTGCAGAGGAGATTCACTAGGTTGATCCCAGAGTTGATGGGATTAGATTATGACGAGAGGTTGAGTAGACTGGGACTGTACTCATTGGAGTTTAGAAGGATGCGGGGGGATTTTATTGAAACATATAAAATTATGAAGGGAATAGATAGGATAGATGCGGGCAGGTTGTTTCCACTGGTCGGGGAAAGCAGAACTAGGGGGCATAGCCTCAAAATAAGGGGAAGTAGATTTAGGACGGAGTGTAGGAGGAACTTCTTCACCCAAAGGGTTGTGAATCTCTGGAATTCCTTGCCCAGTGAAGCAGTTGAGGCTCCTTCTTTAAACGTTTTTAAGAAAAAGTAGATACCTTTCTAAAGAATAAAGGGATTCGGGGATATGGTGTACGGGCCGGAAAGTGGAGCTGAGTCCACAAAGATCAGCCATGATCTCATTAAATGGCGGAGCAGGCTCGAGGGGCCAGATGGCCTACTCCTGTTCCTAGTTCTTATGTTCTAAACCAGTGAGAAACTCTCCAGGGCCCCAAAAAGAGACTAAGTGTCATTGAATAGCAGTGGGGAACTCGCCAACAGAGCCGGCAGGAATCTCCCTGAAAAACCCGCCACAAATTAACTTCAAAATATTTTGGATGAATCGCGCCCGACATGTTGGAATTGTATAAAACAGTGAGGTCACAACTGGAGTATTGTGTACCATTCTGATCACCACATTACAGGAAGGACGTAATTGCTCTGGAGAGAGTGCAGAGGACCTTTACAAGAATGTTGCCAGAGCTTGAAAAGTGTAGCTCTGAGGAGGGATTGGATAAATTGGGATTATATTCCTTGGAAAAAAGAAGGCTGAGGGGTAACTTAATTGAGGTGTCCAAATTATGAGGGGGAAGAGATAGAGTGGACAGATTAAAATTGTTTCCCTTGGTGGAGAATTCGCGAACCAGGGGACATAGATTCAAGATAAGTGGCAGAAGTTGTAAAGGGGACATGATATGGGGGGGGGGGGGGGTTCCCCCCCCCCGCCGGGTCGGAGAATCGCCGAGGGGCGGTGTGAATCCCGCCGCGCCGGTTGGCGGGCCCCACCCCGGCGATTCTCCAGCCCGCAATGGGCCGATGTCCCGCTGGTTCTATGCCAGTCCCGCCGGCGTAAATTGAACTAGGTCCCTTAACAGCGGGACCTGGCGGAGCGGGCAGGCTCCGGGGTCCTGAGGGGGGGGGGGGGGGGGGGGGGGGGGGGGCAAGGGGAGATCTGGCCCCGAGGGGTGCCCCCACGGTGGCCTGGCCCGTGATCGGGGCCCACCGTGATGGGGGGCACTCTTTTCCTCCGCGTCGACCATCAGCCTCCGCCATGGCCGACGCGTAGGTGACCCCCCCCCCCCCCGCACATGTGTGGGGATGACATCAGCAGCCGCTGACGCTCCCGCGGACTCGCGCCGCCCAGCGGAGTCCCTTCGGCCCTGGCTGGCGTGGCGCCAAAGGCCTTCCACGCCAGCCGGCGGGGCGCCAACCGCTCCGGGGCGGGCCTAGCCCCTAAAGGTGCGGGCCTGGCCCCTAAAGGTGCGAAGGATTCCGCACCTTTGGGGCGGCCCGACGCCGGAGTGGTTCACGCCACTCCGTCCCGCAGGGACCCCCGCCCCGCCGGGTACGGGAGAATCCCGCCCATGGCCTCCACAGCCTACTGCGGCAAAGAGTTCCACAGATTCACCACTCTCTGGCTGAAGAAATTCCTCCTCATCTCTGTTTTAAAGGATCGTCCCTTTAGTCTGAGATGGTGTCCTCTGGTTCTAGTTTTTCCTGCAAGTGGAAACATCCTCTCCACATCCACTCTATTCAGGCCTCGCAGTATCCTGTAAGTTTCAATAAGATCCCCCCTCATCGTTCTAAATTTCAACGAGTACAGACCCAGAGTCCTCAACCATTCCTCATACGACAAGTTCTTCATTCCAGGGATCATTCTTGTGAACCTCCTCTGGACCCTTTCCAAGGCCAGCACATCCTTCCTTCAATACGGGGCCCACAACTGCTCACAATATTCCAAATGGGGGATGACCAGAGCCTTATACAGCCTCAGAAGTACACCCTGGTCTTGTATTCTAGCCCTCTTGACATGAATGCTAACATTGCATTTGCCTTCTTAACTGCCGACTGAACCTGCACATTAACCTTTTAACACATTAACACTTTTCCACATTGTATTTCATTTGCCACTTCATTGCCCACTCTCCTAGCTTGTCCAAATCCTTCTGCAGCCCCCTTGCTTTCTCAATACTACCTGTCCCTCTACAGATCTTGTATCATCTGCAAACTTAGCAACAGTGCCTTCAGTTCCTTCTTCCAGATCATTAATGTATATTGTGAAAAGTTGTGGTCCCAGCATAGACCCCTGAGACACACCACTAGTCACCGGTTGCCATCCTGAAAAAGACCCCTTTATCCCCACTCTCTGCCTTCTGCCAGTCAGCCAGTCGTCTATGCACGCCTTACTCTTCCAATAGGTGAAAAATTTCTATGTATGCAGGCTAAGTTACTTAATCAGATTTATTACAGATTAAGAAAATCAAGAGAATTCGGTTGCTTGTGAAAATCACATGACAAGAATAAAACTGGAAGCAAGAATAAGGCAATCGCCACCATTTAATAATAATCGCTTATTGTCACAAGTAGGCTTCAATGAAGTTACTGTGAAAAGCCCCTAGTCCGGCACCTGTTCGGGGAGACCGGTACGGGAACCTGCACTGCTGGTCTTGTTCTGCATTACAAGCCAGCTATTTAGCCCACTGTGCTAAACCAGCCCCATTTGTAGAATACTATTCTAACACAGTCCAAGGAATAACCTCAGGATGAAACACTGCATTTAACTTTGCAACACTGTGTAAAGGTGAGATTATATTACAGTTCATTCAGATTTTGGGTCTTTAGCAAGCACTAATGACTAAAGGAGAATTGCAAAATTCATTTCCACTTCAAGAAACCATCAAAGGTTTAGCGGAGTCTGCCCAGATGCAGGAGTGTAGGAGAGGGACCCCAGTGAGAGAAGTCGCAAACCCAGGTGACAGCATTGTCAACTATACCCCATCAGAGGGTCCAGCAGGTGGGGACGTGTGTATGAAATGCTTTTTTTCATAGAATCCCAAAAGTGCCTCAGGAGGACATTCGGCCCATTAAATCTGCACCAACCCTCCGAAAGAGCACTCTGCCGAGGTCCACACCCCCACACTATCCCAATGACCCCATCCATTGATCATGGCCGATCCACCTAACCTGCACTTCTTTGGACTGTGGGAGCAAACCAGAGCACCCGGAGGAAACCCTCACAGACAGTCACCCAAGGCCAGAATTGAGCCCGGGTCCCTGATGCTGTGATGCAGCAGTGCTAACCACTGTGCCGCCCCTTGCACAATTTGTCACAGATAGTGAGAGATGAAAGACCTTGATGATCTTGATTAATTTCTAGATCGGCTAACTGATCTGACTCCAAGCGACAGTTCCTGCAGTGAGGTCAGCTCCTATTTTTCCCAGCAGCTGCCTTAGAAATCCATGAGTGAGTGAGAGAGACAGAAATTCCCCTGTGAGTAGAATGGTAGCTC
The DNA here is from genome assembly GCF_047496885.1 of Scyliorhinus torazame. Classification (NCBI taxonomy): domain Eukaryota; kingdom Metazoa; phylum Chordata; class Chondrichthyes; order Carcharhiniformes; family Scyliorhinidae; genus Scyliorhinus; species Scyliorhinus torazame. The sequence goes on from NC_092707.1 coordinate 211,266,993, forward strand.
CAGGTTTCCATACTCCTCCATGGCTCTATGCTACAGCTCACACTCATAAACTGTGACCAGAAAATGGATGGAGTGTTCCTCTCTAGCTGGAAGTGCTGAGGTACATTGGTCCTCAGACTCCTTCACTGAGCCCTCTGATACTACAGGGTCAACAGAGGCAATGTGACTTCTCACTTCCATGGGGCTGTGGGACCATCTGTGAGCTTGAGGACCTCAGCCTGTCCCTGACCCCTAGTTAGGATTGGGGTTACAGTTACAACCTGGCACTGCTCCCAGGGGGTATGGGAGATCTGCGCCATTGGGATGTAGATTTTCCACACTTCTAGCATCAGAGTTACAGCAGGCAAGAAACCCAGCGCCACCACCTTCCACCACCTCGGGGAAACTCTCCATCATTAGTCAGCTTCACCGGGTTTGTTTTGAGGAGCTGTGTCACTCTGAACTGCAACCCCATTCGACATTTCCCCAGTCCAGCACTCGGCTAACCCTGCTGTCAGCACAACATTGCAGAAATCGGACTTACTCAGTGGGTCTGACGAGGGACAGCTTTCCCAATTTCACAATTAAAGATCCCGTTGGATTCTTGATTTTCTTCACTGCCGGTGTTTTAAAGAGGGAGAACCTCCTGAGCAGATTAAAACCTGTGAGGAAAGATAGAGCTTTGATAAACTTTAACTGTCCTGACATCGGGGCTTTGCAGATCTCTAACATTCTCTCTTTCAGTCCTGAGGTGACCCACGGGTATTTGGTGGACTATTGCAACCTTCATCACAGAAACCGGGAGGAGTTGTCTCCTAATCTGAAATGTGGATCAGGAACTAGGCCTCTTCTAAGGCTCAGGCAGCTTCCAGCACAGGCATAGGCCCAACTCAGAACCCAGCACATCTGAAGAGGCAACAGGAATTATGGTCCTGTTGAAACGACTGCCTGGCAGAACACACTGATCTGCCCTTCTATCAAGGGAGAACAATCACACTCAAGAGTTATCAGTGATTTTAGTGTGAGGATGCTACACAGATTCTTGCATTCCTCTTTCTCACTGAGTGAAATAAATCAATGTCTGTGGGAACTGCAAGGGTGTGCGAGATCTTAAACTTAGCCCGAAATGCTTTTGCAATTCAGTGACATAGATTTGAAGACCTCCATTTTGTAAAACTGTGAATTTGGAGACAATGGAAATAACCTGCATTTAAAAAGACCCTTTAATAAATCATGCCAAAGGGCTTAATGGGAGTATAATCAGACAAAACCAGACAAGGAATGAGATATTAGGGTTAGGATCTCGGACCACAAGGTGAATCTTAAGGAGCATCTTACAGGTGTGAAGAGGTGGAGATGCAGCGAAGTTTAGGGAGGGAATTCGGAGGTTTTGGGCCTAGGGATAGTCGCCAATGATGGGGTGAAGGAAGTGGGGGTGCACAAGAGCCCAGAGATGGAGGAATAAAGAGTTCTTGGAGGATTATACAGAGAATAAAATTTATGAGGGATTAAAAATCGGATGCTGGTCAGGACAGCAATGGAGCAATGGTAACAAAAGCTGGCGGAGGATCTCAGCCCCGTGGGAAACTGTGACATACTGGTGCGGGAGTGGGAAGAGAAACTATGAAAGGACATTCTACGATACAACCATGGACGCTGGAAAACACAAGGAGGTGGAGGATGGTGCGGTCAACCCATGTCAAAAGCTGCAATTAGGCTAAGAATGATAAGAAGAGATATATCACCACAATCCTAGAATCATTGAGCTAGAGAATCTACAGCACGGAGACAGGTCATAGAATTAGAGATCATAGACTTTATAGTGCAGGAGACCAATCGGCCCATCGAGTCTGCACCGGCTCTTGGAAAGAGCACCCCACTTAAGCCCACACCTCCACCCTACCCCCGTGACCCAGTAACCCCACCTAACCTAGGGCAATTTAGCATGGCCACTCCACCTAACACTGCACATCTTTGGACTGTGGGAGGAAACCGGAGCACCCGGAGGAAACCCACGCACACACGGGGAGAACGTGCAGATTCCACGCAGACAGTGACCCAAGCCGGGAATCGAACCTGGGATGCTGGAGCTGTGAAACAACTGTGCTAACCACTATGCTACCTTGCTACCCACGGGTCCTTCGGCCCACACTGGTCCATGCCAACCAAAAAGCCCAATCAGTCAGATCAGATAGATAGATAGATAGGGCGGCATGGTAGCACAGTGATTAGCGCTGCTGCTTCACAGCGGCAGGGACCCCAGTTTGATTCCCGACTTGGGTCACTGTCTGTGCAGAGTCTGCACGTTCTCCCCGTGTCAGCGTGGGTTTCCTCCGGGTGCTCCGGTTTCCTCCCACAAGTCCCGAAAGACATGCTGTTAGGTGAATTGGACATTCTGAATTCTCCCTCTGTGTACCTGAAAAGGCGCCGGAATGTGGCGTCTAGGGGATTTTCACTGTAACCTCATTGCAGTGTTAATGTAAGCCTTCATGTGGCACTAATAAATATTATTATTAATATATATCTGTAACTTTGATAACAGCCATTGTGGGACTGTGGCAGAGGCAGAAGCCTCGTTGGGGGGGGGATTCACAGCTTTGGGATGCAGGAACACATTTCAAGGGTGGCACAGTGGTTAGCACTGCTGCCTCACAGCAGTAGGGACCCAGGCTCAATTCCGGCCTTGGGTGACTGTGTGGAGTTTGCACTTTCTTCCTGTGTCTGCATGGGCTTCCTCCAGCTGCTCCGGTTTCCTCCCACAGTCGAAAGATGTGCAGGTTAGGTGGATTGACCATGCTAAATTGTCCCTTAGTGTCCAAAGGTTTAGGTGGGGTTACTGGGTTACGGGGATAGGGTGGGGCCTGACCTTGGGTAGAGTGCTCTTTCAGAGGGTCGGTGCAGACACGATGGTCCACAGGGCCTCCTTCTGCTTTGTAAGGATTCTATGATTTTATGACTTTGGAGAGCAGAGGGAGGCTGGAGTTGGGACGGTTGTTTGCAAGGACAGAGGGATCAAGGGTGATTTTGTGAAGAGTTGGAAGTGAGGCAGGTTTGAAAGGTGAAGGACTGAAGCTGAAAGGAGAGAATCGTTAACACTATCATGCAGTGTGGGATCAGGAGCGGAGGGTCGAAGGAGAAGGAGCTGGGTCTCGGGGTCAAACTGAGTTTGAAGAGGAGGTAGGAGAGAAACTAAAGAAAATGGGAGCCCAGGGCTAGGACTGCAGGGGAACCTGTCGGAGGTTTGGTTCCATTAGATCTGGGGAGAGAGGGAAAGCAGAGGTAGCTGATTGGACGGTCAATCTTAGTGACACACAAGCTCCTTGCGTTGCTTCCTGGAGGTGATTGCAGAGGGGGCTGGGGAGAGGTGTATAGTTTGCAGTGGGCAGAGAAGAGAAGATTTGTCTTTACTTCCCAACATGGTCCTGGCAGAATGAGATATTTTAGGATCATAGGCACTGACCGTGCTTTATGTGGTCCAGTCAAATTGGGCAGTGACGGTTGAACCAGCTGTCCATCATAAACATCCTGCTGAACTGAAGGAAGTGAAACCCTCGATCACACCGAGGGAAATGCCCAGGGCAAGTTGGGGGGCGGGGGGGGGGGGGGGGTTAATGGGAACAAAGGCATTAAAGGCAGAGGTTAGGGAACAGATCCGAGAAATGGGTACATAGATCTGTGATGAAATCAAGGAGATCGTCGTGGGCGGTACGTGCCAGCTGCCAACTCATGCCACGTCATGGTGTGGTACAGAATTCAATCCAATGGGCCATCAGCAAAGAACAGCAGGGATTGTGGTCCATGCTGTTGTTGATGAGTGACTCTGAAATGAGGTACTTTACCTGAAATGTTAGCATATTGCTCCTGGTTTTGTACCTTCCATCCATCACCATGTACACGAGGACACGGAATACCTGGAGAAGAAAAATCCATGAGCGACTCCAAACAGTGACCACAGCAATAATATATGTGCACGGAAAAAACTCGCATTTATAGTGTCTTTCAGAATCACGGACATCTCAAAGATCTTTGACAGCCAATGAAATGCTTTTGAAATGTTACAAAAATGTGACAGTCAATTTGTGTACATCAAGCTGTTAAAACAACAATGATGGTCAATGAAGGTCAGCAGTGATGCCCATGTGGTTGAATAACCTGCCAAGCACGTGATGCCTAGGCTTAACATGGAGGGAAGACCATGGACCTATATACCAGCAGCTATCAGGCTGGAAACAAGAGTTCAAACTCAGCACAGCTCACAATACTCGTCATGTTTGTGCACATTCACCAAGATGGCTCATGCTCAATGCCAACATGCCCCCATTATTGATATTATCCGGTAATGGAATAAGCCCAGAGATCAAACAGAAAAGCTAGCCAGCCTGACCCTCTTTTAACCGTGAACTGATGCGATCCCACCCGACTGTTCTTTGTTCTTGTTCTTGACTGTATCTGAAATCACAATCCACTGCCTGGAGGTTCGGCTCAGAGAATCCCGGTGGCAACAAGGATCCTGAACTCTGATTGGATTATTGCTGGAGATGTCATACGTGACCTTTGCACCTCCCAGCATCCCAACCCCACACGCCTGACCAACGTGCCCATTATCACATTCGCCACCACGAGGTTGTCTGATTGACTGTCAGTCAAACACTCTTTTGTCCCATCGTCAAGGTTTTTCATTATTAATAAGCTAAACTGATCAAAGTAAATGGAGAGACACAATTTTTAGTGCTCCTATAATTTTTTCTGGCAAAATGCCCTTAACTCCAAGAGGCACCAAGGTAATTCCCGGAATGTTAGTGATCCAAACTTGGAACTGGGAGTTACTGGGAGTTCACCGTAACTAGTTGTTCCCAGAGTCCAGACTTGGAGGTGCGTTTAGAAATTCCACCGTAACACCAGGTTTTGGCTAAGCCGGCTGAGTCCCGGGTTATAGTTGAGGCTCTTTTGGTAAAGTCTGTAAAATGGTGTGTTAGACTGAAGAATGGACCATCCCTGTGGTGATGGAAATTTGCTGCAGTTTTACTGTCAGGGCTGGGACTTAAGGCCAACAATTGTGAAACACAGAGAGAATAAAAAAACATTATGAATGGGCTGCAGAATCCGGACTCTAGAATCTTGTGACCTAGTTCCCAAAGTATAACAGATACAACATGATGGCAAAAAATCCCAGGGGTACGTATCTGCTTTTCACATGAAACAGTCACCTAAGTGCCCAATCTGGTTGGCTTATTATGAGCCGGAAGGATCAAGCTAAATTGCTGGTTTTCAAAGCAGACCAAGACAGGCCAGCAGCACGGTTCAATTCCCGTAACAGCCTCCCCGAACAGGCGCCGGAATGTGGCGACTAGAGGCTTTTCACAGTAACTTCATTTGAAGCCTACTTGTGACAATCAGCGATTTTCATTTCATTTTTCATTTAATCTGCCATATTGTTATGGACAAATAAGAGGACGTGCAGGATTTCTCGGATGGTGGGGTGTTGCTTCCCACCATCCGAAGAATCGGTGGGCATCACATCCCCAATGACTCAATGAGTACCCAGCAGCCATTTCATACTTCAATGAGGGCTAAGTGGCTGCAGGCATGACTTCGAACCCTCAATCGAACTGGCCAGCAGCTCTCCATCCCTGCAGCAACTTGGCTGCAGTGGAAGGGTCCCATGGCGGGAAGGGTGGGGGCCTGGAGAAGCAATAAGGGGGCTATTGGGGTAATGGCCTGAACAGCACAAGACAGCAGAAGGGTGGTCAACACCCCCCCCCCCCCCCCCCCCCCCCACAGCGGAAATCACTCAATCATTCACATCTCCTCAACCGCCACTGAACTTAGATCATGAATGGAAGCGCCTGGCCTACATTGTAAGGAACTTGTTTACTCCTTGTCTAATCCTTGCCTCCCATTGTTGCCTGTCCTGCTGGCTGGTTTTAAAATCAAAGACTTTTGATTTTGAACTGAACCCCCCGCTGTAAGCTGCTATGTGGACTGTTCCGGCAATTCTCTTGGATTCAGTATGCTCTGTGGCATAGCCCATGATGTCATTTTGATGGACTCGGCTATCACCTCTTCTGGAATTCCAGACATTTTCATATTTCCACTGGTAATTGGTCAAGCACTTCAGAATGTTCTGGAGAAGACAGGCAAGCCCTTTTATTTTTAGTTTCACTTATGGGATTTAAGCTGGAAGGCATCTCAAAGCAGATCTCTCTCCCAGCTTGTCGATTTAAACTGGGTTCCAGCCAAGCCTGGGGAAGTCCCTCCTATTTAAAAGCCTGCAGGCAGTTGTCAGGTCTGTGAGAATCTAAAATCTCTGTTTGGGAGGGCTGGTGATGTAAATCACTCTTTCTATCAGCTAAGGCTAGCGATTAAAGTACCCTCCAGCCGGTTTGTGAATGTTCCACGTCTGAGTAAAAGGCTGGGGAACTCAAACTGACTTTTCTCAACGGATGACCTGCGGTTAGAGACCTTTCTCTCTACAGTCAGTTCAACCTAGTCCAGCGCCACCTGCAGGAATAAGGGGCTGTTTAAAAACCTGGTGAAATCCTCAGGTGAAGCGACTCTCTGGAGGGAATTCGACTGCCTCCATGTTCTAATTGAAGGCAACCAGTAGGAAAAGCAAACCCACCAAGGAGGTTGACACTTTGCGTCCTTGAAAGATCGCGGACCACAAAACCACAACCTCAGCAGCGGAGATATTCACATCTCTCATACCCCTTACACCTGTTTTTTTTTAACCTTTTCCTTCACTGTGTGCCTGTCTTGTGCGTGTCTGGGTGGAGGATGAGACGGGGTTTGGGGAATAGTTAGACTAGTAGACCATTGTACCTTTATTTCCATTACATGTTCATCTTTTACTCTTGTTATAAATAAGGTTTCTTGATATTTTGTTTATAAATCTGGTGCCTGTAACACATTGGAACAGTCAAGGGTTAAAGATCTCAGGAAAATACACAAATTATTGGTTAATTCAACTTTGTTGAGATTCTGGAATTTGTGGGGCTGGAACTGACCGTGCACTCGCCCAGGGTATCAAACAATATTTATATTGATCCCTGCTTTGCTCTCTGTCTGTTTCCTTGTCTCTAATTACCTCATGCACACTCTTCCTCCTCTCTCAGACACTCTCTTGGAATCACTCTATCTCATGCTGTTTCTATCTGGCCCTCTCATTTCTTTCTTTCTTCCTCTATCTCTCTCTCCCTGTCATAACCCCCATGAGGAGCATGGGGAAACCACTGTCGATCTCCTTGTACGATTCATGGAGTACGAGCTTCCCAGGCAGGGGGCAGAGGCTGCCCAGCTGGAGCTCGTGAAAGACTACACATGAAAAAGGGCCCAAGCAGGGCCCTGAGTTACTGGTTCTCCCAACTAGGACTGGGTTGAGAGAGAGTTACTGCCCTTTGCAGAATATTGTATCGTTCAATAAATCCTGCTACAGTACCACTGGCTTCCTCAAGTTACTAAACTGGCGACGAGGACAAAAGGGAACTCCAGACTCACTGGTGGAATAGCCTAGCCACCCTGGATGATTACTATCCTGGAACGTGTAGACATAAAAGTTCAAGTAAGCTGGAAACTTTCGATGTGGGCCTGGAAGACTGGAGCCCGTATACTGAACGCATGTGTAGTCTTTCACGAGCTTCACCTGTCCCCTGCCTGGGAAGCTCGTACTCCATGAGTCGTACAAGGAGATTAACAGTGGTTTCCCCATGCTCCTCATGGGGGTTATGACAGGGAGAAGGAAATAGAGGAAGAAAGTGTGCCCCCCCCCCCCGAGTCATCCTCGCCATCCCCCCGGGCAGAGGACGGGACCGTGCGCTGCAGTGTCACGGCCGCATGCAGGGACGGTCCGGGTGGAGGGTGGTACTGTGGCCATGGGTCAGACATTGTCTAACGATGTAGAGCACAGCGCTCATCGCAGGGTGGATTGTCGCCATCCTCCATGGCCTGCAATAGACACGCTTCCACCGGCGACCGTGTGAGCCCGGCCCATTGTGTCGCTGGTGGATGTGCAATGGAGGGGTGCTGTACATGCGGGTGCAGTGCGGGTGGCTGGTGTTGGGTGGGCATGGTGAGGGTAGTAGGCTGGTGGGTGGGTGGGGTGCGGGTGGTTGGTGGTGGGTGGGAGGGGTGAGGGTGGCAGGCTGGTGCCGTAGTGTGCAGTCTGTGCCCATACTCGGCGATTCCCACGCCCCCCTAGTCCATGAACAAAGCGGCTATCAGCCTGTCCCGTGCCCGCTGGCCCAGTCGGTAACGGTGAGCAGCCTCCCGTCCATGTCCAGCCCGTCTGTCCTGACCATTGCCCCCGTCCTCCTCATCTAGGAGGTCTGCGCCTCGTCTTGCTGCTCTTCCACTCGCCCCTCCTCTGCCTGCAGCACATCGCCCCTCTGCTGGGCTATACTGTGCATGACGCAGCAGACCACAACGATGCAGCCGACCCTATCTGATGGGTACTGGAGGGCCCCTCCAGAGCGGTCCAGGCATCTCGCAGGCATTGATGACAATCCACCCTGCGATGAGCTCTGGGCTCTACATCGTTGGACAATGTCTGAAGCGCATCTTTAGCAGCTCAAAGCACCTCTCTATCACACCCCTGGTCGCTGCATGGGCATCGTTGTAGCGGTTCTCCGCATCAGTCTGTGGCCTCCGTATAGACGTCATCAGCCACGACCGCAGCGGGAAGCCCCTGTCGCCTAGCAACCAGGCCCTCAGTCGGGGGGGGGGGGGGGGGGCGTCCCTCGAACATGGTGGGGATGAAAGATTGCGCCAATACGAATGAGTCATGTACACTGCCCGGGTACCGGGCGCGGACGCGCAGGATCATCATGCGGTGCTCGCAGATCACGTGAATGTTCATGGAATAGATAGCCTTCCTATTTGTGAACACGGCCCTGTTATCCGCAGGTGGGCGCACGGCGACGTGCATCCCATCGATCGCCCCCTGAACCATGGGCATCCTGGCCACCGCAGCAAAGCCCGCTGCCCGGGCAAACTGGCTGGCCCGGTCCACAGGGAACTGGATGTAGCGGTCCGCAATGGCATACAGGGCGTCTGTCACTGCACGGATGTACCAATGCCTGCATGAGGTCCTGAGGTATGATGAGCGGGGCCGGTACACACGGGGCCTCATCGGGCGTCTCCGACGCCGTGGCACCATCACCACCTCCTCCTCCTCGTCCTGTCGTGCAGGCGGCCCTCCAGCCTCGGCGGTTGCCACTGCCTCCCTGCGGCACACTCCTCTGCGGCAGCCTCCGCCGCCTCCCTGGCACGCTCCTGCTCCAGCTCCCTCAGGTCAACATGTAGAAGTGCGGCTTCCGCCACGGCGGGCAACATCGCAGGGTGATGACCAAACATGACGGCCTGCGGGTGATGGGGGGGATAGACGACATGTCACCATCGCCCATCCCACCACCCCCCCCCCCCCCAGCCTGGTGCCATGGGCTGCATGGTCGCGACTGTTGCCAGCTGGCACATGGCCAGGCGGACACCCCCTCCCCGGCACGCACCGTCCCCAAACCGCCCCCCCCCCAACCTCCTCCCCGGCACGCACCCCCCCACAACACGGTCGACACTGAGCTAAGCCTATAATTGTAAATACGTTAAAAAATTCATCTTTGTTACCGACAGCTTCCTTACGAGTTATTATATTTATATAAAACACTGGATCAGCCTCAGCTGGAATGTTGTGTCTAGTTCTGGGCACCACAATTTAGGAGGGATGTGAAGACATTAGGAAGAGCACAGAAAAGATTCACTCGGTAGATTCCAGGGATGAGGAACTTCAGTTAGATAGATAGATTGGGACTGTTATCCTTGGAGAAGAGAAGGTTGAGAGGATATTTGTTAGAGGTGTTCAAAATCATGAGGAGACTGGATAGAGTTCATAGAGAGAAACTGGTCTCATTGACAGAAGGATCAAGAACCAGAGGGCACAGACTTTATTGGGAAAAGAAGGAATGGCAACAGGGGGAAAATCCAGGTTTTCAACAGGGAATTGGATTATTATCTGAAAAGGCAGAATGTGCAGGGTTAGAGGAAAAGGTGGGAGGATGGCATTATGGAAAATGTACCTCAGAGGGCCGGTACAGACATGACAGGACAAGTGGTCTCCTCTTGTGCTGTAACCATTCTCTGATTCCATTTTATGTTTACTTACGCAATGTCAGTTAGAGGGGTGCAGTGCTCTGACTGTGAGATGTGGCAGGTCCGGGAGGCTTCCAGCATCCCGGATGGCTTCATCTGCAGAAAGTGCACCCAACTGGAGCTCCTCACAGACCGCATGGTTCGGTTAGAGCAGCAATTGGATGCACTTAGGAGCATGCAGGTGGCGGAAAGTGTCATAGATCGCAGTTATATAAGTGTGGTCACACCCAAGGTGCAGGCAGAGAAATGGGTGACCACCAGAAAGGGCAGGCAGTCATGCAGGAATCCCCTGTGGTTGTCCCCCTCTCGAACAGATATACCCCTTTGGATACTGTCGGGGGGGATAGCCTATCAGGGGAAAACAGCAGCAGCCAGAGCAGTGGCACCACGGCTGGCTCTGATGTTCAGAAGGGAGGGTCAAAGCGCAGAAGAGCAATAGTAATGGGGGACTGTATAGTCAGGGGCACAGATAGGCGCTTCTGTGGACGTGAAAGAGACTCCAGGATGGTATGTTGCCTCCCTGGTGCCAGGGTCCAGGATGTCTCCGAACGGGTAGAGGGCATCCTAAAGGGGGAGGGCAAACAGGCAGAGGTCGTTGTACATATTGGTACTAACGACATAGGCAGGAAGGGGCATGAGGTCCTGCAGCAGGAGTTCAGGGAGCTAGGCAGAAAGTTAAAAGACAGGACCTCGAGGGTTGTAATCTCGGGATTACTCCCTGTGCCACGTGCCAGTGAGGCTCGAAATAGGAAGATAGAGCAGCTAAACACGTGGCTAAACAGCTGGTGTAGGAGGGAGGGTTTCTGTTATCTGGACCACTGGGAGCTCTTCCGGGGCAGGTGTGACCTATATAAGGACGGGTTGCATCTAAACCGGAGAGGCATAAATATCCTGGCCGCGAGGTTTGCTAGTGTCACACGGGAGGGTTTAAACTAGTATGGCAGGGGGGTGGGCACGGGAGCAATAGGTCAGAAGGTGAGCGCATTGAGGGAGAACTAGGGAATAGGGACAGTGGGGCTCTGAGGCAAAGCAGACAGGGAGAAGTTGCTGAACACAGCGGGTCTGGTGGCCTGAAGTGCATATGTTTTAATGCAAGAAGTATTACGGGTAAGGCAGATGAACTTAGAGCTTGGATTAGTACTTGGAACTATGATGTTGTTGCCATTACAGAGACCTGGTTGAGGGAAGGGCAGGATTGGCAGCTAAACGTTCCAGGATTTAGATGTTTCAGGCGGGATAGAGGGGGATGTAAAAGGGGAGGCGGAGTTGCGCTACTGGTTAAGGAGAATATCACAGCTGTACTGCGGGAGGACACCTCAGAGGGCAGTGAGGCTATATGGGTAGAGATCAGGAATAAGAAGGGTGCAATCACAATGTTGGGGGTTTACTACAGGCCTCCCAACAGCCAGCGGGAGATAGAGGAGCAGATAGGTAGACAGATTTTGGAAAAGAGTAAAAACAACAGGGTTGTGGTGATGGGAGACTTCAACTTCCCCAATATTGACTGGGACTCACTTAGTGCCAGGGGCTTAGACGGGGCGGAGTTTGTAAGGAGCATCCAGGAGGGCTTCTTAAAACAATATGTAGACAGTCCAACTAGGGAAGGGGCGGTACTGGACCTGGTATTGGGGAATGAGCCCGGCCAGGTGGTAGATGTTTCAGTAGGGGAGCATTTCGGTAACAGTGACCACAATTCAGTAAGTTTTAAAGTACTGGTGGACAAGGATAAGAGTGGTCCTAGGATGAATGTGCTAAATTGGGGGAAGGCTAATTATAACAATATTAGGCGGGAACTGAAGAACATAGATTGGGGGAGGATGTTTGAGGGCAAATCAACATCTGACATGTGGGAGGCTTTCAAGTGGCAGTTGAAAGGAATTCAGGACTGGCATGTTCCTGTGAGGAAGAAGGATAAATACGGCAATTTTCGGGAACCTTGGATGACGAGAGATATTGTCGGCTCATCAAAAAGAAAATGGAGGCATTTGTCAGGGCTAAAAGGCTGGGAACAGACGAAGCTTGCGTGGAATATAAGGAAAGTAGGAAGGAACTTAAGCAAGGAGTCAGGAGGGCTAGAAGGGGTCACGAAAAGTCATTGGCAAATAGGGTTAAGGAAAATCCCAAGGCTTTTTACACGTACATAAAAAGCGAGAGGGTAGCCAGGGAAAGGGTTGGCCCACTGAAGGATAGGCAAGGGAATCTATGTGAGGAGCCAGAGGAAATGGGCGAGGTACTAAATGAATACTTTGCATCAGTATTCACCAAAGAGAAGAAATTAGTAGATGTTGAGTCTGGAGAAGGGTGTGTAGATAGCCTGGGTCACATTGAGATCCAAAAAGACGAGGTGTTGGGCGTCTTAAAAAATATTAAGGTAGATAAGTCCCCAGGGCCTGATGGGATCTACCCCAGAATACTGAAGGAGGCTGGAGAGGAAATTGCTGAGGCCTTGACAGAAATCTTTGGATCCTCACTGTCTTCAGGGGATGTCCCGGAGGACTGGAGAATAGCCAATGTTGTTCCTCTGTTTAAGGAGGGTAGCAAGGATAATCCAGGGAACTACAGGCCAGTGAGCCTTACTTCAGTGGTAGGGAAATTACTGGAGAGAATTCTTCGAGACAGGATCTACTCCCATTTGGAAGCAAATGGACGTATTAGTGAGAGGCAGCATGGTTTTGTGAAGGGGAGGTCGTGTCTCACTAACTTGATAGAGTTTTTCGAAGAGGTCACTAAGATGATTGATGCAGGTAGGGCAGTGGATGTGGTCTGTATGGACTTCGGTAAGGCCTTTGACAAGGTCCCTCATGGTAGACTAGTACAAAAGGTGCAGTCACACGGGATCAGGGGTGAGCTGGCAAGGTGGATACAGAACTGGCTAGGTCATAGAAGGCAGAGAGTAGCAATGGAAGGATGCTTTTCTAATTGGAGGGCTGTGACCAGTGGTGTTCCACAGGGATCAGTGCTGGGACCTTTGCTGGTTGTAATATATAAATGATTTGGAGGAAAATGTAACTGGTCTAATTAATAAGTTTGCAGACGACACAAAGGTTGGTGGAATTGCGGATAGCGATGAGGACTGTCAGAGGATACAGCAGGATTTAGATTGTTTGGAGACTTGGGCGGAGAGATGGCAGATGGAGTTTAATCCGGACAAATGTGAGGTAATGCATTTTGGAAGGTCTAATGCAGGTAGGGAATATACAGTGAATGGTAGAACCCTCAAGAGTATTGAAAGTCAAAGAGATCTAGGAGTACAGGTCCACAGGTCACTGAAAGGGGCAACACAGGTGGAGAAGGTAGTCAAGAAGGCATACGGCATGCTTGCCTTATTGGCAAGTCATGTTGCAGCTGTATAGAACCTTAGTTAGGCCACACTTGGAGTATAGTGTTCAATTCTGGTCGCCACACTACCAGAAGGATGTGGAGGCTTTAGAGAGGGTGCAGAAGAGATTTACCAGAATGTTGCCTGGTATGGAGGGCATTAGCTATGAGGAGTGATTGAATAAACTCGGTTTGTTCTCACTGGAACGAAGGAGGTTGAGGGGAGACCTGATAGAGGTCTACAAAATTATGAGGGGCATAGACAGAGTGGATAGTCAGAGGCTTTTCCCTGGGGTAGAGGGGTCAATTACTAGGGGGCATAGGTTTAAGGTGAGAGGGGCATGGTTTAGAGTAGATGTACGAGGCAAGTTTTTTATGCAGAGGGTAGTGGGTGCCTGGAACTCGCTACCGGAGGAGGTGGTGGAAGCAGGGACGATAGTGACATTTAAGGGGCATCTTGACAAATACATGAATAGGATGGGAATAGAGGGATACGGACCCAGGAAGTGTAGAAGATTGTAGTTTAGTCGGGCAGCATGGTCGGCACGGGCCTGGAGGGCCGAAGGGCCTGTTCCTGTGCTGTACATTTCTTTGTACAGTCTCTGAATGTCAAGGCTGAGATCCCTATCCTCAGCTGATGTTCACTGTTTCTGTGGAGCTAACAAAGCCACTTTGTTACCTTCTTTGTGAGTTGGAACTTGCTTGCTGATCTCTGATTTATACCTTTCACTTATTCGGAATTATTTGTTCCACCTCTCAACTCTGACTGGAAACTTGCTGCAAGGCACTGTCAACTCAGACCGTACTCAGTACACATCTGTTGCCAGTTCCTCAGTTTTCTACAGCACTCGCACACAACCAACAACAGGACAATCAACCTTTTCATTCTTCAAGTATGGATGTTATTAACATGGTTGGCATGTATCGCCTGTCCCTGGGTGCTCTCCAAATGCTGCAGTCCCTGTGGTAAAGTGTTGCCAATTTGCTATCAGAGTCTCTCCCATTCCCACATGTGTTTCAGTCGTCTGTCCAATTCCCACCCTGTAATTCAGTGGTCTCTTCCATTGTCACCCTATCATTCAGTGATCTCCCCCATTCCCACCCTATGACTCGGTGGTCTCCGCTAGTCCCACCCTATGACTCGGTGGTCTCTCACATTCCCACCCTATGACTCGGTGGTCTCTCACATTCCCACCCTATGATTCGGTGGGCTTTCCCATTCCCACCATATGACTCGGAGGTCTCTCCCATACCCACCCCATGACTCGGTGATCTCTCCCATACCCACCCCATGACTCGGTGGTCTCTCCCATTCCCACCCCATGACTCGGTGGTCTCTCCCATTCCCACCCTATGACTCGGTGGTCTCTTCCATTCCCACCCCATGACTCGGTGGTCACTCTCATTCCCACCCCATGACTCGGTGGTCTCTCCCATTCCCACCCTATGGCTCGGTGGTCTCTCCCATTCCCACCCCATGACTCGGTGGTCTCTCCCATTCCCACCCTATGGCTCGGTGGTCTCTCCCATTCCCACCCCATGACTCGGTGGTCACTCTCATTCCCACTCTATGACTCGGTGGTCTCTCCCATTCCCACCCTATGACTCGGTGGTCTCTCCCATTCCCACCCCGTGATTCGGTGGTCTCTCCCATTCCCATCTCATGACTCGGTGGTCTCTCCCATTCCCACCCTATGACTCGGTGGTCTCTCCCATTCCCACCCTATGACTCGGTGGTCTCTCCCATTCCCACCCCGTGATTCGGTGGTCTCTCCCATTTCCATCTCATGACTCGGTGGTCTCTCCCATTCCCACCCTATGGCTCGGTGGTCTCTCCCATTCCCACCCCATGACTCGGTGGTCACTCTCATTCCCACTCTATGACTCGGTGGTCTCTCCCATTCCCACCCTATGACTCGGTGGTCTCTCCCATTCCCACCCCGTGATTCGGTGGTCTCTCCCATTCCCATCTCATGACTCGGTGATCACTCTCATTCCCGCCCTGTGATTCAGTGGTCTCTCCCATTCCCATCTCATGACTAGGTGGTCTCTTCCATTCCCACCCCATGAGTCAGCGGTCTGTCCCATTGAAGTGATTCCAGTGGATTCAGAATTAGCGATATTCCCTTTTCTGAGCATGTTTTGGATGCTGATTGGATTGGAGGCTTGTGCCCAGTGATGTCTCCCAGGAATTTGTTATTTTAAAGTACTTGATTGGCTGTGAAGTACATTCTTTAAAATAAATTTAGAGTACCCAATTCTTTTTTTTTCCAATTAAAGGGCAATTTAGCGTGGTCAATCCGCCTAACCTACACATCTTTGTGTTGTGGGGGTGAGACCCACGCAGACACGGGGAGAATGTGCAAACTCCACACGGACAGTGACTTGGGGCCGGGATCGAATCTGGGTCCTCAGCACCATGCCACCCTGATGTCTCACAGGAATAACGTTAAGACCATTGAATTTTATTTTCTCCGTCAATGGCCTGGTGCTATTGAAGATTTGTACGTATTAGGGATTGTGAATGAGAACAAAGTACAACAACAGTGATAGGCACGGGCTCCTGATCACCTAATTGCATTTAACTAAGATAAATGTAGCATTTTGTACGTAGGTTGGACCAATGCCAAAGACATCTATCGGCTCTGAAACTCTCTTCCCCCAAAGGCGGTGGAAACAGAGTCTTTGAATATTTTTTAGGCAGAACTAGATACAGTCTTGATTAGCAAGGGGGTGAAAGGTTATTGAGTGGAGGCAGGAATGTGGGCTTGATATTAGAACCAGATTAGCCAATATATTATTGAATGGTGGAGAAGGCCAAGGGGCAGAGTGTGCTACTCCTGCTCTTAATTTGTATGTTTATATTGGACAGTCACTGTCAGTGTGGAGTTTGCACATTCCCCCGTGTCTGCGTGGGTTTCACCCCCACAACCCCAACGATGTGCAGGTTAGGTGGATTGGCAACACTAAAATTGCCCCTCAATTGAAAAAAAAAATAATTACGTACTCTAAATTTACAAAATTAAATTTAATTTAATTTTTAAAAATATATATATGGACAGGTTGCAGAACTGAAGTCCATTGAAATTACAGTATTATCAGAATTTTCTGTCCAACAGTGGATAGCACTGCTGCCTCACGGCGCCGAGGTCCCAGGTTTGATCCCGGCTCTGGGTCACTGTCCGTGTGGAGTTTGCACATTCTCCCCGTGTCTGCGTGGGTTTCACCCCCACAACCCAAAGATGTGCAGGCTCGGTGGATTGACTATGCTAAATTGCCCCTTAATTGGAAAAAATTAATTGGGTACTCTCAATGTATTTAAAAAAAAAAAAAATTCTGGCCAAGACCATGTTAGAATCATAGAATCCCTACAGTGCAGAAGGAGGCCATTCGGCCTAACGAGTCAGCACCAACCTTCTGAAAGAACACCCTACCTAGGCCCATTCCGTGGCACTATTCCTGTAATCCAGCCGAACCTGCATATCCCTGGACATTAAGGGCCAATTCTAGTTGGGGGCGGGGGGCGGCGGCGGCTGGTGGTGGTGGTGGTTGGGGGGGGGGGGTTGTTGGTGGGGGTGCATTGCCACTCATCACTCTCCTTGCTTCTGCTTACTGGCCTTGGATCGCATTTATTGGTCACTGAGCTCTTGTCCTGATTTTTCTCATTGGTAAGTGACACCTGCTCCCGGTCACAGATCGATGTTCTAGATAACTTGAACTAAGAGTGCAATCTAAAGGCTGCACCACGCTGGGTGCGAATCCAAGCAGGCCGATTAGATTGCGGGAGAGTCCGAAATCAGGAAGCACACCAGGCACCGATCGGTTTCCGATCTAACCGGCCAGCTCCCGTTGGCAAGACCCAGATCCCGACGCGACGTGGCAAGAAACCAATAATTACCAATTAAGGCCAAACTTCATCCCATTAACAGGAAGAACCCTCTATCTAAAGGCCTCCCATGATCTAACTGGCTCCACAGCGAGAGGTCACCTTTAGCACGCCTATTTAAAAATGCGGAGCCAGCGAAATGGCTGCTGTGGGAATCGGAGGCTGAGTAGCCATCTTGGTAACGGGCAGTCAGCCCAGGGGCACTGGGGCAGCAGGGGGGGTCAGGCCTGGTCAGGGGTGTCGGCCACCTCCAGTGGAGGGGGTCGCCCTTGGGCTGGGGGAAGTGGGGAGCTCAGCGCCCGTGGGCCCGACATGCCATTCCCTGGATCGTGTATTCCCATACCAGGGGCAACTGCAGCTTCTGTCTGTCCATCCCACAAAACACCTCCAGGACAGACCCCCCTCCATGGTAATACGGTGCAGGTCACTTTAACCCCCCACTGACTGCGGAGGCTTATGGCTGCACAGTTGAAGGCTATTGCTAATAGGGAATTGGCATGTTAGTAATCTGAGCATCTCACAGCTCCCAAGTGGCTGTAGGTGGTGTATTCTAAGTGCTCCTGCCTTCGGCTGCAAACTGCCTGAAAGCCTGGTTTCTGCTTGCTTGCTGCCTCTTCGGCATCTTTGACGTAGAGTGAGGCCAGGGAGGGAGTTGGCTGGCCTACTACTGGACTGGATGGACTGGAGGGGGAGGGGTGCTGTTCTCACCCGCTCTCCTATGCTTTGTGTTGGTGTGGCTTCAGATCATGATTGTTCCTGCCTTGAGAGTCTGCTGCTGGAGCTGCCAGGGAGAGAGAGGGGAGGAGTGACTTGAGTACTACTGCAACTACCCGAGACTGTGGCCGGGATTCTCCCTTCTGGGGACCAAGTCCCCACGCCGGCGGGCAACCACCCCGGCGCCAACAGCCCCCGAAAGGAATTCTCCGAACTTTCCGCCGGAGGGGTTGGCGCCGCTCCAGCCGGTGCCAAAGGGCCGGCGCGGGTTCGCGCATGCGCGGGGGTTCTCGTCTCCGCGCCGGCCCCCAGGCAATATGGCGGAGCCCTACAGGGGCCCGCTGTGGAGGAAAAACGTCCCCCCATGGGCGAAGCCCGCCCGCAGATTGGTGGGCCCCAATCGCGGGCCAGGCCACCATGGGGGCCCCCGTGGGGTCGGATTCCCTCGTGCCCCCCCCCGAAGACCACCCATGCATACTTACCTGCCAGGTCCCGCTGTGCGTGGGTGAGTAATTCACACCGGCGGGACTGGCCAAAATTGGACAGCCATTCGGCCCATCGGGGCCCAGAGAATCGCCAGGGGGGCCACTGTCAACGGCCCCCGACCGGCATGGAGGCAATCCTGCCACCGCCTGAAAAAGGCGCCAGAGAATAGGGCAGCCGGCGTCGGGGCGGATTTCTCGCCTCCCCCCAGGGATTCTCCAACCCGGCGGGGGTCGGAGAATCCTGGCCTGTATGCCTGCTTCTGCCTCTTTAGCTTCTGTTGCCTGAAGTGAGGAAAGGGAGAGAATGAGATGCAGCTCTTCCGTCATGCTCTGCGTCAGTGTGACCTTCTGGTGTATTGTTGCGCTACCCCCAATGGACATCCCATTGATGAGACTCTGCTGCTGGGAGCCGCAGAAGGAGAAGAGAGCGGTGGGTTGTTTCGGATGTTGGAAACTTCATTGTACTTTGCCTGTTTGTTATTTAATATTTGGAGGCCATGTGTTTGTCTGCTGCAGTCCCTTACGGCTGCAGCGGGAGTCGGAACGGGGTGCTCTCTCATTATTACTCCATGTTCTGAACAGGTGTCTGTGTGTATGGCCTGGTGCCTTTTCCTAGTCGGTTTATGGTTAATGTGATATGTGGCATTTAAGTTGTTTGTGTTATCCTTTTGTCTAAAGGTACTGTTGACCGTTAATTAGCAAAGTATTCCCAAGTGGATACCCCTGAGTAGACATGCCATGTTGCAGGCAGATGTTATTGTTTGGCACCCCAATCAGACTTCATGGCCCAGACACATTGCCTGAACATTGGAGGATGCAAAACCGCTCACCCTAGAGCTGGGCCGCAGCACTGGGGACACCTCCACAACCAGAGGGTGGGTGTGTCTATTTGGGGGGGGGGGATGCTAGAGTAGCCCTGGCCCAGGCCGGTCCCAGTTCCATTCCGGGCGGGGGTCTGGGGTCCAGGGCTCGGTACCCAAGGACCCCTGCTATAGCCGGGGGTGCATGTGCAGGGCAGGACCCCCAGCACAAGCGGGTCGTTGGATGAAACCCTGAGAGATGGCAGGGAATGTAAGAGTGGGAGGCTTGGGGCAAATCAGAGGATACCGGGGTCAAAGCCTTAACTGGCTGTCAGACTCACACCCTCTCAATTCCTTACAGATATCATAGTATGGACGGTATTGTGGACACCGCAGCAGCTGCCCTCGCGGTGGCATTAGCAGTCCAGGCGGCCAGACGCCGAAGAAGGCCGCCTTGGACTGCCAGTTGTATAGGTGTCGCTGGTCGATCGAAAAGATGTTGGGCAGCATGTGCCACATGGAGGTCATTTAGCTTCTTGCAGCACTGTGTGGCGGTCCTCCTGGTGACACTCCCCACGTTAACGACCGCTGCCACTGCCTCCCGACCCCCTTGGGGGAAAGGGGTGTTCCATCTGGACTCGCCACGTCCAACAGTCTGGCCAGGTCAGCATCTCCGAATTGCAGTCCGAGTCTCCTTGGTGACATGGCTGCGTGTTGTCTGGGGTTTGCCCTGAACTCTGACCCCTGGTCCTGACACTCACCCCTGCTCTCTGAACTCTGACCTCTGACCCTTACACTCACCCTTGCTCCTCATTGACCCCAGGGTGGGGGCCTGGACAGCAGTAAGGTGTTCAAACTCATGCCAGCAAAGGAGACCTTACCTCTTTGTGTAGTCAGCGTCCCTCCCTCTGATGGCTGAGCGCTGATGGACACCCACAGGATTGTGATCAAAATGGTCCACATTCTACACCAATGTCTGTCAGCAATGCTTAACCATTACCTGGAAGAGTACAGGATAAAGAAAAGGACAGGTTACTGGGGTACTCTGATCAAACAACATAGAAACTGGCTGTTCAATCCATCAAACCACTGTACCAATTAATCCCACTCTCATTCATTCCTCATCGCCCTGTAAAATATCCCTGATGCACGATCAATGACCACTAAAGCGAGGTTGTAGTCCAACTGAAGGCTTTAATAAGCTAGATGTTTCCCCAGCAGCTCAGGTACAGAATGAGGGCTGCTGGGGCGGCACGGGCTCTTATACTCCACCTATCAGGGCGGAGCTATTATGCACTCTCACCAATAGAAAGCATACAGCTTCCACCAATGGTGCTTTAGCCTATCAGGTACCGTAATACCTATAATACCACATTCCCCCCCTGTTAAAAAAAGAGTCCGGCGGGGGTGGTGGCCTGAAACTACAAAACATGGCAACGTGGTATAATTAGTTATGGAGGTACCGTAATACCTCCGTACAGTGTTTAGTAACTATTTACAAGTCTGGTAGCTATGTACATTCGGTGTTTTATATTTACAGATTACAGTTAAAATGAAGCAATCAGTCGATCGGGGGCCCTGGTCGTCCTCTGTGATCATCGGAGCCTCGGTGGTGACTCCGGTGGAGGCACGGGCGTCTGTGACTCCGGGAGCGTGGCTTCGATCTCCATGGCCGCTTCGTCACCCCTAGATGGCGCTGGTCGGGAAAACGGCTGACCTGGGAAGGGAGCGCCTGCAGGGGGCGTCGGTGGGTGGTGGGGCCTTGACAGGGGCGGCGGAAGGACCGATCTTCCTGTAAGGTGCTGCGGTGGAGGGGAGGGTGGGACTGGTGGCTGGAATGTGCGTGGAGTTCCGGCGGGCGCCAGGTCCCATAGGGAGACCGTATCTTGTCGGCCGTCGGGATACGCCACGTAAGCGTACTGGGGGTTAGCGTGGAGCAGATGAACCCTCTCGACAGATTGGGGGAATTAGCTCAAATGGTAGAGCGCTCGCTTAGCATGTGAGAGGTAGTGGGATCGATGCCCACATTCTCCACTTTCATTTAGGGGCAGCACGGTAGCCTTGTGGATAGCACAATTGCTTCACAGCTCCAGGGTCCCAGGTTCGATTCCGGCTTGGGTCACTGTCTGTGCGGAGTCTGCACATCCTCCCCGTGTGTGCGTGGGTTTCCTCCGGGTGCTCCAGTTTCCTCCCACAGTCCAAAGATGTGCAGGTTAGGTGGATGGCCATGATAAATTGCCCTTAGTGTCCAAAATTGCTCTTGGTGTTGGGTGGGGTTACTGGGTTATGGGGATAGGGTGGCGGTGTTGACCTTGGGTAGGGTGCTCTTTCCAAGAGCCGGTGCAGACTCGATGGGCCGAATGGCCTCCTTCTGCACTGTAAATTCTATGATAATCTATGAAACCAACGGGTCCGACCTGTGCGCCCGCACGTGTTTTCGGAGCAGGATGGGTCCGGGTGCTGCCAGCCAGGTCTGGAGCGAGGTCCCAGAGGAGGACTTCCTAGGGAAGACAAGGAGACGTTCGTGAGGTGTCTGATTGGTGGTCGTACAGAGTAGTGACCGGATGGAGTGGAGGGCATCCGGGAGGACTTCTTGCCAGCGGGAGACTGGGAGGTTCCTGGACCGTAGGGAGAGTAGGACGGTCTTCCAGACCGTTCCGTTCTCCCTCTCTCCCTGTCCGTTACCCCGGGGGTTGTAACTGGTCGTCCTGCTTGAGGCGATGCCCTTGCTGAGCAGGAATTGACGCAGTTCATCGCTCATAAAGGAGGACCCCCCTATCACTGTGTATGTAAGCGGGGAACCCGAACAGTGCAAAGATGCTATGGAGGGCCTTGATGACGGTGGTGGCGGTCATGTCGGGGCAGGGGATGGCGAATGGGAACCGGGAGTACTCATCAATCACGTTCAGGAAGTACGTGTTGTGGTTGCTGGAGGGGAGGGGGCCTTTGAAGTCCATGCTGAGGCGTTCAAAGGGACGGGAAGCCTTCATCAGGTGCGCTCTCTCTGGCTGATAGAAGTGCAGTTTGCACTCCGCACAGATTTGGCAGTCCCTGGTGGCAGTCCTGACCTCCTCGATGGAGTAGGGCAGGTTGCGGGTCTTGACGAAATGTAAAAAGCGAGTGACCCCCGGGTGGCAGAGGTCCTTGTGGAGGGCTCGGAGGCGGTCCACTTGTGTGGTGGCACATGTGCGGCGGGACAGGGCGTCAGGAGTTTTGTTTAGCTTCCCGGGACGATACAAGATCTCGTAGTTGTAGGTGTTGAGTTCGATCCTCTACCACAAATCTTGTCGTTTTTTATCTTGTCCCGCTGTGCATTCTCGAACATGAAAGCAACCGACCATTGGTCAGTGAGGAGAGTGAATCTCCTGCCGGCCAGGTAATGTCTCCAATGTCGCACAGCTTCTACTATGGCCTGGGCCTCCTTTTCGACTGAGGAGTGGTGGATTTCGGAAGCATGGAGGGTACGGGAGAAGAAGGCCACGGGTCTGCCCGCTTGGTTGAGGGTGGCCGCCAGAGCTACGTCGGACGCGTCGCTCTTGACCTGGAAGGGGAGGGACTCGTCGATGGCGTGCATCGCGGCCTTTGCAATGTCTGCTTTAATGCGGCTGAAGGCCTGGCGGGCCTCTATCGACAGGGGAAAAACTGTGGATTGGATCAGGGGACGGGCCTTGTCCGCATAGTTGGGGACCCACTGGGCGTAGTAGCTAAAAAACCCTAGGCAGCGCTTCAGGGCCTTGGAGCAGTGAGGGAGGGGGAACTCCATAAGGGGGCGCATGCGTTCAGGGTCGGGGCCTATAACTCCATTTCGCACTACGTAGCCGAGAATGGCTAGACGGTCGGTGCTAACACGCATTTATCCTTATTGTATGTCAGGTTAAGGATTTTAGAGGTCTGGAGAAATTTTCGGAGGTTGGTGTCGTGGTCCTGCTGGTCGTGGCCGCAGATGGTGACATTATCGAGATACGGGAATGTTGCCCGTAAACCGTACCGGTCAACCATTTGGTCCATCTCGCGCTGGAAGACCGAGACCCCGTTGGTGACACCAAAGGGAACCCTTAAGAAGTGATAGAGCCGCCCGTCCGCCTCAAAGGCAGTGTATTTGCGGTCACTAGTGCGGATGGGGAGCTGGTGGTAGGCGGACTTGAGATCCACCGTGGAGAAGACCTTATAATGCGCGATCCTGTTTACCAGGTCGAATATGCGGAGGAGAGGGTACGCGTCCAGCTGCGTAAACCTGTTCATGGTCTGACTGTAGTCGATGACCATCCTATGCTTCTCCCCGGTCTTTACCACCACTACTTGAGCTCTCCAGGGGCTGTTACTGGCTTCAATGACCCCTTCCCTCAGTAGCCTTTGGACCTCTGACCTAATAAAGATCCGGTCCTGGGCACTGTAGCGTCTGCTCCTGGGGGCGACGGGTTTGCAATCCGGGGTGAGGTTCGCAAACAGGGAAGGCGGGTCAACCTTAAGGGTCGCGAGGCCGCAAACAGTAAGGGGGGTATAGGACTGCCGAATTGGAAGGTCAGTCTTTGAAGGTTACACTGGAAGTCTAAACCCAGGAGTGTAGCCGCGCAGAGGTGGGGAAGGACGTAGAGACGGAAATTGTTGAACTCCCTTCCCTGGACTGTGAGATTTGCTGCACAAAACACCTTTATCTCCGCTGACTGGGAACCGGAAGCCAGTGAGATTTTTTGATTCACAGGGTGGATGAGGAGGGAACAGCGCCTTACCGTGTCGGGGTGTATGAAGCTCTCCGTGCTCCCAGAGTCGATTAGGCAGGACATCTCGTGCCCGTTGATGAAGACGGTCATCGTAGCGGGTGAGAGCGTTCGAGGTTGAGACTGATCCAGAGTCACCGAGGCCAGTCGCAGTAGTTGAGAGTTCTGTTCGGGCAGTGTGTGGTCGGCCGAGCTGGGGTCCTGGGGGTTCATCCAAGATGGCGTCTCCCATTGATCGCACATGGTCGGGGATGCACAAAATGGCGGTGCCCATCCCTCCAACGTGGCATTCATGGAACAAGATGGCGGCGCCCGGGGTCTGCACGTGGCACTGGGATATGGAGGTGGCGGCGACCGCTGGCGGCACGGGGCCCGTGGAGAAGTTTGTGGTTGCGGTCCGCATTCACCGCTGGAGACCGCGGCCACCGCCCGGGCCTGACGTACCCCCACAAAATGGCCCTTTTTGCCGCATCCCTTGCACGTGGATGCGCGGGCCGGGCAGCTCTGGCAGGGGTGCTTGGCCTGCCCTCAAAAGTAGCAGCGGGGCCCCTCGGGGTTGCCAGGCCGCCTTGCAGCGCAGGCCTGTGGTGGAACGGGGGAAATCTCGGGGTCGGCCGCGGTGAGGTTCCATGCTGCCCAGGGGGCTGCCGCGCGGTCGGGAACGTAGGCGCGGGCGTTCCTGGAGACCACGTCCAGGGAGCCTGCCAGGGCCTGTGCCTCCGTGAGACCTAGGGTGTCCTTCTCTAACTGGCGCTGTCGGATTTGTGACGAAAGCATACCTGCCACGAAAGCGTCCAGGACTAAGAGTTCCGTGTGTTCGCTCGCCGAAACTTGCGGGCAGCCGCAGCTTCTCCCCAACACCAGGAGTGCACGGTAGAATTCCTCCAGCGATTCACCAGGGGTTTGTCGCCTTGTTGCAAGCAGGTGCCGGGCGTAGACCTGGTTTACCGGGCGAATATAGTGTCCTTTTAGCAGCTCTATGGCTGCATCGAAGTCTTCCGCTTCCTCGATGAGGGTGTAAATCTCCGGGCTCACTCTTGAGTGCAGGACTTGCAGTTTCTGTTCTCCCGTGGGTGTGTTTTCGGCCGTCCCGCGATACTCTTTAAAGCACGCCAGCCAGTGCTTGAAGATTGCCGCTGAGTTCGCCGCGTGGGGGCTAAGTTGCAGACACTCCGGCTTGATTCGGAGCTCCATCCTTTCTTCTTAAAAATCTAGCTTATTAAATTGATGCACGATCGATGACCAGTAAAGCGAGGTTGTAGTCCAACTGAAGGCTTTAATAAGTCTAGATGTTTCCCCAGCAGCTCAGGTGCAGAATGAGGGCTGCCGGGGCGGCACGGGTTCTTATACTCCGCCTAGCAGGGCGAAGCTATTATACACTCTAGCCAATAGAAAGCATACAGTTTCCACCAATGGTGCTTTAGCCTATCAGGTACCGTAATACCTATAATACCACAATCCCTATTACCAATTCCTTCTTGACTGTTCTTATTGAATCTGCTTCTACCTTACTGTCAGGCAGCACCTTCCAGATCACAATAACTTTCAGCATCAAACATGTTTTCTCCTTCCCTCTGTGTTTTTTCAGCTGTTTATCTTCAATCTGTGCCCTCTGGTTAAGGAGCCTCCTGCCAGCGGAAACAATATTTCCTTATTTACTCCATCAAAGCCCCTCAGGATTTTGAACAACTTTATCAAACGCCCCCCAGAGCCACTGCATGAGGAAGTGGTCGCTCAGGGAGAATGAAGCAATTTTATTTCAGGATGGGAAGAGAGTTTATCTTCGAATTGTGCTGGGAAACTCATTGTCCCTCTGCCTGTTTTCTTGATGGCCGACCTTATTTTTATTATTATTTAAAATTATTTTTATTCAGATTTTTATCGGAATAACATTTTTTACATAACCATTAACAACATTTAACAAAACAAGGTGAATGTTAACATTATATAGAGAAAAAAACAATAATATGCAGTGAATGAACATTCCCCCCCGCCCCCCGGATTGCTGCTGACATTTTAATGCTCTGCTAGAAAGTCGAGGACCGCCTGGAGAACCCCTTCATGGACCCTCTCAAGGCAAACTTTACTTTCTCAAGACTGAGAAACTCAGCCATATCACCAATCCAGGTCTCCACACTCGGCGGTTTCGAGTCTCTCCACATTAAAAGGATCCGTCTCCGGGCTACCAGGGAGGCAAAGGCCAAAACCTCGGCCTCTTTCGCTTCCTGAACACCCGGATCGTCCGACACACCAAAGATCACTTTCTCTGGACTCGGCACCACCCGTGTGTCCAGGATCATGGACATTGCCTTAGCGAATCCCTGCCAGAATCCTTTGAGAGCCGGACATGCCCAGAACATATGGACATGGTTCGCTGGGCTTCCCGCACATCTCGCACATCTATCCTCAACACCAAAGAATTTGCTCATTCTCGCTGCCGTCATATCTGCCCGATGGACCACCTTAAACTGAATTCAGCTAAGCCTGGCACATGTTGAGGAGGAATTAACCCTGCTGAGGGCATCCGCCCACAGGCCCGCACCCAGCTCCCCGCCTAGCTCCTCCTCCCACTTGCCCTTAAGTTCCACCACTGGGGCATCCTCCACCTTCTGTAGTTCTTGGTAGATGTTCGACACCTTCCCCTCCCCTACCCAGGTGCCGGTGACCACCCTATCCTGTACCCTACGTGGGGCTAGAAACGGAAATGTCACCACCTGCGTTTTTAGAAAGGCGCGTGCCTGAAGGTATCTGAAGGCATTTCCAGGGGGCAGATTAAATTTCTCCTCCAGCGCCTTCAAGCTGGGAAAAGTCCCGTCTATGAACAGGTCCCCCATCCTTTTAATACCTGCCCTATGCCAGCTTTGAAACCCTCTGTCTATCTTGCCCGGGACAAATCTGTGATTGTTGTGTATCGGGGTCCACACTGAGGCTCCTTCCACCTCCGTGCCTTCTCCACTGACCCCAGATCCTTAGTGCCGCCGCCACCACCGGACTTGAGGAGTAGCGCGCCGGCAAGAACGGCAGAGGTGATGGCCGACTTTATTAAGGACAGCCTCAAAGAGTTACTGAGCAATGGAAGTGGCAACGACTTTCAGAGGAGAACCCGACGGAGAACAGAATGTGGCAGGGGCTGGGGGAGATTGCGGTGAGTGGACAGATCGGACAAAGAGGGAGATAATCACAATCAGGGACAGGAAAAACAGCCATTAAAATCCAGCCCAGTATAGAAAGCCGCTTTCAAAGCTGCAAATATCTAATTTCTCATTCCGTCCCTGTGAGTGGAGTTATCTTAAATTTGTGTTGAGCCTTTGATCAGAGTGAGTACCATGAAATTAGTAGCATTCTGTGCAATAGCCCCCAATATTCGTAGAGTGGGAGATGGGTAGAATGCCCTGCTGAATTTAAGAACACAATCTGATAAACAAATTTCGTGTCTGTTTCCCACCCACAGCCAGATTGAAATAGTTCACCAGACTGATTCCTGAGATTGTCATATGAGGAAAGATTGGGTCGACTGGGCCTGTATTCACTGGGATTTAAAAGAATGAGAGGTGATCTCATTGAAACGTATACAATTCTGGCAGGACTGGGCAGACTGGATGCAAGAATGTTGTTTTCTGTGGCTAGTGAGGGGTCTAGAACAAGCGGTCACAGTCTCAGGATATGGGGGAGGCTATTTAGCACTGAGATGAGGAGAAACCTCTTCACAGAAGGTGGTGAACCTTTGGAAATCTCCAATACAGAAGGCTATGACGGCCAAATCACAGAATATATTTAAGAAGGAAATATGTAGATTTCTAGATTTGTCATGGGGTATGGGGAGAGTGTGGGTGTATGGCGTTGAGATAGAAAATCAGCCAGGATCATACTGAATGCCGGAGCTGGCTGGCAGGTCTGAATGATCTACTCATGCTCCTATTTTCTTTCTATGGGAGGCTGGTTGGCCATCAGGTGGGTCGGCCTTTAACATTCGGCGGCAACCAGGGCGGAGGGAACGGTGGTCGGTCTCAAAAAACAAAGAACAATACAGCACAGGAACAGGAACGGGGCAGCATGGTAGCACAGTGGTTGGCACAGTTGCTTCACAGCTCCAGGGTCCCAAGTTCCATTCCCGGCTTGGGTTCGAGACTTTGCCAGAAAGGAGATACAGAGCTTCCCAGTACAGCCGGCTTCCACATTGCTGGAGGAGGTGCTGACGACGGGGGGACGGGAGAAAGTGCCACTGGAAGGGATCAAGGCAAAGTGGGAGAAAGAGTTGGCCGAGAGTATGGAGGAGGGGTTCTGGTGTCAGGTGCTCCGGAGGGTGAACGCCTCCACCTCGTGTGCGAGGTTGGGGCTGATACAGCTGAAGGTGGTGTACAGAGAACACCTTACAAGGGCGAGGATGAGCTGGCTCTTTGAGGGGGTCGAAGATGTGTGTGAATGTTACGGGGTCCCGCAAACCACGTTCATATGTTTTAGTCCTGTCCAAAGCTCGAGGATTACTGGAAGGAGGTTTTTAGGGTAATCTCTAAAGTGGTGCAGGTGAAACTGGAACCGGATTCTCGGGAAGCCATATTCGGGGTGTTGGACCAGCCAGGGATGGAAATGGGTGCAGAGACAGATGTTGTAGCTTCACCTCGTTGATCGCCCGAAGGCAGATCTTGTTAGGGTGGAGATCAACCTCTCCAGCTTGTGCCATGGCGTGGTGGGGGGACCTGCTGAAATTCTTTACGCTTGAGAAGGTCAAATTTGAACTGAGGGGAAAGATGGAGGGATTGTACAATTCATGGGCGTTATTCGTTATGCACTTTCGAGAATTGGATTACATCAAACATTGCGGGGGGGGGAGGGTTGGGGGGGGGACGGACTGTATGGGTTAATGGCGACTATGGGTGATTCCTGATTTCTATTTGTCATTTGTTTATGTTAACATGCGGGCTAATGTTTGGGGTTTGGTGGGAGGATGGGATCATCGTTATTGATATGGGGATTGACATTACATCGTTACTGATTATTGTTTATTGTTGGATGTAAATTTGGGAAAAAATGTGAAAAAGGAGAATAAAAGTTTTTTTTTTAAACTTTGCCCCTCGCACCTTAAACCGATGTCCCCTAGTAATTGATTCTTCCACTCTGGGAAACGTCTGTCTATCCACTCTGTCCATGCCTCTCACAATTTTGTAAACCTCTATCAACCTCTGTTGTTCCAGTGAGAACAATCCGAGATCATCCAACTTCTCCTCATAGCCAATGCCCTCCATACCAGGCAACATCCTGGTAAACCTCTTCAAAGCCTCCACATCCTTCTGGTAGTGTGGCGACCAGAATTGTACACAATATTCCAAATGTGGCCTAAGGTTCTGTACAACTGCAACATGACTTACCAATTTTTATACTCAATGCCCCGAACGATGAAGGGTTGGGAGGAGAGTTCAGAAGATTCAAGAAGAGGAAGGAATCAGAGGTTGCAGCCGAGGAACCGGGAGAGGGAGAGGTAGGGAGGAATCAGAAAAGACAGGAGGGGTGGGTTGGGAGAGAGTGGGATCAGAAAGACTAGGTCCGGAATGAGTGGATTTTCACAGCTGGTCACTGGGATGGTTGGGGAAACAAGTTAGTAGGAGAGGAGAGGCAGGTTCGCTGGGGGAGGGGAGGCAGACTCGCTGGGGGAGGGAGGCAGACTCGCTGGGGGAGGGGAGGCAGACTCGCTGGGGGAGGAGAGGCAGACTCGCTGGGGGAGGGGAGGAAGGTTCGCCGGGGGAGGAGAGGCAGGTTCACTAGGGGAGGGGTGGAAGGTTTGCTGGGGGAGGGGAGGCAGGTTCGCTGGGGGAGGAGGGGCAGGCTCGCTGGGGGAGGAGGGGCAGGTTCACTGGGGGGGTGGGTCTAACAGGAACACAAGTGACGAGGGTTAAACGTAAAATAGAGAAATATAAGGGGCATGCAGCTTCATTAAAGAAATTAAATGGCCAACTCGGCTCAGTAGCTGGGTTGGTTGTCCTTCCCCACCCTCCTATCAAAGTCAGAAGGCAGCGAGTTTGAGACGGGTCGGATTCTGGTTTGAGATTTTGAACATTTTTGCATCCCACCTGGCCCCGGGCCCATTATTGTGACCGGCAACAATGGGGGACAAGTGGATGGTGAGACTTGCAGGCTCACCCACCTCTGTTTCCTGGGACTTCAGCCCAGCTGTAATGATAAATGGCAGCCCCTCAAGCTCATGCCCCTCAGTCCCTTCAACCATCCACCACTCTCCATCATCCCATGACCACTTCATATCTCCAATGTCCTCACCACTTCCCCTCAAAGCTCCCATGCCCACTCCATGCTCTCTCACATCTCCTAAGCCCCATTCCATTCTCCCCACGCATCTTCCATACCCATTCTTCCAGTATCCACAATGTACAGAACCAATATCCATTGGCAAGTCTGACAACGAAACAATCCTAAAACTGACAAAATAAGCAGACGCTTTGAAAGATATTTTTTTTTTAAAAGCTCAGTTTACAATCTCTTAAAATATTAATCAACCATAGCCAACTGGCAACTGTATCAACCAAAGCAGGCTGAATAGATGGCCTCATTATGAATGCTTGGCTGAGCTCCAAGAAAGATGAATGCACTGTGTCAAAAGCACAACAGCAATGTTCATACAACTTCAGGAGGGAGGAAAAGTATTATTTGAATGACATCCCTTTACCTTATTATAAGTTGCTTTTTCTTTGAAGACATTTTCCACTGCCTGTGTGTCTATTAACCCAAGATTATAGAATCATAGAATTTACAGTGCAGAAGGAGGCCATTCGGCCCATTGAGTCTGCACCGGCCCTTGGAAAGAGCACTCCACCTAAGCCCACACCTCCCCCCATCAAAGCCCACACCTCCACCCCATCCCCGTAACCCTACCTAACCTTTTTTGGACACTAAGTGCAATTTAGCATAGCAAATCCACCTAATCTGCACATCTTTGGATTGTGGGAGGAAACCGGAGCACCCGGAGGAAACCCACACAGACACGGGGAGAACGTGCAGACTCCGCACAGACAGTGACCCAAGCTGGGAATCGAACAGGACCCTGGGGCTGTGAAGCAACTGTGCTAACCACTGTGCTGCTATGTGGTTATGAAGAAAAGAAAAGCATCTAACATTGATATTATGAATGGATGTGATTGATTGACAGCTTTAGGAGAAGGTAAGGGGGCAAATTTATTTCAATGGGAATTTTTTTCTCGTTGATGTCTCAAGGCCTGGGTTCTCACGTTATCCACAACTCCTCTGCGAGGCTGTGAATCATGTTTACATACAGAAAGGTCCCAAATCCACCAAAATCGTGCGGATGTTTGAACCGCCCAACCCCATAAAGGTGACGGCAGGGGCAGGGGTGTTGCACATTGGCTGGCTACTTACAGTCCTATTCCACGCCGGGGAAAATTGCCGGAAATGGGATTGGGGGAGGGAATGCTGGAATCTGGCTCCACCTGCTGTCCTTAAAGAACTCCCCAAATGGCCCAACACAGAGAAAGTCCAGGCCATATCTCCACATCATGGGGAGAGGCCCAGGGATACCTGGAAGATGCACAACAGGCTCGGAGGTGCAATATTCAACCTCTATTTAGCCTCATGACCCCCTATAAAGGCCATCAAACATTGATCATCTCTCCACTATTTACCTTGCTGATCCTGGGATGCCTTCTCCACCATAAAGAGTGAGACGGGCCCAGTCAGTAAAACTCGGATCCAATGTTCAGCAATCAGTTGCAGTCATCTATCCGACATCTTTATTCTGCACCTTCCATTCCGATGGAGATTATGAATCAAATCATCAGATTTCGCTGTCACCTGATTATCAACTCCAGCTGGATGTGATCACATCATGACCTCCTTCCTCCAACTGCTTCACCAAGTTAGTCTTTTTCTCATCGCCAACAACAGCCTATATTGTTAAAGCGCAACTAACTATAAGCAAAGATATTCAACAGAAACGCACTCTCTTCAAAGCCTCTGTGATATTTCTCTCTCTCGGAGTGTCTCTGTCGCCATTTGGGATGGCCACTTCCAGAATACAACATGGACATTTGCAAAGATTGCAGGGAAAAATGGACAATGTTAAGAAAGCAAGCAGGCACAGAGCCTGTCTGCATATTGGAGCCGCAGCTCCCAGACAAGACTGAAACTGTAGGCCCATTAGCATATGGATGGCCCATCTCCGGGAACAAAGGAAGATACTCAAGTAACCGATCTGGCCCCAGACCTTGCGGCGCCAGTTCCCCAAATGAAAGCACAAACAAAGCCAGGCCAACGGCCACCTAGGACACGCCCAGCCATCAGGGTACCCACCCCTTTATTGGTCAGGATCAATACAAGTGATCAAGATACGGCCCAATTGATTGGGGCCAAGTTCAAGGCCCCCCCAAAAGCGCGCGAAGCCCCTTCGGGTATAAGAAGGCCCCCAGAGAGAATCGCTCTCTTGGACTCGGCTCTCAAAGCGGAGAGACCAGTCCACCAGCTGCACCAGAAGCAAGTAAGCCCAAGGTCAACGCTCGCTACCAGACAGACAACATTAGCTGTTCCCCTTCACCACTTCGACCCCAGCAGCCTCAGATCCGAACAACGGCCATTGTTCCTCTGACTGAGTGGGCGCCCGAAGCTAAGTATCGGCTTTAGCAGTAGTGATAGTTTAGTCTGTAGTATTGCTGTGTATGTAAATAAATAGTATTGACTTTGAACTAACTAACTGGTGTACCGGCTCTTTCATCAGTATTCGGGTTTGAAACTTGTGGCGGTATCGAAAGATACCTGGCGACTCGAGAGCATACAGCATGCTTGCCTTCATCGGACGGGGTATTGAGTACAAGAGTCGGCAAGTCATGTTACAGTTGTATAGGACTTTGGTTAGGTCACATTTGGAATACTGCGTGCAGTTCTGGTCGCCATATTACCAGAAGGATGTGGATGCTTTAGAGAGGGTGCAGAGGAGGTTCACCAAGATGTTGCCTGGTATGGAGGGTGCTAGCTATGAAGAAAGGTTGAGTAGATTAGGATTGTTTTCGTTGGAAAGACGGAGGTTGAGGGGGGACCTGATTGAGGTCTACAAAATTATGATAGGTATGGACAGGATGGATAGCAACAAGCTTTTTCCAAGAGTGGGGGTGTCAATTACAAGGGGTCACGATTTCAAGGTGAGAGGGGGAAAGTTTAAGGGAGATGTGCGTGGAAAGTTTTTTACCAGAGGGTGGTGGGTGCCTGGAACGCTTTGCCAGCAGAGGTGGTAGAGGCGGGCACAATAGCATCATTTAAGATGCATCTAGACAGATATATGAACGGGCGGGGAACAGGTGGAAGTAGATCCTTGGAAAATAGGTAACAGGTTTAGATAAAGGATCTGGGTCGGCGCAGGCTGGGAGGGCCGAAGAGCCTGGTCCTGCGCTGTAATTTTCTTTGTTCTTTGCAACAGTAGTGGACTCGCCAACGTTAAGGGCATTTAAATGGTCATTGGATAAACATATGAATGATAATGGAATAGTCTAGATGGGCTTTAGATTGGTTTCACAGGCCGGTGCAACATCAAGGGCCGAAGGGCCTGTACTGCGCTGTAATGTTCTATAATTAGGATTAAGGAAGGCGACCATATTGACCGCCATATTCAGAGCCAACCAAAGAGTGCAACATCTCTCACAGCAGTATCCAGGAAGCCAATCTGTACTTCTGGGGAGGTTGGGGGGGGGGGTTTGGTAACCCTGGACCCTCGGCAGATATTGGCCAGTCCATGAACCCAGGCAATAATCGAGCTTGCCATCCTAGGCAGACTCAATACCCCCACACACAAACACACAGGAGAACCCTTCCAACAGTCAGAATGTCTGGCTATGGTTGGCCTGTTGTCCCCCAACACAAACTTGCCTTGCTGGTGCTGTCCACAACCAGAGTGTGAAGTGAAACCGTAATGTGTTGCAGCGTTTTGAGTGTAATATAAAGTAAGAATAAAGTACTGCCCAGGACACGGAGACACGGGGCACTCCAGCCCCAGTCTGACTGACAGCAGCTCGCTGAGCCCAGACAGCAGTCAGCCTCAGTCATTCCTTCAAATCTATCAGACTGGGAGCCAAGGGAATTGTCTCTACACCAACCCAGAACGCATTCACCTCTATTTCTATTCAGTGAGAAAACAAACTATTTAATTTAAGGTTAAAAAAACGTGTCCCGACTTTCGGGTGTGGCGATGACCAGCTAAGTCGCACGTTTCGGCAGCTCCCGGTGGAACGGACTTTTGGGCTCTTAATAAGAGCCCCAACGGCAATTTTAACGGCTAGAAGCACTGTGCGGTAAACCAGAAGGGAATCCCCCCTGGACACGGATGGAAATAGGAGAGGGAAGTGGCCAGATTGCAGTGGATCCTTTGGAGCAGCGGCAAGGAAGGCAAGCAAGAACCAAGATGGCGACGGAAGGTGGCAGTTTAACATGGGGCCCTGAACAACAAGAGTTTTTGAAATGTTGCGTGGAAGAACTTAAAAAGGAAATGAAGAAGGAGCTGTTGGCCCCGATATTACAGGCGATCGAAGGGCTAAAGGATGAGCAAAAGACCCAGGAGCGGGAGCTTCGGGTCGTGAAGGCAAAGGCTGCCGAGAACGAGGACGATATACAGGGCCTGGTGGTGAAGACGGAGATGCACGAGGCACACCATAAACGATGTGTGGAAAGACTGGAGGTACTGGAGAACAACGCGAGGAGGAATAATTTAAGGATTCTTGGTCTTCCTGAAGGTGCGGAGGGAGCGGACGTCGGGGCATATGTGAGCACGATGCTGCACTCGTTAATGGGAGCGGAGGCCCCGGCGGGTCCGCTGGAGGTGGAGGGAGCATATCGAGTGATGGAGCGAGGACAGAGAGCAGGAGAAATTCCTAGAGCCATAGTGGTGAGATTCCTCCGTTTTAAGGACAAAGAGATGGTCCTTAGATGGGCAAAGAAAACTCGGAGCAGTAGGTGGGAGAACGCGGTGATCCGCGTATATCAAGACTGGAGTGCAGAGGTGGCGAGAAGGAGGGCGAGCTTTAATCGGGCCAAGGCGGTGCTTCACAAAAAGAAGATAAAATTTGGAATGCTGCAACCGGCAAGACTGTGGGTCACATATCAAGGGAGGCACCACTACTTTGAGACGGCAGATGAGGCGTGGACTTTTATTGTGGAAGAAAAACTGGAATAAGCGGGTTATTAAAAAAGAACGTTTGAAACAAAGTGGTGGGGCGAGTATGGGGGGCGAAGAGGGGGGGAAAAGGGGGGGAAAGATGAGTTTTATGTTATTAATCCTGCGATGCGGTAACTTTTCTCTCTTCCACAGGTGGTGGTGGAGGGAGGAAGGGAGGTGGAGGAGATGGGGCGTTGGCCATGGGGGGCGGGGCCAAAAAGGGAAGCGCGGGCTTTGTTCCCGTGCTATGATAATCATGGCGGGAATAGGGAAGCAGGAAGGAGGGGGCGTCGCACGGTGCGAGCCGAGGTCACGGGGGGAAGCCGAGGTCGGCCAGAGTTTGCTGACTTCTGGGAGCAACATGGGGGGTGTAACTACGCTAGTGGGGGATCTAGCGGGGGGGGTGGGAGGGGGGAGCTACTGGGTTGCTGCTGCTGGGGAGAGGGGGGAGCCGGAATGGGGTGGGGTGGGCGGGGGGGCACCGCCTGGGGGGGACACAGCTGCGTGGGAACCGGGTGAGGAGCTGGAAAAAGGGGATGGCAAATCGACAAGGGGGAGGGGTAAAAAGCCCCCCAACCCGGTTGATCACGTGGAATGTGAGAGGGCTGAACGGGCCGATAAAGAGGGCACGAGTACTCGCACACCTTAAGAAACTTAAGGCAGACGTGGTTATGTTACAAGCGACGCACTTGAAACTTATAGACCAGGTTAGACTACGCAAAGGATGGGTGGGGCAGGTGTTTCATTCGGGGCTAGATGCGAAAAACAGGGGGGTGGCTATACTAGTGGGGAAGCGGGTTATGTTTGAGGCAAAGACCATAGTGGCGGATAGCGGGGGCAGATACGTGATGGTGAGTGGCAAATTACAGGGGGAGGCGGTGGTCTTGGTAAACGTATATGCCCCGAACTGGGATGATGCCAATTTTATGAGGCGCATGCTAGGACGTATCCCGGACCGAGAGGTGGGAAAGTTGGTAATGGGGGGCGATTTCAATACGGTGCTGGAGCCAGGGTTGGACAGGTCGAAGTCCAGGA
Organism: Scyliorhinus torazame; assembly: GCF_047496885.1. Lineage (NCBI taxonomy): Eukaryota > Metazoa > Chordata > Chondrichthyes > Carcharhiniformes > Scyliorhinidae > Scyliorhinus > Scyliorhinus torazame. The sequence continues at coordinate 211,303,226 of NC_092707.1, forward strand.
CTGGAAGGAGGCCGGCTGCAGCCAAGGTGCTTAAAGATTTTATGGAGCAGATGGCAGGAGTAGACCCGTGGAGATTTAGTAGACCTAGGAGTAAGGAGTTTTCGTTTTTCTCCTATGTCCACAAAGTTTATTCGCGAATAGACCTTTTTGTTTTGGGAAGGGCATTGATCCCGAAGGTGAGGGGGACGGAGTATACGGCTATAGCCATTTCGGATCACGCTCCACATTGGGTAGACTTGGAGATAGGGGAGGAAACAGAAGGGCGTCCACCCTGGAGAATGGACATGGGACTAATGGCAGATGAAGAGGTGTGTCTAAGGGTGAGGGGGTGCATTGAAAAATACTTGGAACTCAATGATAACGGGGAGGTCCAGGTGGGAGTGGTCTGGGAGGCGCTGAAGGCAGTGGTTAGAGGGGAGCTGATATCAATAAGGGCACATAAAGGAAAGCAGGAGAGTAGGGAATGGGAGCGGTTGCTGCAAGAACTTCTGAGGGTGGACAGGCAATATGCGGAGGCACCGGAGGAGGGACTGTACAGGGAAAGGCAAAGGTTACACGTAGAATTTGACTTGCTGACAACGGGTGCTGCAGAAGCACAGTGGAGGAAGGCACAGGGTGTACAGTATGAGTATGGGGAGAAGGCGAGCAGGTTGCTGGCCCATCAATTGAGGAAAAGGGGAGCAGCGAGGGAAATAGGGGGAGTGAGGGATGAGGAAGAAGAGATAGAGCGGGGAGCGGAGAGAGTGAATGGAGTGTTCAAGGCATTCTATAAAAGATTATACGAAGCTCGGCCCCCGGATGGGAAGGAGAGAATGATGTGCTTCCTGGACCGGCTGGAACTTCCTAAGGTGGAGGAGCAGGAGAGGGTGGGACTGGGAGCACAGATCGAGATAGAGGAAGTAGTGAAAGGAATTAGGAGTATGCAGGCGGGGAAGGCTCCGGGACCGGATGGATTTCCAGTCGAATTTTATAGGAAATATGTGGACTTGCTTGCCCCGATACTGATGAGAACCTTTAATGAGGCGAAGGAAAGGGGACAGCTGCCCCCGACTATGTCGGACGCAACTATATCGCTTCTCCTAAAGAAGGAAAAAGACCCGCTGCAATGCGGGTCCTATAGACCTATTTCCCTCCTAAATGTAGACGCTAAGATTCTGGCCAAGGTAATGGCAATGAGGATAGAGGATTGTGTCCCGGGGGTCGTCCATGAGGACCAAACTGGGTTTGTGAAGGGGAGACAGCTGAATACGAATATACGGAGGCTGCTGGGGGTAATGGTGATGCCCCCACCAGAGGGGGAAGCGGAGATAGTGGTGGCGATGGATGCCGAGAAAGCATTTGATAGAGTGGAGTGGGATTATTTGTGGGAGGTGTTGAGGAGATTTGGCTTTGGAGATGGGTATATTAGATGGGTACAGCTGCTGTATAGGGCCCCGATGGCGAGTGTGGTCATGAATGGACGGGGGTCTGCGTATTTTCGGCTTCATAGAGGGACGAGGCAGGGATGTCCTCTGTCTCCATTATTGTGTGCACTGGCGATTGAGCCCCTGGCAATAGCATTGAAGGGTTCCAGGAAGTGGAGGGGAGTACTCAGGGGAGGAGAGGAACACCGGGTATCTCTTTACGCGGACGATTTATTGGTGTATGTGGCAGACCCGGCGGAGGGGATGCCAGAGATAATGCAGATACTTGGGGAGTTTGGAGAATTTTCAGGATATAAGCTGAACATGGGGAAAAGTGAGCTGTTTGTGGTGCATCCAGGGGAGCAGAGCAGAGAAATAGAGGACTTACCGTTGAGGAAGGTAACAAGGGACTTTCGCTACTTGGGGATCCAGATAGCCAAGAATTGGGGTACATTGCATAGGTTAAACTTAACGCGGTTGGTGGAACAGATGGAGGAGGACTTCAAGAGATGGGACATGGTATCCCTGTCATTGGCAGGGAGGGTACAAGCGGTTAAAATGGTGGTCCTCCCGAGATTCCTCTTAGTGTTTCAGTGCCTCCCGGTGGTGATCACGAAGGCTTTTTTCAAAAGGATTGAGAAGAGTATCATGAGTTTTGTGTGGGCCGGGAAGACCCCGAGAGTGAGGAAGGGATTTTTGCAGCGTAGTAGGGATAGGGGGGGGGCTGGCGCTACCGAGCCTGAGTGAGTACTACTGGGCCGCCAACATCTCAATGGTATGTAAGTGGATGGGAGAAGAGGAGGGAGCAGCGTGGAAGAGATTGGAGAAGGCGTCCTGTAGGGGGACTTGCCTACAAGCCATGGTGACGGCGCAGTTGCCGTTCTCACCGAAGAAATACACCACAAGCCCGGTGGTGGTGGCTACTCTGAAAATTTGGGGGCAATGGAGACGGCATAGGGGAAAGACGGGAGCCTCGGTGTGGTCCCCGATAAGAAATAATCATAGGTTTTCTCCGGGGAGAATGGATGGGGGATTTGGAACATGGCAAAGAGCAGGAGTAACACAATTGAGAGATCTGTTTGTAGATGGGATGTTTGCAAGTCTGGGAGCGCTGATCGAAAAATATGGGTTGCCCCAAGGGAATGCATTCCGGTATTTGCAACTGAGGGCTTTTACGAGGCAACAGGTGAGGGAATTCCCGCAGCTCCCGACGCAGGAGGTGCAGGACAGAGTGATCTCAAAGACATGGGTGGGGGACGGTAAGGTGTCAGACATATATAGGGAGATGAGAGACGAGGGGGAGATTATGGTAGACGAGCTGAAAGGGAAATGGGAAGAAGAGCTGGGGGAGGAGACTGAGGAGGGGCTGTGGGCTGATGCCCTAAGTAGGGTAAACTCATCGTCCTCGTGTGCCAGGCTAAGCCTGATACAATTTAAGGTGTTACACAGGGCGCATATGACTGGAACACGGCTTAGCAAATGTTTTGGAGTAGAGGATAGGTGTGCGAGATGCTCGAAAAGCCCAGCGAATCACACCCACATGTTCTGGCCATGTCCGGCACTACAGGGGTTTTGGGTGGGGGTGACAAAGGTGCTTTCGACGGTAGTGGGGGTCCGGGTCGAACCAAGCTGGGGGTTGGCTATATTTGGGGTTGCAGAAGAGCCGGGAGTGCAGGAGGCGAGAGAGGCTGATGTTTTGGCCTTTGCGTCCCTAGTAGCCCGGCGCAGGATACTGTTGATGTGGAAGGAAGCCAAGCCCCCGGGTGTGGAGACCTGGATAAATGACATGGCAGGGTTTATAAAGCTGGAACGGATTAAGTCCGCCCTAAGGGGATCGGCTCAAGGGTTCACCAGGCGGTGGCAACCGTTCGTCGAATACCTCACAGAAAGATAGAGGGAATGGAAAAGAAGACAGCAGCAGCAGCCCAGGTGTGGGGGGGGAGGAACCAGAGGGATTCTCAGGGATGTTAATATATAAGTATAATATGTATAGGTTGTTGTTATAGATAATTGTATATTGGACTGTTAAAACATATTTTTGGAGAATATTTATCTGGGACAAGGCAGTTGCCATTTAGTTTTGTTTTTGTTTTTGTTTATATATTATTTATTTCTTCTTTATAAAACTGGCCATTGTTATTTATATTGTTATATTACTGTGTAAAGGATACACAATGTACTGTGATGGTTGACCAAAAATTTTCAATAAAATATTTTTAAAAATTTTTTTAAAAACTGTCTCATTGACGCCAGCAATAAAAGAGTTAGCATTCCAGAGATTCTGACAGTGAAGATTCTCGGCCCCGAGATGACACTCACAACTCTGTTGAGAGGTTAAGTGTTCTGTATCTGGTTTACGGTTAACCACAGCGGCTTGTGCACAGTGGCAATGCTCTTGGCTTCTACCAACAAGGAAGCTCTTTCTTAGGAGTGAGCATCTTGAGAGAAGGCAAAGGACTTTGAGGTAAACCTGAAACGAAACAGTGAGAAGCCAATGTCTGCAGACAGATCAACACAAAGAAACTTGGCAGCTACTGTAGTTTGCTTTGGCTCCTCCAGTTAGCAGTCCTTGCCACCCAAAAGCAAGCAGGATAGGGACATGATAGGGACAGGACGAGGGAGAGCCAGGGGATGAGGAAAGGGAGGGGATATGGGGGGGTGGGGGGGGGGGGAGGGGTGTTGGAAGAAGTGAGGGATGAGGAAAGAGCAGAAGCAGATGAGAGGGAGGGGAGAGCAGGGGATGAGGGAAAGGGAAGGGAGGGATTGTTGCAGGGTGTGGGGATGGGGAGGTCGTGAGGGATGAGGAATGTCATAATATCCACTCATGTCTATAATGAGTTGCAGACAGGCAGTGATTGACACACAGGATAACTAATGAACACACACGACACATAACAACCAATCACCAGACAAGGCACCACCACTATAAAGCACACACAGGGCATTAAGACTCTCCCTCTCTCTAGAGGACACAGCTACTGAGATAGTAAGAGTGCACAAGCCAGTGAGCACTATCACCATGAGGTAGAGAGTTAGTCTGGTCAAGCCAGTAGGAGGTTTTCAGTTAGATTGATAGAGTGTCAACTCACAGCAGACTATGTACAGCAATCAGGAAGTTCAATAAAACAGTGTTGGACCATCTCCTGTGTCAGAAGCCTTTTTCTAGTTTCACAGCATCCAGTTGAACTAACTAACTGGTGTAGTTTCACAGCAGTCAACGTTGAACCAACTTACTTCATGGTACCAGAGTGCTATTAACTCTAACGAACCTACCTCGAGTGCATCTGCAACGACCAGCAAGCAGCCATCCAGCGGCATGGAAAGGATCCAGCCTCCTTTGCAACTCCGTATCTCCGGAAACCTCGGCGCCAACTGGAAAGTCTTCAAACAAAAGTTCCTCCTGTACATCGAGGCCTCCGACCTCGAGGCAGCATCGGATGCCAGGAATATCGCACTGTTCCATTCGACTGCGGGGGATCACGCCATCCACATCTATAACTCGCTTACGTTTGCCGATGGCGAAGACAAGACAAAGTTCTGCTGAAATTCGACAGCCACTGCGACATTGAGGTGAATGAGAGCTTTGAACGGTACATCTTCCAACAGAGGCTTCAGGGTAAGGATGAACCTTTTCAGTCCTTCTTGACCCATCTCCGCATCCTAGCGCAGTCATGTAATTATGACTCAACGACTGATTCCATGATCCGGGATCAGATCGTTTTCAGGGTCCAGTCCGACTCCCTGCGGGAGCAGCTCCTCAAAATCAAACAGTTGACCCTCTGCGTCGCCATCGAAACGTGCGTTGTCCGTGAGCATGCCAGAAATCGCTACTCCCGCATCAGGGCAGCAGAAACTGCAAAACTGGCCTCCCACGAGGCAGAAAGGGTGCAGGCCATCGCAAAAATGCAAGGTCTAAGCATCGGGGAGAGTGGCCGCTTCGCGCGCTTTTCTCGGGTCCCCACGCACACGCGCCACGACTAGGTGGACGCTGAGGCCAAAGACCCTGAGGCGCATGCGCGAACGTAGGCCGACCGCACTGCGCATGTGCGATGGCGCACAGAACGTGCTGACGTCAGCGTCATGACGTGTCCGAATTGTGGCTCTGCCCATTTAAAGCGGCAATTTCCAGCCAAAGGCAGGCGATGTCTGCAGTGTGGAAAGCCTGGCCTTCTGCAGGTCCACTCCATCGAACAACAGCCAGCGATCCCAGCTGCAGCACAGACGTGTCCGTTGCATACAACAAGGCATGCAGGATTCTGATCCAGACATCCCAACGAACCCTGATGCTGACTGCCTCGAGTCTCCATATTGGGTGGGCATCATCTCATCATCACACGCGAGTGGGTCTCCACCGTGCCTGCCAACCACCTTTCGATCCTCAGTGTGGATCCTGACGACGAGTGGTGTGCCGTCATCGCAGTAAACCAGTCTCGCATCCGATTTAAATTGGACACTGGCACGTCTGCGAGCGTCATATCACAGTCGGACCTCAACAGCATCTGACACCAACCTAGCATTCTTCCACCAGTCTGCCAGCTCCTTGACTATAATGGCAATGCCATAGCTGCCAGTGGGTCGTGTCAGCTGGCGTCTCTCACAAGGAAGTCAAGGCGACGTTGAGATTCGAGATCGTCCGGCCTGACAAGGCATCACTGCTCGGTGCTCGCGCATGTAAACTCCTAAATCTGGTCCAGCGAGTCCATGCCATGTCCTCGACACCGGCGACAGCCTCGCCCAATGCAAATCTCCAGGCTGAGATAGACGACATTCTCACACAGTGTGTTTGATGGGATGGGCACGCTCCCAAATCGCTACAAGATATTGCTCAAGCCGAATGCCACCCCAGTCATCCATGCACCATGCCGGGTGCCGGCTCCTCTCAAGGATCGTCTGAAAACGCAGCTACGAGAGCTCCAAGACCAGGGCATCATCTCAAAGGTCACGGAACCCACAGACTGGGTCAACTCCATGTTCTGCGTCAAGAAACCCTCTGGCGAACTCCGCATTTGCATCGATCCCAAAGACCTGAATTGCAACATCATGCGAGAGCACTACCCGATCCCGAAGTGTGAAGAATTGACCTGTGAGATGGTTCACGCCAAATTCTTTACCAAGCTGGATGCCTCCCGTGGCTTCTGGCAAATTCAGCTGGACGGGTCCAGTCGGAAGCTGTGCACTTTTAACACTCCGTTCGGCAGGTATTGCTACAGCCGCATGCCTTTTGGTATCATTTCAGCTTCCAAAGTATTTAATCGCATAATGGAGCAAATGATGGAGGGCATCGAGGGGGTGCGAGTCTATGTGGACGATGTGATCATCTGGTCCACGACCCCCGAGGATCACATCGCCTCAAACAGGTTTTCCAGAGGATTCATGAAAATGGCCTCCAGCTCAACAGGGCTAAATGCTCGTTTGGGCGGTCCGCTATCAAGTTTTTAGGTGACCACACTTCACAGCAAGGTGTGCAATCTGACGCCGACAAGGTGCTGGCAATCAATGCCATGGAGACCCCAGAGGACAAAAAGGCGGTCTTCCGCTTCCTCGGGATGGTAAATTTTCTCGGAAAATTCATTCCCAACGTGGCATCCCACACCACGGCCCTCCGGCATCTCGTTAAAAAGTCGACAGTGTTCCAGTGGCTTCCCGCACATCAAGCGGAGTGGCTTGAGCTGAAGGCAAAGCTCACCACAGCCCCAGTACTGGCGTTCTTTGACCCAACCAAGGATATCAAGATATCCACAGACGCAAGCCAGGACGGCTCAGTCAGCCTCGGACTTCAACCTGGCGCTGTTGGCATACAGGGCAACCCCTCTGTCGACTATTTTGTCTCTGGCGCAGCTGCTCATGAACCGGAACCTGAGGACGACTGTTCCAGCCATCCATGTTCCAGACCTTGGCCGCCTCACGGTGCTGCAGTAAGTGCAGCGATCCAGGGACCAGCAGAAGATCACTTATGATGCTCATGCCAAGGATCTACCTGCACTGGCTCCAGACAATGTTGTTCGTGTCCAGTTGCCTGAGGGAGGTTGGTCAGCCCCAGCTGTTGTCGTCAGGCAGGCTGCCCCCAGGTCCTTCGTTGTCCAAATGGCTGATGGCTCCATTCTACGGCGCAACAGGAGGGCGCTACGAAAAGTTCCCTGACCACCGCCTGGCCGCACTTCTCCGCATGTCATCATGCCTCCTCCGGACATCTCGCTCCACGAGGCCACCGATCTGGCAGCGATCCTGCCTCTCCATGAGGCCACTGACATGGCAGCAATCCCACCTGTCCAAGTGCCGGCGTCCCCCCTCCACCTCTGAGGTGATCGACAAGAATTCGTCGCCCGCCACAAAGACGGAATCTATAGACTTAAATCTTGCAAATTTTGTTCAGTTTGCTCTGTATCTGCACGATAGACACCTTCTCATGTACATATGTTCATTCACTCACCACTTGTATATAATCATGCATGTCTACATATCGCCACGTTCCAAAATTTACTTCAAAAAGGGGAGATGTCATAATATCCACTCATGTATATAATGAGATGCAGACAGGCAGTGATTGACACACAGGATAACCAATGAACACACACAACACATAACAACCAATCACCAGATAGGACACCACCATTATAAAGCACACAGGGCATTAAGACTCTCCCTCTCTCTAGAGGACACAGCTACTGAGATAGTAAGAGTGCACAAGCCAGTGAGCACCATCTCCATGAGGTAGAGAGTTAGTCTGGTCAAGCCAGTAGGAGGTTTTCAGTTAGATTGATAGAGTGTCAACTCACAGCAGACTATGTACAGCAATCAGGAAGTTCAATAAAACAGTGTTGGACCATCTCCTGTGTCAGAAGCCTTTTTCTAGTTTCACAGCATCCAGTTGCAGTCAACGTTGAACCAACTTACCTAACACATAAAGGAATGGGATAAACGAGGAGATGACACTATGATTTGCATCCAAATACTCACTATTCTACCACGGAACATTAAAATTAAAACTTTAATTTTGAATGTCTCCACTTCATGGAACAGTACAAGGCACAAAGGGAGCCCGGTTTTAAAAGTTAACCCTATGCTAACTGGTTTACAACAAAGAAAGTTTAGTGTTGTTTATTCCCCCCCAAAAGCTAGACTGTGTGGTTCAATCGGACAAACAAACTGCTCAACCCTCCCCACCCCGAGTCCCCTCCCAGTCTCAGCTCTCTGAAGGGTGGGGAGGGTGGTTAGAATCAGAGAATGTACAGTGCAGAAGGAGGCCATTCAGCCCATCGAGTCTGCACCAGCCCTTGGAAAGAGCACCCTACCTCAGCCCACACCTCCACCCTGTCCCCGCAACTCAGTAACCCCACCTAACCTTTTTGGACACTAAGGTAATTTATCATGGCCAATCCACCTGACCTGCACATCTTTGGACTGTGGGAGAAAACCAGAGCACCCGGAGGAAACCCACGCAGACACGGGGAGAACTCCAGCGGGGAATCGAACCTGGGACCCTGGAGCTGTGAAGCAACTGTGCTAACCACTATGCTACCGTGCTGCCCATGTTGACACACCTTACTTTGTCATCACAATTACTAACTCATCAGGGATTGCACATGAAGAGGGAGCCTTCCCCAACTGCACTGGTGATGAGGACATTGATACCGTATTGTACAGCTATTTACCAGCATGGGATTGTGGAGGTGCTGAATTTCCTGACAAGGACTTGCAACAAACAATACATTATTCACTAGCTGAGCAGCTACTCCATGCTTGCACTCTGCCTGCTCTCCGGGGAGAAATCCCACGCTCCCATCACATGACCCACTTTGTATCCATGCAATCATTTGGTCTACAGTAATGGTCATTTTTTTGACAGTGCAATATCTGGTAATTAGCTCAAACCTTGACCCCACAAAATCAACGGGCTGGACGTTCAGTTAGCACCCGGCTTTTCAATTTTGTTGGTGTCAGTTTGCAACCAGAATGCTGTCTACAACATTCCCACACAATTCTTGTGTTTTTCAATGTATCAAACCAACAATACAGCCAACTATCTATTGATTTACATACATTAATTATCTATTTTATTGTGGGCTATGCTTCAGTGTTAACACTCTGAGTCAGAAGGTTGTTCGTTCAACTCCCATTGAAGGAACTGCGCACAGAATCGAGACTGACATTCCAGTGTATGTAGTCCTGAGAGAGGGCTGCAGTGTCAGAGGTGCCATCTTTCAGGTAGGACACTAAACCGAGACCCTATCTATCCTTTCAGGGTAATGTAAACAATTCCATGATATTATTTGAAGAAGGGCAGAGGCGTTGGGCGGGATACACCGTTGCCTAACTCCGAAATCGCGTTCGCCGATTTGGCGGAGAATGGGCTCCGACTCCGGGTTGACGTCGGTCAGCCACGCTCCACCCCGTCCGAAATGGCGTCATCGTGACGCACGCCATGCGCAGTCACAGTGCCGTTGGCGCCTCATGATCGGACACCCGCGATGCTCCATCCCCAATGGTCCCAGTTCCCGACGGCGCGGGACATGTGTGGTCTCACAAATCATGAACCCGGTGTGGCAGCTGCGGACTGTGTCCAGCGCCACCACACTTGACCGGGGGGGGGGGCTTCTGCGAAGGCTGAGGGGACTGGTGGGGAGTGGCCAAAAAGTGGCCAGGGGGGTGGGCTGTGATGTCATGGTTGGCGAGTTGGGGCCGCGCATGGCCAGCACCATGTCGTAAGGCGCGAACGCTGCAGGTCGCCAGCCATGCACATTCGCAGCCTAGGACCCGGCCATTCTCCAGCTGTTTTCAACGCAGGATGTGGGAGTTTCCGGCGGCGGCGGTACTAGCCCCTCACTGGTACCGGAATCGGTGATGGTTTCGCACCAATTCTTTTCTTTTATTTTGAAAATATTTTATTGAAGCACTTGTAATTTTCACAATTTAACATATTGACATTTCTAAAACAACCGCGCGGGCCGACGCACAAAATACCCCATAAAATAACAATAAACGATTAACCACGTACCGCACCTCTCCCGCCCTGTCCCCAATTACCCGTATACTAAATTCCCTGTCTTTATTTAACATTACCATGCCTCCTATTTTCCTCCCTTTCCCCCCTTTTTCCCTTTCCCCCCTTACTGCTGAAGTTCAGATTTTGTTAAAGAAATCGATGAACAGCTGCCAACTCCGGGTGAATCCCTGTGTTGATCCTCTCAGAGCGAACTTGATTTCCTCCAGACTGAGAAACCCTCCCATATCACTGACCCACACTCCTGACTTTGGGGGCTCTGAGTCCCTCCAACTCAGCAAGATCCGTCTCCAGGCCACCACGGAGGAGAAGGCCAGGATATCGACCTCCCTCCCCCCCTTTGCCCCCGGATCCTCCGGCACCCCAAATATTGTTCATTCAGGACTTGGAGTTACCCTACCTTCAGGACTTACGACATAACATCCGCAAATCCATGCCAGAATTCCCTCAGTTTCGGACATGCCCAAAACATATGAACATGGTTGGCCGGGCTACCCCCACACCGCCCACATGTGTCCTCCACCTCCTCGAAGAACCTACTCATCCAAGCTACCGTCATGTGGGCCCTGTGGACTACCTTGAACTGAATCAAGCTCAGTCTAGCACAAGACGAGGATGCATTTACCCTTTTCAAGGCTTTTTCCCCACAGTTCCGTTTCCAGCTCCCCTCCTAGCTCCTCTTCCCACTTCCTCTTCACTTCTCTGATAGGGGCCCTTTCCCCCTCTAACAATTCCCTGTATATGTCTGAAACCTTCCCACCTCCAGCCCCTGTTTTTGATAGCACTTTATCCTGTAATCCCCTCACGGGGAGGCGAGGGAAGCTTGGGACCTATCTCCATACAAAGTCCCGCACTTGAAGGTACCGAAACCCGTTCCCACCCGGCAAATCAAACTCCCCCTCTAATGTCTCCACGGTCGGAAAGCCCTCCTGGAGGAATAGATCCCCAAACTTCTCAATCCCTGCCCGCTGCCATACCTTAAAACCCCCATCCAGCACCCCCGTGACAAACCGGTGATTGTCACAGATCGGTGACCACACTGACGCCCCCTCCAGTCTCATATGCTGCCTCCATTGCCCCCAAACCCTCAGGGCTGCCACCACCACGGACTTGTGGAGTACCGAGCCGGCGAGAAGGCAGGGGTGCCGTCAGCCTCCAAACTCGTACCGTTGCAGGATGCTGCCTCCATCCGCTCCCAAACCGACCCCTCCCCCACTACCCACTTCCTGACCATCGATATGTTGGCAGCCCAGTAATAGTTAATAAAGCTCGGGAGAGCCAATCCCCCTTCCCCGCGGGCCCATTCCAGGAGTGCCCTCTTTACTCTCGGGGTTTTACCCGTCCATATAAACCTCGATATCGCCACATTCATACTTCTGAAAAAAGCCTTTGGGACAAAAATCGGGAGGCACTGAAAAAAGAAAAGCAGTCTCGGAAGGACAGTCATCTTCACCGTCTGAACCCTCCCTGCCAGCGTCAGAGGGAGCACGTCCCATCTACGGAAATCCCTTCCCATTTGATCCGCTGCTTTGCCCAAATTTAACTTGTGAAGCTGCCCCCAATCCTTGGCCATTTGAATCCCCAGATACCCAAAACTCTTCCCAACCACTTTAAAAGGTAGCTCCTTCAGTCTCCTTTCCTGCTCCCGTGCCTGGGTCACAAACATCTTGCTTTTTCCCATATTTAACTTATAGTTCTATGGCCATGGCAAACAGTAATGGGGAGAGCGGGCATCCCTGCCTTGTCCCCCGACAAACATAGAACATAGAACATAGAACAATACAGCGCAGTACAGGCCCTTCGGCCCACGATGTTGCACCGAAACAAAAGCCATCTAACCTACACTATGCCATTATCATCCATATGTTTATCCAATAAACTTTTAAATGCCCTCAATGTTGGCGAGTTCACTACTGTAGCAGGTAGGGCATTCCACGGCCTCACTACTCTTTGCGTAAAGAACCTACCTCTGACCTCTGTCCTATATCTATTACCCCTCAGTTTAAAGTTATGTCCCCTCGTGCCAGCCATATCCATCCGCGGGAGAAGGCTCTCACTGTCCACCCTATCCAACCCCCTGATCATTTTGTATGCCTCTATTAAGTCTCCTCTTAACCTTCTTCTCTCCAACGAAAACAACCTCAAGTCTATCAGCCTTTCCTCATAAGATTTTCCCTCCATACCAGGCAACATCCTGGTAAATCTCCTCTGCACCCGCTCCAAAGCCTCCACGTCCTTCCTATAATGTGGTGACCAGAACTGTATGCAATACTCCAAATGCGGCCGTACCAGAGTTCTGTACAGCTGCAACATGACCTCCCGACTCCGGAACTCAATCCCTCTACCAATAAAGGCCAACACTCCATAGGCCTTCTTCACAACCCTATCAACCTGGGTGGCAACTTTCAGGGATCTATGTACATGGACACCTAGATCCCTCTGCTCATCCACACTTTCAAGAACTTTACCATTCGCCAAATATTCCGCATTCCTGTTATTCCTTCCAAAGTGAATCACCTCACACTTCTCTACATTAAACTCCATTTGCCACCTCTCAGCCCAGCTCTGCAGCTTATCTATATCCCTCTGTAACCTGCTACATCCTTCCACACTATCGACAACACCACCGACTTTAGTATCGTCTGCAAATTTACTCACCCACCCTTCTGCACCTTCCTCTAGGTCATTGATAAAAATGACAAACAGCAACGGCCCCAGAACAGATCCTTGTGGTACTCCACTTGTGACTGTACTCCATTCTGAACATTTCCCATCAACCACCACCCTCTGTCTTCTTTCAGCTAGCCAATTTCTGATCCACATCTCTAAATCACCCTCAATCCCCAGCCTCCGTATTTTTTGCAATAGCCTACCGTGGGGAACCTTATCAAATGCTTTGCTGAAATCCATATACACCACATCAACTGCTCTACCCTCGTCTACCTGTTCAGTCACCTTCTCAAAGAACTCAATAAGGTTTGTGAGGCATGACCTACCCTTCACAAAGCCATGCTGACTATCCCTGATCATATTATTCCTATCTAGATGATTATAAATCTTGTCTCTTATAATCCCCTCCAAGACTTTACCCACTACAGACGTGAGGCTCACCAGTCTATAGTTGCCGGGGTTGTCTCTGCTCCCCTTTTTGAACAAAGGGACCACATTTGCTGTCCTCCAGTCCTCTGGCACTATTCCTGTAGCCAATGATGACATAAAAATCAAAGCCAAAGGTCCAGCAATCTCTTCCCTGGCCTCCCATAGAATCCTAGGATAAATCCCATCAGGTCCCGGGGACTTATCTATTTTCAGCCTGTCCAGAATTGCCAACACCTCTTCCCTACGTACCTCAATGCCATCTATTCTATTAGCCTGGGGCTCAGCATTCTCCTCCACAACATTATCTTTTTCCTGAGTGAATACTGATGAAAAATATTCATTTAGTATCTCGCCTATCTCTTCAGACTCCACACACAATTTCCCATCTCTGTCCTTGACTGGTCCTACTCTTTCCCTAGTCATTCGCTTATTCCTGACATACCTATAGAAAGCTTTTGGGTTTTCCTTGATCCTTCCTGCCAAATACTTCTCATGTCCCCTCCTTGCTCGTCTTAGCTCTCTCTTTAGATCCTTCCTCGCTACCTTGTAACTATCCATCGCCCCAACCAAAACTTCACACTTCATCTTCACATAGGCCTCCTTCTTCCTCTTAACAAGAGATTCCACTTCCTTGGTAAACCACGGTTCCCTCGCTCGACGCCTTCCTCCCTGTCTGACCGGTACATACTTATCAAGAACACGCAGTAGCTGATCCTTGAACAAGCCCCACTTATCCAGTGTGCCCAACACTTGCAGCCTACTTCTCCACCTTATCCCCCCCAAGTCACGTCTAATGGCATCATAATTGCCCTTCCCCCAGCTATAACTCTTGCCCTGCGGTGTATACTTATCCCTTTCCATCATTAACGTAAACGACAAAGACTAAAGTATTCTGACCGAACTCGGTCAGTTCTTACATTTGCCACCGGGGCCTGGTACAATAACCGCGCCCACTCCACAAATCCCTGCCCAAACCCAAACCTGCCTAAAATATCCCATAGATACTTCCACTCCACCCGGTCGAAAGCCTTCTCCGCGTCCATGGCAACTACCACCTCAGCCTCGCGCCCCTCCGCTGGCATCATAATTACATTAAGAAGCCGTCTAATGTTGAATGGAAGGTGCCTGCCCTTTCCAAATCCCGTCTGATCCCCCCAATTATCTCCAGGACACAATCCTCTACTCACGTGGCCAGGAGCTTTGCCAATAATTTGGCATCTACATTCAAGAATGAGATTGGCCTGTACGATCCACAGCTCTCCGGATCCTTGTCACGCTTCAGGATGAGAGAAATTGATGCCTGTGATAACGTTGGAGGGAGTACTCCCAGCTCCTTGGACTCTTGAAAGCCTTAACCAGGAGCGACCCCAGTAACCCAGAGAACTTCTTCTAAAATTCCACTGGGAATCCATCAGGTCCCGGGGCTTTACCCGATTGCATCGTCCCCAGTCCATCTATCACCTCCCCAAGCCCAATCGGGCCCCCGAGAGCCTCCACCAGCTCCTCATTTATCTTCGGGAACTCTAGCCTCCCCAGGAATTGATTCATGCCCTCCTCCCCAACCGGGGGTTCCGACTCGTATAGCTGGCTATAAAATTCCCGGAACACTTCATTCACTGCACCCAGGTTTGTCACCGTCTTCCCCCTCAAATCCTTTATCTTCCCTATTTATCTCCCGCCTCCTGTTTCCTCAGCTGGTGCGCCAGCATCCTGCTAGCTTTCTCCCCATGTTCATATATTGCCTCTTTTATCCTCCTCGGCTGACCCTCCGCCTTTCCTGTGGAAAGGAGCCCAAACTCCATTTGAAGTCTCTGACGCTCCTTCAGGAGCTCCTCATTTGGAGACTCCGAATATCTCCTGTCCACCTGTAAGATTTCTCCTACCCACCTGTCCAGCTCCGACCGCTCAGTTTTATCCCTGTGGGCTCGAGTCGAAATGCATTCCCCTCTAATGACCGCTTTCAGTGCCTCCCTGACCACCCCAGCTGCAGTCTCTCCCGTGTCTTTGATCTTTATGTACCCCGAATGGCCTCTCTCACAGATCTCCTCATCCGCTAACAGCCCTGTATCTCGTCTCCACTGTGGGCGCTGGGACTTTCCCGTGTCTGCCCGTAGGTCTATCCAGTGTGGTACATGATCTGAGACCACAATTGTTGAGTACTCAGTGTCCTCAACCCCTGCTAGCAGTGTTTTATCTAGCACGAAGAAATCTACCCTGGAGTACGCCTTATGTACATGGGAGTAGAATTAATAGTCCCTGCTCCTTGGTCTCTCATATCTCCACGGATCCACCCCTCCTATGCGCTCCATGAACCCCCGCAGTTCCTTTGCCATTGCTGATAGCGTCCCCGACCTAGCACTCGACCGGTGCAACCTCGGGTCCAGGACCGTATTAAAATCACCCCCCATGATCAACCGGTGCGAGTCAAGGTCTGGGATCTTCCCCAGCACCTTCCTGATAAACGCCACATCATCCCAGTTTGGGGCATATATATTCACCAGCACCACTGCCATTCCCTCTAACTTCCCACTAACCATAATAAATCTGCCTCCCGGGTCTGCCTCTATCCTCCCCACCTCGAATGTCATCCTGTTATTAATCAGGAGAGCCACCCCCCTTATTTTAAAGTCCAGACCTGAATGAAACACTTGCCCGACCCATCCCTTCTTTAATCTAATTTGGCCTCCCAGCTTCAAGTGTGTCTCCTGTAACATAGCCACGTCCGCTTCTCACTGTCTCAGGTGTGAGGAAGAGAGAAAAAAACCTTTCTTCCTGAATATCGCGACTTAACTCACAGAATTAAAAAGACTGAAATTTTAAACAAGACAGAATAGAACCATTTTTCTCACCTCCCCACCACCCTGTCCCTTCCCCCATACTCAGACCACCACAGTTTGAGTTTAAAAGTCGTTAAACCAGATTGCCAGATTCTATCCCTCCCCCTTTGACCAATTCTTATCAGCCCCATCACCTTCAAACAGAATCAAACACAAAAGAAGAAGCTTCAAACAGCTTCAGCAAAATTATGCATGCAAGAATCAACCATCTTTCTCACAGAAAAAAACACATCCCATCACAACTTTAAAGTTCTTTCCTCTGTGATGCAGTACATAAAGCAATAAATCAAAATCAAATTACACAAGAGGAGAGAAAAGAAACAAAACATTAAAAAAACAACATCAAAACCCTTTGCTTCCTGAACATCGCAACTTAACTCATAGAATTAAAAGACTGAAATTTTAAACAAGACAAAGCAAATCACAGAACCATTTTCCTCACCTCCCCGCCACTCTGTCCCTTCCCCCAAACTCAGCCCATCACAGTTAGAATTTAAAAGTCCTTAAGCCAGATTATTGTCTTTCATAAAAGTAGCCACCTCTTCTGGAGAATTAAAGTACAGCTCCGATTCTTGTAGTTCACCCAAAGACGTGCCGGGTATAACAGTCCGAATTTAATGTCTTTCTCAAACAGGGCCGCCTTAACTTTGTTGAACTTACTCTCCTCTTTGCGAGTTCTGGTCCCCAGTCTTGGTGCACCCGGATCTCTGATTCTTCCCACATGTACCGTTTTGTCTGCCTGGCCCACTTCATGATACGCTCCTTGTCGAGGAATCGATGTAGCCTCACAACCATGGCCCTCGGAGGCTCACAACTGTGGGGCTTACGTACGAGCACCCTATGCGCCCGGTCCACCTCCAGCGGCTTGTCAAATACATCGGCCCCGACCATCTCCTACAACATCTTCCCACATACGCTCCCGCATCTGATCCCTCCTTTCCCTCTGGCAGCCCGACGATTCGATATTTTGCCTGCAAGACCGGTCCTCCAATTCTTCTACTTTATCTCGCAGTCGTTTCTGGCTGTCCTGTCGTATGCTAATTTCCAAAGCCATTGCAGTGGACTCCTCCTCTCGTTCAGTCGCCAGCTCCTGCAACTTTAGAATCTCCTGTTCCTGAGTCGTCATTTTCACCTCCACCCGGTCAACCACCTCCTTAATCGAGGCTATCATCTGGGTTACGGCTTCTGTACACTCCTTGTGATGCCGGGCGAACTTCTCATCCAGGTACTCGACCCATTGCTCCATCGACCAGTGAGCTGGCGTGGACACGCTTTGTCTTGTCACCATTGTGCTCGATGACCTCTGAGCCTTGCTTTCACTCATCTTTTGGTTTCTCCTTTTTCGGCTCTTATTTGGACACGATTCCATAAATTGAGGGTCACCTCCGATTCCTCTCCCTTCGATCAACTTATGTTGAGAAATTTTCTGAAAAATCCGGCTTAAACACCATTAAACAAAACACTAATGGCGAGAGCTGCTGCATGTGCGACCGTTTACTCCAGGGCCATCAACGGGGGTCCCCTGCACCAATTCTTTTCATGAACCTCCCGCGGATTCTCTGTTCAAGCCGGCACTTAGCCGCAGGAATGGAGAATCCAGCCCGTTATGTCTGATGCCCACATTTATCCCTTAATCTAAAGGACTGAAACAAATGATTTTGTCACAATCACATTGTTCTTTCTGGGAGCTTGGTTCTGTGTAAATTGTCTGACACATCTCCCAGATTCCAACAGTGATAACGCAGATTATTTTATTCAAATTTAGCCAATGGGGAATTGATGGATTGGAGAAAATCGAATGGCCATCCAATCTGGTTAATTCTACGCTAAGTGAGGTAAATTTAAAATTACCCTCCATGTTTCAAAAATTTCAGAGGCCATGAACAGTGCTCTACAAATACCTTTTATTCTCTTCTAATTCGGTGGAAGCAAAGGTGAGGGCTTGTTTTTTTCAAGTCGTTCATGGAATGTGAGCATCCCTGACAAGGCCATCAAAGACTGTCTATTGTCCATGAGAGCATGAGCTGCCTTCTTGCACCACTGCAGTCCATGTGGCATAGGTACACCCACGGTGCAATTAGGAAGGCAGTTCCAGAATATTGACCCAGAGACAGTGTTTCATTAGTTGAGGGAGGGAAGTCACAGCTAATCAGCAGGATGTTTCTTTGCCCGCATTTGACCTTATGCCATGACATATCATTGGGTCCGAGTTTAATGGTGAGGATTTCCCAGGGCCATTGCTTCCTAACTGTATATCTCTTTATTGCCACCTCTAGTGGATTTGTCCTGGGGTATTGAAGGAGGATGCTTGGATATTGTCCCCAAGGTATCATTTGGTAAGTATGACTGTCAGGCTGTTGCCTGGTTTGTGGGACAGCTCTTCAAACTTTGGAGAGTAGCGGTGAATATATATTTTCTGGGCCGAAGGAAGGTTTGTAAAGGAGTTCCATGGGGTTGGTATTGGGACCCATGCTTTTCTAGGTATATATTACTGATCTCAATCTTGGGTGTACAGAGCACAACTTGAGAGTTTGCAGAGGATATGAAACTTGGAAGCATTGTAAACTTTGAGGAGGATGGGGTAGAACTTCAAAAGGACATAGACAAGCTGGTGGAGCTGGCAGACATGTGGCAGATGAAGTTCAATCAGAGAAATGTGAAGTGATTAATTTTGGCAGCAGGAACATGGAGAGACAATATAAAATGAAGGGTATAATTCTGAAGGGGGTACAGGAGCATTGAGACCTGGGTGTATAAGGGCTGCACAGTGGTACACTGGTTAGCACTGCTGCCTCACAGCTCCAGGGATCTGGGTTCAATTTTGACTTTGGGTTACTGTTTGTGTGGAGTCTGCACATTCTCCCTGTGTCAGTGTGGGTTTTTTCCGGATGCTTCCCACACTCCAAAGATGTTCAGGTTAGTGGATTGGCCATGATAAATTGTCCCTTAGTGTCCAACGTTAGGTGGGGTTATTGGGTTACGGGGATAGGGTGGAGGTGTGGACTTAGGTAGGGTGCTCTTTCAAGAGCTGGTGCAGACCTGATGGGCTGAATGGCCTCCTACTGTCCTGTAAATTTTAAAAACGAAAGTATGCACCTAATTCATTGAAGGTGGCAGGGCTGTTTGAGGGAGCAGTTAATGAAGCATATGGTATCCTAGGCTTTCTTAGGAGGCATAGAGAGTACAAGACCCCAATCTGGTCAGTGCACAGCCGCTTTCTTTTCTATGAACAAGAGCCTAATCCTGTTCAATCTTTCCTGATAAATATAACTTCAAAGCTCAGGCATCATCCTTGTGAATCTTTTCTGTGCCTTTTTCAGGACCTCTACATCCTTTTTATATTATGATTCTGAAAGGGTTTAATAGGGTAGACATAGAGAAGATGGGTCAGAATTTTGGGCTCAGGAATCATGAGTCGGGCCATTTCCTAACATTGCATTCCTGAGGTTATATTGAACATGCATGAATGTGGTTCTTTCACCCTGGAGAGTCAGAGGTGGGCTGGATTCCTGCAGGCCCAAAGGGGAACAGAGGTGGCCAGCAGGTTAGGAGGCCTGCCTCAAATCTCCTGGATATTAACCCAGTTCTATGGACGACTGTTAAGCCGCATAGCACTCATCCTTAACCTCCCTCGTCACCAGCAACACCCCCCACCCCCACCCCCCCCAACCCCCCGCATCCTCCATACTGTAAGAGTCCTTCCTGTTCATTTCCTTTCTTCCCATTTATTTTATTTTACTATTTTTGGTTCGTAGACCCATAATTAGAATGTGCCTTTAAGCAGAAGACTCAAGCTGAAACAGTAGCTTGTCAAGTCATTGTATCCCCTGGTTTAACGTTTGGAGAGGAGAAGCTGAGTGAATCTTAGGAACTGGTTTTTGAGGATGTTGGGTCATTTGGCTAACTGGTAATTGGTGGGTTGGCTAGGAACAGTGTTCTGCCTGACAACAGTCAGTGATAGGTTCCTGCTTGATGTTTTATGGAAGAATTTGACAGAAGTGTTTAGAACTCAGAAGAAGGAAAACAAGCTTAAAGATAACAAGCATAAGATAAAGATGCATGGCATTAAGGGGAAAGTAGTAGCATGGATAGAGAATTGGTTAATTAATAGAAAGCAAAGAGTGGGGATTAATGGGTGTTTCTCTGGTTGGCAATCAGTAGCTAGTGGTGTCCCTCAGGGATCAGTGTTGGGCCCACAACTGTTCACAATTTACATAGATGATTTGGAGTTGGGGACCAAGGGCAATGTCTCCATGTTTGCAGACGACACTAAGATGAGTGGTAAAGCAAAAAGTGTAGAGGATACTGGAAGTCTGCAGAGGGATTTGGATAGGCTAAGTGAATGAGCTAGGGTCTGGCAGATGGAATACAATGTTGACAAATGTGAGGTTATCCATTTTGGTAGGAATAACAGCAAAAGGGATTATTATTTAAATGATAAAATATTAAAACATGTTACTGTGCAGAGAGACCTGGGTGTGCTAGTGCATGAGTCGCAAAAAGTTGGTTTACAGGTGCAACAGGTGATTAAGAAGGCAAATGGAATTTTGTCCTTCATTGCTAGAGGGATGGAGTTTAAGACTAGGGAGGTTATGCTGCAATTGTGTAAGGTATTAGTGAGGCCACACCTGGAGTATTGTGTTCAGTTTTGGTCTCCTTACTTAAGAAAGGACGTACTGGCACTGGAGGGTGTGCAGAGGAGATTCACTAGGTTAATCCCAGAGCTGAAGGGGTTGGATTACGAGGAGAGGTTCAGTAGACTGGGACTGTACTCGTTGGAATTTAGAAGGATGAGGGGGGATCTTATAGAAACATATAAAAGTATGAAGGGAATAGATAGGTTAGATGCGGGCAGGTTGTTTCCACAGGCGGGTGAAAGCAGAACTAGGGGGCATAGCCTCAAAATAAGGGGAAGTAGATTTAGGACTGAGTTTAGGAGGAACTTCTTCACCCAAAGGGTTGTGAATCTATGGAATTCCTTGCCCAGTGAAGCAGTAGAGGCTCCTTCATTAAATGTTTTTAAGATAAAGATAGATAGTTTTTTGAAGAATAAAGGGATTAAGGGTTATGGTATTCGGGCCGGAAAGTGGAGCTGAGTCCACATAAGATCAGCCATGGTCTCATTGAATGGTGGAGCAGGCTCGAGGGGCCAGATGGCCTACTCCTGCTTCTAGTTCTTATGTTGTTCTTAAGCTCTCTTTCTCTTGCTTGCCGAAGTGGAAGAACTACTTTATTGTTCTAAAACCAATGGGTGTTTGGCGTACCTTTGCCCTAAACCAAAAATGATCTTGAATCTACAAAGTATACACCCTTGCCAAAGAAAACCATCTCAAACGGAGAAGGAAGAAATACCAAAATACCAAAACAAAAGCTTGAACTTCAGAAAAGCACTAACTGGAAGTTATCCTAATGCATCAACGATCCTTATCCTTTTGTTTTATTAATAATTTAGTTATTCTCAACCGCCCTTTCCCCTCTGTGTTGTTTGTCTGTGTGTGTGTGTGTATATATAGAGAGAGTGGTGATAGTTAGGAAGAGGGTGGGGGGGGGGGGGGGGGGGAGTTGGTGGGAAAGGGGTATTAGATAGTCAGTTAAATTTTTCTGGCAGTTTAATTATAATTACTGTTAATAATAAAAGGATACTGGTGTTTAAATTTACAAACCTGGTGACTGTGGTCAATTTAATATAAACGGGTATTAATATAAAATCTAATTTCACCTGTGGCGTGACTCCGGATCAAGTGGGGCTGGAATTGCCCGCACAGTAGCCCAGGGTGTTCTGACAATACCCCCTCAGACCTCCCATGCATCCTCCACATCTCTATGCACCCTCCATTCTGCTCATATCCCCATTCTCCTTCATTCCCCCCATTTCTTCATATCACCCGTGCCCCCTGTTTACCTTCATATCCCCATGTCCCCTCCAGACCCATTCATACAGTATCCACTCTAGTCAGACCAGATGAGACCTGCATTGATGCAGGGAAGCCTCTGAATAAGAAAAAGAACATCCATTCATACTCCAAGTGTTTTTTCTGGCATCTAGGAATGCTACTTTTAGAATCACATAGGACTGCCGTCAAACACACAGCCATTGAAACTCCATTTGAAAAAAAGTTTCTCCTTTCAAATAGCCATTCACAAGTCTCTTCAAAACTTTCAATCCAATTATCTGCTCATAAAACTGCCAAGCAAACAAAGCACACAGCCCCCTCTATAGCTGTGTCAACAACCCCTGCTGAATTAAATCCATTACTGGGGTTGGAGCTCAGCCATGCATTAATAAAGAGATTCCACTGCACAACTGAATAAACATACTGTACAAAGCTCAATATAATAGAATCTTTTAAGTTGCATGACATGATGGCCTTCTGTACCCTTTTTCTAAAGGCTCAACAGATGTTGTTTCAATCAAAGCAGACTGGCATTTGTTCAGTTTCTTTCCAATGGAACAATAGATGTCTGGGCAATGTAAAAATGGACTTCTGGTGACGGGGATGTGCTGAGTAGCTGCACATTAGGTCGCTCTCCTCCATAAGACCACAAAATAGGCACTTTTGACTGGATTTAGCCCGCAAAATCAGACTAAAACATCCTCTGCAGGGGCAATAAAATAATGTTCTTTGCTTTGATGTGTTACTAAACATCCCCTCACACTCAACAATAACATAGACGACAAAAATGCCAGGAAGCAGCAGCTCAGGAGGCCTCAGGAACACCAGGAATTGTGACAAGGGACTGGAGCAGCGGGTAAGCGGGTCAGCGGATCCACGAGGCGAGGGGTCCCCATCTACCCCTAAGAGAGGGAGTCCGGCGAACCGTAAATCGAGCCCCCCCACCCCCACAGGCGATGGATGGAAGATGTTCCTAACCAGGAACTGAAAGTGATGAGGGATGGCATCAAGGCCAAGATAAAGGCGGCAATCAAGGTGGTGGTGGTGGAGGCGTAGCTGCCATGCAGATAGGTCTCAATGGCATGGGAAAGAGGCTGGAAGCCTAGGGGAACACAATGCGGGAGCTGGAAAAAGCATCGACAAACCAGAGTGACCGAATCTTCGCCCTGGAGGCTGGGATAAAGAGGTTGGTGGCGACACAAGGGAGCCTGAAAGGGAAGGTGGAGGACCAGGAGAATCAGTCAAGGCGCCTGAACATCTGAATACTGGGCCTACCAGAGGGAATCAAAGGCAGGAACCCAACAGACCTATGTGGCCCAAATGCGGGGCCACCTGGTGGGGACGGACAGCTTCCCCAAGCCCCTGGAGATAGTCAGAGCTCACAGGTCACTCCGCCCAAAAGCAAAAGGGGGGGGAGCAGCCGAGGGCGATAATAGCCAAGCTGTACAAGTACCAGCACCGGGAAAGGATGCTTGCTTGGGCTAGACAGACGAAGGAATGCAACTGGGAGGGACATAAAATCAGAGTGTATCAAGACATTGGGCCGGACCTGGCAAAGCCCAGGGCGAAATTTAACCAGGCAAAGTCGGCCCTATATAAAAACAAAATCAGATCCGGGATGCTATTCCAGCCAGGCTCTGGGTAACACATCAAAGCCAAGAACATTATTCTATTGCCCCTGCAGAGGCAGACAAGTTAATCTGCAAGAATGGCTTGGACAGACAGCAAGAGAGGCAGCAATGAAGAAGGCAGAGAACAAGCGAAGGAAATCGATGGACAATTTTACGCAGGACTGCATCGCCTCGCTATGAACAGGGAAATCAGCCCATAGGAAGGAGGGGGTGAGGACAGCAGAGGGTGAGGAGGAGCTGGAAGGGACCCAGAAGAGCGGGTGCAGAGAGGAGGAACCCACTTCACTAGCAGGAAGGCTAGTGCCAGGAGGCATGAGTGAGAGGGGGACCGCGGCGCATCGGGTGGGGGTGGGAGGGTGGGAGGCAGAGGGGTAGACAAAAGAGGGGGGATGGGGGGGGGGTAGGGGGGCAACGAGAGGGGTTGGGGGAAAACAAAACCACAGAAGGGTGAACAAAATGAGAAGGTGGGAGGGAAGGGCTCTCGATTGGCTTCAGCAGGCTTTTCTTGGGAACGTGGAACAAGATGGCGCCGCAAGCAGCCACTTTGGAGAGTCCCTAAACAAATGGAAACTCCAGAGTACAAGGGCTCACCCACATGGCGCACACAGTTGGCAGCCATTTTGGGTGACCCCTGTACATAGGGAAACCCTGGAGTGCAGGGCCCAGCCTCATGGTAAGAACGGTGACCGCAACCATTTTGATGGCTCCCTAACAAAGAGAAACCCCGGAGTGCAGGGACGCACCCACTAGGTGACTGTGATTTATCCCGCAGGAGGAGGGGGCCAAAAAAAACCCCATCAGGATAGTCATCTGGAATATCAGGGGACTTAATGGCCCATTGAAAAGATCCATAGTTCTGGCCCAAAAGTTAAAATTCTAAATTGAGGCAAGGTCGAGGGTATTATGCAAGAACTTTCAAAAGTTGATTGGGGTTGTCAGTTTACAGGCAAGGGGACAGCTGGTAAATGGGTATCTTTCAAAAGTGTGTTAACGAGGGTTCAGGGTGAGCACATTCCTCTTCGAGCGAAGGGTAAGGCTGGGTGAAGTAGGGAACCCTGGATGACTTGGGATATTGAAGCCGTCAAAAGGAAGAAGAAGGCATATGACAGGCATAGGCAGCTGGGATCAAGTGGATCCCTTGAAGAGTGTAGGGCTTGTCGGAGTAGAGTTAAGAGAGGCGTCAGGAGGGCAAAAAGGGGACATGAGATTGTCTTGCAGATAAGGTAAAGGGAAATCCAAAGAGCTTTTACAGATACATCAAGGGCAAAAGAGTGACTAGGGAGAGGGTAGGGCCTCTTAACAATAAACAAGGTCATGTGCAGATCCACAAGGGATGGGAAAGGTCCTAAAAGAATATTCCTCGTCAGTATTTACTGTTGAGAAATGCACAAATTTTAGGGAATTTGGGGAAATAAAAAGTGATGTCTTGAGGAGTGTACATATTACAGAGAAGGAGGTCTTGGAGGTATTAAAGTGCATCAAGATAGATAAATCCCCGGGACCTGATGAAATGTATCCCAGGACGTTGTGGGAGGCTAGGGAGGAAATTGCCGGCCCCATGGATGAGATATTTGAATCATCGACTGCCACAGGAGAGGTGCCTGAGGATTGGAGGATAGAAAATGTTTCCTTGTTTAAGAAGGGCTGCAGGGATAAGCCTGGGAACTACTGACCGGTGAGCCTTACTTCTGTAGTGGGTAAGTTGTTCAAAGGTATTCTGAGGGACAGGATCTACAGGCATTTAGACAGGCAAGGGCTAATTAGGGAAAATCAGCATGGCTTTGTAAGGGAAAAGTCATGTCTCACCAATTTGATTGAGTTTTTTGAAGGGGTAACCAAGAAGGTAGATGAGGGCAGTGCGGTCAACATTGTCTACATGGACTTTTGACAAGGTACCGCATGGTAGGTTGCTGCAAAAGGCTAAATCTCACGGAATCCAGGGCGAGGTAGCCAATTGGATAAAAAATTGTCTTGGCAACCGAAGCCATAGGGTGGTTGTGGAGGGTTGTTCTTCAAACTGGAGGTCTGTGACCAATGGTGTGCTTCAGGGATCGGTGCTGCGTCCACTGTTATTTGTGATGTATATAAATGATTTGGATAAGAATGTAGGAGGCATGGTTAGTAAGTTTGCAGATGACACCAAGATTGGTGGCATAGTGGATAGTGAAGATTGCAACAGGATTTTGATCAATTGAGCCAGTGGGCCGATGAATGGCAGATGGAGTTTAATTTGGATAAATGTGAGGTGATGCATTTTGGTCGATCAAATCAGGGCAGGACCGACTCAGTTAATGGTAGGGAGTTGGGGAGAGTTACTGATTAAAGAGAACTAGGGGTACAGGTTCATAGCTCCTTGAAAGTGGAGTCACAGGTTGACAGGGTGGTGAAGAAAGCATTTGGCGTGTTTTGTTTCATTGGTCTGAACAATGAATACAGGAATTGGGACATCTTGCTGAAGTTGTACAAGACATTAGTAAGGCCACACTTGGAACACTGTGTTCAGTTCTGGTCACCCTATTATAGGAAGGATATTAATAAACTAGAAAGAGTGCAGGAGAGATTTACTAGGATGCTACCGGGACTTGATGGTCTGAGTTATAAGGTGAGGCTGGACAGGCTGGGACTTTTTTCCCTGGAGCGTAGGAGGCTTAGTGGTGATTCTATAGAGGTCTATAAAATAATGAGGAGCATCGATAAGGTAGATAGTCGACATCTTTTACCAAAGGTAGAGGAGTCTAGAACTAGAGGGCATAGGTTTAACGTGAGAGAGAGATACAAAAGAGACCAGAGGGGAAATTCTTCACACAGAGGGTGATGAGCATCTGGAATGAGCTGCCAGAGGCAGTGGTAGAGACGGGTACAATTTTGTCCTTTAAAAAGCAGTTAGACAGTTACGTGTGCAGGGCGGTACAGAGGGATATGGGCCAAATGCAGGCAAGTGGGATTAGCTTAGTGATAGAACCTGGGCGGCACGGACCAGCTGGGCCGAAGGGCCTGTTTCCATGCTATAAACATCTATGATTATGAGAGACTTTGCCCACCTGGAAGGTATGAAAACTGGCATATACAAGATATATACTTGAGAGAGAAAGACCGACTCCAGGTAAGGGCTGGGTGCAACAGACGGTAGCACGGTAGCATTGTGGATAGCACAGTTGCTTCACAGCTCCAGGGTCCCAGGCTCGATTCCGGCTTGGGTCACTGTCTGTGCGGAGTCTGCACATCCTCCCCGTGTGTGCGTGGGTTTCCTCCGGGTGCTACGGTTTCTTCCCACAGTCCAAAGATGTGCAGGTTAGGTGGATTGGCCATGATAAATTGCCCTTAGTGTCCAAAATTGCCCTTAGTGTTGGGTGGGGTTACTGGGTTATGGGGATAGGATGGAGGTGTTGACCTTCGGTAGGGTGCTCTTTCCAAGAGCCGGTGCAGACTCGATGGGCCGAATGGCCTCCTTCTGCACTGTAAATTCTATGATTCTATGATTCACCATTCATGCTACAGGACGAGAGCTAGGGGGGCAGCCATACTGATAAGTAAGAGGATGATGTTTACTGTGACCAGGACGGTTACGGATCCAGGGGGATGGTACGTCACAGTCAGCGGTGTCCTAAACGGGGCACCGATAGTCCATGTCAACGTGTACGCTCCCAACTGAGATGGCATAGAATATGTAAAGAGGACCATGGTGGAAATCCCTGACATAGATATGCACCGAACGATCATGGAGGGGAGACTTTAACTGTGTATATACGACCCACTGACAGACAGGTCGAACCCCAGAACAAGGAAAACAACAGGCATGGCTAGGGAACTGGGAACGTTTATGGAACAGATGTAGGCAGTGGTCCCATGGCGGTTCATGTACCCGGGTCAGAAGGAATTCTCATTTTTCTTGCCAGTACACAAGGTCTACACCCATATCGGCTTCTTTGCAATGGGGAAATCGGTGCCCCCAGAGATAGTCAGGGCGGAATACTCACGATTGTAATCTCCGACCATGCTCCATACTATATGGGTATGAGGTTGCAGAAGGCCATGCCCAACGCCCCACATGGAGGTTGGACATGGCCCTCTTGACCGACAAGGTCTTCTACCAGAAAATATCACAGGCCATAGGCGAGTATGTTACGAACAATTGGAACAGGGAAGTCTCACCTTCCATGTTCTGGAGGGCACTGAAGGCTGTGATTAGGGGAGAGATTGTTGCCTATAAAGCTCGCAGAGACAGGGGAGAGACGGCGGCCAGGCAACAACTGATCAACTCCATTTTGGAGGCTGACAGACAGTACTCCGAGGCCCCGGCCTTCTGGCGGAGAGGGAAAGCTACAAATGGACTTTAACCTGCTGTCCACCAGGAACGCAGTACACCAACTGCGCCAGACACGAGGGATCTTCTACAAACACGGAGACAAGGCTGGCCGCCTGTTGGCTCACCAGGTGAGAAAGCAGGCAGCCACAAGGGAAATAGCGCAGGTAAAGGAAAGCGGAGGCAGACTGGTAAACAAACCAAAAAAAGGTCAATGAAGCATTCGAGACCTTCTACCAGGGACTGGACACCTCCGAACTCCCCAACGGGCACTCGGGATGAAACAGTTCCTCAATGGACTGGATATGCCAGTCGTGAGGGACGACAGACCGAGGGAGCTGGAAGCACCAGCACGACTGGGAGAGATCATGGAGACCATCAGCTCTATGCAGGCGACGAAGGCACAAGCTCCTGACTGGTTCCCGGCAGACGTCGACAAAAAGTTTGCGCCGGCTCTTGGCGCACCTGCAGGAGATGTTTGCAGACTCGCTAACGAGGGTCACCCTGCCTCCGATGCTAACACAGGTCAGCATATCACTGATACCCAAAAAAGACAAGAACCCAACAGATTGCGGATCATACAGACCAATATCACTGCTCAATGTAGACGCAAAAATACTCGCAAACGTCCTGGCTAACTGGCTGGACAACTGCGTACCAGAGGTGGTCGCAGGGGACCAGACAGGCTTCGTTAAGGGTAGACAGCTAACTGCGACCATCAGACAACTGCTGAACGTGATAATGACCCCATCCAGGGAGAGAACACCAGAGGTGATTGTCTCCCTGGACGCAGAAAAGGCCTTTGACAGAGTCGACTGGAAATACCTCATTTGAGGTACTAGAGCAGTTTGGGCTGGGGACAGGGTTCACCGCCTGGGTGAGGCTCCTGTACAACACCCCTAAAATGAGCATATGAACCAACTCCACCAGCTCTGAATACTTCCAGTTGCACAGAGGCACCAGATAGGATACCC
This sequence comes from Scyliorhinus torazame, assembly GCF_047496885.1. Classification (NCBI taxonomy): domain Eukaryota; kingdom Metazoa; phylum Chordata; class Chondrichthyes; order Carcharhiniformes; family Scyliorhinidae; genus Scyliorhinus; species Scyliorhinus torazame. The sequence continues at coordinate 211,332,368 of NC_092707.1, forward strand.
GCTGACCCTGCTCTTATTCGCCCTGGCAATTGAGCCACTGGCAATTGCCCTCAGAGCGGCAAGAAGATAGAAGGGAATCCGAAGAGGAGACAGAGAGCTCAGAGTCTCACTCTATGCTGATGACCTGCTCCACTGCATCTCGGGCCCGCAAAGTGGCATGAAAGAAATCACGAAGCTCCTGGGAGAAATCGGAGCCTTTACGGGCTACAAACTCAACCTGGGCAAAAGTGAAGTATTCCCGGGGAACCCAAGATGGGGAGGTGCAGAGTTAATAATTAATAACCTGTATTGTCACAAGTAGGCTTACATTAACAGTGCAATGAAGTTACTGTGAAAAGCCCCTAGTCACCACATTCTGGCGCCTGTTCGGGTACACAGAGGGAGAATTCAGAATGTCCAATTCACCTAACAGCACGTCTTTTGGGACTTGTGGGAGGAAACCGGAGGAAACCCACGCAGACATGGGGAGAATGTGCAGAATCCACACTGCCAGTGACCCAAGCCGGGAATCGAACCTGGGACCCTGGAGCTGTGAAGCAACAGTGCTACCCACCTTGCTACCGTGCCGCTGAGTTGGAGGGACAACCATTTAAACAATCCCAAAACAAATTCCGCTACTGGGGATCCAGATTGCCTATAACTGGACACGGATCCACAAGTGGAAACTGACGAGTCTGGCTTAGGAAGTATAAAAAGACCCACAGAGATGGGATACACTCCTGCTCTCCCTGGCGGGGAGGGTACAGATGGTCAAGATGAACATACTGCCCAGGTTCTTTTCCTGGCAGGTCCGCGCTTCTATCCCCACCAACAAAACACTCAACAAGGTTGGTAGCTACCCGGAGAATTTGGAACCAGCTGAGGCAACACTTTGGTATGAGAGAAATGTCTGCGACGGCCATAGGTTCACAGCAGCCATGCTTGACACAACCTTTAAGAGGTGGAGACAGGATGGCCGGGGGGGGGAGTTTCTCCACCTGCAGAAGATCCTTCCTGCCTTTGCATGTTAATAGAATGGGGCAGTTTTCTTGAGGCCTGTGTTCAGTCCCACATAACATTCACTTCACACAGGCACAGACCCAGGAGGATCTCCCCATTCGTGACTTACAACATGGTCGACCCGTTCATAGTGAGCCAATCAGTTGTAAAAACCATCATCAAGACAAATATGGATGAGTAATAACTGCTACCACCCACATGCCAGGAACAAGTCATGTTTTATTCGTATTGCTCTGCGCTCTGTTACTTTAGAAGCATGAGTTCTTGGCACAACTGGTTCTTGTGCTGAATCCTGAATATTCCTGTGGGTTTCTCCAACGAAAGACTCCATTAACTATTTCCTTTGTCCAAGTACTAATAAACTGCCTTTTGCAACAGATGGTTTCCATTTGCTTCCATTAGCTCAGCCGTTAAAGTTATTTATAACACTGTTTTGGCTCGCACTATGTTTGAGGCCCCGAGCACATTGTGCAGAGCCAGGCCAAGCAGACGTGAAAGGTGAAAGAGCCAACAACATTACCCAAGCAGCAAACCAAGCCCCTTTGAAAGCACGCTCCTGGAGTCTACATCAACTAAAGTCTCCCCTTGATCAGTCAGAAGATTGTGGGTGGGATTTTCCAGCCCCCCTCCCATTGGATTATCCGGTCCTACCGAAAGTCAATCGACTTTGGCTTCCCCATCACATCCACCATGGCACCTTCTGCCAGAGCGGGATCACAAAATTCCGGCCTGTGTCCCACTTCGGAGACAGAATGGGGGATGACAATTGAATGCAGCACTGAGGGACTGCCTCACTATCAGAAATGCTGTCTTTATGATGGTGATTGAGTGTTGCACAATGGGAGAGCTCCACAGTCAGAGGTACCGGGACATTAAATTGCGCACATTGTGCAGGATACTCCATTTGGCAGACTATGTTCTCCCTCCAGTGTAGAATAATTTCTGGTCTGCACGGTTGCTAGGAGCCCAAGACCGATTCACACACCTTTGCCGAGCAAGTTTATGCATGGCGGGGAGCCCCTCGGATTGCATTAAGAATCCCATAATCTGCTCAAATTGGCGGCCCGACACTGAGGTCCAGTGCCGGCCACCCTCCCCCACCCCCACCCCCACAATGCAAATCCTGCCCCCCTCCTCCCGCTGTCTAGGATGGGCACCCTCCATTCCTACCACCACAGACGTTGCTGGCCTCAACCGCCCCCCCCCCCCCCCGCCCACAGCACACATGCTTAGGGGTAACCCGACCCCCCACCAGTTCCCCCCTCAGACCCCCATATCTGACCCACCATATCAGACATCTCCCCGTATCAGAGACCCCCATCAGACCTCCATATCAGAGACCCCCCTGTAGCAGAAACCCCTCCAGATCAGACCCCATCATATCAGAGACCCACACATCAGAGACTCTTCCATATCAGAGACCCCCACAATATCAGGGACCCTCATATCAGATACCCCTCCTATCAGTCACCATTGATAATAATAACAATAATAATAATAATCGCTTATTGTCACAAGTAGCCTTCAATGAAGTTACTGTGTAAAGCCCCTAGTCGCCACATTCTGGCGCCTGTTCGGGGAGGCCAGTACGGGAATTGAACCTGCGCTGCTGGCCTTGTTCTGCATTATAAGCCTGCTGTTTAACCCACTGTGCTAAACCAGACCCTGATCTGAGGGGGTTTTAAGCCTTGTGATGTGGTTTGGCTTTCTATGAAGCAACAGCTGTTGCTTTCTACACTTCTGTCTGAGGCAGCAGGTATAAGGGACAGGAAAGTTTACAAAAAGTGATTTTATACTGTGTATGCCTTGACTGCTCTTTAGATTCCAGGCAGGGGTGACTGATGGGAGGGGGGATGTCCTGACATGGGAGGTCTCTATATGGGGGGTCTCTGATACAGCGGATCTCTGAAAAGGAGGGGTCTCTGAAAAGGAGGGGTCTCTGATACGGAGGGGTCTCTGATATGGAGGGGTCCCTGATACGGAGGGGTCCTTGATACGGAGGGGTCCCTGATACGGAGGGGTCTCTGATACGGAGGGGTCTCTGATACGGAGGGGTCTCTGATACGGAGGGGTCTCTGGTACGGAGGGGTCCCTGATACGGAGGGGTCTCTGATACGGAGGGGTCTCTGGTACGGAGGGGTCTCTGGTACGGAGGGGTCTCTGGTACGGAGGGGTCTCTGGTACGGAGGGGTCTCCGATACGGAGGGGTCTCCGATACGGAGGGGTCTCTGATACGGAGGGGTCCCTGATACAGAGGGGTCCCTGATATGGGGTTCTGGGGTGGGGTGAGCAGGATTTGCATTGTGCCGGGGAAGGGGATTCTCCAATGGACTGATCCTCTTGGCCCATCGGGAGGTCTACAGCATCAGAGCCACGCTGGGAAATACTTGCACCAATCCACGCCCGCATGAATCCCAGCCCAGAGGGCCAGAGAATCACAGAGGCACGGTGATCCGGGAGTCTGGGCCGTTAATCAGATTCAATGGATTCAATGACCCATTTGCATCCTCCCACTGGCGCGAGGCGTGTAGCTCGCTGTTACGAAATGGGATACTCCATCGTATGGAGAAGCCTGCTACTGGCGGCGAGTGGTAGAGAATCCACCCCTTGCTTCACGCAAATTCTCTGCTGCATTTCCTACATTTCAATAATGAATACACCTCACTGGCATAAAGCCGTTGGGACAGTCCGGTGATTAGGAAAGATGCTGTATATAAAAGCAAGTTATTTATTTCCCCTCGACTCTGCTGTGAGCAACCCTGGAAAAAAGTGTTGTTGATTAGTTCAAAATATTTTAATAGCCATGCCTCATTAACAAAGCACTTGCTGATTTCGCAACCAAAATGGCAGTGTTAGTGAGAGCCTAGGATATGAGGATCAGAGAGCTGAAGAACACCACTGGGAACCCAGGTGGACAGACCCCGCTACAAGCAAGAGGAAAACCAATGGAAATGGGTAGGGCGGGGGGGGGAGCCAATGGCAGGTTAAGCTGCAGTTTTCCTGATGGACCTGTGGGAGAACTCCAAGCTCTCCTGAAGCTGTCTAGAGGATGGAAGAACTCCAAAACCCTCAGGAATTTTAGTGTCACATCATATATTACGATTTCCGTGGAGACCAATAACTGGTTAAAAAGAGATTGAAACTTACAATTATAATCGGAAAAAGTGACGGCAACATTTCACATTCTATTTCAATGAATGATTAAAAACAGTACTAAATAAACACTATTTCCTTTTTGTAGTCAACCTATACTTTAAACTACCCAGAGGAGCGTTCCCCTTTTGTACTTATCACACAGCTCATTTTCCACAGATTTACAAGAAAACCGTTCACAATTACTCCCAGCTTCCAATGCCTTATCCCCACTTTACCAAATAGAAACCTTTGAGTGACTATCTCCAGGCGCTTTCCACCACCAGCAGAAAAGCTTGTTCTATGATTCTTCTTTCTCCAACCACGTCTGGACAAATCTCCTGCAATCTTCAAATAGCTGCATAATGCCTCTCTTCGAAAAGACGACATGCCTCTGGTCATTCACCAAACCACAAAGCCTTTTCACTTTGCTGACTACACAGAACTCCTCTCTGTGATATTAACTGATTTACAGGGAAGCCTGTAACCTGATCTCAAAAGTAGCTTCCTCTGCCCTCTTCCCCATGGAAATGTGAAACACATTAACCTTGCTTTCAGGTAGAACTGGTAATTAGAAATCACAGGAGCAGAATATTCCGGGGTTGTCATCTCCGACCACGCTCCACATTACATGAATGTGAGGTTGAAGACGGGCCGTGCCCAGCGCCCCACGTGGAGGGTGCTCATGGATCTCCTGGCCGACAATGCCTCTGCTAGAAAACATCATGGGCCCTAAGCGATTACGTTAGCAACAGCCAGAACGGGGAGGTCTCACCCTCCACATTCTGTGAGGCACTGAAGGCTGTGATCAGAGGAGAGATCATAGCCAAAAGGCGTGCAGAAATAAGGAAGAGGGGGCGGCCAGGCAGCAGCTATCGACTCCATTCCGGAGGTCGACAGAAAGTACTCCGAGGCCCCGACCCTAGAGATGCTGGTGAAGAGGAAAAAGCTACAAATGGACTTTAACCTGCTCTCCACCAGGAAAGCAGTGTACCAACTCCGCCAGACACGGGAACCTTCTACGAACACGGGGACAAGGCTGGCCACCTACTGGCTCACCAGCTGAGAAAGCAGACAGCCACGAGGGAAATGGCGCAGGTAAAGAATAACAGAGGCAGACTGGTAGCAGAACCAAAAGAGGTCAACCGAGTATTCAAGACCTTCTACCGAGGGCTGTACACCTCCGAGCCCCCCGATGAAGACGCGGGGTGAAACAGTTCCTCAACGGACTGGAACTACCAGTTGTGGGGGAAGACAGCCGGGGGTGGGGGTGGTAGGCACCGAGACCCGATGAGTACCCGCCGGAATATTATAAAAAATTCACGATAGCCCTGGCCCCACAAGGGACATGTTTCTTTAAAAAATATTTTTATTGAAGCATTTGCAAAGTTTTTATAACAATAACAAACAAAATAATAATAACATAAACATCAACATGGTAAACTAGACATTTCCCAGCCAACCCCTTCTGTACATCCCTTAACCATATTGCACCTACCCGCCTGCAGAAAAGCTTGTTCTATGATTCTTCTTTCTCCAACCACGTCAGGACGAATCTCCTGCAATCTTCAAATAGCTGCTTCAGAATCTTCTGAATGCTGCTTCTGCTGACAAGTTAATTTTCCCCGAGAAAGTCGCCGAACGGCTGCCACCTCCGAGAGAACCCCAGCATTGACCTCCTCAAGGCAAACTTTATTTTCTCCAGCTTGAGAAACCCAGCCATGTCACTGACCCAAGTCTCCACACTCGGGGGCTTCGAGTCCCTCCACATTAAAAGGATCCGTCTTCGGGCTACCAGGGAGGCAAAAGCCAGAACGTTGGTCTCTTCCACTCCCTGAACTCCCGGATCTTCTGACACTCCAAAGATCGCCATCTCTGGACTCGGCACCACCCGCGTACCTAGCACCTTGGACATTGCCTTGGCAAACCCCTGCCAGAATCCTCCAAGCTTCGGGCATGCGCAGAACATGTGGACATGGTTTGCTGGGCTTCCTGCACACCTCACACATCTGTCTTCTACCCTGAAAAACTTGCTTATCCTCGCCGCTGTCATGTGTGCCCGGTGTACCACTTTAAACTGTATTAGACTGAGCCTGGCACATGATGAGGAGGAATTAACCCTGCCTCTAACTCCCACCTAACTCTTCTTCCCATTTGCCCTTCAGCTCCGCCTCCAACAACTCCTGATAAATATCCGACACTTTCTCCTCCCCCACCCAGGTACCGGACACTACTCTATACTGTATCCCCCGTGACGGCATCAGCGGGAAAGCCAACACCTGTTTCCTCAGAAAGTCCTGCACTTGCAGATATCTGAAACCATTCCCCGGCGGCAGCTTGAACTTGTCCTCCAGCGCCTTCTGACTGGGAAAACTCCCATCTATGAATAGATCTCCCATCTGTCTAATTCCTGCTCTCTGCCAACTCCGGAACCCGCCATCTATCCTGCCCGGTGCGAACCTGTGGTTATTGCAAATCGGGGTGCAGCCCGACACACCCTCCACCTTCTTGTACCTCCTCCATTGTCCCCAGATCCTCAATGCCACCACCACCACTGGGCTAGTGGAGTAATGGGCCGGCAAGAACGGCAGAGGTGCAGTTACCAGTGCTCCCAAACTGGTGCCTTTGCATGACGCCGCCTCCATCCGCTCCCATGTCGACCCATTCCCCACCACCCACTTCCTAATCATCACTATGTTTGCCGCCCAGTAGCAGTTGCAGAGGTTCCGCAGCGCCAGCCCAACCTCCCCCCGACTGCGCTCCAACGTTTTCTTCACGCGCGGGTTTTATTCGCCCATACAAAGCCCGAGATAATCCTCTTTACCTGCTTGAAAAAGGCCTTAGGGATGAAGATGGGAGGCACTGGAAGGCAAGCAAAAATCTGGGCAGGACCATCTGTACCCTCCCCGCCAGCGATAGCGGGAGCATGTCCCATCTCTTAAAGTCCCCCTCCATTTGCTCCACCAGCCGGGTTAGATTGAGCCTGTGTAATGCCTCCCATTTCCGAGCCACTTGTATTCCCAGGTAGCGAAAGCTTCTCTCTACCATCCTGAGCGGAAGCTCCTTCAGTCTCCTCTCCTGACCCTTGGCCTGGATCACGAACAATTCATTTTTTCCCATGTTCAATTTGTACCCCGAAAAACTGCCACATTCCCCCAAGATCTGCATAACCTCCCCCATCCCCTCCACCGGGTCCGAGATGTACAAGAGCAGATCGTCTGCGTACAGCGAAACCCGGTGCTCCACATACCCCCGAACCAGCCCCTGCCACTTCCTTGATGCTCTCAGCGCCATGGCCAACAGCTCTATAGCCAGAGCGAACAGCAACGGGGAGAGGCGGCACCCCTACCTCGTCCCTCGGTGTAGCTTAAAGTACCCCGACCTCAGCCGGTTCATGCACACGCTCGCTACCGGTGCCTGGTAGAGCAATCGCACCCAGTCAATAAAGCCCTCACCAAACCCAAACCTTCCCAGCGTCTCCCACAGGTACTCCCACTCCACCCGATCAAAAGCTTCTCCGTGTCCATCGCAACCACCATCTCCACCTCCTCTCCTTCTGAGGGCATCATAATTACATTCAAAAGCCTCCAAACGTTAGCATTGAGCTGTCTACCCTTAACAAATCCGGTTTGGTCCTCCCCTATCACCCCCGGGACACAGTCTTCTATCCTAGTGGCCATAATCTTAGCCAGCAGCTTGGCATCTACGTTCAAAATCGAATCGGCCTATATGACCCACATTGCTCCGGGTCCTTCTCTCGTTTAAGAATGAGTGAAATTGAGGCCTCCGACATCATTGGGAGGAGGATTCCCCTCTCTCTGGCCTCGTTAAAGGTCCTCATCAGCAGTGGGCACAACGCCGCTGAGAACTTCTTGTAAAGTTCTACCAGGTAACCGTCCGGCCCCGGAGCCTTGCCCGACTGCATGCCCTCCAGTCCTTTAACAATTTCCTCTGCCTCAATCGGGGCCCCCAGCTCCTCGACCAGGTCCTCCTCCGCCCTCGGAAACCTCAACTGATCTAGGAATTGCCTCATCCCTGCTACACCTGACGGGGGTTCCGACTCATATAATTTGCTAAAACATTCTCTAAAAATGTCGGTCACCCCGCCCCCCCTGGGTCCAAGACCATGTTGCCCTCCCTATTCCTTACTCTCCCAATCTCCCTGGCCGCCTCTCTCTTCCTAAACTGGTGCGCCAACATCCTGCTTGCCTTTTCCCCATATTCGTAGACCACCACCCTTGCCCTCCTCATCTGTTCCACCGCCCTCCCTGTGGTCAACAACTCAAACTCTGTGTGTAGTTTCCAACGCTCCCTAAGGAGCCTCGCGTCCGGGGCCTCCGCATATCTCCTATCCACTCGAAGTATCTCCTCCACTAATCTCTCCCTCTCTGCCCATTCCACCTTTTCTCTATGGGACCGAATCAAAATTAGTTCCCCTCTTACAACTGCCTTCAGAGCCTCCCAAACCATCGCTGCTGATAGCTCACCCATATCATTTGTTTCCAGGTAATTCTGGATGGACTTATTTACCCGCCCACAAACCGCTTCGTCCACTAACAACCCCACATCCAGCCTCCAGAGCGGGCGCTGCCCTCTCTCCTCACTCAACTACAAATCCACCCAGTGCAGGGCATGATCAGAGACTGCAATTGCCGAATATTCCGTCCCCGCCACCTTCGGAATAAGCGCCCCGCTCAGAACAAAAAAATTAATGCAGGAGTAAACTTTATGGCCATGAGAAAAACACAAAAACTCCTTCACCCTCGGCCGCTCGAATCTCCACGGGTCTACACCCCCAATCTGCTCCATAAAACCCCTCAACTCCTTCGCCACGGCAGGCCTCCTTCCAGTCCTGGATTTTGACCGGTCCAGATCGGGATCAATGACCGTGTTAAAGTCCCCCCCCCCCATGATCAGGCCGTGAGACTCCACGTCCGGGACCCTCCTAACACCCACCTCATAAATCCCACATTGTCCCAGTTCGGAACATATACGTTCACAAGCACCACCCGTACACCCTCCAACTTCCCACTCACCATAATATATCTACCCCCCTTATCTGCCACAATTCTTCCAGCCTCAAACGCCACCCGCTTGCTGATCAATATCACAACACCCCTGGTCTTTGAGTCCAGCCCAGAGTGAAGCACCTGACCAACCCACCCCTTTCTCAATCTCGTCTGGTCAATAATCTTTAGATGTGTCTCCTGAAGCATTGCTACGTCTGCCTTCAGCCCCTTTAAATGCGTGAAAATGCGAGCCCTTTTGACCGGCCCATTCAAACCTCTCACATTCCACATAATCAGCCTGGACGGGGAGCTGCCACCCTCTTATTTAATCTTATTTGAACTGATACAAAAATTACAAAGATTACAAACCGCCGTCACATAACTTCTTCGAGACTTAAGTGTCCTTTAAGACGCTTCCAACTTCTTTTCTTTGATAAATGACCATACATCGTCCGGTGTCTCAAAGTAAAAATGCCAGTCTTCGTGCGTAACCCACAACTGCGCTTGATGCAGCATCCCGAATTTCACCCCCTTCTTGAAGAGGATCGCCTTCACTCGATTAAACTCAGCACGTCTTTGGCCAGCTCCGCTCCCAGGTCCTGGTCACAAGGGACATGTCCGTGGGCTCGCTGGCAAGAAGCACTTTGCCTCCTACGTTAGCACTGGCCACAATCTCACGGATACGCCAAAAAGATTAAAACCCGACGGAATGCGGATCATATAGACCCATTTCGCTGCTGAATGTAGACTCAAAAATACCGGCAAAAGATCCTGGCCAAAAGGTTGGAAAGCTGCGTACCGGAGGTGGTCGCAGAGGACCAAATGGGCTTTGTCAAGGGTAGACAACTCACTGCGAACATCAGGCAGCTGCTGAATGTAATAATGACCCCCCCCGGGGAGAGATCAGCCGAGGTGATGGTCTCCCTGGATGCAGAAAAGGCCGTCAACAGAGTCGAATGGAAGTATCTCCTCGAGGTTCTGGAACAGTTTGGGCTAGGAGCGGGTTTCACCGCCTCGGTGAGACTCCTGTACAACGCTGACCTGCTCCTGTATGTCTCAAAGCCACAGGAAGGACTGAAGGCAATCATGCAGATCCTGAAAGAGTTCGGACCCTTCTCGGGTTACAAACCCAATCTGAGCAAAAGTGAGGCATTTCCAGTGAACCCAAACAGGGGAGGGACAGAGCTGGAGGGACTCCCGTATAAAACAGCCCAGAACAGATTCCGATACCAGGGGATCCAAATAGCCAGAGACTGGACACAGATCCACAAATGGAACCTGACCAGCCAGGCGGAGGAACTTAAAAAGGACCTACAGAGGTGGGACGCACTCCCACTCTCCTTGGCGGGGAGAGTGCAGACGATCAAGGTGAACATGCTGCCGAGGTTCCTCTTCCTGTTTAGATCCATACCGATTTTCATCCCCAAGGCCTTCTTCCAAAACATAGTCAGTCCAATTATGTGTGGGGGGGATAAGAACCCGAGAATTCCCAAACTGACACTGCAAAGAGAAAAATCAAAGGTGGCCTTGCGTTACCAAACCTGCAGTACTATCACTGGGCATCAACGGTGGAAAGCTGAGGGGATGTGGAAACACACCCAATTCAAAGTGGGTACAGATGGAGGAGGCCTCCTGCAAGGGGACGACCCTCCGGGTCTTGGCTACAGGAGCACTCCCTTCCCCCATGGCAAAATACACATCAAGCCCAATGGTAGCAGCTACACTGAAAACGTGGGCCCAATTAAGACAGTACTTCAGGCTGACTAGGATATCCCCAATGGTTCCCACCTGCGGCAACTACAAATTCCCCCCAGACATGCTAGACACCACCTTCAGGAAATGGAGACTGGACGGGGCACACTGACAGTTAGGGACTTTTACGTAGGGCACAGACTAGCGACACTGGACAAACTAACAGAGGAATGGGAACTGCCAACAGGACAGGAAATGAGACACCTGCAAATAAAGCACTTCCTCCGCAAAGAGACAGTAGGGTACCCCGGGGCCCCAGATACTACATTATTAGAGGACCTGATGACCACGGACAGTAAAGAAGGGGGACTCTGTGGGAAAATATACGGACAGCTACTGGACAGAGCCCGAACACCACTGGACGAGACCAGATGGAAATGGGAGGATGAACTGGGGAAAGAGGTAGGGTGGGGACTCTGGAGCGAGGCACTGAGCAGGGACAACTCCACCTCCTCCTGCGCAAGGCTCAGCCTCATGCAGTTCAAAGTGGTGCACAGAGTACACCTGACCAGAACCCGAATGAGCAGGTTCTTCTCGGAGGTGGAGGACAAATGTGAACAGTGCCAGAGGGGCCCGGCCAACCACACCCACATGTTCTGGGCTTGCCCCAAACTTGCTGGGTTCTGGACAGCCTTCTCCGAGGCAATGTCCAGGGTTGTGGGGGTGAGGGTGAAGCCATGCCCAATAGTGGCAATCTTTGGGATATCGGAGCAGCCAAAGCTACACATGGGGAAGAGGGCCAACGCCCTAGCTTTCGCTTCCCGTATTGCACGCCGAAGAATCCTGCTCGGCTGGCGATCAGCAGCACCACCCACAGCTGCAGACTGGCTCGCTGGCCTTTCGGAATTTCTCCACCTGAAAAAGATTAGGTATGCCATCCGAGGGTCGGAGGAAGGCTTCCTAAACGCATGGGGGCAGTTCGTCGGCCTGTTCCAGAACTTGTTCGAGACCAGCAATAACGAATAGATAGGGAAACGGGAAAGTTAGAAAGAAAAGGGAGAGGAAAAAAGAAGAAAGACAGGGGGGAAACCATCGGATTGCGAAACCTGGGGGGAGGGGGGAAGATGACAAAAGACCGGAGAGACACAAAAGGGACAACGCGGGAGGGAGGGGGCAACCCCCCCGCCAACCACAGGAGAAACATAGCCGAAGCTGACGGCGGAAGAAGAGAAATAGGGGGGGAAGGGGAGAGGAAGGGGGAGAAGCACCCCCCCAAACCAACCAGCGGGCGACACAAGGGAGGAGTGGTGGGAGTGGGGCAGGGAGGAGCGGGCAGGACCACACGCCGATCCAGATGGCGGTAGACCGTATTTAGGAGAACTTAACGGGAGGAAAAGACAAACCTCTCTGTATTGTCCAGTGAATGAACACGGCCAACAGTGTACATAATTGTTTATAATTTTTGAAAATGCCAATAATAAGATTTTTTAAAAAAGAACTAGTAATTAGTTATCCTTGGCCCCTCCACCGTTTCACCTTCGGTGCGGGATTCTCAGCGAAACGGCGGAGCGGGCCACTCCGGCGTACGGCCACCCCGAAGGTGCGGAATCCTCCGCACCTTCAGGGGCTAGGCCAGCGCCGGAGTGTTTGGCGCCGCGCCAGTCGCGCCGGAATGGCTTGGCGTCATGCCAACCGGCAATGAAGGGCCTCCGACGGCCGGCGCGAGTTGGCGCATGCGCGGGAGTGCCAGCGTGTGCTGGTGTCATCCCAGCGCACGCGCAGGGGGTTTCTTCTTCGCACCAGCCATGGCAAAGGTTGACAGCGGCCAGTGCGGAGGGAAAGAGTGCCCCCACGGCCCACGGCACAGGCCCGCCCACGGATCGGTGGGCCCCGATCGCGGGCCAAGTCACCGTGGGGGCACCCCCCCCTGGGTCCAGATCCCCCCACGGCCCCCCCCCCCCCCCCCCCCGTGGACTCTGCAGGCCACCCGTGGAGCCAGGTCCCGCTGGTAAGGACCTGTTGTGATTTACACTGGCGGGACCCGCCGAAAACGGGCAGCCACTTAGCCCATCACGGGCCGGAGAATCGCCGGGGGGGGCCGCTGCCAGCAGCCGCTGACCGGTGCGCCGCGATTCCCGGCCCCCGCCAAAACCCCGGCGCCAGAGAAGTCGGCAGCTGGCGGGGACAGGATTCACGCTGCCCCCCAGCGATTCGCCGACCCGGCGGGGGTTGGAGAATCCCGCCCGAGATGTCTGGAGCACAACTGTTTACAACAACACCTTTCTGGGACTATGGGAGACTCATGGTGAAGTGAACTCAGGCTATTGCCATTATTTCCAAACATACCCTGTACATCCTTTTCAGTGAAACAATCAAAGCTTTCCTTTGATCTCTAACAATCAAACCTACAAGGCTTACAGTCAGGCAGACTGCAGAACAGATCACAAGAACCTCATTCATTTACCCTAAATTTAAAGCCACAGTCTCAACGTATAATAATCTTCCAAACTTCATAATTGTAACACATACATTGCAAGTCTAAAAAAATTCATCTGGCCAAGTATCATTTAAAATTTCAGACATATTTATCAGGTTAGCTTATCACCCTGTCTGTAATTTACTAGGTATAAATTTTAAACACTGACCAAATACCTGCCAGGGAATGGAAACACAATAGAGCAACCCAGAGGTCTTGTAAAGAGTACAAATATTTGAAGCTTCATTCTGCAACAGTGGAGGAAACCTATAGCAAATACTGACAAACTCTTGGGGACCTCCAGTAAATATTATTCATCTTAGTTAACATTAACACACTTTCACAGATTCCTGTATATACTAATGCACTTTCTGAAACTGAATATATTGCTGTGGGTTTCCTTACAAATATTGACAGACTCCTGAAAACTCCTTTCAATGAATAATACTGTAATGGTAAGTCTGCAAATATTGACACATTCTTGGAGACTCCCTGCCAATACTGACACACTCCAGGGGGCTTTATGGAATTATGGACACATGCATGGGGACCACAGCAAATAGTAACATTGCCTTGGGAATCCCCAACAAATATTAAATGGGCTCTTGAGAACCCTGAACCTGATAATCTACTGGAATCCCCCTGCATATATCGACACATTCTACGACACTTCATGTATCCTAGACAATCATCCAAGGACAAGAAGTGCCTTTGGTTGCTCACACTCAAGGTCAATCAATAGAATTCCTACAGTGCAGAAGCAGGGCATTCAACCCATCAAGTCTGCACCGACCCTCCCCCATCCTTTCCTGTAACCCCAACTAACATGCACATCTTTGGGCACTAAGGGGGAATATAGCATGGCAATCCACATCTTTGGACTGTGGGAGGAAGCCAGAGCACCCGGAGAAACCCACACAGACACGGGGAGAACATACAAACTCCTCACAGACTCGTCACCCAAGGTCAGAATTGAACCCGGGTCCCTGGCACTGTGAGATAGCAGTGCTAACTACTGTGCCATTGTGCTGTGCAATAATCACATAGATCTGATTGTCAAGAGGGTAGGCAGGCATTTCTGTGTAGAGCAAAGAGACTACAGAACTAAATGCTTCCTTCACAGAGAAAGGCAGAAACAAGGGGGAATTCAGGTGGAAGGAGGTGCAGCTATTTATGCATCTTTATCACCTGCAGCAAATTACAGTGTTGCTTTTGTCTTTAAGCTAGGAAACTGCAACTTAATATTACTTTACTAGTAACTAATCAACTAATTGAATATATTATAAAAAGTGAAATGTCTATTTGTTGACAAACTCCTCCAAGGCCCTCAGATCAATCTCAACCAAACTTGCTGGGATTAAACCTTGAACCAAGGGGCTGTTGTAAGGGAGTTCAAATCAAACCACCTTCAACAGGGGGCAGGGTGGGAGGCTTTGTCCTCCTAGCTGGGGATCCCGCAGCCCTGCCTAGGTCACGTCCCCACTAACACCGTAACTCAGGCATGCTTTAAACTGACATTAACCATATATTCCACAATTCGAATGTGACAAATTTACATCACCCATCCCTGAATTTCTTTTGTTTACCTCATATTTTATTTATTCTATGCAAGTTGTGCTCTGAGACACTACGCACTCTTACATGGCAATGGAAAAGCGACAGGGTCAGAAAAGGTGAAGGGGTTAGAGCAAGAAAGCAAGACGTAGGAAGAAAGCAAAAATGAGCCAGTGCTGCAAAAGAAACCAAAACTCATTAAGGAAAGCTTTATCTCTGATTCTCATCATCAGCGTGAGTCAGAGCCAGAACATGATCTTGGCAGTAGATCAGAGACATGTGAATAGTGATGCAACAAAGTTGAAAAAAGAGCCACGTTCAATGTGTTGCACAAATGGGAAAATACAATTGCCACGTTTAAGTGAGCCAGCGAACCCGCAGAATGTTCTTCTCGGGGTAACGACATACCAAAACACTTCTGGATAAACGCCAGCAAATATAACAGTTGAATAGGATCACCAAGAGGTCTCTGCATTTTGGTTCCAGAAGGGAGAATTTCATCGTGAAATACTTGATTTAACGAGCACTGAAAATGCAGACAGCGTCACTGAAAATGAAGAGAGTGATAGTACAGATGCTGTCTTTAACACTGAGATTAAAATATCCAGGGTATAAACAAACATTTCGTAAGTAGGTGTCGATACAGATTTTGATCCTGAAGATTTTGAGGATGGCATTGAGATTGCAGGGAATGATTCGGAGAAATAACAGAGTAAAGATTCTGGGCGGGATTTTCCATCCCGGGAGGCCCGGAATGGGTTCCCCGATGGGACGGAGAATCGGGCGTCAAGAGGAAAATCGGGATTGGCGCCGGGCGCTGATCTGAACTCAATGCTCCGACTCCCTGCTGATGCCGTGAACGATGTCCACAATGTGTGCCGGTGGGGGGGGGGGGGGGGGGGGGGGGGTAAACAAATGCAAATAGGTCTGAATGACCCGTTTGCATCTATTTAGCGGGCTCGGCGTCCTATGCTCCAGCTTCCTGTGATTGTCCGGTACCCGCGGCCCAGAATCACATGGGCGCAGATCACTTGTGGTTTTAGCAATCGTAAACCTAATGTGGTGAACCTCACGGTGGGCAAAGGAGGCAGCCTTCTTGGGCCACCGCGAGGTCCACCATACCAGGACCATCTGAGCCCAGCTGAGAGCCACTCCACCCCCAACAATGCACTGCCTAACCACCACTCCAAACGCAGAGCCCCCCCACAGGGACACCTGTAATAGGGGGATCCCCCCCCCCCCCAGGGACCCCAATAATATGGGTCCATCAACAGGGATCCTTCTAATATGGGGACCACCCACAGTGACCCCGTACTGAAGGATCGCCCACCACAGACCCCTCACAGAATGAAGGATGAGTATTTAAGTGTCTTAACATTCATGTACAGAACTGGACTGATATCCGCCACCTTCCATGTGCTTTTGGAGGCAGCAAGCCTGTTTGGAGCCTGCCCTATCATTCCAAGGTGACAATTGGCTGGGTAAATACTGTTGGACAGAAGGTGGGATCAGGACATCAGGATATGGCCCAACCAGCAATTCCCACCTCATAGATAAAAATCTGGGCCGGGATTCTCCCCTACCCGGCGGGGTGGGGGAATCTGGCGTAATGGAGTGGCGGGAACCACTCCGGCGTCGGGCCGCCCCAAACGTGTGGAATTCTCCGCACCTTTAGGGGCCAAGCTCTCACCTTGAGGGGCTAGGCCCGCACCGCAGTGATTTACGCCCCGCCGGCTGGCGGGAAAGGCCTTCGGCGGGCGACGCATGCGTGGGAGCGTCAGCGGACGCTCACGGCATTCCCGCGCATGCGCAGTGGAGGGGATCTCTTCCGCCTCCGCCATAGTGGAGACCATGGCGAAGGCGGATGAAAAAGAGTGCCCCCACAGCACAGGCCCGCCCGCCGATCCGGGACCCCGGAGCCCGCCCGCGCCGTCTGGCCCCGCCGGTAAGGTAGGTGGTTCAATCCACGCTTGCTGGTGAGGGTTGACAGCGGCGGGACTTCGGCCCATCGCGGGCCGGAGAATCGCCGGAGCCCGCCGACTGGCGCGGCGATTCCCGCTCCCGCCGATTCTCTGGTGGCGGAGAATCGCGCTCCTGGTTCTGTATATCTGAAAGTGGGAAGCATTTTCAATGAATTGGATAAATTAAAAGCACAGATAGACTTGGAAGTAGGTAGAATGAACTCCAACTTGACGGAGTATTGTGAGATAAAGTATTTACTTAACTCGGGGTACTTGGGTGAGCGAGAGATAATTCTAGTCTTTTACACATCATGGAATGGTCTGGGAGAGGGAGCGAGAGCCACCGAGATATGCAAACTGAAGCCTGGAGCAATCAGGTAGGTGATGAGTTGGTGAGTTTTTGGAATGACAGAAGAATTTAGAATTGTCACAGCACAGAAAGAGGCCATTTGTCCCATTATGCTCTTTTGGATGGTCGGTGCAGACTCGATGGGCCGACGGGTCTCCTTCTGCACTGTAGGGATTCTATGAATTCTTTAACAGTCTAATTCCCATTTGAATTCCTCGGTGGAAACTGCCTCCACATACACTCAGGCAGAGCACTCCAAACCCTGGCCACTCGCAGTGTGAATTTATCTCAGATCACTTTTGCTTCCTTTGCCAATTACTTTAAATCTGTGCCCTTTCATTCCCGAGCCTTTCACAAATGGGAAGAGTTTCCTCCCATCTACTCTGTTCAAACCCCTCATGAATCAAAGTTTGTCTCAACCTTCTTTTCTTCAAGGAAAACAGGTCTAACCACTCCAATAACGGGACCTCCCCATCCAGGAACCATTTTCATGAATCTTTTCTGCACTCTTTCTAATAGCTTCCCATCCCTCCTAAAGTGTGGCATCCAGAATTGGATGCAATACTCCAGCTCAGGCTAAACTAGGGTTTTATAAAGATTGAACATAATCTCCTTGCTCCTGTACTCTATGCTCCTATTAATAAAGCCGAGAATATTATATGCTTTAATAACATCTCGCTCAACCGTCCAGCCACCGTCACTGATTTAGGTACATATACAACCAGGTCCCTCTGCTCCTGTACCTGCTTTACAGTCATATCCTTTATTTTGTATTGTCTCTCCACATTGAACAATATCTGCCACCTGTCTGCCCATGCTATTAATTCGTCTGTACCCTTTTGAAGTTCTAAACTCTCCTCACAATTCACAACGCTTGCAAGTTTCATATCTTCTATAAATTTTGGATGGCGGTAGGTAGAGTAGATTAGAAATGTGGCAATAATGTGAGAATAATAGGGCATTCTATAATTATGGGCGAGATAACACCCTGCATAGCCAAGAATGAGAATCTGATGTGCGCTGTCTACTCAATCCCAGAGTAAGGAATATGTCACAGTTGCTGGAGGGGAACTTGGAGAGAGAGGGGATAAATCCCGTTGTGGTCCATATTGGAACAAAGGACATAAATAAGAACATGGATGAGGTCCTCCTGCTGAAAGAGTATCAAGAGTTATTCTCTAAATTAAAAAGCAGCACCTCGAGGGTAATAACCTCTGGTTTATTAGTCAAGCAACATACAAATTGGTATGGAACAAGCAGATCAGGAAAATTAACGTGTTGTTAAAGGGCTGGTGTGAGAAAAAGTGATTCCTTTTCATGGGCTCCAGATACCAGTTCTGGAGCAGGAAGGAACTGGATAGGATGGACGCCACCTGAACCAGAATAGGATCGGTGCCCTGGTGGAAAAGGGGGAAATTTATAAACCACATAAGCAGCCTAAATATCAACAGAACAAGGAAGAATAAAGTAAGGGAGGGATATTGAGGGCAAGGGAAGGGAATAAATGCATAGAGTCATAGAAATGGAGTCTAAAAAGATGATTACATATGACGTGAAAGGAACTTCTATTAAAAATGAGTTATCGTGTCTGTACAGTAATGTTCATTTGTCTGGGAATAAAATAAGAAAGCTGGAGTGAATCATGTATTGAAATGAACCAGATATGGTGGGGATTACTGAGACGTGGTTACAGAAAAAAAGCAGGATTAGGAATTAAAACATTGCAGGGTAAAACATATCTGGGAAGGATAGAGGGGGGAAAGTGGGAGGTGATGTAGCTGTATTGATTAGGGATAACATAGTCGCAGTTGGAAAAAGGGACACAGTTCTCAGCAAGACAAAAATAGAAAAAATCTGGTGAAGGATCGCAGAATCACAGAACTGTTACTGCACAAGAGAAGGTCATTTGGTCCATTGTGTCCGCCCAGCTCTGCAAATGAGCAACTCACCTAGTCCCATTCTCCTGCCTTATCCCCGTAACCCTGCACTTTACTTTCAAGTAGCACTCTAATACGCTTTTGAATGCCTCAGTTGAATACTTTATTAAGATAATAAAGGATCCATCACACTAATAGGTGTAACCTACAAGTCATCTAATAGATGATGGGAAGAATTATGCAGACAAATTAGGGAATTGAGTAAAAAGCAGAATTAGAATCATGGTGGATTCAAACAGTCCTGATATTAATGTGTTATGATTCCTAAGAAAGTGAAAGGTTTATTAGAAAAATGATTTTTCTGCAACCAATAGAAATAAACCAAGGGATAGTATTTTTCATTTTAAGATTTCTATTGTAACAAACAAATTAAAATCAATATAGATCCCACATTAATTAACAGGCAACTAAATTTTTTTAAAAATGAAAAGAGAGACATGCAGCTGAAGCTTTTCATCTAGCACAGGACAAACACAAGATTATCAAATTTCAGATGATCACAATTTATACTACAGGAGAAATAGGTGCTGATTGGTTTGCAAGTGGACTCTGATTGGTTGAAGCGTCACTATGGAGAAACCAACGGCTAACTATAGGCCCACTTGCTTATGGATCATTCAAAAAAGTCCAAAGCTTGAGCATATTCCTTTCATTTGCATGGAATGGGCCCCTGCATATGAATGAATGTCTCTTCTAGCAAGCATAAATGAGCCAAGTTATGAGCTTGACTAATGATTGATTGTTAGCATAGCTATTAGCACACTCTGGATTGTGCAGCAAGTGCTGTATATTCATTGCATTACATCTAAAAGTAAATGCTTTATTTTGTAAAGGGGAGCTGGTTGAGTACAGTCTGTACTCTGCCTATTACAAATAGTTGAAAGAACATGTTATTTGAGTCAATCAGCCAATAATTGCGACATATGGCCTAAGTACCTGGCATCATACCGGCGCTGAAATTCATACCTACCCAGCTGAGAGTCCCAACTTCTGACAAACAAGAGTTTATTTTACTACTTGCTGATTTACTTTTTCCACTTTTCACAAAAGAGCTCCTCTTTTATTTTATGTCGTCTGTCTGGCTTTTCCACATCCTCAATTGAAAGATTTTACAATGGATTTGCATTTCTCATGTTACTTTTTAAAATCTGTATTGCAGTTTATACTATCTAGTTGCTGGGATAGTATTCTTAACAGACCCAAAGTTTACCCAATTTGTTTGGTCTGGATAACTTCGTCAATCACAACATTGCTGGTTGTTGGCAAGCCAGCTTGCCTCTGGGTACCAGCGATTTTAAATTGGGATCCAAGAAGAAATCCCTTGTCATACCACTTTTCTTATGCTGTGCAACTTTCTTTGTTCTACTTTAAATCCGAAAAGTAAATCATATTCAGGGTTTTCCCATTTTAAAACAGACCTTGAACCATTCTGTTCAGGTTTTAATTCTTGATCTCCATTTTCTTCCCTGTCTGCATGTTATTTTTTAGTGCCCAAGTCTGTGAAAAATATTTCAATCAGACAAACATTCAAAGTGATCTGCAGAGTAATTGAATTCACCTTGTACTGTTTAAATTCAGAATCACTTTTAATTTTAAATTATTTCCCACAAGTTAACCCATCAATGTTCTTTTCCAGGAACTGCAGATTTAACTGTCTCCCTTTTGTACAACAAGTTCATTTTTTTGTGGAGTGAAAACCTCTTTAGTTGGTTCAAGAACTTTAAGGTTACCTTGATGTTCAGTTAAGAAAGCCAGATCTACTTATTTAGTTCATGAATTTTGCTAATTTCCCATTGCATTCAAGCTTTGTCTAATGCCTTTCCAGCAAGAGTGATTGCTTCGTTGAAGTTTTAATCTTTATTCAATAACACGTTCTTCATTGTTCTATACTCTCGACATTGGATGCACGTTTCCACTCCCCTTCAAAGCATTCCTTTCCTTTGTTTAATCATTAGTTTTTGAGTTCTGCTACAATCAGATTTGCCACACCTTGCTCATGTTTTTCCAACATTTTTAATTCAGTTTTCACTTGCCTCCAAATGCCATCAATGTTTCCTTTTCAGCCCAGTGCTCCAATGGCACTTTAAAACTTCCAAGGCTGAGTTCTGACTCTTTGTGCGCATCTTCAGCAGAAATGTTAATTCTCGCAGCACAGTTACAGAAACTTATGGATTGTTTTGAGTCACTCAATTATTCTTGGATCATTTCCACCACCTCAGCACGTTTCTCAAAACCAATGACAATAGCAAGACCTTTGCCCCAGCCATTGGTAAATTATGAACCATTCCCTTGCAACTACAAGACTGGCAATCAAGTCACGTTTTAATTTACTATTCAGAGGAATAGGGAAACAATTTCCATCAATACTTCGAACCGATATCTTTGACTTAGTGAATGTTCTACAGGGAAATTCCTGTCAGCTGCCAACATCAGTGAGTATGCTATTCGGTATCTCGAAGAATAACCATTGATTTCCGTGACTCTCCAGACAAGAATGAGGACACCTCTCATCTTTAAACAGAAAACGTCTATAATTTCCTGCGCCCTGTCTCACCCTAGTAATGATTAAAGGAGAATCTGCTGGTTGGTCATCAGTTTTACCCACTGGGATAATATTTTCCTGAGGGTACTATGTAATCTTACAAATGCTGTGCTTTTCCTTTTTAATTTCCAACATTCAGCCTCCATATACCTTTTTTTATGACAAAGACAATATATCAATACCATTCATTCAACCTTAACAAGCCAGTAAGTATGTTGGCAAGGTGGCACAGTGATTAGCACCGCTGCCTACGGTGCCGAGGACCCGAGTTCGATCTAGGCCCTGGGTCACTATCTGTGTGGAGTTTACACATTCTCCCCATGTCTGCTTGGGTCTCACCCCCACAATCCAAAGATGTGCAGGTTAGGTGGATTGGCCACACTAAATTGCCCCTTAATGGAAAAACATAATTGGGTACTCTAAATTTATTTTTTAAAACCTTAACAAGCCAGAGCGCAGAATGCCCACAGCGCCTGGTCCGCCTTAAAAGCCACCATAGTCAGCACCTGCAAGGACACATTTGGGGCGTCGACCAGGAAACACCAAGGCTGGTCCGCCGAGAATGATCAGGAGATCCAGGATCTCCTTAGCCGCAAACGCAAGGCCTTCCTGAACTGGCAGCCCCACCAAAGCTCGAGTGAGAAGAAAGAAACCGAGAGACAACTGAAGGCTGAGGTGCAACAAAGAACCCGCGACGTAAAGAACAGATGGTGGGTGGAAAGAGTGAAGAAGACTCAGCAACTCACCAACAATCACAATGTGCGCGGCTTCTTCAGCACAATTAAAACCATTTACAGTCCGAGTACCCAGGGGCCCACCCCACTGAGAGACAAAAATGGAGAGTTGCTCATCAAAGACAGAAAGGCAATCAACTCCCACTGGAGAGAACATTTCAAGGACCTCTTCAACCAAGACACAGCCTTTGACGCAAGTGCCCTCAACACCATCCCACAACACGCTACCTGCTACCATCTCAACACAACCCCAGCTCACAGTGGGATCAAAAAAGCCATCTTAAAGCTGAAAAACAACAGGCCTCTGGTGCAGATGGAAACCCCGCAGAAATATTACAATGCAACGGAGCGGCACACTTGACAAGAATCCACAACCTCATCACCTTTATCTGGAAGGAAGAGAGCATGCTGGGTGACGTCAGAGATGCCTGAATTCTGACCATCTTCAAGAAAGGAGACAAGTCCAACTGTGGAAATCACAGGGGATTTCCCTACTCTCTGCCAGAGGAAAGATCATCGCGAGAATCCTCCTCAACCGTCTCCTCCCAGTGACTGAAGAGCTCCTCCTCGAGTCTCAGTGTGGCTTCCGCCCATCAAGAGGCACAATGGGCATGATTTTCAGCACGCGAAAAATCCAGGAAAAGTGCAGGGAGCAGTATCAACCTCTGTACATGGTCTTCTTCAATCTCGCAAAGGCCTCTTGTCAACCATGATGGATTGTGGAGCATCCTCCCCAAATAATTTGTCACCGTTCTCCGCCTGCACTGTGATGACATGAAAATTATGATCCTCATCAAAGGAATCACCACAGAATCAATACGTGTGCAAACTGGGGTCTCCTCCATCTTCCTCGCAGAAACACTCCACCCCATCACCCTGAAGCTCCCCGTTGGAGTGGAGCTAATCTACCGGACAAGGAAACTGTTAAACTTCCGACATCTCCAGGCCAGAACCAAGACCACCCCAACTTCTGTCATTGAGCTGCAGTACGCAGAGGACGCCTGTATATACGCACACTCAGAGGCCAGGCTACAAATCATCGTCGACACATTCACCGAGGTATATGAGAGAATGGGCCTCAGTCTAAACATCCGGAAAACAAAGGTTCTCTACCACCCTGCTACTGTCACACAAAACTGCCCCCGACCATCAAGCATCAAGATCCAAGGTGAGCCCTGGACAATATGGATCATTTCCCATCCCTCGGGAGCCTCCTCTCGGCGCGAGGAAACATCGACGACGAATCCAGCGTCGACTCCACTGCGCCAGTGCTGGCTTCGGATGCCTGAGGAACGGAGTATTGACATTGACATTTGGGAATCGCTTTCCTTAGAACCCACAAACTGGAGAAAAAGCATTCACGAAGGCACCAATCACCTTGAGTGTCACAGTGTGGAGCACGCAGAGGTCAAGGGTAAACAGCGGAAAGAGAGCGCAGAATCCAGTGCGTCCCACCCACCCACCTCATCAAACCTCACCTGCCAAACCTGTGGCACAGTCTGCGAATCCAGGATTCAGCCACCGCAGAACCCACCTCCCCGGAATGAAAGCAAGTCATCCTCGACCCTGAGAGACTGCACAAGAACCTCTGTACTGTCTCTCTCACTACTCGGAGGAAAGTTTGTTTCTTCCCCCAGGCCACTTTTGTCACTTTAATCAGGTCTTTCATCTCTCCACATCCCTCTGAGTTGACAAACATATGCTTGTTACTAACATGCTTGTTTGACAACTCTTGGTTATCTGCCATTCCTGTAGCCTCCCATATCTTTGAATATCCATTGTTTTCCAGGTGGAACCTTATTCCCAAAGGGACACTACTTTTAAATTGTTCAATGAGCATTGAGATTTTCAAAGTCTGCTTCAAACCTCAGCAACTTATTAAGCTCCATTTCCGGTTCTCAAGAAAATTCCACAAGCGTCTGTCTGTTTCTTTTTAAAATTTCAACATTTTTCTCTGCAATCAATTGGCAGGAACTCATTCGAGAAAACACCATATCATCATCACCAGACTATTTGTCTGAAAGAAGAGAACTCCCCCAAAGCTTCTCTACATACACTCTCTGCACTAAAATAGTCCCACTTGCTTTCAGCCATTGCAGTCTTGTGGCGATTTTCTCAAATGACACAAAATAATTTTGAACTCACTTCCTGCCTTAATTTAGGCATTAAGCAAATGACCCTCAGCAAATCAAAACCAGGAGTTAGTTCTGAGTCATCATCAGAGTCTCATCACCACCCCCCCATG
The DNA here is from genome assembly GCF_047496885.1 of Scyliorhinus torazame. Taxonomy (NCBI): domain Eukaryota; kingdom Metazoa; phylum Chordata; class Chondrichthyes; order Carcharhiniformes; family Scyliorhinidae; genus Scyliorhinus; species Scyliorhinus torazame. The sequence goes on from NC_092707.1 coordinate 211,356,998, forward strand.
TACACGCAATCAAAACTTTTCTCTTCCCTTTTCTCTTTGTCATTCTCTGGCTCGTTCTTTTTCTTCCCGTTGAAATTCTATTTTCCTGCCAGTGGGAAAGGTTGAGAGGAGATTCGATCGGGGTGTTCAAAACCAGGTGGGAACTGGAGAGTAGATCGGTGGAAATTGATCCAATTGGCTGCAGAGGTAAGAAGAGGGCATAGCTTTCAAGTCAATGGCAAAAGAACCAAAGCCAAGGAAAAACCTGGTCACACAGCGAGTGGCTAGGACCTGGAATGACTGTGAGAGGGTGGTGGAAGAAGGTTCGATCATGGATTTCAAAAGGGGTTTGGATAAGAAATTGAAGGAAATAAAAGTGTAGGAAAAGGACAGGGAAGTCGGTCTGGCTCAATTTGCCTTTTTCCGAATGGCCTCCTACAGAGGAGTAACTATTCATTGATTCTATGAACCAATGGGAGAAGAGACTATTTTGAATTTATTATAATGCTGTGGCAAACGTAAGACAGAGTGCGACCTGAGTGGGGCAGGTTGTGCCTTGAACTGACAGCTGTTAATAAATAAGAAGAAACTTCCTGATTTCCCCACAACGAGCACTGATGTACATCAGACGGTCCTGTCCCATCCTCAAGCTCCTAAATGAGCTGATGGACTGTTTAATTGAAGTCAGGGTTTCCCCATGCTCTTCCCCTGCCCTCACTTTGCAAATTGTGGACGATCCCACAGCCTATTCAGAGACGACCTTGGGGGGAAGGGGGGGGTGCAACATGGCCGACCCACACCATGGACCGGCACCAAGAAGATAGGGCCCATCCCAGATCGCGCTAGCCCCCACGGATCGGTGGCTCACGATCTATAGCCTGGCCGTCCTGGAGGCCCCCCCCCCCCCCCCGCGGTGAATGATCCTTCTGCCCCTCCAACCAGGGCGGTAGCGGACTGAGTCCGCAGCCGCCACGCCGTGTGCCCGCCGGGTGGAACCATGAGAGAACCACGCCGGCGGGAACTCGGCTAACTGCAATTGGAGAATCGCCGCGGGGGACTCTTTCAATGGCCCCTGACCGGTGCCATGTCAAACGTGTGCGCCCGATTGGCACCAATTCTTCACGGACCAGAATATCACGGGAAGGCGTCGGACCCGATCTTGGCTCTGACGCCCATTCACCGCGCCAAGCGCGATTTCGGTGCAGAGGCTCGGAGAATCCCGCCCCACTATCTGTAAACGGATTATACTGGAGAGACCAATGGGACTGACTGATGATGAAACCCCTGGATCTAACCACCTGCATCACAGCATTTTAAAAGAGATGGTTATAGGGACAATGGATGCTTTGGAAGTGATCTTCTAGAATTCCTTAGACTCCAGAACCGTAGCCAAGGATTTAAAGGTAGTGAATATAATTCTGCTATTTAATAAAGGAGGAAGAAAGAAATTGAAAATTGTCCACCAATTTGCTGAATATCAGAAATCGGGAAAATGCTGAAATGTATTATTAAGGATGTGACAACAGGGCACTTAGAAAATCATAATATGTTTAACTAGATTCAACACAGACTAATGAAAGGGAAAGCATGTTTGACATATCTGTTAGCAATTCTTGTGGATATAACCAGTAAGAAATCTACAGAAAATAAAATAAAAAGGGTGGTGTTGGCATGGTAAGTTGGTTGAGTGGCAGGACCCAGAGAGAGAAATGGTTGATGTATATAATGGTGTTTCTTGAGGTCAATTCTCTGACCACTGCTTTATTTCTTTAACATTAATAACATAAACTTGAGTGTTGAGTGCCCAATTTTAAAATGATCAGGTGACACAAAACTTGGGAGGTACTATGAACTGTGAGAGGGAGTGCGCTAAACTTCACAAGGATGTAGGCTGGTGGATTGGGCGGAAAAGTGATAGATGAAATTTAATGCAGAGAATGTGAAGTGATACATTTTGTTCGGAAGATCGAGGAGAGGGGAAATAAAATAAGGGCTACAATATCAACGGAATGCAAGAACATAGAAACCTAGGGGTATAAAGGCATGAATTGTTAAAGGTGGCGAGGCAGATTAATAAAGTGGTTAAAAACTAATGATGGTCAGGGCGGCACGGTGGCGCAATGAGTAGCACTGCCACCTCATGGCGCCGAGGACCCGGGTTCGATCCCGACCCCGGGTCACTGTCCGTGGGGAGTTTGCACATTTTCCCAGTGTCTGCGTGGGTCTCACCCCCACAACCCAAAAAATGTGCAGGGTAGGTGGATTGACCACGCTAAATTGCCCCTTAATTGGAAAAAAAATAATTTGGTACGCTAAATTTTTTTTTTAAAATGTTTTAAACAATGATAGCTTCATAATGACGAACCTGTATAAAACAGTTGTTTAGTCTCAACTGGAGTATTGTGTTTTGTTCTGAGAATGTTTGCAGTTGATTGGTTGGAGAAGCTGGGGTCACTTTCCTCACAGAAGAGGCAGTTTTAGGAGATTTGATTGAGGTATTCAAAACAATAAGGGGGTTAGACACAGGAGATAGGGAGTACCTGTTCCCCATTGCAGGAGGGTAGAGAAGCAGAGGGCACAGATTTAAGGTAATTGGCAAAAGGACCAAAGGCAAGGAGAGATTTTTTTTAAAAAAACAGCGATTTGGAATGGCCGCTGCCTGAGAGGGTAGTCGAGACAATCATGGCTTTCAAAATGGAACTGAATAAGCTCCTGAAGATAAAAAATGATCGGGTAATTAGGGCAAATCAGGAGAGTGGGACTAGCTGACTTGCTCATGTAGAAAGCTGGCATGGACTCAATGGGTTAAATGGTTTCCCTCTTGTGCTGGAACCATTCTACGATTCTTTCCATGCTGCCCCTTGGCAACATGGTCCAAAAACAATGTTAGTTTTCGCATATACCCTGACAACACCCAGCTCTGCCACATCACCAGCTCACTCAAATTCTCCACTTGCTAAATGATCCAATGGTTTACCTAGCATTCAGTGCCGGATGAACAGAAATTTCTACCAATTAATTCTTAGAAAAAATAAGCCATTGTTTTTGATCCCCACTCCAAAATCTATTTCCCAGCTATCGAATCCAGCCCTCTTCCTGGACAGACTTGGACTAAACCAGACATTTTGCAACCCTCGTGTCCTATTTGACCTCATTTGTGCCATAACAAGGACCCCTAGTTCCACCTTTGTAACATTGCCAGATTTCATCCCCGCCTCAACTCATGTGTTGCTAAAGCCCTCCTGGAAGTCTTTATCACCTCTAGAATCAATTATTCCAACACAGACCGGCTGATCTCCCACATTCTACCTCTGTAAACCTGAGGTCATCCAAAACTATATAGGCTCCCAGTCAAGTAACATCTTGATTAAAAATTTATCATCTTTGTTTTCAAATCCCTCCATGACCTCGCCCTTCCCTGCCCCTGCAACCTCTTGTGTATACAGAATCAATGTGGGGGTGGCAGGCTTGTGTGATGCGTTGGGCTGGGTTCACCACACTGTGGGCCATATCTCAAACAATGACGAATCAGACTACAGGAGGGGGATAAATCACTTGGTTGCATGGTGTACCGAAAACAACCTCTCACTAAATGTTGGAAGGACCAAGGAACTGATCATCAACTACAGGAAGCGTAGCAACGACACACACTCCCATCTGCATCAAAGACTCCGAAGTGGAGATGGTTGATAGCTTTAAGGTCCTGGGGGTCACCATCACCAACAGTCTGTCCTGGTCCACTCACGTCGATGCAACAGTCAAGAAAGTCCAACAATGTCTCTACTTCCTACGGAAGCTAAAGAAATTTGGGATGTCTGCATCGATTCTCACAAACTTCTACAGATGTGCGATAGAGAGCATCCTATCCGGCTGCATCACAGCCTGGCATGGCAACTGCTCGGTGCAACATCGCAAGAAACTGCAGACTGTGGTGGATTCAGTCCAACGCATCACACAAGCTTGCCACCCCCACATTCCTTCTGTATACACCTCCCTCTGCCTCAGGAAGGCAGACAACATTATCAGAGACCCCTCCCACCCAGGCATTGCCTTCTTCCTGACCCTTTCATCAGGCAGAAGATACAGAAGTCTGAAGACCCGCACATCCAGACATAGGAACAGTTTCATCCCCACAGCTACAAGACTCCTCAACGACTCCCCCTCGGACTGATCTGTTTCTTGTTAGAACACTATTCATGATGCCCTATGCTGCTCTTGCTCATGTATTTGCTTTGTTTGGCCCCTTGTTCCGCACTGTAACCAATCACTGTTTGTCGATGTACCATTTGCCAATGTTCTCTGTTGATTATTCTTTTGTCTACTATGTACGTACTGTGTACGTTCCCTCGGTCGCAGAAAAATACTTTTCACTGTACTTCGGTACATGTAACAATAAATCAAATCAAAATCAAATCAAAAATCAAATCCCCACCCCACGATCCTCTGAGATATCTGCGCTCCTCTAATTCTGACCTCTTGAGCGCCCCTGATTTTAAGCCATGGCATCAACTGCCTGGGCTCCAAGCCCTCAAATTTCTCCCATAAATCTCTCCACCTCGCCATCTGTCTTTAGGACATTTCTTAAAACCTGACACTTTGACCAAGATTTTGGTCATCTGACAACCTCTCCCATTGTGACTCAGTGCTTTATAATGCTCCCATGATGCATCATGGGGCATTTTATCATATTAAAGGTTCTGCAAAATATAAGCTGTTGTTGTTGGAAGGGTACTGCAATAATTGTGGGTGGTTTTAATCTTCATAAAGATCAAACAAATCAAATAGGCAATGGTACCCTTGAGGACAAATTCATAGAGTGTATTCAGGACAGTTTCTTCGAACATTCAATGTGGAACCAACCAAGAGATAGACTATTTTAAACCTGGTAAAGTAGAATTAATTAACAATTTCACAATAATGGATCCTCTGCAGAGGAGTGGGCATAACATAAACAGTCATATTCAGTTTGAGGGTGAGAAATTTGGGTTTGAAACTACTGTCAAAAACTTAAATAATTAAAGGCAATTACAGAGGTATGAAGACAGAGTTGCCGAAAGAGGATGAACGGTCGAGTGGTCAATCATTGTGGCGGATTTAAGAAGATATTTCATAACTCTCAGTTGAGAAAGAGAGACTCGACAAAAAGGCTGCACCATCCATGGCCAACTAAGAGAATTATCAATTAGAAAGAAAATGTGTACAATGCAGGGACGATTAGTCGTAGGCCAGAAGATTGGGAAAATTTTAGAAATCAGCAAAGGATGACAAAATATATCAAGAGAGAGGTTAAAATCTAAGTAAAGTCACAAGACCAGAGTAACACACAGTGAGAGTTTCTACAGGTCCACAAAAAGGAAGAGAGGAGTTCATGTAAATAATGATCCCTGACAGGATGAGCTTGGGGAATTAATAATGGGAAACAAGGAAATGGTAGAAATTGTGAACAACCTTATTCTCCGATTCTGCGGCTAAGTGCCGACGTCGGCGTGGGAACTGTGGCATTTTACGATACCAAAATCGGTGTCGAACCCTCACCAATTCTGGGACTGGTGAGGAGCTAATAGCCACGCCCGGTAAAACCCCTGGCTCCCGCGCCATAAACGGCCGGAGGATGGCCAGTACCCTTGGCCGCGCATGCGCATGGCGACGACCTGCAGCGGTCGCACTGTACAACATGGCGTCGGCCATCCGCAGACACTGACCTGCCAAATACTGCCCCACAGGACAACCCCTGGCCACCCCTGGCCACCCCCCACAAGTCCCCCCAGCCCTCGCCGATGGCCCCCCCCAGGCCAGCAGCATGGCTCCCGGCCGACTGTGGCAGCGCTGGACACAGTCCGCGGCCGCCACACCGGGTCCCCATCCGCTCAGACCACAAGTCAACTGCGTGGTCGGGAACTCAGCCCATCAGGGCCGGAGCATCGGGGGAGGGCCTTCCGATGATGTGCCAACGCCATTACAATGGCGTGCGTCGCGCGACGTGATGACGCCATTTTGGAGGGGGCGCAGACTTGTAAACCAGCATCACACCGACAGGCAGGGAACTTGGAGTGGGATTCAAGTTGTTGAGACTGGCAGGAAAACAGGCCTAAACCTGGAGTTTTGCAGCATATATTCTGACAGGGCAGACCTGGTGGCACACAGGTCGCCAGTGTATCCAGGCACATATTGAAAATTTGCCCAACATCATTGACCCACTGCGGAGGTAAGAGGATGGACCACCTGAGAAAGCAGACGGATATTCAAGAACATTCTGAGACTCAAAGATGGGCCTCCTCCAGAACATCGAATCTGGAAAGTCCACCTGTCGATGCTACCCCCCCTTCCACTACTGAGAAGTTCCAGAGTCCAGGGTTGATCCTGATCTTCAAAGCAGCCCTCGGCATTGTTCAGGTGAGTCCCTGCTTATTTTCCCGCCAGTGCCACGGTTAATCGGATGCGGGAGGACATCAGCCTTCATTTGCATTCCAGTCGCAAGATAAAAATCAGTTTTGTGTCAGCCTTTTGCACGTTTCCCAATCCTCCACGGCAGAAACCAGTGGAAGGTCCGGTGGGAAATTAATGCCGGCATAACACTGGTTTCTGGGCCTCTCATGGAACTCTTCCTCCCCACCCACCGGCCACTGAACCCCGCTGGCAGGGAGCATGGGAGAATTCCACCCACAGCCTCTGCACAAGGATCTGGACAAAGATTTGGGGCTGGATTATCCCAAAATGAGACTATGTCCCCAAGCCAGCAAAAACAGTGGAGTTTTACTCCAGAAATTCCTTCCAAAAAGTGCACTGTCTTGGCATGCTCCACTCCCTGCCAACCCCCCCCCCCCCTCCCCCACCCCCCTCCCCACACCCTCCAGAGGCAATACTGCCCTTGGTGGCCCCCTGCAGGTTCCCCTGAACTGCTTCACATTCTTCAACAACTGGCTCGGGGGGCATTCCCTAGCTTGTGGGGAACAGATGCCGGGAAAGCCTTTCAAATACATTTAAAATGTATTCAAAGTAGGTTCCCGCCCACCTCGTTGCATCACTCATGAGGGCGGAGAAAATACCGAAAACGAGATCTCGCTGGCGTGATTGTCATCCCAGCGGTCTGGCAGGATTTCCCAGTCTGGCCATTTTCACCTGCGGTGGTCCCTGGCTGAAAATCCACGCCGCCACCCCCCCCCCCCCCCCCCCCCCCCCCACTCCCAGTAATGTGGGAAAATGTGAGCTTATCCACTTCTATAGGAACTGTAGAAAAGCATAATATTTAAATCAAAAGAGTCTGTAGAATGCTGCGGTCCAGAGGGATCTGGGTAACATCATACATGATTCACAAAACATGCAGATACAGGAAGTAATGGAATGTTGGCCTTTATTGCAAAGGGGATGAAGTATGAAAGTAGAGATTCTTGTTGCAATGTAACAGGGCATTGCTGAGACTGCACGTGGAGTACTGCATACGGTTTGGGGCCCTTACTTAAGGAGGAACATAGTTGCATTGGAAGCAGCTCTAAGAAGGTTCCTGAATGAAGTGGTTGTCTTATTAGGAAAGGTTGAATAGGTGGGATCTATCTTCAATGGACGTCAGAAGAATGAGAGGTAATCTTATTGAACCATAAAAGATTCTGCGGGGGTTTGACAGGGTGAATGCTGAATGTTTCCCCTCATGGGGAAATCGCTATCAGGGGTCTCCCATTTAAGATGGAGATGAGGAGGAATTTCTTCTCTCAGAGGAAGAATTCACTTCCTCAGAGAGCAGTGGAGGCTTTGAGTATATCCAAGGCTGACTTAGACAGATTTTTAATCCACAAAAGGTGTAAAGGGTTATGCGAGACATGCAGGAGTGGAGTTAAGGCCACATCAGGTCAGACATGATTCTACTGAATGTGAGAATACTTAGCTGGAGCAAGCTAATTTCAGTGCGTTGGATGGGTATCAATAGATTGTCCAGATGGATTGGCGTTGAAGATAATCAGGTGAAACAGTAAAGCAGAAGTAGGAAGCATTCAAAGTGGCACAGCGGCACGGTGGCACAGCGGTTGGCACTGTTGCCGCACAGCGCCAGGGTCCCGGATTCAATTCTGGCCTTGGGTCACTGTCTGTGCAGAGTCTGCATTTTCTCCCCGTGTCTGCGTGGGTTTCCTCCGAGTGCTCCGGTTTTCTCCCACAGTCCAAAGATGCGCAGGTTAGGTGGATTGGCCATGCTAAATTGCCCCATGGTATCCAGAGATCTGCAGGTTAGGTTACGGAGATAGGTCAGGGTGGGTGGGCGGGCTTGCGAATGGACCTAGGTAGAGTGCTCTTTCAGAGGGCCGACGTAGACTCAATGGGCCAAATAGTCTCCTTCTGCACTGCAGGGACTCTATGGTTCTAGGAGATAGTTTCAGTACATGCTGGACACGTGCATATCAGGGGAAAAGGAAGGAAATCCAAATAGGGACCACCCTGGATGGCTCTTCTGAATCAGAAAAAGGAGCCTTAAAATAAATGTCAAAATACAACAGAGAATCAGGAAGAAAAGAAAAATGCAGAGGCGAATTGAAGGAGAAAGTAAACAGAGTAAATATAATGCACAGGAATAAATTAACGGGTAACATTAACGGGATAAAAATACTAAAGACAAAAAGAGATGTATTCATATGGAGGCAGAGGGCATGGCTGTGGTATGAAATAAATGCTTTCCATCAGTCCTCACCAGAGAAGATGGAGCAGTAAAGGGAAAAGTGGGACATTTGATAGGAAATATGGGGAAGGAAGAGGCACTCAAAATGTTGGCAGTTCTAAAAGTAGAAAGATCATCCTGTCCCAGATGGGGTGTGTGGTAGTATGCATTAGGGGTCATGTGGGACTGTGAAGCCGTGATGTCATTGGCTGACAGATCCCGGGTCCTGGTTGGCTGTTGACCTCTAGCTCCGCCCCGAAGGCGGAGTATAAGAACCAGGAGTTCTCCCCCGCAGGCCAGTCTGTTACTGAACTGCGGGGAACAAGTCACGCTTAATAAAGCCTCATCGACTTCATCTCTATTCGTCTCTCGTGAGTCTTTGTGCGCTACAATTTATTAAGCGTGCTTAAAGGACTATGGACCTCAGGATCATCCCGGAATGCCTGAAGATCAGCCCCAACGCAGTGAACTCAGCAGCAGTTTTCAAACACTGGCAGACTTGTTTCGAGGCCTACCTCAGAACGGCCCCCGGCCGGGTCACAGAAGACCAGAAACTACAGGTCCTGCACTCGAGGGTAAGCCCGGAAATTTTCCCTCTCATTGAAGACGCAGAGGATTTCCAGACGGCGTTCGCAGCACTAAAAAGCATCTATGTTCGCCCAGTGAACCAGATCTACGCACACTACCAGCTCGCAATGAGACGGCAAAGTCCCGGAGAATTGCTGGACGAATTCTACGCCGCGCTGCTAATTTTGGGACGGGCCTGCAGCTGCCCGCCGGTAAACGCGATTGAACACATGGACATGTTGATACGCGATGCTTTTGTCGCAGGTATGAACTCTCCCCAAATCCGCCAAAGACTATTGGAAAAAGAGTCGCTGGGACTCTCAGAGGCACGGGCCCTTGCAGCCTCCCTGGATGTAGCCGCGCGAAACGCCCGCGCGGACGTCCCCGACCGCGCGGCAGACCTTGGGCTCCGTGGACCCCCGTCGCGACAAACCCCCCCCCCCACCCCACAGGCTTGCGCGGTTCAGACTCCAAGTCGTCCCGGGGGGGCCCGCTGCTATTTCTGCGGCCAGGCGAAACACCCCCGGCAGCGCTGCCCGGCCCGCGCAGCGATTTGCAAAAGCTGCGGGAAAAAGGGTCATTTCGCGGCTGTGTGCCGGTCCCGGGAGGTCGCCGCTGTCCCAGGAGAAGAAGCAGTCCTGCGCTTTTCTAACGCTCCCCAACCCCCCCCCAGTGCCCTATGTACGACCCGCAACCGCAGCAATTTTGGGTCCCGGCCACCGCTGTCCCCGGAGAACAAGGAGTCCTGCGCGTTTCAAACGCTCCCCCACCCCCCCAGCGCCCCATGTGCGACCCGCAGGCGCCGCCATTTTGGGTCCCGGCCACCACGAGGGGAGGAGGGGCGCCGCCATCTTGGGACCCCCCAGCCATGTGCGACGCATGGGGGCGGCCATTTTGTTCACCCCCGCCGCCATCTTGGACGGCAACAACGGACCCCAGTGTCGACGGCTCCACGGGGTTCGAGGAAGACGCTCAAGCACTACGATCACGTCTGGCCTCACTGACGCTGGACCAAGCACGGCCCCGGACGCTCCAGACGACAACAACAACGGTGCTGATAAACGGCCACGAGACACCATGCCTACTCGACTCCGTGAGCACAGAAAGCTTCATCCACCCCGACACGGTAAGACGCTGTTTTTTGACCATCCGTCCCAGTGCGCAAAAGATTTCCCTAGCGGCAGGATCCCACTCCGTACAGATTAAAGGCTTCTGCATAGTAACCCTAACGGTGCAAAGGAGGGAGTTTAAAAACTACAGGCTCTACGTCCTTCCCCAACTCTGCGCCCCCACATTACTGGGATTAGACTTCCAGTGCAATCTGCAGAGCCTAACCTTCCAATTCGGCGGCCCAATACCCCCACTCACTATCTGCGGCCTCGCAACCCTCAAGGTTGAGCCACCATCCTTGTTTGCAAACCTCACCCCGGATTGCAAACCCGTCGCCACTAGGAGCAGACGGTACAGCGCCCAGGACCGGACATTCATTCGGTCCGAAGTCCAGCGGCTACTGAAGGAAGGCATAATCCAGGCCAGCAATAGTCCCTGGAGAGCACAGGTGGTAGTAGTAAAGACAGGGGAGAAGCAAAGGATGGTCATAGACTATAGCCAGACCATCAACAGGTACACACAACTAGATGGGTACCCTCTCCCCCGCATATCCGACATGGTCAATCGGATTGCCCAATATAAGGTCTTCTCCACCGTGGACCTCAAGTCCGCCTACCATCAGCTCCCCATCCGCCCAAGTGATCGCAAGTACACAGCCTTCGAGGCAGACGGGCGATTATACCACTTCCTAAGGGTCCCTTTTGGCGTCACAAACGGGGTCTCGGTCTTCCAACGAGAGATGGACCGAATGGTTGATCAACACGGGTTGCAGGCCACATTCCCATATCTCGACAACGTAACCATCTGCGGCCACGATCAGCAGGACCACGACACCAACCTCCAAAAATTCCTCCAGACCGCTAAAGCCTTGAACCTCACATACAACGAGGACAAGTGCGTTTTCAGCACAAACCGGCTAGCCATCTTGGGATATGTAGTGCGCAATGGGATAATAGGCCCCGACCCCGAACGCATGCGCCCCCTCATGGAATTTCCCCTCCCGCACTGCTGAAAAGCCCTAAAACGCTGCCTGGGGTTTTTTTCATATTACGCCCAGTGGGTCCCCCAGTACGCAGACAAGGCCCGCCCCCTAATACAGACCACGACCTTCCCCCTGTCGACAGAGGCTTGCCAGGCCTTCAGCCGCATCAAAGCGGATATCGCAAAGGCCACGATGCGCGCCATCGACGAGTCCCTCCCCTTCCAGGTCGAGAGCGACACCTCCGATGTAGCTCTAGCGGCCACCCTTAACCAAGCGGGCAGGTCCGTGGCTTTTTTCTCGCGAACCCTCCACGCTTCAGAAATCCGCCACCCCTCAGTGGAAAAGGAAGCCCAAGCCATAGTGGAAGCTGTGCGACATTGGAGGCATTACCTGGCCGGCAGGAGATTCATTCTCCTCACGGACCAATGGTCGGTAGCCTTCATGTTCGATAATGCACAGCGGGGCAAAATTAAGAACGACAAGATCTTAAGGTGGAGGATCGAGCTCTCCACCTTCAACTATGAGATCATGTACCGTCCCGGAAAGCTGTACGAGCCGTCCGACGCCCTATCCCGCGGCACATGTGCCAACGCACAAATTAACCGCCTCCAAACCCTCCACGAGGACCTCTGCCACCCGGGGGTCACTCGGTTCTACCACTTTATAAAGTCCCGCAACCTCCTCTACTCTGTGGAGGAGGTCCGTACAGTCACAAGGAACTGCCACATCTGCGCAGAGTGCAAACCGCACTTTTTCAGGCCGGATGGTGCGCACCTGATCAAGACTTCCCGTCCCTTTGAACGCCTTAGTCTGGACTTCAAAGGGCCCCTCCCCTCCACCGATCGCAACACATACTTCCTGAACGTGGTGGACGAGTACTCCCGTTTCCCCTTCGCCATCCCCTGCCCTGACATGACAGCGGCCACAGTCATTAAAGCCCTTAACACCATATTCACACTGTTCGGTTGCCCCGCATACGTCCACAGCGACAGGGGGTCCTCCTTCATGAGTGACGAGCTGCGCCAGTTCCTGCTCAACAACGGTATAGCCTCGAGCAGGACGACCAGCTACAACCCCCGGGGGAACGGGCAAGTAGAGAGGGAGAACGGCACGGTCTGGAAGACCGTCCTACTGGCCCTACGGTCCAGGGACCTCCCAGTTTCACGGTGGCAGGAGGTCCTCCCAGACGCTCTCCACTCCATCTGGTCGCTACTGTGTACTAGCACTAACCAAACGCCTCATGAGCGCCTCCTTGTCTTCCCCAGGAAGTCCTCCTCTGGAACGTCGCTGCCGACCTGGCTGGCGGCCCCAGGACCCATCTTGCTCCGAAAACATGTGCGGGCGCTCAAGTCGGACCCGTTGGTCGAGAGGGTTCACCTCCTCCACGCGAACCCGCAGTACGCTTACGTGGAGTACCCCGACGGCCGACAGGACACGGTCTCCCTACGGGATCTGGCGCCCGCCGGCAACACGCACACCCCCCCGACACCAATCACCCCCTTCCTGCCACCGGCGCACCCCGCCACCGCCCCCTTCCCGGGAGGATTGGTCCTCCTCCCAGGTCCGACCAGAAGTGAAGCTGAAGCAGAAACCGTAAGGCTCCCGGAGACGACAACACGGGAACAAGCACCACCACCGGGGCCGAGGCGATCGACAAGAACGACCAGACCGCCCGACCGACTCATGGCACGGATGTAACACTACAATGTTGTGGACTTTAACGAGAACTTTTTTTCTTTTCCCCCCTTACGACCACTGTAAATAGTGCAAAACAAAAAAAAAAACCCTGTACATACTGTGATGACATGCAAAAGTTTTCCTTACCACCATGCGAAGCACCACCCCGCCGGGTTCATTTTTAACAAGGGGTGAATGTGGTAGTATGCATTAGGGGTCATGTGGGACTGTGAAGCCGTGATGTCATTGGCTGACAGATCCCGGGTCCTGGTTGGCTGTTGACCTCTAGCTCCGCCCTGAAGGCGGAGTATAAGAACCAGGAGTTCTCCCCCGCAGGCCAGTCTGTTACTGAACTGCGGGGAACAAGTCACGCTTAATAAAGCCTCATCGACTTCATCTCTATTCGTCTCTCGTGAGTCTTTGTGCGCTACAGGGTGCACTCGAGGTTTCTGAGGGAGACGAGAGTGGATATCGTGGAGACTCAGGCCAAAGTCTTTGAATCCTCCTCAGATTTGAGAGTGATTAGAAAGTTTCAAATGCATCATCCCTGTTTGAAAGAGGAGAGAGGGGCTTCCGGGTGCGGCGATGACCAGCTGAGTCGCACGTTTCGGCAGCTCCCGGTGGAACGGACTTTTGGGCTCTTAATAAGAGCCCCAACGGCAATTTTAACGGCTAAAAGCACTGCGCGGTGAACCAGAAGGGAATCCCCCCTGGATACGGATGAAAAAAGGAGAGGAAGGTGGCCGGATTGCGGTGGATCCTTTAGAGCAGCGGCAAGGAAGGCAAGCAAAAACCAAGATGGCGTCGGAAGGTGGCAGTTTAATATGGGACCCTGAAGAACACGAGTTTTTGAAACGCTGCGTGGAAGAACTCAAAAAGGAAATGAAGAAGGAGCTGTTGGCCCCGATATTACAGGCGATCGAAGGGCTAAAGGAGGAGCAAAAGACCCAGGAGCGGGAGCTTCGGGTCGTGAAGGCAAAGGCTGCCGAGAATGAGGACGACATACAGGGCCTGGTGGTGAAGACGGAGATGCACGAGGCACACCATAAACGATGTGTGGAAAGGCTGGAGGCGCTGGAGAACAACGCGAGGAGGAACAACCTAAGGATTCTTGGTCTTCCTGAAGGTGCGGAGGGAGCGGACGTCGGGGCATATGTGAGCACGATGCTGCACTCGTTAATGGGAGCGGAGGCCCCGGCGGGTCCGCTGGAGGTGGAGGGAGCATACCGAGTGATGGCGCGAGGACAGAGAGCAGGAGAAATTCCTAGAGCCATAGTGGTGAGATTCCTCCGTTTTAAGGATAGAGAGATGGTCCTTAGATGGGCAAAGAAAACTCGGAGCAGTAAGTGGGAGAACGCGGTGATCCGCGTATACCAAGACTGGAGTGCGGAGGTGGCGAGAAGGAGGGCGAGCTTTAATCGGGCCAAGGCGGTGCTTCACAAAAAGAAGATAAAATTCGGAATGCTGCAACCGGCAAGACTGTGGGTCACATATCAAGGGAGGCACCACTACTTTGAGACGGCGGATGAGGCGTGGACTTTTATCGTGGAAGAAAAATTGGAATGAGCAGGTTATTAAAAAAAGAACGTTTGAAACAAAGTGGTGGGGCGAGTATGGGGGGGCAAAGAGGCGGGTAAAAAAGGGGGGAAAGAGGAGTTTTATGTTATTAATCCTGCGATGTGGTAACTTTTCTCTCTTCCACAGGAGGTGGTGGGGGGAGGAAAGGAGGTGGAGGAGATGGGGCGTTGGCCATTGGGGGCGGGGCCAAGGGGGAAGCGCGGGCTCGGTTCCCGCGCTATGATAATCATGGCGGGAATAGGGAAGCAGGAAGGAGGGGGCGTCGCACGGTGCGAGCCGAGGTCACGGGGGGAAGCCGAGGTCGGCCAGAGTTTGCTGACTTCTGGGAGCAACATGGGGGGTGTAACTACGCTAGTGGGGGATCTAGCGGGGGGAGTGGGAGGGGGGAATTATTGGGCTGCTGCTGCTGGGGAGAGGGGGGAGCTGGCATGGGGTGGGATGGGCGGGGGGGCACCGCCTGGGGGGGACACAGCTGCGTGGGAACCGGGTGAGGAGCTGGAAAAAGGGGATGGCTAATCGACAAGGGGGGGGGGGTAAAAAGCCCCCCAACCCGGCTGATCACGTGGAACGTGAGAGGGCTGAACGGGCCGATAAAGAGGGCACGGGTACTCGCACACCTTAAGAAACTTAAGACAGACGTGGTTATGTTACAGGAAACGCACTTGAAACTGATAGACCAGGTGAGACTACGCAAAGGTTGGGTGGGGCAGGTGTTCCATTCGGGGCTAGATGCGAAAAACAGAGGGGTGGCTATATTAGTGGGGAAGCGGGTAATGTTTGAGGCAAAGACTATAGTGGCGGATAGCGGGGGCAGATACGTGATGGTGAGTGGCAAACTACAGGGGGAGATGGTGGTTTTGGTAAACGTATATGCCCCGAACTGGGATGATGCCAATTTTATGAGGCGTATGCTAGGACGCATCCCGGAACTAGAGGTGGGAAAGTTGGTAATGGGGGGAGATTTCAATACGGTGTTGGAACCAGGGCTGGACAGGTCGAGGTCCAGGACTGGAAGGAGGCCGGCAGCAGCCAAGGTGCTTAAAGATTTTATGGAGTAGACCCGTGGAGATTTAGCAGACCTAGGAGTAAGGAGTTTTCGTTTTTCTCCTATGTCCACAAAGTCTATTCGCGAATAGACTTTTTTGTTTTGGGAAGGGCGTTGATCCCGAAGGTGAGGGGAACAGAGTATACGGCTATAGCCATTTCGGATCACGCTCCACATTGGGTGGACTTGGAGATAGGGGAGGAAACAGAAGGGCGCTCACCCTGGAGAATGGACATGGGACTAATGGCAGATGAGGGGGTGTGTCTAAGGGTGAGTGGGTGCATTGAAAAGTACTTGGAACTCAATGATAATGGGGAGGTCCAGGTGGGAGTGGTCTGGGAGGCGCTGAAGGCAGTGGTTAGAGGGGAGCTGATATCAATAAGGGCACATAAAGGAAAGCAGGAGAGTAGGGAATGGGAGCGGTTGCTGCAAGAACTTCTGAGGGTGGACAGGCAATATGCGGAGGCACCGGAGGAGGGACTGTACAGGGAAAGGCAAAGGCTACACGTAGAATTTGACTTGCTGACAACGGGTACTGCAGAGGCACAGTGGAGGAAGGCACAGGGTGTACAGTACGAATATGGGGAGAAGGCGAGCAGGTTGCTGGCCCACCAATTGAGGAAAAAGGGAGCAGCGATGGAAATAGGGGGAGTGAGGGATGAGGAAGGAGAGATGGAGCGGGGAGCGGAGAGAGTGAATGGAGTGTTCAAGGCATTTTATAAAAAATTATACGAAGCTCAACCCCCGGATGGGAGGGAGAGAATGATGGGCTTTCTGGACCGGCTGGAATTTCCCAAGGTGGAGGAGCAGGAAAGGGTGGGACTGGGAGCACAGATTGAAATAGAGGAAGTAGTGAAAGGAATTAGGAGCATGCAGGCGGGGAAGGCTCCGGGACCGGATGGATTCCCAGTTGAATTTTACAGGAAATATGTGGACTTGCTCGCCCCGCTACTGATGAGGACCTTTAATGAGGCAAAGGAAAGGGGACAGCTGCCCCCGACTATGTCTGAGGCAACGATATCGCTTCTCCTAAAGAAGGAAAAGGACCCGCTGCAATGCGGGTCCTATAGGCCTATTTCCCTCCTGAACGTGGACGCTAAGATTCTGGCCAAGGTAATGGCAATGAGGATAGAGGATTGTGTCCCGGGGGTGGTCCATGAGGACCAAACTGGGTTTGTGAAGGGGAGACAGCTGAATACGAATATACGGAGGCTGCTAGGGGTAATGGTGATGCCCCCACCAGAGGGGGAAGCGGAGATAGTGGTGGCGATGGATGCCGAGAAAGCATTTGATAGAGTGGAGTGGGATTAGCTGTGGGAGGTGCTGAGGAGATTTGGTTTTGGAGATGAGTATGTTGGATGGGTACAGCTGTTGTATAGGGCCCCAGTGGCGAGTGTGTTCCAAATGGACGGGGATCTGCATACTTTCGGCTCCACAGAGGGACAAGGCAGGGATGCCCTCTGTCCCCATTATTGTTTGCACTGGCGATTGAGCCCCTGGCAATAGCATTGAGGGGTTCCAAGTAGTGGAGGGGAGTACTTAGAGGAGGAGAAGAACACCGGGTATCTCTGTATGCGGATGATTTGTTGTTATATGTAGCGGACCCAGCGGAGGGGATGCCAGAGATAATGCGGACACTTCGGGAGTTTGGAGAATTCTCAGGATATAAACTGAACATGGGGAAAAGTGAGTTGTTTGTGGTGCATCCAGGGGAGCAGAGCAGAGAAATAGAGGACTTTCCGCTGATGAAGGTAACAAGGGACTTTCGTTACTTGGGGATCCAGATAGCCAAGAATTGGGGTACATTGCATAGGTTAAATCTAACGCGATTGGTGGAACAAATGGAGGAGGACTTCAAGAGATGGGACATGGTATCCCTGTCACTGGCAGGGAGGGTGCAGGCGGTTAAAATGGTAGTCCTCCCGAGATTCCTCTTTGTGTTCAGTGCCTCCCGGTGGTGATCACGAAGGCTTTTATCAAAAGGATCAAAAAGAGTATCATGAGTTTTGTGTGGGCCGGGAAGACCCCGAGAATGAGGAAGGGATTCTTACAGCGTAGCAGGGATAGGGGGGGGCTGGCACTACCGAGCCTAAGTGAGTACAACTGGGCCGCCAATATCTCAATGGTGAGTAAGTGGATGGGAGAAGAGGAGGGAGCGGCGTGGAAGAGATTGGAGAGGGCGTCCTGTAGGGGGACTAGCCTACAAGCTATGGTGACGGCCCCATTGCCGTTCTCACCGAAGAAATACACCACAAGCCCAGTGGTGGTGGCAACTTTGAAAATTTGGGGACAGTAGAGACGGCATAGGGGAAAGACGGGAGCCTTGGTGGGGTCCCCGATAAGAAATAACCATAGGTTTGCCCCGGGGAGAATGGATGGGGGATTTGGAATATGGCAAGAAGCATCAGGAATAAGGTGGGTGAACTTAAGGCATGGATCGGTACTTGGGACTACGATGTGGTGGCCATCACGTAAACTTGGATAGAAGAGGGGCAGAAATGGTTGTTGGAGGTCCCTGGTTATAGATGTTTCAATAAGATTAGGGAGCGTGGTAAAAGAGGTGGGGGGGTGGCATTATTAATTAGAGATAGTATAACAGCTGCAGAAAGGCAGTTCGAGGAGTATCACCCTATTGAGGTAGTATGGGTTGAAGTCAGAAATAGGAAAGGAGCAGTCACCTTGTTAGGAGTTTTCTATAGGCCCCCCAATAGTAGCAGAGATGTGGAGGAACAGATTGGGAAACAGATTTTGGAAAGGTGCAGAAGTCATAGGGTAGTAGTCATGGGCGACTTTAACTTCCCAAATATTGAGTGGAAACTCTTTAGATCAAATAGTTTGGATGGGGTGGTGTTTGTGCAGTGTGTCCAGGAAGCTTTTCTAACACAGTATGTAGATTGTCCGACCAGAGGAGGGGCAATATTGGATTTAGTACTGGGTAATGAGCCAGGGCAAGTGATAGATTTGTTAGTGGGGGAGCATTTTGGAGATAGTGACCACAATTCTGTGACTTTCACTTTAGTAATGGAGAGGGATAGGTACGTGCAACAGGGCAAGGTTTACAATTGGGGGAAGGGTAAATACGATGTTGTCAGACAAGAATTGAAGTGCATAAGTTGGGAACATAGGCTGGCAGGGAAGGACACAAGTGAAATGTGGAACTTGTTCAAGGAACAGGTGCTACGTGTCCTTGATATGTATGTCCCTGTCAGGCAGGGAAGAGATGGTCGAGTGAGGGAACCATGGTTGACAAGAGAGGTTGAATGTCTTGTTAAGAGGAAAAAGGTGACTTATGTAAGGCTGAGGAAACAAGGTTCAGACAGGTCATTGGAGGGATACAAGATAGCCAGGAGGGAACTGAAGAAAGGGATTAGGAGAGCTAAGAGAGGGCATGAACAATCTTTGGCGGGTAGGATCAAGGAAAACCTCAAGGCCTTTTACACATATGTGAGAAACATGAGAATGACTAGAGCGAGGGTAGGTCCGATCAAGGACAGTAGCGGGAGATTGTGTATTGAGTCTGAAGAGATAGGAGAGGTCTTGAACGAGTACTTTTCTTCTGTATTTACAAATGAGAGGGGCGATATTGTTGGAGAGGACAGTGTGAAACAGATTGGTAAGCTCGAGGAAATACTTGTTAGGAAGGAAGATGTGTTGGGCATTTTGAAAAACTTGAGGATAGACAAGTCCCCCGGGCCTGACGGGATATATCCAAGGATTCTATGGGAAGCAAGAGATGAAATTGCAGAGCCGTTGGCAATGATCTTTTCGTCCTCACTGTCAACAGGGGTGGTACCAGGGGATTGGAGAGTGGCGAATGTCGTGCCCCTGTTCAAAAAAGGGACTAGGGATAACCCTGGGAATTACAGGCCAGTTAGTCTTACTTCGGTGGTAGGCAAAGTAATGGAAAGGGTACTGAAGGATAGGATTTCTGAGGATCTGGAAAGACACTGCTTGATTAGGGATAGTCAGCACGGATTTGTGAGGGGTAGGTCTTGCCTTACAAATCTTATTGAATTCTTTGAGGAGGTGACCAAGCATGTGGATGAAGGTAAAGCAGTGGATGTAGTGTACATGGATTTTAGTAAGGCATTTGATAAAGTTCCCCATGGTAGGCTTATGCAGAAAGTAAGGAGGCATGGGATAGTGGGAAATTTGGCCAGTTGGATAACGAACTGGCTAACCGATAGAAGTCAGAGAGTGGTGGTGGATGGCAAATATTCAGCCTGGATCCCAGTTACCAGTGGCGTACCGCAGGGATCAGTTCTGGGTCCTCTGCTGTTTGTGATTTTCATTAATGACTTGGATGAGGGAGTTGAAGGGTGGGTCAGTAAATTTGCAGACGATACGAAGATTGGTGGAGTTGTGGATAGTAAGGAGGGCTGTTGTCGGCTGCAAAGAGACATAGATAGGATGCAGAGCTGGGCTGAGAAGTGGCAGATGGAGTTTAACCCTGAAAAGTGTGAGGTTGTCCATTTTGGAAGGACAAATATGAATGCGGAATACAGGGTTAACGGTAGAGTTCTTGGCAATGTGGAGGAGCAGAGAGATCTTGGGGTCTATGTTCATACATCTTTGAAAGTTGCCACTCAAGTGGATAGAGCTGTGAAGAAGGCCTATGGTGTGCTCGCGTTCATTAACAGAGGGATTGAATTTAAGAGCCGTGAGGTGATGATGCAGCTGTACAAAACTTTGGTAAGGCCACATTTGGAGTACTGTGTACAGTTCTGGTCACCTCATTTTAGGAAGGATGTGGAAGCTTTGGAAAAGGTGCAAAGAAGATTTACCAGGATGTTGCCTGGAATGGAGAGTAGGTCTTACGAGGGAAGGTTGAGGGTGCTAGGCCTTTTCTCATTAGAACGGAGAAGGATGAGGGGCGACTTGATAGAGGTTTATAAGATGATCAGGGGAATAGATAGAGTAGACAGTCAGAGACTTTTTCCCCGGGTGGAACAAACCATTACAAGGGGACATAAATTTAAGGTGAAAGGTGGAAGATATAGGAGGGATATCAGAGGTAGGTTCTTTACCCAGAGAGTAGTGGGGGCATGGAATGCACTGCCTGTGGAAGTAGTTGAGTCGGAAACATTAGGGACCTTCAAGCAGCTATTGGATAGGTACATGGATTACAGTAAAATGATAGTGTAGATTTATTTGTTCTCAAGGGCAGCACGGTAGCATTGTGGATAGCACAATGCTTCACAGCTCCAGGGTCCCAGGTTCGATTCCGGCTTGGGTCACTGTCTGTGCGGAGTCTGCACGTCCTCCCCGTGTCTGCGTGGGTTTCTTCCGGGTGCTCCGGTTTCCTCCCACAGTCCAAAGATGTGCGGGTTAGGTGAATTGGCCAATGATAAATTGCCCTTAATGTCCAAATTGCCCTTGGTGTTGGGTGGAAGTGTTGAGTTTGGTTAGGGTGCTCTTTCCAAGAGCCGGTGCAGACTCAAGGGGCCGAGTGGCCTCCTTCTGCACTGTAAATTCAATGATAATCTATGATTAATCTAGGACAAAGGTTCGGCACAACATCGTGGGCCGAAGGGCCTGTTCTGTGCTGTATTTTTCTATGTTCTATGTTCTATGGCAAAGAGCAGGAGTAACGCAACTGAAAGATCTGTTTGTGGATGGGAAGTTCGCAAGTCTGGGAGCGCTGACCGAGAAATATGGGTTGTCCCAAGGGAATGCATTCCAGTATATGCAACTGAGGGGCTTTTGCGAGGCAACAGGTGAGGGAATTCCCACAGCTCCCGACGCATGAGGTGCAGGACAGAGTGATCTCAAAGACATGGGTGGGGGACGGTAAGGTGTCAGATATATATAGGGAAATGAGGGACGAGGGGGAGATTATGGTAGATGAGCTGAAAGGGAAATGGGAAGAAGAGCTGGGGGAGGAGATTGAGGAGGGGCTGTGGGCGGATGCCCTATGTAGGGTGTAAAACTCATCGTCCTCGTGTGCCAGGCTAAGCCTGATTCAATTTAAGGTGTTACACAGGGCGCATATGACTGGAGCACGGCTCAGTAAATTTTTTTTGGGGGGTAGATGATAGGTGTGCGAGATGCTCGAGAAGCCCAGCAAATCACACCCACATGTTCTGGTCATGTCTGGCACTACAGGGGTTCTGGGTGGGGGTGGCAAAGGTGCTTTCGAAGGTGGTGGGGGTCCGGGGTCGAACCAAGCTGGGGGTTGGCTATATTTGGGGTTGCACAAGAGCCGGGAGTGCAGGAGGCGAGAGAGGCTGATGTTTTGGCCTTTGCGTCCCTAGTAGCCCGGCCGCAGGATACTGTTGATGTGGAAGGAAGCCAAACCCCGGGTGTGGAGACCTGGATAAATGACATGGCAGGGTTTATAAAGCTGGAACGGATTAAGTTCATCCTAAGGGGATCGGCTCAAGGGTTCACCAGGCGGTGGCAACCGTTCGTCGAATACCACACAGAGAGAGAGAGGGAATGAAAAAGAAGAAGACAGCAGCAGCACAACCCAGGGGGTGGGTGGCGGGGGGGCGGGGCGCGGGGGGGGAACCAGAAGGACGCTCAGGGTTGTTAATATATATGTATAATATGTATAGGTCGTTGCTATAAATAATTGTATATTGGACTGTTAAATCATATTTTTGGAGAGTGTTTATCTGAGACAAGGCAGTTGCCATTTAGTTTTAGTTTTAGTTTTTGTTATATATTATTTATTCTTTGTTTATAAAACAGGTCATTGTTATTTATACGGTTATATTATTGTGTAAAGGATACACAATGTACTGTGATGTGTTGACCAAAAATTTTCAATAAAATATTTTTTTTTTAAAAAGAGAGAGGAATATACCAGGTAACTCCAGTCAGCCTCAGCCAGGGAGGTGGGATGGAAATTTTTGGAAATGGGAGGAGAAGGGGATTAAGACACTAAAGGATTTGTTTCTTAGGGGTCGGTTTGCAGGATTGAAGGAGCTGGAAGGGAAGTATGGGCTGGAGCAGGGGGAAATGTTTAGATACATGCAGGTTCGAGATTTTGCCAGAAAGGAGATACAGAGCTTCCCGGGGGAGCGGCCTCCCACACTGCTGGAGAAGGTGCTGACGACAGGGGGGACTGGAGAAGGAGGTAGTGTCAGCGGTTTACGCAGCTATTTTGGAAGAGGGAGAAGGGCACCACTGGAAGGGATCAAAGCAAAGTGGAAGGAAGAGTTGGGAGAGGATGTAGAGTAGGGGTTTTGGTGTGAGGTGCTCCGGAGAGTGAACGCCTCCACCTCGTGCGCGAGGTTGGGTCTGATACAGCTGAAGGTGGTATACAGAGCACACCTCACGAGGGCGAGTATGAGCTGATTCTTTGAAGGAGTAGAAGATGTGTGGGAACGTTGCGGGGAGGGGCCCTGCTAATCACGTTCATATGTTTTGGTCCTGTCCAAAGCTAGAGGATTACTGGAAGGAGGTTTTTAGGTAATTTCAAAACTGGTGCACGTGAAACTGGACCCAAGCCCCCGGGAGGCCATATTCGGGGTGTTGGACCAGCCGGGGTTGGAAACGGGTGCGGAAGCAGATGTTGTAGCCTTCGCCTCGTTGATCGCCCAAAGGCGGATCCTGATAGGTTGGAGAGCAACCTCTCCACCCTGTGCCCCGGCGTGGCGGGGGGACCTGTTGGAATTCTTGACTCTTGAGAAGGTTAAGTTTGAACTGAGGGGAAGGATGGAGGGGTTCTACAATTCATGGGCGTTATTCATTATGCACTTTCAAGGACTGGATAACATCGAACATTAGTTGGGGTGGGTGGGTGGGAGGGTTGGGGAGAGGGGGGCTGTGTGTGTTAATGGTGACTATGGGTGATCCCTAATTCCTTTTTGTCATTTGTTTGTGTGAACATGCGGGCTAATGTTTGGGGTTTGGTGGTGATGTGTTCTGTACTCTGGGATAACACAGGCTGCAACTCAATGCAGCTTTGACCAAAAGATACTCCAGACTTTGAAGTATGTTCAATGTGACTTATTGAACCATCAGCACAGTTCTCTATGAGTTCGACTCTCCTGCTAATCTTGCTATAGTAACTCAGTCTGACTACCCAGTCTGCTCTAAGCTATGCGGTGGGTGTGATGCTTCTGACCTGCCCCTGTCCTTCTCTCTAGTGCCGCCTGTGAAAAGAAACAGAGCGTGTGTGTCCTGTCTTTTTATATGGGTTGCCCCCTTGTGGAAGTGTCACCCTCTGGGTGTCTTGACTGCGCATTGGTTGAGTCCTATTCTATGTGTTCATTAGCTGTATGTCTACATTTCATGACATCTCCTGTGCTCCCTCTAGTGTTTACTTAGTCTTAATGTATTTACATTAACCCCTTGTGTATTTACAATGATGCATATCACCACAGGTGGGAGGATGGGATCGTTGTTACTGATATGGGGATTGACATATTTGTTACTGTTTATTGTCGCGTTCGGCGACAGGGCGGAGATCCATTTTGGCGTCAAAATTGGGTGCGGGCCGGTTTCTTAATTCTCCGCCCCCTGAAAAGAGGCGTACTCTAGGAGTACGCCGCACCACGAGTACCCACCGCCTGTGGCCCGACCCGTGATGCTCCGTTGCCGACCGGCTGAATTCCCGACGGTGTGGGTTGTGTGTGCTCACACCGTCTGGGACCCTCGCGTGGCGGCTGCAGACTCAGTCCGATCGGCGGACAAGGGGGGCTTCATTCGGGGCTGGGGGGCAATGTGGGCAGGGCAGTCCGAGGCGCGCGAGCGGTCGGAGGAGGGCACTACTTTGGCATTCCAGGTCCACGGGCTCAGTCCGCCATGGAGCACAGCATGGCCTCTGCAGGCCGCCCGTGCGCATGGCGCGGCCTCTGAACTGGAGGTGCTGGGGGCCGCAGCTGCGAGCTCTACACCGGCAGACCTGAGAGTATACAATCTTAGAAAGAGCCAGCATAAATTGCTAACGTTGTTAATGATAAAGGAATCGAGTATGGAAACAAGGAAGTTAAGTTAAACCTTTTGCTGTTTAGACTCCAGATGGAGAACAGTCTCCAATTCCTCGACCACATTTTAGGAAGAATATCAAGTACTTTGCGAGGGAGCAGAGGAGATTTACTGGAACGATTCTTGGGTGAGAGGTTTCGGTTATATGGATAGACTGAAGAAGCTGAGGGTGGCTCTCCTGAGAGCAGAGAAGATCAAGTAAGATTTGAAAGAGGTATTCAAAATTATGAAGAGTTTTTATCAAGTAACCAGGGAGAAATACTTTCCATTGTAATCTAACCAGAGGATACAGATCTAAGACAATTGAGAAAAAATCAGAAGGGAGATGAGGTTTTCCTCTGGTTTGGGGCCCTCTGGAATTCACTGCCGGTATGTCTGGCCCCTTAACTTCAAAATAAAGGGAATTGAGTAAATATTGAACAGTGAATAGGGCAAAATGAAAGAGCAAGGGAGCACAATTCATTAAGTAAATCAGTTCAAAACAGCTGTTGCATAGAACATAGAATATAGAACATTACAGCACAGTACAGGCCCTTCGGCCCTCGATGTTGCACCGACCTGTGAAACCACTCTAAAGCCCATCTACACTATTCCCTTATCGTCCATATGTCTATCCAATGACCATTTAAATGTCCTTAGTGTTGGCGAGACCGCTATTGTTGCAGGCAAGGCATTCTCCACTGTCTCATTTTATGGGTCCAGGGGACTTGCTTGCAAATATTGACCTTATCCTCTGGGCTCTATATAAATACTGACATAAACCCAAGGTAGAACACTTGACACAATCTGGTGAATCATCACAAATAGTGACACACACCCAGGGAATAAACAAATATTGACACACTTCCAGGTCCCTGTGTAAATACTGACACACTCGCAGGTCTCTGTGTAAATACTGACACACTCGCAGGTCCCTGTGTAAATACTGACACACTCGCAGGTCCCTGTGTAAATACTGACACACTCGCAGTGGACTGCATAAATATTGACACATACAAAAATGGTGTAAATGTTGACCCCACCTCCCCAACCATCACTATCCCTTTTCTCTCTACACCCCTTCTCCCTTCCTCCCCCTAATACCCCACCCCCTTCCCCTCTCTTCCAACAAACCCCAACCCGGACCCTTCCTTCCCCACCCCTTACTCCACCAGCACCCCCTCCCGTCATCAACCAGCCTACTTACCTACCCCCCTCCCCAAACCCCCGACCCTCCCCCTCTGCCCCCAACCACCCTCCCCAACCCGTCCCCCTCCCCCACCCTCATCCATCCTCCCCTTCCCTTCCTCCACCCCATCCCCTCCTTCTCCCTCTACCCCACCTTCCAACCTGCTCCCCTCACCCCTTCCTCTCCCCGCCTATCCACTTCCTCCCCATTCACTTCCTCCTACATTCCTCCCCCTCCCCCACGCCCTCACACCTCCTGCTCCACCCCCTCATCCCCTCCTCCTCCACCCCCTCCTCCTCCACCCCCTCACCCCCTCCTCCTCCCCCTCCCCCACACCTCCTCCTGCACCCCTCTATCCCCTCACCCGCACCTCCTCCACCCACCTCCTCTACCCCTCCATCCCGCCTCCCCCTCACCCCCAACTCCTCCATCCCCCCGCACCCTCCCTCTACTGCACCCCTCCCCTCCTCCCCCTTTCTCTATCCCCCACACTCCACTACACCCATACCCTCCTCCCCTACCCCCTCCCCTCCTCCCTTACTCCCCATCCCCTACACCCCACCACCTCCAACACTACACCCCAACCGACCCCTCCCCTGCCACCCCCTCCCCTACCCCACCTCCTCCACCCCACCTCCTCCACCCTCCTCCTCACCCCCCTCCTCCCCACCCCCACCACACCCCCTCCTTACATCCCCCTCCTCCCCACCCCCTTACCCCACCCTCCTCCCCACCCCTACCCCCTCCTCCCCACCCCCCAGTAGCCCCCTCCTCCCCACCCCTTATCCCCTCCTCCCCATCCCCCTCCTCCCCGCCCACCTGTAGCCCCCTCCTCCCCACCCCTTATCCCATCTTCTCCACATCCCCCTCCTCCCCACCACTTCCTCCCCATCCCCCTCCCCACCCCCCTCCTCCCCACCTCCTCCCCACCCCCTCCCCACTCACCCCCTCACTCCTCTCCCCCCACCCCTATACCCCCTCTCCCCCACACCCTCCCCTACCCCCCTCTCCCCTATACCCCATCTCCCCCACCCCGTCCTCTACCCCCCTATCCCCCACCCCTTTACCCCATCTCCCCCACCCCTATACCCCCTCTCCCGTCTCCCCCACCCCTATTCCTCCTCTCCCCCACCCCTATGCCCCTTCTCCCCACCCCCTCCCCTACCCCCTCTCCCCCACCGTATACCCCTCTCCCCAACCCCTATACCCCTCTCCCCCACCCCTATACCCCCTCTCCCCCACGCCTATACCCCATCTGCCCCACCCCACCACCTCTTCCCCAACACCTATACCCCCTCTCCCCAAACCACCTCCCCTACGCCCTCTCCCCCACCCTCTCCCCCTCTCGCCCATCCCTATACCCCCTCTCCCCCACCCCCTCTCCCTCACCCCCTCTCCCCACCTCTATACCCCATCTCCCCCACGCTCTCCCCTTACCTCTCCCCCATCCCCTTTCCCCCACCCCCTCCCCTACCCCCTCTCCCCCCACCCTCTCTCCCCTCTACCCCCACCCCTATACCCACTCTCCCCCACCCCCTCCCCCTCCGCCCACCGCTATATCCCCTCTTCCCCACCCCCTCCCCACTCTACCCCCACCCCCTCTCCCCCACCCCTCTCCACCTCCTCCCTCTCCCCCACCCCTCTCCTCCCACCCCCTCTCCTCCTCCCCTCTCCCCCACCCCTCTCCTCCCACCCCCTCTCCTCCCACCCCCTCTCCTCCTCCCCCTCTCCCCCCACACCCCCCCTCCTCCGCACTCTCCCCCCACCCCCTCCGTAACCCCTCCACCCCACCCCCTCCTCCCACACCCCCCTCCTTCCCACTCTCCCCCACCCCGTCCACCCCACCCCCCTACCCAAATCTTCCCCACCTCCCTACCATCCTCCTCCCCACCCCCCCCTCCCTTACCCCCTACCCCTGTCCTCCACTACCCCCCTCCTCCACTACCCCCTCCCCTAACCCCCTTCTCCACGGCTGCCTCCTGCCTCCTCTCCTGTACCCCTCCCATACCCTCCAATGGCTGCCCCTCCTCCTCTACCCCCTTCCCCCCCCCCCCACTCTCCCCACCCGTCCCCATCCTCTCCTGCACCCCCCTCCCTCTCCTACCCTCCAGCCCCCTCCCACTCTACCCCCTCCTTACCTACCCCTACTCCCTTACCCTCACTCTCTTACCCCCTCACCTCCCCCCCCCCCCTTCCAGTTCTCCATCACTCTGTGTACTGAGACCTCTGTTCTCACATTCCTGGGACTCCAGTACAGTGTTATTCCCGGGAACAGGCCCCCAAATCCCGCTCCCTTTACAAAGGAAAAATAAATCAGCAGATCGGGGAGTAAAATACAAGAGCTGGATCGACAAAAAAAACCTTCTCACTCCCAAAACACAACCCCAGGCTCTGAAAACTCTGTTGGGTAGATTCCTCTGCAAAACACACGGAGCAGTTTACAAAGAGACAAGTTTCCTAACTTACCTTGAGCGCAAGCGAGAATGTGCCCAATCTTCCCCAGTTAGTTGTCTGCGGGGGGGTGGGTTTAAGGTATGTCTGGGATCTCTCACTCACACAGACGGAGCAAGTTGCCTGTAACCATTCGGTGTGAGTGTGGCTGGGTTGAGATTCCTGCTGCCCTCACACTGTGTTCCTGAGAATCAGCTGGGCTCCTTGCTGGAGCAGGTTTCCCGAGCCCCCACCCTTTCCTCTCCCTCTCCCTCACTCTCAGACTTGTCCAGACAGGAGCCGGAGTTCAATTCAAGAAGGGTCCCGAATGCCAGAGGAAGGGGGTCGTGCAGGAATGTGAACCGCTTCTGCTCCAAGCGGATCCAGCAACAAATATTAACAACACCAAAAAAAAACAAATGGAAAAAGTTCCGAGCGTTTCCACAAACTTTTTTTTGTTGTTGAGCCAGACGTGGATGTATTGACTGACGATCGATGGCGAGTTGAGATTCACATCTGGTTTAAAGATTGAGTTGGCGGGACATGGTAAAACAGAAATGCTCTGGGAGGCGGGGTGCTTTTTAACTGAATCAGTGCAGGCAGTGGGATATTGCAGTGAGATGGTCTATGTGGTGGGGGCGGGGGGGGAGAGACATGGACATCTCCTCACTGGTTATCAATACTGAAGTCTCCATTGTCCCAATTGTTTGACCACTCCAGCCAGCCTCATGTCCACCAGAGGTGACCACCAGGACTAACCTCATGCAATCTTCACATACCACCATGAATGTGATGGAAATGGCAGCCAACCATTACAATCTAAATATGTAAAGATCCTGCCACCTGGAAAACTCTCAACTTGACACACTGGCTGAACAGAAATTCCATCCAGTCGTTATTCCATTGTAGTGTATCTGACGCAGAACATGTCCCCTGGCTGCAAACAGCTTTGTCTTCAGATTCAGAGGTGGCTTCCTTGTAGTCCACTTCCACAATCTTCTCCATCCCTTCACTCCCAACTAGAGCTCTGGCTAACTGTGGCATTTAGCCCCCTCAGTGCCCCCGCCTTCCAGCACACTTGCCATATTTTTTTGCCTGGTTGGCTATCCCCCCACCCCCGTCCTGCCCAACTCGGAAAGCCTCTTTCAGACTCGCTTCATTGACTACACTTTGTAGTCACCTTCCCCACGCCCAGCACATTGTCCATCTAGCCCTGAACAAATTAATTCCAGGATAGTCCCGAAAGGTGGAATTTTCCCTGAGCTGCACTAACTGTGCTGGTGGGCGTGAACAAAGGCGGGCACCATTTTGCAAATCCTGTAACGGCCGCGAAATATCGCAAGAGACCAAAAACCGGATTTGCACCGATGAGATTTCGGATCACGATGTCCCCAGGCTCTTCCCCATGATGCGATTTGGTCCAGGCCCAGAAGGGCGGCATGGTAGCACAGTGGTTAGCACTGTTGCTTCACAGCTCCAGGGTCCCAGATTCGATTCCTGGCTTGGGTCAGTGTCTGTGCGGAGTCTGCACACCCTCCCCGTGTGTGCGTGGGTTTCCTCCGGGTGCTCCGGTTTCCACCCACAGTCGAAAGATGTGCAGGTTAAGTGCATTGGCCATGATCAATTGCCCTTAGTATCTAAAAAGCTTTGATGGGGACGAGGATAGGGTGGAGGCGTGGGCTTAAGTGGGGTGCTCTTTCCAAGGGCTGGTGCAGACTCGATGGGCCGAATGGCCTCCTTTTGCACTGTAAATTCTATGATAAAAATGGCGAGAGCCTGATTTGAATGAATTTGAATAAATTTTAATCTGATTGGTGAGTTTAAAGTCGAATCTTCAGCCCTCATTGAATCTTTCCACGAGCATGAAGTCACTTGGGTGAGAATTACTACTGGTTTCTAAAAACGGGACCCACGCACCTTGACCTCGGAGAGGGGTGAAGAAGGTGAGTCGCCTCCCCCCCCCCACCCCCCCCCCCAACCTTGTACCAGGTGTACAAGGGAGCTGGGCAGCCCCAGGGCGGTGCAGTTCTATGGTGTTGGGGTGTGGGGGGCTCCTGCAGGATGGAGATCACGGCTGGTGTTAGTTTTCCTGATGTCTGCAGGCTGTGTATTTTTAAAAAGTTTTCAAAGCCCTGTGTCAGTCTGCGAGCGTGGTTGTCAAAGAACAAAGAACAATACAGCTCAGGAACAGGCCCATCAGCTCTCCAAGTCCGTACCGGTCATGATACCACCCTTGGCCATGTCGTGTTATGTACTCTGGGCTAACACGGGCTGCAACCGGATGCAGCTTTAACCAAAAGATACTCCAGACCTTGAAGTTAGTTCAATCTGATTTATTGAACCAGTAGCACAGTTAGCACAGTTCTCTATGAGTTCGACTCTCTGCTAACCTAAGTGTGGTTACTCTGACTGAACCAGACTAGCTCTTAGCCACGTGCTGGAGGTGTGATACTGTAAATACACCCTGACTCACTCTGTAGATGTTCATCAGTGGAAAGAGGCGGAGTGTGAGTGCCTCGTGCCTTTTATAGTGAGATACCACCCCTGAGTGTCCTGCCTGCTCATTGGTCATGTCCTGTTCTCTGTGTTCATTAGCTGCCTGTCTGTGCCTGTCTGGATATCATTATCTGCATGTCTGCATATCATGACAGGCCAAAACCCTCAGCACATCCCTGTGCCATATCCCTCTATACCCATCCTATCCATGTATTTGTCGAGATGCCTTTTGAATGCCGTTAATGTATCTGAACGCTGTTAATGTAATGTTGTCAGGAAATGGGAAATGAAAATGAGCACTGAGTTATTCAGCTGTTGGTGCCACTGGGGTATGCGTACCTGTGGGTGCAGGGCTCAGGAGGTGGGGCAAGGATGTGATGAGACTGAAGGAGACCGGCCTGAGGGACTGGTTGAATGAGACCCCAAAACAAAAGGAAAGACTGTGGCCAAGAGCGGATGTCCAGGAGTCATAAGTATAAAGGCCTGACAGCAATGAGATCTCGGAATGATGCAGCCTGAGTAAGAATGGTGCCTCTTAGTCGTGCATATTCCTGATTCGGAGAGTAATTGTTTCCTCTAACATTCCTGAGACTCATGTTCGTCAAACGAATTGGCCAGCAGAACTTAACCCTTAACAATTTCAGTCGCCCACATTGTCAAGTCAAGGATATTGGTTAAAAACTCAGATTTCAAGGATAAAAGATGGAGGGAGGTAATATGTAAGCACAATTGCCGGACCACCGCATCTGCCATGAAGGATCCATTAGCTATCGAGGTATACATTTGCGTCCAGTTGACCCAGCCCATGGAAGATGGACGGCCATTGAAACACCCTGTCAGAACCCCCAGTGAAGTATATGTTATATGTAAAACCAGGTGAAATGAAAATCGCTTATTGTCACAAGTAGGCTTCAATGAAGTTACTGTGAAAAGCCCCTAGTCGCCAATTCTGGCACCTGTTCGGGGAGGCTGGTACGGGAATTGAACAGTGCTGCTGGCCTGCTTGGTCTGCTTTAAAAGCCAGAATTTAGCCCAGTGTGCTAAACCAGGTGGAGGCCACAGGCGACTGGAAGACAAGGGCATTGACCAGGACCATTCACGCAATGAAGTGGGAAGGGCACTAGGCATGTGAGTGAGCGCTAGCTGCCGGATAAGGTACTGGAATGGCTGCTTACAGGCCAAAAGGTGAGGGGAAGGTTAGAAGGTAACTGGCAGGACCACCAACCTGACTGTCTCTCTCATCCCTCGTAGCTTTCCAAGAGACCATGGGATGGAGCCAGTGGAGCTGGCAGTTTTGCTCATTACAGCGCTGGAGGAACGCAGACTCCAGCAGGAACGAGTGGCTGTATCCAGGAGAACCGAGCATCAGGAGGCAAGGGGACCTCAAGGCAGGCTCAAGGGCCGGATACAGCACAGGCTGATCAGGGGATTCGCAGGCGAAGGAGACTGAGGGTTTACAGGACCTGGATGTCCTTCATGGAACTGGTAGACAACATGTGGCATGGTGGCAATGGTTAGCATTGCTGCCTCACATCACCAGGGACCCAGGTTCAATTCCAACCTTGGGTAACTGCCTGTGTGGAGTTTGCACATTCTCCCCGTGTCTGCCTGGATTTCCTCCGGGTCCTCCGGTTTCCTCCCACAGTCCAAAGATGCGCACGTTAGGTGGATTGGCCATGCTAAGTTGCCCCTTAACGTCCTACGGTTAGGTGGGTTTACAGGGATAGGGCGGGAGAGGGTACCAAGGTAGGGTCGGTGCTGACTCGATGAGCTGAACAGTGTCCTTCTGTACTGTTCGGATTCTATGTGCCGCAGGAGACTCGGCCTCAACAGGGAGTCGGAGCGACACCCATGTGATTTTCGAACCAACTTGGCACCATATAGGGTACATAAGAACTAGGAGCAGGAGTAGGCTATCTGGCCCCTCGAACCTGCTCCGCCATTCAATGAGATCATGTCTGATCTTTTGTGGACTCAACGCCACTTTCCGGACCGAACACCATAATCCTTAATCCCTATATTCTCCAAAAAACTATCTATCTTTATCTTGAAAACATTTAATGAAGGAGCCTCTACTGCTTCACTGGGCAAGGAATTCCATAGATCCACAACCCTTTGGGTGAAGAAGTTCCTCCTAAACTCAGTCTTAAATCTACTTCCCCTTATTTTGAGGCTATGCCCCCTAGTTCTGCTTTCACCCGCCAGTGGAAACAACCTGCCCGCATCTATCCTATCTATTCCCTTCATAATTTTATATGTTTCTATAAGATCCCCCCTCATCCTTCTAAATTCCAATGAGTACAGTCCCAGTCTACTCAACCTCTCCTCATAATCCAACCCCTTCAGCTCTGGGATTAACCTAGTGAATCTCCTCTGCACAACCTCCAGTGCCAGTACGTCCTTTCTCAAGTAAGGAGACCAAAACTGAACACAATACTCCAGGTGTGGCCTCACTAACACCTTATACAATTGCAGCATAACCTCCCTAGTCTTAAACTCCATCCTTCTAGCAATGAAGGACAAAATTCCATTCGCCTTCTTAATCACCTGTTGCACCTATAAAAAAACAACTTTTTGCGACTCATGCACTAGCACACCTAGGTCTCTCTGCACAGCAGCATGTTTTAATATTTTATCATTTAAATAATAATCCCTTTTGCTATTATTCCTACCAAAATGGATAACCTCACATTTGTCAACATTGTATTCCATCTACCAGACCCTAGCCCATTCACTTTTTTTTTCCCCTTTTTAAAAAAAATATTTTTTATTAAGGATTTTTAATAACACAATTTTTTCCCCTTACAAACAGTAACCCCCCCCCGCGTAACAAAATAACGCAAAATCTCCCTGAGCAAGATATATACATGGCAAGACGGTATATTTACATAGCTTTATACACTGGCTCTTGGCCGCACGTACCGTTTCACCCCACCCTCCATGCTATCTCCCGCTCGTCCATCCCCTCAAACAATCTCTCGTTCCCCCCTCCCCCCCCACCCCCCCCCCCCAGGGTTGCTGCTGCTGCTGATCAACCTTCTTCTAACGCTCCGCGAGATATTCTAGGAATGGTTGCCACCGCCTGTAAAACCCCTGTGCAGACCCTCTCAAAGCAAACTTAATTCTCTCCAATTTTATGAACCCCGCCATGTCGTTAATCCAGGCCTCCAGGCTAGGGGGCTTCGCCTCCTTCCACAATAGCAAGACCCTTCGCTGGGTTACTAGGGACGCAAAGGCCAGAATTCCGGCCTCTTTCGCCTCCTGCACTCCCGGCTCATCCACTACTCCAAATATTGCTAGTCCCCAGCTTGGCTTGACCCGAACTTTCACCACCTGGGATATTACTCCCGCCACAACTCTCCAGAACCCCTCCAGTGCCGGGTATGACCAAAACGGGTGGACATGGTTCGCCGGGCTCCCGAAACATCTTTCACATCTATCCTCTACCCCAAAGAACCTACTCAGCCTCGCCCTCGTCAAATGCGCTCTGTGAACCACCTTAAATTGTATCAGACTGAGCCCGGCACACGAGGAGGAGGTATTAACCCTACCCAGGGCATCAGCCCATAGCCCTTCCTCAATCTCCTCCCCCAGCTCCTCCTCT
Source organism: Scyliorhinus torazame (assembly GCF_047496885.1). NCBI lineage: Eukaryota > Metazoa > Chordata > Chondrichthyes > Carcharhiniformes > Scyliorhinidae > Scyliorhinus > Scyliorhinus torazame. The sequence continues at coordinate 211,391,212 of NC_092707.1, forward strand.
CATTTACCTTTCAATTCTTCTACTAGCGCTTCCCCCTCTTTCATCTCTTGGAATATTTCCGACACCTTGCCCTCCCTGACCCATACCCCCGAGATCACCCTATCTTGAACTTCTTGTGCCGGGAGCAACGGAAATTCCCTCACCTGTCGCCTCACAAAAGCCCTCACCTGCATATATCTAAATGCATTTCCCGGGGGTAGCTCAAATTTCTCCTCCAGTGCCCCTAGGCTCGCAAATGTCCCGTCAATGAACAGGTCCCCCATTCTTCTTATCCCCGCCCGATGCTAGCCTTGGAACCCCCCCCATCCATCTTCCCCGGGACAAACCGGTGGTTACCCCTGATCGGGGACCACACCGATGCTCCCCTGTGCCTTCTCCACTGGCCCCAGATCCTTAGTGTTGCCACGACCACCGGGCTTGTGGTGTATTTTGTCGGCGAGAGCAGCAGCGGTGCCGTTACCAACGCTCCCAGGCTCGGTCCTTTACAGGACGCCATCTCCATCCTCTTCCATGCTGCCCCCTCTCCCTCCATGACCCACTTGCGGATCATCGCCACGTTTGCTGCCCAGTAGTAACTCCCTAGGTTTGGCAAAGCCAACCCTCCTCGGTCCCTGTTGCATTCCAAGAACCCTCTCCTAACCCTCGGGGTCTTATTTGCCCACACATACCTCATAATACTCCTACCTACTCTCTTGAAAAAGCCCTTGGTGATCACGATGGGGAGGCACTGAAACACGAACAAAAACCTCGGAAGGACCACCATTTTGACCGACTGCACCCTACCCGCCAACGAGAGCGGGAGCATGTCCCATCTTTTAAAATCCCCCTCCATTTGCTCCACCACCCTCGTCAAATTCAGTTTATGTAGGGCCCCCAACTTCTGGCTATCTGGATCCCCAGATACCGAAAACTCCTCTCCGCCCTCCTCAGCGGTAGGTCCCCTATCCCTCTTTCTTGGTCCCCTGCCTGTAATACAAAAAGCTCACTCTTCTCTACATTACGCTTGTAGCCCGAGAACTCGCCAAACTCCTTCAGAGTCTGCATGACCTCCACCAGCCCCTCCATTGGGTCCGCCACGTTTAGCAGCAGGTCATCCGCATATAGCGATACCCGATGCTCCTCTCCCCTGCGGACTATCCCCCTCCATTTCTTAGACTCCCTAAGTGATATGGCCAAGGGTTCGATCGCCAATGCAAACAACAGGGGGGACAGGGGGCACCCCTGCCTCGTCCCTCGGTACAGCCGAAAGTACTCCGACCTCCGCCGGTTCATCACTACACTCGCCACCGGGGCGCTGTAAAGGAGCTTAACCCATCTAATAAACCCTCCCCCGAACCCAAACGTGCGCAATACCTCCCAGAGGTACTCCCACTCTACTCGGTCAAAGGCTTTTTCCGCGTCCATAGCTGCCACTATCTCCGCCTCTCCCTCCTCCGATGTCATCATTATCACGTTTACGAGCCACCGCACATTGGTATTTAACTGCCTGCCCTTTACGAATCCCATTTGGTCCTCGTGAATCACCCCCGGGACACAGTCCTCAATCCTAGTGGCCAGTACCTTCGCCAATAGCTTAGCATCCACATTGAGGAGCGAAATCGGCCTGTACGATCCACATTGCAGTGGATCCTTGTCTCGCTTTAGAATCAAGGAGATTGTCGCCTCCGACATTGTCTGGGGCAGGGTTCCCTCCTCTCTTGCCTCGTTGAAGGTCCTCACTAGTAGCGGGGCCAACAGGTCCACATATTTTCTATAGAACTCCACCGGGAACCCATCCGGCCCCGGGGCCTTCCCCGCCTGCGTGCTCCCCAAACCCTTACTCAACGCCTCCAACCCAATTGGTGCCCCCAAACCAACCGCCTCCTGCTCCTCCACCCTCGGGAACCCCAGCTGGTCCAGGAATCGCCTCAACCCCCCTTCCCCCCCTGGGGGCTGGGATCTGTACAGCTCTTCATAGAAGGCCTTGAATACCTTATTTATTTTCATTGCACTTCGAACCGTGGCTCCCCTTCCATCTTTGATTCCCCCTATTTCCCTCGCTGCCGCCCTCTTACAGAGCTGGTGCGCCAGCATTCGACTCGCCTTTTCCCCGTACTCGTAGGTCGCCCCTTGCGCCTTCCTCCACTGTGCCTCCGCCTTGCCCGTGGTCAGCAGGTCAAACTCCGTCTGGAGCCGTCGCCTTTCCCCAAGTAATCTTTCCTCCGGGGCCTCTGCGTATCTCCTGTCCACTCGCAAGATCTCCCCCACTAACCTCTCCCTTTCCATTCCCTCTGTCTTCTCCCTATGAGCCCTGATGGAGATCAGCTCTCCCCTGATCACCGCCTTCAACGCCTCCCATACCACCCCCACTCGCACCTCCCCATTGTCGTTGGCCTCCAAGTACCTTTCAATGCACCCCCTCACCTTCCCACACACCACCTCATCAGCCAGCAGTCCCACATCCAGCCGCCACAGCGGGCGTTGGTCCCTCTCCTCTCCCAGCTCCAGTTCCACACAGTGCGGGGCATGGTCCGAAACGGCTATGGCCGAATACTCCGTCCCCTCCACTCTCGGGATTAGCTCCCTGCCCAGAACAAAGAAATCTATCCGGGAGTAAGCCTTATGCACGTGGGAGAAAAAAGAAAATTCCCTGGTCTGCGGTCTTGCAAACCTCCATGGGTCCACTCCCCCCATCTGATCCATAAAACCCCTGAGCACCTTGGCTGCCGCCGGCCTCCTTCCCGTCCTTGATCTGGAGCGGTCCAGTGCTGGGTCCAGCACCGTATTGAAGTCCCCTCCCATTATCAGTCCTCCTTCCTCCAGGTCCGGAATGCGCCCCAACATGCGCTTCATAAATCCAGCATTATCCCAGTTCGGGGCGTATACATTTACCAACACCACCCACGTCCCTTGCAACCTACCACTCACCATCACATATCTCCCTCCATTATCCGCTACGATAGTCTTGGCCTCAAATGACACATGCTTTCCCACCAGAATTGCCACCCCTCTATTTTTCGCGTCCAATCCCGAGTGAAATACCTGTCCTACCCATCCCTTTCTTAACCTGACCTGGTCCGCCACCTTCAGGTGTGTCTCTTGGAGCATGGCCACGTCTGCCTTCAGTCCCTTCAAGTGCGCGAACACTCGAGCCCGCTTCACCGGCCCATTCAGGCCCCTCACATTCCACATTATCAGCCGGATTGGAGGGACTCTCACCCCGCCCCCCGCCAACTAGCCATCTCCTTTTCTGGGCCAGTCCCTTGTCCGCGTCCCCCTCACTCTCCAGTCCCCCAGCCGGGGGACCCCCGTTCCAGCCACCTCTTCTGAGTCCCGTTCTCTTTCGGCCAGTGCAGCAGCAACCCTTTCCCCCCCCCTTCCCCCACTCCTTCCTCCCCCCTCCCCCCCCCCCCCCCCGCTAGATCCCCATCTAGCTTTTTTGCTCCCCCCATATCCCTCCCGTAAGTCAGCTGACACCTGCTGACCCCGGCTTCCCCCGCCATCCCTTTGACCCCCCCGTGTGGGAATCTCCCAATCAATGTACATTCCTTTGTTCCCTTCCCGCCTTTCTTGCCGCGCGCGGGAAAGACAACCCCGCGCTTTCCAAAGCCTGTCCCACCCCCCATGGCGCAGCTCCTGTCGTGACCTTGTCCCTCTCCCCCAGCCCATATAGCATTTCCTGCGCGTGGTTGACCCCCTATGTACAACAACCATCATACTTCAACCCTCAAACACCCCCCTCCCACACAAACCCTCAATTAGAGTCCAGCTTTTCAGCTAGTATAAAGGTCCACGCCTCTTCGGGCGTTTCGAAGTAGTGGTGTTGGCCATTATGTGTAACCCACAGTCGCGCTGGTTGCAACATTCCAAATTTCACTCCTTTCCGATGCAGCACCGCTTTGGCCCGGTTGAAACCCGCTCTCCGCTTAGCGACCTCCGCGCTCAAATCCGGGTATATTCTGATCTCCGCATTGTCCCACTTGCTGCTCCGTTCCTTCTTGGCCCATTTCAGGACCCTCTCTCTGTCCGTAAACCGGTGAAATCTCACCACCATCGCCCCTGGAGGCTCATTTGCCTTGGGCTTCCTCGCTAGCACTCGTTGCGCCCCATCCAGCTCCAGCAATCCCGGGGGGGGCCTCCGCACCCATCAGCGTCCCGATCATTGTGCCCGCATATGCCGCGGCATCGGCCCCCTCCACTCCTTCAGGGAGACCCAGGATCCTCAAGTTGTTTCTCCTTGATCTGTTCTCCAGGTCTTCGAGTCTTCCCGCCCACGTCTTGTGCAGTGCCTCGCGCCGCTCCACTTTCTCCGCCAGGCCCACGAGCTCGTCGTCGTTCTCACTCACTTTTTCCTGGATCTCCTGGATCTTCACCTCTTGGGCTTTCTGGGTTGCTCCAAGTCTTTCAATCATTGCCAGTATAGGCGCCACCATCTCCTTACGCAGCTCCTCGAAGCAGCACTTGATGAACTCTTTCATCTCCTCTTTGTCCGTGGGCGCCGCCATTTTTCTTTTTTCTTCTTTCTTCTCCTGCTGCTCCAGGGCCACTTTTTTCGCTGTTTCGCTGCGGGTCCGATCCATGCAGGTTAGTAGGGGACCTTTCTCCTTCCTTCCCCACAGGTTGGTTTTTTAAAAAGTGCCGTTGGGGCTCCGTTAGCGGGCCCAAAAGTCCGTCTTCGCGGGAGCTGCCGAATCGCGCGGCTTAGCTCCGCATCGCCGCAACCCGGAAGTCCCTAGCCCATTCACTTAGCCTATCCAAATCCCTCTGCAGCCTTCCGGTATCCTCTGCACTTTTTGCTTTCCCACTCATCTTAGTGTCGTCTGCAAACTTGGACATATTGCCCTTGGTCCCCAACTCCAAATCATCTATGTAGGAGGGCACCGACTCCCTGTGGTTGTAAAGGTGATGGCAGTCCTAAAGTTCCATGCCACGGGATCATTCCAGGGCTCAACGGGTGACCTGCATTGCTTCTCGCAGTCATCCACCCGCAAATGCATCCATGAGGTCACGGGTGCACTCCCTGTCAGGGCATCGGAATACATACATTTTGGCCTGGACCAGGCCAATCAGGACAAGAGGGCTGTGAGATTTGAGATCATAGCTGGTCTTCCACAGATGCAGGGGGCGTGACTTTATGCACCTGTGGCATCAGTAATTCCCCTTTAGTAACAAGAACGATTCGACTCCGTTAATGTCCGGTAGTCTATGACCACCAGATCTGGATTATGCATGTGTGTGCACTTTTTCCAGGAACAAACGCAAGCATGATAGATTCATCCTTGGGCAGTCTCAAACTCCTGAGATATTTCAGGGTCACCCCAGGCTGCAGGGATGACTCTTTGGGAACAAGGGATACACGTTGACGTTTTGGCTGATGATGCCAGTGCAGAGGCCTGAGACCAATGCAGAGGCCCAGTACCACGTGACCCAGAAGCCTGTCTGCTAATTTCACCCACCAAGGTGCTTGTCTCATTGATGGTGTAGGTAATAGCTGTGACGTGGAGTCCTCCTCGGAGATCTCCTTCGAGGTGGTGTTGAAGGTGGTGGGGGGTGAGGGTGTCAACGGTGATAGACAGACCAGGTGCTTCGAGGAAGGATCTAAAGAGAGAGCTAAGACGAGCAAGGAGGGGACATGAGAAGTATTTGGCAGGAAGGATCAAGGAAAACCCAAAAGCTTTCTATAGGTATGTCAGGAATAAGCGAATGACTAGGGAAAGAGTAGGACCAGTCAAGGACAGGGATGGGAAGTTGTGTGTAGAGTCTGAAGAGATAGGCGAGATACTAAATGAATATTTTTTGTCAGTATTCACTCAGGAAAAAGATAATGTTGTGGAGGAGAATGCTGAGCTCCAGGTAAATAGATTAGATGGCATTGAGGTACGTAGGGAAGAGGTGTTGGCAATTCTGGACAGGCTGAAAATAGATAAGTCCCCGGGACCTGATGGGATTTATCCTAGGATTCTCTGGGAGGCCAGGGAAGAGATTGCTGGACCATTGGCTTTGATTTTTATGTCATCATTGGCTACAGGAATAGTGCCAGAGGACTGGAGGATAGCAAATGTGGTCCCTTTGTTCAAAAAGGGGAGCAGAGACAACCCCGGCAACTATAGACCGGTGAGCCTCACGTCTGTAGTGGGTAAAGTCTTGGAGGGGATTATAAGAGACAAGATTTATAATCATCTAGATAGGAATAATATGATCAGGGATAGTCAGCATGCCTCACAAACCTTATCGAGTTCTTTGAGAAGGTGACTGAACAGGTAGACGAGGGTAGAGCAGTTGATGTGGTGTATATGGATTTCAGCAAAGCGTTTGATAAGGTTCCCCACGGTAGGCTATTGCAGAAAATACGGAGGCTGGGGATTGAGGGTGATTTAGAGATGTGGATCAGAAATTGGCTAGCTGAAAGAAGACAGAGGGTGGTGGTTGATGGGAAATGTTCAGAATGGAGTTCAGTCACAAGTGGAGTACCACAAGGATCTGTTCTGGGGCCGTTGCTGTTTGTCATTTTTATCAATGACCTAGAGGAAGGCGCAGAAGGGTGGGTGAGTAAATTTGCAGACGATACTAAAGTCGGTGGTGTTGTCGATAGTGTGGAAGGAAGTATGTTACAGAGGGATATAGATAAGCTGCAGAGCTGGGCTGAGAGGTGGCAAATGGAGTTTAATGTAGAGAAGTGTGAGATGATTCACTTTGGAAGGAATAACAGGAATGCGGAATATTTGGCTAATGGTAAAGTTCTTGGAAGTGTGGATGAGCAGAGGGATCTAGGTGTCCATGTACATAGATCCCTGAAAGTTGCCACCCAGGTTGATAGGGTGGTGAAGAAGGCCTATGGAGTGTTGGCCTTTATTGGTAGAGGGATTGAGTTCCGGAGTCAGGAGGTCATGTTGCAGCTGTACAGAACTCTGGTACGGCTGCATTTGGAGTATTGCATACAGTCCTGGTCACCGCATTATAGGAAGGACGTGGAGGCTTTGGAGCGGGTGCAGAGGAGATTTACCAGGATGTTGCCTGGTATGGAGGGAAAATCTTATGAGGAAAGGCTGATGGACTTGAGGTTGTTTTCGTTGGAGAGAAGAAGGTTAAGAGGAGACTTAATAGAGGCATACAAAATGATCAGGGGGTTGGATAGGGTGGACAGTGAGAGCCTTCTCCCACGGATGGAAATGGCTGGCACGAGGGGACATAACTTTAAACTGAGGGGTAATAAATATAGGACAGAGGTCAGAGGTAGGTTCTTTACGCAAAGAGTAGTGAGGTCGTGGAATGCCCTACCTGCTACAGTAGTGAACTCGCCAACATTGAGGGCGTTTAAAAGTTTATTGGATAAACATATGGATGATAATGGCATAGTGTAGGTTAGATGGCTTTTGTTTCGGTGCAACATCGTGGGCCGAAGGGCCTGTACTGCGCTGTATCGTTCTATGTTCGGTTGACGTTCCTGTAAGGCAGGTTTTAGTACGTGGCCTGGTCAAGGGTTTGGACAACGAAAAACTCACTTGAGACTGGTCATTTGTATGAAGGTTCAGTGGCTCCTTACTTTACTGTTGCAGGCCAACGTCGGTATCTGTGCAGGCCCACCCCTGCAGACTCCATAGTCCTCTCCTCGAAAGGAGTCAAGATCCTGAGTTTGAGGGCAGAACGGTGGCACAGTGGTTAGCATTGATGCCACACGGCACCGAGGTCCCAGGTTTGATCCCGGCTCTGGGTCACTGTCCGTGTGGAGTTTGCACATTCTCCCCGTGTCTGCGTGGGTTTCACCCCCACAACCCAAAGATGTGCAGGGTAGGTGGATTGAACATGCTAAATTGCCCCCTAATTGGAAAAAATGAATTGGGTACTCTAAATTTTTTAAAAAAGATCCTGTGTTTGGCCATTCCACCTCTCGTCTTGTCTCCCTTCCTGCAGTTGGGCCACCTTCACCTGCAGGGACACAAAAGGGAATAAGGTGAGCTGGATGTCTGGTGGGTCGACGCCACCCGCGTGGTGGTATGCATGGGCAATGCGCTGAAGCAGGGAGGGGTCTGATGAGGATGCTGGTGGCAGGTTGGACGCTGGGATCCTGTGAGGTGGCGGCATGTGGGTTCAAGGTGATACTCTGGGGTTTGACGGAACTGGGGAGTCAGGGGACACTTACCCTTGCAGATCGTATTAGGCCATTAATTTTTTTTCTACATTGAACCCCTGTCCTCAGTGCTGCTGCCCTCATCCAGGCAGGATTGGTAACCTTGCTGGGGAGCCTCCTGCCAACATGCGGGTCAATTGTGGCCTGCCTCTCCTCCATGGCACCTACTAATTGAGTCAGAGCCCCCTCTGAAAATCTGGGAGCTGATCTTCTTCCTGCCGTCCTCCTGGTATAAATGAGATCAAGTGCTGTGGAGTGTTTTAAATGCAGTGCCCCTTTTATTAGAGTGCTCAGATGACCCCCGGCGTGGGCGAATCAAACGTCTTGCACCTCAGGCACAGTCTTTTCACGTGGAGAAATTTATTTTTTATTTACGTGCCGAAAGATTGATATGTGGATCGCGCCACGGAGCCACGGTATTCGCAACCATTTTCTCGCCGAAAATTACACTGCCATTTTTTTTTTTTTAATTCCGCCCGATATTTTCCCACCAGCAGCAAGGGCTGATATTTGTACCGTATTATCTGCTTCCAGTCTCATTAATTATCCAGCCTATGGAAACACCTATATCACCCTGAGGGCCCTGAGGCCCCTGAATCTCCCCTCAAGCCATCAACTCACCTTTTCCTCACTCAGGGGTGTCACATAAAGAACAAAAGAACAGTACAGCACAGGAACAGGCCCTTCGGCACTCCAAACCTGCGCCGATCATGATGCCTGTCAAAACTAAAACCTTCTATGCTTCCGAGGTCCATATCCCTCTATTCCCACCCTATTCATATATTTGTCCAGATGCCTCTTAAACGTCATTATTGAATCTGCTTCCACAACCTGCCCGTAGCAGTTCCAGGTACCCACTACCCTCTGTGTAAAAAGCTTCCCTCGCACATTGGCTCCATTCGGTTGTTCCTGTGCACCGCGACTAATGAAACGTCTCTTTGCCTTCCCTAGGAAGTCCACCTCCGCGGTTTCTTTGCCGACATGGCTGGCAGTTCCAGGACCCATTCCCCTCCGTAGACACGTCCGACTCCACAAGGTGGACCCGTTGGTTGAGAGGGTACAGCTACTTCACGCCAACCCGCAGTCCGCCTACGTAGCGTACCCCGACGGCCGTCAAGACCCAGTGTCCCTCAGGGACCTGGCACCAGCTGGTTCCACACACACACCCCCGGGAGCCGCCCTCCCTCCCCCCAGCGCACCCCTCCACAGCCCCCACCCCGGGACAATCCGTCCTCCCCTTGCTCACACCCGGGGATGAAGAGGATTCTGACACACTCCCGGAGTCACCGAAGACCAAGCCGCCGCTGGAGTCGCCACCAGCACTGCGGCGCTCCCAACGACGGATCAAGGCACCGGACCGCCTGAATTTGTAATATTATCTGTACCTTTAAAACACAACTTTCTGTATATAGTTCCCCACCACCCCCGCCGGACTCATGTCTTTAACGGGGGGTGAATTGGTAGTCACCATTGATGTATGTATTGTATATATAGGATGTTGATATAGGTGCTTCACGGTAAGGCCCCTGTACTACAGTTACGGGGGTAGATCCCTGACTGCTGGCTCCGCCCAGTAGGCAGAGTATAAATATGAGTGCTCCCAGTACAGCAGCCATTTCGTCAGCTGCTGTAGGAGGCCACACATCTCAATGTAATAAAGCCTCGATTACATCCTACTCTCGTCTTTGTGTAATTGATCGTGCATCGGTTCACAGAGGTGAAACAGAAACTGTCGAGAAACTGCTCACGCACTTCAACCCTGCTATGCCACGTCTGATAACGTGCGATGCTTCCCTTATGGGGCTGGGCCATCCTCGCACACTGCATGCATGACGGATCAGAACGGCCCATCGTATTCGCATCATGAACACTCGCCGACGCGGAGAACAATTACACGTAAATTGAGAAGGAAGTCCTGGCTATCGTTTTATGGAGTTCACAAGACTACGACCACGTGTTTACGTCTTCACCAAACACAAGCCACTGGTCGGGTTATTTAAAGAGGATCGAGTGATTTCCTCTTTTCATGTCGGCCAGGACCCAATGGTGGGCTTTGCTATTAGCCGCGTATGAATATACTTTGGAACACTGCCCTGGCACACAGATCCCTCATGCCAGTACATTGAGCTGCCTCTTCCTCTCCACAAGGCCACCGGCACCCGCATCGGCCAGAGAAGTAATTGCCGCCCTCCATTTTATGGGCTCTCTGCAGGTTACGGCAGCTCGCATAAAGGGAGGGACCCAAACGGACCTACAGTTATCCAGGGTCTGCTACATCGTCCTATATGGAGCCCAACACCGAGCTTTGTCCAACAACCTGGGGGCTATATTTTAAAACTCCTGGAGGGCGACATCTTACTGTGGAGGACATGGATGGTCGCCCCAGGACGTGGCGCACCACCTGCTGCAGGACCTCCAAAGCAGACACCCCGGGGTTGAAAATTAATATGGTTACCCGTAGCTCTGTCTGGTGGCCCGAAATCGACTCCGGCATAGAAAAGGTGGCTCAGCACTGTGGCCCATGCCAAGAGCATGAGAAAGCTCCACCAGCAGCGCCAATGCACCCGTGGGAATGGCCAGGCCGACGATGGTCCTGCATACATACAGACTTTACTGGCCCATTTCAGGTGCCAATATTCCTGATCATTGTGGATGTCGATGTTGTGGCCATTTTGGAGACATGGATAGAGCAGGGACAGGAATGGTTGTTGCAGGTGCCGTGGTTTAGATATTTCAGTTAGCTCAGGGAAGGTGGTAAAAGAGGGGGAGGGGTGGCATTGTTAGTCAAGGACAGTATTACGGTGGCAGGAAGGACATTTGATGAAGACTCATCTACTGAGGTAGTATGGGCTGAGGTTAGAAACAGGGAAGGAGAGGTCATCATGTTTTCGAAAGGCCTCCGAAAAGTTCCAAAGATGTAGAGGAAAGGATTGCAAAGATGATTCTGGATAGGAGCGAAAGCAACAGGGTAGTTGTTATGGGGGACTTTAACTTTCCAAATATTGACTGGAAACGCTATAGTTCGAGTACTTTAGATGGGCCCGTTTTTGTCCAATGTGTGCAGGAGGGTTTCCTGACACAGTATGTAGATAGGCCAACGAGAGGCGAGGCCATATTGGATTTGGTACTGGGTAATGAACCAGGGCAGGTGTTAGATTTGGAGGTAGGTGAGCACTTAGGTGATAGTGACCACAATTCGATTACGTTTACTTTAGTGATGGAAAGGGATAGGTATATGCCGCAGGGCAAGAGTTATATCTGAAGGAAAGGCTATTATGATGCGATGAGGCAAGACTTAGTATGCATCGGATGGAGAGGAAAACTGCAGGGGATGGGCACAATGGAAATGTGGAGCTTGTTCAAGGAACAGCTGCTGCGTGTCCTTGATAAGTATGTACCTGTCAGGCAGGGAGGAAGTGGTCGAGCAAGGGAACCGTGGTTTACTAAAGCAGTCAAAACACTTGTCAAGAGGAAGAAGGAGGCTTATGTAAAGATGAGACATGAAGGTTCAGTTAGGGCGCTCAGGAGTTAAAAGTTAGCTAGGAAGGACCTAAAGAGAGAGCTAAGAAGAGCCAGGAGAGGACATGAGTAGTCTTTGGCAGGTAGGATCAAGGATAACCCTAAAGCTTTCTATCGATATGTCAGGAATAAACAAATGACTAAAGTAAGAGTAGGGCCAGTCAAGGACAGTAGTGGGAAGTTGTGCTTGGAGTCCGAGGAGATAGGAGAGGTGCTAAATGAATATTTTTCATCAGTATTCACACATAAAAAGACAATGTTGTCGAAGAGAATACTGAGATTCAGGCTACTAGACTCAAAGGGCTTGAGGTTCATAAGGAGGAGGTGTTAGCAATTCTGGAAAGTGTGAAAATAGATAAGTCCCCTGGGCTGGATGGGATTTATCCTAGGATTCTCTGGGAAGCTAAGGAGGAGATTGCTGAGCCTTTGGCTTTGATCTATAAGTCATCTTTGTCTACAGGAATAGTGCCAGAAGACTGGAGGATAGCAAATGTTGTCCCCTTGTTCAAGAAGGGGAGTAGAGACAACCCAGGTAACTATAGACCAGTGAACCTTTGGGGTAGCACAATTGCTTCACAGCTCCAGGGTCCCAGGTTCGATTCCGGCCTGGGCACTGTCTGTGCGGAGTCTGCACATCCTCCCCGTGTGTGCGTGGGTTTCCTCCGGGTGCTCCGGTTTCCTCCCACAGTCAAAGATGTGCAAGTTAGGTGGATTGGCCATGATAAATTGCCCTTAGTGTCCAAAATTGCCCTTAGTGTTGGGTGGGGTTACTGGGTTATGAGGATAGGGTGGAGGTGTTGATCTTGGGTGGGGTCCTCTTTCCAAGAGCTGGTGCAGTCTCGATGGGCCGAACGGCCTCCTTCTGCACTGTAAATTCTATGATAAAAAACTTTACTTCTGTTGTGGGCAAAATCTAGGAAAGGTTTATAAGAGATAGGATGTATAATCATCTGGAAAGGAATAATTTGATTAGACATAGTTAACACGGTTTTGTGAAGGGTAGGTCGTGCCTCACAAAACTTATTGAGTTCTTTGAGAAGGTGACCAAACAGGTGGATGAGAGTAAAGCAGTTGATGTGGTGTATATGGATTTCAGTAAAGCGTTTGATAAGGTTCCCCATGGTAGGCTACTGCAGAAAATACGGAGGCATGGGATTCAGGGTGATTTAGCAGTTTGGATCAGAAATTGGCTAGCTGGAAGAAGACAAAGGGTGGTGGTTGATGGGAAATGTTCAGATTGGAGTCCAGTTACTAGTGGTGTACCACAAGGATCTGTTTTGGGGCCACTGCTGTTTGTCATTTTTATAAATGACCTGGAGGAGGGCGTAGAAGGATGGGTGAGTAAATTTGCAGATGACACTAAAGTCGATGGAGTTGTGGACAGTACGGAAGGATGTTACAAGTTACAGAGCGACATAGATAAGCTGCAGCGCTGGGCTGAGAGGGGGCAAATGGAGTTTAATGCAGAAAAGTTTGAAGTGATTCATTTTGGAAGGAATAACAGGAAGACAGAGTACTGGGCTAATGGTAAGATTCTTGGTAGTGTGGATGAGCAGAGAGATCTCGGTGTCCATGTACATAGATCCCTGAAAGTTGCCACCCAGGTTGAGAGGGTTGTTAAGAAGGCGTACGGTGTGTTAGCTTTTATTGGTAAAGGGATTGAGTTTTGGAGCCATGAGGTCATGTTGCAGCTGTACAAAACTCTGGTGCTGCCGCATTTGGAGTATTGCGTGCAATTCTGGTCGCCGCATTATAGGAAGGATGTGGAAGCATTGGAAAGGGTGCAGAGGAGATTTACCAGAATGTTGCCTGGTATGGAGGGAAGATCTTATGAGGACAGGCTGAGGGACTTGAGGCTGTTTTCGTTAGAGAGAAGAAGGTTAAGAGGTGACTTAATTGAGGCATACAAGATGATCAGAGGATTGGATAGGGTGGACAGTGAGAGCCTTTTTCCTCGGATGGTGATGTCTAGCACGAGGGGACATAGCTTTAAATTGAGGGGAGATAGATATAAGACAGATGTCAGAGGTAGGTTCTTTACTCAGAGAGTAGTAAGGGCGTGGAATGCCCTGCCTGCAACAGTAGTGGACTCACCAACACTAAGGGCATTCAAATGGTCATTGGATAGACATATGGACGATAAGGCAATCGTGTAGATGGGCTTTAGAGTGGTTTCACAGGTCGGTGCAACATCGAGGGCCGAAGGGCCTGTACTGCGCTGTAATGTTCTATGTTCTATATCCACTCCAAGTCAGTCGAAGTCCACAGGATACAAGCCACAACCACGAGGGTGCCCGTGGTCCAGTTACACACACATAGCACCCATAGCATCCCCAAAGAGCTAGTATCCGACAACGGAACTGCTTTTACAAGCAGGGAATTCGGAACATTTATGGTTTCTCCGGTATCCGCCACGTGTGGACCGAACCATATCACCAGGCCTCGGACGGTCTGACCGAGCGGGCGGTCCAAATCTTCAAGCGCAGGATGAAGACTATAAGATGACCGTGAATCTGATCCTGGGACACCCGGTTCCTATTCAGCTATCGGACCATGCTCCACGCCACCACGGAGGTAGCACCAGCGGAACTACTGATGGGGAGATGTCTCAGGACCCGCTTATGCCTGACTATCCCAGATATCGGGAACGGGTCCACTGTGGGCAGGACAGATCAGAGGCGGACACAGGCCAGGGCTCACCACTGAGCTATTTTGAGCCCAGAGACGCCGTCTATGTACAAACTTTAGGTGACAGCACCACGTGGGTCCCAGGCCTGGTGCTTCACCAGTCTCATACTCAGTCCACACGCAGGGAAAGGAAGTAAGCCGCCATGTGGACCACATCTGTCGCCACATCCAGGAGCCACCAAAACCTGCCCATGATGCTCCAATCCTGGTCCTCCCACGGCCTCCAATAACGTCCCTTCCACCGCCTCCTCCAACCGTTGATATCCGAGAGGCGAAATGCTGGACGCCGGCCCTACAGACGCAGACTCTGACTCCGACATGTATATTTACCCAGCAGACCCAGCACCCGCACCCGACAACACCGTCCCAGATTTGACAAACCACCACAAACGCCGGTCGATGGTGCGATATACGCCCCAGTCCCTGCTCTGTCGACGCCGAAACGCTGCCCACTCTGCAAACGGAGGAGGGGATCAACTCCACAACCGATGGACATGAATGTCTCTCTGGACTTGGTGAGGGAGGGGTGTTACAACCCCCTCAGAGGTCATGGGTTATGCACCATCCGGTTCCCTGTGACCACTACTTTGTACAAACTATCCCGGTAAAACCGGGCAAGGTTTCCCTTAACAAAGGGGAACGTCATTGTATTTAAATCCTGACCTGGGTGCAGGTCAGAAGGGTGACCCTTTGGGGCAAAGAGAGTTGGCTGTGTATACCAAATTATTTTTTTTCACAATTAAGGGGCAATTTAGTGTGGCCAATCCACCTACCCTGAACATCTTTGGGTTGTGGAGATGAAACCCACGCAGACACGGTGAGAATGTGCAAACTCCACACGGACAGTGACCCGGGGCCGGGATCAAACCCAGGTCCTCAGCGTCGTGAAGCAGCAGTGCTGACAACTGCGCCAACATGCTGCCCACTGTGTTCATTGTACATCCTACCGTGCATTCCTGTATGTCTCTTCATTGGATTATACACAAAGCTTGAGTGTGGAATGCTCTCCCACAAAAAGCAATAGGAGGAAGCTCAATTTAGGATATTTAATCTTAGATCGATCGATTTTCTTAGTCAAGGTCATTAAGGGGTCAATGGCCAAGTGTCAGTGGTAGGGAAAATGCTAGAGTCTATTATAAAGGATGCAATAATTGAACATTTAGAAAATATCAATGGGATTAGACAAAGAGAACATGGATTTATGAAAGGGAAATCATGTTTGACAAACCTACTGAAGTTTTTGAGGTGTAACTAGTAGAATAGATAAGGGTGATCCAGAGGATGTGGTATATTCAGATTTTGAGAAAGCTTTTGGTAAAGTTCCTCAGAAAGGTTCGTGCACAAAATTAAAACCCATGGGATTTGGGTAATGTATTGGCATGGACAGAGAATCAGTTAGCGAACAGGAAACGGAGAGTAGGAATAAATGGGCATTTTTCAGAGTGGTGGGCAGTGACTAGTGGGGTCCCGCAGGGATCAGTGCTGGGGCCCTGGCTATTCACAATGTACATCAATGATTTGGATGAGGGAACCAAAAGTAATATTTCCAAGTTCCCAAATGTGATGTTATCCACATCAGTCAGAGAAACACAATTGCAGAGTATTATTTAAACAGTGATAGATCGGGAAATGTTAATGTATAGAGGTGTCCTGGTGCACCAGTCACTGAAAGCAAGCATTCAGATAGATGCAGCAAGCATTTAGGAAGGTATGTTGTGCTTCATTGCAAGAGGACATGAGTACAGGAGCAAGGATGACTTACTGCAGCTCTACAAGGCCTTGGTGAGACCACATCTGGAGTATTGTGTACAGTTTTGGTCACCTTATCTTAGGAAGGATGTATTTGCCATAGAGGGAGTGCAGTGAAGGTTCACTGATTCCTGGGATTGTCATTTGAGGAGAGATTGGGTCGACTGGACCTGAATTCACTGGAACTTAGAAGAATGAGAGGGGATCTCAGTGAAATGTATAATATTCTGACCGAGCTGGACAGACTGGATGCAGGGTTGTTGTTTCCTCAGGCTGGGGGATCTGGAACAAGGGATCACAGTCTCTGGCTCTGGATTGGCCATTTAGGACTCAGATGAGGAGAAACCTCTTCTCTCAGAGGGTGGTGAGCCTGTGGAATTCTCTACCACAGAATGCTGTGGAGGTCAAGTTACTGAATGTATATAAGAAGGAAATCGATAGATTTCTAGATTCTAAAGGCATCAAGAGGTATGGGGAGAGTGCGGGAGTTAAGATAGAGGAACAGCCATTATTATATTGAATGGTGGAGCAGGCTCAAAGAGCTGAATGGTCTCCTCCTGCTCCTGTTTTCTATGTTTCACTCAATGGCAAAACAGATTGGTTGGCCTGAGTGACCTCAACATGTTCCTGACTTCCTTCAATCCCATACACTCAGCAACTCACCTTTCAACCACTTTTCTAGTCTAATCATCTACATGTCTTCAGAAGCCTATTTATTCTAGGTCAAGGGTAAGTCCATGTGACCTTTGCCTTGGTCTCCTATACCCAGGTCTCCATACTATCTGTTTCAGTAAAGGTGCTAGTTGATGTTACACTGTTTTAAAGGTGAAGTTGCATTCTATTGATATCACCAGAAACGACCTCTTCATTTCCCTTTGCTGCACTGAAACAGGTTACTGAGGTATCATCATCGAACCTCAGCTGAAACATGTCTTATTCGGTGTGCAGAGAAATTGGACCTCGGGCCATCCTTCTGACAGGCCTCCTGGAAATGGTACCCGAAACAGGAATTCTGCCCTAGCAATGACATGTTCCTCATCACTCTGCCCCACCATACATCACGCCATCCACCCCCAACAAAAAGGGGGTGATTCATGGGTCCTGGCAGCTCGCCATAAGCTCACTGAGGGCTGAATTTTTAGGATGGTGGGGGATCCGCCTCCGCCATTTGGAGAGTCGGTGGGGAACGCGTCCCTGCCGACTTGCAGAGCCCCTGTGCCATTTTACACTCCATTCAGATTGGCCGGAAGGTCTCCCGTCCCTCAAGCACCGGTGCTTTGGCCGGGAGTGGCAGTGTATGGAGCCATCTGAGACCAATGGCGGGATTCTCTGCTGTGAATCTGCCTCGCTACCGCTGTCAGCAAGGATGGAGGATTTGGCGCTCAGCAGCGGGAACAGAGCATCCTACCGGCTTGAAGGAACGGGAGAATCAAAGTCCAAGTCCCAGAGACAGGAAGCCCAGGTTAGTGGCAAGGGTGCCAGGACAGGGAGGGCAGGGAAGGCCTGCAGGGGTCATTAGGGATACGTTCAGGATCTTGGGGTACAGGCAGATTGGGAAGAGAGGTCTGGAGGTCACCGGGCCTTAAAGAGAGAGCACCCTAGCCAGAAGGGGGCTTCTGATAGAGGAGCCCCCACTCCCCTTCCGTCCAAGATCTAGCATTCTCTATTTTTGAGTTATCACTCCTCGAAAACGTTCTTCCACGCACCAGCTAAAACACTGAGGCTGGGTGGGAAACGACCATTTAAATAGCCACTTAAGGGTCTCAATTGGGGCAAGGAGACCCTGCTCATCCCATAGCGAGTTTGAGGACGCAGACCATACAATGCAGAAGGAGGCCATTCGGCTCATCGAGTCTGCACTGACCCACTTAAGCCCTCACTTTCGCCCTATCCCCGTAACTCAATAACCCCTCCTAACCTTTTTGGTCACTAAGGGCAATTTAGCATGGCCAATCCACCTAACCTGCACGTCTTTGGACTGTGGGAGGAAGCCGGAGCACCCGGGACAGTGACCCAGCGGGGAATCGAACCTGGGACCCTGGTGCTGTGAAGCCACAGTGCTAGCCACTTGTGCTACCGTGCTGCCCAAGTGGACTGGATGGAAACCCAAAGGGAATCCCATCCCTTTAATTTCACACAATGGTACAAATCATGCCCACATCAAACATTTACATTTTTGCAGTTTTTGTGGTGGGGGAATGAGGTGGGACAAGGTGGGGAAAGGTGAGGAGTGGGGGAGGGGAGCTGTGGGGAGAGGGGTGTTGGAGAGGTGGGATGGGGAGCGGTGGGGTGTTGGTGGAGAGGGTTGGGGAATGAGGATGGGGCAAGAAGAGTGAGGAGTGAGGGAGTGAAGTTGGGGAAGGTGGGATGGGGAGTGATTATGTGTTGGGGGAAGAGTGGTGATTGGGGAGTGGGGGAGGTGACGGGAAGGGTAGGGAGTGAGTTAGGGGTGTTGGAGAGTTGGGGAGGGGTGGAATGGGGAGTGATGGGGTGTTAGGGGAGGAGTGGTGATTGGGGGATAGGAGAGTGGGTGGGGAATGGGGGAGGGCTAGGGGATTCACTTGATAACTGCCATGGGAAGGGGCTCAAAGTCATTTCTAATCTCTAGCCCAGAAACATGGAGGGCAGTTGAAGTGGTGTCTCCTCTTGATCCGAGGCTCAGAGCTATGCTCACAATCATTGTTAGACTGCCGCACACAGCAACTGGACTGAAAGGAAATGATGTCAGCACAGTCTGAGATTGGAAAACATGACTGGCTTTTACCTTTCTGCAAAGCAAATGTTTCTAATTTACCAGGAGGAAAACACACCAGACTGCTGCTCCAGCGGCAAAGGCGTAAATCAGCCTCTTGTCACAGGAGAAGGCATGTTCCTCGTCCTCAGGGAATGAGAAGAGATATTAAACATCGAAAGCAGACATGACTGAGGAACCTTGTTCGTGATAGAGATGAAGTGGGGGGGTGGGGTTCAATGTTACTTCAGGAACATAAGCGACACTGCAGCTGGATCATCATATTCCACACCAATTGGAAAACACGTGATGAAATTCCAGCAGTCAGGCTGCACTTGGAACTGCTCCAGCCTTTGGAGCCCCTTTCTCGTGTACTTCTTGCTGGTGTTAGTCATGGCTCTGGGGTGGTTACACTGACCTTTGAATAGGAAAGTATGGGTTCGAGCTCTGCCACGGTAAACTCAGTTGTGTGGTGCCGAGGGAGTGCTGCATTGTCTTTTAATGAAATGTTAAACTCTGTTTACCCTCGCACGGCGCACCATTTCGAGGAAGAACAGGGAGGTCCTTCCAGATGGACTAGTCAATATTTATCCCTTTGCCAACATTCACCGCTGCAGATTGTCTGGTTAGTGTCACTCTGGTGTTTGTGGGGCTTTGCTGTTTGCTGATTGGCTGCCTGCCCCGTTCCCTGCTTTACAACAAGCAGCTACACTTTCAACATACTTCATTGGCTGCCAACGCCACTGTGCGGGGGCTTGAGGTTGTGAAAGGCGCCATAGAAATGCACCCTTTTGTTTCAGTGTTCATCCCTGTGCGCACAGTGAACTCTGACTCACTGGAGAATGTGGGTGGCACAGCAAGGCTGATCCCAGCTCCACAGACTACAGAGCGGTCCATTCTCCATTCACAGTATAATACAACACAGAAGAGACCCTTCAGCCCATCAAGTCTGCACCGACATGAAAAACATCTGACCTGCCTTCCTAATCCCATTTGCCAGCACTTGATCCATAGCCTTGAATATTATGATGTGGCAAGTGGTCACCCAGGTACATTTTGTACACCACAATCTGTGTACCTCATTGTGGGACACAGGTACACAACAATCTGTGTACCTCATTGTGGGACACAGGTACACCACAATCGGTGTACCTCATTGTGGGACACAGGTACACAACAATCTGCGTACCTCATTGTGGGATACAGATGCGTCACAATCTGTGAACTTCATTGGGGGACTGGGGTATACCACAAACTGTATACCTCATTGTGGGACACAGGTACACCAAAATCTGTGTACCTCATTGGGAGACTGGGGAATATCATAAACTGTGTACCCCATTTGGGACACAGGTAGACCATATTCTGGGTACCTCATTGGACTGGGGTACACCACAAACTGTGTATCTCATTGTGGGTCGCAGGCACACCATAATCTGTGTACCTCATTGTGGGACGCATACAACACAATCTGTGTGCCTCTTTGTGGGACACATACACAACACAATCTGCGTGCCTCATTATGGAACACAGGTACACCACAATCTGTGTACTTCATTGGGAGACTGGGGAACACCACAAACTGTGTACCTCATTGTGAGACACAGGTACACCATATCTCTGTACCTCATTGGGGGACTGGGGTACATCACAATCTGTGAACATCATTGTGGGGCACTTGTGCAGCACAATTTGTGTACCTCACTGGGAGACTGGGGTACACCACAAACTGTGTACCTTATTGTGGGTCACAGGTACACCATAATCTGTGTACCTCATTGTGGAACACATACACCACAAACTGCATACTTCATTGTGGGGCACAGTTACACCACATTCTTTGTACTGTAATAGAGGATTGGGTTCCACCACAATCTGTGTACCACATTGGGGAACTGGGGTACACCACAATCTCTATCTGATTGGGGGACTGAGGTACATCACAAACTGTATACCTCATTGTGCAGCACAGGTACATCGCAAACTCTGTACCTCATTGTGGAACTGGGGTACACCACAAACTATGTACTTTATTGTGGGCATGGTGCATCACAATCTATGTACTTCAGTGTGGGACATAGGTTACCACAAAATGTGTACGTTATTATGGGATTCGGGTACATCTCAATCTGCGAAGCTAATAGTGGGACTGGGGTACACCACTAATTGTTTACCTTATTGTGGGTCACAGGTACACCACAATTTATGTACCTTATTGTGGGCCACAGGTACATCACAATTTATGTACCTCATTGTGGGACATGGATTCACCAAAGGCTGAATAATACTTCATTATGGGACCTGGATATATCATAATGTGTGTACCTCATTGTGGGACATGGGTACAACTAAATCTGTGTACTTCATTGTGGGACACATACACCACAATCTGTGTACTTCATTGTGGGACACAAGTACACTGCAACCTCTGTAATGCATTGTGGGGCATAGGTACATCACAATCTATGTACCGGATTGTGCCAAACAGATACAGCATAATCTGTGTACCTCATTGTTCAACACAGGTACCCCACAATCTGTGTACATCATTGTGGGACACAGGTACCCCACAATCTGTGTACCTCATTGGGGGACTGGGGAACACCACAAACTGTGTACCTCATTGTTGGACACCGTTACAGTACAATATGTGTAATGCATTGCGAAACACAGGTACACCACAATCTGTGTACCTCATTAGGGGACTGAGCAACACTATAAACTGTACCTCATTATGGGATGTACACCACAATCTGTGTACCTCATTTGGGGACTGGGGTACACCACAAACTGTGTACCTCATTGTGGGACACAGGTACACCACACTCTGTGTATCTCATTGGGTCTGGCATACACGATAAACTGTCTACCTCAGTCGGGATCAGGGTACACCACAAACTGTGTATCTGATTGTGGGACATGGGTACATCACAATCTTTGTACTTCATTGTGGAACATAGGTTACCACAAATTGTGAACCTTTATGTGGCTCACGGGTACATCACAATCTGTGTACCTCATTGTGGGACATGTATACACCAAAAGCTGTGTATCTCATTATGGGACCTGGACATATTACAATTTGTGTACCTCATTGTGAGACTGGGGTTACACCTCAAACTGTGCCCCTCACTGTATGACATTGGTATATCACAAACGGTGCACCTCATTGTAGGACTGAGGCACACCACAAACTGTACCTTATTGTGGGACATGAGTACACCACAATCTGTGTACTTCATTGTGGGACACTGATTCATCACAATCTGTGTACCTCATTGTGTGACTTACCTGTGTACTTCATTTTGGGACATGGGTACACCACAAAGTGTGCACCTCATTGTGGGACCGAGGCACACCATAAACTGTACCTTATTGTGGGACATGCGTACACCACAATCTGTATGCTTCAATGTAAGATATGGGTACACCACAAACTGTAAACTTCATTGTGGGATTGATGTACACCATCTTGAGGCATGGGTACACCATAATCTGTGTACTTTATTGTGAGACACTGGTACATCACAAATTGTGTACCTCATTGTGGCACTAAGGCGCACCAGAAACTATACCTTACTGGACTTTGGTACACCACAATCTGTGTATTTCATTGTAGGACCTGGGTACATCACAATCTGCATACCTCATTGTGGGATTTGAATACACCACAATCTGTGTACTTCATTGTGGGGCTGGGGTACACCACAATCTGTGTACCTAATTGTGGGAGTTTAGTACATCACAATCTATGTACCTCATTGTTGGACTCGGATATATCACAATCTGTGTACCTCATTGTGGGACATGGGTACACCACAAACCCTGTACCTCATTGTTGGACTCGGATATATCACAATCTGTGTACCTCATTGTGCGACTCGGGTATATCACAATCTGTGTACCTCATTGTGCGACTCGGGTATATCACAATCTGTGTACCTCATTGTGCGACTCGGGTATATCACAATCTGTGTACTTCATTGTGGGACTAAAGCATACCACAGACTGTGTAACTCTGTAGTACTGAGGTACACCACAAATTGTGTACCTAATTGTGGGACTGAGGTACATCACAAACTGTGTACCCTATTGTGGTACTGGAAATACCACATCACAATCTGTTTCTCCCATTCTCTGCCTTTGCCTTTCTCTGTATAATTTATTCTGATGTAGGAGATAATTAGTACCTCCTTCAGAATGGATGATTCTGTTCAGATGGGCCCCTGGGTGAATTAGTCAAGTGTTTAATTGACAAATTCAGTTAGAGAATGTGGATCCAAATTTCCTGAGCGGGAAGAGCAAGCCTTTAATTAAGAAGGAGGGCAGATTGTTATAACCCGCACGAGACCTACAGGGTAGGAGCAATCAGTCTGCCCGTGAGTCTCGCCAAATACAAACTCCCCTGTTCGGGACGCGGCGGGGGGGGGGCGACGACAATGAGAGCCTTTTTCCTCGGATGGTGATGTCTAGCACGAGGGGACATAGCTTTAAATTGAGGGGAGATAGATATAAGACAGATGTCAGAGGTAGGTTCTTTACTCAGAGAGTAGTAAGGGCGTGGAATGCCCTGCCTGCAACAGTAGTGGACTCGCCAACATTAAAGGGCATTTAAATGGTCATTGGATAGACATATGGACGATAAGGGAATAGTGTAGATGGGCTTTTGAGTGGTTTCACAGGTCGGTGCAACATCGAGGGCCGAAGGGCCTGTACTACGCTGTAATGTTCTATGTTCTAACAGAGAAGACCTGGTTGGGATCTTTTGCATATTGTAAAGATAATTGCTTCGCAATAAACCAAGTTTTCTTTTAACTAAGTCGGTCCGGACTTGTTTGTGGCCTACTAAACATATATTCTCCATTGGAAAGACAAAGGTTGAAACTCCCTTCTGACTTCACATTTTTATTTTCTTGCCTTTATATATCACCTCTCGTATCCTCATGGTGTTCCAAACGCTTTATAAGTTAAAAAATATATTTGAAGTGTAGTCACTGTTGTAACTGTTTCAAGCACAACAGCCTATTTGTGTACAGTGAGGTCTGAGAAACAGCAATTTGATAATCATAGGATCATAGAATTTATAGTGTCGAAGGAGGCCATTTGGCAGATTGAGTCTGCACCAGCCCTTGGAAAGAGTACCCTACGCCTCCACCCTATCCCTGTAACCCACCTAACCTTTTTGGAAATTAAGGGGCAATTTAGCATGGGATGAACCCAGAGCACCCGGAGGAAACCCACGCAGAACCGGGAGGAAGTGCAAACTCCAGACAGCCACCCAAGGCTGGAATTGAACCCGGGTCTCTCGAGCTGTGAGGCAGCAGTGCTAACCACTGTGCCACCATGTTGCCCCCAATGACCAAATGATTTGTGTTAGTCTTGAATTTGCTGCCCGAGTTGGTGATGGAGGCAAACATCCTAAACTCTTTTAAAAAGTAGCTGGATTCGCATTTTACGTGTTGTAAGTTACAGGGCTATGGACTGAATAGAATTTACAGTGCAGAAGGAGGCCATTCGGCCCATCGAGTCTGCAGTGGCCATTGGAAAGAGGCCCCATGCTTCCACCGTTTTCCCCATAACCCAGTCACCCCTCCTAACCTTTTTGGACACTAAGGGCAATTTAGCATAGCCAATCCACCTAACCTGCACATCTTTGGACTGTGGGAGGAAACGGGAGCACCCGGAGGAAACCCACGCACACACAGGGAGAACGTGTCGACTCAGCACAGTCACCCAAGCCGGGAATCGAACCTGGGACCTTGGAGCTGTGAAGCAACTGTGCTAACCACTGTGGTACCATGCTACTAGGTGCAGGAAGGTGGGATTAGAAAGGGCACCAGGTGCCCTCGGGCTGGCATGGACAAGATGGGCCGAATAGCCTCCTTCTGTGCTGTAACTGTTCTATGATGCTGAGTTAGGGATATTTTGTGGCTGGAACAGCAGAGTGTCATGGGATCTTTTACTTGCGATTGAGAAAAGAAAGAAGTTAACATCTCATCTGAAAGACATGCTTGTGATAGTGCAACACTCCCATGGGACAGCACTGGACTGTCAGGCAACTTTTTTGTGCTCATATTTCTAGAGTGGGACACGAACAACCAAAGGCTCCGTGGTGAGTAGCAGTACGGGAATCTCAGTATGTCTCAACATAATCAAGGTGCTGAAGGGAGGATCCACCAGGGCTCTGTCTCCTAAACGGAATCCAGTGATTCCTGCTGAGAGTGTAGACTTGTGACAGCGAGCATGGAGATCCCAGACACACTTTCCACACTCTGGTCACCTTCCCCGGGATCAGATAAAAAATGACAAATTAGCAAAGGGCTGCTGTCGTCAATTAAAACAACTCCTCGGAATGAGTTAATCCCTGTAGGGGAGGAAGAGAATAAACTGGAGGGAATTAATCCAGGTATTTAGAAGTTACAGTTCAATCTGAGCAGAAAGACTCAGTTCCACTGAGGAGCAGCGATCACATCAGCTACAATGAAGAGAATGAAATACTTCAACGTTTATCTCAGCACTGCCAGCTCTTCCATTAGCTTCTGATTAAAGGAAGACAGAATGTGACAGATTCAAAGAGCAACTCCATTTCTTTCGAAGAGAACCTTTAGTTAAACAGATACATGGCTCTTTCAATCATCCTTTGCAATAGCAATCACTCAGAGAGTATTGTGTACAGTTTTGACCTTGACATAGAATTTACAGTGCAGATGTAGGCCATTTGGCCCATCGAGACCACACCGGAAAGACTAGCCCACCTAAGCCCACACCTCCACCCTATCCCCACAACCCAGTAACCCCACCTAACCGTTTTGGACACTAAGGGCAATTTAACGTGGCCAATCCACCTAACCTGCTCATCCTTGGACTGGGAGAAAACCGGAACACCCGGAGGAAACCCACAAAGACATGGGGAGAACGTGCAGACTCCACACAGACTGTGATCCAAGCCGGGAATCAAACCTGGGACCCTGGAGCTTTGAAGCAACTGTGCTCACCACTGTGCTGCTGTTCTGTCCACATCTCTTTATTTAAAGAAGGATATTCTTTCCACAGAGGGTCACCGGGCCAATCCTTGGGATGGTGGGATTATCCTATGAGGAGAGATTGAAGATACTGGGCCGGTACTCACTAAAGTTCAGCAATTTGACTGGTGATCTCATTGAAATTTCCATAATTCTTACTGGGCTTGACAGAGCGGAAGCAGAAAGGATGTTTCCCCAGGCTGGGCAACCTGGGCACACAGTCTCAGAAAGAGGGGCAGGCCATTTAAGATTGAGATCAGGAGGAATTTCTTCACTCAGCGGGTGGTGAATCTTTGGAATTCTCTATCCCAGAGGCCTGTGGAAGCTCAGTTACTGAGCGTACTCAAGACAGGAATCGATAGATTTCAGGATACCAATGACATCAAGGAATATGGGGATAATGCAAGAACGTGGTGTTGAGACAGATGATCAGCCATTATCTAGTTGAATGAGGAAGCCTGCTCGAGGGGCTGAATGGACTACTCCTGTTCCTATTTTTCTTACATTCAGGCTGGGTATTCTGGAGAGGATAATTGTCAGAGCATGTAGCAATTGGAGCGAATTGTAAAGTGGCAGTGAGTAAGACACCCCACTGCCTACATCTTCTCAAAAAATCACTCTGAATAATATAATTCCTTTTCTATAAATAAAACCTCATGTAAAGGGTTCTTGTGTTTTCTACCACCCCCAAGATGGTGCCTGGGAAATGATTTATCATCCTGGGAAAATGTGAAACAGATTGTTGATCAGACTATGCATGCTGGTCCAGAGAAACAAACAGTGTTCAGTCTCGAACCTCTCTCTGTCTTCCTGCTATCCCTCTCTCTTCATTTGTCTTGTCCTCCACCCTTCTCATCTCCCACCATCCCCAGTGTCCAAAACCATAAATACTCCCATCGGCTACCTGGGCAGTAGGTTATTCAAAGCCATCAACCTGAAATTGCTCAAACTCATGCTTTCACTGAAACGCAAGACAAAACCAAAGCTGTTAATTGTTAAATATCAACAAGTGGCAAGTAACACTCACGCCATACAAGAGCCAGGCAACGACCATCTCCAACAAGAGGGACTCTAACCGCCTTCCATTGACTTTCAATGGCATTATCATCGCTGAATCCCCCACTATCAGCATCCTGGGGGTTACCATTGTGGTGGTATGTATTAGGGGTAATATGGTACACCACGTGTCGACAGGCTATTGGTGGAGGGATGCCAGGTCCTGATAGGATCTGCCACCTATTGGACTCCACCCAGAAATGCCGGTATAAGAACCCAGTTTTTCCCTCCATTTCCCTCAGCAGCTGCATTCTGTAACCACGCTGCTGGGGATAAAGTTCTGCTTAATAAAGCCTTCAATTGACATTACCTCAACCTGCCTCGCGTCATATTGACGGTGCTACAACCATTGATCAGAAACTGAACTGCACTAGTCATATACATACTGTGGCTGCAAGAGCAGGTCAAAGGCTATGAATCCTGTGGCGAGTAACTCACCTTGTGACTCTCCAAAGCCTGTCCACCATCTACAAGGCACAAGTCAGGAGTATGATAGAATACTCTCCACTTGCCTGGATGAGTGCAGCTCCAACAACACACAAAAAGCTGAACACCATGCAGGACAAAAAAAGCCTGTTTTATTGGTAATCCTTCTCCCATCTTAAACATACACTTTTTCAACCACTGATGCACAGCAGCAACCGTGTGTACTATTCACAAGGTGCACTGCAGCAACTCAACAAGGCTCCTTAGGCAGCACCGTCCAAAACCACAACCACGACCATCTAGAACAGGGTTTTTCAAAGTGTACGTGCTGGGGTGTGGCCCATGGGTAGATTACGGGTGGGTGTCATGGGACGTGGAGTGATCAGTGGCGGCATTCCCGTGGTGGTTCCGATCACTGGAAAAGCACTCGACAGCTTTTACACCATTGAAAATGGTGGCCACTGCTGCCTTCTAAATGAAAATTAATGAGGCTGTGTGCAGTCTTCCAGTCAGAAGCAGCGGCCGTGAGCAGGTCATACGCCCAGCATGTACACTTGATGTCAAGCGCTCTCCATGTACATGTTCTTGGCGTCAAATAACAGCACAGAGCTGCTTCCATTTTATAGCTCCTGGCAAGAGGACTGTGAAGATCGATCATTTGCTTAAAAGTAAGAGAACACCAGAGACTCAAATAGATAGTGAACCTACTGGCCAGAATCTCACATGTGAATCTGCTGGAGAGAGCTGCACAGGAGAGTCCTGAGCAGGACAGAGCAGTGCTAGTATTAGCCCTGTTCAAAGCTCCAGGGCCTCTGGTTAATAGTCTACAAAGAAGAAACATACCTTGGGAACAAAGCAGTATAAAAATGATTTCTTGAGGTATGGTTTTGTCAATGGGGCAATGCAAATGAGGATGTAAAGCCCATGTGCAAGGAAGTACTGGCAAATGAGAAAAAATTTCAGATTGTGATAGAGAAGTGATGGGTGAAAAATTCCTTTTGTGGTTGAAACCACAGAGTTAATTATTAACGGACAGCTGGCTCCAAATGAAAAGACTATGCTGCTATACTTGACCTGTGATACCACATTTAAAATGCACCAAAAGCACATGAGGCTGTCAGCATTCTGGAGTAGCATCTCCCAGGAATATCCAGTGCTGAGTAAAACACACATTTTGTTGTGTTTGCCCTTCACAACAACCTACATGTGCAAGGTTGGATTTTCTATTTTCAGAAAGATGGAAATGGCACAAGGGAATTGGTTTTGCATCTGGTATGCACATTGCCCTCTGTTTCTTTGAACGGGATTCAAGTGAGATTGTGAGGACCAAGCAGGCTCATGTGGGTCAGCTGCTGTGAGTCCTGAAGGTTGGTCGGTTGGCAAAAGTGGGTCCCGGGGATAAAAGGTTTGAAAAACACGGATCCAGAAAAACATGATCAGCAGATCTTGGGAGCACCACCACCTGCAAATTCCCCTCCGAGCCACTCACCATCCTGATTTGGAAATATATCACCGTTCCTTCACTGTCGCTGGGTCAAAATTCTGGAACTCCCACCCTAACAGCACTGTGGGTGTACCTACACCACATGGACTCCAGCAGTTCAAGAAGGCAGTTCACCATCACCTTCTCAAGAGAATTTAGGGATGGGCAACAAATGCTGGCCTAGCCAGTGATGCCCACATCCCATGAGTGAGTGAAAAATAATATTCACTGATTCATCTGAGGATCAAGATCCAAATATTCAAAGAGAAAGGTTCCAATCATTCATAAAATCATGGATGAGATTTATTTGATGAAGTGCAAAATCAAAATCCTCAATTAGATTCCAGCCTGTAATCCATTGCTGGATACAATTTATTTTATATACTTCGGCCTCGTTTAAATTTCTGTCTGTAGCTCACTCTTGGCAGTGATATAGTTCCCATTCAGGATTGTCAGGGAACTTCCTGCTGATTCCCTTAGTTCCTTTTTTTTTCTTTTGTCTTTATCATGTTTAGTCCATGGATCATTAATGGAGACATACCTTTAAGTCGAGCAGAGGAAGTAAGGAACTCAAAGTGTCAAAATAGTACACTGTTATTAAGTTTTGTATTTTGGCAGAAGAACCCAGACTTTATGGCACCCAAGAGATTGGAGGGCTTTGTTTCAATTGGTTGGCTGGTGGCCAATGGATTGCCAGGGACAGTATTCTGCCCAGCAACTGACAGTGATCGGTTCCTGTCAGGTGGGGTTACTTGGTGGGAACCCAGGAGAAGCCACTGGACCATCAAGGTGGAAGCAGCTCTCTCTCTCTGCTCTGCTGCCTACTGCCTGAAGGCAGAAACCTCTAGACCCTGAAAGAGGAAGCTGTCTCTCTCTCTCTCTCTCACACACTCTCGAATGCTGGCTGCCTGCTATTTCTGTGAGTCTACAGTGAAAACCATTACAAGCTGAAAGAAAGAACATCCATCTGAAAGCCTCATCTGAAACAAAGACTCTTATCCTTTTACTTTCATCATTAATTTACTCCCCACTTTCCTGTCTATGTTTGTTTGTCTTTGTGTGTGTGTGTGTAGAGGATGGGGTGAGTTAATGGGGGGGTGGGGGGGGGAGTTTAGAAAGTAAATAGTAGTTAACCAATTGTATTTTTTGCCTTTTTAATTACAGTTACTGTCAAATATAAAAAGTTAATTGTGTTTAAATTTACAACCCGGTGACCATAGTTATTGGCAACTGAAGACGTTGAGTGTTTTAAAATAAAAGTTAATTTCAAAAGTGTTGTTGCTCCAGCTCAAGTGGGGAGTAAAAACGTTCTTCCTCATGTCCCCTCTACACCTGCCACTTATCTTGAATCTATGTCCCCTGGTTCTAACATTCTCCACCAAGGGAAACAATTTTATCCTGTCGGCTCTATCTCTTCCTCCCATAATTTTGTACACCTCAATTAAGTCACCCCTCAGCCTTCTTTGTTCCAAAGGAAAATAACTCCAACCTATTCAATCTCTCCTTGTAGCTAAATGTTTCTAGCCCTGGCAACATTCTTGTAAACATCTTCTGCACTCTCTCCAGACCAATAATGTCACTCCTGTAAGGTGGTGACCAGCACTGCACACAATATTTCAGATCTGGCCTCAGCAGTGTTATCCAATTCCAACATTATATCCATACTTTTATATACCCTATGTCTTCCAATGAAGGAGAGCATTCTATATGCTTTCTAAACAATCTTGTCCACTTGTACGTCAAGATCTCTCACTTCACCTATCCATCTTAGTATATTCCCATTTATTGTGTACTCCCTGGAACTGTTTGACTTCCCTAAATGCACAACTTCACACTTCTGTGTTAAATTCCATCTGCCACTTTATCGCCCGTTCCACCAATCCACCTATATCATTTTGAAGATTATAGCTATCCTCTACACTGTCCAAAACTCAGCCAATCTTTGTGTCATCTGCAAATTTCCTAATCGTGCTCCCCACGCGCACGTCCTAATTGTTAATATATAACACAAACAGTAAGGGTCCCAACACAAGCTCTGTGGAACACCACTTGAAACAACTTTCCAATTGCAAGGGCAGTCATCGACCATTACCCCTGTTTCCTGTTACTAAGCCAACTTTTTATCCAGTTTTCCACATTGAACTGTATTCCAAGTGCTTTCACTTTCTTGACCAATCTGTCATGTGGGACTTTGTTAAACACCTTGCTAAAATCCATGTACACAACATCCACTGCACTACCTTCATCAATTCTTCTTGTCACTTCCTCAAAGAATTCAATCAAATTTGAGAGGCAAGACCTTCCTTTAACAAATCCATGCTGACTATCCCTGACTAGTCCATACCTTTCTATGTGACAGTTAATCCTACCTCTCAGGATTGATTCTACAAATTTGCCTACCACTGACGTAAGACTAACTGGCCTATAATCATTTGACATTTCCTTCAATCCCTTTTTAAACAATGGGACCATGTTTGCATTTCTCCAGTTCTCCGGTACCTCCCCTGTATCTAGTGAGGATTACAACATCATCCTCAGAGCATCTTCTACCTCCTCTTTGACCTTCTTCAGTAGCTTCGGAAACAATCCATCTGGCCCTGGCAACTTATCAACTTTCAAGGATTTCAATCCTTCGAGTACTTCCTCTCTCTTTATGAGTATTGCCTCCAATATCTCACAGTTCCTCCTGGACTACTATATCTGCTTCATCCATTTCCTTTGTAAACACGGAGACAAAATATTCATTTAAAACCCTTCCCACAGCCTCTACATTTACACACGAGTTCCCTTCTTCATCTCGGATAGGTCTCACTTTTTCCTTAACTAACCTTTTACCATTAATATATTGGTAAAACTTCTGGGTTTTCTTTAACTTTACTTGCTAATCTTTTTTCATGCCCTCGCTTTGATTTCCATATTTCTTTTTTGACTTAATTCCTGCACTTTCTATCTTCATCTGGTCTATCTGCAGTGCTAAAGTCATCCAAAAATCTGATACCCTGATCCTAACTCACACCAAATCATGCTCACCCAATCCTCCTGCACTTGCTGACTCACACTGGCTGGCAATTAAGTAAAGCCTCAATTTTAAAATTCTCATCCGTGTTTTCATCCCCCTTGTCCCGTCTCCCCTCTATCCGTGTCATGTTCTCCAGCCCTCTGAGATACCTGCTCTGTTCTATTTCTGGCCTCTTGCACATCCCCAATTTAAATCACACCACCATTGGTGGCCACGAGGTTTGTTGCCAAGGTCCCAAGAATTTCCTCTCAACACCTCTCTGTCTCTCCCCCTTGCTTTCCTCATTTAAGACGCTACCTGAAACCTACTAGTTTGGGCAAACTTTTTCATTATGTTTCTGAATATCTCCCTTTGCTTTATATAGCCTCTGTGAAGTGGCTGGGGATGCTTTGTAACTTAAAAGGCACAATATAAATGCACATTGGTGTTATTGAGCACTGACTTATTCTGAATCCTGTCTTATCCTGTACACTGAACTCTGAGCTCAGCACCCTGAACACTGCCGTTTGCCAGACCCACAGCAACATGGTTAATATTTTACAATAAACAGAATCTTTCGCCTACAGATTTGTTGAAATGAAATGAAATGAAATTTGTTCGACTGTTACCAACTTCATAATGACTGGGGAATTAATCACTTCTATAATAAGCACTTGATGCATACACAAATTCCTTTAAAATCCTCGGCACGTGGTCCCTGATTGTTGGTGCTAACCACAGAGCAGTTATCTCTGTGTGGAGAGGTTACAGTCCCACTCAATGGCAGTTTGAGGCTGCCACCTAGTGTCTCGAACCTGAGAAAGAACACATCAGTGAGCATTGTGCAGACAGAGTTCCAGTTTCAGCTCCAACCAGTAAGTCTTCAAACTTTATTTCTGCTGGTCTATGCAATTAGCCGTATTCCATAAATACAGGTCTGAGGGTGGTACTTGCATTAAATGAGACAAATCAGCAATGTGGGATTATTCACTGGCTGAGAATTGTTCGCCAGGGATTACTGGGCCATTCTCCATTGCAGCAGGGACAAGTGAGATGTGTAGCCACCTAGGTTGGCCACTTCCCGACTTAAAATGGAGAACCGCAAAGGCTGAAGGGAAATTCAGCCAACACAGGCAAAGACTAGCAAATACAGAAATCATGTGTATTGAAACCTGTAAAAAACCAGACAGCACTGAAACCAGCAGCCATCTGCATAGTAGTGAGCAATTCCAAGGCACAATTGCTACAGTTAAGGTGAATAAAGCCAAGCCAGACTCCTCGGCGCCAGCAGGAGCCAAGACAAAGGGAGGCCAACGGACATTTAGGGACCGCCCAGCGATCAGGGAACAACTCCAGTATTGGAGAAATCGATCCAAGTGATCGGAACGCAGTCCAATCACTTGGAACCAGGTACGGGGTCCGCCCCGAAGGGGGGGAAGCCCCTGGGGACTATAAAGTAAAGCCCCCAAGTTCAAATCGTCCTTCTTTGGCAGGGTCACTCAGCAACTTGAATCAACCCCTGAGAGTGAACTGCCCAAGCGGCCACATCAACCAAGTAAGTCTCCAGTCAATGCTCGCTACGAGATAGGCGCTCCTAGCTACAAGTCTATACCAGCTTTTGAATCCTGCAGACTCAGGACCTGATCGAAAGACCATTTGTTCCCCATACCTGGTGGGCCAATTCCGAAGCTAAGTATAGGCCTTTTAGTGATAGGAATAGTCTAGAAAGTAGAGTTTATGCATGAGTAGTGATTTACTGTGTATAATAAATGTGTTTTGATTTGAATCTTACTAATTGGTGTGTTGAGTTATTGATCATTACTTGAACTTGAACCTCGTGGCGGTATCATAAAGATACCTGGCGACTCTAGAGCAAAGGTTAAACAAACAGAGCAAATCACGAATTAAGAGCCAGCCAAAAGTTAGCAACAGGTGCCCTGACTTTCATTGAAGGTGGACGGGGCCAGAATCATGGTTTGGGGGAGATGATGGAGGGGTGAGAATGCCTCCAGACTAGCCACCCAGAGGCCTGGGCTAATGGTGGGGACAAGGCCTCACATTCCACCATAGCAATTCATTGCTTAATAAATCTGACATTGAATCTGTAACCTCAGTAATGGTGACCATGAAACTATCATCAGTTGTTGCAAAAACCCATCTGGTTCACGGATGTCCTTTAGGGAAGGAAATCTGCCATCCTTACACGATCTGGCCTACATGTGACTTCAGACCCACAGCAAAGTGGTTGACTCTTAACTGCCCCTCTGAAATGGATGAGCAAGCCACTCAGTTCCAGGGCAATTAGGGATGGGAAACAAATGCTGGCCGTGCCAGTGATACCCACAACCAATGGAAGAACAACAAAAAAATCCTGCCCCCACTTCCGGTCCCGGCAGCCCTTCCTGGTCCGGCGTCTTCTCGTCCTCCTCCTCGGAGCTGTTTGCATGTTCCTCTCCCTCCACTTCTAGCACATCGCCCTGTTGCAGTGTCAGGTTGTGGAGGGCTCAGCAGACAGCCACAAAGCAGGCGACCCTCCCGTGAGGGGAGTGGGGGGGGGGGGGGGGGGGTATACTGCAGTGCACCACCAAAGCGGTCGAGGCATCAGAACAGCATTTTGAGTAGACTGATGCTCTGCTCAATGACAGCCCGGGTGGCCACACCTCATTGTATCGGGTCTCCGCATCGGTCACCAGCCTCCTTACTGGCATAAATAGCCACGTCCTCAGAGGGTTATCTCCAAAGAGCCAATCAACCACCCTGGGGTGGTCCTCGAAGAAGACAGGGATGTGCAACTGCCCCATGATGTAGCTGTCGTGCACACTCCCTGGGAAGCGTGCACACACGTGCATGATCTTCATGTGGTGGTTACACACAAGTTGGTCGTTCAGTGAGTGGAACCCCTTCCAGTTAATGAACCACAGTGCATGCAGACATGTGCTATCTATTACAGCCCAAATTAGCCGTGCTATCTATTACAGCCCTATCATACCTCCCACAGCCCAAAGATGTGGGTTGTTAGGTGGATTGGCCATTCTAAATTGCCCTTAGTGTCCAAAAAGGTTAGGTGGAGTTACTGGGTTATGGGGATGGGTGGAGGTGTGGCCTTAGGCAGGGTGCTCTTTCCAAGGGCCGGTGCGGACCCGATGGGCTGTACGGCCTCTTTCTGCACTGTAAATTCTATGATTCTATGAGTCTCCTCCAACTCTTTCGCCAGACCCTTCACTGTCTTCAACTGGGTCTGATAACCCATAAACATGCCCACCGAGGGGAGAACTTCTTCCCCTACACTCTCCGCTCCATTTTTCCACCAAATCTACCCAAACCATGGATGAAAGAGGCCAAAACCAGCACCTTCAAGCAGGAGCCACCTGTGTGCGACCACTCACTTCATGACTGCCACCGGAAGTCACGTTTTTGGAAAAGTTTAAGGATCGAAATGCAAAACTGTTTAGTTGGTGGGGTAGACCGTATTATATGTATTACAGTACCTGTGTTGGAGGTAATACTGTATTAGAGATACATGGGTAAATCCCTGCCTGCTGGCTCCGCCCAGTGGACGGTTGTGGTAGTACCAGGTATTGCGGTACCTAAGAGGCTGATGACCATTGGTTAAACCCAGGAGATTACCATTGGCTGTTGTTACGTAGCTCCGCCCTGACAGGCGGAGGAGAAGAAACGGTGCCGTCCCAGCAGCCTTCACTTTCTGTACCGAAGCTGCTGGGGAACAAGTTCGAGTAGATTAAAGCCTTCAGTTATGAAATCACTTCGTCTTGAGTGTAATTGATCACAATTTAATCTACTAGACTTAAGCTGGAAGGATGGATCCCCGAATCAAACCGGAGTGCCTTCAACTCAGCCCCCACGCGGAGAACTCAGCTGCAATTTTTAAGCACTGGCTGCCGTGCTTTAAAGGCTACCTCGAGACGGCCGGAGGCACCCCCTCAGAACGACAGAAAATGCATCTCCTGCGCTCAAGGGTCAGCCCTGGGATCTACACCCTTATCGAGGAGGCGGAGGACTATGATGCCACGATTGAACTGTTAGAAGTACATTATATCCGCCCTGAAAATCAGGTCTACGCATGTCACCTGCTTGCGACTGGACGGCAAAGCCCCAGGGAATCGTTGGAAGATTTCTACCGGACGCTACGGGTGCTGGGCTGAAACTGTGGCTGCCCGCAACTTTCGGGGAGCGAGCACACGGAACGTTTAATCAGGGATGCTTTCGTAGCAGGTATGAGCTCCCCAGATATCCGCCGAAGACTCCTAGAAAAGGACACCCTGAAATTTAGAGAGGCACGGGCCCTGGCAGGGTCCATGGACGTTGCCTACAAAAACGCACAGTCCTATGCGCCCGACCGCACGGCGGCCCCCTGGGCGGCGCGGCACCCCACAGCGGCAGCCCCACAGACCTTCCCCCTGACCTCGCAGGCCTGCGCTACGAGACGGCCCGCGAACGCCACCGGGCCCCGCTGTTTCTTCTGCGGGAAGGCGAATCATCCCCGCCCACACTGCCCGGCCCGCACCGCCACCTGAAAAGGTGCGGCAAGAAGGGCCACTTTGTGGGGGTCTGCCAGGCCCGCACCGTGGCCGCGGTCTCCAGCGACTCCGGACCGCCGCGGCAACCCCACCTTCAGGCTCCGACTGGCCAGCGCTCACCGCCACCCCGCGGTCTCCAGCTACTCTGGACCGCCGTGGCAATCCCCCCTTCAGGCCCCGACCGGCCATCGCTCACCGCCGCCCCCCTATCCCGTGCCATGGCCGCGGTCTCCAGCGACTCCGGGCCACCGCGGCAACCCCCCCATCTTCCTATCCTAGGGCCACGTGCGACCCAAGGGCGTGGCCATCTTGCCCCCCGGACACCACGCTGGACGGATGGGCGCCGCCATTTTGTCCATCCCCGCCGCCATCTTGTTCATCCCCGGACACCATGTGCGACCCATGGGTGACGCCATCTTGGATAGGGCCCCAGGCCCCCAGCACGGCCGACTACACACTGCCCAATCAGAACTCGCAACTGCTTCATCTGGCCTCGGTGACACTGGACCAAAGTTGACCTCGGATACTCGCAACAGCTACAACGACGGTCTTCATCAACGTCCACGAGACATCTTGCCTGATTGACTCTGGGAGCACGGAAAGCTTTGTTCACCCCGACACGGTAAGGCGCTGTTCACTTGTAACCCACCCTGTAAACCAAAGGATCTCCCTGGCCTCCGGGTCACACTCGGTGGAGATAAAGGGGTTCTGCCTAGCGAACCTCACTGTCCAAGGCAGGAAATTCGACAATTTCCGCCTGTATGTCCTGCCGCACCTCTGCGAGGCTACCCTCCTGGGGCTGGACTTCCAATGCCATTTGCAAAGCCTGACCTTTAAATTTGGCGGCCCTATACCTCCCCTTACTGTTTGCGGCCTCGCGACCCTTAAGGTCGACCCGCCTTCCCTGTTTGCGAACCTCACCCCGGATTGCAAACCCATCGCCACCAGGAGCAGACGGTACAGTGCCCAGGACCGGACCTTCATCAGGTCAGAGGTCCAAAGGCTGCTGGGGGAAGGGGTCATCGAAGCGAGCAACAGTCCCTGGAGAGCTCAAGTAGTGGTGGTAAAGTCCGGGGAGAAGCATAGGATGGTCATTGACTACAGCCAGACCATCAACAGGTTTACGCAGCTGGACGCGTACCCTCTCCCCCGCATTTCCGACCTGGTAAACAGGATTGCGCATTACAAGGTCTTCTCCACGGTGGATCTCAAGTCCGCCTACCACCAGCTACCCCTCCGTAATAGTGACCGCAAGTACACTGCCTTCGAAGCAGATGGGCGGCTCTATCAATTTTTAAGAGTTCCCTTTGGTGTCACTCATGGGTCTCGGTCTTCCAGCGAGAGCTGGACCGAATGGTTGACCGGTACGGCTTATGCGCAACGTTCCCGTATCTGAATAACATAGAACATAGAACATAGAACAATACAGCGCAGTACAGGCCCTTCGGCCCACGATGTTGCACCGAAACAAAAGCCATCTAACCTACACTATGCCATTATCATCCATATGTTTATCCAATAAACTTTTAAATGCCCTCAATGTTGGCGAGTTCACTACTGTAGCAGGTAGGGCATTCCACGGCCTCACTACTCTTTGCGTAAAGAACCTACCTCTGACCTCTGTCCTATATCTATTATCCCTCAGTTTAAAGTTATGTCCCCTCATGCCAGCCATATCCATCCGCGGGAGAAGGCTCTCACTGTCCACCCTATCCAACCCCCTGATCATTTTGTATGCCTCTATTAAGCCTCCCCTTAACCTACTTCTCTCCAACGAAAACAACCTCAAGTCCATCAGCCTTTCCTCATAAGATTTTCCCTCCATACCAGGCAACATCCTGGTAAATCTGCTCTGCACCCGCTCCAAAGCCTCCACGTCCTTCCTATAATGCGGTGACCAGAACTGTACGCAATACTCCAAATGCGGCCGTACCAGAGTTCTGTACAGCTGCAACATGACCTCCCGACACCGGAACTCAATCCCTCTACCAATAACGGCCAACACTCCATAGGCCTTCTTCACAACCCTATCAACCTGGGTGGCAACTTTCAGGGATCTATGTACATGGACACCTAGATCCCTCTGCTCATCCACACTTTCAAGAACTTTACCATGAGCCAAATATTCCGCATTCCTGTTATTCCTTCCAAAGTGAATCACCTCACACTTTTCTACATTAAACTCCATTTGTCACCTCTCAGCCCAGCTCTGCAGCTTATCTATATCCCTCTGTAACCTGCTACATCCTTCCACACTATCGACAACACCACCGACTTTAGTATCGTCTGCAAATTTACTCACCCACCCTTCTGCGCCTTCCTCTAGGTCATTGATAAAAATGACAAACAGCAACGGCCCCAGAACAGATCCTTGTGGTACTCCACTTGTGACTGTACTCCATTCTGAACATTTCCCATCAACCACCACCCTCTGTCTTCTTTCAGCTAGCCAATTTCTGATCCACATCTCTAAATCACCCTCAATCCCCAGCCTCCGTATTTTTTGCAATAGCCTACCGTGGGGAACCTTATCAAACGCTTTGCTGAAATCCATATACACCACATCAACTGCTCTACCCTCGTCTACCTGTTCAGTCACCTTCTCAAAGAACTCAATAAGGTTTGTGGGGCATGACCTACCCTTCACAAAGCCATGCTGACTATCCCTGATCATATTATTCCTATCTAGATGATTATAAATCTTGTCTCTTATAATCCCCTCCAAGACTTTACCCACTACAGACGTGAGGCTCACCGGTCTATAGTTGCCGGGGTTGTCTCTGCTCCCCTTTTTGAACAAAGGGACCACATTTGCTGTCCTCCAGTCCTCTGGCACTATTCCTGTAGCCAATGATGACATAAAAATCAAAGCCAAAGGTCCAGCAATCTCTTCCCTGGCCTCCCAGAGAATCCGAGGATAAATCCCATCAGGTCCCGGGGACTTATCTATTTTCAGCCTGTCCAGAATTGCCAACACCTCTTCCCTACGTACCTCAATGCCATCTATTCTATTAGCCTGGGGCTCAGCATTCTCCTCCACAACATTATCTTTTTCCTGAGTGAATACTGACGAAAAATATTCATTTAGTATCTCGCCTATCTCTTCAGACTCCACACACAATTTCCCATCCCTGTCCTTGACTGGTCCTACTCTTTCCCTAGTCATTCGCTTATTCCTGACATACCGATAGAAAGCTTTTGGGTTTTCCTTGATCCTTCCTGCCAAATACTTCTCATGTCCCCTCCTTGCTCGTCTTAGCTCTCTCTTTAGATCCTTCCTCGCTACCTTGTAACTATCCATCGCCCCAACCGAAACTTCACACTTCATCCTCACATAGGCCTCCTTCTTCCTCTTAACAAGAGATTCCACTTCCTTGGTAAACCACGGTTCCCTCGCTCGACGCCTTCCTCCCTGTCTGACCGGTACATACTTATCAAGAACACGCAGTAGCTGATCCTTGAACAAGCCCCACTTATCCAGTGTGCCCAACACTTGCAGCCTACTTCTCCACCTTATCCCCCCCAAGTCACGTCTAATGGCATCATAATTGCCCTTCCCCCAGCTATAACTCTTGCCCTGCGGTGTATACTTATCCCTTTCCATCATTAACGTAAACGTCACCGAATTGTGGTCACTGTCCCCAAAGTGCTCTCCTACCTCCAAATCCAACACCTGGCCTGGTTCATTACCCAAAACCAAATCCAACGTGGCCTCGCCTCTTGTTGGCCTGTCAACATATTGTTTCAGGAAACCCTCCTGCACACACTGTACAAAAAACGACCCATCTATTGTACTCGAACGACATCTTTTCCAGTCAATATTTGGAAAGTTAAAGTCTCCCATAATAACTACCCTGTTACTTTCGCTCATATCCAGAATCATCTTCGCCATCCTTTCCTCTACATCCCTAGAACTATTAGGAGGCCTATAAAAAACTCCCAACAGGGTGACCTCTCCTTTCCTGTTTCTAACTTCAGCCCATACTACCTCGGAAGAAGAGTTCCCATCTAGCATCCTCTCCCCCACCGTAATACTGCTCTTGACTAGCAGCGCCACACCTCCCCCTCTTTTGCCTCCTTCTCTGAGCTTACTAAAACACCTAAACCCCGGAACCTGCAACATCCATTCCTGTCCCTGCTCT
The DNA here is from genome assembly GCF_047496885.1 of Scyliorhinus torazame. Taxonomy (NCBI): domain Eukaryota; kingdom Metazoa; phylum Chordata; class Chondrichthyes; order Carcharhiniformes; family Scyliorhinidae; genus Scyliorhinus; species Scyliorhinus torazame. The sequence goes on from NC_092707.1 coordinate 211,431,671, forward strand.
ATCCATGTCTCCGAAATGGCCACAACATCGAAGTCCCAGGTACCAACCCATGCTGCCAGTTCCCCTACCTTGTTTCGTATACTCCTGGCATTGAAGTAGACACACTTCAAACCACCTACCTGAACACTGGCCCCCTCCTACGACGTCAAATCTGTGCTCCTGACCTCTATACTCTCATTCTCCCTTACCCTAAAACTACAATCCAGGTTCCCATGCCCCTGCTGCATTAGTTTAAACCCCCCCATCAGGTCACCATCTGCGGCCATGACCAGCAGGACCACGACACCAACCTCCGCAAATTTCTCCAGACCGCGAAAACCCTTAACCTGACATACAATAAGGATAAATGTGTGTTTAGCACTGACCATCTAGCCATTCTAGGCTACGTAGTGCGAAATGGAGTTATAGGCTCCGACCCTGAGCGCATGTGCCCCCTTATGGAGTTCCCCCTCCCTCACTTCCCCAAGGCCCTGAAGCGCTGCCTCGTGTTTTTCAGCTGTTACGCATAGTGGGTCCCCAACTACGCAGACAAAGCCCGACCCCTAATCCAGTCCACAACCTTCCCCCTGTCGACGGAGGTCCGCCAGGCCTTCAGCCGCATCAAAGCAGACATTGCAAAGGCCACGATGCGTGCCATCGACGAGTCCCTCCCCTTCCAGGTCGAGAGCGACGCGTCCGACGTAGCTCTGGCGGCCACCCTCAACCAAGCGGGCAGGCCCGTGGCTTTCTTCTCCCGTACCCTCCATGCTTCCGAAATTCGCCATTCCTCGGTCGAAAAAGAGGCACAAGCCATAGTAGAAGCTGTGCGACACTGGAGGCATTACCTGGCTGGCAGGAGATTCACTCTCCTCACGGACCAACGGTCGGTGGCGTTCATGTTCGATAATGCACAGCGGGGCAAAATTAAAAACGCCAAGATCTTGCGGTGGAGGATAGAACTCCCCACCTACAATTACGAGATCTTGTACTGTCCGGGGAAGCTGAACGAGCCTCCTGATGCCCTGTCCCGCAGCACATGTGCTACTGCATAAGTGGACCGCCTCCGAGTCCTCCACGAGGACCTCTGCGCCCTGGGGGTCACTCGTTTCTTCCACTTCATCAAGACCCGCAACCTGCCCTACTCCATCGAGGAGGTCAGGACAGTCACCAGGGACTGCCAAATCTGCGCAGAGTGCAAACCGCACTTCTACTGGCCAGAGAGGGCACACCTGATAAAGGCTTCCCGTCCCTTTGAACGCCTCAGCATGGACTTCAAAGGCCCCCACTCCTCCACCGACCGGAACACGTATTTCCTGAACGTGATTGACGAGTACTCTCGGTTCCCATTCGCCATCCCCTGCCCAGACATGGCCACAACCACCGTCATCAAGGCCCTCCAAGGTATCTTTACACTGTTCGGGTTCCCCGCGTAGATACACAGTGATAGGGGGTCCTCCTTTATGAGTGACGAACTGCGTCAATTCCTGCTCAACAAGGGCATCACCTCGAGCAGGACGACCAGTTACAACCCCCGGGGAAACGGGCAGGTAGAGGGGGAGAACGGAACGGTCTGGAAGACTGTTCTTCTGGCCCTACGGTCCAGGAATCTCCCAGTCTCCCGCTGGCAAGAAGTCCTCCCGATGGCCCTCCACACCATCCGGTCGCTGCTCTGTACAACCACAAATCTGACACCTCATGAACGTCTCCTTGTTTTCCCCAGGAAGTCCTCCTCCGGGACTGCGCTCCCAAACTGGCTAGCGACACCCGGACCCATCCTGCTTCGGAAGCAATTGCGGGCGCACAAGTCAGACCCGTTGGTAAAGAGGGTCCATCTGCTGCACGCTAACCCCCAGTGCGCCTAAATGGCGTTCCCTGACGGCCAGCAAGATACAGTCTCCCTTCGGGACCTGGCGCCCGCCGGAACCCCACGCGCACCCGAACCATTACCCCCACCCCCACCCCGCCCACAGCAGTGGGAGGGGTCAGTACTCCCGCCTCTCCTGCCTAGGCCCGCCCACCCACCGACGCCCCCTACAGGCCGCCCCCCCCCCCCCCCCCGTGTCAACCGTTTGCCCCAACAGTGGCGCCTAGGGGTGACGAAGCTGCCAGGGAGGCCGAAACCACTCTCCCGGAGTCGCAACCACCGGGACCCCGACCAGAATCACCACCGAAGCCCAGACGCTCCAGAAGGACGACCAGGCCACCCGATCGACTGATTGCTTCACTGTGACTTTAACTGTAAACGAACACTTTGTAAATATCCTCGACAGCACGGTACCTCCATACCTGATCATACCATGTTAAAGGCGACTTCATAAGGGCTTATTTCTCCTGTTCATAATGACACAACCTATGTAAATAAACAACAAATTGAAGAATGAGTAACCAGCCTTCCATTTCCTTTCAGGATCTTTGTAACCTAGCACAGAATGCAGTTCAGTGAACAAAACAAAATCATGAAAATTATTGCAGCAACATATTACATTGAAAAGAGCGCGGGAGCTGAGTGAGCCGGGACAGTGAAAACAGCGCGGGAGATTTAAAAAGCGCAGGAGCTGCGAGTCAGAGCGGAGATTTTAAAAGAGTTTCGGGAGCCGATCGGGGGGGGGGGAGGAGCAGTCTCTGTCAGGCAGAGAAACTGAGAACATCTTTTTTATAAAAAATAATTTTTATTAAAGGTTTTCATAAAATATCAATAACAAAATGAGAAAGAAAAAAGAACCCAACAGGGTTAAGTACAAAACACAATCTAAAAAAGCAACCCCCCAAACCCCTCCCCCCCCGTACCTAAATAATAAATTAACATTAACACCCCGACTTAAGACAACAGGTGCTATACACCCCCTCAGACCCTTCCAGTGTAAATAACATAAACAAAAATAAAGTAAACCGCCCCCCCCCCCCCCCCCCCCCGAGCTGCTGCTGCCATTGACCAATGTCTAGCGTTCTGCCAGAAAGTCTAAGAACGGTTGCCACCGCCTAAGGAACCCTTGTACCGACCCTCTCAAGGCGCATTTCACCCTCTCCAATTTAATGAACCCTGCCATATCGCTGATCCAGGATTCCACGCTTGGGGGCCTCGTATCTTTCCACTGAAGGAGAATCCTTCGCCGGGCTACCAGGGGCGCAAAGGCCAGAATTCCGGCCTCTTTCGCCTCCTGCACTCCCGGCTCCTCTGCCACCCCAAATATTGCGAGCCCCCAGCCCGGATTGACCCTGGAACCTACCATCCTCGACACCGTCCTCGCTACGCCCTTCCAAAATTCCTCCAGCGCTGGGCATGCCCAGAACATATGGGTGTGATTTGCTGGGCTCCCTGAGCACCTAACACACCTGTCCTCACCCCCAAAGAACCTGCTCATCCTTGTCCCGGTCATGTGTGCCCTGTGCAGCACCTTAAACTGTATGAGGCTGAGCCTCGCGCATGAAGAGGAAGAGTTCACCCTCCCTAGGGCATCTGCCCATGTCCCCTCTTCGATCTCCTCTCCCAACTCCTCCTCCCACTTACTTTTCAACTCCACCACCAAGGCCTCCTCCTCCTCCTGCATCACCTAGTAAGTTTCCGAGATCTCCCCCCCCTCCCCCCCCCCCCCCCCCCGAGTGCACCCTGTCCTGTACTGTGTGTGGCAGTAGCCGTGGGAATTCCACCACCTGCTGTCTGGCAAACGCCCTTACCTGTAAGTACCTTAAGGTGTTCCCCGGTGGGAGCCCGTACTTCTCCTCCAGCTCACCCAAGCTCGCGAACTTCCCATCCACAAACAGGTCCCCCAACTTTCGTATGCCTGCCCTGTGCCACCCCGAAAACCCTCCACCTGTTCTTCCTGGGGCGAACCGGTGGTTCCCCCGTAATGGGGTCCACGCCGAGGCCCTAACTTCCCCCCTATGCCGCCTCCACTGCCCCCAAATTTTGAGGGCCGCCACCACCATCGGGCTCGTGGTATACCTCCTTGGAGGGAGCGGCAGCGGCGCCGTTGCCAGCGCCCCCAGACTCATACCCACACAGGACGCCGTCTCCAGCCTCTTCCATGCAGCCCCCTCCCCCTCCATCACTCACTTGCGCACCATTGTCGCATTGGCAGCCCAGTAGTACCCACAGAGGTTGGGCAGCGCCAGCCCCCCACTATCTCTACTCCGCTCCAGGAACACCCTTCTCACCCTCGGAGTCCCTCGCGCCCACACAAACCCCATTATACTCCTGTTAACCCGCCTGAAAAAAGCCTTCGGGATAAACACGGGGAGGCACTGTAACAGGAACAAAAACCTTGGGAGCACCGTCATTTTGATTGACTGCACCCTACCCGCCAGGGACAGCGGCAACGCGTCCCACCTCTTGAACTCCTCCTCCATTTGCTCCACCAGCCTTGTAAAGTTAAGCCTCTGCAGGGCCCCCCAGCTCCTGGACACCTGGACCCCCAAATATCTGAAACTCCTCTCCGCCCTTTTTAGTGGGAGCTCGCCAATCCCCCTCTCCTGGTCCCCTAGCTGAACTACGAACAGCTCGCTCTTCCCCATATTGAGCTTGTACCCCGAAAAGTCCCCAAATTCCCGAAGCATCCTCATTACCTCTGGCATTCCTCCCACCGGGTCTGCCACAAACAGCAGCAGGTCGTCCGCATAAAGCGACACCCTATGCTCCTCCCCACCACGCACCAACCCCCTCCAGTTCCTCAACTCTCTCAGTGCCATAGCCAGGGGTTCAATCGCCAGTGCGAAGAGCAGGGGACACAGGGGACACCCCTGTCTCGTCCCTTGGTGCAACCGAAAGTACTCGGACCTCCTCCTATTTGTGGCCACACTCGCCATCGGGACCTCATACAACAGCCTAACCCACCTGACAAACCCCTCCCCAAACCCGAACCTCTTCAGCACCTCCCACAGGTACCCCCACTCTACCCTATCGAAGGCTTTCTCAGCGTCCATCGCCACCACTATCTCCGCCTGCCCCTCCCTCGCCGGCATCATGATAACGTTCAAAAGCCTCCGCACATTCGCGTTCAACTGTCTCCCCTTCACAAACCCTGTCTGGTCTTCATGGATGGTCTGCGGCACATAATCCTCAATCCTCGTGGCTAAGACCTTCGCCAGCACCTTGGCATCTACATTTAGCAAGGAAATCGGCCTGTAAGACCCACATTGAGGGGACCTTGTCCCGCTTCAGGATCAAGGAGATCAGTGCCCGGGACATCGCCGGGGGTAAAGCCCCCCCTCCCTTGCCTCATTAAAGGTCCTAACAGGTCCATGTATTTTTTATAGAACTCGACCGGGAAACCGTCCGGCCCCGGTGCCTTCCCCGCCTGCATGCTTCCTATCCCTTTGATCAGCTCCTCCAGCCCAACCGGGGTCCCCAGTCCCGCCACCAGTCCCTCTTCCACCTTTGGAAACCTCAATTGGTCCAGGAAACGGCCCATCCCTCCCTCCTCCCGTGGGGGCTCGGATCGGTACAATTCCTCGTAGAAGACCCTGAAGACCCCATTGATGCCAACTCCACTCCGCACCACGCTCCCGCCCCTGTCCTTAACTCCCCCGATCTCCCTCGCTGCGTCCCGCTTCCGAAGCTGATGCGCCAGCATCCGGCTTGCCTTTTCCCCATACTCGTAGACCGCCGCCTGGGCCTTCCTCCACTGCACCTCCGCCTTCCTGGTGGTCACCAGGTTGAATTCGGCCTGGAGGCTGCGCCTCTTCCTCAACAATCCTTCCTCAGGTTCTTCCGCATACCTCCTGTCTACCCTCACCATCTCCCCCACCAGCCTCTCCCTCTCCCCCCGCTCCCTCCGCTCCTTGTGGGCCCTGATGGAGATCAGCTCTCCCCTTGCCACCGCCTTCAGTGCCTCCCATACCATCCCCACTCGGACCTCCCCGTTGTCGTTGGTCACCAGGTACCTCTCTATACTTCCTCGGACCCGCTCGCTCACCTCCTCGTCCGCCAACAGCCCCACCTCCAAGCGCCTCAGCGGGCGCTGGTCCCTCTCCTCCCCCATCTCCAAGTCCACCCAATGCGGGGCGTGGTCCGAAATGGCTATTGCCGAATACTCAGTATCCTCTACTCTCGCTATCAGCGCCCTACTCAAAATGAAAAAGTCGATTCGAGAATAAGCCTTATGGACATGTGAGAAGAATGAAAATTCCCTAGCACCCGGCCTTGCAAATCTCCAAGGGTCCACCCCTCCCATTTGGTCCATAAATCCCCTCAACACTCTAGCCGCCGCCGGCTTCCTACCCGTCCTAGACCTGGAGCGATCCAGTGCAGGATCCAGCACCGTGTTAAAGTCTCCCCCCATTATCAGGCCCCCCCACTTCCAAGTCTGGGATCCGACCCAACATACGCCGCATAAAACCCGCATCGTCCCAGTTCGGAGCATACACATTGACCAGTACCACCCTCTCTCCCTGCAACTTACCACTTACCATTATGTACCTACCGCCATTATCTGCCACAATGCTCGACGCCTCGAATAACACCTTCTTTCCCACCAAGATCGCCACCCCTCGATTTTTGGCATCTAGCCACGAGTGAAACACCTGACCTACCCACCCTTTCCTCAGTCTTACCTGGTCTGCCACCTTCAGGTATGTCTCCTGGAGCATAACCACATCCGCCTTGAGCCCCTTCAGGTGCGCGAACACGCGGGCACGCTTAACCGGCCCATTCAGTCCCCTTACATTCCAGGTTATCAGCCGGATTAGGGGGCTACCCGCACCCCCCTCCCCCGCCGACTAGCCATGACCCCTCCTCGGCCAGCCACGCGCCCGCACCCCACACCCGGCCCATTCCCCACAGCGGCATACCACCGTCTCGACCCACCCCACTCGCTCCAGCTCCTCCTTGATCTTAGCAGCAGCAACCCGATTCCACCCCCCCCCCCCCCCCCCCCCCCCCCCCCGGCTAGGACCCATCCTAGCTGGTTTACTCCCCCCATTGCACTTCCGCAAGTCAGCTGACTCCTGCTGACCCCGGCCACTCCCGCCTCCCCTTCGACTCCTCCCATTGTGTGGCACACCCTCCTCTCCCGCTCTCCATTCACAGGCTCTCTCCCTCCGTTCTAAGCGCGGGAAACAATCTTCGCTTCCCCGCCCCGGTCCCGCCCCCCCCAGTCTTCGGCGCGGGAAAACAATCCCGCGCTCTCCACCTACCAGGCCCCGCTTCCAACCAAAACAGTGCCCAACCCGCCCCATCCACCCTCCCCAACCCGAAAGAGAAAAACACAGAGAAAAAGAAACCCAAAACAATGCAAAGGCCCACCCCCCCGAACCAAAAATAGGCATAACATATCCACCGCAGTCCCCAATCGCCCATCCCGACCCTCAGTCTGTGTCCAGCTTCTCGGCCTGAACAAAGGCCCACGCCTCCTCCGGTGACTCAAAATAATGGTGCCGGTCCTTGTAGGTAACCCACAATCGCGGCGGCTGCAACATGCCAAACTTCACCCCCTTCCTGTGCAGCACCGCCTTCGCTCGATTGTACCCGGCCCTCCTCTTCGCCACCTCCGCACTCCAGTCCTGATATATCTGAACCTCCGCGTTCTCCCACCTGCTGCTCCTCTCCTTCTTGGCCCACCTGAGCACACACTCCCGATTGACGAACCGAGGGAACCGCACCAACACCGCCCGCGGAAGCTCGTTAGCCTTGGGCCTCCTCGCCAACACTCTATGGGCCCCTTCCAGCTCCAGGGGGCCCTGGAAGGACCCCGCTCCCATCAGCGAGTTTAACATGGTGACCACATAGGCCCCCATGTCCGGCCCCTCCGGGAGGCCCAGAATCCGCAGATTCTTCCGCATCGACCGATTCTCCATCTCCTCGAACCGCTCCTGCCATTTCTTGTGGAGCGCCTCGTGCGCCTCCACCTTTACCGCCAGGACTAAGATCTCGTCCTCATTGTCAGGGATCTTTTGTTGAGCGTCTCGGATCGCCACCCCCTGGGTCGTCTGTGTCTCCAGCAGCTTATCAAAAGAAGCCTTCATCGGCTCTAGCAGGTCCTTTTTAATCTCTCTGAGGCAGCGCTGGATACCCTCCTGTTGCTCCTCCGCCCACTGCCTCCACGCTGCCTGGTCTCCGCCCGCCACCATTTTGTCCTTCTTCCCTCCCTTCTTCTGGTCCACCACCACCTTTTTTGCCACCCCGCTCCTAGTTAAAGCCATATACTGACGGGGAACTATTATTAACTCCTTCCCACACCAGGAAACGTCGAAAAAGTGCCCTTGGGGGCCCTGAAAAGAGCCCAAAAGTCTCGAGAGGGAATCCTTTTGGCAGTGTTCGCTTCACCAATCTGCCCCAAAATGTCTGTGGAAACTCCTGAAAAGGGTCTAAGTGTCCGTTCCAGACAGGAGCTGCCGAATGCGTGACCTACTCCCCCATGGCCGCCACCAGAAGCCTCGTCCTCGCTTCTTCAGTGGCCATGGTGAGATCGTTTCACAGTTGTTCCCTCTGCTGTTAGAATTCACTTTTGATAAAGGCCCTCAGGTCAGATTGCAGCTTTAAGCTTGCCCTTCCCCCGCCTGCATGCTGGAAGGGGCCCTGTTTATCCTGTTGCAGCCAAATCTTTTCCTGTTTCTGCCGGGTTTGGTAGCCAAAAGACATAACATTCCTGGGGGACACTGTCGGGGGAATATTGCAGCCTTCTTGCCACACCGGGACATGTCAAACAAATGCCGTGGGGGCCCTGTAAAAGAGCCCAAAAGTCCATTCCAAGCAGGAGCTGCCGAATATGCGACCTAGCTCTGCATTGCCGCACCCGGAAGTCGAACCTGAGAACATCTAAGACACTCAGAAGGTAAGAAGGTAGTTAAGTGATTTTTACTCATTTTTACTTTTATACCTTTTTCAAATTGTGTGTGTCGGGGGGGAAACTGAAGTCACATCACAGAAAAGCTGTGACCTGAGTGGCTGGTTGGGAATCTACACTAAATTAAAAAAATTAAGCATTGGTAACTAATTAAACATAATTACTTAATTATAATTTAGAGGGGTCTCTAAGCCAGAGATCGGAGAGTACTATATTTAGCTTTCGCATTTATATTAGAAATCTAGTGCTAGGAAACAGATAGTTAACAGTAACTTTGAAAAAATAAAAATAAAATATTAAAATGTTTTTTAAAAAACTTTTAATTTTAATTAATTGATGCAATGTCAGTTAGAGGGGTGCAGTGCTCTGACTGTGGCAGGTCCGGGAGGCTTCTAGCGTCCCGGATGGCTTCATCTGCAGAAAGTGCACCCAACTGGAGCTCCTCACAGACCGCATGGCTCGGTTGGAGCAGCAATTGGATGCACTTAGGAGCATGCAGGTGGCGGAAAGCGTCATAGATCGCAGTTATGTAAATGTGGTCACACCCAAGGTGCAGGCAGAGAAATGGGTGACCACCAGAAAGGGCAGGCAGTCTGTGCAGGAATCCCCTGTGGTTGTCCCCCTCTCGAACAGGTATACCCCTTTGGATACTGTCGGGGGGGATAGCCTATCAGGGGAAAACAGCAGCAGCCAGAGCAGTGGCACCACGGCTGGCTCTGATGTTCAGAAGGGAGGGTCAAAGCGCAGAAGAGCAATAGTAATAGGGGACTCTATAGTCAGGGGCACAGATAGGCGCTTCTGTGGACGTGAAAGAGACTCCAGGATGATATGTTGCCTCCCTGGTACCAGGGTCCAGGATGTCTCCGAACGGGTAGAGGGCATCCTGAAGGGGGAGGGCAAACAGGCAGAGGTCGTTGTACATATTGGTACTAACGACATAGGCAGGAAGGGGCATGAGGTCCTGCAGCAGGAGTTCAGGGAGCTAGGCAGAAAGTTAAAAGACAGGACCTCTAGGGTTGTAATCTCGGAATTACTCCCTGTGTCACGTGCCAGTGAGGCTAGAAATAGGAAGACAGAGCAGCTAAACACGTGGCTAAACAGCTGGTGTAGGAGGGAGGGTTTCCGTTATCTGGACCACTGGGTGCTCTTCCGGGGCAGGTGCGACCTATGTAAGAATGACGGGTTGCATCTAAACTGGAGAGGCATAAATATCCTGGCCGCGAGGTTTGCGAGTGTCACACGGGAGGGTTTAAACTAGTATTGCAGGGGGGTGGGCACGGGAGCAATAGGTCAGAAGGTGAGAGCATTGAGGGAGAACTAGGGAATAGGGACAGTGGGGCTCTGAGGCAGAGCAGACGGGGAGAAGTTGCTGAACACAGCGGGCCTGGTGGCCTGAAGTGCCTAAGTTTTAATGCAAGAAGTATTACGGGTAAGGCAGATGAACTTTGAGCTTGGATTAGTACTTGGAACTATGATGTTGTTGCCATTACAGAGATCTGGTTGAGGGAAGGGCTGGATTGGCAGCTAAACGTTCCAGGATTTAGATGTTTCAGGCGGGATAGAGGGGGATGTAAAAGGGGAGGCGGAGTTGCGCGACTGGTTAGGGAGAATATCACAGCTGTACTGCGGGAGGACACCTCAGAGGGCAGTGAGGCTATATGGGTAGAGATCAGGAATAAGAAGGGTGCAGTCACATTGTTGGGGATTTACTACAGGCCTCCCAACAGCCAGCGGGAGATAGAGGAGCAGATAGGTAGACAGATTTTGGAAAAGAGTAAAAACAACAGGGTTGTGTTGATGGGAGACTTCAACTTCCCCAATATTGACTGGGACTCACCTAGTGACAGGGGCTTAGACGGGGCAGAGTTTGTAAGGAGCATCCAGGAGGGCTTCTTAAAACAATATGTAGACAGTCCAACGAGGGAAGGGGCGGTACTGGACCTGGTATTGGGAAATGAGCCCGGCCAGGTGGTAGATGTTTCAGTAGGGAAGCATTTCGGTAACAGTGACCACAATTCAGTAAGTTTTAAAGTACTGGTGGACAAGGATAAGAGTGGTCCTAGGATGAATGTGCTAAATTGGGGGAAGGCTAATTATAACAATATTAGGCGGGAACTGAAGAACATAGATTGGGGGCGGATGTTTGAGGGCAAATCAACATCTGACATGTGGGAGGCTTTCAAGTGTCAGTTGAAAGGAATTCAGGACCTGCATGTTCCTGTGAGGAAGAAGGATAAATACGGCAATTTTCGGGAACCTTGGATAACGAGAGATATTGTAGGCCTCGCCAAAAAGAAAAAAGAGGCATTTGTCAGGGTTAAAAGGCTGGGAACAGACGAAGCCTGCGTGGAATAAAAGGAAAGTAGGAAGGAACTTAAGCAAGGAGTCAGGAGGGCTAGAAGGGGTCACGAAAAGTCATTGGCAAATAGGGTTAAGGAAAATCCCAAAGCTTTTTACACGTACATAAAAAGCAAGAGGTTGGCCAGGGAAAGGGTTGGCCCACTGAAGGATAGGCAAGGGAATCTATGTGTGGAGCCAGAGGAAATGGGCGAGGTACTAAATGAATACTTTGCATCAGTATTCACCAAAGAGAAGAAATTGGTAGATGTTGAGTCTGGAGAAGGGTGTGTAGATAGCCTGGGTCACATTGAGATCCAAAAAGACGAGGTGTTGGGTGTCTTAAAAAATATTAAGGTAGTTAAGTCCCCAGGGCCTGAAGGGATCTACCCCAGAATACTGAAGGAGGCTGGAGAGGAAATTGCTGAGGCCTTGACAGAAATCTTTGGATCCTCACAGTCTTCAGGTGATGTCCCGGAGGACTGGAGAATAGCCAATGTTGTTCCTCTGTTTAAGAAGGGTAGCAAGGATAATCCAGGGAACTACAGGCCGGTGAGCCTTACTTCAGTGGTAGGGAAATTACTGGAGAGAATTCTTTGAGACAGGATCTACTCCTATTTGGAAGCAAATGGACGTATTAGTGAGAGGCAGCATGGTTTTGTGAAGGGGAGGTTGTGTCTCACTAACTTGATAGAGTTTTTCGAGGAGGTCACTAAGATGATTGATGCAGGTAGGACAGTGGATGTTGTCTATATGGACTTCAGTAAGGCCTTTGACAAGGTCCCTCATGGTAGACTAGTACAAAAGGTGAAGTCACACGGGATCAGGGGTGAGCTGGCAAGGTGGATACAGAACTGGCTAGGTCATAGAAGGCAGAGAGTAGCAATGGAAGGATGCTTTTCTAATTGGAGGGCTGTGACCAGTGGTGTTCCACAGGGATCCGTGCTGGGACCTTTGCTCTTTGTAGTATATATAAATTATTTGGAGGAGAATGTAACTGGTCTGATTAGTAAGTTTGCAGACGACACAAAGGTTGGTGGAATTGCGGATAGCGATGAGGACTGTCAGAGGATACAGCAGAATTTAGATTGTTTGGAGACTTGGGCGGAGAGATGGCAGATGGAGTTTAATCCGGACAAATGTGAGGTAATGCATTTTGGAAGGTCTAATGCAGGTAGGGAATATACAGTGAATGGTAGAACCCTCAAGAGTATTGAAAGTCAAAGAGATCTAGGAGTACAGGTCCACAGGTCACTGAAAGGGGCAACACAGGTGGAGAAGGTAGTCAAGAAGGCATACAGCATGCTTGCCTTCATTGGCCGGTGCATTGAGTATAGGAATTGGCAAGTCATGTTGCAGCTGTATAGAACCTCAGTTAGGCCACACTTGGAGTATAGTGTTCAATTCTGGTCGCCACACTACCAGAAGGATGTGGAGGCTTTAGAGAGGGTGCAGAAGAGATTTACCAGAATGTTGCCTGGTATGGAGGGCATTAGCTATGAGGAGCGGTTGAATAAACTCGGTTTGTTCTCACTGGAACGAAGGAGGTTGATGGGGCGACCTGATAGATGTCTACAAAATTATGAGGGGCATAGACAGAGTGGATAGTCAGAGGCTTTTCCCCGGGGTAGAGGGGTCAATTACTAGGGGGCATAGGTTTAAGGTGAGAGGGGCAAGGTATAGAGTAGATGTACGAGGCAAGTTTTTTACGCAGAGGGTAGTGGGTGCCTGGAACTCGCTGCCGGAGGAGGTGGTGGAAGCAGGGACGATAGTGACATTTAAGGGGCATCTTGACAAATACATGAATAGGATGGGAATAGAGGGATACGGACCCAGGAAGTGTAGAAGATTGTAGTTTAGTCGGGCAGCATGGTTGGCACGGGCTTGGAGGGCCGAAGGGCCTGTTCCTGTGCTGTACATTTCTTTGTTCTTTGTTGTTTGTATTACCTATTGACACAAACCATCTGGGAATATTGTACGTTGGTTGCGGTTTATGGTGTATGTGACTTGGTTGGATTCAGTGCAGTGATTGTTACACTTGGCAGAAGCAGTGGGAGCGTGCAGATTTACACTTGCACTCATAGTTCTTTGCCATTTAATTAAAGTAGACAGTCGTGCTGGTTTTTCGCCTGTGTACATTAGTAACTTGCAGTTATAAAGTGCCTTCTAACTATAAGTGCCCGGTAACTATAGACTGTGAGCCTTACTTCTGTTGTGGGCAAAATCTTGGAAAGATTTATAAGAGGTAGGAAGTATAATCATCTGGAAAGGAATAATTTGATTAGAGATAGTCAACACGGTTTTGTGAAGCGTAGGTCGTGCCTCACAAACCTTATTGAGTTCTTTGAGAAGGTGACCAAGCAGGTGGACGAGGGTAAAGCAGTTGATGTGGTGTATATGGATTTCAGTAAAGCGTTTGATAAGGTTCCCCACGGTAGGCTACTGCAGAAAATACGGAGGCATGGGATTCAGGGTGATTTAGCAGTTTGGATCAGAAATTGGCTAGCTGGAAGATGACAAAGGGTGGTGGTTGATGGGAAATGTTCAGACTGGAGTCCAGTTACTAGTGGTGTACCACAAAGATCTGTTTTGGGGCCACTGCTGTTTATCATTTTTATAAATGACCTTGAGGAGGGGTGAGTAAATTTGCAGATGATACTAAATGCGGTGGAGTTGTGGACAGTGCGGAAGGATGTTACAAGTTACAGAGGGACATAGATAAGCTGCAGCGCTGGGCTGAGAGGTGGCAAATGGAGTTTCATGCAGAAAAGTGTGAGGTGATTCATTTTGGAAGGAATAGCAGGAAGAGTACTGGGCTAATGGTAAGATTCTTGGCAGTGTGGATGAGCAGTGAGATCTCGGTGTCCATGTACATAGATCCCTGAAAGTTGCCACCCAGGTTGAGAGGGTTGTTAAGAAGGTGTACGGTGTGTTAGCTTTTATTGATAGAGGGATTGAGTTTCGGAGCCATGAGGTCATGTTGCAGCTGTACAAAACTTTGGTGCGGCCACATTTGGAGTATTGCGTGCAATTCTGGTCACCGCATTATAAGAAGGATGTGGAAGCATTGGAAAGGGTGCAGAGGAGATTTACCAGAATGTTGCCTGGTATGGAGGGAAGATCTTATGAGGAAAGGCTGAGGGACTTGAGGCTGTTTTCGTTAGAGAGCAGAAGGTTAAGAGGTGACTTAATTGAGGCATACAAGATGATCAGAGGATTAGATAGGGTGGACAGTGAGAGCCTTTTTCCTCGGATTGTGATGTCTTGCACGAGGGGACATAGCTTTAAATTGAGGGGAGATAGATATAAGACAGATGTCAGAGGTAGGTTCTTTACTCAAGAGAGTAATAAGGGCGTGGAATGCCCTGCCTGCAACAGTAGTGGACTCGCCAACACTAAGGGCATTCAAATGGTCATTGGATAGACATATGGACAATAAAGGAATAGTGTAGATGGGCTTTCGAGTGGTTTCACAGGTCGGCGCAACATAGAGGGCCGAAGGGCCTGTACTGCGCTGTAATGTTCTATGTTACCACTGGCCAGCACCCCCGCCGGACTCATTTTTAACAGAGGGTGAATGTGGTAGTACCAGGTATTGCGGTACCTAAGAGGCTAATGACCATTGGTTAAACCCAGGAGTTTACCATTGGCTGTTGTTACGTAGCTCCGCCCTGACAGGCAGAGTATAAGAAACGGTGCCGTCCCAGCAGCCTTCACTTTCTGTACCAAAGCTGCTGGGGAACAAGTTCTAGTAGATTAAAGCCTTCAGTTATGAAATCACTTCGTCTTGAGTGTAATTGATCGCGCATCAACGGTAAAACAGGTGTTCATCCCCGGCTGCAGCCATTTTCTGTTTCGAGCTGCTGGGGAACACATCTTGTCTAATAAAGCCTTTGATTATTCTCTAATCTCGCTTGCGCAATAATTAATCGTGCGTCAATTTATTAGACAAGATATTGAAAGATGGAATCCGCATCAAGCCGGACCGTCTGCAACTGAGCCCCCATGCGGCAAATGCTTCGGCCATCTTTGATCACTGGCTGGCTTGCTTCCAGAGCTACATCAGGACGTCCACAGACCCACCCACGGAGGACCAAAAGTTACAGATCCTCTACTCGAGGGCGAGTCCCGAAATGTTCCACTCATCATGGACGCGCCTAACTACACTGAAGCTATGGCAGTTCTGAAAGGGCATTATATTCACCCAGGTATATGCTAGACATCTTCTGGCCATCAGACGCGGCAGCCGGTCAACCCCAGGGGGCCCAGATGCTACCTTTGTGGGCAGACCAAACACCCCCGGCAACGCTGCCCGGCCCGATCAGCGACGTGCAAAGGATACGGTAAGAAGGGGCACTTTGTGGCAGAATGCCACGCCCGGTCGGCCGCCGCCGTCTTCGCACACCCCGCAGGTGAACTGGTCCCGCCGCCATTCCCCCCCTCACAAGCCATGTGCGGCCCGTGGGTTCCGCCATCTTGGACTCTGCAGGCCGCGTGCGGCCTGTGGGTGCCGCCATCTTGTCCACAGACTGCCATGTGCAACCCATGGGGGCGGCCATCTTAGACAGCGCCGCAGGACCCCGACCCGACTGGCCGTTTATCGCCTGCTGAGACCTCCTTCACCACTGTTCAACCCGGGGCCTCCCAGCATCTGCCGCATCTCGCCTCCATTACTCTGGACCAGTCTCAGCCACGGAACCTCATGACCGCGACAATGACGATGGAACTTAACGGGCACAAGATGTCCTGCCTTTTCGACTCCGGGAGCATGGAGAGCTTTGTTCACCCCACTACGGTAAGGCGCTGCTCCCTCACGGTACACCCCCTTAAGCAGAAAGTCGGACCTATACCCCCCTCACGGTCTGCGGCCTCACGACCCTTAAGGCTGACCCGCCTTCCTTGTTTGCGAACCTCACTCCGGATTGCAAGCCCGTCGCTACCAGGAGCAGACAGTACAGTATCCAGGACAGGACCTTCAGTAGGTCGGAAGTCCAACGGCTGGTGAAGGAAGGCATCATCGAGGCTAGCAACAGCCCCTGGAGAGTCCAAGTGGTAGTTGCAAAGACCGGGGAGAAGCACAGGATGGTCATTGACTACAGTCAGACCATCAACCGGTACACGCAGCTCGACACGTACCCCCTCCCCGCATATCTGACATGGTCAATCAGATTGCGCAGTACCGGATCTTCTCAACGGTGGACCTAAAGTCTGCCTACAACCAGCTCCCGATCCGCCCGGATGACCGTCAATGCACTGCTTTCAAAGCAGATGGCCGGCTCTTTCACTTCCTTAGGGTTCCCCTCGGTATCACTAATGGGATCTCGGTCTTCCAGCGAGAGATGGACCAAATGGTTGACCGGTACGGATTGCGGGCCACCTTCCCGTACCTAGATAACATCACCATCTGAGGCCACGATCAGCAGGACCACGACGCCAACCTCCGCAAATTCCTCCATACCGCCAAACCCCTTCCTCTCACTTATAACAAGGAGAAATGCGTGTTCAGCACTGATCGCCTAGCCATCCTTGGCTACGTAGTTCAGAATGGAGTAATAGGACCCAACCCTGACCGCATGCGCCCCCTTATGGAGTTCCCTCTTCCCAACTGCCCCAAGGCCCTGAAACGATGCTTGGGGTTTTTCTCTTATTATGCCCAGTTGGGTCCCAATAACGTGGACAAGGTCCGCCCACTAATCCAATCCACAGTTTTTCCCCTGTCGACTGAGGCCCGCCAGGCCTTCAACCGCATCAAGGTGGACATCGCAAAGGCTATGATGCACGCTGTTGATGAGTCCCTCCCCTTCCAGGTTGAGAGCGACGCATCGAACGTAACTCTAGCGGCCACCCTCAACCAGGAGGGCAGGCCGGTGGCCTTCTTTTCATGCACCCTTAATGCCTCTGAAATCCGACTCTCTGTCGAAAAGGAGGCCCAGGCCATTGTGGAAGCTGTGCGGCATTGGAGGCATTACCTGGCCGGTAGGAGATTCACGCTCCTCACTGACCAACGGTTGGTTGCCTTCATGTTTAGTAATAATCAGTGAGGCAAGATAAAAAGTGATAAGATCCTGAGGTGGAGGATCGAGCTCTCCACCTACAATTATGAGATCTTGTATCGTCCTGGGAAGCTCAACGAGCCTCCTGACGCCTTATCCCGCGGTACATGTGCCAGCGCACAAGTGGACCGACTCAGGACACTACATGATGACCTCTGCCACCTGGGGGTCACCCGGTTCTTCCACCTCATCAAAGCCCGCAACCTGCCCTACTCCATAGAGGAGGTCAGGACCGTCACCAGAAACTGCAAAATCTGCGCAGAGTGCAAGCCGCACTTCTACCAGCCAGATAAAGCACACCTGGTGAAGGCCTCCCACCCCTCAGTATGGACTTCAAAGGGCCCCTCCCCTCCACCGACCGCAGCATCTACTTTCTGAACGTGGTCAATGAGTTCTCCCGGTTCCCCTTCGCCATCCCCTGTCCCGACACGTCTGCTGCCAACATCATTAAAGCCCTCCACAGTATATTCACACTGTTTGAGTTCCCTACCTACGTACACAGCGATAGGTGGTCCTCCTTTATGAGTGACGAGCTGCGTCAATTCCTACTCAGAAAGGGCATTGCCTCAAGCAGGACAACCAGCTACAACCCCGGGGAAACGGGCAGGTGGAGAGGGAGAATGGGACGGTCTCGAAGGCTGTTCTGCTGGCCTTACGGTCTAGAAATCTCCCGGTCTCCCGCTGGACAGGAGGTCCTCCCCGATGTACTCCATTCCATACGGTCACTCCTGTGTACCACAATAATGAAACCCCGCCATGAACATCTTCTTGTTTTTCCCAGGAAGTCCTCCTCCGGGACCTCGCTCCCAACCTGGCTGGCAGCTCCTGGACCCGTCCTGCTCCAGAGACATGTGCGGACCCATAAGTCTGACCCGTTGGTCGAGAGGGTCCACCTTCTTCATGCTAACCCGCAATACGCTTACGTGGCACGCCCCGAAGGACGCCAGGACACGGTCTCCCTCCACAATCTGGCACCTGTCATAATATACACCAGTATATCACACACTGATGGACACACAGCAAGACCAATCAACACACACAATACTGCAGCCAATCACCAGTTAGAGCACACTCACTATAAAGACCGGGGGCATCAGAGTTCCCGCTCATTCAGGATGCAGCCTCCTAGAAGGACAGAGCTTACAGCTTACAGCACAGATCTTCACCATGCACTGAGTGCATAGACTGGTTCGGACAGGCATAGGTCTTTAGTTTAATCTAACATCATGTTAACCCACAGTGAAAGTATGTTCAATAGTTTCCAAGTTAATAAAATAGTGTTGTTCTATTTTAAGTGTTGGTGGCCTGTATGTGTTCCACGGATCCAGAGCACCCAACACATCACCACCCACGAATCCCTCATCAACCCCTCCACCTGAACCATTCTTCTCTGCTCCACCCTCTTCTCCACCAGCGCACCTCACCGCAGTGCCCGCCCCAGGAGGATCCGTCCTCCCACTGGTTCCACCCAGAGGTAACGAAGCAGAGGACTGCACGCTCCCGGAGTTGAAAATGCCTGAGTTGGCACCTGCATCACCACTGAGACTGCAACGGTCACAGAGGACCATCAAGGCCCCCAATCGATTGATTTCTTCGTTGTAATTGTCACTATGGTTGTTATTGTTACTGTTAAAGGCTTTGCCACCACCCCCGCCGGACTCCTTTTTTCAACAGGGGGTGAATGTGGTAGACCGTATTATATGTATTACGGTACCTATGTTGGAGGTACGACTGTATTAGAGATACGTGGGTAAATCCCTGTCTGCCGGCTCCGCCCAGTGGACGGTATAAACAGGTGTTCATCCCCGGCTGCAGCTATTTTCTGTTACGAGCTGCTGGGGAACACATCTTGTCTAATAAAGCCTTCGATTATTCTCTAATCTCGCTTGCGCAATAATTATCATGCATCAGATGGAGTACTTAAACATTATACATGTAGCAGGAAGAAAAGTCGTGATTGAAGATGCTTTATGAAGATGTGTGAAATCTGGGCCGTTTGAAGGTGGAAATAAAAGACTGAAATGGACTATACTAATTTGTTTGTCTTTCAGTGCCTCCCCAACTTCATCCCGAAGGCCTTTTTAAAATGGGTAAATAAGGTTATTTCGGGTTTTGTGTGGGCGGGTAAAACCCCGCAGGTGAAGAAAGTGTTGCTGGAGTGTAGCCGGGGGAGGGTGGTTGGCGCTGCCGAATTTTAGCAACTATTACTGGGCGGCAAATATAGCCATGATTAGGAAGTGGGTAGTGGGGGGTGGTGGTGGTGGTGGGGGGGGGGGGAAGATGGTCAGTGTGGGAGCGTGTAGAGGCATGTTGGGTATTCTGGTTCACCAACAAGCCAACAATGCTGGAAGTGGTGTAACGCTATTTGATTAACTGTTCAACTATGCTAACATACTGTAAACATGGGTATGAGCAATACCAGCTTAACTGTGGACCCTTTCCTATCACTAGCTATGGTGAGGCACTCAGCACATGGTGAATGTCTGAGAGGCAGGCTGTGAGCTCTGTGCTCTGAGCTGGCTGCTGCTAGAATGAGCGGGAACTCTCCTGTCCCCTGTCTTTATAATGCGTGTGCTCTCACTGTTGATTGGTTGCGGTGTTATGTATGCTGGTTGGTCCTACTGCATGTCCATCAGTGTGTGTATGTGATTGCACCATAATGTACTGATATATATTATGACATCCCCCTTTTTTACAAAGAATATGTGCCTATGTGAGAATAAATGGCGTGTAATGAGTGTATCTGACCATGTGTGTACAGTATTTACATAAATATGTACATGAGGCTCGTCTATGTACACGGGAAGGTGCCTGGTGCAGAGAAAAGAAAAACAAGGTGTTACACCAACAACAAAACTAATAACGAATGCTATAAACAAACTAGTGAAATGCTGACACAGGATGAAAGAACAAAGCATTGAGTCCAACATTGTAAGGCTCATAAATCAAGTATCTGAGGTGGGCGACGAATTCGGGTTGACCGCCTCAGGGGTGGGTCAAGAGCCACCGGCTGAGGATCGGGCCGGGCCACGGCCAAGTGAGGGGGATGCAGAGTATCCGGAAGCTCTACAAAGTCCAGATCGGGGACAACAGGAGGGCGTGGCACCGGTGGAGGATCGCGTAGTGAGCGTGGAACCAGACTAAGGGCACGCCGATTGCGGCAGCGAATGGAGCCATCAGGCAGATGAACCATGAATGAGCGGGGAGCCACCAGCCAAAGAACCACAGCAGTCGCAGACCAGCCACCCTCCGGAAGATGGATTCGGACGTTGTCACCTGGCGCCAGAGCAGGAAGATCAGTCGCCCGAGCGTCATGCGCCACCTTGTGCTGCGCGCGAGACTGTTGCATCCGCTGAAGGACCGGAGCATGGTCGAGGTCTGGGACGTGAATGGATGGTCCAGTGGTCCTGAGGGTGCGACCCATCAGCTGCTGGGCTGATGACAGGCCCGTGGACAGTGGAGCCGAGCGATAGGCCAGCAAGGCACGGCAGAAGTCGGAAGTCGGATCCTGCATCAGCAGCCTTGCAGAGGAGCCTCTTTATGATGTGGACGCCCTTTTCTGCTTTGCCATTTGACTGGGGGTGCAGAGGACTGGACGTCACGTGTACAAAGTTGTACCTTCCTGGCTCACGAAGCAGGGGCCATTGTCCGACATCACAGTGAGTGGGATGCCGTGACGAGCAAAGGTCTCTGCAGGCCATGAAGTCCGCATCTTGGAAGTCAGATGTGTCCTCTGGAGAGAGGGAATGTACGCGCTGCACGAGGTTGAGGAGCCCACGATCTCGAAGGGTCGGGTGACTTTTCGCGAGTTGTGCGTCACCTCGAGTTGGCATGACCCGGTGGCGGAGATGACGTTACCATTTTAGTCAACCAGTTGGCAATTGGATGGAAGAATTGTTGGTTTGACCCCCAGGGTTTGAAATGCTGACCATGTGAGGAGATTGGCGGAAGCACCAGTGTCCAGACGGAATCTGCTCTGGGATCGGTTGACCGTCAGGGTGGCACACCACTCGCGTCCGGATCAATGCTGTGCACCAACAGCGGCTGGTGCTTTCAATTCGGGGACAGCCTGTTCTTGGTTATGACAGCAACTCGAAAAGACTCCCTGTCCTCGGTGTCACTGGTCTGCATGAAGTCAGGATCGGACTCGGTGAAGGTGGGTTGGATTGCCTGAACTTTCCTGCAAGGCTGGTTAAATCGTTGCGAGTTGGCAGGCTGGGCTGCTCGACAGCAGGCAGCATAGTGGCCAAGCCTGCCACAGCGTAGGCACTGTCGCGACTTTGCAGGGCATTGCCGCTTTAAGTGGGCGGAGCCACACGTCATGACGTCAGTGCATTCGTTGCACCACCGTGCATGCGCGGTACGGTCTTGCCTGGTGCGGGCGTGCGCATCACGTTCCTCCACGTCACCGTCCCCTCGTTTGGCGCGTACAAGCGCGGGAGGCCTCGGAAAGCACGCAAAATGGCCGCCCTCCTCCAGACTGCGGCCCGGGAGTTGTTCGATCGTTTGGACCCGTTCCGCCTCATGGGGCCCTTGCCGCACCGTTTCAGCTGCCTGTATATAGGAGTACCGGCTGGTGGCATTCTCATGCAGGACACAGGTTTCGATGGCAGTCGCTAGGGTTAGTTGCTTAGCTTTAAGGAGCTGCTGACGCAGGGTGTCCGACATGACCCCAAAAACAATCTGGTCGCGTATCATGGAGTCGGAGGTGGGCCCGTAGCCGCAGGATTGCGCAAGGATGCGGAGGTGTGTTAAATAGGATTGGAAAGGCTCGTCCTTACCCTGCAAGCGCTGCTGGAACAGGTACCTTTCGAAGCTTTCGTTGACTTCAACACTGAAGTGTGTGTCGAATTTGAGGAGCACCGTCTTGTACTTGGTCTTGTCCTCGTCGTCCGCGAATGTCAGGGAGTTAAAGATGTGGATGGCATGTTGCCCAGCCGTGGAGACAAGAAGGGCTATCTTCCTGGTGTCCGATGCATTCTCCCTGTCCGTGGCCTCGAGGAAGAGCTGGAAGCGCTGTTTAAATATCTTCCAATTTACCCGGAGATTGCCAGCGATGCGGAGCGGCGGCGGCAGGTTGATGTTCTACATGCTGTAGGATGCCGGAATGCTGAGAAGTTGCAGGTGGGTCTCACAAGTGCTAGATGGCGGCCACTCCTTGTACCATGTCGTGTTGGGTGTTCTGGTTCACAAACAAGCCAACAATGCTGGAAGTGGTGTAACGCTATTTTATTAACTGTTCAACTATGCTAACATACTGTAAACATGGGTATAAGCAATACCAGCTTAACTGTGGACCCTTTCCTATCACTAGCTATGGTGATGCACTCAGCACATGGTGAGTGTCTGTGTTGCAGGCTGTGAGCTCTGTGCTCTGAGCTGGCTGCTGCTAGAATGAGCAGGAACTCTCCTGCCCCCTGTCTTTATAGTGCGTGTGCTCTCACTGGTGATTGGCTGCGGTGTTATGTATGCTGGTTTGTCCTACTGCATGTCCATCAGTGTGTGTATGTGATTGCACAATAATGTACTGATGTATATTATGACAGACACAAGTCTGGGGGCATTGATAACGGCACCTCTGCCGTTCTCGCCGGCCCGATACTCCACAAGCCTGGTTGTCGTGGCGGCCCTGAGAGTCTTGGGGCAGTGGAGGAAGCATATGAGAGTGGAGGGAGCATCGGTCTGGGCCCCGATTTGCAATAACCATTGGTTTGTACCGGGCAGGCTGGATGGGGCTTTTCGGAGATGGCAGAGAGCAGGGATTGAGAGGATGGGGGCTCTATTTATAGATAGGAGCTTCCCCTGTTTGAAGGATTTAGGGGAGAAATTTGAACTGCCAGCAGGAAATGGATTCAGATATCTGCAGGGACGGGAATCTTTGCGAAGGCAGGTTCCGACCTTCCCACTCCTGCCACCACAGGGGATACAGGACAGGGTAGTTTCCAGAACTTGGGTGGGAGAGGGGAAGGTATCGGACATCTACAAAGAACTTATGGAGTCAGAGGAAACTCCGATAGAGGAACTAAAGGGCAAGTGGGAAGATGAGCTTGGGGGAGAGATAGAGGCGGGTCTGTGGGCGGATGCTTTCAGTCGGGTTAACACATCCTCATCATGTGGCAGGCTCAACCTGATGCAATTTAAGGTAGTCCACCGGGCACACATGACGGTGGCCCGGATGAGCACGTTTTTTGGGGTAGAGGACAGGTGTGCGAGGTGCACGCCAGCAAATCATGTCCATATGTTTTGGGCATGCCCGAAGCTTAGAGGATTTTGGCAAGGTTTCGCTGATGTCATGTCCACGGTGTTAAATACACGGGTGGTGCCGAGTCCAGAGCTGGCGATCTTTGGGGTGTGGGAAGATCCGGGAGTCCAGGGGGGGAGAGAGGCTGACATCTTGGCCTTATCCTCCCGGAGACGGATATTGCTAGCGCGGGGGGAATCGAAGCCCCTGAAATCAGAGACCTGGGTTGGTGGCATGTCTGGGTTTCTCAGTCTTGAGAAAATCAAGTTCGCCCTAAGACGGTCAACGCTAGGGTCCACCCGGAGGTGGCAGCCATTTCTCGACTTTGGCGGGGAAAATTAACTGTCAGCAGAGGCAATAATCTAAAGGCGGGGGGGGGGGGGGAGTTAGGTTATTTTCTGTTAAGGGTGGGAGGGACTAAGAGGTGCCCGGGGCTGTTTAGCACAGGGCTAAATCTCTGGCTTTGAAAGCAGACCAAGGCAGGCCAGCAGCACGGTTCAATTCCCGTACCAGCCTCCCCGAACAGGCGTCGGAATGTGGCGACTAGGGGCTTTTCACAGTAACTTCATTGAAGCCTACTTGTGACAATAAGCGATTTTCATTTTCGACTTGTTAGGGATGGAAATGCTGTATGTACTATGTTTATGTTTGGATTCGCTTTCTTTTCTGTTGTTATTGTTACAAAGACTGTAATAAAATGTTTTTTTTGAAAAAAAGATTTGGGAAAATGAAGCCATCTATTGATATTGCTGCTTCATTTTCTTAACGGGGAGGTGTGATGAATGTAGGAATTTCAGATATATTGGCCGGGATACTCCGATCCCGCACCGGGTCGGAGAATCGCCGGGGGTGCGCGAGAATCCCGCCACGCCGCTCCGACCAAAACCAACAAGGAGTGCGCCGCGCAGGTCGGAGAATCGGCAGAAGTGGCGCGATGTGCTGGTCCCTGGGCCTGCAGCGAATCTCCGGCCCGGATGGACCAAGTCCTGTCGGCGTGACCTGTGAATCAAACATCCTTTTGAACAGTCGTGCTGGCTGACGCCGATGAAGGAGGAGGTAGGGGTCGGCGTGGGTGGGACGCTAGTAGATGTCGAGACGGCACGGCTGTGGCTGCGGGGGGCACCGTTGTCAGGGACGGAGGCCGCCCAGGGCCAGGGTGGCGGGGCGGTGTCGGTTGGGGGTGGAGGGGGCTCAGGGGTGGGGAGGTGGGGAGTGTCGGGGAGGGGTCGGGGGTGGGGGGGGGGTTGAGGGGTGTCAGGGAGAGGTCGGGGGGGGGGGGGAGTTATGCGTGGCTAGGTTCCAGCTGGCAACAGTGGCGACCATGTAGCCCATGGCACCTGGTTGTGGAGGGGGGTATGTGCAATGATGAAATGATCGATGGGATGCACGTCGCCATGCGGCCACCATCAGATAACAGGACCATGTTCATGAATAGGAACAGGACCTACTCCATAAACGTTCAGGTGGTCTGTGACCACCGGATGAGGATCCTGCACGTCTGCGCCCGTCACCCAGGCAGTGTACGTGACTCGTTAATATTGGCAAAATCGTTCATCCCCACCATGTCCGAGGGAGACACCCCCCCCCCCCCCCCCACGCCACCCCCCCCACCCCCGGCTGCGGGGCTGGTTGCTGGGCGACAGGGGTTACCTGTTGCGGGCGTGGCTGATGACGCCTATACGGAGGCCACAGGCCGATGCAGAGCACCGCTACAATGATGCCCATTGTGCGACCAGAGGTGTGGTCGAGAGGTGCTTTGGGTTGCTGAAGATGCGCATCAGGTGCCTGGACCGCTCTGGAGGGGCCCTCCAGTACCAGTTGGAGCGGGTCGGCCGCATCGTTGTGGTCTGCTGCGTCCTGCACAACACAGCCCAGCAGAGGGGCGATGTGCTGGAGGAGGGTGAAGGAGAGGGAGGGGGGAAGACGACGAAGGGCACGCCTCCCCAGATGAGGAGGATGTGGAGGGAGGGGGGGGGGGGGATGTACGGGACAAAGGGCCTGGACAGGGACGGGAGGCTGGCCACTGATACCTGCTGGGCCAGCGAGCAAGGGACAAGTTGACAGCCACCCGTTTCACAAACTAGGGGGGTGGTGATTCGCTGAGCATGGGCACGGGCGGCACTGTACGGCAGCACCCCACCACCATCACCCCGCCCACCATCGACCACCCTCACCCGCCCACCACGAACCGCCCGCATGAACACTACCTCTCCATTACTCATCCACCTGTGGCACAACGGGCAGGGCTCACACGGTCGCCGGTGGAAGCGGGTCTATTGCATGGCATGGCGGATGATGACAACCCGCTCTGCGATGAGCTCTGGGCTCTACATCATTAGACAATGTCTGACTCATGGCCACAGTAGCACCCACCACCTGGGTGGTCCCTGCATATGGCCTGGACACTGCAGCGCATGGTCCCGTCGTCTAGCTGGGGGCGGGATGGCGCCTGCGACCCGGTGTGATGGGGGGCGCACGCCACACCTCACCTGAGCTCGACGTCTTAACACCCCTCACACACGCTGGTGCCCACTTCCCACCCCACCCCCGCACGCATCGGACAGAGCACAGAGGCAGCTTCCGTAGGTGTAAAAGTGAGTTCAATGACAAACGTTACATACACGTGCCCTCGCCCCTATAACTAGTCTGTGCCCTGCACCCGTGCCAACTTACTCAGTGTCTAATTGTTTGGCCTTACGGGCCCTATGACTACGTCTAGGTAGTTCCCCAGACGGTACAGCAGAACTGGAGGTGGACTCCTGTGATTCCTGCCCTCTGACACTGGATCCCTTTGGCGGCCGTTTCCTGAGGCGTCCTGGCTTGGATGGGCCAGGCTGCGGCCCGGGCGACTGGGATGGCGAGCTGCCAGCCTGGTCTGCCCGTTACCCACCAGGTGCACCTGGGACGGAAGGGGGGGGTCCGAGGTGTCGCGGTGTTCCGGGACCTCCCCTGCAGGGGGACCCGGAACAGGCCCCAGCACCTCCTCCGCCCTCGGGGTGCCCGATGGCCCCTGGGGTTCTCCAAGGGTTGGGGGTGCGAGTGGATCCAGCACCCGAGGCACCCCCGGCACCTGCCACTGTCAATCCTGGAGTCCCGCCCTGGTATCAACAAGGGTCTGTACGTTTGCAGCCATGGAGCTCAGGGAGTTGGCCATCCCTGTCTGTGTCTGGGCGACGCCGGCTCGCACTGTGCAATGGCGCCGATGCTCTCAGCCATGGCCTACTGAGACTGGGCCACGGTGGTGAGTGCCGCTGCGATCTGCAGTTGACTCTGGCTCATGGGTGCCTGTGAGAGGGCAGCCATGTCCTGCAATTGACGCCGCCTGCACGGTATGGTAAACCACGGTATTGCATTACATGTACTGTATTGTATTGTACATGCCTGGGCTTGTCCAGGCTGGCTCCGCCTGTGGCTCCTCCCCTCGGGCTTCTGTATAAAGGTGGCAAGTCTCCGCCTCCGACCCAGTTCGGGTCCAGAGGCAGGGGGCTTGCTGGTTAGTGTATTATAGCCTCAGTCACGTTCATCACTTGTCGTGCGTTATTGATGGTGTATAAATTTAATACACTAAACTTCTCAAGATGAACACATCGCTCAAGCCTGATCGCTTGGAACTGGACCAACAAGCACCCGACGCTACAGAAACGTTCGAACACTGGCTAAGCTGCTTCGAGGCGTACCTCGCATCCTTCAACGAAGACCTCACAGACCTCCAGAAGAAGCAGGTGCTCCACGCTTGGTTGAGCCCAAGAGTCTTTAACCTCATCAGGGACGCTCCCTCTACGTGGAGACGATAACGCTGCTAAAAGGACAATACGTGAAATCCGTAAACCAGGTGTATACTAGGCATCTCCTCGCCACGAGACGGCAACGCCCTGGGGAATCACTCGCAGACTTCCTGCGTGCCTTGTGCATCCTCTGCCGGAATTGTGACTGCCGGGCGATATCGGCTACCCAGCACGCGGAGCTGCTGATCAGGGACGCTTTTGTTGCGGGCATGAACTCGAACTATATCCACCAGCGATTATTAGAAGGGGGGACACCCGGCCTCCCAGCGACAGTACAACTCTCCAACTCGCTGGAGGTGGCCTCCCAGAACATGGGGGCCTACACCTCCGACCACGCGGCACCCTCGTGGGCCTAGTGGGCGCAGCCATCAACCGACCCGGGTGTGACGCGAACCTGCACCACGCAGCGGCCCGCCAATGCTGGAGGCCCGAAGTGCTACTTCTGTGGCCAGAGTAATCACCCCCGACAACGCTGCCCGGCACGGAACGCAACTTGTAACGGCTGTGGGAAGAAGGGCCACTTTGCAAAAGCCTGCCAGGCCAAATCTCCCCCGAGGCCCTTCTAGGCCCAGCAGTGCTGCCTGTTGCCTGTTGCCTGTCGGCGCTTCCCCAGCTGCCGTGCCACCCACCATGTGCGACCCACGGGGGCTGCCTTCTTGGACGCCACCTTGCACCTCACCCGCCACGTGCGACCCACAGGGGCCGCCATCTTTCACCTCACTTGCCATGTGCGACTCATGGGGGCCGCCATCTTGGGACCACTCCGCAGCCTCCGGGAGCCCAGCTCACCCGACCGTATGCTGGTCGCTGCTACCTCCGGCTGGCCTACTGATCGCCTTCCGATGCTTGCCTCCATCACGCTCGACCAGTCCCGGCTGCACCACCTCACAAAGTCCACGATGACCGTCCGGATCAACGGGCACGGGACGGCCTGCCTTTTCGACTCCAGGAGCACAGACAGCTTCATACCCAGATACAGTAAGGCGCTGCTCCCTCTCAATTTTACCCGCGATCCAGAAAATCTCCCTGGCCTCCGGATCACATGCAGTAGAAATTCGGGGGTACTGTGGTACACGACATCTGGTGTACAAGGCGTACCGTACACCAACTTTAAGCTCTACGTCCTCTCCCATCTCTGTGCTGCCCTGTTACTGGGGCTCGACTTCCAGTGCCATCTCCAGAGCCTTACCCTAAAGTTCGGCGGACCCCTGCCCCTCCTCACCGTCTGTAGCCTCGCGAACCTTAAGGCCGCCCCACCCTCGCTCTTCGCAAGCCTCACCCCGGACTGTAAGCCCGTCGCTACCAGAAGCAGACGCTACAGTGCCCAGGTCAGGGCCTTCATCAGGTCAGAGGTCCAGCGACTCCTGCGAGAGGGGATCATTGAGGCTAGTAACAGCCCCTGGAGAGCCCAAGTGGTGGTCGTCAAGACAGGGGAAAAGCACCAGATGATCATGGATTACAGCCAGACCATTAACCGGTACTCGCAGCTCGATGCGTCCCCCCTCCGCCGCATATCTGACACGGTCAATCAGATTGCGCAGTATCTAGTCTTCTCTACAGTCGACTTGAAGTCCGCGTACCACCAGCTCCCTATCCTCCCGGAGGACCGCCAATACACTGCCTTCGAGGCGGATGGCTGCCTCTGCCACTTCCTCAGGGTCCCCTTCGGCGTCACCAACGGGGTCTCGGTCTTCCAAAAGGAAACGGACCGAATGGTCGACCAGTACGGGCTGCGGGCCACGTTCCCGTACCTAGACAACGTCACCATCTGTGGCCATGACCAGCAGGACCATGACGCTAACCTCCAAAAATTCCTCCACACCGCCAAGCTCCTTAACCTCACGTACAATAAGGAGAAATGCGTGTTCCGCACAACCCGCCTAGCCATCCTCGGCTTTGTCGTGGAACACGGGAGTCCTAGGGCCCGACTCCGATCGCATGCGCCCCCTCCTGGAACTCCCCCTCCCCACTGCCCCAAGGCCCTGAAGAGATGCCTGGGGTTCTTCTCCTATTATGCCCCGTGTGTCCTTAATTATGCGGGCAAGGCCCGTCCACTGATCAAATCCACCACTTTTCCCCTGACGGCTGAGGCCCGACTGGCCTTTAACCGCATCAAAGCAGATATTGCCAAAGCCGCGATGCACGCTGTGGACGAGTCCATCCCATTCCAGGTGGAGAGCGATGCGTCGGACTTGGCGCTGGGTGCTACCCTCAACCAGGCGGGCAGGCCCGTGGCTTTCTTCTCCTGTACCCTCGAGGGCTCCGAAGTTCGACACTCCTCCGTCGAAAAGGAAGCCCAAGCCATCGTAGAAGCTGTGAGACATTGGAGGCATTACCTGACCGGCAGGCGATTCACTCTCCTCACTGACCAATGGTCGGTTGCCTTCATGTTCAATAACACACAGCGGGGCAAGATCAAGAATGGCAAGATTCTGAGCTGGAGGATCGAGCTCTCCACCTCCAGCTATGACATCTTGTATCGACCGGGGAAGCTCAATGAGCCCCCAAATGACCTCTCCCGCGGTACGTGTGCCAGTGCACAAGCAGACCGACTCCGGACCCTCCACAATGACGTCTGTCACCCGGGGGTCACCCGTTTCTTCCACTTCATCAAGGCTCGCAACCTGCCGTACTCCATCGAGGAGGTCAGGACCATGACCAGGGACTGCCAGGTCCGCGCAGCGTGCAAACCGCACTTCTATCGGCTAGACAGAGCACATCTGGTAAAGGCCTCCTGCCCCTTTGAGTGCCTCAGCATGGACTTCAAAGGGCCCCTCCCCTCCACTGACCGTAACGTGTACTTCCTCAACATCGTTGACGAGTACTCCAGATTCCCCTTTGCCATCCCCTGCTCTGACATGACCTCTGCCTCCGTTATCAGAGCCCTGCACAGCCTTTTCACCCTGTTCAGGTTCCCCGCCTACATCCACAGTGATCGGGGCTCCTCCTTTATGAGCGACGAGTTGTGTCAGTTCCTGCTCAGCAAAGGTATCGCCTCCAGCAGGACAACCCGCTACAACCCCCGGGGAAACGGACAGGTGGAGAGGGAGAACGCGACGGTCTGGAAGGCAGTCAACCTGGCCCTACGGTCTAGAAGTCTCCCAGTCTCCCACTGGCAGGAGGTCCTCCCCGATGCGCTCCACTCCATCTGGTCGCTCCTATGTACGGCCATTAACGAGACTCCTCATGAACGTATGTTTGCCTTCCCCAGGAAGTCCACCTCCGGGGTCTCGCTTCCGCCCTGGCTGACAGTCCCGGGGCCCGTCCTTCTCCGGAAGCATGCGAGGAGCCATAAAACCGGCCCCCTCGTCGAGAAGGTCCTGCTGCTCCATGCAAACCCCCAATACGCCTATGTGGTACACCAGGACGGGTGGCAGGACACGGTCTCCCTTCGGGATTTGGCTCCTGCAGGCTCCCCATCGACCATCATCACCACTCCCCACCCTACGCCGTCTTCCCCCACCTCTACCCACCTCCCTCATGAAGTGACACCCGCAGGCCCACCGGCGACAAACACCACCACCTCCGCCCATACACCGCTCCCCCCTTCGCCGACTCAACATCTGGGCGAAGAAGAAAACACGCTCCCGGACGCACATGTCTCGACGCCGGTGCCCACACCACAACCGGGACTGAGGCGATCACAGCGGAAGGTCAAGGCCCCCAACAGACTTGACCTTTAAGACCACTTCACCCCCGCCGGACTCTTTTTTTAACCAGGGGGTGAATGTGGTAAACCACGTTATTGTGTTATATGCATTGTTCTGTATCATACATGTCTGGGCTTGTCCAGGCTGACTCCGCCTGTGGCTCCTCCCCTCGGGCTTCTGTATAAATGTGGCAAGTCTCCGACTCCGGACCCAGTTCGGGTCCAGAGGCAGGAGGCTTGCTGTTTAGTGTATTAAAGCCTCAGTCACGTTCATCACTTGTCGTGTGTTATTGATGGAGTATCATACGGAACGCCCCAGGCCTCGCATACTGCGACCCATGTCCAACACCGTCGCCCCCATTGCCTCCACCACACACACCACCCATGCGGTTTCGGCCTGGGTGGCACGCATGACTGGCTCCACTCCCTGCTCCTGCAGGCGGTTGGATTCCACCACCTGCGTCTGCAGGTGCTGCAAGCCGGTGGTCATCCCCTTCACTTGTCCCTGGGTCCCTGACTGCATCGGGTCTCTGGGTGGGTGTGGGAACTCCAACCCGGGACCCTTCTGGGTGGCAGCTGGTTGCTGGGGCCGGGCTGCCCACCGACCGTCCGGCACCTCGGCTGCTCCTACCTCCCAGAGAGTGTCTTAGAAGCCACATAGCTAAGATGACCTACTGAGGTGAGAGTCTCTGCAATGGTAGAGGGTGTAGGAGATAGCAGTGGCGTTATGTGGAGGTCCTCTGGGGTGGTGTGTCCTGTCCGTCCGTCCCCTGCGTGTGGGTATCCTGTCCGTCCGTCCCCTGCGTGTGGGTATCCTGTCTGTCCGTCCCCTGCGTGTGGGTATCCTGTCCGTCCGTCCCCGGCGTGTGGGTATCCTGTCTGTCCGTCCGTCCCCTGCATGTGGGTATCCTGTCCGTCCATCCCCTGCGTGTGGGTATCCTGTCCGTCCATCCCCTGCGTGTGGGTGTCCTGGGTTGGTGTGTCTTGTGTGTCCGTGTCAGCAGTGTAGGTCCCCTGTGTCATGGTGTCCTGCCCGTCTGTGCCCTGTGTCTCTGTCCCCTGTGTTGTGGCATCGTGACACGACTGGGATGGGGGGGCTGTTGCTGTGGCTGCCCTCCCTGTCACTGGATGAGTCCCTAGGGTGTTGCAGCCCTGGCACTGGATGGGGTCTAAGCCTGAAGGCCCAGGTCGATCCCTGCCTTGTGGCCGCACTGGCACCAGCTGCGGACAGGCTGCATCCGCTGGGACGGGTCGATTGCTGTGTGGTCCTGCAAGACATAATACAGCATGGATGGTTAGACACGCAGACGGGGCTGAGGGGGTGGGAGGAGGTGGGGGAAGGGGGGATGGGTGGGGGGAGAGGAGGGATGGGAGGGGGGAAGGGGTGATGGGAGAGGGGATGGGAAGGGAGGAAGGGGGGGGAAGGAGGTGGGGGCGAGGCAGGGGGGGTCTTACTTGTTGGTGCGCCCCCCCATCTCGGCATCGGCAACCTCCCGGTCCTCAGGTCCACCTGCAAGGTCCAGGGCCCTCTGTTCATGCACGGTGAGGGGGCACAATTCAGGTGGACCCCCTCTGGTCCTGGCACGCTCCCAGTTGTCATGGATGTGCTTGTCCTGGGGTGGGCACAAAAAGAGCAGCAGTGTTAGGCGGACATATACTTGCAGCCCAGCGGTTGGGTGTATGCTGGTATAGGTTCACAGGCCATCCTGCCAATGCAGCTGGCATGGGTGGATGGGTGCAGCGATGTGGGTCACAGCTGGGGTTGTACCGGCCCCCATGCGGAGGGGGGGCCGGGCCACATCCGTGGGGGGTAGGGGTGTTGGTGCCATGGGCACAGTGCAGGGTACTCACCCTGGCTGCCCTGACTAGGTCATTGACCTTCTTGTGGCACTGGCTGCCTGTCCTGGGTGTTGTGCCCACGGTGCTGACAGCCTCTCCCACCTCCCTCCACAGGCGCCGGGCGGTGTTGGTTGCGACCCTGCGGCCGGGTCCGGGTTACAGGGCCTCCCTCCTTTGCTCCATGGCATCCAGGAACCATGTCCATGTCACGATCCTGGAACCTCGGCACTGCGCGGCGGGCGGCCATCTTCCCGCGTTGGCCTGTGTGTGTGGGTGGAGTCTAATTCACAGCGACGTGGCGTGGCGTCAATTATGCCGCCCATGTCTGTGACTCCGTTCCGGGCCGCGCCATCGCGCTTCCCGTGATGCCCGTGCTGGTCCCTTCCGTGGTTCAGAATATGTGCAGTTTTGATTGGGTCGACGACGGCGGCGCTCGCGCCGGTTTTGACACCAGCGTCAACACTTGGCCGCGATATCCGAGAATCCCGGCCATTGTATTTTAGTTATTAGATGCAGTAAGGATTAAAAGCCTGGGTTAGTGTGTGTATGACTGCTGCAGTGTTTTTAAAGAATCCTGGTTTGAAAGGGTTTGGTAACCAGAGGTGCAATTAAGGCATCATAAAAGCTTGGGCTAATGAAGTTTTGTTTGGATTAAGGGGGCTCCCTGTGGAGTTAATTAGATACAGAATTCTCCATTCAATGGGATTCACTTTTCCTATTGGCAGTGCACCCCGGCCAACCGGTTTCACGGCAGCGTACAGTGGTTTAAATAGGAAATCCCACTGACAACTAGCGAGAGGAAAAAATCCCGCCACTAGCAAATGGTGCGTGGCCGAGAACCACATGGTTGGAGAATCCCGCCCATTGTGTTTCAGTTTGGTAAGGTGATATAATTAATGGGAGGAGCTAAGGTATCAAGCATTTTGGAGGAAAGCAGTTTAACTGAGTTGAAGATTGGGATGTGGGCAGAAGTCAATCATCTGCTTTCACTGCACTTCAGTTAAAGATATGTCTGCAGACAGCTTAGCAGATTCTTTCCAAGAAGTTCAGAGTTGTGTGGTTGGAAGGTGAGCAGAAAAATGTTGAGAAGCAGCTTCTGAAGAAATACAGCCAGAGGGCTGGATTCTCCGATAATGGGGCTAAGTGTCGTAAAAACCGTTGCGTTTCATGATGGTGTCATCGGGCCCCCAGGTGCAGCATTTCAACGGCCCACAAGGGGCTAGCACTGGCACAATGTGAAGCGTTGGCCCCGTACCCAGACATGGCCGCAGGGTCGCAGCCAACACCGCCACGCACCTGGAGGGAGGTGGGAGAAGCTGTCAGTGCCGACGGCAGAACACCCAGGACTGGCAGCGCCAGGTGTCGGTGGGGCCTCGGGGCCTGCACCCGGAGGAGGAGGTGCTGGGAGCTGTGCCGGTGACTCCTGCAGGGGAGGTCCCGGAACACCGCAGCACCTTGGACTCTCCCCCTCCCATCCCTGGTGCATCTGGTGGGCAGCGGGCAGAACAGGGCGGCACCATACCTGCCGGGTCACCCTGGGAGCAGTCTGGCCCATCCAGGCCTGGCCGCCCCAGGAAACGTGCACCAACGGGGACCTTAGTCGCAAGGCAGGGGTCACAGCAGTCTGCCTACACTCCTGCTGTCTGGGGAACCACCTAGGCATAGTGATAGAGCCCGTAAGGACAGAAAGTTAGACACCAGTTAAGTTGGCACAGGTGCAGGGCCCAGTTTAGTTATAGGGCTAGGGCACATGTATATAACTCTTCACATTAAACACACGTTACCATCGATGAAAGCTGCCTCTGTGCTCTGTCTGATAGGTGCGGGGGTGGGCGGTAGGTGAGCACCACTGTGGGTGAGAGGTGATGGAAGACTGAGCCCCAGTGGCCTGCCCTTGCTCCTCATTCTCCTACAGCACATCGCCCCTCTGCTGGGCTATACTGTGGAGGACGCAGCAGACCACAACAATGCAGTCGACCCTCCTTGACTCGTACTGGAGGGTCCCTCCAGAGCGGTCCCAGGGCCTGAAGCGCATCTGCAGGACCCCGGAGCACTTCTCAACAACTGGTCGCACAATGGGCATCATTGTAGCTGTTCTCCATGTCGTTTGTGGCCTCTGTATAGGCATCATCAGCCACGACCGCAACGGGTAACCCCTGTCACCCAGCAACCAGCCCCGCAGCGGGGGTTGGGGGTGGTGGGGTCCTTCAAACATGCCGGGGATGAATAATTGCGCCAGGATAAATGAGTCATGCTCACTGCCCGGGCACCGGGCACAGGCGTGCAGGAGCTTCATCTGGTGGTCACAGACCACCTGTACGTTCATGGAGTGGTATCCCTTCCAGCCTGTTATCCGCTGGTGTCCATAGGGCGACATTCATGCCAATGATTACCCCCTGGACCATGGGCATCCTGGCGATGGCAGGGAACCCCACTGCATGGGCATCCTGGTGGGGGCACGGTCCACAGGAAACTGTATGTAGCGGTCCGCAAGGGCATACAGAGCATCTGTGACAACACGGTTGCACGTGTGCACCGATGCCTGTGAGCTGCCGGACAGGTCACCACTCGGCGACTGGAACGACCCCGTGGCGTAGAAGTTGAGGCCGACCGTCACCTTGACGGCCACCGGTAGCGGGTGCCCCCCACCCCCCCCCCCGGTCCCATGCGGTGCCAGGTGTGCCATCATGTGACAGATGTGAGCGACGGTTTTCCGGCTCATCTGCAGACTCCTCCTGCAAGCCTCGTCCAGGAGGTCATCGAAGGACATGCACTGCCGGTACATGTGCGACCTCATCAAGCGCCTACTTGGCACCATCTCCTCCACCACACACACAAATAAAGAGTCACACACAAATAAAGAGTTACACACACACAAATAAAGAGTTACACGCACACAAATAAAGAGATGCACACACACAAATAAAGAGACACACACAAATAAAGAGTTACACACACACAAATAAAGAGTTACACACACACAAATAAAGAGATACACACACACAAATAAAGAGTTACACACACACAAATAAAGAGATACACACACACAAATAAAGAGATACACACACACAAATAAAGAGTTACACACACACAAATAAAGAGTTACACACACACAAATAAAGAGATACACACACACAAATAAAGAGATTCACACACACAAATAAAGAGTTACACACACACAAATAAAGAGTTACACACACACAAATAAAGAGTTACACACACACAAATAAAGAGACACACACAAATAAAGAGTTACACACACACAAATAAAGAGTTACACACACACAAATAAAGAGTTACACACACAAATAAAGAGTCACACACACAAATAAAGTGTTATAGACACACAAATAAACAGTTACACACAAATAAAGAGTTACACACACACAAATAAAGAGACACACATAAATAAAGAGATACACACACACAAATAAAGAGTTACACACACACACAAATAAAGAGTCACACACAAATAAAGAGTCACACACAAATAAAGAGTCACACACACACAAATAAAGAGTTACACACACACAAATAAAGAGTTACACACACACAAATAAAGAGTTACACACACACAAATAAAGAGACACACACAAATAAAGAGTTACACACACACAAATAAAGAGACACACACAAATAAAGAGTTACACACACAAATAAAGAGTCACACACACAAATAAAGTGTTACAGACACACAAATAAACAGTTACACACAAATAAAGAGTTACACACACACAAATAAAGAGACACACATAAATAAAGAGTTACACACACACAAATAAAGAGTTACACACACACAAATAAAGAGACACACATAAATAAAGAGTTACACACACACAAATAAAGAGTTACACACACACACAAATAAAGAGTCACACACACACAAATAAAGAGTTACACACACACAAATAAAGAGTTACACACACACAAATAAAGAGTCACACACACACAAATAAAGAGATACACACACAAATAAAGAGTCACACACAAATAAAGAGTTACACACACACAAATAAAGAGTTACACACAAATAAAGAGTTATACAAACACAAATAAAGAGTCACACACACACAAATAAAGAGTTACACACAAATAAAGAGTTATACAAACACAAATAAAGAGTCACACACACACAAATAAAGAGTTACACACAAATAAAGAGTCACACACAAATAAAGAGTTATACAAACACAAATAAAGAGTTACACACACACAAATAAAGGGCGTCATTCTCCGACCCCCCAGCCGTTGGCCGCCGTGAATCCCGCCCCTGCCGGTTGCCGAAGTCTCCGAAGGGTGAAAAGTCGGCGGGCCGTTGATGGCGCCGCTGACTTCGGAGAATGGCACGGGTCTGCGCAAGGCAGCCGATTTTCGGCCTGCGGATATTCTCCCTTCCAGATGGGCCGAAGTCACGTCGACGTGATGACCGTTCACGTCGACGTAAATCAAACCTTTTCATCGGCGTGAACCTGTGCTCCAGGTTCACGCCGACCAGCGTGGAGGTGAGTGCCGGCCTGGGGGGTTGGCCGCTGGGCAGGTGATGGCATGGCCGCAGTCCGAATGTGTGGTGAGAGGTCTGTCTCGGGTTGAGTGTGTGTGTGTGCGGCGGGGGGGGGGGGGGGTGGTTAGAGTGTGCTGGGCTCCGGGGGAGTGCCGGGAGGGGAGTCCGTGCCGGGGAGGAGGATGGGGGTGTCCGTGCCGGGGAGGGGGATGGGGGGGGTCCGTGCCGGGGAGAGGAATGGGGGGACCGTGCTGGCGAGGAGGTTGGGGTCCGTGCCGGGGAGGAGGTTGGGGTCCGTGCCGGGGAGGGGGATGGGGGGGGTCCGTGCCGGGGTGGAGGTTGGGGGGGGTCCGTGCCGGGGAGGGGGATGGGGGGGTCCGTGCCGGGGTGGAGGTTGGGGGGGTCCGTGCTGGGGAGGGGGATGGGGGGTCCGTGCCGGGGAGGAGGTTGGGGTCCGTGCCGGGGAGGACGTTGGGGGGGGGTCCATGCCGGGGAGGTGGATGGGGGGGGGCCGTGCCGGGGAGGAGGTTGGGGGGGTCCGTGCCGGGGAGGGGGATGGGGGGGGGGGTCCGTGCCGGGGAGAGGAAAGAGGGGATCGTGCCGGGGAGGAGGTTGAGGTCCGTGCCGGGGAGGAGGTTGGGGTCCATGCCAGGGAGGGGGATGGGGGGGGGGGGTCCGTGCCGGGGAGGAGGTTGGGGGGGGTCCATGCCGGGGAGGGGGATGGTGGGTGTCCGTGCCGGGGAGGAGGTTGGGGGGGGGGTCCGTGCCGGGGAGGGGGATGGGGGGGTCCGTGCCGGGGAGGAGGTTGGGGTCCATGCCGGGGAGGGGGATGGGGGGGGGGTCCGTGCCGGGGAGGAGGTTGGGGTGGTCCGTGCCGGGGAGGGGGATGGGGGTCCGTGCCGGGGAGGAGGTTGGTGTCCGTGCCGGGGAGGGGGATGGGGGGTCCGTGCCGGGGAGGAGGTTGGGGTCCGTGCCGGGGAGGAGGTTGGGGGGGTCCGTGCCGGGGAGTGGGATGGGGGGGGGTCCGTGCCGGGGAGGGGGATGGGGGGTCCGTGCCGGGGAGGAGGTTGGGGTCCGTGCCGGGGAGGAGGTTGGGGGGGTCCGGGCCAGGGAGGGGGATGGAGGGGGATGGGGGCGGGTTCCGTGCCGGGGAGGGGAATGGGGGGTCCATGCCGGGGAGGAGGTTGGGGTCCGTGCCGGGGAGGACGTTGGGGGGTCCGTGCCAGGGAGGAGGTTGGGGGGGTCCGTGCCGGGGAGGAGGTTGGGGGGGTCCGTGCGGGGGAGGGGGATGGGGGGGTCCGTGGCGGGGAGGGGGCTGGGGGATCCGTGCAGGGGAGGAGGTTGGGGGGGTCCGTGCCGGGGAGGGGGATGGGGGGGGGGGTCCGTGCCGACGAGGAGGATGGGGTCCGTGCCGGGGAGGAGGTTGGGGGGGTCCGCCCGGCCCCTCTGCTGCTCCTACCTCCACCTGCTGTACCGGGACAGCTGTGTTGTGCGCACCAGTGAGTGTACCAGACGCCTCATCACTAAAGTGCCCAACCGTGGTGAGTGTTTCTACGATGGTGGAGGGTGTTGGTGACAGCAGTGGCGTTGTGTCGTGCTCTTCGTCCCACTCTGAGTCCATGGCACTTTGGGGTGGGGGTTCGTCACCACCCATCCACACTGAGTCACTGTCCGGTATTTCGTCTTCCTGGGTAGTGCTGTCCCGGGTAGGGGTGTCCTGGGCAGTGGTGCCCTGGGTAGTGGTGTCCTGGTTAGTGGTGTCCTGGCTCGGATGTGACGGGGGCCTGTGGCTGCCCCCCTCGTAGTTGGGTGGTCGCTCCCGCACGTGACGGGGGTGTCGTCTCCCTGTTGCTCCAGGTCTCTCCGTCTCCCGTGGTGTGTGAGGGGCATCCTGCGGGCGTCGCATGCTGGAGGGTCCGGATCTCTCTGTCTCCCGTGGCCTCCGAGGGGCATCCTGCGGGCGTCGCATGCTAGAGGGTCCGGGTCTCTCTGTCTACCGTGGCCTCCGAGGGGCATCCTGCGGGCGTCGCATGCCGGAGGGTACGGGTCTCTCCGTCTCCTGTGGTCTCCGAGGGGTATCCTGCGGGCGGTCTGCATCTGCGGGGATGGGTGCCTGGACGTTTGGTCCTGCGATACACAATGAAGCATGCATGGTTAGACACGCAGGCAGTGATCAGGTGATATGGGGGAGGGGGATATAGGGGAGGGGGGATATGGGGACGGGCTGTCGGTGGCTCACTTGCTAGTACGCCCCCGACCTCTGCATCAGCAACCACCCGGTCGTCAGGTCCGCCAGCCAGTTCCAGGGCCCTTTCCTCGTGTTCGGTCAGTGGCCTCTCATCAGCGGGGCCTCCTCCAGTCCTCACATGCTCCCTATTGTTGTGTGTGCGCTTATCCTGTGGGGGGGTGGGTGGTGGCAGGGGTAAAAGGCAACACTGTTAGGCAGGTATATGAATGCACACCATTGGTTGCGCGAGCATTGCATAGGTTAAGGTTAGGGCTGGATTCACTTGGGGATGTGGGGGATATGGGAGAGGGGGAATATGGGGGAGGGGGGTATGGGGGAGGGGGGTATGGGGGAGGGGGTATGGGGGAGGGGGGATATGGGGAGGGGGGATATGGGGGAGGGGGGATATGGGGGAGGGGGGATATGGGGGAGGGGGGATATGGGGGAGGCTCACCCTGCCTGCTCGGACGAGGTCGTTCACCTTCTTGTGGCACTGGGTGCCTGTCCGTGGTGTCAGGGCCACAGCGGTGACGGCCTCTGCCACTTCCCTCCACAGACGCCGGCTGTGGCGTGGGGCAACTCTGCGGCTGTGCCCGGGATACAGGGCATCCCTCCTCTGCTCCACTGCGTCCAGGAGCGCCTCCACATCCCGTGACTCGAACCTTGGGGTGAGCGGCGGCCAGCCATCCAGTCGGGTGTTCCGGTCGGGTGTTCCGGTCGGGTGGGGGGGAGCAGCGCGGCCTTATGAGCCGTCACGCGGTGCGGCGCGTATGACGCTGCACGGCGTCAACCACGTGCGCAAGCGCAGATCCCGTTACATCGCTGCTAGCCCATTTCGGGCCGGAGACTTTCGACCCATTTTCCGACGAGACGCAAGAACGGATTTGCGCCGATAACGGAGAGTTTCGCCCAAAGAGTTACACACACACAAATAAAGAGTTACACACACACAAATAAAGAGACACACACAAATAAAGAGTTACACACACACAAATAAAGAGTTACACACACAAATAAAGAGTCACACACACACAAATAAAGAGTTACACACACACAAATAAAGAGTTACACACACACAAATAAAGAGTCAAACACACACAAATAAAGAGACACACACAAATAAAGAGTTACCCACACACAAATCAAGAGTTACACACACACAAATCAAGAGTTACACACACACAAATAAAGAGTCACACACACACAAATAAAGAGTTACACACACACAAATAAAGAGTCACACACACACAAATAAAGAGTTACACACACACAAATAAAGAGACACACACACAAATAAAGAGTCAAACACACACAAATAAGGAGTCACACACAAATAAAGAGTCACACACACACAAATATAGAGTTACACACACACAAATAAAGAGTTACACACACACAAATAAAGAGTCACACACACACAAATAAAGAGTCACACACACACAAATAAAGAGTTACACACACACAAATAAAGAGTCACACACACACAAATAAAGAGTTACACACACACACAAATAAAGAGTCACACACAAATAAAGAGACACACACACACAAATAAAGAGTCACACACACACAAATAAAGAGTTACACACACACAAATAAAGAGGTACACACGCACAAATAAAGAGTTAAACACACACAAATAAAGTTACACACACACACAAATAAAGAGTTACACACACACAAATAAAGAGATACACACACACAAAGAAAAAGTTACACACACAAATAAAGAGTTACACACACACACAAATAAAGAGTGACACACACAAAAATAAAGAGTTACACACACACACAAATAAAGAGTTACACACACACAAATAAAGAGTTACACACACACACAAATAAAGAGTTACACACACACAAATAAAGAGTCACACACAAATAAAGAGTCACACACAAATAAAGAGTTACACACACACAAATAAAGAGATACACACACACAAAGAAAAAGTTACACACACAAATAAAGAGTTACACACACACACAAATAAAGAGTCACACACACACAAATAAAGAGTTACACACACACACAAATAAAGAGTTACACACACACAAATAAAGAGTTACACACACACACAAATAAAGAGTTACACACACACAAATAAAGAGTCACACACAAATAAAGAGTCACACACAAATAAAGAGTTACACACACACAAATAAAGAGATTCACACACACAAATAAAGAGTCACACACACACAAATAAAGAGTCACACACAAATAAAGAGTCACACACACACAAATAAAGAGTTACAAACACACAAATAAAGAGATACACACACACAAATAAAGAGATACACACACACAAATAAAGAGATACACACACACAAATAAAGAGATACACACACACAAATAAAGAGTTACACACAGACACAAATAAAGAGTCACACACACAAATAAAGAGTCGCACACAAATAAAGAGTCACGCACACACAAATAAAGAGTTACACACACACAAATAAAGAGATACACACACACAAATAAAGAGTCACACACAAATAAAGAGTTACACACACACAAATAAAGAGTCACACACAAAGAGATAGACACACAAATAAAGAGTTACACACACACAAATAAAGAGTTACACACACGACACAAATAAAGAGTCACACACACACAAATAAAGAGTCGCACACAAATAAAGAGTCACGCACACACAAATAAAGAGTTACACACACA
Source organism: Scyliorhinus torazame (assembly GCF_047496885.1). Lineage (NCBI taxonomy): Eukaryota > Metazoa > Chordata > Chondrichthyes > Carcharhiniformes > Scyliorhinidae > Scyliorhinus > Scyliorhinus torazame. Next base: position 211,473,745 of record NC_092707.1, read on the forward strand.
CAAATAAAGAGATACACACACACAAATAAAGAGTCACACACAAATAAAGAGATACACACACACAAATAAAGAGTCACACACAAAGAGATAGACACACAAATAAAGAGTACACACAAATAAAGAGTTACACATACACAAATAAAGAGTCACACACACACAAATAAAGAGTCACACACAAATAAATAGCCACACACACAAATAAAGAGTCACACACACAAATAAAGAGTCACACACACAAATAAAGAGTCACACTCAAATAAAAAGTCACACACACACAAATAAAGAGTTATCCACACACAAATAAAGAGTCACACACACACAAATAAAGAGTTACACACACACAAATAAAGAGATACACACACACAAATAAGAGTCACACACACACAAATAAAGAGTCACACACAAATAAAGAGATACACACACACAAATAAAGAGTTACACACACACAAATAAAGAGTCACACACACAAAAAAAGAGTTACACACAAAGAGACACAGGCACTCAAATAAAGAGTTACACACAAATAAAGAGTTACACACAAATAAAAAGTCACACACACACAAATAAAGAGTTACCCACACACAAATAAGGAGTTACACACACACAAATAAAGAGTTACACACAAATAAAGAGATACACACACACAAATAAAGAGTTACACACAAATAAAGAGTTACACACAAATAAAGAGTTACACATACACAAATAAAGAGTCACGCACACAAAAATAAATAGCCATACACACAAATAAAGAGTCACACACACAAATAAAGAGTCACACACAAATAAAGAGTCACACACAAATAAAGAGTTACACACACACAAATAAAGAGATTCACACACTCAAATAAAGAGTTACACACACACAAATAAAGAGTTACACACACACAAATAAAGAGTTACACACAAATAAAGAGTTATACAAACACAAATAAAGAGTCACACACACACAAATAAAGAGTTACACACAAATAAAGAGTCACACACAAATAAAGAGTTATACAAACACAAATAAAGAGTTACACACACACAAATAAAGGGCGTCATTCTCCGACCCCCCAGCCGTTGGCCGCCGTGAATCCCGCCCCTGCCGGTTGCCGAAGTCTCCGAAGGGTGAAAAGTCGGCGGGCCGTTGATGGCGCCGCTGACTTCGGAGAATGGCACGGGTCTGCGCAAGGCAGCCGATTTTCGGCCTGCGGATATTCTCCCTTCCAGATGGGCCGAAGTCACGTCGACGTGATGACCGTTCACGTCGACGTAAATCAAACCTTTTCATCGGCGTGAACCTGTGCTCCAGGTTCACGCCGACCAGCGTGGAGGTGAGTGCCGGCCTGGGGGGTTGGCCGCTGGGCAGGCGATGGCATGGCCGCAGTCCGAATGTGTGGTGAGAGGTCTGTCTCGGGTTGAGTGTGTGTGTGTGCGGCGGGGGGGGGGGGGTGGTTAGAGTGTGCTGGGCTCCGGGGGAGTGCCGGGAGGGGAGTCCGTGCCGGGGAGGAGGATGGGGGTGTCCGTGCCGGGGAGGGGGATGGGGGGGGTCCGTGCCGGGGAGAGGAATGGGGGGACCGTGCTGGCGAGGAGGTTGGGGTCCGTGCCGGGGAGGAGGTTGGGGTCCGTGCCGGGGAGGGGGATGGGGGGGGTCCGTGCCGGGGTGGAGGTTGGGGGGGGTCCGTGCCGGGGAGGGGGATGGGGGGGGGTCCGTGCCGGGGTGGAGGTTGGGGGGGGTCCGTGCTGGGGAGGGGGATGGGGGGTCCGTGCCGGGGAGGAGGTTGGGGTCCGTGCCGGGGAGGACGTTGGGGGGGGGGTCCATGCCGGGGAGGTGGATGGGGGGGGGCCGTGCCGGGAGGAGGTTGGGGGGGTCCGTGCCGGGGAGGGGGATGGGGGGGGGGTCCGTGCCGGGGAGAGGAAAACGGGGATCGTGCCGGGGAGGAGGTTGAGGTCCGTGCCGGGGAGGAGGTTGGGGTCCATGCCAGGGAGGGGGATGGGGGGGGGGGGGTCCGTGCCGGGGAGGAGGTTGGGGGGGGTCCATGCCGGGGAGGGGGATGGTGGGTGTCCGTGCCGGGGAGGAGGTTGGGGGGGGGGTCCGTGCCGGGGGAGGGGGATGGGGGGGGTCCGTGCCGGGGAGGAGGTTGGGGTCCATGCCGGGGAGGGGGATGGGGGGGGGGTCCGTGCCGGGGAGGAGGTTGGGGTGGTCCGTGCCGGGGAGGGGGATGGGGGTCCGTGCCGGGGAGGAGGTTGGTGTCCGTGCCGGGGAGGGGGATGGGGGGTCCGTGCCGGGGAGGAGGTTGGGGTCCGTGCCGGGGAGGAGGTTGGGGGGGTCCGTGCCGGGGAGTGGGATGGGGGGGGGGTCCGTGCCGGGGAGGGGGATGGGGGGTCCGTGCCGGGGAGGAGGTTGGGGTCCGTGCCGGGGAGGAGGTTGGGGGGGTCCGGGCCAGGGAGGGGGATGGGGGGGGGTTCCGTGCCGGGGAGGGGAATGGGGGGTCCATGCCGGGGAGGAGGTTGGGGTCCGTGCCGGGGAGGACGTTGGGGGGTCCGTGCCAGGGAGGAGGTTGGGGGGGTCCGTGCCGGGGAGGAGGTTGGGGGGGTCCGTGCGGGGGAGGGGGATGGGGGGGTCCGTGGCGGGGAGGGGGCTGGGGGATCCGTGCAGGGGAGGAGGTTGGGGGGGTCCGTGCCGGGGAGGGGGATGGGGGGGGGGGTCCGTGCCGACGAGGAGGATGGGGTCCGTGCCGGGGAGGAGGTTGGGGGGGTCCGCCCGGCCCCTCTGCTGCTCCTACCTCCACCTGCTGTACCGGGACAGCTGTGTTGTGCGCACCAGTGAGTGTACCAGACGCCTCATCACTAAAGTGCCCAACCGTGGTGAGTGTTTCTACGATGGTGGAGGGTGTTGGTGACAGCAGTGGCGTTGTGTCGTGCTCTTCGTCCCACTCTGAGTCCATGGCACTTTGGGGTGGGGGTTCGTCACCACCCATCCACACTGAGTCACTGTCCGGTATTCGTCTTCCTGGGTAGTGCTGTCCCGGGTAGGGGTGTCCTGGGCAGTGGTGCCCTGGGTAGTGGTGTCCTGGTTAGTGGTGTCCTGGCTCGGATGTGACGGGGGCCTGTGGCTGCCCCCCTCGTAGTTGGGTGGTCGCTCCCGCACGTGACGGGGGTGTCGTCTCCCTGTTGCTCCAGGTCTCTCCGTCTCCCGTGGTGTGTGAGGGGCATCCTGCGGGCGTCGCATGCTGGAGGGTCCGGATCTCTCTGTCTCCCGTGGCCTCCGAGGGGCATCCTGCGGGCGTCGCATGCTAGAGGGTCCGGGTCTCTCTGTCTACCGTGGGCCTCCGAGGGGCATCCTGCGGGCGTCGCATGCCGGAGGGTACGGGTCTCTCCGTCTCCTGTGGTCTCCGAGGGGTATCCTGCGGGCGGTCTGCAATCTGCGGGGATGGGTGCCTGGACGTTTGGTCCTGCGATACACAATGAAGCATGCATGGTTAGACACGCAGGCAGTGATCAGGGGATATGGGGGAGGGGGATATAGGGGAGGGGGGATATGGGGACGGGCTGTCGGTGGCTCACTTGCTAGTACGCCCCCGACCTCTGCATCAGCAACCACCCGGTCGTCAGGTCCGCCAGCCAGTTCCAGGGCCCTTTCCTCGTGTTCGGTCAGTGGCCTCTCATCAGCGGGGCCTCCTCCAGTCCTCACATGCTCCCTATTGTTGTGTGTGCGCTTATCCTGTGGGCGGGTGGGTGGTGGCAGGGGTAAAAGGCAACACTGTTAGGCAGGTATATGAATGCACACCATTGGTTGCGCGAGCATTGCATAGGTTAAGGTTAGGGCTGGATTCACTTGGGGATGTGGGGGATATGGGAGAGGGGGAATATGGGGGAGGGGGGTATGGGGGAGGGGGGTATGGGGGAGGGGGATATGGGGGAGGGGGGATATGGGGAGGGGGGATATGGGGGAGGGGGGATATGGGGGAGGGGGGATATGGGGGAGGGGGGATATGGGGGAGGCTCACCCTGCCTGCTCGGACGAGGTCGTTCACCTTCTTGTGGCACTGGGTGCCTGTCCGTGGTGTCAGGGCCACAGCGGTGACGGCCTCTGCCACTTCCCTCCACAGACGCCGGCTGTGGTGTGGGGCAACTCTGCGGCTGTGCCCGGGATACAGGGCATCCCTCCTCTGCTCCACTGCGTCCAGGAGCGCCTCCACATCCCGTGACTCGAACCTTGGGGTGAGCGGCGGCCCAGCCATCCAGTCGGGTGATCCGGTCGGGTGTTCCGGTCGGGTGGGGGGGGAGCAGCGCGGCCTTATGAGCCGTCACGCGGTGCGGCGCGTATGACGCTGCACGGCGTCAACCACGTGCGCAAGCGCAGATCCCGTTACATCGCTGCTAGCCCATTTCGGGCCGGAGACTTTCGACCCATTTTCCGACGAGACGCAAGAACGGATTTGCGCCGATAACGGAGAGTTTCGCCCAAAGAGTTACACACACACAAATAAAGAGTTACACACACACAAATAAAGAGACACACACAAATAAAGAGTTACACACACACAAATAAAGAGTTACACACACAAATAAAGAGTCACACACACACAAATAAAGAGTTACACACACACAAATAAAGAGTTACACACACACAAATAAAGAGTCAAACACACACAAATAAAGAGACACACACAAATCAAGAGTTACACACACACAAATCAAGAGTTACACACACACAAATCAAGAGTTACACACACACAAATAAAGAGTCACACACACACAAATAAAGAGTTACACACACACAAATAAAGAGTCACACACACACAAATAAAGAGTTACACACACACAAATAAAGAGACACACACACAAATAAAGAGTCAAACACACACAAATAAGGAGTCACACACAAATAAAGAGTCACACACACACAAATATAGAGTTACACACACACAAATAAAGAGTTACACACACACAAATAAAGAGATACACACACACAAATAAAGAGTCACACACACACAAATAAAGAGTCACACACACACAAATAAAGAGTTACACACACACAAATAAAGAGTTACACACACACAAATAAAGAGTCACACACACACAAATAAAGAGTTACACACACACACAAATAAAGAGTCACACACAAATAAAGAGACACACACACACAAATAAAGAGTCACACACACACAAATAAAGAGTTACACACACACAAATAAAGAGGTACACACGCACAAATAAAGAGTTAAACACACACAAATAAAGAGTTACACACACACACAAATAAAGAGTTACACACACACAAATAAAGAGATACACACACACAAAGAAAAGGTTACACACACAAATAAAGAGTTACACACACACACAAATAAAGAGTGACACACACAAAAATAAAGAGTTACACACACACACAAATAAAGAGTTACACACACACAAATAAAGAGTTACACACACACACAAATAAAGAGTTACACACACACAAATAAAGAGTCACACACAAATAAAGAGTCACACACAAATAAAGAGTTACACACACACAAATAAAGAGATACACACACACAAAGAAAAAGTTACACACACAAATAAAGAGTTACACACACACACAAATAAAGAGTCACACACACACAAATAAAGAGTTACACACACACACAAATAAAGAGTTACACACACACAAATAAAGAGTTACACACACACACAAATAAAGAGTTACACACACACAAATAAAGAGTCACACACAAATAAAGAGTCACACACAAATAAAGAGTTACACACACACAAATAAAGAGATTCACACACACAAATAAAGAGTCACACACACACAAATAAAGAGTCACACACAAATAAAGAGTCACACACACACAAATAAAGAGTTACAAACACACAAATAAAGAGATACACACACACAAATAAAGAGATACACACACACAAATAAAGAGATACACACACACAAATAAAGAGATACACACACACAAATAAAGAGTTACACACAGACACAAATAAAGAGTCACACACACACAAATAAAGAGTCGCACACAAATAAAGAGTCACGCACATACAAATAAAGAGTTACACACACACAAATAAAGAGATACACACACACAAATAAAGAGTCACACACAAAGAGATAGACACACAAATAAAGAGTTACACACAAATAAAGAGTTACACATACACAAATAAAGAGTCACACACACACAAATAAAGAGTCACACACAAATAAATAGCCACACACACAAATAAAGAGTCACACACACAAATAAAGAGTCACACACACAAATAAAGAGTCACACTCAAATAAAAAGTCACACACACACAAATAAAGAGTTATCCACACACAAATAAAGAGTCACACACACACAAATAAAGAGTTACACACACACAAATAAAGAGATACACACACACAAATAAAGAGTCACACACACACAAATAAAGAGTCACACACAAATAAAGAGATACACACACACAAATAAAGAGTTACACACACACAAATAAAGAGTCACACACACAAAAAAAGAGTTACACACAAAGAGACACAGGCACTCAAATAAAGAGCTACACACAAATAAAGAGTTACACACAAATAAAAAGTCACACACACACAAATAAAGAGTTACCCACACACAAATAAGGAGTTACACACACACAAATAAAGAGTTACACACAAATAAAGAGATACACACACACAAATAAAGAGTTACACACAAATAAAGAGTTACACACAAATAAAGAGTTACACATACACAAATAAAGAGTCACGCACACAAAAATAAATAGCCATACACACAAATAAAGAGTCACACACACAAATAAAGAGTCACACACAAATAAAGAGTCACACACAAATAAAGAGTTACACACACACAAATAAAGAGATTCACACACACAAATAAAGAGTTACACTCACACAAATAAAGAGTTACACACACACAAATAAAGAGGTACACACGCACAAATAAAGAGTTACACACACACAAATAAAGAGTTACACACACACGCAAATAAAGAGTCATACACACACAAATAAAGAGTCACACACAAATAAAGATTCACACACACACAAATAAAGAGTTACACACACACAAATAAAGAGATACACACACCAAATAAAGAGTTACACACACACAAATAAAGAGTTACACACACACACAAATAAAGAGTCACACACACACAAATAAAGAGTTACACACACACACAAATAAAGAGTTACGCACACACAAATAAAGAGTTACACACACACACAAATAAAGAGTTACACATACACAAATAAAGAGTCACACACAAATAAAGAGTCACACACAAATAAAGAGTTACACACACACAAATAAAGAGATTCACACACACAAATAAAGAGTTACACACACACAAATAAAGAGATACACACACACAAATAAAGAGATACACACATACAAATAAAGAGTTACACACACATAAATAAAGAGATACACACACAAATAAAGAATTACACACACACAAATAAAGAGTCACACACAAATAAAGAGTCACACACACACAAATAAAGAGTCACACACAAATAAAGAGTCACACACACACAAATAAAGAGTTACACACACACAAATAAAGAGATACACACACACAAATAAAGAGATACACACACACAAATAAAGAGATACACACACACAAATAAAGAGTTACACACACACACAAATAAAGAGTCACACACGCACAAATAAAGAGTCGCACACAAATAAAGAGTCACGCACACACAAATAAAGAGTTACACACACACAAATAAAGAGATACACACACACAAATAAAGAGTCACACATACACAAATAAAGAGTTACACACACACAAATAAAGAGTCACACACAAATAAATAGCCACACACAAATAAAGAGACACACACACAAATAAAGAGTCACACACACAAATAAAGAGTCACACACAAATAAAAAGTCACACACACACAACTAAAGAGTTACCCACACACAAATAAAGAGTCACACACACACAAATAAAGAGTCACACACAAATAAAGAGATACACACACATTAATAAAGAGTTACACACACAAATAAAGAGTCACACACACAAAAAAAGAGTTACACACAAAGAGATACAGACACACAAATAAAGAGTTACACACAAATAAAGAGTTACACACAAATAAAAAGTCACACACACACAAATAAAGAGTTACCCACACACAAATAAGGAGTTACACACACACAAATAAAGAGTTACACACAAATAAAGAGATACACACACAAATAAAGAGTTACACACAAATAAAGAGTTATACACAAATAAAGAGTTACACACACACACAAATAAAGAGTCTCACACATACAAATAAAGAGTCACACACACACAAATAAAGAGTTACACATACACAAATAAAGAGTCACACACACACAAATAAAGACACACACAAACAAATAAAGAGACAAACACAAATTAAGAGTTACACACACACAAATAAAGAGACACACATAAATAAACAGTTACACGCACACAAATAAAGAGACACACACAAATAAAGAGACACACACACAAATTAAGAGTTACACCCACACAAATAAAGAGACACACATAAATAAACAGTTACACGCACACAAATAAAGAGACACACACAAATAAAGAGACACACACACAGATTAAGAGTTACACACACATAAATAAAGACTCACACACACAAATAAAGAGACAAACACAAGTTAAGAGTTACACCCACACAAATAAAGAGACACACAAAAAAAAACAGTTACATGCTCACAAATAAAGAGGCACACACACAAATAAAGAGGCACACACACAAATTAAGAGTTACACACACACAAATAAAGAGACAAACACAAATTAAGAGTTACACCCACACAAATAAAGAGACACGCGTAAATAAACAGTTACATGCTCACAAATAAAGAGTCACACACACAAATGAAGAGTTACACACACACAAATCAAGAGTTACACACACACAAATCAAGAGTTACACACACACAAATAAAGAGTCACACACACACAAATCAAGAGTTACACACACACAAATTAAGAGTCACACACACACAAGTAAAGAGTTACACACAGATAAATAAAGAGTTACACACACACAAATAAAGAGTTACACACACACAAATAAAGAGTTACACACACACAAATAAAGAGACAAACACAAATTAAGAGTCAAACACACATAAATAAACAGTTACACGCACACAAATTAAGAGTTACACACACACAAATAAAGAGTTACACACACACAAATAAAGAGACACACACACAAATAAAGAGACACACACACAAATAAAGAGACACACACAAATTAAGAGTCACACACACACAAATAAAGAGTCACACACACTCAAATAAAGAGACAAACACAAATTAAGAGTCAAACACACATAAATAAACAGTTACACGCACACAAATAAAGAGACACACACAAATTAAGAGTTACACACACACAAATAAAGAGACACACACACAAATAAAGAGACACACACACAAATAAAGAGACACACAAATTAAGAGTTACACACACACAAATAAAGAGACACACACACAAATAAAGAGACACACTCACAAATTAAGAGTTACACACACACAAATTAAGAGTTACACACACACAAATAAAGAGTTACACACACACAAATAAAGAGACACACACACAAATAAAGAGACACACACAAATAACGAGTTACACCCACACATAAATAAAGAGTTACACACACAAATAAAGAGATACACACAAATAAAGAGACACACAAAAATAAACAGTTACACACACACAAATTAAGAGTTACACACACATAAATAAAGAGTTACACACACACAAATAAAGAGACACACACACAAATAAAGAGACACACACAAATTAAGGGTTACACACACAGAAATAAAGAGTCACACACAAATAAAGAGACACACACACACAAATAAAGAGTTACACACACACAAATAAAGAGTTACACAGAAAATAAAGACACAGAAATAAAAAGTTACACACACACACAAATACAGAGCTACACATACGCAACGACAAGAGGGTGTAGATACAAACTGAAGTTAAATTCACCAATTGCCTTTCTGGATTTTTTGATAACGTTCTTGCTTCAGTTAATATAATGGAGTCCTCAAATAACAAATGCTCCCCTTTCTTCAGCCAATGTACCAACCATAATTAAGCTGTATTTAGTTGGAAGTTTGTTATGTTTTGTATTAAACACTATGAAAACTGCCACAGTTAGTACTGTATTCTCTGAACTCAGCTTCCTGGAGAATGATTGAAGGTGTGGGTTCTGAATGAATTCTGGCCTTCTTGTTCCAGTGATCTTTGCCATTGATATATAGAAGCATATAATTTACAGTTCAGAAGGAGCCCATTCGGTCCATCGAGTCTGCTCCGGCTCTTGGAAAGAGCACCCTACCCAAGCCCACTCCTCCACCCTATCACCATAACCCAGCAACCCCACCCAACACTAAGGGCAATTTTGGACACTAAGGGCAATTTATCATGGCCAATCCATTTAACCTGCACATCTTTGGACTGTGGGAGGAAACCGGAGCACCCGGAGTAAACCCACGCAGACACAGTGTAGACTCCGCACAGACAGTTACCCAACCCGGGAATTGAACCGGGGACCCCGGAGCTGTGCTCTGAAATTTGTCAGAGTAAGTTTATAACTCTTTACCCATGTGATATAGACTATGTGATGCTATATTGGATTCTAACTCCCTGCACATTTGAACCATGAGTTGTTATTTTGTTCCACAGTTTGAGGCCCCAACTTACACTTCAAATTAAATGGATTTAGTCAATGGTAATCATAATTAACAAAGTTGTTTGTCTTTATTGAAGATACAAGTGTAAAGGAGTAAAATTGAAACAAGAAATGTGGCACCCAACTACTGAAGCATTTATACCTAACCCCTTACCCAGCTGCCAAACTAAGGGCAGCATGGTAGCACAGTGGTTAGCACAGTTGCTTCACAGCGGCAGGGTTCCGGGTCCGATTACCACTTGGGCCACTGTCTGTGCGGAGTCTGCACGTTATCCCCGTATCTTTGTGGGTTTCCTCCGGGTGCTCCGTTTTCCTCCCACAAGTCCCGAAAGACGTGCTGTTAGGCGAATTGGACATACTGAATTCTCCCTCTGTGTACCCGAACTGGCGCCGGAATGTGGCGACTAGGGGCTTCACAGTAACCTCATTGTAATGTTAATGTAAGCCTACTTGTGACAATAATAAAGATTTTTTATTATTTAGAAATATTATCATTTATCTACCCTCTCACCCTCCCACCCAGTCACCTATCCATCTGCCCACACATTTACTCATCCATCATACACATCCATTTATCCACTTACCAATTCATCAACCAGTCATGTTATCAGCTCTCGGTGAAGTCGTACCAATCTAATTGCCATATATTGTCCGCAATCAAAGGATGTGGGATAGAATTACAGACAAGGCGAGATTCTAGCTTGATTTCAGAATTTAAACTGCCCCCTCAGGTGGATGTGAAAGTTGCCATGACACTTTTTCGAAGAAGTGCCGTGACGTTCTCCCAGGGTGCTGGGCAATGTTTATCCAACATTAAAATATACTATCTGGTCATTGTGACAGAGCTGTGTGTGGGGCCTTGCTGTGTGAAAATTGGCTGCTGCATTTCCCATGTTAAAACAGTTTCATTAGTGCTTGGCGAATTTGTGTACAAACTCAACAACTGGATTTATTTACCCTCTCTGCGTATGAGTGGGACATGTATATCAAGGTGTTAGTATTCAGTTTACCCTCTACAAAGGTGTTAGTGTTCAGTTTACCCTCTACAAAAGTGTTCGTGTTCAGTTTACCCTCTACAAAGGTGTTAGTGTTCAGTTTACCCTCTACAAAGGTGTTAGTGTTCAGTTTACCCTCTACAAAGGTGTTAGTGTTCAGTTTACCCTCTACAAAGGTGTTAGTGTTCAGTTTACCCTCTACAAAGGTGTTAGTGTTCAGTTTACCCTCTACAAAGGTGTTAGTGTTCAGTTTACCCTCTACAAAGGTGTTAGTGTTCAGTTTACCCTCGACAAATGTGTTAGTGTTCAGTTTACCCTCTACAAAGGTGTTAGTGTTCAGTTTACCCTCTACAAAGGTGTTAGTGTTCAGTTTACCCTCTACAAAAGTGTTAGTGTTCAGTTTACCCTCTACAAAGGTGTTTGTGTTCAGTTTACCCTCTACAAAGGTGTTAGTATTCAGTTTACCCTCTACAAAGGTGTTAGTGTTCAGTTTACCCTCTACAAAGGTGTTAGTGTTCAGTTTACCCTCTACAAAGGTGTTAGTGTTCAGTTTACCGTCTACAAAGGTGTTAGTGTTCAGTTTACCCTCTACAAAGGTGTTAGTGTTCAGTTTGCCCTCTACATGATGTTGGATTAATATGATAATATATAAAAACATCAACGCCGTCATTCTCTTCAGGTCAGTGTTTCGCTAGTACTCTCAAAGTTCCATATGATAGGGCAGCAGGTGGTTAGCACGGTTGCCTCACGGCGCCGAGGTCCCAGGTTCGATCCCGGCTCTGGGTCACTGTTCGTGTGGAGTTTGCACATTCTTCCCATGTTTGCGTGGGTTTTGCCCCCACAACCCCCAAAAATGTTCAGGATAGGTGGATTGGCCACGCTAAATTGCCCCTTAATTGGGAAAAATGAATTGGATATTCTAAATTTTTTTTTAAAAGTTCCATATGATGTAGTTTACACCGAGTTGCGTGGATCCAATCTGGCTTTTCCTTTACTTTAATGGCTGTTCGGGTTGTTAGCAGCACTTGGTAGGGTCCTTTCCACCCAGGAGAAAAATAATCTTTGTTTAGTTCTTTCACATATACTTGATCTCCAGGTTTAACGGGTGTGTATTTCCCTCTTTTGGTTGCATCTGAGCCTGTCGCACCTTTTCATGTATTTTTCCAGCGGTTTCACACATGGCCTGGGCATATTTTAGTGATGCCTCATCTGCCCATATTAAGGCTACTACCTCTGGAGTCATTGGGGGTTTTGTTCCAGTTGTCAAGGGACGTCCCATTAATATCTCATACGGGGTTAACCCGTATTACGATTTCTCTGATTTCTCAGGGCAGACAATACAATGGGTATGGCATCTGGCCATAGCAGCCCATTTTGTTGACACACTTTTGTAACTGCAGTTTTAATTATTCCATTGCCCTTTCCACCATTCCTGAGGATTGCGGCTGATACGGGATATGCAATTTCCAATCAAATCCCATGGCTTCTGTGAGGGCTTTCGTCAATTTGCTAGTGAAATGAGTTCCCCTGTCACTGTTAATACCCATTGGTATCCCAAACCTAGGTATTATTTCCTTCAACAGAATATTTACCAGTGTTCTAGCATCATCTCTTTTGGTCAGAAAAGCCTTTACCCACCGGGAAAACATGTCCACTATCACCAGCATGTATTTAAATCCCTTAGCCAGGTAAGTATGGTTACTGTTTAAATGTTGCTCGGGATGTTGTCAGGGCATGAGAGCAAGTATGTCAGCATTGCCTCCGTGGTCCCAGCAACTTAACAATCAGAGGCCTGTCATACGTCCATTCCCCTTACATTATAACGCACACTTTGCTGCTGAGGACACTGTAATGCACTAACAATGTGTTGATCATAAGATCAACAAGGAGGGAATTGTAGAAGGGACTTTAGTTTGTGGATTAGTTACCTTAATATCCTGTATTCATTTTTAACAAGCTTCTTGACTATATTGCATGGAAATAGGCACTTGGCAAAGCATGATGGATATTTAGCCTTATTTCAGTTAAGAGTTTTATATGAAATAGTCAGACGGTCATACAATGGAAACAAGTGTACAGTTACACATTGTTTTGCTGACAGCATTTAATTTTTATTTGTGGACGTAAGGCGTACCACAAAATTGGGAAGGCTCCTGCTATTTGGGATATGTAAGAACATAAGAACTAGGAGCAGGAGTAGGCCACCTGGCCCCTCGAGCCTGCTCCACCATTCAATGAGATCATGGCTGATCTTTTGTGGACTCAGCTCCACTTTCCGGCCCGAACACCATATCCCCGAATCCCTTTATTCTTCAAAAAACTATCTATCTTTATGTAGTCCCTTATGTACATCACGCCCAGCAACTGCAGGACCATCCCCATCACAGGACGACACAAAGTATTATGACATGGGCACAAATGCTGGGAATAATGATACCACCATTAGGAATAGCCACTAATGCATACGAACTATGCGAATTACGAGACATCCTTGAGCAGGTAGGTAATGACACTGCAGAAGCTGTTAACCAGATAGAAACTGAGATGGTTGCTATAAGAGCAGTTGTCCTGCAGAATAGAATGGCTCTTGATTTCTTGTTAGCTGAAAAGGGAGGTACTTGTGCCCTGATTGGAAGTGACTGTTGCACATACATCCTTGTAACTCAGAAAAATTGATAATCTGGTGGATCACATTCGTAGAGAGGTGACAAGGTTACATGAAAATGAGGGATGGGACTTTGGCTTTGGATGGTAGGATCGTTAAGACAGAGGATTGTGTTCTGGATTATAATCGCCATTGTAATCTTCATTGTCGTATGGTTACTGCCCTAGCTGCCTTGCCTACTTGCTACCAGGCTCATAACACGCAGGGAACTGTCATACGTCCACTCCCCTTACATTATAAACCACCCTTCTCTACGGAGGACACGATAATTTACTAAAAGGTGTTGATCAAAAGATCAACAAGGAGGGAATTGTGGAAGGGAAATTAATGAGTTGCCAACTTCGAAGCATGCTGGGAAATACTTGACTATAGTTAACACTGATTTTGAACGAAAATAAGTAGGTCAGGTAACATAAACAAAATGCTGCTTAATATTCTGGTCTCGGCCTTATCATGATAACACATTGTCCTCCGAAAGATAACAAAATGGGTACTCGAGTTGTTTTTAGCCAAGAGCAAGAACATACGTCCTACATATTTAATATAAACATGGCTGTTTACTTCTAGCTGTTATTTCAGACAATAAAGATATGGGGCGAAATTGTCCGTTATCGGCGCAAAATCCACCGATCGGCCCAAAAAACGGCGCAAATCCGACTTGCGTCACGTCGGAAAAATGGGTCGAAAGTCTCCGGCCCGAAATGGGCTAGCAGCGACGTAACGGGATCCGCGCTTGCGCACGTGGTTGACGCCGTACAGCGTCATACGCGCCGCACGGCGTGACGGCTCAAAAGGCCGCGCTGCTCCCCCCCCACCCGACCAGAACACCCGACCGGAACACCCGACTGGATGGCTGGCCGCCGCTCAGCCCCGAGGTTCGAGTCACGCGATGTGGAGGCGCTCCTGGATGCGGTGGAGCAGAGGAGGGACGCCCTGTTTCCCGGGCACGGCCGCAGAGTTGCCCCACGCCACAGCCGGCGTCTGTGGAGGGAAGTGGCAGAGGCCGTCACCGCTGTGGCCCTGACACCACGGACAGGCACCCAGTGCCACAAGAAGGTGAACGACCTCGTCAGAGCAGGCAGGGTAAGCCTCCCCCATATCCCCCCTCCCCCATATCTCCCCCTCCCCCATATCCCCCCTCCCCCATATCCCCCCTCCCCCATATCCCCCATATCCCCCTCCCCCATATCCCCCCTCCTCCATATCCCCCCTCCCCCATACCCCCCTCCCCCATAACCCCCTCCCCATATCCCCACCTCCCCCATATCCCCCCTCCCCCATATCCCCCCTCCCCATATCCCCCTCCCCCATATCCCCCCTCCCCCATATTCCCCCCTCCCCCATATCCCCAAGTGAATCCAGCCCTAACCTTAACCTCTGCAATGCACGCGCAACCAATGGCGTGCATTCATATACCTGTCTAATAGTGTTGCCTTTTACCCCTGCTACCACCCCCCCCCCCCCCCCCACAGGAGAAGTGCGCACACAACAATAGGGAGCATGTGAGGACTGGAGGAGGCCCCGCTGATGAGAGGCCACTGACCGAACACGAGGAAAGGACCCTGGAACTGGCTGGCGGACCTGAGGACCGGGAGGTTGCTGATGCAGAGGTCGGGGGCGTACTAGCAAGTGAGCCACCGACAGCCCGTCCCCATATCCCCCCTCCCCTATATCCCCCTCCCCCGTATCACCTGATCACTGCCTGCGTGTCTAACCATGCATGCTTCATTGTGTATCGCAGGCACCCATGCCCGCAGATGCAGACCGTCCGCAGGATGCCCCTCGGAGGCCACGGGAGACAGAGAGACCCGGACCCTGCAGCATGCGACGCCCGCAGGATGCCCCTCGCACACCACGGGAGACGGAGAGACCTGGAGCAACAGGGAGACGACACCCCCGTCACGTGCGGGAGCGACCACCCAGCGACGAGGGGGGCAGACACAGGCCCCCGTCACATCCGAGCCAGGACACCACTACCCAGGACACCACTACCCAGGACACCACTACCCAGGACACCCCTACCCGGGACAGCACTACCCAGGACACCCCTACCCGGGACAGCACTACCCAGGAAGACGAAATACCGGACAGTGACTCAGAGTGGATGGGTGGAGATGAACCCCCATCCCAAAGTGCCATGGACTCAGAGTGGGACGAAGAGCACGACACAACGCCACTGCTGTCACCAACACCCTCCACCATCGCAGAAACACTCACCACGGTTGGGCACTTTAGTGATGAGGCGTCCGGTACACTCACCGGTGCGCATAACACAGCCGTCCCGGTACAGCAGGTGGAGGTAGGAGCAGCAGAGGGGCCGGGCGGTCGGAGGGCACCCCAGCCCAAGCGAACATCTGCCGCCCAAATGGAGTTTCCACACCCACACAGAGATCCGAGGCAACCACCGACCCGGAGACGAGTGAAGAGGGTGACGGCCGGCTTGCGGCGGCTACAGTCGCAGGTGGAGGAGTCTACCCGTGTCCAGGAGCTGGGAGTGGTGCCGGTCATGCGTGCCACCCAGGCCGACACCGCACGGGTGGCGTCCACGGTGGAGGCAATGGGTGCGACGGTGTCAGACATGGGGAACGGTTTGCGAGGCCTGGGGCTTTCCGTGCAAGCGGCGTCTGTGGCCCAGGACATGGCTGCCCTCTCACAGGAGGCCATGAGCCATTGCCAGCGCCAGATGGCAGAGGCGCTCAACACCATAGCCCAGTCTCAGCAGGCCATGGCCCAGTCTCTGCAGGCCATGGCCCAGTCTCTGCAGGCCATCGCTGAGGGCATCGGCGCCAGTGGCCATGTGCGAGCCGGCGTCGCACTGTCACAGACAGGGTTTGCCAACCCCCTGGGCTCCATGGCTGCAAACCTGCAGACCCCTGTCGATACCAGCACGGGCGTCCAGGACTGGGGGGGGCGTCAGTCGGGGGGGGCATCGGATGGCCAGTCCGTTCGCATCCCCCACCCATGTAGAGGCCTGGGGGCCATCGGTCACCCCGAGGGAGGAGGAGGTGGTGTGGTCCGTCCCGGCTCCCCCTGTAGGGGAGGTCCGGGAACACCGCGACACCTCGGACTCCCCCCCCCTTCCGTCCCAGGTGCATTGGGTGGGCAACGGGCAGGACAGGCTGGCAGCTCGCCATCCCAGTCGCCCGGGCCGCAGCCTGGCCCATTTAGGCCAGGACGCCCCAGGAAACGGCCGCCAAAGGGATCCAGTGTCAGAGGGCAGGAATCACAGGAGTCCACCTCCAGTTCTGCTGTACCATCTGGGGAACCACGTAGACGTAGTCAAAGGGCCCGTAAGGCCAAACAATTAGACACTGAGTAAGTTGGCACGGGTGCAGGGCACAGATGAGTTTTAGGGGCTAGGGCACATGCATGAACTCGTTTGGTTATTAAAGTCAATGTTACCCCTACAGAAGCTGCCTTTGTTCTCTGTCCAAAGCGTGCGGGGGAGTCATGTACGTTGAGCGCAAGTGTGTGTGTGAGGGGTGGTCGTACCTCAGCTCCAGGTGAGTCTGCCCCGTTCCCCGTGGGCCGCCATCAACATCCCCCCGGACAGAGGACGGGACCGTGCGCTGCAGTGTCACATCCGCATGCAGGGATGGTCCGGGTGGATGGTGGTACTGTGGCCATGGGTCAGACATAGTCCAACGATGTGGAGCTAGGAGCTCACCGCAGGGTGGGTTGTCATCATCCTCCATGGCCTGCAATAGACACGTGTCCACCCGCAACTGTGTGAGCCCGGCCGTTGTGCCGCAGGTGGATCGGCAATGGGGGGGTGGTGTGCATGCGGGTGGGGTGGGTGGGGTGGGTGGGGTTGGGGAGGGGGGTGAGGGTGCTGGGTGGGTGGATGGGTGGGGGGTGTGGGTGGTCGGCTGTTGCCATGGTGTGCGGTCTGTGGCCATACTACCCGATTCCCACGCCCATCTAGTCAGTGAAGCGGGCGGCTATCAGTCTGTCCCGTGCCCGCTGGGCCAGCCAGTAACGGTGGACAGCCACCCGCCTGTGTCTACCCCGTCTGCCCTGACCAGTACCCCCATCCCCCTCATCTGGGGAGGACTGCGCCTCTTCCTGCTGCTCCTCCACACCGCCCTCCTCTGCCTGCGGCACATTGCCCCTCTGCTGGGCTATGTTGTGCAGGACGCAGCACACCACAATGATGCGGCCGACCCTATCTGACCGATACTGGAGGGCGCCCCCAGAGAGGTCCAGGCACATGAAACGCATCTTCAGCACACCAAAGCACCTCTCTATCACTCCCCTTGTCGCTACATGGGCATCATTGTAGCGGTTCTCCGCCTCATTGCGTGGCCTCCGTATAGGCGTCATCAGCCACGATCGCAATGGGTAGCCCCTGTCGCCCAGCAACCAGCCCCTCAGCCGGGGGTGGCGTCCCTCGTACATGCTGGGGATGGATGACCGCGACAACACGTATGAGTCGTGTACACTGCCTGCGTAACGGGCGCAGACTTGCAGGATCATCATGCGGTGGTCGCAGACCACCCGAATGTTCATCGAATAGGTCCCCTTCCTATTGGTGAACACGGCCCTGTTATCTGCAGGTGGCCGCACGGCTACGTGCATCCCATCGATCGCGCCCTGGACCATGGGGAACCCGGCCACGGCAGAGAAGCCCACGGCCCGGGCATCTTGGCTGGCCCGGTCCACAGGGAAGCGGATGTAGCGGTGCGCCATGGCATATAGGGCATCTGTCACTGCCCGGATGCACCGATGCACCGATGTCTGCGATATGCCGGACAGGTCCCCACTCGGTGCCTGGAATGACCCCGTTGCATAAAAGTTCAGGGCCACCGTAACCTTGACGGACACGGGGAGAGGGTGTCCCCCGCCAGTGCCACGCGGTGACAGGTGTGCCAGCAGGTGGCAGATGCGTGCCACGGTTTCCCGCCTCATCCGGAGTCTCCTCCTGCATTCCCGGTCCGTGAGGTCCTGGTATGACTGCCGGGGCCGGGACACACGGGGCGCCCTCGGGTGCCTCCGTTGACGTGGGGCCGCGACGTCCTCCTCCCCCTCCTCGTCCTGTCGGTTAGGTGTCCCTCCAGCCTGGGCGGCTGCCGCCTGCCCCTCTGTGGCAGCCTGCGCCGCCTCTCTGGCACGCTCCTCCTCCTCCTCCTCATCCAGGGCAACATGGACATTAGCGGCTGCCGCCACGGCGGCCAACATCGCTGGATGATCGGAAAACATGACGGCCTGGTTGGGGCGGGGGGGGGACGGACGACATGTCATCATTGCCCATATCCCCTCCTCCCCCCAGCCAGGTGGCATGGACCGCATGGGTCCAACTGTTGGAGGCTGGCACCTGGCCAGGTGGACCAACTCACTTGCCCTCGCACCCCCCCTCCCCGGCACGGACCCCCCCCATCCCCCTCCCTGGCACGGACCCGCCATCCCCCTCCCTGGCACGGCCCCCCCCCATCCCCCTCCTCGGCACGGACCCCCCATCCCCCTCCCCGGCACGGACCCCCCATCCGCCTCCCCGGCACGGACCCCCCATCCCCCTCCCCGGCACGGACCCCCCATCCCCCTCCCCGGCACGGACCCGCCATCCCCCTCCCCGGCACGGATCCCCCCAACCTCCTCCTCGGCACGGGCCCCCCCATCCCCCTCCCCGGCACGGACTCCCCTCCCGGCACTCCCCCGGAGCCCAGCCCACTCTAACCACCCCCCCCCGCCGCACACACACACACACAACCCGAGACACACCTCTCCCCACACATTCAGACTGCGGCCACGCCATCGCCTGCCCAGCGGCCAACCCCCCCAGGCCGTCACTCACCTCCACGCTGGTCAGCGTGAACCTGGAGCACAGGGTCACGCCGATGAAAAGGAGGTTTGATTTACGTCGACGTGAACGGTCATCACGTCGACGGGACTTCGGCCCATCCGGAAGGGAGAATATCGGCAGGCCGAAAATCGGCTGCCTTGCGCAGACCCGTGCCATTCTCCGACATCAGCGGCGCCATTAACGGCCCGCTGACTTTTCTCCCTTCGGAGACTTCGGCAACCGGCGGGGGCGGGATTCACGGCGGCCAACGACCATTCTCCGACCCTCTGGGGGGGTCGGAGAATGACGCCCATGCTTCCTTCCATCGAATCTGAGTGCAGTGCACTGGCTATGCAACTGGAACACTCTCTCTCCGCAAATATATTTGTGTAAATACATTTCCTTAAATCGAACCTCGAGGAATTTGTCTTTATTATAATTTCCACGACACTGAGGTAACGAAAGAGGCCATTTCAATCCAAGCACTCTTTCATAGAATCCCTACAGTGCAGAAGGAGGCCATTCAGCCCATTGAGTTTGCACCAACCCTCTAAATGAACATCCCCACCTTGGCTCACTCCCCGTAACCCCACCTAACGCGCACATCTTTGGACACTAAGGGGCAATTTCAGCATAGCCAATCCACCTAACCCGCACATCTTTGGACTTTGGGAGGAAACCAGAACACCCAGATAAAATCCACACAGACACGGGGAGAACGTGTATACGCCACACGGGCAGTCACAAATGGTCAGAACCCGGGTCCCTGGCACTATGAAGCAGTCATGTGCCACCATGTGCCAACACATTGTAAACACAAGAAAGGGAAGAGCTTTCAGAATAGCATTCAGAACAAAGATGAGTAAAGCAGAGAGGCAGTGGGAATAATAAGATTGATAAAGCAGATTGCTATGACTTGTATAGGTTCTTTATTCAGGATGCATTCCAGCCAGAACTGCAGCCAAGATTTCAAAAGGAACTTCTTGCGAATCCTGCCACAGGATTGTTAATCACTCGGAAACCAACAGCAGAAGTGAGGAGCAAGCTGATTTATTGGCCAATTTGAAGGGGCGGATTTGGAAAGAGCTTTGTTAACCACTGCTGCTCCAGATTCCTTATGAATCTAGAGATACTGTGCAGAGATTCGAGCAGGGAATATTCACACATGAAATGGTCACGATTCCCCTTCGAAATACCCAAAATAGCTTTGTAAATAAAAGTGTCTGGAGATGAACTTGGTCTGCATGGCTAAGGGCACAGTCAGCATGTCCAGCACCAAACTGGAGAATAGTAAAGCCCCTTCCTGAACATAATGAAAATCTGCTGTGAATTGTCACAGATGGTGCAGTTGAACATTTCTGAAAGAATGTGGCTGAATAACATAAGTAACTCATTGAGGGAGATTGTGGTCTCTCTCTCTCTCTGTCTGGAACAATAAAATACTTCCAGTTCAGACAGAAGAATACAGGCCAGATGTCACAATGATTTTCCTGACTTTGCTGTAAGTGATTTTAATTCAAGGCCCAAAATGCAGTGATATTCTGCAATTGGCATATTGTAATTCACAATTCCTGTTGCTCTGCACTGTGTGATGTGTGTTATTCCCCTCAGAGTAAGTGTAATTGTAAGGGCAACACGGTAGCACAATGGTTAGCACAGTTGATTCACAGCTCCAGGGTCCCAGGTTCGATTCCCAGCTTGGGTCACTGCCTGTGTGGAGTCTGCACGTTCTCCCCGTGTCCGCGTGGGTTTCCTCCGGGTGCTCCGGTTTCCTCCCACAGTCCAAAGATGTGCAGCTTAGGTGGATTGGCCATGATAAATTGCCGTTAGTGTGCAACTAGGTTAGGTGGGTTATGGGGATAAAGGGGAATAGGGTGAAGGCGTGGGGCTGGTAGGGTGCTCTTTCCAAGGGCCGGTGCAGACTCGATGGGCTGAATGACCTCCTTCTGTACTGTAAATTCTATGATTCTATACTCTTGGGCATTTTATGCACCGTGTAGAATAAATGGCCATGTCTGGAAAACGGCGCCAGCCCCGATTCGGTCGCAAATGAGGATTCTCCCCCGATCGCGGAATGCGATTGTGACGTCTGGCAACGGAGAATCCCGCCCTTGGTGTCCACAAATGGGAGTCCAGGATGGTATGCTGCCTCCCGGGTGCCAGGTTCAACGAAATCTCGGAGCGGCTGCAGAACATTCTAAAGGGGGAGGGTAAGCAGCCAGAAGTCGTATCAAACGTTGGCACAAATGACATAAATAGAAATAGGCATGAGGTCCTGAGAAGTGATTGTAGGGAGCGAGGAAAAAGGTTAAGAAGCAGGATCTCAAGGGTGGTAATCTCTAGGTTAATTCCCGTGCCACATGCCACTGAGGGTAAGAACAAGTGAGCATGGTAGATGAATGCGTGGCTAAAGAATTGGTGCAGGGGGCAAGGATCCAGAATCTTAAATCATTGGGATCTTTCCTGGGGCAGAGGTGACCTGTTTAAGAGGGACGGATTGCATCTGAACTGGAGGTGGACCAATATCCTGAGGGGAAGATTTGCTAGTGTTACAAGGGAGGGTTTAAACTAGATTGGCATGGGGTTGGATCCTCAGCAGCAGGAAAGCAAATGAGAGGCTGAAAGGAGATGCAGTACTCAGCAATGGCCAGCTCAATAGACATGATAAGCAGGAGCATGGCAGGGAGCAGGGAAAACCTGTTGGATTACATTGCATCTATTTCAATGCAAGAGGGCTGACAGGTAAGGCTAATGAACTCAGGGCAAGGATAGGTACGTGGGACTGGGAAATTATAGCCTTAACTGAAACATGGCTAAGGCAGGGACAGGGCTGGCAGCTTCATGTTCCAGGGTACAGGTGCTTTAGGCGGGGCAGAGGTGGAGGAAAGAGAGGAGTGGGAGTTGCATTTTTGGTCAAGGGGAGCATCACGGCAGTACTCAGAGATGAAATAACTGAGGGATCATCCAGCGAGGCTTTGGGGGTGGAATAGAAAAAAGGGGATGGTGATCTTATTGGGGTTGTAATATGAGCCCCCAAATAGTCAATGGGAATTAGAAGAACAAGTATGCAGGAAGATCGAGGAAACTTGCAGGAAAAATAGGGTTGTCATAGTCGGGGATTTTAATTTTCTTAACATAGACTGGGACTGCTATTGTGCTAAGGGCTTAGATGGGGTGGAATTTGTTAAGTGCGTTCAGGAAAGTTTCCTCAGGCAGTATGTGGAGGGTCCTACTCGGGAAATGGCAAACCTTGATCTAATCGTGGGAAATAGGGCAAGGCAAGTGATTGAGGTGACGGTGGGAGACCACTTTGGGAACAGTGACCATAGTTCTATTAATTTAAAAATAGTTATCTAAAAACAGTAAGTCCTTTGATACAGTTCCACATGGTAGGCTGCTCTGGAAGGTTAGGTCACATGGAATCCAGGGAGAGCTGACAAATTGGATATACAATTGGCTTGATGGTAGGAAGCAGAGGGTAATGGTGAAAGGATGCTTGTCGGACTGGAGGTCTGTGACTAATGGTGTCCCTCAGGGGTCAGTTCTGGGCCCATTGCGGTTTGTTATCTATATCAACGATTTGGATGAGAATGTACTAGGCTTGATCAGTAAGTTTGTAGATGATACTAAAATAGATGGTATTGTAGACTGTGAGGAAGGTTATGAAAAATTGCAGCAAGATCTTGATAACTGGGAAAGTGGCTGAGAAATGGCAAATGGAGTTCAATACAGACAAGTATTGTCAGGGAGGAAGGCTTAGAGCGAGGGAACCGTGGTTTACCAAAGAAGTGGAATCTCTTGTTAAGAGGAAGAAGGAGGCCTATGTGACGATGAGGTGTGAAGTTTCAGTTGGGGCGATGGATAGTTACAAGATAGCGAGGAAGGATCTAAAGAGAGAGCTAAGACGAGCAAGGAGGGGACATGAGAAGTATTTGGCAGGTAGGATCAAGGAAAACCCAAAAGCTTTCTATAGGTATGTCAGGAATAAGCGAATGACTAGGGTAAGAGTAGGACCAGTCAAGGACAGGGATGGGAAGTTGTGTGTGGAGTCTGAAGAGATAGGCCAGATACTAAATGAATATTATTCGTCAGTATTCACTCAGGAAAAAGATAATGTTGTGGAGGAGAATGCTGAGACCCAGGCTATTAGAATAGATGGCATTGAGGTACGTAGGGAAGAGGTGTTGGCAATTCTGGACCGGCTGAAAATAGATAAGTCCCCGGGGCCTGATGGGATTTATCCTAGGATTCTATGGGAGGCCAGGGAAGAGATTGCTGGACCTTTGGCTTTGATTTTTATGTCATCATTGGCTACAGGAATAGTGCCAGAGGACTGGAGGACAGCAAATGTGGTCCCTTTGTTCAAAAAGGGGAGCAGAGACAACCCCGGCAACTATAGACCGGTGAGCCTCACGTCTGTAGTGGGTAAAGTCTTGGAGGGGATTATAAGGGACAAGATTTATAATCATCTAGATAGGAATAATATGATCAGGGATAGTCAGCATGGCTTTGTAAAGGGTAGGTCATGCCTCACAAACCTTATCGAGTTCTTTGAGAAGGTGACTGAACAGGTAGACGAGGGTAGAGCAGTTGATGTGGTGTATATGGATTTCAGTAAAGCGTTTGATAAGGTTCCCCACGGTAGACTATTGCAGAAAATACGGAGGCTGGGGATTGAGGGTGATTTAGAGATGTGGATCAGAAATTGGCTAGCTGAAAGAAGACAGAGGGTGGTGGTTGATGGGAAATGTTCAGAATGGAGTTCAGTTACAAGTGGCGTACCACAAGGGTCTGTTCTGGGGCCGTTGTTGTTTGTCATTTTTATCAATGACCTAGAGGAAGGCGCAGAAGGGTGGGTGAGTAAATTTGCAGACGACACTAAAGTCGGTGGTGTTGTCGACAGTGAGGAAGGATGTAGCAGGTTACAGAGGGATATAGATAAGCTGCAGAGCTGGGCTGAGAGGTGGCAAATGGAGTTTAATGTAGAGAAGTGTGAGGTGATTCACTTTGGAAGGAATAACAGGAATGCGGAATATTTGGCTAATGGTAAAGTTCTTGAAAGTGTGGATGAGCAGAGGGATCTAGGTGTCCATGTACATAGATCCCTGAAAGTTGCCACCCAGGTTGATAGGGTTGTGAAGAAGGCCTATGGAGTGTTGGCCTTTATTGGTAGAGGGATTGAGTTCCGGAGTCAGAAGGTCATGTTGCAACTGTACAAAACTCTGGTACGGCCGCATTTGGAGTATTGCGTACAGTTCTGGTCACCGCATTGTAGGAAGGACGTGGAGGCTTTGGAGCAGGTGCAGAGGAGATTTACCAGGATGTTGCCTGGTATGGAGGGAAAATCCTATGCGGAAAGGCTGTTGGACTTGAGGTTGTTTTCGTTGGAGAGAAGAAGGTTAAGAGGAGACTTAATAGAGGCATACAAAATGATCAGGGGGTTAGATAGGGTGGACAGTGAAAGCCTTCTCCCGCGGATGGAAATGGCTGGCACGAGGGGACATAGCTTTAAACTGAGGGGGAATAGATATAGGACAGAGGTCAGAGGTAGGTTCTTTACGCAAAGAGTGGTGAGGCCGTGGAATGCCCTACCGGCAACAGTAGTGAACTCGCCAACATTGAGGGCATTTAAAAGTTTATTGGATAAACATATGGATGATAATGGCATAGTGTAAGTTAGATGGCTTTTGTTTCAGTGCAACATCGAGGGCCGAAGGGCCTGTACTGCGCTGTATTGTTCTATGTTCTATGTTCTATGTTCTAAGTGTGAGGTGTTGCATTTTGGAAAATCAAATCAAGACATTCGCGGTGAATGTCCCCTAGTTCTTAGGGATTAACGTGGAACAGAGGGACCTTGGAGTTCAGGTGCATGATTCTTTAAAGGGGTCACAGATAGATAGGGCTGTGAAGAAGCCTTTGGCATGCTGGCCTTCATCAGTCAGGGAATTGAGTGTAGAAGTCGGGAAGTTATGTTGCAGTTTTACAGGATATTGGTGAGGCCGCACCTGGAGTATTGGGTTCAATTTTGGTCGCTTTGCTATAGGAAAGATGTTATTAAATTGGAGAGAATGCAGAAGAGATTTACAAGGATGTTGTGAGGACTCAAGGGACTGAGTTATAGGGAGAGATTGGACAGGCTAGGACCTTTTTTCTTTGGAGCGTAGAAGACTGAGGGGTGATCTTATAGAGGTGTATAAGATCATGAGCGGCATGGGTAAGGTGAATGCACTCAGTCTTTTTCCCAGGGTTGGGAAATCGAGAACTAGGGGACATAGGTTTAAGTTAAGAGGGGAAAGAATTAATGGGAACCTGAGGAGCAACGGACAGCTCGGTAGCATAGTGGTTAGCACAATTGCTTCACAGCTCCAGGGTCACAGGTTCGATTCCCGGCTGGTTCACTGTCTGTGCAGAGTCTGCACGTTCTCCCCGTGTGTGCGTGGGTTTCCTCCGGGTGCTCCGGTTTCCTCCCACAGTCCAAAGATGTGCGGGTTAGGTGGATTGGCCATGCTAAATTGCCCTTAGTGTTCAAAAAAAAAGTTAAATGGGGGTTACTGGGTAGATATGTGGACTTGAGTAGAGTGCTCTTTGTAAGGGCCGGTGCAGACTCGATGGGCCGAATGGCCTCCTCTGCACTGTAAATTCTATGATTCTATGAACTTTTTTACGTATGTGGAATGACCTGCCAGAGGAAGTGGTTGAGGCAGGGACATTGAGGACATTTAAAAGGCATTTGGACACATACATGGATAGCAAAGGTTTAGGGGGATATGGGCCAAATGCAGGCAAATTGGGTTAGCTTAGATGGGAGTTTTGGTTGGCATGGACCAGTTTGGGCCATAGGGTCTGTCTCCATGCCATAGATTCTTCAGGATGCGCGACAACGCAGAATCGCCGAGCAGAATCTTATAGCCAAGTTCCGCACACCTGAGTGCAGCCTCAACCAGGACCTGGGATTCATGTTGCATTACATTCATCCCCCACCATCTGGCCTGGGCTTGCGAAATCCTAACAACTGTCCTGGCTTGAGCCAATTCACACCTCTTTAACCTGTGATTATCCCTCTCTCCAGTTGCT
Source organism: Scyliorhinus torazame (assembly GCF_047496885.1). NCBI lineage: Eukaryota > Metazoa > Chordata > Chondrichthyes > Carcharhiniformes > Scyliorhinidae > Scyliorhinus > Scyliorhinus torazame. The sequence goes on from NC_092707.1 coordinate 211,500,973, forward strand.
CCGTCTGGACATGTAGACTTAATTACCTGCAAAGACTTGCATTCTAAGTATTGTATTGCATCTTTGACTTTGTCTATATAAATGTTTCTGGAACCCACCTCTTCATTCACCTGAGGAAGGAGCAGTGCTCCGAAAGCTAGTGATTTGAAACAAACCTGTTGGACTTTAACCTGGTGTTGCAAGACTTCTTACTGTGCCCACCCCAGTCCAACGCCGGCATCATAGATTCTATGATTCTATGAAAAAGAAATGGAGATGAAGCAAAAAGGAAAAGAGGTTGTAATTAGAGGGAGTGGAAAAAGCAAAAGAGAGAGACTTCCAGCTTAAGGCACTGGAAGTTAGAGGGGAGCTGCCAGGAACTATAGGGGAGCTTAATCCTCGAGAGGAACTCAGTGGTGATAAGTTTAAATTTATATAGGCCCATCCAAAATTCAAAGACAAGGAGGTAAAAACCTTTTCTCGGGCTTTTGAGAAAATAGCAACCCAATGGAGTGGCCAAGAGAAAAGTGGACATTACCCATGTGGCGTAAATTGCCGGGCGGACGCAGGAAGTTTATTCTTCCCTCTCAGAGCGGGAGTCTAAGAGTTATGATGAGGTAAAAAAAAAGGCTATTCTGGATGCATATGAATTAGTTCCCGAAGCATAGAGATAAAAGTTTGGGAATTTAATGAGACAGCCGGGACAGACTTATGCTGAATTTGAAAGAGTTAAGCAGAACAATTTTAATGTGTGGGTACGAGCATTGGGAGTTACAACTACCTATGAAGCCCTGAGAGATGTCATTCTCATAGAGGAATTTGATTGAAGACTTGTTTTATGGACTTATTGGAGGATAGAAATTCCATAAAGTGGATATTTCACAGGCCGATCTGCAGATGAATTTGGCAGCCGAATCAGTCACTACTCACCATGGTAACACACAGGTTTGTTTTGTTACAGAAGGCTTCCTTTTGGAACAATATAACAATATCTGCGCCTGTGATTTTTCAAAGATCCATGGATCAAAATTCTAAGTGAGTTGAATGGAGTGCAATGTTATTTAGATTACATGCTCATCACCAGTTCAAGTGGACAGGAACATCTGGAAGATTTGGATGCTACCCTGAAGTGGCTACAGAGCAGCAAGCTGAGAGATAAAAATGGGAAGTGCGGCTTATTCGAGTCACCCAAAGATTATCGTGGTCATATCGACAAAGATGGTTTTCATAAATAACCTAAGAAAATGGTGTGCTGTATTAAAAGCACCACGTCCTCTAAATGTGAGACAATTAAGATAGTTTTTAGGATTGATCAATTATTATGGTAAATTCATGCCGAATTTAGCAACACAAAAAGTTTACACACAGTGTTATGTGTCAAACTGGCAGGCACTGATCAGAAGAATGTGAGAATGCATACAATGAAGTGAAAAAAGCTTTAATCAAGTCGGAACTTTTGGTTCATTATAACCCCAAAATGAAGTTATGATTAGCTTGCAAAAAACGCTCGCCCACTCGGTTTTAACTTCCTTACATGACCAAGATCAGCATGCAGGGAGATGTGTGCAATATTTTAGAGAGACCCAGCAGCTGGAAAAGCTTTACCTAGCATTTTACAGTAACCAATGGGATTAAATGAGGTTCTTGACCCTCCTGGGCAGAAACTTTGTTATGTCAATGGCAGGGGGCAGGGCAATCGGGCCACAAGATCTCGTCAGCTTGAATCTCGCTTTTGGCCTCTCGCGAGATTTTTCACTCATGTCGCCATTTGCACTGGCGGAAAACATGGACGCAAAATCCCAGCTGTAATTTCTAAGTTAAATGGTCTTTGTCGTGATCATGCTGTCTCTTGAGGTAAGAAAAGTGATCAGACCCTTCTTGTTGCGTGTCGGTGTCTGACTGGTAGTTGCCATGCCACAGTGCTGAAAGGTCAACCATAGGGCTGGCACCAGAGACAGGAGGATGGCAAAGATTGGGTACGAGAATTTTATCAAAACAAACTTGTTCAGCGCGGCTGGGGGGAACGCTGGGAGTGGGGCACAAAACTCATTTGTTTTGTCAGTAAGCTTTTGCCGCTGGCTTTTTAATCTCAGCCATGGAAGTTGGATTGCACTTTCCTGTCTCATCTTCAATCACAGAGTGCGGACCCGATGACAACCTATGCTCTGTCAAAGGAAGGATTCCTGTTTCATGAAAATCAGTCAGGTTTTGTTGTGTATCAGAGTGACACCATTGGCTGGTGTATTATGTGTGATGCAATACCGTCATTGGAGCGTTTTGCCGGCTTTTGTGGTGTTCACCATTGTGCCCTGTTTGAGCAGCATCATGTAAATAACCCCTTGCACCATACCAACTCAACATGTGCCACAGGTTCAGAATAGTTGCAGGTCTTACTTCACCCTCGGCTGGTGTGCGGTCAATTCCAGCCCCACTTGGCACAAAGGTGCAACACAGTTGACATTAAGTTTTAATTTTATAAATACCTAAAGTGTTTGGTTTATGATCTTTGGCTGCCCAGTAACTACAATCACCAGATTTGTAAATTTAAACACATTTGACGTTTATTAATATTAATAACCATAATTAAATGGACAACAAATACAACTGGTTAACTATCATCTAGAACATAGAACATAGAAAAATACAGCACAGAACAGGCCCTTCGGCCCACGATGTTGTGCCGAATCTTTGTCCTAGATTAATCATAGATGATCATTGAATTTACAGTGCAGAAGGAGGCCACTCGGCCCATTGAGTCTGCACCGGCGCCCGGAAAGAGCACCCAACCCATAGTCAAAGCCTCCACCCAACACTAAGGGCAATTTTAGACACTAAGGGCAATTTATCATGGCCAATCCACCTAACCTGCACATCTTTGGACTGTGGGAGGAAACCGGAGCACCTGGAGGAAACCCACGCAGACACGGGGAGGATGTGCAGACTCCACACAGACAGTGACCCAAGCCGGAATCGAACCTGGGACCCTGGAGCTGTGAAGCAATTGTGCTAGCCACAATGCTACCGTGCTGCCCTCAAGGACAAATAAATCTACACTATATCATTTTACCGTAATCCATGTACCTATCCAATAGCTGCTTGAAGGTCCCTAATGTTTCCGACTCAACTACTTCCACAGGCAGTGCATTCCATGCCCCCACTACTCTCTGGGTAAAGAACCTACCTCTGACATCCCCCCTATATCTTCCACCATTCACCTTAAATTTATGTCCCCTTGTAATGGTTTGTTCCACCCGGGGAAAAAGTCTCAGACTGTCTACTCTATCTATTCCCCTGATCATCTTATAAACCTCTATCAAGTCGCCCCTCATCCTTCTCCGTTCTAATGAGAAAAGGCCTAGCACCCTCAACCTTTCCTCGTAAGACCTACTCTCCATTCCAGGCAACATCCTGGTAAATCTCCTTTGCACCTTTTCCAAAGCTTCCACATCCTTCCTAAAATGAGGCGACCAGAACTGTACACAGTACTCCAAATGTGGCCTTACCAAAGTTTTGTACAGCTGCATCATCACCTCACGGCTCTTAAATTCAATCCCTCTGTTAATGAACGCGAGCACACCATAGGCCTTCTTTACAGCTCTATCCACTTGAGTGGCAAGTTTCAAAGATGTATGAACATAGACCCCAAGATCTCTCTGCTCCTCCACATTGCCAAGAACTCTACCGTTAACCCTGTATTCCGCATTCATATTTGTCCTTCCAAAATGGACAACCTCACACTTTTCAGGGTTAAACTCCATCTGCCACTTCTCAGCCCAGCTCTGCATCCTATCTATGTCTCTTTGCAGCCGACAACAGCCCTCCTCACTATCCACAACTCCACCAATCTTCGTATCATCTACAAATTTACTGACCCACCCTTCAACTCCCTCATCCAAGTCATTAATGAAAATCGCAAACAGCAGAGGACCCAGAACTGATCCCTGCGGTACGCCACTGGTAATTGGGATCCAGGCTGAATATTTGCCATCCACCACCACTCTCTGACTTCTATCGGTTAGCCAGTCCATTATCCAACTGGCCAAATTTCCCACTATCCCATGCCTCCTTACTTTCTGCAGAAGTCTACCATGGGAAACCTTATCAAATGCCTTACTAAAATCCATGTACACTACATCCACTGCTTTACCTTCATCCACATGCTTGGTCACCTCCTCAAAGAATTCAATAAGACTTGTAAGGCAAGACCTACCCCTCACAAATCCGTGCTGACTATCCCGAATCAAGCAGTGTCTTTCCAGATGCTCAGAAATCCTATCCTTCAGTACCCTTTCCATGACTTTGCCTACCACCGAAGTAAGACTAACTGGCCTGTAATTCCCAGGGTTATCCCTATTCCCTTTTTTTGAACAGGGGCACGACATTCGCCACTCTCCAATCCCCTGGTACCACCCCTGATGACAGTGAGGGGGTTCTAATTTCTAAACACCCCCCTTAACTCACCCCACCCTCGACACATACACAAAACAAACAAACACAGAGGGGAAGGAGGGGGGTAAAAAAAGATTGGAAGGGTAAAAGTTTCTGTTTCAGATTGACATCTTCCAGTTAGATTATTTCAGTCTAGGCCTCCAGTTCGATGATGTCTTTTCTTTCAGACTGTGATGGTTTTCACTGTAGAAGTCTAGAGACTTCTGCCTTAGACATTAGGCAGCAGAGCAGAGAAAACTGCTTCCACATTGAGAGTCCTGTGGCTGCTCTGCAGACCCAGAAACTGGAAGCAGCCATCATTTGAGAGAAAGAGAGAGGGAGATGTGCCATAAAGTCTGGGTTCTGCTGTTCAAATTCTAAAACCTCACAGCACAGTGCACTATTTTGCAACTCACTTCCCCTGCTCAACTTAAAGCTGTGTCTCCATTAAAGATTCACGGATCAAAAACGATAAAGACAAAATAAAAGAAATATGAAATAAGGGAATCAACAGGAAGAGACTTTACACAAAAAACCTTTAATGTGGTAATGTGAAGGCTTATATCAGTGAAGAGATGAAAGGAGGATATGAGAAGGCTGCCCAGTCACCCAAACCTCCCCCCATCAAAGCCCCCCCCCCCCCCCCCCCCCCCCACCGGCTTCTTCTGACTTTTCCCTGGCAGTCATGCTGCAGGAGGTGAGCAGGAATGTGCTGTTCTCTCAACAAGGGATGAAGAGGCCAATCATGTAGATTAACAGGCATGGCTGGAGTGTGATGCCCAGGACTGGGACACAGTGTCAAAATGGTTTAATACCCTCATTAGGTCAGAAAAGATCTGCAAAAAGATCAGGGTCGGGATTCTCCGACCCCGGACCGGGTCAGAGAATCGCCGGGGTGGGGGGCCTCGAGAATTGCGCCACGCCGCCCCAATGCCGGCTCGCTGATTCTCCGGTGCCGATTCTCAGGCGCCCACGGGATCGCTGCCACGCTGGTCGGGGCCGTTGAAAGCACCCCCCCCCCCGACCCCGGCGATTCTCCGGGCCTCGACGGGCCGAATGCCCGCTGGGTTCGACCGAGTCCCGCCGGCGTGGGTTACGTATGGTCCTACCTTGCAGGAAGTGGAAGTTCTGTCTGAGGGGCCGTACTGGTGGTGGGGGGGGGGGGGGGGGGGGGGGGGGGATATCCGACCCCGGGGGGGAGCCTCCGCGGTGGCCTGATCCGCCATCGAGGCTTACCGATCGGCGGGCGGGCTGGTTCCGTGGGGGACTATGTTTCTCTGCACCGGCGCGCATGCCCGAACTCGGCCGTCGGAGCTGCGGAGACCACTCCAGCGCCGTACTAGCCCCCTGGGAAGGGGTGGACAGCTGCCAGGTGAGGCCCATTGACGCCGGAGTGGCTCGCGCCACCTTTCACGCCGGCGTCAGAACTTGGCCGCAGGACTGGAGAATCCCGGCCCAGGTCTGCACCAACCCTCAGAATCAGCATCCTACCAAGGCCCATTCTCCCGCTCTATCCACGCAACCCCACGCATTGATTTTGGCCAATCCACCTAACCTTCACATCTTTGGACTGTGGGAGGAAACCGGAGCACCCGGAAGAAACCCAGGCAGATTTGGGGAGGACGTACAAACTCCACACGGACAGTGACCCAAGGCTGGAATAGAACCCGGGTCCCTGGTGCTGTGAGGCAGCCGTGCTAACCACTGTGCCACCATGCCACCCAACATGAATGTAAACTTAATTTAAAACAGATGATCTGGTTATTTACTAAACTGCTGTCTGTGGGATCTTGTGACAAATAAACTGCCACGTCTCCTACATTACCAGAGTGACAACATTTCACTCTACATATCTTTTTTTTGACTACACACAAGTTGCAATCAAGGGGCTCTCCGTTGTCCTTGAGTGTTTATCAATCATAAGGGGTTTCATTCCCTCAATGTTCAACTTTGTGAATCGTTACAGGTTAGGTCGATTGGCCATGCTAAATTACCCCTTAGTGTCTGTTATAACCTGCCTGCTTACCACTGGTTGGGGACTGCGGTGATCTCTATATGTGCATGTACACAAGGGGTTAATGTGTCATCAATAGCACCACATGATCACTAGAGGGCCGGACCAACAGGGGTATAAAAGGCAGCCACATTGGGGCTCTCTCTCTCTCTGGTGCACTGTGATCAAAGCAACAGCAGACTCGTTTAGATAGCCAGTGGAGTTACGTATAGTTACCATAGTTAGATCTTGTTAACCTTATCATTAGTATCAAAGTTAAAGTACTCATGTGAATATTGTTGCAGTTACTCAATAAACCTTTTGTTACTACTGGAAGAGTTTGAAACTTCTTCATCGGGATTCAGAATACCTCATCACTAACATGAGTAGCACATGTTACCTACCAGACAGGCAACAAAACATGGTACCAGTCGATTGGCTTTAACAGAACTAATTAGATAAGGTTAGACAAAAAGAAAAGAAAAATAGAAGACTGGACATTCGACTGTGGAAGACATCGCAGCAAATGGATCCTCAGCGACTAACTAGAACATAGAACATAGAACACACAGTGCAGAAGGCGGCCATTCAGCCCATCGGGTCTGCACCAACCCACCCAAGCCCTCACTTCCATCCTACCCCATAACCCAATAACCCCTAAGCTTTTTGGACACTAAGGGCAATTTAGCATGGCCAATCCACCTAACCTGCACGTCTTTGGACTGTGGGAGGAAACCGGAGCACCCGGAGGAAACCCACGCAGACACGGGGAGAACGTGCAGACACTGCACAGACAGTGTCCCAGCAGGGAATCGAACCTGGGACCCTGGCGATGTGAAGCCACAGTGCTAGCCACATGTGCTACCATGCTGCCCCAACTATGCCCCAACAGGGGCACCATAGAAAGCATCCTATCGGGCTGCATCACAGCCTGGTATGGCAACTGCTCGGCCCAGGACTGCAAGAAACTTCAGAGAGTCGTGAACACCGCCCAGTCCATCACACGAACCTGCCTCCCATCCATTGACTCCATCTACACCTCCTGCCTGGGGAAAGCCGGCAGCATAATCAAAGATCCCTCCCACCCGGCTTACTCACTCTTCCATCTTCTTCCATTGGGCAGGAGATACAGAAGTCTGAGAACACGCACGAACAGACTCAAAAACAGTTTCTTCCCCATTGTCACCAGACTCCTAAATGACCCTCTTATGGACTGACCTCATTAACACTACACCCTGTGTGCTTCATCCAATACCAGTGCTTATGTAGTTACATTGTATATGTTGTCTTGCCCTATTATGTATTTTCTTTTATTCCTTTTCTTCCCATGTACTTAATGATCTGTTGAGCTGCTCACAGAAAAATACTTTTCACTGTACCTCGGTACACGTGACAATAAACAAATCCAATCCAATCAATCCAACTATGGGACTCATTGGACCTCTAGGGCAAGTGGAAACAACTGGTAATTTAAGTTATGACTGGAAAAGATTTGAACAGATATTCCAAATATTTATCGCAGCTAATGGTTTAAGCATGGTCTCCAATGCAACTAAAATAGCACTACTCCTTCAATAGGAGGGCAAGAAGCTAGAGAAATCTATAATTGCTTTAATTACTTAGAAAGTGAAGACGACACCAAAATAGAAGTAATACTCAAAATATTTGATGAACACTGTAAGAGTCCATCTGGTGAGATGCTGGAAAGATTTAACAATTGTCGTAAATGCCAGAGAAACGGAGGGTCCATCACTGATTTTATTACAAATCTCAAGTTAATACCACAAGGCTGTGATTATGCTGATTTCAGAGACACTGTGATAATGAATCAATTAATTTCTGAACTATCTGATAAAGATTTGAGAGAAGAACGATCACAAAATAAACATCTAACTCTAGAAATCGCTATACAAAAATGCCTTGCTTATGAACAAAAACAAAATCAATACTTTGAGTCTCTACAAACACAGAATCATTATTTAGAAAACAAAATCGGTAAAAGAGGCGCCAAAACTTACCAAGAGGCAGAGGCAAGTTTGAAACAAGAAGATGGAAGATCTGAGCGGTGGGCACCTTGAGAAAGGAGCTGCACGTGCGCAGTTGTGCAAAGAGCGCACAGTAAAGGAAACTCGAATTGCGCATGCGCAACCGAGTCCAACGCATGACATCATGAGAGTCATGACGTGAGAGGACCAGGACCACGCCCACCTAAAAGGGAAATGCACGAAAATGAACAAAAAGAAAGTTAAACTTGCAAAACCCAATTTTTTTTACCTCAAAAGACAGAACAACGCCCGACCTTACACCAGCAGTTGAAAATAACTCTCACAACACCCTGGAACAAGCAGTCTGCACCACCCAAAGAGCACAATGAAAAATCCGAAACCAAAGAAGATGATTTGTTCATTGAGCAGAAAGAGAACGATAACAACTCTGAAACAAAAAGCGATGATTTGTCTATCGAACAATACATACAATACTGCTCAGACATGGCTGAGTTATTCGGATATGCTGATCACAGCATCAGCAACATGGTTGAAAAGCTCAACACGACTCTTCTCATGGTAGATGAATCCAATACCATGGTGCCATGGCAGATCGTCGATACATTGGATGACAGCAATACCCAAGACAAAGACGACGCCACACAGAGAGCACAGAACGGTTCCATTGAGAGAGCACAGATCGATTCTACAGCGAGAACACTGCACGACTCCACAAAGAGAGCGATGACAGACTCCACAGAGAGAGCGATGAAGGACTCCACGGAGAGAGCGATAAAAAACTCCACAGAGAAAGCGATGAAGGACTCCACAGAGAGAGCGATGAAGGACTCCACAGAGTGAGCGATGAAAGACTCCACAAAGAGAGCGACACCAGCCTCCACAAACAGAACGATGCAAGCCTCCACAGAGAGAGTGATGCAAGCCTCCACAGACAGCTCGGTGACAGACTCAGAAATGGAAGCAAGCAAACCCTCCATAGCAAACGCCATGCATGAACAAGACCATGAAGATCTATCAAACTTATTTGAGCCACCAGAAGAAGACACTGAATGTCTTCCCATTGTATGTGAGACAAGTGACAAAGGAATCACAATTCCCATACAGGATGTACAGGATCACAGCGAGACTGACTTATCTCAGCTCGTCTGCACAGAAGCACTCAATAATCAGAGGACGGCAACTCATGAGGGCAGAGAGACCACGTCAAATGAAATCTTGAAGATTTTGACTCCGGAAGATGAGCACCAAGAAGCCAAAGGTGATTCGAATGAACCAGAAATAACTCCAGAAGAGGAGCACAAAGAGATCACAGATGATTCAAGTGAACCAGAAATGACTCGAGAAGAGGAGTACCAAGGAAGCAAAGCAGAGGAATCAAATCCACCTCAAATGACTGATGTCACCAACATCAATGCAACATCAGATCATTCTCACAATTCTCAAGAAGAAACGCTCAATGTAACAGATACCACAACAGACACTGACACCAATAACTGTGACAATGACTCACATCATCCAAACAGAACACTCATTGAGCGCAACAAGAACAGCAACAGCAACAACAAAAACAAAATGCAGCACAACAAGAACAACAACAACACGAAATGCTGCAGAAACAAGAACAATGACAGCAACATCAAAAACTACAAGCACAACAACAAAAACTACAAGGACAACAACAAAAACTACAAAACAACAACAAAAACAACAAGAAGCATAGCAAAAACAGAAACAACAAGCACGACGAGAAAAACAACAAGAACAACAGCGAAAACAACAAAAACAGAAACAACAAGCATGACAAAAACAACAACAAGAACGACAACGAAAACAACCAAGACAGAAAAGACAACAATGAAACGACGATCTGTACAACATGGTACAACTCTGCACATGAAGGACAATGCCACAGCACACTGCAAAACAATGGCAAGAGTACAAACATGCCATGGCATGGCAACAAATCTCACAAATTCACATTTGCTCCACAACAAATGAGCAAACCAGCTGTCAAGAAAGATGACATGCTGAATCAATACCACAAACACAAGAAAAAGTCCAGGTCAGACAACAAAGATGTAACACAGAATCTCTACCGCAAGCAGAGAAAAAAAAAGCATAAATCAGACAACAAAGCGAAATGAAATGAAAATGAAAATCACTTATTGTCACAAGTAGGCTTTAATGAAGTTACTGTGAAAAGCCCCTAGTCGCCACATTCCAGCGCCTATTCGGAGAGGCTGGTACGGGAATTGAACCGTGCTGCTGGCCAGCCTTGGTCTGCTTTCAAAGTCAGCGATTTGGCCCTGTGCTAAACAGCTAAACAGAAGTGATGCGACCATTCAAATACCTCATTGATGACTTCTTGGTTACTTAAACACTGGAACACTGACGACGTTCACAAACAAATAACAACATCAACATCACCACTTCAACAACAGAAGAAGAAGGCAACTCGACCGAACAAACTCATAAAGTATGGACTCAAAAAAAATATTTAAAAAAAAAATTTAGACTGGACTCATAAATATTAATTGGCTTTGTATAATCGTCAAGATCATCACAACTTGTACATAACATAATTTGTCTACCTATTTCACGCGAGCAAAACAAAACTTAAGAGACTAAATGTATTACCATTTGATGGACTAACTCATTGATTTTCTGTAATGCATTTGCAAACTGCATCCATTATGTTTGTTCAATTTTCTTTACAACATATAGAAAATATGTAACACGAAAAAAAGAGATGTGGTGATCTCTATGGACACAAGGGGTTAATGTGTCATCAATAGCACCACATGATCACTAGAGGGCCGGACCAACAGGGGTATAAAAGGCAGCCACATTGGGGCTCTCTCTCTCTCTCTGGGTGCACGGTGATCAATGCAACAGCAGACTCGTTTAGATAGCCAGTGGAGTTACATATAGTCACCACGTTAGATCTTGTTAACCTTATCATTAGTATCAAAGTTAAAGTAAAGAACTCATGTAAATATTGTTGTAGTTACTACTGGAAGAGTTTGAAACTTCTTCATCGGGATTCAGAATACCTCATCACTAACCAAGGTTTGAGTAGCACATGTTACCTACCAGACAGGTAACAAAACAGGGACTAATGGCAATCCCACAATCCTTTGGGAGTATGAGCTTCCCCAATGAGGGGGGCGGAGAAATCATTATCAGATTCCCTGCATAAATAAAGCTGGCCAGTTTGGAACTGGCTAGGGGAGAGTGAGCAGCAAGGGAGTTGCTGCTGCTGTTGTATATATATGTTTCATAAATAAATGTTATTTCTTTCTGTCCTTCAACTCATGCTGGATTCTTCGTGGCCCTCGCCAAACTGGCGATGAGGGTTAAAGTGAATAGCTGTCTACACTGCTGAAGCCACCTCCCTGGACCTGTTGGATACAGGTTGGAAGTTGTTTTCTATTACACCATGCCTCTGTATGGACGTTTGGATGTTTTTGACGCTGCGCTGGAAAGCTGGAACCAGTACGCACAACGGATGCGTTACTATTTCCGGGCAAACAACATCAACGAAAATGAGCGCCAGGTGGTCATATTGCTCACTGCCTGCGGCCCGCATATGTTTGGGGTGATTTGGCCTTACGTACCCAGCTGCGCCGGACACCAAAACGTTTGATAAACTTGTGAACTTAGTGGGGCAACATTTTTTAACCCAACCCCGTCCACAATAGAACATAGAAACTACAGCACAGAACAGGCCCTTCGGCCCACGATGTTGTGCCGAACCTTTGTCCTAGATTAATCATAGATTATCATTGAATTTACAGTGCAGAAGGAGGCCATTCGGCCCTTTGAGTCTGCACCGGCTCCTGGAAAGAGCACCCTACCCAAACTCAACACCTCCACCCAACACCAAGGGCAATTTTGGACATTAAGGGCAATTTATCATGGCCAATCCACCTAACCTGCACATCTTTGGACTGTGTGAGGAAACCGGAGCACCCGGAGGAAACCCACGCAGACACGGGGAGGACGTGCAGACTCTGCACAGACAGTGACCCAAGCCGGAATCGAACCTGGGACCCTGGAGCTGTGAAGCAATTGTGCTATCCACAATGCTACCATGCTGCCCTTAAGAACAAATAAATCTACACTATGTCATTTTACCGTAATCCATGTACCTATCCAATAGCTGCTTGAAGGTCCCTAATGTTTCCGACTCAACTACTTCCACAGGCAGTGCATTCCATGCCCCCACTACTGTCTGGGTAAAGAACCTACCTCTGATATCCCTCCTATATCTTCCACCTTTCACCTTAAATTTATGTCCCCTTGTAATGGTTTGTTCCACCCGGGGAAAAAGCCTCTGAGTGTCTACTCTATCTATTCTCCTGATCATCTTATAAACCTCTATCAAGTCGCCCCTCATCCTTCTCCGTTCTAATGAGAAAAGGCCTAGCACCCTCAACCTTTCCTCGTAAGACCTACTCTCCATTCCAGGCAACATCCTGGTAAATCTTCTTTGCACCTTTTCCAAAGCTTCCACATCCTTCCTAAAATGAGGCGACCAGAACTGTACACAGTACTCCAAATGTGGCCTTACCAAAGTTTTGTACAGCTGCATCATCACCTCACGGCTCTTAAATTCAATCCCTCTGTTAATGAACGCGAGCACACCATAGGCCTTCTTCACAGCTCTATCCACTTGAGTGGCAAGTTTCAAAGATGTATGAACATAGACCCCAAGATCTCTCTGCTCCTCCACATTGCCAAGAACTCTACCGTTAACCCTGTATTCCGCATTCATATTTGTCCTTCCAAAATGGACAACCTCACACTTTTCAGGGTTAAACTCCATCTGCCACTTCTCAGCCCAGCTCTGCATCCTATCTATGTCTCTTTGCAGCCGACTACAGCCCTCCTTACTATCCACAACTCCACCAATCTTCGTAACGTCTGCAAATTTACTGACCCACCCTTCAACTCCCTCATCCAAGTCATTCATGAAAATCACAAACAGCAGAGGACCCAGAACTGATCCCTGCGGTACGCCACTGGTAACTGGGATCCAGGCTGAATATTTGCCATCCACCACCACTCTCTGACTTCTATCGGTTAGCCAGTTCGTTATCCAACTGGCCAAATTTCCCACTATCGCATGCCTCCTTACTTTCTGCATAAGCCTACCATGGGGAACCTTATCAAATGCCTTACTAAAATCCATGTACACTACATCCACTGCTTTACCTTCATCCACATGCTTGGTCACCTCCTCAAAGAATTCAATAAGACTTGTAAGGCAAGACCTACCCCTCACAAATCCGTGCTGACTATCCCTAATCAAGCAGTGTCTTTCCAGATGCTCAGAAATCCTATCCTTCAGTACCCTTTCCATTACTTTGCCTACCACCGAAGTAAGACTAACTGGCCTGTAATTCCCAGGGTTATCCTTCGTCCCTTTTTTGAACAGGGGCACGACATTCGCCACTCAATTCGCCACGACATTCGACAATAGCCCAGCGTTACCGGTTTAATACCGCTAAGAGGGCCCCAGGAGAATCCAGGCTAGAGAATCCAGAGTTTCTATCCAGGTTACGCAGGATTGCGAAGTACTGTGACTAAGGGGAGACCTTGTCAGAAATGTTACGCGAGGGCTGCACGGTGGCACAGTGGTTAGCACTGCTGCCTCACGGCACCAAGGTCCCAGGTTCGATCCCGGCTCTGGGTCACTGTCCGTATGGAGTTTGCACATTCTCCCCGTGTCTGCATGGGTCTCAGCCCCACAACCCAAAGATGTGCAGGGTAGGTGGACTGGCCACGCTAAATTGCCCCTTAATTGGAAAAAATGAATTGGGTACTCTAAATTTAAAAAAAAAGAAAAGAAGAAATGTTACGCGACCATTTGGTTTGCAGTATTAACAATGCGGCCACCCAGAGAAAGTTGTTAGCTGAGCCATCAGTGACTTTTCAACAGGCCATTCAAATAGTATTGTCCCGAGAGAGCGTAGAACGGGGAGTGCAGGAGCTCCAGGGAATGGGATGCATGCCTTGGGGCGCAACCCCTTCTGCCCGAAAGCGTCCCCCCACACCCCTGCGGTACCTTGGGCGAGGCAACGTCCGGATTGACGGCAGTGGCCGTCGGACATTCCTCCCCGAAAGGAGCCTTCTCCAGAACCAATGGATGAGGAGCCATGTCGGTGTGAGACTTGTGGGGGCCGACCCCGTCGCGGATGCCAGTCCCGGGGGCACCAGAGGTGCCGTTGTTCCGACACCTTCCATTTGGATGAACCTGCGGCGACTACTCCCGAGGACGACTGCCTCCAGCTACATTTTAAAAAATATATATATTTTATTAAAGTTTTTCGATCAAACAAAAACAAAAATTTCCCATTTTACAACTTTATAATAATATATACATTGATCGTTTTTTAAATAAATAATATACTAACTAACGGCAACTGCCAACAACAAAATAAGAAACAACAGAAATAGTAACTAAAATAGTAACTTCGTAAAATCTAATATCAATAGCTAATATATAAACACACACATAAAACCCCTGAGGACCCAAATGAGTCCTCCCCCCCCCCCCCCCCCCCCCCCCCCCACCCTGGGTTGCTGCTGCTACCTTTCCTATTTTCCCTTATCGCTCTGCGAGATAGTCGAGGAACGGTTGCCACCGCCTGGTGAACCCTTGAGCCGAACCTCTTAGTGCGTACTTTATCCGCTCCAATTTTATGAACCCTGCCATGTCGTTTATCCAGGCCTCCACACCCGGGAGTTTAGTTTCTTTCCACATAAGTAGAATCCTTCGCCGGGCTACTAGGGACGCAAAGGCCAAAACATCGGCCTCTCTCGCCTCCTGCACTCCCGGCTCATCTGCAACCCCAAATATAGCCAACCCCCAGCCTGGTTCGACTCGGACCTCCACCACCTTTGAAATCACTTTTGCCACACCCACCCAGAACCCATGCAATACCGGACATGACCAGAACATGTGGCTGTGGTTCGCCGGGCTTCCCGCGCATCTCCCGCACCTATCCTCCACTCAAAAAAAACTTCTCAGCCTTGCTCCAGTCATATGCGCCCTGTGTAGAACCTTGAATTGTATCAGGCTGAGCCTGGCACACGAGGACGAAAAGTTTACCCTACTTAGGGCATCTGCCCACAGCCCCTCCTCAATCTCTTCTCCCAGCTCCTCCTCCCATTTTCCTTTCAGCTCCTCTACCATCGTCTCCCCCTCGTCTCTCATTTCCCTATATATATCTGACACCCTGCCATCACCTACCCATGCCCCCAAAATCACTCTGTCCTGGATCTCTTGCGCTGGGAGCTGCGGAAATTCCCTCACCTGTTGCCTCACAAATGCCCTCACTTGCATATAGCGAAATGCATTCCCAGGTGGTAGCCCATATTTTTCTGTCTGTGCTCCCAGACTCGCGAACATCCCGTCTAAGAACAAGTCCTTCAATTTCGCAATTCCTGCTCGCTGCCAAGATTTAAATCCCCCATCTATCCTACCCGGGACGAACCTATGGTTGTTCCTTATCGGGGACCACACCGAGGCACCCGTCGCTCCCTTATGTCGTCTCCACTGCCCCCAAATTTTCAGAGTTGCCACCACCACTGGGTTTGTGGTGTATTTTTTCGGGGAGAACGGCAACGGCGCCGTCGCCAGTGCTTTAAGGCTAGTTCCCCTACAGGACGCCATCTCCAGTCTTTTCCACGCCGCTCCTTCCCCTTCCCGCATCCACTTACATATCATTGACACGTTGGCGGCCCAATAATAATCACTTAGACTCGGCAGTGCCAGTCCCCCTCTGTCGCTACTGCGCTACAGGAACCCCCTCTTTACTCTTGGGGTCTTTCCAGCCCACACAAAGCTCATAATACTCTTGTCCACCTTCTTAAAAAAGGCCTTTGTAATCAGTACAGGGAGTTACTGGAACACAAAAAGAAACCTCGGAGGGACCACCATTTTAACCGCCTGCACCCTGCCCGCCAATGACAGGGGCGCCATGTCCCACCTCCTAAAGTCCTCTTCCATCTGCTCTACCAGTCGTGCCAAGTTAAGCTTACGCAAGGTTCCCCAGTTCCTGGCCACCTGGATCCCTAAATACCGGAAATCCCTTGTTACCCTCCTCAACGGTAAATCGTCTATTCCCCTGCCCAGTTCCCCGGGGTGCATCACAAACAGTTCACTTTTCCCCGTATTCAATTTATATCCTGAAAATTCTCCAAACTCCCCGAGTGTCTGCATTATCTCAGGCATCCCCTCCACTGGGTCCGCGACATACAACAACAAATCATCCGCGTATAATGACACCTGATGCTCTTCTCCTCCTCTACGTACCCCCCTCCACTTCCTAGAGCCCCTCAGCGCTATGGCCAATGGCTCAATTGCCAACGCAAACAGTAACGGGGACAGGGGACATCCCTGTCTTGTACCCCTATATAGTCGGAAGTGGTCAGATCGTTGCCTATTTGCAATCACACTTGCCACCGGGGCCCTGTACAGGAGCTGAACCCATCTAATGAACCCCTCTCCAAATTCAAATCTCCTCAGTACCTCCCACAGATAGTCCCACTCCACTCTGTCAAATGCTTTCTCTGCATCCATCGCCACCACTATCTCCGCCTCCCCCTTTGATGGGGGCGTCATCATCACCCCCAGCAGCCTCCGTATATTAGCATTCAATTGCCTCCCTTTAACAAACCCCGTTTGATCATCATGCACCACCCCAGGGACACAGACCTCTATCCTCGTCGCCATCACCTTGGCCAGAAGCTTGGCATCTATGTTCAAGAGGGAAATAGGCCTGTATGACCCGCACTGCAGCGGGTCTTTGTCTCTTTTCAGAATTCGCGATATCGTCGCCTCCGACATCGTCGGGGGTAGTGTCCCCCTTTCCCTAGCCTCATTAAAGGTTCTCGTCAGAAGTGGGGCCAGCAGGTCCACGTATTTCCTATAGAACTCCACCGGGAACCCATCCGGTCCCGGGGCCTTCCCTGCTTGCATGTTCCCAATTCCTTTTACCACCTCCTCTACCTCAATCTGCGCTCCCAGTCCTGTCATCTCCTGTTCCTCAACCTTCGGGAACTCCAGCTGGTCTAGGAAACGCATCATTCCCTCTTTCCCTTCCTGGGGTTGAGCCTTATATAGCCTCTCGTAAAATACCTTAAACACCCCGTTCACCCTCTCCGCTCCCCGTTCCATCTTTCCCTCCTCGTCTCTAACCCCTCCGATCTCTCTCACCGCCCCCCCTCTTCCTAAGTTGTTGGGCCAGCAGCCGGCTCGCCTTCTCTCCATATTCATACTGCACTCCCTCTGCCTTCCTCCATTGTGCCTCCGCCTTACCCGTGGTCAACAAGTCAAAGTCCGTGTGAAATCTCCGTCTTTCCCTGTATAGCCCTTCATCTGGAGCCTCCGCATATTGCCTATCCGCCCTCAAAATCTCCCTCAACAATCTCTCCCTTTCTTTACCCTCTTGTTTCGCCTTATGGGCCCTTATGGAGATCAGCTCCCCTCTAACCACCGCCTTCAGTGCCTCCCAGACCACTCCCACCTGGACCTCTCCGTCATCATTAATCTCTAGGTATCTTTCAATACATCCCCTCACCCTTATACATACCCCCTCGTCCGCCAACAGTCCCATATCTAATCTCCAGAGTGGGTGCTGTTCCTTTTCCTCTCCTACTTCCAGATCTACCCAATGTGGGGCATGATCTGAAATTGCTATAGCCGAATACTCCGTTCCTGCCACCTTCGGGATCAGCGCCCTTCCCAGGACAAAGAAGTCTATCCGGGAGTACACTTTGTGGACATGGGAGAAGAAGGAAAACTCTTTACTCCTTGGCTTAGTAAATCTCCAGGGATCCACTCCTCCCATCTGCTCCATAAAGCCCTTAAGCACCTTGGCCGCTGCCGGCCTCCTCCCGGTCCTAGATCTGGACCGGTCCAGCCCTGGGTCCAGCACCGTGTTGAAGTCCCCCCCCATTACCAACTTTCCCATCTCCAGGTCCGGGATGCGCCCCAACATACGCTTCATAAAGTTCACGTCATCCCAGTTCGGGGCATATACATTCACCAGCACCACCGCCTCACCTAGCAATCTGCCACTCACCATCACGTATCTACCCCCACTGTCCACCACTGTGGTCTTCGCCTCAAACAATACCCGTTTCCCCACCAGTATTGCCACCCCTCTATTTTTTGCATCCAAGCCCGAGTGGAATACCTGTCCCACCCATCCTTTCCTTAATCTGACCTGATCCGCCAGTTTCAGGTGCGTCTCCTGAAGCATGACCACGTCTGCCTTTAGCTTCTTTAGGTGCGCAAGTACCCTTGCCCTCTTAATTGGCCCATTCAACCCTCTCACGTTCCACGTGATCAACCGGGTTGGGGGGCTCTTTAACACCCCCCCCCCCTCGTCGACTAGCCATCCCCTTTTTTAGACCAGCTCCTCACCCGGTTCCCACGCACCCGCTTATCCCCCCGACGGCGCCCTCCCGTCCCGACCATCCCATCCCGTAACAGTTCCCCCTTCCCCTTAGCAGCAGCAACCCAGTTAAACCCCCCCCCCGCTAGACCCCTCTCTAGCTTAGTTGCTCCCCCCATATTGCTTCCGGACGTCAGCAAACTCTGGCTGACCTCGGCTTCCCCCGTTTATCCTTAGCCTCCCATCGTGTGAGGCCCCCTTTTCCCGCCCCAATTTCCATAGCGCGGGGACAAAGCCCGCGCTTCCCTCTCGGCCCCGCCCCGATGGCGCAGCTCCCTCTCTCCTTCCCCCTCCCCTTCCCCACCGGCGCCCACATTTCTTCATGTCCCCCCCCTTCGAGGGGAAAGAAAATTTTCCCCCATCTAATTCACAGTCCCTTGCCACCACCTCACTACTTCATTTCAAACACTCTTTCTCCAATCTAGTCCAACTTCTCCTCTTCAATAAATGTCCACGCCTCTTCTGCCGTCTCGAAGTAGTGATGTTTATCCTGGTGTGTAACCCACAGTCTTGCCGGCTGCAACATTCCGAACTGCACTTTCCTCTTGTGGAGCACCGCCTTGGCCCGATTGAAACTCGCCCTCCTTCTCGCCACCTCCGCATTCCAATCCTGATACACGCGGATCACCGCATTCCCCCACCTGCTGCTCCGTGTCTTTTTCGCCCATCTCAGGACCATCTCCCTGTCCTTGTAGCGGTGGAACCTCACCACTATTGCTCGAGGTATTTCTCCTGCCTTTGGTCTTCTCACGAGGACTCGATACGCTCCCTCCACTTCCAGGGGGCCCGTCGGGGCCTCAGCTCCCATTAAGGTATGGAGCATCGTGCTCACATACGCCCCAACGTCCGCTCCCTCTGCCCCTTCGGGAAGACCCAAGATTCTTAAGTTCTTCCTCCTCGACCTATTTTCCAGGGCTTCCAGTCTCTCCATACACCTCTTATGCAGTGCCTCGTGCGTCTCCGTCTTCACCACCAAGCCCTGTATCTCGTCCTCATTTTCGGCAGCTTTTGCCTTCACTCCACGGAGCTCCATCTCTTGGGTCTTCTGCGCCTCCTTTAACCCCTCAATCGCCTGCAGCATCGGCGCCAGCACCTCCTTCTTGAGCTCCTCCACACATCGCCGGAGGAACTCCTGCTGTTCCAGGCCCCATACCAACTGGCCTCCCTCCGCCGCCATCTTGCTTCTCACTTCCCTTCTTTGCCGCTGCTCCAGAGGATCCTCCGCAATCTGGCCACTATTATCTCTTCTGTCCATTCACATCTGGGGGGGACTCCCTTCTATGTCGCCTCACAGTGGGTTTAGCCTTCGAAAATTGCCGTTGGGGCTCCCGATAAGAGCCCAAAAGTCCGTTAAAACGGGAGGTGCCGAAACGTGCGACTTAGCTGGTCATCGCCGCACCCCGAAGTCGCCTCTAGCTGCATTGTGTGGCAGCTCCTCATGTGGCCCTCATTAAGGTGACAGTACGGGTCAATGGTCACCTGCTAGAGATGGAGTTGGACACTGCCCATCTCCGTGATCGCCCAAAGGACATTCGACCGCATCAACCAGGGTATACAGACCCTTACATTAACCGACACACAGGCCAGGTTGGCCACCTATACGGGGGGAACCATTGGAGATTGCAGGAATGACGATGATCCCTGTTGTTTATGGACGACAGGAGGGGCGTTTCTCACTTATCATGGTGCGTGGCCACGGGCCCAGCCTGTTGAGTCGGGACTGGTTGCGCCATTTGCAGCTGCAGTGGCAGCACATCCTCCAAACAGTTTCTGGAGGGTTGACTGAGGTGCTAGGACGGTACCCAGATGTATTCCAGCCCGGTTTGGGGAAAATAAAAGGGGCTGAGGCCCGTATCCAAGTTGAACCAGGAGCCACGCTGTGCTATTTCAGGGCACGCCCGGTGCCTTACGCCTTGCTCGAGAAGGTAGAAGAGGAGCTCGCTCATTTGGAGACTTTGGGTATTATCAGGCCCGTCCGTTTTGCTGACTGGGCAGCACCAATTGTACCTGTAATGAAGCCAGATGCCACAGTTCACTTGTGCGGCGACTATAAACTTACCGTGAATACGGCTTCCCGGCTCGACCGATATCCAATGCCTCGCATAGAGGATCTCTACGCGAAGCTTGCAGGTGGACTCTCGTTCATGAAATTAGATATGAGTCATGCCTACCTACAGTTGGAGCTGGACTCAGCCTCCCGGCCATATGTAATGATTAATACACACCGGGGCCTGTATGAATATACACGGTTGCCCTTTTGGGTATCCTCTGCCTGCGCTATTTTCTACGCGTCATGGAGGGCATTTTGAGAGGTTTACCGCATGTCACTGTCTACTTAGACAACATTCTGATTACAGGGACGTCGGATAAGGACCATTTGGAAAATTTGGAGGCTGTCCTTAGATGCTTTTTGGAGGCTGGAGTCCGTTTACGTCGCACTAAGTGCGTCTTTCAGGCGAAGGATGTAGTCTACCTGGGTTATCGGGTGGACCGCAAAGTTTTACACTCCGTCGCAGAGAAGGTGCGCGCAATTCAACAGGCCCCCACCCCGACTGACACTTCGCATCTTCGTTCTTTTCTCGGCCTCGTAAACTGTTACGGGAAGTTCCTCCCCAATCTGGCAACTACGCTGGCCCCGTTGCACCTTCTGCTAAAGAAAATTCACACCTGGGTTTCGAGTAAGCCGCAAGAAACCGCTTTCAGGCGGGTAAAACAACAATTGTCGTCGTCCGGGTTACTAACCCACAATGATGCTGGAAAGCCTTTTCTCATCACGTGTGATGCATCCCCGTATGATATTGGGGCCATCCTGTCCCACACGATGGAGAACGGGGCCGAGCGACCGATAGCTTTCGCCTCCCGCACATTGACTGCAGCGGAAAAGAAGTATGCGCAGATCGGGTAGGAGGGCCTGGCGGTGGTCCTGACGCTTCCACCAGTACATGTATGACCGCCACTTCACTATCGTGACTGATCATAAGCCTCTGCTGGGACGTTTCCGAGAGGATAAGCCAATACCGCCCATGGCATCCGCATGTATCCAGCGCTGGGCTTTGTTGCTCGCTGCCTACGAGTATTCTCTGGAGCACAAACCAGGAACGCAGATAGCAAATGCCGACACACTGAGCCGATTGCCTTTATCGACCGGCCCCATGTCGACCCCCACGACCGGTGAGGTGGTCGCAACCCTAAATTTTATGGACACCTTGCCCTTTACGGCATCACAGATCCGTGAGTGGACCCAGACGGAGCCAGTCCTGTCAAAGGTTCGGCACATAGTCCTGTATGGTGGTCAGCTCCCACCCCCTGGAAATGGCTTTAGATATATGCAGGTGAGGGCTTTTGTGAGGCGACAGGTGAGGGAATTCCCGTTGCTCCCGGCACAAGAAGTTCAAGATAGGGTGATCTCGGGTGTATGGGTCGGGGAGGGCAAGGTGTCGGAAATACACCAGGAGTTGAAAGAAGAGGGGGAAGCGCTGGTAGAAGAGTTGAAGGGTAAATGGGAGGAGGAGCTGGGGGAGTTGATCGAGGAAGGTCTGTGGGCTGATGCCCTAGGTAGGGTTAATTCCTCCTCCTCGTGTGCCAGGCTCAGCCTGATACAATTTAAGGTGGTCCACAGAGCGCACTTGACGGGGGCGAGGTTGAGTAGGTTCTTTGGGGTAGAGGACAGATGTGGAAGGTACTCAGGGAGCCCGGCGAACCATGTCCATATGTTTTGGTCATGCCCGGCACTGGAGGGGTTCTGGAGAGGAGTGGCGGGAGCAATATCTCAGGTGGTGAAAGTCCGGGTCAAGCCAAGCTGGGGGCTAGCAATATTTGGAGTAGTGGACGAACCGGGAGTGCAGGAGGCGAAAGAGGCCAGCATTCTGGCCTTTGCGTCCCTAGTAGCCTGGCGAAGGATCTTGCTAAAGTGGAAGGAGGCGAAGCCCGCCAGCCTGGAGGCCTGGATAAATGATATGACTGGGTTCATAAAGTTGGAGAGGATTAAGTTCGCCTTGAGAGGGTCTGCGCAGGGGTTCTACAGGCGGTGGCAACCGTTCCTAGACTATCTTGCGGAGTGTTAGAGGAAGGTCGGTCAGCAGCAGCAACAACCTTGGGGGGGGGGGGGGTGGAAGGGGGGGGGTGGAGGGGGGGGTGGAGGGGGGGGGTGGAGGGGGGGGAAGGGGGGGGGAAGGGGGACTGCCTGGGAGGGTGGATGAGCAAGAGATAACATGAAGGGTTGGGGAAACTGGGACGTACGGGTGAGGGCCAGTGTACAAAGCTGTGTAAATATATCATTTTGCCATGTATATATCTTGCTCTGCGCAATTTCTCGTTTTTTTTTGTTACGAGGTGGGGGGTTATTGTTCGTAAGGGAGAAAAATTGTGTTAAAAAACTTTAATAAATATATATATTTTTTAAAAAGCATAGACAGCTCCCAGGCGAGTTGCGGGCATTTTCCTCCAAGCTGTCAGAATTTAGCGTGGAAGATGGTATCCTCTTGTGGGGGACGCGTGTGATTGTCCTGGAAAAAGGACAGAAGCTGATAGACTTGCACAATGGGCATCCGGGTGTGACCAAAATGAAAATGTTGGCCCGGAGTTATGTCTGGTGACCAGGCCTCGACACCGACATTGAGAAGGTGGCCCAAAACTGCTCCATTTGCCAGGAGCATCAGCAGCTTCTGCCGCCGGCGCTCCTACATCACTGAGAATGGCCAGGGCGGCCTTGGGCACGCTTGCATGCAGATTTCGCAGGCCCTTTTTAAGGATCCATGTTCCTTCTATTAATCGATGCCCAGTCTAAATGGTTAGAGGTGCACAAGATGGTAGGCACAACGTCCTGAGCAACAATTGAGAAGATGCGTTTGTCTTTCAGTACGCATGGCCTCCCCGATGTGCTGGTCACGGACAACAACTGCACTCAGTTCACAAGTGAAAGGTTTGCGAGCTTCATGAAGATGAACGGCATACGCCATATTTGCACTGCCCCACACCATCCAGCTTCAAATGGGTTGGCTGAGCGCAGTGCAGACATTAAAACGAGGCCTAAAGAAGCAGTCTTCCGGGTCAATGGATATGAGGCTGGCTCGTTTTTGTTTTCATATAGGACCACCCCACATGCGGTGACTGGGGTAGCTCCCGCGGAACTCCTAATGGGCCGGAGACTTCGCACCCGCCTTAGCATGGTTTTCCCGGACATTGGCGCAAAAGTACGCCGCACACAAGAACGGCAGGAACATGGGTTTTCTTGGCATCAGCCGATTCGGCAGTTTGCGCCCAGTGACCCAGTGTTCATTCGGAATTTTGCTGGTGGTGCCCAGTGGGTCCCTTGTGTAATCTTTCGCCAACCGGGGCCCTATCTCTTACCAGATGCAAGCCCAGGGTCGTCTCTAGCGCAAGTGTGTAGACCACGTACGGTCCAGAAGACCATCCCTTCCAAAGATTCCCTGCCTCCGGAGCTCATTTCTACAGCCACAGAGACCAGACACAGTGGAAAGTATTCCTCACAATCTTCCTCTGGTGCGGCACTCAAAGCCTGCGCAGGTCGTTGCAGAACCGCTTGGAGATAGAGCTGCCGAGATGATGGAGGCAGCGTACTCCGACTCCGAGATGGAGACACAGGACACGTCAGAGGGGGAATCCTCGGGCCCATGGGCCGTGGATGTACAACCGTTACGTCATTCATCACGGAAGCGCCGGTCTCCGTCTCGTTACATGCTGCCTGATCCAGCGCCGCATGCAAATGGTGTCCGGCCTGCGGCAAAACGAGTCCGACGCCCTCCTTCGCCAGGGTCTTCGGTGGATTCCTTGGACTTGGCGGGGAGGGATGTTATAACCTGCCTGCTTACCACTGGCTGGGGACTAATGGCAATCCCACAATCCAATGGGAGTATAAGCTTCCCCAATGAGGGGGGAGGAGAAATCATTATCAGATTCACTGCATAAATAAAGCTGGCCAGTTTGGAACCGGCTAGAGGAGAGTGAGCAGCAACGGAATTGCTGCTGCTGTTGATTATATATGTTATTGTAAATAAATGTTATTCCTTTCTGTCCTTCAGCTCGTGCTGGATTCTTCGTGGCCCTCACAAGTGTCCAAAAGGTTAGGTGAGGTTACTGTGTTATCGGAATAAGGTGGGGCCTGACCCCAGGTGGGATGCCATTTCAGAGGGTCTGCAGACTCGATGGGCCAAATGGCCTCCTTCTGCATTGTAGGAAGTCAATGTAAAAGAAAGTAAATGTTTTTTCCAAACCGTTATTGTTTTGTCGTTTGGACACGTCACCCTGCTTCCCATCGGATACTCCAGGGACAGGAACGGGGAGTCCGAGGTGCTGAGGTGTTCTGGCACTTCTCCATCACCTCCTCCCTCCTCGGGGTGCCAGATCGCCCCCAGACTACTCCTTGTGACGGCGGGATGCAACTGGAGTTAACCCTTGAGGCTCCCCAACCCTGGCCTGTCCGTCCGGGGCGCATGGTGCCGTTTCAACCAGGGTGTCAATGCACAAGGCCATGGAGCACAGGGTCTGGGCCACCTCCTCAGGGACTGTGCCAATTCACATAGTGACTGCACTACGTCCCTCTGGGACTGTGGCACCTCCCTCTGTGATGGGTTAAGGTCAGCCAGCACCCGGTCAATGCCGCCGACGCACTCTGCCGTGACCTGCAGTCACTGGGCCAAGCTCTGGAGGGCCTAAGCAATGTCAGATGGCTCTGGTACATGGCTGCCTGTGCCTCGGCCATCACCCACACAGAGTGCCCAGGATCCTTACCCATGGCCAATACTTTCGCTCCCAAGGCCTCTACCGCGGACGTCACGCGGCGATATTGGTCTGCATGGCATGCATTGTTGGCACTGCCTCCTGCCTTACAGGCGGTTGGACTCCTCCAAATGCACCTTTAGATGCTGGATGTTCGCTGACAACACCTGATATAGTCCCCGGCTCTGTGTCTGCATCTCCACTAACGAGGGGACCGCCCTTTCCAGAAGCCGAAACCCATCGGAACAGCAGCTAGTCCCAGCCCGCCCACCGACCGTCCACTCCCTCGGAGGTTCCTACCTCCACCTAATGTACTGCAGCATGTGTGTGGCAAGCACCAGATAGTGCCCCAGGAGCCTCTTCACTAAAGCGCCCAACCGAGGTGAATGTCGCTGGGAAGTGGAGGGTGTTGGAGACAGCTGTGACGGGAAGTCAGTGTCATCCCCGGACTGGTGCTCTGGGGTGTCTCGGGTCCGGGAGCTCTCACCTCAGTTCGTTGCCTTGTCGTCGCTGGTACTCGCTTGGGATTGGAATGGGGGGACACCAGATGGGCCTACTCGTCACCAGGTGATCCTGCAAGATACAAGACATGATGCAAGATTGGATCACACGTTGGGGTGGGGGGTGGTGGTGTGGGGGTGGTGAGGGGGTCATCTGGAGGTGGTGGGGGTGGTGTGACAGTCATGCCACACGAGCCATGAGGAACCACAACTCAACGGGGGCTCACTTGCTCGCCCGATGCCGACGTATGCCATGGCGGCTTCTCTCTCTCCGGGCCCACCAACGAGGTCCAGTGCCCGTTACTCCGCTGCCAGTCTTCTCTCTCTCCCGGCAGTTATGCGCTGCCTTCTCCTGGGGGTGGGTGAGACAAAAGGGCAAAGTATCAGGCAGTCGGATGCATGCAATGTAGGGGTGGGCAGTCAGTGGCCACTGTGACAAGGGCAGCCGGCCATGGCGGGCAAGGATGGGTGCTGGCAAATGGTGCAGGATGGGGAGCACGCACACTGCCAGCGGGTGGAGCCCAGACGCAGGTGGGGATGGGTTACAGGTGTGTGGAAAGGGGTTGCTGTCAGGGGAATGGTGCTGCCTACTCACCCTAGTTAGTCTGAGGTTGTGCAGCATTTTGTGGTGCTGCTGCCCAGTCCTGGCGTGGGGGCCCTCCGGTGCTCAAGGCATCTGCCACCTGTGCCAGCCTCGATGTAAAGAGACGGCTTGCAACCTCCTTCCCACCCCTGGGTACACGGTAGCCTGCCTCAACACCACGGCGTCCATCAAGAGCTCGAGCTCTGCGGCGCAAACCGGGGCGCCACTCTTCTTGCTGCCACTTGTTGGCCGAGATCAGTGTGTGTGGGGAGTGGAGTGCTAATATGAAGCTGCAGCGGGTCAGCCTCTTGAGTACCAATCTCGATCCCAGCGTATCGGACTCCGTTTTTCATTGGAATTGCCCTAGTTCCGCGTGGTGCCAATGCTAGCCCATTAATGGATCCTGAATTACTCCGGGGCCTGCGCCGCTTCCATGGTCATAGAACATTACTGATTAAGTCCTGGGGCGTCTTTCTCCGACCCCCCGCCGGGTTGGAGAATCGCCGGGGGCTGCCGTGAATCCCGCCCTCACCGGTTGCCGAAGTCTCTGGCACAGGATATTCGCCGGAGGTGGGAACCGGGCCGCGCCGTTTGGCGGGCCCCCCCGCTGGATTCTCCGGCCCGGATGGGCCGAAGTGCCGCCGATAAATTGCCTGTCCCACCGGCGTGGATTAAACCACCTTTTGAACGGCGGGACAAGGCGGCGTGGGCGGGCTCCGGGGTCCTGGGGGGGGGGGGGGCGCGGGGCGATCTGGCCCTGGGGGGTGCCCCCACGGTGGCCTGGCCCGCGATCGGGGCCCACCGATCCGCGGGCGGGCCTGTGCCGTGGGGGCACTCTTTCCCTTCCGCCTCCGCCACGGTCTCCACCATGGCGGAGGCGGAAGAGACTCCCTCCACTGCGCATGCGTGGGAAACTGTCAGCGACCGCTGACGCTCCCGCGCATGCGCCGCCCGGAGATGTCATTTCCGCGCCAGCTGGCGGGGCAACAAAGGCCGTTTCCGCCAGCTGGCGGGGCGGAAATTCCTCCGGCGCCGGCCTAGCTCCTCAATGTTGGGGCTGGGCCCCCAAAGATGCGGAGCATTCCGCACCTTTGGGGCGGCGCGATGCCCATCTGATTGGCGCCGTTTTGGGCGCCAGTCGGCGGACATCGCGCCGTTTCGGGAGAATTTTGCCCCTGGTGTCAGCACTTAGTTTCTGAAACAGAGAATACAGCACTTGGTCTTTGATTGATCTATTACTCCCTTGCAAATAACTGGTCGATATCTCCCTGGTCTCTAACTCTATGGTTTATATCTCCCTGGTCTATATCCCCCTGGTCTATAACTCCCTGGTCTCTCATTCCCCGGTCCATATCTCCCCGGTCTATATCGCCCGGTCTATATTTTCCTGGTCTATATCCCCCTGATCTATATCTCCCTGGTCTCTCATTCCCCGGTCTATATCTCCCCGGTCTATATCCCCCTGGTCTATATCCCCCTGGTCTATATCTCCCTGGTCTATATCACCCTGGTCTATATCTCACTGGTCTCTAATTCCCCGGTCTATATCAACCTGGTCTATATCTCCCTGGTCTCTAATTCCCTGGTTTATATCTCCCTGATTCCTATCTCCCTGGTCTCTATTGCCGTGGTTTATATCTCCCTGATCTATAGCTCACTGGTCTATAGCTCCCTGATTATATCTCTATGAGCGCTAACTCCCTGGTCAATAGCCCCCTGGTCTATATCTCCCTGTTAACTCCTTGGTCTGTATCTCCTTGGTCTCTAACTCCCTGGTTTATATCGCCCTGGTCTAAACCTCTGGTCTAGATCTCCCTCGTCTATATTGCCGTGGTTTATATCTCCCTGATCTATATCTCCCTTATCTCTAACTCCCTGGCCATCATCTCCCTGGCTCGAACACCCTGGTCTATATCTCCCTCGTCTCTAAAGCCCTGGTCTATATCTCCCTGGTTTATATCTCCCTGGTCTATATCTCCCTGGTCTATATCTCCCTCGTCTCTATCTCCCTGGTCTATAGCTCCCTGGTCAATATCCCCCTGGTCTATAACCCCCTGGTCAATAATCGTTCTGGTCTGTAACACCCTGGTCTATATCTCCCTCATCTACATCTCCGTGGTCTATATTCCCCTGGTCTACATCTCCCTAGTCTCTAAATCCCCGGTCTATATCACCCTGGTCTATATCTCCCTGGACTATACATCCCTGGTCTATATCTCCCTGGTCTCCAATTCAATGGATTATATCTCCCTGGTTTATATCTCCCTGGTCTATATCTCTCTGGTCTCCATCTCCCTGGTCTCCATCTCTCTGGTCTATTTTGCCGTGGTTTATATCTCCCTGATCTATAGCTCTCTGGTCTCTAACTCCCTGGCCATTATCTCCCTGGTCTCTAACTCCCTGGTCTATATCTCTCTGGTCTATAGCTCCCTGATTATATCTCTATGAGCGCTAACTCCCTGGTCAATAGCCCCCTGGTATATATCTCCCTGTTAACTCCTTGGTCTGTATCTCCTTGGTCTCTAACTCCCTGGTTTATATCGCCCTGGTCTAAACTTCTGGTCTAGATCTCTCTGGTCTATATTGCCGTAGTTTATATCTCCCTGATCCATATCTCCCTTATCTCTAACTCCCTGGCCATCATCTCCCTGGCTCGAACACCCTGGTCTATATCTCCCTCGTCTCTAAAGCCCTGGTCTATATCTCCCTGGTTTATATCTCCCTGGTCTATATCTCCCTGGTCTATATCTCCCTCGTCTCTATCTCCCTGGTCTATAGCTCCCTGGTCAATATCCCCCTGGTCTATAACCCCCTGGTCTATAACCGCCTGGTCAATAATCGTTCTGGTCTGTAACACCCTGGTCTATATCTCCCTCATCTACATCTCCGTGGTCTATATTCCCCTGGTCTACATCTCCCTGGTCTCTAATTCCCCGGTCTATATCACCCTGGTCTATATCTCCCTGGACTATACATCCCTGGTCTATATCTCCCTGGTCTCTAACTCCCTGGTCTCTAACTTCCTGGTCTCTAACTCCCTGGTCTCTAACTCACTGGTCTCTAACTCCCTGGTCTATATCTCCCTGGTCTATATCTCCCTGGTCTCCAATTCCATGGATTATATCTCCCTGGTTTATATCTCCCTGGTCTATATCTCCCTGGTCTCCATCTCCCTGGTCTCCATCTCTCTGGTCTATTTTGCCGTGGTTTATATCTCCCTGATCTATAGCTCTCTGGTCTCTAACTCCCTGGCCATTATCTCCCTGGTCTCTAACTCCCTGGTCTATATCTCTCTGGTCTATAGCTCCCTGATCTATATCTCTCTGAGCGCTAACTCCCTGGTCAATAAACTCCTGGTCTATATCTCCCTGCTATCTAACTGCTTGGTCTATATCTCCCTGGCCTCTAACTCCCTGGCTTCTATCTCCCTGGTCTAAACTTCTGGTCTAAATATCCCTTGTCTATATTGCCCTGGTTTATATCTCCCTGATCTATAACTCCTTGGCCATTATCTCCCTGGTCCCTAACACCCTGGTCTATATCGCCCTCATCTCAAACACCTTGGTCTATATCTCCCTGGTTGATATCTCCCTGGTCTATAGCTCCCTGATCTATATCTCCCTGGTCGCTAACTCCCTGGTCTATAGGTCTCTGGTCTATATCTCCCTGGTCTATATCTCCCTGGTCTATATCTCATTGGTCTCTCTCTCTCTGGTCTCTCTCTCTCTGGTCGCTCTCGCTCTGGTCTCCAACTCCCTGGTCTATATTTCCCAGGTCTATATTGCCGTGGTTTTTATCTCCCTGATCTATATCGCTCTGGTCTCAAACTCCCTGGCCATGACCTCCCTGGTCCCTAACTCCCTGGTCTATATCTTCCTGGTCTCTAACTCCCTGGTTTATATCGCCCTGGCTTTATCTTCTGGTCTATATCTCACTGGTCTATACCTCCCTGGTCTATATCTCCCTGATCTATATCTCCCTGATCTATATCTCCCTAGTCTCTACCTCCCTGGCCTATATCTCCCTGGTCTCTAACTCCCTGGTCTATATCTCCCTGGTCTATAGCTCCCTGATCTATATTTCTCTGATCGCTAACTCCCTGGCCAATAAACCCCTGGTCTATATCGCCTTGCTATCTAACTCTTTGGTCTGTATCTCCCTGGTCTCTAACTTCCTGGTTTATATCTCATTGGTCTAAACTGCTGGTCTGTATCCCCCTTGTCTATATTGCCATGGTTTAAGAACAAAGAACAAAGAACAAAGAAATGTACAGCACAGGAACAGGCCCTTCGGCCCTCCAAGCCCGTGCCGACCATACTGCCCGACTAAACTACAATCTTCTGCACTTCCTGGGTCCGTATCCTTCTATTCCCATCCTATTCATATATTTGTCAAGATGCCCCTTAAATGCCCCTATCGCCCCTGCTTCCACTACCTCCTCCGGTAGCGAGTTCCAGGTACCCACTACCCTGATCTATATCTCCCTGGTCTACATCTCCCTGGTCTACATCTCCCTGGTCTACATCAACCTTGTCTCCAACTGCCTGATCTCCAACTCCCTGATCTCTAACACCATGGTTTATATCTCCCTGGTCTAAACTTCTGGTCTATATCTCTCTCGTCTATATTGCCGTGGGTTATATCTCCCTGATCTATATCTACCTGATCTCTAACTCCTTAGTTTATATCTCCATGGACTAAACTTCTGGTCTGTATCTCCCTCGTCTATATTGCCGTGGTTTGTATCTCCCTGATCTATATCTCCCTGGTCTCTAACTCCCTGGCCATTATCGCCCTGGTCTCTAACACCCTGGTCTATATCTCCCTCGTCTCTAACGCCCTGATCTATATCTCCCTGGTTTATATCTCCCTGGTCTATATCTCCCTTGTCTCGATCTCCCTGGTCTATAGCTCGCTGATCTATATCTTCCTGGTCGCTACCTCCCTGGTCTATAACCCCCTGGTCTATAATCTCCCTGGTCTCTAACACCCTGGTCTACATCTCCCTGGTCTACATCTCCCTGGTCTACATCTCCCTGGTCTACATCTCCCTGGTCTACATCTCCCTGGTCTCAAACTCCCTGATCTCTAACTCCCTGGTTTATATATCCCTGGTCTAAACTTCTGGTCTATATCTCCCTCGCTGTATTGCCGTGGGTTATATCTCCCTGATCTATATTTCCCTGGTCTCTAATTCCCTGGCCATTATCTCCCTGGTCTCTAACTCCCTGGTCTATATCTCCCTGGTCTCTAACTCCCTGGTTTATATCTCCCTGGCCGAATGTTCTGGTCTATATCTCACTGGTCTATATCTCCCTGGTCTATAGCTCCATGATCTATATTTCTCTGAGCGCTAACAACCTGGTCAATAACCCCCTGGTCTATATCCCCTTGCTATCTAACTCTTTGGTCTATATCTCCCTGGTCTCTAACTCCCTAGTTTATATCTCCATGGTCTAAACTTCTGGTCTGTATCTCCCTCGTCTATATTGCCGTGGTTTCTATCACGCTGATCTATATCTCCCTGGTCTCTAACTCCCTGGCCATCATCTCCCTGGTCTCTAACACCCTGGTCTATATCTCCCTGGTCTCTAACTCCCGAGTCTATATCTCCCTGCTCTATAGCTCCATGATCTATATTTCTCTGAGCGCTAACTCCCTGGTCAATAGCCCGCTGGTCTATATCCCCTTGCTATCTAACTCTTTGGTCTATATCTCCCTGGTCTCTAACTCCCTAGTTTATATCTCCATGATCTAAACTTCTGGTCTGTATCTCCCTCGTCTATATTGCCGTGGTTTCTATCTACCTGATCTATAGCTCACTGGTCTCTAACTCCCTGGCCATCATCTCCCTGGTCTCTAACACCCTGGTCTATATCTCCCTCGTCTCTAATGCCCTGATCTATATCTCTCTGGTTTATATCTCCCTGGACTATATCTCCCTGGTCTATATCCACCTCGTCTCTATCTGCCTGGTCTATAGCTCGCTGATCTATATCTCCCTGGTCGCTACCTCCCTGGTCTACAACCCCCTGGTCTATAATCTCCCTGGTCTCTAACTCCCTGGTCTATATCTCTCTGGTCTATAGCTCCCTGATTATATCTCTATGAGCGCTAACTCCCTGGTCAATAGCCCCCTGGTATATATCTCCCTGTTAACTCCTTGGTCTGTATCTCCTTGGTCTCTAACTCCCTGGTTTATATCGCCCTGGTCTAAACTTCTGGTCTAGATCTCCCTCGTCTATATTGCCGTGGTTTATATCTCCCTGATCTATATCTCCCTTATCTCTAACTCCCTGGCCATCATCTCCCTGGCTCGAACACCCTGGTCTATATCTCCCTCGTCTCTAAAACCCTGGTCTATATCTCCCTGGTTTATATCTCCCTGGTCTATATCTCCCTGGTCTATATCTCCCTCGTCTCTATCTCCCTGGTCTATAGCTCCCTGGTCAATATCCCCCTGGTCTATAACCCCCTGGTCTATAACCGCCTGGTCAATAATCGTTCTGGTCTGTAACACCCTGGTCTATATCTCCCTCATCTACATCTCCGTGGTCTATATTCCCCTGGCCTACATCTCCCTGGTCTCTAATTCCCCGGTCTATATCACCCTGGTCTATATCTCCCTGGACTATACATCCCTGGTCTATATCTCCCTGGTCTCTAACTCCCTGGTCTCTAACTCCCTGGTCTCTAACTCCCTGGTCTCTAACTCACTGGTCTCTAACTCCCTGGTCTATATCTCCCTGGTCTATATCTCCCTGGTCTCCAATTCCATGGATTATATCTCCCTGGTTTATATCTCCCTGGTCTATATCTCCCTGGTCTCCATCTCCCTGGTCTCCATCTCTCTGGTCTATTTTGCCGTGGTTTATATCTCCCTGATCTATAGCTCTCTGGTCTCTAACTCCCTGGCCATTATCTCCCTGGTCTCTAACTCCCTGGTCTATATCTCTCTGGTCTATAGCTCCCTGATCTATATCTCTCCGAGCGCTAACTCCCTGGTCAATAAACTCCTGGTCTTTATCTCCCTGCTATCTAACTGCTTGGTCTATATCTCCCTGGCCTCTAACTCCCTGGCTTCTATCTCCCTGGTCTAAACTTCTGGTCTAAATATCCCTTGTCTATATTGCCCTGGTTTATATCTCCCTGATCTATAACTCCTTGGCCATTATCTCCCTGGTCCCTAACACCCTGGTCTATATCGCCCTCATCTCAAACACCTTGGTCTATATCTCCCTGGTTGATATCTCCATGGTCTATAGCTCCCTGATCTATATCTCCCTGGTCGCTAACTCCCTGGTCTATAGGTCTCTGGTCTATATCTCCCTGGTCTATATCTCCCTGGTCTATATCTCATTGGTCTCTCTCTCTCTGGTCTCTCTCTCTCTGGTCGCTCTCGCTCTGGTCTCCAACTCCCTGGTCTATATTTCCCAGGTCTATATTGCCGTGGTTTTTATCTCCCTGATCTATATCGCTCTGGTCTCAAACTCCCTGGCCATGACCTCCCTGGTCCCTAACTCCCTGGTCTATATCTTCCTGGTCTCTAACTCCCTGGTTTATATCGCCCTGGCTTTATCTTCTGGTCTATATCTCACTGGTCTATAGCTCCCTGGTCTATATCTCCCTGATCTATATCTCCCTGATCTATATCTCCCTAGTCTCTACCTCCCTGGCCTATATCTCCCTGGTCTCTAACTCCCTGGTCTATATCTCCCTGGTCTATAGCTCCCTGATCTATATTTCTCTGATCGCTAACTCCCTGGCCAATAAACCCCTGGTCTATATCCCCTTGCTATCTAACTCTTTGGTCTATATCTCCCTGGTCTCTAACTCCCTGGTTTATATCTCATTGGTCTAAACTGCTGGTCTGTATCCCCCTTGTCTATATTGCCATGGTTTGTATCTCCCTGATCTATATCTCCCTGGTCTACATCTCCCTGGTCTACATCTCCCTGGTCTACATCAACCTTGTCTCCAACTGCCTGATCTCCAACTCCCTGATCTCTAACACCATGGTTTATATATCCCTGGTCTAAACTTCTGGTCTATATCTCCCTCGCTGTATTGCCGTGGGTTATATCTCCCTGATCTATATTTCCCTGGTCTCTAATTCCCTGGCCATTATCTCCCTGGTCTCTAACTCCCTGGTCTATATCTCCCTGGTCTCTAACTCCCTGGTTTATATCTCCCTGGCCTAATGTTCTGGTCTATATATCTCCCTGGTCTATATCTCCCTGGTCTATAGCTCCATGATCTATATTTCTCTGAGCGCTAACAACCTGGTCAATAACCCCCTGGTCTATATCCCCTTGCTATCTAACTCTTTGGTCTATATCTCCCTGGTCTCTAACTCCCTAGTTTATATCTCCATGGTCTAAACTTCTGGTCTGTATCTCCCTCGTCTATATTGCCGTGGTTTCTATCACGCTGATCTATATCTCCCTGGTCTCTAACTCCCTGGCCATCATCTCCCTGGTCTCTAACACCCTGGTCTATATTTCCCTGGTCTCTAACTCCATAGTCTATATCTCCCTGCTCTATAGCTCCATGATCTATATTTCTCTGAGCGCTAACTCCCTGGTCAATAGCCCCCTGGTCCATATCCCCTTGCTATCTAACTCTTTGGTCTATATCTCCCTGGTCTCTAACTCCCTAGTTTATATCTCCATGGTCTAAACTTCTGGTCTGTATCTCGCTCGTCTATATTGCCGTGGTTTCTATCTACCTGATCTATAGCTCCCTGGTCTCTAACTCCCTGGCCATCATCTCCCTGGTCTCTAAAACCCTGGTCCATATCTCCCTCGTCTCTAATGCCCTGATCTATATCTCCCTGATTTATATCTCCCTGGACTATATCTCCCTGGTCTATATCCCCCTCGTCTCTATCTGCCTGGTCTAAAGCTCGCTGATCTATATCTCCCTGGTCGCTACCTCCCTGGTCTACAACCCCCTGGTCTATAATCTCCCTGGTCTCTAACACCCAGGTCTACATCTCCCTGGTCTACATCTCCCTGGTCTACATCTCCCTGGTCTACATCTACCTTGTCTCCAACTGCCTGATCTCCAACTCCCTGATCTCTAACACCCTGGTTTATATCTCCCTGGTCTAAACTTCTGGTCTATATCTATCTCGTCTATATTGCCGTGGGTTATATCTCCCTGATCTATATCTACCTGGTCTCTAACTCCCTAGTTTATATCTCCATGGTCTAAACGTCTGGTCTGTATCTACCTTGTCTATATTGCCATGGTTTGTATCTCCCTGATCTATATCTCCCTGGTCTCTAACTCCCTGGCTATTATCTCCCTGGTCCCTAACAGCCTGGTCTATATCTCTGTAAGGTGTTCGGGCAATTCGGCCTTTTTGGAACTGCCCAAGAATAAAAACTCAGAGACTGTAAACTGACTTTTCAGCCAAGAGAACGGAACCAGTTTTCCCAGCAGGCTTGGTCCACTGAGCTGAGTAGGGACATAAGTACATAAGTATTTACAAACCCCCCCTAGGAGCTACAAGGAAGAAGGAGCCAGACAACGAGATAACATCAAAACACAGACAAAGGGGCACGGGAATACACAGGAGGCTTGCCTGCAAGCAGGACAATGGGACGGTCATAGCCCCATGCAAATGTAAATGACCTGGCCTCCACCAGAGCAGAATCCAATTAACACCCCATCAACATAGCGAGGTGAGAATAGCAGCCATCTCCGGAGCAGCTGGAAGACACTGAAATTCTTCACAAGAGAGCTTAACCTCGTTATCCTAGGAAACAGACTGTCTGGGTTCAGTATATTGCGCTGGAAAAGCCCCTAGAAGATAAGCGGTAGAAAAAAACCAAGTTGGAGGCGGACCTGGGGGAGGTACTCCAATCTTGACAGAAGCTACCGGCAGAAACTCACTGGGAGGAGGGGGGCGGAGCCAGCGCCAAATTCAAATCGCGGACGGTAGGAAAAAAACCAAGTTGGAGGCGGACCTGGGGGAGGTACTCCAATCTTGACAGAAGCTACCGGCAGAAACTCACTGGAAGGAGGGGGCGGAGTCGGCGCCAAATTCAAATCGCGCAGGTCTGCCTAGCTGGAAGGAGCGGACCTGCGAGGAATACCCGGAAACATACAGCTCTGACCGGCTCAAAGGGGGCGGGACCAGCGGGAACTTTAAACCTTACCTTTTTCAATGCAAAAGGGGCTGGCCGAACACAGGACAAAGCCAGGTAAAACAATATAAAAGGGGCTGTGGTTTCGATTGGGGGTCTCTTCGTTCTTGGCTCGACCTCTGCACCCCTGACTTGACCTCTGCAGCCTGTGACCGTAAGTACCCTGCAGCAGCTTGCGAAACTCCCTTGACTTTAATAGTGGTTGAGGCTTTGGGGAAGGGAACTTGTTTTGTGTCTTGTGCTATTGCTAAAACTGTGTAATCATAAGATTTTTCGTTGTGTCCGTTTTAGTACTTTTTGAATAGACTTAGTTTGTGTTAGAGTTTAAGATTTTATTATATTTTCTTCTGTTGATGATTTTGACCTGGGTTTTGCAATAAACCTTGATTTGCTGATAATTGGAGTCGTTTAAATTCTTCAATCTTTCACCAGCGATCTCTGACCAAGTCATTGTTAAGATATTCCTCACCTTAATTCCGGGTTCAAGAATCAAGGGTCATCTTGAGCGATTCACTCAGGACAGACTGCTGGTTAGGTAATAAACAGCAGTGTCCTATTCTCTCTCTTGGGAAAGCTACTCTAGCGAAGTAGGAACCGGGTGGGTGTTGCACCACCGGCAAGAGAGAGAATCACCTGGGCATTGGTAGGGGTCTGGAGATCTGTGTGATATAAGCCTCAGGCTGCCGGTTAGGGATAAACGGCAGGCTTGATTCAGTGCTCTCTTCAGTAGAAGTGTCCCAGTGCGGCATCCCCTGGACTCTGAAGTTTCAGTGCCAGCTGGAGAGAGACACACACAGATACTCAAACCCCAGATATCGGCCCAGTAGTGGAGTAGCAGAGATGGCACCCTCTACAATGGCGACCGCGGCAGGACCCCGGTGGTTTGGAGTATGTGACTTGGCAGAGGGGGTGAGGGAACGAAGTAAAATGGAGGAGAGAATCTCCTCGTATTTGTGGCAAAAGGTCAACCTCACCAAACCTTGGGTCTCAGAACTAATCAATGCGGAGCAACCGGTAATGGCAGCGGCTGCATGGACAGAAAGTAAGGCGCACAAAAAGCACTTGGAGAAGGCAGTTTGGCTGGTTTGCCTGTCCGAGCAGGTAGTCAAAACAGAGCAAAGGGTCGAAGAGTTAGAGCAGGAGTTGAGAGAAGTGAGGGCCAGCGCAGGGGACAGCGCTAGCGCAGTGGAACGACTGCGGGAGGAATTGGCAGAAATGAAACAGGAAAGCGAGTCTAACCGGTGTGAGAAGGACTATCTCCACTGCCAGATAGTGGAGGGTAAAGAAAAGGAACGGAGGCTCCAGGAACTCTATGCTCGGAGTACAGAGCAGTGTAGGAAGCTGGAGGGGAAGTTCCGGGACATCCAGGCAGCGTACCGGGTGGCTCGCGAGGAAGTAGGGGACTGTGCCCATGGGCCGTGCCAGGCACGAATAACGGAGTTGGAGGAGGCCTTGTCCAAGGTCAGGGGACAGGTACACCTGGTAGGTCCAGGGGGGTTCCCAAGGGGCAAGGTGCTCCTCGCAGCGGATGATTCCCCACAGGCCAAGGGGAATAGACCGCCTCCTGAGGCACCGGGATCGTGCCCGGGTCGGCAGGCGGGGAACAGACTGCACGTTCAGGGGCAAGTCCAAAGGGGGGTCGGCAGGGTACCCCCAGCTGGAGGCGTGTCCGCCTGGTTTCGTATGTGGGTCCCCATGGGATGGGGACAGACCGCTGCCTGGGATGCCGGTGATGGGGCCGGGTCAGCAGGTAGGGTTGGGACCGCCCGGTCAGGGGCAGGTCCAAGGGGGGTCAGTGGTGTATCCCCAGATAGCGGCGTCTCCTATATGGGTAGCTGGCCCGGGGATAGGGGGGCTACCCAACGGGGCAGGAGAGCTGGACAGTGGGGAGGAGGAGCAGGAACCCCAGGTAGGGCAGATGTGCCCTGTCAGGCAAAGAAGGTATGGTCCCCTGGCGGGGATGGCAAATAGGGGACCGGTTGAGGGCGACATTATCGTTCCTCATGGGGCATCCGCGCTCAGGGGGATGGTGGCCCACGTTCCCAGACTAACTCCAAAAGGGGATCCGTCGCTTCATTTTATGGAGGTGGAACAGGCAGCCAGCATCAATGACTGCGACGAAGGGGAGCAAATAAAGATGCTCCTGATGACCCTAGATGCACAGCTATGCAGGACAGTGACCTCTGGGAATGGGGGAAGACCTGACAAATGGGCGGCAGCACAGACTGCTGTTCTGGAGGCGATGGGCTTGAATCTGGGGAGCCCTTTCATGAGGGTGGGGGAAACCAAGCAGCAACCAGGGGAATCTCCCACCATGTTCGCAGACAGACTGTGGACTGTCTATATGGAGGCATGCGGGGTTCCCGCGGATAGACGGAATTTAGGGGAAAGAACCGCCCACTGGCTGAAGACCCTAGTTGCCAACTGTCTCCCTAACGTTAGGGCAAAAGCCGAACACTGGTTCGACCCGCAGACCCCGGCCCTTAATGAGGAAGAGGTCCTTAGGAAACTTACCCTCGCATATCGTAATGGGGAGAGGGGTGAGGACAAGCCCCTTAAGGGCAAAGTGCACGAAATCGTGCCAGCAGCCCCTAAGAG
Organism: Scyliorhinus torazame; assembly: GCF_047496885.1. Classification (NCBI taxonomy): domain Eukaryota; kingdom Metazoa; phylum Chordata; class Chondrichthyes; order Carcharhiniformes; family Scyliorhinidae; genus Scyliorhinus; species Scyliorhinus torazame. Next base: position 211,540,421 of record NC_092707.1, read on the forward strand.
AGAGTGGAAGCATGAGGGCACCCGGACCTCCGACAAGAAACCGGTATGCTACGGGTGTGGGAAAGCCGGGCATTTCAAGAGGGAATGTAAAAACCCCAGCAAGCAGGAGAGGGCTCCCGCAGTAGAGAGTCAGACCCCGGTGGCAGGAGCAGCTGCTCCGGAAACCTTCGAGGTAAAGAAACTTTTAGCCTTTTTGCAAGGCTCAGGACAGGTGGCTATGGCAACGGGCCAGGGTCAGCCCGCCCCCGCACCCAGGGAAGCCTCCGAATGACTAGCCCCTCAGCAACCCACCTTTCTATGCCCACTGGAGTATGGCCCATGCGGGAGACCCTGGGTAAAAATGGAGGTCCAGGATACGGTCGGGAGTTACCTACTGGACACAGGTGCTTCCAGTACTATAGTCCACACGGACAATCCCCGAGCATCCCCTCTGTCTAGCGGGGTACCCTATAGCCTCATTGGATTTACCAGGAACGAAAAAATGGGTTTTTTCTCTGTTCCCCTGTCTATCAGGTTCGGGGCACTCCAGGCGCACTGGAAATGCGTCCTGATGAGATGGGAACAGGAGGGGAAAGGGATCCTAGGAGCTGATTTCATAGTGGCTCATCAGATCCTGGTGGACCTAAGAAATCACTGCCTGTGGGGTGCAGCAACGGAAGGGACTGAAAGGGAGTTGAGGGTAATAGACAGAGCCCAGGAGAAGGGAGCTTTGTGCGTGGTACAGCCAAAGGAAGGGTACGATCTAGAAGCCCTGGAGAGGAATACCCCGGAAGAGTTCAGGGAGTATGTCCGCAAGAATCTGGCTGCTTTTGCCACCCACAAGCATGATTGTGGGAGAGTTACTGGGACAGAGGTCAGGGTAGATGGGGACCCCATGTCCCAGCCCCAGAAACAGTACCGCTTCCCCCGGGAAGCAGAGGCAGACTTGGAGGTGGCCCTAAACTCACTGGTGCGGCAAGGGGTGTTGAGGACAATTGCCACCCATGTAAACTCCCCGCTCTGGCCGGTGAGGAAGCCGGACAACTCCTGGAGGGCCACCGTGGACTACAGAGTCCTGAATAAACACATTCCGGCCTGCGCCCCAACGGTGGCGGCCGTGGCAGACTTGTTAGGAGAAATTCCAGCATCCGCCTCAATTTTTACGGTGCTGGATATTTCGAATGGATTTTGGTCCGTCCCGGTCAGAAGGGAAGACCAATACAAGTTTGCCTTTACCTTTAAGGGGCAACAGTACACATGGACCTGTCTCCCGCAGGGATTCCATAACAGCCCGAGCATTTTCCATCAATGCATGGCCGAATGCTTAAAGGGTTTCAGTGAGCCACACAAGCTGGTGCAGTATGTGGACGACATCCTGTTGTTCACCAGTAATAGTGAGGAGCATGGGCCCCTAGTGGACGAGCTGTTGGGGATGTTACACAAAGGAGGGCTGAAAGTTAACCCTAAAAAGGCACAGATCGGGCTAGGAGAGGTGAAGTTCCTGGGGTTAACCCTGAGAGCTGGGGAGAGAGGGATTGACACTGCCAGGAGACAAACAGTGCAGGAACTCCCAGTCCCCGTAGATGTAAAGGGGATACGGTCCTTTTTAGGAATCACCGGCTACTGCAGGGATTTCATTGAGGACTATGCCACCACAGCAGCGCCTCTGCTTAGGCTGCTGCACAAGGGGGTGGAGTGGGACTGGGACAGTAAATGTGAGACGGCGTTCGTCCAACTCAAGCAGGACTTGCAGAAAGCCCCAGCCCTGGGAGCCATTAACCCCCGGGAGGAGTTTTTCCTGGAGGTGGCCGCAGGCAGTGATGGCCTGAGTGCTGTGCTCCTCCAGACCCGGCATGGCAAGTTGAGGCCGGTGGTATACTCCTCTCGGGTCCTCACAGACGTGGAGCGGGCATACTCCAACTGTGAGAGGCATCTGCTGGCCACCCACTGGGCGGTAAAGCGGATGCAGGTATTTGTTAGGATGGGCCCCATCACTCTCCTGACACATCACACCCCGACCCAAATGCTGCTGGACGGCCGGATTAAGGACGGCACGGTCAGCAGCGCCAGAATCACCAGGTGGACCCTCCTGCTGTCTCAAATGGCCCTTCAGGTAAAAGGGCTGAATGAGCCACAGCTCGCAGCCAACCTGATATACCCCGGGGAGCCACACCACTGTTCCGTAGAAGGGGTATGGGAGGTAGGGTTCGGACTCCGGGCAGGGCTGCACCCGACAGGGAGGGAGATCTATGTGGATGGGTCCAGTACTGTAGCAGAGGGCGTCAGGTTCACGGGCTGTGGGATCTGGGACCCCGATGCCGACATAGCCCTGGCCCTTAAACTCCCCCATACACTCAGCGCCCAGCAGGCAGAGCTGGCTGCAGTGATGTATGTGGTGACCCACCCCGACCGTTTTCCCACGCCGTATACCATCTGCTCAGATAGCATGTTTACATGTAACTCCTGCACGGAGTACCTGGCTATCTGGTCCCGCCGAGGATACACCTCCTCGGATGGGAAGCCACTGGCCACAAAACCCCTCCTCGAGAAGATCGTGGCGGCAGTTGGGCAGGGGGAGGACAGGTATATCCTGAAGGTGAAAGCTCACTCCAAAACAGAGCCACGGGGCGAGGGGAACCAGAAAGCAGACGGCCTGGCTCGAGAGGGGGCTAAGAATGGGATAGCGTGGGACCCGTACGAAGAGGGACAGGTAGCGGCCGTTACAAGACAGCCCCAGAGGGGGGATGGGACGAGTTTGGCCCCAGATCTGGCCACTGCCCAGGGACAGGACCCCGAGCTAAAGAAAGTCATAACGGCCATGGGTAGACAGGAAAGGATAGAGGGGCCCTATGGGGGAAAGGACATCACCCTGAAGGAGGGCATGCTCTTCAGAGGGGACCAGTGGATAGTGCCTTCCCAGCACCATAGGGAATTTATCGAAATGGCCCATGAGAGCCCCGGAGCGGGACATCCCGGCCCTGAGACCACCTGGCAACGGGTGGAGAGGGTGGGGTGGTGGCCGAGCCTCCGGGAGGATGCTCGCGATTTCTGCGCGAGCTGTTTGGTGTGTGCTACCAATAACCCGGATCCCAAGAAAAGAAAGGTCTCGTTGGGGCACATCCGCAGGGTGGAGGGGCCCTGGCAGTCGATACAGATCGACTATATTGGACCCCTTCCCCCAGCGGCAGGGGGTTACAAGTACTGTCTGGTGTTGGTGGATATTTTCACCAAGTGGGTAGAAGCCTTCCCCTGCCGAACAGCCACCGCAGCAGGCACAGCCAGGATACTGGTCAGGGAGGTATTCTCGAGGTGGGGACTCCCACAGTTTGTGGAGTCAGATCAGGGGAGTCACTTCACGGGACAAGTGATGCAAGCGACCCTGAAAGTCCTGGGGATTAAGGCAAAGTGGCATGTGGCTTATAACCCTCAATCCTCAGGTCCTGTGGAAAGGTTAAATAGGACCATAAAGGAGAGGATCAGGAAAGAAACAGGCAGCTCGCCCAACCGGTGGGTAGAAATCTTACCCTTAGTTTTAATGGGGATCCGGGCAAGCCAGTCCAGGAGCACAGGGTACTCCCCGCACGAGCTCATGACAGGGAGAGTCATGAGAACCCCGATCCATGTCAGGGTACCTTCCCTGACAGAGGGGCAGCTTAGGGAGGTAAACCGAGACAGGTTTGCTAAGAAGCTGATGGAGCAGCTAAAGGAAATTAACTGGCAGGCAGCGTTTAACATGGGAACCCAGCACCGGAGGAACAAGCTGCTACTCGAGCCCCACACGACCCAGGAATGGGCCATAGGGAACCAAGTAATGGTCCGGAATTTTGCACGGGTAGGAGCCTTTGAGCCACTGTACGCGGGACCGTACAGTATAGTGGACAAGGCCAGCCCCATGGTTTACGCAGTACAGCTCCCCCGGAAGATTAAATGGTTCCACGTGAACCAGTGCAAACTTTTCGACCCCACCAGGGCCGGTAAGAGCAAGTTGGGGGGGGGACTGGGGGTGATAGTGGAGAAACCGCCTGCAGAATTAACGACGGTGGGGGAGGTCCCTGACTCCACGATCACACAACCGGTGACAAGGTGCTGTCCCGAAGGGGCAGTCCCAAAGAGACCGACAGTGCTGCAAGCACCCAGCCCAGGGACAGTAACGATTCCCAAGCCCTTACCTGTGGGTCAGGTGGCCTGCCTTAGTATAGAGGCTAAGGAGGCGGAGGAAGTGGAAGTATCACCTTGGGCTTGGGAACCAGTCAGGGGACGAAGGAGCAATCGGGTCTCCAAGCCCCCTCTAAGATGGTCCCCATCACAGCTCCCTAGAACCCGGTCCCGCAGTAAGGGGGCCCGAGTAGGAGGGAGCGCTGAGGGATCCCCGAACCCTGTTGGGGAAGGAGCGGCAAGAGGGAGCCCGAACCCCCGGGAGGGGACGGTCTGGCCCGAGCCGTTCGACCAAACAGGCGAACTGCCCCAGTTTAGCGGGGCACAGTTTTAATTTGGCCACCCAGAGACGGGTGGCATTGTATATATCATATTCCTTTTTCTTTTCCCCTGCTAGTTCTAATTAGTGTGTAGTTATGTGTGAAGTATTTAGGATCGTGGGAACACAGAAGCGCCTGGTGCAATGGTAAAATGATGAAGCACCAGGCACTAGGACCCTGGTGCAGCCGGGCTGTAAACACAGAATCACAGACAGGCTGCGGCAACTTCAAAGCGGGAGCTGCTGCCGCCGCCGGATAGCGGCAGGCACTAGGACCCTGGGGAGCCGGGCTGTAAACACAGAATCACAGACAGGCTGCGGCAACTTCAAAGCGGGAGCTGCTGCTGCCGCTGGATAGAACCCATGCACTTTAAGGTAGGTAGTTCTGTAGAGGCAAGGATGTGTTTTGTTTTTCTTACAGATGGGGCACCCGACGGTATGGAGTTTGCTGATCCTGGCGATGGTGGGACCGGGAGAACTCCGCAGAGGCGAGACAGAAGAGTCCTTTGTCTATGGGTGTTCTGGCGGCAGAGCCCCCCTGGTCACTACCGGACAGGGAAACCAGGTGGCCATAGAGCAGGCCCGCTACTCACACCTGGGGAGGTGGCCTGGGTGGCTGGGGTCGAACTCGACCAGGTACTCCAGCCACCAGAGCTTCACCTATGGAGAGGCCTCGGTACTCTGCGAGGAGATACAGGTGGCGACTGACCGGGTTAGGGTGACTGAGGGCAGGCGGGTGTGTTTAACCTGTGAGGGGGACGTTCCTGTGGGGAGATGGTGGTGGCTCAGGAAGCTGAGCCTGGACATGAGGGATCGGTCCTCGGACTGGGAACGAATGGACAATAACACCTACCGGACCATCACGGGGTCACCGGGTAGGATCACCGTTTGCTGGGATAAGTGGTGGGCTTCCGACCAGGGCATTTATCTATGTTTGTGGGGGTCGGCCAAGGCATGTCCACAAGGGGCATCAATCACCTTTGTGAGGTGGTGGCAAGACACCGGGCATGGGATAAATTGGGAACATAATGGGAAGGGATGTGTAACCCCCGGAGGGGAAGAAACCGTGAGAGCTACCGAACTGCTGGTTCAGGTAAAGAGGCCCCTACCCACAGCCCAACCAATCGACCCTCACAACTGTCCAATCACCACCCGGGGGCCCGAAAATGGTTTGCTGCTCGTCCCAACAAAGAAACTATTATATCAGGGGGTACATTACGCGGTTGCCTCGGTGGTGCTAAATCTAACCGAGGTGAAGTTACCAGAGTGGTGCCCTCGCAAGACTGAACTATTGTACCAGGCGCTGCTGAAGGACATGTTCCAGAAATTCCACAATTTGGATTTTGGGGACGTTGAAGTGGAAGATTTGTACCATAGGGCAGGGGAATTTAATGGGGACTCCAGTCGACAACGTAGAGGGCTAGTCAATGATGGGTTCACTGCCTTCAATACGGGGACATCCATTGTCAACAGTATGGATACTGTAGAGCTGGCCTTGCAAATCAATCAGCTAAAAGGCCAGCTGAGAAAAGTGTTGAAGGATGAGAACACAGTAGTGCGGTCGGGTTTGCACGAGGAGGTGGCAATGACCCTACATCTAAAAGAGATAATCGCGCAATTGGAAGAGCATGCAATAGCCATTAACGCGCTAATTAAAGAAGATCGAAATTCATCGGATCAGGCTGCCCAGAATGAAGTGTGTGGGCTGTATGGTGCCTGGTTGCTAGGAGAGGGGAGGAGTAATCTGGAGGACCTGAGACAGGGTCAGGTCCCCTCGTGGATTAGCAACAGGCACTTGGCAGCGCTGCACCCATTCCACAGGGTTTTGAGTCCTTGCCAGCTCCGTGCAGCCTCAGAGGCATACCCGGTACCGGTCGATTGTGGGAGGTCAAACCACACAATCTTGGGGGTCATCGTAAGAATCCCAATCTTGGGAAGTTCAGCACAGCCGGTGCCGCTGTACCGAGTGGAGAATGTGGGGGTCATTCGTGGGGGGGTACACATTCGGTTTGGAAAGGTCCCGCCGTATGTCATAGTGCGGGAGCGAGCTGTGGCAGGCATTGACCTCTCGGGCTGTCGGAGCCGGGGAGCGCAGGTGATCCTCTGCCCTCAGCACCTGGGCACTGAGGCGCGACCTCAGTGCGGGTTCAGGACTGTTGGGGCAGAACCTATAAACTGCACCATGGAGGCAATGGCAGCGAGCCATGTCCAGCCCCAGGTGGCATATATAGGAAGTGGGACATACTGTGTAACCACTGGAGCCCAGCAGTATCAACATGGGCCACAGCAGTGGTGTCCGATACTGCACAGCAGCTTCTGTTTTAAACCCAAGGCAGAGGTCCAGGTGGCACAGCAACGAATACTGCCCATTCCACGACCCTCCTCAGTTCACCTCTCGGTACGGGAAAACACTACTAACATACAAGAATATGTGGCCCGTTTTGGGTACGATATTCCCCCGGTTAAGGAAGACCTAAAGGTATTATTACAAGCTGTGGAAGTTTCACAAAGACACTTTTTCTCCTTAGAGCAAAAAACCCAAAACATTGATCATGAAATTACAGATCTCAAAGCCCCGGACTGGTGGAACATGGGATCATGGATTGTGATCCCAGCCTGGATCCGAATAGCCTCACACTTGTTAGTGGTATTACAAGTGTTCGTAGTTATATATTTATGTTGCCTCAGCTGCAGGTATCGACGACTGAGGAAAATGAAGAGCCTTCATCGGGCCCTGGGGAAGACGCGGAGTGCAGCCCACAAAAGAGAAGCCGTAGTGTAATAAACAGAGTCACATGTAAATAGTTGTGTGGATCGCGGGTTTCAGTTATTTGATTGTGATATATGTACAGGGACCCTTACGTTTGGGGTTCCGGTGAAATGTGTATATGTTACTGGGTGTTTAAATTAGATATGGTCTTGTCTTTCCCTTTCATTGAAACCAGGGGTAGCCTAGATTAAGGGAACTGTCTTGGGAATTGTAATTTCGCATGTTGTTGGGGGGGACCTACGGTCCACACAAAAGGAAATGATTGCCCTTCACCTGTGTCGATACGGTCCAAGCAGGTAGGGACGTATCGAAGGGGCATCTGTAAGGTGTTCGGGCAATTCGGCCTTTTTGGAACTGCCCAAGAATAAAAACTCAGAGACTGTAAACTGACTTTTCAGCCAAGAGAACGGAACCAGTTTTCCCAGCAGGCTTGGTCCACTGAGCTGAGTAGGGACATAAGTACATAAGTATTTACAAACCCCCCCTAGGAGCTACAAGGAAGAAGGAGCCAGACAACGAGATAACATCAAAACACAGACAAAGGGGCACGGGAATACACAGGAGGCTTGCCTGCAAGCAGGACAATGGGACGGTCATAGCCCCATGCAAATGTAAATGACCTGGCCTCCACCAGAGCAGAATCCAATTAACACCCCATCAACATAGCGAGGTGAGAATAGCAGCCATCTCCGGAGCAGCTGGAAGACACTGAAATTCTTCACAAGAGAGCTTAACCTCGTTATCCTAGGAAACAGACTGTCTGGGTTCAGTATATTGCGCTGGAAAAGCCCCTAGAAGATAAGCGGTAGAAAAAAACCAAGTTGGAGGCGGACCTGGGGGAGGTACTCCAATCTTGACAGAAGCTACCGGCAGAAACTCACTGGGAGGAGGGGGGCGGAGCCAGCGCCAAATTCAAATCGCGGACGGTAGGAAAAAAACCAAGTTGGAGGCGGACCTGGGGGAGGTACTCCAATCTTGACAGAAGCTACCGGCAGAAACTCACTGGAAGGAGGGGGCGGAGTCGGCGCCAAATTCAAATCGCGCAGGTCTGCCTAGCTGGAAGGAGCGGACCTGCGAGGAATACCCGGAAACATACAGCTCTGACCGGCTCAAAGGGGGCGGGACCAGCGGGAACTTTAAACCTTACCTTTTTCAATGCAAAAGGGGCTGGCCGAACACAGGACAAAGCCAGGTAAAACAATATAAAAGGGGCTGTGGTTTCGATTGGGGGTCTCTTCGTTCTTGGCTCGACCTCTGCACCCCTGACTTGACCTCTGCAGCCTGTGACCGTAAGTACCCTGCAGCAGCTTGCGAAACTCCCTTGACTTTAATAGTGGTTGAGGCTTTGGGGAAGGGAACTTGTTTTGTGTCTTGTGCTATTGCTAAAACTGTGTAATCATAAGATTTTTCGTTGTGTCCGTTTTAGTACTTTTTGAATAGACTTAGTTTGTGTTAGAGTTTAAGATTTTATTATATTTTCTTCTGTTGATGATTTTGACCTGGGTTTTGCAATAAACCTTGATTTGCTGATAATTGGAGTCGTTTAAATTCTTCAATCTTTCACCAGCGATCTCTGACCAAGTCATTGTTAAGATATTCCTCACCTTAATTCCGGGTTCAAGAATCAAGGGTCATCTTGAGCGATTCACTCAGGACAGACTGCTGGTTAGGTAATAAACAGCAGTGTCCTATTCTCTCTCTTGGGAAAGCTACTCTAGCGAAGTAGGAACCGGGTGGGTGTTGCACCACCGGCAAGAGAGAGAATCACCTGGGCATTGGTAGGGGTCTGGAGATCTGTGTGATATAAGCCTCAGGCTGCCGGTTAGGGATAAACGGCAGGCTTGATTCAGTGCTCTCTTCAGTAGAAGTGTCCCAGTGCGGCATCCCCTGGACTCTGAAGTTTCAGTGCCAGCTGGAGAGAGACACACACAGATACTCAAACCCCAGATATCGGCCCAGTAGTGGAGTAGCAGAGATGGCACCCTCTACAATCTCCCTCGTCTCTAACGCCCTGATCTATATCTCCCTGGTTAATATCTCCCTGGTCTATATCTCCCTTGTCTCGATCTCCCTGGTCTATAGCTCCCTGATCTATATCTCCCTGGTCGCTATCTCCCTGGTCTATAACCCCCTGGTCTATAATCTCCCTGGTCTCTAACACCCTGGTCTACATCTCCCTGGTCTACATCTCCCTGGTCTACATCGCCCTGGTCTACATCTCCCTGGTCTCAAACTCCCTGATCTCTAACTCCCTGGTCTATATCTCCCTGGTCTAAACTTCTGGTCTATATCTCCCTCACTGTATTGCCGTGGGTTATATCTCCCTGATCTATATCTCCCTGGTCTCTAATTCCCTGGCCATTATCCCCCTGGTCTCTAACTCCCTGGTCTATATCTCCCTGGTCTCTAACTCCCTGGTTTATATCTCCCTGGCCTAATCTTCTGGTCTATATCTAACTCGTCCATATCTCCCTGGTCTATAACTCCCTGGTCTCTAACTCCCTGGTTTATATCTCCCTGGCCTAATCTTCTGGTCTATATCTCCCTGGTCTCTAACTCCCTGGTCTATATCTCCCTGGTCTATAGCTCCATGATCTATATTTCTCTGAGCGCTAACTCCCTGGTCAATAACCCCCTGGTCTATATCCCCTTGCTATCTAATTCTTTGGTCTATATCTCCCTGGTCTCTAACTCCCTAGTTTATATCTCCATGGTCTAAACTTCTGGTCTGTATCTCCCTCGTCTCTATCTCCCTGGTCTATAGTTCGCTGATCTATATCTCCCTGGTCGCTACCACCCTGGTCTACAATCCCCTGGTCTATGATCTCCCTCGTCTCTAACGCCCTGATCTATATCTCCCTGGTATATATCTCCCTGGTCTATATCTCCCTTGTCTCGATCTCCCTGGTCTATAGCTCCCTGATCTATATCTCCCGGGTCGCTACCTCTCTGGTCTATAACCCTCTGGTCTATAATCTCCCTGGTCTCTAACACCCTGGTCTACATCTCCCTGGTCTACATCTCCCTGGTCTACATCGCCCTGGTCTACATCTCCCTGGTCTCAAACTCCCTGATCTCTAACTCCCTGGTTTATATCTCCCTGGTCTAAACTTCTGGTCTATATCTCCCTCACTGTATTGCCGTGGGTTATATCTCCCTGATCTATATCTCCCTGGTCTCTAATTCCCTGGCCATTATCTCCCTGGTCTCTAACTCCCTGGTCTATATCTCCCTGGTCTCTAACTCCCTGGTTTATATCTCCCTGGCCTAATCTTCTGGTCTATATCTCCCTGGTCTATATCTCCCTGGTCTCTAACTCCCTGGTCTATATCTCCCTCGTCTATAGCTCCCTGATCTATATTTCTCTGAGCGCTAACTCCCTGGTCAATAACCCCCTGGTCTATATCCCCTTGCTATCTAAGTCTTTGGTCTATAGCTCCCTGGTCTCTAACTCCCTAGTTTATATCTCCATGGTCTAAACTTCTGGTCTGTATCTCCCTCGTCTATATTGCCGTGGTTTCTATCTCCCTGATCTATATCTCCCTGGTCTCTAACTCCCTGGCCATCAGCTCCCTGGTCTCTAACACCCTGGTCTATATCTCCCTGGTTTATATCTCCCTGGACTATATCTCCTTGGTCTATATCGCCCTCGTCTCTATCTCCCTGGTCTATAGCTCGCTGATCGATAGCTCCCTGGTCGCTACCTCCTAGGTCTACAACCCCCTGGTCTATAATCTCCCTGTTCTCTAACACCCTGGTCTACATCTCCCTGGTCTACATCTCCCTGGTCTACATCTCCCTGGTCTACATCTCCCTGGTCTACATCTAGCTTGTCTCCAACTGCCTGATCTCCAACTCCCTGATCTCTAACACCCTGGTTTATATCTCCCTGGTCTAAACTTCTGGTCTATATCTCTCTCGTCTATATTGCCGTAAGTTATATCTCCCTGATCTATATCTACCTGGTCTCTAACTCCCTAGTTTATATCTCCATCGTCTAAACTTCTGGTCTGTATCTCCCTCGTCTATATTGCCGTGGTTTGTATCTCCCTGATCTATATCTCCCTGGTCTCTAACTCCCTGGCCATCATCTCCCTGGTCTCTAACACCCTGGTCTATATCTCCCTCGTCTCTAACGTCCTGATCTATATCTCCCTGGTTTCTATCTCCCTGGACTATATCTCCCTGGTCTATATCTCCCTCGTCTCTATCTCCCTGGTCTATAGCTCGCTGATCTATATCTCCCTGGTCGCTACCTCCCTGGTCTACAACCCCCTGGTCTATAATCTCCCTGGTCTCTAACACTCTGGTCTACATCTCCCTGGTCTACATCCACCTTGTCTCCAACTGCCTGATCTCCAACTCCCTGATCTCTCACACCCTGTTTTATATCTCCCTGGTCTAAACTTCTGGTCTATATCTCTCTCGTCTGTATTGCCGTGGGTTATATCTCCCTGATCTATATCTACCTGGTCTCTAACTCCCTGGCCATTATCTTCCAGGTATCTAACAGCCTGGTCTATATCTCCCTCGTCTCTAACGCCCTGGTCCATATCTCCCTGGTTTATATATCCCTGGTCTATATCTCCCTGGTCTATATCTCCCTGGTCTCTATCTCCCTGGTCTATAGCTCCCTGATCTATACCTCCCTGGTCGCTAACTCACTAGTCTATATCTCCCTTGTCTATATTGCCGTGCTTTTTATCTCCCTGGTCTACATCTCCCTGGTCTACAGCTCCCTGGTCTACATCTCCTGGTCTCCAACTCCCTGGTCTCCAACTCCCTGGTCCCTAGCTCCCTGGTCTATATCTCTCTGGTCTATATCTCCCTGATTTATATCTCCCCAGTCTTTATCTCCCTGGTCTTTATCTCCCTGGTCTCCAACTCCCTGGCCTATATCTCCCTGGTCCATATCTCCCTGGTCTATATCTCACTGGCCTCTATCTCTCTGGTCTCTCACTCCCTGGTCTATATTTCCCAGGTCTCTTACTCCCTGGTCTATATCTCCCTGGTCTATATTGCCGTGGTTTATATCTCCCTGATCTATATCGCTCTGGTCTCTAACTCTCTGCCCATTATCTCCCTGGTATCTAACTCCCTGGTCTATATCTCCCTTGTCTCTAACTCCCTGGTTTATATCTCCCTGGCCTAATCTCCCTGGTCTATATCTCCCCGGTCTATCTCTCCCTGGTCTCTAATTCCCTTGCCTATATCTCCCTGGTCTTAACTCCCTGGTCTATATCTCCCTCGTCTATAGCTCCCTGATCTATATTTCTCTGAACGCTGTCTCCCTGGTCAATAACCCCCTGTTCTATATGCCCCTGCTATCTAACTCCTCGGTCCATATCTCCCTGGTCTCTAACTCCCTGGTTTATATCTCCCCGGTCTAATCTTCTGGTCTATATCTCCCTCGTCTATATTGCCGTGGTTTTTATCTCCCTGATCTATATCTCCCTGGTCTCTTACTCAATGGCCATTATCTCCCTGGTCTCTAACACCCTGGTCTATATCTCCCTTGTCTCTAACGCCCTGATCTATATCTCCCTGGTTTATATCTCCCTTGTCTATATCACCCTGGTCTATATCTCCCTGGTCTATATCTCCCTGGTCTATTGCTCCCTGGTGTATAATCTCCCTGGTCTCTAACTCCCTGGTCTATATTTCCCAGGTCTCTAATGCCCTGGTCTATGTCGCCCTGGTCTATATTGCCGTGGTTTATATCTCCCTGATCCATATCTCCGTGGTCCCTAACTCCCTGGCCATTATCTCCCTGGTCTCTAACTCCCTGGTCTATATCTCCCTGGTCTCTAACTCCCTGGTTTATATCCCCCTGGCCTAATCTTCTGGTCGACATCTCCCTGGTTTATATCTCCCTGGTCTATATCTCCCTGATTTATATCTCCCTGTTTTATATCTCCCTGGTCTATACCTCACTGGTCTCAAACTCCCTGGTCTATATCTCCTTGGTCTCTAACTCCCTGGCCTATATCACCCTGTTCTATATCTCCCTGCTCTCTAACTCCCTCATCTATATCTCCCTGGTCTCTAACCCCCTGGTCTCTAACTCCCTGGTCTCTAACTCCCTGGTCTCTAACTCCCTGGTCTCTAATTCCCTGATCTCTAATGCCCTCGTCTATATCTCCCTGTTCTCTAACTCTTTGGTCTAATCCTCCTGGTCTATATCTCCCTGGACTTTAACTCCCTTGCCTATATCTCGCAGGTCTATATCTCCCTGGCCTACATCCCCCTGGTCTATATCTCCCTGGTCGATATCTCCCTGGTCTATATCTCCCTGCTTTGTATCTCACTGGCCTATATCTCCCTGGCCTATATCACCCTGGTCTACAACTCCCTGATCTCTAACTCCCTGGTCTATAGCTCCCTGGTCTATGTCTCCCTGGTCGCTAACTCCCTGGTCTGTAACCCCCGGTCTATAAATCTCCCTGGTCTCTAACATCCTGGTCTATACCTCCCTCATCTCTAACTCCCTGGTCTCTAACGCCCTGGTCTCTTACTCCCTGGTCTCTAACGCCCTGGTCTATATTATTGTGGTTTGTATCTCCCTGGTTTATATCTCCCTGATCTAGATCTCCCTGGTCTCTAACTCCCTGGCCATTAGCTCCTTGGTCTCTAACTCCCTGGTCTATATCTCCATGGTCCCTCGCTCCCTGATCTATATCTCTCTGGTGGCTAACTCCCTGGTCTATATCTCCCTGGTCTCTAACTCCCTGGTCTAAATCTCCCTGGTCTCTAACTCCCTGGCCATTAACTCCTTGGTCTCTAACTCCCTGGTCTATATCTCCCTGGTCTATAGCTCCCTGATGTTTATCTCTCTAGTCGCTAACTCCCTGGTCTGTATCTTCCTGGTCGCTAACTCCCTGGTCTATGTCTCTCTGGTCGATAACTCCCTGGTCTATATCTGCCTGGTCGCTAACTCCCTGGTCTATATCTCCCTGGTCTCTAACTCCCTGGTATATATATCCCTGGTCTAATCTTCTGGTCTATATCTCCCTGGTCTATATCTCCCTGGTTTATATCTCCCTGGTCTATATCTCCCTGGTCTATATTGCCGTGGTTTATACCTCCCTGATCTATATCTCCGTGGTCCCTAACTCCCTGGCCATTATCTCCCTGATCTCTAACTCCCTGGTCTATATCTCCCTGGTCTCTAACTCCCTGGTTTATATCCCCCTGGCCTAATCTTCTGGTCTACATCTCCCTGGTCTATATCTCCCTGGTCTATATCTCCCTGATTTATATCTCCCTGTTTTATATCTCCCTGGTCTATACCTCACTGGTCACAAACTCCCTGGTCTATATCTCCTTGGTCTCTAACTCCCTGGCCTGTATCACCCTGTTCTATATCTCCCTGCTCTCTAACTCCCTCATCTATATCTCCCTGGTCTCTAACTCCCTGGTCTCTAACTCCCTGGTCTCTAACTCCCTGGTCTCTAACTCCCTGGTCTATATCTCCCTGGTCTCTAATTCCCTGATCTCTAACACCCTGGTCTATATCTCCCTGCTCTCTAACTCTTTGGTCTAATCCTCCTGGTCTATATCTCCCTGGACTTTAACTCCCTTGCCAATATCTCGCAGGTCTATATCTCCCTGGCCTACATCCCCCTGGTCTATATCTCCCTGGTCGATATCTCCCTGGTCTATATCTCCCTGGTATGTATCTCACTGGCCTATATCTCCCTGGCCTATATCACCCTGGTCTACAACTCCCTGATCTCTAACTCCCTGGTCTATAGCTCCCTGGTCTATGTCTCCCTGGTCGCTAACTCCCTGGTCTGTAACCCCCGGTCTATAATCTCCCTGGTCTCTAACATCCTGGTCTATTCCTCACTCATCTCTAACTCCCTGGTCTCTAAAGCCCTGGTCTCTTACTCCCTGGTCTCTAACGCCCTGGTCTATATTATTGTGGTTTGTATCTCCCGGTTTATATCTCCCTGATCTAGATCTCCCTGGTCTCTAACTCCCTGGCCATTAGCTCCTTGGTCTCTAACTCCCTGGTCTATATCTCCATGGTCCCTCGCTCCCTGATCTATATCTCTCTGGTCGCTAACTCCCTGGTCTATATCTCCCTGGTCTCTAACTCCCTGGTCTAAATCTCCCTGGTCTCTAACTCCCTGGCCATTAACTCCTTGGTCTCTAACTCCCTGGTCTATATCTCCCTGGTCTATAGCTCCCTGATCTATATCTCTCTAGTCGCTAACTCCCTGGTCTATATCTTCCTGGTCGCTAACTCCCTGGTCTATATCTCTCTGGTCGATAACTCCCTGGTCTATATCTCCCTGGTCGCTAACTCCCTGGTCTATATCTCCCTGATCTCTAACTCCCTGGTATATATATCCCTGGTCTAATCTTCTGGTCTATATCTCCCTGGTCTATATCTCCCTGGTTTATATCTCCCTGGTCTATATCTCCCTGGTCTATATTGCCGTGGTTTATACCTCCCTGATCTATATCTCCGTGGTCCCTAACTCCCTGGCCATTATCTCCCTGGTCTCTAACTCCCTGGTCTATATCTCCCTGGTCTCTAACTCCCTGGTGTATATCCTCCTGGCCTAATCTTCTGGTCTACATCTCCCTGGTCTATATCTCCCTGGTCTATATCTCCCTGATTTATATCTCCCTGTTTTATATCTCCCTGGTCTATACCTCACTGGTCACAAACTCCCTGGTCTATATCTCCTTGGTCTCTAACTCCCTGGCCTATATCACCCTGTTCTATATCTCCCTGCTCTCTAACTCCCTCATCTATATCTCCCTGGTCTCTAACTCCCTGGTCTCTAACTCCCTGGTCTCTAACTCCCTGGTCTATATCTCCCTGGTCTCGAATTCCCTGATCTCTAACGCCCTGGTCTATATCTCCCTGCTCTCTAACTCTTTGGTCTAATCCTCCTGGTCTATATCTCCCTGGACTTTTACTCCCTTGCCTATATCTCGCAGGTCTATATCTCCCTGGCCTACATCCCCCTGGTCTATATCTCCCTGGTCGATATCTCTCTGGTCTATTTCTCCCTGGTATGTATCTCGCTGGCCTATATCTCCCTGGCCTATATCACCCTGGTCTACAACTCCCTGATCTCTAACTCCCTGGTCTATAGCTCCCTGGTCTATGTCTCCCTGGTCGCTAACTCCCTGGTCTTTAACCCCCGGTCTATATCTCCCTGGTCTCTAACATCCTGGTCTATACCTCCCTCATCTCTAACTCCCTGGTCTCTAACGCCCTGGTTTCTTACTCCCTGGTCTCTAACGCCCTGGTCTATATTATTGTGGTTTGTATCTCCCTGGTTTATATCTCCCTGATCTAGTTCTCCCTGGTCTCTAACTCCCTGGCCATTAGCTCCTTGGTCTCTAACTCCCTGGTCTATATCTCCATGGTCCCTCGCTCCCTGATCTATATCTCTCTGGTGGCTAACTCCCTGGTCTATATCTCCCTGGTCTCTAACTCCCTGGTCTAAATCTCCCTGGTCTCTAACTCCCTGGCCATTAACTCCTTGGTCTCTAACTCCCTGGTCTATATCTCCCTGGTCAATAGCTCCCTGATCTATATCTCTCCAGTCGCTAACTCCCTGGTCTATATCTCCATGGTCCCTCGCTCCCTGGTCTATATCTCTCTGGTCGATAACTCCCTGGTCTATATCTCCCTGGTCGCTAACTCCCTGGTCTATACATCCCTGGTCTCTAACTCCCTGGTCTATATCTCCCTGGTCTATATTGCCGTGGTTTATACCTCCCTGATCTATATCTCCGTGGTCCCTAACTCCCTGGCCATTATCTCCCTGGTCTCTAACTCCCTGGTCTATATCTCCCTGGTCTCTAACTCCCTGGTTTATATCCCCCTGGCCTAATCTTCTGGTCTACATCTCCCTCGTCTATATCTCCCTGGTCTATATCTCCCTGATTTATATCTCCCTGTTTTATATCTCCCTGGTCTATACCTCACTGGTCACAAACTCCCTGGTCTATATCTCCTTGGTCTCTAACTCCATGGCCTTATTCACCCTGTTCTATATCTCCCTGCTCTCTAACTCCCTCATCTATATCTCCCTGGTCTCTAACTCCCTGGTCTCTAACTCCCTGGTCTCTAACTCCCTGGTCTATATCTCCCTGGTCTCTAATTCCCTGATCTCTAACGCCCTGGTCTATATCTCCCTGCTCTCTAACTCTTTGGTCTAATCCTCCTGGTCTATATCTCCCTGGACTTTAACTCCCTTGCCTATATCTCGCAGGTCTATATCTCCCTGGCCTACATCCCCCTGGTCTATATCTCCCTGGTCGATATCTCCCTGGTCTATATCTCCCTGGTCTATATCTCCCTGGTATATATCTCGCTGGCCTATATCTCCCTGGCCTATATCACCCTTGTCTACAACTCCCTGATCTCTAACTCCCTGGTCTATAGCTCCCTGGTCTATGTCTCCCTGGTCGCTAACTCCCTGGTCTGTAACCCCCGGTCTATAATCTCCTTGGTCTCTAACATCCTGGTCTATACCTCCCTCATCTCTAACTCCCTGGTCTCTAACACCCTGGTCTCTTACTCCCTGTTCTCTAATGCCCTGGTCTATATTATTGTGGTTTGTATCTCCCAGGTTTATTTCTCCCTGATCTAGATCTCCCTGGTCTCTAACTCCCTGGCCATTAGCTCCTTGGTCTCTAACTCCCTGGTCTATATCTCCATGGTCCCTCGCTCCCTGATCTATATCTCTCTGGTCGCTAACTCCCTGGTCTATATCTCCCTGGTCTCTAACTCCCTGGTCTAAATCTCCCTGGTCTCTAACTCCCTGGCCATTAACTCCTTGGTCTCTAACTTCCTGGTCTATATCTCCCTGGTCTATAGCTCCCTGATCTATATCTCTCTAGTCGCTAACTCCCTGGTCTAAATCTCCCTGGTCGCTAACTCCCTGGTCTATATCTCCCTGGTCTCTAACTCCCTGGTATATATATCCCTGGTCTAATCTTCTGGTCTATATCTCCCTGGTCTTTATCTCCCTGGTTTATATCTCCCTGGTCTATATCTCCCTGGTCTATATTGCCGTGGTTTATACCTCCCTGATCTATATCTCCGTGGTCCCTAACTCCCTGGCCATTATCTCCCTGGTCTCTAACTCCCTGGTCTATATCTCCCTGGTCTCTAACTCCCTGGTTTATATCCCCCTGGCCTAATCTTCTGGCCTACATCTCCCTCGACTATATCTCCCTGGTCTATATCTCCCTGATTTATATCTCCCTGTTTTATATCTCCCTGGTCTATACCTCACTGGTCACAAACTCCCTGGTCTATATCTCCTTGGTCTCTAACTCCCTGGCCTGTATCACCCTGTTCTATATCTCCCTGCTCTCTAACTCCCTCATCTATATCTCCCTGGTCTCTAACTCCCTGGTCTCTAACTCCCTGGTCTCTAACTCCCTGGTCTATATCTCCCTGGTCTCTAATTCCCTGATCTCTAACGCCCTGGTCTATATCTCCCTGCTCTCTAACTCTTTGGTCTAATCCTCCTGGTCTATATCTCCCTGGACTTTAACTCCCTTGCCTATATCTCGCAGGTCTATATCTCCCTGGCCTACATCCCCCTGGTCTATATCTCCCTGGTCGATATCTCCCTGGTCTATATCTCCCTGGTATATATCTCGCTGGCCTATATCTCCCTGGCCTATATCACCCTGGTCTACAACTCCCTGATCTCTAACTCCCTGGTCTATAGCTCCCTGGTCTATGTCTCCCTGGTCACTAACTCCCTGGTCTGTAACCCCCGGTCTATAATCTCCCTGGTCTCTAACATCCTGGTCTATACCTCCCTCATCTCTAACTCCCTGGTCTCTAACGCCCTGGTCTCTTACTCCCTGTTCTCTAACGCCCTGGTCTATATTATTGTGGTTTGTATCTCCCAGGTTTATTTCTCCCTTATCTAGATCTCCCTGGTCTCTAACTCCCTGGCCATTAGCTCCTTGGTCTCTAACTCCCTGGTCTATATCTCCATGGTCCCTCACTCCCTGATCTATATCTCTCTGGTGGCTAACTCCCTGGTCTATATCTCCCTGGTCTCTAACTCCCTGGTCTAAATCTCCCTGGTCTCTAACTCCCTGGCATTTAACTCCTTGGTCTATAACTCCCTGGTCTATATCTCCCTGGTCTATAGCTCCCTGATCTATATCTCTCTAGTCGCTAACTCCCTGGTCTAAATCTCCCTGGTCGCTAACTCCCTCGTATATATATCCCTGGTCTAATCTTCTGGTCTATATCTCCCTGGTCTATATCTCCCTGGTTTATATCTCCCTGGTCTATATCTCCCTGGTCTCTTTCTCTCTGGTCTCTTTCTCTCTGGTCTCTGTCTCTCTCTCTGGTCGCTAACCTCCCGGTGTATATCTCCTTGATCTCTAACTCCTTGATCTATATCAACCAGGCCTATATATCCCTGGTCTATAGCTCCCTGATCTATATCTTCCCGGTATATAACCCCCTGGTCTATAATCTCCCTGGTCTCTAACTCCCTGGTTTATATCTCCCAAGTCTACATCTCACTGATCTATATCTCCCTGGTCGTTAACTCCCTGGTCTATAACCCCCTGGTCTATAATCTCCCTGGTCTCTATCTCCCTGGTTTATATCTCCCTGGTTTATAGCGCCCTGATCTATATCTCCCTGGTCTCTAACTCCCTGTCTATTATCTCCCTGGTCTCTATCTCCCTGGTCTCTATCTCCCTGGTCTCTATCTCCCTGGTCTCTATCTCCCTGGTCTATTGCTCCCTGATCTATATCTCCCTGGTGTTCATCTACCCGGGCTAATCTTCTGGTCTATATCTCCCTGGTCTATATCTCCCTGGTCTATATCTCCCTGGCCTATAGCTCCCTGGTCTCTAACTCCCTGGTCTATATCTCCCTGGTCTATATCTCCCTGGTCTATAGCTCCCTGGTCCCTATCTCCCTGGTCTATATCTCCCTGGTCTATATCTTCCTGGTCTATATCTCACTGGTCTCTATCTCTCTGGTCTCTATCTCTCTGGTCCCTAACTCCCTGGTCTATATCTCCTTGGTCTCTAACTCCCTGGCTTATATCACCCTGGTCTATATCTCCCTGCTCTCTAACTCCCTCATTTATATCTCCCAGGCCCATATCTCGCGAGTCTATTTCTCCCTGGTCTATAACTCCCTGGTCTATATCTCCCTGGTCTATAACTCCCTGGTCTCTATCTCCCTGCTCTCTAACTCCCTGATCTATATCTCCCTGTTCTATATATTCTTAGTCTCTAACACCCTGGTCTCCATCTCTCAGGTCAGATCTCTAACTCCCTGGTCTATAACTGGACTATATCTGGTATGTAATCAGTAAAATTGGAGTATCACGCTTCTTTTTTAAAAATGTAGTGCACCCAATTATTTTTTCCCAATAAAGGGGCTGTTTAGCACAGGGCTAAATCGCTGGCTTTGAATGCAGACCAAGGCAGGCCAGCAGCATGGTTTGATTCCCGTAACAGCCTCCCCGAACAGGTGTCGGAATGTGGCGACTAGGGGCTTTTCACAGTAACTTCATTTGAAGCCTACTTGTGACAATAAGCGATTTTCATTTCATTTCATTTCATTTCAAGGGGCGATTTAACATGGCCAATCCACTTACCTGCCCATCTTTTAGGCTTGTGGTGGTGAGACTCATGCAGACATCGGAGCGAATGTGCAAACTCCACACGGACAGTGACTCGGGGCCGGGATCGAACAAAATGTGGAGAAAACCGGGACCCCTGCCCTCAGAGGAGACAGTAGTCGATGAGATTTGTCACCCGGCATCTTGGAACGGCATGATAAGCCCGCTCGGGGGCGGGGGCAGGACGCCTTCACCTTTGTGTCAGACAGGAGTCACACATATCACTGAGGTGAGAGGAGCGTCATTCTGCCCTCAATGCAAGTCATCATCATTCTCTTACAGTGTGCGGCTAATAGCTTTATCACCCTGCCCATGGATGTAAGAACCATTATGAGGACCTCCTGCAGGCATCACATTAGTGAGTTGATTTAAGACCCCAGAGTGAGAGAGCTCTTCACTCACGAGTCCTAGCCGTCCCCAAAACAAGGTTTTATGAGGGCGTCCTATCCCTTCACCACATGTGGGCCTTGCTCATCGCCCGAGATTCTTCCTCGCCCTCAGTGTGTTTCCTTTCCCGGGCCAACCAATCAGGTCCAGTACCCGATGCTCAGCTGCAGTGAGAGGCTGCAGGTCCTGCGGGCCCCCTCCATTTTTATCCCTTTCCCGGTGGTTGTGCGCTGCCTTCTCCTGGTTGGGGGAGTGGGGGGGAAGAGTCAGAAAACGCACAGTGTTAGACAGTCAGAATCATGCAGCACAGGGGTTGGATAGCTGGTGGCCTTCGTGGCAAGGGCAACCAGCCATGGCGGGCAGCATGGGTGCTAGCAGGTGGTGCAGGGTGGCGGTCTGGTCACATCCCGGGTGGGGGGAGGGGTGGGGTTATGGGTCGGGGGTTAGTGCCAGGGGCACAGTGTTGCGTACTCACCCTAGCCTCCCTGAGAAGGCTGTCCAGTTTTTTACGGCACTGCTGGCTGATCCTGGCGGTGCTGCCCACGATGCTCATGGCCTCCCCCACCAGCACCCAGGCCCGGTGCACAGCGGTGGGTGGCAACCTCTTCCTCACACCGCAGTACAGGGCGGCTCACCTCTCCACCACGGCATCCAACAGGGTCTCGAATTCCGTGCCTGTAAACCGTGGTGCCACTCTCCTTATGCCATCTTGTTTGCTGGGATGAGTGTGTGGGGGGTGGAGTGTTAATACACAGCTTGTCAGCCTCTCGAATGTCAATCCCTACTCCGGCGAATAAGACACTTTGTGTTTGGAATCGGTCGTGTTCCATGTGGTGCCGGTATTAGCCCATTTACAGTCGATGAATTGGTCTGAGAACGGGGCCGATTTTGCTGTCGAAGAACTCCCCCTCCCCCAATAGTTTTGCCAGCATTGCGGCAAATTACTCAGTAGGCTTCGGTCCTTCAAATCCTCAAATTCTGTCGCCTGGATCTGTTTTCCAGATCTTCCATTTTTCCTCGCAGATCCTTGTTAGTATCCATCACCTTCCGCATCTCTTTCCCCATCGAGGCAAGTTGATCACCTTGCTGCAATAACGTCTCCTCCACTTCCTTCAGCGCCTCCCCTTGCTCTCGCACCTCCGCCACTGCGCTCGCCACCTCCATCCTCACCGGGGAAACCGCCTCCTCCACCAGCACACTCAAAACCTCCCTCATCTCCTTCCTCACCGTCTCCATGCATTTCGCAATCTGCGCCAACTGCTTTTCGAATTCCGCCGCCATCACCTTAGTTATTTCTTCAGCCGTAAGCAATGCGGCCTCCCCTGGTGCTCCAGCCTCCATTTTCCTTGGTGACCCCGCGGTGGCGTTTCCACTCCCCGACAGACCTTCAGCTGTTTATTTCGGCCGTTTTTTTGCTCACCCTCGACATTTGTCTTTGTTTTTTTTCCTCCTGTGTCTTCACTGTGCCTCCTCCGTGCCTTCTCCCTGCTTCTGCCGCCGAAAATGCCGTTCCCGAATGGGAGCCCTCCATTGTGCGGCCGCCTCCCGCCCGCCGTCACCGGACGTCACGCTCACACACTTATGCACACATTCTCAAACAGTCACGCACAGCCACAGACATGTACACACACTCACCGTCTCACACACATACACACTCACTCTTTCACACACACACTCATACACAGACACACACAAGTACTTGCACTCACACACTCACCCTGTCTCATACACACGCGCACTCTTTCACACACACACACCATTCACACACACACATTCTTTCACGCACATACATTCACACACACAAACTTATACACAGATGCACACAAGTACTCACATTCACCCTGTCTCATACACATTCTTTCAGACACACACACACTCACTCCCACACACACACACTTACACACACAAATGGCAGGAGTCATGATATTCAAGAGAACATCACAGCACATGAACACATACATAATGATAGACAGAGCAACGGACCAATTAGCACACATAACACAACAGCCAATCACAGACAAGAGCATACACAGTACAAAACAAGAAACACAACACTCCCTGGGCAGTCCATTAGGAGACGGTACAGGTCAAGGACCTCAAAGCCAGACACTCACACATCCACCACGTGCTGAGTACCAAGTTTGTTGTATAAATAGTTTAACAGAATAAAACTGCGTTATAACAATCGCAACCGTGTTGGTTCGTCTGTATCTTAGAGCACCCAACACTTCATGGTACCAGAAGTGAATCGAAACCTACCCACAAATCTAACATCCTGTACCATGGACACAGTCAACAAACCGCAGCCGTTGCAAGTCGCTGGGAACCTGGGCATAAATTGGACGCTCTTCAAGCAGCGCTTCGAGCTCTTTCTGGAAGCCAACGAAAAACAGGGCGCCTCGGACAAAAGGAAGGGTGCCATCCTCCTCACCACCGCAGGTCAGCACGCCATCCATGTCTACAACTCCCTGGTGTTCGCGGAAGGCAAGGACAAATCTAAGTATGACACGGTCCTCCTCAAGCTCGACCAACAGTTCAACGTTGAAGTCAACGAGAGTTTTGAGAGGTATGTCTTCCAGCAGCGCCTGCAAGGTAAGGATGAGCTCTTTCAGTCCTTCCTGACGCATATCCGCATACTCGCGCAGTCCTGCGGTTACGACACCACCTCAGAGTCCATGATCCGGGACCAGATCGTTTTTGGGGTTGCCTCCGGCAGCCTACGCCAGCAGCTTCTAAAAATAAAAGGCCTGACCTTAGCATCTGCAGTTGAAGCCTGTGTCCTGCATGAGAACGCGACTAGCCGCTATGCCCAATTTCAGGCAACCGAATCGGCGCGGAGGGGGTCCTACGCGATCAGATCGGAGAGCCAGGCGACCCACGAGGCCGAACGGGTCCAGGCGATCGAGTTTCTCCCGGCCCGCGGCCCGGACGAGGGCGGCCATTTTGCGCGCTTTTCGAGGCCTCCCGCGCTTGTGCGCGCCAAAACCTACGGCAACACTGAGGGACGTGATGCGTAGGTGCGTTCAACGCAAGACCGAACCGCGCATGCGCAGTGGCGTAACGAACGCCATGATGTCACGACGTGCGGCAACTGTGGAGCTACACATTTAAAAGGGCAATGTCCCGCAAAAACCCGACAATGTCTACGCTGTGGCAAGATGGGCCACTTCGCTGCGTACTGTCGAGCGGCTCAACCTGTGGATCTTCCGCATCTCCGACAACCTCGCAGGAACGTGCGGACCATTCAGCCTCCACATTACGACATCCAAACCGATGACACAGATGACCAAGACGCCTTCCGGGTTGTGGTCATTGATGGGAACCGGGTTAGCACAATCAATCCGGGCGATGAATGGTATGTCACCCTGACGGTCAACCGATTGCTGATCACTTTCCGCCTGGACACTGGCGCCTCCGCCAACCTCATAGCATGGTCAGCCTTCTACGCCATGAAGGTCAGACCACCAATCCGGCCATCCCGGTGCAGAATGGTCGACTACAACGGGAACGTTATCCTGGCTATGGGATCCTGCCAGCTCCAGGTGACACACAACACACACACGGTCACACTCTCGTTCGAGATAGTCGGCTCATCGAAGGACTCCCTGCTGGGCGCACAGGCATGCAAGGCTCTGCACCTCGTGCAACAAGTCCACTCTCTCTCTCCAGACGGCACATCTGACTTCCCGGATGCAGAGTTCAACGCACAGCTCCAATCGCTCCTCGCCCACAACCAGGAGGCATTCGAGGGCATGGGAACACTGCCATACACCTACCGAATTCGCCTCAAACCGGACGCCATCCCGGTCATTCACGCACCTCGCAGGGTTCCTGCGCCACTTAAAGACCGCCTCAAGCAGCAGCTGCAGGATCTCCAGGACCAAGGGGTCCTATCCAGGGTCACGTAGCCCACGCCATGGGTCAGCTCCATGGTGTATGTCAAGAAGCCCTCCGGCGAGCTCCGTATCTGTATTGACCCCAAAGACCTCAATAATAATATCATGAGGGAACATTATCCCATACCCAAACGGGAGGAGATCACCAGTGAAATGGCCCAGGTGAAAATATTTACGAAACTGGATGCTTCTAAGGGGTTTTGGCAGATCCAACTGGACCCGTCCAGCCGAAAGCTGTGCACCTTCAACACCCCTTTCGGCAGGTTCTGCTACAACCGGATGCCATTTGGCATCATCTCGGCATCCGAGGTCTTTCATAGGATCATGGAGCAGATGATGGAAGGCATCGAAGGGGTGTGCGTATATGTGGACGATATCATCATCTGGTCCACCACACCACAGGAGCACATATATCGTCTCCAACGCGTTTTTGCCCGCATACGGGAAAACGGCCTGCGCCTCAACCAAGCCAAGTGTTCCTTTGGCCAGACCGAGTTGAAGTTCCTGGGGGACCATATCTCCTGGTCAGGGGTCCGTCCGGATGCAGACAAGGTGAGCGCCATCACAGCCATGCCGCAGCCGGCCGACAAGAAAGCTGTCCTACGCTTCCTAGGCATGGTCAACTTCCTGGGGAAATTCATTCCCTTTTTTTTTTGGAAGAATTCTAACTTTTTAATAACAGCCTGGAAACAGTCCGAAGGATTACAGAAGATTCTGCATGAACTCAATTTATATCCAGTCGGCAAAAAAGAAATCTGAAAAACACCTCGAAATAAAAACGTTAAGTGACTTGATCCTAAACTACTGGTTTGCTGCTTCACAGGCAATCACTGTAAACATCCACCGGCTCCGACAGATATGTTATTGGAGTTTGGAATTCTTCTAAACACACGGTGCAAGATATGACCCCCGTATTCCGCGTGCGGTCCATCTTAACATCACATGACTTTTCACGGTTACAGAATGGACATGTGAACTGTGTTTCCAGAGTGCCGAGCACCTTCTTCTTGGTAGGAGGCTTTCTCTTTGATTTCCTGCGTCCCATTTCAACTTTTTGAATGCAAAAGCTCTGCTCCAGGTCACCGTATCAGCGGTTCGCAGGTAAAGTTCCCACAAGAATTTCCCGGTAGCATTTCACACCCTTCACAATCCCGCTCACAATGTGCAGTCCGCCCGGGGAGCGCAGGGAGGTGCTGCCGGTACCCGAGACTCTCTGCTGGCGCCAACAAGGCCTGACGCCCGGCTCGACGGCTTCACCACGGGGACGTTCATTCCCAACCTTGCCTCCCACACAACGGCTCTGCACCACCTCGTAAAAAAGTCCGCAGAGTTCCAGTGGCAACACACACACCAGCTGGAATGGGAGGATTTCAAACGCAAACTCACCACTGCACCGGTATTGGCGTTTTTTGGCACGTCTCGTGCCACCAAAATCTCAACTGATGCCAGCCAATCCGGCATTGGAGCAGTGCTCCTGCAGTGGGATGACACAGCATTATGGGCCCCAGTTGCCTATGCATCGCGGGCCATGACCCCCTCAGAGCAGCACTACGCACAGATCGAAAAGGAGTCCCTGGGCTTGCTAACCGGTTTAGGCAAATTCCATGATTATGTATATGGTCTTCCCCGTTCACTGTCGAAACTGACCACCGCCCCCTGGTCAGCATAATAAACAAGGTGAACGAGATGACCCCTCGCCTCTAGCGCATCCTACTTAAACTCAGGAGGTATGACTTCCAACTGGTCTACACTCCAGGGAAGGACCTCATCCTGGCGGATGCCCTATCCAGAGCAGTGAGCACGCCGCCAGATGCGGAGGGGTTCGTATGTCAGGTCGAGGCACAGGTGGCTTTCGCATTGGCAAATCTGCCGGCTGACGACTCCAGCCTGGCCCGTATCCGCCGAGAGACTGCGGCCGACCCCCTTCTGCAGCGAGTGATGCGCCACATGACGGGTGGATGGCTTAAAGGGCAGTGCCCGCAGTTCTACAATGTCCGAGACGACCTGGCCGTCATTGATGGTGTCCTTCTGAAGCTGGACCAGATTGTGATTCCGCACAGCATGCGCAAGCTGGTTCTCGACCAACTACACGAAGGCCACTTGGGGGTCGAGAAGTGCAGATGGAGGGCCCGAGAGGCGGTATACTGGCCGGGCATCAGTGACGATATTGCCAACATGGTGCTCAACTGTACAACCTGCCAAAGGTTTCAGCCGGCGCAACCTCCTGAGACGCTTCTGCCCCATGAGCTGGTGACGTCCCCCTGGGCAAAGGTGGGTGTCGACCTGTTTCACGTGCTCGGCAGGGACTATGTCATCATAGTTGACTACTTCTCAAACTACCCAGAAGTCATACGCCTACACGATTTGACGTCATCTGCTGTCATCAGGGCCTGCAAAGACACCTTTGCTCGCCACGGCATTCCGATGACTGTCATGTCGGACAATGGGCCCTGTTTTGCCAGCCATGGATGGTCGTGCTTTGCGGCCTCATATGGCTTCACACACGTGACGTCCAGCCCTCTGCATCCCCAGTCAAATGGAAAGGCGGAGAAGGGCGTTCACATTGCCAAGCGGCTCCTCTGCAAGGCTGCTGCTGCCGGGTCGGATTTCTGCCTCGCTCTGCTGGCCTATCGCTCAGCCCCACTAGCCACTGGTCTCTCACCAGCACAGCTGCTGATGGGTCGCGCCATCAGAACCACTGTGCCTTCCATCCTGGCACCAACAATAGATCATGCTCCGGTGCTGCATAGGATCCAACTGCAGCACGGTCGCCAGAAGCGATCGTATGACACACGGGCAACTGATCTTCCTGCCCTGGCCCCTGGAGACGACGTCCGCATCCACCTACCAGACGGTGGCTGGTCAGCACCTGCTGAAGTTCTCCGACGCGTGGCTCCCCGCTCGTACCTGGTACGCATGCCTGATGGATCCGTACGTAGGCGCAATCACCGGGCTCTTTGCCTACTTCCACGCTCGCAACGAAACCTTACACTGACACCGTGTCCTCCAGTGGTTCCTGATAGCGACTTCGTGGAGCTGCCTGCTACCGTGCCCCTTCTGACGCCGCCCGTGAGCAGGCCCGCACCTCAGTCGGTGGTTCCCGACCCACCCTTGAGGCGGTCAACCCAAATTCGTCGCCCACCGACTAGACTGGACTTCTGAGACTGTTTACATGTTGAACTCTTGCAACCACTGTTTTAACATGTCTATGATTTTCTCGTTACAGGCATTTGTTTTCTCGTTCTACATTTCCACGTTGTTTTCTTTTTGTTATGGTACAACCTCGTTAGCATGTCACACCCGACATCGCCCCTTGTATATAGTTAAGCCCCATGTACATGCTGTAAATATTACACGCACACATTTAGCTGCACTCAGGACATATTTCTATTTATAACCACGTAGGCACATAATCTTGTAAAAAAAGGGGGGATGTCATGATATTCAGGAGAACATCACAGCACATAAACACATACATAATGATAGACAGAGCAACGGACCAATTAGCACACATAACATGACAGCCAATCACAGACAAGAGCATACACAGTACAAAACAAGAAACACGACACTTCCTGGACAGTCCATTAGGAGACGGCACAGGGCAAGGACCTCAAAGCCAGACACTCACACAGTCACCACGTGCTGAGTACCAAGTTTGTTGTATAAATAGTTTAACAGAATAAAACTGCGTTGTACCAATCGCAACCGTGTTGGTTCGTCTGTATCTCAGAGCACCCAACACTTCAGCAGGTTTATTCAGAAGCAAAATTCGGAAGCACTTTCTCACACACAGACTAGTCGGGTTTGTAGGAATGTAGAACTCACTCCCCCACCCCCAAAGACAGTGGTTGCTAAGGATCATTTGGAGTTTTCAACGTGAAGATGAATTGAGTTTGGTTGGTTCAGGATATCAGGGGACAATGTTAGGCCAGGTACAGGCCAGCCATGACTGAATGGCAGAAACAGAGAACAGGCTTGAGGGCTGAATGGCCTCAACCTGTTCCATGCTCTCAGGCCCATCTCCTCTTGTCCAATCTGAGATCCTGTGAACCCTGTCATTCCGAACAACAAATTCTCAGCAAAATTAATCCTGCTGGTAATTAATTTCCTGCTGTTTTGATTCTGGCAGAGAGAGAGATGGCGAGTGAGGGAGAGATCCCACTGACCAGCTGTGAGTTTGTGCTTCTGAAGTTGTGCCATTGCCTAGGATGTGGGCCAGCTGCCATCGCACATCTGGGAGCTGAATGGGTCTTGGCCAGAGTCCCTCTCTCTGAGAAGCTGCACTTGGGCCGGTTCCAAACCTCGGTCTGATTGTTACATCAATGAATCAGAAAGTTACGTCCAGCGTTCCAAGTCCTTTTATTAAATACCAGAACCATGTGTTGCCAATTCCTTGCCCTGAGTATTTCTCTCCCAGTGCCAGTCCCTCCTTGACAGGCCACCCAACAGCTGTGGTTATGGAGAAGGTCAAGTTACTTCCACACGGTCTCTGCCAACTATAAGCGTTAATTAGTCACAAAGACACAAAGGGCCTAAATTTAACTCTTGTCAGGGTTTGAGCAGATGGGTGACAGGGAGAACCTCACCCTCACCTCCAGAAAGCAGAGTCAGTTCTATCTTAACTCCCAGGCCTCATTAACTCTTCATTTCCCAGAGGGAATTATGAAGCCAGCAGGCAGTGGCAAAGGGTCGAGTGACCTGGACTGTTTTTTTTAAAATATATATTTTATTCAAATTTTTTTCGGTCAAACAAGAACAATACAGGATTTTCCCCTTTTTACAACTTTAAAACAATATAAATAATAATGACCGTTTTTTTTAAACAAATAAATAATATATTAACTAAACGGCAACTGCCAACAACAAAATAATAACTCTCCAAGACAATAAAGTCCCACACGCCAGTATAAATAACTAATACACAAACAACTATAGGAAACCCCTGAGGGCCCGCATGGGCCCCCCTCCCCCTCCCCCTCCCCCCCTCCCCCCTCCCAAACTCGCGAACGTCCCGTCGAAGAACAAGTCCTTCAATTTCGCAATTCCTGCTCGCTGCCAAGATTTAAATCCCCCATCTATCCTTCCCGGGACAAACCTATGATTGTTCCTTATCGGGGACCACATTGAAGCACCCGTCACTCCCTTATGTCGTCTCCACTGCCCGCAAATTTTCAGTGTTGCCACCACCACTGGACTTGTGGTGTACTTTTTCGGGGAGAACGGTAAAGGCGCCGTCGCTAATGCTTGCAGGCAGGTTCCCCTACAGGACGCCAACTCTAGTCTTTTCCACGCCGCTCCCTCCCCTTCCCCCATCCACTTGCATACCATTGATATATTGGCGGCCCAATAATAGTCACTTAAGCTCGGCAGTGCCAGTCCCCCCCTATCCCTGCTACGCTGCAGAAACCCCCTCTTCACTCTTGGGGTGACCTGGACTTTTAACTGTTACATGAGATTCTGAGAGGGTCTTGTGGAGATCTCACATTCAGGAAAGTGTAGTGAGGGAAGGGGAAAAGAGTCAAAAGCATGAGAGGCCTAATCCTTATTGTGCACCTTGGAGTAGCATTCCTATTCCCCTTACCTCTATTCCTCCTACCCCAATTCCCCTTACCTCTATTCCTCTTACCCCCATTCCTCTTACCCCATTCCCCTTACGTTAATCCCCTTACCCTATTCCCCTTACCCGAGTCCCTTTACCCCATTCCCCTTACTCCATTCTGCTTACCCCATTCCCCTCACCCCCATTCCCCTCACCCCCATTCCAGTTACCCTATTCCCCTCACCCTCATTCCCCTTACCCCATTCTGCTTACGCCATTCCCCTTACGTTAATCCCCTTACCCCATTCCCCTTACATTAATCCCCTTACCCTATTCCCCTTACCCCCATTCCTCTTACCCCATTCCCCTTACGTTAATCCCCTTACCCCATTCCCCTTACGTTAATCCCCTTACCCTATTCCCCTTACCCGAGTCCCTTTACCCCATTCCCCTTACTCCATTCTGCTTACCCCATTCCCCTCACCCCCATTCCCCTCACCCCCATTCCAGTTACCCTATTCCCCTCACCCTCATTCCCCTTACCCCATTCTGCTTACGCCATTCCCCTTACGTTAATCCCCTTACCCCATTCCCCTTACATTAATCCCCTTACCCTATTCCCCTTACCCCCATTCCTCTTACCCCATTCCCCTTACCCCATTCCCCTTACGTTAATCCCCTTACCCCATTCCCCTTACCCCATTCCCTTTACCACAATCCCCTTACCCCATTCCCCTTACCCCATTCCCCTAACTCCATTCTGCTTATCCCATTCCCCTAACCCCCATTCCAGTTACCCCATTCTGCTTACCCTATTCCCCTCACTCCCATTCCCCTTACCCCATACCCCTCACCCCCATACCCCTCACCCCCATTCCCCTTACCCCATTCCCCTTACGTTAATCCCCTTACCCCATTCCCCTTACCCCATTCCCTTTACCACAATCCCCTTACCCCATTCCCCTTATCCCATTCCCCTCACCCCCATTCCCTTTTACCACATTCCCCTTACCCCCATTCCCCTTACGTTAATCCTCTTACCCCATTCCCCTTACGTTAATCCCCTTACCCCATTCCCCTTACCCCCATTCCCTTTACCACATTCCCCTTACCCCTATTCCCTTACGTTAATCCCCTTACCCCATTCCCCTCACCCCCATTCCCTTTACCACATTCCCCTTACCCCCATTCCCCTTACGTTAATCCCCTTACCCCCATTCTCCTTACGTTAATCCCCTTAACCCATTCCCCTCACCCCCATTCCCTTTACCACATTCCCCTTACACCCATTCCCCTTACGTTAATCCCCTTACCCCATTCCCCTTACGTTAATGCCCTTACCCCATTCCCCTTATCCCATTGCCCTCACCCCCATTCCCTTTACCACATTCCCCTTACCCCCATTCCCCTTACGTTAATCCCCTTACCCCATTCCCCGTACCACATTCCCCTTACCCAATTCCCCTTATCCCATTCCTCTCACCCCCATTCCCTTTACCACATTCCCCTTACCCCCATTCCCCTTACATTAATCCCCTTACCCCATTCCCCTTACGTTAATGCCCTTACCCCATTCCCCTCACCCTCATTCCCTCTACCACATTCCCCTTACCCCCATTCCCCTTACGTTAATCCCCTTACCCCATTCCCCTTACCACCTTCCCCTTACCCCCATTCCCCTAATCCCATTCCCCTTACCCCATTCCCCTTATCCCATTCCCCTCACCCCCATTCCCTTTTACCACATTCCCCTTACCCCCATTCCCCTTACATTAATCCCCTTACCCCATTCCCCTTACGTTAATCCCCTTACCCCATTCCCCTTACGTTAATCCCCTTACCCCATTCCCCTTACGTTAATCCCCTTACCCCATTCCCCTTACGTTAATCCCCTTACCCAATTTCCCTTACGTTAATCCCCTTACCCCATTCCCCTCACCCCCATTCCCTTTACCACATTCCCCTTACGTTAATCCCTTTACCCCCATTCTCCTTACGTTAATCCCCTTACCTCATTCCCCTCACCCCCATTCCCTTTACCACATTCCCCTTACGTTAGTCCCCTTACCCCATTCCCCTTACGTTAATGCCCTTACCCCATTCCCCTTATCCCATTGCCCTCACCCCATTCCCTTTACCACATTTCCCTTACCCCCATTCCCCTTACATTAATCCCCTTACCCCATTCCCCTTACCACATTCCCCTTACCCCCATTCTCCTTACCCCATTCCCCTTACCCAATTCCCCTTATCCCATTCCTCTCACCCCCATTCCCTTTACCACATTCCCCTTACCCCCATTCCTCTTACGTTAATCCCCTTACCCCATTCCCCTTACGTTAATGCCCTTACCCCATTCCCCTCACCCTCATTCCCTTTACCACATTCCCCTTACCCCCATTCCCCTTACGTTAATCCCCTTACCCCATTCCCCTTACCACATTCCCCTTACCCCCATTCCCCTTACCACATTCCCCTTACCCCATTCCCCTTATCCCATTCCCCTCACCCCCATTCCCTTTTACCACATTCCCCTTACCCCCATTCCCCTTACGTTAATCCCCTTACCCCATTCCCCTTACGTTAATCCCCTTACCCCATTTCCCTTACGTTAATCCCCTTACCCCATTCCCCTTACGTTAATCCCCTTACCCCATTCCCCTTACGTTAATCCCCTTACCCCATTCCCCTCACCCCCATTCCCTTTACCACATTCCCCTTACCCCCATTCCCCTTACGTTAATGCCCTTCCCCCATTCCCCTCACCCTCATTCCCTTTACCACATTCCCCTTACCCCCATTCCCCTTACGTTAATTCCCTTACCCCATTCCCCTTACCACATTCCCCTTACCCCCATTCCCCTTACCACAATC
This sequence comes from Scyliorhinus torazame, assembly GCF_047496885.1. Taxonomy (NCBI): domain Eukaryota; kingdom Metazoa; phylum Chordata; class Chondrichthyes; order Carcharhiniformes; family Scyliorhinidae; genus Scyliorhinus; species Scyliorhinus torazame. The sequence goes on from NC_092707.1 coordinate 211,573,992, forward strand.
CCCTTACCCCATTCCCCTTATCCCATTCCCCTCACCCCATTCCCTTTTACCACATTCCCCTTACCCCCATTCCCCTTACGTTAATCCTCTTACCCCATTCCCCTTACGTTAATCCCCTTACCCCATTCCCCTTACGTTAATCCCCTTACCCCATTCCCCTTACCCCCATTCTGCTTACCCTATTCCCCTTACCCTGTTCCCCTAACCCCCATTCTGCTTACTCTGTTCTCCTTACCCCATTCTCCTTACCCCATTCCCTTTATCCCCATTCCCCTTACCCCCATTCCCCTTACCCCCATTCCCCTTACCCCCATTCCCCTTACCCCATTCCCCTTACATTAATCCCCTTACCCCATTCCCCTACCCCATTCCCCCATTCCTACAGTGGAGTAGGAGGAGATTTGGCCCATCGAGTCTGCACCGGCCCTTTGAAAGGGCACCCTATCTAGGCTGATTCCCCCACCTAACCTGCACATCCCTGGTCTTAAGGGACACTAAGGGAAGCTTCTCTGCCTAAATAGAGTAATTTCTTCATTAATGATCTCGGGCCTCAAATTCTGAATGAATTATTATGGGGCGGGATGACTTGTGCATGACTGACATTCCAATCCCACTTCACTAATATCCTTTGATTCTCCACATCAAACCATGTCCTTATGAAAGGAGCAAGTCTCACAACAGCCTTACAGATGTTCTCAATGCATCACTTCCTTACGCTCATTACAGCCAAATCCCAGTTTTTTTTGTTTCTTTTTAATAAACATTTTATTGAGGTATTTATGGTATAGAAACAACAACAAAATAGACAAGATACATGAAACCACAAACATAGTTCAAAAACTGTTTACCTTTTGTACAGGTCCCACCCTTATTACCCCCCTACTCTAACCTAAACTACTCTCTCCTCCCACCCCCCCAGCCAAATCCCAGTTTGATTAGTCATGTCAATGAGTCACTGATTGTTCCACACTCACAGATGGAGTCACTCGTGATTGGTTAGCACTGTATTAGACAGCTGGCTGAACTGATTTCCTGACACATATCCTCTCCAGACTAAAAATGAAACTGTCTTCACGTTGACACTGTAAAGTCTATATTCAGTCACTCATCAACAAGGGGCTTAGCAACATAGGGGGGAAGCTTGTGCTCTTGCCTTGATGGGCTGGTGGTGGGTATATTTAATAAGTGAAAGAGTGAGGGATGGGGACCCGGACACCTTCTTGACTCCACCCCGATTGTGCCCTCGGTGGAAATCGGGAACATCCATCGATAGCCTCTCTGACTTGCCACCAATTGAAGCTCTTGGGCGGGGCAGTTAATACTGTGAACAGGAGGCTCGCATCATGTGTGGGACATGACCAGCAAACTCTGGATTATTTTCTTCCTGGCTCCAAGGGAGGATCCCTTGTTCAAAATCACTCAGTGCCTGATTGAGGGACCCAGCATTGGAAAGGGGGGAGTGGGGGGTGGGAGTGTCAATGAAAGCCAATGTACACCTTGCCCTTGCTGCCAATTCCTCGCCATTCTGACACCTGCAAACCCTCCCCCCTCCCCACAATCATTTACCTCTGGCAGGGCCCCACCTTAATCTGAGGCCTCAGGTGATTGTAATACTGGCAGCGGCCACTACATCCCCAGTGGAACTGCTGAATGCAAAGGAGCTGTTGGCCTCTGATTGTCCTGCAGCTCTTCAAAGGTGGGACTCCTGCCTGCCCTAGGCAAGGTTCACCACTGGCCTGTCAGGTGCTTAAATGGCACAGGATGTGGTGAGCTTTCCTGAAAAGAGGCAATGCAAGGGTCTCGCCAGCTCTCCAGCTGACAGCTGAGACCCCCATCACCTTCATCAGGTTCTGCCCATTGAGCCAGTGTTTCTGTGAAAATGAGACTCAGGAGTGTGGTGAATGTATAATTACTGATAATTCACCAGTGCACTGTATTATGTTATGTTATGTTATTAACCCTGTGGGCTCCACCTATGGGCCATTGTGTGGCTTCACCCACAGGGGGATATGTTGGGGCATGTACGGGCTCCGCCCATGGCTCCACCCCTTTAGAGGAAGTATAAGAGCAGCTGACCTGCGGGGCCGCCTTCAGTATTGTACCGGTCGCAGACAGGCATAGTTCTAAGCTGATTAAAACCACGGTTTACTTCTCCACGTGTCTTCGAGTGGATTTAATCAATTTAATCAGCTTAAAATACTACTATGGAATTAGCCCTCAAACCTGACAGACTGGAACTCGATCCACAGGTCGCGGAGGCAAAATAATTTTTTTCGCATTTGCTCCGATGCTTCAAGGCCTATCTCGCCGTGTCATCTACGCCATCTGCCATTGATGAACAGAAGCTGAGCCTCCTCCACGCACGGGTGAGCCATCACTTTTCTGTCCAGCTCGATGAAGCCGCTTCCTATACAGAGGCCCTCGCGCTACTCGAACGCCTCTACGTGCGGCCTGTGAACGAGGTCTACGCGCGACACGTCTTCACCACTCGCCGCCAGCGCCCCGGGGAGTCACTAGATGATTACCTACGTGACCTCAAAGCCCTCGCGCGCAACTGTAATTACCAGGCCGTTAACCAGCCACTCGGCACATGGAGCTCGCAGTCCGAGACGTTTACGTGGCGGGGGTCCGATCGAACTATGTGAGACAGCGCCTGCTCGAAAAAGGGGCCCAGGACCTGGACGACACGGTAAAACTGGCTACCTCTATGGAGGTCACTTTTCAGAGACTTACTGCGTTCCCGGCCGACCACGCGACCCCCTCGTGGGCCCCCGACCGGAGACTACCCCAGGCCTGTGCCGCGCAGCCGCCCGCTATTTATGCGGCCAGTCCCAACACCCCCGACAGCACTGCCCGGCCCGCAACGCGAACTGCAGCAGCTGAGGGCGAAAAGGACACTTCACCAAGGTCTGCCTGGCCAGGTCTAAGAACTCGAACTCACAGACCTGATCCACAGACTCACAGGCCCGCAGACCCCGCAAGGTGGCAGCGTGTCTGCCGCCTCCGCCTCCGCATAACACGTGCGACTCACGGGGGTCGCCATCTTGGCCATCCTCCCCCACGCGGCCGGCCACGTGCAATCCATGGGGGACGCCATCTTGGACGGCATCTTCCTCACCGCCCGCCATGCTTGACCAATGGGGGCGCCACCTTGGCCGGCATCTGCTACAACGCTTGACGCGTACGACCTACACGGACAGCCATCGTGGGGCCGTCCCAGCACCTCCGATCACGCCGCCGGCTACCCACAACTCAGCGCGGTCACCTTGGACCAGTCGCGACCTAAGCACCTCCGGAGCTCCATGATGGCCGTCCGGGTTAACGGGTACGAGACACCTTGCCTTTTCGACTCCGCGAGCATAGAGAGCTTCATTCACCTGGACATGGTAAGGCGCTGCTCGCTCCCAATATTCCCGATGCAACAAACCATCTCCCTCGGCTTTGGGTCGCACTCGGTGCAAATCCAAGGGTGCACTACTGCAACCCGAGCGATACAGGGCACTGAGTACACTAATTTTCAACTATATGTGCTCCCAGACCTCTGCGCTCCTCTCCTTTTGGGACTCGACTTCCAGTGCAACCTCACGAACGGGGTTTCGGTGTTCCAACGAGCGATGGACCGAATGGTGGACCAGTACGTGCTGCAGGCCACGTTTCTGTACTTGGACAGTGTCACTATCTGCAGCCATGATCAGCAGGACCACGACGCCAACCTCCACCGATTTCTCCAAACCGCCCAAAACCTTAACCTCACCTACAACAAGGAGAAATGCGTTTTCCGCACAACCAGGCTAGCCATCCTCGGCTACGTCGTGGAAAACGGGGTCCTCGGGCCCGACCCTGACCCAATGCGCCCCCTCCTATAACTCCCTCTCTCTCACTGTCCCAAGGCCCTAAAGAGGTGCCTTGGATTTTTCTCCTATTACGCCCAGTGGGTCCCCCAGTATGCGGACAAAGCCCGCCCACTATTTAAGGCCACCCTCTTTCCACTGGCAGTCAAGGCCCGCCAGGCCTTCAGCTGCATCAAGACGGACATCGGCAAAGCTGCAATGCGCGCGGTGGCCGAGTCCGACCCCTTCCAGGTGGAGAGTGACACCTCAGAGGTCGCTCTCGCCACCACCCTCAACCAAGCAGGCAGACCGGTAGCGTTCTTCTCACGCACCCTCACCACCGTTGAAATTCGACACTCCTCGGTCGAAAAAGAAGCCCAAGCCATCGTGGAAGCCGTGAGGCACTGGAGGCACTACCTCGCTGGTAGGAGGTTTACCCTCGTCACCGACCAACGATCGGTAGCCTTCATGTTCGGCAATATGCAGCGGGGCAAGATCAAGAATGATAAGATCTTGAGGTGGAGGATCGAACTCTCTACCTATAACTACAATATAGTATATCGTATTGGGAAGCTCAACGAACCCCCAGATGCCCTGTCCCACGGCACATGCACCAGCGCGTAAGGTGACCGACTACGGGCTATCCACGATGACCTCTGCCACCCGGGGGTCACATGGCTTGTCCGCTACATCAAGGCCCGCAACCTTCACTACTCCACCGAGGAGGTCAGAGCTGTAACCAGAGACTGCCAAATCTGTGCGGAGTGTAAACCGCACTTCTAGCGACCTGATAAGGCCCACCTGGTAAAGGCATCCCGGCCCTTTGAACGCCTCAGTATCGATTTCAAAGGGCCCCTCCCCTCCAATAACTGCAACACGTACTTCCTTAACATCATAGATGAGTTCTCCCGCTTCCCGTTTGCCATCCCCTGCCCCGATATGACCACCCGCACTGTCATTAAAGCCCTGCATAATGTCTTCACCCTGTTTGGTTTCCCCAGTTATGTCGACAGCGACAGGGGCTCGTCGTTCATGAGCGACGAACAGCGTCAGTACCTGCTCAGTAAGGGCATCGCATCGAGCAGGACTACCAGCTATAACCCCAGGGGAAACAGGCAGGTGGAGAGGGAGAACGCGAAGGTCTGGAAGACCGTCCTACTGACCCTACGGTCCAGGAATCTCCCAGTTTCTCACTGGCAGGAGTTCCTTCCCGATGCGCTCCACGCTATTAGGTCCCTCCTTTGCACGGCCACAAACCAGACTTCCTCATGACCCCTTGTTTGTTTTCCCTAGGGGAGCTACCTCAGGGGCCTCGTTTCCGCCCTGGCTGATGACACCGGGTCCAGTCCTCCTCCGAAAACACGTTCGGAGCCATAAGACCAACCCCCTGGTAGAGAGGGTCCAGCTCCTGCACTCCAACCCACACTATGTGTACGTCGAACACCCCGATGGCCAGCAAGATACCGTCTCCCTCTGGGACCTGGCGCCCACAGGCTCCACCACCACTGCCACTACTGCATCCCCCATACTATGTCCCGTCCAACCTCCCTATATGGTTCCTGCGCTCCCTCCCACCCGCCGCACCGGTCCACAGGAATGAAGCTCCGGAAGAGCCGCTCCCGGAGTCCACGCCTGTGCCCGCACTGGACCGACTTTCACAGCCACCCGAAGCGGCTGCAACACCAGTGCTACGGTGGTCGCAACGTCTGATCCGGGCACCGGACCGACTCAATCTATGAGCCCATCACCCCCGCCGGACTTCATTTTTTAAACAGGGGGTGAATGTGGTGAATGTATAATTACTGGTAATTCACCAGTGCACTGTATTATGTTATGTTATGTTGTTAACCCTGTGGGCTCCACCTATGGGCCGTTGTGTGGCTTCACCCACAGGGGATATGTTGGGGCACATACGGGCTCCGCCCATGGCTCCACCCATTTAGAGGTAGTATAAGAGCAGCTGACCTGCGGGCCGTCCTCAGTATGGTACCGGTCGCTGGCAGGCACAGTTCTAAGCTGATTAAAACCACATTTTACTTTTCCACGTGTCTTCGAGTGACTTGATGGTCGCATCAAGGAGTTATTGCTACTTGAGTTGGTTTGTATTCATTAAGATGAGAAATGTTGAGCCTGATGAAGAAAACATTCCATTTTATTGAAACCAATAAAAGCAAAATACTGTGGATGCTGGAAATCTGAAATAAATCCAGAAAATGCTGGATAAACTCAGCCGGTCTGTCAGTATTTGTGGAGGGATAAACAAGTCAAAAATGATTATTTTTCAGAACACTGAACTTCTGACGAAGAATTATATTTGACTCAAAACATTCACTCAGTTTTACTCTGCACAGATACTTCCAGACTTGCTGGATATTTCCAGCATTTTCTGTTGTTACTTGAAGCCAAATATGGACCAGGCATGGTGCAGACGCCTGATTATAGAGTCAGACTCTTTGCTCCTTTCCTTGTCCTCAATCCCTCAGTCCGGTCTGGTAAATTGGTGCCACCACTCTCACCCACCAGCATCCTGGACTGACATTGTCGAATCCCATTGACTTCATGCCCGACTGGGCGCCATGGTGGCACAGTGGTTAGCACAGCTGCCTCATAGCTCCAAGGTCCCAGGTTCGATTCCGGCTTGGGTCACTGTCTGTGCGGAGTCTGCACATCCTCCCCGTGTGTGCGTGGGTTTCCTCCAGGTGCTCCGGTTTCCTCCCACAGTCCAAAGATTGCAGGTTAGGTGGATTGGCCACGATCAATGTGTGGGTTACGGGTATAGCGCAGGTGTTTAGGTTAAATTAACTGGGAACTCCCATTGACAAGCGGCAGGAAGATAGAATCCCGTCGCCAGCGAACGGCGTGCTCCGAGAAACACGTGGCTGGGGGGGAAACAGAGAATACCACCCAATTTTAAAACTAACATCAGGGGCGAAATTCTCCAGAAACGGCGCGATGTCCGCCGACTGGCACCCAAAACGGTGCAAATCAGACAGGCATCGCGCCGCCCCAAAGGTGCGGAATGCTCCGCATCTTTGGGGGCCGAGCCCCAACATTGAGGGGCTAGGTCGGCGCCGGACGAATTTCCGCCCCGCCAGCTGGCGGAAAAGGCCTTTGGTGCCCCGCCAGCTGGCGACGAAATTACATCTCCGGGCGGCGCATGCGCAGGAGCGTCAGCGGCCGCTGACGTCATTCCCGTGCATGCGCAGTGGAGGGAATCTCTTCATCTAGTCTCCTACACCCCAGAAAGCGAATGAACAAAGAGACAAGGGATTTCTGCAAATCAATTCAAATGGTATCAAGTTTCACATACACGATTCCCATAGGTCATCCTATACCCTCCTGACCCAGTCAGACATTCTGATTGGCTCACTTCCAGTCCCTTCCTCTGGCCCCTATTACCCAGCATCCTTTTCTCCTCCTTTGGTGGACACACCTTCTGGGGACTTTTCACAGTAACTTCATTGCAGTGTTAATGTAAGCCTACTTGTGACAATAAAGATTATTATTATCATTAGAGGACGGTCAGTGGGAAACAATACATGAGTAGGTGAAACACAGGTAATTGTTCTTGGGTATCAAGCAGCCAGTCCTGTGACCATTCCCCACTCTGTTGAGATTGCCACTGTCCTACAAGGGGTGTGACTTCCAGTTGCACCCAAGTGTTCCGGTTAAGGTATCAAGCCACAGACAGCATTGGGTTAAAGTGAACCATGGAGAAGGTGTGATTCTACAACATGTGGAAAGACAGATTTGCATCGAGGCCCATGCTGCTTATATCTTGGGCTATCAGAGCCGGACTGGCAGCCGGTTTTGCAGCAATCTGATTAACAGATGTGAACACGAATCATGAGAATCCTCAGATTAAAACAGTCAGTGTTCAGATATTCACAAAGCTGCAAGCAAACTGGTTTATTTGTGGCTTGAAGCCTGGTTCAGCTCCTGATGCCCCTGCCTGCTAAATTAGTTACAGTTTCACCTGTTTTCAGCTCATAAAATTGGTTTTGTGAAATTCGGTTTAGGTCCCACCGTTTTGTTTACTGAAGGAGGGAGTATCCGTGACCAAATTCCCACTAAAAAGAACGAGCAGCTCACTCCACTCCCACAACGTTACTCTCCGGCAACTTCCTGACCTTTGTTTCATGTTAATGTTCAACACCAATTGCATCTCTGCTCCGAATCTGTGAGGCTGACGTTGGAACAGATTCTGTGGTGACCTCCACCCACCATCCATTCGACCTCTGCACTCCATTCTTGAAGCTTGGAACTGCAGTTTGTTCCTGGTTCCAAAACTGAATTCAAAACACATGAAACAACCATCAAATGTAAACAACCTAACATAAACCAAAAAAAGAGCAATACATCATCTGTGGAGACAGAAACATTTTATGCATCTTTGCCATGTGTAATGCGCCGCTCCTATCCATTTAATTACAAGCAATCCACATCAGCAAAACTATCCATTGAAAATGTTAGAGGAAGTGGATTCCCCTCAGTCATTGCTGCAATATTTGATTATTCTTCTCTCCCACATCTATTCACTTCGGCTCTTACCCATACTATAAGGGATGGGGGAGGGGTGGTGTCGGACACAAGAATACCGTCATGGCTTGATGTTTAAAGATATGGGGCGGGATTCTCCGACCCCCCGCCAGATCGGAGAATCGCCGGGGGCTGGTGTGAATCCCGCCCCCAAAGTCTCCGCCACCAGAGATTCGGCGGGGGCGGGAATCGCGCCGCGCGGCGGGGGCTGGAATCGCGCCGCGCGGCGGGGGCGGGAATCGTGCCGCGCCGGTCGGTGGGCCCACCCCCACCGATTCTCCGGCCCATGATGGGCCGAAGTGCCGCTGCTGGAATGTCTGTCCCGCCGGCGTGGATTAAACCACCTTTTGAACGGCGGGACAAGGTGGGCTCCGGGGTCCTGGGGGGGGCGCGAGGAAATCTGGCCCCGGGGGGTGCCCCCACGGTGGCCTGGCCCGCGATCGGGGCCCACCGATCCGCGGGCGGGCCTGTACCATGGGGGCACTCTTTTTCTTCCACCTTCGCCATCGTCCTCACTCTGGCGGAGGCGGAAGTGACCACCTCCCCCTGCGCATGCGCGGGGATGACGTCAGCAGCCGCTCCCGCGCATGCGCGAACCCGCGTCGCATGGCAAAGACCTTTCGGCTCCGGCTGGCGTGGCGCCAAAGGACTTTCCCGCCAGCCGGCGGAGCGGAAACCACTCCGGCGTGGGCCTAGCTCCTCAAGGTGAGGGTTTGGCCCCTAAAGGTGCGGAGACTCCGCACCTTTGGGGCGGCCCAACGCCGGAGTGTTTCCCGCCACTCCATCATGCCGGGACCCCCCGCCCCGCCGGGTAGGGGGGAATCCCACCCCTGGGCTAGGATTCTCCTCAGCCCGACTCCTAAATCGTGTTCGGTGATCGGGCGGAGAATGGATGTTTGCGCCAAAATCGGGGCCGGGGCCAGCTTGGTGCCGGTCCACCATGTTCCGCCCCCTCCAAATTGCTGTCATCGTGCCATTTCAACGGTTTTGCCGCGTAATCGGCTGGTCCACCCATGAGCTGGGTTCCCGGCGATACGGGCCACAAGTGGTCAGGAAACCGGTGTGAAAGGGCGGCACAGGGGCTGCGGCGCTGAGGACCCGGGTTCGAATCCCGGCCCCGGGTCACTGTCCGTGTGGAGTTTGCACGTTCTCCCCATGTCTGCATGGGTTTCACCCCCACTACCCAAAGATGTGCAGGTTACGTGGATTGGCCACGCTAAATTGCCCTTTAATTGGAAAAAAACTAATTGGGAACTCTAAATTTATATTTTTTAAAAGTAAACCGGCGTGCCGGCTGCGGACGGGAGAGCTGCACTGTGGGAGAGCTGCACTGTGGGAGAGCTGCACTGTTGGGAGAGCTGCACTGTTGGGAGAGCTGCACTGTGCGAGAGCTGCACTGTGGGAGAGCTGCACTGTGGGAGAGCCGCACTGTGGGAGAGCCGCACTGCGGGAGAGCCGCACTGCGGGAGAGCTGCACTGCGGGAGAGCTGCACTGCGGGAGAGCTGCACTGTGGGAGAGCTGCACTGCGGGAGAGCTGCACTGCGGGAGAGCTGCACTGCGGGAGAGCTGCACTGCGGGAGAGCCGCACTGCGGGAGAGCCGCACTGTGGGAGGGCCGCACTGCGGGAGAGCTGCACTGCGGGAGAGCTGCACTGTGGGAGAGCTGCACTGCGGGAGAGCTGCACTGTGGGAGAGCTGCACTGCGGGAGAGCTGCACTGCGGGAGAGCTGCACTGCGGGAGAGCTGCACTGCGGGAGAGCCGCACTGCGGGAGAGCCGCACTGCGGGAGAGCCGCACTGCGGGAGAGCCGCACTGCGGGAGAGCAGCACTGCGGGAGGGCCGCACTGCGGGAGAGCCGCACTGCGGGAGAGCCGCACTGCGGGAGAGCCGCACTGTGGGAGAGCAGCACTGCGGGAGGGCCGCACTGCGGGAGAGCCGCACTGCGGGAGAGCCGCACTGCGGGAGAGCCGCACTGCGGGAGAGCCGCACTGCGGGAGAGCAGCACTGCGGGAGAGCTGCACTGCGGGAGAGCCGCACTGCGGGAGGGCTGCACTGCGGGAGAGCTGCACTGTGGGAGAGCCGCACTGCGGGAGAACAGCACTGCGGGAGAGCTGCACTGCGGGAGAGCAGCACTGCGGGAGGGCTGCACTGCGGGAGGGCTGCACTGCGGGAGGGCTGCACTGCGGGAGGGCTGCACTGCGGGAGGGCTGCACTGCGGGAGGGCTGCACTGCGGGAGGGCTGCACTGCGGGAGGGCTGCACTGCGGGAGAGCTGCACTGCGGGAGAGCTGCACTGTGGGAGGGCCGCACTGCGGGAGGGCTGCACTGCGGGAGGGCTGCACTGCGGGAGGGCTGCACTGCGGGAGGGCTGCACTGCGGGAGAGCTGTACTGCGGGAGAGCTGCACTGCGGGAGAGCTGTACTGTGGGAGAGCTGCACTGCGGGAGAGCTGCACAGTGGGAGAGCTGCACTGCGGGAGAGCTGCACTGTTGGGAGAGCTGCACTGTTGGGAGAGCTGCACTGCGGGAGAGCTGCACTGCGGGAGAGCTGCACTGTGGGAGAGCTGCACTGTTGGGAGAGCTGCACTGTGGGAGAGCTGCACTGTGGGAGAGCTGCACTGCGGGAGAGCTGCACTGCGGGAGAGCTGCACTGCGGGAGAGCTGCACTGCGGGACAGCTGCACTGCGGGACAGCTGCACTGCGGGAGAGCTGCACTGTGGGAGAGCTGCACTGCGGGAGAGCTGCACTGTGGGAGAGCTGCACTGTTGGGAGAGCTGCACTGTGGGAGAGCTGCACTGTGGGAGAGCTGCACTGCGGGAGAGCTGCACTGCGGGAGAGCTGCACTGCGGGAGAGCTGCACTGCGGGACAGCTGCACTGCGGGAGAGCTGCACTGCGGGAGAGCTGCACTGCTGGGAGAGCTGCACTGTTGGGAGAGCTGCAATGTTGGGAGAGCTGCACTGTTGGGAGAGCTGCACTGTGGGAGAGCTGCACTGCGGGAGAGCTGCACTGTGGGAGAGCTGCACTGTTGGGAGAGCTGCACTGTGGGAGAGCTGCACTGTTGGGAGAGCTGCACTGTTGCGAGAACTGTGCTGCATTACGGGAGAGCTGCACCGCAGGAGAGCTGCACTGTGGGAGAGCTGCACTGTTGAGAGAACTGCACTGCAGGGGCACTGCATTATTGGAGAGCTGCACTGCAGGAGCACTGAACTGCGGGAGAGCTGCACTGCTGGGAGAGTTTCACTGTTGCGAGAACAGCACTGCAGGAGTGCTGCAGGAGCGCTGCATTACGGGAGAGTTGCACCGCGGGAGAGCTGCACTGTTGAGAGAACTGCACTGCAGGGGCGCTGCATTACGGGAGAGCTGCACTGCAGCAGCACAGCACTGCAGGAGTGCTGCACTGTTGGGAGAGCTGCATTGTTGGGAAAGCTGCACTGCGGGGGAGCTGCACTGTTGGGAGAGCGGCACTGTGGGAGAGCTGCTCAGCGGGAGAGCTGCACTCTTTGCGAGCTGTACTTCGGGAGGGCTGCACTGTGGGAGAGCTGCACTGTTGGGAGAGCTGCACTGCGGGACAGCTGCACTGCGGATGAGCTGCACTGTGGGAGAGCTGCACTGCGGGAGAGCTGCACTGTGGGAGAGCTGCACTGCGGGAGAGCTGCACTCTTTGCAAGCTGTACTTCGGGAGGGCTGCACTGCGGGAGAGCTGCACTGTTGAGAGAGCTGCATTGTTGAGAGAGCTGCATTGTTGGGAGAACTGAACAGCAGGGGTGCTACATTACGGGAGAGCTGCACTGCGGGAGAGCTGCACTGCGGGAGAGCTACACTGTTGAGAGAGCTGCACTGCGGGAGGGCTGCACTGTGGGAGATCTGCACTGCGGGACAGCTGCACTGCGGGAGAGCTGCACTGCGGGAGAGCTGCACTGCGGGAGAGCTGCACTGCGGGAGAGCTGCACTGCGGGAGAGCTGCACTGCGGGAGAGCTGCACTGCGGGACAGCTGCACTGCGGGACAGCTGCACTGCGGGAGAGCTGCACTGCGGGAGAGCTGCACTGCGGGAGAGCTGCACTGCGGGACAGCTGCACTGCGGGAGAGCTGCACTGCGGGAGAGCTGCACTGCGGGACAGCTGCACTGCGGGACAGCTGCACTGCGGGAGAGCTGCACTGCGGGAGAGCTGCACTGCGGGAGAGCTGCACTCTTGGGAGCGTTGCATTACGGGTGAGCTGCACTGCGGGAGAGCTGCACTGCGGGAGAGCTGCACTGCGGGAGAGCTGCACTGCGGGAGAGCTGCACTGCGGGACAGCTGCACTGCGGGACAGCTGCACTGCGGGAGAGCTGCACTGCGGGAGAGCTGCACTGCGGGAGAGCTGCACTGCGGGAGAGCTGCACTGTGGGAGAGCTGCACTGTTGGGAGAGCTGCACTGTGGGAGAGCTGCACTGTTGGGAGAGCTGCACTGTTGGGAGAGCTGCACTGTGGGAGAGCTGCACTGTTGGGAGAGCTGCACTGTGGGAGAGCTGCACTGTTGGGAGAGCTGCACTGTGGGAGAGCTGCACTGTTGGGAGAGCTGCACTGTTGCGAGAACTGTGCTGCATTACGGGAGAGCTGCACCGCAGGAGAGCTGCACTGTGGGAGAGCTGCACTGTTGAGAGAACTGCACTGCAGGGGCACTGCATTATTGGAGAGCTGCACTGCAGGAGCACTGAACTGCGGGAGAGCTGCACTGCTGGGAGAGTTTCACTGTTGCGAGAACAGCACTGCAGGAGTGCTGCAGGAGCGCTGCATTACGGGAGAGTTGCACCGCGGGAGAGCTGCACTGTTGAGAGAACTGCACTGCAGGGGCGCTGCATTACGGGAGAGCTGCACTGCAGCAGCACAGCACTGCAGGAGTGCTGCACTGTTGGGAGAGCTGCATTGTTGGGAAAGCTGCACTGTGGGAGAGCTGCTCAGCGGGAGAGCTGCACTCTTTGCGAGCTGTACTTCGGGAGGGCTGCACTGTGGGAGAGCTGCACTGTTGGGAGAGCTGCACTGTTGACAGAGCTGCATTGCAGGGCCGCTGCATTATGGGAGAGCTGCACAGTGGGAGAGCTGCACTGTTGGGTGAGCTTCACTGTTGGGAGAGCTGCACTGTGGGAGGGCTGCACTGCGGGAGAGCTGCACTGTTGGGAGAGCCGCACTGTTGGGAGAGCTGCAATGTTGAGAGAGCTGCAATGTTGAGAGAGCTGCACTGCAGGAGCACTGCACTTGAAAGCATTTAAGAGAAAGGAATAATGAAGTGAGAATTGAGGGATAGTATTATTTGAAAGAAGAGTCTAAGGCATGTCGTTTTGAGAGTGGAGTTTGGGAACCAGAATTCAGTGGGATCAGTTGGCTCACAGTGTAATAATCCTCTCGGGGGGGATTTGAGATGTCCACAGAAGGTCATTTGAATGGTATCTGCCACTTGGTTTCAGATTGGACTGTGCCAGACCACAGTGAAACATCTGGTTTAAAAGGACTGGGGGTGGTATTCTGCGGTCCGCCAGCCATGATTTCCGACACGGCATGCCTCCACCGGCAGCGGGATTCTCCGTTCTCCCAGCCGGCCAATGGGGTTTCACATTTCTATCTCTCTTCAGTTGTGTAGGAGGATCCCGCCGATGGATATTCACTAGTCATAGATCATTGATCATAGAATCATAAAATGTACAGTGCAGAAGGAGGCCATTCGGCCCACCAAGACTGCACCGGCCCTTGGAAAGAGCACCCGACTCAAGCCCACACCTCCACCCTATCCCAGTAACCCAGTAACATCACCTAACCTTTTTGGACACTAAGAGCAATTGATCATGGCCAATCCACCTAACAGCACATCTTTGGACCGTGGGAGGAAACCGGAGCACCCGGAGGAAATCCACGCAGACATGGGGAGAACATGCAGACTCCGCACAGACAGTGACCCAAGCCGGGAATCGAACCCGGGACCCTGGAGCTGTGAAGCATCTGTGCTAACCACAGGCATACCTTCACAGACACATACAAATTCGGAAAGATAAAATAATTTTCCATTTCTATCTTTTACTCTAATAGTCAGGCTGAGTCTGAGGCACATGGAAATTAACAAATGGTCAGACACGCTACACTCCAAAGTAAATAACTGATGCGACCAAAGCAGATTCTATGGGTTTCACTCCAACCCACCCAGATGCCTGTCACACCGTGAGTCAACAGGTCTCACTGAAATGTCTCACTCACAAATGTTTCTAATCTCCACCTTTGAAGGACTCACCTTGGAATTCTCTCCAAATGCAGTTCCCACATGGACGGCTTTAACCAGGATCTATTTCCTCCGTTTCAATCTCATCTTCTGATCTTCCGTTCCCCTGGATCTCCGAGTACACTCAGATCTTCAGTGGTGCCAATCAGAACACCACTGTTTGAAGGCTGCCTTCATCTAACTGGCCTGCAGTATGGGGTCATCAACCATTGGCTGCCCCCTTTGAACTTCTGGGCTCGTCTCGATCCCGCTTTGGTTCAAGTCTGCTCTGCACAGCTTTCGTTATTTAACTCTGAACCCATTTCTCGGTTCCTTTCTCCCAGCTTTACTTAACAGGATCTGTGTCTGATTTTGGCCCTTATCCTTTCCTGGGATTGTCTTCTGGGACCTGTTTCTGATCCCTGCTTGGGCCATTCTCATTGGACCTCTCCCTGTGCTCCTCTCAGTCTCCTTCTCCCTGGGACAACTTCTCTCACTTCCGGTCACCTGACCTGTAGTTTTGTGCCGTTTCCCTTTTTTAAATTTCTTTCTGTGTATTTACTCAGGGTTGCTTCCCACCTAAAGAATGTAAAAAAATCCCAACCTGCACATGTGATCACATCCAGGCTGGTACATGCATAGAAATCCCAAGGCCCCCCAGAATCTGTGGTTCCGGAATTGCAACTGCCAATTTAGGTAAGTAGTTTGAGTTTCATTACAAGGTTGACATCTCATTGTTTGGTGCTGTCCTGGCATGCCCTCCTGTACTCCTCATTGAACCAGGGTTGATCCCCCAGTTTGCTGGTAATAGTGGAGTGGGGGATTTGCTGGGCCATCAGGTTGTAGGTTGTGGTTGAATACAATTCTGCTGTTGATGATTGACCAACAGCACCTCATGGATGTCCAATTTGAGTTGCTAGATCTGTTCAAAGTCTATTTGATTTAACACTGTGGGAGTGCCACACAACACGATTGAGAGTTTCCTCAATGTGAAGACAGGGCTTAGTCTCCACGGGATGGTGCTTGTCACTTGTACAGACTCTGTCATGGAGATATATTCTCCTCACACTTGCTGTGAATAACTTATTTATAAATGAAAGTAGAGATGCCACCAGGAGACTGAATCTTAGAATGTTCGAGTCCTGTTAATCAACTAATAATGACAATGGTGACAGCCCCACAAACACAGATGGCTCGGTTCTGTGAATCCTGCAATATAATCTTGCCAGCCTCTCAGCTGTGATGTGTTGAATCATCTACGCCGTTCCTCTCCACGATGAGGTGAATATCATTTGCCATGAAGAAACTGACACTGTAATACCTCTTGTTGACCATTTTTCTATCGATGGTTTCGCCTCGATCTCTCCCCTGCACAGGGCAATCAGCTGGCTTTGTCTAAATTAACATCCTTGGGATCTTTCTGAAGATGATAATTGCCCCTTTAGACAAATACAATCCACGTCACTGTACAATGCCAAATAACTGAAGTCATATGTGGTCTGTGTGCCTTACCTGCTCGAGTGACATTACGTCTGTTCACATTAACTAAGTAACTTGAGGCAGCTTGCTTCAGCCAGAACCGAAGGTGGAGACCCAATCAATGCAACACAAAATGTACTTTTCGAACGTGCGAAAGTTGAATGGGAAGGTTAAATGGCCGCAGGTGTTCACGCATGTGAGGAGTCTGAAGGCAGACGTGTTTTTGCCCAAGATGCACCTGATCAGACAAGGTTGAGGAAGGGATGGGTGGGGCAGGTGTTCCATTCGGGGCTGGATGTGTAGACGAGGGGGGGTGGTGGTGTTGGTTAATAGGAGTATTTTGGGGAGCATAGTGGCCAACGCGGGGTGTGCGGGGTAGGTATGTGATGGTCAGTGGGAAGTTGGAGGTGATGTTGGTAGTCCTGGCAAATGTTTAGGCCCCGAATTGGGATAACATGGACTTTATATGGTGTTGGGGAAGAATCTGGACCTGGACACTCATTGGCTGATATTGGGGGGGGGGGGGAATTTCAATACTGTCCTGGATCTGGATCTGGACCAAGAGAGATGAGGGGGTTCATGGAGTGCGTGGGGAGGGGGGGGGGGAGGGGGAGGGGGGGGGCCCTTGAAGGTTAGGCAGGCGGAGGGTGAAGGAGTTTTCGTTTTTCTCACATGTGAACCGGGTGTACTCCCGGATTGATCCTTTTCATGATTGGTGAGGAGTTGCTGGCGGGGTGGCCAACTCGGAGGATTTGCCCAAAGTGGTTGCTGACCATGCACCAGATTGGGTGGATTTGCGGGTGGTTCAGGGGGAGGCCCAACGGCCGCAGTGGAACTTAGATGTGGGGTTTTGCCAGGTGTGTGTGAGTGAGTGAGGGCTACTATCCAGGGCTATGTGGAGTTGAATGACACGGGAGAGGTCAAAGTCACCACGCTGTGGGAGGCACTCAAGGCTGTAGTCAGGGATGAATTTATCTCAATTTGGGCGCATAGGGAGAGGGTGGAACTGGAGGAGAAGGCAAGGCTGGTAGATGAGATTCTGAGGGTGGACCAGAAGTACTTAGTGACGCCAGAGGAGGGGCTGTTGAGGGAGAGACAGAGGCTCCAGATGGAGTTTGGATTAGTGTCCAAGGGGAAAGCGGTGGGGCTGTTGCAGAGGGCCAGAGGTGCAGTGTATGAGCATGGGGAGAAGGTGAGTAGGGTACTGGCCCATCAGTTGAGGAAGCAGGCAGAGGCAAGGGCGATCAAGAGGGTGAGGTACAAGAGGTGTAAGATGGTGACAGACCCGAAAGGGGTGAATGGGGCATTTGAAGCCTTTTATTCGAGGTTATATGAGTCGGAGCCCCCGACAGGAGACGAGGAGATGTGGCGGTTCCTGGATGGGTTGGAGTTCCGCAAGGTGGATGAGGAGCAGGTTCAGAGCCTGGAGCCCCGATTGGGCTGTGGGAATAATGGATGGCATGGGTGCGCTGCAGGCAGGAAAGGCCCTGGTCCGGACGGATTCCCAGTAGAGTTTAATAAAAGGTTTGGGGTGGAGTTGGGGGTCACTGTTGGTGAGGACATATAATGAGGCGAGGGAGTGAGGGGGACCCCCCCCCCCGCGCACACCCACCCTCACACACGCTGTCACAAGCTTCCATCTCCCTGATGTTAAAGAAGGATAAGGACCCGGAGCAGTGTGGGTGGTACTGCCTGATATTGTTGCTGGATGTTGATGCTATTTTATATGTATTTTATGTTTACCCTATGTATTTTCTTGTCATGTATAGAATGCTCTGTCTGAACTGTACGCAGAACAATACTTTTCACTGTACCTTGGTACACGTGACAATAAACAAATCTAATCCAATCCATTGCCAAGCTGTTGGCGAATGTGCTTGCGTTGAGAATTGAGGACTGTGTGCCGGGGTGATGGGGAGGACCCGGCAGGATTTGTGAAGGGAAGACATTTGTTGGCGAATCTGCGGAGGTTACTGAATGTGATTATGATACCCTCGGTGGGGAAGGAGGTGGAGGTGGTGATGGCGATAGACATGGAGAAGGCGTTTGATTGGTGGAGTGGGCATATTTGTTTGAGGTACTGGGGGGTTTGGGTTGGGGCAGAGATTTGTGGATTGGGTCCAGTTGTTGTGGAGGACGCTGGTGGTGAGCGTTCGAACGATCCAAGTGTGTTTAGGGTACTTTGGATTACATTGTGCGACAGGTCAAGGGTGCCTGCTCTCTCTTTTGCTTTTTGCCTTAGCGATAGAGCTGTTTGTAATGGCGCTTAGTGCGTCGAGGGATTTGAGAGGGAGTGATCGGGGATGGGGTGCCGAGCATAGGATTTTGCTATATGTGGATGACTTGTTGTTATATATTTCAGACCCGATGGACAGCATGGAGAGATTATGGAGATTTGGGGGGAATTTGGCCGGTTTTCGGTTGAACATGAGAAAGGGTGAGG
This sequence comes from Scyliorhinus torazame, assembly GCF_047496885.1. NCBI lineage: Eukaryota > Metazoa > Chordata > Chondrichthyes > Carcharhiniformes > Scyliorhinidae > Scyliorhinus > Scyliorhinus torazame. Next base: position 211,592,508 of record NC_092707.1, read on the forward strand.
TGCTCAAGATCCATGCAAGACGGCAAGAAAGGAGATTAGGGGAGTTGCCATTTAGGGGGTGGGGCCGAGCTTTAGTTACTTAGGAATCCAGGTTACGCAGAGCTTGGCCCAGCTACATAGATTGGGTTTGGTTTGTTTGCTGGAGGGAATGGAGGCAGATTTTAAGAGGTGGGATGTGTTGCTGGCTGGATGCATGCAGACAGTGAAAATGACGGTGCTGCCCAGGTTTCTATTTGTGTTCCAGAACCTCCCTATCCTTGTCCTCGTTTTTTTTGTGGGAAAGTCAATGGGATAATTTTGGGGTTTGTGTGGGCGGGAAGGCGTGAGGTGGATATTTTTGGAACGGGGCGAGGGGAAGCGGAGGTGAGGGGGGGGGGCTGCCGTTGCCATTGCCGTTGCCGAATTTGATAAATTATTATTGGGTGTTGTAGCCATCTGGGATGGCCACTTACAAAGAAACATGGACATTTGCAAAGACTCAAGGGAAATATGGCCAATACAAGATTCAGGCAGGCTCAGAGCCTAAATGTATATTTGTAATCAGAGAATCAGACAGTATCGAAACCCCCAGCCGATTTGCATTCGAATGACCCATTTCCCTAAGACAAAGGACTGGGACTCAGGTATCAGATACAATTCCAGACACATCGGCGCCACTCCGTTTACTCAGGAAGCATAAACAGCAACGCCCAGCCATCAAGGCACCCACCCCTTTATTGGCTCAGATCGAAGGCAGTGATCGAAGTCTGCCGAATTATTGGGTCCAAACCTAAGGACCGCCCAAAAGAGAGCAAACCCTCCCCCCCCCCCCCCCCCCCCAAGGATAAAGAGAGACACTGCCATGTGTTCGATCTCTTTTGGACCTGGCGCTCTGGCAACGTCCATCTCCAACTGCAGCACCACGACCAGAAGCAAGTCCAAGTTCAATGCTCGCTACCAGGCGGATGAGCCCAGCTGGACAGCAGTTTCTTCTCCAGACCCAGCAGATCCAGATTTGAACAAAGGCCACTGTTCCTCTGACCTAAGCCGGGTGCCTGAAGTTAAGTACAGGTTGTCATAGTTGTTAGGTGTAGTTTAGCTCGTAGTGTTTATGTTGCATGTATAAGTTAATCGTGGGTGTAAATAAAGTATTATTGAACTTGAACAAACTAACTGGTGTTTGGCTCTTTGATCGATATCCGGTTGAACCTTGTGGTGGTATCATTTGATACCTGGCGACTCTGAAAGCAATATAATATCGATATCTAGACAAAAGAAGGGCAACTTATTGACTGCCATATTTATAGCGAGTAAATATAGCAACAGCAACGGATATTGCGGCTGTGAGGAAATGGGCTGTGGAGGATAGATCGATCTGGGGGCGGGCGAAGGTGGTGTCATGTAGGAGAACGGGTTTGAGGGCTCTGTTTTTAGCACATTTGCCGTTCTCACCAGCCAGGTACTCGGTGAGTCCAGTGGTGGTGTTGGCATTAACGATGTGAGGTCAGTGCAGGCAACATTTTGGGTTGGCGGGCATGTCGCTGTTGGCGCCGATTTGTGATAACTATAGGTTTGTGCCAACAGGCCTGGACGCGAGGTTTTGGGGGTGGCAGCAGGTGGGGATCGAGTATTTCAGGGACTTGTTTATAGGGGACAAATTCACGGGGCTGGAGGAGTTGGAGGAATAGTATGAGTTACCCAAAAGGAATGGCAGGTGAGAGATTTCATGAGGAGGGAGGGGCCGTCCTTCCCGGGGCTGCCGTCTCCGGTGTTGCAGGTTAAGCTGTTATCGGAGGACAAAATAGGGAAGGGGAAGATGTCGGGTAGTTATTAGGAATTGATGGGTGTGGGATGGTTCCGAGTCCAGAGTGGCGATATTTGGTGATGCGGAAGACCCGGGATTCCATGGGTGGAGAAAGGCTGATGTATTGGCATTTGCCTCCCTGATAGCCCAGAGACAGATTTTGTTGGATTGGCGGGACCCGGAGACGCCAAGGGCAAGGTGAGCGACCTGGCAGCATTTCTGAGGTTGGAGAAGGTAAAGTTCGCTCTGCGGGGGTCAGTAGAGGGGTTCACCCTGAGGTACAAACCATACATTGATTTCTTCAAGGAGAATTGAAGGGTCAGCAAGGTGGGTGAGGGGGGGGGGGGCGTTAAGGGGGTTAAAATGGGAAGGCAGGATGTGGTGGGATGAATAAACATATATATATTTTTTAAATGTACTTTTCATTTGGATGTGAGTTCTCCCTTTTCATTCAATCTTGAATTAGAAAAATCCCATGATAAAATATGGACTTTACTGAAGGAGCAATGAACCCAATAGTTCTGGGCCTAGTTACAATCCGAGGGACTCCAGCTGGAAGCTAAGTTACGGCATTAGGAAAGTGGCTACTAATTAAGGATAGGATTAAGGGCTGTTGGAATTTCATTCCTGGAATGTAGAGATAACACCAGCCTCCTGACTTCAGTACAGACCATCCTCTTAAATCACTCTCAATGTCTCCTTCAGCCTTGGTTGCAACAGCAAGTCTGTGATGTTCTTCTGGCTGCACACAGCCTGAAACAGCTCACAATTCAAAGTGCATGAGTAAACCTGACCCCTTTAGTGAGACACCTCCTCCATCCTCTCTGCTTCTGTTCACAGGCTCCCTCCCCTGGCACAATTCTGTATGGCAGCTTCAAGTGAACAGTATGTGTATATTGGGATTTCGCTGCACGATAACACTACATCTCTCTCCTCCTAAGCAAATGACAGACATAGCCAGCGGAATTGTCCGTCAGCGGGATCATCCGGTTCGCCAGCAGTGCACCCACTCCTGCTGGTTTCCTGACGTGTGGGGTGGCCACACTTGGAAACCCCATTGGCCGGCTGTGGGAACCGAGGATCCTGCCGCTGGTGAGGGCACGCCGGAGAACGCGGCTGGCGGACCAGAGAATCCAGCCCAGCATGTTTCAATAATTCAGCTCCAAAGTCCAAACAATGCTTTGAACATTCAACTTGTTATATATTGTCAAAATGACAGAGAAAAACATTGAATTGGGGGCAGCAAGGTGGTGCAGTGGTTAGCACAGCTGCCTCACGGCACCAAGGACCCAGGTTCGATCCCGGCCCCGGGTCACTGTCAGTGTGGAGTTTGCACATTCTCCCCATGTCTGCGTGGGTCTCACTCCCCGTGGTAGTCACCACTGATGTATATATTAGGTGACTTGTGGTAAGGCCCTGTACTACAGGTACGGGGGTAGTTCCCTGCCTGCTGGCTCTGCCCAGTAGGCGGAGTATAAATATGTGTGCTCCCCCTACAGCAGCCATTCACTCCATCTACACCTCCCGCTGCCTGGGGAAAGCGGGTAGCATAATCAAAGATCCCTCCCACCCGGCTTACTCACTCTTCCAACTTCTTCCATCGGGCAGGAGATACAGAAGTCTGAGAACACGCACGAACAGATTGAAAAACAGCTTCTTCCCCACTGTCACCAGACTCCTAAATGACCCTCTTATGGACTGACCTCATTAACACTACACCCTGTATGCTTCATCTGATGCCAGTGCTTATGTAGTTACATTGTATATGTTGTGTTGCCCTAATATGTATTTTCTTTTATTTCCTTTTCATGTATTTAATGATCAGTTGAGCTGCTCGCAGAAAAATACTTTTCACTGTACCTCGGTACACGTGACAATAAACAAATCCAATCCAATCCAATCCAATTTTGCCAGCTGCTGTAGGAGGCCACACACCTTAGTGTAATAAAGCCTCAGTTGCATTCAGCCCTCGTCTTTGTGCAATTGATCGTGAATCAATTTATTACACTAAAGCATCAAGCCGGATCGCCTGCAGCTGGATTCGCAATCATACAACGCCAAAAAGGACTTTGAACATTGGCTAGCCTGTTTCGAAGCTTACATCAGGTCTGCACCAGACCCAATTCCGGAAGCTCCGAAGATTCAGATCCTCTACACGCGGCTGAGCTCCAACGTCTTTCCGCTTATCCAGGATGCGCCAAACTATGACGAAGCCATGGCGCTACTGAAAGAAAACTACGCTCAGCGGACTAACACGCTTTACGCCAGACACATCCTCTCCACGCGCAGTCAACTCCCTGGTGAGTCAGTAGAAGACATCTGCCGTGCTCTAATTCCCCTAGTCAGAGACTGTGACTGTCAGGCCGTCACGGACACGGAACACTCAAACTTGCTTCTGAGACACGCTTTTGTTACGGGGATAGGGTCAGATTACATCCGCCAACGCCTTTTAGAAGGGGCCACGCTCGACCTCTCGGCAACCAAAAGGCTTGTGCTCTCGCTGACGGTGGCTTCGCGCAACATCCAGGCCTACACCCCAGGCCGCACGGCCCACTCCCCCTACGCATTGTGGACTTCGCAGACGGCCGCCCCATCACGGACCCCACTCAGCCAACTCCATGCCTGTGCCGCGCAGCAGCCAACCTACCTCGGGGGCCCCAAATGTTACTTCTGTGGGCAGCCAAAACACCCCCGACAATGCTGCCCGGCCCAGAGCGCCCTCTGCAAGGCCTGCGGCAAGAAGCGGCACTTCGCGGCGGTGTGCCAGGCCTGTTCAGTCGCCGCTATTGTTCCGCCCCCCCCCTCCGTATAGCCATTGGGCGCTGCAATCTTCCCCTCCTTGGACCACGCACAGCCAGTGGGCACCGCCATCTTCCCCTCCTCAGACCATGTGTGGCCCGTGGGCGCCGCCATCTTGTTCAACCCCCACCACGTGCGGCCCATGGGCGCCGCCATCTTGTCGTCCCCAGGAACATCAAGCGCCGCCATCTTGTCTCCCCCATGGCATGTGCAGCCCGTGGGCGCCGCCATCTTACCAAGACCCATGCCCCCCATCGTCTGCCACCATCGACGATCAGCCGCGTCTCGCCTCGATCACGATCGACCAGTCTCACCCACGCAACCTAGCAACCACCTCTACAAACGTGAAAATCGATGGGCACGAGATCTCCTGCCTGCTGGACTCCGGGAGCACCGAGAGCTTCATTCATCCCAATATGGTAAGGCGCTGCTCCCTCAACCAGGCAGGCAGGCCCGTGGCATTCACAACTGTTGTATATATTAGGTGATTTGTGGTAATGCCCTGTATTACAGGTACGGGAGTAGTTCCCTGCCTGCTGGCTCCGCCCAGTAGGCAGAGTATAAATATGTGTGCTCCCCATACAGCAGCCATTTCGCCAGCTGCTGTAGGAGGCCACACATCTTAGTGGAATAAAGCCTCAGTTGCATTCAACTCTCGTCTTTGTGTAATTGATCGTGCATCACTCCCACAACCCAAAGATGTGCAGGTTAGGTGAATTGGACATGCTAAATTGCACCTTAATTGGAAAAAAGGAATTGGGTACTCTAAATTTATTTTAAAAAAAGAAAAACATTGAATTACGCACAAAAGGTTTCAATAAGACCTGTGGTTTAAAAATAGACATCCAAGCCAAAGATGTTTGAGGGCGTAAAGTCCACCACTGTCTGAATTACTGGTGAGTGATACAAAGGGAGAGACAATGGAATCACACCCTGTCTCCAGACAAGGATACATCAAAAGCATGAAAGCCATAAGAAAGAGAATTGCCATTATTTCTAATCCGCATGAATGTGTTTTATCATTTTCTTGCTTTTAGTAGTTAATGAATTCACTCTGTGTTTAACTCAAGAAGGCCTGGTTAAATTGGTTCCTTTCAAAACATAAATATTGGGCTGGGAAAAGGTATCCACAAGGGAAGGAAGGAATAGTTTTTAAATTAACCTTATTGTGAGCAACTGAGGAAGCATGCCAGTTTATCCCTCCTTACGTGCAGAACAACGTAGGGATATCCCTCTGGAAGTTAACAAATTGGCGGCTTATGCCGAGACAGCTCCCAGAGACGAGATTGGGGGGTCCTAACAAACTGAGTGATTTCATCCGGGGTAACTAATTTAGGGAACCTTGTTAGGGGAGCGGTTGTAACAATATTCTCATATTAATTTAACAATGCACTCAGTTATATGAAATGAGATGAAATATTTGTTCACTGACTGAAAATAGTTCACCTTGTCACATAGTGACAGAATAACGATGGATATTGTCTCATTGATCTCACCTTCATCTGGGATGTCATTGCCTGACCATTGCTTTGAAGAACGCTGATGTTATGAACCGCAAGGATCTTACGGGGTGGGAACAATTAATTTCCCCGTGAACCTTGCAGAATATGAGCTCCCCTGTTAAGGGGACGGGGGACCATTAAACAACATCTATTTGTATGGTATATAAAGCCTGCCAGTTAGGCACCGGCAAGGCAGACCCAGTTGAGATCTACCGTGTGATGTTTACAATAGTAATTAAAAAGAAACTAATTTATTTGAACTTCTCAGTGTGGACTTCTTCGTGGCTTCATAAAAGCTGAGTTCCAGGCGATGATTTGTGAACCATGCTTACCAGTAATCATTGATCCTTTTAGATGTTATAGGGAGCTGTTTGATGTCCAATGTGACCATCACCTTTCACAGGCACTTTATTCCTGGATTCCATGGTGTAGCTGTCAATTTCAGTTCCTAGCCCTCGGCATTTACTTTCATTCAATCCTTCTGCCCTCCAGCATGTTTGCAAGTGTGCTGATCATTAGCTCTGTGGAGTAGCTCATAGAGATGTGTGCACAGAGGATGTGTAAAGATGTGTAGCTGGAGGCTTCCCGTCAGTTGTGCGAGGATTTGTCCAGTAATTGCTAAGAAAGCGATACAACTTGTGGTTCAACGACTTTCTCTCATCTTTATTTTTCCATTATGTATTGGTAAATGAGCTGCGATTTTTTTGGGGGGGGTAAAATCTATATAGAGGGGCTGCACGGTGGCATAGTGGTTAGCATTGCTGCCTCACAGCGCCAGGGACCCAGATTCAATTCCAGTCCTATGTGACTTGTGGTGATATGCATCACTGTAAATACACAAGGGGTTAATGTAAATACACTAAGACTAAGTAAACACTAGAGGGAGCATCAGAGATGTTATGACATGCAGACATACAGCTAATGAACACATAGAATAGGATATGACCAATGGGCAGTCAAGATACCCAGAGGTGACACTACCATAAGGGGGCAACCCATATAAAAGGACAGGGCACACATGCTCTTTCTCTTTCCACAGGCGACACTTAGGGGCAGCTCAGAAGCATCACACCCACCATGTGGCTTAGAGCAGACTGGTTAGTTAGACTGAGTTACTATAGCAAGATTAGCAGGAGAGTTGAACTCAAGTAGGAGAATTGTTAACTGTTCAATAAATGTGTTAAACCTATCTCCAAGTCTGAACCATCCTTTGTCAGAGCATACATCAAGGAAGCAGCTTATGCTACATCAAGAAGCATAACACAACATGGAACCAGTGAGTGCGAAGCACAACAACAAAATCAACAACACTGCCAACACCAAGAAGCGTACCAAAGGCAACAAACACAACAACAAGCACGTCAATAACAACAATGACAGCAACAATGGAACAACAACTGGTATGACATAGTACAACTCTGCCCATGAAGGACAATGTTACTGCTCAGCTCAGAACAATGGCGAGAGTGCAGACATAACATGGCATGATAACGCATCTTGCAAATTCATGTTTGCTACACTACGAACAAGCAGATCAGCTTTCAAGGCAGCTGACATACGGCATCCATACCGCAAACACAGACTCTAGTCCAGGTCAGACAGGACAGATAACATCAAAAATTGCTACCACAAGCATCGTAAAAAAGAGTCCAAATCAGACATCGACGTGATTTGACCATTTGCACACCTCCTGATGACTTCTTGGTTCTTTAAGCACAAGAACACTGACGGCGTTCACAAGGAAATGACAACATCAACATCGACACTTCAATGACAACACACGAAAGCCACTGGACCATATAAATTCATGAACTTTGGACTCATACATATTATTTGGTATTGTGTAATCATCACTGTCATCATGATTTGTACATGTCATCACTTATCTACCTATTTTGTTCAATTTTCTTTAACACTGTACAGAAAATATGTAACATGAAAAAAGGGGGGATGTGGTGATATGCATCACTGTAAATACACAAGGGGTTAATGTAAATACACTAAGACTAAGTAAACACTAGAGGGAGCACAGGAGATGTTATGACATGCAGACATACAGCTAATGAACACTTAGAATAGGACACGACCAATGGGCAGTCAAGACACCCAGAGGTGACACTACCACAAGGGGGCAATCCATATAAAAGGACAGGGCACACATGCTCTTTTTCTTTCCACAGGCAACACTTAGAGAGAAGGACAGGGGCAGATCAGAAGCATCACACCCACCACGTGGCTTAGAGCAGACTGGTTAGTTAGATTGAGTTACTATAGCAAGATTAGCAGGAGAGTCGAACTCAAGTAGGAGAATTGTTAACTGTTCAATAAATGTGTTAAACCTATCTCCAAGTCTGAACCTTCCTTTTGTCAGAGCATACGTCAAGGAAGCTATGATTGTAAATTTCCTAAACTCATTGCCATGGAATTGGGGCTCACCATCACTTCTTTTATTTTGAAGGATTCCAAACAAGGTGAAGGTCTGCTCAAACTTCAGGAAGACCGTTTTCATTGATGTTGATGGGATTATTTCTATGATTGGTCATCTACTGTTGTCTTCAGTGTCAACAGCAGGCAAGTCTTTGAAATCAACACTCACCTCACTGCATGATCCTGACTGTAGATCAGACACTTTTGAGTGGATCAGAAAGACTTTACACTGTGACTGACTGACATGGCAAACACTGATTAATTTTGTATGCTACCATGTGGCCAATTTCTGGGAACCAAACCATGTCCTGAAGGAATTGCTTGATTTTGACAATTCCCCAGTGATATTGTATTATATTGATAACACATTCCATTAGTGAGTGTGCAAAAACAATGCAATTGCTGCATAACATGAAATCAGATGTGGTTACCAACAGTGAGCTCATTTCGAACATTGCGAAGATGTGTGGGCGATTGTGTTGGCAGATGATCTCTTGATTATGTCTTTCCAGTTTTACGATTCTATAGCATCAATAATTGTATTCCAATGAGTGGAACCTCGATAATTAATGCGTGTGGCACGATTGGGAAATTTGCAGATGATATAAAAATTGGCCGTGTGGTTGATAATGGAGAGGATAGCTGTTGTCTTCAGAATGTTATCAATGGTTTGGAGAGAAGTAGCAAATGAAATTCAATCAAGAGAAGTGTGAGGTAATTCATTTGGGGAGGGCAAACAAAGCAAGGGAAAAACTCAATAAGCGGGAAGATATTGAGAAGGGTTGAGGATGTGAGAGACCTTGGAGTACATGTCCAGGTGGCAAGCCGGATGGACAAAATGGTGAAGAAAGCATATGGAACTCTTTCCTTTATTGAGTGAGGAATACAAAAGCAGTGTTGTAATGCTGGAACTGTATAAAATGCTGATTAGACCATAGCTGGAGTTTTGTGTACAGTTCTGGTCACCACATTACAGGAAGGACATGATTGCTCTGGAGAGAGTGCAGAGGAGATTTACAAGAATGTTGCCAGAGCTTGAAAATTGCAGCAGTGGGGAGAGATTGGATAGACTAAGGTTGTTTTCCTTCGAACGGAGGAGGCTGAGGGGTGACCTAATTGAGGTATACAAAATTATGAGGGACCTAGACAAGGTAAACAGGAAAGACTTGTTCCCCTTAGCGGAGGGGTAGATTACCAGGGGCATAGATTGAAGGTGAGTGGTAGAAGGAATAGAGGGGCATGAAGAAAAAGATTTTCATCCAGAGGGTGGTGGGCATATGGAATTCACTGCCTAGGTTAGTGATTGAGGCTGAAAAACTCTACTCGTTTAAAAGGGACTTGGATCTCCATCTAATGTGCTGGAACCTGGAAGGCAATGGAACAGGTGCTGGAAAAATGGATTAAAATGAGCGACTAGATTCTTTTTCTCTTTTTTAGCTGGTGCAGACACTAGGTTATGCTGAATTTATAAAAGACACTAGTTACACCTCAGCTGGAACATTGTGCACAGTTCTGGGCGCTACACTATAGGAACACATTGGAGAGAGTGCAGAAGAGGTTTACAAGAATGGTGCCAGGGATGAGAAATTTCAATTACCAGGATAGATTGGAGAGGTTGGAAATGTTCTCCTTGGATAGAAGAAGGCTAAGAGTAAATTTGATAGCGATGAGGGGACTGGACAGAGTTGATAGGGAGACACTATGCTGGATTCTCCAATTCTGGGGCTCTGTCCCCATGCTGGTGTGGGAACAGGAAAACTGCCACACAATGGCCACCCATTCTCCGTTTTCCTGGGGGCTAGCAGGGAGGCAGCATAGAGCACCTGACTCTAGCTGCCGATATGGCCTGGAGATTTTCCGGGTCCGTGGCCGCGCATGTGCACGGTGCGGCCTGCAGCGGCCACGCCGTGCTTTATGGCGGAGGCCGTTCGCGGACCCGACCCACAAAATAGTCCCCCCTTCAGCCGGCTCGCGCGCCCGGACCGCCCCAGCCCCGAATATGACCCCCCCAGCCAGGGGATCACCTCCGCCCCCCCCCCCTCCCCCGCCTCGACTGTGGCGACGCTGGACTGAGTCCGCAGCCGCCATGCCGGGTTCCCGACGCATGAGACCACATGTTTCCCGCATCGTCGGGAACTCGGCCAGTCGAGGCAGAGCATCGGGGACGGGCCTCAGACAATGGCCTGAGACCGTCGATAGGGCGCGTGGCATATTCTGCGAGCACGCCGCTTTGGAGGGGGCAGAGCGTCGCGAACGCAGCGTCGCCCCTGATTCTGTCCGGAATTTAGATTCTCCGGCCCGTCACCGAACACGATTTCGGCATCGGCGACCGGCGAATCCAGCCCCCTGTTCCCACTTGTAAAAATGTCAACAATGAGAGGGCGCAGGTTTAAGGTGATTGGCAGAAGAAGCAAATGTGATGCGAGAAAAATCTTTTTCAGACACTGAGTGGTTGGGGTCTGGAATGCTCTGCCTGAGAGTGTGGTGGAGGCAGGATCAATCGAGACATTCAAGTGGACATTAGATGATTATTTGAATAGAAGCAACATGCAGGGTACAGGGAAAAGGCAGGAGAATGGCACTTAGTCATGATGCTCATTTGGAGAATCGATGCAGACACGATTGGCTAAATGGCCTCCAGGTACGGCTTACAAATTCTGAGATTCTGGGGAGTGCATCGAATTGACTGAAGACTGGCAACTGGTCTGCTGGGGAGCCCAGGGAGAGTCCGAGGTGGATCATTCACTCGACACTTCTGGTTTTAACTCTGCAGATTTGTCTTTTGCGCTCACATGTCAGCTGGGTTCCATTATCTTAGAGGATGGGGATGTTCAGGAAGCCTCCTCCCATTGGTTGTGTAATTGTACTTGCATATTTTCCAACATTCTTCAATGGTCAGAGCTTGTCTCCCAGCTTGATGGAAATGGAGTGAGGAATGTGCTGAATCACAGGGTTACAGGTTATCATGGAATGGTGAGCGCTCAGTGAGGCAGAAAGGTATTGGGGAGGTTTTTGAAGCTAGGGATGGAGAAGACCAGATGGGTTCAGGAGTTCCAGACGCTCGAGTTGTAATGTCTTCAGCACCTGCTGATGGTGGAGCAGAAGGGGGAGTGAATGAGGAATAAACTGAGGCCAGAGGTTTGAAGAGAGGAGAGGAGAAAGAAAGAATTAGAGGAATGGAGGGAAAAGGAAATAGAGAGGAGGGAGGAGGGAAAGGAGGAAGATGGGGAGTAGGACAGAAAGGAAGGAAATTAGAGGAAAGAAAAAGAGAGAGGAGGAGAGGGAGGAGGGGATAAGAGAGGTCAGAGATTGTGGACAGTGATGAAGTGATGGAGGGGTTTGTTGAGGTAGGAATGGTTTCAGGCACGAAGGGATTGGAAAAGGAGACGAAGATTCAGAAAATCAATTCACTGGAGCACAGCGAGCCAGTGAAACTTGACAAGATGGCAGAGAACAAAGGTGTGGGATATTGTCCAGGTCAAAAAATGTGCTGTGCAGTCGAGGTACCTTGTAGTTTGTGAAGGGTGGAGTGTGGGCGGGGTAGGGAGAGTATTTGAGAGATTGAGTTGAGGTGATGATGTGGAGTTTAGGGTTTTGACAGCACAGGATGAACAGCTGAAACTTTCTGATTACAGGAAGCAGTTTGGTTATGAATTGGGTGTGGCTATTTTGGGAGGTTATGGATTGGGTGTGGCTATTTTGGGAGGTTATGAATTGGGTGTGGCTATTTTAGGAGGTTATGGATTGGGTGTGGCTATTTTGGGAGGTTATAGATTGGGTGTGGCTATTTTGGGCGGTTATGGATTGGGTGTGGCTATTTTGGGAGGTTATGGATTGGGTGTAGCTATTTTGGGAGGTTATGGATTAGGTGTGGCTATTTTGGGAGGTTATGGATTGGTGTGGCTATTTTGGGAGGTTATGGATTGGTGTGGCTATTTTGGGAGGTTATGGATTGGGTGTGGCTATTTTGGGCGATTATGGATTGGGTGTGGCTATTTTGGGAGGTTATGGATTGGGTGTAGCTATTTTGGGAGGTTATGGATTAGGTGTGGCTATTTTGGGAGGTTTTGGATTGGTGTGGCTATTTTGGGAGGTTATGGATTGGTGTGGCTATTTTGGGAGGTTATGGATTGGGTGTGGCTATTTTGGGAGGTTATGGATTGGGTGTGGCTATTTTGGGAGGTTATGGATTGGGCGATGGATTTTGGGAGGTTATGGATTGGGTGTGGCTATTTTGGGAGGTTATGGATTGGGTGTGGCTATTTTGGGAGGTTATGGATTGGGTGTGGCTATTTTGGGAGGTTTGGATTGGGTGTGGCTATTTTGGGAGGTTATGGATTGGGCGATGGATTTTGGGAGGTTATGGATTGGTGTGGCTATTTTGGGAGGTTATGGATTGGGTGTGGCTATTTTGGGAGGTTATGAATTGGGCGATGGATTTTGGGAGGTTATGGATTGGGTGTGGCTATTTTGGGAGGTTATGGATTAGGTGTGGCTATTTTGGGAGGTTATGGATTGGTGTGGCTATTTTGGGAGGTTATGGATTGGGTGTGGCTATTTTGGGAGGTTATGGATTGGGTGTGGCTATTTTGGGAGGTTTGGATTGGGTGTGGCTATTTTGGGAGGTTATGGATTGGGCGTGGCTATTTTGGGAGGTTATGGATTGGGTGTGGCTATTTTGGGAGGTTATGGATTGGGTGTGGCTGTTTTTAGAGGTTATTGATTGGGTGTGGCTATTTTGGGAGGTTATGGATTGGGTGTGGCTATTTTGGGAGGTTATGGATTGGGTGTGGCTATTTTGGGAGGTTATGGATTGGGTGTGGCTATTTTGGGAGGTTATGGATTGGGTGTGGCTATTTTGGGAGGTTATGGATTGGGTGTGGCTATTTTGGGAGGTTATGGATTGGGTGTGGCTATTTTGGGAGGTTATGGATTGGGTGTGGCTATTTTGGGAGGTTATGGATTGGGTGTGGCTATTTTGGGAGGTTATGGATTGGGTGTGGCTATTTTGGGAGGTTATGGATTGGGTGTGGCTATTTTGGGAGGTTATGGATTGGGTGTGGCTATTTTGGGAGGTTATGGATTGGGTGTGGCTATTTTGGGAGGTTATGGATTGGGTGTGGCTATTTTGGGAGGTTATGGATTGGGTGTGGCTATTTTGGGAGGTTATGGATTGGGTGTGCACAAGTATCCCAAAGTTCATTTGTGGTGCAGCTTTCTGCAGTGACCCAGAGCCGGGATTGAACCTGGGACCTCGGCGCCGTGAGACTGCAGTGCTACCACTGCGCCACCGTGCTGCCCTAGCACTGATCACTGTTGAACTCCTCTGGTTACAGGTCTCCAACCTGAAAAAGTTCCCTTTATCCCCACGTTGTTTCCTGCCCACTTGCCAACTCTCTCTTCATGCCAATATACTCCCTCCAACACCATGGAATCTGATTATAGATTAACCTTTAAGAATCATAGAAATTGCAGTGCAGAAGGAAGCTATTTGGCCCATCGAGTCTGCACCGGCCTTTGGAAAGAGCATCCTACTTAAGCCCACACCTCTACCTCATCCCCACAACCCAGTAACCCCAACCCAACCATTTGGGGCAATATAGCATGGCCAATCCACCTAACCTGCACATCTTTGGACTGTGGGAGGAAATCGGAGCACCTGGAGGAAACCCACGGAGACACAGGGAGAATGTGCAAACTCCACACAGACAGTTACCAAGGCCAGATTTGAACCTGGGTTTCTGGAGCTGTGAGGCTGCAGTGCTAACCACTGTGCCACCGTGCTGCCCCATACCTTTTGTGAGGTACCTTGTCGAACCCATTTCTGGCCAAATACAACACATCTACTGGTTCTCCTCCATCCACTCTGGTTGAAACTTCCTCAAAAAACTCAAATAGTCAGATAAGATTCCTCTTTCATGAAGCTATGCTGACTTTGCTTGATTAGATTATGATTTTCCAAATGTGCTGTTACTGCTTCCTTATTAATCAACATTTTTCCAACAAAGGATGTTAGGCTAATCAGCTTATCATTACCCGCTTTTTGCCTCCCTCCTTTTTTGAATAGGGATGTCACATTGAGTTTTCCAATCCACCAGTACTTCTCCAGAATCCAAGGATTATGAAATGAAAATCGCTTATTGTCACAAGTAGGCTTCAATGAAGTTACTGTGAGAGGCCCCTAGTCGCCACATTCTGGCACCTGTTCGGGGAGGCTGTTACGGGGATTATTGAAAACTTACAACCAAAGCATCCACTATCTCTGTAGCTACTTGTTTTAGTATCCTAGGATGCAAACCATCAGGTCCAGGGGACTTATCTGCCTTTAGCTCCATTAGTTGATTTAATACTACTTCTCCAATGATGCTGACGGTATTTAATTCATCCCCTATGTTCTTTAGTGTGACTGATTACTTCCCCAAGTTTAGTACATATTTATATCTAATAAAGAATGTGAACTTGTTTTATTGAGCAATTCAATCTGTGAACCAAATACACCATGTAGCAAGCATAAACGGTTACGGATTGAATATATCATTCAGGAATTTCCTTTTTCCACTGTGATGAAGCTGCTCTGTTGTACTGTGGCAGTTAAACTTTATGATGTCTCAATTAAAAGGAGTGAGGGGAAATAGAAAACTTACAGTGAAAGGATATACCAGGTCACTAGACTGCAACAGTGTGATGCATGAAATGTATTATGAAGATGCAAATGGTTGATTTATCCTTTATTTATTGATCTTCATTGGGAATTCGCCAGATTGTAGTCCTGTGCATAATCTAAGGAAGAGGAATTACAGATGTGGGTGTGTTCGAGGTGACTGGACCAGCCTCAAAAGAGAAGCAATGTGAGCAACATCTAATTATGACATGTTGATGACCTGAGATTGAAAATGAAATGAAAATGAAAATAAATCGCTTATTGTCACGAGTAGGCTTCAATGAAGTTACTGTGAAAAGCCCCTAGTCGCCACATTCCAGCGTCTGTTCGGGAGGCTGTTACGGGAATTGAACCGTGCTGCTGGCCTGCTTTCAAAGCCAGCGATTTAGCCCTGTGCTAAACAGCCCCTGGAGGGAGAGCGGGATAAATGTGTAGAAATAACAATGTTTTATGTATCTTATATCACTGAGTAACAAAAATGTAATTTATCATACATAGCTGCATTTAAAATATTAATTTGCATAATAACTATAATATACAATGAGTGTGTTCAATGCTTGCAAACTCCAGAAAAACCTGAGCAGCTCCACAATTGGGGGATTGAATTTCTGGGTAGGCGCACTATTAGGGCAGCACGGTAGCACAACTGGATAGCACTGTGGCTTCACAGCGCCAGGGTCCCAGGTTCGATTTCCCCGCTGGGTCACTGTCTGTGCGGAGTCTGCACCTTCTCCCCGTGTCTGCATGGGTTTCCTCCGGGTGCTCTGGTATCCTCCTACAATCCCATGACGTGCAGGTTAGGTGGATTGGCCATGATAAATTGCCCTCAGTGACCAAAAAGGTTGGAGGGGTTATTGGGTTACAGGGAGAGGGTGGAAGTGAGGGCTTAAGTGGGCCGGTGCAGACTCAATGGGCTGAATGGCCTCCTTCTGCACTGTATGTTCTAGGAAATAGAGCATCTGGGCAGTTCCACTATTAGGGTACCGTGTACCAGGCAGTTCCACCAGTGGGGCATGGCGTACCTGGGCTGTTGAACAATTGGACCACCGTGTACCTGGGCAGTTCCACCGATGGGGTACTGTATACCAGTCAATTCCACCCTTGGGCAGAGTGTATCTGGGCTGTTGCACTAATTGAGGCATGGTGTACCAGGGCAGTTCCACTTTTGGGGCATGGTGTAAATGTGTTGCTGCACTATTGGGGCGCAATGCACCTGGGAAGGTCCACTATTGGGTCATTGTGTATCTAAGGAGTTCCAGATTGTAACACCATGTACTTGAACAATTCCACTATTGGGGCAAGGCATGTCTGCTCAGGTCCACGAGGGAGATATTAAAAAATTGGGTCCAGAAATTAGATCGAAGTGATGGAGGAATTTGGGGATTAAATCAACTAAGGAGAAAAACTGCTAATATGGAGTCAGAAGGATAAGCCCACACCTGGCCGAGTTGCATTGTACCAGCCAGACTTAAATTTATTAGTGGGAATACACAGGCTGTCCAAAATCCATTGCTCTTTCGGACACTCCTGTCTGACCAGCTATTAGCCTATTACAGAGTCTGATGGCCTCTTGTTCTACTGTTGATGCACCATGTATCTGGGCAGTTCCACTATTGGAAAACTGTGTACCTGGGTAGTTCCACTATTGGAACACCATGTAACAGGGCATTTCCACTTTTGGGACACGGTGTACACAAACAGAGATGCTATACTGCTTACTGACGTTTCCCTGCTTCTGCTGCCAGCCCCTAGACCCCTCATAGTAATGCCACTAAGAGGGTGAGGATGGTGTGTCACATAAGCCCACATTAAGAATGATGTGGCATGGTCCGTCTTGGGAGAAGTCTCTGCCCTTTGAGTGCCACATTTTGCATCAATGACCGGTCACTCGATTCTCTTGCTGTACACACACCTTTCAGATACGGCCTAGAGACAGGAGCAGCCAGCTCTTGAGGACTGACCTGGAAACATCCTCTAACTTTGATCATATTTATTCAGTTACTGCAATCTGTTATCATGTTAGGGCTGCCAACTAAAGATTAAGATCCAATGCTGTGGACAAACACAAGAACCATTGGGATATTAAAAAATAGCATTTTATTTTCTAATTTTCTGAGTTATTTGTGGCAATATTGGAGGGAGGGAGAGAAGGTCAATTCAACAAGGAGGAAGGATGTCAGATGTGGACACTTCTAGGAACACATGCCTCCAAACTCAATAAAACCATGAAATCTTCCTTCCAACAATGATTCACAACAGGAAGCTCTCTGACTGCAACCTCACTGGAAACTGTACCCATGATGAATTCCTATGCAACTTATATAGTGCATGAGCTAGAGACAGAGTTCTACAGACAGCAATGGGGGCTTTCCGACTCTATGGAGTGTGCTTCCAGCTCAAGTAGCCTTGTTGCATTAACTCAATGGTAGGTAGAATCACACAGCCATGGGTTATTAACTGCCTGGTACCATCCACAAAGGTCCCATCAGATCCTTGAGCAGGTTCCTGTGACTCAATCGCACACGAGGAAGACTCTTAACTGTCTTGTGGGATGTTTTCACTGGTGTCTGGGGAGCTTTGTGTACAGAAGTGTGTCTCAGCCTTTTTCTTTCTCTTCAAATGGTACTGGTGATTCTTGGATTTAAGGTGAGCTGAAAGATAAACAAATCAATATTATGGTGAGTTTTGCAGAAAATCCAACTGCCCAATAATCTCACATTAACAATCAAGACATGCAGAAACCCAGGGTCACATGACAGGCTGTATTTGATGTCTAGTTGCCAGAAAGAGTTATGTTAAGTAAAAGCTCACAAACATCTTTGTCACAGAAAAGTGAAACGATCTGCCCAGTTGCCTGACAGTTTCCTCGCTTTCCCTAGCCGACGGGACCTAACTTTCTCTATGGTTCTTCAAGCCCGATCCCACCCGAGCTCTGAACTTCTATCTGCTCCAATTTCTCCCATCGTCTCCGGGCTCATCTTGTCCATGAGACCTGCCCTCCTGCTCCCTTCACCCCCTTCCACTGAATTACTGATCACCCAACTTCCCCTCCTGGTCTCCATGTTGGTTTATATCATTAATGATTCTCTTCCTTCAGGTGTGCCTCCGTTGAATCTGCAGTCAGCATCCCTTTCCTCAACAACCCTTGCCAACAACAGCCCATCAGGAGCCTTCATTTCCTCTCCAAAGTCCTTGAATATGTTGTCGCCTCAAGTCCATGCCAATCTTTCCGGGATGTGGAGATGCCGGCGTTGGACTGGGGTGAGCACAGTAAGAAGTCTTACAACACCAGGTTAAAGTCCAACAGGTTTGTTTCGAATCACTAGCTTTCGGTGCACAGCTGCTCCTTCACCTGAGGAACGAGCAGTGCTCCGAAAGCTCGTGATTTGAAACAAACCTGTTGGACTTTAACTTGGTGTTGTAATCTTTCCAGGAACTGCATGTCTGAATCCCTCAGATCAAGCTCCTGCCCCTGCCACGGTAAGGAAACAACTCTCATCAACGTCACAAACGACATCCTGTGTGACTGTGACAAAAGGTAAACTTTCCATCCTTAACCTTCTCGACCTGTCGGCTGTAATGACAGTGACCACACCATCTTCCTTCAATGCCTCTCCGCAGGCTTCCAGCTGGGTGGGACTGCTCTCCCCAGGGTGCATTCTTAGCGATCTAGCTGTAGCTACTCTTCCTGATCCCATACCGTTACCCTGGTGTTACCCCTGGCCTCGAATTTTCATCTACATGCTGCCTCTAGGTGACACCATCTGAAAACACAGGGTCAGTTTCCATTTGCAGGCTGACGACACCCTTACCCCAGCCCTCTCACTGTCTCAATTGTCAGACTGCTTTAAACATCCAGCACGAAAAGGACTGAATTTTCCATTAATTAAATTGGGACCTGCAAAACATCGTCTTCAGGTACATTTTAAATTCCACCCCCTACCTACACCAGCCCTCTCCCTGGCAACATTGAGGCTGAACTAGATTGTTTGAAATTTTGGCATTGTATTTGATCTGGAGTTGAACTGCTAACCACATAATCACGCCATGCACATACAGGTGTCACCTGCGTACTGTAGCTCAATGAAATAGGTTGGTTTGGTCTTGGTTCTGGCCTGGAAGTGCCAAAGGATTTAAAGTCACCCAAATTTCTGCAGCTTATATCCAAATTTACATCAAGCTTTGCTTGCCCATCACCCTAAAGCTTGCTGACCTGCAACAGCTCCCAGTTAAATAAACACCTCGATCTTAAAATTCTCATCCTCATTTTCAAATCCCTCCATGGCCGTGCCCTTTTCCATCTTAATCTCATCCAAACCCTACAAGTCAGATATCTGCTCCTACAAATCTCGTGCATCCCTGAATTTAATCATTCCATCATGGTGACTGCCATTCAGTTTTCAAGCTCTAGATTTCCCTCTTTAAACCTCACCCTGAATTGCCTTCTCTCTTTGTTGTTTAAAATCTTTTCTTTGGTCATCTACCCGAATAACTCCTTATGTGGCTCATGGTGAAATTTTCTTTCATAACTTTCCTGTAAAGGGCCTTGGGATATATTATGTTAAAGGCACTAGATAAATATAACTTGTTAAATTTAAGTTGTTGCAGTACGGAGATTCTCTCAACACCTCAGATCAGATTGGTCTCCAGCTGCCTTGGCAACCAGAGGGCACATTTGTTGATTTCTGCCAGGAACGGCACAATTGACCTCAGTACCAATCAGGATCTAGTAAATGGGCACTAGCCGGGAATCCGTTTCCCAACCACTAGTCGCTCACCCCTGCTGTACTTCAGTGGAGAATGGGTGCCATCAGGGTGGAATAAGCACTCACCGTCTAACCTCACACACAATCTTTCCACAAAATATCCAGGAAAGAGTGAACACTTGTCAGTGAGGCGAAGATTAGTAATAAGCTTACGGTGAAGGAGATCAATCAGTCCTGCTCTATGGGGATTTGCTTTTTGTTAATAGTTTCCCTTTAAGGGACTGCCCCTTTAATTGGTCTCTCAATTCATTTGATTTAGGTTCTTTGTGTTAAACAACATAGTTGGTAGGGTATCAGGTGAAAGGATCAATGAGATCATCGTCACTCACAGTCCCGCCGTCTCAATGAGGGTTAAGGAACACTCCCCTTGTATTCTCAGTCCCATTCATTCACTCTGGGTTATGGTTGCAACTCAAACCCATTCTTACCCTTCCATTCCCGGTCACCGAGGATTATTTTGTCACACAATTCGCACACCCGCCGGTTCCTCTTCCCCTCATATTGGTCATATTCCATGGTTAGAGGCTGCACTGCAGGTTCCTCTCCCTGCAAACAAAGCGTGCAACATTCAAACAGGATGCAAAGTGGAAACACCTGAGGAAATACATCAACTGGCGGCAACACAGTGGGTTGGGACCACAGAGTTGAATAAAACCATCAGCCGCCATTAAATTGAGTCATTAATAAACTATGTTGAAGATCCCCGAAACAGCCGGTGATCAGGAGTAGAGCATGCTGGTTTCTCTGGCACATTGAGTCAATGAAGCAGACAGAATCCTAGCTTTATCACCAGGACCATGGAGTGCAAAAGGAAGAATGTTGTGTTATGCATTTGAAGGGTTGTACTGTTTCCCTCGGAAGGATGTGAAGGCAAGAGAGAAAGTGTGGGAAAGATTCACGAGATTGGTTCCATGGATGAGGAACTTCAGTTGCGAGATAGTTTGGAGAAGTTGGGACTGTTCTATTAGGGGAAGAGAAGGTTAAGAGGAGGTTTGATAAGAGATAAGGTAATGGGTGGATGGTTGTGGTGGAGTTTGATAGTAGGGTTAGTTAAGTTTTCATTGAGATTGAGGATTGAATTTAAAAATCGGTACCCATCTCTTTCGATGGCCAGGGCAATTTATGTATCCTGGGCAAAACTGGTTTCCTTGAGGTTGGACATGAGTGGTGCAGCAGGCCAAGGTGGGCTCTGCTAATCCTTCACCAATTTGTTGATTGTTCCTAGGCCAACTCAAGTGCATTTCCCTTAAGGTTTTTTTTCTTCTTTCCTTTCATCTGGGGGAGCAGTGTGCTGTTGAGTGGGGAGGTGCAATGCCCTTGGTGTGGTTGAGGAGGTGCAGGACTGGCTGGGTTATAGGTTTTGGTGTCTGCTGCGAGTCCTAAGGGAGCTTATTTTTGTGAGTTGGAATGCACTGGGCTAGGCCAGGTCCGGTGCTGAGGTTGCTATCCTGTTGCCCTTTGGAGGAAGTCACGTTATGTCATTGGTGCCTCTGGTGCTGGTGGAGTTGACTGAGGTGTATATTGGTGTAGTCCGGGACATGGCGCAAAAAATTCATCCTGAACTCTCATGGTATTCATGAGCAATCGCCGCGGGAGCAGGTGTGCACCATTTGACCATGTTTTCATGGCTTTATCCTGTTTCTCCTTCTCTTAAGTCACTGCTCAAAGACACTTAGTAGGGATATCCTGAGAGGACACGTCTGGGCACGGAAGCCTGGGGTTGAGCCGTGTCCTGCACTTTGGTCGATATCTTGTTGTACCCTCCCCTTGTGGTCAGGGTGCTGTTTTATTTGACTGAACAATTTTATCTCTTTCTCATCAATGATGGCAGGTGTGCGGTGGAGGAATTACAGACCCGATTGGGTCCGGACCTGCTATTATCCTGTGATCCACTCCTGGTCGTTCCCCATCCATTTTACTGAGAGGCGCTAACAGCACTGATCTTATCTGAGTATACATGCTGGTCCTCACTATATAATTGGATGTAATGATGTTGGTTCTGTACTGAGCCGGAGTCAGGGGTTATGTTACATTGTCTGGTATATATGTAACATCCCATTAGAACTGCGGTTCTCGAGCAGCATGGTGGCACAGTGGTTAGCATTGCTGCTTCACGGCGCCGAGGTCCCAGGTTCGATCCCGGCTCTGGGTCACTGTCCGCGTGGAGTTTGCACATTCTCCTCGTATTTGCGTGGGTTTCTCCCCCACAACCCAAAAAGGTGGATTGGCCACGCTAAATGACCCCTTAATTCGAAAAAGTGAATTGGGCGTTTTTTTAAAAAAGAACTGCGGCTCTCGCAAATGTTTTTATTTTTTCATTTTCTGGGTGGGGAAAAGAATTTGTGACTGGATTCTGCAGGGGTACAAATGGGTCTTGGGTCCGAGGAGAAGAAGTCACATTATGTCATTGGTGTCTTTGGTGCTGGTGGAGTTGAGGGACGTGTATATTGGTGTGCTCCCGGATATGGCGCAGAAAATTCATCCTGAACTCTCATGGTAATTATGAGCAATCGCCGCGTGAGAAGGTGTGCACCATTTGACCATGTTTTCATGGCTCTATCCTGTTTCTTTCTGGTGGAACGTTTAGAGGCATCAAGTTATGTCTAATGATTGTATTGAGCCAGTTGTGCTTATTTTCTCCTGTTGCCCTCTGGATTCATGCATGTTGAGCCTTTACCTTTCCTTGTGGTGCTGAGCCATTACTGTGGTTTTATTGCTTGTTTGTTAAAATGTAAAACCGTAATAAATTTAATTTTAAGATCGTTAACAGTACAACTGGAAAAGAATAATGTAATTGGAAATGGTGATCGGGACTAAAAACTTGAGGGAGAGGAAAATAAATTCAACAGGGAGCCCAAGGCAGAGAAAGTTAGTAAGTGGAGCATTCGACAGGTGACAGAGGAAATATTCAGTGAGTTGGCCATTGGTAGATTCCACAATTTATAGACTTATAGAGCAATTGAAGCTCAGGGTTTGGCCATTTGCTCCAGATGTTCTATGCTAATATTTATGTGCCATACAAGACTCCTTTAACCACTTTTTTCATCCTACCAACATTATTCTTCCCAGGCTTGGACTCCCCTACTGGTGTTTTCAGTCCTTTAGCAGGCACACATTCAACTTTAAAAACTGACAGTAATATCAATGGGTCAAATCTTGGCTCAGCAAGAAACAGACAAAATGGTTTAGGAATGATCGATACTGAGGAATCAGACATCAGACCGATGAAGGGGTTAGGTCCTGCAGCCAGTCCTTCAGTAACAATACATTCACCGGCACCATGGCACAGTAGTTAACACTGCTGTCTCACAGCTCCAGGGACCCGGGTTCGATTCCGGCTTTGGGTGAGTGTCTGTGTGGAGTTTCCATCTTCTCCCCAAGTCTGCGTACGTTTCCTCTGGGTGCTCCGGTTTCCTCCCAGTCTAAAGAGGTGAAGATTTGGTGTATTGGCCTTGATCAATGCCTGAGATTCCGGGCATAGGGTGGGACAGTGCTATTTCGGAGGGTGAGTGCAGACTCCATTCTTCTGCACTGTAGGGATTCTATGGCTTTGAAGCCAGCATTTAAAAGCCCAAAAGAAAGCAGTTGAGAATGGACAATTTTCAGAAATTGGACAAACTTTGTCACTCAGCATTCCACAGAACACGTGACAAAGACACAATGAGCGACTTTTTCCAATACACTGGCCAAGAGGCGGTTAAAAAGGTCATCATCAGAACATAGGAATAGGGGCAGGGCATTTGGCCCTTCAAGGCTGCTCCGCCATTCAATAAGATCATGGTTGATCTGGTCTTCGATCCACTCTCCTGACCAGACAAGGGGCACACATTATCAGGGGAAAAAGGCCTCATACTGTAAATTTTCATTTGATATATTTGGTTATCCCCATGGCAAATATCTAAAATTTTAAAAACTGGATAATGAGTTTTAAAATGGCAGAACTATGTATGTCCATGACCTTTGAACAGAAGGAGCAGCTAACAGTTTCAAAGAATCATGCTACATCTTGTTATAGAACTTAGAACATACAGTGCAGAAGGAGGCTATTCGGCCCATTGAGTCTGCACCGACCCACTTAAGCCCTCACTTCCACCCTATCCCAGTAACTGAATAACCCCTCCTAACCTTTTTTGGACACAATCGGCAATTTATCATGGCCAATCCACCTAACCTGCACATCTTTGGACTGTGCTGGAGCACCCGGGGGAAACCCACCCAGACACGGGGAGAAGGTGCAGACTCCGCACAGACAGTAACCCAGTGGGGAATATACAACCTTTGTCAAAGACACTGTGAAAAGGTGGGAGTCATGTAATATGAACCTCTAATTGGTGGAACCCATAATATTGCTTTCTGGAACTGGAAATCTCTTGGTGCGTTTTTACTCTATAACTCTTACTAAGCCAAGGTGCCATACTTCCTAAAAACTGTCCTCTCTACCTTTTGATTCTTTGAGAAATTAACTATAGTAGTTTGCAGCTTTTCCTATGGCTCTGATTTTAATGAAGGAGTCAAAGTTGGCCCAATACATTCTGGATATTTCAGCTTCGATTGGTAGACTGAGGCAGAGTCCTAGGTTTAAGGACCCCAAAGATCAATGGGAATGTGGCCTTTTGTGTGAAGTGTTTTGTGCTCCGATTATTACTCTTCTTTATTGCTGATCTATGGGCTGTTTTTTTTTTTGCTGAAGGTTACAGAAAGTACAGTTTTTTTTTGCTGAAGGTTACAGACAGTACAGCAGTTGATGCTCAGGATTTAAACAAACAAAGAAAGAACATGTGGAACCACAGGTTAATGGAGCAGAGTGCTTCCCACCTTTAAGAAGCTTTCGAGGATCTGCACTGCCGGTTGCAATACACTCTCATCCCATTGGCTGACATCTGTCACATCCAGACCATATACTGGAGGAACATTAGGCCCTGGTCCTTTGAAACAAAATCATACAAGGTGGTCATAAAATATCTGCAGTTATCTCACAGAATAATTATTCCATAGCTGGTGTTTGGCACACATTTTACACATTTCTCTTTCTACTTGCCAACCTCTTCAAAGGGTTTCACAATTTTCTGTCTTATTGGTGCTTTTATTTATTTGATCTTTCATTTTACCTCCAGTTGTATTCTCCCAATATCGCTTCTTCAATTTAAACATATCGTGTGTGGCAAGGATATAGAGAGACATGGCACAAGTGCCAGAGGGTGTAAGTGCGACCATGCCAAAGGGCATGTTAGAGAGGGAGTGAGAAGAGAATTAAATCAGTAAAGAGAGAGCAAGCTAGAGTGTCAGAAAGAGAGGGGACAGAGAGTGCGAGAGCATCAGGAAATAGGGTAATCAGGCTGGGTTTCAGGTAGCTAGAGAGCAAGTGTGCCAGAAGCAGAGAGCGTCAAGTGAGTGTTTAAGAATTGGATTTATAGCGCATTAGTTAACTGATGAGAGGCATCAATAAGAATTTGATTTGTACCATTTATGGGTTTGTTCAGAGTTGCTGTTCAATTGACACTGACAAGGTTTATACCAAGGATGGCGGGCAAATTCATTCTTGAAAACTCGCAGAAAGTCTGCAAAAAATCAAAGTCCAAGGATGCAAAATTCATCATATTGAAAGAAAGGTCACCCTCATGTATTTTGATTGGAGTAGCCGGCATGGGAGAAACAGAATCTGTGAGCTCCACCAATCACAGATTCCCATGCTCATTGCTCCTTCTCGCCCAATCATAGGCTCCCTCCCTCCCGCACTTGATGTTTCTCCAGAGACAGAATCTATGATTGGAGGGAAAGTGAGGGTGGGAGGAAGGGAACCTGTGATTGGAGCTCAAGAAGCAGTTAACCTGGCCAGTCCCGCTGTCACCATGCAGGACACTTTCAGCTGAGCCATCAATCATTTTGACCCATCAACACCATTTGGGACCAGGAGGCTAAGGAGAAGCAGTAAAGTACAAGGGAATACATGCAGCAGAAAATCACTAACAGCTACCAAATACCAGGAAAACCAAACTTACAAACTTGCAAAGCCTTCAGCAGCTTAAAAAATGCGAGCAGGTGAGGGATTTTGTACGCAGACTGGTGCCGTCCTTCCCACATCTCCCGCCGAAGGGGAGGCAGGACAGGGTAGTTTCATGGGGAGGGGTGGGAGAGGGTAGAGTTTCAGACGTCTACAAGGAACTAATGGGAGCTGAGGATACGCAGACCGAGGACCTGAAGCTTGAGTAGGAGGAGGAGATCGGGGGGGTGCTGGAGGACGGAATTTGGGCAGAAGCCCTGAGCAGAGTAAACACGACCACAACATGCGCCAGGCTCAGCCTGATTCAGTTTAAGGTCGTGCACCGGGCCCACATGACGGTGGCCCGGATGAGCAAATTCTTCGGGCTGGAGGACACGTGTTCTAGATGCGCCGGAGGGCCGGTTAACCATGTACACATGTTCTGGTCGTGCCCTAAACTCAGGGGGTATTGGCAGGGATTCGCAGATGTCATGTCCCAGATATTGAAAACTGGGGTGGTAATGAGCCTGGAGGTGGCAATCTTTGGGGTTTCGGAGGACCCGGGAGTCCAGGAAGAGAGAGAGGCCGACGTTCTGGCCTTTGCTTCCCTGGTAGCCCGGCGACGAATACTGTTAGCATGGAGGGACTCAAAGCCCCCGAGGCCTGAGGTATGGCTATCGGACATGGCGAGCTTTCTTGGCCTAGAGAAAGTCAAGTTCGCCTTGAGAGGTTCGCTACTAGGGTTCGCCCGAAGGTGGCAGCCATTTATTGACTTCTTCGCAGAGGTGGAGGGGGGGGGGGGGCAAGAGTAGAGTAGAATAGGGGGATATTGAGGCAGGTCCGTGCGTGAACAGAGCCGTGGTTTGCACTATGTTTAATTTGTAATTTGTGTCTTAACTTCTTTTTTTTGGTACTGTACAATGTCACTTTTTCTATATGCCTAAAATACCTCAATAAAATAGTTTGTTAAAAAAAAAAAGAAAATGAAAGGGTACTCCACAACAAAATGAAGCTGGGCAGTTTTTTTTTCTCAAAAAGAGAAAGAAAATGTTGACCTCCGTTTATATCCATCCCATTCTCAACCAGATGGTATCTGCACTGATTCACATTTCAATGTGAAGCTGGGATATGTTAACTTGCAGTTCTCTCCATTTGGCAATATGGCGATTTTGCACAGGCAAAGGTTTCTAAACTCCAAGTGGTACATCACACGAGAAAGGAGGTTCTTCAATAAATTAAATCTGACAATTTACAACATGGAACTTCCTTTAGACTTGGGCTCGCATCCCACAGGCACTCTTAGAAAAGGCAACTGAGCCCACAATGACTTCCCTGTTTCAATTAATCTATTTAAAAACGCACGTTGTATTTTTACATTTTGTATTTTTCTCCCTCTATCAAGTCATCTGATTTATCAACTTGTGTTTAAAGTCTGCCAATGCAATGTGAACCTCAAAGAATAGAGCCAAAATCCGTTATATTCAGATTACTCCATGCTAGATAATGATTCATCTGTCCAACATTGAACTGTTAAAGGGGAATATAGAAAAGGGACAGCTTCTGATTCATAAAGAATCGTTGCAAACACCATTACACAACCATTAAACATGCTATGTCCCATCATCAGTGTGTCGCCACAAGTGTTGCCTGTGATGGCGTTTTCTATGTCGTACCTTCTTGATGATATCTCTATGGCTATAGAGCAGCACATTCTCATCTCACTATGCAGTGAGAGATCTGCTGGTAATGTGTCAACTGTTGATCAATTAACACAATTAATAAATAATTATGTATTTAATTGTGCCAATAATGAAGCTGTTTTGTCAGTTGCTGCTTGCTCTCACACCACATCCTTGGGTGGGCACCAGGATTGCCTGTGCCAGGAGAGCTGTGTCAGGATTGCCTGTGCCAGGAGAGCTGTGTCAGGATTGCCTGTGCCAGGAGAGCTGTGTCAGGATTGCCTGCGCCAGGAGAGCTGTGTCAGGATTGCCTTTGCCAGGAGAGCTGCGTCAGGATTGCCTGTACCAGGTGAGCTGTGTCAGGATTGCCTGTGCCAGGTGAGCTGTGTCAGGATTGCCTGTGCCAGGTGAGCTGTGTCAGGATTGCCTGTTCTCGGAGAGCTGTGTCAGGATCGTTAGTACCAGGTGAGCTGTGTCAGGATTGTTTGTACCAGGTAAGCTGCGTCAGGATTGCCTGTGCCAGGAGAGCTGTGTCAGGATTGCCTGTGCGAGGAGAGCTGTGTCAGGATTGCCTGTGCCAGGAGAACTGTTTCAGGATCGCCTGTGCTAAGTGAGCTGTGTCAGGATTGCCTGTGCCAAGTGAGCTGTGTCAGGATCGTGAGTACCAGGTGAGCTGTGTCAAGATTGTCAGTACCAGGTGAGCTGTGTCAGGATTGCCTGTGCCAGGATTGCCTGTGCCAGGTGAGCTGTGTCAGGCCGATCGTACAATGAATGAAACTGTTGCTCCATTAACAGCACTCGCCAAGCTAAGAACAGTATTAATAACATAGTGGAGACCAGGAATGTTTATAACATTCCAGATGTGTTCTAAGGTACACTACAAATTAAAATCCCCGGCTGGCAGGTTTAGAATGGAATAGTTCCAATTTCCTACTGTCATGCACTGGTTGCAGTGTCGGCTAGAATCAGGGCAGATAACCTGGGGGAACTTGTTAAGATCAATTTCTTCACGGTATAAAGTTTCAGGGTTGATCTTCTATGGTCAGCTGCATAGGGAACTCATTTCTCTGCACTCTATCCTTAGCCATCTTAAATTTCTTTTTGTGGGATGTGGGTGTCATTGGCAAAGCCAGAATTTGCTGTCCATCCCTAATTGTCCTTGAATGGAGTGGCTTCATTGGCTATTTCAGAGGGCAGTTAAGAGTCAGACGTAGGTCAGACCAGCTACGAATGGTCCGTTTCATTCCTTAAAGGACACCAGTGAACCAGATGTTAGTATTTAATAGGTTCTGTTGATGAATATTAAATGGTAAAGGTAAGATAAAGTGGCCATAATCCCAGATGACTATAGGCTGCTTTCCCCTTGGGGAGGGCAATTTATCATGGCCAATCCACCTAACCTGCACATCTTTGGACTGTGGGAGGAAACCGGAGCACCCGGAGGAAACCCACACAGACAAGGGGAAAAAGTGCAAACTCCACACAGACAGTCACCCGAGGCTGAAATTGAACCTGGGACCAGAGAGCTGTGAGGCAGCAGTGCTAACCACGGTGCCACCCCTCCTTAGCTTCCTTGAATATCATAGAATTCCTACAGTGCAGGAGGCCATTTGGTCCATCGAGTCTGCAACAACCATCCATAAAAGCACCCTAACCTGGGCCCACGCCTCCAACCTATCCTCATAACCCAGTAACCTCACCTAACATTTTGGACACTAAGGGTCAATTTAGCCTGGACAGTCCAACTAACCTGCACATCTTTGGACTGAGAGAGGAAACTGGAGCACCCGGTGGAAACTCACACACACACGGGGAGAAAGTGCAAACTCCACACCGACAATCATCCAAGGTCGGAATTGAACCTGGGTCCCTGGCACTATGAGGCAGCAGTGCTAAGCACTGCACCACCGTGCCACTCCATTATCCATCATAGGTTGTTCCTGTTCCTAGTCTTTCCTCTTCTTTGGAATGTATTTTTACTGGGAGTCACAAATTATTTCCCTAAATGTCTGCCACTGCTCATCGCATTTTACTTATTAATCTGTGACCAATCCACTTTGGCCAATTCCACTCTCATAACTCCTCTTCTAAGATTTCAGTCCCAATTTTTTCACACTCAAGGGTAATTAGGGGCGGTCAACAAATGTTGACCTTACCTACTCCTTTCCATCTTAAATATATCACTGAGCAATTCTAATTTCATAGCCACCTGCTAATCGGATTAAAAAATAGTGGAAATGTGATGATTAAATATGTGGCATTTGGCTGTCATTAACTGGAAGTTGTTATTAGTATCACTTTGCAGCCCTATCAGTATCGATTTTTGTTCTATATGTACTGTGGACACCTAAAATGGCCAAGTAGAGCATATTGGGATACCTGACATTAAGATTTAAAGTGTCCCATAGAAATTGCTGCAGCTATCTCATCAGTTCAGTTAGCAGACAGGTGGCCCCTTATAAATTGATTACACTGTCTGGAATTTAATTGGATTCCTGATGAGATCACCCTCCCCTTTGTATTGTGACACACACACCTTTTGTCTGTAACAGTATCACCGAGAGTGATGACGTCAGTCGATCACCTCGGCTTTTGTATAGCTAATATACCTATCTCTGTAGAATTACCACAGAATGCTTTGATGTCATCTGATCACCTCTCCTTTGTATCAAAATTATACCTTTATCTTAGTCTAAGCCAACAGAAATTATCGATGTCACTACCTGTGGGGGGATGGGTTTTTTTGTGTATAAAGATCTGTACTGCCCTTTGTGTGGCAGATTGTGCTTGGCTGCGACCTTTGATTGTAGTGGTCACTCGCCTTGTAACTGTGTTGTAATCTGTTACATTTTCAGTCCAAATGTCTTACTTGGATGTCAAAGTTTTCTACAGTATCTGTAGAATATTTTACTCTTTCTTTTTATATTTCTTGGTCATTTTCTAGATTCCCTTTACCTTCTTGATTTCTTTATTGACTCTAACCTCTTTGTACATTTTTGTCATCCTCTCCTATTATCTATTAGTGTATGTCTCTTGCATTCCTGTTTTTTCTTCTTCATCGCAGCTAGTTTGTTCTTGTGTTTTAGCAGAATCAATTTCTTCTGGACTCTATCCCATCAGTTTAAACGTGTCCAGACTACTGTCTGCTTCTTCGCACACCAGTAAATTTTTCCAGTTTATTTTCCCCAATTACTTTCTCACCCCTTTTAAAATAAGCTTTATCTCAATTTATTATTTGGTCTTTGTTTGTGTCTTTCTCAATCTTGATGTTGCGATCATCTATTTAACATTAAACAGCTAAATGAACAATCCCAGTGCAAACAGTACATTTGCTGCAAATGTAACTTTTACTGAGCCGTTAACACAGAGCTGTGAGGCGGAGACCATTTGGCCCATCAATATTTGGTGACATTCTGAAATAGCCATCAATTAGTCCCACTGGCCTAGTCTTCACTCAGCCCTGAAAATTATTTTTTTCTCAAGTAACTATCCAATTCTCTTTGGAAAGTTACTGCTGGATAGTCTAATCCGGATCGTAACAATTTGTATCAAAAAACAATTACGTCTCCCCGTAACTCTATTATTAATTTCGCCCATCCATCTTAGACCATTCTTATTTAGAATGGAAGCTTCTATCTATGGGCAGCACGGTAGCATAGTGGTTAGCACTATGGCTTCACAGCGCCAGGGTCCGAGGTTCGATTCCGGCTTAGGTCACTGTCTGTGCGGAGTCTGCACATTCTCCCCATGTCTGCGTGGGTTTCCTCCGGGTGCTCCGATTTCCTCCCACAGTTCAAAGATGTGCAGGTTAAGTGGATTGGCCATGATCAACTGCCCTTAAATTAACTGGGGATGCTGGGTGACGGGGATAGGGTGGAGGTGTGGGATTAAGTAGGGTGCTCTTTCCAAGAGCCGGTGCAGACTCGATGGGCCAAATGGCCTCCTTCTGCACTGTAAATTCTATAATTCTATCTGTCCCTGATAGGGTTGGTGCAGGATATATAGTTAATTGAAGATCAGGGTTGTACATTTCCACAAGACCCCGGAATGGGCAGATTTGATTGTTAATATTGCACACTAAAAAGAGCGGGCTCGTGTCCTTTCCAGGCACCTTGATTTGCTCTTCAGTTCTTGTTCTGTTACTCACTTTTCAGGAAACGATTGCGGACCCATTTATTTTGCTTTCTTGCGTAACGCTTGGTGACTTGCTTGAGCGCAGCGATACCTGCCGGGTGGGGGGGGGAAAGGACATGGCGTAAACAGACCAAGCACACACTCCCTCCCTTATACACCAAACAAACACGGCAGGGTCAGAGCGTTCAGTGTTCAAATACACTCCTTCACATTCCAAATAAATGAAACAGAATCACAATTGCATGAATACAAGATCTGCTTTGGGATTTCAATGGTACGTTCATTGATGGCTGCTGGGGAAGCTTGGCTCCATCAGTAGCACCCTTGACTTCCAGTGGCATGATTCAAAGAGTTCTCCCTTTGGTTAACCTTTATCCTTATGGTTGGCATGTATGATTAAATAACAACACTGACTACATTTCAAAAATAATTAATTGACTGGGAAGCACTTGGGGACATCCTTTGGATGTGCAAGGTGACATTTAACTGCATGTTCTTTCTTTCCTTGAAGTTGTTCAGCTGATATTTGTGGATGTTGTGCTACTATCGGAGGAAGACCATGGTCATCAGCAAGCTGATCTTGCAAATGCTGTCCAAGGAACAGCAATGTGGGGGGAATGAAGAGAACTGTCATAGCAGCTGCCAGGAAAGCACTCAGACAACTGCACGTTCCTGTGCAGGCGGCCACTGACTAAACATTCACTCATGGAATGGAGCCTTTGCAATTCAGGTGGACTGAGGATTACAGGTAGAACATAGAACATAACAGCACAGTACAGGCCCTTCGGCCCTCGATGTGAAACCACTCTAAAGCCCATCTACACTATTCCCTTATCGTCCATGTCTATCCAATGATCATTTGAATGCCCTTAGTGTTGGCGAGTCCACTACTGTTGCAGGCAGGGCATTCCACGCCCTTACTACTCTCTGAGTAAAGAACCTACCTCTGACATCTGTCTTATATCTATCTCCCCTCAATTTAAAGCTATGTCCCCTCGTGCTAGACATCACCATCCAAGGAAAAGGGCTCTCACTGTCCACCCTATCCAATCCTCTGATCATCTTGTATGCCTCAATTAAGTCACCTCTTAACCTTCTTCTCTCTAACGAAAACAGCCTCAAGTCCCTCAGCCTTTCCTCATAAGATTTTCCCTCCATACCAGGCATCATTCTGGTAAATCTCCTCTGCACCCTTTCCAATGCTTCCACATCCTTCCTATAATGCGGCGACCAGAATTGCACGCAATACTCCAAATGCGGCCAACCAGAGTTTTGTACAGCTGCAACATGACCTCATGGCTCCGAAACTCAATCCCTCTACCAATAAAAGCTAACACACCGTATGGTTTCTGAACAACCCTCTCAACCTGGGTGGCAACTTTCAGGGATCTATGTACATGGACACCGAGGACAAGGAGGCCTGTAAACTCCTGGCCTGCTCCTGTTTCCCATAGGTAGAGTAGGAAGGTGTTTGATGTGGCAAGTGCTATGTCAGACATCTAACTGATACCGTTATGAGTTATAGCTTGGCTGATATTAATGACATCCTTTGAGCAGAGACAACACAGTGATCATTACTGCCAGAAGCCATGTCCAGTTTGTCTTGGAGTTTGACGTCAACATGTAGCACAAGGTTGTAACTGCCTCCACATCCACTAATGTCCAGTCAAACTCCCCTGATCTTGTGCATTCAGATGGCAGTGATGTACAGTATTACCAAACCCCAGTGATGCATTATACCAGTGCATTACGATACACATTGTTACCTTGGGTCAGCAGCTTTTTCCTAGTCTCACTGCAGCTGTTGTTGGAGGTCAGGTATTCATGGAATTCCTTGAATCCAATAGACTGGAAGACACCATGTTGATAATCCTGGCTGTGTCCCAATGGAAAAAGATCCAGACACAAGTATCAATCAATAATCTGCTAATTAATGGAACAAAAAGGATGCACAGCAGAATGATTCACCAAATACACAACTACACATCCCCTCAGAACGGCAACCTTTCATGGGCTCCAGACAAACACTTTACATCACCGGTATGGTGACACGTCTCTCACTAATGGTCTCTGCTTGCCATCGACGAGAGGCTAAAATATTCCCAAATTACAAGCCTCTTAATCTCGGTTCACAGTTACAAATTGCATTGATTTCCTCAGGATGCGATGTTACAACTCCCTTGTTAGGAAGTCAGGTTGGGAGGGCTTTGCCATCCTCACAGTCCTCAGCTGAACTATAACACCCAGTGCCGGGCGGGAGATGTTGGGGGGAGTGAGTGCCAGGCAGGAGTTGTTTGGAGGGGAGAGAGTGTCGGACAGGAGGTCTTTGTAGGGGGCAGAGTGAATGTCAGGTGGGAGATGTTGGGATTTTGGGGGGGAGGGGGGGGGGGGGGGGGGGAGAAGGGTATGTGAGTGCTGGGTGGGAGGAGTTGAGGGGGAGTGAGTGCTGGGTGGGAGGTGTTGAGGGGGACTGAGTGCTGGGTGGGAGGTGTTAGGGGGAGGAGTGAGTGCTGGGTGGGAGGTGTTAGGGGGAGGAGTGAGTACTGGGTGGGAGGTGAGGTGGGGGGGGGGGGAGTGAGTGCTGGGTGGGAGGTGTAGGGGGGGGGCGCGAGTGCTGGGTGGGAGGTGTTGGGGGTGGGGGGGTGGAAGAGTGAGAGCCGGGTGGGAGATGTTGGTGGAGTGCTGGGTGGGAGGTGTTGGGAGGAGGAGTGAGTGCTGGGTGGAAGGTGTGGAGGAGTGAGTGCTGGGTGGGAGGTGTGGAGGAGTGAGTGCTGGGTGGGAGATGTTGGGGAGGAGTGAGTGCTGGGTGCGAGGTGTTGGGGGAGTGAGTGCTGTGTGGGAAGTGTTGGGGAGTGAGTGCTGGGTGGGACCTGTTTGGGGGGAGTGAGTGGTGGGTGGGATGTGTCGGGGGGCACGAGTGCTGGGTGGGAGTTGTTTGGGGGGGGAGGGAAAGAGTGAGTGCCAGGTGGGAGATGTTGGTGGAGTGAGTGCTGGGTGGGGGGTGTTGGGTGAGTGTGTGCTGGGTGGGAGGTGTTGGGTGAATGCTGTGTGGGAGGTGTTGGGGCAGTGAATGCTGGGTGGGAGGTGTTGGGGCAGTGAGTGCTGGGTGGGAAGTGTTGGGGGGGAGTGAGTGCTGGGTGGGAGCTGTTGCGGGGGGGGGGGGGGGGGTGAGTGAGTGCTGGGTGGGAGATGTTGGGGGAGTGAGTGCTGGGTGGGAGGTGTTGGAGCAATGAGTGCTGGGTGAGAGATGTTGGGGGAGGAGTGAGTGCTGGGTGGAAGGTGTGGAGGAGTGAGTGCTGGGTGGGAGGTGTTGGGGGGGGGGGGAGTGAGTGCCGGTTGGGAGGTGCTGGGTGAGTGAGTGCTGAGTGGGAGGTGTTGGGGAAGTGAGTGCTGGGTGGGATGTGTTGGGGAAGTGAGTGCTGGGTGGGACCTGTTTGGGGGGAGTGAGTGCTGGGTGGGAGGTGAGGGGGGGAGTGAGTGCTGGGTGGGAGGTGTAGGGGGGGGTCGCGAGTGCTGGGTGGGAGGTGTTGGGGGTGGGGAAGAGTGAGAGCCGGGTGGGAGATGTTGGTGGAGTGAGTGCTGGGTGGGAGGTGTTGGGACAATGAGTGCTGGGTGGGAGGTGTTGGGACAATGAGTGCTGGGTGAGAGGTGTTGCGAGGAGGAGTGAGTGCTGGGTGGAAGGTGTGGAGGAGTGAGTGCTGCGTGGGAGATGTTGGGGGAGTGAGTGCTGGGTGGAAGGTGTGGAGGAGTGAGTGCTGGGTGGGAGGTGTGGAGGAGTGCTGGGTGAGAGATGTTGGGGAGGAGTGAGTGCTGGGTGCGAGGTGTTGGGGGAGTGAATGCTAGGTGGGAGGTGTTGGGGGAGTGAGTGCTGGGTGGGAGGTGTTGGGGGACTGACTGCTGGGTGAGAGGTTTTGGGGGAGTGAGTGCTGGGTGGGAGGTGTTGGGGAGTGGCTGCTGGATGGGAGGTGTTGGGGGGGAGTGAGTGCTGGGTGGGAGGTGTTGGGGTAGTGAGTGCTGGGTGGGAGGTGTTGGGGGAGTGTGTGCTGGGTGGGAGGTGTTGGGGGCAGGAGTGAGTGCTGGGTGGGAGGTGTTGGGGGAGTGAGTGCTGGGTGGGAAGTGTTGGGGGGAGGAGTGAGTGCTGGGTGGGAGGTGTTGGGGGAGTGAGTGCTGGGTGGGAGGTGTTGGGCGAGTGAGTGCTGGGTGGGAGGTGTTGGGCGAGTGAGTGCTGGGTGGGACGTGTTGGGGGGAGGAGTGAGTGCTGGGTGGGAGGTCTTGTCGGGAGGAGGAGTAATGCTGGGCGGCAGCGATTGACACATTAACAGATGTAGATCACCAGGGGAATGTTTGTTAAAGAGAGAAAACTGTGGATAACAACAGAAATAATGTGGACATTAAAGGTTCAAAAAGAGATTCCCAACGTATAAAAACTACATGGAGGGATATGGATGTAAAAATTGTAAAGTGCAATGGATTGGATGGATGGATTTGTTTATTGTCACATGTAATAAAATAATAATAAACTTTTATTGTCACAAGTATGAAGTTACTGTGAAAAGCCCCTAGTCGCCACATTCCGGGGTCTGTTCGGGTAAGCTGGTACGGGAATTGAATCCGCGCTGCTAGCCTTGTTCTGCATCACAAACCAGCTGTCTAGCCCACTGAGCTAAACCAGCTCCGAGGTACCAAGGTACAGTGAAAAGTATTTTTCTGCGAGCAGCTCAACAGATCATTAAGTACATGAAAAGAAAAGGAAATAAAAGAAAATACATAATAGGGCAATACAAGGTACACAGTGTAACAAGATAACACTGGCATTGGGTGAAGCATACAGGGGTGTAGTGTTAGTGAGGTCACTAGGAGTCTGGGAACAGCGGGGAAGAAGCTGTTTTTGAGCCTGTTCGTGCGTGTTCTCAGACTTTTGTATCTTAGGTGGAGAATGAAGAAATGGGAGGGGAAATGAGTTGGAAAATAAGTTGGTGGAGTATAGAAAAAGGCATCATCAGCAAGTAAGAGGAAGGGGGGGAAAAAAGTTTCTGAAATATATTCATGGAATGTGAGCATCACTGGCAGCACTTACTGTCCATCCCTAATTGACCTTGAGAAAGTGGTGGTGAGAAGATGTCAAATCAAATGATCAAGGGATAGCAAGTAACCCAAATGATTCTCCTGTATGGTCCTGGAGAGAATTCAGCAATTGAGGGCATTCAGCCTCTGATCTTTGGTAAGCGTTCTCCAAGGCAGCCTTCAGGACGCGCGACAACACAGAATCGCCGAGCAGAACATAATAGAACATTACAGCGCACTACAGGCCCTTTGGCCCTGATGACCAAGTTCTGCACGCATGAGCATGGCCTCAACCGGGACCTTCGATTCATGTCTCATTTCATTCACCCCGACCATCTGGCCTGAGCTTATGAAATCCTACCAACTGTCCTGGCTTGAGACAATTCACACCTCTTTAACTTGTGATTATCCCTCTCTCCAGTCACTCTATCTGGACCTGTAAAGACTTAATTACCTGCAAAGACTCGCATTTAAAGTATCGTCTTGCATCATTGACTTAGTCTATATTGTGGTTGTGGGACCCACCTCTTCACTCACCTGATGAAGGAGCTGTGCTCCGAAAGCAAGTGATTCGAAACAAACCTGTTGGACTTTAATCTGGTGTTGTAAGACTTCTTACTGCGCTCACCCCAGTCCAACGCCGGCATCTCCACGTCAATTAAATTAAATTGGCATCTGGTTATTCCCTTCTTTAAGAGATATTTCAGGAATGCTAGTAGAGTGATAACATCACTGAACTGGTAATCCAGAAACCTGGACTAATGCCCCAGATATCACCCCACCCCCAGAGTTCAAATCACACCACAGCAGCTGGAGGTATTTAAATACAATTAATTAAATAATTTGGAATAAAAAGCTGGTCTCTAATGATGACCATGAAACTACCAGATTGCCATAAAAATCTATCTGGTTCACTTGTGGGAAGGAAGTCTGCCAGTCTGCCTTACAGGTGACTCCAGGTCCACAGCAAGGCGTTTGACTCATAACTGCCCTCTGAAATGGCTGAGCAAGCCACTCCGTCATACGGACCACCCAGCATCAACCCACACACTGGAAATGTCCACTCTGCCCAGTTGACCCTGCGTGCTCCTTACTAACATCTGGGGGCTTGTGCCAAAATTGGGAGAGCTGTCCCACAGATTGGTCAAGCTGACACAGTTAGACTGAGAGAATTGTACCTTACAGACAATGTCCCAGACACCACCATCACTGGGTATGGCCTGTCTCATCGGTAGACAGATCCACCAAAGGTGACGGCATCGTGGCGATCAGTGGTCCTGGAAATCATCATCCAGTCTGGACCGCATGAAGTCTCATGGCATCAGGTCAAACATGGACAAGGAAGCCTCTCACAAGGTATCGTAACCCCTCAGCTGATGAATCAGCACTCCTCCATGTTGTACACCAACTGGAGGATGCATTGAGTATTGCAAGGGCACAGAATATACTCTGGGTGAGGGGAGGAGCTTCAATGTTCATCAGCAAGAGTGGCTGCATAGCACCACTACTGACCGGGTTGGCCTAGTCCTGAACGACATAGCTGGCTCTGGAGGCAGGTGGTGAGAGAACCAACAAGAGATAAAAACCTACTTGACCTCCCCCTCACCAATCTGCCTGTCCCAGATGCATCTCTGACAGTATTAGTATGAGTGACCACCACACAGTCCCACATTGAAGATATATTCTGATGGGTGTTGTGCAACACTACGACCGTGCTAAATGGGATAGATTCAGAATAGGTGCAGCAACTCAAAACTGGGCATGTATCAGGTGGTATGCACCATTAGCCGCAGTAGAATTGTAGTCGCTCTTGGGATGGGAACGTCGCTGGCTGGGTCAGCTTTTGTTGCCCATCTCTAATTGCCTTTCAACTGAGTGGCTTCCTGGGCCATTTCAGTGGAGTGGCGTCAAGAGTCAACCACATTGCTGTGCGGGTCTGGGGTCACATGTAGGCCAGACCGGGTATGGATGGCAAATTTCCTTCCCTGAAGGACATGACTGAACCA
Organism: Scyliorhinus torazame; assembly: GCF_047496885.1. Lineage (NCBI taxonomy): Eukaryota > Metazoa > Chordata > Chondrichthyes > Carcharhiniformes > Scyliorhinidae > Scyliorhinus > Scyliorhinus torazame. Next base: position 211,631,309 of record NC_092707.1, read on the forward strand.
GATGAGATTTTACCACAATTGGCAACTGTTGCATGGTCATCATTAGACTTTTAATTCCATATTTTTTTATTGAATCGAAATTTCACCATCTGCCGTGGTGGGATTTGATCCCAGGATCCCAGAGCATTACTCTGGGTCTCTGGATTACTAGTCTACTGACAATACTACTACGCCACTGCCTCCCGATAATCTGTAACCACACAACCTTGCATGTTCCTCACTCTACCACGATCAATTCAGGGGACCATCACGGTTCAGTGAGGAGTGCAGGCAAGCCAGGAACAGGAGCAGGCACACTTAGAAATGAGTTGTCAACTTCAAGCTACAGCACTAAACTACATACATACCAATGGTAGCAGCATGTGACAGACAGAACTAAACGATCATATAACCGAGGGAGAAGTTTAAAGCTCTGCAGTCCTAACACATCCAGATGTGAATGGTGGTGGACAATAGTGGTTAGCACTATGGCTTCACAGCGCCAGGGTCGCAGGTTCGATTCCCGGCTTGGGTCACTGTCTGTGCAGAGTCTACACGTACTCCCCGTGTCTGCGTGGGTTTCCTCCGAGTGCTCCGGTTTCCTCCCACAAGTCCCAAAAAATGTGCTATTAGGTAATTTGGACATTCTGAATTCTCCCTCTGTGTACCCGAACAGGCGCCGGAATGTGGCGACTCGGGGATTTTCAGAGTAACTTCATTGCAGTGTTAATGTAAGCTTACTTGTGACAATAAAGATTATTATTATTAAACAACTCCCTGGACGAGGTGGTTCCATAAATAACCCCACCCTCAACAATGGGGGAATCTGGGACATTAATCAAAAAAGAAGCTAAGGCTGAAGCATTCGCAACAAACCGGAAGGTCCGAGTGGATGATCCGAAGGATAATTAATTATTAACGGCTATTTTTGTGACTGAAAGGCTGTTTCCAGTGGGTCTCAGTACAAGGTCCATTCTTTGGTGGTATATATTAATAATTTGCACATAAATGTAGGAAGAATGATCAATGACCAAGGGACCATCTGTGTGTGGAGCTGGAGGACATTGATGAGGTGTTAAGCGAGTACTTCACATCTGTCTTCACTCTGGAGGAGGAGAATGTTAGTACGGAATTCGAGGAGGAAGGACAGTGAGTTTCTTGAAAGTTTTGACATAAGGGTGTGAGGAGGTCCTAGAGGGTTTGGCGGGCTTAAAAGTGGACAAATTCCCAGATCCGGATGAGTTGTATCCCAGGCTGCTGTGGGAGGCAAGGGAGGAAATTATAGGAGCCTTGACCCAAATTGTTAATTCCTCTCTGGCCACAGGATTGGAGCGCAGCTAATATGGTTCCACTTTTCAAGAAAGGTGGTTGAGATAAACCAGGGAATTACAAACCAGTGGGTCTCACAGCGGTAGTAGGGAAATGAATGGAGAAAAAAATTCTGAAGGACGAATTAGTTTCCACTTGAAGGTGCAGGGTTTAATCAGGGGTAGTCAGCATGACTTTGTCAGAGGGGTCATACCTAACAAATTTGGTTGAATTTGTGGAAATGATCGGGTGTGTAGATGAAGGTGATGCAATTGAAGTAGTTTATACGGATTTCAGCAAAGCCTTTGACGAGATCCCACATGGGAGACTGATAAAGAAGGTAAAAGCACATGGGATCCAGGGTAACGTGGCAAGTTGGATCCAAAACCTGCTTAATGATAGGTGACAAGAAGGTGATAGCAGCAGGCTGTTTGTGTGACTGGAAGACGGTATCCCATGGCATACCACAGGGATCAGTGCTAGGTACCTTCTTGTTCGTCATATTATATATATATATTATATATATATATATATTTATACAATATAAACAAAAGAGATGAGAATGTGGAGCAGGTCAGGTTCATAGGGCAGCATACGGAATACTTGCCTTTATCATTCATGGCACAGATTATAAGAGCAGAGAGGTTATGTTGGAGCTGTATAAAACTTTGGTTAGACCACAGCTGGAGGACTGTGTTCAGTTCTGGTCACCTCACTATAGGAAGGGTGTGATTAAAGTGGAGAAGATGCGGAGGAGATTCGCCAGGATGTTGCCTGAGTTGGCACGGTGGCACAGTGCTGCCTCACAGTGCAGAGACCCGAGTTCGATTCTGACCTTGAGTGGCTGTCTGTGTGGAGTTTGCACATTCTTCCCGTGTCTGCGTGGGTTTCCTCCGTGTGCTCTGGTTTCCTTCCAAAGTTGTGCAGGTTAGGGGTTTGGCTATGCTAAATTGTTCCTAGGTGGGGTTACGTGGAAAGGGTGGGTATTTGGCCTTGGTGAGGTGCTCTTTCAAAGGGCCGGGGCAGACTCAATGAGTCAAATGGCCTCCTTCTGAACTGTCGGGATTCTATGATTCCAGGGAGCATTTGAGCTACGATGAGCGGCTGAATAAGCTCCGGTTGTTTTCTTTTAAGCAGAGAAGGCTGAGAGGGGACCCAATTGAGGTGTATACAATCATGAGGGGCATGGACAGGAATAGGAAGCATCTGTTCCCCTTAGTTGAAGGGTCAATACCAGGGGGGGGGGGGGGGGGCATAATTTTAAGGTGAGGGCAGGAGGTTTAAAGGGAATTTGAGGAAAAATAAATTTCACCGAGAGGGTGGTGGGAATCTGGAATGACTGCTTAGGGGGTAGTAGAGGCAGGAAACCTCACAACCTTTAAAAAGTACTTGAATGAGCATTTGAAATGTCATTCAAGGCTATGTACCAAGTGGTGGAAAGTGGGATTTGTGTAGATTTAATGAAGTTTTGTCAGTGCAGACTCGATGATCTGAAAGGGACTCTTCTGTACTGTATAACTCTATAATCTTGCAGAAGATACAAATATTGGCCACGTGGTTGCTGGCGAGGAGGATTGCTGTAGGCTGCAGGAAGATATCAATGGACTGGTCAGGTGGGCAGAAAAGTGGCAAATAGAATTTAACCCAGAGAAGTGAGGTGATGCATTTCAGGAAGTTAAATGGGGTAAATGAGTGGGAGGATACTGAGGTGTGCAGAAGAAGTGAATGACCTTGGAGTGAATGTCCACAGATCCCTGACGGTAACAGGACAGGTCGATTAGTGGTTAAGAAGGAAATGGAATTCTTCCCTTTATTAGCTGAGGCAGAGAATATCAAAGCAGGAAGATTATGCTGGAACTGTATAAAACATTAGTTAGGCTACAACTTGAGCACTGTGTGCAGTTCTGGTCACTTTGTTACAGAAAGGGTGTCATTGAATTAGAGAGGGTACAGAGGGCATTTATGAGGCTGTTGCCAGGACTGGAAAATTACGGCTGTGATGAAAGATTGGACAGGCTGGGGTTGTTCTTCCTGGAACAAAGGAGGTTGAGGGGAGATTTGATTGAGAAAATACAAGATTGCGAGGGGTGTGGTAGAGTGAATGGGAAGGACTGATTCAGCAGAAAGGTCAGTGAGTAGAGGGCATAGATTTAAAGTGATTGGTAGAAAGATTAGAGGGGAGATGAGGAAACGGTATTCTGCCAGAGGGTTTTGGGGGTCTGGAGCTCACTGCCTGAAAAGGGTGGTCAAGGCAGAAAACCCTCAAAGATGTCTGGATTTGCACCATAACCTGCAGGGCTCTGGATCAAACACTGTAAAGTGAGATTAGACTGGGTGGCTTGTTTCCAGCCAACGCAGACACGATGGGCCGAGTAGCCTCTTTCTGTGCCTTAAATGTTCTACAATTCCATGACCATCAACCTGAGACTTCAGTAGCATCACCACTGCTGAGTTCCCCACCACAAACATCCTGGGGGTTACTATTGACCAGAAACTGTCTGACTAGTCATATAAATACTGTTGTTACAACAGCAGGTCAGAGGCTGGGAATCCTGCAGCGAGTAACTCATGAAAATAATAATAATCTTTAAAGTCACAAGTAGGCTTACATTAACACTGCAATGAAGTTATCTCCTGACATCCCAAAGCCTGTCCACCACCTACACAGCACAAGTCAGGAGTGTGATGGAAAACTAGCATCGTGGATAGCACAATTGCTTCACAGCTCCAGGGTCCCAGGTTCGATTCCGGCTTTGGTCACTGTCTGTGCGGAGTCTACACATCCTCCCCGTGTCTGCGTGGGTTTCCTCCGGGTGCTCCGGTTTCCTCCCACAGTCCAAAGATGTGCAGGTTAGGTGGATTGGCCATGATAAATTGCCCTTAGTGTCCAAAATTGCCCTTAGTGTTGGGTGGGGTTACTGGGTTATGGGGATTGGGTGGAGGTGTTGACCTTGGGTAGGGTGCTCTTTCCGAGAGTCGGTGCAGACTCGATGGGCCGAATGGCCCCCTTCTGCACTGTAAATTCTATGATAATCTATGATAACACTCAACACCATCAAGGACAAAGCCCACTTGATAGGCACCTCATCCACTACTGTACATATTCACTCCCTCCATCACCGCACAGTGGCAGCAGTCAGAAAGTCAAGGAGTCCAACAGCACAGTAAAGGCCCTTCGGGCCATTGCGTCTGCGCCAACCAAAAACAGATATCCAACTATGCTAATTTTATTTCCCAGCACTTGGCCCATAGGCTTGTATGCCCTGGGATTGCAAGTGCACATCTAAATACTTCTTAAATGTTATGAGGGTCTTTGCCTCCACCACCCTTTCAGGCAGTGAGTTCCTGACTCCCACCACTCTTGTGTGAAAAGAATCTTCTTCACATCCCCTCTAAATCTCCTGCCCCTTACTGTAAATCTATGCCCCTGGTCAATGATGCCCCCACCACGGGGAAAAACATTAAGTTGGATAAGACCCAGAGCCTGATGGAATGTTCCCCAGAATACTGAGGGAGGCAAGGGAGGAAATTTCTGGGGCCTTGACAGAAATCTTTGCATCCTCATTGGCTACAGGTGAGATCCCAGAGGACTGGAGAATAGTTAATGTTGTTCCTTTGTTTAAGAAGGGCAGCGGGCATAATCCAGGAAATTATGGGCCAGTGAGCCCCATGTTAGTGTTCAGGAAATTATTGGATAAGATTCTTCGGGATGGGATTTACTCACATTTGGAAACAAATGGACGTATTAGCAATAGGCAGCATGGTTTTGTGAAGGGGAGGTCGTGCCTCACTAACCTCATCAAGTTTTACGATGAAGTGACGAAGGTGATTGATGAAGGAAGGGCAGTGGATGTTGTCTATATGGACTTCAGTAAAACCTTTTTTAGAAAATATTTTATTGAAACATTTGTAATTTTCACAATTTAACATGTTGACATTTCTAAAACAACCGTGCGGGTCGACGCACAAATCAGTAAAACCTTTGAAAAGGTACCTCATGGCAGGCTGGTACAAAAGGTGAAGTCACATGGGATCAGCGGAGAGCTGGCAAGATGGATACAGAACTGTCTTGGTCATAGAACTTAGAGGGTAATGGTGGAAGGGTGCTTTTCTGAATGGAAGCTGTGACTAGTGGTGTTCCACAGGGATCAGTGCTAGGATCTTTGCTGCTCGTATTATATATAAATGATTTGGAGGAAACTGTAGCTGGTCTGATTAGTAAGTTTGCGGATGACACAAAGTTTGGTGGGGTTGGGGGTAGGAAAGAGGATACAGAAAGATATAGATCGGTTGGAGACATGGGCGGAGAATTGGCAGATGGAGTTTAATCCGCACAAATGTGAGATAATGCATTTTGAAAGGTCGAATACAGGTGGAAATTATACAATAATTGGCAGAACCCTTAGGAGTATTGACAGCAGCCAGAGATCTGGGCATAAAGATCCACAGGTCACTGAAAATGGCAACACAGGTGGAGAAGATAGTCAAAAAGGCATACGTCGGGGCATTGAATATAAAAATTGGCAAGTCATGCTGTAGCTGTACAGAACCTTAGTTAGGCCACATTTGGAATAGTGTGTACAATTCTGGTCGCCATACTACTCGAAGGATATGGATGTTTTGGAGAGGGTACAAAAGAGGTTTAACAGGATGCTGCCTGGTCTAGAGGGTATTAGCAATGAGGAGAGGTTGAACAAACATAGATTGTTTTCATTGGAACAATATAGGTTGAGGGGCGACCTGACAGAGATTTACAAAATTATGAGTGATATGGACAGAGTGGATAGTCAGACACTTTTTCGCAGGGTGGAAAATTCAATTACTAGGGGACATAGGTTTAAGGTGCGAGGGGAAAAGTTGAGGGGAGATGTGCGAGGCAAGTTTTTTTACACAGACAGTGATGAGTGCTTGGAATGCGCTGCCAAGGGAGTTGGTGGAAGCAGATACAATAAAGCAGTTTAAGAGACATCTTGACGAATACATGAATAGGATGGGAATAGAGGGATACGGACCCTGGAAGTCCCGAAGGTTTTAATTTAGACAGGCATCATGGTCGGTGCAGGCTTGGAGGGCAGAAGGGCCTGTTCATGTGCTGTACGGTTCTTTGTTTCTTCCGGTCTACTCTAACTATAATTTTATACATCTCAATCATGACACCCCTCAATCCCCTCTGTTCCAAGATAAACAACCCCAGTCTATCCAATCTCTCTTCATAGCAAAAACACTCCAGCCCACGCAACATGCTGGAAAATTCCCACTGCAACATTTCCAATACGATCACATCCTTCCTATAATGTGGATTCCAGAACTGCACACAATACTCCAGCTGTTTTGTACAGTTCGGCATAATCTCCCTGCTCTTAAACTCTATGCCTCGGGTAATAAAGGTAAGTATACCATATGCCTTCTTAACCACTGTATGGTGTTGCTAACTTTTGGTTGGTTCAATTGGCTCTGTTTTATAACCTTTGCTCTCGAGTCACCAGGTACCGCCACGAGGTTCAAATCCAAGTAATGATCAATAACTCAATACACCGATTAGTAAGATTCAAATCAAAGCACATTTATTATACACAGTAATCGCTACTCATGCATAAATGGCTAAGCTACTTCTACGACTAACAGGCCTATACTTAGCTTCGGACTGGCCCACCAGGTCAGGGGAACAAATGGCCTTTCGTTCGGGTTCTGAGTCTGCGGGATTCGAAGTTGGTACGGATTGGTAGCTAGGAGCGCCTATCTCGTAGCGGGCGTTGACTTAAGACTTACTGGATATCGGCGGCAGTTGAACCGGTCACGGTCAAGGTTGGTTCGCGTTGCTGAGTGACCCGGTCAAGAAAAACGATTTGAACTTGGGGGCTTAACTTTATAGTCCCCAGGGGCTTCCCGCCTTTCGGGGCGGAACCTGTACCTGGTTCCAAGTGATTGGACTTTGTTCCAATCGCTTGGTTCGATTTCTCCAATACTGGAGCGGTTCCCTGATCGATGGGCGGTCTTGAGGTGTCCGTTAACCTCTTTTGTGTTGGCTCCTGCTGGCGCCGGGGAGTCTGGCTTAGCTTTGTTTGTCGCAAATATTGCGATTGTTCCCGGGATCGCTCATCAGTGTGTAGATGGCTGCTACATTATTATGCAGATAGCTGCTTGTATCGATGCTGTCTGGGCTTTTGCAGAGTTTAATACACAGTAAACTTGCACCTGCTGGTTTCTGCCTGTGTTGGCTGAATTTCCCTGCAGCCTTTGCTGTTATCCATTTTACATCGGGAGTTGGCCAACCCAGGTGGCTACACTGGTTACTCTTATGGACTGACCTGATTTCTTCACACATCTTCTCTACCGAGTAGTACTACACCCGATGCCTCTGTCTATGTAGTTACATTGTACATTTTATGTTTGCGCTATTATTTATTCTCTTTTCATGTACGGAATGATCTGTGTGAGCTGCCCGCAGAACAATACTTTTCTCTGTACCTCGTTACACATGATAATAAACAAATCCAATCCAACCTGCCCTGGTCTTAAGGTTCACTGACGTCCCTCTGACCTCGGTGCTTCCCAGGGTCCTGCCCTTTATCATATATTCCTTTGCCTTGTTTGTCCTGCCCAAGTGCATCACCTCATACTTATCCGTATTGAATTCCATTTGCCACTGATCAGCCAATCTGACCAGTCCATATCCTCCTGTAATCTAAGGCTATCCTTCTCACTATTTACCATCCCACCAATTTTTGTATCATCCGCAAACTATATCTGAATCATTTATATAAACCACAAACAGCAAGGGCCCCAACACTGATCCCTGCAGGACCCCACTGGACGCAGGCTTCCAGTCAGAAAAACATCCCTTAACCGCACCCTCTGCTTCGTCACACAGCTAATTCTGGGTTCAATTTACCAAATTTCCTTGGATCCCATGGGCTCTTAATTCAGTCTCCCATGTGGGACCTTATCAAAAGCCTTGCTGATGTCCAAGTCGGCAATGTCAAATGCATTGCCCTCAGCTACACAGCTGGTCACCTCTTCTAAAAATTCAATCAAGGTGGTCAGACATGACCTCCCCTTAACAAAACCATGCTGACTGTTCTTGATTAATCCCTGCCTCTCCAAATGCAGAATAATTCTGACTCTCAGAATTGCTTCTAATCGTTTCATAGAATTTACAGTGCAGAAGGAGGCCATTCGGCCCATCGAGTCTGCACCAGCTCTTGGAAAGAGCACCCTACCCAAGGTCAACACCTCCACCCTATCCCCATAATCCAGTAACCCCACCCAACGCTAAGAGCAATTTTGGACACTAAGGGCAATTTATCATGGCCAATCCACCTAACCTGCACATCTTTGGACTGTGGGAGGAAACCGGAGCACCCGGAGGAAACCCACGCACACACGGGGAGGATGTGCAGACTCCGCACAGACAGTGACCCAAGCCGGAATCGAACCTGGGACCCTGGAGCTGTGAAGCAATTGTGCTATCCACAATGCTGAGGTTAAACTGATTGGTCTGTAGTTTGCTCGTTTATCCCTTCCTCCCTTCTTGAATAATAATACCACATTGGTTATACTCCAGTCCTCCAGCACCTCTCCGATGGCCAGAGAGGAAATGAAAATTATTGCCAGTGCCTGCTATTTCCTCCCCTACCTCATCCAGCAGCCTGGGATGCATTTCATCTGGCCTTGGATATTTGTCTACTTCTAAGCCTGCCAGACTACTCAAAACCCCTCTCTTATCACAGTCCTTCTCCCTGGTTTTTATACCCGCACTATTCCTCTCACGAGTGAACACTGACACAAAATATTAATTTAGAACCCTACCTACATCCTCCGGCTCCATACACAAATTACCACTGTGGTCCTTAATGGGCTCTACCCTTTCCCTAATTATCCTTTTACCTTTCATGTTCTTTTAAAACTTAGGATTTTCCTTTATTTTACTTGTCATTATCTTTTCGTGTCCCATTTTTGCTCTCCTAATTTCCTTTTTTTAAGTTCCCTCTTGAATATTCTATAAGCTCGGGCTTCTGCTGTTTGAACCCTCAATATCTGCCACAAGCCTCCCTTTTTCTCCTGATCCAATGCTGTATATCCTTTGATGTCCAGAGCTCACTGGATTTGTTGGTCCCACCCTTTTTCGTGATTGAAAAATGTTGTGGCCCTGCGTTCTCCCAATTTCCTTCTTGAATTCATCCCACTGTTCTGTCACAGATTTACCTAAAAGTGGCTGCTCCCAGTCTACTCTGGCCAAATCATTTCTGATCTTATTAAAATTGGCCTTTCCCCAGTTTAGAATTTTGATCCCAGGCTCATCCTTGTCCTTTTCCATAACAATCTTGAATTTAACAGTTATGGTCACTATCTGCAAAATGCTCCCCCATTGATACTTCAACCACTTGCCTCCCTTCGTTACCTAAACTTAAGTCCAGGACCGCCCTCTCTCTTGTAGGACCTTCCACGTACTGGCTTAAAAAGTTCTCCTGGTTACATCTTAAGAATTCCTCACCCTCTAAACCTTTTACATTATGGCTATCCCAGTTAACATTGGGGGAAGTTAAAATCCCCCACTATCACGACCCGATTACTTAGTAATAATAATCTTTATTGTCACAAATAGGCTTACATTAACACTGCAATGAAGTTACTGTGAAAAGTTTTACACTTCTCTGCAACGTGCCTACATATCTGCTCTTCTATTTCTCTCAGACTGCGAGGGGGGCCCATAGAACATTCCCAGCAACGTGATTGTTCCTATTTGGTTTTTAAGTTCCACCCAGGTGGCTTCATTTAATGAGCTTTCTAAGATGTCGTCCCTCCTTACTGCTGTAATTGATTCGCTGATCAAAATTTCGACACCGCCTCCTCTTTTACCTCCTTCCCTGCCTCGGCTGAAGATCCTATGTCCTAGTGTGTACCATACATAGGATGCCTGCAGCAATTCACCAATATTCCTTCGACAGCCCCTTCCATGTTCGACTTGAAGGACAGGGACAGTAGGTGCATGGGAATATCACTTTGCTAAGTTCTCCTCCAAACCACACACTATGCTGACTTGGAATTATATCACTGTTCCTTCTCAGTCATTGGGTCAAAATCCTGGAACTCCCTAAAAGCACTGAGTGTATCTGCACCAGATGGACTGCAGCAGTAAAAGGCTTCTCATTGTCACCTTCTCGAGGGCAATTAGAGATGGGCAACAAATGTAGGCCTTGCCAGCAATGATCCCATTCCAGGAGACAATTGTGCCCGAGGATGGGATGACCTAACAGAGCAGCAATCCTTAAAAAGCAGAGACAACCCAGGTGCCTACAAACCAGAGTCAGTGGTGGGTATCAGATTAGAAGACAGGTCTGAAAGAGGAGGAATTGAAAGATGTGACGACAATGAAATCATAAAAGTGTCATAGATGTTTACAGCATGGAAACAGGCCCTTTGGCCCAGCTTGTCCATGCCGCCCAGTTTCTATCACTAAGCTTGTCCCACTTGCCTGCATTTGGCCCGTATCCCTCTATACCCACCCTGCCCATGTAACTGTCTAACTGTTTTTTAAAGGAAAACATTGGACCTGCCTCTTCCACTGCCCTCTGGCAGCTCGCTCCAGATGCTCACCACCCTCTGTGTGAAGAAATTTCCCCTCTGGTCTCTTTTGTCTCTCTCTCCTCTCACCTTAAACATATGCCCTCTAGTTTTAGACTCCTCTACCTTTGAGAAAATAGGTTGACTATCTACCTTATCGATGCTTTTCATTATTTTATAGACCTCTATAAGATCGCCCCTAAGCCTCCTACGCTCCAGGGAAAAAAGTCCCAGCCTATCCAGCATCTCCTTATAACTCAGCAATCAAGTCCTGGTAGCATCCTAGTAAATCTCTTCCGCACTCTTTCTAGTTTAACAATATCCTTCCTATAATAAGGTAACCAGAACTGAACAGTATCCCATGTGTGGTCTTACCCATGTCTTGTACAACTTCAACAAAATGTCCCAACTTGTACTCAATATTCTAACCAATAAAACCTAGCATGCTAAATGCTTTCTTCACCACCCTGTCCACCTGCGACTCCACCTTCAAGGAGCTATGAATCTGTACCCCTAGATCTCTTTGTTATGTAACTCTCCCCAACTCCCTACCACTAACTGAATAGGTCCTGCCCTGATTTGATCTGCCGAAATGCATTATCTCACATTTATCCAAACTAAATTCCATCTGCCACTCATCAGCCCACTGGCCCAATTGGTCAAGATCCTGTTGCAAACATACATAACCTTCTTCACTATTCTCAATGCCACCAATCTTGGTGTCATCTGCAAACCATGCCTCCTACATTCTCATCCAAATCATTTACATATATCACAATTTTTTTTTTTTAATTTAGAGTACCCAATTCATTTTTTCCAATTAAGGGGCAATTTAGCGTGTTCAATCCACCTAACTTGCACATCTTTGGGTTGTGGGGGCGAAACCCACGCAAACACGGGGAGAATGTGCAAATTACACACGGACAGTGACCCAGAGCCGGGATCGAACCTGGGACCTCGGCGCCGTGACACTGCAATGCTACCATTGCGCCACCGTGTTGCCCTATATATATCACAAATAACAGTGAACCCAGCACCGCCTGAGGCACACTGCTGGTCACAGGCCTCCAGTTTGAAAAACAACCTTCCACAACCACCCTTTGGGATTGGTCGCCAAGCCAATTTTGTATCCAATTGGCTACCACGCATGGATTCTGTGAGATTTAACCTTTTTGCAACCTACCATGAGATATCTTGTCAAAGGCCTTGCTAAAGTCCATGCCGACAACGTCAAGCGCACTGCCCTCATCTACCTTCTTGGTTACCCCTTCAAAAAACTCAATCAAATTCATGAGACATGACTTTTCCCTTACAAAGCCATGCTGGCTTTCCCTAATTAGCCCTTGTCTGTCTAAATGCCTGTAGATCCTGTCCCTCAGAATACCGTCTAACAACTTACCCACAGGCTCACTGGTCGGTAGTTCCCGGGCTTATCCCTACAGCCCTTCTTAAACAAGGGGACAACATTTGCTGCCGGCCAATCTTCAGGCACTTTTCCTGTGGCTGTCGATGATTTAAATATCTCAGCTAGGTGACCGGCAATTTCCCACCTGGCCTCCCACAACATCCTTGGATACGTTTCATCAGGTCCCGGAGATTTGTCTATCTTGATGCTCTTTAATACCTCTAGCACCTCCTTCTGTGTAATATGTACACTCCTCAAGACATCACTTTTTATTTCCCCAATTCCCCTAACATTCGTGCCTTTCTCAACAGTAAATACTTACAAGAAGTATTCATTGAGGACCTCTCCCATCCCTTGTGGATCCGCACATAGATGACCCTGTTTATCGTTAAGAGGCCCTACCCTCTCCCTAGTCACTCTTTTGCCCTTTATGTATCTGTAAAAGCTCTTTGGATTTTCCTTTGCCTCATCTGCCAAGACAATCTCAGGCCCCCTTCTTGCCATCCTGACTTCTCTCTTACCTCTACTCCGACAAGCCCTATACTCTTCAAGGGATCTACTTGATCCCAGCTGCCTATGCATGTGGAATTACTCAGCACACAATTACTCAAACAAGTTACTGCAGTTCAAGAAAATGAGAAATCTTGTTGACAATAATTGTGTGGTTGTCATACAACAGGAGGGAAATTCAACAATACAGGCAAGGGAAACTACACTGAAAGAGTTCCAGGCATCTGAGAAATCTTTGGATTATTGACACAGAAGATAATTATTCTGGTCTCATCCATTGCTTTTGTTATCTCTAGATTCAATTCTGATAACTGTATCCGACCAAGTGCCACTCAATCACCCCAATTATTGCTTTCCTAGTCTCAAACAAGTTAAATTTAAAATCTCCTCTTCACGTTCAAAGCCTCTTCATAGCTTAACCCCTTCTTGCTTCTGTAATCTCCTCTAGCTTGATAATAGCATTTGCAACAGCTTTGAGTGTGATGCTCCAACAGGACAAATGTATCTGCCAGTTTACAGACCTGTTCTCAGCTATTTTCTGCTGGTTGTATAGAGTGTGAAAACCATTCAGTTCCTCCAGAAGGCCGGCGGCGAGCATGTTTTCGACGCGGAGATCCAGACGCTTATCGAGAACTAGAGAGAAAGTGAAGAACTGTAAGGTTTGCAACATTTTGTAAAGATTTGGTGCAGGGGAGGAGAGAGGAAGAGGAGGCTCACAGAACAACCACTGTCAGGGGCCAGTAGAAGGGTTGCACCGCAGCCACTGCCGGGATTGGGAGATTGGGGCATGGGATTGTGTGTGTGTGTGGGTGTGTTGGGCGGGGGGGGGGGGGGGGGGGGGGGCAGGAGGGTACCACCACAGCCACCAGGAGCTAACACTGATGTGAAGTAGCATTATGCCAACTTGGCCCAGAAACTTGCCTCCGATTGCAATGCCTTCCAGCTTACTCGGTCAAAACCCAACCATATCTCTGACATCGCCCGTGGTGGTGGTTTCTCAGTTCTCTTTGCTCTGCCCAACTGAACTTATCCCTACTCGGGCAGCACGGTAGCACAGAGATTAGCACTGTTGCTTCACAGCGCCAGGGACTCGAGTTCGATTCCCGGCTTGGGTCACTGTCTGTGTGGGATCTGCATGTTCTTCCCGTGTCTGCATGGATTTCCTCCGGGTGCTCCGGTTTCCTCCCACAAGTCCCGAAAGACGTGCTTGTTAGGTTAATTGGACATTCTGAATTCTCCGTGTACCCGAACAGGCGTCGGAATGTGATGACTAGGAGATTTTCACAGTAACTTCATTGCAGTGTTAATGTAAGCCTACTTGTGACAATAATAAAGATTATTTATTTACTCATCTGGCATCTTTTCTCCTCCTCTCAATGCCTCATTTTCTATCATTCCTCCTCTCATTTTTCCAAGTCTCCTCGCACTTCACTCCCAAATTTCATTCTCATTCTCCTCACTTGGTGACTTCCAATTGAGAACTCCCCTAGACCATTCCTCAAAGTTGTTTACTCTCACTGAACCTCACTGAAGGGAATCTGGTATTTATGATAGGTAAAAAAGGAGTATTGATTATAGATTTTTAAAACAACGCAGTTTGAAAACCATTTTAAAATGGATTCTGTCCTAAACTACAGAGCTGAATTAATCCCATATCAATTTAAAAACCACATCTCTTACAGAAAAATCTGCAAGCACACAGAATTTGTTTGGAACATTTGCTAAAGTACTGAACAGTGCAACAATTTCATCAAGGTCAAATTAACACCAGAGTTAACATGAATTTGCCATTGTTCAAAATGTGAATATTATAACAGTCAGCAAATATCAACCTAATGATAAGTGTAAGCTTACATTCCAACACAGAAGGAATCCAAAGATACAACATAGTCAAGCCTATGTTGCACATTGATGATTGACAACTAATCATTGAATCAAATGTATTGAAGACTCATCCAAACCAATCAGCATGTTACAGGGGTAGGAACAGATTGATAACCGACACAATAGCCTAACCCAGTCGATGACCCCCGCCCCAGACCGTCCTAGTACCTCCCACGGATAATCCCACTCGACCCGGTCAAAAACCTTTTCAGCATCCATGGCTACCACTATCTCTACCTCCCTACTCTCCGGGGGCATCATAATCACGTTGAGCAGCCTTCTTAGGTTGGCCACCAGCTGCCTCCCCTTTACAAACCCGGTTTGGTCCTCCACAATTACTGCCAAAGCACCGCTGCCGAGACTTCTCCAGTATCGTTCACCTGCAGGTAATTCTGCATGCATTTCCTCAGCCTCTCACACACCGCCTCGTCCGCGAGTAGTCCAACTTCCAGCCTCCATGGTGGGCGCTGAAAGCTGTCCTTACAAAACTGCAGGTCTACCCAGAGCGGAGCATGGTCCGATATGGCAATTGCCGAATAGTCTGCCCCCACCATTCCGGCCAGCAGGTCCCTACTCACAACAAAGTAGTCAATTCGGGAATATACCTTGTGGACATGGGAGTAGTACGAGAACTCCCTCGCCGTCGGCTGGCTAAATCTCCACCGATCTGCTCCCCCCGTTTGCTCCATGAACCCTCTCAGTTCCTTTGCCATCGCTGGCAACCTGCCCGTTCTTGAACATGACCGGTCCAGGCTCGGGTCCAGGACTGTATTAAAGTCCCCGCCCATGATCAGCTTACGCGAGTCCAAGCCGGGGTCTTCCCTAGCATCCTCCTAATAAAATCCACATTCGTCCCAATTAGGGGCATACACACTGACCAGGACTACTCTCACCCCTTCAAGCTTACCCCTCACCATAACAAACCTGCAACCCCCATCCACAACAGTGCCCTCCGCCTCAAATTGTACCCTTTTATTAATCAGGATCGCAACCCCCCTCGTCTTAGAATCAAGCCCCAAACGAAAGACCTGACTGACCCAGCCCTTCCTTAACCTAACCTAGTCTGCCACTTCAGGTGCCTCTCCTGCAGCAAGACTATGTCCGCCTTCAGAACCCGCAGATGCGCAAACACACGCGCCCTTCACTGGCCCATTTAACCCTCTAACATTCCAGGTGATCAGCCTGGTTGGGGGGCACTTCGCCACCCCCCCCTTTGCCGATCAGCCATCCCATTTCCTTGGCCAGCCCCCCAGCCATGTGTCGCGCTTCATCTGGCCCTCCTCCTGACCGGCTCCACCCATGACTTCCTCACTGTTGCCATGCCCAGTTTCCATCCCCGTCAGCAGAACGACTCACCCCCCCCCCCCCCCGCAACACCATCATATCACCTAACCCCTGCTCTAATCTAACTATATGCACCCCCCCCACCTTGGCTACCGTTGACTAGCCGCACTCAGCCAACCTGGGGCTCCCAGCCTCGGCGCCAGCATGTCTCCCACCCATTGTTCCCAGTCACCCCTATCCCGACCCATCCATATCACTTCCCCAGATCAGCCCTACTTAAGCAAACACTCTATACAAGTCATAAACAACCCCCACAATAGCACAATTCAAGTTAAACAAGAAAAAAAAAAGAGAAAAGAAATAACAGGCACTCTCAGTCCTTCCCATACAGAAACAGAAAGAAATTGCACAAAGTTCCCCATAAGCATCCATTTTAACTCAACCCTTTTAACTGTTATCTTTATTATTTTCCGCCCAGCCAAACTTCAACTAATCAAAGAGTCCAAACAGGAGACATTCAGGTAACCCACGCAAAAAGCACGCAAAAAAAACCACATCCCTACCACCTTCCAACACCCTAAAAAGGTCGAAAAAAGAAACGACAAAAACGGACCCAAACATGCAGGCACTTTTCAAAACGGGAGAGACACCACATATACTTAAAAGCTCTAACATGAGTCCAAACGTCCTCAGCTCAGGGCCAGCCCTTGGTTTTTAACGAAGTCCATCGCCTCTTCGGGTTCCTCGAAATAGTGGTGCTGACCCTCATACGTAACCCACGGTCGCGCCGGAAAAAGCAGCCCGAATTTCACCTTGTTTTTATACAGTATCTCCTTCACCCGCCTGTAGCCTCCCCTCCTCCTGGCCACCTCAGCGCTCAAATCTTGGTAAACACGCAGGGTGGTATTGTCCCAAGTACAGCTTTGTGTGCTCTTTGCCCATTGCAGCACCCATTCCTTGTCCAGGTACCTGTGAAAGCATACCACCATCGCTCGTGGGGGACCCCCTCGTCTCGGCTGCCTCACCTGCACTCTGTGTGCCTTGTCCACGGGCGTGGGAAGACCTCGTTCCCCAGCAACTTCTGAAACATACCCTCCATATATGCGGCAGCGTCTAGCCCCTCTTCCCCCTCCAGGAGGCCCACGATTCTCACGTTCTGCCGGCGAGATCTGTTGTCCAGGTCCTCCAGCCTTTCCAGAAGCACTTTTTGCTGGTCCCTCAGCCTCCGAATCTCCACATCCGCCACCGTTTGAAAGTCAGCCTGCTCCTCCACTGACTTCTCCAACTGCTGGAGCTTCTCAGCCTGATCATCCAGCCTTTTTCCCATCCGGTCAATCGACTTCTGTAGCGGCTCCAAGTTGTCACGCTTCAGAGCCAAAAAGCCCTCCAGTATAGTCTGCAGCTGCTCCATTGTGGGCTGGGCTGTCGGCGCCTTGCTCTGAACACCAGCCATGCTGGTCTCTCTCACAGCCTCCACTGTGCCCTTACTCGACCACTTCTTCTGCTGTTTACGGTCACACCGGCTTCTTAGGTCCACCCAATTCTGTATGGGTCCAGTGCCTGAGTACTATTGCTTTCCAGTTCCATGCTCAAAAGCGCAATAAAGTCGGGGGAAAAGGTCCAAATGTCCGACCGAAACAGGAGCCACCAAATGTGCAATCTACTCCCTCATATCCGCCACCGGAAGTCCTGGGCAGCCATCTTCATTCATGAATCACCCTATACTATTTGCTTGACTATCTACTATCTTTATTTCGTATTTTCATATTTCTATTCTAACTCTAAGTCTGCGCAAGCTGTTTTGCTTTGAGCAAGAAACCATTACTGTATTTTCAAAGTTCAAGTCGTTTGTAAGCTACTAAGTTTAATTATCTCTTAAAAGTCTTAGGCTGGCAGGGGCTTTCTTGAGAACATTTGATTTGTAACCACAAGAAGATTTCAAACTCTCAATTATAATCAATAGACACCCAATAAAGATTTCATTTCGCACCCGAGACGTGTAGTGCAATTTTCGGCTTAGTTAAGTGCATACGAGACTACACTTAATCATGGGTAGATTTCAACACTCACTCTGCATATGCTGAACTCTGAGAGAATTAATTCCTCAAAGAGCATCTGAAACAAAGCTGAACCAATAGGAGGAAGATCTCAAAATAATCACAAATTGCTGAGAAGTTACAGTTCAATGAACAGCAATACTTCAATTCTTTAAGATTACAACATGCCAGAGTCCCGACTGCCAAAGCAAATCTTCTTCGCCCAGCTCAAGGAAGGCTCCCGAACAAGAAGAGGACAATGGAAACGCTTGAAAGATACGCTGAAGGCTTAACTCTTGAAATCCACCATATACTTCAATGCCTGGGAAACCCTGGGCTGGATTCTCCGATTGTGAGGCCATGTCCTCACGCCGGCGTGGGAACAGTGGCGTTTTATGCCCGGAAATTCAGCGTAAAACTGCCACTGATCTTACGTGTAGCTGGGGGCTAGCATGCCGCCAGCGTAGAGCACCTGGCTCTAGCTGCTGATACGGCCCAGAGAATTGCCGGGTCCGTGGCCACGAATGCGCACGACGGCAGCCTGCAGCGGCCGCGGTGCAACATGGCGCTGGCTGCGGGCGGACCTGGCCTGCAAAATAGTGCCCCCCCTTTGGCCAGCTCATGCAACCTGGATCACCCTCCCACAGTGCCCCCAGCCTCAGTAAAGTCCACGCTGCCCGCGGATCGGTCCTCCCGGCTGTGGTGGCGTTGGACTGAGTTCGCAACGGCTACGCCGAGTTCCCGACGGATGAGACCACACGTGACCGATGCAGTCAGGAACTCGGCCGGTCGGGGGTGGAGTATCCGGGGGCGGGCCTCAGGCAACGTCCTGAGGCTGTTGATACGTCGCGTGGCTTACTCCTAGTGTATGCCGCTTTGGAGGGGGCGGAGCAGCGTGAAAGCGGCACCGCCCTCAATTTGTTGGGAACTTTGATTCTCTGGCTGTTTGCCGACACGATTTCGGCGTCTGTGACTGGAGAATCCAGCCTCCTTGATCAGAAGAGTCCTTCTTGGAGGAGCTTCCTGATCGAAGGGACACACTTCTTTAAGCACACCCGACAGCAAGAGGAGGCCTGGAGGGGAGCCTGAGAAAGGAATACCCATGATGTAGAGTCCAAGGACTGATCCCACCTCCCAGAAACATCTGCCAAGTGTGCAGTCGAAGATGCGGCGCTAGGATCGGGCTCATCAGCCATGCGACCAGAACCTGCGACCAGTGACATGGAGTTCCTCAGATGGACAATCATACTCGTTAGCGAGTGATCACCAAAGAAAAAGACTGTCAGGTGAACGTAACTGGTTCCCATATGGAGCGTATCGAGCGGATGTTCGGCAGCAGAGAGGAAAGACAAGAAACAAACAAACTTTAGTATTTAAAAAACAAAACACAGATTCTCAAAAAATATCCACAGTACCACTTCTGCTGCTGCCCAGTCAGAGGTACAATGCTCTCAATATATTTCTGATTTGTTTTCAATTGGTGCACATATCTACTGCCAGGGTACCCGAGCCCTGGGAAACAGTGCAAAATTTAAACCAGGTTCCCAACTGCACTGTTCAAAGCTGTTTCAAACACTATAATGGATAATGCTGCCTCTCAAGAGCTTGAAACATGCAAACAATAATCGCCATGCACATAGCCAGTTGAAGAAGCATTCTCCAAGCCACTTGTGTATTTGCAATCACTGCCCTGTGAGGTTGGGGGGGGGTCAGGGGGGAGGTGGTGGTGGTTAATATTAATGCCTGTGATGCAAGTTGCATCATCAAGCAGATCGGTTTATTCACTTTCTCTTACCAGGCAGGTCAGTGTGCAGCCACAGTATGCAGGGTCGTGGAAAACGCAGTGCTCCTCCGAGGGGACCTCCCCCTTCCTCCTGGCACTGCTGCAGTAGAAGCTTGCTGTGAGGAACTCCCACCTCCTCGTAGACCTGCAGACTTCTGCGCAGAGAAAAACTACACGTTACTGAGTTACCGAGAGGCAGGTTACTGTCACTAGTATAAAGCCTTTATCTCCTTAGATCTGGATGTAACTTTAACACACTTACAATGTTCCCACTTGTGGGGAGTCCAAAAAGAGAAGTCACAACTATCAGGCAATCATCAATAGATCGGATAAGGAACTTTTCTTCTTCTCCCAGAGAATGGTTAGAATGTGGTATTTGCTATGCAGGGAGTAGCTAAAGCAAATAGCATAGCTGCATTTGTTGGGAAGCTAGATAAACACATGGACAGAGGAATAGAAAGATATGTTGATCGGGGGAGACAAGGTAAGGTGGGAACAGGCTCATAAGGAGGATAAACAGCGACATGGACTAGATGTACTAACTGACCTGTTTCTGTGCTGTATTAGTGACTGTGAGGAGAGTCGTGTAGAACTTCACACGAATATAGAAAGGTAGTGGAATGGGCAGACATGTGGCAGATGAAATTCAATACAGAGAAGTGCAAAGTGATTCATTGTGATTGGAAGGAAGAGGAGAGATAATATAAAATCAAGGCACAATTCTAAATGGGGTGCAGTAGCAGAGGGACCACGGGTAAATGCACATAAATTGTTGAAGATGATAGGGTAAGTTGAGAAAGTGCTGATAATAAAGCATACAGGAGCCTGTGCTTTGTAAAAAGGAGCACAAAATACAAAAGGAAGTACAAAACACTGGTTTGGCTCAAATCCTGGACACTACACTTCAGGAAGGACGTGAAGGGATCAGAGACAGTGACTAAAAGAATCACAAGAATTGTTACAACTCCTCTGATGGCAAATGCGAGGGTATCCCAGAACCCAGAAGGGTAACTTGGAAACTGTTTCGTAGTGGTGCATGTGTTTTTGGTATAATGTGAGGAACGATGTACAAACCAGTGAGGAACAGTCTAGTCATTGTGTAAACAATTAATAAAGAATGTTCATTAACTTAAAAGAAAGATAAAAACACACGTGCAAGAATGACTATAATACGCTATGACATTTAAGTGCACTGATGACTATATACACATGTTACATGGAACTATCCCTTGGTCCCCAAACCTCTGTCACTGAACTCTCAGACACTCCTTTTCCCAAACCAGCACCCAATATTAAGTAACTCTAAGAGCTAAATTCAGCAAATAATTACCACAAACAGGTTAAGGCGGTCACATCTGGGAAATATCTTCAGGTTCAGAGAAGGCAGAAAATGGCGACTTCTTTCTGGAGACTATAATTGCAACTTGATGTAGATCTGATGGTAGCACTCTCTCTCTCTCTCTATTATTGTCCTACAGGTATACTAGTTCTTTCCTTTTTATTCACCCTGTGGAACCGGCTTTTGTCAGGTATGTGTCCTTCCCTTATCTCTCCACTTTGAAGTTACCACCTCTATAGCCCCATTGTTTTCTCTCATCAGCTATGTAAAATACTTTCTCCAGACGTCTGCCCCCAACCAACTCCCCGTTTTGCTTTGTTTTTTTCATCTTAATTTTTCCTCAATTCTTAACAGAATGGTTCCAAGGATGGATAGACTGACAAAGCTGGGGTTGTTCACCTTAAAGGGAAGGTTGAGAGGAGATCGGGTAGAGACATTCAAAATCAGGAGGGATCAGGACAAAGTAGATAGGGAGAAATTATACCATTGCTTAAAGTGTTGAGAACCAGGGAACACTGATTTAAATGGCAAAAGAACCAGAAAGCCTGTCTCTGTGAATCATTCTATTCAGATAATAGAGTCGTCACAAAGAAGCCTCTTCCTTTCTGTAGGGTCCCTGCTCTTACAAGTACATTGCTGTTTTTGGTAAGTCTGTAAGTCAGTTTCTTTGCCATATTGCTTAACAAAAAAGGAGGGAATCTTAAGCAGTTTCTTAAAGCTGTACTGTAACTGTTATCCATGCCAGTTTGTCCAGGGAACAGGTAGCACATTAATCCACAAGGAGATACGACGTTATGGGAGGCTAGGGAAGAAATTGCCGGTCACCTGGCAGATATTTGAATCGTTGACAGCCACAGGAGATGTGCTTGAAGATTGGAGGATAGCAAATGTTGTGTCTTTGTTTAAGAAAGGCCACAGGGAAAAGCCTGGGAACTACAGACCAGTGAGCCTAACGTCAGTGGTGGGTAAGTTATTAGAAGGTATTCTGAGAGATAGGATCTACAGGCGTTTAGAGAGGCAAGGACTGATTAGGGATTGTCAGCATGGCTTTGAGAGTAGAAAATAATGTCTCACGAATTTGATTGAGATTTTGAAGGGATAACCAAGGTAGATGAGGGCAGTGCAGTCAACGAAGTCTACACGGACTTTAGCAAGGCCTTTTACAAGGCATCGCATGGTAGGTTGTTGCATAAGGTTAAATCTCACGGGATCCAGGTGAGGTAGCCAATTGGATACAAAATTGGCTTGACAACAGAAGACAAAGGGTGGTTGTAGAGGGTTGTTTTTGAAACTGGAGGACTGTGACTAGCGGTGTGCTTCAAGGATCAGTGCTGGGTCAACTGTTATTTGTTATTTATATTAATGATTTGGATGCAAATTTAGAAGGCATGGTTAGTAAGTTTGCAGATGACACCAAGATTGGTGACATAGTGGACAGTGAAAGAGGTTATCTAGGATTGCAATGAGAACATTGATCAATTGGGCCAGTGGGTCGATGAATGGCAGATGGAGTTTAATTTAGATAAATGTGAGGTGGTGCATTTTGGTAGATCGAATTAGAGCAGGACCTACTCAGTTAATGGTAGGAAGTTGAGGAGAGTTATAGAACAAAGAGATTTAGGAGTACAGGTTCACAGCTCCTTGAAAATGGAGTCACAGGTGTTCAGGGTGGCGAAGAAGGCATTTGGCATGCTTTGTTTCAGTGGTCAGAACATTGAATACAGGAGTTGGGACATCTTGCTGAAGTTGTACAAGACATTAGTAAGGCCACATTTGGAATACTGTGTACAGTTTTGGTCACCCTATTATAGAAAGGATATTATTAAACTAGAAAGAGTGCAGAAAAGATTTTCTAGGATGCTACTGGGACTTGATGGTTTGAGTTATAAGGAAAGGCTGGGACATTTTTTCCCTGGAGCGTAGGAGGCTTAGGGGTGATTTTATGGAGGTCTATAAAATAATGAGGGGTAAATAAATAATAGATTTATAGGTCTATAAAATAATAGGTCTATAAAATAATAGATAAGGTAGATAGTCGACATCTTTTCCCGAAGGTGAAGGGGTCTAAAATTAGACAGCATAGGTTTATGGTGAGAGGGAGAGATACAAAAGGGTCCAGAGGGCCAATTTATTTACACAGAGGGTGGTGAGTGTCTGGAACGAGCTGCAGAGGCAGTAGTAGAGACAGGTACAATTTTGTCTTTTAAAAAGCATTCAGACAGTTATATGGGAAAGATGGGCATAGAGGGATATGGGCCAAATGCGGGCAATTGGAACAAGCATAGTGCTAAAAACTGGGCGGCATGGACAAGTTGGGCCAAAGGGCCTGTGTTCATGCTGTAAACCTCTGTGACTCTGTGGCCTCTGGTCTGCTCATGGAGGTTGCCTTGGCTAAGCTGGTGGCTCTGTGGCCTCCGGTCTGCTCATGGAGGTTGCCTTGGTTAAGCTGTGGCCTCCACACATGAGAGGGCTTCTCCAAACACCAACACAAAATGGTCCAAGTGGGGCCTTAATTGCATACGTTTGCTGCCCGATTCCATGGAGTGAGAAACCAAAAGTCCCACAAGGGAGGAATGCATCAGGGAGCCAGCCCAACATGACTCCCCACTATTTTTCCACTCACCACAGGGCAGCGAGCATTCAGAACAAATGGGGGAATTTTACGATGATTTGTCAGAGTGTCAGGCTCTGACTGAAAACTGGCGTGTATCTCTCCAAATGCACAGCCAAATTTTCTCTCCAGATTTTCTGACACTAAGCAATAAAATTTGGGGACCTCCACATCTAAAGTCTCCCTTGATTCAAAAGTGGTAGGTCGATCAGACATCAGCTGAACATCTTTCATGCTGTTCATGCAGTTTACAGTCAATTCAGTATCTTTAGGTTTAGTTACTCATAGAATGTAGGAAATGTTCACTTGTATACAGTGAAATCCCAGAAACATCAATGTGATGACAAGATATTTTAGTTACAGTAGTGGGCAATCTGCGACCAGAGGGCCACATGCGGCCCATCCAGGTTGTGAGTGGGACCCCACGAGATATTTTGCTGACTGTCGCCCTCGAGCATGGTTGCCACATTGTGCAGCCCACTGAGAAGGAGGGACACTCATGTGGCCCACTCACTGATCTAGGCTGCCCATCACTGCTTTAGTACCACTGGACGAAGGATTAATAATGACCAGCACACCAGTGAGAACTCCCTAGTTCTTTTTGGTGCAATCAACATAAGAACATAAGAAGTAGGAGCAGGAGTAGGCCATCTGGCCCCTCGAGCCTGCTCCACCATTCAATGAGATCATGGCTGGTCTTTTGTGGACTCAGCTCCACTTTCCGGCCCGAACACCATAACCCTTAATCCCTTTATTCTTCAAAAAACTATCTATCTTTATCTTAAAAACATTTAATGAAGGAGCCTCTACTGCTTCACTGGGCAAGGAATTCCATAGATTCACAACCCTTTGGGTGAAGAAGTTCCTCCTAAACTCAGTCCTAAATCTACTTCACCTTATTTTGAGGCTATGCCCCCTAGTTCTGCTTTCACCCGCCAGTGGAAACAACCTTCCCGCATCTATCCTATCTATTCCCTTCATAATCTTATATGTTTCTATAAGATCCCCCCTCATCCTTCTAAAGTGGGCACATTCGACAGTGCAGCACTCCCTCTGTACATACTGGAGCATCAGCCTGATTTACGGTCAGGTCTCTGTAGTGGAACTTGAACCCTCGACCTTCAGAGTCTGAGGCGAGGGAATGGTATGAACTGAGCCAAAGCTGACACCCCCATGCAGTTTGTAAGAGTTAACTCCAATATAGGGGACTTGACTTGAGTGAAGACAGGAAACTAGGAAACAGCACGTGGACTGGATTGAATTAGACCATCATTAAGTTAACTCCATCTGACGAAGGGGAGGTAGGTAACAGTGCTCAGTCTATAAGTATCACTCAGATTAAGCTGACCTTGCTACCTTGCGTTTATCATGTGGGTGTAATTTTTCTGCCATTTCAGGGTCCACCTCAGCCAATTGTTTGTAGAGTTCTTGACAGTCGAGTTTTTCCAGTTCTTCCTTCCTGTTGGGCGATGAGGTTCGACTCCCAACCCTCCTGTCTGTAGCAGAACAAATCCCCCCTTCCTACAGGGTAGAGCATAACAGCAATCAACCAAAATACGGGACAGGAGAGTCACAAATTAATCACAGCAAGTGAGAAATAGAGCAGCACAACTTAATCCCCCTGAAGTGAGAGACACAGACTCCTAGAATATTAGTCTGAAGGTGACTGAACAGGTAGACGAGGGTAGAGCAGTTGATGTGGTGTATATGGATTTCAGCAAAGCGTTTGATAAGGTTCCCCACGGTAGGCTATTGCAGAAAATACGGAGGCTGGGGATTGAGGGTGATTTAGAGATGTGGATCAGAAATTGGCTAGCTGAAAGAAGACAGAGGGTGGTGGTTGATGGGAAATGTTCAGAATGGAGTTCAGTTACAAGTGGAGTACCACAAGGATCTGTTCTGGGGCCGTTGCTGTTTGTCATTTTTATCAATGACCTAGAGGAAGGCGCAGAAGGGTGGGTGAGTAAATTTGCAGACGATACTAAAGTCGGTGGTGTTGTCGATAGTGTGGAAGGATGTAGCAGGTTACAGAGGGATATAGATAAGCTGCAGAGCTGGGCTGAGAGGTGGCAAATGGAGTTTAATGTAGAGAAGTGTGAGGTGATTCACTTTGGAAGGAATAACAGGAATGCGGAATATTTGGCTAATGGTAAAGTTCTTGGAAGTGTGGATGAGCAGAGGGATCTAGGTGTCCATGTACATAGATCCCTGAAAGTTGCCACCCAGGTTGATAGGGTTGTGAAGAAGGCCTATGGAGTGTTGGCCTTTATTGGTAGAGGGATTGAGTTCCGGAGTCAGGAGGTCATGTTGCAGCTGTACAGAACTCTGGTACGGCCGCATTTGGAGTATTGCGTACAGTTCTGGTCACCGCATTATAGGAAGGACGTGGAGGCTTTGGAGCGGGTGCAGAGATTTACCAGGATGTTGCCTGGTATGGAGGGAAAATCTTATGAGGAAAGGCTGATGGACTTGAGGTTGTTTTCGTTGGAGAGAAGAAGGTTAAGAGGAGACTTAATAGAGGCATACAAAATGATCAGGGGGTTGGATAGGGTGGACAGTGAGAGCCTTCTCCCGCGGATGGAAATGGCTGGCACGAGGGGACATAGCTTTAAACTGAGGGGTAATAGATATAGGACAGAGGTCAGAGGTAGGTTCTTTACGCAAAGAGTAGTGAGGCCGTGGAATGCCCTACCTGCTACAGTAGTGAACTCGCCAACATTGAGGGCATTTAAAAGTTTATTGGATAAACATATGGATGATAATAGCATAGTGTAGGTTAGATGGCTTTTGTTTCGGTGCAACATCGTGGGCCGAAGGGCCTGTACTGCGCTGTATCGTTCTATGTTCTATGTTCTAACTCATCAGAACATCTCACTTACATAGGATTTCAATCACATAGACATAGAATTTACAGTGCAGAAGAAGGCCATTCCGCCCATCGAGCCTGAACCGGCCCTTGGAAAGAGCACCCCACTCCGCCCCATACCCGTAACCCGGCTGGTTTAGCACACTGGGCTAAATCGCTGGCTTTTAAAGCAGACCCAGGCAGGCCAGCAGCAGTTCGATTCCCGTACCAGCCTCCCCGAACAGACGCAGGAATGTGGCAACTAGGGGCTTTTCACAGTAACTTCATTTGAAGCCTACTTGTGACAATAAGCGATTTTCATTCATTTCATTTCACCCAACCCCTTTGGACACTAATAAGGGCAATTTAGCATGGCCAATCCACCTAACTTGCACGTCTTTGGACTTCCTTACATCTACTGTACAACAGAATAACATGGCAAAATAACAGCAGCACCCAACTGTAGGCTGAACTGGTATGTATTTCTACAATGGCGCACTGTAATACTTGCAAAGAGGAGACCTAAATACACTCAACATCTGAGCATACAGAACAAATGTAATGATCAGATTCAGAGCAGCTTAGCTCGTCCTGTATATTCGCTGGTTTGTTTTAACTGGTAAAGAGAGGATTGATGAAGGCAGTGGTGTACATGGGCTTAGAAAAGGCACTTGATACAGTGTCACTGAGCAAAGTTATAGCTGATGAAATAAAAGGGAAAGTAGCAACATGGATGCAGAATTGGCTGAATGACGGGAAACAGGATAATGTATGTTTTTCACGCTGGAGGAAGGATTGTAGTGGAGTTCCTCATGGGTCAGTGTTGAGACCCTTGTTTTCCCTGATACTGTAAGGGACCTTCCTGGTGATTCCCTTATTTCCGCTGTTATCATTTTGATGGGACATATATCTTTAAGTCGAGCAGGAGAAGTAAGGAATTCAAAAGGTTACAACGTGGTACATGGTGCTAGCTTTGGGCAACAGAATTCAGACTTTGCGGCACCCGAGAGATCGGCAGATATAGGAAGACTGACTATAATGAAGGCTGAGGGGAGAGGTATTCAAACCATGAGGGGTCTGGACAGAGTAGATAGAGAGAGACTGGCCCCACTCATGAAAGGATTGAAATTGAGGGTGCAGCGATTTAAAGTAATTAGTGAAAGAAGCAAAGTGATCGGAGGATTGTTTTTTCATGTAGTGGTTAGAGTTTGGAATGCACTGCCTGAGAGTGTGGTGGAGGGAGGTTCAATCGAAGCATTCAAAAGGAAATTAGGCTGTGACCTGAAAAAGGAAGACTGTGCAGGATTGCAGTGAGAAGACAGGGGAATGGCACTAGGCGATTTGGTCATTCAGAGGGCTGGGCTACATGGTCGTGCCTTCACTTTGGTGATTCTGTGTGATACAAAATAATTAATGCACTGCGTTCCCTGACATATGTAAGTAATTTGAATTCACTGACAGAATTATATTTTCCCCTTCAGCCTTAACACATTATCGCCATGAAATTGTCACTTTGACAGAGGGTTAAGTCTCCCCTGCCATTATGTGACTCAATACTCATCCCCCTCGCCCACTCTGTGATGCCCTGTCCGTGATACAGTGCTCAGTGATGGTTGATGAGCCACAATACAAAGCTCAATAAGACCCTTCCCAGTACCTTTGTGTCCACCAGCACTTTCCAAAGCAATGACTCGATGTAGTAATTGGTTCCTCCCACGATAATTGGGATCTTCTGTCTGTCAACGATATCTTCAATGTGTGAAGTTAATGAAAATTTATTTCGTTCAAAGTTTGAGAACTGCATTCATCTGAACATTACACAAGGTTTAGGCCATGGTTAGGTATAGGCTGAACGTGAGCACAATCTCTTGCCAAGCCAGGGAATACAGCACAACAGGTGCAGAGGGAGAAGGATTGTAACATTAAAAGTCTGAGAAGGATCACGATCAGTTGGTAACACACTCACCTGAGTTAATAGGTCATGAGGTTCAAGCCTCATTCCAGAGACCCCACTGCAGTGTTAAGGGAGTGCGGCACTCTCAGAGAATGCAACCTTAAAAACCTGAAGCCCCTTCTATGAAAAGATTGTCCTCATCTTAACGTAGCATAGGATCATAGAATACCTACAGCGGAGGGCATTCGACCCATCGAGACTGTATGACTCTCTGAAGGAGCGACCCACCAGGCCCACTCCTCCATCTTATCCCCGTGACCCACCTAACCTATGGACACTGTTATAAACTGCCTGCTTACCATTGGCTGGGGACTAATGACAATCCCACAATCCTGTGGGAATATG
The DNA here is from genome assembly GCF_047496885.1 of Scyliorhinus torazame. Taxonomy (NCBI): domain Eukaryota; kingdom Metazoa; phylum Chordata; class Chondrichthyes; order Carcharhiniformes; family Scyliorhinidae; genus Scyliorhinus; species Scyliorhinus torazame. The sequence goes on from NC_092707.1 coordinate 211,660,156, forward strand.
AGCTTCCCCAATGAGGGGGGGGGGGGGCAGAGAAATCATTAGCAGACTCCCTGTATAAATAAAGCTGGTCAGTTTGGAACCAGCCAGGAAGGAGTGAGCAGCAAGCGAAGTTGCTGCTGTTGTATATATATGTTATTGTAAATAAATGTTATTTCTTTGTATCCTTAAAACTCGTGCTGGATTCTTCGTGGCCCTCACAAAACTGGCGACGAGGATGGGATGTTATAACCTGCCTGATTACCATTGGCTGGGGACTAATGACAATCCCACAATCCTGTGGCAGTATGAGCTTCCCCAATGAGGGGGGGCGGAGAAATCATTAGCAGACTCCCTTTATAAATAAAGCTGGCCAGTTTGGAACCAGCCAGGAAGGAGTGAGCAGCAAGCGAAGTTACTGCTGCTGTTGTATTTATGTTATTGTAAATAAATGTTATTTCTTTGTATCCTTAAAACTCGTGCTGGATTCTTAGTGGCCCTCACAAAAGACACTAAGGGGGAATTTAATATATTCAATCCACCTAACCTGCACATCTTTGGACAATGGGAGGAAACCGGAGCACCCGGAGAAACCCACGCAGACGTGGGGAGGATGTGCAGACTCCACACAGACAGTGACCCAATGCTGGAATTGAACCAGGGCCCGTGGCGCTCTGAGGCACAGTGCTAACCACTGAGCCACCGTGCCACCCACTTCTCTCGCAAGTCAGCACTTGAGAAGAAAACTAACAACAAAATGCAAGACATCATGATTCCAGGAACCATGTTATCAGTAGAAACCAAAGCCAATGATTTAAGGCAGTGTTTCCAATCCCAGTATCAACACTGAGACTGACCACAGACTTAGTGAATTGATAGCAGCTCAATCACCTCACCTTGTGTCATAGGTTTCTGATCTCAAAATTTGTAAAACTTAGTTTGTTTATGGCCATCAATTGAAATTATAATTGGTCCCGGCCTCCTCAGACAAGACTGCTCACTATTCTGTAGTGTCACTCTACGCCATCTCAGTCTCGAGCCATCTGTTCAAACTGTCATGTCTGCTACCTCTAGATTGGACTTTTCCAAATGCTTTCATCAGCCTCCTGTCTTCCACTTCAAATAAACAAAAATCTTTGCTGGCCCCATCCCCCCACCCTGGATACAGACCGAGGTCACCCCCCTCCCCGACAGATACAGACTGAAGTCACCCACCTCCCCCCCCCCACCATGGACACAGACTGAAATCACTCCCCCGATAGACTGAAATTAATCCCCCCCCCCCCCCACCGATACTGACTGAAGTCAATCCCCCCCCCCCTCCATACAGACTGTAGTCAACCACCCCCCCCCCCCCCCCCCAATACGGACTGATTTCACCCCCACCTTGATAAAAGGATATTACAGATAACGCCTTATTCCTGAAGTCAACAACAGAATAGGAGACGAGGGGATCCAGGAAGCTGATCATGTGGTGAGTGCACAGTTGCTGCTCCTCATGTGTTACCTTGTTTGTGATGATGTCCAAACCTTTGTAAACCTATAATGTGCACATAAATATCAATGTTGTTACTCGGCTCTACTTTCCTATCTTTTGCACCTAATATACAGCCTTTTAAAGAGGCTTGCTCCCTGCAATACATCACCCAGATTGCCACTTTCAATTTGACCCTCCACTGCACCCCTGTAGTTCTGTGACTTCCCCACCTTTGTAAGACGCTTAATTACAGTTAAGCCAAGTACTAATCTCTGGATGATGGGGGGGGGGGGGGGGGGGGGCGGGGGGGGGGAGCTGAGGTAGGAGGGGACACCAGTCAGAGCGTTTACTGCAACAGAAAGTTGGAGATGAGGGAAGGGGAGGATTTGACGCTTTACATCAATAATTTTTTGTCAGAACTAGCAGGTTAACCCTTTCCCTCTCCACAGATGCTGCCTCACCCTCTAAATCATCTCAGCATTTTGCACTTAAGATATCCAAGATTTATAGTTTTTTTTTAAACTCTTTCACAGATGAAGGCATGGTTAATAATTGGCCTTGAGGGTTATGGTGAGCATCCTTTTTGAACCACTGAAGTCCCCGAGATGTAGGTACATCCACTGTGCTATTCACAAGGGATTTCCAGGATTTTAACCCAGCAGCAATGAAGGAATGGTGATATATTTCCAAGTCAGGGTGGTGTGTGGCAGGTAGTTGAGATCGTGAGTTTGGAAGGTGTGCCGATGGAGGTTTGACAAGTTGCTACCGTGCATCTTGTCTGTGGTACACACTGTGCATCAATAGTGGATACAGCAAGAGTATTAGCGAGAGGCAGCACGGTTTTGTGAAGGGGAGGTCATGTCTCACTAACTTGATAGAGTTTTTCGAGGAGGTCACAAAGATGATTGCTGCAGGTAGGGCAGTGGATGTTGTCTATATGGACTTCAGTAACGCCTTTGGCAATGTCCCTCATGGCACACTGGTACAAAAGGTGAAGTCACACGGGATCAGGGGTGAGCTGTCAAGATGGATACAGAACTGGCTAGGTCATAGAAGGCAGAGAGTAGCAATGGAAGGGTGCTTTTCTGATTGGAGGGCAGTGACTAGTGGTGTTCCGCAGGGATCAGTGCTGGGACCTTTGCTGTTCGTAGTATATATAAATGATTTGGAGGAAAATGTAACTGGTCTGATTAGTAAGTTTGCAGACGACACAAAGGTTGGTGGAATTGCAGATAGCAATGAGGACTGTCAGAGGATACAGCAGGATTTAGATCGTTTGGAGACTTGGGCGGAGAGATGGCAGATGGAGTTTAATCCGGACAAATGTGAGGTAATGCATTTTGGAAGGTCTAATGCAGGTGGGGAATAAGCAGTGAATGGTTGAGCCCTCAAGAGTATTGAAAGTCAGAGAGATCTAGGAGTACAGGTCCACAGGTCACTGAAAGGGGCAACACAGGTGGAGAAGGTAGTCAAGAAGGCATACGGCATGCTTGCCTTCATTGGCCGGGGCATTGAGTATAAAAATTTAAGTCATGTTGCAGCTGTATAGAACCTTAGTTAGGCCACACTTGGGAGTATAGTGTTCAATTCTGGTCGCCACACTACCAGAAGGATGTGGCTTTTTCCTAGGGTAGAGAGGTCAATTTCTAGGGGGCATAGGTTTAAGGTGCGAGGGGCAAGGTTGAGAGGAGATGTATGAGCCAAGTTTTTTTTACACAGAAGGTAGTGGGTGCCTGGAACTCACTGCCAGAGGAAGTGGTGGAAGCAGGGACAATAGTGACATTTAAGGGGCATCTTGACAAATACATGAATAGGATGGGAATAGAGGGATATGGACCCCGAAAGTGTAGAACATTTTAGTTTAGGCGGGCAGCATGGTTGGCACAGGCTTGGAGGGCCGAAGGGCCTGTTCCTGTGCTGTACTGTTCTTTGTTCTTACAACACCAGGTTGTCCAACAAGTTTGTTTTGAATCACTAGCTTTCGCAGCACTGCTCCTTCTTCAGGTGAATGAAGAGGTGGGTTCCAGAAACACATATATAGACAAAGTCAAAGATGCAATACGATACTTTGAATGCACGTCTTTGTAGGTAATTAACAGGTCCAGACGGAGCAACTGGACAGAGGGATAATCACAGGTTAAAGAGGTGTGAATTGTCTCAAACCAGGACAATTTGTCGGATTTCACAAGCCCAGGAGTTGGGAGAGGAGATCAATTGGGGAGGATGAAGTGAGGCACTACGAAGGGTAAACGGGACCTCCTCCTGTGCAAGGATGACCCTGATACAGTTTAAGGTGCTGCACAGGGTGCATATGACTCGGGTGAGAATGGTGGGTTCTTTCAGGGGGTAGCAGATGAGTGTGAGAGGTGTGGGTGGGGGCCAGCGAATCACGTGCACATGTTTTGGGGTTGCGAAAAAGTGTGAAGATTCGGGACGGGAGTTTCGCGGTCTTAGCCAGGATAGTGGAAGAGGAGGTGGACCCGGACCCTTTGGTGGCGATATTTGGAGAATCAAAGAAGCCGGAGCTCATGGAGAGGAGGAAGGCCGATGTCATGACCTTCATCTCTCTGATTGCACGGCAGCAAATTTTTCTGGAGTGAAGGTCGGAATCACCACCGGGGGTAGCGGCTTGGTTGATTGACCTGTATAACTTCCTGCAGTTGGAGAAGATAAAATATGAGTTATGGGGCTCTGCAGAGCGGTTTGAGAAAAGGTGGGGGATGTTTGTGACCGTGTTTGAGGAGCTGTTCGTCACGGAGGGGTTGGGGGGAAAGAGGGTGAAAAAAGAGAAAAGTTTGTCGACTGTATAGTTGATTGCTGGGAAGCATGTTTCCCAGGATGTTTATGTGTTGTAATAAAAGACATTTAAAAAAAAGGTTAGTGATGATGGATAGTTTCTGGTCCGATTAGTGATGCCAGTTAGTTTCCGGTCAGGTGAGTGACACGGTTAGTTTCTGGTGAGGTTAGCAATGGTGGTTAGTTTCTGGCAGGTGAGTGCCACAGTTAGTTTATGGTCGAGTTAGTGAAGGCAGTTAGTTTCTGGTCGGGGCGGCACGATGGCACAGTGGCTAGCACTGCTGCCTCCCAGCTCCAGGGACCCAGGTTCAATTCCGTCCTCGGGTGACTGCGTGGAGTTTGCACTTTCTCCCCGTGTTTGCGTGGGTTTTCTCCGGGTGCTTTGGTTTCCTCCCTCAGTCCAAAGATGTGCAGGTTAGGTGGATTGCCCGTGCTAAATTGCCCTTAGTGTCCAAAAGGTTAGGAGGGGTTACTGGGATAGGGTGGAGGCGTGGGCTTAAATGGGCTGTTCTTTCCAAGGGCAGGTGCAGACTCAATGGGCTGAATGGCCTCCTTGTTCACTGTAAATTCTATGATTCTACAACAGGTTAGTGACGGCAGTTAGTTTCTGGTCAAGTTAGTGACAGCAGTTAGTTTCTGGTCAGGTTAATGACAGGGCTTAGTTTCTGGTCAGGTCAGTGACAACAGTTAGTTTCTGGTCACGTTATTGACAACAGTTAGGTTCTGGTTAGGTCAGTGATGGCAGTTAGTTTCTGGTCGGGTGAGTAACAGTTAAGTTTCTGGTCAGGTTAGAGACGGCAGTTAGTTTCTGGTCAGGTTAGTGTTTAGTAATGATGGTTACTTTAGTGATGGTGGTTAGTTTGCTGATGGTGGTTAGTTTGCCAAGGTTCATAGAATCATATAATTTAGTGCAGAAGGCCATTCAGCCCATCGAGTCCGCACCGCTCTTGGAAAGAGCGCCCCACACCTCCATCCTATCCCCATAACCCAGTCATCCCACCTGACCTTTTTTGGTCACTAACGGCAATTTAGCCAATCCACCAAACCTGCACATCTTTGGACTGTTGGGTGTGACTGATTCTGAAGTTTCAGCTTTTCTTTGACGGGCGCTGGGATGCGGGGGGCCGGGGGCCTCGCTCACTCCCACATCCCCGGTGCCTCGCTACCTGCATGGAGTCGGCGCTGACGATCTCTCCGGCGAAGCGCCGGCCCAGCTCGAGCGCCAGGCGCGATTTCCCACAGCCCGTAGCCCCGAGAATCACAACCAGAGGCCGGGGGAGCGACATGGCGGGAGAGAGGGAGCGGGGGGGGGGGGCACAGAAACCACCGGGGAAGCGGGGAAATAGAAACCTGAAATGATCGGGGGGCCGGAAATGGGGGACGGATTGGCTGAGTTTGGTGTCAGCTCCACGCACGCGCAGAGATCTGGCTGGTTTATGGACGCCATCTTTATAAGGGTATGACTGCATTCTGCCGATCTTTAGAAGGGGCAAAGCGTAGATGTGCGCATGTGCAGCGCCATTGTTAAATGGAGCACGCGTCAGAAGAGCGCATGCGCGGTAAACACAAACACCAGGATGAGAGAATATTGTGACTTTCCAACCTGGTCTTTGGAAACTCCTAAGGATTTGCAAATGGAAACTCAAAGCTTTTCATTGGGAGATACGTGTACTGCTGTTATGTTATGATGTGGAGATGTGCCGTTGGACTGGGGTGGGCACAGTAAGAAGTCTTACAACACTAGCTTTCGGAGCACTGCTCCTTCACAGCTCCTGATTCACCCGAGGAAGGAGCTGCACTCCGAAAGCTAGTGATTCGAAACAAATCTGTTGGACCTTAACCTGGTGTTGTAATACTTCTTCCTGCAGTTATGTTAGCCAGTGTTTTAAACTGTCTCACAGTGCCAGTAATGTACCTGTTCCTTAGTTGACTGTGCAGTTGGTAATGTCAGTTTTTAAAAATTCGTTAATGGGATGTGGATGCGCCTTGAGGGGGTACATCCCCTTGAGGGGCAATTAAGAAGTCAACCACATTACTGTAGGTCTGGAGTCACATATAGGCCAGACTAGGTAAGGATGGTAGATTTCCTTCCCGAAGGGACATTAGTGAACCACCTCCCAGTGCATTATAGATTGCTGTTAGACACTGCTGTTTCTTTTCATTCATTCTCCTACTCACACGCTGAGTTCCAACCTCCAGCAATGACCAGCGCAAAGTCAGGTAGCGGCAGGTGACATAGTGGATCTGCTAGATATCCCAACACGCCGGGGCAGACGGAGAGGCAGACTGGATAAAGGAGATGGAGGAGACTGAATATAGGGGTCTCCAGGATGGGAGGGTGCAGGTGGGTGAGGGGGAGTCTGAATATCGGGGACATCACCAGATGGGGAGGTGAGTACTAAATATCAGAGACGCTGGGCAGAACAGATCTTGGGGAAATGGACAGGACACTGCAGTCATCTACAAATTGTTGCTCACATTTGTTTATTATGGTAAGTTTAGTTGTGGTGTATTCATTTCAGTGGAGCAGCGATACCTGGAATGTAGACCCTCTGACCCAAACACAGGCAAATCATTACCTTCATCTATTCACAACAGGTAGAGTACTGACCATACTCAGCCAATGCGTGCTTGCTAAGCTTAAGAATATGATGTGTAATATTAGATGTGATTCCACGATTGGACACTGCTGAACAATCCCGAGTGTGCTGAGAATTACACAACAACCTATTTATGATGATCAGTCAGGCTCACTTACACTTCCAAGAAGCTACATACATTCAAACACAGAAACCTGTCCTCTGCAGGCAAAGGTGCAACAGAGATCCAGGATATTGGGGCCTATCTGGTAACCAGGGAGAACCAAGAGCACAAAGTCAGGTTGGATTGCCCCCAAGTTCCAATGGAGAATGTGGAGTTGCTGGAGCAACAGGCAGACAGGAAATCACTGTGTTCCTGCAGTGTTACATAGGCAGTGGTCGTCTCCCTAGAGTCTGCCAAGGGAGGGTAGAGATCAGTTCTGACAAGCACAGACCCCCTCAACACACAATCTAGAATCATTGTTATTCTGCTTCTTGGTGAACCATGTGGAGGATAGCGAGACTTCAGGAGCACGTGGACAGGCTGGTCGAGTGGGCAGATAGGTGGCAGATGGAATTTAATGTAGAGAAATGTGAAGTGAAATATTTTAGAGGAGGATTGAGTAAGACAATAAAAAACAAAGCGTACAATTCTGAAGGAGATGCCGGTGTTGAGGGACTAAGGTTATGGGATCAGGCGTTATTGGGTGAAGGCAGGAGAATGGAGATGAGAAAAATATCAGCCATGATTGAATGGTGGAGCAGACTCGATGGGTCAAGTGGCCTAATTCGGCTTCTGTGTCTTATGGTCTTATAATCTTACAAAGGGAATCCCTTAAAGCGATAATGTGATCATTCACGGAAACAACATTTCTTATGGAACTACATGGAATATAACAACATGGATCAACAGGAGAACAAAATACGTTCATTGTATGATAGTTAGCGATAAGACACTGTCTCCCAGCTGTGGTTCCTGGCAGCGTGCCGTTCGCTGGCGGTGGGATTCTCTGTTCCCACTACTTGTCAATGGGATTTCCCATTGAAGCTACCCCACACCGCTGGGAAACTGGGGGTGGGGTGTGTGTGCTGTTGGCCGAAACTGAGAAACCCGACGGCCGAGAATTCCGGCCACCATTTCATATTGTCTTCCTTTAGTTTTAACTTGAAAGGGCTTCATTTGTTCTGCGCAATATTAGCTTCTAAACAGGAAAAATAAAATAACCCATACTGAAGGATCCGAGCATTCTCCCTTTTTATCCAGGCATTAATTAAGCTGAGGAATGACATTCTGGGAAGGTCAAGCCTTCATTTATTTTTCAGGACACTCGCAGATCAGGTGATGTTCAGATCAATGGAAACTTTTCCTTCACAATCTCAGTACTTACTGCTTGACATTTCCCGAATGAACATAAACATTAGTAATAGGGTTAGGCTATTTGGCCCTTTTAGCTTATTCGATTATTCATGATCTTCTATCTCAGCTGCAACATCTGCACTGTATCCAATACTCTTGGATTCTCTTACAGCCCAAACATAGATCAAACTTTTAACTGGAATATATTTAACGATGACGCATCCAGAACACCCTGGAACAGAGGTCTCCAAAGTTTTACAACCCTTTGCAAAAAGCTCTCTCTCAATCCGTCCTTATTCTGAGGCTGTGGTCTGGAGGGAGAGTGGGATCGAACCCAGGTCCTCAGCATCGTAGACAGCAGTGCTAACCACTGTGCCACCGTGTTGCCCCATCACACACAAACGTGACAAGGGACAAAGAACATACGGCCATAAGGCATCAAGGTTAGACAATTACTGGTACGGAACTAACCAGCTCCCTTGCAATTAAAATGATCAGCTCCATTCTCTAAATTCAAAGTCCTACTGTGCAAAGAAAAACAAGTATTAAAACAAAGGCTTGTGTATTAAATTCATACAATTTAACTTGTGATGTTTAAAGGAAGTCATTTTATTTCACAGTATGTAACCATCTTTTGGTTTTGTAAGTTTAGAATTAAGTTCTGTAATTTGCTTTTGCATTTCAGTAGTTTGTTTAAATTTTAATATCTGTTAGTGGAATAAACTTATGTTCAGCAGACCAATCACTTTCTTTTTAAAAAATAAGTTTTATTAAAGTTTTCACAAAATATCAACAACAAAATGTAAAAGGAACTCAATAGAATTAAATACAAAACAAAACAAAACAACCCAGTGCCCCCCTCCCCCTATACATAAATAATAAATTAACGCCCGCCGAAACACATAGCAAATATATACACCCCCTCAGATCCCCCAGTATGGACAAACAAAAATAAAATAGACCGGGTTGCTGCTGACCATTGTCTACCGTTCTGCCAGGAAGTCCAAGAACGGTTGCCACCGCCTGAAAAACCCTTGCACCGATCCCCTTAAGGCAAATTTCACCCTCTCCAATTTAATAAACCCCGCCATATCGTTGATCCAGGATTCCACGCTTGGGGGCCTCGCATCCTGCCATTGAAGGAGAATCCTTCGCCGGGCTACCAGGGACGCAAACCCCAGAATACCGGCCTCTTTCGCCTCCTGCACTCCCGGCTCCTCTGCAACCCCAAATATTGCGAGCCCCCAGCCCGGTTTGACCCTGGATCCTACCACCCTCGACACCGTCCTCGCTACGCCCTTTCAAAATTCCTCCAGCGCTGGGAATGCCCAGAACCTATGGGTGTGGTTTGCTGGGCTCCCTGAGCACCTAACACACCTGTCCTCACCCCCCAAAAACCGGCTCATTCTTGTCCCGGTCATGTGTGCCCTGTGCAGCACCTTAAACTGTATGAGGCTGAGCCTCGTGCACGAAGAGGAAGAGTTCACCCTGCCTAGGGTATCTGCCTACGTCCCCTCCTCGATCTCCTCCCCCAACTCCTCCTCCCACTTACCTTTCAACTCCACCACCGAGGCCTCCTCCTCCTCCTGCATTACCTGGTATGTTGCCAAAATCTTCCCCTCTCCAACCCACGCCCCCGAGAGCACCCTGTCCTGTACCGTGCGTGGCAGCAGCAGCGGGAACTCCACCATTTGCCGCCTGGCAAACACCCTTACCTGTAGATACCTAAAGGTGTTTCCCGGGGGGAGCCAGTACTTCTCCTCCAGCTCACCCAGGCCCGCGAACTTACCATCCACAAACAGGTCCCCCAACCTTCTTATCCCTGCCCTGTGCCACCCCGAAAACCCTCCATCTATTCTCCCTGGGACCAACCGGTGGTTCCCCCCTATCGGGGTCCACACTTCCCCCCTGTGCCACCTCCATTGCCCCCAATTTTGAGGGTAGCCGCCACCACCGGGCTCATGGTATACCTCATTGGAGGAGCAGCAACGGCGCCGTTGCCAGCGCCTCCAGACTCGTATCCTCACAAGACGCCGTCTCTAGCCTCTTCCATGCCGCCCCCCTCCCCCTCCATCACCCACTTGAGCACCATTGCCACATTGGCGGCCGAGTAGTACCCACAGAGGTTGGGTAGCGCCAACCCCCCCCCATCCCTACCCCGCTCCAGGAACATCCTTCTCACCCTCGGAGTCCCTCGCGCCCACACAAACCCCGTTATGCTCCTGTTGACCCGCCTAAAGAAGGCCTTCGGGATAAGAATGGGGAGGCACTGGAACAGGAACAAAAACCTTGGGAGCACCGTCATCTTGACTGGCTGCACCCTACCCACCAGGGACAGCGGCAACATGTCCCACCTCTTAAACTTCACCTCCATTTGCTCCACCAGCCTTGTGAAATTAAGTCTATGCAGGGCCCCCCAGCTCCTGGCCACCTGGACCCCCAAATACCTGAAGCTCCTCTCCGCCCTTTTTAGTGGGAGCTCGCCAATCCCCCTCTCCTGGTCCCCTGGGTGAACCATGAACCACTCGCTCTTCCCCATGTTGAGCTTGTACCCTGAGAAATCCCCGAACTCCCTGAGGATCCTCATTACCTCCGACATTCCCCCCACCGGGTCCGCCACAAATAGCAGCAAGTCGTCCGCAGAGAGCGACACCCTATGCTCCTCCCCCCTCTCCCCCCGCACCAGCCCCCTCCAGTTCCTCGACTCCCTCAGTGCTATAGCCAGGGGTTCAATCGCCAGTGCGAAGAGCAGGGGGGACAGGGTACACCCCTGCCTCGTCCCTCGATTCAACCAAAAGTACTCAGACCTCCTCTTGTTCGTGGCCACACTTGCCATCGGGACCTCGTACAACAGTCTAACCCACCTGACGAACCCCTCCCCAAACCCGAACCTCTTCAGCACCTCCCACAAGTACCCCCACTCTACCCTATCGAAGACTTTCTCAGTGTCCATCGCCGCCACTATCTCCGCCTCCCCCTCCCTCGCCGGCATCATAATAACGTTCAGGAGCCTCTGCACATTCGCGGTCAACAGCCTCCCCTTCACGAACCCCGTCTGGTCTTCATGGATGACCTGCGGCACCCCATCCTCAATTCCCATGGCTAAGACCTTCGCCAGCACCTTGGCATCTACACTTAACAACGAAATCGGCCTGTAATAGCCACACTGAAGGGGATCCTTGTCCCGCTTCAGGATCAAGGAGATCAGTTCCTGGAACATCGTCGGGGGCAAAGCCCCCACCTCCCTTGCCTCATTTTAGGTCCTAACTAGCAACGGGCCCAACAGGTCCACATATTTTTTGTAAAATTCGACCGAGAAACCGTCCGGCCCCGGTGCCTTCCCCGCCTGCATGCTCCCCATCCCTTTGATCAGCTCCTCCAGCCCAATCGGGGCCCCTAATCCCGCCACCAGTTTCTCCTCCACCTTCGGGAACCTCAGTTGGTCCAGAAAGCGGCCCATCCCTCCCTCTTCCAGTAGGGGCTCGGACCGATACAGTGCCTCATAAAAGTCCCTGAAGACCCCATTGATGCCAACCCCACTCCGCACCACACTCCCTCCCCTATCCTCAACTCCCCCGATCTCCCTAGCTGCGTCACGCTTCCGAAGCTGATGCGCCAGCATCCGACTTGTCTTTTCCCCATATTCATAAATCGCCCCCTGGGCCTTCCTCCACTGCGCCTCCGCATTCCTGGTGGTCAACAGGTCGAATTCGGCCTGGAGGCTACGCCTCTCCCTCACCAGTCCCTCCTCCGGCACCTCCGCGTACCTCCTGTCTACCCTCACCATCTCCCCCACCAGCCTCTCCCTCCCCCCCCCGCTCCTTGTGGGCCCTAATGGAGATCAGCTCTCCCCTCACCACCACCTTCAGCGCCTCCCAGACCATCCCCACTCAGACCTCCCCTTTATCGTTGGCCTCCAGGTATCTCTCTATGCTTCCTTGGACCCTCTCGCTCACCTCCTCGTCCGCCAACAGCCCCACCTCCAAGCGCCACAATGGGCACTGGTCCCTCTCCTCCCCCAGCTCTAGGTCTACCCAATGCGGGGCGTGATCCGAAATGGCTATCGCCGAGTACTCTGTATCCTCTACTCTCGCTATCAGCGCCCTGCTCATAACAAAAAAGTCGATCCGGGAATAGGCCTTATGAACGTGTGAGAAGAATGAAAATTCCCTCGCCCCCGACCTTACAAATCTCCAAGGGTCCACCCCTCCCATCTGGTCTATAAACCCCCTCAGCACTTTAGCGGTCGCCGGCCTCCTACCCATCCTAGACCTGGAGCGATCCAGTGCCGGATCCAACACCGTGTTAAAGTCCCCCCCCCATTATCAGGTCCCCCACTTCCAAGTCCGGGATCTGACCCAACATGCGCCGCATAAAACCCGCATCGACCCAGTTCAGGGCATACACATTGACGAGCACCACCCTCTCCCCTTGCAGCTTACCACTTACCATTACGTACCTGCCGCCATTGTCTGTCACAATGCTCGACGCCTCGAACAACACCCTCTTTTCCACCAAGATCGGCACCCCCCGATGTTTGGCATCCAGCCCCGAATGAAACACCTGGCCTACCCACCCCTTCCTCAATCTTGCCTGGTGTGTCTCCTGGAGCATGACCACATCCGCCTTCAGCCCCTTCAGGTGCGCGAACACCCGGGCCCGCTTAACCGGCCCATTCAGTCCTCTTACATTCCAGGTTATCAGCTGGATCAGGGGGCTACCCGCCCCCTCCCCCGCCAACTAGCCATAACCCCTCCTCGGCCAGCCACGCGCCCGCACCCCACGCCCAGCCCGTTCCTCACGGCGGCAGACCCCCGTCCCAAACCCCTCTACTCGCTCCTGCTCCCCCTCGACGATACCAGCAGCAACTCGGTTCTCCATCCCGCAGCCCCCCCCCCCCCCCCCCCAGCTAGGACCCCCCTAACTGCATTGCTCCCCCCCCCCATTGCACTCCCGCAAGTCAGCTGACTCCTGCTGACCCCGGCTGCTCCCGCCGCTCCTTCGACTCCTCCCATTATGGGACATCCCCTCCCCATCCATTACCCACCAGCAGGCTCTCCGCCTCCCCCTTCCATCCCAAGCGCGGGAAAAAACCCGCGCTTCACCGCCCCCGGCCCCGCCCCCTCCAGCCTTCAGTGCGGGAAAAAGCCCGTGCTTTCCACCTGCCTGGCCCCGCCTCCTCTGGCACAGCTCCTTTTACAGGCCCAGTCCCCTCACCCCCGACTCTGGCCTCCCCCTCCCCCATGTGGCCCCATCCCCCCTACCGGCCATCCACTCCCTACTCCGTTTACTTGCCCCCCTCCAAGAGCCCACCCGACAGACCCAACCAAAACAGTGCCCAACCCACCCTAACCACCCACACCGAACCAAAAATTAACAAGAACAAAGAAACCCTCCTCAAAATGTAACACAACAACAACAATCCCCGACCATCCCCACGTCCGGCCCCCCATCCCGATCCTCAGTTTGTGTCCAGCTTCTCGGCCTGAACAAAGGCCCACACCTCCTCCGGCGACGCAAAATAATGGTGCCGGTCCTTGTAGGTGACCCACAGACGCGCCGGCGGCAACATGCCAAACTTCACCCCCTCCCTGTGCCGCACCGCCTTCGCCCGGTTGGATCTAGCCCTCTTCTTCGCCACCTCCGCGCTCCAGTCCTGATATATTCGCGTTCTCCCACCTGCTGCTCCTCTCTTTCTTGGCCCACCTGAGTACGCACTCCCGATCAGCGAACCGATGAAACCCCACCAGCACCGCCCGCGGCGGCTCGTTAGCCTTGGGCCTCCTCGCCAGCACTCTATGGGCCCCTTCCAGCTCCAGGGGCCCCTGGAAGGACCCCATTCCCATCAGCAAGTTTAACATGGTGACCACATAGGCCCCCACGTCCGACCCCTCCAGCCCTCCGGGAGGCCCAGGATCCGCAGATTCTTCCGCCTCGACCCATTCTCCATCTAACCAAACCGTTCCTGCCATTTCTTGTGGAGCGCCTTGTGCGCCTCCACCTTTACTGCTAGGCCCATGATCTCGTCCTCGTTATCTGAGATCTTTTGTCGGATCTCGTGGATCGCCACCCCTGGGCCGTCTGAGTCTCCAGCAGCTTATCAATAGAAGCCTTCATCGGCTCCAGCAGGTCCGCTTTGAGCTCCCTGAAGCAGCGCTGGATAACCTCCTGCTGCTCCTGCTCCTGCGCCCACTGCATCCACGCTGCCTGGTCCCCGCCCGCCGCCATCTTGCTCTTCTTCCCTCGCACTTTCTTTGGCTTCACTACCACTTTTTTAGTTGCCCCGCTCCTGGTCCAAGCCATACATTGTCGGGGGAATGTTGCAGTCTTCTTCCCACACCGGGAAATGTCGTAAAAATGCCATTGGGGGCCCTGAAAAGAGCCCAAAAGTCCGTCCCAAGCGGGAGCTGTCGAACGTGCGACTTAGCTCTGCATAGCCGCAACCGGAAGTCCCCGACCAATCACTTTCAAGCATTGATAAATATTTTATATAGACTTGGTATATCTTCTGTAACTTTTTCAAAACTATTCTGTATTGACTTTGCCTCATACCAAGCATTGACAGGTACAACAAAAACATACAGTAGCAAAGCAGTTGTCTCAATAAAGACACATTGATAAGCGTCTGTTCTAATGATGTCCTGTAGATCAAATGGAATCCGATGAATCCATACTCCTAGACACCACATGTTGTCTTATCTCGAGTAAAAGCAGACATGAAAATGATTCTCTTATATTCTATACATGATATTACATACACTATATTCATACTTTGTAAAATACTTTATTAGTTTTAAGGCTATAAGCAGCTTTACCATTCTATTCTTTGTTTTAAAAATAAAGTCACTCATTCTAAGTAACCAGAGAGAAGTAACAGCAACCTTCAAATAACCTGTACAAAACATAAGAGTCACGGGCCGGGGGTCTCCGTTCCACAGTCAAAGTGCTCCTGCTAGCGGAGGAATCGGCATTATTTTGGTGCTAGGAGCAGTGTCCAGGAGCGAGTCACATTCTCTTGCCCTGCAAATTTATGCATGGTGGAGAGCTCGCCAGATTCCCTCAAAATCCTAGTACCGGTCCGCCATATTAAACGGGCGGCCTGATCCCAAAACCGGCAGCAGGCCACCCACTTCCCCCACAACATAAATCCCCCTGATGAGGGCATCCCCAAACCCTCATGTGGGAGTGGCTTCTTCCCCCCACAACACCACGCATGCATGAGGGTGACCCAAACCCCCTCCCACTCGAACCCCCCAGCCCCCATTAGCCATGCATGCATGAGGGTGACCCAAAACCCTGCCCCCACTCAATCCCCCAGCCCCCATCAGCCCCCGTCCATCCCCCTCCGAGATGGGGGACCTGTGTCTGATCTTCCCCTTCTAGGCCTGGGCAACCTGAAGATCACCCTTGGTACCCTCTGCTCAAAAGCATCCTCTTGGTCTAAGTTTTTTAAATTCTGATGTAGTCTCCTCACCCTGAACCGCTCTGCCTGACAGCTGAAGAACTCTTTTTTTGAACAGCAGAAAGCACTTAGCTGCCAATATTAGCAAGAGTGTTTATAAACATTGTGGTTAGCATCAAAGCAGGGTACTTGAAATGCATTCAAGTGTGAAGGGTAAGATAAATAAATGATCCATCAAGCAGCTATGTCTGAACCAATCCCAGGCAGTAAAAGGTGCAATTGAATGGATACATAACATTTCAAAGTTGTCTGGGGATTTGAAGCGTTTTCAAGTGTTGTGGTCTTTTGAGGAAGCCTCTGATACTTGTAACAGCTGCTGTTTTAAAGGCTTTTTTCTGAGGAAGCAGATGTCAAGAAAGATAAAGTGTTGATTCTTCACTGAACTGCCTGGATTGCTCATCAGCTGTCAGAAGAGCAGTTCAGGCTGAGGAGGCCACCTCAGAGTTTAAAAGGTCAGACCAGGAGGATGCTGCTGAGCAGAGAGCTGCCTCAGATCACCATGCCAAGGTTCCCGATACCGGCGTCGGGCAATCGAGAATCCATTCCACTATTTGCTTTGATAATTGCTTGCTATAATTGAATGTTAACTTTCTGTGATTGAATACAAAGACATACAGTGTCCCTCTGAGGACCAATATTCTGCTTTTCAATTTTTCACACCAAAGTGGATGACTTCCATGTTCTCGCCCACTTACATAACCTGTTTTGCACTCCCTTTCTCACTTATCTTTGTGACTCTTGTGAACAGCACCAGCTAGAGAAGGCTATTCAAATCCACAGGCTCACAACTCCACTGCAAACTAGCTCAAATTCACAGAATAATACAGCACACGAGGCTCTTCGGCCCATCGAGTCTGCATCAACATGTGTAAAACACCTGACCTGCCTATCTAATCTCATTTACCAGCACTTGGCCCATAGCCTTGAATGTTATGATGTGGCAAGTGGTCATCCAGGTACTTTATAAAGGATGTGAGGCACCCTGCCTCTACCACCCTCTCAGTCAGTGCATTCCAGACCGTCACCACTCTCTGGGTAAAAGGTTTTTCTTCAAAACCTCCCTAAACCTTGAACTTGTAGCTGACCCTTCAACTAAGAGGAACAGCTACTCCCTATCCACCCCATCCATGCACCTCATAATCTTGTACACTTCGATCAGGTCACCCCTCAATCTTCTTTGCTCCAGCGAAAACAACCCAAGCCGATCCAACCTCTCTTCATGTTCCTTAAATGTTCCATCCCAGGCAACATCCTGGTGAATCGCCTCTGCATCCCCTCCAATGCAAACACATCCTTCCTATAAGTGGAGGCCAGAACTGCACACAGTACTCCAGCTGTGGTCTCACCAAAGTTCTATACACCTCGAACATGACATCCCTGCTTTTGTAATCTGTGCCTCGATTGATAAAGGCAAGTGTACCATTTGCCTTTTTTACCACCATATTAACCTGCCCTTGCGTCTTCAGAGATCTATGGACAAACACGCCAGGGTCCCTTTGTTCCTCATAACTTCCCGGTGTCAGGCCATTCATTAAATACTTCCTTGTCACATTACTCCTTCCAAAGTGTATCACCTCACACTTTTCAGGGTTAAATTCCATCTGCAACCTTTTTGCCCATTTGACTATCCCATCTACATCTTCCTGTGACCCAAGACACTCAAACTCACTGTTACCACCCGACCAATCTTTGTGTCATCCGCAAACTTACTGATCCTACCCCCCATATAGTCATCTATGCCATTTATATAAATGACAAACAATAGGGGGCCCAGCACGGATCCCTGTGGTACGCCACTGACCACTGGCGCCAGTCACTAAAGCAGCGTCGGTCATCATCCTGTGTCTCTTACAGCTAAGCCAATTTTGAATCCACCTTATCAAATCACCTGTATCCCATGTGAATTTGGCTTCTTTATAAGTCTCACGTATCGGATCTTGTCAAAGGCTTTGCTGAAATCCATGTAAACTACATCAACTGCACAACCCTCATCAACACACCTGGTCACATGCTTAAAAAGTTCAATCAAATTTGTTAGGCATAACCTCCCTCTGACAAAGCCATGCTGACTATTCCTGATCAAATCTTGCCTCTCCAAGTGGAGATAGAGGGCGCAATCCAACGGCCACACTGCAGTTGGAAAGCAGCTCGCCACGGTGTGGCTTGCTCATTGAAAGCCGGGAGACATTGCGATGTAAATCTTGCCCACAATGGGCGGGATCACTTTTTAGCAAATCTACATATTAGAGTGAGGGAGCAAGGCAGTAAACCTCACTCTAACATGCAGATTCCCGAGATACCTGAGGCTTTGTAATTCAACCCCTCTGCCTCAGACCTTGGGCGAGTGCCATTCAGCACTGGTCCCTACGAAAAGGGGACCAGACAGAACGGCACTCTTGGGGGTCTCCAAGGGGATCGGAGGCCCCAGCTGCATACCCTTTGGGCAGGGTGGTGCCCTAGAGCTACTGGAGCACCTGGGTACCCTGGCAGTGCCAACCCAGCACCCGGGCAGTGCCACCTGGCTGCCAGGCTTGCACCGCCAAGATGCCAAGCTGGCATTTTCTGCACCGCGCGATCGAGCCGGGGTTGCCCATGTGGGTGTTGGGGGGCCAGGGATCCTCCCATATTGCAGTCGGGCTGGGAAGGAGGTTGGGTATCGTTTTGGGGGCCTTGGAGATCGTGATTCCATTTTTAAATAGCGTCCCGATCTCTTGCTACAATGGGGAATTCCAGCGAGTGGAGCTCTCCAATGTACAAAATGGGTCTATGTGCAGCCTCAGCCGCGCATTCCCTGTTCAGGCCCCTTATTCAACGCAAGTCACGGTGAATAGCCATGTGTTTCTCAGCACTGCGAGTGACGGTAAACACGCGCCTAAACGGGCTCGCTCGGGGACTTTGTTCCCTTTTGGGAGAATCGCGCTCAGGAACCTCACAATCTCTCTCTCTGAATTCCATAACTACCTCCTCATTCTCTTGGGTGAAAACAGACATGAGGTATTCATTCAACTCTACCAATGTCCTCTGGCTCCACCCACAGATTTCCTTGTTGGTCCCTAATGGGCCCTACTCTTTCCCTGGTTATCCTCTTCTCATTCATATACTGATAGAATATCTTGGGATGTTCCCCACTTTTACCAGCCACAGATTTCTCATCTCCCCCCTTTGTTCTCCTAATTGATCTCTTAAGCTCCATCCTGCACTTTCTGCACTCCACTGATGCCTCCGTTGATTTGCTTCCCTTGTACTTGTTTAAAGCCTCTCTTTTTCTTCTCATAGTATCCTGAATGGCTCTGGTCATCCATGGTTCTCTGGGCTTGTTACTCCTATTATCTTAGAGGGAACTTGTTGGGTCTGTACCCTCCCCATTTCCTTTTTAAATACCACCCCCCCCCATTGCTCTTCTTTAGATTTCCCCACAAGTAACTCTTTCCAGTCTATGTTGGCCAGATCCTGCCTTATTTTACTAAAATCTACTCTCCCCGAATCCAAAGTCTAAGATGTTTTAAAATTTGGGACTGTAAATGCTGGCAGATCATCACTTTGGTCAGGCTGAAATCCAATCTTTTCTCCTGGAAGGGAGAGAAGGTCTCCCGTTTTTGGGTAAAAGCAGATGCCACCTTCCAGAACCTTCTAAATCTCCAGATACTAAGCGCGCGATTCTCCAGGCTCGTTACACTCTCGCTCAAGCGAAATGAGGCTGGTCACTAGCGGGAGAGGCAGAAAACCAGACGGTAAACAGTTTGCGTTGCAAACGACCAGCTCCCATAGCTGAAATCGGGATCTTGCCGTAGCGTGGCGAGAAACCAATTATCACCACTTAAGCCCCATTTCCATACAATTAACGAGCGCCACCCCGTATCCAACGGCCTCCCGTCATTCAGAGGCCTCTCCAGCAAGTATTCCATTAAAAAAATGTGAACCTGGCAGAAGGGCTTCTGTGGGGAGCCGAGGAGATGAGTAGCCATCTTTGCTCACAGGCAAAGAGCCCGGGGGCATTGGGCTTGCCACCCTAGTGCTCTGCGGAGGGTGGAGGACCCTTGGCTGGGGGTGGGGACCCTCCTCAGTGGTGGGCCACCATGGGAGGGTGGGTGGGGATGCAACCGGGGGGCAACTACGCGTGGCACCACCATGCCTACCCCTGGATGGTGGGCAACTCTTGACCCTGACTGCCTTACTGATTATCCATAACCCCAATTGACTGCCAAGGCTTCTGGCCATTTGGCTGAAGGTTATTGCTAATAGGGTATTGGCAATCGTAGTTATGTGAGCACTTCACACATCCCAGGTGGATTCTCGTGGGTTGGTGGCCTATGTAGTGTGTGGGAGTCATTGCCTAGCATCCCAATCAAACCTTGATGCCTGGACACTGTGCTTGAACACTGCAGAAGGCAACACCACACACGCAGCAGCCAACATCTGAATACCCAGGGGATGGGTCACAGCTCTGGGGATATGTCCATGGAAGCTGCTAAATGTATAAAACAGGCCGCCCTGATTTGCCGGCCACACCAAGCCTCGGCCATTCTTCAAAAAAAATAGGGGGAGGGGTCACGCATAGTTTTAAAACAGTCAAACATGGATAAATCAGAAATTAAATAATGATAACATTGGAAATTATGCTAGATCTCCTCAGGACACTAACGGACAATGGCAAAATGCAACCTGGAATCTACCTCATCATATTCATCATCGGAACAAACACTCAGGACATTCCAAACAATATGAACATTTTATACCCAGGATACCTCTAGTTTGCCCCACATGTTGCAGGGGAATGTTGAGGATGCTGTACTATGGATACACTCTGATAAAAGTATAATGTTTGGGTGTAATAATTCACAAGAAGCCAAATGGTAGCTCATCAGAATGCTAGCTGAGTGTCACCGTAGCAGGGGATTGGTGGGGTTTTCAAACAAACGCTGTCCCGAAATTGCATGTCTTGCTAACAACTCAGAAAAAGGATTAGAACTTGGGTTTAGGTGCCCTGGGATACTCATAGATGGGAATTTTGCCCTATATGCCCTCTCATCCATTCCTACCCCCCATCCTAACAGTCTGCGAGCCAAGTGGAGGTACAGTCTCTTGAGTTGGGGAGAGCACCACTCTGGCAGCTTGGGCAACTATATGAGATCAGGATAGGACAAAGGCCAACACCAAAATCACCCCATTCCATTGTCCCACTGAAGCCACCCCCGGACCACAAAACAGATAAGTACTAAAACACACAGGGAAAATCCTGTATGACAAAATTCACCATGAGTTGGTACCTGTGGTGGTGGATATAGTTGGGACCCAAGCTGCCAGAGTGGTGCTCTCCCCAACTCAAGAGACTGTACCTCCACTTGGCTCGCAGACTGTTAGGATGGGAGGTAGGAATGGGTGAGAGGCAGGAAAGAGCCAAGAGAGGGTTAGTAAATGAGCAGCCACAGCAGGAGTACCAACTATCAACTCCCTTGATTGGGCCAATCTGGACAAGAAACTTAGACTCCTGACTTGACAGGTTAAACAGGTCCTAAATTCCATTAATGAGAACAATCAACAAGATGCTGAAGGGGAACTGACTGGGAATGCAGCCAGCAACCACATGGTCGTTGTATTAGAGGGACATGCTAGGGTCATCAATCAAATTATCCGGGAAAAATTGGAAGACCGTGACCAGCAACAGAACCAGACTCTATGTAGCGCATATGGACAATGGATGATAGAGCAGCTAAGGGAATATCTAGAGCGGGTACACAGGGACAGGTTCCATCTTGGAATAGTGATGAGCAGATGGAACATTTATTCACGGGTAACAAACACCCAAAATTATCTGGCTTGACCAAAGGATGGTTCATTGATGACTGTAGAGGGACTCCAGGGAAAGCTCCAGGGATGATATTCGGGCTGCCCAAAATCACTGATGACCGGATTGGACTGAGGGTTTTTGAAGTAGAAAATATAGGGACTATCCTGGAGGACATCTGGATAGGGCACAATGGCACTCGACGGTGTGCAGTGGAGAAGGAAGGGAGATTCATAGGCACTACTCTGGACAGATGTCAGCAAACTCACAAAATAATTGCATGCCCATACCTAGTTTACTTGAATGAGCATGCACTATGTGGCTTCAGAACAAACATTGGTTTAAATTGCACCATAGGAGCTCGCTGCCTGGACACAGACATCACTCAGATAGCTTACAGGGGAGCAGGGGAATACTGCCTGACCACCTCCCTGAAACAGTATCAGTATGGCAGAACACATTGCGATACTACAAACAGCACATTCAGTATTAAACCTGACATACCGGCCAGGTTGGGCCTCATTCAGCTGACAGACATTCATAAGAGGGAAAGGGTGGATGTAAATGCCACTGATGAGCTCCGACAGAACCTGGGGGAAAATTATGAGGAATACGACACAGATCTGAAACTCCTAGCAGAGGAATTACACCAGATTCAGGTAAAATTGGCTACCACCCACAGAATTCAAATAATACAACAGACACATGGCTGGGATTCTCCTTTCCGGGGACTCAGTCCCCACACAGCCGGGAAAACCGGCACCAACGACTCCGGCGTCAACAGGCCCCCAAGGTGAGGAATTCACACCTGTCTCAGGGGCTAGGTGGACGGTGGAGGGGTTGGTGCCGCTCCAGCCGGCGGCAAAGGGACTGCGAGTTTGCGCATGCGCCAAAGGCCCGGCATGATTTTGCGCATGCATGGAACCGCCGGCGTGTTTTGGCGCATGCGCGGGGGGTTCTCTTCGCCGCACTGGCCACCATGGGGGCCCCCACGGGGTCGGATCCGCCTGCTCCCCACCCCCCCGAGGACCACTCCAGCCGACATACCTGCCAGGTCCGGCTGTGTAGGACCATACGTAACCCACACCTGCGGGACTGGCCACAAACGGACAGCCGCTCGGCCCATCAGGGCTCGGAGAATTTGCCGGGGGGGGCCACTGCCAACGGCCCCCGACAGGCATGGCGTGAACCCAGCTCCCGCCCGAAAAGCGGCGCTGGAGAATACGGTAGCCGGCGTCGAGGCAGCGGGGTGCGATTCGCACCCCCCCTCCCCCGGGCATTCTCTAACCCGGAGGGGGGTTGGAGAATTCCGCCCAAGATGTCAACAAATAAATTAAAGAAATAAAGGTCATCATCTGGAGGGATGATTTTTGGAACTGGGGTTCAAACATACAAATACACCCATTCTTTCGCCGAATATCACACCTGGCTGTCCTCCTGATCCTGTTCACCTTAATATATCTCATCATCCTTGTGGTGGTATGTATTAGGGGTCATGTGGGACTGTGAAGCCGTGATGCTATTGGCTGACAGGTCCCGGGTCCTGGTTGGCTGTTGACTCCTGGCTCCGCCCTGAAGGCGGAGTATAAGAACCCGAGCTTCTCCCCGCCGCTTCATTCTGTTGCTGAACTGCTGGGGACTAGTCTCGCTTAATAAAGCCTCATCGACTTCATCTCTACTCATCTCTCTCGTAAGTCATTGTGCGCTACAATCCTCACATCCAATTCCACCGATGGAAAGCAAAGATCACGCAGCCACAAAATATAGAACCCATACTCGAAGCGCGGTCCCCTCTGATTATGTAAAATCAATAAACCCACCAAGGTTTATATTTGCACTAATGTACCGGTAATACTCATGTACCTCAGACCCGCGAATGTATTGTATCATCTGTAATAGTTCCATGAGCCATAGTAGAACGTTTCTTTTTTTGTGTGATAGTAATTTTTAAAAATTAGGCTTCTGGGGCACAACCTGGTGAGCACCACACTGCTGCATCAGGAACCCCCTGTGGAAGAGGTCATCCCAGAGCTGATGGAGATGTTAGGGTGAGGCCGGGATATTCAGAGGGAGATGTCAGCGTCAATCCAGCAGATCCATAGCTGCTTGCAGGAGTCCCAAAGCCTACGGGCACAGGCGATGTCGCTGGCAATGCATGGCACCGAGGCCAGCACTGTATTGCTGTGTCTTTAACCCGTATACAGTGGACAAATGACTGCAAGTCTACTTTGTTTCAATCAAACAGTATTTATTCGCACACATACAATGTTGTAGTTAAACAATCACACCATCAACATAAGTTATTCTACAGAGGACTACAAGTTCATACAAGACCTTAACTTAACTTCAGAGTGACTAGCAAGAACCAGACAGATATTAGCCTTTATCTGTGAATCCTGTAGTCCTCAATGTCCGGTCCTTGGTCTGGTCTGTTCCTGGCTCTGGTCTTCCTTCTGTTGGGAGGGTGATGGTCTTCCTCTTGTTGGCCGGTGAAGGTCACCGTTGTTTTGTTGCTGCTGTACAGAGAGCGATTCTAGGGTGGCACAGCACCTTTTAACCTTGTTGGCTTGGTGCCCTTTTGGGCGATCCTTGGGATGCTACCAATCAATCGATCAAGGTTCGATCACCCTGATCGATCAAGTCCAATCAGGGCCTGCCACCTCGATTGTGGGGGGGGGGGGGGGGCACTCACCGGCCATGTCTGTAGGCGTTAGGGGCAAATAAGGAATGCAGGTGCTGTTGTGTCTGGTAAAGAAGTATGATTGATACGGTAAGGGTGTGGAGGAAGGGTTGGGTGGGTTAAATGGGGAGGGGTTTGGACACTTCCATGGGGGCGGAAAGGTCTCGCGGGGGACGTTGGGTGGGGGGAGTTTGTGTTCCTCACTCGTGCTGCCCTGTATAGGTCATTGATATTCTTCCTGCACTGGAGGCCAGTCCTCCTGGCCACACTCCCCGAGCTGCCAGCTGCCAGGAAGCACAGTCTGCCCTGTGGCTAACCCTCCTGGACCCTCGGGGGAACAGGGCATCCCTCCTGGCTTCTGCGGCATCTAGCAGCCTCCTCAGATCCGCATCCTCAGATCTTGGGGCTGGTCTCCTCGGTGCCATTGTTGCGAGCTGGCTGGGGTTCATAGAATCGCTACAGTGCAGAACGAGGCCGTTCAGCCGATCGAGTCTGCACCAACCCTTGGAAAGAGCACCCTACCCAAGGTCCACACCACCCTATCCCCGTAACTCCACCAAACCTTTTGGACACTAAGAGGCAATTTAGCATGGCCAATCCACCTAACCTGCACATCTTTGGGCTGTGGGAGGAAACTGGAGGACCCAGAAGAAACTCACACAGACACGGGGAGAATGTGCAGACTCTGCACAGACAGTCACTCAAGACTGGAATTCAACTCGGGTTCCTGGAGCTGTGAAGCAGCAGTGCTAACCACTGTGCCACCATGCCTCACTGGCTGAGCAAGTGCAGCTTACATGCTGCTCGACCTCGTTAGCGGGGGGCTGGCGAGCGTGGTGCCAGCAAATCAGCTGGTGAGTCTTCATTTGCAGCTCATGAGGCCTCGTTAAGTGAACCAATTAACATTGAATAGCCTGGCGGGCCTCGCGCCAGGGAGCCCAGGGCGGTTCCCGCTCACTACAACACTTAGAAATCTTTCTGGAGAATCGTGCCCCAAGTTGTTCTTTAGCTGGGCAAATTGTTTGGCACAGGGATAGAGCTATGGTTAAAGGACCTGGGAGGGTGGGGAAATGTGCTGACTTGGCCCAACTGGCCACAGAACCAACTTTGTCTTCCAAACTCGTTCAGACTCAAAAAGACAACACGATGAAGTATCTAAAGTAAGCAAACAACTGACTTACTTTCATTTTGGCCAAGTCTTGATTTAGAAAATTAAAAATTCAAATTGGATGAGGTTTCTCAGTTTCGCTTCCCCAATCACTGCTTTGGAAGAACGTGAAATCCAAAAGAAATCAGGCCCATTGCTATACTCACTTCTCTATGCGGTGAACGTGGTTAGGCTTGCATTTATAGGATCACAGAATGGTTAATGACAGCACCAGGGATTTCGCCTGGTGTGTCTGTGCTGGTTCTCCAAATGAGCAATTCACCTAGGGTCACTCCTCGCCTTCTTCCTATAACTTTGCACATTCTTCCTTTTCAGATAGTAACCCAATTCCCTCTTTAATGCTTCAATTGAACAATAACAGCATTCATGACCTCAGGATGTCATAGACATAGAAACACCAATGTTATCGCGCCCAAGGTAATCCTTCTAGTGACGTTGAGTTAATGACACCAGGGCGAACTCCTCCTCGAATTGTGCAATTCAGTTTTATCCAAAAGAGAACCTCTGACAATGCTGTACTTTAGCACTGCACAGCGTGTCACCCTCTGGTTTGTGCTCAGGTCACTGGAGTGGGAGTTTGGACTCTGAGGAGAGACTGCTGCTCAATGAGCCCTGGCTGACATGAAATGGAAGACTCCGAGTCCCAACCAAGGCCCTCAATTAATCTTCCAAACAACAGCAAGTGGGAGGCATCAGAGGGAGAAATCAGAACTCAACAATTCTCCAGCTCCCTCGTACATATTTATTGATGGTGAAAAACATAGAATTCAAACAACAAATCAAAGATTGGCAGGAAAAATTATAAATGAACTGTTTCTAAAGGGGAGGTAGTTGAGATATATTCCATGAGGAAGAAAACTGGGTCAAAGCCAGAGCTCCTTGAATAATGAAAGAGAGAGCAAGGTAAGCAGAAACAAAGGGTGCGTCGTGACAGATACAAAAGCAAAATATTGCAAATGCTGAAAATTTAAAATGAGAACATAATATGCTGGGTATATTCAGCAGGTCTGGCAGCATTTGTGAAAGACGAAACTGAGCTATATTTCAAGTCTGTGACCTTTCACCACACATAATACAAGTGAGAGCTGGTCTCAATGTAAAAAGCTGAGAGTAAGTGGAAAAAGAGTAGGAAAGAGAGAGTATAAGAGACAGAGAGCTAACATAAAAGGGGAATTCAGAAGTCCCCATAGGTGTTAAATGGGTGGTAAAAGAAATAGGGGAACCAATTAGGTTGCAAAAGGGGGACTTATGCATGGAGGCAGTGGGCTTGCCAGAGGTACTAAAGGGATACTTTTCATCAGTCTTGGTCCATAAGACCATAAGACATCGGAGCGGAAGTAAGGCCATTCGGCCCATCGAGTCCACTCCACCATTCAATCATGGCTGATTTCAACTCCATTTACCCGCTCTCTCTCCATAGCCCTTAATTCATCGAGAAATCAAGAATTTATCAACTTCTGTCTTAAAAGACACTCAACGTCCTGGCCTCCACCGCCCTCTGTGGCAATGAATTCCACAGACCCACCACTCTCTGGCTGAAGAAATTTCTCCTCATCTCTGTTCTAAAGTGACTCCCTTTTATTCTAAGGCTGTGCCCCCGGGTCCTAGTCTCCCCTGCTAATGGAAACAACTTACCTACGTCCACCCTATCTAAGCCATTCATTATCTTGTAAGTTTCTATTAGATCTCCCTCAACCTCCTAAACTCCAATGAATATAATCCCAGGATCCTCAGACGTTCATCGTATGTTAGGCCTACCATTCCTGGGATCATCCGTGTGAATCTCCGCTGGACCCGCTCCAGTGCCAGTATGTCCTTCCTGAGGTGTGGGGTCCAAAATTGCTCACAGTATTCTAAGTGGGGCCTAACTAATGCTTTATAAAGCTTCAGGAGTACATCCCTTCTTATATATTCCAAGCCTCTTGAGATAAATGACAACATTGCATTTGCTTTCTTAATTACGGACTCAACCTGCAAGTTTACCTTTAGAGAATCCTGGACTAGGACTCCCAAGTCCCTTTGCACTTCAGCATTGTGAATTTTGTCACCGTTTAGAAAATAGTCCATGCCTCTATTCTTTTTTCCAAAGTGCAAGACCTCGCACTTGCCCACGTTGAATTTCATCAGCCATTTCTTGGGCCACTCTCCTAAACTGTCTAAATCTTTCTGCAGCCTCCCCACCTCCTCCATACTACCTGCCCCTCCACCTATCTTTGTATCATCGGCAAACTTAGCCAGAATGCCCCCAGTCCCATCATCTAGATCGTTAATATATACCGGTTAATATACCGGTTGCCATTCCGAAAAATAACCTTTTATCTCAACTCTCTGCCTTCTGCCTGACAGCCAATCGCAATCCATGTTAGTACCTTGCCTCGAATACCATGGGCCCTTATATTACTCAGCAGTCTCCCGTGAGGCACCTTATCAAAGGCCTTTTGGAAGTCAAGATAGATAACATCCATTGGCTCTCCTTGGTCTAACCTATTTGTTATCTCTTCAAAGAACTCTAACAGGTTTGTCAGGCACGACCTCCCCTTACTAAATCCATGCTGACTTGTCCTAATCCGACCCTGCACATCCAAGAATTTAGAAATCTCATCCTTAACAATGGATTCTAGAATCTTGCCAACAACCGAGGTTAGGCTAATTGGACTATAATTTTCCATCTTTTTCCTTGTTCCCTTCTTGAACAGGGGGTTTACAACAGCGACTTTCCAATCCTCTGGGACTTTCCCTGACTCCAGTGACTTTTGAAAGATCATAACTAACGCCTCCCACTATTTCTTCAGCTATCTCCTTTAGAACTCTAGGATGTAGCCCATCTGGGCCTGGAGATTTATCAATTTTTAGACCTCTTAGTTTCTCGAGCACTTTCTCCTTTGTGATGGCTACCATATTCAACTCTGCCCCCTGACTCTCCTGGATTGTTGGGATATTACTCATGTCTTCTACTGTGAAGACTGACGCAAAGTACTTATTTAGTTCCTCAGCTATTTCCTTGTCTCCCATCACTAGATTACCAGCATCATTTTGGAGCGGCCCAATGTCTACTTTTGCCTCCCGTTTGTTTTTAATGTATTTAAAGAAACTTTTACTATCATTCCTAATGTTACTGGCTAGCCTACCTTCATATATGATCCTCTCTTTCCTTATTTCTCTCTTTGTTATCCTCTGTTTGTTTTTGTAGACTTCCCAATCTTCTGACTTCCCACTACTCTTTGCCACATTATAGGCCAAGGAAGATGTTGCAAAAATTCATAGTGGACGAAGAGGAAATACGATGCAAGATGGTCCATAAATTGGTAAAGGGAAGGTATTGGAAAGGCGGGCTGTACTTGGATCAGATACATCCAAGGATTGACAAGGAAGTAAGGGTGGAAAGTATGGATGTATCGGCTGTAATCTTCCAATCGTCCATCGATACAGAGAAGAGGCCAGAGGGCTGGAGAATTGCAAATGTTTAAACCCTTATTTAACAGAGGGTATAAGGATAAACCCAGCAGCTACAGGTCAGTCAGTTTAACCTTGGAGGTGCAAAGGCTTTTAGAAATGCCCATCCAAGACAAACTCAACAGATCTGGGACAAAATTGGACTAATTAAGGAAAGCCAGCCAGATTTGTTAAAGGCAAATTGTGTTTAATTTGGTCGAGGTTTTCAATTGGGCAACACAGGGTTGATGAGGGTAATATGGTTGGTGGACTTCCACAAGGTATTTGATAAAATGAGACATACAATCAAGATTGAAGCCCGTGGAACGAGGGACAGTGGCAGCATGGACATGAGGTTGGACAAGTGACAGGAAGTGGAGAGTAATGGTGATTGCTTATTTCTCAAAATGGAGGAAGGTTTCGCAGGGATCAGCATCAGGAATGCTGCTTTTCTTGATCAATATTAATGAGTTAGGCTTGAGTGTACTGGGCACAATTTCAAAATTTGCAGAAGACATAAAACTTGGAAGTAATTATGAACTGTGAGGAGGATAGTGCTAACTTTCAATCGCACATGGACAGGTTGGTGAAATGGACAAACAAGCGGCAGATGAAATTTAGTTGAGTGTGGTGTTAATTCTGCGATATAAAAAAGGAGACAATTCTTAAGGGGGCGCAAGAGCAGACATATGTACACAAATTGTTGAATGTGTCAGAACTGGAGCACAAAGGCAAGGACATTCTAGTGAACATTTGGACAACAACTGGAGTTTTGTATACAGTTCTGGGCACCACACTTTAGGAATGATGTGAAGAGGGTGCGGAAATATTAAATGTTTCCCGGGATGAGAAACTTCAATTCGGAGGGTAGATTGGAGAAGCTGGGACTGTTCTCCTGAGGGAAGATTCCATAAGACCATGAGCCATAGGAGCAGAATTAGGCCACTCGGCTGATCGAGTCTGCTCCACCATTCAATCATGGCTGATGTTTTCTCATTCCCATTCTCCTGCCTTCTCCCCATAACCCCTGATCCCCTTATTAATCAAGAATCTATCTATCTCTGTTTTAAAGACACTCACTGAATTGGCCTTCATAGCCTTCTGTGGTGAAGAGTTCCACAGATTCACCACCCTCTGGCTGAAGAAATTCCTCCTAATCTCTGTTTTAAAGGATTGTCCCTTTAGTCTGAGATGGTGTCCTCTGGTTCTAGTTTTTCCTACAAGTGGAAACATCCTCTCCACGTCCACTCTATCTAGGCCTCGCAGTACCTTGTAAGTTTCAATAAGATCCCCGCTCATCCTTCTAAACTTCAACGAGTACAGACCCAGAGTCCTCAAATGTTCCTCATACAACAAGTTCTTCATTCCAGATTCATAGAACAAGACATTGGTGAGACCACATCTGGCATATTCATAGAACCACGACAGTGAAGAAGGAAGCCATCTGCCCATTGAGTCTGCCTGAACCCTCTGAAAGAGCACCCACCTAGGTCCACTCCCCCCACCCTCTAAACCAGTAATACCACCGAATGATTTGGACACTAAGGGGCAATTTAGCACGGCCAATCCACCTAACCTGCACCTCCTTGGATTGTGGTAGGAAACCGGAGCACCCGGAGGAAACCCACGCAGATAGTGGGAGAAAATACAAATTCCACAGTCAACCAAGGACGGAATCAAATCTGAGGCAGCAGTGCTAACCACTTTGTCCTCATTCCACCCTGGACTGAAGATTAAGAAGAGATTTGATAGAGCTGTTCAAAATCATAAGGGGTTTGGCCAGATAGGGAGCAACTTCTCCCAGTGATGGAAGGATTAAGAACAAGGGGGCACACGTTTAAGGCGATTGGCAAAAATACCAAAAGAGACATGAGGAAAAATGTTTTAAATGGTTCCGATCTGGAATGCACTGTCTGAGGTTGTGGTGGAGGAGGCAGATTTAATTGTGGCCTTCAAAAGGGAACTATTCGAAGTGAAAAAAACTGCACCCCTCCAGGGAAAGGGCAGGTGTGGAACAAGCTGAGTTGCTCTTACAGAGAGCAGAACGAGTCACAATGGGCTGAAGTGGCCTCCTGCGCTGTAACCAATCCATGATTGCAAGACAAACAGAGAGAAATAATGAGCAGAGTGAGGGTGCAAGGTCCAAGCACGAGGTCTGAGTACAGAGTGGCAACGCAAGGCCAGAGTCCACTGTCAGCATGGGGTCTTCTGCAGGCGACAGAAAAACATAATTGTCTTTTACAAAATGTCCGTTTTATTGGATGGTGCTCCAGTACAATGAGAGGCAAACACGCCGTCTTTAGTCGCACAAGATTTAAAACATAATAAATAAAATTGTTAATGAAATTAATTAGCAGGGTTTGTTTTACTTTTGAGTTTAGTGATCTACATTTAGCAGTGGCTTCAAATATCTTCTATATTAAGAAGGGTCCATCTGCCAAGTCATTTGTAGAATAACCTACTGATTAAAACCATTACCCAAAACGGGCTTTATCTTGGCTTTTAGCTGCTTGATCCACAATCAGTATTTTCTTCTGTGCCAGTTCCCTGACACATTTTTATACATTTACAGTTTGAGGGAGGCTGAGAGAACATTCATGGTCGATTTGGTTGGTTTGCTGTTTCTCATGGGGACATCGTCTGCATTAATGAGAGGGGGAGGCAGGGATAGTACAGAAATGCTATGATAGTGTTTAACTCCGAACATTGCCGAACGATCTCTCTGAAAGATGCGGCACTATTCACAACACAGCTTTGTGGTCAACACTGCTCCAATCAAAATTCAAAAGAACCGGAAAATAACCAGTGCCTGAAAGAGTAAAGACAGCCTAACCTTTCCCAAACCACCATTTAGTGAGGCTTTATCTCAGTGCAAGCATTTCTACCTCTGGGTCAGAAGGTGCTGGGTCCAACCCTTATTCCAGGCAGTTCTGGTTACTGGAGACTCGAGCTCTTAACTTGGATATTCGGGTTGAGTGGAATACTTGTGTTCAGTGGGTGTGGTGCTACCCCTCCTCCATCCTCAACCGCCCCCATCGTGTCTGTGGTGGGAGCCCAAAGAAACAGTGTGAAGATATAAAGACAACAGCCAGCATGTCTGACCAGTTAGTCAGTCGCTACTTCAGACAGTTCTCCAAGGGAAGAAGTATGATATGAAAACATCAGCACTGTCTGAAACACAAACGCTTCATTACTCTTACTGATGCTACATGCCTTCTGCATACTTTTGATTTCCAGCACCTGTTTACTTATCAGAACAGCAATCCCTGCCATGGCGAAATGTGGGTTTACTGAACCACACAGGCCGCACAGCAGTTAAGGATGCAGAATAGGTATATAGCAATGTGAAGACGGGTGAGATGGTGGAGGGAGCACATCCGCAATGGGCTAGGTCCCTGCATATGGTCAGATCATATAACAGTGTGGCCCTGTTAATAACACATTTAATCCAATAAGAAATTTAATTATACACAAACACAGAGAGACAGAGTGCAGTATTATTTAACTTTACACAAGAGAGTAACACAAACTCACACTATTAACATCCCCTAATAGTTGATCTTATTCATTTTGGAACGCTTGAAACAGAATAAAAAGTTTGGAACTATTGTACATTAATTCAATCCTTGCTCAAATAGACATGCCTATGCAAAATCTGTTTTAAACATTTTTGTTTGAAAAGCAGTAACTGTTTTTCTTTTTTGTTACTTTTTGTGTGTTTTTTTAGAAAAGAGCACCAAAATATTTAAAATCAGTTCAGTCGTCAAAAGAACCCCTTCTGTTGGGTTTATTCCTGGCAGACAGTCCTCCCCTCCATCTTCGCCGTGTGTGCGGCACTTGATGGTCAGTTTGGCCGCATGGCTAGCTGTTGGTCATGATTAGTTCAAGGCCCCTTGAAGTCCGGTCCACCGCCTGAGGCCAGGTACGCCGAGGCCCCTAAGCAAGCAGCAGCTTCACAGAATCCGGGTATACCAGGGGGTCCAAGCAGACCAGGGTGCCCGGGCTGTCCGGGCATACCTGGTATGCCCTGTTCGCCATCCCTGCCACCTATACTCCGACCTGGCATTCCTGGAGGCCCTGGAAAGAAAAATAAAGAGCTTGTACTTATCTAACAGCTTTCACGACTTCAGGACTCATTTGTTGGCTATTGGGCTATTAACCCGACTTATTTAGCACCTCTACCATCGTGAAGGACATGGGCAGCCTTGTGATGGGAACACCATCACCAATAAGTTGCCATTTAGATACATTTAAGGGAAGCTAAATAAACCTTTTGAGGGAGAAAACCATAGAAGACGCTGTTCGAGGGATTTGAAGAGGAGTCCAAGATGGGGTCTGTATGGAACATTAAACACTGGCATGGACTAATTAGACTGAATGGTCTGATTCTATGAGTGTGATATGTCTAACCCATGCCTTCTGAAATTACCCATCACAGGTTATTTTACAAAAATCTCTGTCACGTCCGAAAACTCCCCAAAATGATATTTTTATAAATCTAGAGGGAGACATCCATAAAATCATTGAATAATGAGGGAGAACAGGCAAAGTAGGGCAGATGGAGCTGGGTGAAATGGTCAGGCCTGATTGGTTGTGAATTCCTTCAGTAGTTAAGGGATCCTTGAGGACATCCAAGTATCTTTGCAGAGGTCAGACAAACCCACCGGCTCATGGAAACCATTGGCTAATGGCCAGTGAAAATGGAGACGGCTCCTTCGGGAAGGCACCAAATTTTGTATCTCTGGGAAGGCTCCAAACACATCAACGGTCACTGACTTGCGGAGTCTGCAGGTTCTCCCATGTCTGCGTGGGTTTCCTCCGGGTGTTCCAGTTTTCTCCCACAGTCCAAAGATGTGCAAGTTAAATGGATTGGCCATGCTAAATTCCCCTTAGTGTCCAGGGATGTGTAGGTTAGGTTAAGGGGCTATTGGGATAGGGCAGCTAAGTGGATTTGGGTGGGTGCTCTTTCAGAGGGTCGGTGCAGACTCGATGAGCCGAATGGCCTTCTTCTGTACTGTCGGGATTCTGCAATTCTATTCTATGATACCCAACCCTTCCAGCACCATCTGGCCGACGTGGCCAAGTTTGCTGATGGCGCATTGGATTATCAGCCATCTCAGAACCCAACAAACTGCAGTGGAAGCAACTCACCTTAATGTTTGTGTGCGTGGCGGGTAAACACTCACATGAACTGCCTGGACCAAATGGTCTGATTCTTTACTCTGACCTCTTTGTAATTCTGTGAATACAAAGCTAGCAGAGACGGAGTACAGAACAGCAGCACAGTGGTTAGCACTGCTGCCTCACAGCACCAGGGACCCGGGTTCGATTCAAGCCTTGGGTGACTGTGTGGAGTTTGCACTTTCTCTCCATGCCTGCATGGGTGCTCCAGCTTCCTTCCACAGTCCAAAGACGTTCAGGTTAGGCGGATTGGCCATGAGAAATTGTCCTCCGTGTCCAAAGATGCGCAGGTTAGGTGGGGTTATGGGGATAGGGCGAGAGAGTGGGCCTAGGTAGGGTGTTCTTTCAGAGAGTCTGTGCAGACTTGATGGGCGGAGTGGCCTCCTTCTGCATGTTAGGGATTCTATGGTTGGGATTCTAGAAGGGATTGAACATGGACTCTAGATACAATTAACTGAGAAAAGTTTCCAAGACAAACTCCCAAAGCCACAAACTTGTAACAACACCAAAGTAAAGGCAGCAAGAGACAATGAACATAGTGGACTGGCGTCCTCTGTCTTACCTGTGATGCCTGGTGGGCCCGGGAGGCCTGGGTGGCCACGACCTTTCTCGCCCTGGTCGCCTTTCACCCCTCGTTTACCTTGATTTAAACAAAGCGCAGATTGGGATAGATTCCAGCATCGGTCACAAAACGTCAAACAGTGAACTATAAACAGTGAATGTTTGCTACATGACCAGTATTACGTTTTGTCATATTGCCTTTACCTTGAAAATAATAATTACGGTTCCCAATAAACTTTCAACAGTAAAGCTAATCAGAGAACTCAAGCCATGACTCCACACTTGGCCCTTTTGTAATCTGCTCCTCGCCATTCTTCCCCATCATTAAGTGACTCTGTCACAGACAGAGAACAAAAGTCCTTGTTCTGCCCTATTGTCCCTCAGCCACAGGCTAAGAATACTCCCCTCCCACTGCTGTGACTATGGGTCATTTTTCCATTTACCACATAAAACCACATACACAGAAGGCTGGATTCCCAGGTCCCTCAGCTGCGCATTCCTCAGTGGAGCGCCCTCGCTGGCTGCGGGATTCTTTCCACACATCACTTCTACTCATTTTGTCCATTATTTTCAATCTGTGCCTCTAGTTCATTAAGTTCTCCAGAGTGGAAACAGTTTCTCACTATTTACCCTGTCTAAACCCCTCAGGATCTTGGATATCTAGTCACCTCTCAGTCTTCTTTTCTCCAAGGACAACAGTCCCAACCTCTCCAATCCACCCTCACAGTTACAGTTCTTTATCCCTGGATGACACCAGTTATCCTGTGACCTCTCTCATTGAGTCGACCAATTCAATATTGTATAGAGTTAGTTTTGTGAAGTAGGCCCACACTCTCTGGAAACCAGTTTGAGATGAGCCCAGACTCACGTTCGGACCCCTGCAGCTACATGATAACCCCATTAGTGTGAGCTGATCTGAACTGTGAGGGCCTATGACTAGTGTCCTGCACAAACTGAACTGCAATTACTTGAACCTTAACAATCAAGATGTTCAAAATGCATATCTATCGGTTTATCATTTGTGAGCAGGATATTCAAATTCAATCCCCTGGCAGTGATAGTTTACACAATGCTTTAAAACTCTGTTTCAGTGCTGGGCTCTCTCTACTGGCTAACAGCGGTTTGACACCTTACCTTTTGGTCCAGTATTTCCAACCTGGCCATGAACACCTTGCAGACCAGGTAGGCCACGAGGTCCAGGAATGCCGTGGTCTCCATGTTCACCAGGAGCTCCTGGCATTCCAGGTGGTCCGGGGGGTCCAGTCATCCCAGCTCCGCCCAATACTGCTCGCTTGGCACTGACTGCTACTGCTGCTAACTGCTCTGTAAAACATACAAAGAAAAGGATTCAGTATGAATACGGCACAGTGGTTAGCACTGCTGCCTCACAGCACCAGGGACCCGGTTCAATTCCGGCTTTGGGTGACTATGTGGAGTTTGCATGTTTCCCCTGCGGGTTTCCTCTGGGTGCTCCGGTTTCCTCCCACAATCCAAAGATGTGAAGGTTAGGTGGGGTGACAGGCATAGGGTGGATCAGTGGGCCTAGGTAGGATGTTCTTCTGGAGGGTCGATGCAGACCCGATGGGTCGAGTGGCCTCTTTCTGCACTGTAGGAATTCTATGGCTCTGTGAACTACTCAGATAGCCCATAATATAGCAAGGGTTCAGCGAGCTGAGTGATTTCAGCCATGCAAATTTGGAAAAGGGAAATTTAGTAAACATTAGGGGCAGTAACACACCAAGCAGTAATACTCAGTGGCACACAGTCTGTGACTGTCATGGGAGTATCCCTTTAAGAAATGTTTTGTCTTATCAAATGGCTTCAGTGATGTCATTGTGTGGGTGGAGCTGGGCTGTGGCTCTGAGTTTTACTTTCGTTTTTGAGCTGGGAGCTGTTGTGTGGTTCTGAGTTTTTCTGTTTTCGTCTTCACATTTGGCTGCTGTATTCAGACAGAGCAGTCCTGTCCTGTCGCTCTCGCGCTGCATTTTAAATGCTGTCTCCAGATGACTTGTTAACTTGAAAAGAAATAACTGCTTTCTGGAAGGAATTCACACCTGATGTTTTGAAAAGGAAACAAGTGTTTACCAGGTTTGGAGTGCTGTGTCCTGGGTCACACCTTTGAAAAGGGGTTTCTGGGATCTTGTTACTAAATTGGGTAGCTTAAAGGGGGAAATTTATTAAGGGTTTTATATATATATATATATAGTACTGTAGCTGTGTGGGGTATTTATGTTTGTAGTTGATAAAAATGCTGACTGTGTGTGTTTATAAAAATGTTAACTAAATTTGTAGAATAAACATTGTTTTTTTGATTAAAGGTGCTTAAGGCCTCTGTTGAATAATACCTGAAAGGCAGGCAACCGTGCTCATCGTAACCAAAATCTATAAACAGTTGTAGGTCAGGTGAACTCCATGATATACTTTGGAGTTTTCTAAACCCTGGCCCATAACAACGACTGAGTGTCAAAGTATCAGCGCTGGCTATGACCTGAAACTGTTGAATTCAGTGTTGAGCCTGGAAAGCTGTAACATTTTTTAAAATAATAATCTTTATTGTCACAAGTAGGCTTACATTAACACTGCAATGAAGTTACTGTGAAAATCCCCTAGTCGCCACATTCCAGCGCCTGTTTGGGTACACAGAGGGAGAATTCAGAATGTCCAATTCACCTAACAGTATGTTTTTCAGGACTTGGGGGAGGAAACCGGAGAACCCGGAGGAAACCCACGCAGGCGCGAGGGAGAACGTGCAGACTCCACACAGACAGTGATCCAAGCCGGGAATCGAACCTGGGACCCTGGCGCTGTGAAGCAACAATGTTCCCCACTGTGCTACCGTGCCGCCCACATGCCCTGTTGAAAGATGAGCTGCTGGTCCTCAGGTTTACAATGAGCTTTGTTGGAGACATCTCGGAAGCTGAGTGGTCAGTTTGAATGGAGAATTAAAGTAACAGGCAGCTGGAAACTAGAGCCACGCTTGCAAACTGCTAAGGTGCTCCGAAAAGTGATAACCCAATCTGCATCTGGTTTTCCCGATATAGATAAGGCTGCATTGTGTACAGTGAATACACAAAGCTGTATACCAAATTAAAAGTTGGACAAACACAGGCAGTCCTCGACTTTGCGATGTTCAAGTTACGACGAACGGCACTTACAACATTTATAAACTGATACCCCTTTCAACTTTACAACATCGGTTTTGACTTTACGACGTCAGGCCAGCACACTCACCATTGAGCCTGTACCGCCCACCTGTATGACTGACTGCACAGGTCGACCCATCCTCATTAGGTTAGAAACAAATGTTTTATTCTGTTTGAAATGTTTGGCACAGCTGCTGTGTTTTAAATGTATTTAAAATGTTCTGTGTCTCACAGAAGTTCAAGGTTAAACAGGCAACTGGCAATGATCAACGGCTTTGTTGTATCTACCACGTTAATCGAGGGACTTGTGCTAAGGCTTGCTGGTATCAACAGTCACCCTCGGGATTTGACAAGACGAGAGTTGAGAGCATTTAACATCACTGGGTGTCACATGAGGGATTCCCAGCCTTGGCTCAGGAACCAATCCCCCATTTGTACCATTGCTCCAACGAGAACATTGATTCTGACTTCCAACATTTCTACTTATAATGTGGCTTTCAGGAATCAACTGTGTCGTAGGTCCGTGGACTGCCTGTAAATCGCCCTTTCACTTGGAAGGAATGTTTGGGGCTTT
Source organism: Scyliorhinus torazame (assembly GCF_047496885.1). Lineage (NCBI taxonomy): Eukaryota > Metazoa > Chordata > Chondrichthyes > Carcharhiniformes > Scyliorhinidae > Scyliorhinus > Scyliorhinus torazame. The sequence continues at coordinate 211,698,327 of NC_092707.1, forward strand.
GGATGGTGTGAAGAGAGGAAGACAAAGGGAATCCTGCATGGAAAAGTGATTGAGAAGTGGACACCACTGTCTCAAGGAAGGAACAGTCCCTGAAAGGGGAGGGAAAATGTTTTTGTTGGTGGCATCACGCCGGAGGTGTGGGAAATTATGAAGGATGATCTGTTGAACACAAAAGCTGGTGGGGTGGAAAATGAGGTTAAGGGGGCTGATCGTGTTTCTGGCAGGGTGAGGAAGGGGTGAGAGCAAAGGTTACGGGAAATGGGGTGAACATGTTCGCGGGTTCTGTCAAATCAGGGGCATGGGGGAGGGGCTGTGTGAGAGGTAATGATTGTATGTGAGTGGGCGGAATATGTGGGGGTGGACAGAGTGTGGGGGTTTGTGAGGGGGGTGCAGGGGTATGTGACGTGGGGTGTAGGGGTATGTGAGAGTGCTGGGCAGCACAGGTATGTGAGGGGTTGTGGGGGTATGTGAGGAAATGCGCAGCGGGAGTATTTGAGGGTGGTGTGGAGGTATATGAGGGTGGGGGTATGTGAGGGTATGACAGTATGTGGGTGAGTGTGGGGATATGTGAAGGGGGTGTGGGGGTATGCGAAGGGGTGTAGGGGTGTGTGGGGGGATGGGAGGTATATGAGGGGGGTATGTGAGGAGAAGCAGGGCTATGTGAGGGGTGGGCAGTGGGGAGAAAGGAAGACATGCTGGGTGTGCAGTGTGGAAAACTGCATCATCAAATAATGTAGGGATTCTATGAAGAAAGAGAAACTTGGAGAATGGAATCAGGTCCTTAGAGAGCGCAAGGTATTTGTATTTGTAGGAGTCCAGGGGTTTATAGTGGATATTTGTGGATAGCCCAGAAATGGAGACAGAGGTCGAGAAGGGGAAGAGTTGGTGAAGGTGAGAGATAGGTGAAATTGGAAGCAAAATTGATGGAATTTTCCAGTGCATGATGAGGTATTTAGATTTGTCAAATCCTGACTGTGCAGAACAAAGAACAAAGAAAAGTACAGCACAGGAACAGGCCCTTCGGCCCTCCAAGCCCGTGCCGACCATGCTGCCCGACTAAACTACAATCTTCTACACTTCCTGGGTCTGTATCCCTCTATTCCCATCCTATTCATGTATTTGTCAAGATGCCCCTTAAATGTCACTATCGCCCCTGCTTCCACCACCTCCTGCCTGGTGGGCTATTCAGCCCATCGAGTCTGAAAGAGCATCCTACCTAGGCCCACGCCCCCACCCTATCCCTATAATCCCATCTAATCTGAACATTTTTGGACTGTGGGAGGAAACCGGAGCACCCGGAGGAAACCCACACAGACACAGGGAGAATGTACAAACTCCACAAAGACAGTGACCCGAGGCCGGAATTGAACCCGGGACCTGGAGCTGTGAGGCAGCAGTGCTAACCACTTTGGCACCGAGTCTCCCATTAAGAGCAGGAAGAGAGACTGATACAGCCATCAACATCCCAGATAATGGGACCCGTGTAGGACTAGAAAAGGGAAATGTTCCACATATCCCAGGACTAGACAGGCAAAGCTAGAAGCCAAACAGGTACCCAGAGTAGGTGAGTGTAGAAATTGTTCAATGTGAAAACAAGTTCAGTCAGTTGGTGGTGGGTGGGATGAAGCAGAGAGCTCCCAGACCTTCCTGGTAAGGCTGGAGGGTAGAGAGATTGGCCATCCATGGTGAAGAAGCGATGGTTATGGACAAGAAACGGGTAACCTTTAAAGTTGAAGGTTCTTGACTTCCAAAAGGCCTTTGATAAGGTGCCTCACGGGAGACTGCTGAGTAAAATAAGGGCCCATGGTATTTGAGGTAAGGTACTAACATGGATTGACGATTGGCTGTCAGGCAGAAGGCAGAGAGTTGGGATAAAAGGTTCTTTCCGAATGCAACCGGTGACGAGTGGTGTCCCGCAGGGTTCAGTGTTGGGGCCACAGCTGTTCTCTTTATATATTAACGATCTAGATGACGGGACTGGGGGCATTCTGGCTAAGTTTGCCGATGATACAAAGATAGGTGGAGGGGCAGGTAGTATTGAGGAGGTGGGGAGGCTGCAGAAAGATTTAGACAGTTTAGGAGAGTGGTCCAAGAAATGGCTGATGAAATTCAACGTGGGCAAGTGCGAGGTCTTGCACTTTGGAAAAAAGAATAGAGGCGTGGACTATTTTCTAAACGGTGACAAAATTCATAATGCTGAAGTGCAAAGGGACTTGGAAGTCCTAGTCCAGGATTCTCTAAAGGTAAACTTGCAGGTTGAGTCCGTAATTAAGAAAGCAAATGAAATGTTGTCATTCATCTCAAGAGGCTTGGAATATAAAAGCAGGGATGTACTTCTGAAGCTTTATAAAGCATTAGTTAGGCCCCATTTAGAATACTGTGAGCAATTTTGGGCCCCACACCTCAGGAAGGACATACTGGCACTGGAGCGGGTCCAGCGGAGATTCACACGGATGATCCCAGGAATGGTAGGCCTAACATACGATGAACGTCTGAGGATCCTGGGATTATATTCATTGGAGTTTAGGAGGTTGAGGGGAGATCTAATAGAAACTTACAAGATAATGAATGGCTTAGATAGGGTGGATGTAGGGAAGTTGTTTCCATTAGCAGGGGAGACTAGGACCCGGGGGCACAGCCTTAGAATAAAAGGGAGTCACTTTAGAACAGAGATGAGGAGAAATTTCTTCAGCCAGAGAGTGGTGGGTCTGTGGAATTCATTGCCACAGAGGACGGTGGAGGCCGGGACGTTGAGTGTCTTTAAGACAGAAGTTGATAAATTCTTGATTTCTCGAGGAATTAAGGGCTATGAAGAGAGAGCGGGTAAATGGAGTTGAAATCAGCCATGATTGAATGGTGGAGTGGACTCGATGGGCCGAATGGCCTTACTTCCGCTCCCATGTCTTATGGTCTTATGAAGAGGGTGGAGGAGGAATTATGAATGTAAGTAGAACGGGAATAGACAAGAGGAGAAGAAATAACGTTGAGATAGAAATAAAGTTGAGTTAGGGAGGGGTAGGAACAGGCTGAAATAATGTGTCTACCAGGTCAGTGCTGTTTGTAGATTTTTGGAAGGAGGTAGAAGGGGTTGTGCGTGGTTGGGGGATTATGAGAATTAAAGGCTGTGAAGGGAAGATCTACAGAGGAGACGAGCTCAGTGACAGTCCTGGAGATAACAACAAAGAACAAAGAAATGTACAGCACAGGAACAGGCCCTTCGGCCCTCCAAGCCCGTGCCGACCATGCTGCCCGACTCAACTACAATCTTCTACACTTCCTGGGTCCGTATCCCTCTATTCCCATCCTATTCATGTAGTTGTCAAGATGCCCCTTAAATGTCACTATCGTCCCTGCTTCCACCACCTCCTCCGGTAGCGAGTTCCAGGCACCCACTACCCTCTGCGTAAAAATCTTGCCTCGTACATCTACTCTAAACCTTGCCCCTCTCACCTTAAACCTATGCCCCCTAGTAATTGACCCCTCTACCCCGGGGAAAAGCCTCTTACTATCCACTCTGTCTATGCCCCTCATAATTTTGTAGACCTCTATCAGGTCGCCCCTCAACCTCCTTCGTTCCAGTGAGAACAAACCGAGTTTATTCAACCGCTCCTCATAGCTAATGCCCTCCATACCAGGCAACATTCTGGTAAATCTCTTCTGCACCCTCTCTAAAGCCTCCACATCCTTCTGGTAGTGTGGCGACCAGAATTGAACACTATACTCCAAGTGTGGCCTAACTAAGGTTCTATACAGCTGCAACATGACTTGCCAATTCTTATACTCAATGCTCTGACCAATGAAGGCAAGCATGCCGTATGCCTTCTTGACTACCTTCTCCACCTGAGTTGCCCCTTTCAGTGACCTGTGGACCTGTACTCCTAGATCTCTTTGACTTTCAAAACTCTTGAGGGTTCTACCATTCACTGTATATTCCCGACCTGCATTAGACCTTCCAAAATGCATTACCTCACATTTGTCTGGATTAAACTCCATCTGCCATCTCTCCGCCCAAGTCTCCAAACAATCTAAACCCTGCTGTATCCTCTGGCAGTCCTCATCGCTATCCGCAATTCCACCAACCTTTGTGTCGTCTGCAAACTTACTAATCAGACCAGTTACATTTTCCTCCAAATCATTTATATATACTACAAACAGCAAAGGTCCCAGCACTGATCCCTGTGGAACACCACTGGTCACAGCCCTCCAATTAGAAAAGCATCCTTCCATTGCTACTCATTTGCTTCCAAATGGGAGTAGATCCTGTCTCGAAGAATTCTCTCCAGTAATTTCCCTACCACTGAAGTAAGGCTCACCGGCCTGTAGTTCCCTGGATTATCCTTGCTACCCTTCTTAAACAGAGGAACAACATTGGCTATTCTCCAGTCCTCCGGGACATCACCTGAAGACAGTGAGGATCCAAAGATTTCTGTCAAGGCCTCAGCAATTTCCTCTCCAGCCTCCTTCAGTATTCTGGGGTAGATCCCATCAGGCACTGGGGACTTATCTACCTTAATATTTTTTAAGACACCCAACACCTCGTCTTTTTGGATCTCAATGTGACCCAGGCTATCTATACACCCTTCTCCAGACTCAACATCTACCAATTTCTTCTCTTTGGTGAATACTGATGCAAAGTATTCATTTAGTACCTTGCCCATTTCCTCTGGCTCCACACATAGATTCCCTTGCCTATCCTTCAGTGGGCCAACCCTTTCCCTGGCTACCCTTTGCTTTTTATGTACGTGTAAAAAGCCTTGGGATTTTCCCAAGATGACGGCTTGCTGTTTAATGAGGGGGTGGGATCATGGTCTAGGGCTGGGAGGATGTGTCAGAGAGTTGATGTTCGGACTCTGCTGGGTAGAGGCTGGTAGGCCAGACAAGAAGAGCAGAAGTTTTGATGACAATGTTAGAGTTGGACGTGAGAGAACTGAGTGCTGAAAATTCTGAAGGAGACAGGTTAGAGTGAGTAAGGGAATCAGATAAATTGATGTCGCCCATGACACATAGCTGGTTCTCAATTAAAAGGATTGAGAGAGGGTAAGAGAGCAGAGGGAGAACATGGGGTGGCAGGAGAATTCTGGGGATGGGTAACAGGGCCTGCTGTGTGAGTGGAGAACGCATGGCAACGGAAGCGAGCGCAAAGGCGGAGCCAATGACAGCACCTAGTGCTGTGTCGAGCTCGAAACGCAATGAGATGTGGCCCTTGCTGAGCACAACAACAAGATATATTTATATAGCATCTTTAACGTACAGTAATAAAATGTCCCAAGGGGCTTCACAGGAGCATTATCAAACAAGGTAGGTCATTGAGCCAGATAAGGCGACATTAGGTAACCTGATGAAAAGCCTGATCAAAGAGGTGGATTTTAAGAAGTTACTTAAAGAAAGAAAGCGTGATAGAGGTGGAGAGATGTCGGGAGGGAATTCCAGATCTCAGGGCTGAGCAAACTGAAGGTAGGACCAGCAGTGGTGGAGTGATTATGATCAGGAATGCACAAGAGGCTGAATTAGATATCTCTGAGGGTTGTGGGGGTGGAGGAGATCAGAGATAGGGAGGGGCGAGGCCATGGAGGGATTTCAACAATTTGTCCTGGTCCATCATTGACGCTACAACCAAGAAAGCACAACAGCGCCTATACTTCCTCAGGAAACTAAGGAAATTCGGCATGTCCACATTGACTTGTAATAATTTTTACAGATGCACCATAGAAAGAACCCTATCTGGCAACTGCTCAGCCCAAGACCGTAAGAAACTACAGAGAGTCGTGAACACAGCCCAGTCCATCAGATGAACCCACCTCCCATCCATTGACTCTGTCTACACCTCCTTTGGGAAAGCGGGCAGCATAATCAGAGCCTTCTCCCACCCGGCTTACTCATTCTTCCAACTTCTTCCATCGGGCAAGGGATACAAAAGTCTGAGAACATGCACAAACAGATTCAATAACAGCTTCTTCCCCGCTGTTACCAGACTCCGAAATGGACTGATCTGATCTCTTCACACATCATCTCTACTGAGTAGCACTACACTCCATTTGCTTCACCCAATGTCTACGTCTATGTTTTTACTTTGGATATTTATCGTATATCCTATGTTTTCTCATGTATGGAATGTCTGCCTGGACTGTACGTAGAACTATACTTTTCACTGCACCTCGGTACACGTGACAATAAATCTAATTTGAAAAGAAAGGATGGGAATTTTATAAGCTTAACTGTGAGCCAGTGTAGGTCAGCGAGCACAGGGTGATAGGGAATGAGACTGATTGGGAATCAAGACACAGGGAGTAGAGTCTTGGATGATCTCCAGTTTTCAGAGGATAGAATGTGGAAAGCAGCCAGGAGTGTGTTAGAACGGTCAAGTCTGGAGATAATAATGGAATGGATGAGGGTTTCAGCAGCTGATTGGCCGAGACAGGGACAAAGGCAGGCAACGTTACAGAGGGTCAGTGATGGCTCCAATATGAGGTTGGAAGCTCAGCAAGAAGTCTAATGTGGTTTAGTCTCAGACTGTTGCCCAGGAAGAGGGATGGAGACTTCCCAATATTTAATTGGAAGACATTTGGGCAGCACGGTAGCACAGTTGTTAGCACTGTTGCTCCACAGCTCCAGTGTCCCAGGTTCGATTGCCGGCTTGGGTCACTGTCTGTGCGGAGTCTGCATGTTCTCCCTGTGCCTGTGTGGGTTTCCTCCGGGTGCTCCGGTTTCCTCCCACAACTCCCGAAAGAAGTGCTTGTTAGGTGAATTGGACAATCTGAATTCACCCTCTGTGTACCCGAACAGGTGCCGGAATGTGGCGACTAGGGGCTTTTCACAGTAACTTCATTGCAGTGTTAATGTAAGCCTACTTGTGACACTAATAAATTTATTATTATTATTTGTCCTCATCCATAGTCCCAGATGACCATAGGCTGCTTTCCCCTGACTGGAGAGCTGACTGGTGGTGATTTAACCTGAGGATCAGGTTGAGGAGGTGGAGCCTTTGTGAATAACCAGTCCAGGATGTCAGATAAGCAGTGTAACTGTCAAGGGAGATGGTGGTGAGGTGGAGCTGGGCACAAATTCACACTATAGTTTTGGACGATGTCACCAAGGGGCAGTATGCAGTTCGAGAAAAGAATAGATCCTTCGGGAATAACAGAGGTAGCAGTGCCAGGTGGGAAGAAAAGCCAGTGAAAGTGATTCTCTGGCTATGATTAGACAGATAAGAATGGACACAGGTGTGAGCATTCCCACCCAGCTGGACAGCACTGGAGAGGTGATGGAGGAGGAAGGTGAGGCCTTCGTGTTAAAGGCTGCAGGCAGCTCGAGAAAGTTTACCTTTCTCACTGTCACACAGGATGTTGTTTGTGACTTTGATAAGAGCCATTTCTGTACTGAGGCTGGAGCAGGAACCTGATTGGACGGACTCAAAAGGGATTCTCTCAGCCCACGCCGGGCCGGAGAATCGCTGGGCCGGGAGCGAATCGCGCGACGCCGCTCTGACGCTGGTCCGCCGATTCTCCGGTGAGCAGAGACACGCCGCCATTGGTGCCGGTCGGGGGCCGCTCTATGCGCCCCCCCCCCAGCGATTCTCCGCCCAGGATGGGCCGAGTGGCCGCCCAGAAAAGCCCGAGTCCCGCCGGCGCCGTTCACATCTGGTCTTCCCCGGCGGGACCTCGGCATCGGGGGTGGGTCCCCCACCGTGGCCTGGCCCACGATCGGGCATACCGATCGGTGGGCGGCCTCTCATGGTGGGGGCCTCTTTTGCTCCACGCCGGCCATGTTGTGTCGGGGCCGGCGCGGAGAAGGGAGCTACCGCGCATGCGCACATTCGCGCCAGTCGCAGTGTGCATGTACAGACCCGCGCCGCCCATTTGAGGCCGGTATCGGCAGCTGGAGCGGCGTGGGTCGCTCCAGTGCCGTGCTGGGCCCTTATAGGTCAGAGGATCGCTACACATAGCGGTCCGATGACGCTGTCGTTAAACTCTCCAGTTTTTACAACGTCGTCAACACTCTGCCTTCAGATGGGAGAATCCCGCCCTGGGTTCTGGGATTTGGGAGATGCTTAAAGGCTTTGGGGAGGAAAGGGAGGTTGGAAATGGGGCGGTAGTTTAAAAGGTCAGTGGGGCCAAGAGTTGTTTCTTTGGAGGAGAGGGTCGATTTGGAAGACAGTGGGGCAATATCTGAAGAGAGACAGCCGTTCACAATATCAGTTAACATAGGCACCAGGAGGGGAAGTTTGGATGATCAGCAGTTTAATGATAATAGGGTCAAGGCAGCAGAAGGTGGATCTCATGGACAGGATGAACTCAGAGAGGACAAGACAGGGGATGGGAGAGAAAGTCTGGAAAGATGGGAGTTCAGGGGAACTTTAGGGGAGGTTTGGTCTACTGGGCCTAGTGGTAGGGGCACAGCGACAGCTGATAACAATATGTTGGGCTTAACAACAAAGCTCCTCACACTTGTTGGAGATGAGGGTGACTAGTACAGGAGAGAGGGTTTAAGGAAATAGTTTGCAGGAGGGAAAAGGAACCAGAGGTTATCTTTGCATTCCAGAACGAGGCACTAATAGTCAGCAGTTCCAGCAGAGAAAAGCAGGATGCAATAGTGTTAGAATTGATCTAGCCAGACCTGACACTGGATTGCTGACCCAGTTGTCTGAAAACAAGTCCAATTCAGTGTCCATCCCCATAATGCAGGAGGGATTAGGTCCAGGCTTGGGGAACAGCCAGAGTGTGAGTGAGGGTCTGGGCCAAAGCATGAGGTGAGGGCGTGGGCCAAACAATTGGTGCCTGCGGAAACGAGGCAGCAAAATCAAAAGAAGTTTGAATTGCGACACTGACACACACACACACACACAGGCACACAGAGAGACACAGACACACTGACAGAGACACGCATTGACAAAGAGACACAGACAGAGAGACGGACAGAGACACACACACTGACAGAGAGACACACACACAGACAGAGAGACACACTGACAGAAACACACTGACGGTGACACACACACTGACAGAGAGACACACTGACGGTGACACACTGGTGGTGACACACACACTGACAGAGAGACACACTGACAGAGACACACTGACAGAGACACACTGACAGAGACACACTGACAGAGACACACTGACGGTGACACACACACTGACAGACAGACACACACTGACAGAGAGACACACTGACAGACACCCAATGACAGAGACACACCCAATGACAGAGACACACCCAATGACAGAGACACACACACTGACAGAGAGACACATACTGATAGAGAGACACACTGTCAGAGAGACACACAGAGATGCACACACTGACAGTGACCAACACACTGACAGAGAGACACACACTGACAGAGAGACACACACTGACAGAGAGACACACACTGACAGAGAGACACACACTGACAGACACACATACCGACAGAGAGACACACAGTGACAGAGACACACATTGACAGAGATACACACTGACAGAGATACATACACACTGACAGACATATACACACTGACAGACATATACACACTGACAGAGCGACACACACTGACTGAGAAACACTTACTGAGAGACACACTGATAGAGACACACATTGACAGTGTGTGTCTCTGTGAGTGTGTCTCTCTGTCAGTGTTTGTATCTGTCAGTGTGTGCAGATACAAACACTGACAGAGACACACTGTTAGAGAGACACACTGTTAGAGAGACACACTGTTAGAGACACACACTGACAGAGACACACACTGACAGAGACACACACTGACAGAGACACACACTGACAGAGACACACTAACAAAAACATACTGGCAATCAGTGGCAATGTTCATTAATGCACAGTGCCTTTTCAAACTATTTTATATGATGAACTCTCAGCACTGACCTTGCATCATTTTCAGGACAACCTCAACAATATGCTGATCTCCTGCATCCCGCCCCTGTGGAAAGGTAGAGAAATGGGTGAGAGCCTCGTACTCCTGGAGTGAGGAGATCAGGGTGTAACCCACCCTGCCTTTATAATCAGAGCTCGCTCACAACCCTATGCTGTTATACTGAGGAGATAACTATACTGCACAATATTTACATTTCCTTGTCATGAATAAATAAGATTTTATTTGCACGTTGTTTTCAGTTTTGTAATTCAAAAGAAACCGTCCCATATAATGAGAGTTTATTTGGTTTCTGCAGTGACACTTCAGATGCAGTACCTCAGTCAGGCTCTTGGTGGCACTGTTGACACAGTGTATCAAAAAGAAGCTCTGCATCACCCCCAACTGGCCGTTAATGACATTGCAACCACTTGTGATAATCCAGGAACATGGGGTTAGATTTTAGCACCCTCACCCCCCGCCATTGTATTTTATGATGGCGACGTTTGTAAAATAAAATATGGGACTTGCCCATAGCCTTCCTGTTCAACCTCATTTTACGGTGTCTCTCATTTTACGGTGCATGAGGCAGCCCCCCCAGCCGATCGACACCGCTATGTGGCCAATTAAGGCCATTGAAGGGCCTCATTTCATCTTTGTGCAGGAAGGGAAGACGGAATGAGGTGTCCAGGCCAGCAGCTTTCACTGTACTAGCTGCTGTTGGGCAGGAAGTGATGGGGCTGGGGTGGGGGTTTGGCAGCAGTTCCTTTGGGGCGTGCTCCATACCGACAAGCGTCACCCCCCCCCCCCCCCCCCACCCCCCTACAAGAACATGCCCACTCTTTGAAGACTTTCCCATACTAGACTCTAAAACCTAGTCCCCTCACACATCCGCCCCCCTCCCTTGCAGTTTACGGCCAGGCAGGACCATTTGAAAACCCCACCCTAGCCTGAGGAGCAGGATCCAGGACACTGCTTCTCTGCAGACTGCCTGTAGTCCCAGCAATGACCACCATGTTAACCGGGCGCTGGTGGGACAACAGAGCTGCAGCCAATCAGATTGGCCAATGGTTCCCTGCGGCTGGGTCCTCCTCCCAGATGGGGGCAGACTCCCACTCGGAAACAGTGGCTGTTGCTTCAGGATTATATTGTTGCGGGGCAGCTGGGTTTTGGCGGAGTGGGTTGACCACAGACTTATCGGTTGAGGGGGTGGAGCTAAGTAGCCCAGTACATTCTCGCCTGGATCCTGCAGATGATGGGTGTGGAATAGAAACATTTCCTAAAATATTTTAGATCAGTGAGTTGTAAAGCAGCTCACCCACTGGGCAGTTTAATGGTCAGAACAAGCCAGTTTAACCTGTGTTCTTAAAGACACACAGCTTACACAATTGGAAACATTCACAACCGCGTCTGTCTCAGCAGATGATCAGATTGCTAGAAAGCTTCAGCTCATTACTTAAAATACAGAATAAAAATCCCTCTACACTGTCCCCATCAAACACTCCCAGGACAGGTACAGCATGGGGTTAGACACAGAGTAAAGCTCCCTCTACACGGTCTCCATCAAACACTCCCAGGACAGGTACAGCATGGGGTTAGATACAGAGTAAAGCTCCCTCTACACTGTCCCCATCAAACACTCCCAGGACAGGTACAGCATGGGGTTAGACACAGAGTAAAGCTCCCTCTACACTGTCCCCATCAAACATTCCCAGGACAGGTCCAGCATGGGGTTAGACACAGAGTAAAGCTCCGTCTAAACTGTCCCCATCAAACACTCCCAGGACAGGTACAGCATGGGGTTAGATACAGAGAAATGCTCCCTCTACACTGTCCCCATCAAACACTCCCAGGACAGGTACAGCACGGGGTTAGATACAGAGTAAAGCTCCCTCACACTGTCCCCATCAAACACTCCCAGGACAGGTACAGCACGGGGTTAGATACAGAGTAAAGCTCCCTCTACACTGTCCCCATCAAACACTCCCAGGACAGGTACAGCATGGGGTTAGATACAGAGTAAAGCTCACTCTACACTGTCCCCATCAAACATTCCCAGGACAGGTCCAGCATGGGGTTAGATACAGAGTAAAGCTCCCTCACACTGTCCCCATCAAACACTCCCAGGACAGGTACAGCATGGGGTTAGACACAGAGTAAAGCTCCGTCTAAACTGTCCCCATCAAACACTCCCAGGACAGGTACAGCACGGGGTTAGATACAGAGTAAAGCTCCCTCTACACTGTCCCCATCAAACACTCCCAGGACAGGTGCAGCACGGGGTTGATACAGAGTAAAGCTCCCTCACACTGTCCCCATCAAACACTCCCAGGACAGGTACAGCATGGGGTTAGATACAGAGTAAAGCTCCCTCTACACTGTCCCCATCAAACACTCCCAGGACAGGTACAGCATGGGGTTAGATACAGAGAAAAGCTCCCTCTACACTGTCCCCATCAAACACTCCCAGGACAGGTACAGCACGGGGTTAGATACAGAGTAAAGCTCCCTCTACACTGTCCCCATCAAACACTCCCAGGACAGGTACAGCACGGGGTTAGATACAGAGTAAAGCTCCCTCTACACTGTCCCCATCAAACACTCCCAGGACAGGTACAGCATGGGGTTAGATACAGAGAAATGCTCCCTCACACTGTCCCCATCAAACACTCCCAGGACAGGTACAGCACGGGGTTAGATACAGAGTAAAGCTCCCTCTACACTGTCCCCATCAAACACTCCCAGGACAGGTACAGCACGGGGTTAGATACAGAGTAAAGCTCCCTCTACACTGTCCCCATCAAACACTCCCAGGACAGGTACAGCACGGGGTTAGATACAGAGTAAAGCTCCCTCTACACTGTCCCCATCAAACACTCCCAGGACAGGTACAGCACGGGGTTAGATACAGAGTAAAGCTCCCTCTACACTGTCCCCATCAAACACTCCCAGGACAGGTACAGCATGGGGTTAGATACAGAGAAAAGCTCCCTCTACACTGTCCCCATCAAACACTCCCAGGACAGGTACAGCACGGGGTTAGATACAGAGTAAAGCTCCCTCTACATTGTCCCCATCAAACACTCCCAGACAGGTACAGCATGGGGTTAGATACAGAGTAAAGCTCCGTCTACACTGTCTCCATCAAACACTCCCAGGACAGGTACAGCACGGGGTTAGATACAGAGTAAAGCTCCCTCTACACTGTCCCCATCAAACTCTCCCAGGACAGGTACAGCACGGGGTTAGATACAGAGTAAAGCTCCCTCGACACTGTTCCCATCAAACACTCCCAGGATAGGTACAGCACGGGGTTAGATACAGAGTAAAGCTCCCTCTACACTGTCCCCATCAAACACTCCCAGGACAGGTACAGCACGGGGTTAGATACAGAGTAAAGCTCCCTCGACACTGTTCCCATCAAACACTCCCAGGATAGGTACAGCACGGGGTTAGATACAGAGTAAAGCTCCCTCGACACTGTTCCCATCAAACACTTCCAGGACAGGTGCAGCACAGGGTTAGATACAGAGTAAAGCTCCCTCTACACTGTCCCCATCAAACACTCCCAGGACAGGTACAGCACGGGGTTACTTACAGAATAAAAACCCCTCTACACTGTCTCCATCAAACACTCCCAGGACAGGTACAACACGGGGTTAGACAGAGAGTAAAGCTCCGTCTACACTGTCCCCATCAAACACTCCCAGGACAGGTAGAGCACGGGGTTAGATACAGAGTAAAGTTCCCTCGACACTGTTCCCATCAAACACTTCCAGGACAGGTGCAGCACAGGGTTAGATACAGAGTAAAGCTCCCTCTACACTGTCCCCATCAAACACTCCCAGGACAGGTACAGCACGGGGTTAGATACAGAGTAAAGCTCCCTCTACACTGTCCCCATCAAACACTCCCAGAACAGGTCCAGCATGGGGTTAGATACAGAGTAAAGCTCCGTCTACACTGTCCCATCAAACTCTCCCAGGACAGGTATAGCACGGGGTTAGATACAGAGTAAAGCTCCCTCTGCGCTGTCCCCATCAAACACTGGGGTGAACAGGATTTTCATTGTGGGGAAGAGGGGGCCCTCTGGTGGTATTGGGTGGCACCTACCTTAAATTCTTACCCCCTTGGTCCACCGTGAGGTCCATCACGTCAGGGCCACGCTGGGAAATACTGGTTCCAATCCACGGCCACATGAATTTTGGCCCAGAAGGCCGGTGAATCATGGAGATGTGGAGAATCCGGTTTCCAGCTCGTTAATAGGACTCACATCAGTCATTTTGACCCATTTGCCTCCTCCCGCTGGCACGAGGCGCTAACCTCGATGCTGCTTTCAGCAGGGGAACCAGAGAATCGGAAGGCGACATCCTGTTTTTTCCCGATGCTGGATTCTCTGCCGCATCGGGAACTCCGTTGCCGACGGTGAGTGGCGGCGGATCTAGCCCAGTGTTTTTTAAAGGTTCATCATAAATCAACATCACTAGTTCCCTACGTCTTTTTCAGCCTGTTCTCAAACAGTCCCACCACGTTGAACAGTTTTTAGCAGATGTCCCCAGTTCCTCAGCCCCCAGTCTCCTTTCGAATTGTACCCTTTACATTGTCTTACTCAATCTTCCTGCCAAAATGAATCACTTCACACTCCTCTGCATTCAATTTCATCTGCCACCTGCCCGCCCTCTCCACCAAACTGTCCATGACCGCTTGAAGTCTCTCACTGTCCTCCACATGGTTCAGAAGTAGCACAGTGAGGTCGCGGTGATCTTATTTTGTGTGTTGGTGGGGGGGGGGGGTTTGTGCTTGTTGTACTTGATCTCTAATCTCTGTTCCCTCTCTCTCGGCAGACTCTAGCGAGGAGACCACTGCCTATGTAACACTGCGGAGATACTTACAGCGATTCCTTGTCGGCCTGTTGCTCCAGTAACACCACGCTCTCCGTTGAGACCTCGGGGACCAGGCAATCCAACCCGGCCCTGTGCCCCGGGCTCTCCTGGGTTACCAGATGGACCCCGATACCCTGGCTCCCCAGTTATACCTTGCTGCAAGGGAACAATGCAAAGTTAGACTCCCGTGGCTCTGTCAGCAGCACAACTGGTGCCACCCCCATCCCATCGATTCACATGCACACCCTCCAAACACCCCATACATTCCCCACACCCGTTTCCAACCCTCAACCCACTTTCATCTCCCCACAGTACAAACATACCCCTACACACGCAGATCCCCTCCTGACCCCTGACAGAGTCGCCATTGATTGGACATTGGGGAAGGAACAACCATCCACATATGTGATGCCTCCAATGGCCAAGTAGTCAGCACTCACTGACCGGGATCCCACACAGCAGCTACCACGATATATGGCGTCTAATATAAGGTGATGCAGCAGTAACCTCACAGCTACAAGATCTCATACCTTTGTTACAATCAGGGAGCGAGACTTTGTAAACCCGCCTGAAAGATTATCAGGGTAAATATTAACATTCCATAAAATGTGTTTTTGGAAAAGTACCCAAGGCTTTAAACTGTAATCAGACTGACCTGTCCTGTCACTCCGGGCTCCCCTGAGTCTCCCTGTGAGGATAGACAGAAAATATTCTTAACTCAATTTTAACAATTTAACAAAGATACCAAACAGATAGACATCAAAGTGCAGCTGGACTGGACACAGCCCCTCGGGTTTTAGAGGAGTCAGTTTTTTGCTCATCTGTCCCGAGTTTGGTTTTTGTGTTTTATTTGTGAGAAATTTGACAGCTTGGCCCAGTCTTCCTGAGCCTTCAAAAGGGCCCAAACCCAGCCGCAGAGTATTTGAGAGGAGAGATTTTATTGCGGATCTCCTCTCTGCCAATGTGGCTTCTCTCTGGCATTTGAGGTCTAAACATGGCACGGGTCTCTGGCTGGGGACGGGGTCTTTGGGCTGGAGGTGGGGGTCTCTAGACGGGGTCTCTGGGCTCGAGACGGGATCGTTTAGCTGGAGGTGGGATCTCTGGGCTGGAGGTGGGGTCTCTGGGCTGGTGACGGGGTCTCTGGGCTGGGACAAGGGGCCTGATTCTCCATCCAGCGACACTGGAATCGCGAGGCATGATCAGATGGAGAATCGTGTATCAGCCGGAAATCGAGGAAGCGCAGGCGCCTGATGGAATGCCATGCTCTGGTGCCTCGGCAGCGGCGCAAATATATTCGATATCTCACCCCGGACGGGCATGCAAAGTGTACAGTAAACGCCATTGGCATATTATGAAAGGGATCGACCCGGCATTCCCCGGGCGCCCGCGATGCTCCGCCTCCGCCACCGCGAGGAGGAATTACCAATGGAGAGTTTCACTTGTGGTATTTAAAATAGGGAAACAAGCGCCGTGGCTGCTGAGGGACAGAGAGGGGGAACGAAAAGTGTCCAATATCACTGCAGTGTGCTGACAGTTGTGATGCTGGCCGGGGTCTTCTACCAGGGCCGGGGTGGCCAAGAGATGGGCCATGGGGTTGGGTCAATGGGCATGCCGTTGACTGCCCATTGTGAACTTTGCACCATCAGTCGTAAGGGTGCCTCCTCAGGCCACCCTCCCTAGACACCTCCTGGTCCCATCAACAGGATGGGCATGCTCCAGCGCAACCAGTGCTATCTTCCTGGCTGGGATGAGGGTGTGTGCGGAGTGGAGTGCTGATATGTAGCTCCTTCTTGTCAGGCTCTCCAGTGCCGATCCCGACCCCGGCAAATCACATGCCAATGTTGGTTGGAATTGCACTAGTTCCACATCGCACTTGTGCTATCCCACTCGGATGTCCGGAATCGCTCTGGGACCGGCGCCGCTTTTGGGGCCGTAGAACTCAAGCGATTTAGTCCCAGCATCAGCACTTAGTCTCTGAAACGGAGAATCCAGCCTGGGATCTCTGGTCTGAAGATGCGGTTTCTGGGCTGGTGACAGGGCCTCTGGGCTGGTGACAGGGTCTCTGGGCTGGTGCCAGAGTCTCTGGGCTGGTGACAGGGTCTCTGTGCTAGTTACAGGGTCTCTGGGTTGGTGATGCGGCCTCTGGGCTGGTGACAGGGCCTCTGGGCTGGTGACAGGGCCTCTGGGCTGGTGACACAGTCTCTGGGCTGGTGACAGGGACTCTGGGCTGGTGACAGGGACTCTGGGCTGGTGACAGGATCTCTGGGCTGGTGACAGGATCTCTGGGCTGGTGACAGGATCTCTGGGCTGGTGACAGGATCTCTGGCCTGGTGATGGGGCGTCTGGGCTGGTGACACGGTCTCTGGGTTGGTGCCAGAGCTTCTGGGCTGGTGACAGGGACTCTAGGCTGGTGATAGGGCCTCTGGGCTGGTGACAGGATCTCTGGCCTGGTGATGGGGTCTCTGGGCTGGTGACACGGTCTCTGGGTTGGTGCCAGAGTCTCTGGGCTGGTGTCAGGGTATATGGGCTGGTGTCATGGTCTCTGGGTTGGTGCCAGAGTCTCTGGGCTGGTGACAGGGTCTCTGTGCTGGTTACAGGGTCTCTGGGCTGGTGCCTGAGCCTCTGAAATGAAATGAAATGAAAATCGCTTATTGTCACAAGTAGGCTTCAAATGAAGTTACTGTGAAAAGCCCCTTGTCGCCACATTCCGGCGCCTGTTCGGGGAGGCTGTTACGGGAATTGAACCGTGCTGCTGGCCTGCCTTGGTCTGCTTTCAAAGCGAGCGATTTAGCCCTGTGCTAAACAGCCCCAGCACCCCTCTGGGCTGGTGACACGGTTTCTGGGCTGGTGCCAAGGCCTCTGGGCTGTTGACAGGGCCTCTGGGCTGGTGACAGGGCCTCTGGGCTGGTGACAGGGCCTCTGGGCTGGTGACAGTGTCTCTGGGTTGGTGCCAGAGCCCCTGGGTTGGTGACAGGGCCTCTGGGTTGATGAAGAGGTCTCTGGGCTGGTGACAGGGCGCCTGGGTTGGTGACAGGGCGCCTGGGTTGGTGACAGGGCCTCTGGGTTGGTGCCAGGGTCTCTGTGCTGGTGACAGGGCCTCTGGGCCGGTGACAGGGTCTCTAGGTTGGTGAACGGGTCTCTGGGTTGTTGATGGAATTTTCGGGCCGAAGGCGGGGTCTTTGGGTAGGAGACGGGGTCTCTGGGCTGAGGACAGGGTCTCTATGCTGAAGGCGGGGTCTCTAGGCTGAAGACAGGGTCACTGGGCTGAAGACTGGGTCTCTAGGCTGAAGACGGGGTCTTTGGGTTGGAGAAGGGTCTATGGGTTGGAGACGGGCTCTCTCAGCTGGGTTTTGATATTGGACTTACTGCTTCCCTCCAGCTCCCTGGTGGAG
Organism: Scyliorhinus torazame; assembly: GCF_047496885.1. NCBI lineage: Eukaryota > Metazoa > Chordata > Chondrichthyes > Carcharhiniformes > Scyliorhinidae > Scyliorhinus > Scyliorhinus torazame. The sequence goes on from NC_092707.1 coordinate 211,716,450, forward strand.
CATTGTTCCGATATATGGGTCTGCCGGACGGGTCTTTTGATTATTACACTGGGAAACAATTCCTTTCTAACCGTCTGTCCCTCATTGGATGGGAGTTTGGGAGTAACTATTCTGATAAAGAGAAAAATAAAAAGGTCACAGGCATAGAAACTGATCAGTTTCAAGATGATGACCCTGACCCTCGCAAAAACTTAGCAGATGGATTATAATGTAGGAAAGTGTGAAGTTATGCACTTTGGTAGGAAGAATAAAGGAGCTGAATACTATTTAAATGGAGAAGGCCTGCAGAAAGCTGCAGCCCAGAGCAACCTGGGGGACCTCATGCATAAATCACAAAGAGTTAGCATGCAAATTCAGAAGGTAATTGGGAAGGCAAATGTAACGTTGGACTTTATTTCAAAGGGAATGGAGTATAAAAATAGGGAAACCGTGTTAAAAGACACTAGTTAAACTACACAAGGCACTAGTTAAACTACACAAGGCACTAGTTAAACCGCACCTGTGAACAGTTTTGGTCCCCTTATCTAAGGAAAGATATACTGCCATTGGAGGCAGCCATTGGAGGGGCTGGTTTAGCACAGTGGGCTAAACAGCTGGCTTGGAATGCAGAACAAGGCCAGTAGCGCGGGTTCAATTCCCGTACCGGCCTCCCTGAACAGGTGCCAGAATGTGGCGACTAGAGGCTTTTCACAGTAACTTCATAGAACATACAGCAGAAGGAGGCCATTCGGCCCATCGAGTCTGCACCGACCCACATTAAGCCCTCATTTCCACCCTATCCCCGTAACCCAATAACCCCATCTACCCTTTTTGGTCACTAAGGGCAATTTATCATGGCCAATCCACCTAACCTGCACATCTTTGGAATGTGGGAGGAAACCGGAGCACCCGGAGGAAACCCACGCAGACACTGAGAGAACGTGCAGACTCCTCACAGACAGTGACCCAGTGGGGAATTGAACCTGGGATCCTGGCGCTGTGAAGCCACAGTGCTATCCACTTGTGCTACCGTGCTGCCCTCGTTGAAGCCTGCTTGTGACAATAAGCGATTATCATTTTTAGTACAAAGAAGGTTCATTAGGTTGATTCCTCGTATGAAAGAATTTTCTTCTGAGTAGAAGTTGAGTAGGTTGGGCCCTGTACTCATTGTAGTTTAGAAGAATCCTATATGGGATTCTCAGGGGCTTGACAGCGTAAATGTTGAGAGGTTGTTTCCCCTTGTGGGAGAGGCCAGGACCAGAGGGCATAATCTCAGAGTAAGGGATCGACCATTTATTTAAGACAGAGATGAGAAGGAATTTCTTCTCTCAGAGGGTAGTGAATCTGTGGAATTCTTTACCGCAGAGAGCTGTAGAGACTGTTCAAGGCTGAGGTAGATAGATTTTAATCAGTAAGGGAATCAAGGGTTATGGGGATAAGGCGGGAAGGTGAAGTTGAGAATTATCACATCAGATCAATCATGCCCTTATTGTAAGGTGGAGCAGCCTCAATGGGGTGAATGGCCTACATCTGCTCCTACGTAGGATCATAGAATCCTTACAGTGCAGAAGGAGGCCATTTGGCCTATCAAGTCTGCACTGCCTCTCTGAAAGAGCACCCAAGCTAGGCCCACTGGCCCTCCCTATCCACGTAACCCCTTTTAACCTTTTGAAACCAAGGGTCAATTTTAGCATGGCAATTCCAAATAACCTGCAGATCTTTGGGCTGCGGGAGAAATCGGAGCACCTGACGTGGAAACCCACGCGCACACGGGGAGAATGTGCAGACTCCAGACAGTTGGGAATTGAAACTGTGTCTTTGGCGCTGTGAGGCAGCATTGCTAACCACTGTGCCACTGTGCTTCCCTCTTATGTTCTATCTCATGCCTTATGACCTGTCACATCATTAAACACCCAAGGAATAGGGGCACAATTGAGACATTTTGTGTGATATTTTCTGGATAGCTCAGGTGAGGCACAAGTCAGAATGAAAGCTTGATTTCTTTCTCATCACTGCAGTCTAGTTCCTGGTGGGTATGTAGTGGGGATGGGGGAGGTTGGTGTACATATCCGCCATGCTTCAGGACCAGCGGCACTTAATTCAAGCATGTTGTAAACTTTAACTCTATCTTGAACCCTCGTGTAGGATCCCCTCTCCAGGATCTTACCTTTTCACCTTGATCGCCATCCAATCCTTCCACTCCCGGGTCACCCTACAATAAGCAATGTAAACAATCGTATTTATCGAGACAATTACACCAGCCCCTTCTTTGCCAACATTACGAATGCACAACAGAATCAGTGAATATCAGGAAGACCCCACACACAAAACAGACACACACAGCACAAACACACAACACAAACACACAGCACAAACACACACAGCACAAAAACACAGAGCACAAACACACACACAATAGGCAGACACAGCACAAACACACAACAGACACACACAGCACAAACACACAGAGCACAAACACACACAGCAGAAACACACAGAGCACAAACACACACACAATGGACACACACACACAACAGACACACACAGCACAAACACACAGAGCACAAACACACACACAATAGACACACACAGCACAAACAGACATACACAGCACAAACACACACAGCCCAGACAACACAGACATACACAGCACAAATACACACAACACAGACACAAACACTCAAAGCACAAATACAAACAGCTAGACTCAGACAACAACAACAACAACCGGTATCTATAGTAGAAAAATATCCCCAAAACAATTCACAATGACACTGAATAACATGAGAAAACAGAGCAGCTGATCAAAAGCTTGATCATAGAGGCAGGTTTAAGGAGTGTTTTAAAGGAAGAGAGCGAGATAGAGAGGGAAAAAGATGTATGAAGGGAATTCCAAAATTTAGGCCTCAGGCACCAATGTGGAGCAATTAAAATTGGGCATGATCACGGGGTAGGTATCTTGGAAGGTTGTGGAGCTTGAGAAGGTTTCAGAGATGGGGAGAAGTGAGTGCATGGAGCAATATATCTGAGAACCAATAAGGCGACATCCATGTTAGATTTAGTAATGAGTAAAGGGATAATATTACTTCAACAAACTTATTGATTTTTTTTGGGTGGAGGTAACATAAAGAGTAGACAATGGATGCAATGGATGTTATTCTGGATTTACAAAAGGCTTTTGATCAAGTTCCAATAATAGACAAATGAATGAGGTCAGCGAATGTGGAGTTAGGAGACGAGTGGCAGAATGGATTGCTAACTTCAATCCAGAAAACAGACAGTGGGAGGAAAGGGTCGTTACTTAGAGTGGCAGAAGGTGGGAAGTGGTATTCCTCAAGGATCAGAGCTGGGATCACTGCTGTTCACAACTGACAGATTGCAGTCTGTTGGTGAGGAAGTCAAGGATCCAGTTGCACAGGGAGGGTTAAGTCCAAGGTTGCAGAGTTTAATTATTCATTTAATTATTGGGGTGGCATCAATTGCCTACTTAAATGCTCAAAATTGGCTCAAAGGAAGATATTTAATCCAGTGGGTGCCATGCCCCTTTCTGGTAAAACTGCAGGTAGGTAGGCAGCAGATATTGTATATCCACCCCCATACCACCTTCAAAGCCACCAGCCAGGAAGCATAAAATCCAGCCACTGGACTCCAAGAATCAAAAGATGAAAGATCAGACAGAGTAGGAATTTCAGTCACTGGAATTTAGAAAGAATGATTTAACCAAATTTTTCAAGATATTAAGAGGAATGTATTGAGAGGGTAGAGAGTTGATGGTCCACAAGAGCCTTGCTCTGGGATGGTGGAATGGGTACAGTCCCCTCAAAGAGAACATAAGAACATTCTTAACTGTTGCAGTTTCCAAGAACAATATTTATCCCACGACTATCCCGTCTCTGAGAATTAGCACAACCACATTCCTTCCCCCAAACAGAAAGGCCTCCAGTACCATTGCCAGCTTGCTTATCGTCTTGCAGACATTGCTGCCGTCCATTTGTCTGAATCACAGAAAACCCCTCTTGTCCCGGACCGCTAACCAGACCCAGACACTTTCCTAAGCTAAGGGATGTGACTGCTTCGTGGATCAAAGTGCCCAGGTCACTCTCCTCCTCCCTGATGCCCTGCAATATGTATATCTCAGGCTCCAGTTCACCAAATCTTAGCTAATGTTCCTTAAGCTGCAGATATTTACTGTAATTGTGTTCATCTGGAACTGGAATGCTTTCCGTCATTTCAGGACACCACCTGTATTGCCATCCCTATATAACCCAATTTTATTTATTAGTCTGTGTATTTAATCAACTCAACTAATATATTTTAGTGTTTAAAGTAATTAATGATCTACTTTAAGATGTAGATATATTAAATTAGAAGTTCACCTACAGACTTACCCACGCTACCCTTCCTGGTTCTGTGATAAAATTTTGTGTCATTCTTCCTGTGCCACTTTTGGTCTCGCCCTTTCCTTCGGTCAGAATTTTACTTTGCTTGGCCAGGCGACATGCCCAGCCTGGAAGTGCGTAAAATCGCACAAGAAGATGTTGGGTGCGTGTCCCGCCGTCATTGAGCCCTCGTGTGATATTTCGGTGAGCAGGCGTGAGTCGGAAGCAAATTTAAATTAGTTAAACAGCAATTGAGTGGGGGGGGGGGGGGGGGGTTGATTTTATGTTGTCTGACTCCCTCTACGGTTGTGCAGCCTTGACCTTTCAGTTACATCCTCGATCCAGGACTGGGGGAATTCAGGGTTATGATTGTGCTGTCTAGACACTTGTGGCAAAGTTTGTGCACTCATATTTATGTTTTTCCAAGCTCACAGCTCCCTCAGCCTGTCCCCTGGAGGGAGCACATTGGAAGCGCCAACCTGCACCCTCCCTTTTATTGGTGCCCACTCTCTCTGGCAACGCTCAGTATTTGAGAGTGCGTTTCATTAATTGACCATCCAGTGTAGTATCACTTTAACAACGCGATCTCGGGTGAGAGCAGGTTTCACAGACGCTCTTGCCCACACTGACCTCGCAGGCGCACCAAATGTAAAATTCAGGCTTTAGACTTTGGGACTTTTTTAAATCTGAAGGACACTCCTTTTAATATTTAGATAAATAATTAAATTAAACTCTTAGCTCTGATTCCTTACCCCCTCGCTGCTCATTGCTGGTTGTGGACTAGGATGTGGCGTTTTGTATTATCCCCAGTCTGCTATAAATCGCTGCTCATTCCCACACCACCTTTTCAACAGTCTGCCTGGGGTTCATGCCAGCCTGATCAACACACACACGCATATATAAACACATACACATATAAACATACACGCATACATAAACACACACACATATATAAACACATACACGTATAAACATACAAGCATACATAAACACACACACATATATAAACACATGCACATATAAACATACGCGCTTATATAAACACACATGCACACAGATATAAGCACATACACATATAAACATACACGCATATATAAACACATATGCGCACACATATATAAACTCACATATAAACAAACACCTATATAAACACACATGCACACATATATAAACATACACACATATAAACACACATGCACATACATACTTAAACACACACATACATATAAACATACACATATATAAACACACATGCACACACACATATAAACATACACACATATATGAACACACATGCACACACATATATAAACACACATATAAACATACACACATATATAAACACACATGCGCACACATATATAAACACACATATAAACATACACATATATAAACGCACATGCGCACATATATAAACATACACACATATATAAACATATGCACACATATATAAACATACACACATGCACACACGTATATAAACACACACACATATAAACATACAAACATATATGAACACACATGCACACATATAAACATACACACATATATGAACACACATGCACACACATATAAACATACACACATATAAACATACACACATATATAATCACATGTGCACACATATATAAACACACACAGATATAAACATACAGCATTTATAAACACACGCACACATATATACACACTTGCATATGAACAGATGCGTATATAAACACATATGCACACACATATATAATCACACGCACATATAAACATACACACATATAGAAACACACACGCACAAAAGCACATATGCACACACATATAAACACACACACACACACACACACACACATATAAACATATAGAACATAGAAAAATACAGCACAGAACAGGCCCTTTGACCCACGATGTTGTGCTTTATTATATAAACACACACAGATATAGACACAGACGCACAAATAATTCAGTCATATCAATTTAGGTACTTACAAAACCACCCGTGGGTCCTCTTTTTCCTTGGAATCCCTGGAGAGAGAGTGGAGAGAAAGTCTGGGATTAGAGCTGTTCACCTTTGCGCTGACCTGGAGCCAGGTCTATCTGACATTCTCCAATGGAAAGGGCGAGAGTTATTTCCCTCAAGCCCTGTTCCCACCATCATAGTGATGGAAGTTGGGTTCCTGTACAAAAGGAGAGTATGCCTGTATAATGAGTGCCAAAACTGTATAACAGTGATCATAGAATCCCATTTCTTACCTTATCTCCTTTAAATCCAGGGATGCCTTGAGGACCTGGGATTCCAGTGGGACCTCGTTCTCCTTTACTTCCCTAAAATAAGACAAATATTGATTTTAAAATGTAAATGAAGCAACAAAATGTGTAATGATACCATTCACATTTGCTCCAAATAATCCTCTGTTTTACATTGGTTATGATCCACACCATATAGACTGAGGTGTCAGAGTCACTGGTCTCCATGATAACCAGCATGTCCCTGTGTGCAGAGATCAGGGAACAACATATTTAGTTGCTTTCTGACAGACACATTCCATATTGGCAGATATGAAGGGCCAAAATAGCCTCCTTCTGTGACGTCGTGACTCTATGGGCTGGTTTTTCGCAGATTCGGGGAGGCTTGGTTAAACTCCTCATACCCCCCATGCAAAGGTATGTTCCTCCACCTCGCCTATTTGAGCCCTCATGCTACCATGCTGAGAATGCCCCCCACCCATAACCTCATACTCTCATACCAAGGTATGGCTTCCACTTACCTCCTTTGGTCCCACATATGAAACTATGGCACTTTCATGAACGCTCATGCTCTATACACTGTGTAGAACCAATGAACCCTGTAGTGACAGTAGGATTTGTAATAATGCCTCATTATGCATTCTTGGCTGAGAGCCCAGGCATTCATTAGAATATCAATATACCTGAGCCCCAGGGAAACTATTGCTTGATTGACAGCTCTGGCTCTCTAATCTATGCTGTCAATTGCATAATGTTTATTTACACAAGATAAAGAGTTTTCAAGTGCCTGCAGTTTCTGCTGTTGGTATTTAAAAGCATCTGGGTGATTGACACTTTTATGGGGCTGCAGGAAAAAGCAGTATTTTTTAAGAAAGTAGACTATTATCAATGCACATTCTAAAATGTTTTTTTTTTTTTACATACCTTGGCATGGGGGGGCATGAGATTGCTTGGATAGTGAGTCGAGACAGTGTATTTCTGTTTTACATTGTTTGCTGGGAAGCATACCTACGCATGGAGGGTATGAGAAGCCATGGGGGTGTAGAGGGCATGAGATTGCTTGGATAGTGAGTCGAGACAGTGTATTTATTTTGGGAGGGGGGTCGGTAACCTCAGGGGTGAGGGCTAGAGAGCCTTTTCTGTTTTTATTATAACTGGGACAAAATCACATGGCATCAAAGTAGGCTGCACGTGGCAGTCCCTGTGGACATCGCCGAAAATGTTCCACAGTTGGCTTCAGCCCATATGGACCATTGGGAGTGAAAATCTCATCTTTGCTAACATATTCTCCTAAGGTGGGTGGACTGAGCAGGGAATTCTTCTGACTCCCACTACCCATCTCGAGGATAGTAATCCAATCTTACAACTGACCATTGACATCCCCATCATTCCTCACACTGACCAGCAGCACCCTCCAACTATTCTTCACCCGAACCACCAACACCATTCAACTATTTCTCACACTGACAATTGACACCCTCCCCATCATTCCTCACATTGGCCGTCAACATCCTCCCATCATTCCTCACACTGACCGTCAACATCCTCCCATCATTCCTCACACTGACCGTCAACATCCTCCCATCATTCCTCACACTGACCATTGACACCCTCCCATCATTCCTCACACTGACTGTCAACATCCTCCCATCATTCCTCACACTGACTGTCAACATCCTCCCATCATTCCTCACACTGACTGTCAACATCCTCCCATCATTCCTCACACTGACTGTCAACACCCTCCTAAAATTCCTCACAATGACCATTGGCACACTCCCATCGTTCCTCACACTGGCCGTCAACACCCTCCCATCAATCCTTACACTGACCATTAACACACTCCCATCATTCCTCACACTGACCATTGACAACCTCCCATCATTCCTCACACTGACCATTGACAACCTCCCATCATTCCTCACACTGACCATTGACACACTCCCATCGTTCCTCACACTGGCCGTCAACACCCTCCCATCATTCCTCACACTGACTCTCAACATCCTCCCATCATTCCTCACACTGACCATTGACACCCTCCCATCATTCCTCACACTGACTCTCAACATCCTCCCATCATTCCTCACAATGACCATTGATACTCTCCCATCATTCCTCACACTGACTGTCAACATCCTCCCATCATTCCTCACACTGACTGTCAACACACTCCCATCATTCCTCACACTGACCGTCAACACCCTCCCATCATTCCTCACACTGACTGTCAACATCCTCCCATCATTCCTCACAATGACCATTGACATCCTCCCATCATTCCTCACACTGACCGTCAACACCCTCCCATCATTCCTCACACTGACTGTCAACATCCTCCCATCATTCCTCACAATGACCATTGACATCCTCCCATCATTCCTCACACTGACTGTCAACACACTCCTATCGTTCCTCACACTGACTCTCAACATCCTCCCATCATTCCTCACACTGACCATCAACACCCTCCCATCATTCCTCCCACTGACCATTGACAACCTCCCATCATTCCTCACACTGAACCATTGACAACCTCCCATCATTCCTCACACTGGCCGTCAACACCCTCCCATCATTCCTCACACTGACCATCAACACCATCCCATCATTCCTCACACTGACCATTGACACACTCCCATCATTCCTCACACTGACTGTCAACACCCTCCCATCATTCCTCACACTGACTCTCAACATCCTCCCATCATTCCTCACAATGACCATTGATACTCTCCCATCGTTCCTCACACTGGCCGTCAACACCCTCCCATCATTCCTCACACTGACTCTCAACATCCTCCCATCATTCCTCACACTGACCATTGACACCCTCCCATCATTCCTCACACTGACTCTCAACATCCTCCCATCATTCCCCACAATGACCATTGATACTCTTCCATCATTCCTCACACTGACTGTCAACATCCTCCCATCATTCCTCACACTGACTGTCAACACACTCCCATCATTCCTCACACTGACCGTCAACACCCTCCCATCATTCCTCACACTGACTGTCAACATCCTCCCATCATTCCTCACAATGACCATTGACATCCTCCCATCATTCCTCACACTGACCGTCAACACCCTCCCATCATTCCTCACACTGACTGTCAACATCCTCCCATCATTCCTCACAATGACCATTGACATCCTCCCATCATTCCTCACACTGACTGTCAACACACTCCTATCGTTCCTCACACTGACTCTCAACATCCTCCCATCATTCCTCACACTGACCATCAACACCCTCCCATCATTCCTCCCACTGACCATTGACAACCTCCCATCATTCCTCACACTGAACCATTGACAACCTCCCATCATTCCTCACACTGGCCGTCAACACCCTCCCATCATTCCTCACACTGACCATCAACACCATCCCATCATTCCTCACACTGACCATTGACACACTCCCATCATTCCTCACACTGACTGTCAACACCCTCCCATCATTCCTCACACTGACTCTCAACATCCTCCCATCATTCCTCACAATGACCATTGATACTCTCCCATCATTCCTCACACTGACTGTCAACATCCTCCCATCATTCCTCACACTGACTGTCAACACACTCCCATCATTTCTCACACTGATCATTGACACCCTCCCATCATTCCTCACACTGACTGTCAACATCCTCCCATCATTCCTCACAATGACCATTGACACACTCCCATCGTTCCTCACATTGGCCGTCAACACCCTCCCATCATTCCTCACACTGACTCTCAACATCCTCCCAACATTCCTCACACCGACTGTCAACACCTTCCCAACATTCCTCACAATGACCATTGACACCGTCCCATCATTCCTCACACTGACCATTAACACCCTCCCATCATTCCTCACATTGACTCTCAACATCCTCCCATCATTCCTCACACTGACAGTCAACATCCTCCCATCATTCCTCACACTGACTGTCAACATCCTCCCATCATTCCTCACAATGACCATTGACACCCTCCCATCATTATTCACACTGACTCTCAACATCCTCCCATCATTCCTCACACTGACCATTGACACCCTCCCATCATTCCTCACACTGACCATTGATACTCTCCCATCATTCCACACACTGGCTGTCAACATCCTCCCACCATTCCTCACACTGACTGACAACATCCTCCCATCATTCCTCACACTGACTGTCAACATCCTCCCATCATTCCTCAGACTGACCATTGACACCCTCCCAAAATTCCTCACAATGACCATTGACACTCTCCCATCATTCCTCACACTGACCATTGACACCCACCCATCATTCCTCACACTGACTATCAACACCCTCCCATCATTCCTCACACTGACCATTGACACCCACCCATCATTCCTCACACTGACCATTGACAACCTCCCACCATTCCTCACACTGACTGTCAACATCCTCCCATCATTACTCACACTGACCGTCAACACCCTCCCATCATTCCTCACTCTGACTGTCAACATCCTCCCATCATTCCTCACACTGACGATTGACACCCTCCCATCATTCCTCACACTGACCATTGACACCCACCCATCATTCCTCACACTGACTATCAACACCCTCCCATCATTCCTCACACTGACCATTGACACCCTCCCATCATTCCTCACACTGACTATCAACATCCTCCCATCATTCCTCACACTGACTATCAACATCCTCCCATCATTCCTCACACTGACTGTCAACATCCTCCCATCATTCCTCACACTGACCATTTACACCCTCCCATCATTCCTCACACTGACTATCAACACCCTCCCATCATTCCTCACACTGTCAACATCCTCCCATCATTCCTCACACTGACTATCAACATCCTCCCATCATTCCTCACACTGACTGTCAACACCGCCCCATCATTCCTCACACTGACCGTCAACACCCTCCCATCATTCCTCACACTGACCATTAACACCATCCCATCATTCCTCACACTGACCATTAACACTCTCACATCATTCCTCACACTACTGTCAACACCCTCCCATCATTCCTCACACTGACCATTAACACTCTCACATCATTCCTCACACTGACTGTCTACATCCTCCCATCATTCCTCACACTGACCATTAACACTCTCACATCATTCCTCACACTGACTGTCAACATCCTCCCATCATTCCTCACACTGACCATTGACACCATCCCATCATTCCTCACACTGACCATTAACACTCTCACATCATTCCTCACACTGACTGTCAACATCCTCCCATCATTCCTCACACTGACCATTGACACCATCCCATCATTCCTCACACTGACCATTAACACTCTCACATCATTCCTCACACTGACTGTCAACATCCTCCCATCATTCCTCACACTGACCATTGACACCATCCCATCATTCCTCACACTGACCATTAACACTCTCACATCATTCCTCACACTGACTGTCAACATCCTCCCATCATTCCTCACACTGACCATTGACACCATCCCATCATTACTCACACTGACCATTGAGACCCTGTCATCATTCCTCACACTGACCATTAACACTCTACCATCATTCCTCACATTGACTTTCAACACCCTCCCATCATTCCTCACACTGACTGTCAACATCCTCCCATCATTCCTCACACTGACCATTGACACCATCCCATCATTACTCACACTGATCATTGACACCCTCCCATCATTCCTCACACTGACTCTCAACATCCTCCCATCATTCCTCACACTGACCATTGACACCCTCCCATCATTCCTCACACTGACTCTCAACATCCTCCCATCATTCCTCACAATGACCATTGATACTCTCCCATCATTCCTCACACTGACTGTCAACATCCTCCCATCATTCCTCACACTGACTGTCAACACACTCCCATCATTCCTCACACTGACTGTCAACATCCTCCCATCATTCCTCACACTGACTGTCAACACCCTCCTAAAATTCCTCACAATGACCATTGGCACACTCCCATCGTTCCTCACACTGGCCGTCAACACCCTCCCATCAATCCTTACACTGACCATTAACACACTCCCATCATTCCTCACACTGACCATTGACAACCTCCCATCATTCCTCACACTGACCCTTGACAACCTCCCATCATTCCTCACACTGACCATTGACACACTCCCATCGTTCCTCACACTGGCCGTCAACACCCTCCCATCATTCCTCACACTGACTCTCAACATCCTCCCATCATTCCTCACACTGACCATTGACACCCTCCCATCATTCCTCACACTGACTCTCAACATCCTCCCATCATTCCTCACAATGACCATTGATACTCTCCCATCATTCCTCACACTGACTGTCAACATCCTCCCATCATTCCTCACACTGACTGTCAACACACTCCCATCATTCCTCACACTGACCGTCAACACCCTCCCATCATTCCTCACACTGACTGTCAACATCCTCCCATCATTCCTCACAATGACCATTGACATCCTCCCATCATTCCTCACACTGACCGTCAACACCCTCCCATCATTCCTCACACTGACTGTCAACATCCTCCCATCATTCCTCACAATGACCATTGACATCCTCCCATCATTCCTCACACTGACTGTCAACACACTCCTATCGTTCCTCACACTGACTCTCAACATCCTCCCATCATTCCTCACACTGACCATCAACACCCTCCCATCATTCCTCCTACTGACCATTGACAACCTCCCATCATTCCTCACACTGAACCATTGACAACCTCCCATCATTCCTCACACTGGCCGTCAACACCCTCCCATCATTCCTCACACTGACCATCAACACCATCCCATCATTCCTCACACTGACCATTGACACACTCCCATCATTCCTCACACTGACTGTCAAAACCCTCCCATCATTCCTCACACTGACTCTCAACATCCTCCCATCATTCCTCACAATGACCATTGATACTCTCCCATCATTCCTCACACTGACTGTCAACATCCTCCCATCATTCCTCACACTGACTGTCAACACACTCCCATCATTTCTCACACTGATCATTGACACCCTCCCATCATTCCTCACACTGACTGTCAACATCCTCCCATCATTCCTCACAATGACCATTGACACACTCCCATCGTTCCTCACATTGGCCGTCAACACCCTCCCATCATTCCTCACACTGACTCTCAACATCCTCCCAACATTCCTCACACCGACTGTCAACACCTTCCCAACATTCCTCACAATGACCATTGACACCGTCCCATCATTCCTCACACTGACCATTAACACCCTCCCATCATTCCTCACATTGACTCTCAACATCCTCCCATCATTCCTCACACTGACAGTCAACATCCTCCCATCATTCCTCACACTGACTGTCAACATCCTCCCATCATTCCTCACAATGACCATTGACACCCTCCCATCATTATTCACACTGACTCTCAACATCCTCCCATCATTCCTCACACTGACCATTGACACCCTCCCATCATTCCTCACACTGACCATTGATACTCTCCCATCATTCCACACACTGGCTGTCAACATCCTCCCACCATTCCTCACACTGACTGACAACATCCTCCCATCATTCCTCACACTGACTGTCAACATCCTCCCATCATTCCTCAGACTGACCATTGACACCCTCCCAAAATTCCTCACAATGACCATTGACACTCTCCCATCATTCCTCACACTGACCATTGACACCCACCCATCATTCCTCACACTGACTATCAACACCCTCCCATCATTCCTCACACTGACCATTGACACCCACCCATCATTCCTCACACTGACCATTGACAACCTCCCACCATTCCTCACACTGACTGTCAACATCCTCCCATCATTACTCACACTGACCGTCAACACCCTCCCATCATTCCTCACTCTGACTGTCAACATCCTCCCATCATTCCTCACACTGACGATTGACACCCTCCCATCATTCCTCACACTGACCATTGACACCCACCCATCATTCCTCACACTGACTATCAACACCCTCCCATCATTCCTCACACTGACCATTGACACCCTCCCATCATTCCTCACACTGACTATCAACATCCTCCCATCATTCCTCACACTGACTATCAACATCCTCCCATCATTCCTCACACTGACTGTCAACATCCTCCCATCATTCCTCACACTGACCATTTACACCCTCCCATCATTCCTCACACTGACTATCAACACCCTCCCATCATTCCTCACACTGTCAACATCCTCCCATCATTCCTCACACTGACTATCAACATCCTCCCATCATTCCTCACACTGACTGTCAACACCGCCCCATTATTCCTCACACTGACCGTCAACACTCTCACATCATTCCTCACACTGACTGTCAACACCCTCCCAACATTCCTCACACTGACCATTAACACCATCCCATCATTCCTCACACTGACCATTAACACTCTCACATCATTCCTCACACTACTGTCAACACCCTCCCATCATTCCTCACACTGACCATTAACACTCTCACATCATTCCTCACACTGACTGTCTACATCCTCCCATCATTCCTCACACTGACCATTAACACTCTCACATCATTCCTCACACTGACTGTCAACATCCTCCCATCATTCCTCACACTGACCATTGACACCATCCCATCATTCCTCACACTGACCATTAACACTCTCACATCATTCCTCACACTGACTGTCAACATCCTCCCATCATTCCTCACACTGACCATTGACACCATCCCATCATTCCTCACACTGACCATTAACACTCTCACATCATTCCTCACACTGACTGTCAACATCCTCCCATCATTCCTCACACTGACCATTGACACCATCCCATCATTCCTCACACTGACCATTAACACTCTCACATCATTCCTCACACTGACTGTCAACATCCTCCCATCATTCCTCACACTGACCATTGACACCATCCCATCATTACTCACACTGACCATTGAGACCCTGTCATCATTCCTCACACTGACCATTAACACTCTCCCATCATTCCTCACATTGACTTTCAACACCCTCCCATCATTCCTCACACTGACTGTCAACATCCTCCCATCATTCCTCACACTGACCATTGACACCATCCCATCATTACTCACACTGACCATTGAGACCCTGTCATCATTCCTCACACTGACCATTAACACTCTCCCATCATTCCTCACATTGACTTTCAACACCCTCCCATCATTCCTCACATTGACTTTCAACACCCTCCCATCATTCCTCACACTGACTGTCAACATCCTCCCATCATTCCTCACACTGGCCATTGAGACCCTCCCATCATTCCGCACACTGACCATCAACACCATCCCATCATTCCTCACACTGACCATTGACCCCCTCCCATCATTCCTCACACTGACCATTGACACCCTCCCATCATTCCTCACACTGACCATTGACACCCTCCCATCATTCCTCACACTGACCGTCAACACCGCCCCATAATTCCTCACACTGACTGTCAACATCCTCCCATCATTCCTCACACTGACCGTCAACACCCTCCCATCATTCCCCACACTGACCGTCAACACCCTCCCATCATTCCTCACACTGACCATAGACCACCTCCCATCATTCCTCACACTGACCATTGACACCCTCCCATCATTCCTCACACTGACGATTGACACCCTCCCATCATTACTCACACTGACCGTCAACACCCTCCCATCATTCCTCACACTGACCATTGACACCCTCCATCATTCCTCACACTGACTGTCAACATCCTCCCACCATTCCTCACACTGACCATTGACACCCTCCCATCATTCCTCACACTGGCTGTCAACATCCTCTCATCATTCCTCACACTGACCATTGACACCCTCCCATCATTCCTCACACTGACCATTGACACCCTCCCATCATTCCTCACACTGACCATCAACACCCTCCCATCATTCCTCACACTGACCATCAACACCATCCCATCATTCCTCACACTGACCATCAACACCATCCCATCATTCCTCACACTGACCATTGACACCATCCCATCATTCCTCACACTGACTCTCAACATCCCCCCATCATTCCTCACACTGACCATTGACACCCTCCCATCATTCCTCACACTGACCATCAACACCATCCCATCATTCCTCACACTGACCATCAACACCATCCCATCATTCCTCACACTGACCATTGACACCCTCCCATCATTCCTCACACTGACCATCAACACCATCCCATCATTCCTCACACTGACCGTCAACACCATCCCATCATTCCTCACACTGACCATTGACACACTCCCATCATTCCTCACACTGACCATCAACACCATCCCATCATTCCTCACACTGACCGTCAACACCATCCCATCATTCCTCACACTGACCATTGACACCCTCCCATCATTCCTCACACTGACCATCAACACCATCCCATCATTCCTCACACTGACCATCAACACCATCCCATCATTCCTCACACTGACCATCAACACCATCCCATCATTCCTCACACTGACCATTGACACCCTCCCATCATTCCTCACACTGACCATCAACACCATCCCATCATTCCTCACACTGACCGTCAACACCATCCCATCATTCCTCACACTGACCATTGACACCATCCCATCATTACTCACACTGGCTGTCAACATCCTCCCATCATTCCTCACACTGGCTGTCAACATCCTCCCATCATTACTCACACTGACCGTCAACATCCTCCCATCATTACTCACACTGACCGTCAACACCGCCCCATCATTCCTCACACTGACCATTGACACCCTCCCATCATTCCTCACACTGACCATTGACACCCTCCCATCATTCCTCACACTGACCATTGACACCCTCCCATCATTCCTCACACTGACCATTGACACCCTCCCATCATTCCTCACACTGACCGTCAACACCCTCCCATCATTCCTCACACTGACCGTCAACACCGCCCCATCATTCCTCAGACTGACCATTGACACCCTCCCATCATTCCTCACACTGACCATTGACACCCTCCCATCATTACTCACACTGACCGTCAACACCCTCCCATCATTCCTCACACTGACTGTCAACATCCTCCCATCATTCCTCACAAAGACTGTCAACATCCTCCCACCATTCCTCACACTGACTGTCAACATCCTCCCATCATTCCTCACACTGACCATTGACATCCTCCCATCATTCCTCACACTGACTCTCAACATCCCCACATCATTCCTCACACTGACCGTCAACACCTTCCCATCATTCCCCACACTGACTGTTAACATCCTCCCATCATTCCTCACACTGACTGTCATCATCCTCCCATCATTCCTCACACTGACTGTCAACATCCTCCCATCATTCCTCACACTGACCATTAACACACTCCCGTCATTCCTCACACTGACTGTCAACACCCTCCTATCATTCCTCACACTGACCATTAACACTCTCCCATCATTCCTCACCACTGACTGTCTACATCCTCCCATCATTCCTCACACTGGCCATTGAGACCCTGTCATCATTCCTCACACTGACCATTGACACCCTCCCATCATTCCTCACACTGACCATTGACACCCTCCCATCATTACTCACACTGACCGTCAACACCCTCCCATCATTCCTCACACTGACTGTCATCATCCTCCCATCATTCCTCACACTGACTGTCAACATCCTCCCATCATTCCTCACACTGACCATTAACACACTCCCGTCATTCCTCACACTGACTGTCAACACCCTCCTATCATTCCTCACACTGACCATTAACACTCTCCCATCATTCCTCACCACTGACTGTCTACATCCTCCCATCATTCCTCACACTGGCCATTGAGACCCTGTCATCATTCCTCACACTGACCATCAACACCATCCCATCATTCCTCACACTGACCATTAACACTCTCCCATCATTCCTCACACTGACCATCAACACCCTCCCATCATTCCTCACACTGACCGTCAACACCCTCCCATCATTCCTCACACTGACCATCAACACCATCCCATCATTCCTCACACTGACCATTGACACCCTCCCATCATTCCTCACACTGACCATTGACACCCTCCCACCATTCCTCACACTGACTATCAACACCCTCCCATCATTCCTCACACTGACTGTCAACATCCTCCCATCATTCCTCACACTGACTGTCAACATCCTCCCATCATTCCTCACACTGACTGTCAACATCCTCCCATCATTCCTCACTCTGACTGTCAACATCTTCCCATCATTCCTCACACTGACCATTGACACCCTCCCATCATTCCTCACGCTGACCGTCAACACCTTCCCATCATTCCCCACACTGACCATTGACACCCTCCCATCATTCCCCACACTGACCATTGACACCCTCCCATCATTCCTCACACTGACCATCAACACCATCCCATCATTCCTCACACTGACCATCAACACCATCCCATCATTACTCACACTGACCGTCAACACCCTCCCATCATTACTCACACTGACCGTCAACACCCTCCCATCATTACTCACACTGACCGTCACCACCCTCCCATCATTCCTCACACTGACCGTCAACACCCTCCCATCATTCCTCACAATTACCATTGACACCCTCCCATCATTCATCACGCTGACCGTCAACACCCTCCCATCATTCCTCACACTGACCGTCAACACCCTCCCATCATTCCTCACACTGACCATCAACACCCTCCCATCATTCCTCACAATTACCATTGACACTCTCCCATCATTCCTCACACTGACCATTGACACCCTCCCATCATTCCTCACACTGACCATCAACACCAACCCATCATTCCTCACACTGACCATTAACACTCTCCCATCATTCCTCACACTGACCATCAACACCAGCCCATCATTCCCCACACTGACCATTGACACCCTCCCATCATTCCTCACACTGACCATCAACACCATCCCATCATTACTCACACTGACCGTCAACACCCTCCCATCATTCCTCACACTGACCGTCAACACCCTCCCATCATTCCTCACAATTACCATTGACATCCTCCCATCATTCCTCACACTGACTGTCAACATCCTCCCATCATTCCTCACACTGACTGTCAACACACTCCCATCATTCCTCACTGACCATTAACACCCTCCCATCATTCCTCACACTGACCGTCAACACCCTCTCATCATTCCTCACACTGACCATTAACACTCTCCCATCATTCCTCACCACTGACTGTCTACATCCTCCCATCATTCCTCACACTGGCCATTGAGACCCTGTCATCATTCCTCACACTGACCATTAACACTCTCCCATCATTCCTCACATTGACTTTCAACACCCTCCCATCATTCCTCACACTGACCATTGACACCCTCCCATCATTCCTCACACTGACCATTGACACCCTCCCATCATTCCTCACACTGACCATTGACACCCTCCCATCATTCCTCACACTGACCATCAACACCCTCCCATCATTCCTCACACTGACCATCAACACCATCCCATCATTCCTCACACTGACCATTAACACTCTCCCATCATTCCTCACACTGACCATCAACACCCTCCCATCATTCCTCACACTGACCGTCAACACCCTCCCATCATTCCTCACACTGACCATCAACACCATCCCATCATTCCTCACACTGACCATTGACACCCTCCCATCATTCCTCACACTGACCATTGACACCCTCCCACCATTCCTCACACTGATTATCAACATCCTCCCATCATTCCTCACACTGACTGTTAACATCCTCCCATCATTCCTCACACTGACTGTCAACATCCTCCCATCATTCCTCACACTGACTGTCAACATCCTCCCATCATTCCTCACTCTGACTGTCAACATCCTCCCATCATTCCTCACACTGACCATTGACACCCTCCCATCATTCCTCACGCTGACCGTCAACACCTTCCCATCATTCCCCACACTGACCATTGACACCCTCCCATCATTCCTCACACTGACCATCAACACCATCCCATCATTCCTCACACTGACCATTGACACCCTCCCATCATTACTCACACTGACCGTCAACACCATCCCATCATTCCTCACACTGACCATTAACACTCGCCCATCATTCCTCACACTGACCATCAACACCATCCCATCATTACTCACACTGACCGTCAACACCCTCCCATCATTCCTCACACTGACCGTCAACACCCTCCCATCATTCCTCACAATTACCATTGATACTCTCCCATCATTCCTCACACTGACCATTGACACCCTCCCATCATTCCTCACACTGACTGTCATCATCCTCCCATCATTCCTCACACTGACTGTCAACATCCTCCCATCATTCCTCACACTGACCATTAACACACTCCCGTCATTCCTCACACTGACTGTCAACACCCTCCTATCATTCCTCACACTGACCATTAACACTCTCCCATCATTCCTCACCACTGACTGTCTACATCCTCCCATCATTCCTCACACTGGCCATTGAGACCCTGTCATCATTCCTCACACTGACCATCAACACCATCCCATCATTCCTCACACTGACCATTAACACTCTCCCATCATTCCTCACACTGACCATCAACACCCTCCCATCATTCCTCACACTGACCGTCAACACCCTCCCATCATTCCTCACACTGACCATCAACACCATCCCATCATTCCTCACACTGACCATTGACACCCTCCCATCATTCCTCACACTGACCATTGACACCCTCCCACCATTCCTCACACTGACTATCAACACCCTCCCATCATTCCTCACACTGACTGTCAACATCCTCCCATCATTCCTCACACTGACTGTCAACATCCTCCCATCATTCCTCACACTGACTGTCAACATCCTCCCATCATTCCTCACTCTGACTGTCAACATCTTCCCATCATTCCTCACACTGACCATTGACACCCTCCCATCATTCCTCACGCTGACCGTCAACACCTTCCCATCATTCCCCACACTGACCATTGACACCCTCCCATCATTCCCCACACTGACCATTGACACCCTCCCATCATTCCTCACACTGACCATCAACACCATCCCATCATTCCTCACACTGACCATCAACACCATCCCATCATTACTCACACTGACCGTCAACACCCTCCCATCATTACTCACACTGACCGTCAACACCCTCCCATCATTACTCACACTGACCGTCACCACCCTCCCATCATTCCTCACACTGACCGTCAACACCCTCCCATCATTCCTCACAATTACCATTGACACCCTCCCATCATTCATCACGCTGACCGTCAACACCCTCCCATCATTCCTCACACTGACCGTCAACACCCTCCCATCATTCCTCACACTGACCATCAACACCCTCCCATCATTCCTCACAATTACCATTGACACTCTCCCATCATTCCTCACACTGACCATTGACACCCTCCCATCATTCCTCACACTGACCATCAACACCAACCCATCATTCCTCACACTGACCATTAACACTCTCCCATCATTCCTCACACTGACCATCAACACCAGCCCATCATTCCCCACACTGACCATTGACACCCTCCCATCATTCCTCACACTGACCATCAACACCATCCCATCATTACTCACACTGACCGTCAACACCCTCCCATCATTCCTCACACTGACCGTCAACACCCTCCCATCATTCCTCACAATTACCATTGACATCCTCCCATCATTCCTCACACTGACTGTCAACATCCTCCCATCATTCCTCACACTGACTGTCAACACACTCCCATCATTCCTCACTGACCATTAACACCCTCCCATCATTCCTCACACTGACCGTCAACACCCTCTCATCATTCCTCACACTGACCATTAACACTCTCCCATCATTCCTCACCACTGACTGTCTACATCCTCCCATCATTCCTCACACTGGCCATTGAGACCCTGTCATCATTCCTCACACTGACCATTAACACTCTCCCATCATTCCTCACATTGACTTTCAACACCCTCCCATCATTCCTCACACTGACCATTGACACCCTCCCATCATTCCTCACACTGACCATTGACACCCTCCCATCATTCCTCACACTGACCATTGACACCCTCCCATCATTCCTCACACTGACCATCAACACCCTCCCATCATTCCTCACACTGACCATCAACACCATCCCATCATTCCTCACACTGACCATTAACACTCTCCCATCATTCCTCACACTGACCATCAACACCCTCCCATCATTCCTCACACTGACCGTCAACACCCTCCCATCATTCCTCACACTGACCATCAACACCATCCCATCATTCCTCACACTGACCATTGACACCCTCCCATCATTCCTCACACTGACCATTGACACCCTCCCACCATTCCTCACACTGATTATCAACATCCTCCCATCATTCCTCACACTGACTGTTAACATCCTCCCATCATTCCTCACACTGACTGTCAACATCCTCCCATCATTCCTCACACTGACTGTCAACATCCTCCCATCATTCCTCACTCTGACTGTCAACATCCTCCCATCATTCCTCACACTGACCATTGACACCCTCCCATCATTCCTCACGCTGACCGTCAACACCTTCCCATCATTCCCCACACTGACCATTGACACCCTCCCATCATTCCTCACACTGACCATCAACACCATCCCATCATTCCTCACACTGACCATTGACACCCTCCCATCATTACTCACACTGACCGTCAACACCATCCCATCATTCCTCACACTGACCATTAACACTCGCCCATCATTCCTCACACTGACCATCAACACCATCCCATCATTACTCACACTGACCGTCAACACCCTCCCATCATTCCTCACACTGACCGTCAACACCCTCCCATCATTCCTCACAATTACCATTGATACTCTCCCATCATTCCTCACACTGACCATTGACACCCTCCCATCATTCCTCACACTGACCATCAACACCATCCCATCATTCCTCACACTGACCATTAACACTCTCCCATCATTCCTCACACTGACCATCAACACCATCCCATCATTCCCCACACTGACCATTGACACCCTCCCATCATTCCTCACACTGACCATCAACACCATCCCATCATTACTCACACTGACCGTCAACACCCTCCCATCATTCCTCACACTGACCGTCAACACCCTCCCATCATTCCTCACAATTACCATTGACACCCTCCCATCATTCCTCACACTGACTATCAACATCCTCCCATCATTCCTCACACTGACTATCAACATCCTCCCATCATTCCTCACACTGACTATCAACATCCTCCCATCATTCCTCACACTGACTGTCAACATCCTCCCATCATTCCTCACACTGACTATCAACATCCTCCCATCATTCCTCACACTGACTGTCAACATCCTCCCATCATTCCTCACACTGACCATTGACACCCTCCCATCATTCCTCACACTGACCATTGACACCCTCCCATCATTCCTCACAATTATCATTGACACCCTCCCATCATTACTCACACTGACTGTCAACATCCTCCCATCATTCCTCACACTGACTGTCAACACACTCCCATCATTCCTCACACTGACCATTGACACCCTCCCATCATTACTCACACTGACCGTCAACACCCTCCCATCATTCCTCACAATTACCATTGACACCCTCCCATCATTCCTCACACTGACTATCAACATCCTCCCATCATTCCTCACACTGACTATCAACATCCTCCCATCATTCCTCACACTGACTATCAACATCCTCCCATCATTCCTCACACTGACTGTCAACATCCTCCCATCATTCCTCACACTGACCATTGTCACCCTCCCATCATTCCTCACACTGACCATTGACACCCTCCCATCATTCCTCACAATTACCATTGACACCCTCCCATCATTACTCACACTGACTGTCAACATCCTCCCATCATTCCTCACACTGACCGTCAACACCCTCCCATCATTCCTCACAATTACCATTGACACCCTCCCATCATTCCTCACACTGACTATCAACATCCTCCCATCATTCCTCACACTGACCATTGTCACCCTCCCATCATTCCTCACACTGACCATTGACACCCTCCCATCATTCCTCACAATTACCATTGACACCCTCCCATCATTACTCACACTGACTGTCAACATCCTCCCATCATTCCTCACACTGACCGCCAACACCCTCCCATCATTCCTCACACTGACCATTGACACCCTCCCATCATTCCTCACAATTACCATTGACACCCTCCCATCATTACTCACACTGACTGTCAACATCCTCCCATCATTCCTCACACTGACCGCCAACACCCTCCCATCATTCCTCACACTGACCATTGACACCCTCCCATCATTCCTCACAATTACCATTGACACCCTCCCATCATTCCTCACACTGACTATCAACATCCTCCCATCATTCCTCACACTGACTATCAACATCCTCCCATCATTCCTCACACTGACTATCAACATCCTCCCATCATTCCTCACACTGACTATCAACATCCTCCCATCATTACTCACACTGACTTAACATCCTCCCATCATTCCTCACACTGACTGTCAACATCTTCCCATCATTCCTCAAACTGACCATTAACACACTCCCATCATTCCTCACGCGACTGTCAACACCCTCCCATCATTCCTCACACTGACCATTAACACTCTCCCATCATTCCTCACCACTAACTGTCTACATCCTCCCATCATTCCTCACACTGACCATTGAGACCCTGTCATCATTCCTCACACTGACCATTAACACTCTCCCATCATTCTTCACATTGACTTTCAACACCCTCCCATCATTCCTCACACTGACCATTAACACTCTCCCATCATTCCTCACCACTAACTGTCTACATCCTCCCATCATTCCTCACACTGACCATTGAGACCCTGTCATCATTCCTCACACTGACCATTAACACTCTCCCATCATTCCTCACATTGACTTTCAACACCCTCCCATCATTCCTCACACTGACCATTGACACCCTCCCATCATTCCTCACACTGACCATTGACACCCTCCCATCATTCCTCACACTGACCATTGACACCTTCCCATCATTCCTCACCACTGACCAATAATACCATCCCATCATTCCTCACACTGACTGTCAACACCGCCCCATCATTCCTCACACTGATTGTCAACGCCGTCCCATCATTCCTCACACTGACCATTAACACTCTCCCATCATTCCTCACACTGACTGTCAACACCGCCCCATCATTCCGCACACTGACTGTCAACACCGTCCCATCATTCCTCACACTGACCATTGGCACCCTCCTATCATTCTTCACACTGACCATTGACACCTTCCCATCATTCCTCACCACTGACCAATAATACCATCACATCATTCCTCACACTGACCATTAATACCCTGCAATCGATTCTCAAACTAACCATTAACACCCTTGCACCATTCCTCACATGAACCCGACTTGCTTTGTATTTAGATTTACATAGAGGTCTCCAATGAATGAGTCCTACACTATCTCTCACAGGAATGAAAGCTGGTGTTTATGTAATGTATGAATGAGAAATTTGAATAAGATAACAATGTGAATTTTTAATAATTTAATTAATAATAGTCTTCTGACAAATTAATTTGTCATGAGAGATTTCTAATAACAGCTTGTTATAATGATAAAGGTTTAGAACAACTATATAATTGTAATGATGGATTTTAATGAAAGGAAGATCGAGGACTTCATTATTGTAGGGAACAGAGCTATAAAGGCTAAGAGAGAAAACATGATAAATATTAATTGAAATGCCAAGCCTGAGGTTTCGCCATCTGTAGAGTGCCATAGAAGTGAAGATGGAGGGAGTTGTAGAGGTGTGATCATGATAGACTCGGTTAAAGATGGTGGGATGTGTCTGGGAGTTAACGTGGTGTGGGAATTGAGGGAGGTGGGATTGTGGAGGCTAAGACGTAGGGGCTGCACAATGGTTAGCACTGCTGTCTCACAGCACCAGCGACCCGGGTTGAATTCCGGCCTTGGGTCACTGTCTGTGTGGAGTTTGTACATTCTCCCAGTGTCTGCGTGGGTTTCCTCCGAGTGCTTTGGTTTTCTCCCACGGTCCAAAGATACATAGGTTAGGTGGTTGGCCATACTAAATAGTCCCTTAGTGTCCAGGGATGCGCAGATTAGTTTATGTCGGGAGAGGTGGTTGGATGAGTGGATATGGGTAGAGTGCGTATTCGAAAGGTTGGTGCCGACCCGATGGGCTGAATGGTCTCCTTCCGCACTGTAGGGATTATATGATTCTGTGTGGACAAGAACAGCAAGAGCAGACTTCCGGGAGTGGTGATGTGCTGAGCGGATGCACATCAGATGGCTCTCCTCCCAATCGGACCAAGAATAGCAAATTCTCCAGCATTCGTGGCTCAAAAAGCCACCCAAAACTCCGAAAAAACCAAAAGACACTAGTAACGAAGAAGCAGAAGGGAAGATGCCAGCAAATAGTAATTCAAAGGCCAAGCGAGAAGGCAGAAGCAGACGGACCAGCAGACGCATGAGGTGAGGCGGAGCCCCCAGCGAAACAAGGGAGGGGGTGAATGCCGACCCGAACAGAGGCGCAGGAACAGGCAGCGACGCCCCCCACTACACGGGGGGAGGGATGGCAGACATTCCTTAACAAAAATCTGGCCGCCACGAGGGAGGCGATCAAAATGGAACTCCAGGTGGTGATTGTAATAACCTGCACAGGGCTCATCCAGCTGGCGATGATTGTTCCCTGTGCTCAATCGGACTGAGTTAACCCAGCACGAGCATAAAAGGCTGACAGCTGTAGAGCCAGCTGGCAAGGAACAAGGACCCGGTGAAAGGTAACTGGGTCCTGTGCATGTATGATGTTGTTGCTGAAATAAACAACTTTTAAGAAGCTCGTTGTACTCCCCCCGTTTTGTCACATTGGCGACGATGATGAATTGGAGCTGTTGGCATGCTGCTTGTTCGGCTGAGCTACCTCCCGGAATTTATTTTTTTGTGGACTACGATACCGAGTTTTTGTTCTTGTGTTTTTTTCTCCGGAGCCTTTAATGTCATGGAAGGCAAGTGCCGGGTCAATTTTTTGTGGCTGATTTCATGTGTCCATTGGGAGTGATCTGGAGTCTGACGTGTCCCCAAGTACCGGATGCGGTATCATCTAAGCAACTTCTGATGTTGGTCACGCAGCGTTTCATCCGTCTCTGTCTGCTGTTGTTTCCTGATGCTGGTAGAGCGGTCCACTGGGGAGTCCGTTCTCCAGTTGCCGCCTCCGTTTTGGAATGTCATTCTGGTCGTGAGTGCGGACTTGTGTTTGGAAGACTGTTCTGCGGCTGCTCGGACTGTGGGATTTGCAAAGGTGATGTTTTGCCTGCGAGCTGACAGTTATTGTACGACTGCAGGTTTTGTGCCTGGAGACTCTGTTGGTGTTGAATTGACTGGACATTCCATATGTGACTTCTGGTCCTGTCGCAGCTTGTGGGAACCCTGCTGTTTTATTTTTATTTGTGCTGTGGGTTTATTGCCTGTGTGGAGCTGCTGTAAGAATGTCGGGGCGACAGCTCCCTGGGCATTTTGATACGTGCTTTAATTTTAGGTAAACTTTAGAGTGCCTGATTTTTTTAAAAATTAAAGGGCGTTTGGGAGTTACGGGACATTGAGGTGGACTTTGTCCGATGTTCCCCCCACCTGTTTCCTCTGTGGCTGGAAGGGATGCCACGTCGATTGGGCCTTGGGTTGATGGGTCCGATGCCCTGGCGCGCGGAGACCCTGGGCTCGGCTGTTGGCAGCCCCCTGTGTGACTGGTGAGGATGTCGGGCCGGAGGGAATGCTTGGTGGAGTACCTGCCGGCCCATCCTGCTTCCCTGTTCGGTGACGTCTTATCCGAACCAATCTGGATGTTTTGGGGTTTGTTGCCTGGCCACTGTTGGGTTTGCGCCAGTTTGGTCCTCTCCTATCCACTCATCCTCTTTTTTGTGGGTTTTAAAATTTTAGAATACCCAATTCATTTTTTCCAATTAAGGGGCAATTTAACGTGGCCAATTCACCTATCCTGCACGTCTTTGGGTTGTGGGAGCGAAACCCACACAAACACGGGGAGAATGTGCAAACTCCACACGGACAATGACCCAGAGCCGGGATCGAACCTGGGACCTCGGCGCCGTGAGGCAGCAGAGCTAACCCACTGCGTCACCGTGCTGCCCCACTCATCCTCAATGATCGTCCTTGCGCGGTTTTGGACTTTGGGGGGGGGGGGGGGCTGAGGGGTGCAGTAACCTGCACAGGACTCATCCAGCTGGGAATGATTGTTCCCCATGTGCAACTGGACTGAGTTAACCCAGCACGAGGATAAAAGGCCGGGACGAGGAAGTCTCACCTTCCACGTACTGGGAGGCACTGAAGACTGTGATCCGAGGTGAAATAATAGCTTACAAGGCATGCAGAGATAGGGAAGAGAGAGCAGCCAGGCAAAAGCTGATCAACTCCATCTTGGAGAACAAGTGAAAATACTCCAAGACCCCAACCGGAGAGCTGCTGGCGGAGAGGATAAAGCTACTGTGATGAACGGTTACTGTACCCTTATCATCATGTACGGTGATGTCCCCTTTAAGACCGGGCTTGGAACCCTGGGGGACACCGCCTCCAGCTCCACCCACCTGCGAGTCGTATATAAGGGGCCGCCTTGTGGGCGGCACCCAGTTAGCACCCGTCTCGGCACCAGGCTAGTTCTTAGCTTATTAAAACCTTCTTCACCGTTTAATCTCTCAGCATCGTTATTGAGGGTACAAAAGCTACAAATGGACTTTAACTTGCTATCCACAAAGAAAACAGTGTCCCAACTCCGCCAGACGTGGGGGACCTTTTACGAACAAGAAGAAAAGGCTAGCCACCTATTGGCTCACAGGCTGAGAAAGCAGGCAGCCACGAGGGAAATAGCGCAGGTGAAGGATGACAGAGGCAGACTGGTGGCGGAATCACAAGAGGTCAATCAAGCATTTGAGAGCTTCTACCGGGGACTGTATACCTCCGAACTCCCCAATGGGGACGGGGGATGAAACAGTTCCTCGACGACTGGAAATGCCGGATGTGGGGGATGACAGAGCGGGAAGCACCAATAAATCTGGGAGAAATCACGGAGAACATCAGCTCCATGCAGGCGGGGAAGGCGCCGGGACCTGATGGGTTCCCGGCGGACTTCTACAAAACATTCGGACAGACCCTGGCCCCACATCGAAGGGGTATGTTCACAGACTCGCTGGCAAGGGGTACTTTGCCGCCTATGCTAGTGCAGGCCACAATCTCACTGATACCCAAAAAAGACAAAGACCTAACGGAATGTGGATCAAACAGACCCATTTCACTGCTGAATGTGGATGCGAAAATACTGGCAAAGGTCCTGGTCAAAAGGCTGGAAGGCTGTGGACCAGAGGTGGTCGCTGAAGACCAGATGAGCTTTGTCAAGGGTAGGCAACTCACTGCGAACATCAGACAGCTCAAAGCCACAGGAAGGACTGAAGGCAATCATGCAGATCCTGAAAGAGTTCGGAACCTTCTTGAGTTACAAACTCAACCTGGGTAAAAGCGAGGTATTCCCATGAACCCAAACGGCGGAGGGACAGAGCTGGAGGGACTCCCGTTCAAATTGGCCCAAAACAGATTCCGGTACCTGGGGATCCAAATAGCCAGAGACTGAACACAAGTGGAGCCTGACTAGCCTGGTGGAGGAAGTTAAAAAGGATCTACAGAGGTGGGGCGCACTCCCACTGTCCCTGTCGGGGAAAGTGCAGACGATCAAGATGAACATGCTGCCGAGGTTCCTCTTCCTGTTTAGGTCCAGACCGATCTTCATCCCCAAGGCCTTCTTCCACAACCCAGATAGCTTAATTATGGCGTTTGTGTGGGAGAGGTAAGAATCCAAGAGTCTCCAAACCAACACTGCAAAGGACTGCCAAACCTGCAATACTACCACTGGGCAGCAGCAGCGGAAAGGATAAGGGGTCTGGTGCACAAGTCCAAATCGGAGTAGGTACAGATGGAGGAGGCCTCCTGCAAGGGAACGACCCTCCGGGCTCTGGCCACGGCAGCACTCCTATCCCCCTCGGCAAAATACACATCAGCCCAGTGGTAATGGCCACACTGAAAACGTGGAGCCAGCTAGGACAACATTTCGGGCTGACTGAGATGTCCCCATGGCCCCCATCTGCGGTAAGCACAGATTCCCGCCAGGGGCCCGGCCAACCACACCCACATGTTCTGGGCTTGCTCCAAACTTGCTGGGTTCTGGACAGCCTTCTCCGAGGCAATGTCCAAGATTGGGGGGGGCGAAGCCATGCCCAAATGTGGCAATCTTCGGGTGATCAGAGCAGCCAGAATTACACATGTAGAAGACGGCCAACACCCTTGCTTTCGCTTCCCTAATCGCACGCCGGAGAATCCTCCTCAGCTGGCGATCAGCAGCACCACCCAAAGCTGCAGACTGGTTAACTGACCTTTCAGAATTTCTCCAACTGGAAAAGATCAAATACGCCATCCGAGGGTCAGAGGAAGGCTTCCTTACTGCCTGGGGGCAATTTGTTGGTCTGTTCCAAAACCTGTTTGAGACCAGCAACAACCAACAGAGGGAGAACTGGAAGGAGTAGAGAGGGGGGGGGGAAGACAAGGAGCAAACCCAGGGACGCACAACCCAGGGGGGAGGGATGCAGAGTCTGAGACGGGCAAAGAGGGACAACACAGGGGGAGACCACCAAAACAAAGGGGAAACCCCCCCCGTATCGACCAAGGAGGAGAGCAAGGGGGGTGGGAAAGGGGGGCTGGGGAAGGAGGACATGCCAAACTAGACGGCAGCAATCTGTAAATAAAGTAAAGTAAGATAAAAACCTGTTTGTGTTACACTGTACAATAAATAAACACGAACGTCCATGTACATAATATTGAAAATGCTAATAAAAGATTTTTTTTAAAAAAGAACAGCAACATCAATGTTGAGGGAGTTTGGTTACTTTATTTAAGAGTATCTGTTGATACCACGTTTGCCTGCTCACGTTGACTGGTCTGTGTTTGGGTACAAGTTCGATGCCTGAGCACCAGATGGCACTTGTACCTAAGACTGATATTCTCAGCTGCAGTGAAGCTCTTTAATATCCAACCAATATCTGACTGCATTCCAATAATGTCAACTCCACCATCTCATACATCAGGATACAAACTCAAAAAAATAAAATATTTGGTTGGGCATAAACCAATAGTGATTGACAGCTGTTTTACAAACTGCATTAATGGTTTATTTAATCTCAACAGGTTCACATGAAGCCACACTTAGTCCTGCTGTTTTCCAATAAAAGCATCGAGTCTGGCCTCAAAAATCCTTTGTCTGCATAAATGGCTCTTCCCATTTAATTTTCTTAGACTGATTAACATTCCCTTCAAGGAAGGAAATTGAGTTTCAACCTTTTATAGTTCTTTCTCTTGATGTGCCACTATCAATTCCCTTCTTGCCTTGATCACCACAATTTACATTCCCTTTGTCTTTCTGTCCATGACATCTTTGCTATCTCCACCTATTGCTGGCCCTCTATCCAGCCCCACTGCTCCACTCGCCTCCCCACCCCAAAGCCCACAACAGTATAAATCTGACCCTATTTCCAGCTCGCTCCAGCTATGACAAAGAGTCATCCAGACTCGAAATGTTAGCTCCCTCCTCTCTCCACAGGTGTTGTCAGACCTGCTGAGATTATTCAGTATTTTCTGTTTTTGTTTCAGATTCAAGCATCTGCAGTAATACGCTTTTATTTTTATTTGTTTGTTCTTTAGTTCTGGCCATAAGAGAGCGAACTCTGGATTGATTGATTGGCTCCATTAATAAACCTCCGCCTTGTCCTGTCAGCTGACTTGGAAACAGAGATTGTCCTGGGTTGTCCATGATTCCATTGCTGGGATACTTAGATTTTACATTGTGACCGCAGGAAGTCAGGGTATACATATTTCACTCTCCCATCATGACAATTGTAAAGATCTAAATATAAAAGCATGTTTGGTTGCAAATCAAGAGCTAATGACAGCATCAAGACTCTGGACAAACTAGTGCTACTGGGTTCCCCGACTATAGGTCACTTGAATGAAGTGACTTCAATGATTCTCCATTCCACCACTTTTTCCTTTTGTCTGTCCTTCCTGAATATTGAATACCCCTGGATATTCAGTGCCCATCCCTGGTCACCCTGCAGCCATATCTCGGTAATCCCGACAATGTCATACCCCTTTACATCTATTTGCATAATTAATTCATCCACTTTATTGTGAATGTACCATACATTAAGGCACAAAATCTTGGGGTCTGGATTCTCCGCACCCCGACGCCGAAATCGCGACCGGCGCCGGGGTGAAGAATCCAGTTAGACGCGGAAATCGGGACCGGCGGCAGTTTGCCGATTCTCCGGGCGCCGAAAAGCGCCGTCACCGGGGAGTAAGGCGCGCCGCTGGGGGCCATTGCCAGAGACCCGCTCCGACATCCTCTGCCCCCGACCAACCAAAGTCCAGACCGCGTGGAACTAACCTGGTCCAGCCGATCGGGATACTCGGCCGCCCTGGTAAGGGCGAGCGGATCGGAGGCCAGGGGCGCCTTATAGGCGGCCGGGAATGATCTGTGTGTGGTTTGATGGTCGGGCGTGCGGCCGGTCTGGGGGTCTCCTTTGTGGGTCTACCTCCGCGGTCCAAGTCCGCCATGCGCATGCGTGGCCTCTGACCCGGACGTGCATATCTGCAGCAAAAACTGTGAGATTTACTCCGGGTCCCTGCTAGCCCCCTGCAGGGCTGGGAACTTGTGTCCCTTTAATCCAGGATTTTCAGGAGTAAAACACCACCGTTTTGACGTCGGAATGGGGACATAGTACAAAAAACGGAGAATCCAGCCCTTTGTCATTTTCACATTCCTTGTCCCATTCCCATTATTTTTCACTGTGGCCCTGTTTGATTCTGGCCCTTGATTTCTCCACCTATCACTTTACTTATTCCCCTTTCTGTCTTTTGTCCTTGCCTTTGTTTCTCCTTCGTCTGACTCCTTGCCTAAGTTCCCATTCCCCTGCTATTTTAGTTTAAACCCTCCCCAACAACTCTAGCAAATGCTCCCCCTCGGACATCAGTCCCAGTCCTGCCCAGGTGTAATCCGACCAGTTTGTACCTCCCCCAGAAATGGCCCCAATGTCCCAGGAATCTGAAATTCTGCCCCTCACACCATCTATTCAACCACATATTCATCCCATATATCGTGCTACTTCTACTCTGACTAGCACATGGCACTGTTAGTAATTATTTTATTTTTTAAAAACATTTTATTGAGGTACTTTTGGTATAGTAACAACAACAAAATAAACAATATACATGAAACCATAAACATAGTGCAAAAGCCATTTACGTTTCGTACAGGTCCCACCCTTATTAACCCCCTACTGTAATCTAAAATACTCCCCCCCCAGGTCTGCTGACGATTAATTTTCCGCAAAGAAGTCAACGAACGGTTGCCAACTCCGAGTGAACCCGAACAGTGACCCTCTCAAGGCGAACTTGATTTTCTCCAAATAGAGAAAGCGAGCCATTCTGAGATCACTACCTTTGAGGTCCTACTTTTAAAACTTACTTCCTAACTCCCTATATTCTGCTTTTAGGACCGCTCTCCTTTTATTTAACCTATGTCTCTTTGAGCAAATGTGTACCATGACCACTGGCTGTTCACCCTCCCCCTCCAGAATGTTCTGTAGCTGCTTTGAGACATCCTTGACGCTGGCACCAGGGGGACAAAATACCATCCTAGAGTCTCATTTGCAGCCACGGAAACACCTATCTATTCCCCTTACTATTGAATCCCCCCTTGGAAGTGGAAGAAGAGCTGGCGGGGGAGGGGGGTTGAAGGCCGGATTATGGGAGGAGGCCCTGAGGTGAGTCAATGCATCCTCGTCGTGCGCCAGGCTCAGCCTGATACAATTCAAGGTGGGTCACAGGGCACACATGATGGTGGCCCGGATGAGCAGGTTCTTTGAGGGGGTGGAGGATAGGTGTGGGCACTGTGCGGGGGGGTCCTGCGAACCATGTCCATATATTTTGGGCATGTCTGAGGCTGAGGGATTTCTGGCAGGGATTTGCTGACGTCATGTCAGAAGTCCTACAAGTGAGGGTGGTCTTGAGTCCAGGGGTGGTGATCTTTGGTGTGACGGAAGACCTGGGAACCCAGGGGGTGAGAGAGGCCGTCGTCCTGGCCTTTGCCTCCCTGGTGGGCCAGAGGTGGATCTTACTGGGATGGAGGGACTCAGAACCCCCGAAGTCGGGGGTATGGGTTAGAGACATGGCGAGGTTTCTCAGACTTTTTAAAAAATTTAGAATATCCAATTCATTTTTTCCAATTAAGGGCAATTTAGTGTGGCCAATCCACCTAGCCTGCACGTTTTTTGGGTTGTAGGGGTGAAACCCACGCAAACACGTGGAGAATGTGCAAACTCCACACGGACAGTGATCCAGAGCCGGGATCGAACCTGGGACCTCGGCGCCGTGCTAACCACTTGCGCCACCGTGCTGCCCTGAGGTTTCTCAGACTTGAGAAAATTAAATTTGCCTTGAGGGATTCGTTGCACTCGGAGGTGGCAGCCATTCATCCGCTTCTTTTAGAAAAATTAAGCTGTAAGCAGGGGGGGGGGGGGGGGGGGGGGGCATGGGAGAGACGAGTGAGGGCAGGAGAACCTACAGAGGGGGTGCTGGAAAAGGTGGCACTGTTTGTGTAAGCCATGTTGGCTGAGGTGTGTTCTCGGGGGGTTTGTTGGTTATATTGCTGTGTTTTTGTTCTTGTTGAAATTTGACGTTTAAAATTGTTGAAACTATAAATGCCTCAATAAAATATTTATTAAAAAAAAACAATTGAACCCCCTTCAACTATTGCATCCCCACACTTTTTACTCCTCTCCTGTGCAGCAGAGCCAACCATGGTGCAACAAATTTTACTGTAGGGGAATGGCCACAGGAGATCCCTGCACTGCCTGCCTTATCCTCTTGCTCTGTCTGGTGTGGTCACCCATTCCCTTCCTGCCTCTGGGGTCTTAGCTGTGGTGTGACCATCTCTCTAAATGTGCTATCCACGATACACCTCTTGGATACTCCACAGTGTCCCCAGCAGCCGCTCCAGCTCTGAGACCTGAGCTTACAGCAGCTGGAGCTGGAGTCACTTCCTGCACACACACTGGCCACGGGCATTGAAAATCTTCCCGACTTCCCACATAGAGCAGGAGGACAATACCATGACTTTGAACTCTCCTGTCATGACTTTCCCCTTAAAATTAAACCTTTTGGAAAACAATTAAAATAATATGAATTACTCTCGATCCCTTCTTCCCTGCTCCTTGTTACTACAGAATATAGCCCTTACAAACTATAAACCACAAAGTATGAGCCTTACAAACTATAGGTGATAAAAGTACTAAATACTTACCCGACTGTACTCACCCAGTCAGCTGCTTCCACTTGCCCACGTCACTTTTGAATTCTGACGTCACCTGACAACCTCCAAACTCCAAGCTGGAACTCCGATTTCTCACTGTACTCTCACGTAGACTGGCAGATGTCTGCCCATCTTTGAGAACTGTCAATCTCTTCAACCCAGCCAGGCATAGCACTGCAGTGGCCAGAAGCGGTACTGCAGCACTCTGCCTCGGTCTAAATCCCAGAACCTTTGGTAGAAAGGTAACTCCCAGATATGGGATGGAAGGGGATGCACAGGAGAGTCGTTGGGTGTGTGTGTGTGTGTGTAGGGGGGGGGGGGGGGGGTGGTATCAATAGTGCTATTGGGGGCGAAAGGCTGTGGGAGGGCCAACTCTGAGGGGGGCCTTCAGAGTGAGGTGCCCCCCTCCCTTCACTTCTCGCCTGAGATGGGGAAAAATGTAAATGTCACTTTCCCACCCTCTCTGCAGCCGGTCCTGCCAACCTAATAATTGAGGCTGGACAGGATAAGGCCCTGGAGTGGTGATTAAATTGCCACTTAAGGGTCTTAATATATGAAAGGCCAGGATTCCCGTCTGAGGTTCTGCCTGCCCAAGCATGATATCGCATCTGGGTTTGGGTAGGTGGGTTCCTAGGGAAATTCATTCAGTTTTTACACTTGTCCCTCACCCCCACCCCCACCCCCCACCCCCCTCCACTTCAAAACCCACAGAAGCCTTAGAGGGAACTTAAATTCTGCCTACTGGCTTGGCAGAGACGATCAATAAAGTTCAAGTTATCTATTTTTAGGCCTGTTTAGTCCTTAACCAGCTGCAAGTTCTTGTACCTCGTCTATCTATTCTTCTCAATGATTCCCTCTGTTAAACATGTTTCTGTGTTTCAGTAAATTATAAAGATATATAATCAGAAAAGTTCACTAAACCCAACTTCCAATGAACTCAGGGGAGAATTGATTGAAATATCTATTTTAAGAACTCTTTTGGTAAAAATCAATAACAAAAGGCATTTTTAACATATTTTCAAAATTCATTTCCCGCCATTGAATCTGAACCCATAACAACTGGAGTGAGAGTTCCATTACCGACCAACTGCGAGTTAACCAGGCCACATAGCAACTCCTTACACAAAGACAGAACATAAATGGAAAGATTTCACTTTCACGGTTTATATGCAATCAAAAGACAATGATTATGTGCATGAATATGATGTCTATCATTGCTGCCTGGTGTGTGAGACTGGGGATGGACAGAAGTCTGACAGCACTCAAACAATGTAACTTGTGAGAAAGGCATGGGCATCTGCTGGTGCAAGGTCAACCACAAGGGGTGTGGCAAGTTGACAACATGCGTAATCTCCAAGCTGTCACATAGAAAACTCTGTAGATCCCCCATATTATGATCAGCTGCCTCTGAACGGAAAGATATAGGAACAGCTGCACAAGTGCCGGCAGTTACAATGTGGGTAAAGTTCACATGTACATCTGTTACTGACACCTTTCCACTCAATGGAAGATATTACAGTGTTGTTTAAATTGACAGTTTTATGAGCCCCTGAGAAGATTACGTTTGCTTGAAGTAGTTTTTGAATGACTGTTTGTTTCCTTTGACAGTATCATGAGCATTTCAAAGACCTCCCAAAGTCATTCTAGAGCTTATCAGTACTATCCATAGTGGATGCTGGTTGGGTGGGTAGGGGGGATGTGGAGGGCATGGGGGTATGGGATATATGGGCATGGGGTAAAGGGGCACCTCGGCACCCACCCAGCAGCCCTGACTTCACCCATCCACTACCCCACAATGAAAACAGTATGGGCAGGTATTGCCAGGCAGGAGTGGGTTCACAGTGCCAGGAAATCTCCCGACTCGCGAAATCTGCCTCAAAGGGAAAAATCAAACCCTTTGTCTTCAGTATGCTGCCTTGATGGTGCTTGCTGCTGACTGGAAAATCAGACTCTAGTGTTCCTGCCTTAGTGTCCAACAAGGCACTCACCAAAGCAGCATGTGAGAGTATACCCAGAGAGATGACACCCCTAATAGGTGGGCCAGCCCTTTGAGGAGACATTGAGGAAACTGGGTCTATATTCTCTGCCATTTAGAAGAATGAGAAGTGACCTCATTGAAGTGTACAAAATTCTTACAGGTCTCGACAAGGTAGACTCAGGAAGGATGCTACTCTGGCTGGGGGTTCTAGAACCAGAGGACATGGGCAGGTGGCACAGGGTTAGCACTGCTGTCTCATAGCACCAGGGACCCAGATTTGATTCCATCCTCAGGTGAGAGTCTGTGCATTTGCTCCGTATCTGCCTGGGTTTCCTCCGGGTGCTCCGGTTTCGTCCCACAGTCCAAAGATGTGCAGATTAGGTGAGTTGGCCATGCTAAATTGTCCCTTCGTGTCCATGGATGTGCAGATTTGGTTATGGGTTTACAGGGTTAGTGGGGAGTGGGCATGGGCAAAGTGCTCATTCGAAGGGTGGGTGCAGACTCAATGGGCCGAATGGCCTCCCTCTGCACTGGAGGGATTCTGTGACCCAGTCTCAGAATAAGGGTTAGTCCACTTGGGATTGAGATGAGGAGCAATTTCTTCACTCAGAGGGTGGTGAATCTTTGGAATTCTCTACCTCAGAGGACTATGGAGGCTCAATTATTTAGTATATCCAAGACAGGTATCGAAACATTTCTAGGTATTAAAGATAGCAAAGGTATGGTGCAGAAAAATAGCGCCGAGGTAAAAGATCAGCCATGGTTTTGTTGAATGGCAGAGTAGGTTTGAGGGGCTGAATAGTCTACCCCTGCTCCTATTTTCTGTGTTCCTAATGGATACCTGTAGCTGACTGAGCATGGTCTGCAATCTCTCAAAGACAAGGGAAAGTCCTTCTCCCCAACTCCTGCCTCAACAAACTGCTGGGAATTTGAAATTCCTGGATTCAAGAAATAACAATTTTTCCTCAATCCATTTCAAACTGTGGGAACCAGGCGCTGAGTAATTTCCAAGGACGCTTTATACATCCTCTGTATTCGGATTCCCTTCAACAAATGGTTCTTTCAGGTTAGCTCCTCACGCAATGCTCTCCGGTTACTGTGTCAATTCTGCCCAGTCTCAGTATGACAGAGAGAGCCATTTATCCAACCCCATTAAATCACTGTCAACCAGCCAGAACATGCAGGAGACGAGATACTGGTTACAAATAGTGCTGAAAAAAATGTGAGCGATCAGATAATTTGAGTTTAGCTTTTGGGTAACAGCAGGAGATTGTTGTGTGTTTCTCTTGATCTCTGTTTTCATTGAACGAAGCTCCCTGATCAGACAAGATCAGAAAGTTCGCCTGGAGATTTTTGAAACAAATTCTTAAAAAATAAGAATGAAAACAACTGCCTTTTTGTTAACAAGCTCACCGCCAACTCCCCCGACCACCCATGATCCCAATTAAAATGAAAATCAAACTACATTTTGGACCAAATTGGTCTATAAAGGGAATAAGACAGTTATTATTGAGGCACTGAGTGTGGAACAACAGGAATGCTGCACATTGCATATTGATTCTGGTCCACCAGTATAGGCTGACTCTTAATACTTACAGCCTTGCCTCTGGGTCCTGGAGGACCAGTTCCACCAGCCATTCCTCTGTCACCCTAGAGAGAAAGAGAAACAAAGTGAGAGTGATGCTGCAGTATTTGCAGCAGTAATAAGAGTAATCTCAGCAAAGATTAGTGGGAGTCCATTGTCAATTCCAAACCATAATTCAGGGCATTTGTTACCTTGCTGAGTGCTGGTGATATGATGTTAATTGAAATTGCTCCCATGCCCCTTCCAGTCTTTAACAGTGAAGGGGACTTGAACAGACTGAAGGTTTCTTGAAGGATTTTCATAAAGACAGGGCTGATGGATTGTACACTGATTATTGAGGCAGTAATGAGTGGGCGCCAGTTGTATAATAAGAAATGAATTAGGAGGTTCCCTGGAGTGTAGATAATTTCTGAGGGATTGTGTTTAATCCTAGTTACGCAGGTCATGAGACAACTTAGTGGGAGGTGGCTGGAGAATGCTTTATGCTTTCAAAGGGTTGTTGGAGCAAAGTTTACATCGAAAGGCAGATCACTACTAGAATCCAATGTTAGCACCTCTTCGGGGTTTCACTATATTCCAGTGTACACATATCCCACTGTGTGGTTTACACAGTGCAGTGAAGGGGCTGTGAATAGTTGTGCAGTGGCCATACCACTAGGAACATGTGCTTCATACAGTCAGTAAAACATTCAATAGTTAGCCTTGCAAAGAATCGCTCATCTTCCGGTTTATTCTGGAGTCTCCAGAAATGAACCATTGGTGCTCTTTCAGAGCATCGGTGCAGACTCGATGGGCGAATGGCCACCTTCTGCACTCTTAAAGATTCTCTGATTCTGTCAATCACCAAAGACTCAGCTGCAAAGCTGTGAAATTATTGGGAATTTAAAAATATATCAGAGATTGGGAACAAAAAAGCTGCTTGCTTGTTGGTCAACAACTGTTCAATCAGGTGATGATTTGCCTGGGAAGACAGGACATCACAGGGGTGGACCTCTTGCGTTACCAAAGCCAGGATTGTGATTAATCAGCATCACCCACTTCTCAACCCTACCCACCATACCCCTTAACTCCACCCACTCATGCACAATATCCCTCAACCTCACCCACAATTTAAAAAATTCTTTCATGGGATGTGGGCGTCGCTGGCTGGGCCAGAGTTCATTCCCCAACCCGAATTTTCTTAAACTGACTAGCTTGCTAGGCCATTGGAAAGGGGCAGGCAGCTATGAGTCAGCCACATCGTGAGCCTGGAATCACATGTAGGCCAGACCAGGTAAGGGCGGAATCTTTCCTTCCCTAAAAAGACTGTTAGGATCCCAGACAAGAATCCCAACAATTTACAATTTGTAAGACTGTGAGGGAAGACTACCGAACCACAGGAGTGGAAACAGTGACCAATATGTATCTTTTATGTTGAAAAGAACTTTAATTTAAACACAGAATCAATCACATTAGCAACATAGTAATAGCTTCCCATTAACAGTTAAAACAGTTCTTAAATAAAAGAGGAAAAAAACTTTAACTCTATCTACACCTGCCACCGTATATTCCAGTTAAGCAACCCTATACAGTTCAAATTCCCCTTATAAATAAAGTTAACAATCAGGGTTACTTCCTTGTCTGTGCTAGCTTTTGGAGAGATGCGTTCAAGAACAATCTGAAAATCCTTCTGCATTGTCAGACTCGAATCCTATGACAAACTGCTGCTCAACTTAAAATCT
The DNA here is from genome assembly GCF_047496885.1 of Scyliorhinus torazame. Lineage (NCBI taxonomy): Eukaryota > Metazoa > Chordata > Chondrichthyes > Carcharhiniformes > Scyliorhinidae > Scyliorhinus > Scyliorhinus torazame. Next base: position 211,757,738 of record NC_092707.1, read on the forward strand.
TATAGTAGACTTCAAAACTAGAGACAGACCTAGCTCCTCCCATTAATTACATTGCCTGCATCCCGAGCAAAAGGCATTCTCCAGAGACCTCCCACTAAGGTGTTCCATGACCTGCTTAGCTAGGATTAAACACAATCCCTCATAAATTATCCTACACCCAGGGAACCTCCTAAACATATACAATATTCCATTACCCATCTCTCTGTAAACAAGTAAATGGTTAAAATCAATGATTATCTCACCTTTGCGACTCCTTAATCACAGCTTTAGCTGACATACAGCCTGGATGTATTTGAACCCAGGGTTTTTAATAACATTACTACAACAAAATATAAAATTTTCCTACATTTCCGAATGGGATTTTATGACAATCCATGGTAGCTTCATGGTCAGCATTACTGAGACTAGCTTTAAATTCCAGATTTATTAATTGAATTTAAATTCCACCAGCGACTGTGGTGGGATTTGAACCCACGTCTGCAAACTATTTGCCTGAATCTCTGGATTACTAGTCCTATGACATTACCATTCAGCCACTGCCCTAAATCCTTCAGCCCCAGCTTCCCACCAAACCACTATATCTCTGAACCCCACCAAACCACCATACTCTTCAGCCCTAGCTATATATGATACCCTTCAACCCATTTCCCCATCCAGCTCTCAGCCTCACCCACCCACCCATTTCTGGGGCATTTAGAGCCACAGACTACAGTAGTTAGTTGTTGGGGTCCGATGTAGGGAAGGAGGTAGTGCACAAGGCTGACTTATTATGAGGTGACTCCCTGTCCAGACCTACCTCAGCAGTATCTAATGTTCGAAAGCCACCTTCGATTTTGTAAATCACTCACCTTCAGGCCCGTGGGGCCTGGTGGGCCGATCTCCCCCTCAGGTCCACGCTCACCCTGTCAACACAAAAACAGATAGTTAGTCCCCTTCTCTCTCTCTCTCACTCTCTCTCCCTTCCTTTAGGCATTTTACAGAATGTGAATGTTGGAGAAAAACAATAATCAATACGATCAGATAAATGGATTATTTTTCCTTACCATTTGACCTGGAGGGCCAGAGGGACCAGTCATTCCCCGGATGCCATTTTCACCCTGTTGTTTAAAAAAAACCATCTGCTCGTGAGCCAGGAGAAACTGTTGTTAACCAGAAACAGAGCACCACAGAGCACTTATTGTCACAAGTAGGCTTCAATGAAGTTACTGTGAAAAGCCCCGAGTCGCCACATTCCGGCGCCTGTTCGGGGAGGCCGGTACAGAAATTGAACCCACGCTGCTGGCATTGTTCTGCATTACAAACCAGCTGGTTAGCCCACTGTGCTAAACCAGCTGCAGTTATAAGACACATTTACCACAGCAAATTGTCCCAAGAGCCCTCACAGGAACATTGCCAAACAAAATTTGACACTGAGTCACATAAGGAAATTTTTTAGAACAAAATGACCATGAACTTGATAAAAGAGAAAGTTTTTGAATATTATCTTAAATGGGATGCAAATGTTTAAGGAGAACATTCCAGAGCTTTGGCCCTCGGCAGTTGAAGACATAGTCAATAATGTTGGGGATGAAGGAAATACAATAAGCACCTACTTGCAATGGGGATGCTTTACAACTTTCCTGATCTTTGTACTACCAAATGACAATTTAATCTGTGATCATTTGCGCAGGATTTACACACTTACTGGCAAAGATTCTGTCTGAGAGAAATCAGGAAACCGCCAGTGTGGATCATCCAATTAGCAATTCTGGATGAAGAATGTTGCAAATGCTTCAGCTTTGTCTTTCTCCCCCATTATTGAGGATGGGGATATTTGTGGAGCCCCCTCCTCCAGTGAGTTGTTGAATTGTCCACCACCATTGACGGCTGGATGTGGCAGGACTACAGAGTTTAGATCTGATCTGATCCGTTGGTTGTGGGATTGCTTAGTTCTGTCTCTCACTTGCTGCTTATGCTGTTTGGCACACAAGTAGTCCTGTGTTGTAGCTTCACCAGGTTGGTGCCTCATTTTCAAGATGCCTGGTGTTGCTCCTGGCATGCTCTCCTGCACTCTTCATTGAACCAGGGTTGATCCCCTAGCCTAATAGAGTGAGGATACCATGGCATTACAGATTGTGCTTAAATACAATTCTGCTACTGATGGCTGTAAAGTACCTCATGGATGTGTGGTATCTGTTCGAAAGCTATCCCATTTAGCACAGTGGCAGTGCCACACAATATGGTGGACAGTATCTTCAGCATCAAGGTGAGGGTTTCTTTTTAGAAGGACTATGTGGTGGTCATTTCTATCAATACGGTCATGGTAGATATATCTCCGGCAGACAGACTGATGAGGACGATATTAAGTAGATTTTTCCCTCTTGTTGGTTCCTTCACTATCAGCCTCCAACCCAGTCTTAGCAGTTTGACCTTTAGGAGTCAGCCAGTTTGGTTGGCAATGCTGCTACCAAGCCACTCTTAGTCATTGAAGTCACCCTCCCTTGCCACTTTCAGTGCTTCCTCCAATGGGTGTTCAACGTGGAAGGGTACTGATTCATCAGCTGAGGGAGAAAGATGGTAGTCAGTGGGAGGTTGCTTTGCTTTGCCCATGTTTGACCGGATGCCATGAGACGTCATGAGGTCCAGAGTCATTGTTGAGGAATCCTAGGGCAACTTGCTCTGGACTGTGTACCCCTGTGTCACCACCTCTGTGTTGTCGGTGATATAGGACATACCCAGGGACGGTGCTGACCAGCATCGGGACATGGTCCATAAGATACAATTCCATGAGGATGACGATGGCAGTCTATTGTTTGGCTAGTTTGAGATAACTCTCCCAATTTTGGTACTGGACCCCAGATCTTAGTGAGAAGGACTTTGTAGGGATGACAGGACTGGGTATGTCGGTGATTTTGGGTGCCTCGGTCAATGCCAGGTGGTTTTATTTCTTTTCCACATTTCTGTGTTTTTGGCTTGCTAGACCATTTCAGAGGGAGTTACAAGTCGTTAAGACACATTGCTGTGTGGTTTGGAGTTCTATTTAGGCCAGACCAGGTAAGGATGGCATCAGTGAATCTGTTTTTCTGACAATTGATGTTGGTTTCATGGTCCCCTTTACTGAGGCTAGTTTTCGATTCCAGACTTACTAATTAGTTGAATTTAAATTCCATCAGTGACAGTAGTGGATTTGAACCCAGCGCATCAGCCTGGGGCCTCTGTGACATTAACACTGCACCACCATCTCCCCCCAGAGGCTATGCAGAGTCTGTCCCGCTGTGTGCTGTAGGGGGAGTGTTTATTAACATTCTGAAAAACACCTTTTGCATATATTTAGTCTGCTGATCTTTTTTACCATTAACATGAGTTGGAATGGATATCAACCTGAAGAAGAAAATTCTGAAGGGATATGAGGAAAGAGCAAGGGAGTTGCTCCAATTGCACAGCTCATTCATTGAGGCAGCAGAGGTGCAGAGAACCATGGCCATCTGCTGCATTGTGTGATTCTAGGATTTGGTGAGCATCAATCGCTACATTCCCAGACCCTCCTGACTCAGCTACTGGTACTACTCCCCCACCACCATAAATTCTCAGGACATGGCACATGGGGTAAGTGAGAGTGGGGTCTGGGTGCATAACCATGAGGGAAGTGTATTGAAATGTAGAGGCAGTGTCCAGTTTGCTGGTTTCTGGGTTTAACCCCAAATCTGAAAATTGTCTCACACAGATATTAGTCTGGTTAACTCAGAAGAACAAGCAAATTCTAGTTCAGTGAAGTCACTTTGCACACAGCTCTCTGACCTTCGTAATCCTCAGAGTGGAAATTGATGATTCTTTGGAGCTCTAAAAAACTACTGATAAAACTAAATCGCTTCTAGTATCCGTTTAAATTCTTCTGGAGTTCTCTACCCATAGGCAGGTCAGAAACACAGCACAGTGAACTCCACCAAGGGTAGGGCAAGGAGGTAGGTCCCAAATCCACCAATGCAGGAATGGGGATTGAATCCTGTGCTGTTGGCACCAATCTGAGCCACACTGGCCAGCCAGAATCAACCAACACCTACAAGAGGTCTGGGTTGCTGAGCCAAAATACACTTTCCAATGCATGTTGTAGCCTGGAGCTGTGACAGTGATGGTCAAGTCTCCAATTTCTATCCATCACACGGCTGATACTCTCCCATACTTACCTTCCATTGGCATGTGTTCAAACGATTTAGAGGCAGATAATCAACATATTTGGCCATATTATGAACTTCATTTCATTGGTCAAGGACTGGAAATTCTACGCAAGCCGCTGGCTCAGTGGCAGAGGTACTCATTACATCACATGATATAATTGACTTCAATACATTCGCAAAATAAAACAAACAATGTAAAAGGCAAGCTTTAATCCAAATTAGAGAAGGATTTTCTAAGATACGTTTAACTGAATGTTTTGAAGAATCATATATTACCTTAGAGCCTGCTGCTCCCTTCTGACCTGGTTGTCCCGCTAAACCCTGTCAAAACAAAGCCAACCTGTTAGTTTCTGTCTAAATGAAATGATCATTGTAAGCCTCCAAACCATCACTTACATTTTAAAATTCAGTTCACTATTCCATTCCTCTTCAGAAGGGCTGACTCACTGAGGGGCAGTTCTTGAAGGTGCTGACTCTCACTGGGGTACAGTTCCTGAGGGTGCTGACTCTTACTGAGGGGCAGTTCCCAAGGTGCTGACTCTCACTGAGGTAGTTTCTGAAGGTGCTGACTCTCACTGGGGTACAGTTCCTGAGGTGCTGACTCTCACTGAGGGGCAGTTCCTGAAGGTGCTGACTCTCACTGGGGTACAGTTCCTGAAGGTGCTGACTCTCACTGAGGGGCAGTTCCTGAAGGTGCTGACTCTCACTGAGGGGCAGTTCCTGAAGGTGCTGGCTCTCACTGGGGTACAGTTCCTGAAGGTGCTCTCACTGGGGTACAGTTCCTGAAGGTGCTGACTCTCACTGTGGGACAGTTCCTGAAAGAGCGGACTCTCACTGGGGTACTGTTCCTGAAGGTGCTGACTCTCACTGAGGGGCAGTTCCTGAAGGTGCTGACTCTCACTGAGGGGCAGTTCCTGAAGGTGCTGGCTCTCACTGGGGTACAGTTCCTGAAGGTGCTCTCACTGGGGTACAGTTCCTGAAGGTGCTGACTCTCACTGTGGGACAGTTCCTGAAAGTGCGGACTCTCACTGGGGTACAGCTCCTGAAGGTGCTGACTCTCACTGGGGTACAGTTCCTGAAAGTGCGGACTTTCACTGGGGTACAGCTCCTGAAGGTGCTGATTCTCACAAGGGTACGGTTCCTGAAGGTGCTGACTCACTCTGGGGTACAGTTCCTGAAAGTGCTGATTCTCACAGGGGTACAGTTCCTGAAGGTGCCGAATCTCACTGGGGTACAGTCCCTGAAGGTGCTGACTCTCACTGGGGTACAGTTCCTGAAGGTGCTGACTCTCTCTGGAGTACAGTTCCTGAAGGTGCTGACTCTCACTGGGGTACAGTTCCTGAAGGAGCTGACTCTCACTGAGGGGCAGTTCCTGAAGGTGCTGACTCACTCTGGGGTACAGTTCCTGAAAGTGCTGATTCTCACAGGGGTACAGTTCCTGAAGGTGCCAAATCTCACTGGGGTACAGTTCCTGAAGGTGCTGACTCTCACTGGGGTACAGTTCCTGAAGGTGCGGATTCTCATTGGGGTACAGTTCCTGAAGGTGCTGACTCTCACTGGGGTACAGTTCCTGAAGGTGCTGACTCTCACTGAGGGGCAGTTCCTGAAGGTGCTGACTCTCACTGGGTACAGTTCCTGAAGTTGCTGACTCTCACTTGGGTACAGTTCCTGAAGGTGCGGACTCTCACTGGGGTACAGTTCCTGAAGGTGCGGGCTCTCACTGGGGTACAGTTCCTGAAGGTGCTGAATCTCTCTGGGGTAGAGATCCTGGGGGTTCTAACACTCAATGGGGGACACTAGCTGAAGGTGCTGACTCTCACTAGGGAACAGTTGCTCAAGGTGCTGACTCTCACTCGGGAACAGTTGCTCAAGGTGCTGACTCTCACTGTGGTAGATTTTTTGTATGTCTTGACTCTCATTGGGGTACAGATCAAGAAGTTGGTGACTCTCACTTGTGTACAGTTCCTGATGTTGCTCTGGGGGACAGTTCTGAAGGTGCTGACTCTCACTGGAGAACATTTACCTAACATGCTGCCTCTGACTGGGAGCAATACTTGAAGGATTTGACATTCAATGGGCGACAATTCCTAAAGGTGCTGACTCTCACTTTGGGACAATTCCAGAAGGTGCTGGCTCTTACTGGAGGACAGTTTCTGAAGGTGCTGACACTCACTGTGGGTAGTTCCTGAAGGCGCTAACTCTCAATGGGGTACAGTTCCTGATGGTTTTGACTCTGACTGGGGGATCAGCTCTGAATCTGCAGACTCTCGCTGGAGATCAATTCTTGGAGGTTCTTACACTCACCGGGGGAGAATTGCTGAAGGAGCTAACTCTCAGTTGTGACACTTCTGAAGCTCCTGACACTCACTGCAGTACAGGTCCTGAAGGTGGTTACTCTTATTGGTTTACCGATCCTGAACGCGCTGACTCTCCCTGGCGTAAAACACCCAATGCTGCCGACACACACTGTAGAACAATTACTGAACTGGTTGATCCTCACTGGCGGATGGTTCCGCAAGGTGCTGATTATATCTGGGGGACAGCTGCTGATGGTGCTATCTCACCCTGGGGGACAGTTCCTGAAGGATCTAACACTCAATGGGGAACACGTCCTGATGGTGCTGACTCTCACTGGGAGAAAGTTCCTGAATCTTCTGACTCTCACTGGGGAAGTTTTTTAAGGTGCTGACTCTCACTAAGGTCAGTTCCTAAAGGTGCTGACCCTTACTAAGGGCAGTTCCTGACGCTGCTGACTCTCACTGGGGAACAATTATTGAAGGTGCTCACTCTCACTAGGGGACAGTTCCTGATGGTGCTGACTCTCACTGGGGTACAGTTCCTGAAGGTGCTGACTCTCACTGAGGGGCAGTTCCGGAAGGTGCTGACTCTCACAGGGGGACAATTCCTAAAGGTGCTGAATATCACTGGAGTACAGTTCCTGAAGGTGCTGACTCTCACTGGGGTACAGTTCCTGAAGGAGCAGAATCTCACTGGGGTACAGTTCCTGAAGGTGCTGACTCTCACTGGGGTACAGTTCCTGAAGGTGCTGACTCTCACTGGGATACAGTTTTGTAAGGTGCTGACTCTCACTAAGGGCAGTTCCTAAAGGTGCTGACTCTCACTGGGGTACAGTTCCTGAAGGTGCTGACTCTCACTGGGGTACAGTTCCTGAGGGTGCTGACTCTCACTAGGGGACAGTTCCTGAATATGCTGAATCTCACTGGGGGACAGTTCCTGAATGTGCTGGCTCTCACTGGGGACAATTCTTAAAAGTACTGACTCTCTCTCCCTCACAGAATTCTTTCCTTTAATGTTTATTTGCAAACTTGTTTTTTTTGTCACTGTTTTGTCACTTTTACTGATATTACCTTCTCAATGATTTTTTAAAACCAAATTCAAATGATCACATAGCCTTATTGAGATTTGATCTTCCATATCAAACCAGTAACCCAATCTGCATAGCACCATATCCATTTACCTACATATGTCAGTAGATATCTATTGATATATTATAAACCATACATGTTGCACACAGATTTTTTACGCAAAAACATGAATATACACCCACATCCTTTGAGCCATCATCACAGGACAGTAACTCAGGGCAGACACTTTCAGAGCTTTTCTCTAATCCCTCGCCCAGAAATATTGAAACCGCTTTCCACAACACCCAGGGGTATTTTAGCTACGATTAGTTTACTGAAGAGCAGCAGACACGGATGGGAATGAGCCTGTAACCATTTGTGTTTTGAGCTAGCCGCTCTCTGCTCCATTACGTATCTCCATTTGCTAGATGTGGGGAATTGTGGGACGGCCATATCCTGTTGTCATTGTCACATGCCTACACAACTAAGAGTCCGACTTACCGCTCAAAATCTACTGCCACCAATTTCATCTCCACTAGGTGTCATGTTAGCTGGGAAAGGTCTTCCCCAACACTCTTTATTTTCACCTCCATTTATAAGTACCCTTAGTTAGCATCCCTGAAATAGATAAACTTACTGTAATTCACCCACTGACCAGATCCCCATTTTCTGTAAGTTTCCAAAAACACAGTTGGAAAACTGCGCCTTTAATGACCGGAGAAAATAGATTGTTGAATAAAGTTTGGTCAGCTTTCCCTTCCAACTGTATTGTGTGGGGTATCTGCAGACTTGGATCTGATTGATAGGTGTACGGTTATACTTACAGCTCCTCCCTGGGGGCCAGCAGGCCCTGGAATTCCAGCTCTTCCTATTACTCCCTATAGAGAAAGGGCAAGAAAGACAAGTTTATTGAGTACTCCATAAACATACATCCTTCTTTCTCCTTTATATCCAACATCAGAACATTCCAATCTAGTCTATCGTAATCTGTCCTTCATAGGGTATGTGTGGAGGAGGGGGGGGGGTTGCCTTCATATTATTGTGTTGTCATCAATCATTTTTAGGATTGCAGTTAATGTTTAAAGGAATGTTATCTTCATGCGACTCTGTGTTAGTTGCCATTTGACACTTTGCCGTTGGTGTAAACCAATAAGAACCATCATAAGAGCAAAATACTGCAGATGCCACAAATCTAACAGAAAATGTTGGAAAACCGCAGCAGATCTGGGAGCATCTGTGGAGAGAAAAATAGAGTTAACATTTTGAGTCCATTTGACTCTTCTTCAGAGCTAAAGAGGGGGAGAAATGTGATAGATTATACACTGTATCAGAGGGGGTGGAGCAGCTGGAGAAGAGCTGGGTCAGTGATAGGTGGGCACTGGGAAAGATTGCAACAAAGGATGTGTAGGGCATAAGATAAAAGATGTGTTCATGGCAGCATGAAGGACTATCAAAGGTGTTGATTGTGGCATCAAGGCAAAATATGTTAAAGGGAAAAGAAAGGCCAGGGATCAGTGAAAGCAAAATCCAAAGATGTGCAGGTTAGGTGGATTGGCCATGATAAATTGCCCATAGTGTCCAAAATTGCCCTTAGTGTTGGGTGGGGTTACTGGGTTATGGGGATAGGGTGGAGGTGTAGACCTTGGGTAGGGTGCTCTTTCCAAGAGCCGGTGCAGACTCGATGGGCCGAATGGCCTCCTTCTGCACTGTAAATTCTATGATTCTATGATTCTATGAAAGAACAAGTGGCTGATGGCCCAGTGGGGGAGGGTGGGTTGCATTGGGACAAAAATGCTTTGGATATTAAGAAAAAGGGGGTCAAAATGGAGGAGAAAGCCCACAATCTAAAGTTGTTGAACTCAATGTGAGTCCCGAGGATTGTAACATGCATAATCGTTGGGATTCACTGAAGCATTGCAACAGGCCAAGGACGGACATGTGGGTATGAGAGAAAGGTGCAGAATTGGAATGGAAAGTGAGAGGAAGGTTAGGTCATGCTTGCAGACTGAGCGAAGATGTTCCACAAAGCGGTCACCCAGTCTGAGTTTAATCTCCCCAGTGCAGAGGAGACTGCAGTAGGCCAAATTAATGGAGGTACAAGTGAAACACTGCTTAACCTGAAAGGAATGTCTGGTGCCATGAACGATGAGGAGAGAAGAGGGGAAGGGGCAGGTGTTTCCCCTTCTGCGATTGTAAGGGAGGGGCTATGGGAAGAGAAAAGGGGGTTGGGGATGATGGAGAAGTGGATCAGGGTGTTAAAGAAGGAGCATTCCCTGTGGAATGTTGATAGGAGGGGTGAGGGGAAGATGTGTTTGTTGGTGGCATCATGCTGGAGGTGGCGGAAATGGTGATCCTTTGAATGTGGAGGTTGGTGAGATGAAAATCGAGGACAAGGGGGATCCTATCATGGTTCAGGCAGGGAGAGGAAGGGGTGACGGCAGAGGTGCGAGAAATGGGCCAACCCGGCTGAGTGTCCTGTTAACTACAGTAGGAAGGGGGGACCTCGGTTAAAGAACAAGCCAGACATGTCAGAAGCATTGTTTTCAAAGATGGCATCATCAGAACAGATGCGATGGAGGTAGAGAAACTGGAAGAATGAGATGGGAGTCCTTACAGGGAGCAGGATGTGAGGAGCTGCAATCAAGGTAGCTGGGAGCATCAGTGGGTGTATCATGAATATTGGTTGTAAGTATGTCACCAGAAATGGAGACAGCAAAGTCAAGGAAGGGAAGCACTGAAGATGGACCTTGTGAAGGTGAGAGAGGGTTGGGAATTGGAAGCAAAATCAACATATTTTTTCCAGATCCAGACAAGAGCATGAAGCTGCACTGATACAGTCATCAATGTACCGGAAAAAGAGCTGTGGGAGTGGGCGTGAGTATGACTGGAAGAAGGAACGGGAACTGGAGGCTACCGGGCTGGAAGCCATCGCTGATTGACTGTCCCTCGTCTTCGCCAATTCCTTACAGTTATTACATGAAATAGATGATGTCTTGGACCCCGTGGAAGCTGCCATCGTGGTCGTCGTGGCAGGTCAGACGGCCAGATGCCGGAGAAGGTGGAAGCAGTAGCGTCAACAGAGGCTCGGGGCAGCGACCCTTGTGCAGGCCCTCGCCCCAAACCCTGAGAACCAGCTGCCCATCAGGCCAGCGAGCGACCCGAAGGGAGAGACCGGTGACAGCCCAAGGTCTACAGGCTTAGCTGATCGTTCAACAGATGACGAACAGCGCGTGCTGCAGGCAGCTTCGCCTCAACAAGAGGACGGTGCGGCACCTGTGCCATGTCCTTGTGGACTTGACACAACATGGCTGATAAGGATACCCATTCCTGTGGTGGTCAAGGTCACTATAACCCTGAACGTTTACGCCTCAGGATCATTCCAGGGCTCAAGTGGGGAATTGAGAGGCATCTCACAAGCTACGTGCATCAATGAAGTCATGGGTGCCCTATTTGCCTCGGCAGTGAACTATATAAACTTTGACATGGACCAGTCTCAACAATTGGCAGCAGGATTATCCACCATCGCCGGGATGACCTGGGTCCAGGGGGTTATAGGTGGCACGCATCAGGGAGTGCCCGACGTCAACAGGAAGGGATTCCACTCCCTGAACATTCAGCTCATGTGAGACCACCACATGAAGATCATGCATGTGTGTGCACGCTTCCCAGGGAGTGTGCACGACAGCTACATCCTGGGGCACTATGACGACTATCTCTAGACTCCCCAAGGTAACACTGTCACTTGATTGTTCTTTACTGCCACCTGCTGTTTGGATATCGTATCTATTAACATTTACATGATTGCTTATGCATATCATCACACTAATTGCTTAGCCCTCCATGCTCTGCAACTATGTCTCGGTGTTTCCCCAGGATACACGTCTGCAGTGGTGGCAATCTGCTGCTTAACACATCCTGTGGCTTTTGATGTTCTGGGAGCCCTGTGGATTGAGAGCCCCAACCCACTTGCTGGCGGCACATGCCTCACCGTGTCACCCTGTTCCGAAGGCTGACTCCGAGATGCGCAGTTGTCGGGGTGGCGGGGTCTCGGGGTGCGGGTGGCTGCCACCACCACTCTGTAGGAGGCCCTGGGTTGGCCCCCAACGTCGCTGCATCCCGGTCAGTGCCTGTAGGACCCTGGGGGTCACCTCAGGATGGAGGTGCAGCTGGACTGAGCTCCGGATGCCCCAAGGCTGGAAGCTCCCCAATATCTGCACCATGGTGACGATGCCTCCAACAATGCCCCTCTGTGAGCGGACCATGCTCTGCAGTGCCTCGCTAACGCTCACCTAAGACTGGGACGTGTTCAGCAGCAACCCAAAAAAGATCTGCCTGAGACTGGGACATGTCCCTCAGGGTCTGGGCTACCAACCCAGGGACCGGGACATGCTACGCAGTGCCACGGCAAGGGCCACCTGAGACTGGGACATGCTCCGCAGTGCCTCGGAAAGGTCCACTTTCATCAGAGACATTTTCCCGGTGACTGGGACCTGTCGCCAAGGTGCTCAACTGTGGCAATCACTGACAATGCCTTGGACAGCACCAGTCTTGGTGCGGAGGCCGTGCTCCAAGCTCTCCACTCCAGTCATCACCCAAGCAGTATTGGTGTTGGTGCCACATATTGCTGGCACCATCTCCTGCTGCCTCAGCCTTTGGCGACTCTTCCAATCAGCTGTGGACCTGCTGGAGTGTCACTGACATTCCCCTCTGAATCTCTCAACCACACCCTATCAACTCTTCAGCCTCGGTAAACCCGGTCCAGAGGCTCACCATCTGACTGGGACCCAGCTGGGTCCTGGGATCCAGCAGACCTCCGACTGCCACCTTGCCTGGGCGTTCCTGCCTCCACCTGATGTGCATTTGCAACTGTGAGGTGCTCACCAGAAGGTGTCCCAGAAGCCTGTCCACTACTTTTGCCCAGCAAGGTGTGTGTCACTCCGTTGGTGGAGGGTGGGGGTGACAGCTGTGATGCGACTGTTAAGGTGGCATGCTCGGAGCTCTCCTCCGAGGTGTTCGCCAGGAACGAGGGGGCCACACTGAATGGGCCAGCGCCATCAGATGGAGATTCTGTGGGAGAATGGACATGTGATCAGTAGGGGAAAGGATCAACATGCTGGCAGGTAAAACTCGCAAGTGACCGATCCTGTGGTTGGGGGCCGTGGTTACCCAACACTGCGGTGCAGTCCAATCTCGATGCAGGTGACTGGTCTGTCCCTGGCCACCATGGCAACCTCCAGGGCATGTTAACATAGGGTGTGAGGATTCCAATGTACGTCACACCTCCACCCATATGTCCCTCTCCCATCTGTTATGGGCCAGCTTCTTCTGCGGGGACATAGCGGGCATCATGAGCCACACTGTGAAGGTTCACATAGATCACGAACAGTGTGTCACACTGTGTGTGGGTTCATATTGATCTGGAACAGTGTGTTACACTGTGTGTGGGTTCATATTGATCTGGAACAGTGTGTTACACTGTGTGTGGGTTCACATAGATCACGAACAGTGTGTCACACTGTGTGTGGGTTCATATTGATCTGGAACAGTGTGTTACACTGTGTGTGGGTTCATATTGATCTGGAACAGTGTGTCACACTGTGTGTGGGTTCATATTGATCTGGAACAGTGTGTTACACTGTGTGTGGGTTCATATTGATCTGGAACAGTGTGTTACACTGTGTGTGGGTACATATTGATCAGGAACAGTGTGTTACATTGTGTGTGGGTTCATATTGGGCAGCACGGTAGCACTGTGGATAGCACAATTGCTTCACAGCTCCAGCGTCCCAGGTTTGATTCCGGCTTGGGTCACTGTCTGTGCGGAGTCTGCACAACCTCCCCATGTGTGCGTGGGTTTCCTCCGGGTGCTCCGGTTTCCTCCCACAGTCCAAAGATGTGCAGGTTAGGTGGATTGGCCATGATAAATTGCCCTTAGTGTCCAAAATTGACCTTAGTGTTGGGTGGGGTTACTGGGTTATGGGGATAGGGTGGAGGTGTTGACCTTGGGTAGGGTGCTATTTCCAAGAGCCGGTGCAGACCCAATGGGCCGAATGGCCCCCTTCTGCACTGCAAATTCAATGATAATCTATGATATTGATCAGGAACAGTGTGTTACACTGTGTGTGGGTTCATATTGATCAGGAACAGTGTGTTACACTGTGTGTGGGTTCATATTGATCTGGAACAGTGTGTTACACTGTGTGTGGGTTCATATTGATCGGGAACAGTGTGTTACACTGTGTGTGGGTACAATATGATCAGGAACAGTGTGTTACACTGTGTGTGGATTCATATTGATCAGGAATAGTGTGTTACACTGTGTGTGGGTTCATATTGATCAGGAACAGTGTGTTACCATGTGTGTGGGTACATATTGATCAGGAACAGTGTGTTACATTGTGTGTGGGTTCATATGATCATGAACAGTGTGTTACACTGTGTGTGGGTTCACATTGATCAGGAACAGTGTGTTATACTGTGTGTGGGTACATATTGATCAGGAACAGTGTGTTACCCTGTGTGTGGGTACATATTGATCAGGAACAGTGTGTTACACTGTGTGTGCAGGTTCATATTGATCAGGAACAGTGTGTTACACTGTGTGTGGGTTCATATTGATCAGGAACAGTGTGTTACATTGTGTGTGAGTTCTTTTTGATCAGGAACAGTGTGTTACACTGTGTGTGGGTTCATATTGATCTGGAACAGTGTGTTACACTGTGTGTGTGTGTGGATTCACAGTGATCAGGAACAGTGTGTTACACTGTGTGTGGGCTCATATTGATCAGGAACAGTGTGTTACACTGTGTGTGGGTTCATATTGATCTGGAACAGTGTGTTACACTGTGTGTGGGTACATATTGATCAGGAACAGTGTGTTACATTGTGTGTGGGTTCATATTGGGCAGCACGGTAGCACTGTGGATAGCACAATTGCTTCACAGCTCCAAGGCACCAGGTTTGATTCCGGCTTGGGTCACTGTCTGTGCGGAGTCTGCACAACCTCCCCATGTGTGCATGGGTTTCCTCCGGGTGCTCCGGTTTCCTCCCACAGTCCAAAGATGTGCAGGTTAGGTGGATTGGCCATGATAAATTGCCCTTAGTGTCCAAAATTGACCTTAGTGTTGGGTGCGGTTACTGGGTTATGGGGATAGGGTGGAGGTGTTGACCTTGGGTAGGGTGCTATTTCCAAGAGCCGGTGCAGACCCGATGGGCCGAATGGCCTCCTTCTGCACTGTAAATTCTATGATAATCTATGATATTGATCAGGAACAGTGTGTTACACTGTGTGTGGGTTCATATTGATCAGGAACAGTGTGTTACACTGTGTGTGGGTTCATATTGATTTGGAACAGTGTGTTACACTGTGTGTGGGTTCATATTGATCGGGAACAGTGTGTTACACTGTGTGTGGGTACAATATGATCAGGAACAGTGTGTTACACTGTGTGTGGATTCATATTGATCAGGAATAGTGTGTTACACTGTGTGTGGGTTCATATTGATCAGGAACAGTGTGTTACCATGTGTGTGGGTACATATTGATCAGGAACAGTGTGTTACATTGTGTGTGGGTTCATATGATTATGAACAGTGTGTTACACTGTGTGTGGGTTCACATTGATCAGGAACAGTGTGTTATACTGTGTGTGGGTACATATTGATCAGGAACAGTGTGTTACCCTGTGTGTGGGTACATATTGATCAGGAACAGTGTGTTACATTGTGTGTGGGTTCATATGATCAGGAACAGTGTGTTACCCTGTGTGTGAGTTCATATTGATCAGGAACAGTATGTTACACTGTGTGTGTGTTCATATTGATCAGGAACAGTGTGTTACACTGTGTGTGGGTTCATATTGATCAGGAACAGTGTGTTACATTGTGTGTGAGTTCTTTTTGATCAGGAACAGTGTGTTACACTGTGTGTGGGTTCATATTGATCTGGAACAGTGTGTTACACTGTGTGTGTGTGTGGATTCACAGTGATCAGGAACAGTGTGTTACACTGTGTGTGCAGGTTCATATTGATCAGGAACAGTGTGTTACACTGTGTGTGGGTTCATATTGATCAGGAACAGTGTGTTACATTGTGTGTGAGTTCTTTTTGATCAGGAACAGTGTGTTACACTGTGTGTGGGTTCATATTGATCTGGAACAGTGTGTTACACTGTGTGTGCAGGTTCATATTGATCAGAAACAGTGTGTTACACTGTGTGTGGGTTCATATTGATCAGGAACAGTGTGTTACACTGTGTGTGGGTTCACATTGATCAGGAACAATGTGTTACACTGTGTGTGGGTTCACATTGATCAGGAACAATGTGTTGCACTGTGTGTGGGTTCACATTGATCAGGAACAATGTGTTGCACTGTGTGTGGGTACATATTGATCAGGAACAGTGTGTTACATTGTGTGTGAGTTCATATTGATCAGGAACAGTGTGTTACACTGTGTGTGGGTTCATATTGATCTGGAACAGTGTGTTACACTGTGTGTGGGTACATATTGATCAGGAACAGTGTGTTACATTGTGTGTGGGTTCATATTGGGCAGCACGGTAGCACTGTGGATAGCACAATTGCTTCACAGCTCCAAGGCACCAGGTTTGATTCCGGCTTGGGTCACTGTCTGTGCGGAGTCTGCACAACCTCCCCATGTGTGCGTGGGTTTCCTCCGGGTGCTCCGGTTTCCTCCCACAGTCCAAAGATGTGCAGGTTAGGTGGATTGGCGATGATAAATTGCCCTTAGTGTCCAAAATTGACCTTAGTGTTGGGTGCGGTTACTGGGTTATGGGGATAGGGTGGAGGTGTTGACCTTGGGTAGGGTGCTATTTCCAAGAGCCGGTGCAGACCCGATGGGCCGAATGGCCTCCTTCTGCACTGTAAATTCTATGATAATCTATGATATTGATCAGGAACAGTGTGTTACACTGTGTGTGGGTTCATATTGATCAGGAACAGTGTGTTACACTGTGTGTGGGTTCATATTGATCAGGAACAGTGTGTTACACTGTGTGTGGGTTCATATTGATCTGGAACAGTGTGTTACACTGTGTGTGGGTTCATATTGATCGGGAACAGTGTGTTACACTGTGTGTGGGTTCATATTGATCAGGAATAGTGTGTTACACTGTGTGTGGGTTCATATTGATCAGGAACAGTGTGTTACCCTGTGTGTGGGTACATATTGATCAGGAACAGTGTGTTACATTGTGTGTGGGTTCATATGATCAGGAACAGTGTGTTACACTGTGTGTGGGGTCACATTGATCAGGAACAGTGTGTTACACTGTGTGTGGGTACATATTGATCAGGAACAGTGTGTTACCCTGTGTGTGGGTACATATTGATCAGGAACAGTGTGTTACATTGTGTGTGGGTTCATATGATCAGGAACAGTGTGTTACCCTGTGTGTGGGTACATATTGATCAGGAACAGTGTGTTACATTGTGTGAGAGTTCATATTGATCAGGAACAGAGTGTTACACTGTGTGTGGGTTCATATTGATCTGGAACAGTGTGTTACACTGTGTGTGGGTTCATATTGATCAGGAACAGTGTGTTACATTGTGTGTGAGTTCTTTTTGATCAGGAACAGTGTGTTACACTGTGTTTGGGTTCATATTGATCTGGAACAGTGTGTTACACTGTGTGTGTGTGTGGATTCACAGTGATCAGGAACAGTGTGTTACACTGTGTGTGCAGGTTCATATTGATCAGGAACAGTGTGTTACACTGTGTGTGGGTTCATATTGATCAGGAACAGTGTGTTACATTGTGTGTGAGTTCTTTTTGATCAGGAACAGTGTGTTACACTGTGTGTGGGTTCATATTGATCTGGAACAGTGTGTTACACTGTGTGTGCAGGTTCATATTGATCAGAAACAGTGTGTTACACTGTGTGTGGGTTCATATTGATCAGGAACAGTGTGTTACACTGTGTGTGGGTTCACATTGATCAGGAACAATGTGTTACACTGTGTGTGGGTTCACATTGATCAGGAACAATGTGTTGCACTGTGTGTGGGTTCACATTGATCAGGAACAATGTGTTGCACTGTGTGTGGGTACATATTGATCAGGAACAGTGTGTTACATTGTGTGTGAGTTCATATTGATCAGGAACAGTGTGTTACACTGTGTGTGGGTTCATATTGATCTGGAACAGTGTGTTACACTGTGTGTGGGTACATATTGATCAGGAACAGTGTGTTACATTGTGTGTGGGTTCATATTGGGCAGCACGGTAGCACTGTGGATAGCACAATTGCTTCACAGCTCCAAGGCACCAGGTTTGATTCCGGCTTGGGTCACTGTCTGTGCGGAGTCTGCACAACCTCCCCATGTGTGCGTGGGTTTCCTCCGGGTGCTCCGGTTTCCTCCCACAGTCCAAAGATGTGCAGGTTAGGTGGATTGGCCATGATAAATTGCCCTTAGTGTCCAAAATTGACCTTAGTGTTGGGTGCGGTTACTGGGTTATGGGGATAGGGTGGAGGTGTTGACCTTGGGTAGGGTGCTATTTCCAAGAGCCGGTGCAGACCCGATGGGCCGAATGGCCTCCTTCTGCACTGTAAATTCTATGATAATCTATGATATTGATCAGGAACAGTGTGTTACACTGTGTGTGGGTTCATATTGATCAGGAACAGTGTGTTACACTGTGTGTGGGTTCATATTGATCAGGAACAGTGTGTTACACTGTGTGTGGGTTCATATTGATCTGGAACAGTGTGTTACACTGTGTGTGGGTTCATATTGATCGGGAACAGTGTGTTACACTGTGTGTGGGTTCATATTGATCAGGAATAGTGTGTTACACTGTGTGTGGGTTCATATTGATCAGGAACAGTGTGTTACCCTGTGTGTGGGTACATATTGATCAGGAACAGTGTGTTACATTGTGTGTGGGTTCATATGATCAGGAACAGTGTGTTACACTGTGTGTGGGGTCACATTGATCAGGAACAGTGTGTTACACTGTGTGTGGGTACATATTGATCAGGAACAGTGTGTTACCCTGTGTGTGGGTACATATTGATCAGGAACAGTGTGTTACATTGTGTGTGGGTTCATATGATCAGGAACAGTGTGTTACCCTGTGTGTGGGTACATATTGATCAGGAACAGTGTGTTACATTGTGTGAGAGTTCATATTGATCAGGAACAGAGTGTTACACTGTGTGTGGGTTCATATTGATCTGGAACAGTGTGTTACACTGTGTGTGGGTTCACATTGATCAGGAACAGTGTGTTATACTGTGTGTGGGTACATCTTGATCAGGAACAGTGTGTTACATTGTGTGTGGGTTCATATGATCAGGAACAGTGTGTTACCCTGTGTGTGAGTTCATATTGAGCAGGAACAGTGTGTTACACTGTGTGTGTGTTCATATTGATCAGGATCAGTGTGTTACACTGTGTGTGGGTTCATATTGATCAGGAACAGTGTGTTACATTGTGTGTGAGTTCATATTGATCAGGAACAGTGTGTTACACTGTGTGTGGGTTCATATTGATCTGGAACAGTGTGTTACACTGTGTGTGTGTGTGGATTCGCAGTGATCAGGAACAGTGTGTTACACTGTGTGTGCAGGTTCATATTGATCAGAAACAGTGTGTTACACTGTGTGTGGGTTCATATTGATCAGGAACAGTGTGTTACACTGTGTGTGGGTTCATATTGATCAGGAACAGCGTGTTACACTGTGTGTGGGTGCACATTGATCAGGAATAGTGTGTTACACGGTGTGTGTGTGTGGGGGGGGGGGGTTCACAGTGATCAGGAACAGTGTGTTACACTGTGTGTGGGTTCACATTGATCAGGAACAGTGTGTTACACTGTGTGTGGGCTCACATTGATCAGGAACAGTGTGTTACACTGTGTGTGGGTTCACATTGATCAGGAACAGTGTGTTACACTGTGTGTGGGTTCACATTGATCAGGAACAGTGTGTTACACTGTGTGTGTGGGTTCGCATTGATCAGGAACAGTGTGTTACACTGTGTGTGGGTTCACAGTGATCAGGAACAGTGTGTTACACTGTGTGTGGGTTCATATTGATCAGGAACAGTGTATTACACTGTGTGTGGGTTCACAGTGATCAGGAACAGTGTGTCACACTGTGTGTGGGTTCATATTGATCAGGAACAGTGTGTTACACTGTGTGTGGGTTCATATTGATCAGGAACAGTGTGTTACACTGTGTGTGTTCACATTGATCAGGCACAATGTGTTACACTGTGTGTGGGTTCATATTGATCAGGAACAGTGTTTACACTGTGTGTGGGTTCATATTGATCAGGAACAGTGTGTTGCACTGTGTGTGGGTTCATATTGATCAGGAACAGTGTTTACACTGTGTGTGGGTTCATATTGATCAGGAACAGTGTGTTACCCTGTGTGTGGGTACATATTGATCAGGAACAGTGTGTTACATTGTGTGTGGGTTCATATGATCAGGAACAGTGTGTTACCCTGTGTGTGGGTACATATTGATCAGGAACAGTGTGTTACATTGTGTGAGAGTTCATATTGATCAGGAACAGAGTGTTACACTGTGTGTGGGTTCATATTGATCTGGAACAGTGTGTTACACTGTGTGTGGGTTCACATTGATCAGGAACAGTGTGTTACACTGTGTGTGGGTTCATATTGATCAGGAACAGTGTGTTACACTGTGTGTGGGTTCACAGTGATCAGGAACAGTGTGTCACACTGTGTGTGGGTTCATATTGATCAGGAACAGTGTGTTACACTGTGTGTGGGTTCATATTGATCAGGAACAGTGTGTTACACTGTGTGTGTTCACATTGATCAGGCACAATGTGTTACACTGTGTGTGGGTTCATATTGATCAGGAACAGTGTTTACACTGTGTGTGTTCACATTGATCAGGCACAATGTGTTACACTGTGTGTGGGTTCATATTGATCAGGAACAGTGTTTACACTGTGTGTGGGTTCATATTGATCAGGAACAGTGTGTTACCCTGTGTGTGGGTACATATTGATCAGGAACAGTGTGTTACATTGTGTGTGGGTTCATATGATCAGGAACAGTGTGTTACCCTGTGTGTGGGTACATATTGATCAGGAACAGTGTGTTACATTGTGTGAGAGTTCATATTGATCAGGAACAGAGTGTTACACTGTGTGTGGGTTCATATTGATCTGGAACAGTGTGTTACACTGTGTGTGGGTTCACATTGATCAGGAACAGTGTGTTATACTGTGTGTGGGTACATCTTGATCAGGAACAGTGTGTTACATTGTGTGTGGGTTCATATGATCAGGAACAGTGTGTTACACTGTGTGTGGGTTCACATTGATCAGGAACAGTGTGTTATACTGTGTGTGGGTACATCTTGATCAGGAACAGTGTGTTACACTGTGTGTGGGTTCATATGATCAGGAACAGTGTGTTACATTTTGTGTGGGTTCATATGATCAGGAACAGTGTGTTACCCTGTGTGTGAGTTCATATTGAGCAGGAACAGTGTGTTACATTGTGTGTGAGTTCATATTGATCAGAAACCGTGTGTTACACTGTGTGTGGGTTCATATTGATCTGGAACAGTGTGTTACACTGTGTGTGTGTGTGGATTCGCAGTGATCAGGAACAGTGTGTTACACTGTGTGTGCAGGTTCATATTGATCAGAAACAGTGTGTTACACTGTGTGTGGGTTCATATTGATCAGGAACAGTGTGTTACACTGTGTGTGGGTTCATATTGATCAGGAACAGCGTGTTACACTGTGTGTGGGTGCACATTGATCAGGAATAGTGTGTTACACGGTGTGTGTGTGTGGGGGGGGGGTTCACAGTGATCAGGAACAGTGTGTTACACTGTGTGTGGGCTCACATTGATCAGGAACAGTGTGTTACACTGTGTGTGGGCTCACATTGATCAGGAACAGTGTGTTACACTGTGTGTGGGTTCACATTGATCAGGAACAGTGTGTTACACTGTGTGTGTGGGTTCGCATTGATCAGGAACAGTGTGTTATACTGTGTGTGGGTACATCTTGATCAGGAACAGTGTGTTACATTGTGTGTGGGTTCATATGATCAGGAACAGTGTGTTACACTGTGTGTGGGTTCACATTGATCAGGAACAGTGTGTTATACTGTGTGTGGGTACATCTTGATCAGGAACAGTGTGTTACACTGTGTGTGGGTTCATTTGATCAGGAACAGTGTGTTACATTGTGTGTGGGTTCATATGATCAGGAACAGTGTGTTACCCTGTGTGTGAGTTCATATTGAGCAGGAACAGTGTGTTACATTGTGTGTGAGTTCATATTGATCAGGAACAGTGTGTTACACTGTGTGTGGGTTCATATTGATCTGGAACAGTGTGTTACACTGTGTGTGTGTGTGGATTCGCAGTGATCAGGAACAGTGTGTTACACTGTGTGTGCAGGTTCATATTGATCAGAAACAGTGTGTTACACTGTGTGTGGGTTCATATTGATCAGGAACAGTGTGTTACACTGTGTGTGGGTTCATATTGATCAGGAACAGCGTGTTACACTGTGTGTGGGTGCACATTGATCAGGAATAGTGTGTTACACGGTGTGTGTGTGTGGGGGGGGGGGGTTCACAGTGATCAGGAACAGTGTGTTACACTGTGTGTGGGTTCACATTGATCAGGAACAGTGTGTTACACAGTGTGTGGGTTCATATTGATCAGGAACAGTGTGTTACACTGTGTGTGGGTTCATATTGATCAGAAACAGTGTGTTACACTGTGTGTGGGTTCACATTGATCAGGAACAGTGTGTTACACTGTGTGTGGGTTCACATTGATCAGGAACAGTGTGTTACACTGTGTGTGGGTTCATATTGATCAGGAACAGTGTGTTACACTGTGTGTGGGCTCACATTGATCAGGAACAGTGTGTTACACTGTGTGTGGGCTCACATTGATCAGGAACAGTGTGTTACACTGTGTGTGGGTTCACATTGATCAGGAACAGTGTGTTACACTGTGTGTGTGGGTTCGCATTGATCAGGAACAGTGTGTTACACTGTGTGTGGGTTCACAGTGATCAGGAACAGTGTGTTACACTGTGTGTGGGTTCATATTGATCAGGAACAGTGTGTTACACTGTGTGTGGGTTCACAGTGATCAGGAACAGTGTGTCACACTGTGTGTGGGTTCATATTGATCAGGAACAGTGTGTTACACTGTGTGTGGGTTCATATTGATCAGGAATAGTGTGTTACACTGTGTGTGTTCACATTGATCAGGCACAATGTGTTACACTGTGTGTGGGTTCATATTGATCAGGAACAGTGTTTACACTGTGTGTGGGTTCATATTGATCAGGAACAGTGTGTTGCACTGTGTGTGGGTTCATATTGATCAGGAACAGTGTGTTACACTGTGTGTGGGTTCATATTGATTAGGAACAATGTGTTACACTGTGTGTGGGTTCACATTGATCAGGAACAGTGTGCTACACTGTGTGTGGGTTCATATTGATCAGGAACACTGTGTTACACTGTGTGTTGGTTCATATTGATCAGGAACAGTGTGTTACACTGTGTGTGGGTACATATTGATCAGGAATAGTGTGTTACATCGTGTGTGGGTTCATATTGATCAGGAACAGTGTGTCACACTGTGTGTGGGTTCATATTGATCAGGAACAGTGTGTTACCCTGTGTGTCGGTTCATATTGATCAGGAACAGTGTGTTACACTGTGT
The DNA here is from genome assembly GCF_047496885.1 of Scyliorhinus torazame. Taxonomy (NCBI): domain Eukaryota; kingdom Metazoa; phylum Chordata; class Chondrichthyes; order Carcharhiniformes; family Scyliorhinidae; genus Scyliorhinus; species Scyliorhinus torazame. The sequence goes on from NC_092707.1 coordinate 211,780,974, forward strand.
GTCGGTTCACATTGATCTGGAACAGTGTGTTACCCTGTGTGTGGGTTCACATTGATCAGGAACAGTGTGTTACACTGTGTGTGGGTTCATATTGATCAGGAACAATGTGTTACCCTGTGTGTGGGTTCACATTGATCAGGAACAGTGTGTTACACTGTGTGTCGGTTCACATTGATCAGGAACAGTGTGTTACACTGTGTGTGGGATCACATTGATCAGGAACAGTGTGTTACACTGTGTGTGGGTTCATATTGATCAGGAACAGTGTGTTACACTGTGTGTGGGTACATATTCATCAGGAACAGTGTGTTACACTGTGTGTGGGTTCACATTGATCAGGAACAGTCTGTTACACTGTGTGTGTGGGTTCACATTGATCAGGAACAGTGTGTCACACTATGTGTGGGTTCATATTGATCAGGAACAGTGTGTGTGTTCACATTGATCAGGAACAATGTGTTACACTGTGTGTGGGTTCATATTGATCAGGAACAGTGTGTTACACTGTGTGTGTTCACATTGATCAGGAACAATGTGTTACACTGTGTGTGGGTTCACATTGATCAGGAACAGTGTGTTACACTGTGTGTGGGTTCATATTGATCAGGAACAGTGTGTTCCACTGTGTGTGGGCTCACATTGATCAGGAACAGTGTGTTACACTGTGTGTGGGTTCATATTGATCTGGAACAGTGTGTTACACTGTGTGTGGGTTCACATTGATCAGGAACACTGTGCTACACTGTGTGTGGGTTCATATTGATCAGGAACAGTGTGTTACACTGTGTGTGGGTTCACATTGATCAGGAACAGTGTGTTACACTGTGTGTGGGTTCACATTGATCCGGAACAGTGTGTTACACTGTGTGTGGGTTCACATTGATCCGGTACAGTGTGTTACACTGTGTGTGGGTTCATATTGATCAGGAACAGTGTGTTACACTGTGTGTGGGTTCATATTGATCAGGAACAGTGAGTTACACTGTGTGTGGGTTCATATTGATCAGGAATAGTGTGTTACACTGTGAGTGGGTTCATATTGATCAGGAACAGTGTGTTACAATGTGTGTGGGTTCACATTGATCAGGAACAGTGTGTTACACTGTGTGTGGGTTCATATTGATCAGGAACAGTGTGTTAAACTGTGTGTGGGTTCACATTGATCAGGAACAGTGTGTTACACTGTGTGTGGGTTCATATTGATCAGGAACAGTGTGTTACACTGTGTGTGGGTTCATATCGATGAGGAACAGTGTGTTACACTGTGTGTGGGTTCACATTGATCAGGAACACTGTGTTACACTGTGTGTGGGTTCATATCGATGAGGAACAGTGTGTTACACTGTGTGTGGGTTCACATTGATCAGGAACACTGTGTTACACTGTGTGTGGGTTCACATTGATCAGGAACAGTGTGTTACACTGTGTGTGGGTTCATATTGATCAGGGACAGTGTGTTACACTCTGTGTGGGCTCACATTGATCAGAAACAGTGTGTTACACTGTGTGTGGGTTCACATTGATCAGGAACAGTGTGTTACACTGTGTGTGGGTTCACATTGATCAGGAACAGTGTGTTACACTGTGTGTGTGGGTTCGCATTGATCAGGAACAGTGTGTTACACTGTGTGTGGGTTCACAGTGATCAGGAACAGTGTGTTACACTGTGTGTGGGTTCATATTGATCAGGAACAGTGTGTTACACTGTGTGTGGGTTCACAGTGATCAGGAACAGTGTGTCACACTGTGTGTGGGTTCATATTGATCAGGAACAGTGTGTTACACTGTGTGTGTTCACATTGATCAGGAACAATGTGTTACACTGTGTGTGGGTTCATATTGATCAGGAACAGTGTGTTACACTGTGTGTGTTCACATTGATCAGGAACAATGTGTTACACTGTGTGTGGGTTCACATTGATCAGGAACAGTGTGTTACACTGTGTGTGTTCACATTGATCAGGAACAATGTGTTACACTGTGTGTGGGTTCATATTGATCAGGAACAGTGTGTTACACTGTGTGTGTTCACATTGATCAGGAACAGTGTGTTACACTGTGTGTGGGTTCATATTGATCAGGAACAGTGTGTTACACTGTGTGTGGGTTCACAGTGATCAGGAACAGTGTGTCACACTGTGTGTGGGTTCATATTGATCAGGAACAGTGTGTTACACTGTGTGTGGGTTCATATTGATCAGGAACAGTGTGTTACACTGTGTGTGTTCACATTGATCAGGCACAATGTGTTACACTGTGTGTGGGTTCATATTGATCAGGAACAGTGTTTACACTGTGTGTGGGTTCATATTGATCAGGAACAGTGTGTTGCACTGTGTGTGGGTTCATATTGATCAGGAACAGTGTGTTACACTGTGTGTGGGTTCATATTGATCAGGAACACTGTGTTACACTGTGTGTGGGTTCACATTGATCAGGAACAGTGTGCTACACTGTGTGTGGGTTCATATTGATCAGGAACAGTGTGTTACACTGTGTGTTGGTTCATATTGATCAGGAACAGTGTGTTACACTGTGTGTGGGTACATATTGATCAGGAATAGTGTGTTACATCGTGTGTGGGTTCATATTGATCAGGAACAGTGTGTTGCACTGTGTGTGGGTTCATATTGATCAGGAACAGTGTGTTACACTGTGTGTGGGTTCGTATTGATCAGGAACACTGTGTTACACTGTGTGTGGGTTCACATTGATCAGGAACAGTGTGCTACACTGTGTGTGGGTTCATATTGATCAGGAACAGTGTGTTACACTGTGTGTTGGTTCATATTGATCAGGAACAGTGTGTTACACTGTGTGTGGGTACATATTGATCAGGAATAGTGTGTTACATCGTGTGTGGGTTCATATTGATCAGGAACAGTGTGTCACACTGTGTGTGGGTTCATATTGATCAGGAACAGTGTGTTACCCTGTGTGTCGGTTCATATTGATCAGGAACAGTGTGTTACACTGTGTGTCGGTTCACATTGATCTGGAACAGTGTGTTACCCTGTGTGTGGGTTCACATTGATCAGGAACAGTGTGTTACACTGTGTGTGGGTTCATATTGATCAGGAACAATGTGTTACCCTGTGTGTGGGTTCACATTGATCAGGAACAGTGTGTTACAGTGTGTGTCGGTTCACATTGATCAGGAACAGTGTGTTACACTGTGTGTGGGATCACATTGATCAGGAACAGTGTGTTACACTGTGTGTGGGTTCATATTGATCAGGAACAGTGTGTTACACTGTGTGTGGGTACATATTGATCAGGAACAGTGTGTTACACTGTGTGTGGGTTCTTATTGATCAGGAACAGTGTGTTACACTGTGTGTGGGTTCATATTGATCAGGAACAGTGTGTGTGTTCACATTGATCAGGAACAATGTGTTACACTGTGTGTGGGTTCATATTGATCAGGAACAGTGTGTTACACTGTGTGTGTTCACATTGATCAGGAACAATGTGTTACACTGTGTGTGGGTTCACATTGATCAGGAACAGTGTGTTACACTGTGTGTGGGTTCATATTGATCAGGAACAGTGTGTTCCACTGTGTGTGGGCTCACATTGATCAGGAACAGTGTGTTACACTGTGTATGGGTTCATATTCATCAGGAGTTGAGTCTCTTGGTATACAGGAAGTTATAGACATGGGGCAGGATCCTCCCATCCCTCCCCCCCGACCGGGTCAGAGAATCGCTGGGGGTCGGCGTGAATCCCGCCCCCGCCATCCTCCAAATTCTCTGCCCCCCCCAACAAATATCGGCCCGGCGTGAATCGCGCTGCCCACGTCGGAGGATGGCAGGGACCGGTGCGACTCAATGGGCTCCAGGGCTGCCCGAATTCTCCGGCCCACAATGGGCCGAAGTTCGCCCGTTTTTTGCCAGTCCCGCCGGCGTAAATTGGAGTAGGTCCTTACCAGCGGGACCTGGCGGCGCGGGCGGCCTCCGGAGTTCTTGGGGATCTGGCCCCGGGAGGTGCCCCCACGGTGGCCTGGACCGCGATCGGGGCCCACTGTTCCACGGGCGGGCCTGTGCCGTGGGGGCACTCTATTGTTCCGCACCGGCGCCATTGCCGGTGCGGTAACGAAGCCCTCTGCGCATGTGCGGGGATGACGCCAGCACATGCTGGCACTCCCGCTCATGCGCTGGCCGGCAGAGGCCCTTCGGCGTCGGTTGGCATGGCACCAAGCCACTTTCCCGCCAGCCGGCGGGGCGCAAACCACTCCGGGACGGGCCTAGCCCCTGAAGGTGCGTCCCGCCAGAGTTGCCCGCCCCGCCGATTACGGAGGAATCCTGCCCATGATGGTCAAATAAGCAGAAAAGTGGCTGATGGAATTTAACCCTGAAAAGTGTGAGGTGATACATTTTGGAAGGAGTAATGTGACAAGGAAGTATTCAATGAATGGCCTGACATCGGGAAGTTCCGAGGAACAAAGGGACCTTGGAATGTTTGTCCATAGATCCCAGAAGACAGAAGGGCAGGTTAATGGGGTGGTGAAAAGGCAAATGGGACACTTGCCTTTATCAATCAAGGCATAGATTACAAAAGCAGAGAGGCTATGTTGGAGTTGCATAGAACTTTGGTGAGGCCACAGCTGGAGTACTGTGTGAAATTCTGGTTACCACATTATAGGAATGATGTGGTTGCACTGGAGGGAGTGCAAGAGGCAATTCAACAGGATGTTACCTGGGATAGAACATTGAAGCTACGAAGCAAGGTTGGATAGGCTTGGGTTGTTTTCGCTGGAGCAGAGAAGACTGAGGAGCAACCTGATCGAGGTGTACACGATTATGAGGGGCATGGACAGGGCGGATAGGGAGCAGCTGTTCCCCTTAGTTGAAGGGTCTGTTACGAGGGGACACAAGTTCAAGGTGAAGGACAGAAGGTTTAGGGGGGATTTGAGGGTGGTGACGGTCTGGAATGCACTTCCTGGGAGGGTGGTAGAGGCGGATGGCCTCACATCCTTTAAAACGTACCTGGATTAGAACTTGGCACGTCGTAACATAGAAGGCTCTGGGCCAAATGTTGGCAAACAGGATTAGGTAGGCAGGTCAGGTGTTTTTCATGCATCGGTGCAGACTCAATGGACCAAAAGGCCTCTTCTGTGCTGTATTATTCTGTGATTCTGCTCCCATTTCCTCCCACAGTCCAAAGGTGCGCAGGTTAGGTGGATTGGCCATGTTAAATTGCCCCTTAATGTCCAAAAGGTTAGGTAGGGTAATGGGGTTTGGGGGATTCTATGATTGTATCTAGGTTTACTGATGAAACAAATTTATATGGGACAGTAAGCTCTGAGAAGAACACAATGGGCCCTAGTTTTCCCCTGTGTCAAGTCCTGGCTCGCTGAAATTACAAGAGTTTAAAGTACACTAACCAGTTCTGGAAGACTGGCGGGAGTTGTGTGGAGCCGGCAGTGTAAGAGTCCCTGCAGGCCACCATGCACTTCCGGTGAACTTAGGGAGGGTCACACCCCTGTTATACTTCCCTGGCTGCCAGAAAGCATCTGGGGCCCAATGAACCCGAAAGGCCAGGGAGAAGGAAAGTGTCCATGTAAGTGGGGCGTTGGGTCCATCCACAGGGTGGGAGGGGTCTGTGGGGGGGACGGAAGTGGTCGGGTCCACTTGGGGGCATTGTCGGGACCTCTACTGGGAGTTGGCAGGTCCAGTCATTGGGGGGAGGGGGGGCAGGTCCGCTCTCAATGGTGGGGTTCGAGTCTGCTCTGTATTTGCATTAATTCTTATTAGCTCTCGTGAAGCTCTGTTGTATTAATGTATTCACTGGAAGTGACACCATAAGTCCCAGCACAGGACAGAGAGAGGAGCATCCATGTAAGAGATAACACACTGCAAATAAAGCTCTGTTGTTTTAAGCCTCCATGCTCCCTAGTAAAGGTAAAGTCTCCCTGGTCCCAGATGACAATAGGCTGTTTTCCCCTTTGAGAGGAAGAGCTGACTGGTGGTGGTTTAACCTTTGGATCACCACACCTCAGGCGATGAGCAAGTTTGAGAAGGCAGGGCCTACATGAAGGCTCCCTAATATCAGATTGCCAAAACACAACATGAAACTGGCGACGAGGACTACGAACATACGCTGATTAGACACTGGGGAAAATAAATGTACCTGAGAAAAGTTAGAAAAAGAAAGGTTCATCTTTTCACTCGACGTGACATATGCTATCGGGAACTAAGGGGCTCGGTGCTCGTGAGTAACGATAATCTGTCTGCAGGACAGATTATACAACTGGCTGATAAATAAAAGGGTTGTTGTCTCGTGGGTGAGAGAATCAATGTAGCTGCTGAAAATGTGGTTGTGAAATGTGCATACGGGAAACCTCCATTAGTAGAAAAATGGTAGGAGTTTTTGATGTGGTTTGATGAAGATTTGGAGCGATGGAGCTCCTACACTGAGCGTTTTGATTATGTTGCTCAGGCAAACAAAATAGCTGAAGCTATTATGGTGTCCACTTACCTGGAGCATGAGGGGGGAAACGTTTAATCCCTCAGGTTGGAGGATGATGAATGGGGGAGACTTGTGCATCTGGGGTCAGGTGGTAGAGGAATCCCATTGGGGTGGGGGGGATGTTGGGATTGCACTGGGAGTTAATTGTGCAATGAGAAAGGATTAATTAGCAACGTAGTGGATCAATATCCTTTAGGGAAGAGTGACCATAATATGGTACAATCCTTCATTAAGATGGAGAGTGACAGTTAAGTCTGAATCAAGTGTCCTGAACATAAAGAAAGCTAACTTTGATGGTATGAGATGTGTATTGGCTGGGATAAGGTGGCTAAGGATACTTAAGATGTTGACGGTGGATAGGCAATGGCAGACATTTAGAGAACACATGGATGAACTTCAATAATTGTACACCCCTATCTGGCGCAAGAGTAAGGTGGGGAAGGTGGCTCAACCATGGCTAACAAGGGAAATTAGGGATATTGTTAAAGCCAGAGAGGAGGCATACAAATTGGCCAGAAAAAGCAGCAAGCCTGAGGACTGGGAGCAATTTAAAATTCAGTAGAGAAAGACAAAGGGTTTAATTTGGAAGGGGAAAATACAATACAAGAGTAAGCTTGCAGAAAACATAAAAACTGCAAAAACGTCTATAGATATGTGATGAGAAAAAGACTGATGAAGATAAATGTAGGTCCCTTACAGTTAGAATCAGGTGAATTCATAATGGGCAACAAAGAGATTGCAGAACAGTTGAACAATTACTTTGGATCTGTCTTCACTAAGGAGGACACAAATAACCTTCTGGAAATACTAGAGGCCAGAGGGTCTAGCATGAAGGAGGAACTGACGGAAATCCTTATTAGTCAAGAAATTCTATTGAGGAAATTGATGGGATTAAAACGCCATACGTCTCCAGGGCCTGATGCTCTGCATCAAAGATTACTTAAGAAAGTAGTCCGAGAAATAGTGGACGCATTGGTGATCATTTTCCAGTATTCTATAGACTCTGGAAGAGTTCCTATAGGTTGGAGGGAAACCCCACTTTTTAAAAAAGGAGGGAGAGAGAAAACAGGGAATTCTCGACTGGTTAGGCTGGCATCGGTGGTGGGGAAAATGCTGGAGTGAATTATTAAGGATGAAATAAATGAGCATTTGGAAAGTGGGGACAGAATCAGTCCAAGTCAGCATGGATTCACTGAAGGGAAATCATGCTTGACAAATCTTCTGGAATTGTTTGAGGATGTGAACAGTAGAGTGGACAAAGGTGAACCAGTGGATGTTGTGTATCTGGACTTTCAAAAGGCTTTTGGCAAGGTCCCACACAAGAGATTAGTGAGCAAAATTAAAGCGCATGGTATTGGGGGTAATGTATTGACGTGGATGGAGAACTGGTTGGTAGAGTGGGAATAAATAGGTCCTTTTCAGAGTGACAGGCAGTGACTAGTGGGGTACCGCAGGGTTCAGTGCTGGAACCCCAGCTGTAAACAAAAACATTAATGATTTGGGCGAAGGAATTACATTCAATATCTTCAAATTTGCAGTCGGCACTAAGCTGGATAGCAGTGTGCGCTGTGAGGAGAATGTAAAGAGGCTGCAGGGTGACTTAAGACAGGCTGGCTGAGTGGGCAAATATTTGGCAGATGCAATATAATATGGGTCAACATGAAGTTTTCCACTTTGGTGGCAAAAACAGGAAGGCAGATTATTTTGGTGGCAGTTTAGGAAAAGGGGAAATGCAACGAGACCTGGGTGTCATAGTGGAACAGTAACTGAAGGTTGGCATGCAGGTACAGCAGGCGGTCAGGAAAACTAATGGCATGCTGGCCTTCAGAGTGAGAGGATTTGAGTATAGATGTAGGATGTCTTGCTGCAGTAATACAGGGCCTTGGTGAGGCCACACCTTGAGTATTGTGTGCAGTTTTGGTCTCCTACTTTGAGGACATTCTTACTATTGAGTGTTCAGCGAAGGTTCACCAGACTAATTCCCGGGATGGCAGGACTGACATACGAAGAAAGCTTCAATTGACTGCGCTTGTACTCATTGGAGTTTGGAAGAATGAGAGGGGATCTCATAAAAACATATAAAAATCCTGATGGAACTGGATAGGCTCGATGCGGGAAGAATGTTCACGATGTGGGGGATGCTCAGAACTAGGGGTCACAGCCTAAGAATAAGAGGTAAACCAATCAGGACTGAGATGAGGAAGAATTTCTTCTCTCAGTGAGTTCTGAACTTGTGGAATTCTCTAGCACAGAAAGCTGTTGGGGCCAGTTCGGTGGATATATTCAAGAGGGAGCTGGACTTGGCCCTTGCAGCTAAAAGGATAAAGGGGTATGGAGAGAAAGCGGGAGTGGGATACTAAATTTGCATGATCAGCCCTGATCATAGTGCACCCTCGAAGAGCCGAATGGCCTATTCCTGCACATATTTTCTATTTTTCTATGTCTATGTTTCTATTAGTAAGGGAGCAGTGTGTGGAATGTGGGGGATGGCCCTTACGGGGCTCAACCTAGGTATTTAAAATAGTTAAGTTAGAAGCAGTTAATTTGATCTAACTCTTTCAGAGTAACTATTGATGTAAAACCGACAGAGCCATTTGAAATTTTCAATTTAAATCTCTTCTGTCGGATGCTTCCCAGCACAGTGCAATTGTCCTGGGACGTTCGCGCTTCTGGGCAATTGCTGAGATCCAAACAGGTCAGTAGCAAGAGGATGAGTCCAAATCATCAAGTAGCAGCACTGAGAATATGAATTTTATCTCTGAAAAATCTGGGATAAGCTTCACCTGGAGTTGAATTTTTGTATCAAAACTCCTCACTGTGTGTGTGTGTACGAATGTGCACGCCATACCAGTGGGAAATTGATATAACCAAGACTCCCAAGATTCCCCATTATGGTCTGAAACTCCAGTGAGAAATGAAACTGTTCCCTAACTAAGTCTAATCCTTTCACCATTAAATACCTTCATACCAGGAACCCCAGGGGTGCCGTCCTTGCCATCGATGCCTGGTAATCCCTACAATAAAACACACAGGACAGAGTAAGTAAAGGGAATCCACGTGTGGAAAATGAGTACATCAATACAAAGTTTATATGGTGGAACACTCATCAGATCAATTCTTGTTTTTCAGTGAGGAAGTGATGCTACGGTCATCTATATCCTCAGGAAGCAGACACCAGCCTTGGAGGGAGTGCAGCATAGATTCACCAGCATGATATGTGTTATGGGTAATATAATTATATAAAGAACATAAGAACTAGGAGCAGGAGTAGGCCATCTGGCCCCTCGAGCCTGCTCCACCATTCAATGAGATCATGGCTGACCTTTTGTGGACTCAGCTTCACTTTCCGGCCCGAACACCATAACCCTTAATCCCTTTATTCTTCAAAAAACTATCTATCAGGGGGCGGGATTCTCCGACCCCCCGCCGGGTCGGAGAATCACCGGGGGCTGGCGTGAATCCCGCCCCCGCCGGTTGCCGAATTCTCCGGCACCGGATATTCGGCGGGGGCGGGAATCACGCCGCGCCGGTTGGCGGGCCCCCCCGGCGATTCTCCGGCCCGGATGGGCCGAAGTCCCGCTGCTGGAATGCCTGTCCCGCCGGCGTGGATTAAACCACCTCTCTTACTGGCGGGACAAGGCGGCGCGGGCGGGCTCCGGGGTCCTGGGGGGGGAGGGGGGGGGGCGGGACGACCTGGCCCCGGGGGGTGCCCCCACGGTGGCCTGGCCCGCGATCGGGGCCCACCGATCTGCGGGCGGGCCTGTGCCGTGGGGCACTCTTTTCCTTCTGCCTTCGCCACGGTCTCCACCATGGCGGAGGCGGAAGAGACCCCCTCCACTGCGCATGCGCGGGGATGCCGTGAGCGGCCGCTGACGCTCCCGCACATGCGCCGCCCGGCAAAGTCAGTTTCGCGCCAGCTGGCGGGGCACCAAAGGCCTTTCCCGCCAGCTGGCGGGGCGGAAATCAGTCCGGCGCGGGCCTAGTCCCTCAAGGTTAGGGCTTGGCCGCTCAAGATACAGAGGATTCCGCACCTTCGGGGCGGCGCGATGCCGGACTGATTCGCGCCGTTTTTGGCGCCGGTCGGCGGACATCGCGCCGATTGAGGAGAATTCCACCCCTGATCTTAAAAACATTCAATGAGGGAGCCTCTACTGCTTCACTGGGCAAGGAATTCCATAGATTCACAACCCTTTGGGTGAAGAAGTTCCTCCTAAACTCAGTCTTAAATCTACTTCCCCTTATTTTGAGGCTATGCCCCCTAGTTCTACTTTCATCTGCCAGTGGAAACAACCTGCCCCCATCTATCCTATCTATTCCCTTCATAATTTTATATGTTTCTATAAGATCCCCCCCTCATCCTTCTAAATTCCAACGAGTACAGTCCCAGTCTACTCAACCTCTCCTCGTAATCCAACCCCTTCAACTCTGGGATTAACCTACTGAATCTCCTCTGCACACCCTCCAGTGCCAGTATGTCCTTTCTCAAGTAAGGAGACCAAAACTGAACACAATACTCCAGGTGTGGCCTCACTAGCACCTTATCCAATTGCAGCATAACCTCCCTAGTCTTAAACTCCATCCCTCTAGCAATGAAGGACAAAATTCCATTTGACTTCTTAATCACCTGTTGCACCTGTAAACCAACTTTTTGCGACTCATGTACTAGCACACCCAGGTCTCTCTGCACAGCAGCATGTTTTAATATTTTGTCATTTAAATAATAATCCCTTTTGCTGTTATTCCTACCAAAATGGATAACCTCACATTTGTCAACATTGTATTCCATCTGCCAGACCCTAGCCCATTCACTTAGCCTATCCAAATCCCTCTGCAGACTTCCAGTATCCTCTGCACTTTTTGTTTTTTGACTCATCTTAGTGTCGTCTGCAAACTTGGACACATTGCCCTTGGTCCCCAACTCCAAATCATCTATGTAAATTGTGAACAATTGTGGGCCCAACACTGATCCCTGAGGGACACCACTAGCTACTGATTGCCAACCAGAGAAACACCCATTAATCCCCACTCTTTGCTTTCTATTAATTAACCAATCCTCTATCCATGCTACTACTTTCCCCTTAATGCCATGCATCTTTATCTTATGCAGCAACCTTTTGTGTGGCACCTTGTCAAAGGCTTTCTGGAAATCCAGATATACCACATCCATTGGCTCCACGTTATCTACCGCACTGGTAAGATTCCACTAAATTAGTTAGGCACGACCTGCCCTTTATGAACCCATGCTGCGTCTGCCCAATGGGACAATTTCCATCCAGATGCCTCGCTATTTCTTCATTGATGATAGATTCCAGCATCTTCCCTACTACCGAAGTTAAGCTCACTGGCCTATAATTACCCGCTTTCTGCCTACCTCCTTTTTTAAACAGTGGTGTCACGTTTGCTAATTTCCAATCCGCCGGGACCACCCCAGAGTCTAGTGAAGTTTGGTAAATTATCACTAGTGCATTTGCAATTTCCCTAGCCATCTCTTTTAGCACTCTAGGATGCATTCCATCAGGGCTAGGAGACTTGCCTACCTTTAGCCCCATTAGCTTGCCCATCACTACCTCCTTAGTGATAACAATTCTCTCAAGGTCCTCACCTGTCATAGCCTCATTTCCATCAGTCACTGGCATGTTATTTGTGTCTTCCACTGTGAAGACTGACCCAAAAAACCTTTTCAGTTCCTCAGCCATTTCCTCATCTCCCCAATATTAAATCTCCTTTCTCATCCTCTAAAGGACCAATATTTACCTTAGCCACTCTTTTTTGTTTTATATATTTGTAGAAACGAAAAGGCACCAATCACTTACAAGGGAGTGGGTAAGAACATTGTGGGGTCATTTATTATAGGTACATGATGTACATGTAGACATAAAGATATTTCCAAAATGTACATAAAGCTGGAAGCCATCAGCAGCAGAGCTGTGCGCGCGCGCACTCTGCTTAAAGAAAAAGTGAAAAAAAAAACTGGATCACATGACACACATCCTTACTCGTGATGAGATGCTGCAATCCCTTTTAGGCATTTTACAACAATACCAAGACGAAAGGATTTTATTTTTTTTCCAATTAAGGGGCAATTTAGCATGGCCAATCCACCTACCCTGAACATCTTTGGGTTGTGGGGCGAGACCCACGCAGACACGGGGAGAATGTGAAAACTTCACACAACAGTAACCCAGGACTGGGATTGAACCTGGGTCCTCGGTGCTGTGAGGCAGCAGTGCTAAGCACAGCGCCACCATACCGCCTTATTAAAGGAGTAAATTATCAAGGCGGGTTGCATAGATTAGACTTGTATTCAGATGTATATTGGTTAGTCAAGCTTCACAATGGTGATTGAGACATTGGTATGTTCAAAAAAACACTGGCTTACTTCATACAACTGAACTGTGTACAGCTGTGCATGACAAAATATTACACTGCTGAAGCCATGAACATACTCTCCTCCTCTCCTCATCATGGGTTCACTGGCATCATTATTATAGGAGGTGCTATTGACACATTCCCAACATTAACCCTTACAAACACTAATGCTAAATGTTCCTTTGTGCATAGAAGATTAAAGGTGATTCTATTGAGATGCTTAAGTTATAACGATTTGATAGGGTGGAGAATCTATGTCGTCTGAAATCTAAAACAAAGGTTAGAACCATAGAATTAGAGCTGTCCAGGTGCGATGCCAGAAAGCACATCGTCACACAACAGACCATGAAGTCAGAAACTCTCCCATTAAAAAGCCTCTGAGACGAATCTCAGTTGAAAACTTCAAAACTAAGGCTGATACAGTGTTAGGAGTGGATATTATTGAATCAAACAGGTAAATAGAGTTGAGATGCAGAACAACCGTGGTCTAACTGAATGATGGAACAAGATCGAAAGGCTAAAATGTTCTCCTGTTCCTATCCACCCCGTGTTGAGCTGAGGTGTAGATTTGATTGATCTCAGCGGTTCTGTTCTACCTTGCCCAAATAGCCATTCTCCATGACAATGAATACCAGTGAAACATTCTGCCATGGAGAGTCTCATCACCTCAGCCTGATTCAGTCCTCTGCCCACCATCCATGCAGCTGTACTATCCAATGCCAGCCATCAGAGCAGAAACATCAGCCTAACCTAACTGAGCACAGACTGTAAATGTCTGCCACTTGGCTGAAATCCGCTACCTCTATTCAGACCAGAGACAAAATCCCAGCAACAACCCGGCACTGTACGATTCAACATCAACTCAACATTACAAATAACAAATGAATCGTCCACATCTAAAAATAATTCATTGATTGGCAGCACTCAGGTCCGGCTGTGAGCCTATTGCTATTAATAAATATAAAATGACTTACGTTTTGTCCCTTGAGTCCAGTGAGACCTAGCCGTCCCCTTTGCCCTCGCCCTCCCTGCAAAGAGGCATTTCAGACAGAAATCAGGAAATGAGTGAAATGGATGAACAATTGGACAATATTTCCGCCAAAATACATTTCACAGAGAGAAAAAGGCCATAGCTGAGGAGCAATGGCAGCAGAGACACTGGTCTTATTATGTATATTAGTATCAATGTGGACAAAAAGAAATCCTGCTCTTGACAGTGTAGATCTGCGAACCAGGCTACCAAGGTGTCTATACTCAGGCCCACATTCCCCACAAATAAACACTCTGCTTGTATTGTGACGCTTAGCTATGAGAGGAAAATTACACTACAACTAAAACATTTTAATGATGTGCAATACTCAACCAATCACTTCAAATCAATTGGGACGTTGATACATGGGATACAGTACAGCTAAGTGCAGGTGAGCCTGAAGTTCCAGAAGTGAATCAGATTACCCAATCTCTGACCTCCTCTTATAACCACGGTATTTATATGGTTGGTTTGGGTAAGCTTCTGGTCAATGGTAACCCCCAGGATATTGATAGTAGGGAATTCAGCGATGGTAATAATTTTTAAAAAGTACTGGAAAAACTCAGCATGTGTGGAGAGTGAAACAAAGTTAACGTTCGAGTCCAATGGTAATGTTGTTGAATGTCAAGGGGAGGCTGGTGTACTCTTGTTAGATGTGGTCATTGCCTGGCACTTGTGTGACGTGAATGTTACTTACCAATTATCAGCCCAAATATTAAAGTTGTCCAGGTTTTGCTGCATGTGGACACGGACTGCTTCAGTACCTGACAGGTTGTGAATGATACTGCCCATTGTGTAATTATCAGTGTACACTCCTACTTCTGAACTTAAGATAAAGGGAAGGTCATTGACGAAGCAGCTGGTTGGCCGCGGACACTACCCTGAGAAACTCCGGCAGTGATGTCCCAGGACTATGATAGACCTCCAACAGTCCTAACTATCTTCCTTTGTGCTCAGTATGACTCCAAACAGTGGAGAGTTTTCCGCCTCATTCACATTGACTCCAGTTTAGCTAGGACTCCTTGATGCCATACTCGGTCAAATACTATCTTGATATCAAGGGCAGTCATTCTCACCTCTTGAGTTCAGCTCTTTTGTCCATGTTTGAACCAAGGCTGTAATGAGGTCAGGAGCTGAGTGACCCTGGTGGAACCCAAACTGAGCATCAGTGAGCAGGTTATTGCTGAGTAAATGCTGCTTGATAGCACTGTTGATAACCCCTTTCATCACTTTACTGATGATCGAGAGTAGACTGATGGGGCAGAAGCTGCTTTTTATAGACAGGACATACTGGGTAATTTTAGATATTGTCGGGTAGATGCCAGTGTTGGTAGCTGTCCTCAGCAGCTTGGCACGGGCACAGCTGGTTCCGGAGCACAAATCTCCAGTATTATTGCCGGGATATTGTCAGGGTCCATAGCCTTTGCAGTATCCAGTATCTTCAGCTGTTTATTAAAAAATAATTTTCAGGGGACGTGGGCTTCGCTTCCACGACCAGCATTTATTGCCCACCCCTAATTGAGGGGGCATTTCAGAGTTAACCACATTGTTGTGGAGCTGGAGTCACATGAAGGCCAGGCCAGGTAAGGATGGGAAATTTCCAAAGTACACTAGTGAACCAGATGGGTTTTACAATAATTGAGAATGGTTTCATGGTCAACATTAGACCTTTAATTCCAGATTACTTTTACTGAATTCAAATTCCACAATCTGCCATGGTGGGATTCGAACCCCAGTCTCCAGAGCATTACCTGGATCTCTGGGTTACAAGTCCAGTGACAATATGACTTCACCACTGCCTCATATTGGCTGAAGACTGGCATGTTTGATGTTGGGGACATCCACTCAGCGCTTCTGGCTGAAGATGGTTGCAAATGCCAGAAGCGGTGACTGGATTGTGGGATTGCTTAGCTCTGTCTATTACTTGCTGCTTATGCTGCTTGGCACACTCCTGTGTTGTAGCTTCACCAGGTTGACACCTCATTTTTCAGTATGCCTGATATTGCTCCTGGCATGCTCTCTGCACTCTTCATTGAACCAGGATTAATCCCCTGGTTTGGTGGAAATGGTAGAGTGGTAGATATGTCATTCCATGAAGTTGAAAACTATGGTTGCATACAATTCCGCGGTTGTTAATGGCCACAGCACCTCATGATTTGAGTCGTTAGATCTAATCTGAATCTACCCCATTTAGCATGGTGGTGGTGCCACACAACGCGATGGAGGGTATCCTCACTGAGAAGATGAGACTTTGTTTGAACAAGGATTGTACAAAGGTCATTCCTACTGATACTATCATGGACAGATGCATCTGTGGCATCTCCTGTTGGTTCCCTCATCACCTCCTGCAGACCCAGTCTGACAGATATGCCTTTCAGAGCACGCCCAGTTTGGTCTGTAGTGGTGCCACTGAACCACTCTTGGGATGGATATTGAAGTCTTCCCACCCAGAGTATATTCTCCGCCATTGCTACACTCAGTGCTTGATCGAAGTGATGTTCAACATGGAGGATTACTGATTCATTCGCTCAGGGAGGCCAGTTGACAGTAATCGGCAGGAGGTTTCCGTGCCCATGTTTGACTTGATGCCATGAGACTTCATGGGCTCTGAATGCAATGTTGAGGACACACAGGAAATTCCCTCCTGACCATATATCTCTGTGCCCCCAGCTCCACTGTGTCTGTTCTGCCGGTGGGACAGGGCATACCCAGGAATGGTAATGAAGGGTTCTGGGCCATTGTCTCTGAGGTATGATCCATTGAGTGTGACACGTTGAGTTCAAGAGCAATGAAGGATGGGCAATAAAATACTGGCGTAGCCAGCGACACCCACATCCTGGGTTATTATTTTTTAAATGCCAGGCTGTTGCTGGACTATTCCGTGGGACAGCTCTCCTAATTCGCGCACAAGACCCCAGATGTCAGTGGGGAGGACTTGGCAGGGTTGACAGGGCTAGATGTGACTTTGTTGTGTTCGGGACCTAGGATACTGTGTGGTCCATCCCAATTTTTATTCTCTTTTCAAATTTTCTGCAGCAGTTTGATGCAACGGAATGGCTTGTTCAGCCATTTCAGAGGGCATTTAATAGGAGCCACATGTCAGCCAGACAGGTTAAGATGGCAGATTTCCTTCCTTAAAGGACATTTTTTCACCAGTTAGATTTCTCTGGTAATGTGGTAGTTTTCATGGTTATTATTAATACTGAATTTTATTCCAGATTTATCTACCGGAGTTTAACCTACTCCACTGCCATGTTGGGATTTAAACAGTTGGGCTGAATTTTCCCCTCCCCGGGAGGCAGTGAAGGGGAAGCCAGGGACTAGCAGACAGGCGGGATATGTAATCAGGGGGTAATGCCATGGGTGATGTTGGTAGCACCACCCACCCACCTGCCTCTGCTGCGTTTTTCTCCATGTCTGGCTGAGGCCAGCATCAAGTGCGAAGCCCAATAACTTTCACTGCTTGAGTGGGCGATGGACAGAAACTGTGGTGGTGGTGGGGGAGGAGAGTGGGTACCACCTTCACAGGCCCTCAGAGCCGATTGGAAGCTTCCCCATCCCAAGGTCTTCGACCCCATTCCCACATTTCTCCTCCCACCACAGCCTGACTACCTATGTCCCCAAACCCTGCCGAGCCCTCTCTACACCAGGGTCTACCAGCCTGGCTCTGTCAATATCCCTCTCACTCACCTCAGTTTCCAGCTCCAATAGTAATCTTTGTTGGCAACTGGATGCAGTCCCAGCAGTGACCACCACTCCAGGTGGCACTGTGAGGCCAGAAAGCTGCTGACCATTTGGTGGGGCCAGCAGCACTTGGGAGCAGGACTACTTCCTCTGGTGGCTAAGGCCTGGCGACTATTAGATTGTTGCGCTGTGAGCTGGCAGAGTGAGAGCAGGTTCACCCTTGACATTTATGCTGGAGAATGGTGGGGGGAGGGAAGAATACTGGCTATCACCCCATGTCTCCTAGCCTGGATATTATTTGAGTTACGTTTGAGCACTGTGATCTGTGACAATGCTAGATTACGTCAACACTCCTCAAGATGCTCCATTAATTTCCTTATATTACAGCATTGGCAATTTTAATAAACACTTCAGCAAGTACAAAAGCTCCTTCAGGATGTCTTGAGGTTGTGACAGGTGCTGTACAAAGCTCTTTATTTCCGTTCAGTAACACTGGGGCAAACTGAGGTTAAGGTACAATTTTGAAATAACTCACCCTGTCTCCTTTGTCACCAAAATCTCCAAGGGGCCCCTCAGGACCTTGTTTACCCTGGAAACAGAGAGTAAGAAATTAGTCAGGTTGTCAATTTGATAGCTTAAACATGGCTGTAATTCAAGACCTGGGAGATGGGGGAGAAGGTTGGAATGATAGGGGGTGATGGGGTTAGGGGAGTGATTGGTGGGGGGGTGGAGTGTGGGGGGGGGGGGGATACTGGCTAACATCCCACTCTAATATTTAAAAAGGGAGGTAGAGAGAAAACGGAATTATAGACCAGTAAGCCTAACATCAGTAGTGGGGTAAATTCTCAAATCCATTATCAAGGAGTTTATAGCGAAGCATGTAGAAAACAGTGGCCGGATCAGACAGTCAGCACGGATTTATGAAGGGGAAATCATGCTGGACAAATCTACTGGAATTCTTTGAAGATGTAACCAGTACAGTTGACAAGGGGTAGCCGATGTCGTATATTTGGACTTTCAGAAAGCGTTTGACAAAGTCACAAAATCCTGTACGAGATTATCATGCAAGATTAAAGCACATGGGATTGGGGGAAATGTATTGAGGTGGATAGAAAACTGGTTGGCAGAAAGGAAACAAAGAGTAGAAATTAACGGGTCCTTTTCAAATTGGCAGACAGTAACCAGTGGGGTGCCACAGGGATCGGTGCTGGGACCCCAGCTGTTCACAATATATATGACATGGATCAGAGAACAAAATGTAACATTTCAAAGTTTGCAGATGATACCAAGTTGGGTGGGAGGGTGAACTGTGACAAGATGCAGAGATCTTTTAGCATGATCTGGACAGGTTTGGTGAGTGGGCAAATAAATGGCAGATGCAGTATAATTTGGATAAGTGTGAGGTTATTCACTTTGGAAGCAAAAACAGGAAGGCAGATTACTACCTGAATGGCTGTAAATTGGGAGAGAGGAGTGTGCAGTGGGACCTGGGTGTCCTTGTGCACCAGTTGCTGAAGGTAAGCATGCAGGTGCAGCAGGCGGTACAGAAGGCAAATAGCATGTTGGCCTTCATTGTGAGAGGTTTCGAGTACAGGAGCAGGGATGTATTGTTGAATTATACAGGGCGTTGGTGAGGCCACACCTAGAATACTGTGTGCAGTTTTGGTCTCCTTTTCTGAAGAAGGATGTTCTTGCTCTTGAGGGAGTGCAGCGATGGTTTACCAGGCTGATACCGGGGATGGCGGGATTGACGTGTGAGGAGCGATTGACTAAGTTAAGATTATTTTCACTGGAGTTCAGGCGAATGAGGTGGGATCTCAGAGAGACTTATAAAATTCTATCAGGACGAGCTAGGGTGGATGTAGGGAGGATGTTCCCAATGGTGGGTGTGCCCAGAACCAGGGGTCACAGTCTGACCATTTAGGACAGAGATGAGGAGACATTTCTTCACCCAAAGAGTGGTGAGCCTGTGGAATTCATTACCACGGGACATGGTTGCGGCGAAGACATTGAATTCATTCAAGAGACGGCTAGATATGGCACTTGAGGCGAATGGGATCAAAAGTTATGGGGAGAAAGCAGGATTAGGCTATTGAGTTGGAAGATCAGCCATGATCGTGACGAATGGTGGAGGAGGCTCAAAAGGCCAAATGGCCTCCGCCTGCTCCTATCTTCTATGTTTCTATGCCTCCAGACAATGAGTCTGGGTCTCTATATTGCGGGTCCAGCAACATCAGCATGATGCTATTGATATTAACAGGAAAAGACAAGGTAAATAAAGAAAAACTATTTCCACTATTTGGAGATTCTAAAACGGGCTAGACTGTTCAGGAGAGAAGTTAGGAAGCACTTCTTCACTCAAAGCGTGGTAGAGGTTTGGAACTCTCTCCTACAAACAGCAGTTGAAGCAAGGTCAGTTGTTAATTTTAAATGCTGTGACACCCAGAGTTACACTTTCGTACACCGCCCCAAGAATCATTATTAATGAGATAACAAAGTATCAAAGAGGAGGAATTCCCACGTTAATACCTACGACTTTGAAAACAATAAACTGCCTAAGCGCAATTAGTCTCCAACTGACCCAGAAAGATTTTCAACAACAGCACTCAGTTGCTTTGAAGCAATACAGAAAGTGCACACTGCAGCTGACTGACCACACTGGACCCATTATGCCCTTATAGCCACAAGCTACTGAAATCTGTGGATCTTTTTACGTTGTATAAAGGGTTTACCTTTTATTAACTGGAGTCTTTTATATAATTAATCATCCTGTAATTCTACTTTTCTCCTCCTTCCAGATCCCTACTTGGTAACTGCCCCATAGCAGCATTGCTGCAAGCAGAAGGAGGTAGTAGCTGCATATCAGCATCTCATCACTGGCACAGTATGCAGAATATTTCCTAGCGTGACCTTGGAATGAGGCAAAATCCACACAGAATGGCAGCAATATTGACAAACCCCAGGCTGTGAGTGAGCACCCAGTCTCAGAAAAAGCACCAGACGTAAATACTAGCAAATGCTCTGTGGCATTGCTCACGACAGGCCAGTAATACAATGTGTAAGGACAGGAATGGTTGAACAGGTGGCACAAAACCTTTTATTCTGGTGAAAGAGCATTTCATCTCGAAATGCTTTAAGTAATAATTACATCAACAATTACTGTGGTTTTGATGTCATACAGAAAGCTAAACACAACTGCAGTGTGCATTTTCTGTATTGCTTCAAGGCAACTGAGTGCTATTGTTGTACTTATTTCTGGGTCAGTTAAAGACTAATTGTGCTTAGGCAGGTTATTGGTTTCAAGGGTTTCTCTGTATTCTGGCAATTATTGGGCTGGATTCTCCGATTCTGAGACTAAGTGCTGACGCCGGTGTGGAAACGGTGGCGTTTTACGACCGAAGAAACGGCTCAAAACGGCCACCGATCCCCCGTCTGGTGGGGGGCTATCAGGCACGCAGCGTAGAGCACCCGGCTCTAGCTGGGGATAGGGCTGGAGAATTGCTGGGTCCGTGGCCGCGCATGCGCACGGCGGTGGCCTGCAGCGACTGCGCTGTGCAACATGACGCTGGTCACGCACGGGCGCAGCCTGTCAAATAGTGACCTCCTTTGGCCAGTCTCGCCAACCCTGGACCATCCCCCAGCCCCCGCCAAAGCCTCCCCTGCCCGCGGGTCATCGGTGGGATGGCCTCAGTTAACCTCCTGAGGCTGTCCAGCGTACTCCTAGAGTATGGCATTTTGGAGGGGGCGGAGCATTGCAAAAGCGGCACCTCCCCCGATTTCGGCGCCAGCGTGGATTCTCTGGCTGATTGCCGAACGCAATTTCGGCATCGGAGACCGGAGAATCCCGCCCATTGTTTCTTCAAGCATAACACTGGAATTTGGACTTGCCATAGGTAGGTGTGTGTTGATTGGTGGTTCAAACCTAGGGCGAAATTCTCCGGAAACAGCGCGATGTCCGCCGACTGGCGCCCAAAACGGCGCAAATCAGACGGGCATCGCGCCGCCCCGCATCTTTGGGGGCCGAGCCCTAACCTTGAGGGGCTAGGTCGGCGCCGGACGAATTTCCGCCCCGCCAGCTGGCGGAAAAGGCCTTTGGTGCCCCGCCAGCTGGCGCGGAAATGACATCTCTGGGCGGCGCATGCGCTGGAGCGTCAGCGGCCGCTGACAGCTTCCCACGCATGCGCATTGGAGGGAGTTTCTTCTGCCTCCGCTATGGTGGAGACCGTGGCGAAGGCGGAAGGGAAAGAGTGCCCCCACAACACAGGCCCGCCCGCGGATCGGTGGGCCCCGATCGCGGGCCAGGCCACCGTGGGGGCACCCCGGGGCCAGATCGCCACGCGCCCCCCCCCAGGACCCGGAGCCCGCCCGCGCCGCCTTGTCCCGCCGGTAAGGTAGGTGGTTTAATTTACGCCGGTGGGACAGGCATTTTAGCGGCGGGACCTCGGCCCATCCGGGCCGGAGAATCGCGGGGGGTGGTCCGCCAACCGGCGCGCCGCGATTCCCGCCCCCGCCGAATCTCCGGTGCTGGAGACTTCGGCAACCGGCGGGGGTGGGATTCACGCCAGGATTCGCCCCTGGTGTCTTAACCTTGTACACGTTTGAAATTGACAGCTTTGTGTCCCAAATGTACTCTTGTAAAACTCAATATACGGTTTGAATAGAGTAAAAAGTGAGACAATATTGAACAAATAAATCTATGAGTATGATTATTTATGAATGATCAGGGTGTTCCAATTACACACTCTGCTCTGTTTTTGGCATCAACTTCTCATTCTCGCTTTGAATCGTCCGGAGTCAAAACCAGCTTGTATGGACAGAGGGAGAAATGTTTACACATTCACTCACCTGAAGACCAGTTCGACCAGCTGGACCCACTATGCCCTTATAGCCACGAGGACCCTGTTGGGAAAGAGAAACCATGGAATGAACCATTGCATATGCTTATCAGATCAATGTTTGCATTTAAGTAGCACATACTCTGAGAGCCGGCAGTTCCTGCTTTGGGACAGCATCCGACTTTGTCCCATACTTAACCCATTCTCAATCGGAGTATCTGTCCCAGGTTTTGTTCAGCCTTGGCCAAGACCTCTCCAGGACTTGGCCCACACATGAATGTTACAGATGCCTGGTCAGCTCTCAACAATGGCTAAGATACTGAACCTGGCACGTAACGTTTTTTAAGTTTTAGGACTGTGCAGAAAGATCGATTCATTCCAGGAGTGATTATATAAGAAATAGGGCTTCGTTATTTTATAAACAAACTTTATTAAAGAAAAGAAAGCAATATTTAAACTTTTACTTCACAGGTCTAACACAAACAGATTACATGCAGTTTCTTAACCTTAACACTGGTTCCCATCAAACAACACTTGCATGAAAATACAGCTCTCGTTCCACTTACACATACAGACAAAGGCAACATTTGCATTTAGGAAGCAATCTTTCTTCTGTTGGGGACATTCGTTCCGAACCGTCTTCCAAAACCTTCTCTCTGTGTTTTTTTCATGACCTCTTCGGTGGCTGCTTACATCCTTTCTCTTCTAATTGATTCTTTCTAAGCTCCTCCCAGCTCTTCAAACAAAGGTCCTTCTCTGGAATGTCCCGACTGGAACTTATCAACTGTAACTGGGCTGTTTGATCACCCATTCCTCTTTATACAGAAAACCAGAGATATGCCATTCATAGAATCATCATAGAATTTACAGTGCAGAAGGAGGCCATTCGGCCCATCGAGTCTGCACCGGCTCTTGGAAAGAGCACCCTACCCAAGGTCCACACTTCCACCATATCCCCATAACCCAGTAACCCCACCCAACACTAAGGGCAATTTTGGGCACTTAGGGCAATTTAGCATGGCCAATCCACCTAACCTGCACGTCTTTGGACTGTGGGAGGAAACCGGAGCACCCGGAGGAAACCCACGCACATTCGGGGAGAACGTGCAGACTCCGCACAGACAGTGACCCAAGCCGTGAATCGATTCATATGCACCAAACCTTCCATTGATGAACAAATGGGTAATCAGCCTCTATAATAGGCTAATGGATGGTCATGTGGGAATGTCCCAAAAGACTATGGATCACGGGGGAATTACCTTATACATTATCTAACGAATTTAAGTCTGAATGGGACCATGTGATTCAGCCAGGTGTGATGTATCCCTTTGAGTCCGCCGCTCGCAGTCTTTTTAATCCCTATATTGCCCGCGATACCACGGACCCCATTTCTGGACCCAAGTTCCTAATATCGCCCACATCTTGACATGACCATGATCTTCACTCATTTATGGACTAAGAGCAGCCTAGTATTGTGATGTTACTTTTACGTCATGGAATGAACATCGACCAAAGTGCTAAAACTCCTTTGCATCTTATTGTGAAATAGCGGCATCAGGGCGAGAGTTTCCTGGGCTGTGTTGAGCACTTGATTGAAGGAAATCCACCATTCATATCCCACACTTCAAACCACATACTCAAGAGATATATTTCAAAAATTGCTTACTCTTTCGCCTTTTGTTCCCATCATTCCAGGGTATCCTCGAAGACCCTGAGGGCCCTGTAGGTTCAAAAAAGAGCAATAAATAAATTCTGATGCAAAGCCAATGGAGCTCCAACATCATAGGCTGTGCACCAATTCTTTTGTATCCAGCCTGGATTCCCAGGCCCTAAATCCTGAGAGCGTGTTACACTGCTGAAAATGCATTGGAGCAGAACTCCTATGCACCCTCCCTCCAGGTTCAAAATTCAGTGCCAAACCCCAGGGATGGGTCACTTGTACAGCCTGGACCACAGAATCACAGAATTTACAGTGCAGAGGGGGACCATTCAGTCCATCGGGTCTGCGCCGGCCCTTGGAAAGAGCACCCTACTTAAGCCCACACCTCCACCCTATCCCTGCAACCCAGTAACCCCATCTATCCTTTTTTGGACACCAAGGTCAATTTAGCAGCGCCAATCCACCTAACCTGCACATCTTTGGACTGTGGGAGGAAACCAGAGCACCCGGAGGAAACCCACGCAGACACGGGGAGAACGTGCAGACTCCGCACAGACAGTGTATCTGGCTATCAGGCAGTCACTTACTCACCTTCCATCTGGCCCACCAGGCTGACCTATCCAAGAATCTAGCTGGGCCCAGCAAGCCAAAGGAAATAAAGGGAGCCATGCAGTCCCATGGCAAGGTAATGGATCCCTTCTGGGATTGATACCTCAGTTTAGGAAAAAAATTGATCTTTTTAGAAAACTTTGAAGGGAAAACTCTTAAGCTCTCAGCTGGTTTGAGTTCTCAAGAGATCTGTTGCAGATGTGGAGGGCAGAATTACTGGGGTGATTAGGAACTACACTCCCCATACACCGCTGCCCCCCTCCCCCTCCACCGCCCCGCCCCCGGCAACTATTCCCCAGCATCTTGTAATTCTACACTGACTAGAAGCTTATCTAGCTCCTGTTGAAGAATTAATCACCATGGTGTGAGTCGATTCTGCCAGACTAGTGTGTTCCATAGAACATAGAAAATACAGCACAGAACAGGCCCTTCGGCCCACGATGTTGTGCCGAACCGTTGTCCTAGATTAATCATAGAGTATCACTGAATTTACAGTGCAGAAGGAGGCCATTCGGCCCCCTGAGTCTGCACCGGCTCTTGGAAAGAGCACCCTACCCAAACTCAACACCTCCACCCAACACCAAGGGCAATTTTGGACACTAAGGGCAATTTATCATGGCCAATCCACCTACCCTGCACATCTTTGGACTGTGGGAGGAAACCGGAGCACCCGGAGGAAACCCACGCAGACACGGGGAGGACGTGCAGACTCCGCACAGACAGTGACCCAAGCCGGAATCGAACCTGGGACCCTGGAGCTGTGAAGCAATTGTGCTATCCACAATGCTACCGTGCTGCCCTTAAGAACAAATAAATCTACACTATATCATTTTACCGTAATCCATGTACCTATCCAATAGCTGCTTGAAGGTCCCTAATGTTTCCGACTCAACTACTTCCACAGGCAGTGCATTCCATGCCCCCACTACTCTCTGGGTAAAGAACCTACCTCTGATATCCCTCCTATATCTTTCACCTTAAATTTATGTCCCCTTGTAATGGTTTGTTCCACCCGGGGAAAAAGTCTCTGACTGTCTCCTCTATCTATTCCCCTGATCATCTTATAAACCTCTATCAAGTCGCCCCTCATCCTTCTCCGTTCTAATGAGAAAAGGCCTAGCACCCTCAACCTTTCCTCGTAAGACCTACTCTCCATTCCAGGTAACATCCTGGTAAATCTTCTTTGCACCTTTTCCAAAGCTTCCACATCCTTCCTAAAATGAGGTGACCAGAACTGTACACAGTACTCCAAATGTGGCCTTACCAAAGTTTTGTACAGCTGCATCATCACCTCACGGCTCTTAAATTCAATCCCTCTGTTAATGAACGCGAGCACACCATAGGCCTTCTTCACAGCTCTATCCACTTGAGTGGCAACTTTCAAAGATGTATGAACATAGACCCCAAGATCTCTCTGCTCCTCCACATTGTCAAGAACTCTACCGTTAACCCTGTATTCCGCATTCATATTTGTCCTTCCAAAATGGACAACCTCACACTTTTCAGGGTTAAACTCCATCTGCCACTTCTCAGCCCAGCTCTGCATCCTATCTATGTCTCTTTGCAGCCGACAACAGCCCTCCTTACTATCCACAACTCCACCAATCTTCGTATCGTCTGCAAATTTACTGACCCGCCCTTCAACTCCCTCATCCAAGTCATTAATGAAAATCACAAACAGCAGAGGACCCAGAACTGATCCCTGCGGTACGCCACTGGTAACTGGGATCCAGGCTGAATATTTGCCATCCACCACCACTCTCTGACTTCTATCGGTTAGCCAGTTCGTTATCCAACTGGCCAAAATTCCCACTATCCCATGCCTCCTTACTTTCTGTAGAAGCCTACCATGGGGAACCTTATCAAATACCTTACTAAAATCCATGTACACTACATCCACTGCTTTACCTTCATCCACATGCTTGGTCACCTCCTCAAAGAATTCAATAAGATTTGTAAGGCAAGACCTACCCCTCACAAATCCGTGCTGACTATCCCTAATCAAGCAGTGTCTTTCCAGATGCTCAGAAATCCTATCCTTCAGTACCATTTCCATTACTTTGCCTACCACCGAAGTAAGACTAACTGGCCTGTAATTCCCAGGGTTATCCCGAGTCCCTTTTATGAACAGAGGCACGACATTCGCCACTCTCCAATCCCCTGGTACCACCCCTGTTGACAGTGAGGACGAAAAGATCATTGCCAACGGCTCTGCAATTTCATCTCATGCTTCCCATAGAATCCTTGGATATATCCCGTCAGGCCCGGGGGACTTGTCTATCCTCAAGTTTTTCAAAATGCCCAACACATCTTCCTTCCTAACAAGTATTTCCTCGAGCTTACCAGTCTGTTTCACACTGTCCTCTCCAACAATATGGCCCCTCTCATTTGTAAATACAGAAGAAAAGTACTCGTTCAAGACCTCTCCTATCTCTTCAGACTCAATAATACACAATCTCCCGCTACTGTCCTTGATCGGACCTACCCTCGCTCTAGTCATTCTCATATTTCTCACATGTGTAAAAGGCCTTGGGGTTTTCCTTGATCCTACCTGCCAAAGATTGTTCATGCCCTCTCTTAGCTCTCCTAATCCCTTTCTTCAGTTCCCTCCTGGCTATCTTGTATCCCTCCAATGCCCTGTCTGAACCTTGTTTCCTCAGCCTTACATAAGTCTCCTTTTTCCTCTTAACAAGACATTCAACCTCTCTTGTCAACCATGGTTCCCTCACTCGACCATCTCTTCCCTGCCTGACAGGGACATACATATCAAGGACACGTAGTACCTGTTCCTTGAACAAGTTCCACATTTCACTTGTGTCCTTCTCTGACAGCCTATGTTCCCAACTTATGCACTTCAATTCTTGTCTGACAACATCGTATTTACCCTTCCCCCAATTGTAAACCTTGCCCTGTTGCACGCACCTATCCATCTCCATTACTAAAGTGAAAGTCACAGAATTGTGGTCACTATCTCCAAAATGCTCCCCCACTAACAAATCTATCACTTGCCCTGGTTCATTACCAAGTACTAAATCCAATATTGCCCCTCCTCTGGTCGGACAATCTATATACTGTGTTAGAAAAGCTTCCTGGACACACTGCACAAACACCACCCCATCCAAACTATTTGATCTAAGGAGTTTCCACTCAATATTTGGGAAGTTAAAGTCACCCATGACTACTACCCTGTGACTTCTGCACCTTTCCAAAATCTGTTTCCCAATCTGTTTCTCCACATCTCTGCTACTATTGGGGGGCCTATAGAAAACTCCTAACAAGGTGACTGCTCCTTTCCTATTTCTGACTTCAGCCCATACTACCTCATTAGGGTGATACTCCTCGAACTGCCTTTCTGCAGCTGTTATACTATCTCTAATTAACAATGCCACCCCCCCACCTCTTTTACCACCCTCCCTAATCTTATTGAAACATCTATAACCAGGGACCTCCAACAACCATTTCTGCCCCTCTTCTATCCAAGTTTCTGTGATGGCCACCACATCGTAGTCCCAAGTACCGATCCATGCCTTAAGTTCACCCACCTTATTCCTGATGCTTCTTGCGTTGAAGTATACACACTTCAACGCATCGCCGTGCCTGCAAGTACTCTCCTTTGTCAGTGTTCCCTTCCCCACTGCCTCATTACACGCTTTGGCGTCCTGAATATCGGCTACCTTAGTTGCTGGACTACAAATCCGGTTCCCATTCCCCTGCCAAATTAGTTTAAACCCTCCCAAAGAGTACTAGCAAACCTCCCTCCCAGGATATTGGTGCCCCTCTGGTTCAGATGCAACCCGTCCTGCTTGTACAGGTCCCACCTTCCCCAGAATGCGCTCCAATTATCCAAATACCTGAAGCCCTCCCTCCTACACCATTCCTGCAGCCACGTGTTCAACCGCACTCTCTCCCTATTCCTAGCCTCGCTATCACATGGCACCGGCAACAAACCAGAGATGACAACTCTGTCTGTCCTGGCTTTTAACTTCCAACCTAACTCCCTAAACTTGTTTATTACCTCCACACCCGTTTTCCTACCTATGTCGTTGGTACCAATGTGCACTACGACTTCTGGCTGCTCCCCCTCCCCCTTAAGGATCCTGAAGACACGATCCGAGACATCCCTGACCCTGGCACCCGGGAGGCAACATACCTTCCAGGAGTCTCGCTCGCGACCACAGAATCTCCTATCTATTCCCCTAACCATTGAATCTCCTACAACTATTGCTTTTCTATTCTCCCCCCTTCCCTTCTGAGCTCCAGAGCCAGACTCAGTGCCAGAGACCTGGCCGCTAGGGCCTTCCCCCGGTAGGTCATCCCCCCCAACAGCATCCAAAACGGTATACTTGTTTTGAAGGGGAACGGCCACGAGGGATCCCTGCACTGTCTGCCTGTTTGTTTTTTTCCCCCTGACTGTAACCCAGCTATTCTTGTCCTGTACCTTGGGTGTGGTTACCTCCCTGTAACTCTTCTCTATCACCCCCTCTGCCTCCCGGATGATCCGAAGTTCATCCAGCTTCAGCTCCAGTTCCCTAACACGGTCTTTGAGGAGCTGAAGTTGGGTGCACTTCCCGCAGGTATAGTCAGCGGGGACACCGGTGGTATCCCTCACCACCCACATCCTACAGGAGGAGCATGCAACTGGCCTAGCCTCCATCCCCTCTTACCTGACAGAATATAGCTGCCCTGTGGACTAACTAGATCTTCGCCCTCCGACTCTGCTCCCAGTCAGCTACATTTTCTGTAAACTCCTGGCTCTCTTCTCACTCTTTGCGGAAATGTCGGAAACAAAATGAAAGGAGCACCTTACTCCCTCCTCACCTAACTCCCTCGGTCACCAAACTCTTACTATAGCACTCAAATGCACCAAATTCAGCACTCTGTGCTTCCGTATGAAGGAAAACGAGAGCTCTTTCAATCTCTCTGAATTCTGATCTTGTTGATCATTTGCTCAAAGCTTCAGCCTGTATAGGTTTATAACCTCACTTTTAAACATTCCATTGTACTTTAGCCTGGGGCCTCTCTCCCCATCTCTAGTTATATGCAAACCTGGTCCTTACGCTGATGAGCTTATCATGCACAAGCTTTGACCTACTACTCTGTACTATAAACGCACAATGGACTGGTTTAAAAATAAATAAATAAATAACCTTTATTGTCACAAGGAGTAGTTCTCCATCATAGAATCCCTACAATGTAAAACAAGGTCAATCGTCCCATCAAGTCTGCACAAACCCTCCATAAGAGCACCCTGCCTAAGCCCAATCTCTGCCCTATCCCTGTAACCCCGTAACCCCCCATACCTTTGGACTCTAAGGGGCAATTTAGCACAGCCAATCCACTTTATCTGTACATCTTTGTGACTATGGGAGCAGACACGGGGAGAAAGTGCAAACTGCACGCAGCCAATAACCCGAGGTAGGAATTGAACCGAGTCTTTGGCGCTGTGAGGCAGCAGTGCAAGCCACTGTGCTGCCATGGTTCACCTTCCTTCATAGTTCAGAGTCAGATCTGGTCTCCATGATTTCACCACACAAAGACCAGCCTCAGGCCTTACTCTGTACTAATATCCTAGTAGCCATGCATGTAGTCAGTCTTTAAGAGCTCCGCACAGTAAGGACGAGACAGAAATACTTTACTGGTTGGCCTGGAATGCCTTGTTCTCCGGAGATGCCAAATGTGCCTTTAATACCCTGGACAGAAAGAGATAACAAAATGTTAAGTTTGCCATTGATAAACATTTTCACAATGCACAATATAATGTTCAGTCAGACGTGTAATTTCTTGTCTAAAAACCAAATGCCACCAGCCTACCACATCATTCCTGAGGTACCAGACACCAGATTGATTGGATCAATGGTTTACGATGGAAACATAGAGGTTAAGAGCTTCCTAATTGATATGCTGAGAAAAATAAAACATTTCTCAGATAAATAATTCCTACTGAAGTTTGTGTAAAAAAGGTGTGTCCTCCTTCGCTCCACTCCTTTTATCGTTTTTCCCCAGGGTAGAGGGGTCAATTACTAGGGGGCATAGGTTTAAGGTGAGAGGGGCAAGGTTTAGAGTAGATGTACGAGGCAAGTTTTTTACGCAGAGGGTAGTGGGTGCCTGGAACTCGCTACCGGAGGAGGTAGTGGAAGCAGGGACGATAGGGACATTTAAGGGGCATCTTGACAAATATATGAATAGGATGGGAATAGAAGGATACGGACCCAGGAAGTGTAGAAGATTGTAGTTTAGTCGGGCAGTATGGTCGGCGCGGGCTTGGAGGGCCGAAGGGCCTGTTCCTGTGCTGTACATTTCTTTGTTCTTTGTTCTTTGTTCTTTTACACTTTGACTCTAGAGCTAGGGACACTGTATTTCCCGAATCTCACCCGGCTCGAGTCAGGACGTTCGGGAGAGTCAAGAGCTTAACAATTTTAGCGGAGGTAAGTAAGTACGGAGTGGCAATCTGCTGCTGATTGGAACTCCAAGGAAGTTACGGCCACAGTATTTTGTCCAGTAATGCATTTTTATTTAAGGTATACAGTGTTACATCTTATAACATATAGTGAATCATTATATATTTACAGTATTATCACCTGTAACATACAGCATGTTAGATACTATATACAGGGTCTTATACCCAGTGACACATGTTGTGTTATTACACATTATATAGTGTTACACCCAGTAAAATGTAATATTTACAATGTTATTTTAATAAGGACATGGGAGTCTACACTGAGTAAGAATAACTAACATTGGTTTATTTACAGTTACATTATATACAACCCCAGGTAGATTCCTACCAGGTCTCATCTCAGTCGGTGCCTTGCTGGCCAACCTTTTATACAGAGCTGCATGGAGATCACTGCCCCTCAGTAGGGGAGCCCATACTCCACAAGAACCACAGGGAAGAAAATCATGCCCACACTTTAAGTCCCGTGTGGGATATTACAGTTATGTGTTATGGGTCTGGACCAGAACCCCAATCTTGGTTAAGATCCCGGATTAGAACCCAAATATTTGCTTTTGGTAAAACTGTGCCACAGGAGTGATAACACTGATCAGTGAGCAGATTTTATATTAAAAACAAACTTCAATTTGAACACAGAATTAAGCACATTAGCAACAATGAAATAGGTTTATAATTAACAGTTACAACTTCTTAACTTGTTTCCTGAAACCTGCCACTACATTCCAATTAAGCAAACCCATATATTTAAAATACCATTTACGTATTAAATTGATAAACAGGTTTTACTTGCTAATCTTGATGCAGAGTTCTTGGAGAGAGAAACTTGTGTATGGAACCAACAGAAAACCTTCTGCTCAGCTTAAGAGCCCTGGAAACACCTCCTTTGTCCAAACGGACCTGGACCTTCCCATAACTACAGCAGCTGCACTCAAAAAACACAGCATTCTTTTGTCTCCTGTTACAAGATGTGCTTCGATTTGTTTAGCCAGGCTCAAACTGTTACAACTTTACATTAACTCTCTATCTGCAAACAGGTAAAATGGATTGCAATGTCCATTAGCAAAACATTTTCCCTGAAAAAAATCACTTTTACCTCACTTTAAAATCACACTCTAGCAGACATATTGTCCGTAAGCATTTTAACCTAGGTTTTAATAATATTACTGCAAAAATACAAACGATAAAGTATGATACTTTTTTATATTCATCACAACTTCCCACTTAAAAAGAAAATGAACCAGCAATATGAAAAGATGGCTTCATTTTCCAGAGCCTTATCAGCATTAGATGTTCTATTCTTCTCCCATTTCAATGTCATGATAGAGCATCTGCAATTAGATTCTCTCTTCCTGCTGCATGTATGATTTTAAAATTAAATGGTTGTAGCAATAAACTTAAACTTCACCTAAACAGTCTTGCATTCCAATCTTTAAACTTCTCTCAAAACTTTAAGGGATCATGGTCAGTATAAATAATTGTCTCTGATGAATTATTGGAAGCATAAAGGTTAAAATGCTACAACGACAAAACCAAACCAACGTGTCTTTTTTATTGTTGAATATTTCTTTTGATATGTTTCAGTTTCCTTGAAGAATAACTAACAGGCCTTCCTATCCCTTCACCAGTCTCTTGTAGTAATACAGCACCAATGGCCACATCACTCACATCAAAGGACACTTTAAACTGCTTGTCAAAATTTGGTGTCGTCAAAATTGGTGCTGCGGTGAACAGTTTTCAAATGATCAACTCAGCCCATCGGGGGCAGAGCATCACAGGAGGGCCTTCCGATGATGCTCCAACAGCGTTGCAACAGCGCGCGGCACGATTCCGCCACTTCCGTGGGGGCAGAGCATGGCTGACTGGCGTCAAACCGGCAGCAGCCCCGATTTGGGCGTTGGAGCCCATTCTCTGCCCAATCGCCGATTACAATATTGGCGTCAGGCAACAGAGAATCCCGCCCATAGTCTCTAATGCTGACTCACCAACTTCTCTTTGATCAACTTAAGTAGTCCTTTTACCTCATGATCAAAAATCAATTTGAGTGGACTGAATTTAGTTGATTAGCTACATCCCTAATTGAAAATATATAAATGGTATTCCTTTTTCCTAATCCTCTGGACACGGTCTTTAAAGTTTGGTGCCAGCTTTGTAACGCTCCATGTACTTCTGGATGATACATGGTTGACCTAAATTATTTTATCTCTAAGCCATCCATAACTTCCCTGAATAACTTCAAAATAAAATTGGATCCTTGATCTCATTGGATTTCTTTTGGTAATCCATATCTGCTTGAAAAAAATTAGTTATGCCTCTACAATACTCATAATGGAATGGCCTCTGTAAATCTAGTGGACACATGCATTATCCATAGAATCCATAGAGTCCCTACAGTGCTGAATGGAGCCATTCGACCCATCTAGACTGCACCGATGATCCTACCTAGGCCCACTATCCCGTCCAATTCCGATAACCCTACCTAATCTGCACATCTTTGGACTGTGGGAGGAAACTGGAGTACCCAGAGGAAACCCACACAGATACAGGGAGAATGTGTAAACTCTACACAGTCACTCAAGGCCAGAATTGAAACCAGGTCCCTGGTGCTGTGAGGCAGAAGTGCTAACCACTGTGCTACTGTGTCACTGTCAACAAATACTAATTCTGACTTTCATCTTAGGAAGGGGTCCCTCGTAATCACTGAAACGGTTCACGCCGCTCCAGCTGCCGATCCCGGCGCGAACCGGGCGCCGCGGGATCCGCGCATGCGCAGTGGCGCCGGCACCAACTCATGCATGCACTGTGCCCTTCTTCAACGCGCCGGTCCTGACGCAACATGGCGCAGGGGCAGGGGCCGGCGCGGAAGAAAAGAGGCCGGTGATCCATAGATGATTTATGGACATATGTTTTAAGGAAGTTGGCCTGTGCCTTTAATTCAACCAAAAGGTTGTGCTGTTTTAGACTACATCAGTGATGACTTGGATTGAATGATGTGGCTGGTGGCCAATGAATGGACTCAGGAGGTTGTGCCCTGCCCGATAACAGGTGGTGATTGGTCATGTTCCCAATGAAATGGTTCAGAGATCTAATAGCCTTCAGTTTCACGTTCAGAAAAGCTCTCTCTTCCCACTCTGCTACCTCCATAAATAACCAGTGAATTCTGTCCATAAGGCAACTGTGAGGGCTTATTCTCCCTCTCGCAAGACTGGATGTCAATCTCTCAAGACTGCAAAGACGTGTAATCAAACCCCAAACTGAAAGCAAAGTTTGATGTGGGACAGTGTCTCAAGAAAGAAACAGACCTGAATGTGAACCTTCGAGTTGAAGGCCCAGTTTGATAGGGACTAAAGTGATTCCCAGGAAGCTTGCTGCTTGTAAGTAGTGTACTGAGTGAATGACTCTGCCAAGAAGACCCTCAACAGCTGTAAACCAGAGGCTTTGATCAAACAGAATGCTGGGAGGAAAGCCTACTGCAATGGATTCATCATCTGAAGCAAGGACCATTTGTCCTTAATCCTTATTATTGACCCCTTTCCACCCCTCTGCATTTGTCTGTCTTGTGTGAGTGGCTAGAGGGTGGGACAGTTAAAAGGAGATCATAGGTTAGCTTGCTTGATATCCTGCCTGCTTTAATATCCTGCA
This sequence comes from Scyliorhinus torazame, assembly GCF_047496885.1. Taxonomy (NCBI): domain Eukaryota; kingdom Metazoa; phylum Chordata; class Chondrichthyes; order Carcharhiniformes; family Scyliorhinidae; genus Scyliorhinus; species Scyliorhinus torazame. The sequence goes on from NC_092707.1 coordinate 211,815,728, forward strand.
TATTTCATCTTTATTTCTGTTATAAATAAACAGTAAATGTGTTTCAACTTACAAACCTGGTGACTGTAATTACTGGCACACAAGGGCCAAAGATTTAGGGAATTTTTATAATAATTATTGGTTAGTTTACTTGTGTTGTGACTCCGGGTCACTTGGGGCTGGAATTGATTGTGCACTTTCCCAGGGTGGTGCAACACGTGCGTTAATTGTTTAGCCAGGCTCAAGCTGTTACAACATTACATTAGCTCTCCATCTGCACACAGGTGAAATAGCTTTTAATATCTATTAACAAAACACTTCCCCTGTAAAAATCACTGATTACCTTACTTTTAATCACAGCTCTAGCAGATACACTGGGCTGGATTCTTCGTTTTGGAGACTAAGTCCCCATACCAAAGTGAAAAGTAAGGTAATCAGGAAAACTGGCATAAAACGGCCCCCAATTCCCCGTTTTGCTGGGGCTAGCAGGGAGGCAGCATAGAGCTCGTAGCTCTAGCTGCCGATACGGCCCTCGGCACTTCCGGTTCCGAGGCCGTGCATGTGCACGGCGGCAGCCTGCAGCGGCCGTGCCGTGCTCCATGGACCATTAAAGTAGTGCCTCCCTTCGGCCGCTTGCGTGCCCCGGACCGCCCGCCCACAGTTCCACCAGCCCCGAATGAAGCCCCCCCCACCCACGGATCGGCCCTCCCCCAACTGTGGCAGCCATGGATTGAGTCCGCAGCCGCCATGCTGAGTTCACGAACGGTGTGAGCACATGCAACCCACGCCGTCGGGAACTCGGGCGGTTGGGGACGGAGCATCACAGGGCGGGCCTTAGACAAGGGCCCAAGGCCATGAATAATCAATATGGCGTACTTTCGGGGGTGCAGAATCAGAAAACCGCCGCCACTCCCAATATGGGCGTCAAAACGGATTCTCCGCCCCGTCGCCGAACGCGATTTTGCCATCGGGGAGTGGAGAATCCAGCCCACTGTCTGTGAGTATTTTAACCCAATTAAACCTGCCTCCACCACACTTCCAGGCCGTGCATTCCAGACCCAAACCACTCATTAAAAAAGCCTTTTCTCACAACACATTTGCTTCTTTTGTAAATCTCTGTGTTTTTCTATCTCTCTCTGTCTCTCTCTCTCTCTCTTTCTATATCCCTCTCTCTGTCCTCCTATCTCTCTAAATCCCCTCATCTTTCTCTGTCCCTGTCCATCTTTCTGTCTCTCCCTCTCTGTCTGTCTATCTCCGTATCGATCTGTCTCCCTTTTTCTTTCAGTTTAACTTTGTTTCAAATCTGATTCCAATCTACCCTATTTTCTTCAGTTGTGTTCACCCTGTTTCTTCATCTATCCTAATGTATCTCAAAGGGGAAAGACCATTGGACCAATGATTCACTGAGCTCTGAGATGTCCCATTGCCATCATTACCAGCTCATGCTTCCAGAAGTTCCGGACCGAAATTTATGATCAGAGGTGAAGAGAAAGAATCCAATTCACTGCGCTGAACACGTGATGCCCCACTCCAACAATTTCTGAACCATTCTTTTTCTGATGTAAACTCACAAACTCTATTACATACTCGTTAGTCTCACTCACACTGTAACTCACTTTCCTGAGTGCTGCTTTTGTGACAGACAAACGCTAATATACTCATACCAAATTCCCCTTTATGGCATTGTTCTGGAGCTACTAGTTCAGTTAAAGTAATAATCTTAAACCATATGTTGCAACAGCGAGGAAAAATATTTAATAAGACGGTGCTAGTGTTTGTGTCATGTCACCAGAAACACCACGTGGCTATGTTCAGGAATAGTCTGTAACATACTCACAGGAGGTCCCTGTCTGCCGGAATCTCCAATATATCCCGGTTTACCCTTGTGTCCCTGTAAATGTAAACGATCAGTTAATCATTGTTCATTTAACTTCTACTGAAACAGTAACCCCAACACCATCAAACAGGCTGAGATGATCACTTGTCCACTGTAAAAACCTCCTTTTGGGGCTGTTTAGAATTTGACTATTTTGTTAAGCTGTGTAAAACTACTTACATCTTATGAACAAACACGCATGTATCAAAAAAGCCTTACTTTGAGTCCCTGAAGTCCTTGTGGACCTTTTAGTCCCGGAGGGCATGAGGTTGGGCACTGGAATAAGACACAAAGATTTTAGAGGTATAGTCAGTCATGGAGTGAATTTTAGAGACAGTGCTTCATTCTCACAATTTCAATAACTCTGGACTTGTCCTCTGTTTGCCCAAAATGTTTGGTAAACATGGAGGTGAATTCAGAGGCCTCGGCCTACAACCAGATTAGATTGTTTAGCTGTCCCATGCTTGCCTGAAGGTAGTGAACATTGTTGAGCATCGGATCTACTACTCCTGACCACTTGTCCCATTCTCCATGACCAAGACTGGACAGTGAGAATTCTGGCTAACTTCTCAACTCAAGGGCACAACAGGGAGCTCTGACCCTGCCTAACTCAGGGCACTGAAAACTAACTGTAGAGCCCATTGCTGTCCCAGGCTGAGATCATCTGCCATAGTAGTGACCTGAGACTGAACCTGACAGTGCAACACAGCACAGAGGGAACCTAACAAAGTACCAAATTTGTAGAATGACACCACACGAGGAGGCCATTCGGTCCTTCATGCCTCTGCTGTCTCTTTGAAACAGCTGTCCACTGCTTTCATTTTTAAACATATCTTCAATTCCAGTTACTATTGAATTTGCTTCCATTGCAGCTTTCAGATGACGCTTTCCAGATCATTAAGAAAGTTCTTCTAATTTGCCCTCTGCCGCTTTTGCCAATGTCTTTCAAACATAAACACAGGGCGCTATTCTCCACCCCCCACGCCGGGTGGGAGAATCGCCGGGACGCCGCATGAATCGCGCCACGCCGCCCCGACCCCCGCACGCGATTCTCCCACCCCTCGGAAACCAGCAGTGCGCGATTCGCACCGGGCCGCTCGGAGAACCGGCGAGCGGTGATTCTCCGGCCCGGATGGGCCGAGCGGCCGCTACGACACGACAGGTTCCCGCTGGCGCCGCCCACCCCTGGTCGCTGCCGGCGGGAACTCTGCAGGAACGCTGGGGGGGTGGCCTGTGGGGGAGGGAGGGGAGCTCCTTCACCGGGGTAGCCTCCGATGGGGTCTGGCCCGCGATCGGGGCCCACCGATCGGTGGGCCGGCCTCTCCCCCCCCCCCCCCCCCCCCCCCCCCCGCCCCCCCGGGCCTACCTCCTTCCACGCGCGGTCCAGAACACCGGCACCATGTCGGTGAGGGGCTGGCGTGTGTAAGACGTTCCCCGCGCATGCGCAGGATGGTGCGGCCCATTTGGCGGCGTGAATCGCTCCAGCACCGTGCTGGCCCCCTATGGGGGCCAGAATAGGTCGTGCCCGGGCCCTGTTCGCGCCATCGTGAAACCCAACGGCGTTCACGACGGCGCGAACACTTGGCCTCCATATCGGAGAATCGCCCCCATAGACTCCATTCTTTTCACCTGTCCTCCCTCCTTATCCAGTTACACATCAGTGTGCTCATGGTGTTTACTGGTCGTGGACAAGTTCTGACCAGTTCCCCAGTGAACCAGTCCAAATTTCTTTCATAACTCAAGCCGGTCAGTAGAGCACAGGGGATCAGCCAAAACTGCAGATTTCCGACCCCAACAGAATCCGCTAATGAGGCCCAGATAATCTGTCAATGCTGGGGGCTGAGTACAAAGCCCAGGGCTGAGAAAGCTGAAGCTGACGCATTGCCACTTGATTCAGGCTCTTGCTATGGCTGTGAGAACAGGAGCAAGTCGTTTCCTGGCCCAAACTTGACCCTTGGCCAAAGAACAAATGACCCAAAGGTTGTTATGCCTTGCCCCTTCAAACACAAATCATCCCTAACTTCCAATACAATGGGGTGACAGCACAAGACACAAGGATACCTGGCCAATAACTGAATGGGAATTTAAGCTGGGAACAAGCTATCCAATCACCCCTGCAGATCACTGCAACTCCTCCCCGATGGAAGTCCCAGGGCAACAAAAGATGTGAAGAACTACCAATCGACTGACCTTTCAGAAAATAAATAGGTATTCAGGGGGCAAAGGTAGAAAAGTCAGCTCCTAAATGTAACTCACTGCTTCGTGTAAGGCTTTATGCATTCCAGCTCTGTGGTGACAGAGCTACAATACAAAGCTAACACATTACATTTCCAGAGAATAAGGTCATGGAGATTTTCACCAGGCTGGCTGATTGGTTACATCAACATGAAAGTTACAACCCTTAATCAGACCATCCTGCCGCCATCGGCCTTTACCCTCCACCTGAACAACTGGTCACATCTACCCATTTGCTTACCAAACCCTTCACCCCTTCATTTTTCATCAGCCTATCCAATCCCATTTTGAATGTTCACCGAGATCAGGATTCTCCGGTTCCCCAGCCATGTGTTTCTCGATGGCGTGCCATTCGCTTGCGGCGGGATTGTCTGCTCCCGCCACTTGTCAATGGGAATTCCCATTGAAGCCACTCCACACTGCCGGAAAACCCACGAGTCAGTGTACGCTGTAGGCGGGAAAAGAGAATCCCAACGACCGGAGAATTCCTGGTGTTTAAGAGTGAAGCAGAAACTAAATGAATTGCACAGTCACCCAGCTCTCTGTGTTCAGAGGTCTCTCCTGTTCTCTTTTTTAAATCTCTTATAGAATAGGCCATAGAATTTACAGTGCAGAAGGAGGCCATTCAGGCCATGAAGTCTGCACCGGCCCTTACAAAGAGCACCCTACTCAAGCGCACGTATCTACCCTATCCCCGTAACCCAGTAACCCCCACTTAACCTTTTTGGACACTAAGGGCAATATAGCATGTCCAATCCACCTAACCCACACATCTTTGGACTGTGGGAGGTAAGTGGAGCACCCGGAGGAAACCCATGCAGGCACGGGAGAACGTGCAGACTCCACACAGACAGTGACCCAAGCCGGAGATCGAACCTGGGACCCTGGAGCTGTGAAGCAACTGTGCTAACCACTGTGCTACCATGCTTCCCTACATTTGTTGTTGTTGACCCCACAACTAATAGAATGAGGCTGTTCCTATTTACTTTGTTTCATTCCTTCAGAACTTCAAACACTTTGACTGTGTTAGCTCTAGAAACTTCCAATTTGTGAGAAAACTGCATAATTTTTCAATTCTTTCTTCAGAATTGTGTTCTCTCATCACAGGCCGTATCCCAGTGAATCTGGGCTGTAACTTTATGAATTTAATATCCCAACAACTTCATGAGCCCGATTTGTCTACATTTTTGTGCACAGTCTTTGACAACACAAACGCAGCTGTGAATAATACAACAGCTGAACACTGAATGAGTTATTCTTACCAGGAGATCTGCACTTCCTTCAGCACCATGGAGGTTACCAGGCAATCCCTGTACAAAGCACACAGTAATCAGCATCAATTCACTCAGAGGATTGGACTCACATGCTGTCAGGCTGAATGTTTGGTCACTGTTTGGGATTAGGTGTAATTAGATTGTAACCTGTCACTCACCCCCAGGTATTGTTTTTCCAAGTATAAACCATCCAGATCCTTCAATTAGATTCCATCCTGTAAACCATCCTGAAGGATCTTTTATGTTTTCGCCCAAGTTCAATCCCAAGTTATGGCTTATTCTATCTGTGACTCGTCAATAAGCTAAACACCTGAGTATGGATGTTTTTTTCCCCCAAATTTTTTAGAGTACCCAATTAATTTTTTCCAATTAAGGGGCAATTTAGCGAGGCCAATCCACCTACTCTGCACATGTTTGGAATGTGGGGGCGAAACCCACGCAAACACGGGGAGAATGTGCAAACTCCACATGGACAGTCACCCAGAGCTGGGGTCGAACTTGGGACATCGGTGCCATGAGGCAGCAGGGCTAACCCACTACGCCACCGTGCTGCCCTGAGTATGAATGTTTTGTACATATAGTGGGCCTCATGTTAGAAAGTAAACTGCCCTGTTCACAAGATGAAGCATATCTTGTAAAGATATGTTTATAAAGATATGCTTGGTAATACAGAATGATGTACCTGTTGTCCTGGGGGTCCTGGTCGGCCAATAGCTCCAATTCGTCCTGCAGCACCCTTTAAAATAAGTTGTTTAATTAATAGTCGCAGCATCTAGGCCTTAATTGTAAAGAATTATCATCTCGGTGACAATATAAATTGGAAGACAGAAAAATTGTGGTGGGAATAGGTTGGCGGTGGGGGATTAGTGTGGTTGTTGTGGGAGGGTGGGAAAAAGCTGTGCGTAGTGTACAGTTTTTCTTTCATTTATTCACGGAATGTGGAGTTGTTGGCTAGGTCAGCATTTATTGACCATCCCTAAATTGCCCTTGAGAAGACGGTGGTGAGTTGCCTTCTTGAACCGCAGCAGTCTATGTGGTGTAGGTACACCCACTATGCTGTTAGGGAGGGAGTTCCAGGATTTTGATCCAGCGACAGTGAAGGAGCGGCGATATATTTCCAAGTCAGGATGGTGAGTGGTTTGGTCAGTTCTTGCAGTGCATCGAGTAGATGGTACTCATGGCTGCCACTGTGAGTCGGTGGTAGAGGAAGTGAATGTTTATGGAAAGGGTGCCAATCAAGCGGGCCTGCTATGTCCTGGATGGTGTCAAACTTCTTAAGAGTTATTGAAGATGCACTCATTCAAGCAAGGGAAAGAGTATTCCATCGCACTCATGACTTCTAGATTGTGTGGAGGATTTGGGGAGTCAGAAAGTGAGTTACTCGCTGGAGAATTCCCAGTCTATAACCAGCTGTTGTAGCCACAGTATTTATATGACAAGTCCAATTCACTTTCTCGTCAATGCTAACCCTCAGTATAATTTCTTTAAAATTTAGAATACCCAATTCATTTTTTCCAAGTAAGGGGCAATTTAACATGGCCAATTCCCTGCACATCTTTTAGGTTGTGAGGGCGAAACCCACGCAAACACAGGGAGAATGTACAAACTTCACACGGACAGTGACCCAGGGCCGGGATTGAACCTGGGATCTCGATGCCATGAGGCTGGAGTACTAACCATTGCACCACCGTGCTGCCCTCACCCTCAGCATATTGATAGTGGGGGAATTCAGCAATAGTAATGCCAATGAATGTCAAGAAGCTATGGTGACAATCTCTCCTGCAGGAGATGGTCATCGTCTGGCACTTCTGTGGCGAGAATGTAACTTGCCACTTGTCAGCCCAAGCCTGGGTATTGTCCAGGCCTTGCTGCATTTGGACATGGACTGCTTCAGTATCTGAGGAATCACAGATGGTGCTGAACAGTGTGCAGTCGTCAGCGAACATCCCCACTCTGACCTATGACGGAGGGTAACACATTAATGAAGCAGCTGAAGATCACTAGGCATAGGACATTTGTTATTGTAGTTCAGTGCAATGTACTTTTTAGGAATGGAGTCACGTGACATATTTCACATCATTGGCTATTTCATGGGCTTTTGCCCTGAGTTAGCATCATCCCTTGCACAGTACAGAGCTATCCATCAAAGCTCTGTTAATCTTGCATGAAACCCACGTGCATCAGCAATCGATTTCTTTTTTACTGTTAGTCCAAAAATACAAGAGCTTACAAAAAGTAAACTGGCGACGAGGAACGGATCAGAAAAGAAAATATCTTCAGAAAAAAGAGCCACAATTTGTCCGTCAATGTAGAAAAATTGAGATGATTCAATACATCAATTGATCAACAGATTACCAGAAGGTCAGAAGTCGTTGTTAAGGGCTTTGCGGCAAGAATTCAAAGGAAGAGCCGTATCGATTTTACACCGCACTCCAAGGAGTTCAGGCTGCAGAATTCATTGTGTGCAGTACAGTAAGACACAGAGGTCGAGTGGGGGAGAGAACAAAAGATTCCACAGCCTGCGATGCAAATTAAAGCAGTTAAAAATTGGCGCTTCAACTGTATTTAACTAGACCATTAATCTAAGGGAAGTTGGGAGAGCATTCTGATACCATGAAAAATGGCAAGAAATTATGGCGCGGTAGGTTCATTTGATAAGGACGCGGAGAACTGGAAGTCATACTCATAAATAAGACACATTCCATTATTATGTTCGAGCCAATAAGATTTTGGAAGATATTCGGGTCCCAGCATTCTTAAGTACAATTGGAAGCAAAAATTTGTTAAGAAGCTTGGTTCAGTCGAGAAATCTGGGGAGCAGATGTATTCAGAATTAGTTGAACTATTAGAAGACCATTATGCACCAAAGCCGCTAATTATTGTGGAGAGGTTTCAATTTCAACAAAGGAATCATTTAGAAGGGATACTATTGTGCAGTTCATCACAACCCTCAACAGACTTGCAGAGCTTTAAAAATTTGGTGACTCGCTAGACGATACAATTAGAGATCGTTTAGTTTGTGGTTTGCAAAATAAGGCCATTCAGAGAAGATTATTAACAGAATTAAACCCAAGTCTGAAGACTGCATTAGATATTACTGTTTCAATGGAGCTCACAGTTAAGGAGGCTTCTCAGCTCCGAGTGAGCACATGGATCCATAAATTGGCTGAACTATGCTATATGTCCAAAAAATTGAATCTGAACTACTAAGACTTGTGGAAACAGGACTCTTAGAACCCGTCACTGCTAGCAGCTGGGAAATCCGTACTGTGCCTGTTATGAAGCAGGATGGTACATTTCATATCTGCGTAGATTTTAAGACAATACTCAATCTGGTTTTATGCATGGATCAATACCCGCTATCATTGATTGAAGATTTGTTTGCAGGCCTAGCAGGAGGACAGATGTTCAGCAAGGTTGACCTATCGCAGGCTGACCTGCAATTAAATGCGGTAGCTGAATCTCAACACCTGCTCACTATTATCACTCACAAAGACCTATTCCGCTATAAGAGATTATCTTTCGGAATAACGTCAACACCAGCTTTATTTCAGTGATCAATGGACCAGATCCTTAGTGGTTTACCTGGCCACAGTGTTGCCTTGATGATACAGTGATAACTGGCATCAATGAACAAGAACACTTACGGCACTTGGAATTTACACTGAAATGCCTGCAATGCATGGGCTTTGTGGAAAGATAAATGTAATTTCTTTCAGACATCCAGACAATATTTACGACATGTAATTGACAGTGAGGGTCTACACAAAGCACCTAAAAAGATGAAAGCTATTATGGCAACTCAATGACCAATGAATGTCACTCAACTTAAGTTATTCCCAGGGTTAATCAAGTACTATGGAAAATTCATCCAGAATCTGGGAACCCTGGGCTGGATTCTCCGCCAGCGGGATTCTCCGTTTTGCCGGCACCCGGGGGTTTACTGACGGCATGGGGCTGCCCCACAATGGGAAACCCCATTGACCGGCCGGCGTAACGGAGAATCCCACCAGCGGGCCGAGGCTGAAAAGTGGCGAGGTGGGGCGGAGAATCCAGCCCCCTATTGAAACCCTTACATATATTGTTGTGCACAAAAGCATGGCTAGGGACATCTGAATGACAAAAAGTATATCAGTCAGTTGAAGAAATACTGAGAAATCAGAAGTGTTGATACATTTCAGCCCAAAGTTACCATTACAACTTGCCTGTAATGCTTCATCATATGGTATTGGAGCAGTAGTGTCACGTATACTACCTTCAGGGAAAGAAAGACCAAGAGCGCTTGCATATCATGTTAACAAGTGCAGAATCTATTTTATGAGTTGTAGTTTGTAAGGGCTATCTTCTGTAGTAACGAGGACCAGAGAATAAGGACCCGAGAGTAATTGATATTAATTGATAATAAACATCCCAAAGTTTCATTTAAAGGGGTAGGTTATGGCAGGGGAGCTCAAACACTTTGTGTGCTCTTCCTGCTCCATATGGGAATCTGGGAACATTTCCATTACCCAGGACCAGCATGTATCTCCAGCTATGGCTCCTGGAAGCCCAGGTTTTGGAGCAGGGCAGAGAGTATCGTGAATAGCATAGAGAGGTGGTCACACCGCAGGCTCAGACGCCACAGACAGGAAGGGTGGCCACCATGCAGTGCCAGAAAACATGGCAGGTAGTGCAGGAATCTCCTGTGCCATTCCCCTGCAAAACAGATATGCCGCTTTGGATACTACTGGGGGAATGGCCTCGCAGGGGAAAGCAGCAACAGCCAAATTCATTGCACCATGGTTAGCTCTGCTACACAGGAGAGGAGTAACAAGTATGGGAATGCAATAGTTATCGTGAATTCAATTGTAAGGGGAATAAATAGGCATTTCTTTGACCGCAATCAAGACTCCAGGATGGTATGTTGCCTCCCTGGTGCTAGAGTCAAGGATGTCTCGGAATGGTTACAGGACATTCAGCAGGGGGCGAGTGAACAGCCAGTGGTCATGGTACACATCGGTAAACGACATAGGTAAATAACGGGATGATGTCCTAAATGCAGAATATAGGTAGTTAGGAAGAAAGTTGGAAAGTAGGACCTCATGATTACTACCATTGCAGTCTGCTAATCAGAGTAAGAGGAGCAGGGTATATCAGATGAATATGTAGCTGAAGAGATGATGCGAGAGGGAGAGTTTCAGACTCCTGGGACATTGAGACTGTCTCTGAGAGAGGTGGGACCAATACAAACTGGACAGGCAGGACCCGGGCTGGTGTCTGAGGGAGAGTATTTGCTACAGTGTTCGGGCAGGGTATAACTGAAAATGGCAGGGGGATGGGAACCTATGCATGGAGGGGTAACAGGGACAAGAACTAAAGACAGAAAAGGGAATAAGAAAAATGATAGGCAGAGAAACCAAGTGCCAGAATCAAACAGTGCAATAATGAAAAATAAGAGAATGGGGAAAGGAATGCTAAAAAGACAGGCTTGAAGGCTTTGTGCCTTGGTACGCGGAGCATTCACAATAAAGTAGATGAACTAATCATGTAAATACATGTAAACAGGTATGCTATAATTGGGATTACAGAAACATGGTTACAGGGTGACCAGGAATGGGATTGAACATTCAGTGGTGTTCAGTATTTAGAAAGGACAGACAAAAAGGAAAACGGAGTGGAGTAGCGTTGCTGGTTGAAGAGGAAATTAATACAATAGTGAGGAAGGATATTAGCTCCAAAGATGTGGGGCAGGATTCTCCTCCGGCAGGATTCTCTGTTCTGCCGATAGCGTACCCATGCCTACAGGTTTCCGGGCGGCGTGGAGTGGCCACAATGGGAAATCTCATTGGCAGGTGGCGGGAATGGAGAATGCCGCTGCTGGCAAGGGCGCACCCCCGAGGTGCACGCAGCTGGTGGACCGAAGAATGCCGCCCGTGAAATCTGAGAAACACAAGGGGCAAAATCTATAGTGGGGGTTGTATATAGACCCCCAAACTGTAGTCCCATTCAGCCACTGGAATGGGAAGCAAAACTATGTTGACCGCCACACCTAAATACCCTACAGGTGCTGCCTACTACATGAAGCTCCAGAATCACCATCGTGTTAATGTAAGCCTACTTGTGACACTAATAAAGATTATTACAATTATTATTATAAAGGGCAATTAGGGATGGGATGCCCAATCTGTGTGTTGCCAGCAGCACCCATATCACAAGGGTGAATTAAAAAATAATGCCACTCTGTGCACTATAATAATAATAATAATAATAATAATAATCACTTATTGTCACAAGTAGGCTTCAATTAAGTTACTGTGAAAATCCCAGCCGCCACATTCCGGCGCCTGTTCAGGAAGGCCGGTACAGGAATTGAACCCGCGCTGCTGGCCTTGTTCTGCATTACAAGCTAGCTGTTTAGCCCACTGTGCTACACCAGCCCCTGTTGTATATAATTGTACGCAGGTGGTATTTGCTTGTGCTTCTGCGAATAAGAATAGACTGAAACTATGGTTACTGGATTTGGTGGTGTAGCTCAATATCTCAGTAAATAAATGTCTTTAAAAGTGTGTAAACATTGGCTCCAGTTTTATCTTTCACCTGGCTTTCTGGAATATAACACATCGTACAATACAGAATAAGAAGTACATTACTCATTCTAAAAACGAGTAGGAATAATTTGACTTTTCAATTAATTATTGGGTTAGAAAATTAATGAAAGCTGAACAATATTTTTTAATTAGTTATCACTTACTTTAGCTCCAGGACGTCCAATTTCTCCAGGAAGACCAATCAAACCAGGAGGACCCTTTAAGCAATTACACAAAGTTACACAATTATTATAAATAAATCGCATTCAACCACTCCTGGTTGGACCTGATATCTATATAAGCATACCTTTGGACAGGAATATTGGTAAGAGATCAGGAGGGAGTTTGAACGATGTTTTCATTATGACACAGGACTATGTGGAGACAATGTTGCTTTAGTAATGTCCCTGGGCTAGTACTCCAGAGACCCAGGCTAGTGATGTGGGACACAAAATCAAAATACACCACAGCAGCGAGTGGAATGTAAATTCAATTAATAAAATCTGGAATTGTAAATAGTCTCTGTAATGGTGGCCATTAAACTATCATTGACTGTTGTAAAATCCCATCTAGTTCACTAATTTTCTAAATAGGGAAGGAAATCTGCCGTCCTTACCTGGTCTGGCCACATGTGACTCCAGACCCACAGTAATGTGAATATAGAACATAGAACATAGAAAAATACAGCACAGAACAGGCCCTTTGGCCCACGATGTTGTGCCGAACCTTTGTCCTAGATTAATCATAGATTATCATTGAATTTACAGTGCAGAAGGAGGCCATTCGGTCCATTGAGTCTGCACCGGCTCTTGGAAAGAGCACACTACCCAAGGTCAACACCTCCACCCAACACTTTGGGCAATTTTGGACACTAAGGGCAATTTAGCATGGCCAATCCACCGAACCTGCACATCTTTGGACTGTGGGAGGAAACCAGAGCACCCGGAGGAAACCCACGCACACACGGGGAGGATGTGCAGACTCCGCACAGACAGTGACCCAAGCCGGAATCGAACCTGGGACCCTGGAGCTGTGAAGCAATTGTGCTATCCACAATGCTACCGTGCTGCCCGTGTTTCCTTATGTTAGCGAAATGATAACAGCCTCTGAATGGGGGCAGTGTTCCTTTTCTGCCCCTTTAACATTGGTGATGTGACCAGATCCATTCTATGTAGAATTACATAAAATATACAGCACAGAAACAGGCTACTGGGCCCACTAGTCTGTGATGGCGTTGATGCTTCACATGAGTCTCCGCTTATCTCATCGACCTTATCTCAGCCTTCGTGGATAGTGATGAGGACTGTCAGAGGATACAGCAGGATATAGACTGTCAGAGGATACAGCAGGATGGAGAGATGGCAGATGGAATTTAATCCGGACAAATGTGTGGTAATGCATTTAATAGGGTGGGAAATATACAGTAAATGGCAGAACCCTCAAGAGTATTGACAGGCAGAGGGATCTGGGTGTACAGATCCACAGGTCACTGAAAGTGGCAACACAGGTGGAGAAGGTAGTCAAGAATGCATACAGCATGCTTGCCTTCATCGGCCGGGGCATTGAGTATAAAAATTGGCAAGTCATGCTGCAGCTGTATAGAACCTTAGATAGGCCACACTTGGAATATAGTGTTCAATTCTGGTCGCCACACTACCAGAAGGAAATGGAAGCTCTGGAGAGGGCACAAAAGAGGTTTACAAGGATGCTGTCTGGTATGAAGGGTGTTAGAATCATAGAATCATAGAAGTTTACAGCATGGAAACAGGCCCTTCGGCCCAACCAGTCCATGCCGCCCAGTTTTTACCATTAAGCTAGTCCCAGTTGCCCGCACTTGGCCCATAACCCTCTATACCCATCTTACCCATGTAACTATCTAAATGCTTTTTAAAAGACACAATTCTACCTGCCTCTACTACTACCTCTGGCAGCACATTCCAGGCACTCACTACCCTCTGAGTGAAGAAATTGCCCCTCTGGGCCCTTCTGAATCTCTCCCCTTTCACCTTAAACCTATGTCCTCTAGTTTTAGACTCCCCTACCTTTGGGAAAAGATGTTGACTATCTACCTTATCTATGCCCCTCATTATTTTATAGACCTCTATAAGATCACCCCTAAGCCTCCTACGCTCCAGGGAAAAAAGTCCCAGTCTATCCAGCCTCTCCTTATAACTCAAACCATCAAGTCCCGGTAACATCCTAGTAAATCTTTTCTGCACTCTTTCTAGTTTAATAATATCCTTTCTATAATAGGGTGACCAGAACTGCACACAGTATTCCAAGTGTGGCCGTACCACTGTCTTGTACAACTTCCACAAGACGTCCCGACTCCTGTATTCAATGTTCTGACCAATGAAACCAAGCATGCCGAATGCCTTCTTCACCACCCTGTCCACCTGCGACTCCACTTTCAAGGAGCTATGAACCTGTACTCCTAGATCTCTTTGTTCTATAACTCCCCAACGCCACACCATTAACTGAGTAGGTCCTGGCCTGATTCGATCTGCCAATATGCATCACCTCACATTTATCTAAATTAAACTCCATCTGCCATTCGTCGGCCCACTGGCCTAATTGATCAAGATCCCGTTGCAATCCTAGATAACCTTCTTCACTATCCACTGTGCCACTAATCTTGGTGTCATCTGCAAACTTACTAAGCATGCCTCCTAAATTCTCATCCAAATCATTAATATAAATCACAAATAACAATGGACCCAGCACCGATCCCTGAGTTAGCTTTGAGGAGAGGTTATATAAACTCAGTTTGTTCTCACTGGAACGATGGAGGTTGAGGGGCGACCTGATAGAAGTCTACAAAATTACAAGGGGCATGGACAGAGTGGATAGTCAGTTAATAGGTTGAAGGTGCAAGGGGCAAAGTTTAGAGAAGATGTACGAGGGATGTTTTTTAAACAGAAGGTAGTGAAGGTAATTTCACAGAGAGTGAAGGTAATTTCACAGAGAGTGAAATTCCTTTGGAAACTCCTTCAGGAAGAGGAGGATTTACTAACGGGAACTTCAAACCAAACATCACATCATCAGCTGACAGAGTTACTCGAATCATCAGGACCTGAATATCATTGGGAGGGGCTTAGAAAGGGATTCGCAGACAGGAAACTCACAACCAATCCTCATATCAAATTCTGACAGCACCATTCGAGTTATCAGGACCTGGAGATTATCGACCATTGTGTACTGAATGGTGATGTTCCACAGTCATCAATCCAGATTTAATCTCCTCAGTGAAAACAGCGCGAGGAGAGAGAGAGCCGGGACATTGAAAACAGCCCGAGAAGAGAGAGAGCCGGGACATTGAAAACAGCGCGAGGGGAGAGAGAGCCGGGACATTGAAAACAGCGCGAGGGGAGAGAGAGCCGGGACATTGAAAACAGCGCGAGAAGAGAGAGAGCCGGGACATTGAAAACAGCACGAGAAGAGAGAGAGCCGGGAGATTTAAAAAGCGCGGGAGATTTAAAAAGCGCGGGAGGAGAGAGAGCCGGGACATTGAAAACAGCGCGAGAGGAGAGAGAGCCAGGAGATTTAAAAAGCGCGGGAGCTGCGAGTCAGAGCGGAGATTTAAAAAGATCGCGGCCTAGTTTCGGGAGCCGTTCGGAGGAGGAGGAGCAGTCTCTGTCAGGGAGAGAACCTGAGAACATCTAAGGCACTCAGAAGGTAAGAAGGTAGTTAAGTGATTTTTACTCATTTTTACTTTTATACCTTTTTCAAATTGTGTGTGTCGGGGGGGAAACTGAAGTGACATCACAGAAAAGCTGTGACCTGAGTGGCTGGTTGGGAATCTACACTAAATTAAAAAAATTAAGCATTGGTAACTAATTAAACATAATTACTTAATTATAATTTAGAGGGGTATCGAAGCCAGAGATCGGAGAGTACTATATTTAGCTTTCACATTTATATTAGAAATCTAGTGCGAGGAAACAGATAGTTAACAGTAACTTTAAAAAAAAAAATGTTTTTAACTTTTAATTTTAATTAATTGACGCAATGTCAGTTAGAGGGGTGCAGTGCTCTGACTGTGAGATGTGGCAGGTCCGGGAGGCTTCCAGCGTCCCGGATGGCTTCATCTGCAGAAAGTGCACCCAACTGGAGCTCCTCACAGACCGCATGGTTCGGTTGGACCAGCAATTGGATGCACTTAGGAGCATGCAGGTGGCGGAAAGCGTCATAGATCGCAGTTATATAAATGTGGTCACACCCAAGGTGCAGGCAGAGAAATGGGTGACCACCAGAAACGGCAGGCAGTCAGTGCAGGAATCCCGTGGTTGTCCCCCTCTCGAACAGGTCTACTCCTTTGGATACTGTCGGGGGGGATAGCCTATCAGGGAAACCAGCAGCAACCAGAGCAGTGGCACCACAGCTGGCTCTGATGTTCAGAAGGGAGGGTCAAAGCGCAGAAGAGCAATAGTAATAGGGGACTCTATAGTCAGGGGCACAGATAGGCGCTTCTGTGGACGTGAAAGAGACTCCAGGATGGTATGTTGCCTCCCTGGTGCCAGGGTCCAGGATGTCTCCGAACGTGTAGAGGGCATCCTGAAGGGGGAGGGCAAACAGGCAGAGGTCGTTGTACATATTGGTACTAACGACATAGGCAGGAAGGGGCATGAGATCCTGCAGCAGGAGTTCAGGGAGCTAGGCAGAAAGTTAAAAGACAGGACCTCTAGGGTTGTAATCTCGGGATTACTCCCTGTGCCACGTGCCAGTGAGGCTAGAAATAGGAAGACAGAGCAGCTAAACACGTGGCTAAACAGCTGGTGTAGGAGGGAGGGTTTCCGTTATCTGGACCACTTGGAGCTCTTCCGGAGCAGGTGTGACCTATATAAGAAGGACGGGTTGCATCTAAACTGGAGAGGCATAAATATCCTGGCCGCGAGATTTGCTAGTGTCACACGGGAGGGTTTAAACTAGTATGGCAGGGGGGTGGGCACGGGAGCAATAGGTCAGACGGTGAGAGCATTGAGGGAGAACTAGGGAATAGGGACAGTGGGGCTCTGAGGCAGAGCAGACAGGGAGAAGTTGCTGAACACAGCGGGTCTGGTGGCCTGAAGTGCATATGTTTTAATGCAAGAAGTATTACGGGTAAGGCAGATGAACTTAGAGCTTGGATTAGTACTTGGAACTATGATGTTGTTGCCATTACAGAGACCTGGTTGAGGGAAGGGCAGGATTGGCAGCTAAACGTTCCAGGATTTAGATGTTTCAGGCGGGATCGAGGGGGATGTAAATGGGGTGGCGGAGTTGTGCTACTGGTTAGGGAGAATATCACAGCTGTACTGCGGGAGGACACCTCAGAGGGCAGTGAGGCTATATGGGTCGAGATCAGGAATAAGAAGGGTGCAGTCACAATGTTGGGGGTTTACTACAGGCCTCCCAACAGCCAGCGGGAGATAGAGGAGCAGATAGGTAGACAGATTTTGGAAAAGAGTAAAAACAACAGGGTGGTGATGGGAGACTTCAACTTCCCCAATATTGACTGGGACTCACTTAGTGCCAGGGGCTTAGACGGGGCGGAGTTTGTAAGGAG
Organism: Scyliorhinus torazame; assembly: GCF_047496885.1. Lineage (NCBI taxonomy): Eukaryota > Metazoa > Chordata > Chondrichthyes > Carcharhiniformes > Scyliorhinidae > Scyliorhinus > Scyliorhinus torazame. The sequence goes on from NC_092707.1 coordinate 211,833,203, forward strand.
CATCCAGGAGGGCTTCTTAAAACAATATGTAGACAGTCCAACGAGGGAAGGGGCGGTACTGGACCTGGTATTGGGGAATGAGCCGGGCCAGGTGGTAGAAGTTTCAGTAGGGGAGCATTTCGGGAACAGTGACCACAATTCAGTAAGTTTTAAAGTGCTGGTGGACAAGGATAAGAGTGGTCCTAGGATGAATGTGCTAAATTGGGGGAAGGCTAATTATAACAAAATTAGGCGGGAACTGAAGAACATAGATTGGGGCGGATGTTTGAGGGCAAATCAACATCTGACATGTGGGAGGCTTTCAAGTGTCAGTTGAAAGGAATTCAGGACGGGCATGTTCCTGTGAGGAAGAAGGATAAATACGGCAATTTTCGGGAACCTTGGATAACGAGGGATATTGTAGGCCTCGTGAAAAAGAAAAAGGAGGACTTCCAGGTGCGGCGATGACCAGCTAAGTCGCACGTTTCGGCAGCTCCCGGTGGAACGGACTTTTGGGCTCTTAATAGGAGCCCCAACGGCAATTTTAACGGCTAAAAACACTGTGCGGTAAACCAGAAGGGAATCCCCCCTGGACACGGATGGAAAAAGGAGAGGAAAGTGGCCGGATTGCGGTGGATCCTCTAGAGCAGCGGCCAGGAAGGCAAGCACAAAGCAAGATGGCGTCGGAAGGTGGCAGTTTAATATGGGGCCCTGACCAACAAGAGTTCCTGCGGTGCTGCGTGGAAGAACTTAAAAAGGAGATGAAGAAGGAGCTGTTGGCCCCGATATTACAGGCGATTGAAGGGCTACAGGAGGAGCAAAAGACCCAGGAGCAGGAGCTTCGGGTCGTGAAGGCAAAGGCTGCTGAGAATGAGGACGAAATACAGGAACTGGTGGTGAAGACAGAGATGCACGAGGCACAACACAAAAGGTGTGTGGAAAGGCTGGAGGTGTTGGAGAATAATGCGAGGAGGAAGAATTTAAGGATTCTTGGTCTTCCCGAAGGTGCAGAAGGGGCGGACGTCGGGGCATATGTGAGCACGATGCTTCACTCGTTAATGGGATTGGAGGCCCCGACGGGCCCGTTGGAGGTGGAGGGAGCTTATCGAGTTATGGCGCGAAGACCGAGGGCTGGAGAAATTCCTCGAGCCATAGTGGTGAGATTTCTCCGATATAAGGACAGAGAGATGGTCCTCAGATGGGCAAAGAAAACCCGGAGCAGTAGGTGGGAGAACGCGGTGATCCGCGTATATCAAGATTGGAGTGCGGAAGTGGCGAGAAGGAGGGCAAGCTTTAATCGGGCCAAGGCGGTGCTGCACAAAAGGAAGGTTAAATTTGGAATGCTGCAGCCGGCAAGACTGTGGGTCACACATCAAGGGAAACACCACTACTTTGAAACGGCAGAAGAGGCGTGGACATTTATTGTCGAGGAGAAACTGGAATAAGCGGGCTAGAAAAAGAACGTTTGGGACAAAGTGGTGGGGTGACTACGTGGGGTGAAGGGGGGGAAATGGGGGAAGAGATGATTTCCCAAGTTGTTAATCCTGAGACCCTGTAACTTTTCTCTCTTCCCCATGTTGTGGGGGAAGGGGGGGAGGGAGGATGAGGAGCTGGGGGCGCCGGCCATTGGGGGCGGGGCCAAATGGGAAGCGCGGGCTTTGTTCCCGCGCTATGGTAATCATGGCGGGAACAGGGAAGCAGGAAGGAGGGGGCCTCGCACGGTGGGGGCCGAGGTCACGGGGGGAAGCCGAGGTCGGCCAGAGTTTGCTGACTTCTGGGAGCAACATGGGGGGTGCAATTACGCTAGAAAGGGATCTAGCGGGGGGGGGGGGGGGGTTAACTGAGTTGCTGCTGCTGGGGAGAAGGGGGAGCTGGTATGGGGTGGGGTGGTCGGGGCGGGAGGGCGCCGTTGGGGGGAGATACGGCTATGTGGGAACCGGGTGAGGAGCTGGATTGAAAAAGGAGATGGCTAGTCGACAAAGGGGGGGGGGGTAAAGAGCCCCCCAACCCGGCTGATCACGTGGAATGTGAGAGGGCTGAACGGGCCGATTAAGAGGGCACGGGTACTCGCACACCTAAAAAAACTTAAGGCAGATGTGGTTATGCTGCAGGAGACGCATCTGAAATTGATAGACCAGGTCAGACTTCGCAAAGGATGGGTGGGGCAGGTGTTTCATTCGGGGCTAGACGCAAAAAACAGGGGGGTGGCTATATTAGTGGGGAAGCGGGTAATGTTTGAGGCAAAGACCATAGTGGCGGATAGTAGGGGCAGATACGTGATGGTGAGTGGCAGATTGCAAGGGGAGGCGGTGGTTTTAGTGAACGTATATGCCCCGAACTGGGATGATGCCAATTTTATGAGGCGTATGTTGGGACGCATCCCGGACCTAGAGGCGGGAAAGTTGGTAATGGGTGGAGATTTTAATACGGTGCTGGACCCAGAGCTGGACAGATCGAGGTACAGGACCGGAAGGAGGCCGGCTGCAGCTAGGGTGCTCAAGGACTTTATGGAGCAGATGGGAGGAGTAGACCCCTGGAGATTTAGTAGACCTAGGAGTAAGGAGTTTTCGTTTTTCTCCTATGTCCACAAAGTCTATTCACGGATAGACTTTTTTGTTTTGGGAAGGGCACTGATCCCGAAGGTGACGGGGACGGAGTACACGGCAATAGCTATTTCGGACCACGCTCCACATTGGGTGGACCTGGAGATAGGGGAGGAAAAAGAACAGCACCCACCCTGGAGAATGGACATGGGATTATTGGCAGATGAGGGGGTGTGTTTAAGGGTGAGGGGGTGTATTGAAAGGTACTTGGAACTCAATGACAATGGGGAGGTTCAGGTGGGAGTGGTCTGGGAGGCGTTTAAGGCTGTGGTTAGAGGGGAGTTGATATCTATCAGGGCACATAGAATCATAGAAGTTTACAGCATGGAAACAGGCCCTTCGGCCCAACCAGTCCATGCCGCCCAGTTTTTACCATTAAGCTAGTCCCAGTTGCCCGCACTTGGCCCATAACCCTCTATACCCATCTTACCCATGTAACTATCTAAATGTTTTTTTAAAAGACACAATTGTACCCGCCTCTACTACTACCTCTGGCAGCACATTCCAGGCACTCCTCACTACCCTCTGAATGAAGATATTGCCCCTCTGGGCCCTTCTGAATCTCTCCCCTCTCACCTTAAACCTATGCCCTCTAGTTTTAGACTCCCCTACCTTTGGGAAAAGATGTTGACTATCTACCTTATCTATGCCCCTCATTATTTTATAGACCTCTATAAGATCACCCCTAAGCCTCCTACGCTCCAAGGAAAAAAGTCCCAGTCTATCCAGCCTCTCCTTATAACTCAAACCATCAAGTCCCGGCAACATCCTAGTAAATCTTTTCTGCACTCTTTCCAGTTTAATAATATCCTTTCTATAATAGGGTGACCAGAACTGCACACAGTATTCCAAGTGTGGCCGTACCAATGTCTTGTACAACTTAAATTTAGAGTACCCAATTCATTTTTTCAAATTAAGGGGCAATTTAGCATGGCCAATCCACCTACCCTGCGCATCTTTGGGTTGTGGGGGCGAAACCCGTACAAACACGGGGAGAATGTGCAAACTCCACACGGACAGTGACCCAGAGCCGGGATCGAACCTGGGACCCCGGCGACGTGAGGCAGCAGGGCTAACCCACTGCGCCACCGTGCTGCCCTAGAATAATAATCACATAAAGGAAAGCAGGAGGGTAGGGAAAGGGAGCGGTTGTTGAAAGAACTTTTGAGGGTGGACAGACAATATGCGGAGGCACCGGAGGAGGGACTGTACAGGGAAAGGCAAAGGCTACATGTAGAATTTGACTTGTTGACTACGGGTAATGCAGAGGCACAATGGAGGAAGGCACAGGGTGTACAGTACGAATATGGGGAGAAGGCGAGCAGGTTGCTGGCCCACCAACTGAGGAAAAGGGGAGCAGCGAGGGAGATAGGGGGGGTGAGAGATGAGGAGGGAGAGATGGAGCGGAGAGAGTGAATGGAGTGTTCAAGGCATTTTATGAAAGATTATATGAAGCTCAGCCCCCGGAAGGGAAGGAGAGAATGATGTGCTTTCTGGATCAGCTGGAATTTCCTAAGGTGGAGGAGCAGGAGAGGGCGGGTTGGACTTGCTGGCCCCGCTACTGATGAGAACCTTTAATGAGGCTAGGGAAAGGGGGCAGCTGCCCCCGACTATGTCAGAGGCAACGATACCGCTCCTCCTAAAGAAGGAAAAAGACCCGCTGCAATGCGGGTCCTATAGGCCCATTTCCCTCCTGAATGTGGATGCTAAGATTCTGGCCAAGGTAATGGCAACGAGGATAGAGGATTGTGTCCCGGGGGTGGTTCATGAGGACCAAACTGGGCTTGTGAAGGTGAGACAGCTGAACACAAATATACGGAGGCTGCTAGGGGTAATGATGATGCCCCCACCAGAGGGGGAAGCGGAGATAGTGGTGGCGATGGATGCCGAGAAAGCATTTGATAGAGTGGAGTGGGATTATTTGTGGGAGGTGCTGAGGAGATTTGGCTTTGGAGATGGGTATATCAGATGGGTACAGTTGCTGTATAGGGCCCCGATGGCGAGCGTGGTCACGAATGGACGGGGGTCTGATTATTTTCGGCTCTATAGAGGGACGAGGCAGGGATGTCCTCTGTCCCCGTTATTGTTTGCACTGGCGATTGAGCCCCTGGCCATAGTATTGAGGGGTTCCAGGAAGTGGAGGGGAGTACTCAGGGGAGGAGAAGAACACCGGGTATCTCTGTATGCGGATGATTTGTTGTTGTATGTGGCGGACCCGGCGGAGGGGATGCCAGAGATAATGCGGATACTTGGGGAGTTTGGGGAGTTTTCAGGGTATAAATTGAACATGGGGAAAAGTGAGTTGTTCGCGGTGCATCCAGGGGAGCAGAGCAGGGAAATAGAGGTTTTACTGTTGAGGAAGGTAACAAGGGACTTCCGGTACTTGGGGATCCAGATAGCCAAGAATTGGGGTACATTACACAGGCTTAATTTAACGCGGTTGGTGGAACAGATGGAGGAGGACTTTAAGAGATGGGACATGGTGTCCCTGTCACTGGCAGGTAGGGTGCAGGCGGTTAAAATGGTGGTCCTCCCGAGATTCCTTTTTGTGTTTCAGTGCCTCCCGGTGGTGGTCACAAAGGCTTTTTTCAAGAGAATCGAGAAGAGTATTATGAGTTTTGTGTGGGCCGGGATGACCCCGAGAGTGAGGAGGGGATTTTTGCAGCATAGTAGGGACAGGGGGGGTTGGCACTACCGAGCCTAAACGACTATTACTGGGCCGCCAATGTTTCAATGGTGTGTAAGTGGATGGGAGAAGGGGAGGGAGTGGCGTGGAAGAGATTGGAGAGGGCGTCCTGCAGGGGGACTAGCCTACAAGCAATGGTGACGGCACCGTTGCCGTTCTCACCGAAGAAATACACCACAAGCCCGGTGGTGGTGGCTACATTGAAAATTTGGGGGCAGTGGAGACGGCATAGGGGAAAGACGGGAGCCTCGGTGCGGTCCCCGATAAGAAATAACCATAGGTTTGTTCCGGGGAGAATGGATGGGGGTTTGGAGCATGGCAAAGAGCTGGGGTAGTACAATTGAGAGATCTGTTCGTAGATGGGACGTTTGCGAGTCTGGGTGCGCTGACGGAAAAATATGGGTTGCCCCAAGGGAATGCATTTCGGTATATGCAACTGAGGGCTTTCGCGAGGCAACAGGTGAGGGAATTTCCGCAGCTCCCGACGCAGGAGGCGCAGGATAGAGTGATCTCAGAGACATGGGTGGGGGATGGTAAGGTGTCGGACATATATAGGGAAATGAGGGACGAGGGGGAGATCATGGTAGATGAGCTGAAAGGGAAATGGGAAGAGCTGGGGGAGGAGATTGAGGAGGGGCTGTGGGCTGACGCCCTACGTAGGGTAAACTCATCGTCCTCGTGTGCCAGGCTAAGCCTGATACAATTCAAGGTTCTACACAGGGCGCATTTGACTGGAGCACGGCTCAGTAGATTTTTTTGGGTAGAGGATAGGTGTGGGAGATGCTCGAGAAGCCTAGCGAATCACACCCACTTGTTCTGGTCATGCCCGGCACTACAGGGGTTCTGGGTGGGGTGGCAAAGGTGCTTTCGAAGGTGGTGGCGGTCCGGGTCGAACCAAGCTGGGGGTTGGCTATATTCGGGGTTGCAGAAGAGCCGGGAGTGCAGGAGGCGAGAGAGGCTGATGTTTTGGCCTTTGCGTCCCTAGTAGCCCGGCGCAGGATATTGTTAATGTGGAAGGAAGCCAAACACCCGGGTGTGGAGACCTGGATAAACAACATGGCAGGGTTTATAAAGTTAGAACGGATCAAGTTCGTATTAAGAGGTTCAGCTCAAGGGTTCACCAGGCGGTGGCAACCGTTCGTCGACTACCTCACAGAAAGATAGAGGGAATGGAAAAGAAGAAGACAACAGCAGCATCCCAGGGGGGAGGGCGGGAGGAACCGGACGGACTCTCAGGGATGTCATTGTATGTGTATAGACACTTGTTATAGGTAATGTATATTGGATTGTTGGATTGTATCTTTGGAGAGTAACTATTTTTGACAAGGCAGTTGCCACTTGGTTTTGTTTTTGTTTATATATTATTTATTTATTTGTTTAAAATTGGCCACGGTTATTTATATTGCTTTGTTGTTGTTCAAAAGAAAAACTATGTCCTGTTATGTTTGGCCACAAAATTTTGAATAAAATATATTTTTTAAAAAAAGAAAAAGGAGGCATTTGTCAGGGCTAAAAGGCTGGGAACAGACAAAGCCTGTGTGGAATATAAGGAAAGTAGGAAGGAACTTAAGCAAGGAGTCAGGAGGGCTAGAAGGGGTCACGAAAAGTCATTGGCAAATAGGGTTAAGGAAAATCCCAAGGCTTTTTACACGTACATAAAAAGCAAGAGGGTAGCCAGGGAAAGGGTTGGCCCACTGAAGGATAGGCAAGGGAATCTATGTGTGGAGCCAGAGGAAATGGGTGAGGTACTAAATGAATACTTTGCATCAGTATTCACCAAAGAGAAGAAAATGGTAGATGTTGAGTCTGGAGAAGGGTGTGTAGATAGCCTGGGTCACATTGAGATCCAAAAAGACGAGGTGTTGGGTGTCTTAAAAAATATTAAGGTAGATAAGTCCCCAGGGCCTGATGGGATCTACCCAAGAATACTGAAGGAGGCTGGAGAGGAAATTGCTGAGGCCTTGACAGAAATCTTTGGATCCTCACTGTCTTCAGGTGATGTCCCGGAGGACTGGAGAATAACCAATGTTGTTCCTCTGTTTAAGAAGGGTAGCAAGGATAATCCAGGGAACTACAGGCCAGTGAGCCTTACTTCAGTGGTAGGGAAATTACTGGAGAGAATTCTTCGAGACAGGATCTACTCCCATTTGGAAGCAAATGGACGTATTAGTGAGAGGCAGCATGGTTTTGTGAAGGGGAGGTCGTGTCTCACTAACTTGATAGAGTTTTTCGAGGAGGTCACTAAGATGATTGATGCAGGTAGGGCAGTGGATGTTGTCTATATGGACTTCAGTAAGGCCTTTGACAAGGTCCCTCATGGTAAACTAGTACAAAAGGTGAAGTCACATGGGATCAGGGGTGAGCTGGCAAGGTGGATACAGAACTGGCTAGGTCATAGAAGGCAGAGAGTAGCAATGGAAGGATGCTTTTCTAATTGGAGGGCTGTGACCAGTGGTGTTCCACAGGGATCCGTGCTGGGACCTTTGCTGTTTGTAGTATACATAAATGATTTGGAGGAAAATGTAACTGGTCTGATTAGTAAGTTTGCAGACGACACAAAGTTTGGTGGAATTGTGGATAGCGATGAAGACTGCCAGAGGATACAGCAGGATTTAGATTGTTTGGAGACTTGGGCGGAGAGATGGCAGATGGAGTTTAATCCGGACAAATGTGAGGTAATGCATTTTGGAAGGTCTAATACAGGTAGGGAATATACAGTGAATGGTAGAACCCTCAAGAGTATTGAAAGTCAAAGAGATCTAGGAGTACAGGTCCACAGGTCACTGAAAGGGGCAACACAGGTGGAGAAGGTAGTCAAGAAGGCATACGGCATGCTTGCCTTCATTGGCCAGGGCATTGAGTATAAGAATTGGCAAGTCATGTTGCAGCTGTATAGAACCTTAGTTTGGCCACACTTGGAGTATAGTGTTCAATTCTGGTCGCCACACTACCAGAAGGATGTGGAGGCTTTAGAGAGGGTGCAGAAGAGATTTACCAGAATGTTGCCTGGTATGGAGGGCATTAGCTATGAGGAGCGATTTGTTCTCACTGGAACGAAGGAGGTTGAGGGGCGACCTGATAGAGGTCTACAAAATTATATGGGGCATAGACAGAGTGGATAGGCTTTTCCCCAGGGTAGAGGGGTCAATTACTAGGGGGCATAGGTTTAAGGTGAGAGTGGCAAGGTTTAGAGTAGATGTACGAGGCAAGTTTTTTACACAGAGGGTGGTGGGTGCCTGGAACTCGCTACCGGAGGAGGTGGTGGAAGCAGGGACGATAGTGACATTTAAGGGGCATCTTGACAAATACACGAATAGGATGGGAATAGAGGAATACGGACCCAGGAAGTGTAGAAGATTGTAGTTTAGTCGGGCAGCATGGTCGGCACGGGCTTGGAGGGCCGAAGGGCCTGTTCCTGTGCTGTACATTTCTTTGTTCTTTGTTTATGCCTGGAACTCGTTGCCGGAGGAGGTGGTGGAAGCAGGTAAGATAGTGATGTTTAAGGGGCATCTTGACAAATACGTGAATAGATGGGAATAGAGGTATATGGACCCTGGAAGTATAGAAGGTTTTAGGTTAGACGGGCATCATGGTCGGCACAGGCTTGGAGGGCCAAAGAGCCTGCTTATGCTGTACTTTTCTTTGTTCTTTGTTCTTTCAGCATATCTCTCTCATGTCCTCACCTACTGTCCTTTTGAATGCATCTAAGGTACTTGCCTCAACCACTTCCTGCGGTAGCGAGTTCCACTTTCTCAATTAACATTTTTTTCTTTTCTCCCTGCTCGATTTATTAGTACCCAACTTGTATTTATGGCTACTAACTTTAAATTCTCCCACATTTGGAATCATTCTTCCCATACCTATCTTGTCCAAACTATTCAGAATTTTAAAGACCTCTAGCTGGTCGCCTCTAAATCATCTCTTTTCTAAAGAATATTGCTCCTAATCTGGTCAATTTTTCTCAATAGCTTTCAGTTCTGGTATTGATCTTGCACATCTTTTTTTATTCACAATTTCTCCAGTCCTTTTTATGATATGGAGACCACGCTGTGCACTACTCTAACGTGCAGGCTAACCAGAGCCCTATGCAAGTTCAACATAATTTCACTCCTTTTGAATTGTGTGCCCTTAGAAATAAATCCTAGTACTTTGTTAACACTTTGATGCACGATCAATGACCACTAAAGCAAGGTTGTAGTCCAACTGAAGGCTTTAATAAGCTAGATGTTTCCCCCAGCAGCTCAGGTACAGAATGAGGGCTGCTGGGGCAGCACAGGTTCTTATACCCCACCTATCAGGGCGGAGCTATTATACACTCTAGCCAATAGCAAGCACACAGGTTCTACCAACGGTACTTCAGCCTCTCGGGTACCGTAATACCTATAATACCACACACTTTCCTTGTTTTGCTGATCTGTGATGTTGCTCGCAATGATTTGTTCTCCTGAATTCCTGGCTCCCTCTACTCTCATCACCTTCAATTTGGGCTTTTCTAAGGCATATGTGATGTTTCTATCTTTTCGACCAAATTGCATCATATCATAGAATTTACAGTGCAGAAGGAGGCCATTCGGCCCATCGAGTCTACACCGGCCCCCGGAAAAGTACCCAACCCAAGGTCAACACCTCCACCCTATCCCCATAACCCAGTCACCCCACCGAACACTAAGGGCAATTTTGGACACTAAGGGCAATTTATCATGGCCAATCCACCTAACCCGCACATCTTTGGACTGTGGGAGGAAACGGAGCACCCGGAGGAAACCCACGCACACACGGGGAGGATGTGCAGACTCCGCACAGATAGTGACCCAAGCCGGAATCGAACCTGGGACCCTGGAGCTGTGAAGCAATTGTGCTATCCACAGTGCTACCGTGCTGCCCATCTCACATGTATCTGCTCAATTCATTTGCCACTTAACCTGTTTAGACAGCCAATGTTCTGCCACCTTCATGTCTCAATGTTCATTCTTCCTCAGAGGTAGCTATAATCCCAAGCTTGGTTTCAACCAAAATCTTTGATATTGAATTACTTGGTCTCAAATCCTAACCAAAATTATGAATAAAAATAATAATAATAATCGCTTATTGTCACCACATTCCGGCACCTGTACGGGGAGGTTGGTACTGGAATTGAACCTGTGCTGCTGGCCTTGTTCTGCTTTACAAGCCAGCTGTTTGGTCCACTGTGCTAAACCAGCCCCTTGCTAAACCAGCTCAATTTTTTATCCATTCAGTTATTTGTCATTTGACTGCACATGTTTCATGTCACGAGACCGGTTTAGCTCAGTTGGCTGGACAGCTGGTTTGCGATGCCTCGCGAGACCAGCAGCTTGGGTTCAATTCTCATACTGGTAGAGGTTATTCATGAAGGCCCCGCCTTCTCAACCTTGCCCCTCACCTGAGGTGTTGTGATCCTCAGGTTAAATTACCACCAGTCAGCTCTCCCCTTCAAAGGGGCAAGCAGCCTATGATCATCTGGGACTATGGCGACTTTACTTTATTTTATTGCATGGCATCTTATTGAAGACCTTTTCTTTTTTTTTTAAATATGTTTTTTAAGAGTTTTTAAACAAAATTTTCAACCAAACAAACAAACCGACCCCCCACCCCCCGTAACAAAAAAAAAGAAAGAAAGCTCGCATAGCAAGACATGAACATGGCAAGTCAATATGATACAGAACTTTGTACATTGGATTCCTCCCATACATGTCAGTTTTCCGGATCATTCATGTGTTTTCTTGCTCAAATGCCCCCCAGAAAAAAAAACCTTCCCCTTCCCTCCCTCCTGCCCACCACCCCCCCCAAAGAAAGATATCTCCCCCCCCCCCCCCCCCCCGGGTTGCTGTTGCTGCTGTCCAACCTTCATCTAACGCTCCGCGAGATAGTCTAGGAACGGTTGCCACCGCCTGTAGAACCCCTGCGCAGACCCTCTCAAGGCAAACTTTATCCTCTCCAACTTGATAAACCCTGCCATATCATTTATGCAGGCCTCCACGCTGGGGGGCTTCGCCTCCTTCCACATTAGCAAGATCCTTCGCCGGGCTACTAGGGACACAAAGGCCAGAATGCCGGCCTCTTTCCCCTCCTGCACTCCCTGCTCGTCCACTACTCCAAATAGTGCTAGCCCCCAGCTTGGCTTGACCCGGACTTTCACCACCTCAGATACTATTCCCGCAACTCCCCTCCAGAACCACTCCAGTGCCGGGTATGACCAAAACATATGGACGTGGTTCGCCGGACTTCCTGAGCACCTCCCACATCTGTCCTCCACCCCAAAGAACCTACTCAGCCTCGCCCCCGTCATATGCACTCTGTGCACTACCTTAAACTGTATCAGGCTAAGCCTGGCACACGAGGAAGATGAATTAACCCTACTTAGGGCATCAATCCCCTCCCCCAGCTCCTCTTCCCATTTACCTTTCAGCTCCTCTACCAAAGCCTCCCCCTCTTCTTTCATCTCCTGGTATATCGCCGACACCTTGCCCTCCCCGACCCATATGCCCGAAATCACCCTGTCTTGAATCCCCTGTGCCGGGAGCAGTGGGAATTCCCTCACCTACCGCCTCACAAACGCCCTCACTTGCATGTACCTGAAGACATTTCCCGGGTGTAGTCCAAATTTCTCCTCCAGCGCCCCTAAGCTCGCAAACGTCCCATCGATGAACAGGTCCCCCATTCTTCTAATCCCTGCCTGATGTCAGCTCTGAAACCCCCCGTCCATCCTTCCTGGGACAAACCGATGGTTATCCCTAATCGGGGACCACACCGAGGCTCCCACCGCTCCCCTGTGTCGTCTCCACTGCCCCCAGATCTTTAGCGTTGCCACCACCTGGCTCGTGGTGTTGCTTGTCGGCGAGAGCGGCAGCGGTGCCGTCACCAGCGCCCCCAGGCTCGTTCCTTTGCAGGACGCCATCTCCAACCTCTTCCACGCCGCCCCCTCTCCCTCCATCACCCACTTATGGATCATCGCCACGTTGGCTGCCCAGTAGTAGCCACCCAAATTCGGCAACGCCAACCCTCCTCTATCCCTGCTACGCTCCAGGAACCCCCTCCTTACCCTCAGGGTCTTGCTCGCCCATACAAAACTCATAATGCTCCTGCCTACCCTCTTAAAAAAGGTCTTGGTGATCACGATTGGAAGGCACTGGAACACAAAAAGAAACCTTGGGAGGACCACCATTTTAATCGACTGTACCCTGCCCGCCAGCGAGAGTGGCAACATGTCCCACCTTTTAAAATCCTCCTCCATCTGTTCCACCAGCCGCGTCAAATTAAGTTTGTGCAGTGCCCCCCAGCTCCTAGCTACCTGAATCTCCAAGTATCGAAAGCTCCTTTCCGCCCTCCTCAACGGTAGGTCATCTATCCCTCTTCCCTGATCCCCCGGATGCACCACAAAGAGCTCACTCTTTCCCACGTTGAGCTTATAGCCCGAAAAGTCTCCAAACTCCCTTAGGATCTGCATGACCTCAACTATCCCCTCCACTGGATCCGCCACATACAGCAACAGGTTGTCTGCGCACAGCGACACTCGATGTTCCTCTCTCCCTCGGACCACCCCCTTCCATTTCCCCGACTCCCTTAACGCCATGGCCAAAGGTTCAATTGCCAATGCAAACAGCAGAGGGGACAGGGGGCACCCCTGCCTTGTCCCTCGATACAGACGGAAATACTCCGACCTCCGCCGGTTCGTGACCACACTCGCCACCGGGGCTTTATACAGGAGCTTAACCCAACTAATAAACCCTCCCCTGAACCCAAACCTCCTCAACACTTCCCAGAGATACTCCCACTCTACTCGGTCAAAGGCCTTCTCCGCGTCCATGGCTGCTACTATCTCCGCCTCTCACTCCACCGATGGCATCATTATCACACTTAGGAGCCTTTGCACATTGGTATTTAGCTGTCTACCCTTTACGAATCCCGTCTGGTCCTCGTGAATCATCCCCGGGACACAGTCCTCAATCCTCGTAGCCAACATTTTTGCCAGCAACTTAGCATCTACGTTGAGGAGCGAGATCGGTCTATATGACCCACATTGCAGTGGGTCCTTATCCCGCTTGAAGATCAAAGAGATTGTTGCCTCCGACATTGTCGGGGGCAGGGTCCCCCCCTCCCTTGCTACATGGAAGGTCCTTACCAGCAACGGGGCTAACAGGTCTACAAACTTCCTATAAAACTCCACCGGGAACCCATCCGGACCCGGGGCCTTCCCTGCCTGCATGCTCCCCAGTCCTTTAACCAGCTCCTCCACCCCAATTGGCGCCCCCAAACCAGCCACCTCCTGCTCCTCCACCCTTGGGAACCTCAGTTGGTCCAAGAATCATTGAATCCCCTCTTTTCCCCCTGGGGGCTGGGACCGATACAGCTCCTCGTAAAAGGCCTTGAATGCCTCATTCACTTTCACCGCACTCCGCACCATAGTTCCCCTGCCATCCTTGATTCCACCTATTTCCCTCGCTGCCATCCTCTTACGGAGCTGATGTGCCAGCATCCGACTCGCCTTCTCCCCATATTCATATATCGCCCCCTGTGCTTCCTCCACTGTGCCTCTGCCTTCCCTGTGGTCAACAGGTCAAACTCCGTCTGGAGACTTTGTCTCTCCCTGAGTAGTCCCTCATCAGGAACCTCTGCATATCTCCTGTCCACCCTTAAAATCTCCCCCACTAACCTCTCCCTTTCCCTGCCCTCTCTCTTCATCCTATGAGCCCTGATGGAGATTAACTCTCCCCTGACCACCGCCTTCAGCGCCTCCCATACTACTCCCACCTGCACCTCCCCGTTGGCCTCCAGATACCTTTCGATGCACCCCCACACCCTCCCACACACTTCCTCGTCTGCCAGCAGTCCCACATCCAACCGCCACAACGGGCGTTGGTCCCTCTCCTCCCCCCAGCTCTAGCTCCACCCAATGCGGGGCATGGTCTGAAATGGCTATGGCCGAATACGCCGTTCCCTCCACTTTCGGGATCAATGCCCTGCCCAGAAAAAAATCTATCCGGGGGTAGGCCTTATGTACGTGGGAGAAAAAAGAAAATTCTCTGGCCAAAGGCCTGGAAAATCTCCACGGATCTACTCCCCCCATCTGATCCATAAACCCCCTAAGCACCTTGGCCGCAGCCGGCCTCTTCCCCATCCTAGATCTGGAACGATCTAATGCTGGGTCCAGCAACGTGTTAAAATCCCCACCCATTATCAAGCTCCCTACCTCCAGGTCTGGAATACGCCCCAACATCCGTTTCATGAATCCAGGATCGTCCCAGTTCGGGGCATATACATTCACCAGTACCACCTCCGTCCCCTGCAACCTACCACTCACCATCACGTATCGGCCTCCATTGTCCGCTTCTATGTTCTTGGCCTCAAACGACACCTGCTTCCCCACCAATATTGCCACCCCTCTATTCTTCGCATCCAGCCCCGAATGGAACACCTGTCCTACCCATCCCTTCATTAACCTGACCTGATCTGCCACCTTCAGATGTGTCTCCTGAAGCATGGCCACATCTGCCTTCAGTCCCTTTAGGTGCGGGAACACTCAGGCCCTCTTAACCGGCCCATTTAGGCCTCTCACATTCCACGTGATCAGCCAGGCCCAAGATCTCGTCCTCGTTCTCATTCGTTTTATCCCTCACCTCACGAAGCTCCACCGCCTGGGCCTTCTGGGTCTCCTTCAGCCCCTCGATCGCCAACAGCATTGGCGCCAGCACCTCCTTTTTAAGCTCCTCCACACAGCGCTTAAGGAACTCCTGCTGGTCCGGCCCCCATGCTGCTCGATCTCCGCCCTCCGCCATCTTGTTTGTTCCCCCTCGTTTTTGCCGCTGCTCCAGAGCCTCTTTCTCCGACGCTCCACCGCTAATTTCCGCCATACAACGTTAACCTTTCCGCCATACAACGAGGACCTTACTTCACCTTCCCACACGGGATTAAATCAAAACATTTCCATTGGGGCTCCTCTGGAGAGCCCAAAAGTCAGTTATAGCGGAAGCTGCCGAAACGTGCGGCTTAGCTCCGCATCGCCGCAACCAGAAGCATTGAAGACCTTTTCAAAAATCCAACAAAACAACCTCTATAATCGTACCCTTGTCTACTCCTCTAAAGAATTCTATGAAGTCGTTATATGCTGATGACCTGTTGATATATGTTGCAGACCCAGTGGAGGGGATGGCGGAGGTTATGCGGATCCTTAGGGAGTTTGGAGACTTCTCGGGCTATAAGCTCAATGTGGGGAAGAGTGAGCTCTTTGTGGTGCATTCAGGGGACCAGGGAAAGGGGATAGACGAGCTACCGCTGAAGAGGGCGGAGAAGAGCTTCCGATGCCTGGGGATCCAGGTAGCTAGGAGCTGGGGGGCCCTGCACAAGCTCAATTTGACACGGTTGGTGGAACAGATGGAGGAGGATTTCAAGAGATGGGATTTGCTGCCACTCTCCCTGGCGGGTAGGGTGCAGTCGGTCAAGATGACGGTCCTCCCGAGGTTCCTGTTTGTGTTCCAGTGCCTGCCCATCCTAATCCTGAAGGCTTTTTTTAAGCGGGTAAGCAGGAGTATTATGGGATTTGTATGGGCGAATAAGACCCCGAGGGTGAAGAGGGTGTTTTTGGAGCGTAGCAGGGACAGGGGGGGCTGGCACTGCCGAATCTATGTGGCTATTATTGGGCAGCTAATGTGGCGATGATCCGTAAGTGGGTAATGGAGGGAGAGGGGGCGGCGTAGAAGAGGCTAGAGGTGGCGTCTTGTGTGGGTACGAGTCGCCGACAACGCACACCACGAGTCCGGTGGTGGCGGCGACTCTGAAGATCTGGGGCAGTGGAGACGACATGGGGCGAGGTGGGAGCCTCGGTCTGGTCCCCGATACGAGAGAACCACAGGTTCGTTCCGGGTAGGATGGATGGGGGGTTTCTGAGCTGGCATCGGGCAGGGATTAAAAGAATGGGGGACCTATTCATCGATGGGACTTTTGCGAGCCTAGGGGCGCTAGAGGAGAAGTTTGGGTTATCTCCCGGGACTGCTTTTAGGTTCATGCAAGTGAGGGTGTTTGTGAGACGGCAGGTGAGGGAATTTCCGCTGCTCCCAGCATGAAGGATTCAGGACAGGTTGATTTTGGGTGTATGGGTTGGAGAAGGCAAGGCCTCGGCGATCTATCAGGAACTGCAGGAGGCGGAGGAGGCCTCGGTGGAGGAGTTAAAGGGTAAGTGGGAGGAGGTGCTGGGGGAGGAGCTGGATGAAGATCTGTGAGCTGATGCCCTTAGTAGGGTTAATTCTTCCTCCTCTTGCGCCAGGCTCAGCCTAATACAGTTCAAAGTTGTCCATAGGGCGCATATGACAGGAGTGAGGATGAGTAGGTTTTTTGGGGTGGAGGACAGGTGTGTGAGGTGCTCGGGGAGCCCAGCAAATCACACCCATATGTTCTGAACATGCCCGGCGCTGGAGGGGTTTTGGAGGGGCTTTGCGAGGACTATGTCCAAAGTGGTGAACACCCGGGTCAAGCCGAGCTGGGGGATAGCATTATTTGGGGTATTTGATGAGCCGGGAGTGCAAGAGCAGAAAGAGGCCGGTGTTCTGGCCTTTGCGTTCCTGATAGCCTGGCGGAGGATCCTACTAATGTGGAGGGATGCGAAGCCCCCAAGCATGGAAGCTTGGATTAACGATATGGCAGGGTTCATCAAGCTGGAAAGGATAAAGTTTGCCTTGCGTGGGTCTGTGCAGGGGTTCTCCAGGCGGTGGCAACCGTTCCTAGACATTCTCGCGGAACGTTAGGTGGAGGCCTACAGCAGCAGCAATCCGGGGGGGGGGGGGGCGCTTTTGGTTTTTCTGTTTTGTTTAGGTTAGAGTGGGGCGTTTTCCTTACTGGCGGGTTTATTTGTTAAATGGGGGTTATTGTATTTTGTTGGAAATCTCATGTATAATTTTTGCTTGTTTTGTGCTTTATTCTTTTTTTTTCTGTTTGGAGTGTTTTGAAAATTGTTGAAAATTGAATAAATATATATTTTTTTAAAAGAATTCTATGAAGGTAGTTCAGCAAAACTTCACCTTTTGGAATCGATACTGACTGTTTTTTTAATAATGTTTTTAAATCTGATTTAAAATGGGCCTACCAGCAGTTGCTCAAGGTGACAGCAGCTTTGAAGTGATAGGGACTCTTTTGATGTAGAAATCTGGATTCTGTGAGGTTAATAAGGATCCAGGTTGGCATTAAATGTCAGGATTGAACATAATTCTAGTGCACAAATCACTTCCACTGATAGTGAAGTCTGCCAAAGCTAAGAGTTGAATTATTTTTGTCCAGTCCCTCACTCTCTCACCACAGCCCTGCATTTCTTTTCTTTTTCAGGTGTATATCCAGTTTCTTTCTAAAAGTTGCGAATGAATCTGCTTCTTATTGGGTGCAAAATGGAAATGGTGGGAAAAAAAAACATTCAACAGTAAAATGTCTTCCACTCGCTTCCCCACACCTGTGTTGGAAAAATTAAAGCTCAATCCCATCTAAAGTAACTACAAAAACAGAACCTTCACACATCGGCACATAGGAATTTATATTTCTATAAATCTGCTAAACTTACCTGTGGTCCCATGGTTCCAGAGCCCTAAAAATAAACAAGACAGTCATCAGTAAGGTCTTATAGAATCTGAGCACTGAACAATTAATTGACCAAACATTGGATTATCTTGCAACAAGTGCAAATCCAGGGGTTGATATCAGCAAAGTTGGAGTTTCATAAAAGGACTGAAGGAGGCCATTCAGCTGATCGAGTCTGCACCAAGCCTCCAAAAGAGCACCCAGCCTAGGCCCAATCTCCTGCACTATCCCCATAATCCCAGTTAACCACACCTTTTGGATTCTAAGGGGCAATTTAGCATGTCCAATCCACCTAATATGCACATCTTTGGACTGTGGGAGGAAACCAGAGCACCCGGAGGAAACCTATGCGACCATGGGGAGAACATGCAGACTCCACACAGACAGATGATGAGGGATGGGGGGGAAGTGTGGGATTACATACTCACCGGTGGTCCAGGAGCTCCAGGAAAGCCAACTTGACCCTGGAAAAGAGAAAATAATGATTGCATCAAACTTAGCTACAAGTGTATCACAGAGAGAGGACAGACTGCTGAAATTTAAACTTACTGAGCTGAACCTTAACTTTGTGCTTTGCTTCAAAATGGGTGAGAGCAGCTCCCTTTACATCTTTCCCCACTTATATTTCCATTAACACCAGTGGAATTCTTCCATTTTGAGACTGAGTGCTGTGGCGGGCGGCCCCTGTGGCGTGTGTCCCGCCGACTAGAATGGCAGGATCCCGCGCCAGCTTCTGTGCTTGGAACCTCATTAATTATGCACAAGTGAGATCCCCTCTGACTTTCCTGGTAGGCTGGCAGCTGATTCATCTGCCCGGCCTCAGCCGATGGGTTCAAAGTTCCCGGCGTCATATTTAAGTACTGTCCAGCACACTCATATCATACTCTCCAGCACACCTGGCTTCACCAGACCATGCAGGATGTCAGCACCCCAGATGGCAAAGGCTAACAGCCTCAAGGAGAGGTCTGCTCCACGATTCAACCGCCTTACTTCTGAGCCCATCATTTGCGAGGATCCGGTGGTAGTGTGGCCCTTTAAAGGTGATCTCGTGCAGTCCATGTGGCCGGCTCTGGGTCTATTGTGAGTAGGCGCATGAACACCGACCAATGGGGAAAAAGGCGTGCGGCTCTGGGAGCTGGTGCCCTGCTAGTGTGGACCTGAGAGTCATAGAGTGAAGACCTGTTTCAGAGACCATTGTGCCTGTATAGAGTTAACCTCTCTTTTGTTCTCAATAAATCCTTATTGTTATAAAAGAAGCCTCTGCAGTGTTGCTTCAAGCTACCAAATTGGTGACGAGAGTAAATTGGACAACAATTGCAAGTCATCGCAAGTCGCAGAATTCGTGGGGGAAGGGGTTACATCAGACGCCTCCAGCGAAAAACAAAAAGAGAAAGTCATTGAAAGACAGGGGGCTGGATTCTCCCAAAATGAGACGATGTCCTCCAGCAGCTGCACTGTGCTCCATGGCGGATTCGGACCGCCAGGCCACACAGACAAAGGAGACCCCCCCCCCATCAGCTGCGCCCCCGAGCCTATAACCGCGCAGATCTAATCCCCGGCCGCCTAGAAGGCCCCCCCTGGCCTCCGATCCACCTGCCACCGACCAGGGTGGCCGCGGACTGACTCCCGCCACGCCAGCAACCCGACCGGCAATAGGTGGTTAGTTCCATGCCGTCGGTAACTCGGCCGGTCGAGAGCAGAGGATTGCTGGGTGGGCCTCTGGCCGATTTTCGGGGCCCAGAGAATCGGCGGACCGGCGCCAGGCCCGATTACGGTGTAAAGGTGGATTCTCCGCCCCCACGCCGGCCTCGATTTCGGCGCAGGACTGTGGAGAACCCAGCCCAGTGAGTGTCCAGGGACAGGATTCTCCATAGCCGACGCCAAAATTGTGTTTGGCAATCGGGTGGGGAATGGATTTCCGCCCCGAAATCGGGGCTGCGCTGGTTTGACACCAGTCCGCCATGCTCTGCCCCCTCCAAACTGGCATCATCGTGACGCACGCCACCTGCCGTCTCAACGGCGTTGGCGCATCATCGTCCGGCTCACCTGCGCTGCTCCTCCCCGATGGCCGACGGCGCGGGCCACGTGTGGTCCCAACCGTGCGGGAACCCAGCGTGACGGCTGCGGACTGTGTCCAGCGCCGCCACACTCGGCCAGGATCCGTGCCGCTGGCCGGTGGGACCTCCTGTAAGGGCTGGGGGGGGCAGGTGAGGGTGGCCAGGGGGTGGGATGTGGGGTCACAGTTGGTTGGTTGGGATCACGCACAGACTATTAACAGTTTGTTGGACCCAGACCTACAACCTCATAAAAAACCTGATGTCCCTGGAGACTCCTGACTCAAAATCATTTGGCAAATTGGTGACACTTTGTGAAGGAGCACTTCAACCCCAGGCCCCCCACCATACCAGAGTGCTGCAAGTTTAATTCTGCTGTCAGGGAACTTGGAAAGTCGATCTCGGCTTTCATTGCCAGACTCAGCCAAATGGCCAAACAGTGTGAATTCAGCACAGCATTGAGTAACATGCTGCATGATAGTCTGGTATGTGGCACTAACAACATCAACATGCAAGTAAATTAGTGGCTGAGCCAAAGGTTTCACAGAATAATACAGCACAGAAGAGGCCCTTCCGCCCATCGAGTCTGCACCATTGCATGAAAAACACCTGACCTGCCTATCTAATCCCATTTACCAGCACTTGGCCCATAGCCTTGAATGCTATGACATGCCAAGTGCTCATCCAGGTACTTTTTAAAGGGTGTGGGGCAACCCCCCTCCCTCTACCACCCTCACAGGCAGTGCATTCCAGACCGTCACCACCCTCAAATCCCCCCTAAACCTTCTGCCCCTCACCTTGAACTTGTGTCCCCTCGTAACTGACCCTTCAACTAAGGGGAACAGCTGCTCCCTATCCGCCCTGTCCGTGTCCCTCATAATCGTGTACATCTCGATTAGGTTGCCCCTCAGTCTTCTCTGCTCCAGAGAAAACAACCCAAGCCTATCGGACCTCTCTTCATAACTTAAATGTCCCATCCCAGGAAACATCCTGGTGAATCGCCTCTGCAGCCTGGATTAAGCAACGAAATTCATTGAGAAGGGCATGTCAGAGCTGTAATGCATGCAAGAGGGCGATATAAACTAACTGTTGAGTGGTATGGCTGCAAGGCACAGAGGAAGTTCAGCCACGGTCCCAGGAGTAGGATCATAGTCAAAGTTCAGGAAGAAAAACGGGCCATCGACACATGTATTATGATGAATGCTACAGATAACTCTCAAAGAAACGTGTCACTGTATAGAATTCATCTGTCTTAGGTTCAACAGGGAGGGCCACATTCAGAATCGTTGGTGCCCTAGGCACGACACGCCTCGTTTAAAAAAAACCAAAATGACTCTAGTGAATAAAGTGGAGAAGAACTCCAATGAAGAATTAGAAATTTACAGGCTGACTTCCGGTGGCAGCATGTAAAGGGGAAGCCGCATGCTGGTTGGCTCCTGCTTGAGGCGTGTTTTGGGGAGTTTTGAAGTCCGGTCCTGGGGGCAATTTGCGAATGATTGATTGAAAGGATATCCAAGGATGTCAATAGGATTCAGAAAAACAGCCGTGAAAGGAGGGAGTGAGTGTTCACCGTCGAGTAAGAGGCCAGCCAGGAAGCTGGCAAGATGGCGGAGGCTGGGCTGCTGGGTGAGGCCGCACTGTTCACAGCAGAGAGGATGACTGAGGTGATGTCTTTGAGCTGGAGAAGCAGTTTGCGAAGCATATGGAGGTGTTGAGGAAGGAGATGGTAGTGGTTTTGAAGACATTGGTGGAGGAGGCAGATGCCCTGGTGAGAGTAACTGTGGCGATGACATCGGCCGAGGTGAGGGAGCAGAGCAAGAAGATGAAGGGAGTGTAGGAGGCCATGTCGCAGCACAGCGATCAGCTCATCTCGATGGGGGATGAGCTGCGGAGGGTGGTCAAGGCCAATAAGAGGCTTCAAGCAAAGCAGGAGGAGACTTGCTCGAGGCAGCAAAATTTGAGGATTGTGGGCTTGCCCGAAGGGGTCAAGGGCTGAAGGCCGACAGAGATTTTGCCAAGATGTTGACGGAATTGATGGGAGAGGGTGAGGAGCCCCCTGGTATGAACTGGATCGAACTCATCAGTTGATGAGGCCGAAGCCAAAGTTAAATGAGCCGCAAAGGACAGTGATCATCTGCTTCCATAAGTACCACATGAAGGAGAATGTGTTGAACTAGGCGAAGCAGAAGCGGGAGGTGCAGTAGGCTGGTGCTGGAGTTCGCATATACCAGGACTTGACAGTGAAGCTGGCAAAGAGGCGAGCGGCTTTCGGCCAAGTTAAGACGGCACTATACAACAGCGGGGATGTGATTTGGTGTGGTGTACCCAGCGAAGCTGAGGGTGACCTACAACGCCAGAGATTTCGGTGGAGGCAGCGGGGGCGTTCGTGAAGGAAGAAGGCCTGGGACAGAAGTGAAGACTGGAACTGCAGAGGGGATCTGGACTGCGAATGGGGAGTTAGGAGAGTCTGTAAATGTGTTATTGTTTGACCTACATTGTTCTTTATTTACTTCACGCTGTCATAGAGTTTTTGTTTTTTTAATTGTCATTCTTTTAGCGACGGTTTTATGTTATTTTGTTGAGATGTTTGGGTTTGATTGTTTTACTGGGCGGGAGGGGAGGGGAGGGAAAGCCTTGGGTGGGGGCCACCGCACTAGCTAACTTAAGTTCGCTAGTGAACGGAGGTGAGCTGGGGGGAGGGGCTGCGGACATTGGAGCCTGGCGAGCACGTTTCGATGGGCATAAGAGGTGTCAACATCGGGGGAAGGGGATCGATACTGGGTGAGGGTTTTTCAAGAGGAAGTGCATGGGGGGATTCTGGGAGGGGAGGATGGGGTTCGATGTTAACAATGGATAGGGGCGGGTCAGGCCCATGGGGCAGGGCCCGGTGTTACAATGATGGTGGATAAGAAGGGAGGAGGGGTGAGAGACCCCTGCTTAGGATAGTTATGTGGAACGTGAGGGGGTTGGGGAACCCAGCCAAGTGATCAAGGGTGCTGGCGCATCTGAAAGATTTGAAGACCGATGTGGCGATGCTGCAGGAGGCTCACTTGAGGGTGAAGGGCCAGGTGAGGCTTAAGAAGGGCTGGGTCAGCCAGATGTTTTATTCGGGATTTGATGGTAGGGCTCGAGGGGTAGCGGTCCTGGTTAGCAAAAGAGTATGGTTCCAGGTGGAGAAAGTGGTTGCAGACCAGGGAGGTAGGTATGTGATAGTGACAGGGGCATTGGAGGGGAGGCTGGTGGCGCTGGTAAGCGTGTATGGTCCCAACTGGGATGATGTAGGATTTGTGAAGGTGTGTGGGGCCATCCTCGACTTGGATTCACACAAATTGATCGTGAGTGGGGACTGGAACTTGGTGCAGGAGCCAAATTTGGGCAGGTCACGGCCTCGCTCGCTTGTCTCGTCAGGGGGGACAAGGTGTTGGCTGGACTAATGGTGGAAATGGGAGGGGTGGACCCTTGGAGGTTTCTGCACCCGAGGGAGTGTGAGTACTCGTTTTTCTCCTCAGTCCATAAGGTTTATTCGCAAATTGACTTTTTTGTGGTGGGCAAGGCACTGTTGGCAGGGGTTATGGGGTTTAGTGCAGAGACCGGGATGGAGATTAGATGTGGGGCTACTGGGGGACTGAGGGTTCTGTGATAAGATTGGGAAAATAATGGAGGAACGTGTGGGGTTCAATTGTACAGGGGTGGTTTCGCAGGCGGTGGTTTGGGAAGCTCTAAATGCGGTGGTGAGGGGGGGGGGGAAGAAGGTGATCTCGTTTAAGGCAAAGGTGATAAAGAGGAGAGGGTGCAGTGTCAAAGGATAATAGATGAGATGTTGGAGGTAGACAGGAGGTATACAGAAGATGGGGATCCAGTGAAGTTGGAAAAGAGGAAGGAGCTACAGGTGAGTATTGACCGGCTGGCCACAAGGAAGGCGATGTGCCAATTGAGGCAGGCAAGGGAAGCGGTTTACGAATATGGAGAGAAGGCAGGGTGCATGTTGGCAGGCCAGCTTCCGAGGGAGGCAGCGGCGAGGGAAACCGTTCAGGTGTGGGGTAGGGCAGGGAAGTTGGTGGTGGCTCCGGATCAGATTAATAGGGTGTTTGAGGAGTTTTACGAGAGATTGTATAGATCGGAGCCACCTGGGGGGGGGAATCGGGAGATGCAGGAATTCCTGGATGGTTTGGAATACCCGAGGTTGGGGAGGAGGATAGGGACATATTGGATGGGGCGATAGCGGAGCAGGAGATAAAAGATGCGATTGGGAAGATGCAGTCAGGGAAGGTAGCAGGGCCAGATGCATTTCCGGTGATCTCCGGGTCAGCGTTCTCCAAGGCGGCCTTCAGGACCCGCGACAACGCAGAATCGCCGAGCAGAAACTTATAGCCAAGTTCCGCACACATGAGTGCGGCCTCAACCGGGACCTGGGATTCATGTCGCATTACATTCATCCCCCACCATCTGGCCTGCGAAATCCTACCAACTATCCTGGCTTGGTACAATTCACACCTCTTTAACCTGGGGTTACCCCATCTCTGGATCTGTAAAGATTTAATCACCTGCTAATGCTCGCATTCCAAGCATTGTTTGGCATCTTTGAATTTGTCTATATATGTGTTTCTGGAACAGACCTCTTCATTCACCTGAGGAAGGAGCAGCGCTCCGAAAGCTAGTGACATCGAAACAAACCTGTTGGACTTTAACCTGGTGTTGTAAGACTTTGTACTTTATATCACAGTTCAGCACTGCTCT
Source organism: Scyliorhinus torazame (assembly GCF_047496885.1). Lineage (NCBI taxonomy): Eukaryota > Metazoa > Chordata > Chondrichthyes > Carcharhiniformes > Scyliorhinidae > Scyliorhinus > Scyliorhinus torazame. The sequence goes on from NC_092707.1 coordinate 211,857,838, forward strand.
GACCTTCCTTGATTAACAACACTACCCCACCTCCTTCCCCCTCTGGCCTGTTTGTTTGGAACATTGATGTGCCCTGGAATGTTGTGCACCCAGTCCTGGCCACCCTGCAACCACATTTCAGGAATAGCTAATACATTATACTCATATGTTGCAATCTGTGCTATCAACTCTTCTATCTTGTTACAAATGCTTTGTGCATTCAGATAAAGAAGATTTAGCTTTGATTCTTTACAGTTGCTAACAACTCCGGATTTGCTCCGTGTTGCATATTTTTGTTTATGTTTTCTGTCCCGGCCAGTCACACTGTGACAGCCAAGTTCTCCCTCACTATCCTGTGCAGCGTTTCCTCATGTACCCCTGAGTTTCTAAACCTTCCTTTCTTGAAACCCTCCCACTCCTAGTAAAGGGCTCTTGTATGAGTCCTTGGTGCAATATAATGTTATCTGTCCCTACCTGTTCTTTTCTGCTGACACTCAGACTGGTCACTAACCTGAGGCGGGATTCCCCGACCCCCCGCTGGGTCAGAGAATCGCCGGGGGGCGGCGCGAGTCCCGCCCCCGCCGGTCGCCGAATTCTCCGGCACCGGAGATTCGGCGGGGGTAGGAAGCTGGTCGGCGGGCACCCCCCCCGGCGATTCTCCGTCCGGCGAAGGGCCGAAGTCCCGCTGCTGTAATGCCGGTCCCGCCGGCATGAATTAAACCACCTCCCTTACCGGCAGGACCAGGCGGCGCGAACGGGCTCCGGGGTCCTGGGGGAGGCGTGGGACAATCTGGCCCAAGGGGGTGCCCCCACGGTGGCCTAGCCCACGATCGGGGCCCACCAATCCGCGGGTGGGCTTGTGTCTTGGGGGCACTCTTTCCCCTCCGCGTCGGCCATAGCCTCCGCGATGGCCGACGAGGAGGTGACCCCCCCCTGCGCATGCGCGGGGATGACATCAGCAGCCGCTGACGCTCCCGCGCATGCGCGGACTTCCGCTGGCCGGCAGAGTCCCTTCAGCCCCGGCTGGCACGGCGCCAAAGGCCTTCCATGCCAGCCAGCGGGACGGCAACCACTCCAGCACGGGCCTAACCTAAAGGTGAGGGTTTGTCCCCTAAAGGTACAGAGGAATCCGCACCTTTGGGGCGGCCCGATGCCGGAGTGGTTCATGTCACCCCATCCCGCCGGGATCCCCGTCCCGCCGGGTAGGGAAGAATCCTGCCCCTGAATTCCTACTTTTAACTTTGAGTTCCTAATTTTTCAAGTAACTGTACCCTTGTTAGTTTGAAACCCTCTCTACTTCCCTCGTTATACAGTCTGCAAGAACTCTGGTCCCAGCATGGTTCAGATGTACGCCGGCCCAACGATACATTCCCCACTTTCCCCAGTACTGATGCCAATGTCCCACGAACCAATACCCACTTCTCCCACGGCAATCTTTGAGCCACCTATTCAACTCTCTAATTTTAAATACCTTTTGTCAATTTGCACATGGCTCAGGTAATAATCCAGAGATTGTAACCTTGGAGGTTCTGTTCTTTAATTTAGTGCCTAACTCCTCAAACTGCTTACATTCCTTCCTCATTCTACCTATCTCATTGGTGCCTACATGGACCATGGCCACTGGATCCTCCACTCGCCCACTGCACATTCCTCTCCAGCGCAGAGCAGATGTTCCGAATCCTGGCACTAGGCAGGCAACATAGCCTTCGAGACTCGCGATCCTGGTTACAGAGAACAGTGCCTATTCCCCTGACAATACTATCCCCACCTATGACTACATTTGTCTTTTCTTCCCCCCCCCTCCACCTGAAAGGCTCCCTGAACCACATTGCCATGGTCAGTTTGCTCATCCTCCCTACAGTCCCCTCTCTCGTCCACACAAGGGACAAGAATCTCGTACCTGTTGGACAAGGACAAGAGCTGAGGCTCCTGCAGTGCTATCCCTTGGATCCCTCCACCTGCCTCACTTTCAGTCACACCGTCCTATCCCTGAACATCACAGAACTTAAGGCAGCTTTTCTTTATAAATTTAGAGTACCCAATTATTTATTTTTCTAATTAAGTGACAATTTAGCGTGGCCAATCCACCTACCCTGGTTTTGTGGGGGTGAGACCCATGCAGACATGGGGGGAATGTGCAAACTCCACATTGACAGTGACCTGGGGCTGGGATCGAACCCTGTGATCCCCTGGGTGCCGTGAGGGACCAGTGCTAACCACTGAACCACCGTGCCGCCCCCAAGTGATTACCTACGGGGTGTGACTGTCTCTTGAAACGCTGCATCCAGGTAACTCTCCCCCGATGTGTCTCAATACCTGAAGCTCAGACTCCAGCTCACTAACACAGAACAGAAGTTCTTCAAGCAACCAACATTTGCTACAGATGTGGTCGCTATGAACCACAATGGGGTTCACCAGCTACCACGTTTTGCAGATACAGCACATCACCTGACCCTGCATCCCTATTTTATTTAAATAGAATTTATTGAATTCAGAATTTAAATTTGTCGTTACTTATACCACTAATCTTTACTTCCCGCAATTACTGTTTCCCTACCTAACCTTCACTTCCAAAGTCAGAAAGGTAGGAGAGAAAGACTCACCTACCAGTCACTCACCTGTGATATCACACAGTCGTGTTCGCCCAATACTGTACTGTGACTGCAACGTATGCCCCAGCTCTCCTGCCCTGGCCTGCATCTACTCCCACTGTCCCAATCGCATGCTTCCTCTTGCCCCACGTCACTTTCTGAATCCTGACATCACCTCAGGAGCTCCGTCTCTGGGTTCAATGAAGGTTTACTGCGCTGTCTATTTAAAGTTTCCCCGCCATTCCCATCAGCTGCTCCCCACCAGGTTCACTCTCTCTCCGGCCTCCGCTGCTCTGTGCCAGAGGTATATATTATGGTATGGGTGTGGTCCTGACCCATATGCTCGAGGACAGCTCAGAGATGCCCATCGCCTTCCACTCTCAAACTCTCACCGAAGCAGAATAGAAGTATGCCCATATTGAAAAAGAAGGCATCGGTTTGGACCCCGATTTGTAATAACCATCGGTTTGTACCAGGTAGGCTGGATGGCGGGTTCCGGAGATGGCAGAGGGAAGGAATTAGGAGGATGGGTGATCTAATTATAGACGGGAGCTTCCCCAGCTTTAAAGCCTTGGAGGATAAATTTGAATTGCCAGCAGGGAATGGGTTTAGGTATCTGCAGGTACGAGACTTTTTGAGAAGGCAAGTTCCGGCCTTTCCGCTGCTGCGGCCTGGGGCATACAGGATAGAGTAGTCTTCAGTACATGGGTGGGAGAGGGGATGGTATTGGACATCTACCAAGAACTTATGGAATCGGAGGATACTCCGGTGGAGGAGCTAAAGGGCAAGTGGGAGGACGGGCTAGGAGGAGAGATAGAGGTGGGTCCGTGGGCGGATGCCCTAAGCAGGATTAACACATCCTCATCATGTGCCAGGCTTAGCCTGATACAATTTATGGTAGACCACCGGGCACACATGACGGTGGCCCGGATGAGTAAGTTTTTCGAGGTAGAGAACATGTGAGTGAGGTGCGCGGAAAGTCCAGCAAATTAAGTCCACATGTTTTGGGCATTCCCGGAGCTTAGAGAGCTTTGGCAGGGTTTCGCTAAGGCGATGTCCACGGTACTCAAAACATGGGTGGGGCCGAGTCTGGAGGTAGCGATCTTTGGAGTGTCGGAAGAGCCGGGAGTTCAGGGGGTGAAAGAGGCTGACGTTTTGGCCTTTGCCTCCCTGGTAGCCCGGAGACGGATCTTATTAATGTGGAGGGACTCAAAACCCCCGAGTGTAGAGACCTGGGTTCGTGACATGGCTGGGTTTCTTAGTCTCGAGAAAATAAAGTTTGCCTTAAGAGGGTCAATTCTCGGGTTCACCCGGAGGTGGCAGCCGTTCGTCGGCTTTCTCAGGGAAATTAAAATGTCAGCAGAATTCAAAAAGGGGTGGGAGGGCCAGACTGTTGTCTTATTGTTGAGGGGTGTGAAGTTTGTGATGGGGGTGGAAATGTTTATTGTGCCATGTTTACGTCGCTGTTATTGTTATTATAAAAAATTGCAAATACCCTAATAAAAATATATATATTTTTAAATGTATTGGTCAAGACCTTGCAGCCACCTCATGCTGTTGACAAAGACACTACCTCACTGGTGGAGGAGCCAGTTGGGGGACTGAGGTGACCCACCAGGCCTAAGAATTCCCCTGACAAATTAACCCGGTGAAGGACTGCTATGGACTCCCCCCTCTTTTTATGTCTCAACATTTCTTGTACATAGTTAACTGTAAATAACCCATGTTGCATATTTGTTACTGAGGGACTTAATAGGGAAAAATGCGGTAGCCCGGCCCCTTTTAGGGACAATCCCGCATGGTCAATGTGACCAGCTTGGGGCCTATTGTACGTGAGCGCATGAATCTCAACCAGTAGGTAAAAAGCGGGGGCCCTGGAAGCGGGGGGCCCTGGAGCAGGGACCTGGGCAATGTGGACAAGGAGTCGTAGAATGAAGACGTATTTCAGAGACCTCTGTGCCTGTGTATAATTAACCTTTCACTTGTTCTCAATAAACCCTTATTGTTATATGAGAAGCCTCTGCTGTGTTGCCTCAAGCTACCACAACGCCCAAAGACCACATGGACCTCCACGCACTTCATCCATCTCTTTCCAGCAAACAATGTGGTGACTCTTTGACCCCCTTGTTTGTGAGCTTTTCATGACCTTTGTTCGGGTCCAGCTTCTCACTCCTCCGTCTTCCGTCTACCTTCCATTATGCATCTTCTTCATTCATCCACATCCTTCCCCTCCGAGTGCCACCATGAGCCCTCGCCCTTCCCCTGCCCACCTGCACAGCCCTCCTTCCACATTGCCTCCCAACTCCTCATCAAGCCCCCCCACCCCCCACCATCCCCGACACCTCACCAAGATCGGCTTCACCTTGCACTCCATCCTGGGTCAAACTTCAATGGGGGGATTCTCCGTCAGCCAATGCCAGAATCGCGAAATGCGATTGAGCGGAGAATTGGTTTTGACGGGCACCTGTTTCACGCCAAATAGAAATTCTCCGTTGCCCTGACAGGGACGTCAATGCGTTCCACTCCACATGTACAGTAAACGCAGTCGACATATTATTAGTGGGCCTGAGCCGGTATACTCTGGGGCCTACTGGGCGAATTTCTAATGGCGAGGTTCACTTGTGCTTTAAAAATCGTGAAACAGGCGCTGTGGCTGCTGAGGGGGAGAGAGGGGGTAGGGAAAGTGTTGTGTTTCCGGGGGCTTCTGCCAGGGCCGGGTGGAGTAGCGCGTGGTGGCCAGGAGGTGGGCTGTGGGGTCAGGGCTGACGGGCACGGAACACCATTGCCGCAGCCAGCAAGGTAGCCATGCGCACGCCGCTAACTGCCCACTGTGAACCTAGTGCCATGGGTCATATGGGTGTCCCCCCAGCCCACTCCCCTCAGTGCACTCAGGCTCCAGCCAACTCATCAATGGGATGGGCATGCTCCAGCACAACTAGTGCCATCTTGTTGGCCGGGATGGTGTGTGTGGGGAGTGAAGTGTGTATATGCGGCTGCAGCTTCTCAGCCTCCTGAGTGTCAATCACAAATCCGGTGAATTAGATACTATTTTTCATTGGAGTCGATTGTGTTCCACTTGGTGTCGGTGCTAGCCCCTTAACGGTTGCTGAATCTGTCCTGGTGCGGCGCCAGTTTTCCTGCTGTAGAAGTCCAGAAATTCTGCTCCGGTGTCAACACTTAGTCTCCTCATGAATGGAGAATCCCACCTCAAACATTTGTTGCAGTGGCTGCATGATCCACAGCACATTGCTGTCCAGATTGACACTGCTATGTGGCCCCAGGGGGAAGGAAGGAAACCCCTATACTCTCCAACCGCAGGCACAGTACTGATCCGAGTCAATCACACAGGAAGCTCCATGAGTCCAGCAGTACGGTGCTGTGCATGAAGACCAGCTCAGCCTGGAGTTGGAGGTAAGAACTGCCTGCCCTGGCAGATTGATGAACAGCGCATAAAGAGCAGCGCTATTGTGGCAAAATGGCTGTGTTAGACTCACCTCAAAGTCTGTGTTGATCTGAGGACCGCCTTGTCAATACCACTATTTAACAATCGGGCTTGATGCCCACGTAACTTCCCCTTAGTGTGATACATGATTAAGAGGCCAGATGGATCACTAGCAGCCAGCTGTTTTAATGAGCATTCATGAGATACAAATAGTGTTTACGCCAGCGGGCAGAGTGATCTGCCATTAACCTGAAATTAACCTGACATTAACCTGCCAATAACCCGCCATTAATCTGCCAACAACCCACCATTAATCTGCCACTAATCTGACATTAACCCGCAATTCACCTGCCATTAACCCGCCATTAACTTGCCATTAACCTGCCATTAAACTGCAATTATTCTGCCATTAACCGTCATTAACCTGCCAATAAACCACCATTAACCTGCCAATAACCTGACATTAACTTGTCATTAACCGGACATTAACCTGACACTGACCTGGCATTAACCCACCATTAACCTGCCAAAAGCCCGCCATTAACCTGCCATTAATCTGCTATTAACCTGTCATTAACCTTCCAATACACCACCATTAACCTACCAGTAACCTGACCGTAACTTGTCATTAACCAGATATTAACCTGACACTGACCTGCCATTAACCTGCCTTTGACTCACCATTAACCTGCTATTAACCCAACATTATCTTGCCATTAACCCACCAGTAACCTGCCATTGACCTGATATTAAACCACCATTTACCCACCATTAACCTGACATTAAGTTGTCATTAATGTGCCATTAACCTGACATTAACTCACCCTTAACCTGCTATTCCCACCATTAACTGGCCATTAACCTGACATTAACCCAGTATACTACCATTAACCTGCCATCACCCTGGCATTAACTCACCATTAACCTGCCATTGACCTGACATTAAGTCGCCATCAACCTACCATTAATCCACCATTAACCTGACATTAACTCACCATTAACTCATCATTAACCCACCATTAACCTGACATTAACTCACCATTAACCCACCATTAACCTGACATTAACTCAACACTGACCTGACATTAACTCACCATTAACCTGATGTTAACTCACTATTAACCTGTCATTAACCCACCATTAACATGACATTAACTCACCATTAACCCAACATTAACTCACCATTAACCTGATGTTAACTCACCATTAACCTGACACCAACCCACCATTAACCTGATATTAACCTACCATTAACTTGCCAATAACACAACATTAACCCAACATTATCCCATCATTAACCCGCCATTAATCCACCATTAACCTGTCATTAACTCGCCATCAACCTAGCATTAATCCACCATTAACTTGACATTTAATTCGCCATTAACCTGCCATTAACTCGTCATTAACCCACCATTAGCCTGACATTAACGCACCATTATCCTGACATTAACTCAACATTGACCTGACATTAGTCACCATTAACCTGATGTTAACTCACCATTAACCTGCCATTAATCCACCATTAACCTGATATTAACTCACCATTAATCCAACATTAACTCACCATTAATCTGATGTTAACTCACCATTAACCTGACACTAACCCACCATTAACCTGACATTAACCTGCCATTAACCCACTATTAACTTGCCAATAACACAACATTATCCCACCATTAACCCGTCATCAACCTGCCATTAACCTGCCATTAACCTGACTTTAACCTGCCATTGACTCGCCATTAACATGACATTAACCTGCCATTTACAGGACATTATCATGCCCTTAACCACCATTAACCTGACATTAACATGCCATTAACGCACCATTAACCCGCCATTAACCAGACATTAACTCGCCATTAACCGATCATTAACCTGACATTAGCCTGACTTTAACCTGCTATTAACCTGCCAATAACCCACCATTAACCCGTCATTAACCTGACATTAACCCAACATTAACCCACCATTAACCTGCCATTAACCCAACATTAACCTTCCATTAACCTACCATTAACCAGCTATTAACCTGACATTAACCTGCCATTGTGGTCACTCTACGCCGCTGGGAAACCTGTGGGCATGGGTGTGCTGCCAGCCCAAGGGAGAATCCTGCCAGTGGAGAATCCCACTGTAAACCTGTGTCTCTGGTATTTGACCCATCAGCTAATAGGAACATCTTTCTTTTTCTACCCTATCCAAACCTTTCATAATCTTACACAGCTCTCTCAATCACCCCTCAATCTCCTTCACTCCAAGGTGAACAACCCCAGCTTCTCCAACCCCAACAATGGAGCTAAAATCCCCTCATCACTGGAAGCATTCTGGTAAATCTCCTCTGGATCCTCTCAAAGGCCCTTACATCCTTCCGATTCAAGCTGTGCAACGCAATGCAAACTGTTATCTTCATTTGAACATTCAGATTTATCCACATTCAAATCTTTGTGTCCATTAAATTGTTACCTTACTACCCATAGGGATTCAACTTCAATTATCCAGAATTATCTTCAAAATATCTGTACACATTATTAAGTTAGTGATTGACACAGCTCGATTCAAGTAACTGATCAATCCAATTTTTTTCAGTAAAACCTTTGAATTATGAGGAGCTGTACAATTTCTAGACTGAAATCTTGATTTTTCTTTAATCCAGCAATATTTCCATCGATAGCTTTGCAAATTCTCCTAAAATCATTTTATTCAGCTCCTGGTTTACGTCAGAAATCCACAAAGCTGACTTCAGGATCAGCTACTGCACAATCACTGCTTAAGTGACTTTAATCGACTGAGAGAAGCCCAATGCAAAAGAAAAACCAACAGTTTCCCGAGGAATCAAATGACATTCATAAAGCACCTTACATTTGCACATAGTTTCCATCATTTAAGCCCTCTAGTCAGATTATATCGTTGTAATCTCTCCCGAATGGATTCAAAAGTCATTTAACATTACACAGAGACATCTCTTAATGCTTGCACATTTCAATTTCTAATTAGTACACTTTTCTTATCTTTACACCCAGATGGTTTTTTACCCTTTGGGGAATAGTGGGGGAAGTGTTGGGAGAATTTCCGAGCTGATTACCAGACTATTAAACCGCGTTGTACGCTCCTTCTGTGGCTAACAAGTCCTGGCGGTGGACTTGAACCCGAAGCTTCCGGTCGAGCACCATGATGCTACAAGGCCTCCTATTAGTACATTAGTTCATTTTTAAAAAATATATAAATTTAAAGTACACAATTCTTCTTTTCCCAATGAAGGGGCAATTTAGGGCTGCCAATCCACCTACTCTGCACACCTTTGGGTTGTGGGGGTGAAACCCACGCAAACACGGGGAGAATGTGAAAACTCCACACAGTGACCTGGGGCCGGGAAAGAACGCCTGTCCTCGGCACCGTGAGGCAGCTGTGCTAACCACTGCATCACCATGCTGCCTTGTACATTAGTGCATAATGGTAATAATTTGACATTCAAAGTAGTTTTTGATTTCTGCTTTCATTACACAGGTCACACAAAGTGACTGTTCTCACAAGCAATTATCCAGGTCTGGGATAAGGTGAGTTATATTTTCGCCTGGAGGCAAGAATGAAACCCATGGCTAGTATATAAATTCCATTTTCACTTTATAACCTGATTATACTTTCCTAACAACTGTTGTATATTATAAAGTCAGCGTCACTTGTTTAAAGTAAAAAAGCATAGCCACGCTTGATTTCCTCGACCAGAATAAGGCCATGGAATTACTCACCAATAATGGACGATTAACTTTTCAGTCCTTGCAAAGGATGAATCAAACACAAGCTTGCCTTATTTTCTTGATCCCAGTTCAGTGCCTCGTTAGCCAATCCATATCAACAGCAAACAACTTCAAAGACAGTGGGGGCAATTCTCTGGCCACGTTTCACCTGGGGCAAATCCCACAATGTCAGGAGAATTCTGGGAGACACCCGAAATGGGATTTGTGCCAGGGACCAAACAGCTCCCATGACCTGATTCATGTTCTCACTGAAATTTACTTACAAAATTTTTACAATAAAACTCAATCTCACACTGATTGTAAGAATATAAGATCCTACAGCACTGCTGCCTCACATCACTGGGAACCCGGGTTTGAGTCTGGCCTTGAGTGACTGTCTGGGTGTTGCACATTCTCCCAGAAGGTTTCATCCGGGTGCTCCGCTTTCCTCCCAGGATCCTGAGAAGTGCTGGGTTAGGTGGATTTGCCATGCTAAATTACCCCTTTGTGTCCAGAGATGTACAGGTTAGGTTACAGGGATCGGGTGGGGGAATGGGCCGAGGGTGGGTGCTCTTTCGGAGAACCGGTGCAGACTCGATCGGCCGGATGGCCTCCATCTCCATCTTTTGTTCTATGGGGAGGGGTCTGACAGTGAGACCTGGGTCACGGGGAGGGTCTCACAGTGAGACCTGGGATACGGGGAGAGGTCTGCCAGTGAGACCTGGGACATGGGGAGGGATCTCAGTGAGAGCTGGGACATGGGGAGGGCCTCACAGTGAGATCTGGGATAGGGGGAGTGTCTCACAGTGAGACCTGGGATATGGGGAGGGGTCTGTCAGTGAGACCTGGGACATGGGGAGGGGTCTCAGTGAGATCTGGGATAGGGGGAGTGTCTCACAGTGAGACCTGGGATATGGGGAGGGGTCTCAGTGAGATCTGGGATAGGGGGAGTGTCTCACAGTGAGACCTGGGATATGGGGAGGGGTCTGTCAGTGAGACCTGGGACATGGGGAGGCGTCTGACAGTGAGACCCGGGACCTGAGGAGGGGTCACACAGTGAGATCTGGGACATGGGGAGGGGTCTCACAGTGAGACCTGGGACATGGGGAGGGTCTCACAGTGAGACCTGGGACATGGGGAGGGGTCTCAGTGAGAGCTGGGACATGGGGAGGACCTCACTGTGAGATCTGGGATAGGGGGAGTGTCCCACAGTGAGACCTGGGATATGGGGAGGGGTCTGTCAGTGAGACCTGGGACATGGGGAGGGGTCTCAGTGAGACCTGGGACATGGGGAGGGGTCTCACAGTGAGACCTGGGACATGGGGAGGGTCTCACAGTGAGACCTGGGACATGGGGAGGGGTCTCAGTGAGAGCTGGGACATGGGGAGGGCCTCACAGTGAGATCTGGGATAGGGGGAGTGTCCCACATTGAGACCTGGGATATGGGGAGGGGTCTGTCAGTGAGGCCTGGGACATGGGGAGGGGTCTGACAGTGAGACCCGGGACTTGGGGAGGGGTCACAAAGTGAGATCTGGGACATGGGGAGGGGTCTCACAGTGAGACCTGGGACATGGGGCGGGGTCTCACAGTGAAACCTGGGACATGGGGAGAGGTCTCAGTGAGACCTGGGACATGGGGAGGGGTCACAGTGAGACCTGGGACATGGGGAGGGGACACACAGTGAGACCTGGCACAGGGGGTGGGGTCTCAGAGTGAGACCTGGGACATAGGGAGGGGTCTCACAGTGAGACCTGGGACATGGGGAGGTGGTCTCACAGTGAGTCCTGGGACATGGGGAGGGGTCTCATAGTGAGTCCAGGGACATGGGGAGGGGTCTGACAGTGAGACCTGGGACATGGGAAAGGGTCTCAGTGAGATCTAGGACATGGGGAAGGCTCTCAGTGAGATCTGGGACATGGGGAGGTGTCTGACAGTGAGACCTGGGACATGGGGAGGGGGTCTCACAGTGAGACCTGGGACATGGGGAGGAGAGCTGGGACGTGGGGAGGGGTCACAGTGAGACCTAGGACATGGGGAGGGGTCTCACAGTGAGAGCTGGGACATGGGGAGGGGTCTCAGAATGAGATCTGGGATATGGGTAGGGGTCTCCGAATGAGACCTGGGACATGGGGAGGGGTCACAGTGAGACCTGGGACATGGGGAGGGCTCTCAGTGAGTCCAGGGACATGGGGAGGGGTCTCACGGTGAGACCTGTGACATGGGGTGGGGTCTCATAGTGTGACCTGGGACATGGGGTGGGGTCCGACAGTGAGACCTGGGTCATGGGGTGGGGTCTCACAGTGAGACCTGGGACATGGGAGGGATCTCAATGAGACCTGGGACATGGGGAGGGGTCCGACAGTGAGACCTGGGGCATGAGGAGGGGTCCGACAGTGAGACCTGGGACATGGGGTGGGGTCTCACAGTGAGGTCTGAGACATGGGGAGGGGTCTCAGTGAGACCTGGGACACGGGGAGGGGTCTCAGAACCGCACCTGTATTCAGCATGGTTTTTAGAATAATGAAGAAGCAAGTGTGAACGTTATTAACCTTTTAATAGTTGATTAAATGGTTGAAGCGGGAGATAGAGGAGCAGATATGGAGACAGATCTTGGAAAGGTGCATAAACAATAGGGTTGTTGTGGTGGGTGATTTTAACTTTCCCGCTATTGGCTGGGACACACTTACTGCTAGAGGCATGGATGGAGCAGAATTTGTATAGAGCGTCCAGGAGGATTTCTTGAAACAATATGTAAATAGTCCAACTTGAGAAGGGGCCTTATCATACCTGGTGCTGGTGAATGAGCCCGGCCTGGTGATCGAAGTTTCAGTAGGTGATCATTTTGGTAACAATGATCATTCTGTAGATTTTAATCTGCTTATGGATAAGGACAAGAGTGGTCCTCAGGTGAAGGTGTTAGACTGGGGGAAGGCTAATTCCAACAGCATTAGGCAGAAACTGGAGAGTGTTGACTGGGCAAGGCTGTTTGAGAGAAAGTCAACATCCGGCATGTGTGAGGCTTACAAATGTCAGTTGATTAGAATTCAGGGCCGGCATGTACCTGAGGACGAAAGATCAAGGTGGCAAGTATAGGGAACACTGGATAATAAGGGATATTATGAACCTTGTAAAAAAGGAAAAGGAATCATTCCTGAGGTCTAAAAGGCTTAGGACAGATTAAGCCCTAGAAGAATATAAAGAAAGTAGGAAGGAACTTAATCTAGGAGTTAGGAAGGCTAAAAGGGGTCATGAAATGTCATTGGCAAACAGGATTAAGGAAAATCCTAAGGCGTTTTATCATCATTCATAGATTATCATAGAATTTACAGTGCAGAAGGAGGCCATTCGGCCCATCGAGTCTGCACTGGCTCTTGGAAAGAGCACCCTACCCAAGGTCAACACCTCCACCCTATCCCCATAACCCAGTAACCCCACCCAACACTAAGGGCAATTTTGGACACTAAGGGCAATTTATCATGGCCAATCCACCTAACCTGCACATCTTTGGACTGTGGGAGGAAACCGGAGCACCCGGAGGAAACCCACGCACACACCGGGAGGATGTGCAGACTCCGCACAGACAGTGACCCAAGCCGGAATCGAACCTGGGACCCTGGAGCTGTGAAGCAATTGTGCTATCCACAATGCTACCGTGCTGCCCTTTACATATGTAAAGACCAAGAGGGTAGCCAGAGAAAGGGTTGGTCCATTCAAGGATATTGGAGGGAATCTATGTATGGAACCAAAGGAAATGGGGGAGATATTAAATTAATACTTTGCCTCAGTATTCACCAAAGAGAAGGACTTGGTAGATGAGGAGTATAGGGTAGAGTGTGTAGATATTCAGAGTCATGTTGATATTAATAATGAGAAGGTGTTGGACATCTTAAAAAGCAATAAAGTAGATACGTCTCCAGGGCCTGATGAAATCTACCCCAGAATACTGAGGGACGCAAAGGAGAAAATTGCTGGGGTCTTGACAGTAATCTTTGTATCCTCATTGGCTACAGGTGAAGTTCCAGAGGATTGGTGTAACCAATGTTGTTCCATTGTTTAAGAAGAGCAGCAGGGATAACAAAGAAACTTAAAGGCCAGTGAGCCTTACGTCAGTGGTAGGGAAATTATTGAAAAAGATTCTTAGACACAGGATTTACTCACATTTGGAAACAAATGGACTTATTAGCGATGGACAGCATGGTTTTGTGAAGGGGAGGTCGTGCCGCACTAATTTGATCAAGTTTTTAGAGAAAGTGACAAAGATGATAGATGAGGGAAAGGTAGCAGATGTTGTATACATAGACTTCAATAAAGCCTTTGACAGGGTACCTCATGGTAGACTGGTACAAAAGGTGAAGTCACATGGGATCAGAGGAGAGCTGGCAAGTTGGATACAGAACTGGCTTGGGCACAGAAGACAGGGGGCAGTAGTAGAAGGGTGCTTTTCTAAATGGAAGGCTGTGACTAGCGGCATTCCACATGGATCAATTCTGGGAACTTTGTTGTTCGTGGTGTATATAAATGATTTGGAAGAAAATGTAGCTGGTCTGATTAGTAAGTTCACAGACGACACATAAATTGGTGGAGTTGCAGATAGTGAAAAGGATTGTCAGAGGACACAACAAGATATAAACTGGTTAGAGTCTTGGGCAGAAAAATGGCAGACGGAGTTTTATCCAGACAAGTGTGAGGTAATACACTTTGGAAGGTCCAATGCATGTAGGAATTACACTGTAAATAGTAGAACTCTTGCAAGTATTGACATGCAGAGAGATCTGGGCATGCATGTCCGCTGATCACTGAAAGTGGCAACGCATGTGGATAAGGTGGTCAAGAGGGCATACGGTATGCTGGCCTTCATCGGTCAGGGCATTGAATATAAAAATTTGCAAGTCATGTTGCAACTGTACAGGACCTTAGTTAGGCCTCATTTGGAATATTGTGTACAATTCTGGTTGCCACACTACCAGAAGGATGTGGATGCTTTGGAGAGGGTACAGAAGCGATTTACTAGGATGTTGCCTGGTATGGACGGCATTAGCTATGAGGAGAAGTTAGATAAATTTGGTCTGTTTTCACTGGAACGATGGAGGTTGAGAGGCGACCTGATAGAGTTCTACAAGATTACGAGTGGCATGGCAGAGTGGATAGTCAGATGCTCTTTCCTCGGGTAGGAGAGTTAAGTATTATGGGAAAAAGATTTAAAGTGCATGGGGAAAAGTTTAGAACAGATGTGCAAGGCAAGTTTTTTACACAGGGAATGGTAAATGTCTGGAACGCGCTGCCTGGGGAGGTGGTGGGAGAAAGTATGATAGCGACATTTAAGCGACATCTAGACAAATATATGAATAGGATGGGAATGGAACGATACAGATTCCGTAAGTGCATATGGTTTTAGTTTAGGCAGGGTTGTGGTAGTATCAGATATTGCAGTACCCAAGAGGCTGTAGACCATTGGCTGTTTGGTATGTGGCTCCGCCCTGACAGGCAGGGTATAAGAACAGGTGCCGTCCCAGCAGCCCTCATTCTGTACCGAAGCTGCTGGGGAACAGATCTAGTCTATTAAAGTCTTCAGTTATGATACAACCTCGTCTTTAGTTTAATTGATCGTGCATCAATTTAATAGACTATTCTTAAGCTGAAAGAATGGATCTCCGAATCAAGCCCGAGTGTCTACAAATCAGCTCCCATGCGGAGAACTCTGCTGCGATATTTAAGCACTGGCTGGCGTGCTTTAAAGGCTACCTCGAGACGGCCGGAGGCACCCCCTCAGGAGAACAGAAACGGCATCTCCTGCACTCGAGAGTGAGCCCTGGAATCTTCACCCTCATCAAGGAGGCGGAGGACTATGATGATGCGATCGAACTGTTAAAGGAACATTATATACGCCCTGTAAACCAGGTCTACGCACGTCACCTGCTTGCAACTAGACGGCAAAGCCCCGGGGAATCGCTGGAGGACATCTACCATGCGCTACTGGTGCTGGGCAGAAACTGTGGCTGCCCGCAAGTTTCGGGCAGCGAGCACACGGAACTTCTAATTCGGGATGCCTTCGTAGCAGGTTTGAGCTCTTCAGAGATCCGCCAAAGACTTTTAGAAAAGGACACCCTGGGACTGAGAGAAGCACGGGCCCTGGATGTTGCCTCCAGAAACGCGCAGTCCTATGCGCCCGACTGCGCGGTGGCATCCCGCAGCGGCAGCCCCACTGACCTTCCCCGAGTCCCCGCAGGCCTGCGCTGTAAGACGGCCCGCTAACTCCGTTGGGCCCCGCTGTTTCTTCTGCGGGCAGGCGAAGCACCCCTGCCAGCGCTGCCCAGCCCACACGTCCACCTGCAAAGGGTGCGGCAAGAAGGGCCATTTGGTGGGGGTCTGCCAAGCACGAGCCGTGACCGCGGTCTCCAACGACTCCGGACCGCCGCGGCAACCTTCCCTTCGGGCGCCAGGCGGCCAGCACTCACCGCCTTCCCCCATCCTAGGGCCACGCCCGACCCACGGACGTGGCCTCCTTGCCCCTCGCACGCCATGCTGGACGGATGGGCGCCGCCATTTTGTCCATCCCCGCCGCCATTTTGTCCATCCCCGACCACCATGTGCGATCCATGGGAGACACCATCTTGGATGGGGCCCCAGGCCCCCAGCTCAGCCAACTACATGCCGCCCGATCACAACCCACAACTGCTCCATCTGGCCTCGGTGACGCTGGACCAAAATTGACCTCGGACACTCGCAACAGCAACGACGACGATCTTCATCAACGGCCACGAGACGTCTTGCCTGATCGACTCTGGGAGCACGGAGAGCTTTATACACCCCAACATGGTAAGGGGCTGTTCACTTGTCACCCACCCTGGGAACCAAAGAATCTCCCTGGCCTCCGGGTCAGACTCAGTGGAGATAAAGGGGTTCTGCCTAGCAAACCTCACTGTCCAAGGCAGGAAATTCAACAATTTCCGCCTTTATGTCCTGCCGCACCTCTGCGCAGCCACACTCCTGGGGTTGGTTCCAATCTAACTTGCAAAGCCTCACATTTAAATTTGGCGGTCCTATAGCCCCCCTTACTGTCTGCGGCCTCGCGACCCTCAAGGTCGACCCGCCTTCCCTGTTTGCGAACCTCACCCCGGATTGCAAACCCGTCGCCACCAGGAGCAGACGGTACAGTGCCCAGGACCGGACCTTCATCAGGTCAGAGGTCCAAGGGCTACTGAGGGAAGGGGTCATTGAAGCTAGCAACAGTCCTTGGAGAGCTCAAGTAGGGGTGGTAAAGACCGGGGAGAAACATAGGATGGTCATTGACTACAGTCAGACCATCAACAGGTTTACACAGCTGGACGCGTACCCTCTCCCCCGCATATCCGACGTGGTGAACAGGATCGCGCAGTACAAGGTCTTCTCCACGGTGGATCTCAAGTCCGCCTACCACCAGCTACCGGTAATAGTGACCGCAAGTACACTGCCTTCGAAGCAGATGGGCGGCTCTACCAATTTTTAAGGGTTCCCTTTGATGTCACTAATGGGGTCTCGGTCTTCCAACGCGAGATGGACTGAATGGTTGACCGGTACGGCTTACGCGCAACGTTCCCGTATCTTGATAACGTCACCATCTGCGGCCTGGACCAGCAGGACCACGACACCAGCATCTGAAAATTTCTCCAGACCACTAAAATCCTTAACCTGACATACAATAAGGATAAATGCATCTTTAGCACCGACCGCCTAGCCATCCTCGGCTACGTAGTGCGAAATGGAGTTATAGGCCCCGACCCTGAACGCATGCGCCCCCTTATAGAGTTCCCCCTCCTTCACTGCTCCAAGGCCCTGAAGTGCTGCCTCAGGTTTTTCAGTTATTACGCACAGTGGGTCCGCAACTCAACTATGCAGACAAAGCCCGACCCCTAATACAGTCCACAACCTTCCCCCTGTCGACGGAGGCCCGCCAGGCCTTCTGCCGCATCAAAGCAGACATTGCAAAGGCCATGATGCGTGCCATCGATGAATCCCTCCCCTTCCGGGTCCAGAGCGATGCGTCCGACGTAGCTCTGGCCGCCACCCTCAACCAAACAGGCAGACCCATGGCCTTCTTCTCCCGTACCCTCCATGCTTCAGAAATTCGCCATTCCTCGGTCGAAAAAGAGGCACAAGCCATAGTTGAAGCTGTGCGACACTGGAGGCATTACCTGGCTGGCAGGAGATTCACTCTCCTCACTGACCAACGGTCGGTGGCGTTCATGTTTGATAATGCACAGCGGGGCAGGATAAAGAATGACAAGATCTTACGGTGGAGGATAGAACTCTCCACCTACAACTACGAGATCTTGTACCGTCCTGAGAAGCTAAACGAGCCTTCCGATGCCCTGTCCCGCGGCACGTGTCGTGTGCCACCACACAAGTGGACCGCCTCCGAGCCCTCCACGAGAACCTCTGCCACCCGGGGGTCACTCGCTTTTTCCACTTCATTAAGGCCCGCAACCTGCCCTACTCCATCGAGGAGGTCAGGACAGTCACCCGGGACAGCCAAATCTGCGCGGAGTGCAAACCGCACTGCTACCGGCGCAGGGCGCACCTGATAAAGGCTTCCCATCCCTTTGAACGCCTCAGCATGGACTTCAAAGGGCCCCTCCCCTCCACCGACCGCAACACGTACTTCCTGAACGTGATTGACGAGTACTCCCGGTTCCCATTCGCCATCCCCTGCCCAGACATGACCACACCACTGTCATCAAGGCCCTCCAAGGTATCTTTACACTGTTCGGGTTCCCCGCGTACATATACAGTGATAGGGGGTCCTCCTTTATGAGCGATGAACTGCGTCAATTCCTGCTCAGCAAGGGCATCGCCTCGAGCAGGAAGACCAGTTACAACCCCCAGGGAAACAAGCAGGTAGAGAGGGAGAACGGAACATAGAACATAGAAAAATACAGCACAGAACAGGCCCTTCGGCCCACGATGTTGTGCCGAACCTTTGTCCTAGATTAATCATATATTATCATTGAATTTACAGGGGAGAAGGAGGCCATTCGGCCCATTGAGTCTGCACCGGCTGCTTCGGAAGCACCTGCGGGCGCACAAGTCGGACCCGTTGGTCGAGATGGTCCATTTGCTGCATCCTAACCCCCAGTACGCCTAAGTGGCGTTCCCTGACGGCTGGCAAGATAGTCTCCCTCCGGGACCTGGCTCCCGCCAGAACCCCACGCGCATCAACCGTTTGCCCCACCAGCTGCCATGGGCGACAAAGCCATGCTCCCGGAGTCGCAGATGCCCGGACCCCCACCAGAATCACCACAGAGGCTCAGACAATCCAGGAGGACGACCAGGCCACCCGACTGACTGATTGCTACACTGTAACTGTAACTGTAAATGAACACTGACTGTATATATCCTCCACGCTTGTAAATATTCACGGTACCTCCATATCTGATCATACTATGTTAACTGCAATTGTAACCACTGGCCACCACCCCCGCCGGACTCTTTTTTAACAGGGGGTGAATGTGGTAGTATCAGATATTGCAGTACCCGAGAGGCTGTAGACCATTGGGTAAGCCTAGCAGTTTACCATTGGCTGTTTGGTATGTGGCTCCGCCCTGACAGGTGGGGTATAAGAACAGGTGCTGTCCCAGCAGCCCTCATTCTGTACCGAAGCTGCTGGGGAACAGATCTAGTCTATTGAAGCCTTCAGTTATAATACAACTTTGTCTTTGAGTTTAATTGATCGTGCATCACAGGTACCATAGTCGCCGCAGGTTTTGAGGGCCGAAGGGCCTGATCCTGTGCTGTATTGTTCTTTGTTCAATTAGTGGCCAGTCTCCAGACCCATCTCTGATTCAGATCTGAGCTAAAGTTAAGTGTTGGTTTTGATATTTCTAACCAAGTGACACTCGAGCGCATGGCATGACCTGAGCTAAAAGTGAGAGGCTACACCAGGAGGTAATGGTCTGTGCCACAGAACCTGAGTTTGGGGAGCCTGTAGATTGACAGAGCATGGGGGTACTGAGAGAGTGAAGCCTGGGGATGAACTAATTGATGGGGCAACTCTGCAATGTGCTTTGAGTGAGGATGTAAGAGGTGAAGAAGGGGAGTGCGATGGATTGTTTGGAAGAACAGAGGAAAATAGCTAATAGCATTCAAAAGTGGTGAATGTGGGTGTGGAGAAAAGAACTGCTCCGTCACTTCGGGCCCGATGGATGAGATGTAAGGCCTTAGACTTTCATAGATCAGGTAGATATTCATTGAAACATTATCAGCAAGAAGCATACTTGTCCCTGCAACATCCCTCAATCCAGTGAATGCAATCCAACCATTACACAGTTAAAGCAGAAGTTAATGCTCCAAAATGTGAGGAAAGATTCAGTATTAGCTCCTGTTGGAGCTGCTTATCCGTTTGTTATTAATTAGTCAGTGAGAGAAAAGTGTCAAATTACACCCTGTAATAATCATGGGCTCACAGCTGTGATGTACTCGGGGGGGGTATGAAGCAAAACAGTAAAACTGTCAGATTAATTTGTCGCAGAAATTCATCCCTTTCCAAGGACTATTTTTGCTAATTGGTGCTTTCATCTCTTGCTCCATAAGCAGCAATTTTATATGAGCGATAAAGACCAAATTTAAATATAATTACTGTCCCTCTAAAGGTTGTTTTGGTGAGAAGGGAATGTTGCTGGATATAATATTGATTTGTGTACATATAATATATATATATATATATAATATATCTCCAGGAATACCCAGAGCCAGAATGTCTGCAGTCTGCTCACTGACCTCTCTATGAACTCACCCAGTGTTTACTGAATAACAGACTTTCCAGTCACCGAGTGATCGAGTTATAGTTTCGCAGGAGAGACGCACAGCACGGGGCAGTGGCCCTTTTGAAGAAGCACATTATGCATAGAGCACTGAGTTATAATTGGGGCATTTTAAAGGTTGGGACTGTTTTGTTCGAGAATATCCTAAGAGGATTCCCGCGTGTGTCAGTCTCCTTGGGCGACATCCTGGTAACCTGAGCCACGGAAAGCGAGCATCTGCGCAACCTGGACAAACTCCTCCACCAGTCTTCCAAGTCAGGCATCCGCCTCAAGAGGGGGAAGTGGGTGTTCCAAACCAAACCAAGGAGGTCACCTACTTGGAGTATCGGGTAGACCGGGATGCACCCGCTGGACGTGAAGGCGCGAGCTATTTGACAAGCCTCCATTCCAGAAAATGTGGCCAAGTTGTGGTCATTTCTCAGTCTCACAAACTATCAGGGGAAATTAATTCCTGGCCTAGTCACCATTCTCGACCCTCTGCACGCCTTGCTGGAAAAGCACCATGACTGGATGTGGAGGATGCCTCAGGAGGAAGCTTTTGCCTGACTAAACAAACAGCTAACATCGTCCAGTTTGCTGATGCATTATGACCTCGCCTAACCCCTTTTTTGTAATATGTGACACCTCACTGTAAGACATCGGGGGTGGTGATGTCCCACCATATGGCTGATGAAGAGAGCGACCAATCGCATTCGAGTCCAGGATATTGGTCGCGGCGGAGCGGAATTATACTCAGATCGGAAAAGAGGATTGGCCATCATGTTCATCACAGAACCATAGAATTTACAGTGCAGAAGGAGGCCATTTAAGGGCAATTTATCATGACCAATACATCTAACCTGCACATCGTTGGACTGTGGGAGGAAATTGGAGCACCCGGAGGAAACCCACACAGACCCAGGGAGAACATGCAGGCTCCACACAGACAGTGACCCAAGCTGGGAATCGAACCTGGGACCCTGGAGCTCTGACGCAACCGTGCTAACCACTGTGCTACTGTGTTGCGTACAGATGGTGTTCATGGTGGAAAAGTTTCACCAGTATATGGGCGTCGGTTCACTATCATAAAGGAACACAAACCATTCTCGGATTGTCTATCTAAAGAGGTTAAGGCAATCCCACTGATAGCATCTGCCAGGATTCAAAAATGGGCCCTGTTCCAGTGGCATGCGAATACGCTTTCAAGCATCACCCAGGCATGCGTTGAGCAGACTCCTGCTGCTGACGCGGCTCCCGTCTCCACCAACAGCCAATGAAGGTAATAATAATAATAATCACATATTGTCACTAGTAGGCTTCAATGAAGTTACTGTGAAAAGCCCCGAGTCGGCACACTCCGGCGCCTGTTTGGAGAGATCGGTACGGGAATTGAACCCGCGCTGCTGGCATCGTTCTGAATTGCAAGCCAGCCATTTAGCCCAATGTGCTAAACCAGCCCCAGTCATCTTCATGCTGAATTTTATGGATACCTTGCTGGTCACCTCTGTACAGACACATGATTGGATGCAAAAAGACCCCATATTGGCGAAAGTCAGCCACAATGTCTGTACGGGGGCCAGCATAGGAGGTTTCCAGGTGAACTGCAGATCTTTGCGACCAAGCTGTTGGAGCTCAGCATAAAGGGGCGCTGCGTTGTGGTTCCACACCAGGGTAGAGACCCTATACTACGCGACCTGCACAATGGTCACCCGGGGGTATCAAAGATGAAGATGTTGGCCCGTAGCAATGTGTGTTGGCCAGGCATGGAAGACTGGCCCAACAGTGTGCCACCTGCAAGAGCAGCAAACATTGCTACCTGCAATGGCGCTATATTCGTGGGAATGGCTGGGCCGTCTATGGGTGTGTTTACATGCTTATTTCTCAAGGTCTTTCCAGGAATCTATGTTTCTGCTCATAGTGGATGCCCATTCCAAATGGCTGGAAGTCCACCAAATGTCGTCCACAACATGGAGGGCGACAGTCAAGAAATTCTGTCTCTCCTTTCGTATTCATGGCATTCGGAGATGCTGATCATTGATGATGGAACCCGCTTTGCCAGCGAAGTGTTCAGACAGTTTATGAAAGCCAACAGAGTGCGACATACCTGCACAGCTCCGCACCACCCGCCATTGACTGGGCTTGGTGTTGCAAACCTTCAAAATGGGTCTGATGAAGCAGATCATGGGATCCATGGCAACACGACTGGCTCGGTTTTTATTTTGTTATCGTACCACGCCACATACCACGACCGGCGGAACTTTTAATGGGCCAACGACTCAGGACTCGCCTCAGCCTTGCGTTCCCCGATATTGGCGGGAAGGAGCAGTTGATGGGAGTGCAGGACAGACATGTGCCGGTAAAAAGGAAGGACAGGAAAGGCAGAATCCCGGAATCATGGATGATCAGGGAAATTGAGAATCTTGTCAAAAAGAAAAAAGATGCATATGAGAGGTACAGGCAACTAAAGCAGATGAAGCACTTGAGGAATACAAGGAAAGTAGAAAAGAGCTCAAGCAGGGAGTTAGGGGGGCAAATAGGGTCACAAAATGTCATTGGCAGCCAGGGTTAAGGAGAATCCCAAAGCATTTGATACTTATATTAGGAACAAGAGGGTAGCTAGCGAAAGAGTTGGTCCACTCAAGGACAAAGAAGGGAAATTATGTGTAGAACCAGTGGAAGTAGATGAGGTCCTTATGAGTATTTTGCATCGGTATTTACAAAGGAGAGGGACACGTTGATTGGTGGTGTCTCAGAGGGATGTGTAAACACTTTAGAACAGGTCGTTATTACGAGGGAGGTAGTGTTAGGTGTGTTAAAAGGCATTAAGTTAGACAAATCCCCAGGGCCAGATGGCTTTTATCCCAGATTACTGAGGGAGACAAGAGATTAAATCGCTGGACCTCTAACAGAAATCTTTGTGTCCTCGTTGATCACAGGTGAGATCCCAGAGGATTGGAGGATAGCCAATGTTGTACCATTATTTAAGAAGGGTTGCAAGGATAATCCAGGTAATTATAGGCCAGTGAGCTTGCCGTCAGTGAGAGTGAAATTGTTCGAAAAGATTCTCCGAGATAGGCTCTATGCACACTTGAAGCGACAAACAGCATGGTTTTGTACGACGGAGGTATATCTCACGAAATTAATTGAATTTTTTGAGGAGGTGACAAAAATGATTGATGAGGGAAGGGCTGTGGATGTTGTCTACATGGACTTTAGTAAAGCATTTGATAAGGTCCCTCATGGCAAGCTGGTGCAAATGATTAAATCACATGGGGTCAGGATGGATTGATTCAGAACTGGCTTGGCCATAGAAGACAGAGGGTAGCAGTGGAAGGGTGTTTTCCGAATGGTGGTCTGTAATTAGTGGTATTCCACAGGGATCAGTACTGGGACCTCTGCTCTTTGTAATATATATATAAATGACTTGGAAGAAATCGTAGCAGGTCTGATTGGTAAGTTTGCGATGATACTAAGATTGCAGGAGTTGCAGACAATGATGAAGATTGTTAAGAGAATATAACAGTATATAGATAGGCTGCAAAATTGGGCAGAGAAATGGCAGATGAAATTTAACTCGGACAAATGCGAGGTGATGCATTTTGGTAGATCCAATTCAGATGGGAGCTATAAAGTAAATGGCAGAACCATCAGGAGCACAGAGACACAGAGAGATCTGGGTGTGCAGGTCCACAGATCCTTAAAAGTGGCTGCACAGGGGGCGGCATGTGGCGCAGTGGTTCGAATCCCGGCCCTGGGTGACTGTGCATGTGGAATTTGCACATTCTCCCCATGTCTGCGTGGCTTTCACACCCACAACCCAAAGATGTGCAGGTTAGGCGGATTGGCCACGCTGAATTGCCCCTAAAATTGGAAAGAAAATAATTGGGTACTCTAAATTTATAAAAGAAAAGTGGCAGCACAGGTGTAAACGGTGAAGAAAGCATATGGCATGCTTGCCTTCATAGGACGGGTTATCGAGTATAAAAGCTCAAATATTATGTTACAATTATATAGAACGTTGGTTAGGCCACATTTGGAATACTGTGTCCAATTCTGGTCGCTGCACTACCAGAAGGACATGGAGGCTTTGGAGAGAGTACAGAAAAGGTTTACCAGGATTTGCCTGGTATGGAGGGTATCAGCTATGAGGAGAGATTGCATAAACTGGGATTGTTCTCCCTAGAGAGACGGCGGCTGAGGGGCGACCTGATAGAAGTTTATAAAATTATTAGGGGTATAGATAGGGTGAACAGTTGGAGACTTTTTCCAAGGACGGAAATGACAATTACAAGAGGGCACAAGTTCAAGGTAAGGGGGGGGGGGAAGGTTCAGTGGAGATGTGCGGGGGAAGCTTTTTTACACAGAGGGTGGTGGTGGCCTAGGGTGAGGTGGATGAGGCAGATACGTTAGCGACCTTTAAAACTTATCTGGATAGACAGATGAACAGACGGGTTTAGAAGGATACAGGCGGTTGGTCTAGATAGGACACGTGATCGGCGCAGGCTTGGAGGGCCGAAGGGCCTGTTCCTGTGCTGTATTGTTTTTTGTGCTTTGTTCTTGAACGTACGATGGAGCCAGGAACAGCAAAGGTGTGGCCCAGACAGACGAACGGGAAGCGGACTGGTCCAGCCAGGACACAAAGTTCACATCCAGAACTTCGGGGAGAGGGCAAAATGGGTTCCTGGGATGGTGGTATGACAGACGGCCAGTCTCGCACCAAGTGCAGACGCAGGAGCGTACAACACCTGGACCACCTCCATGGCAGGGGACCAGCATTGTGCCACGCCCCTTTGGAAGGACCAGCTTCCAATCGCTTCACTTCGACCCATGGGCGTTCTGGGGCATTCCCCTCTGAGTGTCCGGTACCAAGATGCAGGAGATCATCGACTCCAACTGGGACATAAAGACCCAGGCATCAGAGATTTCTGACGGCAGAGGATCAGCCACCAGTGGTAGTGCCCCCCCAGACGGTCATACAGAAAAAAGCATTCTCCGACACACTACACGCAGCCACTGGAAGCCCAGCTGCGGGCAAAGAAGAGCAGGCACCCTCCTGTTCCAATTTTTGCAGAAGGCCCTACAGACATTGGTGGGGAGGGATGTTATAACCCCCATGAGACCCGTGGGGAAGAATCGATTAATCTCCCCGTAAACCTTAGTACGAGTTCCCCTGCTGATTGGCGGACCCATCAGCGGGATATTGGACCAGAGGCATAAAAGACAGCCAGGTAGGAGCCTTGCTGTTGAGTGCAGTCCCGGCTTGGACCTGAATTGTGCTTTACACAGTTTGCTTTGGCAATAAGCCATTTAATTGAACTCTCTTACCGGGCTCCTCTGTGACCACTGAAGAAATGAATGAAAGTCGCCATAGTCCCAGAGGATTATAGGTTGCTTTCCCGTTTAGAGGGAGCTGACTGGTGGTGATTTAATCTGAGGGTCACCATACCTCAGGATAACCTTAACTGGTATGGGAATTGAACCCACTCTGTTGGCCTCGCTCCACATCACAAAATGGCCATCCAGCCATTTGAGCTCACTGCGATTGGTCAAGGGATAAACAAACAGTGGGGAGAACTTCTCACTCCCTGTTTTTCTTAAAACAGTGAGCAATAGTTATTGGGGACTCGATAGTTAGAGGGACAGAGAGGCGGTTCTGTGGCAACGAAAGAGACTCACGGATGGTATGTTGCCTCCCAGGTGCCAGTGTCCGTGATGTCTCGGACCGTGTTTTCAGAATCCTTAAGGGGGAGGGGGAACAGTCACAAGTCGTGGTACACATCGGTACCAACGACATAGGTAAGAGAAGGGACGGGGATTTAAAACAGGAATTTAGGGAGCTAGGGTGGAAGCTGAGAGCCAGGACATACCATGTTGTCATCTCTGGTTTGTTGCCGGTGCCACGTGCTAGCGAGGTGAGGAACAGGGAGAGAGTGCAGATAAACACGTGGCTGCAGGGATGGTGTAGGAGGGAGGGTTTCAGTTACGTGGATAATTGGAGCACATTCTGGGGAGGTGGGACCTAAACAGACAGGACGGTTTGCACCTGAACCACAGGGGCACCAATATCCTGGGAGGGAAATTGGCTACGGCTCTTCGGGGGGGGGGGTTAAACTAATTTGTCAGGGGGATGGAAAACGAGCTGTAGTCCAGAAGCCAGTGTTGAGAATAGTGAGGTACTGAGAAGGGTATCAAGGTCGCAGACAGAAAGGTGGGTTGAAGTGTGTCTACTTCAATGCAACGAGCATCCGGAATAAGGTAGGTGAACTTGGAGCGTGGATTGGTACTTGGGACTACGATGTTGTGGCCATTACGGAGACATGGTTAGAACAGGGACAGGAATGGTTGTTGGAAATTCTGGGGTATAGATGTTTCAGTAAGAGTAGGGAAGGTGGTAAAAGAGGTGGAGGAGTTGCATTGTTAATCAAGGATAGTTTAACGGCTGCAGAAAGGCAGTTTGAAGGGGATCTGCCTACTGAGGTAATATGGGCTGAAGTTAGAAATAGGAAAGGAGCGGTCACGTTGTTGGGAGTTTTCTATAGGTCTCCAAATAGTAATAGAGATGTGGAGGAAGAAATTGCAAAACATACTATGGATAGGTGTGGAGGTCTCAGGGTAGTTGTCATGGGTGACTTTAACTTTCCAAATATTGATTGGAACCTCTATAGGTCGAACAGTTCGGATGGGGCAGTTTTTGTACAGTGTGTGCAGAAGGGTTTCCTGACACAATATGTGGATAGGCAGACAAGAGGGGGGGCCACATTGGATTTGGTACTGGGTAATGAACCGGGCCAAGTGTTCGATTTGTTTGTGGGAGAACACTTTGGAGATAGTGACCACAATTCGGTGTCTTTCACTATTGCAATGGAGAGGGATAGGGCCACACGGCAGGGCAAAGTTTATAATTGGGGGAGGGGTAATTATGATGCGATTAGGCAAGAATTAGGGAGCATAAGATGGGAACAGAAACTGTCAGGGAAAGGCACAAATGAAAAGTGGAGCTTGTTCAAGGAACAAATACTGCGCATCCTTGATAGGTATGTCCCTGTCAGGCAGGGAGGAAATGGCCGTGTGAGGGAACCATGGTTCACAAAAGAGGTTGAATGTCTTGTAAAGAGGAAAAAGGAAAAAGAGAGTATGTAAGGATGAGAAAACAAGGTTCAGTTGAGTCGCTTCAGGGTTTTTAAAAAAATTTGTTTTTATTCAAAATTTTTCAATAATTTTTACAAACAACTACAAAAAGAAAAAAAACAAGAAGAAAACATAGCAATAAAACAGAAAACAGAAAACAACTTAACCATTTAATGGAGTTTAATTTAGATAAATGTGAGGTGATGCATGGAGTTTAATTTAGATAAATTTAGATAAATGTGAGGTGATGCATTTTGGCAGATCGAATCAGGCCAGGACCTACTCAGTTAATGGTATGGCGTTGGGGAGAGTTATAGAACAAAGAGATCTAGGAGTACAGGTTCATAGCTCCTTGAAGGTGGAGTCGCAGGTGGACAGGGTGGTGAAGAAGGCATTCGGCATGCTTGGTTTCATTGGTCAGAACATTGAATATAGGAGTTGGGACGTCTTGTTGAAGTTGTACAAGACATTGGTACGGCCACACTTGGAATACTGTGTGCAGTTCTGGTCACCCTATTATAGAAAGGATATTATTAAACTAGAAAGAGTGCAGAAAAGATTTACTAGGATGTTGCCGGGACTTGATGGTTTGAGTTATAAGGAGAGGCTGGATAGACTGGGACTTTTTTCCCTGGAGCGTAGGAGGCTTAGGGGTGATCTTATAGAGGTCTATAAAATAATGAGGGGCATAGATAAGGTAGATAGTCAACATCTTTTCCCAAAGGTAGGGGAGTCTAAAACTAGAGGGCATAGGTTTAAGGTGAGAGGGGAGAGATTCAGAAGGGCCCAGAGGGGCAATTTCTTCACTCAGAGGGTAGTGAGTGTCTGGAATGGGCTGCCAGAGGTAGTAGTAGAAGCGGGTACAATTGTGTCTTTCAAAAAGCATTTAGATGGTTACATGGGTAAGATGGGTATAGAGGGTTATGGGCCAAGTGCGGGCAACTGGGACTAGCTTAATGGTAAAAAACTGGGCGGCATGGACTGGTTGGGCCGAAGGGCCTGTTTCCATGCTGTAAACTTCTATGATTCTATGATTTAACAATTTAACAAAACAAGGTGGCGTATCTGCCCTTTACAAATGAAATTCATCCACCGCCCAAACTACCCCCCCACCTTCCCCTCCCCCCCACCTCCCCTCCCCCCCTCCCCCCTCCCCCCCCCCCCCCCCCGCCCCTCTGGTTTGCTGCTGCTGTTGACCTCCACCTAACGTTCCGCAAGAAAGTCAAGGAACAGTTGCCACCGCCCGGAGAACCCCTGCAAGGACCCTCGCAAGGCAAACTTTATCGTCTCCAACCTGAGAAACCCCGCCATGTCACTGACCCAAGACTCTACGCTTGGGGGCTTCGCGTCCCTCCATATTAACAAGAGCCTTCTCCGGGCTACCAAGGAGGCAAAGGCCAGAACTCCGGCCTCTTTCGACTCCTGCACTCCCGGATCGTCTTATACTCCAAATATCGCTATCCCCCAGCTCGGTTTTACCCGAGTATCCAAGACCTTGGACATAGCCTTTGCAAAGCCTTTCCAAAATCCTGTAAGTGCGGACATGCCCAGAACATATGGACTTGATTTGCTGGGCTCCCTGAGCATCTCACACACCTGTCCTCCACCCCAAAGAACTTACTCATTCTCGCCACCGTCATATGCGCCCGGTGCACCACCTTAAATTGAATCAGGCTAAGCCTGGCGCAAGATGAGGAGGAATTGACCCTGCCCAGGGCATCAGCCCACATGCCCTCATCCAGCTCCTCACCCAGCTCCTCCTCCCACTTGCCCTTCAGCTCCTCCACCGAGGCCTCCTGCGCCTCCTGCAGCTCCTGATATATTTCCGATATCTTGCCATCCCCCACCCACAAGCCCGAGACCACCCTGTCCTGTATCCTCCGGGCAGGCAGCAGCGGGAATTCCCCTCCCTGCTTTTTCAAGACCGCCCGAACCTGCATGGACCTAAAGGTATTCCCTGGGGGTAGCCCAAATTTCTCCTCCAGCGCCCTCAGACTAGCAATAGTCCCATCAATGAACAAGTCCCCGGGTCGCTTGAAGGTAACAAGGTAGCAAGGAATGAGCTAAAAAAAGGGCTTAGGAGAGCTAGGAGGGGGCATGAGAAGTCCTTGGCGGGTCGGATCAAGGAAAACCCCAAGGCTTTTTACTCTTATGTGAGAAATAAAAGAATGACCAGGGTGAGGTTAGGGCCAGTCAAGGACAGTAGTGGGAACTTGTGCATGGAGTCAGAAGAAATAGGAGAGGCGTTGAATGAATACTTTTCTTCAGGGTTCACCAAGGAGAGGGGCCATGTTTTTGAGGATGAGAGTGTGATACAGGCGGGTAGGCTGGAGGAGGTAGATGTTCTGAGGGAAGATGTATTAACAATTTTGAAAAACCTTAGGGTCGACAAGTCCCCTGGGCCAGATGGGATATATCCAAAGATTCTTTGGGAGGCAAGGGATGAGATTGCAGAGCATTTGGCTTTGATCTTTGGGTCCTCACTGTCCACGGGGATAGTGCCAGAGGACTGGAGAGTGGCGAATGTTGTTCCTCTGTTCAAGAAAGGGAATAGGGATGACCCTGGTAATTATAGGCCGGTTAGTTTTACTTTGGTGGTCGGTATGTTAATGGAAAAGGTCCTGAAGGATACGGTTTATGACCATTTGAAAAGATGCAGCTTAATCCGGGATAGTCAACACGGATTCGTGAGGGATAAGTCTTGCCTCACAAATTTGATTGAATTCTTTGAGGAGGTAACTAAGTGTGTAGATGAAGGTAGAGCAGTTGATGTTGTATACATGGATTTTAGTAAGGTGTTTGGTAAGGTTCCCCATGGTCAGCTTATGAAGAGAAGGAAGGAGGTGTGGGATCGAGGGAAATTTGGCCAATTGGATAAGTAACTGGCTATCATATAGAAGACAGAGGGTGGTGGTGGATGGAAAATTTTCAGACTGGAGACCAGTTACCAGCGGTGTACCACAGCTGGGTCCTCTGCTATTTGTGATTTTTATCAATGACTTGGAGGAGGGGGCTGAAGGGTGGGTCAGTAAATTTGCTGATGACACCAAGATTGGTGGAGTAGTGGGTGAGGTGGAGGGCTGTTGTAGGCTGCAAAGAAACATTGATAGGATGCAGAGTTCGGCCGAAAAATGGCAGATGGAGTTTAACCCTGATAAGTGCGAGGTGATTCATTTTGGTAGAAAAAATTTGAATGCGGATTACAGGGTCAACAGCAGGGTTCTGAGGAATGTGGAAGAACAGAAAGATCTTGGGGTTCATGTCCACAGATCTCTGAAGGTTGCCACTCAAGTGGATAGAGCCGTAAAGAAGGTGTACAGTGTGTTAGCGTTTATTAACAGGGGGCTTGAGTTTAAGAGCCGCGGGGTTATGCTGCAACTGTACATGACCCTGGTGAGACCACATTTGGAGTATTGTGTGCAGTTCTGGTCACCTCACTAGAGGAAGGATGTGGAAGCATTGGAAAGGGTGCAAAGGAGATTTACAAGGAGGCTGCCTGGTTTGCAGGATAGGTCTTATGAGGAAAGGTTGAGGGAGCTAGGGCTTTTCTCTTTACTCAGAGAGTGGTTAGGGTGTGGAATGGACTGCCTGCTGTGATAGTGGAGTCGGACACTTTAGGAACTTTCAAGCGGTTATTGGATAGGCACATGGAGCATACCAGAATGACAGGGAGTGGGATAGCTTGATCTTGGTTTCGGACAATGTTTGGCACAACATCGAGGGCCAAAGGGCCTGTCCTGTGTTGTACTGTTCTATGTTCTATGTCCTCCTGAGAGGGCAGATAAGGTTTCAGTTTCACATCTCATCCAAAAAAATGGCATCTCCAACAGTGCAGCACTCCCTCAGTACTGCACTGAAATGTCAGTCTTCGTGTTCATATCTCACGAGGGGGATTTGAATCCAGAATCTTTTGATTCTGTGGTGAGAGTGCTCCCTACTGAGACATAGCAGAGAGTGAATGTGATGCATGTAGTAGACGGGGGAAAAAAACCAAAGGAGATATTGCAAAACAAGCATTTGGGAAAAGCTGACATTTCTGTGGAGTTAGTTTTTTTACTGTTTAATTTATTAATTAAAGATTAATAAACCATTTCCTGATGTTTGAGCAGATTACTGGGCAGCGGCACTGGCTGACAGGTGTGTGTTTCACTGTACGACATCAGTCAGTCCCTCGCCTCCCCCAGCCCCCCCCCCCCCCCGCCCCCCAGCCCTCCCAACCTTCACTCACCCACCCTTCCCCCCACTGCAGCCCTGCCTTCAATACTCAGGTAACACAGTTGAAACTGGGCAAAATGTGCTCTCCATTCACAGATGCTGAGCTTGGAATGCGTTGGGATGAATGAGCCCTTTCAGACTGTGTCAATGTCAATGGAGGTACCTCACAGTGCAAAGTTCCTTTATAAACTATAGGGTTAGTGTGATGGTTAAACACAAACATCAGCTCTGCCTCAGTGCCTGTTACAGCTGCAGAGGAAGACAGCACATTCCATACTCAACACAGACTCTATGTGACGTCTCTGCTCAATATTGACTGCCACCTAACTGAGCAGCCTTTAATTTGGGCAGGACTTTAGGATCAGTGACTGGAACAGTGTACACTGACCCTAATAATAATAATCTTTGTTATTGTCACAAGTAGGCTTACATTAACACTGCAATGAAGTTACTGTGAAAAGCCCCTAATCGCCATATTCCGGCATAAGTTTAGGTACACGGAGGGAGAATTCAGAATGTCCAATTCACCTAACGAGCACGTCTTTTGGGATTTGTGGGAGGAAACCGGAGCACCAAAGGAAACCCACGTAAACACAGGGAGAAGGTGCAGACTCCACACAAGCCGGGAATCGAACCTGGGACCCTGAAGCTGTGAAGCAACAGTGCTACACACCGTGCTACCGTGCTGCCTGTGCATTGTGGGAGGAATTGCTGCATCCTGCTTTTCTTTCTAATTGTAGTTCAATTCTCAGTAATAACGTTTTTAAAGAGTTGCTTCATTTTTCTCAAGCCTCTGATGATGATTCACTGGATTAGGGAGATGAGAGGGGATACTCTGCTCACTGAAGTTAGGATTTTTGTTGCTGGGGGAGTGAACATATCTCTGCCTAAAATTCAGCACTCCCAGAATTAATCGGTTATCAGGTGCGGAGTAACAGTCTCTGCAATACCGGAGTGTAACTTGGTGGATGCTTACTCAGACATTCGGCTAACGCTGAACCATTTTTACTCAAGGTTTGCTCTTTACCTCTAGGGGACTGAAACACAGAAATGACTAAGTGGCACATTGTGCAGACCCAATCCACAGTGCTACATTCAGTTTTGAGGCAAAATTCACAATGGGCATATTGACCTTGGTGGATAGGGTTGGCAACCGTCCCAAAATGACGTCGGCAGAGGCCTCTAGACGGAAATATTTGAATGAGCTACAGACCACATGATCAGTACTCCAAACAGTTGAGGTGATGCTCCATGAAAGGGCACAGATTATGAGCCAAGGTTAGGCTTGGCTAAGACTGGCTGGACGTTGGTATAGTGATTAATTAGTGTTATTAATTAGTGTCGGGTTGAGTAGGTGGTGACCGGGCAGGCTGTGGTGCACTGCCAATGTCTGTCCCCAAGAGCAACTGGCAGAGGAAAGAATCATTCAGTCAGTTGTGGAATTGAGCAGAGACAGGTTAATTCTCTTTCATTCCATGTCACACTGAATGAGTATTTACTGTTGTACCGACATGACTGGAGACCAAGTGAGCAGCTTGGTGGAAAAGCTTGATGCAGCAGATCCCTGAGGTTGCTTTATATCTTTGTGGCACAGTAGCACATGTTGCTAGCACTGTGGCTTCACAGCGCCAGGGTCCTAGGTTCAATTCCCTGCGGGGTCACTGTCTGTGCGGAGTCTGCACGTTCTCCCTGTGTCTGCGTGGGTTTCCTCTGGGTGCTCCGGTTTCCTCCCACAGTCCAAAGATGTGCAGGTTAGGTGGATTGGCCATGCTAAATTACCCTTAGTGTCCAAAAAAAAGGTTAGATGGGGTTATTGGGTTACGGGGATAGGGTGGAAGTGAGGGCTTAAGTGGGTCGATGCTGACGCGATGGGCCAAATGGCCTCCTTCTGCCCTGTATGTTCTGTGTATCTATGTATCTACTCAGAAGTATTACTGTCAACTATGCACGCTGCATAGCGCAGAATGAAGCCATTCGCCTCAATTAGTCTGTGCCATGATGTCACTTCACCAGCCTCCCATGTTGACTTCCAACCAGAGTTGGTAACCCTAATGGTGGGGCTGGGGAGTGGGGGTTGTGCTATTGGGAGGGGATACAGAGTAACACTGCAGCTTAAAGGACAGTTTGGATAACTTGGCTAGTATTATCTTGAGTTTAGAATATTGAGGCAGGATCTGAATGAGCTCTTCAAGCTGACAAAAGGATTTTATCGGGTTGATATAGGCTAGATAGGGTTTTATGGGCGACACAGTGGTTAGCACTGCTACCTCACAATGTCTGAGGGACCCGGGTTCAATTCTGGCCTCATGTGACTGTGTGGAGTTTGCTCTTTCTCCCCGTGTCTGCGTGGGTTTCTTCCTGGGGCTCCGGTTTCCTCCTATAGTCCAAAGATGTGCAGGTTGTCATGATATACAGACACACACAGAATGATATACAGACAAGCAGCTAATGGACACAGAGAACAGGACATGACCAATAAGCAGGCAGGACACTCAGGGGTGGATCTGACTATAAAAGACACGAGGCACTCACACTCCACCTCTTTCCAAATGATGAACATCGAGAGAGTCAGTCAAGGGTGTTGTCACAATCTCATACCTCCGCCACGTGGCTAAGAGCTAGTCTGGTTCAGTCAGACAGAGGAACCACACTTAAGTTAGCAGAGTCGAACTCACAGAGAACTGTGCTAACTGTGCTATTAGTTCAATAAACCTGATTGAACTAATTTCAAGGTCTGGAGTATCTTTCTGATCTAAGCTGCATCCAGTTGCTGCCAGTGTTAGACCAGTGTACCTAACACAACACAGGTTAGGTGGGGTTATAGGCCAAGGTGGGCAGGGGATTGGGCCTAGGTCGGGTGCTTTCTTGGAGGGTTGGTGCAGACTCGATGGCCTTCTTCTGCACTGTACGGATTCTGCGATAGGTTGAAACTGGTCTCTCTGATAAAGGAATCCACAACAAGAGGATACAACCGTAGAATTAGAGCTCAGCCAGTTAGGAATGAAATCTAAAAGCACTTTTGCAGAAAGGAAATTTGGAATTACCCAAAAAGGCAATAAATTCTGGGGGCTTTCAAGAAATAGATTGATACATTTTTGTTCAGTGAGGGCATCAAAGCAAATGGATCAAAAATGGGTAAGTGGAATTGAGATACAGCTCAATCGCAATCAAAGTTTGGACAGGAGTATACAGTCGTATTCCCAGGGATCAGTATTAGGACAACTGTTCTTTCCATATATATATTAATGACCTAAATGCAGATACGCAGAGCACAATCTGAAAGTTTGAGGATGATACAAATCATTGAAATAGAAACATTGTGGAGGATAGCAGCAGATTTCAGAAGGACGCATACAGACTGGTCAACTAGGCAGACACTTGCTCGATGAAATCGAATGCAGGGAAGAGTGAAATGACACATTTTGAAAGGGAGCATGAAGAGAGACAATGGGATGGATTCTCTGCCACCAGCAGCAGGATTCCTGATCAGGCAGAGTATCGAGTCTGGCTAAAAACCAGGATCGGCGACCATTCCGATGCTCTGATTCACTGCCGTGGTGGCAGCGAGCTACATGCCCGTGGATTCATGTGAGCATGGATTGGTGCAGATATTTTCAAGCATGGCCCTGACACGGTGGACCCTTTGGTGTGTCATGGGGCAAGTGCGTAATGTTGATGCCCCCCCCCCCAATTCCAACAGGGGGCCCCTCTCCCCACAATGGAAATACTACCCCAGCATACCCCAGTTCGCCAAAAGACCCCCAACAGAGACCCCATCAGACACCCAACAGAGACCCCCATCAGACCCCCCCAACAGATACGCCCATCAGACCCCCAACAGAGATCCCCCCCCCAATCAGAACCTCCCATCAGACCCTCACCCTGCTCCCCCCACCCCCGCATCATACCTTCCCATCAGTCACTCCTGCCTGAAAGCAAAGAGAAGTCCTGGCAGTGGGTTGAAATATCACTGAATTTTCACTTACCCTTTCCTAACATCTGCTGCCTCAGACAGAAATGTTCAAAGTAGCAGCTGCTATATGTGTCAGAAGATACCTCAAAAGCCCAGTACACTTCAAAGAGCTTGAAATCCCTCAACAATCTTTTTAAATGCAGATCTTCCATTCTTCCATTCAATTTCACAGCAAAACATGACATTAGCCAGTGATTGACAGTTCTAATACTCCAGAGGCAGCTGTTTAGTGGATTGTTTACCTATCTTTCCCTTCATACATTCAATCTCCATTACCCTACTTCGATGCTAACCACAATGTTTATAAACACCCTTGCTAGATTGACAGCCTCTCACCACATCAAAGGCAGCTAAGTGCTTCCTGCTGTGAAGAAGAGGAAGCAAAAGCACTTGGCTGCTTTTGATGTAGTGAGGACATACATCATTCACCAGACATTGTTCAACTTTATCAATATTGGATCAAATTTTAATGAGCAGATAGTCTTCACTGTGGCTCAAAAGGAAGACTAGTATTCATCATTCAGCAATGTTTTGAATGACGGAAAAATCACCAGCTTACGACAATCCAGAACAGGACCTGTCATTTTTACAATTGCACACTCTATCCTGCATAACCACTGTTCCCCAATGTGGTATTTCAGTGTCTGTGAAAGCTCATCACTCACACCTCTCTGTTACCCAACACCTTGCTTCATGTTTGTTGTTTCACAATGTAAAACTCTAACATTATATACTCACTTTAGGACCTGGCCTTCCGGAAATCCCTGGCTCTCCTTTTGGACCTTCTAGACCCTGTGCAATGAACAAAAGAAAGTAGTGGTTAGATACATATTTTCAATCCATCAGAAAGTCTTTCAGTCCAACTGGATAATTCAATATGAATATAACTTGTAAATATAATGTGTCCAGTGTTCTTTGTCCCAAGTATGATGTATGTTGATGGGACTAAAATCTGCATGGTTTTTTGATGTGGTTTACATATCTACTTAAATCCCTGAAATGTGCCTGAGTCCAAACTCAGGAAACCATTCCCAGTCCCATAGTCTGACATTCCTATTTCTCCAATAAGAACAAAAAATGCTGGAAACACTCCAGAGGTCTGGCAGCATCTATTGGGAAAGAAACATGTAGGATACCGGGCCAGACCCCAACATTTGTTAAGATACCGGATGAGATTTGTAAAACTGTGAGGAAAGAGTGATGGCTCTGACCAATAGGTATGTTTTATGTTAAAACAAACATTCATTTACACATAGAATTAACTACATTAACATCAAAGAAATAGTTTTACAATCGTGAGTTAAACAGTTCTAAAAAAAATAAAAAGCTGAAACTTACAATCTAAACCTGCTACTAACTCCAATTAAGCAACACAATACAGTTCAAATGCCACTTATAAATAACATTGACACAAAATGAAGATGCCAAAAAGAACCAGGCAGCATGCCTCAATGACTACTGTCCAGTGGCCTTGACATCAATCATTATGAAGTGCTTCGAGAGGTTGGTCATGAGACACATCAACTCCATACTCCCATAATGCCTTGATCCACTGCAATTCGCCTACCGCTACAACTGGTCTACAGCAGATGCCATCTCCCTGTCCCTACACTCATCCCTGGAGCATCTCGACAACAAGGACTCATACATAAAGACTCCTGTTCGTTGACGACTGCTCTGTCTTAAACATCATAATCCCAACCAAGCTCATATTAAAACACCACAACCTAGGACTTGGCTCTTTATTCTATAACTGGAACCTCGACTTCCTGACCCATAGACCGCAATCAGTAAGGATAAACAACAACACCTCCTCCATGATAGTCCTCAATACTGGGGCCCCGCAAAGCTGTGTACTTCACCCCTACTATATTCCCTATATACACATGACTGTACCGCAAAATTCGGCTCCAACTCCATCTACAGGTTTGCTGATGACATGGCCGTAGTTGATAGAGTATCAAACAATGATGAGTCAGAGGGAGATAGAGAACGTAGTGGCATGGTGTAACAACAACAATCTCTCCCTTAATATCAGCAAAACTAAAGAGCTGGTCATGGACTTCAGGAAACGTTGTGTCATCCCACTCCTGTCTGCATCAATGGTGCCAAGATGAAGATGTTTGACAGCTTCAAGTTTCTATGTGTGCACATCACCAACAATCTGTCTTGGTCCACCAATATTGACGCTACAACCAAGAAAGCACAAAAACAGCACCTATACTTCCTCAGGAAACTAAGGAAATTCGGCATGTCCATATTGACTCTTACCAATTTTTAGAGGTGGACCATAGAAAGCATCATATCTGGTTGCATCACAGCCTGATATGGCAACTGCTCGGTCCAAGGCCGTAACAAACTACAGAGAGTTGTGAACACATCCCAATCCATCACACAAACCCACCTCCCATCCATTGACTGTCTACACCTCCCACTGCCTTGGGAAAGTGGGCAGCATAATCAAAGACCCCTCCACCCGGGTTATTCTCTCTTCCAACCTCTTCCAGCGGGCAGACACAAAAGTCTGAGAACACGGACTAACAGATTCAAAAACAGCTTCTTTACCGCTGTTACCAGACTCCTGAATGACCCTTCCATGGACTATACTTGTAGCACTATACTCCGTATGCATCACCTGTGTCTATGTATTTACATTGCGTATTTATCGTATGCCCTATGTTTTTTCATGTATGAAACAATCTGCCTCGACTGTACGCAGAACAATATCTTTCACTGTACCTCGGTACACATGAGAATAAATCTAAACCACAACTGATTTACTTATAATCTTTTGGATAGATACTTTTATAGAGAGATCATTTCAAGAACAAATTCATACACTTCATATCCTATGACAAACTGCTGTTCAACCTAAAGTATTAGCAGACTGCAAAACAAAATAGGCCTGGCTCCTCCCATTTATTACATCATCTGTATCCCACTAAGCTTCATGACCTGCTTAGCTACGACCAAATATCACTCCCTCATAAATTATCTACACTCCAGGGAATCTCCGGCAATCAAAACATGATTCCATGAGCCCTTTATCTGTAGCCATGTAAGTGGTCATAACTTCATCTTTTATGACTCCTTAATTGCAACTTTAGCAGACACACTGCCTGTATGCATTTGAATCCAGGGTTTTTAATACCATTACTGCAAAAGAATATAAAATATAATATATAGCAATTTCTCCATTCATTACAAACACAGTTAATGTTTCAGGTCAATGACCTTTCACCAAAACTGGAAAATGTTGGAGAAGTAACAAATTGTCTGCAAGCAGGGAAGCTGGGAAAGTGGAGAGGAGGTGGGGAATAAATGACCAAGGGATGATGGTGCAAGGTCAATGGGTTTGGTAACGGGAGAAGAAAATAACAAAGGTTGGTCTTGAGGAGGTCTGAATAGTAATAGCAGACTTATTATCCTAGAATGGTTACAGAGCAGAAGGAGACCATTTGGCCCATCATGTCCATGCTGGCACT
Source organism: Scyliorhinus torazame (assembly GCF_047496885.1). Classification (NCBI taxonomy): domain Eukaryota; kingdom Metazoa; phylum Chordata; class Chondrichthyes; order Carcharhiniformes; family Scyliorhinidae; genus Scyliorhinus; species Scyliorhinus torazame. Next base: position 211,897,166 of record NC_092707.1, read on the forward strand.
CTGCAAGAATAACTCAACTAGTCCCACTTCACGCCTTTTCCCAGTTGCCCTGTGTAGTCACCTGGGTTGGCCAATTCCCGACTTAAATTGGAGAACCGCAAAGGCTGAAGGGAAATTCAGCCAACACAGGCAAAGACTAGCAAATACAGAAATCATGTATATTGCAACCTGCAAAACAACCAGACAGCACTGAAACCAGCAGCCATCGGCATAGTAATGAGCAATTCCAGGGCACAATGGCAACTGTTAAGGTAAATAAAGCCAAGCCAGACTCCTCGGCGCCAGCAGGAGCCAACACAAAGGAAGGCCAACGGACACTAAGGGACCGCCCAGCGATCAGGGAACCACTCCAGCATTGGAGAAATCGATCCAAGTGATCGGAAAGTAGTCTAATCACTTGGAACCAGGTACGGGGTCCGCCCCAAAGGGTGGGAAGCTCCTAGGGACTATAAAGTAAAGCCCCCAAGTTCAAATCGTCACTCAGCAACTTGAATCAACCCGTGACAGTGACCTGTCTCAGCTGCCGCCAACCAAGTAAGACTCAAGTCAATGCTCGCTACGAGATAGGCGCTCCTAGCTACCAGTCCATACCAGCTTTTGAATCCTTCAGACTCAGGACCTAAACGAAAGGCCATTTGTTCCCCATACCTGGTGGGCCAGTCCGAAGCTAAGTATAGGCCTTTTAGTGATAGGAATAGCCTAGAAGTAGAGTTTATGCATGAGTAGTGATTTACTGTCTATAATAAATGTGTTTTGATTTGAATCTTACTAATTGGTGTGTTGAGCTATTGATCATTACTTGAACTTGAACCTCGTGGCGGTATCATTTAAAAAAATAATAATTTTTATTAAAGGTTTTCATAAAATATCAATAACAAAATGAGAAAGAAAAAACAACCCAACAGGGGTAAGTACAAAACACAATCTAAAAAAGCAACCCCCCAAACCCCTCCCCCCGTACCTAAATAATAAATTAACATTAACACCCCGACTTAAGACAACAGGTGTATACACCCCCTCAGACCCTTCCAGTGTAAATAACATAAACAAAAATAAAGTAACCCCCCCACCCCCCCCGAGCTGCTGCTGCCATTGACCAATGTCTAGCATTCTGCCAGAAAGTCTAAGAACGGTTGCCACCGCCTAAAGAACCCTTGTACCGACCCTCTCAAGGCGAATTTCACCCTCTCCAATTTAATGAACCCTGCCATATCGCTGATCCAGGATTCCACACTTGGGGGCCTCGTATCTTTCCACTGAAGGAGAATCCTCCGCCGGGCTACCAGGGACGCAAAGGCCAGAATTCCAGCCTCTTTCGCCTCCTGCATTCCCGGCTCCTCTGCCACCCCAAATATTGCGAGCCCCCAGCCCGGTTTGACCCTGGATCCTACCACCCTCGACACCGTCCTTGCTACGCCCTTCCAAAATTCCTCCAGCGCTGGCATGCCCAGAACATATGGGTGTGATTTGCTGGGCTCCCTGAGCACCTAACACACCTGTCCCCACCCCCAAAGAACCTGCTCATCCTTGTCCCGGTTATGTGTGCCCTGTGCAGCACCTTAAACTGTATGAGGCTGAGCCTCGCGCATGAAGAGGAAGAGTTCACCCTCCCTAGGGCATCTGCCCACGTCCCCTCTTCGATCTCCTCTCCCAACTCCTCCTCCCACTTACCTTTCAACTCCACCACCGAGGCCTCCTCCTCCTCCTGCATCACCTGGTAAGTTTCCGAGATCTTCCCGAATCCCCCCCCCCCCCGAGAGCACCCTGCCCTGTACTGTGTGTGGCAGTAGCCGTGGAAATTCCACCACCTGCCGTCTGGCAAACGCCCTTACCTGCAAGTACCTGAAGGTGTTCCCCGGGGGGAGCCCGTACTTCTCCTCCAGCTCACCCAAGCTCGCGAACTTCCCGTCCACAAACAGGTCCTCTAACTTTCGTATGCCTGCCCTGTGCCACCCCGAAAACCCTCCACCTGTTCTTCCTGGGGCGAACCGGTGGGTCCCCCGTAATGGGGTCCACGCCGAGGCCCTAACTTCCCCCCTATGCCGCCTCCACTGCCCCCAAATTTTGAGGGCCGCCACCACCACAGGGCTCGTGGTATACCTCCTTGGAGGGAGCGGCAGCGGCGCCGTTGCCAGCGCCCCCAGACTCGTACCCACACAGGACGCCGTCTCCAGCCTCTTCCATGCAGCCCCCTCCCCCTCCATCACCCACTTGCGCACCATTGTCGCATTGGCGGCCCAGTAGTACCCACAGAGGTTGGGCAGCGCCAGCCCCCCCCCATCTCTACTCCGCTCCAGGAACACCCTTCTCACCCTCGGAGTCCCTCGCGCCCACACAAACCCCATTATACTCCTGTTAACCCGCCTGAAAAAAGCCTTCGGGATAAACATGGGGAGGCACTGGAACAGGAACAAAAACCTTGGGAGCACCGTCATTTTGATTGACTGCACCCTACCCGCCAGGGACAGCGGCAACGCGTCCCACCTCTTGAACTCCTCCTCCATTTGCTCCACCAGCCTTGTAAAGTTAAGCCTATGCAGGGCCCCCCAGCTCCTGGCCACCTGGACCCCCAAATATCTGAAACTCCTCTCCGCCCTTTTTAGTGGGAGCTCGCCAATCCCCCTCTCCTGGTCCCCTAGCTGAACTACGAACAGCTCGCTCTTCCCCATAGGGAGCTTGTACCCCGAAAAGTCCCCGAATTCCCTAAGCATCCTCATTACCTCTGGCATTCCTCCCACCGGGTCCTCCACATACAGCAACAGGTCGTCCGCATAAAGCAACACCCTGTGCTCCTCCCCACCCCGCACCAACCCCCTCCAGTTCCTCGACTCTCTCAGTGCCAGAGCCAGGGGTTCAATCGCCAGTGCGAAGAGCAGGGGGGACAGGGGACACCCCTGTCTCATCCCTCGGTGCAACCGAAAGTACTCGGACCTCCTCCTATTTAGAGCATAGAGCATAGAACGATACAGCGCAGTACAGGCCCTTCGTCCCACGATGTTGCACCGAAACAAAAGCCATCTAACCTACACTATTCCATTATCATCCATATGTTTATCCAATAAACTTTTAAATGCCCTCAATGTTGGCGGGTTCACTACTGTAGCAGGTAGGGCATTCCACTGCCTCACTACTCTTTGCGTAAAGAACCTACCTCTGATCTCTGTCCTATATCTATTACCCCTCAGTTTAAAGCTATGTCCCCTCGTGCCAGCCATTTCCATCCGCGGGAGAAGGCTCTCACTGTCCACCCTATCTAACCCCCTGATCATTTGTGGCCACACTCGCCATCGGGACCTCATACAACAGCCTAAACCACCTGACAAACCCCTCCCCAAACCCGAACCTCTTCAGCACCTCCCACAGGTACCCCCACTCTACCCTATCGAAGGCTTTCTCAGCGTCCATCGCCACCACTATCTCCGCCTCCCCTTCCCTCGCCGGCATCATGATAACGTTCAAAAGCCTCCGCACTTTTGCGTTCAACTGTCTCCCCTTCACAAACCCCGTCTGGTCTTCATGGATGATCTGCGGCACACAATCCTCAATCTTCGTGGCTAAGACCTTCGCCAGCACCTTGGCATCTACATTTAGCAAGGAAATCGGTCTGTAAGACCCACATTGCAGGGGATTCATGTCCCGCTTCAGGATCAAGGAGATCAGTGCCCGGGACATCGTCGGGGGTAAAGGCCCCCCTCCCTTGCCTCATTAAAGGTCCCAACTAATAGCGGGCCCAACAGGTCCATATATTTTTTATAGAACTCGACCGGGAAACCGTCCGGCCCCGGTGCCTTCCCCGCCTGCATGCTTCCGATCCCCTTGATCAGCTCCTCCAGCCCAGTCGGGGCCCCCAGTCCCGCCACCAGTCCCTCTTCCACCTTTGGAAACCTCAATTGGTCCAGGAAGCGGCCCATCCCTCCCTCCTCCCGTGGGGGCTCGGATCGGTACAATTCCTCGTAAAAGTCCCTGAAGACCCCATTGATGCCAACCCCACTCCGCACCACGCTCCTTCCCCTGTCCTTAACTCCCCCGATCTCCCTAGCTGCGTCCCGCTTCCGAAGCTGATGCGCCAGCATCCGGCTTGCCTTTTCCCCATACTCGTAGACCGCCCCCTGGGCCTTCCTCCACTGCACCTCCGCCTTCCTGGTGGTCACCAGGTCGAATTCGGCCTGGAGGCTGCGCCTCTTCCTCAACAATCCTTCCTCAGGTTCTTCCGCATACCTCCTGTGTACCCTCATCATCTCCCCCACCAGCCTCTCCCTCTCCCCCCGCTCCCTCCGCTCCTTGTGGGCCCTGATGGAGATCAGCTCTCCCTTCACCACCGCCTTCAGTGCCTCCCATACCATCCCCACTCGGACCTCCCCATTGTCGTTGGTCTCCAAATACCTCTCTATACTTCCTCGAACCCGCTCGCTCACCCCCTCGTCCGCCAACAGCCCCACCTCCAAGCGCCACAGCAGGCGCTGGGCCCTCTCCTCCCCCATCTCCAAGGCCACCCAATGCGGGGCGTGGTCCAAAATGGCTATTGCTGAATACTCGGTATCCTCTACTCTCGCTATCAGCGCCCTACTCAAAATGAAAGAGTCGATTCGAGAATAAGCCTTATGGACATGTGAGAAGAATGAAAATTCCCTAGCCCCCGGCCTTGCAAATCTCCAAGGGTCCACCCCTCCCAATTGGTCCATAAATCCCCATAACACTCTAGCCGCCGCCGGCTTCCTACCCGTCCTAGACCTGGAGCGAACCAGTGCAGGATCCAACACCATGTTAAAGTCTCCCCCCATTATCAGGCCCCGCACTTCCAAGTCTGGGATCTGACCCAACATACGCCGCATAAAACCCGCATCGTCCCAGTTCGGAGCATACACATTGACCAGTACCACCCTCTCTCCCTGCAACTTACCACTTACCATTATGTACCTACCGCCATTATCTGCCGCAATGCTCGACGCCTCGAATAACACCTTCTTTCCCACCAAGATCGCCACCCCTCGATTTTTGGCATCTAGCCCCGAGTGAAACACCTGACCTACCCACCCTTTCCTCAGTCTTACCTGGTCTGCCACCTTCAGGTGTGTCTCCTGAAGCATAACCACATCCGCCTTGAGCCCCTTCAGGTGCGCGAATACGCGGGCCCGCTTAACCGGCCCATTCAGTCCCCTTACATTCCAGGTTATCAGCCGGATTAGGGGGCTACCCGCCCCCCTCCCCCGCCGACTAGCCATGACCCCTCCTCGGCCAGCCACGCGCCCGCACCCCACACCCGGCCCATTCCCCACAGCGGCATACCACCGTCTCGACCCACCCCACTCGCTCCAGCTCCTCCTTGATCTTAGTAGCAGCAATTCGATTCACCCCCCCTCCCCCTCCCCCCGGCAAGGACCCATCCTAGCTGGTTTACTCCCCCCATTGCACTTCCACAAGTCAGCTGACTCCTGCTGACCCCGGCCACTCCCGCCTCCCCTTCGACTCCTCCCATTGTGTGGCACACCCTCCTCTCCCGCTCCCCATTCACAGGCTCTCCCCCTCCGTTCTAAGCGCGGGAAACAATCCTCGCTTCCCCACCCCGGTCCCGTCCCCCCAGTCTTCGGGGCGGGAAAAAGATCCCGCGCTCTCCACCTACCAGGCCCCGCCACCAACCAAAACAGTGCCCAACCCGCCCCATCCACCCTCCCCAACCCGAAAGAGAAAAACACAGAGAAAAAGAAACCCAAAAGAATGCTAAGGCCCACCACCCCCCCCCCTAACCAAAAATAGGCATAACATATCCACCGCAGTCCCCAATCGCCCATCCCGACCCTCAGTCTGTGTCCAGCTTCTCGGCCTGAACAAAGGCCCACTTCTCCTCCGGAGACTCAAAATAATGGTGCCGGTCCTTGTAGGTAACCCACAATCGCGCCGGCTGCAACATGCCAAACTTCACCCCCTTCCTGTGCAGCACCGCCTTCGCTCGATTGTACCCGGCCCTCCTCTTCGCCACCTCCGCACTCCAGTCCTGATATATCCGAACCTCCGCATTCTCCCACCTGCTGCTCCTCTCCTTCTTGGCCCACCTGAGCACACACTCCCGATCGATGAACCGATGGAACCGCACCAGCACCGCCCGCGGAGGCTCGTTAGCCTTGGGCCTCCTCGCCAACACTCTATGGGCCCCTTCCAGCTCCAGGGGCCCCTGGAAGGATCCCGCTCCCATCAGCGAGTTTAACATGGTGACCACATAGGCCCCCACGTCCGGCCCCTCCAGCCCCTCCGGGAGGCCCAGAATCCGCAGATTCTTCCGCCTCGACTGATTCTCCATCTCCTCGAACCGCTCCTGCCATTTCTTGTGGAGCGCCTCGTGCGCCTCCACCTTTACCGCCAGGACAAAGATCTCGCCCTCATTGACAGAGATCTTTTGTTGAGCCTCTCGGATCGCCAACCCCTGGGCCGTCTGTGTCTCCAGCAGCTTATCAATAGAAGCCTTCATCGGCTCTAGCAGGTCCTTTTTAATCTCTCTGAGGCAGCGCTGGATACCCTCCTGTTGCTCCTCCGCCCACTGCCTCCACGCTGCCTGGTCTCCGCCCGCCGCCATTTTGTCCTTCTTCCCTCCCTTCTTCTGGTCCACCACCACCTTTTTTGTCACCCCGTTCCTAGTTAAAGCCATATACTGACGGGGAGCTATTATTAACTCCTTCCCACACCGGGAAACGTCGAAAAAGTGCCCTTGGGAGCCCTGAAAAGAGCCCAAAAGTCTCGAGAGGGAATCCTTTTGGCAGTGTTCGCTTCACCAATCTGCCCCAAAATGTCCGTGGAAACTCCTGAAAAAGGTCTAAGTGTCCGTTCCAGATGGGAGCTGCCGAATGCGTGACCTACTTCTCCATGGCCGCCACCGGAAGCCTCGTCCCCGCTTCTTCAGTGGCCCTGGTGAGATCTTTTCACAGTTGTTCCCTCTGCTGTTAGAATTCACTTTTGATAAAGGTTCTCAGGACTGTTTGCAGCTTTAAGCTTGCCCTTCCCCCGCTTGCATGCTGCAAACTGCTGCAAATGCTGTTTATCCTGTTGCAGCCAAATCTTCCACTGCTTCTGCCGGGCCTGGCAGCCAAAAGATACAACACTCCTGGGGGACACCGTCAGGGGAGTGTTGCAGTCCTCTTGCCACACCGGGAAATGTCAAACAAATGCCGTGGGGGCCCTGTAAAAGAGCCCAAAAGTCCGTTCCAAGCGGGAGCTACCGAATATGCGACCTAGCTCTGCATAGCCACACCCGGAAGCTTCCCTCGTGGCGGTATCATAAAGATACCTGGCGACTCTAGAGCAAAGGTTAAACAAACAGAGCAAATTACGAATTAAGAGCCAACCAAAAGTTAGCAACACCTGCAATTTCTTTTCTCTTTGGATAATTATCCAATTCACATTTTGCTGTCAAGGAGTGCATTCCAGATCCAGAAGAATCTTTCCTCAAGACCCCCTGGTTCTTTTTTCAATTACCTTAAATTGGTGTCCTCTGTTTAGACCACAAGACCAGAAGGCGTAGAAGCAGAAGTCAACCATTTGGCTCATCGAGACTGCTCTGCCAATCATTAAGATCATGACTGATCTGATATTATAATCCTCAACTCCACTTTCCAGCCTTATCCCCATAACCTTTGATTCCCTTACAGATTAAAAATCTGTCTATATCAGCCTTGAACATACTTAATAGCCCAGTCTCTGCAGCTGTCTGTGGTAAAAAATTCCACAGATTCACTACCCTCTGAGAGAAGAAATTCCTCCTTCTCCCTGTCATAAATGGTGACCCTTTACTCTGAGATTATGCCCTGTGGTCCTAGACGCTGCCACATGGGGAACCATCCTCTCAGCATCTATCCTGCCAAGCCCCCAGAGAGACCTATGTGTCTCAATAAGGCAATGAGGCCGCCTATCATTCTTCTAAACTCCAAGGCCCAAACTACTCAACCTCTCCTCATAAGAAAATCCCTCCACACCTGGGATCAACCTAGTGAACCTTCTCTAGACTGCCTCCAATACCAGTATACCTTTCCTTAGATAAGGGGCTAAAACCTTTCACAGTATTTAAGGTGTGGTTTAACTAATTTGAACAAGACTTTCCTATTTTTAAACTCCATTTCCTTTGAAATCAAGACAAATATTCCATTTGCCTTACCAATTACCTGCTGAACTTGCTTGCTATCTTTTTGTGATTTATGCATGTGGACCTCAAAATTCCTCCATGCTGAAGTTTTCTGCAGTCTTTCTCCATTAAAAAAAATTAGCTCCTCTATTCCTTCTACTAAAGCACATAAGTTCACATTTTCCTCCATTATATTCCACCTTACAAGTTCTTGTCCACTCACCTAACCTCCCTTTATCCCTCTGTAGACTCTGTGTCATCCTCCAAACTTGGCAATAGTACATTCACTTCCCTCATCCAAGTCATTAATATATATGGATATAAAGTGCGGCCTTGGTGAGGCGTTCTTCACCTTTATAATGGACTCATTTTCCCAATGACAGATGTCAAGCTAACTGGCATATAGTTACCTGTTTTTGTCTCCCTCCCTTTTTGAATAAGGGTGTTACATTGGCAGTTTTCTAATCCTCTGGGAATTTTGCAGAATTTAAGGATTCTGGGAAGACTACCAGTGCCTCCACAATTGCTGTAACTACTTCCTTTAATATCCTGGCATGTAACTCATCAAGTCCAGGGTACATATTGGCCTTTAGCTTCATTAGTTTCTCCAGTACTTTTTCCCTAGTCATAAATTTTGTATTTTTTTTCATCCTGCCTCTTGCTCCTTCTTTATTTAGTATTTTTGGAAGGTATTAGTGTCTTCGACTGCGAAGACTGACACAAAGTATTTACTTAACTCCTCCGCCATTTCCTGGTTCCCGATTATTATTTCCCCAGTCTCATTTTGTAAAGGGCCAATGTTCACTTTGGTCTCTCCCTTTTATATACTTAAAGAAGCTCTTACTGTCTGCCTCACAGCGCCAGGGACCGGGGTTCAATTCAAGCCTTGGGTGACTCTCTGTGTGGAGTTTGCACATTCTCCCCGTGTCTGCGTGAGTTTCCTCCGGGTGCTCCGGTTTCCTCCCACATTCCAAAGATGTGCAGGATTGGCCGTGCTAAATTGCCCCTTAGTGTCTAAAAGGTTAGGTGGGGCCACTGGGTTATGGGGATAAGTTGAGGGTGTGGGCCTAGATAGAGAGAGCGTGCAGACTTAATGGGCCGAATGGCCTCCTTCTGCACTGTAGGGATTCTATGATTCTATGTCTGTTTTTACAGTTCTTGCTAGTTTCCTGTCAATGGGAACAGTTCCTCGCTATCTAATCTGTCCTGGCCTCTCATGATGTCGCATTACCTCTATAAAAAACTCTCTAAACCTTCACTTCTGTCAGAACAGCCCTAACTTCACCAATCTATCAACATAACTGAAGTCTTTCACCTGGAACCATTCTTCATGCCTCCAGAAGGGAGGAACGGAAACAGGTATTTGTCCTAAATTATAGTGTCACAATAGAACAGTTGGCAATCACAGGATGTCCTCTGCTGAGTGATTCAGTAAATGGATATCCATCTGTTAAACATCCTTGCCTTACTTGAAACCTGGTACATCTCAAACTATTTCCAGTTCTGATGAAAGGTCATCAACCTGAAACATTCTCTTTCCATCGAACCAGCTCCAGTATTTGCTGCATTTATTTCTGATATTTGTTTTTGCATTCTTATCTCCCATTTCTCCCAGTGTGACTATCTTCCCATTTCTCCAGACCAACATTTCCATTTCCCCTCGATCCACCTTTGTGTTTTCAACATGTTCAACAGCAATCCATGATAATGAGCACTGAATTATAACCTGATTTAATGCACTTTCAAAGAGAGTGTTCCTTATCAGAGAAGAATGGTTTGAAAAATTCCACAGTTGCACCCAACTGCTTATTACACTCAAAATTGAATTGGTCAGTTCTATTGACAATAGTTAGATGGAAGTGTTTGAGATGAGGGGCGGGATTCTCCGACCCCCTGCCGGGTCGGAGAATCGCGGGGGGGCGGCGTAAATCCCCCCCCCCCCGCCGGCCGCCGAATTCTCCGGCACCGGAGATTCGACGGGTGCAGGAATCGCGCTGCGCCGGTCGACGGGCCCTCCCCCCCAAGCGATTCTCCGACCCGCGATGGGTCGAAGTCCCGCTGCTGTAATGCCAGTCCCGCCGGCATGAATTAAACCACCTCCCTTACCGGCGGGACGAGGCGGCGCGAGCGGTCTCCGGGGTCCTGGGGGGGGGAGGGGGGCGGGGCGATCTGGCCCGGGGGGGTGCCCCCACGGTGGCCTGGCCCGCGATCGGGGCTCACCGATCCGTGGGCGGGCCTGTGCCGTGGGGGCACTCTTTCCCCTCCGCGTCGGCCATAGCCTCCGCGATGGTCGACGCGGAGGTGACCCCCCCTGCGCGTGCGCGGGGTTGACGTCAGCAGCCGCTGACGCCCCCGCACATGCGCGGACTTCCGCCGGCCAGCGGAGTCCCTTCGGCCCCGGCTGGCATGGCGCCAAAGGCCTTCCATGCCAGCCGGCGGGACGGCAACCACTCCGGCGCGGGCCTAGCCCCTAAAGGTGAGTGAGGGCTTGGCCCCTAAAGGTGCGGAGAAATCCACACCTTTGGGGCGGCCCGATGCCGGAGTGGTTCACGCTACTCCATCCCGCCGGGACCCCCCGCCCCGCCGGATAGCGGAGAATCCCGCCCGAGATCTGTGCCACTATTCAATCAAAGTTCAATTATCTCTGTCGCTGTGCAATCAATGTTCCACAACTAGCAAATAGAACACAAATTCCTGAAGTCCACCCTAATTCAAAGTTCCATTCAAACTCAGGTCTTAAAGTGAAAAATGCTCATCCACTTCAACCACTCCCTGTGACAACGAGTTCCACATTCTCACCACTCTGAATAAAGATGTTTCTTCTGAATTCTCCATTGGTGAATATCTTATATTGATGCCCTCTAGTTATGCCATTCCCCACATGAGGAAAATTTCTCTCTGTATCGACTCGGTCAAAACCTTTGAGAATTATTAAGATCTCCCTTTTTCAAGAAAAAAGCCTGCCAATTCCTTTTTCATATCTATACCCAGACATTACAGATATCTTCTTTGTATATATTCTTTGCACCCTCTCCAACACCTCTGCATCTATTATCTATTTTATAATATGGTGACCAGAACTACACTCCATATGGTTGAACCAAGGTTTGATACTGGTTTAGCATAATGTCCCTACTTTTCAATTATGTGCCTCTAGAAATAAACCCCAGCCCTTGGTTTCCCCTTAACCATCTCAGTTCTGAGGAGAACAATCCCAATTTCTCCAATCTCTCCGCATAATTGAAGTCCCTCATCCCTGGTGTCATCTGGGAAATCTTCTCCATATCTTTTTCAAGGCCTTAACATCCTTCCTAAAGTGTGCTACCCAGAATTAGATACAATGCTCCAGTTTGGAACTAACCAGCAATTTCTAAAGGTTTAGCATGACCCCCTTGTCCCTGTATTTAATGTTTCGAATTACAAAGCCAAATCTCCTGTATTGCTTCTCAACTGCCCTACCAATAATTTCTGAATCTGCACCCCGAGGTCCTTCTGCTCTTATGACTGCTAAGCAGGGCATCGTGTAAATTATCCAGCCTCTGTGTATTGCTCCGCCCATGTTATATTACACGTGACCACAATAAATTTAATCTGCCATGCGTCTAACCAATTCACAGACTATCTGTATCCTCCTGAAATCTTCTCACCATTTACTATGCTGGCAAGTTTTGTATCTTCCACAAAATTAGAATTTGTATTCCCCATATCCACAAATCCAAGTCATTTATATGTAACAAGAGAAACAATGGTCATAATACTGACTCTGGGGCCCCATTGTATACTTCTCTCCAGTCGGAAAGTTATTCATTCACCACTACTCTCTGCCTGTTCTATCCTTAGCTAATTGCCTACCTAAGTTCCACCATACTTTTAATTCCATGTGATATTTTTGAATAAGTTTGTTTATCGAATGCCTCCATATATACATCTCCTCTACTACCTTCATCAACCCTTTCTTCAAAGAACTCACTCAGATTAGCAAACATGGGCAGAGTTTTCCCAAAGGGTGTGATTTAACGGGACAAAAATAGATGCCCATTTCGGGCGCATTTAACACTCTGTTTCTCAGTGCCTGCAGATACCAAGAAAGACACCACTATATAATGGTACTTTGCTGTTTTCTTTGGTCTCAGTGAGGATAGCCCCGCTGAGGGCACACTTCATTTCCTGCACTGACGAGCTCAGCTCGCCAATGTAGGAAGGAATACCATTCACGGATCGGGGTGCCATTTTTAAACGTTGCCCGATTGTTTGACACCCCCTCAACCATTCTACCGTTGCCTCCAGATCCACCCACTGCACCCAACGTAACTCGTACAGGATCCTCGAGCCCCCCCCGTCCCACCTCTTAAGGACAAGCATCCCAGGCCCGAGCACTGGCATGGGCAACCTTATACCTGAGCACCTTGGCGCAGCCGGCTTGGCACCCTGGCAATGCCCCTGCCAGCCTTGCAGTGCCATCTGGTGACCCCAGCAGGGTCAGGGTGGCACTGTCAGGGTGTCCAGGTGGCAGTGCCAAGGTATCAGGTTGGCAGTTTTAAGGTGCCCTGGGGCCAATGGGAGTGTCAGGGTACTACCCGGCCCAGAACCGGACCACCTGGGAGTCGTTACACCTGGTTCACATTTGTGTGGACGAATGCTAAACAACGCCATGGCGAGATCATTAGTTCCCAGGCCCGGGAGAATATGGCGCAGACATATTTAAATGAGCCTAATAACTCATTTAAATATGTACATCTGGATCTCAGCCAGCGATGTGCGGACTCGGAACCGGAAGTGCGGGGCCCGGATTCCCAGCTGAAGCTGCGAGAAGCACTCCGGGGCCCTGCCAGCCCCCTGCAGGTAGGTGAACAGCTGCTAATATTTTTAAGGAATCTCCAAAGTAAAACCCCATAGCTCCTTTTTTGGAGAATCCAGCCCAGTATCTCTACTTCCTTTTGATCACTCACTAACAATACAGAATAATTAGTCTTGGCTATGTTCATACAGAATCAAACTGTCAAAGTAGCATTACATAAATGTTGAAAATGCCAATCTTAAAAAGCTCTTCCCAATAATGATTTTTATAGAAATAATGAGCGGGATTTTACGGCCATGCTGCTCCCAAAAGGCAGCTCGCCGCGATGCAGATGGCCAATAGAAGCCGGGAGACCCCGTTCCTGGGATCTACCCAGCTCGCAACGCCTTGTGCGATTTAACACGATCTCGTGAGACGTTGCAATGCAAACCCTGCCCATTGTGGGTGGGATCGTTTTATAGCAAATCTGCATATAAAATTGACACAGCTAGTCTCGCTTTAATGTGATATTCCCGGGCACCCGAGACGTGGGATCTATCCCCTTCGCCTCCAAAACCTCAGGTGAGCAGTGCTCAGTACTGGTCTCCACAAACGGGGACCAGATGGAATGGCATTCGTGCGGGTCTCCCAGGGGATCAGAGGCCTCCAGGTGCATGCCAATTGGGCACGGTGGTACACTGGCACTGCCTGTGCCACCCAGGCGCCCTGGAAGAACTAGCCTGGCACCCTGGCATTGCCACCTGGGTGCAGCTGGCATGGGCTAGGTGGCACTGCCAGCTGGCAGAGCACTGCCAGGTTGGCACTGTGAAGGTGCCAAGCTGGCATTGTTTGCGCAGTGACGGTTGGCCAGAGGTGCCCTGTGCAGGTGTTGGGGAGGGATAGGAGGGGCCGGGGACCCTCACATAGTGCGTTGGGACCGGGGAGGTGTCGGAGATCACTTCGGGGGCTCAGAGATTGGGATACCATTTAGTGATCTCTCGCTACACTGGGGAGTTCCAGCGAGCGGAGATATCTGCGGCCTCAGCCGCGCATTCCCCGTTGAGGACCCTTATCGAACCCGGGTTCCATTTTATAGCGTTGTGTTTCTCGGTGCTGTGAGCACCTGGACACACGTGGCCAAACACGCTCGCTGTGAGACTTTGCTCCCATTTAGTTAAATCGCGCCCAATAATTGCCAAATTGACTCTGATCTATTTCTCTCTGATGGGCGAAGCTCCTGAAAGTCAGCAATGAGTGGTCCCATCCTTTCTGCATTGTGTATACCAGAAGATATTTCAGTTGCAGTGCAATCTCTTACATTCTTCACTCTTAGGTTCTTTGCAATTCCTCCCAAAACACAGAGCTTTCGTGGCTGACATCTCAACCTCAGCAACACCACTTGTGAAATGTTGAATCATCATGTCAGATTCTGCTCACTCTGAAGGATTGCCACTAAATCCAGTCTATCCTTACACAGTGAGTGAAGAATGTCACCTGGTGTTTTCACTGAGAATTTACCATGTCATACTGAAATAGTTTGCAAACAAAAACTCTATTTTTTAAACTGTCCTTGAATAGATTTACTATGGTTTCTTGTTTCTCCCAAGTTTCATGTATGGCATTCCATACACTCTCCCTCATCTCTTGAAATGAAAATGAAATGAAAATCGCTTATTGTCACAAGTAGGCTTCAAATGAAGTTACTGTGAAAAGCCCCTAGTCGCTACATTCCGGCGCCTGTTCGGGGAGGCTGTTACGGGATAGAGTTACGGGATAGTGGTTCACATCTTCAGTGTTGAAACTTGTTATACTAAATCCTACTCCCAAATCATTCTTTCACAGGAACATAGTGTCGGGAGGGTCATGGAGCAATCAGTCGCACCCGCAACGGTCCCGATCGCAGAAGTGCGCAACGACCACTACCATCTTTTACATTGAGAATAGCGGCCGCTGCCTCAGTTTAAGTGAAATAAATAAATAGGTTTGGAGTCTTCTGGCCAGAAACAGCAGCAGGAAGCAGGTCAGACACCAAGCACATACACCTGGGCGGGATTCTCCGACCCAACACCGGGTCGGAGAATTGCCAGGGGGCGGCGTGAATGCCGCCCGCCGTATTCTCCGGCGCCGGGGTTTTGGCGGGGGCGGGAATCGCGCCGCGCTGGCAGCGCCCCCCCACGATTCTCCGGCCCGCGGTGGGCTGAGTGGCCGCCCGTTTGCGGCGGGTCCCGCTGGCGTAAATCACAACAGGTCCTTACCGGCGGGACCTGGCTCCACGGGCGGCCTGCAGAATCCTCGGGGGGGGCGCGGGGGGATCTGGCCCGGGGGGTGCCCCCACGGTGGCCTGGCCCGCGATCGGGGCCCACCGATCCGCGGGTGGGCCTGCGCCCTGGTGGCACTCTTTCCCTCCGTACCGGCGGCTGTCAACCTCCGCCATGGCCAGTGCGGAGAAGAACCCCCTGCACATGCGCTGGAATGACGCCAGCACACGCTGGCGCTCCCGCGCATGCGCCAGCTCGCGCTGGCCGGCGGAGGCCCTAAGGCAGCGGTTGGCATGGCGAAAGCCCTTCCGTGCCGACTGGCGCGGCGCCAAATACTCCACCGCCGGCCTAGCCCCTGAAGGTGCGGAGGATTCCGCACCTTCGGGGCGGCCTGACGCCAGAGTGGTTCACGCCACTCCTCGGCGCTGGAGTGGCCCGCCCCGCCGGTTCGTGAAGAATCCCGCACCTGAAGTCATGTGTTTTGACATCCCACGTAAGTGTTTTGATGCCAAATCATGGATCATTTTCTTAAAAGTAAGAAATGGCCAAAGACGCAAATAGGCAAAGTACCTACTGGACAGGATCTCACAACAGATTCTGCTGGAGAGAACTGCACAGGAGAGTCCACAGCAGGTCAGGGCAGTGCTAGCGTTAGCTCTGTACAGAGTTCCAGGGCCTCTGGTTAGAGCCGACAAAGAGGAAACTTTACTCGGGAACAAAGCAGGATAAATCTGATTTCTTGAGGTATGGGGCACAATCTAACGGACGGAAAGGTTGCTCAGTGACATTTCAGGCAGGTTTGGTTGGGAGTTTCTCCCCGGTTCTGTCGGTAAGTTCCCAACCGCTATCTAACCACAACTTAGGGTGGGATTTACCGGCTGTTCACGCTGGTGGGGAATTCTAGTATCACGCCGGTGCGCAGGTTTCCCGGCATCGAGGGTTGCTGTCAACGGGAAATCCTGCTGACAATGGCGGGACCAGTAGATCCCGCTGGCGCACCGCCTCTGCTGGCAAAAAACACGCAGCAGGCTGGTGGGAAAATCCCACCCATTGTCACTTTTTCCGGCCCTTTCCCCGGGCTAGCCCACACTTCAGATTTCTTTCACCATTAGGGAGCCGACCTCACTGACCAGATCAGCTCCTCAGAGATCGAGCCACCATTTTGAAAGGGTGCCCTGATCTCCAAGTGAGCTTGAGGGTCCCCCACACCCCCCATCCATGGGCAATGCAACGGCCTCCACATATGGGCACTACCCCACACCCCCACAAGTGAGGACACTCTGCTATAGGGTGGCTGAGGGCCTTCCCACACCCCTTTCAAACCCCCACCCTTTTAGGCCCCCCCACCCTTCACCCCCCAAACTTCAGGAGGCCTCTTCATAGCCGTCCTTCACCCCCCACCCTTCATACCATGCCTTATCCCTCCTTCAGGCCCTGACTCTTGGCAGTGACACCCTGGCACCTGGGCACCCTGATACTGCCACCCTGGCATTCAGGCAGTGCTCCTGCCATATGGTAGTGCCACCTGGGCCCCTTTGCAGTGCCTAGCAGTGGCAAGGTTCCTGGGTGCCAGGAGGAGAGCCAGGGTGCTACCTTACCCGGTCTCTGACCACCTAGGGGCCTCCAATGGCCTGGGCGACACCCAGATGACCTTCCACCTGGTCCACGTTTGCGTGGACCAGTACTAATCAACGCCCGGCTGTGGTCTCCCTGGGGAGGCCAGTCGATGCCGGGAGCTCACTTAGAGATTGGGGCACCATTTTGAAGTGGTGGCCTGCTCTCTGAGGTCCCGGTCTGGTCAGCGAGTTCAGCTCACCAGTGATGAGACTAATTGTGGGCTAGCTCGGAGACAAACTCCCCAGGGCCTAAATATTATCAGTGAGGAACGCCCCAACAGAGCAGGCGGGAAACTCCAGCTAAACCACGTGAACGGACATTCAGAAACTCTTCCATTAAATCATGCCCTAAGTGTGGAAGCGAGTGGGAACTGCCATGAGCTTCCCGACGCTCGGCCCGGCAAGTCCGTCTATAGACCACTATAAAACGTTAATTGGTCCACTTAACGAGTCCCAGAGCTTAACGCCGCAAATGGCTGTCCTGCTGGCTGATTCGCCGGGACCGCGCTCGCCAGCCCCCTGTTAACAAGGGGGAGCAACACTTAAACCGCACTGCGCAGCCAGCCCCACACAGCTCGCAGCCATGCCACCGCGGAGACCAGCCCCACCATTCAGGGATGCTGACCTGGTCCGACTGTTGGACATGGTCAAAATCAGACGGGATGCTCTGCTCCCCGAGGGTCTCAGAGGGTCAGCCACAGGGCAGCCAGTGGGAGGAAGTAAGTGGCAGCGGCCGTCAGTTCTGGGAGCGTCACTCGGAGGACCAGCACCCAGTGCCGAAAGAAGGTCAACAACCTACATCAGGCCTCACAGGTGGGTTGGCAGCAGACCCCAGAACAGCCCCCCCCCATCATCCATGACACCCCCACCCCCGAGCATGGCCTGGCACCGGCCCCACCCAGCACCATTCCGTGCCCGGCCCACCCATGTCCAGAAGTGCAACCTACGCCACGCGCCCCCAACTCCCCATTTCCCCCCATACTCCCCAAAACTCCCCTATACACCCCATTCACCCATACTCCCCCCCACCCCCTGCCCTCCCACATACTCACCATTTCTCTCCCCTGCAATAAATGTTGCGTGCATCTCACAATGCCCTCTCTGTGTCCTGGCAGGAGATGTTGACCCACAGCAGATGGGAAAGGGCCCAGACGGGTGGCAGAGTGCTGGACATCAGAGTTCTCACCCCCTACGAGGAATGGGCTCTGGAGGTGTCCCAGGACAGGTCTGTCACTGACTTACAGGTTGGCGTATGGCACAGAGGTGATGATCCACTGGCTGCCACCCATATGACCTGTCAAGTTGTTAATGCCATACAGAGAGATCCATCCCATCCCTCCCACTAACTACCTGTCCATTCTCCTGCAGGATCCTCATCCAACGTTGGCAGCCTATACAGGGTGGTGCATCCCCCTGCCTCCCAGGAGAACACCTTGGAGGGGAGCTCCCAGGAGACCATCATATTTGTGACACAGCTGTCATCCTCACCCTCCACCAACACAGAGACACCCACCTCGGTGGGCAAAAGAAGTGGACAGGCTTCTGGGGCACCTTCTGGTGAGCACCTCACGGTTGCAGATGCACATCAGGTGGAGGCAGGAACGCCAAGGTGAGACAGCAGTCGGAGGTCTGCTGGATCCCAGGACCCAGCTGGGTCCCAGTCGGATGCTGAGCGTCTGGACCAGGTTCATCTGCAGCTGATGCAGTTGATAGGGTGCGGTCATGAGATTCAGAGGGTAATGTCAGCGACCCTCCAGCAGGTCCATAGCCGATTGGAGGAGTCTCAGAGGCTACGGGCACAGGAGATGGCGCCGGCAATGCATGGCACAAACGCCAACACTGCTAGGATGGTGACCACAGTGGGGAGCCAGTGCATGACTTCAGCAGCATGAGCGGAGGTGTCCAAGGCATAGCTTAGTCGGTGACTTCCATGGCTGAGTGCCTCGACAGCATATCCCAGTCGCTAGAGGGCGTGTCCCAATCCCAGGTGGACTTTGAGGAGGTATTCGGAGCATGCCCCACTCTCAGCTGGTCAAGGCCGAGGCGCTGCAAAGCATGTCCTAGTCACAGATGGACATTGCCACGGTGCTGCGGACCATGCCCCAGTCTCAAGTGGGCATTGCGTCAACACCATATTGAGGACATTGGGGAGCCGCCAGGGCTGGTTGAGCCAGATGATGGAGGAGCAGAGGAGGCTCAATCCAGCTGCCTCTTGACCCCAAGTTGAACTCCATGGCCCTATGGGTATTATACAGGAGGAAGGGATGCTGGGTGCCAACTTGGAACCACCTTACGGAGTAGTGATGACAGACACCAGCTCCCCTGAGTTCCACCCCCTGACAATGGCACATCTTGGAGCCAGCACCAGGACAAGATGGCATGGCAGGACATGTGCCACCGGAAAGTGGGCAGGGGCCCTCCAGCTCCAGAGCCCCCAGAGGATGCCTGCCAGGGCATCAAAGGCCATGGGACGCGATAGGTAGCAGGTTGCCTTCACCTCTGTTGTGCATCCTAGGGACACATCCTAGGTAGAGCCCGGAAGGTTAAGCAGGTTGAGGATTACTGAGAGGGGACGGAGGGGGGGGACGGGGGACGGGGGGGGTTTGGAGGTAAGGGAGGGAGGGTGCAATGAGGGGGGAAAGGGGCAGAATTCAGGGGTGAGGAAGGTTGGGCGGCACTATTGGGGTTTACGGGCAGTTGGGGACACATACGTACAGCATTTTTAAAAGTTGCACCCGAGAAATATGACGGCTCTGGCAATTTCTTCTGCAATGCAAGCCGAGCACCAATCCCCTGCCCCAGCTCCCCGGGCGTGGAGGTCCTGAATGCTGCAGTGAGGGCCTCTGGTTACCGAACCCCAGGCACTGTACCCCAGCCACCCACACTTTACATTACCAGGGCCGGGCGCTAATCCCCTCCATTACCAGGGCCGGGCGCTAATCCCCTCCCTGGTGCAGACACCCACCCTCTGGTCGCCGAAATGTTCCCGGGACAGGGGGCCAGTCCCTGGGTGCTCAGATGTTGGCTGCTGCGTCTGTGGTGTCGCCTCCTGCAGTGTTCAGACACAGTGTCCAAGCATCATGGTCTGATTGGGATGCTGGGCAATAACTCCCACATGCTACATGGACTGCCTACCCACGAGGATCCACTTGGGAGTTCTGAAGTGCTCGTTTCACTACGATTGCTATTCCCAAATAGCAATAGCCTTCAACCACGTGGCCAGAGGCCTCCGCGGTCAGTGGGTGTTCTGAGTGGCCGGTGGGGCAGACAGGCAGGGGCTGGGGTTGCCCCTGGAATGGGAACACACGATCCAGGGGGTGACATGGCGGACCCACAGGCACTGAGACACCCATCTGCCCCCGCCCCCTCCCAGGCCATGTTGCGGGCACACTCCGGCTCCTACATCCCAGACCCCCATTACCGATAGCGGTACACCCCGACCGAGACTGGCCCCCAGATGCTCACCTGCCCCGCACCCGTCCCCCAAACACTGGAGCAGCAACCCCACTGACCCCGTGCTCATTGCCCGCGAGCGAAGATGGCTACTCACATCCTCGGATCCCCCCACAGCAGCCCTTCTGCCTGTTTCATGTTTATAAAAAGGTGCACTAACGGGCACCAGCGTGACCACTTGCTGGGGAGGCCGTTAGATAGGGGGTCGCTCCCGCTAATTGTATGGAGATTGGCTTTAAGTGGTTCTCACCATGTCACAGCCCTTTCCTGATTTCGCCAATGGGAGCGGGCCAGCTAGATCGCAAACTGATCGGCGCCTAACATGGTTCTCGCTTTTGGCTTCAACCGTGATCTAATGGCCTCATCGCACTCTTGCTTAAGAGCAATGCGGCCATTAAGTCGTGTCTTTAGAAAACATTCTGTTAGATCGTGCCTTACACTTCTCCGCGTCACCTGACAGCACATTAAAGCTCGCCAAAAGCCCATGAGGCGGCCAACATTCTGGAATAGCATCTCCCAGGAGTATACACTGCTGTGAAAAGCAAGCATTTTGTTGTTATTGCTCTTCATGATGACCTACATGTGCGAGGTTGGATTGTACGTTTTCACAAAGATGAAGATGGCACAAAGGAACTTTTTGAAGTCTGCACCTGATATACACATTGCTCTCTGCTCTTTTGAACCGGATTCAAGTGCGATTGTGAGGACCAAGCAGGCTCCCCTTTCACATTAAAGGTACGCGTGTCCCGAATGTTGGCCCTTCAGAACCGTCCACCCCCAGAAACCATTTGGCAAGAAATGAAAAGAGGGGGAATTCTAAATTCAGAAGAAAAATGTCCCTGGATTTGGAATAGGAATACTGCTTCAACTATCATATTGAGGCTAGGACCATCTTCTCTGCACAAGATGAGATGGGGTACTCAGTGTCCATCTGACTGTTGGGTACCCACATTCAGGGGGGAAGGAAAATGAGGGTGAAGGTCATTTCCCAGAAGGGCTGCCTGCATTATGCATTTGAGGAGTATGTGGAGTGTACACAATGCAGATTCTCATTCTCAGTATGTGGAGTGTACACAATGCAGATCCTCATTCTCAGTATGTGGAGTGTACACAATGCAGATCCTCATTCTCAGTATGTGGACTGTACGCAATGCAGATCCTAATTCTCAGTCAGTGGAGTGTACACAATGCAGATCCTCATTCTCAGTCAGTGGAGTGTACACAATGCAGATCCTCATTCTCAGTATGTGGAATGTACACAATGCAGATTCTCATTCTCAGTATGAGGAGTGTACACAATGCAGATCCTCATTCTCAGTATGTGGAGTGTACACAATGCAGATCCTCATTCTCAGTATGTGGAGTGTACACAATGCAGATCCTCATTCTCAGTATGTGGACTGTACGCAATGCAGATTCTCATTCTCAGTCAGTGGAGTGTACACAATGCAGATCCTCATTCTCAGTCAGTGGAGTGTACACAATGCAGATCCTCATTCTCAGTCAGTGGAGTGTACACAATGCAGATCCTCATTCTCAGTCAGTGGAGTGTACACAATGCAGATTCTCATTCTCAGTATGTGGAGTGTACACAAAGCAGATCCTCATTCTCAGTATGTGGAGTGTACACAATGCAGATCCTCATTCTCAGTCAGAGGAGTGTACACAATGCAGATTCACATTCACAGTCAGTGGAGTGTACACAAAGCAGATCCTCATTCTCAGTCAGTGGAGTGTACACAATGCAGATCCTCATTCTCAGTCAGCGGAGTGTACACAATGCAGATCTTCATTCTCAGTCAGTGGAGTGTACACAATGCAGATTCTCATTCTCAGTCAGTGGAGTGTACACAATGCAGATTCTCATTCTCAGTCAGTGGAGTGTACACAAAGCAGATCCTCATTCTCAGTATGTGGCGTGTACACAATACAGATCCTCATTCTCAGTCAGTGGAGTGTACACAATGCAGATTCTCATTCTCAGTCAGTGGAGTGTACACAATGCAGATCCTCATTCTCAGTCAGTGGAGTGTACACAATGCAGATCCTCATTCTCAGTCAGTGGAGTGTACACAATGCAAATTCTCATTCTCAGTCAGTGGCGTGTACACAATGCAGATCCTCATTCTCAGTCAGTGGAGTGTACACAATGCAGATTCTCATTCTCAGTCAGTGGAGTGAGTGTACACAAAGCAGATCCTCATTCTCAGTCAGTGGAGTGTAGACAATGCAGATTCTCATTCTCAGTCAGTGGAGTGTACACAATGCAGATCATCATTCTCAGTCAGTGGAGTGTACACAATGCAGCTCCTCATTCTCAGTCAGTGGAGTGTACAGAATGCAGATTCTCATTCTCAGTCAGTGGAGTGTACACACTGCAGATCCTAATTCTCAGTCAGTGGAGTGTACACAATGCAGATTCTCATTCTCAGTCAGTGGAGTGAACAGAAAGCAAATCCTCATTCTCAGTCAGTGGAGTGTACACAATGCAGATCTTCATTCTCAGTCAGTGGAGTGTACACAAAGCAGATCCTCATTCTCAGTCAGTGGAGTGTATACAATGCAGATCCTCATTCTCAGTCAGTGGAGTGTACACAATGCAGATCCTCATTCTCAGTCAGTGGAGTGTACACAATGCAGATTCTCATTCTCAGTCAGTGGAGTGAGTGTACACAAAGCAGATCCTCATTCTCAGTCAGTGGAGTGTAGACAATGCAGATTCTCATTCTCAGTCAGTGGCGTGTACACAATGCAGATCCTCATTCTCAGTCAGTGGAGTGTACACAATGCAGATTCTCATTCTCAGTCAGTGGAGTGTACACAAAGCAGATCCTCATTCTCAGTCAGTGGAGTGTACACAATGCAGATCCTCATTCTCAGTCAGTGGAGTGTACACAATGCAGATCCTCATTCTCAGTCAGTGGAGTGTACAGAATGCAGATTCTCATTCTCAGTCAGTGTAGTGTACACAATGCAGATCCTAATTCTCAGTCAGTGGAGTGTACACAATGCAGATTCTCATTCTCAGTCAGTGGAGTGTACACAAAGCAAATCCTCATTCTCAGTCAGTGGAGTGTACACAATGCAGATCCTCATTCTCAGTCAGTGGAGTGTACACAATGCAGATTCTCATTCTCAGTCAGTGGAGTGTACAGAAAGCAGATCCTCATTCTCAGTCAGTGGAGTGTACACAATGCAGATCCTCATTCTCAGTCAGTGGAGTGCACACAAAGCAGATCCTCATTCTCAGTCAGTGGAGTGTACACAATGCAGATCCTCATTCTCAGTCAGCGGAGTGTACACAATGCAGATCCTCATTCTCAGTCAGTGGAGTGTACACAATGCAGATTCTCATTCTCAGTCAGTGGCGTGTACACAATGCAGATCCTCATTCTCAGTCAGTGGAGTGTACACAATGCAGATTCTCATTCTCAGTCAGTGGAGTGAGTGTACACAAAGCAGATCCTCATTCTCAGTCAGTGGAGTGTAGACAATGCAGATTCTCATTCTCAGTCAGTGGAGTGTACACAAAGCAGATCCTCATTCTCAGTCAGTGGAGTGTACACAATGCAGATCCTCATTCTCAGTCAGTGGAGTGTACACAATGCAGATCCTCATTCTCAGTCAGCGGAGTGTACACAATGCAGCTCCTCATTCTCAGTCAGTGGAGTGTACAGAATGCAGATTCTCATTCTCAGTCAGTGGAGTGGACACAAAGCAAATCCTCATTCTCAGTCAGTGGAGTGTACACAATGCAGATCCTCATTCTCAGTCAGTGGAGTGTACACAATGCAGATCCTCATTCTCAGTCAGTGGAGTGTACACAAAGCAGATCCTCATTCTCAGTCAGTGGAGTGTACACAATGCAGATCCTCATTCTCAGTCAGTGGAGTGTACACAATGCAGATTCTCATTCTCAGTCAGTGGAGTGTACACAATGCAGATCCTCATTCTCAGTATGTGGAGTGTACACATGCAGATTCTAATTCTCAGTCAGTGGAGTGAGTGTAAACAATGCAGATTTCATTCTCAGTCAGTGGAGTGTACGCAATGCAGATTCTCATTCTCAGTCAGTGGAGTGTACACAATGCAGATCCTCATTCTCAGTCAGTGGAGTGCACACAAAGCAGATCCTCATTCTCAGTATGTGGAGTGTACACATGCAGATTCTCATTCTCAGTCAGTGGAGTGTACACAATGCAGATTTTCATTCTCAGTCAATGGAGTGTACACAATGCAGATCTTCATTCTCAGTATGTAGAGCGTGCATAGTGCAGATTCTCATTCTCAGTATGAGGAGTATACACAATGCAGATTCTCATTCTCAGTATGAGGAGTGTACACAATGCAGATCCTCATTCTCAGTATGAGGAGTGTACACAATGTAGATCCTCATTCTCAGTATGAGGAGTGTACACAATGCAGATCCTCATTCTCAGTCAGTGGAGTGTACACAATGCAGATCCTCATTCTCAGTACGAGGAGTGTACACAATGCAGATCCTCATTCTCAGTATGTGGAGTGTACACAATGTACATGCTCATTCTCAGTATGTGGAGTGTACACAATGCAGATCCTCATTCTCAGTATGTGGAGTGTACACAATGTACATGCTCATTCTCAGTATGTGGAATGTACATAATGTACATGCTCATTCTCAGTATGTGGAGTTGCACAATGTACATGCTCATTATCAGTATGTTGGGTGTACACAATGTACATGCTCATTCTCAGCCAGTGGAGTGTACACAATGCAGATCCTCATTCTCAGTTTGTGGCGTGTACATAATGCACATCCTCATTCTCAGTATGTGCAGTGTACAGAATGCAGATCCTCATTCTCAGTATGTGGAGTGGCACAATGTACATGCTCATTCTCAGTATGCGGAGTGTGCACAATGCGAGTCTCCTTTCTCAGTATGTGGAGTGTACACAATGCAGATCCTCATTCTCAGTATGTGGAGTGTACACAATGCAGATCCTCATTCTCAGTATGATGAGTGTACACAATGCAGATCCTCATTCTCAGTATGTGGAGTGTACACAATGCAGATCCTCATTCTCAGTATGTGGAGTGTACACAATGCAGATTCTCATTCTCAGTCAGTGGAGTGTACAAAATGCAGATCCTCATTCTCAGTCAGTGGAGTGTACACAATGCAGATCCTCATTCTCAGTCAGTGGAGTGTACACAATGCAGATCCTCATTCTCAGTCAGTGGAGTGTACACAATGCAGATTCTCATTCTCAGTATGTGGAGTGTACACAAAGCAGATCCTCATTCTCAGTATGTGGAGTGGACACAATGCAGATCCTCATTCTCAGTCAGAGGAGTGTACACAATGCAGATTCTCATTCACAGTCAGTGGAGTGTACACAAAGCAGATCCTCATTCTCAGTCAGTGGAGTGTACACAATGCAGATCCTCATTCTCAGTCAGTGGAGTGTACACAATGCAGATCTTCATTCTCAGTCAGTGGAGTGTACACAATGCAGATTCTCATTCTCAGTCAGTGGAGTGTACACAATGCAGATCCTCATTCTCAGTCAGTGGAGTGTACACAATGCAGATTCTCATTCTCAGTAAGTGGAGTGTACACAAAGCAGATCCTCATTCTCAGTATGTGGAGTGTACACAATGCAGATCCTCATTCTCAGTCAGTGGAGAGTACACAATGCAGATTCTCATTCTCAGTCAGTGGAGTGTACACAAAGCAGATCCTCATTCTCAGTCAGTGGAGTGTACACAATGCAGATCCTCATTCTCAGTCAGTGGAGTGTACACAATGCAGATCCTCATTCTCAGTCAGTGGAGTGAACACAAAGCAAATCCTCATTCTCAGTCAGTGGAGTGTACACAATGCAGATCCTCATTCTCAGTCAGTGGAGTGTACACAATGCAGATCCTCATTCTCAGTCAGTGGAGTGTACACAAAGCAGATCCTCATTCTCAGTCAGTGGTGTGTACACAATGCAGATCCTCATTCTCAGTCAGTGGAGTGTGCACAATGCAGATTCTCATTCTCAGTCAGTGGAGTGTACACAAAGCAGATCCTCATTCTCAGTCAGTGGAGTGTACACAATGCAGATCCTCATTCTCAGTCAGTGGAGTGTACACAATGCAGATCCTCATTCTCAGTCAGTGGAGTGTACACAATGCAGATTCTCATTCTCAGTCAGTGGCGTGTACACAATGCAGATCCTCATTCTCAGTCAGTGGAGTGTACACAACGCAGATCCTCATTCTCAGTCAGTGGAGTGTACACAATCAGATCCTCATTCTCAGTCAATGGAGTGTACACAATGCAGATTCTCATTCTCAGTCAGTGGCGTGTACACAATGCAGATCCTCATTCTCAGTCAGTGGAGTGTACACAATGCAGATTCTCATTCTCAGTCAGTGGAGTGAGTGTACACAAAGCAGATCCTCATTCTCAGTCAGTGGAGTGTAGACAATGCAGATTCTCATTCTCAGTCAGTGGCGTGTACACAATGCAGATCCTCATTCTCAGTCAGTGGAGTGTACACAATGCAGATCCTCATTCTCAGTCAGTGGAGTGTACACAATGCAGATTCTCATTCTCAGTCAGTGGAGTGAGTGTACACAAAGCAGATCCTCATTCTCAGTCAGTGGAGTGTAGACAATGCAGATTCTCATTCTCAGTCAGTGGCGTGTACACAATGCAGATCCTCATTCTCAGTCAGTGGAGTGTACACAATGCAGATTCTCATTCTCAGTCAGTGGAGTGTACACAAAGCAGATCCTCATTCTCAGTCAGTGGAGTGTACACAATGCAGATCCTCATTCTCAGTCAGTGGAGTGTACACAATGCAGATCCTCATTCTCAGTCAGTGGAGTGTACAGAATGCAGATTCTCATTCTCAGTCAGTGTAGTGTACACAATGCAGATCCTAATTCTCAGTCAGTGGAGTGTACACAATGCAGATTCTCATTCTCAGTCAGTGGAGTGTACACAAAGCAAATCCTCATTCTCAGTCAGTGGAGTGTACACAATGCAGATCCTCATTCTCAGTCAGTGGAGTGTACACAATGCAGATTCTCATTCTCAGTCAGTGGAGTGTACAGAAAGCAGATCCTCATTCTCAGTCAGTGGAGTGTACACAATGCAGATCCTCATTCTCAGTCAGTGGAGTGCACACAAAGCAGATCCTCATTCTCAGTCAGTGGAGTGTACACAATGCAGATCCTCATTCTCAGTCAGTGGAGTGTACACAATGCAGATTCTCATTCTCAGTCAGTGGCGTGTACACAATGCAGATCCTCATTCTCAGTCAGTGGAGTGTACACAATGCAGATTCTCATTCTCAGTCAGTGGAGTGAGTGTACACAAAGCAGATCCTCATTCTCAGTCAGTGGAGTGTAGACAATGCAGATTCTCATTCTCAGTCAGTGGAGTGTACACAAAGCAGATCCTCATTCTCAGTCAGTGGAGTGTACACAATGCAGATCCTCATTCTCAGTCAGTGGAGTGTACACAATGCAGATCCTCATTCTCAGTCAGCGGAGTGTACACAATGCAGCTCCTCATTCTCAGTCAGTGGAGTGTACAGAATGCAGATTCTCATTCTCAGTCAGTGGAGTGGACACAAAGCAAATCCTCATTCTCAGTCAGTGGAGTGTACACAATGCAGATCCTCATTCTCAGTCAGTGGAGTGTACACAATGCAGATCCTCATTCTCAGTCAGTGGAGTGTACACAAAGCAGATCCTCATTCTCAGTCAGTGGAGTGTACACAATGCAGATCCTCATTCTCAGTCAGTGGAGTGTACACAATGCAGATTCTCATTCTCAGTCAGTGGAGTGTACACAATGCAGATCCTCATTCTCAGTATGTGGAGTGTACACATGCAGATTCTAATTCTCAGTCAGTGGAGTGAGTGTAAACAATGCAGATTTCATTCTCAGTCAGTGGAGTGTACGCAATGCAGATTCTCATTCTCAGTCAGTGGAGTGTACACAATGCAGATCCTCATTCTCAGTCAGTGGAGTGCACACAAAGCAGATCCTCATTCTCAGTATGTGGAGTGTACACATGCAGATTCTCATTCTCAGTCAGTGGAGTGTACACAATGCAGATTTTCATTCTCAGTCAATGGAGTGTACACAATGCAGATCTTCATTCTCAGTATGTAGAGCGTGCATAGTGCAGATTCTCATTCTCAGTATGAGGAGTATACACAATGCAGATTCTCATTCTCAGTATGAGGAGTGTACACAATGCAGATCCTCATTCTCAGTATGAGGAATGTACACAATGTAGATCCTCATTCTCAGTATGAGGAGTGTACACAATGCAGATCCTCATTCTCAGTCAGTGGAGTGTACACAATGCAGATCCTCATTCTCAGTATGATGAGTGTACACAATGCAGATCCTCATTCTCAGTACGAGGAGTGTACACAATGCAGATCCTCATTCTCAGTATGTGGAGTGTACACAATGTACATGCTCATTCTCAGTATGTGGAGTGTACACAATGCAGATCCTCATTCTCAGTATGTGGAGTGTACACAATGTACATGCTCATTCTCAGTATGTGGAATGTACATAATGTACATGCTCATTCTCAGTATGTGGAGTGGCACAATGTACATGCTCATTCTCAGTATGTTGGGTGTACACAATGTACATGCTCATTCTCAGTCAGTGGAGTGTACACAATGCAGATCCTCATTCTCAGTTTGTGGCGTGTACATAATGCACATCCTCATTCTCAGTATGTGCAGTGTACAGAATGCAGATCCTCATTCTCAGTATGTGGAGTGGCACAATGTACATGCTCATTCTCAGTATGCGGAGTGTGCACAATGCGAGTCTCCTTTCTCAGTATGTGGAGTGTACACAATGCAGATCCTCATTCTCAGTATGTGGAGTGTACACAATGCAGATCCTCATTCTCAGTATGATGAGTGTACACAATGCAGATCCTCATTCTCAGTATGTGGAGTGTACACAATGCAGATCCTCATTCTCAGTATGTGGAGTGTACACAATGCAGATTCTCATTCTCAGTCAGTGGAGTGTACAAAATGCAGATCCTCATTCTCAGTCAGTGGAGTGTACACAATGCAGATCCTCATTCTCAGTCAGTGGAGTGTACACAATGCAGATCCTCATTCTCAGTCAGTGGAGCGTACACAATGCAGATTCTCATTCTCAGTATGTGGAGTGTACACAAAGCAGATCCTCATTCTCAGTATGTGGAGTGGACACAATGCAGATCCTCATTCTCAGTCAGAGGAGTGTACACAATGCAGATTCTCATTCACAGTCAGTGGAGTGTACACAAAGCAGATCCTCATTCTCAGTCAGTGGAGTGTACACAATGCAGATCCTCATTCTCAGTCAGTGGAGTGTACACAATGCAGATCTTCATTCTCAGTCAGTGGAGTGTACACAATGCAGATTCTCATTCTCAGTCAGTGGAGTGTACACAATGCAGATCCTCATTCTCAGTCAGTGGAGTGTACACAATGCAGATTCTCATTCTCAGTAAGTGGAGTGTACACAAAGCAGATCCTCATTCTCAGTATGTGGAGTGTACACAATGCAGATCCTCATTCTCAGTCAGTGGAGAGTACACAATGCAGATTCTCATTCTCAGTCAGTGGAGTGTACACAAAGCAGATCCTCATTCTCAGTCAGTGGAGTGTACACAATGCAGATCCTCATTCTCAGTCAGTGGAGTGTACACAATGCAGATCCTCATTCTCAGTCAGTGGAGTGAACACAAAGCAAATCCTCATTCTCAGTCAGTGGAGTGTACACAATGCAGATCCTCATTCTCAGTCAGTGGAGTGTACACAATGCAGATCCTCATTCTCAGTCAGTGGAGTGTACACAAAGCAGATCCTCATTCTCAGTCAGTGGTGTGTACACAATGCAGATCCTCATTCTCAGTCAGTGGAGTGTACACAATGCAGATTCTCATTCTCAGTCAGTGGAGTGTACACAAAGCAGATCCTCATTCTCAGTCAGTGGAGTGTACACAATGCAGATCCTCATTCTCAGTCAGTGGAGTGTACACAATGCAGATCCTCATTCTCAGTCAGTGGAGTGTACACAATGCAGATTCTCATTCTCAGTCAGTGGCGTGTACACAATGCAGATCCTCATTCTCAGTCAGTGGAGTGTACACAACGCAGATCCTCATTCTCAGTCAGTGGAGTGTACACAATCAGATCCTCATTCTCAGTCAATGGAGTGTACACAATGCAGATTCTCATTCTCAGTCAGTGGCGTGTACACAATGCAGATCCTCATTCTCAGTCAGTGGAGTGTACACAATGCAGATTCTCATTCTCAGTCAGTGGAGTGAGTGTACACAAAGCAGATCCTCATTCTCAGTCAGTGGAGTGTAGACAATGCAGATTCTCATTCTCAGTCAGTGGCGTGTACACAATGCAGATCCTCATTCTCAGTCAGTGGAGTGTACACAATGCAGATCCTCATTCTCAAGTCAGTGGAGTGTACACAATGCAGATTCTCATTCTGTCAGTGGAGTGTACACAATGCAGCTCCTCATTCTCAGTCAGTGGAGTGTACAGAATGCAGATTCTCATTCTCAGTCAGTGGAGTGTACACAATGCAGATCCTAATTCTCAGTCAGTGGAGTGTACACAATGCAGATTCTCATTCTCAGTCAGTGGAGTGTACACAAAGCAAATCCTCATTCTCAGTCAGTGGAGTGTACACAATGCAGATCCTCATTCTCAGTCAGTGGAGTGTACACAATGCAGATTCTCATTCTCAGTCAGTGGAGTGTACACAAAGCAGATCCTCATTCTCAGTCAGTGGAGCGTACACAATGCAGATCCTCATTCTCAGTCAGTGGAGTGTACACAATGCAGATCCTCATTCTCAGTCAGTGGAGTGTACACAATGCAGATTCTCATTCTCAGTCAGTGGCGCGGACACAATGCAGATCCTCATTCTCAGTCAGTGGAGTGTACACAATGCAGATTCTCATTCTCAGTCAGTGGAGTGAGTGTACACAAAGCAGATCCTCATTCTCAGTCAGTGGAGTGTAGACAATGCAGATCCTCATTCTCAGTATGTGGAGTGTACACAATGCAGATTCTCATTCTCAGTCAGTGGAGTGTACACAAAGCAGATCCTCATTCTCAGTCAGTGGAGTGTACACAATGCAGATACTCATTCTCAGTCAGTGGAGTGTACACAATGCAGCTCCTCATTCTCAGTCAGTGGAGTGTACACAATGCAGATTCTCATTCTCAGTCAGTGGAGTGTACACAAAGCAAATCCTCATTCTCAGTCAGTGGAGTGTACACAATGCAGATCCTCATTCTCAGTCAGTGGAGTGTACACAATGCAGATTCTCATTCTCAGTCAGTGGAGTGTACACAAAGCAGATCCTCATTCTCAGTCAGTGGAGTGTACACAATGCAGATCTTCATTCTCAGTCAGTGGAGTGTACACAATGCAGATTCTCATTCTCAGTCAGTGGAGTGTACACAATGCAGATCCTCATTCTCAGTCAGTGGAGTGTACACAATGCAGATTCTCATTCTCAGTAAGTGGAGTGTACACAAAGCAGATCCTCATTCTCAGTATGTGGAGTGTACACAATGCAGATCCTCATTCTCAGTCAGTGGAGAGTACACAATGCAGATTCTCATTCTCAGTCAGTGGAGTGTACACAAAGCAGATCCTCATTCTCAGTCAGTGGAGTGTACACAATGCAGATC
This sequence comes from Scyliorhinus torazame, assembly GCF_047496885.1. Taxonomy (NCBI): domain Eukaryota; kingdom Metazoa; phylum Chordata; class Chondrichthyes; order Carcharhiniformes; family Scyliorhinidae; genus Scyliorhinus; species Scyliorhinus torazame. Next base: position 211,929,108 of record NC_092707.1, read on the forward strand.
CTCATTCTCAGTCAGTGGAGTGTACACAATGCAGATCCTCATTCTCAGTCAGTGGAGTGAACACAAAGCAAATCCTCATTCTCAGTCAGTGGAGTGTACACAATGCAGATCCTCATTCTCAGTCAGTGGAGTGTACACAATGCAGATCCTCATTCTCAGTCAGTGGAGTGTACACAAAGCAGATCCTCATTCTCAGTCAGTGGTGTGTACACAATGCAGATCCTCATTCTCAGTCAGTGGAGTGTACACAATGCAGATTCTCATTCTCAGTCAGTGGAGTGTACACAAAGCAGATCCTCATTCTCAGTCAGTGGAGTGTACACAATGCAGATCCTCATTCTCAGTCAGTGGAGTGTACACAATGCAGATCCTCATTCTCAGTCAGTGGAGTGTACACAATGCAGATTCTCATTCTCAGTCAGTGGCGTGTACACAATGCAGATCCTCATTCTCAGTCAGTGGAGTGTACACAACGCAGATCCTCATTCTCAGTCAGTGGAGTGTACACAATGCAGATCCTCATTCTCAGTCAGTGGAGTGTACACAATGCAGATTCTCATTCTCAGTCAGTGGAGTGTACACAAAGCAGATCCTCGTTCTCAGTCAGTGGAGTGTACACAATGCAGATCTTCATTCTCAGTCAGTGGAGTGTACACAATGCAGATTCTCATTCTCAGTCAGTGGAGTGTACACAATGCAGATCCTCATTCTCAGTCAGTGGAGTGTACACAATGCAGATTCTCATTCTCAGTAAGTGGAGTGTACACAAAGCAGATCCTCATTCTCAGTATGTGGAGTGTACACAATGCAGATCCTCATTCTCAGTCAGTGGAGAGTACACAATGCAGATTCTCATTCTCAGTCAGTGGAGTGTACACAAAGCAGATCCTCATTCTCAGTCAGTGGAGTGTACACAATGCAGATCCTCATTCTCAGTCAGTGGAGTGTACACAATGCAGATCCTCATTCTCAGTCAGTGGAGTGAACACAAAGCAAATCCTCATTCTCAGTCAGTGGAGTGTACACAATGCAGATCCTCATTCTCAGTCAGTGGAGTGTACACAATGCAGATCCTCATTCTCAGTCAGTGGAGTGTACACAAAGCAGATCCTCATTCTCAGTCAGTGGTGTGTACACAATGCAGATCCTCATTCTCAGTCAGTGGAGTGTACACAATGCAGATTCTCATTCTCAGTCAGTGGAGTGTACACAAAGCAGATCCTCATTCTCAGTCAGTGGAGTGTACACAATGCAGATCCTCATTCTCAGTCAGTGGAGTGTACACAATGCAGATCCTCATTCTCAGTCAGTGGAGTGTACACAATGCAGATTCTCATTCTCAGTCAGTGGCGTGTACACAATGCAGATCCTCATTCTCAGTCAGTGGAGTGTACACAACGCAGATCCTCATTCTCAGTCAGTGGAGTGTACACAATCAGATCCTCATTCTCAGTCAATGGAGTGTACACAATGCAGATTCTCATTCTCAGTCAGTGGCGTGTACACAATGCAGATCCTCATTCTCAGTCAGTGGAGTGTACACAATGCAGATTCTCATTCTCAGTCAGTGGAGTGAGTGTACACAAAGCAGATCCTCATTCTCAGTCAGTGGAGTGTAGACAATGCAGATTCTCATTCTCAGTCAGTGGCGTGTACACAATGCAAATCCTCATTCTCAGTCAGTGGAGTGTACACAATGCAGATCCTCATTCTCAAGTCAGTGGAGTGTACACAATGCAGATTCTCATTCTGTCAGTGGAGTGTACACAATGCAGCTCCTCATTCTCAGTCAGTGGAGTGTACAGAATGCAGATTCTCATTCTCAGTCAGTGGAGTGTACACAATGCAGATCCTAATTCTCAGTCAGTGGAGTGTACACAATGCAGATTCTCATTCTCAGTCAGTGGAGTGTACACAAAGCAAATCCTCATTCTCAGTCAGTGGAGTGTACACAATGCAGATCCTCATTCTCAGTCAGTGGAGTGTACACAATGCAGATCCTCATTCTCAGTCAGTGGAGTGTACACAAAGCAGATCCTCATTCTCAGTCAGTGGAGTGTACACAATGCAGATCCTCATTCTCAGTCAGTGGAGTGTACACAATGCAGATCCTCATTCTCAGTCAGTGGAGTGTACACAATGCAGATTCTCATTCTCAGTCAGTGGCGCGGACACAATGCAGATCCTCATTCTCAGTCAGTGGAGTGTACACAATGCAGATTCTCATTCTCAGTCAGTGGAGTGTACACAAAGCAAATCCTCATTCTCAGTCAGTGGAGTGTACACAATGCAGATCCTCATTCTCAGTCAGTGGAGTGTACACAATGCAGATTCTCATTCTCAGTCAGTGGAGTGTACACAAAGCAGATCCTCATTCTCAGTCAGTGGAGTGTACACAATGCAGATCCTCATTCTCAGTCAGTGGAGTGTACACAATGCAGATTCTCATTCTCAGTCAGTGGAGTGTACACAATGCAGATCCTCATTCTCAGTCATTGGAGTGTAGACAATGCAGATTCTAATTCTCAGTCAGTGGAGTGAGTGGACACAATGCAGATCCTCATTCTCAGTCAGTGGAGTGTACACAATGCAGATCCTCATTTTCAGTCAGTGGAGTGTACACAATGAGGATCCTCATTCTCAGTATGTCCATTATACACAATGCAGATCCTTGTTCTCAGTGTGTGGAGTGTACACAATGTACTTCCTCATTTTCAGTATATCGAGAGTACACAATACGGATCCCCATTCTCAGTATGTGGAGTGTACATGATGCAGGTCCTCATTCTCAGTATGCAGAGTGTACACTATGCAGATCCTCATTCTTAGTATGTGGAGTATACACAATGTGGATCCTGATTCTCAGTATGTGGAGTGGCACAATGCAGATCCTCATTCTCAGTATGTCGAGTGTACACAATGCAGATCCCCAAACTCGGTATGTCGAGTGGACACAGTGCGGATTTACACAGTTCAGAAGTCTGCCCCAAGTCCGAGATGTTTGCAGAATGTGGTGGTATGTATTAGGGGTCATGTGGGACTGTGAAGCCGTGATGCTGTTGGCTGACAGATCCCGGGTCCTGGTTGGCTGCCGACTCCTGGCTCCGCCCATAAGGCGGTGTATAAGAACCCGAGCTTCTCCCCGCAGCTTCATTCTGTTGCTGAGCTGCTGGGGACAAGTCTCGCTTAATAAAGCCTGAATCGACTTCATCACTTCTCGTCTCTCTCGTAAGTCATTGTGCGCTACAATTTAGTAAGCGAGTTTAAAAGACTATGGAGCTCCGGATCGCCCCGGAATGCCTGCGGATCTGCCCCCACGCAGCGAACTCGGCAGCAGTCTCTAAACACTGGCAAGCATGCTTTGAAGGCTACCTCCGAACGGCCCCCGGCCGGATCACAGAAGACCAGAAAATGCAGGTCCTGCATTCGAGGGTAAGCCTGGAAATTTACCCTCTCATAGAAGACTCAGAGGATTTCCCGACGGCGCTCGCATTGCTGAAAGGCATCTACGTTCGGCCCGTTACCCAGGTCTACGCGCGCCACCAACTCGCGACGAGATGGCAAAGTCCCGGAGAATCGCTAGAAGAATTCTACGCCGCGCTGCTAATTTTGGGACGGGTCTGCAGCTGCCCGCCGGTGAACGCGATCGAACACACGGACATGCTAATTCGCGATGCATTTGTGGCAGGTATGAACTCTCCCCAAATCCGCCAAAGACTTTTAGAAAGAGAGTCGCTAGGACTCTCAGAGGCACGGGTCCTTGCAGCTTCCTTAGATGTGGCCTCGCAAAACGCCCGCGCCTACGGCCCCGACCGCGCGGCAGCCCCTTGGGCTCCGTGGACCCCCGTCGCGACAAACCCCCCCCCTCGCAAGCTTGCGCGGTTAAAGCGCCAGACCATCCCGGGGGGGCCCGCTGCTATTTCTGCGGACAAGCGAAACACCCCCGGCAGCGCTGCCCGGCTCGCGCAGCTATTCGTAAAAGCTGCGACAAGAAGAGCCATTACGCGGCAGTGTGCCGGTCCCGGGGGATCGCTGCAATCCCCGGAGAAGAACGAGCCCAGCACATCCCAAACGCTCCCCAACCCCCCGAGCGCCCCATGTGCGACCCGCGGGTGCCGCCATTTTGGGTCCCGGGCACCACGAGGGGAGGATGGGCGCCGCCATCTTGTGACCCCCCAGCCACGTGCAATTCATGGGGGCGGCCATTTTGTCCACCCCTGACCACATGCGATCCATGGGGCGGCCATTTTGTCCAGTCCCGGCCGCGTGCGATTCATGGACACCACCATCTTGGTTGACAACAAAGGACCCCAGCATCGACGGCTCCTCGGGGTCCGAAGAAGAAGCCGCGACACTACTACCACGACTGGCTTCGGTGACACTGGATCAATCGCGGCCCCGGATGCTCCAGACGACGACAACAACGGTGCTGGTCAACGGATACGAGACACCATGCCTGATTGACTCCGGGAGCACTGAAAGTTTTATTCACCCAGACATGGTAAGATGCTGTTTTCTGACCATCCATCCAAGCACGCAAAAGATTTCCCGAGCTGCAGGATCCCACTCCGTAGAGATCAAAGGGTTCTGCATCGCGAACCTAACGGTGCAAGGGAGGGAGTTTAAGAACTACAGGCTCTACGTCCTTCCCCAACTCTGCGCGCCCACATTACTGGGAGTAGATTTCCAGTGTAACCTGCAGAGCCTAACATTCCAATTCGGCGGCCCAATACCCCCACTCACTATCTGTGGCCTCGCAACTCTCAAGGTTGAACCGCCATCCTTGTTTGCAAACCTCACCCCGGATTGCAAACCCGTCGCCACTAGGAGCAGACGGTACAGCGCCCATGACCGGATATTTATTCGGTCTGAAGTCCAGCGGTTGCTGAAGGAAGGCATAATCCAGGCCAGCAATAGTCCCTGGAGAGCCCAAGTGGTAGTAGTAAAGACCGGGGAGAAGCAAAGGATGGTCGTAGACTATAGTCAGACCATCAACAGGTACACGCAGCTAGATGCGTACCCTCTCCCCCGCATATCCGACATGGTCAATCGGATTGCCCAGTATAAGGTCTTCTCCACCGTGGACCTCAAGTCCGCCTACCACCAGCTCCCCATTCGCCCAGGTGACCGCAAGTACACAGCCTTCGAGGCAGACGGGCGTCTATACCACTTCCTAAGGGTCCCATTTGGTGTCACAAACGGGGTCTCGGTCTTCCAACGGGAGATGGACCGAATGGTTGACCAGCACGGGTTGCAGGCCACGTTCCCGTATCTCGACAACGGAGGGAGGGGATGACCGGCGATGACATCTGCGGCCACGATCAGCAGGACCACGACGCCAACCTCCAAAAGTTCCTCCAGACCGCTAACGCCCTGAACCTCACATACAACAAGGAAAAGTGCGTTTTTAGCACAAACCGGTTGGCCATCCTGGGATACGTAGTGCGCAATGGGATAATAGGCCCCGACCCCGAACGCATGCGCCCACTTATGGAATTTCCCCTCCCCCACTGCTCCAAAGCCCTGAAACGTTGCCTGGGTTTCTTTTCATATTACGCCCAGTGGGTCCCCCAATATGCAGACAAGGCCCGCCCGCTAATACAGTCCACTACCTTCCCCCTGTCGATAGAGGCTCGCCAGGCCTTCAGCATCAAAGCGGATGTCGCAAAGGCCACGATGCGTGCCATCGACGAGTCCCTCCCCTTCCAGGTCGAGAGAGACGCATCCGACGTAGCTCTGGCGGCCACCCTTAACCAAGCGGGCAGACCCGTGGCCTTTTTCTCCCGGACCCTCCACGCCTCAGAAATCCGCCACTCCTCAGTGGAAAAGGAAGCCCAAGCCATAGTCGAAGCTGTGCGGCATTGGAGGCATTACCTGGCCGGCAGGAGATTCACTCTCCTCACCGACCAACGGTCGGTAGCCTTCATGTTCGATAATGCACAGCGGGGCAAAATTAAAAATGACAAGATCCTAAGGTGGAGGATCGAGCTCTCCACCTTTAACTATGAGATCTTGTACCGTCCCGGAAAGCTGAACGAGCCGTCCGATGCCCTAGCCCGCGGCACATGTGCCAACGCACAAATTAACCGCCTCCAAGCCCTCCACGAGGACCTCTGCCACCCGGGGGTCACTCGATTCTACCATTTCATAAAGTCCCGCAACCTCCCCTACTCTGTGGAGGAGGTCCGTACAGTCACCAGGAACTGCCACATCTGCGCAGAGTGCAAACCGCACTTTTTCAGGCCGGATAGAGCGCACCTGATCAAGGCTTCCCGCCCCTTTGAACGCCTCAGTTTGGATTTCAAAGGGCCCCTCCCCTCCACTGACCGCAACGCATACTTCCTGAACGTGGTGAACGAGTACTCTCGTTTCCCCTTCGCCATCCCCTGCCCCGACATGACAGCGGCCACAGTCATTAAAGCCCTTGGCACCATATTCACACTGTTCGGTTGCCCCGCGTATATCCATAACGACAGGGGGTCCTCCTTCATGAGTGACGAGCTGCGCCAGTTCCTGCTCAGCAAGGGCATAGCCTCGAGCAGGACGACCAGCTACAACCCCCGGGGGAACGGGCAAGTAGAGAGGGAGAACGGCACGGTCTGGAAGACCGTCCTACTGGCCCTACGGTCCAGGGATCTCCCAGTTTCCCGGTGGCAGGAGGTCCTCCCGGACGCTCTCCACTCCATCCGGTCGCTGCTGTGTACCACCACTAACCAAACGCCTCATGAGCGCCTCCTTGTCTTCCCCAGGAAATCCTCCTCCGGAACGTCGCAGCAGACCTGGCTGGCGGCCCCAGGACCCATCTTGCTCTGGAAACATGTGCGGGCGCACAAATCGGACCCGTTGGTCGAGAGGGTTCACCTTCTCCACGCGAACCCGCAGTACGCCTACGTGGCGTACCCCGACGGCCGACAGGACACGGTCTCCCTGCGGGACCTGGCGCCCGCCGGTAACACACACACCCCCCCGACACCGGTCATCCCCTCCCTGCCACCGGCGCACCCCGCGACTGCCCCCTTCCTGGGGGGGGGGGTCGGTCCTCCTCCCGTGCCCGCCCAGGAGTAAAACAGGAACAAACACCGAAACGCTCCTGGAGACGACAACGCCTGAACAAGCACCTGCACCACCACCGGGGCTGAGGCGATCGACCAGGAAGACCAGACCGCCCGCTCGACTCGTGGAATCCACGTGACACCAAGAATGTTGTTGTATCAAAAAATCTTTTTGCTAATATTGTAAATAGTTTTCACAAACTTGTACATAGCCCAGTGTAGGGCTAAAACTGTAGTAACATGTCCGGAATTTTCCTTCCAGGGCCAGCCTTGTAAACCCCTACCACCATGCGAACCACCACCCCGCCGGGTTCCTTTTTAAAAAGGGGTGAATGTGGTGGTATGTATTAGGGGTCATGTGGGACTGTGAAGCCGTGATGCTATTGGCTGACAGATCCCGGGTCCTGGTTGGCTGCCGACTCCTGGCTCCGCCCTGAAGGCGGAGTATAAGAACCCGAGCTTCTCCCCGCAGCTTCATTCTGTTGCTGAGCTGCTGGGGACAAGTCTTGCTTAATAAAGCCTGAATCAACTTCATCACTTCTCGTCTCTCTCGTAAGTCATTGTGCGCTACACAGAATAAGTGCTCTCGTGCAGTTTGTACAGCTTGAGCAAAGTTAGGGACTGAATTTTGTAATCCGAGAACTCATATTTTTCCTCCCTGAGAATCATTGCTGCGGCACATTTCTAGATGCTAGGTGCCTCCAAAGGAAGAGTAAGAAATGCAGAGGCTCACATGCGCAATATATATAACAACATTTGAACTCTCCTGAGATGCAGTCTTTCATAACTACAGTCATTGCCCCACTACAAAGTATGCCACTTCTGCAGAAGATACTCACATCATATCCTGGGTCACCTTGAGGTCCATCTGGTCCAGGGTCACCATGATCACCTTTTGCTCCCTAAATACAGTGAAAATTAATGCTCTTGTTAATTTTCAATGGAAATAATCTTTCTCCAATGATGTTGAAGTCAGAGATTTTAGATTAATTGAAAACAGTTACTTACTGTTGGACCAGGGTACCCAGCGGGCCCACGCTCCCCCTAGAAAAAGAATGCACATCTTGTTATTGTATCAAGAGAAATCTTAGAAAAACATTCCCTCAGGATCAGTTAAATAATAGCCTTCTCTCTATTGTACACTCTCCTAACCTTTCAAGTCTCTAGCTCTAACATGGAATTAAACCCTAGTGCATTTAAAGTCCCAAGTTATTTTTTACCTGTCACTCTGAGGCCCCGGAATTAAAAACAAGTTAAATTATGAACAAGATACAGGTTATAATGAATCCCTGAATGCAACAATTTTCATTTAATTGATTAATTGAATGCAATGTCACCTCATACAGCTACCGAACAACTGTATCTTTTCAACTGAACTCTTTTTGCCTTACTTAGATTAGCTCTGAATAACTTGTTTGTGTTACATCCTGGTTTTAATGTGTATGCTTTGTGGTTTAGAATGTGAGTCCCGAGACTGACTCATCTCAAACTTTCACAGTAACAGTCCACGCCATCTCGCTCTCAGAACCACTTGCCTCCTCGAGTGTCGACAGAGTTTGCCTCTTAGCTTTCGGTTCAAACAGCCATTGTACTTGAACAGATACAAAATTGAATTTGCTTAAATTTGCTGATGATTTATTAAATATTAATGGTAAAGTGAAATCAATTTGCCCCTAAATGCTGATATACAGCGAGCTGGTACGGCAGCTCCCCCTGTCGTCACTCATTGCAACCTGGCACCTGGGACAATGTGGCTCTTTGTCTAACCCCTTCTGGAAACACATCCACACTCACATCTATCCCGTCCGATCCAGGAATCCCAGCTGGACCTGGGGAACCCACCACATGTTCACCTATTGGACCCTGGCAAGGAAGGAAGAAAAAGTATTAAAGAATGGAGAGATTATACTGATTGCTTTGAAAACAGAAAATGACTCAGGAACGGTACAGAGAAACTGTCAATTAAATTTGATGAAATTGATAAATAATTAGGGTGTTTGCAGTTTGGAATAATGGGTTAGACACTGGGAATGTTCTTATAACATCAGGAGACTTCCCCACAAACTTGTCCTGGGTTCTGGGCAGTGGGTTGAAACAGCAGCTGAGTTTGTCCCTCTGCCTTATTGTGGCACCCGCTTCCTAAACTAAATGTGTGGCAGCAGCTTTGCCCAGAGCTCTTTACAGACACTCAGTGGTCAGGGCTGAGAATTTCACAGCTCACAGTGCAATTTAATACCTGACCTACCAGCCATCTACAGCCCTGGCTCACACATTAAACAGCTTCCAAATCAATTTAATCTGATCCAGCATCCTCGGATTGTTCTTCATTTAAACCTGTAAATAGTTGGCGAATGAGTTTAAGAAATTCACACTGGGAGCTCAGTTTCGATGAATTATTTTCTGTAGGATTTCAAATTTCTCCAGACACTGATGGGGTTTCTTAACAGCTGGGGATACACAATGCTCCTGTTAATTCGGGACACATTTGCCATCCAAACATAGAGCCTGGCCCTTGGTGATCATTTGGGGGTTCTGTCAAGTTCTCTCCCGACTGTGACTGACTGTAAACTTTCCAGAGAAAGATAGGTGTAAAGGAAAAAGCAGAAAGTAAGTAAAGTAAGTAACGAGCAACAAAGATGACAGAAGAGATTTAGTTCATCAAAAACGAAAAGGTATTTTATGAAGGAAGCAATTCTGCCAAACCAAGCTCTGCAGCAAATCACTTTGCTCATGATTACTCAGACCCCCTGAACTTACCTGAGTTAAACACAAGCAGATGACTTGCAGCAAGACTATGAGCTGGAGGAGTCCAGGATGGGGCCAGACACCATTCAGGCTCGCCATGTTGAGTTACTCAGTCTGGACAGGGCAAGATTAAATCCACACGTCTCCCACTGGCTGAGACGAACAGCTGGAGACCCCTGGAGAAAGACCAGACCAGCCTGAAGCTCTCATAAACCCAATTCCTTCTGCAGAGCCGAGCAGAGGAGTGGCCTAGCCAGAGGGGCGGGGATAAGGCAAGGCAGCTCCTGAATATGCAACGGTCAGGAACTGGTCAAACCTCGCCTGTTCCCAGAACATCCCAGAGAGATGAAGTGAAACAACTCATGAATATGTAAGAGCTCAGACATTGTAGGAATATGATTACTGCAAAAGTGAATTTATTAATATGTTTAATCATTGATAAAAATGTTGGTAGAATGGATGATTAAAAAGACAGAATTGTTTTGCATCAGAATTTTGAACATTATTGTAGAAGCCAAGTATTTCAAATACAACTAGTATAGGTAAAAGATAGCTGTTTAAGCATAAATGTTGAGCCCCAGTTTTAAATACCCATTTATACAGCATAATTCACTTTTACTGAAGTCCGTTGTTCTGGCAAATGCATATTTTCAAGATAATTTGACACTGCTTGTGCTAATTGTCAAGGACAGGGACTGACTACACGGCAATATGAAGGCACCATTGTTCACAATGCAGATAACAGCTAGGTCAGAAAAGCTGATGTTGCACATTGAAGATGGACGGCTTGCCATCAAATCAAATGTGTTTGAGTCTAACCCAAACCAATTAGGATTATATTGGGGTGTGATTAGATGACTTAAGACAGATATGAAAGTGTATAACTGAAAAGTTTCCCCCGCCATTTTAGTTTAGTTTTTCGTGTGTTGTCTGTGTTTTTATTGTCTTTGAAGGTGTGTTGTGCTGTGTTGTCTTTCTGTTAGTTTAGTCAGTTTTGTCCTTTATAGTCTCCATTTTAGGTTAGGTTTGGGGGTTCTGTCAGTCTACCAGTCTGTGTCAGTGATGTTAGTCCACTTTTGACTTTGAGTTTGAGTTTAGCTGAAGATTAGCTTTCTCTCTCTCTTCATGTTTCATTGCCAGACTTTGACCTTTTAAAAGTTACTTTCGAGCTGTCTGCCTAAGCAAAGAAAGATAATGTCTGTAATTCTCTGAAAGCTTCGAATTGTCTACGAATTGCCTTTTAAATGACTTTCAAATTGTAATCAAGCGACTACAAATAAAACAATTCTTTTTGGCACCTGAGGAGTTTATACTGCAAATTTCTGCTGAGTTCCAGTATTCGCAAAGTGCTACTGATAACCGAATAGCAGAGATGATATAAATTCCTTCAACTTTACACAGTCGAATAATACAAGGAATCGAACAACTTAACACAGTCTACAAATAGTACAAATCTTACAACTTGTCGTATTGCGCCAGGACTTGATTCATCAGCTAAGCTTCCCCCAAACTTGGCGTGGTTCGACAGGTTAAGATCCCATAAATTATAGATTCCTTCATTTTGGCGAGCCAGCCAGGAGAGGAATCCAACAACTACTAACAGTCTACAAATATTACAAATCTTACAACTTGTCGTATTGCGCCAGGACTTGATTCATCAACTAAGCTTCCCCCAAACTTGGCGTAGTTCGACAGGTTAAGATCCAATAAATTAAAGATTCCTTCATTTTGGCGAGCCAGCCAGGAGTCGAACCTAGAATCTTCTGATTACAAGTTATTCCTAAAAATTATAGATTCCTATAATTGGCGTAGTCAGGCAGAAGGGGGGAGTACTGAGGACGACCTTCGGAGGCCCAGGTGACGACGGAAAGCTTCGAAGATAATCGGAGGAGGTCGGGAACCTGCGGGAAGCTTCGGAGATAATCGGAGGAGGCCCAGAAGACAGCCGGAACCCACGGCTAGACTGGGGTAAAAATATCTTTTTCACCCATTAAAAGTCTTAAAGCCGCATCAATCAGTACTTCGACCCTTGAAAAGAACATTTTTAAAAAATAAACTGTGTTAAATAAATCAAGTGCCAGTCGGTCAGACTATCAGACGTGACTGGAAGATTAGTCACTGCAGTAACTAAAATAAAACGGCAGTCAGCGATCAAGAAAAGTTATGGCTGATCCAATTCAAAGTGTAGATTCAGAGCCTTTAGCAGACAGAAAATTACTCCCCACTACATCCAAGGGGGGTGCTGGAATACCAGATGTTTCTGTTGAAGATATGTTGGGGGATTGTAGATCTTTCACTCGTAGACATTTTAACCTATGTGAAACCTCAAAAAAAATTGAATCAAAGTATGATATCCCCAGAGGACAGTGGTCCTTCAATAATATCAAGAGAGCATGGGGAAAATGCACACGATTACACGGTGCAGAACGTGTAAAATGGTCCCTGGTAATTATGGGACAGATACACAGTAAGCAAGAGATCATTGTTAAAAATAAAAGTGATCATCAGCTTCAGTCCACTAAAGACCAACTAAGTGCAGTTCTTGAAGATTTGCAAGATGCAAAATCCAAACTTGAGCATTATGATGAAATTAGAACAGATTTGCAAAATAAAACCTCTGAACTCCAGCAGTTAAATGTTCAAATCGCAGAATTTCAAAATCAAGTTTTTAAAGTGGAGTCAGAATTCCAAAATCAAGTTTTTAAAATGGAGTCAAAATACCAACAGCTGCAATTAAATACTGAACGAAGTGATGATGAGTATAGATCTACTAAAAGGCAACTAATTGCAGTTGTTGAAGAATTGCAAGATGCAAAATCCAAACTTGAAACAGATTTGCAAGATGCAAAATCCAAACTTGAGCATTCTGATGAAATTAAAACAGATTTGCAAGTTGCAAAATCCAAACTTGAGCATTCTGATGAAATTAAAACAGAATTGCAAGATGCAAAATCCAAACTTGAAACAGATTTGCAAGATGCAAAATCCAAACTTGAGCATTCTGATGAAATTAAAACAGAATTGCAAGATGCAAAATCCAAACTTGAAACAGAATTGCAAGATGCAAAATCCAAACTTGAGGAAATTAAAACAGAATTGCAAGATGCAAAATCCAAACTTGAAACAGATTTGCAAGATGCAAAATCCAAACTTGAGCATTCTGATGAAATTAAAACAGAATTGCAAGATGCAAAATCCAAACTTGAGCATTCTGATGAAATTAAAACAGGTTTGCAAGTTGCAAAATCCAAACTTGAGCATTATGATGAAATTAAAACAGAATTGCAAGATGCAAAGTCCAAACTTGAGCATTATGATGAAATTAAAATAGATTTGCAAGATGCAAAATCCAAACTTGAAACAGAATTGCAAGTTGCAAAATCCAAACTTGAGCATTATGATGAAATTAAAACAGAATTGCAAGATGCAAAATCCAAACTTGAATCAGATTTGCAAGATGCAAAATCCAAACTTGAGCATTCTGATGAAATTAAAACAGATTTGCAAGTTGCAAAATCCAAACTTGAGCATTATGATGAAATTAGAACAGATTTGCAAAACAAAACCTCTGAACTCCAGCAATTTCAAATCCAAGTTTTTAAAGTGGAGTCAAAATACCAACAGTTGCAATTAACTACTGAGCGAAGCGATGACGAGTATAGGTCCACTAAAAAGCAACTAATTGCAGTTGTTGAAGAATTGCAAGATGCAAAATCCAAACTTGAGCATTCTGATGAAATTAAAACAGATTTGCGAAACAAAACCTCTGAACTCCAGCAGTTATCTTTTCAAATAACAGAATTCCAAAATCAAGTCTTTGAAGTGGAGTCAAAATACCGACAGTTGCAATTAAAAACTGAGCGAATTGAACTTGAAAATTGCAAGTTAGTGAAAGAAAGATGTGTTTTAGAAAGAAATATAACCAGCGTGACTGAACATTGCAATTCTTTGACAAACATGCTTTCTGTACAAAAGATTGAACAAACTCAGAAAGCAGTCCAAGCCACCCACCTAGTGGCACAATCGGCAATTGCACAGCCGAGATCAATTGTTAAAAATAAATCATTTTCTCTGTCGGATGAATCAGACGAAGATAGTGTTCCTACAATACAAAATACTAAAGCAATTCGACTAGCCCCTTTAAAACGCAAAACGGGTTAGAGTTGGAAGCAAAAAAATAGAAGAAGATGGTGAAACTATCACTAGAAACATATTTGACCACCAATGGGTTCATGAACAAATTGATCCTTCTAAAATTGACGAATGGTCCAAGGGTCTTCCACACCCTAAAAAGGGTGGTAAGACCACATGGGATGGAATTCACAGATTACAAGCCATTTACAGTCTCCACCCATTTGATGGAGTACAAATTCTGACTATCATGCTAGGTACTCGTATAAGTTCAACCCTTAGAAATGAAGTAGAAGTTGCCCTTGGAGACGATTTGCAAAATTTAGAAGCTGGTTGGCTAACAATCAAGAATTGGCTGTTACAATTTCGCCCCCCGAGGACCAATTGGTCTAAGATCACAGCTTGCTTTCAAAAAAATGATGAAGATATTCAGGATTTTGAGGAAAGATTTTTACATACTTGGATGGAATATTCAGGGATGACACTCGACCAGGAAAATGACACATGGGATGCAAGCACTTTAAGTCCATTAAAAACGGCTTTTATAGCCGGTGTTAAACCTGGAGTTTCTGCTGCCTTGAATTTGGTTTTACCAGCTTGGGCCACAGCTGGCACATACCGAGACATAGTTGACCGATGCATTCAGATAGATCGTGGTTTGCACAATCAGGAAACTTTTAACACTGCAGCTGCTCAAATGCAGCCTATTGCTCAAATCCAGCCCATGTTACCTGCTGCTCCAGCGGCGGCTGTTGCAGCACCTGCAGGAATATCAGCAGTAACTACAATTTCACCACCAGCGCCAGAGCAAACATGTACCCTTGCTCCATTAAAATCACGTAAGAAAATACCACAATGTCTTTCCTGTGGTAGAGTAGGACACTGGATGGCAAAATGCTATCAAAAACAACGGATGGATTCAAGAGATGATAATGAAGTAGACAATGTTCACTACAATACATCTCCACCTCGTGGTCAACCATGTAACACGTACCAACAAGACACACCCAGTATGGCTTCTGGTCAGCAACACTGGCTAAGCAACTACAACCATGGTTTGCTTTTACAGTTAATCAACAACAGTATCATAATAGCCCAACTGTTTACCACATGGCTTTACAGAATCATCTCAGGCAACTGCCTGTTCGGCCTTCCACCATTATCCAATATGAAGATGATGTTCTGATAACCTCTATCAATAAAGATGATCATGACAAAGATTTACGGATGGTCTTGAACCACCTCAGTACTAACAGTCACAAAGCTAGCTTTCACAAAGCACAAACTGCCCAGAAAGATGTTTACTTGGGACAGAAAATTTCCAAACGAAAAAGGGAACTTACTCAGAACAGAAAGGCTGCCATCAAAGCAGCTAAAGAACCCTCAATGTATCGCTAAAAAGTTGCCAAGAACTGTCAACTTAAGAAAACTGTCATTATTCTGAACGTTGCTTTATTAATTTAAAGAAATTAACATATCATGTTAGCTGTGTTTCCTTTAACAGAATCAGCAAATTCATCTACAGAAAATCAAGATACAGCACAAGATTGGTTCAGTTATATATTTAATAAGTTATTGTATTTGATATTTTAAAATAAATGTTCAAAATTAGCCTGGAAATTAAAACTTCAAACAATGTGGAATTATTTTGAAATGCCTGTTGCAATGTTAATTCCATTTTATTGTTTAAAACTGCAATGATTCTTTGCGCTTTTACCTATCCTATCGCATTAATGATGTATTTTAATCTTTTCTGATATATCTCAATTTTTCGATTTATCAAAGGGCCGACTGTAGAAGCCAAGTATTTCAAATACAACTAGTATAGGTAAAAGATAGCTGTTTAAGCATAAATGTTGAGCCCCAGTTTTAAATACCCATTTATACAGCATAATTCACTTTTACTGAAGTCCGTTGTTCTGGCAAATGCATATTTTCAAGATAATTTGACACTGCTTGTGCTAATTGTCAAGGACAGGGACTGACTACACGGCAACATGAAGGCACCATTGTTCACAATGCAGATAACAGCTAGGTCAGAAAAGCTGATGTTGCACATTGAAGATGGACGGCTTGCCAGCAAATCAAATGTGTTTGAGTCTAACCCAAACCAATTAGGATTATATTGGGGTGTGATTAGATGACTTAAGACAGATATGAAAGTGTATAACTGAAAAGTTTCCCCCGCCATTTTAGTTTAGTTTTTCGTGTGTTGATTGTGTTTTTATTGTCTTTGAAGGTGTGTTGTGCTGTGTTGTCTTTCTGTTAGTTTAGTCAGTTTTGTCCTTTATAGTCTCCATTTTAGGTTAGGTTTGGGGGTTCTGTCAGTCTACCAGTCTGTGTCAGTGATGTTAGTCCATTTTGACTTTGAGTTTGAGTTTAGCTGAAGATTAGCTTTCTCTCTCTCTTCATGTTTCATTGCCAGACTTTGACCTTTTAAAAGTTACTTTCGAGCTGTCTGCCTAAGCAAAGAAAGATAATGTCTGTAATTCTCTGAAAGCTTCGAATTGTCTACGAATTGCCTTTTAAATGACTTTCAAATTGTAATCAAGCGACTACAAATAAAACAATTCTTTTTGGCACCTGAGGAGTTTATACTGCAAATTTCTGCTGAGTTCCAGTATTCGCAAAGTGCTACTGATAACCGAATAGCAGAGATGATATAAATTCCTTCAACTTTACACAGTCGAATAATACAAGGAATCGAACAACTTAACACAGTCTACAAATAGTACAAATCTTACAACTTGTCGTATTGCGCCAGGACTTGATTCATCAGCTAAGCTTCCCCCAAACTTGGCGTGGTTCGACAGGTTAAGATCCCATAAATTATAGATTCCTTCAATTATTCTAAGGTGATGGATGAAATGAATGAAAATTAATTTTGTCATGTCTGTTTAATGTTACAGCACAGCTGCAAAAACTTCAAATACTCAGATGTGTCAGGACAAAGGACTCACACGATATATTTTTTATATAATACATATAAATACCCTCATGGCTAATTGCTTGAATTGTTACAAACTAATGCAAAGAGCATCTGCATTTTATAAGCCAGGCTGGCCAACCAGAGCCTACTAGGACAAACCTTTCTTTGAAGTTTTAATGGTTGGAACATTTAACAATCTCAAGGACCTAGACAAAGGGATACGCTAAAGGAAACGTAAAGTCACCAAAGGCCAAGATGACCATAGGTTGCTTTCCATAGGTTGTGTGAAAAGCTCCTAGTCGCCACATTCTGGCACTTGTTCGGGTACAGAGGGAGAATTCAGAATGCCCAATTCACCTAACAGCACGTCTTTCGGACTTGTGGGACAGTAGCCCAAGCAGGAATTGAACCTGGGACCCTGGTGTTGTGAAGCAACATTGTGCTACCGTTTCTACAGGTTCCTAAGTTGGTTCCATGTCACCTGACTCCTAATTCTCTACATTGACTTTGACAAAGGATGTGTCTCCCTTTCTGGGGTCGCTTTTGCTCAATTGACTGGGTAGTTGGTTTGTGATACAGAGCAAGGCCAGCACTGCAGGTTCAATTCCTGTACTGGCTGAGGTTCTTCATGAAGGCCGTGCCTTCTCAACCTTGCCTCTGGCCTGAGGTGTGATGATCCTCAGGGTAAATCACCAGCAGTCAGTTCTCTCCCTCACAGGGGAAAGCAACCTATGGCCATATAGGAAACAAATCCTTCCTGGTGACGACATTCACTTTCCTGTTGTCCATACAAAGTCTTTGTGTCCCATCCTGCTTCGGCACCATTATGATAGAGGAGCTCCAATCATTAGAACTCAATTCAATAATGTCATTTTGGAGCATATATTCAATTTCCTTCTGTACTTGTGATAGCTTTGCTGGGTTTAACCTACATGGATGTTGCTTTATTAGAACTGTTTATTCCCACATCTACATCATGCATCGCTCTATCTGTTCTACCTAATTTATTCCCACAAATACATTTAGAAGACTGCAGTAACTCTTCAAATTCACCCCGGCTCTTATCTGGAAGGTAACTTAACTAGGTGTGTAATTTTTATCATTACCCAAATGGATTACAGGGAAGTCGCTGTCAGAAGACCCTTCTTCTTCACTCTGCTTCATTACTATCAAGACCTCATGTTTGTCCTCATCTCCTTTATCCCAATACCTCTTATGCATGTCCATATAACACACTCTGTGAGATTTACATCTATCTGGTGTGCGAACCAGATAATTTACTTCACTCACTTTTCTTTCATTTGATACAGCCCACTAAATCTCGCTTTCATTGGTTCACCCGACACATGTGCACTGGCACTTTCTCCCCTGCTACAAAACTATGGGCGGGATTCTCCATTTCAGAGACTAAGTGCTGACGCCGGGACATAATTGGTGGACTTCAACGACAGCAAAATTGGCGCCACTCCCAGAGCAATTCAGGAACCGTTAATAGGCCAGCACTGATGCCATGTAGAACATGACCAATTCCAATAAAAATGGTGTAGGATTCGCTGGGGTTGGGATTTGCACTCGAAAGGCTGACAAACTGCAACCCCATATTAGCACTCGACTCCACACACACACTCATCCCAGCCAACAAGATGGCACTGGTTGCGCTGGAGGGCATCCATCCCATTGATGGTTTGGCTGATGCCCGAGGGTACCTAGGGGGGTTGGCCTGGGGGGGGGGGGACCCATATGACCCATGGCAGTAGGTTCACAATGGGCAGTCAACAGCATGTGCAGCCGCAAGCTATCACAAGCCACCCCTGTCTGCCCCTTTCCAATCCCCCTGGTCCTTCACAACTGTCTGCACACTATGCCGATGTTGGACACTTTCCGTACCCCCATCTCTCTCTGAGCAGCCAGGCTGCCTGTTTACGGATTTTTTAAACCACAAGTAAACCTCGCTATCGGTAATTCCTCCTGGTGGAGGCGGAGCATCACGGAGACCCTGGAGAATACTGGATCAGGCCCGCTAATGAAATGCCAATGGTGTATATTGTACATGCGGAGTAAAATGCATTGATGCCACTGTTGAGGCACCAGAGCATGGCATTCTGGCGGGTACCTGCCGCCAGCCATGATTTTGGCCTCATGATCGATTCTCCATCCAATCCCCTTTCCCGATTCTGGCGTCGGCTGATGGAGAATCCCGCCCTGAGTCTATGCTTTCCTATTTGCCATTGGCTTCATTCCATGCTGTGCTATCTTTAAATGCTTCCCTGCCACCTCACAAGTCCCATTCAGTCTTTCTCTGAAATTCGATACTAGGACAAAAGTTTAGTCTCTGGCTTGCCATTTAATAACTTTTTTTGAATTAATTTCAGTGGTCCTCTAACCATGGGCGTCATTCTCCGACCCCCCGCCGGGTCGGAGAATGGCCGTTGGCCGCCGTGAATCCCGCCCCCGCCCCCGTCTCCGCTCCCGGAGATTGGGCGGGGGCGGGAATCCAGCCGCGCCGGTTGGCGGGACCCCCCGCTGGATTCTCCGGCCCGGATGGGCCGAAGTCCCGCCCAGGAATTGCCTGTCCCGCCGACGTAAATCAAACCTGGTATTTACCGGCGGGACCAGGCAGCGTGGGCGGGCTCCGGGGTCCTGGGGGGGGGGCGCGGGGCGATCTGACCCCGGGGGGTGCCCCACGGTGGCCTGGCCCGCGATCGGGGCCCACCGATCCGCGGGCGGGCCTGTGCCGTGGGGGCACTCTTTCCCTTCCGCCTCCGCTACGGCCTCCACCATGGCGGAGGCGGAAGAGACTCTCCCCACTGCGCATGCGCGGGAAACTTTCAGCGGCCGCTGACGCTCCCGCGCATGCGCGGGGAAACTGACAGCGGCCGCTGACGCTCCCGCGCATGCGCCGCATTTCCGCGCCAGCTGGCGGGGCAACAAACGCCATTTCCGCCAGCTGGCGGGGCGGAAATCCCTCCGGCGTCGGCCTAGCCCCTCAATGTTGGGGCTAGGCCGCCAAAGATGCGGAGACTTCCGCACCTTTTTGCCGGCGCGATGCCCGTCTGATTTGCGCCGGCTTTGGCGCCAGTCGGCGGGCATCCCGCCGTTGGGGGAGAATTTCGCCCCATATGTCCACAGACCAATTCCAAAGGACTAAATCTGGTAGAATCATTTGGTGCATCCCTAATGGTGATAAAAAAAATGGAATTCCTTTGTCACAATCATGAAGGTAATCTTGACTCTGCTCTCATCATTGTTTTCAAAGTTCAATGTCATCTCTCTAATGCTCCCTGTGATTCTGGATGATTTATACTGTTGTATTTCCAGGCTATTCATGACCTCTTTAAATAACCTGACATGAAATTTGATCCTTGATCTGATTGTATCTTTTTCGCTAAACCTTTGATCCTTGATCTGATTGTATCTTTTTCGCTAAACCATATCTAGCAAATAATTTGGTTAATTATTCTACCACTGTCTTGGCTGTAATGGTTCTTAATAAATTCATAATGTCCAATTCACTTAACAAGCATGTCTTTTGGGACTTGTGGGAGGAAACTGGAGCGCCGGAGGAAACCCACACAGACAGGTGAGAACGTGCAGACTCCACGCAGACAGTGACCCAAGCCGGGAATCGAACACGGGTCCCTGATGTTGTGAAGCAACAGTGCTAACCACTGTGCTACTGTGCCACCCTGGTACGGCTTCAGGGAATCCAGTGGCTATGTCCATAATAGTTAACAAGTATTGATTTCCACTTCACTTTTTCGACAACGGTCCTACACAGTTGACGAGAACTCTTGCGAAAGGTCTTTGGTAGCTGGAATAATGATCAAAGGTGCTGGCTTTATTACAGCTTTTGGTTTCCCTATTATTTGACATGAGTCACATGTTTGACAAAATTTAACTACACCTTTATATAGATCCGGCTAGTAAAACTTTTGAACCTTTGCTTGGGTTTTCTCTACACCTAGATGTCCCCCAATGGAATTTCATGAGCCATCCTTAGAATCTCTTTCCTGTACTGAGGCAGTAAAATACATTCTGATGTATTCTGCCCATTTTTCATCTGCACTAAAATGTGTGGGATGCCATTTTCTCAGTATTATGTGATCCTTTACAAAATAACATTCAGGAATACACCAAGCCTCCAATTCTGAGAAAGCCATTTGATAGATTTGTTTTAATTTGGAATCACTGTGCTGTAGTTCTTTCAATCACTTAGAATTAAACGCATTGGTTTATTTCCCTTCATTATCATGTCAGATAACCTTATCTCACTTTTCTCATCCTGTACTCTTAACTCCTCTGTCTTATCTTATGTGTCTGTGACCTCATTACAGCACAACCAGGAAGCACCCCTGAATTATCTGTTTGCAATTTTCTGTAGCTAGATTTGCTACTGGCAGTTCAACCACAGGAGCTATATTATTAACGAGAATGCATTTAATCCCTGCATTTGTTTCTACTACTCCTACAACTACTTCTCCTGTCTTCAAGCTAGTCCTGAAGTTAATTTCCACCAAAGGAATTTCACTGCTGACCAAACCTCTTCCTTCAATATTTCTTCTGAGCAACAAATATCCTTATCCAACATTAGTAATACTGTAACTTTTAAAATTTTAATATCTTTCCCCATACCATTTTTTACACATGGAAAGATTTTCCTTTCAGATACAAAATTCCTAAACACATCAGCCATCTGCTGGTCACTCTGACCCTGTGCAATTTGTGCCCAAATTTTCATCCTGATTGTTTGGTCTTTTCTCTGTATAAATCCTATTGGCTTCTCTTGTTCTCCAATCTCATATTTAATAGTTCCTTTCTTAAGATTTATAACTTCAACCGGCTTTCCGTTTAATTCCAGCATGATGATTTGGTATGGCCCAGTTTATTACAATGAAAGCATCTTAACTTTCCTTATATCTCTCATTCCCTACACCATATTGTTTATTTTGAGCTGAAGTTTCTTGCTTTACTGTCTTTTCTCGCACCTTCGCATTTTCTTTTTTCCTCAGATTTAAAGATGGGTTGTGAAAAAGACCTATGAACCAATTCTTAAAGTCAGCAAGCTCCGGGGCTTCAACTATTTGTTCCTCCACATGAGGTCTTATCACTGCAGGTTTTGAATATTTAATTTCTTCCAAGAGTATTACTTCTCCAAGGGCTGAATAGTTTTTTCTATTTTTAATGCTCTCACCCAACTATCAAAATTACTTTGTTTATTCCTTTCAAATTCAATATAAGGCTGTCAAGACTGCTTTCTTACATTTCAAAGCTTTGGTCTGTATGCCTCTGGTACAAACTCATAGGCACTCAATATAGCTTTCTTCACTCTATCACACTCCCCAGAACTTTCCTCCGAAGAAAATGCATAGCCCAACTACAAGTTTACTCTGTAAGAGCAGTGTCCAAGTATCTTGCGACCATTGCATTTGTCTGGCTATTTTCTCAAAGGAATTATAAAAATATCTGAACATCCTTTTCGTCAAATTGTTTCATTTTGATTTGATTTGATTTATTATTGTCACATGTATTAGTGGTCAGTGAAAAGTGTTTCTTGCATGCGATAAAGACAATGCATACCGTACATAAGGAAGGAAGGGGAGACTACAGAATGAGAAAAGATCAACTTAATACGAGGCAGGTCCATTCAAAAGTCTGATGGCAGCAGGGAAGAAGCTGTTCCTGAGTTGGTTGGTACGTGACCTCAAACTTTTGTATCTTTTTCCTGATGGAAGAAGGTGGAAGAGAGTATGTCCAGGGTGCGTGGGGTCCTTGATTATGCTGGTTGCCTTTCCAAGGCAGCGGGAATTATAGATAGAGTCAGTGGATGGGAGGCTGGTTTGCGTGATGGACTGGGCTACATTCACGACCTTTTGTAGTTTCCTGCGGTCTTGGGCAGAGCAGGATCCATACCAAGCTGTGATACAACCAGAAAGAATGCTTTCAATGGTTCATCTGTATACGTTGGTGAGAGTCGTAGCTGACATGACAAATTTCCTTAGTCTTCTGAGAAAGTAGAGTCGTTGGTGGGTTTTCTTAACGATATTGTCGGCATGGGGAGATCAGGACAGGTTTTTGGTAATCTGGACCCCTAAAAACTTGAAGCTCTCTGTGGTAGTCACCACTAGCAGTATTATATGTATTACGGTAAGACACATATACTCGAGGTACATGGGTAAATCCCTACCTGCTGGCTCCGCCCAGTGTGTGCTCACCGGTGCTGCAGCCATTCTGGTAGCAGCTACAGGAGGCACAACATCTTTGCTCAATAAAGCCTCGATTATTCCACTACTCTCGTCTTTGTGATAATTGATAGTGCATCAATTTATTGAGCAAAGATTTTTAAAACGAAGGATCTTTGCATCAAGCCCGATTGCTTGCAGCTGAGCCCTCAAGCAGCCAACGCTACGTCCGCTTTTGACCACTGGCTAGCCTGCTTCGAAAGCTACCTCCGAACATCCGCTGAGGAACCCTGGGACGCGCAGAAGCTCCAAGTCCTTTATTCACGGGTGAGCCCTGACATTTTTCCTCTCATCCAGGATGCGCCCACTTACTCCGAAGCAATGGAGCTCCTGAAGGGACATCACATTCGGCCAGTCAATCAACTATACGCCAGGCACCTCCTGTCCATGAGACAGCAACTCCCCGGTGAGTCCCTAGACGATTTCAGGCGTGTCCTGCACATCCTGGGGAGGAACTGTGACTGCCAGGCAGTTTCGGCAGTCCAGCACACAGACCTTTTAATCCAAGACGCCTTTGTTACGGGCATGAGGTCTGCGTACGTCCGCCAGCGCCTATTGGAAAGGGGTACGCTTGATCTTGCGGGAACTAGGCAGCTCGCGAACTCGTTAACAGTGGCCTCCCGTAACGTCCAGTCGTACGCCCCCGACCGCGCGGCACCCTTATGGGCACCATGGGCCCCACCAGCTGCCGACTCATGCTCACCGCAAGCCTGCGCCGCGTGGCAGCCAGCCAACTCTGGGGGACCCAAATACTATTTTTGCGGGCAGAACAAACATACCCGGCAGCGCTGCCCGGCGCGGAGCACGAACTGCAACGGAGGTGGAAAGAAGGGACACTTTGTTTCTGTTTGCCAGGCCCGGTCAGTCGCCGCTGTTTCTAGGCACAGCATCACTGCATGCCCCACGTGCAATCCAGAGGCGCCGCCATTTTCCTCCTCGCAAGCCACGTGCAGCCCGTGGGCGCCGCCATCTTTAATGTCGCCCACCGTGGAGCCGCCATCTTCGGCGCCATTTTGGACAGCGCATCAGGATCCCTGCTCGCCTGGAAGCTTGTATGGCCGTTCATCGCCTGCCGCTACCTCCACCACCGCTGACCAGCCTGGGGCCTCCCAGCATCTGCCGCAGCTCGCCTCGATCACCCTGGACCAGTCCCAGCCCCGCAACCTCGCGACCGCAACGATAATGGTGAAAATCGATGGGCACGAGACGTCCTGCCTTTTTGATTCCGGGAGCACAGATAGCTTCATCCACCCCACGATGGTAAGGCGCTGCTCCCTCGCGGTACACCCCGTCACCCAGAAGATCTCCCTGGCCTCCGGATCCCATTCTGTGGAAATCCGGGGGTACTGCATCGCGACCCTCACCGTCAAAGACTTAGAGTTCAGCAACTTCTGGCTCTACCGCCTCCCCCACCTCTGCGCTGCCCTGTTACTTGGCCTGGATTTCCAGTGCCACCTCCAAAGCTTAACCTTAAAATTTGGCGGACCCCTACCCACCCTCACCGTATGCAGCCTCACGACCCTTAAGGTTGATCCACCTTCCTTGTTTGCGAACCTCACCCCGGATTGCAAACCCGTCGCCACCCGGAGCAGACGGTACAGTGCCCAGGACAGGACCTTCATCGGAGGTTCAACGGCTTCTGCGGGAAGGGGTCATTGAGGCCAGCAACAGCCCCTGGAGAGCTCAAGTGGTAGTAGTAAAGACTGGGGAGAAGCACAGGATGGTCATTGACTACAGTCAGACCATCAATCGGTACACGCAGCTCGACGCGTACCCCCTCCCACGCATATCCGACATGGTCAATCAGATTGCGCAGTATCGGGTCTTTTGCACAGTGGACCTGAAGTCCGCCTGCCTCCAGCTCCCCATCCGCCCGGAGGACCGCCAATACACTGCGTTCGAAGCAGATGGCCGCCTCTATCACTTCCTTAGGGTTCCCTTCGGCGTCACTAATGGGGGTCTCGGTCTTCCAACGTGAGATGGACCGAATGGTTGACCGGTACGGACTGAGGGCCACCTTCCCGTATCTAGACAATGTCACCATCTGCGGCCACGATCAGCAGGACCACGACGCTAACCTCCTAAAATTCTTCAAGACCGCCAAATCCCTTAACCTCACGTACATTAAGGAGAAATGCGGGTTCCGCACCAAACGCTGAGCCATCCTTGGCTATGTCGTGGAAAATTGAGTTCTAGGGCCCGGCCCCATGCGCCCCCTCATGGAACTCCCCCTCCCCCACTGCCCCAAGGCCCTGAAACAATGCCTGGGCTTTTTCTCCTACTATGCCCAGTGGGTTCCTAACTATGCGGACAAGGGCCGCCCACTCATTCAGTCCACAGTTTTTCCCCTGACGGCTGAGGCTCGCCAGACCTTCAACCGCATCAAGGCAGACATCGCCAAGGCTACGATGCACGCGGTCGACGAGTCCCTCCCCTTCCAGGTCGAGAGCGCTGCATCGGACGTAGCTCTGGCCGCCACCCTCAACCAGATGGGCAGGCCCATGGCCTTCTTTTCCCGCACCCTCCATGCCTCCGAAATTTGGCACTCCTCTGTCGAAAAGGAGGCCCAAGCCATTGTGGAAGTTGTGCTGCATTGGAGGCATTACCTGGCCGGCAGAAGATTCACTCTCCTCACTGACCAACGGTCGGTTGCCATCATGTTCAATAACACACAGCGGGGCAAGATCAAGAACGACAAGATCTTGAGGTGGAGGATCGAACTCTCCACCTACAACTACGATATCTTGTATCGTCCTGGGAAGCTCAATGAGCCCCCAGATTCCCTGTCACACGGTACATGTGCCAGCGCGCAAGAAGACCGACTTCGGGCCATCCACAATGACCTCTGTCATCCGGGGGTCACCAGGCTTCTCCATTTCATCAAGGCCCGCAGCCTGCCCTACTCCACTGAGGAGGTAAGGACCATGACCAGAGACTGCCGAGTCTGCGCGGAGTGCAAACCGCACTTCCAGACAGGGCTCTTTGAACGCCTCAGCTTCGATTTCAAAGGGCCCCTCCCCTCCACTGACCGCAACGTGTACTTCCTCAACATCGTTGATGAGTACTCCCGTTTTCCCTTTGCCATCCCATGCCCCGACATGACCTCGGTCTGTCATCAAGGCCCTACACAGCATCTTCACCTTGTTCGGTTTCCCCACCTACACCCACAGTGATCGGGGCTCCTCTTTTATGAGCGATGAGCTGCATCAGTTCCTGCTTAGTAAGGGCATCGCCTCAAGCAGGACTATCAGATACAACCCCCGGGGAAACGGGCAGATGGAGAGGGAGACTGCGGCGGTCTGGAAGGCCGTCTTTCTTGCCCGACGGTCTAGAAGTCTCCCAGTCCCTCGCTGGCAGGAGGTCCTTCCCGATACGCTCCACTCCATCTGGTCGCTTCTCTGTACCATCACTAACGTGAGCCCTCACGAACGTTTGTTTGTCTTCCCCAGGAAGTCAATCTCCGGGGTCTCGCTTTCGTCCTGGCTGACAACACCAGGGCCTGTCCTCCTCAGGAAGCATGTGAGGAGCCATAAGTCCGACCCTCTGATCGAGAGGGTCCAGATCCTCCATGCAAACCCTCAGTATGCATACGTGGCACACCACGACAGCCGGCAGGACAGTCTCCCTCCGGGATTTGGCACCCGCAGGTTCCCCAACAACCATCACCAATGTGCCCACCCCTACACCGCCTATCACTGTCACTCGAATGCGGCAGGACTTGGCACCGGCATCCCTCCCTGGGGCCGTTATCACCGCCCCCACCCCTACACCGTCTCCCTCTCCATCAACACATCGCGATGAAGCTGCAGACGACACGCTCCCGGAGTCGAAGGTCTCGACATCCGTGCCCACACGCAGCCTGGGCTGAGGCGATCATGGCGGAAGATCAAGGCTCCCGTCGGACTCAACCTGTGAGTCCACTTCACCCCTGCTGGACTTTTTTTTAACTGGGGGTGAATGTGGTTGTGTTGATGCTTTTGTTGGCTCAGCCTGTGACTCCGCCCCTCAGGGGAGGTATATAATTGGCAGACCTGTGGCCAGCTCTCAGTGCGGGAGCAGCAGCAGGCTGGCATACTTCTTAGCTTATTAAAACCAATGTTCTCTTCTATAACTCGACTCGTGTGAATTGATGGTCCATTACTTACATCATAGAAATAATTAATAAACAGTTTTGTTCATTTACAAAGCCGTATGTTCTCTGAGCACTTTGTCTTGTGAGAGTACCCTTTAAGAAATGGGTGTTAAAGAAATGTACCTTTAAGAAATGTAGCTGCTCATGTTACTGGAGTGATATCAGAGTGTGGGTGGAGCTGAGCTCTGGTTCTGTTTTTTAGTTTCACTTTGAGAAAAGCTTGGGTGTGTCTGTGAGCTGCACTGCTGTTGATATAAGCCATCCAAAGACTATCTATGGATCATTTGGAGAACTCAGAATTGTAAAAAAGGTCTCAGTATTGAATACAAATCTAATGTGCTCCTGTTTGAAGGTTTGTCAAGTCTTTTGAATGGTAAAAAGGGCAGCATACAGGCTATTTAGTGTTGTATACTTTGGGAGGTGTATTTGATTTACTGGTTGCTAAGATGTCACTGTTTGTTTTAAAAAAGTTAACTTGAGTTCATAGAATAAACATTGTTTTGTTTTTTAAAAAACACTGGTCCATTTTCTGCTGTACCACACCTGTAGAGTAAGCTGTGTGCTCCCCATACCACAATCTATTAAAGGTTGTGGGTCAAGTGAACTCCATGATACACTTTGGGATTCTCTAAACCCTGGCCCATAACAATTGGGGGCTCGTCCAGGATAAAAGTCTATCTATTGGATTGGCTTAGTGAACTTAAAAACAGTGAGGGGTAAGCATATTGTGGTTGCTTTTCAGGTGTGGTATTTAATTTAAGTGGGGAGTGTGTTGTGGGCAATGGCTCTTTCAGAGGCTCAGATGTTTTTGGGGGTGGAGGCAGTCACACGCAGTACCTAACGGACAGAGACTAAAAGCAGACTGTCAGATTTGGCAAAAACATTGCAGTTAACATTACCTGGCAAAATGCGAAAAGTTGAGGTAATTATGGCGGTGGTTGAGCGTTTAAAGTTGCCTGAGATACAGTTTGACTCATTGGAAATGGCAAAAATTCAGTTGCAAATTAAACAAATGGAACATGAGAAAGAATTAAAGCAGCTTGAATACGAAAGAGAGAGGAAAAAGAAAAGGAGACAAGAAGAAAGGAGAAAAGAAAGAATAGCCCTAGCAGAACAAAAAGAAAGAGAAAGGGAGATACAGATCAGGTAAAAAGATAAAAAGAGAGTTTGAACTTCAGAAAATGGCCATGAAACATGACAGTCAGTTAAAATTGGCAGACGTAAAAGGAAACGTACAGTTGGATGATAGTGATGAGGATAGTGAGAAAGAGCGTCAAAGTCGAAGGCGTGGCAGGGATCTATTTAAATATGTCCAAGCATTGCCAAGGTTTGACGAGAAGGATGTGGAAGCCTTTTTCATTTCATTTGAGAAGGTAGCTAAACAAATGAAATGGCCACAGGACATACATGTAGGTATTACTGATTCAAACAAAGCTGGTAGGTAACGCTAGTTAAATGTTTGCATCACTACCGGAGGAGATATCTGGGACGTATGAGGAGGTGAAAAAATCCATCTTGGGTGCATATGAACTAGTGCCTGAAGCTTACAGACAAAGGTTTAAAAATTTAAGGAAAGAATTTGGTCAAACATACATGGAGTTTGAAAGGCTCAAACAGAGTAATTTTGATAGGTGGATAAGGGCTTTGAGAATAGACCAAACATATGAAGCTCTCAGAGAAATTATATTTTTGGAGGAGTTTAAAAATTCAATTCCTGATGTAGTGAGAACTCATGTGGAAGAACAGAGGGTTAAAACTGTGAGGTTAGCAGCAGAAATGGCAGATGATTATGAATTAGTTCATAAATCAAAGCTTGGTTTCCCACATCAGTTTCAGCCTGTGAGGGATAGAAACTGGGGATATGAGAAATACTCAAGTGGTAAAGGTAAAGGTGATCTGATGAGAGATAATAAGGAGAGTGTACCTCAGATTAAAAAAGAAATTCAGGAGGGTGGAAAAGAAATGAAAAGTTTCAGATGTTTTCACTGTAATAAACTAGACCATGTAAAGTCACAGTGTTGGTGGTTGAAGAAAAGCACTGGGAAGGCTGATGTGGTAAACACAGGATAAGACAGTGGGCTTTGTTAAAGTGGTAAAGGAAAGCCCAAGTGAAGTGAAGGAGGTGCAAAAGATTGTACAGCCTGTTCAAGTGGTGATTGATAAGAAGGTGCCAGATGTCTTTAAATAATTTACTTGTGTGGGTGAAGTTTACTCATGTGTATCAGGAGGAGCAGGTAAAGAAGTCACAATTGTAAGAGATACGGGAGCTAGTCAATCTTTAATGGTAAGAGATGAGGAGTTATGTAGTTTGGGAAGAATGTTGCATGAAAAGGTGGTAATATGTGGAATTCAGGGTGAGCGGAGTAGCGTTCCATTATATAAGGTAAGTTTGGAAAGTCCAGTGAAGAGTGGTGAAGTTGTAGGAGTAATAGAGAAACTATCTTGTCCAGGAATACAGTTTATCTTGGGTAATGATATAGCTGGATCGCAAGTGGGAGTGATGCCTACTGTGGTTGATAAGCCAATGGAAAATCAGACAACTGATGTGTTGAAGGACGAATATCCTGGGATTTTTCCGGATTGTGTAGCAACAAGGTCGCAAAGTCACAGGTTAAGAGCAGAGGAGAAATCAAAGAGTGACGATGAAGTGAAAGTGCAATTATCAGAAACGATTTTTGATCAGATGGTTGAAAAAGAACAAGAACAGGTGGAGGATGAGGTAGATATTTTTAGTTCAGGAAAATTGGCGGAGTTACAACAAAAAGATATAGAAATAAAACGGATGTATCAGAAAGCGTACACGGAAGAGGAATCTGAGTGTATACCAGAGTGTTATTACCGTAAAAGTAATGTCTTGATGAGAAAATGGAGACTTTTACAAATGCAGGCGGATGAAAAGTGGACAGAAGTTCATCAAGTAGTATTGCCGGTAGGGTATAGAAAGGAGGTGTTGCGAGTTGCACATGAGGTACCAGTGGGAGGTCATTTGGGGAGAAGGAAAACTCAAGCTAAAATCCAGAAACATTTTTATTGGCCTGGACTACATAAACATGTAGTTAAATTTTGTCAATCATGTCACACATGTCAAGTGATAGGGAAACCTCAAGCAGTGATAAAACCAGCGACCTTAATACCCATTCGAGCATTTGAGGAACCTTTTACAAGGGTCCTAATCGATTGTCTAGGATCGCTTCTGAAAACAAAAAGTGGGAATCAATATCTTTTGACAATAATGGATGTGTCTACTAGGTTTCCAGAGGCCATTCCAGTACGTAATATTACAGCTAAAAAGATTGTGGAGGAATTACTTAAATTCTTTACTAGATATGGACTACCCACATAAATACAATCGGATCAAGGATCAAATTTTACCTCGCGGTTATTCAAAGAAGTAATGGATAGCTTAGGAATAAAACAATTTAAATCAACTGCTTACCATCCAGAATCGCAGGGAGCGTTAGAAAGGTGGCATCAGACATGAAAGACAATGTTGAGGGCTTATTGTCAAGATTATCCAGAGGATTGGGATTCATATTGTTTGCAATTAGGGATGCACCTAATGAGTCAACCAAATTTAGTCCTTTTGAACTAATTTTTGGTCATGAGGTAAGAGGACCACTTAAATTGATTAAGGAAAAATTGGTGAGTGAGAAATCGGAAATTACATTATTGGATTACGTGAAAAATTTTAGGGAACAATTAAATAGAGCAGGTGAATTGGCTAGACAACATTTGACAGTTGCACAAAATGTGATGAAACGGGTCGCAGACAAGAAATCCAACGTTCATAGTTTTGCCAGTGGAGATAAAGTTTTAGTGTTGTTACCAGTGGTAGGTGAACCTTCAAAAGCTAGGTTTTGTGAACCGTATCAGATTGAAAGGAAATTAAGTGAGGTGAATTATGTGGTAAAAACACCAGATAGAAGGAAGAATCACCGAGTGTGTCATGTGAATATGTTTAAAAGGTACTTTGAAAGGGAAGGTCAAAAAATGGAGGTTTTAATAATTCTAACTCAAAGTGACAAACCAATTCCAGATGACTGTGAATTTGACATACCTCAAATTAAATTGGAAAATGAGGATGTTCTTAAAAATTGGGATAAATTGTTGAGTTATCTTCCAGAGGAAAAACGAACTGACCTGAAAGGGTTATTGATATCACATGGGCAAGTTTGTAGAGATAAATTGGGAAGTACTAAAGTGGCTATACATGATGTAGATGTGGGAAATGCTGTTCCAATCAAACAGCATCCAGAGATTCAACCCTTTAAAATTGGTACAGGTTAACAAAGACATTGAGAGTATGCTTAAAAATGGCATAATTGCAGTGGGTTCCAGCCAATGGAGCTCACCCATAGTGATGGTGCCTAAACCATACGGTCCCCAATGCTTGTGTGTGGACTATAGAAAGGTGAATGCAGTTACAAGAACGGACTCTTATCCTATCCCACGTTTGGAGGATTGCATTGAGAAAGTGGGACAATCAGTTTTTATTTACAAATTGGATTTACTTAAAGGTTACTGGCAGGTACCTTTATCCAAAAGGGCGAAGGAGATTTCAGCTTTTGTGACTCCAGATGGTGTATACCAATTCACAATTATACCATTTGGCATGAAAAACGCCCCAGCCACATTTCAACGATTACCTAACAAAGTTGTTTCAGGATTAACCCATTGTGCGGTATACATCGACGGTCCGGTAATTTTCAGCCCAACATGGAAAAAAACATTTAAAACATCTGATGGAGTTATTCGATCGACTTCAGGAGGCGGGTTTGGTGATAAACCTAGCCAAAAGTGAATTTGGAAAAGCCCGAATCACTTTCCTTGAGGAGTTTCCGATACCCTCAAGACAATGGGAAATAATGCTATTTCTTGGCATGAGTGGATTTGATCGAACGTTGGTGCAAAAGTTTTGTAGCGTGATTGCTTCACTGATGGACTTGCTGAAGAAACGTCGAAAATTTCAATGGACCGCGGACTTTCTACAGGCATTTGACTGCCTGAAAACTGTGATAACCAATGCTCCTGTGTTGGAGAATTGCAAGGGATTCTGGGATCTGATTGAACTAAAGTATCTGACTTTAAAGAGAAATGCCGAGGCGTAGAGAAATGGACAGATCGTGCAGAGACCTTCTTGTTCAAAGAGAGAGTCAATCGAGACGGATTTCAGTTGGAGGAAGAAGGAAAAAAATGGTCTATATTATTGTACCTGTTTGCGTGTGTTGTTTTTTTGAAACAAAAAGTATATTTACTGTGTACATTTCTTAAAGGATGGTGAAAAGGTGAAAAATGAAACCATCTTGAACATAGAACATAGAACAGTACAGCACAGAACAGGCCCTTCGGCCCTCGATGTTGTGCCGAGCTTTGTCCGAAATCAAGATCAAGCTATCCCACTCCCTGTCATTCTGGTGTGCGCCATGTGACTTAATGTTAAGAAATGTCTCTCCATCTCTTTTCCTCTTCCCTACTCAAATAATTTATAAATATTCCCCGGATTTCTAAAATTTTACACATGAACTTTGGCTACCTCCTGGATGATGTATGAGGGGGGAGAAAACGACAATGGAATTATATAGCAGTCTATTGTTTAACATGTACCATATTCCCAACAGCAAAAACAGCATTTGTACTTCCATCTGCACCGACAATATGTTACATACATTACAGGCCTTCTCTCTCCATGTATTTCTTTTAATTGGTCATACACCAAGATCCCCACTCTGCAAAATCGCAGATCCAGATTATTTAACAAAGTGTAGGCTTCTGTTGTGATAGATTTTTTGGAGGTAAGGTCATATGCTCAAATTGAACTATGATAATACAAACACATGTGGATCTGGACACATTTCACTTATTGGTCACTCAGTGATTATGTCGAGAAATACATTCCTAAGGAATGAATTTCTCCAACCCTCTAATAGAACCCGACTCCCTTGCAAATCATACACCTTCATTAAACCCATTGGTTGCTTTTTCTAAAACACTTTCCTTTAGTGACTCCTCAACCATCCCAAGTGAATCCCAGAACTGGTGAGCAGCAGTTAGTTCAAGAGACAGAATCTACATGGATTTATGAAAGGATGGTTTATTTGTTTTCTTTGGGGGGAGGTGTCATGTGAGAGTACCCTTTAAGAAATGGGTGTTTAAGAAATGTACCTTTAAGAAATGTAGCTGCTCATGTTACTGGAGTGATATCAGAGTGTGGGTGGAGCTGAGCTCTGGTTCTGTTTTTTAGTTTCACTTTGAGAAAAGCTTGGGTGTGTCTGTGAGCTGCACTGCTGTTGATATAAGCCATCCAAAGACTATCTATGGATCATTTGGAGAACTCAGAATTGTAAAAAGGTCTCAGTATTGAATATAAATCTAATGTGCTCCTGTTTGAAGGTTTAAGTCTTTTGGACGGTAAAAAGGACAGCATACAGGCTATTTAGTGTTGTATACTTTGGGAGGTGTATTTGATTTACTGGTTGCTAAGATGTCACTGTTTGTTTTAAAAAGGTTAACTTCAGTTCATCGAATAAACATTGTTTTGTTTTAAAAAACCACTGGTCCATTTTCTGCTGTACCATACCTGTAGAGTAAGCCGTGTGCTCCCCATACCACAATCTATTAAAAGTTGTGGGTCAAGTGAACTCCATGATACACTTTGGGATTCTCTAAACCCTGGCCCATAACAACTTTAATGACAAAGACCTCGCCATCCGTGCTTGCAAGAACATTACACCTCATACTGGATGTAGCCCCTGAATCCCTGACATACACATTACAGGATCCGAATCCTCTTCACTCAGGCCACCTTGAGCTGCCACAGCAGGTTCCACTATGCGTTAACTCCCCCACATCATCCACCAGATTTCTGGTTAATAATTCACGTCTGGGAATGGTCTTCTAACGTTGCCCTCCAGCCAGCGGACCGACCGACTTTGAACTGCTTCCCTGCTTTGCCCAAAATATATTTCCCTCAGTTTTCGTAATAATTAGCAATATGGTCAGTAACACCACTTTTTTCTCATTGCAGCTGTCCTCTCCAATACTCAGTGTTCCACC
The DNA here is from genome assembly GCF_047496885.1 of Scyliorhinus torazame. Taxonomy (NCBI): domain Eukaryota; kingdom Metazoa; phylum Chordata; class Chondrichthyes; order Carcharhiniformes; family Scyliorhinidae; genus Scyliorhinus; species Scyliorhinus torazame. The sequence goes on from NC_092707.1 coordinate 211,963,389, forward strand.
TCATCATCAATCACAGTGAACACTCGATGCTGGAGACTATCATGGAGGATGAGTTGCTTCACCTCTCCCCCATTGTCACAGACCAGCTGATTGAAAGCTACATCCTCTTCCCTGATCCTCGTCCAGCACCGCAGCAGCTTACATGCCCGTTTCAACTCCTTCATAGCAGTGTCGGGTCGGTGAACATTTAGTCTTCCAAGTAGAGGTCAAATCTCCCGATCGCTTCACCAATCAGCTAAAGATGCCCGAGGCCCTGTTTTTCAATGGATAATAAAGCTGAAACTTTACATGATTCTACTCATCTGATTCGGGTTTGGATCTCCCTCATAACTACATCACTGATCCTTCGAAGACTCCCTTCGATAATCCTGCTGAGGACTGGGGTGCGAATGCAACTATTTGCATGTGGATGGGCATAGCACCAGCCATTATCCTCACTAGACTGGCAAAAGTGGGTTGCCTTCCAAGTTTCAGCTGAGAGCCTCAGCACTTCCACTTCCTTTGCTGGGCCTGTATCTTCTCTGTTGAGGGACGAGGAATGGGTCGCCATGCCTGACGTCTGTCGTGTCTGTAATTGTTGAGATCTGTCTTTTTGCAAGTATTCAACCCTGTTACAATTTCAGCACCTCTTCGGCCGATCTTTCCCACACAGGTATTCCATCACAAGCGCTGCCTGCTCTCTCTCATTGAGGCCTCCTGGATGCCATGGCCAGCAGTGCATCCTTAGACTAGTCCGCAGCCGCCAGGGTTTTGGAGCTCTCTGGATTTCCTCAAACCTGACCAGCTTCCTACCCTTTCTGGGCACTATTTTGACTCTCAGTTCCATTCAGTGAAGCCCACACCTCTGCTAGAAATACAGCTATTCCAGCCCCACTTGCTGACGAGCCCACTTCCACTATCCACGCAATCTCAGCTAGGCGGCTTCCCATTTTGTCCACCATGTCTCCTATTGTGGAATCCTGCCGACTATGTCAAAGTGTAATGTGCAACTTAAGCCCAGGGACGGCACTAACATTATAAATGAAATATGTTTATTTCATTGGTGTCAAAGCAGTATCAACCCTCATGGGAAAGCAGGACACCAAGTCACAAACTATTTACAGAGACTTTTCACTGCAGATGCTCTAGATCTCTGTCCTATAGGAGTCTTGGTGCCTCAAGGCAGTCATTTACCAGGCTTGTTCAGGCTCGTTCTGCTCTCCGGCTCCTGGCTCCAGTCCTACTCTCTCACTCCCTCTCTCATGAAGCTTCTCAGACTCAGGGCGTACTGCTAGTTGGTTTGACTAGGTTTCCACATCCCTTCCTGGCTCCTTAGACACCGTCAGGTGCTTGAAGCTGTCCTAGGCTCATGCACCTTTTTTCTTCCTGGATTTGTATCTGCTCACTCCCCCACCCCACAGCATCTGCCACCACAACCCCACCTTGACAGCTGCCTTCAGGAAGGGTCCACAGGAGCCAACCAGTTCCCCTGATGGGTGACCTATTACAATCATCCATAGACTCCATAGAATTCCTACAGTGCAGAAAGAGGCCATTCGGCCCACTGGGTCTGCACCAACCCTCTGAAAGAACACCCCATCCAGGTCCACTTCCCCGCCCTAACCCTGTAACCCCATCTGACCTACACATCTTTGGACTGTGAGAGGAAACCAGAGCACCCGGAGGAAACCCATGCAGACACGGGGAGAATGTGCAAACTACACACAGACAGATGCCCAAGGGCAGAATCAAACCTGGGTCCCTGGTGCTGTGAGGCAGCAATACTAACCACTGTGCCACTGTGTTGCCACCAACACTGTCACATACTGCCGTAGGCTCTGCCACATTACAATTTAGAACAGTGGGGTTGGGGTATCCAAAGATGGTAGTTATCAGTGCACGTACAAAATTATCATTTTGATGTTGGATGATGTTACATTGGATCCATAGGATATACGGCACAGAAAGAGGCCATTCGGCCCAAGTGATCCATTCCAATGTTTGTACTTCACTCAGGCCTCCTCCCACCTTTCCTCATCTAAATCTATCATTATAGCTCTCCAGCCTATTCCCCCTCATATATTTGTCTATTTTCCCCTTAAATGTATCTATACTATTCACTTCAACCACTCCCTGTGGTACCACGTTCCACATTTTCTGCGTAAAGAGGTTTCGTCTGAATTCCCTCTTGTCTCTCTTGGTGACTGTCTCATGCTGACGATCTCGAGTGGTGCTCTTCCCCACATGAGGAAACATTCTCTCTGTATCTATTCATCAAAACCTTTCATAATTTTAAAAACCGCTATTGGTTCACCCCTCGAGTTTCAAGAGAAAAGTCACCATGTCTATCATTCCTTTCCTGATATGCATACCTAGACATTTTTGTTATCATCCTTGGAAATCTTCTCTGCACTCTCTCCAAAGCCTCTATATTCTTTGTTTTTAAATATGGAGACCAGAACTATGTTCTGAGTGTGGTGTAAACAAGGTGTTAACTTCCTGATTTTTCAATTCTGTCCCTCTAGAAATAAAACTCAATGTTTGGTTTGCTATTTTTTCAGGTCCACACTAACCTGGGGTGCAATATTTAATGATTGATGTATTTGTACTTCCAAGGTCAGTTTGTTCCTCTACCCCAGCCAGACTTGCACCTTCCAACTAATAAGTGACCTCCCATATTCTTCCTGCCAAAATATTTATCTGGATTGAAATTAATTGCTCATTCTTCAAGTTTATTAATGTCCTCCTGTATTTTGCTGCAGTTCTCCTCAGTACTGACCATTCCCCAAATTTGGTGTCATCAGTGAATTTTGAAATTGTGTTGATTCCAAAGTCCAAATGGATAATATAAATTGTGAACAGCAGTGATCCCAGCTCTGATCCTTGGGGAACACCACTTCCCAACTTCTGCCACTCTGAATAACGACCCTTACTCCCACTCTCTACTTTCTGTATTGAAGTTAGCAATCCATTCTGCCACTTTTCTCCTGATTCCATTCTCTGAAATTATAAATTTGTCTATCATAGGAACCTTATCAGAAACCTTTTGAAAACCAGATAAATTACACCTACTGTCTGTCCATTGTCTATTCTCTCTGTTACCTGCTCAAAAATTCAATGGGTGGGATTTTCTGGTCCTTCCCACCGTTGGGTTCTTCTGGTTCCTCCGAAGATCAACCCACAGCATGTTCCCTGGCATCGGAACGGCGAGCCATGCAAAATGCTGCAGGCATTGGCAGGGCAGGAAGATTCCGCTGTAACCAATGGTGAGCTGCATCCACAGCTGGAAAAATAATTGCGGGGGATGGGGGGGGGGGGGGGGGGGGGCGCTGGAAAATCCCACCTAATAAAGTTGGTCAAGCAGCATTTTCCCATTTTGAAATACGTGCGGATTATTCCTTATTGCCATTCTCATTTCTGGATATTCTGCTATTCTCTCCTTTAGTGACGATTCCATTGTTTTTCCTAGCAATGATATTAAGCTGACTGATCTAGATTTCCCTGGAGATGTTCTATCCACTTTCTGAAACATTGCGCTATTCTCCAGCTCTTTCTGTAATACCTATTTCGAATGGATTATTGAGTAGTACTGCTCTGCAATCTCTTGCCCAATTTGCCGTGTTGCCAAGGAACAACATGTCAATGAGAAAGAGGAGGAAACCAAGAACACATCCTCGACAGATACTGGACAAAAAGATGCAGCAGTGGGATGAGAGGCCACTGATGGTGATTCTTTAACTATGATTGGATAGTGAAAAATGTATTGTCAAGTGTAGTGCCAAACTGGACAATGGACTATGTTGGAAAAGGGGTTTGTGTGGTCTACACACATTTGATTGAGAAGGACAAGCAGAGAAGGTTTACCTTTGTCGAAGTCATATTGGGCAGTATTTAACGAAGGCAATGGGGATCTAGCTTACTCGCTGAAGAGCGTGCAGGAGCACTGTGTTTCTTTTTGGGAAGGCTAGCTGAACTAAATGACACTACAGCACTTAACTGGGCAGCAGTAGAAGTTGCCAGCCGAACAGAGGCTGGCAGCTTTATTGACTGGCAGTGCTACCATGGAAGCTGTGGCTGTAACTGGCCCACAACACTCACCCCGCGACCTGATATTGTTGCTGGTTCCCAGGGAGTGATGTTGGAGGAAGGAACAGGGGGTGGGAGTTGAAAGGGATGGGGTGGAAAGGGGGTCAGCAGAAAGAGCAGGGGGATGGCACCATCCTACTCTCCGCCCTTCCGATGCTGGGTTACTCGTTCTGGCACCATGTACCTTCGGACAAGGGACCCTTCCTGGGTATGCTTATCTTAAACCAAAATAGTGACTCTGCTGGGTAAATAACAGCAGTGGCGGATGAGGCCCTTAACTGTCCAAGTAAGGGACACAATGGGTGGTGGACTGGAAACATTAGTCAGTGTGGAAGCAGGAAGGTGGTGGGGTTCATACCGACACAGTTAAATGCCACTCACCAATTCACAGGGAATGTGGGGATAAAGTACCGTCCACAAATTATATTTCGTGATTTTAAGAGTGGAGCCGAATCTGATTGGAGGGTTTGAAACATAAGAGTTTGGGGAAAGATGGGGACTGATTTGTGTACAAGCCTGGAGAAGGAAGGTTGCACATTTTCCCAGTTTCCTCCGGGTGGTCTGGTTTCCGACCAAGGTCGAAAGATGTGCAGGTTAATGCGGGTTCTGGGGATAGGGCGGAGGTGCTGGTCTGGGTAGGTTGCTCTTTCGGAGGGTCAGTGTTGACTCGGTGGGCCGAATGGCCTCCTGCTGCAGGAGGAACAGGATGAGCGTTGGGATCACGGTTGTCGTCAGGGTCAGAAAGTGAGGATCAGGGTCAGAGGGGGTCAGAGTTAGGGGGTAAAGGTCAGATGGCGTCCCCAGAGTCATGATCCAACCCCTCCCACTGGCCCCGCCCCGGAAGTGCAGCTACCGGAAGTACATCTTCGGCTGCCGGAAGACCTGCCGATGTTTCCACTATCGCTTTTCCCCGTGTAAAGATGGCGACGCGGGCGGAGCGGGAGCGACACCAGCGGCAGAATGAGCGGCACCAGGAGCAGCTCCGGGACATGCTGCGGGACAGCAGGGAGTGTGCGGACTGCGGCAGCCGAGGTACCTGGCCCGGGGGGGACGGGGTGTGCAGCCTCCCTTTGCCGAGTGTTCCGCGATTCTCGTACCGGCTCCAGACCCCGGACACACCCGGTGTGAGTCTGGATAGGGGCAGAGACACCGGACACTCCCGGTGTGAGTCTGGATAGGGGGGGAGACACCGGACACTCCCGGTGTGAGTCTGGATAGGGGCAGAGACACCGGACACTCCCGGTGTGAGTCTGGATAGGGGCAGAGACACCGGACACTCCCGGTGTGAGTCTGGATAGGGGGGGAGACACCGGACATTCCCGGTGTGAGTCTGGATAGGGGGGGAGACACTGGACACTCCCGGTGTGAGTCTGGATAGGGGCGGAGACACCGGACACTCCCGGTGTGAGTCTGGATAGGGGGGGAGACTCCGGACACTCCCGGTGTGAGTCTGGATAGGGGCGGAGACACAGGACACTCCCGGTGTGAGTCTGGATAGGGGGGGAGACACCGGACACTCCCGGTGTGAGTCTGGATAGGGGCGGAGACACCGGACACTCCCGGTGTGAGTCTGGATAGGGACAGAGACACTGGACACTCCCGGTGTGAGTCTGGATAGGGGGGGAGACACCGGACACTCCCGGTGTGAGTCTGGATAGGGGCGGAGACACCGGACACTCCCGGTGTGAGTCTGGATAGGGGCGGAGACACCGGACACTCCCGGTGTGAGTCTGGATAGGTGGGGAGACACCGGACACTCCCGGTGTGAGTCTGGATAGGGGGGGAGACACCGGACACTCCTGGTGTGAGTCTGGATAGGGACAGAGACACCGGACACTCCCGGTGTGAGTCTGGATAGGGGCGGAGACCCCGGACACTCCCGGTGTGAGTCTGGATAGGGGCGGAGACACCGGACACTCCCGGTGTGAGTCTGGATAGGGGCGGAGACACCGGACACTCCCGGTGTTAGGCTGGATAGGGGGGGAGACACCGGACACTCCCGGTGTGAGTCTCGATAGGGACAGAGACACCGGACACTCCCGGTGTGAGTCTCGATAGGGACAGAGACACCGGACACTCCCGGTGTGAGTCTGGATAGGGGCGGAGACCCCGGACACTCCCGGTGTGAGTCTGGATAGGGGCGGAGACACCGGACACTCCCGGTGTGAGTCTGGATAGGGGCGGAGACACCGGACACTCCCGGTGTGAGTCTGGATAGGGGCGGAGACACCAGACACTCCCGGTGTGAGTCTGGATAGGGGGGGAGACACCGGACACTCCCGGTGTGAGTCTGGATAGGGACAGAGACACCGGACACTCCTGGTGTGAGTCTGGATAGGGACAGAGACACCGGACACCTCTGGTGTGAGTCTGGATAGGGACAGAGACACCGGACACTCCTGGTGTGAGTCTGGAGAGGGACGGAGACCACGGACACTCCAGGTGTGAGTGTGGATAGGGACAGAGACACCATACACTCCTGGTGTGAGTCTGGATAGAGACAGAGGCACCGGACACTCCTGGTGTGAGTATGGATAGGGACGGAGACACCGGACACTCCTGCTGTGAGTATGGATAGGGACGGAGACACCGGATACTCCCGGTGTGAGTCTAGATAGGGACAGAGACACTGGACACTCATGGTGTGAGCCTGGATAGGGACAGAGACACTGGACACTCCTGGTGTGTGTCTGGATAGGGACAGAGACACCGGACACTCCTGGTGTGAGTCTGGATAGGGACAGAGTCACTGGACACTCCCGGTGTGTCTCGATAGGGACAGAGACACTGGCCACTCCTGGTGTGATTCTGGATAGGGACAGAGACACTGGACACTCCTGGTGTGAGTCTGGATAGGGACAGAGACACCGGACATTCCTGGTGTGTGTCTGGATAGGGACAGACCACGGACACTCCTGGTGTGAGTCTGGATAGGGACAGAGACACCGGACATTCCTGGTGTGTGTCTGGATAGGGACAGACCACAGACACTCCCGGTGTGAGTCTGGATAGGGACTGAGACACCGGACACTCCTGGTGTGTGTCTGGATAGGGACAGAGACACCGGACACTCCTGGTGTGAGTCTGGATAGGGACAGAGACACCGGACACTCATGGTGTGAGTCTGGGTAGGGACTGAGACATCGGACATTCCTGGTGTGTGTCTGGATAGGGACAGAGACACCGGACACTCATGGTGTGAGTCTGGATAGGGACAGAGACAACGTCTCTCCTTGTGTGAGTCTGGGTAGGGACTGAGACACCGGACATTCCTGGTGTGAGTCTGGATTAGGACAGAGACACCGGACACTCCTGGTGTGAGTCTGGATAGGGACAGAGACAACGTCTCTCCTGGTGTGAGTCTGGATAGGGACTGAGACATCGGACATTCCTGGTGTGTGTCTGGATAGGGACAGACCACGGACACTCCTGGTGTGAGTCTGGATAGGGACGGAGACATCGGACATTCCTGGTGTGTGTCTGGATAGGGACAGACCACGGACACTCCTGGTGTGAGTCTGGATAGGGACAGAGACACCGGACACTCCTGGTGTGAGTCTCGATAGGGACAGAGACACCGGACACTCCCGGTGTGAGTCTGGATAGGGACGGAGACACCGGACATTCCTGGTGTGAGTCTGGATAGGGACAGAGACACTGGACACTCCTGGTGTGTGTCTGGATAGGGACAGAGACACTGGACACTCCTGGTGTGTGACTGGATAGGGACAGACACCCCAGACACTCCTGGTGTGAGTCTGGATAGGGACAGAGACACCGGACACTCCAGGTGTTTGGATAGAGACAGAGACACCGGACACGCCTGGTGTGAGTATGGATAGGGACAGAGACACCGGACACTCCTGGTATGAGTCTGGATAGGGACAGAGATACTGGACCCTCCTGGTGTGAGTCTGGATAGGGACAGAAGTACCGGACATTCCTGGTGTGAGTCTGGATAGGGACAGAGATACTGGACTCTCCTGGTGTGAGTCTGGATAGGGACAGAGACACTGGCACTCCAGGTGTTTGGATAGAGACAGAGACACCGGACACTCCTGGTGTGAGTCTGGATAGGGACAGAGACACCGGACACGCCTGGTGTGAGTATGGATAGGGACAGAGACACCGGACACTCCTGGTATGAGTCTGGATAGGGACAGAGATACTGGACCCTCCTGGTGTGAGTCTGGATAGGGACAGAAGTACCGGACATTCCTGGTGTGAGTCTGGATAGGGACAGAGATACTGGACTCTCCTGGTGTGAGTCTGGATAGGGACAGAGACACTGGCACTCCTGGTGTGAGTCTGGATAGGTACAGAGACACCGGACACTCCTGGTGTGAGTCTGGATAGGGACAGAGATACTGGACTCTCCTGGTGTGAGTCTGGATAGGGACAGAGACACCGGACACTCCTGGTTTAGGTCTGGGCATTGAGCAGTGGGTTGGGTGCTGTTGGAGCCCTGTTAACCAGCTGGGAAAAGATTCAATATTTAACAGTCCGTGAATCTGCTATCAATGAGCTGTCAGTGTCACTCGGTGTGCACATAGTATCCCAGTGTATGTACATTAGTTGGTGTTTTTGATGTGCCCTGAATCATAAAATCCCTGCAGTGCCGAAAGAGGCCATTTGGCCCATCGAATTAGCACTGACATTTTGAAAGAGTCCCTATCTGTTCCCTAAGCCGCACGCTAAACCTGTAACCCAGTAACACCACGTAACCGTTTTGGATAATAGGCAATTTACATGGCCAATCCCCTTAACCAAGTTTTGCAGCAGTCAGCATTGACCTTTTCCAGTGTTTGGTTCACTCTGAAGCTGTCTGTTTTATCATTGCTGGGAAGCAGGCTTGTAGTTGAGTAATTCCCTACCCTGAATGCAGCCCGTGTCTCAGGCTGCTTGTCTGGTTTGAGTCAGCAATGCAGATTTGTTCCATACATCAGTGAGTGGAGGTTGGGTGGATCTGTAGTGTTTAGCAAGTGAAGTTTAATTTCATTTTCTTGCCTTTAAAAAGAACAATCCCCCAATATATCTTTCCTTTGCCTGACGTAAGGTGCCCTTTGTAGAACTGGAATCAGGTGGGCTGTAGCATGCATCACATTTAAGTTTGATGTCGGCCTTGCTGGACATTGCAACCAGGCTGATTCGGGAATCAACAGGGAACAATTTTGTAAGGAATACTTGCCTTTATCCAATCTACAGGCAGCATGTTTGAATGTGAGCGCATTGACATGAGAGGGTTTGGAAATATCAGAAGCTCACGGTTATCTGTAATAAACCATATTCCAGTGAAGTTGGTTCTTGGGCCATTTTTGTACAGCCTGCACACAGCCATTTGTAAAGAAACTACCAGATAACAACAGGATGAGATATTGAAAATTGTTTTTTTGGTCTTTTTCTTGGAAGTGGGCAGTAATACCTCATCAGTGCTGTGCTGCCGGGAAGTATTTTAGGAACTCCGTGAGATTGCGCAAGTTTACGAGGCCAGGCTGCAAGCATCCTGGCTCAGTTTAAAGCCATGATTCCTGTTAATAAGGAACGGTCTGCCAGCTTCACTGAGCCCCCTCCTCCTCCCCCTCCCCCCACCGCAAAGGCCAGATTGATAAAGGCAGTAGATTTGATTCTGCAGCTTGGTTCTGTGAAGCTTTGTAATGTGGCTTCACTTGACAAACTGGAAGAGTAACCATTTCCTGAATCCCTTCAGGCCGTGTAGCCTTTCACCTCGTTTAACATGCTGCACACGATTGTGTCACTCACTTCCTTTTTCTGTTTCCCTTCTGAATAGGTCAAGTATGGAATCATTTTTTGCTGTTGTTTTTCACAAAATACCCCAATGGTTTTGGGGCTTAGCAGTGCTTTCCTGTGGGATAATTCCTTCTGTTGTCAGGAAATAAGCATTGCTGGCCAGGACAGCATTTATTACCCATTCCTCATTGTCTTATGGGAATTGAGGTCTGCAGTGCAGGTACACCCACAGTGCTGTTAGGGAGGGAGGTCCAGGATTTGTACCCAGGAAAGGCCAATATATTACCAAGTCAGGATGGTGAGTGACTTGGAGGGGAACCTCTAGGTGGTGGTGTTCCCCATTTGCTTTTCACCTTTGTCCGTCTGGGTGCTCGAGATTGCGTGTTTGGTACGTGATGTGGAATATTATTCTGATCAGTGCATTCTTTGTCCTTCATCCTGTGCCAAAGTGAATGCCAAAGACACAGATTGAGAATGGGATTACTTTCCCCTTAGACACATACAAACTAGGAATACTTTTCACTGTACCTCAGTACATGTGACAATAAACAAAATCCAAATCCAGGATAGGCCAATCGGTCCATCGAGCCTGCTTCATCATTCAATGAAATCATGGCTGATCTGATTGTGACCTCAGCTGTACTTTCCCTCCCACCCCTGTACCCTTTGACTCCATTGTCAATCAAGAATCTATCTAACCATAATGCCGATTTGGGTGAACCACAGATTTGAGCCAGGGAAGTCTGACGGAAATTTTCTGAAATGGGAGGAGAAGGGGATTAACACATTAAAAGATTTGTTTCTTGGGGGTCGGTTTGCAGTATTGATGTGAGCGAAGTATGGGCAGGAGCAGGGGGAAATGTTTAGATAAATGCATGTTCGAGATTTTTGCCAGGGTGGAGATACAGAGTTTCCCAGTGGAGCCAACCACCACATTGCTGGAGGAGGTGCTGACGACGGGGGGGACTGGAGAAGGGGGTTTACGGGGCTATTTTGGAAAAGGAAAAGGCACCACTGGAATGGATAAAAGCAAAGTGGGAAGAAGAGTTGGGAGACGGTATGGAGGAGGGGTTCTGGTGTGAGGTGCTCCGGAGAGTGAACGCCTCCACCTCGTGAGCAAGGTTGGGGCTGATACAGCTGAAGGTGGTATATAGAGCACACCTCACAAGGGCGAGGATGAGCCGAGTCTTTGAGGGGGTAGAAGATGTGTGTGAACATCGCAGTAGGGTGGCCTGCAAATCACGTTCATATGTTTTAGTCCTGTCCAAAGCTGGAGGATTACTGGAAGGTTTTTAGGGTAATTTCTAAAATGGTGCACGTGAAACTGGACCCGGTCCCTCGGGAGGCCATATTCGGGGTGTCGGACCAGCCTGAGTTGGAAACGGGAGCCGAGGCAGATGTTGTAGCCTTCACCTTGTTGATCACCCGAAGGCGGATCCTGTTGGGATGGAGAGCAACCTGGCGTGCCCTGGCATGGCGGGGGGACCTGCTGGAATCCTTGACTCTTGAGAAGGTTAAGTTTGAACTGAGGGGAAGGATGGAGGGGTTCTACGATTCATGGGCGTTATTCATTATGCACTTTCAAGAATTAGATAACATCGAACATTAGTATTGGGGGGGCTGCATATGTTAATGGTGACTATGGGTGATTCCTGATTGCTTTTTGTTATTTGTTTATGTTAACATGCGGGCAGTTTGAGGGTTCGGTGGAAGGATGGGATTGTTGTTGTTGATATGGGGATTGACATTATATTCATTACTGCTTATTGTTTATTGTTGGTGGGTGCAAATTTGGGAGAAAATGTGAAAAAGGAGGAAAATAAAAATAATTTTTTTAAAAAATCTACCTAACCCAGCCTTAAAAATATTCAATGAACCAACCTCCACCACTGCCTGGAGAAGAGTTCCAAACACACTCAAGCTTCTTAAAGAAAAAAGTTCTCCTCTACCCTTGATGGCGTAACCCAATCTCATGCACTTCTAATCTGAATTAATAATCTTTATTGTTACAAGTAGGCTTACATTAACACTGCAATGAAGTTACTGTGAAAAGCCCCTAGTCGCCACATTACGGCGCCTGTTCGGGTACACCGAGGGAGAATTCAGAATGTCCAATTCACCCAACAGCGCATCTTTCGGGACTTGTGGGAGGAAACCGGAGCACTCGGAAGAAACTCATGCAGATAATAATATAATCACTTATTGTCACAAGTAGGCTTCAATGAAGTTTCTGTGAAAAGACCCTAGTCGCCACATTCCGGCGCCTGTTCGGGGAGGCCGGTATGGGAATTAAACCCACGCTACTGGCCTTGTTTAGGGGCTGGTTTAGCACACGCAGCTAAATCGCTGGCTTTTAAAGCAGGCCAAGGCAGGCCAGCAGCACGGTTCGATTCCCGTACCAGCCTCCCCGAACAGGTGCCGGAATGTGGTGACTAGGGACTTTTCACAGTAACTTCGTTGAAGCCTACTTGTGACAAGCGATTTTCATTTCATTCATTGTTCATTACAAACCAGTGATTTAGCCCACTGTGCTAAACCAGCGCCTGATACAGGGAGAATGTGCAGACTGCGCACAGACAGTGACCCATGCCAGGAATCGAACCTGGGACCCTGACGGTGTGAAGCAACAGTGCTAACCACCTGCCGCCCCTTAGCCTGTTCCATACTGACTGCAAACCAGTGCAACGTCATGCGAGAAGTTTCCACGTATTCCAGTAGGTCAGTACCTTGTACAGCACTCGCTGTTTCCTGGTTGGGTTTCCTGGGCTGAATTGACTGATTTTGGTTGTGGTTCTGGCTGGAAAGAAGAGAAGGTCAGCAGGACCTCCGTTTCTAATTACTTTCTGCGAATCGGCTGGCTAAAGCAAGTGTAGACATTGAGGAAAGTCCAAGCAGTCTCACTGTGATGCCACCCTTCGTTAAATAGCCTGTTAATGGTCATAGCCCAGACTTGTGCATAAAGAGTCCCGGCTTGATTGAGATAGGAGGGGCGTGAGGGGGCTTTGGGGCCTCTGGAAAGGCATGCTAAGATTGAGGGCAGATTCGAGGAAGAAATAGAATGAAAAACTGGACAAGAGGCAAAGGGAAAGCTGTGGTGTATTTGATAACAGAGTGGCAGGGGAATATAGAGTGATGCCAAGCTCAAGATTATTCTTCATGTGTTCAAAATAAAATTCACTGTGGAGAGTAAGCGATGATCATTCATAATGTAACTGTTGACGAATCCAGGCAGCTACTAACTAGAAAGAATGAGGTTATGTGCTGCTCAGGTCTCAGCTCATGTATTTGAATCATAGAATCCCTACTGAAAGTGGCCATTCGGTAAATTGAGTCTGCACCGACCCTCTGAAAGAGAACCCTACCGAGACCCAAACTCACACCTTATCCTCACCTAACCCTTAGAATGTGATAACATCCTGATGATCTGTTGAGTGACGGATAAATAGCCAGGAGATAATGCAACAAAATCTTTCACATCCACCTTGAGAGAGTAGATGATGAACACTCATCCAGACCCCTCCGCAGTCGTCCAGTTCCTTCTCCACAGATGCTGTCAGACCTACTGTATTTTCAGTATTTTCTGTTTTTCAGATTCCAGCATCTGCAGTAATTTGCTTGTAACTTGGGATAGATGGAGCCTTGGTTTAACATCTCACCTGAACCACGTTATGTCTCTTATTCATATACTGTATCCCAAATATTAAATCTAATCTGTATTTGAAAGAATCAACACTGGTTATTTGCACCAAGTCCCTGGGAAGTCACTGACCCCCTTGGTCTCTGAAATGATGTGCAACTCGAGGCAGTGAGTTGACAGGCTAGTTAACCATGACCTCACAGTGAATTTGGTCAGTCCTCTCTCATTGTCCATGCTCCGTTTCCCAGTACAACACTTTATCAATTTGTGTACAGCAAGCTCCCAAAAACAGTAACGTGATCATTCAATGCTTTTTTGTGATTTTGGTTGAGGGATAAGTGTTGTCCCAAGACACTGGGGAGAACTCACCTGCTGTTCTGCAAATAGTGTTATGAGATCTTTTATGTCCACATTATAGGGCCGGGCAGGATCTTGATTTATTGTCTGACAGCACTTCCTCAGCACTTCACTGGAGTGTCACTGGAAATTAAGGATATGAGACCAGGAAGTTGGTAAAGGCCATGTGGCTGATTACAAGATGTGTTTACTCAATAAAATGAGGAGCTTGCTGAGGAATTTTGGAGCATTTTCTATGATTGATTTAACAACTGCATTTTATTTTGCTGTAGTGTTAATCATTCTTGGTGATCATTTTTATGGGGAGCTTCCCACTCCGATTACTGTTGTTACGATCCCAGACCAGACCCCAACATTGGTTAGGGTACCAGACCGAAACCCCAATATTTTAGTTTATTTGTAAGACTGGAGAAAGAATGATTCGCTCCAGGAGTGATTACATAAAAATAAATAGGACTTTGGTATTTCTAAAACAAAACTTTGTTATGAATACAGTATTAATCTTTTTAACTTCACACCCGTAAAAGAACAGCTTACAATTGCCCCTTAAGACTACGACTTAATTTCCCATTAAACAACAAGACAATAAGCATACAGCTCTCAATCTATTTTAAATTCAGCAGGCATTGAGTAATGCTTGCTTTATCAAACAGATTTGGCTCCTGTTAGAACCACTGGCTGAATATCTTCAAAAAGCTGGTTCACCTGGCGCATTTCAGCATCTTCCTTGTCCCCGGACAAGATTGCTCTGCTTTTCATGTTATTACTCTTTCATAACTATACTGTGAGAGAATTGTGGACTCAGTCAGGCAGATCGGAATTCAATTTCTCTCTTTCCCAAAGCTTTCTCCAAAACTTACTGCCGCTCTGCATTCCTGGGCTCCACCCAGCAATGACTCATCTCCAAGCTGAAAAACAATTGATCTTTGCAGCTGCAAAGCACATTCACTCCTCGGGGCTTCCCCAGTGAAACCTCATTCCGTTGGACAATTGCACCTTCTGGTTCCGAGAAGCTCCCAGGCCTTTACAAAACAAAATCCTTTTAAAAACATGACCACTGCAGACAAACACATTTTTAAAAACCCAGGCTTTTAACCCTTGACTTGTCCCAATAATTAGAAGCCAATATTCCTAAAATCCTCCATTTGTCACACTGTATTATGGATTCACGCTACACCCCAACACTGTGTTTGTTCCAGGAACCCACACTGGTTTTACTTCATATCACAGTGCAGGAATCCCCTGTCCATTCATCCTGCTATTGAAGCAGTGAAGCAACCCCTGGTCCTTGGTAAAGAGCCTCAGTTAAAGGCTGTAACTTAGCCCCTGGTTTCAGGTGATCGCAGACATAGTTTGGTTACACCCAAGCCTCTGTACTCTACATTCTGTAATTCATCCCCCTATTATGTTTCCCGTCAAATGTTGAACACCAGTGTGGCGGTGCGAGGTAGAGAGACTCTGAATTGCAAAAATATATTTTTCTTCCTCCTCTCTGCTCGGTGATGTGGGTGCAGGTTTTAGCACCTTAAGCTGACTAGATAATGTAGATGGTGGCCAGCTGTGCCACCCTGTTCAAAGAAATCTCCTTATCTAAGGGGGGGATATAACTAGCCATCAAGAGATTGCAACGAGAGTTCACCAGACTAATTATTGGGATGATCTTATGAGGAGAGATTGAGTAAATTGGGCCGGTATTCGCTAGAGTTCGAAGAAGGAGAGGTGATCTCATTGAAACGTACACAATTCTTGCAGGGTGTGCCAGGGTAGGTGTGGATAGGAGTTTTCCCTGGCTGGTGAGTCTAGAATCAGGAGACACCATCTCCAATTAAGGGACAGGACACTTGAGATGAGGAGGAATTTCTTTACTCAGAGGGTGATGAACCTTTGAAATCCTCTACCTCAGAGGGCTGTGGAAGCTTAATTATTGAGCATGCTCAGGACAGAAATGGATAGATTTCTGGATACATGACAGTGAGGGATATGGGTATAGTGGGGACTGATGGTGTAGATGCAGATGATCAGTCGTGTTCTGTTTGAATGACTGAGTAGGCTAGATGGGCCGAATGGCCTGCTCCTGCTTCCTATGTGTCTCTCCCCATTTGGATTCTTCCTGTTCTTATCATTTTAATGTTTTTGGCTGGCACAGGATGGACCGAAGAGGTGCTGTAGACCTCTATGACTCTGCCAGTGTTGGAGCTGCACTGGAACATTTTGGCTATGGTGTGGCCAGATCCGGAGCACAAGTTCAGTACTATTGCTGGAATATTGTCAGGGCCTTGTCTTTGTATTATCCAGCGCCTTCAGCAGTTTATTAATATCACTTAGAGTAAATTGAATTGGCTGAAGACTGGCTTCTGTGATGCTGGGGACCTCCGGAGGAGACTGAGATGGATCATCCACTTGGCACTTCTGGCTGAAGATGGTAGCAAATGCTTCAGCCTTGCCTTTCGCACTGATATGCTGGGCTGCCCTATCATTGAGGATAGGGATGTTTATGCCGCCCCAGCTATGTCATGTGGCAGGACTGCGAGCTTTAATCTGTTCTGTTGGTTGTGGGATAGTTTAGCCATGTCTATGGCATGCTGTATTGGCCTGCAAGCAGACCTGTTTTGTAAAATAAAAGCGAATTACTGTGGATGCTGGAATCTGAAACACAATGCCGACATTTTAAATTAAATTTCCTTCCACCTCCGGGAGAAGCCTAATGTTGATCCTCTGAAGTCAAACTTTATTTTCTCGAGGCTAAGAAACCCAGCCATGTCACTAACCCAGGTCTCTACACTCGGGGGCTCCGAGTCCCTCCACATTAACAAGATCCGTCTCTGGGCTACCAGGAAGGCAAAGGCCAAGACGTCGGCCTCTTTCACTCCCTGAACTCCCGGGTCTTCTGACATCCCAAAGATCGCCACCTCTGGACTCGTCACCACCTGAGTTCCAAGCACCTTGGACAATGCCCTGGCAAACCCCTGCCAGAACCCTTCAAGCTTCAGGCATGCCCAGAACATAACACATGGTTTGCAAGGCTCCCTGCACACCTCGCACATCTGTCTTTCACCTCAAAAAAAACTTGCTCATCCTTGCCGCCGTCATGTGTGCCCGATGCACCACCTTAAACTGTATTAGACTGAGCCTGGCACATGAGGAGGAATTGACCCTACTTGTGGCTCTAACTCTTCTCCTAACCCCTCCTCCATTTGCCTTTAAGCTCCTCCACTGGGGTTTCCTCTGCCACCAACAGCTCCTGGTAGATATCTGACACCTTCGCCTCCCCCACCCAGGTACCGGACACCACTCTATCTTGTATCCCCCGTGGCGGCAGCAGCGGGAAGGCCATCACCTGCTTCCTCAGGAAGACCCGCACTTGTAGATACCTAAAGCCATTCCCTGGCGGCAATTAAAATTTGTCCTCCAGCGCCTGTAGGCTGGGAAAGCTCCCATCGATAAACAGGTCACCCGTCCTTCTAATACCCACCCTCTGCCAGCTCTGGAACCCGCCATCCATCCTGCCCAGCAGGAACCTATGGTTATTACATAACGGGGTCCAGACCGACACGCCTTCCACCCTCTTGTGTCTCCTCCATTGCCCCCAGACCTTCAATGTCGCCACCACCACCGGACTTGTGGAGTAGCGGGCCGGCGAGAACGGCAGAGGTGCCGTTACCAGCGCTCCCAAACTGGTGCCTTTGCATGACGCCGCCTCCAACCGCTCCCATGCCGACCCCTCCCCCAATACCCACTTCCTAATCATGGCAATGTTAGCCGCCCAGTAGTAGTTGCAAACATCCAGCAGCGCCAGCCCCCTCCCCCCGGACTGCGTTCCAGCAGCTCTCTTTACTCGCGGGGTCTTGTTCGCCCACACAAATCCCGAGATCTTATTCACCCACTTAAAAAAGGCCTTGGGGATGAAGATGGGAAGGCACTGGAATACAAATAGAAATCTGGGGTGGGCCGTCATTTTCACAGTCTGTACCCTCCCCGCCAGTGACAGCGGAAGCATGTCCCATCTTTTAAAGTCCCCTTCCATTTGTTCCACCAGCCGGGTCAGATTAAGCTTATGCAACAAGTCCCATTTCCGAGCCACCTGTATGCCCAGGTAACAAAAGTTCTTCTCTACCCTCCTCTGCGGCAGCTCACTCAGTCTCCTCCTGTCCTTTAGCCTGGATCACAAACAACTCGCTCTTCCCCGCGTTTAATTTATACCCCGTGAAACTGCCAAATTCCCTTAAGATCCGCATGACCTCCCCCATCCCCTCCAGTGGCTCCGAGATATACAGGAGGAGATCACCCGCGTAGAGCGAGACCCGATGGGCGCCCCCCCCCCCCCCCCCCCCCCCCCCCCCCCCCCCAAGCCCCTGCCAGTTCCTTGAAGCACTCAAACGCTATGGCCAGCGGCTCAATGGCTAGAGCAAATAATAGCGGGGAAAGGGGACACCCTTGCCTCGTCCCCCGGTGCAATTTAACATACTCTGACCTAACCCGGTTCGTGCTCACGCTTGGTACAGCAATCGCACCCACAGGATAAAGCCCTCACCAAACCCAAACCTATCCAGTGCCTCCCACAGGTACTTCCACTCCACCCGATCGAAAGCTTTCTCTGCATCCATCGCTGCCACAACCTCTGCTTCCTCTCCTTCCGAGGGCATCATAACAATATTTAAAAGCCTCTGCACATTAGCATTAAGTTGCCTGCCCTTAACGAATCCAGTCTGGCCTTCCCTATCACTCCCGGGACACAATCCTCTATCCTAATGGCTAAGATCTTCGCCAATAGTTTGGCATCCACATTTAGTAACGAGATTGGCCTGTAAGACCCACACTGTTCAGGGTCCTTCTCCTGTTTAAGAATGAGTGAGATCGAGGCCTGTGACATTGTAGGGGGGAGGATTCCCTTCTCTCTCGTCTCATTGAAGTTCCTCATCAGCAGTGGGCTCAACGCCTCTGAAAATGTTTTAATAAATTCTACGGGGAAGCCATCCGGCCCTGGAGCATTTCCCGTCTGCATGCCCTCCAGCCCTTAATAATTTCTTCTGTCACGATCAGTGCCCCCAGACCCTCCTCCACCCTCGGGAACCTCAACTGGTCCAGAAATTGCCTCATCCTTTCTGCATCCGCCGGGGGTTCTGACTTGTATAGTTTGCTGTAGAATTCCTTAAAACCTTAATTCACACCCTCTGGGTCTGAGACCTAGTTGCCCTCCTTATTCTTTACTCCCCCAATCTCCCTGACCGCACTTCTCTTCCTAAGCTGGTGCACCAGCATCCTGCTCGCCTTCTCCCCATATTCATACACAACACCTCATTTTTAAGGTATGCCTGATGCAACTCCTGGCATGTCCTTCGGCACTCTCCATTGAAACAGGGCTCATCCCCTGGCTTGGTGGTAATGGTGGAGTGGGGGATATGCCGGGCCGTGAGGTTGCACATTGTGGTTGAATACAATTCTGCTGCTGCTGATGGCCCACAGCGCCTCATGTTTGTCGAGTTGCTAGATCTGTTCCAAATCCATTCTATTTAACACGGTGATGGTGCCACACAACATAATGGAAAGTATTCTTACACAGGACTTTGTCTCCACATAGACTGTGCAGGTACTGCCATGGACAGATAAGCCTGCAACAGAAAGATTTTTCCCTCTTGTTGGTTTCCACACCACTTGCTGCAGGCGCTGTCTAACAGCCATGTCCTTTAGGACTCGGTCAACTCAATCAATAGTGGTGATGGACATTGAAGTCCCCCACTCAGAGTACATTCTGTGCCTTTGCCACCCTCAATGCTTCCTCCAAAAGGTGTTTAAAATTGAGGACTACTGACTCATCAGGGCAGCATGGTAGCACAGTGGCTAGCACTGTTGTTTCACAGCTACAGGGGCCCGGGTTCGATTCCCGGCTTGGGTCACTGTCTGTGCGGAGTCTGCACGTTCGTCCTGTGTCTGCGTGGGTTTCCTCTGGGTGCTCCGGTGTCCTCCCACAGTCCAAAGATGTGCAGGTTAGGTGGATTGGCCATGTTAAATTGCCCGTAGTGTCCAAACGGGTTAGGTGGGGTTACTGGGTTACAGTGATACCTCCACCCTACTTAAGTAGGGTGTTCTTTCCAAGGGCTGGTGCAGACTTGATGGGCCGAATGGCCTCCTTCTGCACTGTAAATTCTGTGATCAGGTGTGGGGGTGGGGAGCGAATGTGATAATCAGCAGGCGGTTTCCTTGCCCACGTTTGACCTGATGCCGTGCACCTTCTTGGATTTGAGAGTCCATGGTGACGTCTTCCAAGGCAATTCCATGCCGATTGTGCTGGGTCTGTCCTGCCGATGGGACAGGGTTGTGATGGTGTCTGGGGTGTTGTCTGTCAAGTATGATTTTGTGTGTATGACTATGTCGGGGTGTTGCTTGGTTAGTGTGTGAGAAAGCTCTCCCAACATTGGCACTCGCCCCCGGATGTTGCAATGATCACTTTGCAGCATTGACAGAGCTCCGTTTCCCATTGTCGTTTCCAGTGCCTCGATCTAGGCTGAGTGATCTGTCCAATCACATTCCTTTTTGACTGACTGTAAAAGTTTTTACAGGTGTGAAAAGAAAAAGATTGGTGAAGACAAATGTTTTCAGAAGCAGAGAAGGGGATTTATAATGATGAACAAAGAAATAGCTGGCCAATTAAATGCATGCATTTGTTCTGTCTTCACAAAGGAGGACACAAATAATGTACGGAGATGTTGGGGACATCGGGTTTGGTGATAGGGAGGAACTGAAAGAATTCCATTTAAGTGGAGAATGGTATTGGGGAAATCAATGGGATTGAAGACCGATAATCCTCAACGCCTGATGATCTACATCCCAGAGTACTTCTGAAGTTACCCTTCATAAGAAATAGTGCATGGATTGGTGGTCATCTTCCAAGACTGCATAGACTCTGGAGCAGTTCCTGCAGATTGGGGGGTAACTAATCTAACCCCACTATTTAAAAAGGGAAGTAGAGAGAAAACAGGCAATTCTCGACCAGTCAGCTGAAATCGATAGTGGGGAAAATTCTATCGTCCGTTGTAAAAGATTTAACAGCAGAGCATTTGGAAAAAGTTGGCAGAATCGGACACATGGATTTACGAAAGGGAAATCATGCTTGACAAATCTACTAGAATTCTTCAAGGATGTAACTAGTGGAGTTACACGAACCAGTGGCTGTTAAACCAAAGAGAAAATGCTGGAAAATCTCAGCAGGTCTGGCAGCATTTGGAGGGAAAGAAAAGAGTTCGCATTTCGAGTCCAGGTGACCCTTTGTCAAAGCGAGTGGATGTGGTTTATTTGGACTTTCAGAAGGCTTTCAACAAAGTCCCACATAAGAAATTAGCATGTAAAAATAAAGCACAAGGGATTGGGGATGGTGTATTGAGATAGATAGAAAACTGGTTGGCGGTGGCGCAGTGGTTAGTGCTGCTGCCTCGTGCCGCCGAGGTCCCAGGTTCGATGAGTCACTGTCCGTGTGGAACTTGCACATTCTCCCCGTGTTTGCGTGGGTTTCGCCCCCACGACCCAAAAGATGTGCAGGGTAGGTGAATTGGCCACACTAAAATTGCCCCTGAATTGGAAAAAATGAATTGTGTACTCTAAATTTATTTTTAAA
This sequence comes from Scyliorhinus torazame, assembly GCF_047496885.1. Classification (NCBI taxonomy): domain Eukaryota; kingdom Metazoa; phylum Chordata; class Chondrichthyes; order Carcharhiniformes; family Scyliorhinidae; genus Scyliorhinus; species Scyliorhinus torazame. Next base: position 211,984,805 of record NC_092707.1, read on the forward strand.
AAAAAAAGAAAACTGATTGGCAGACAAGAAACAAAGAGTCGGAATAAATGGGCCATTTTACCAATGGCAGGTAGTGTCTGGTGGGGTTCGGCTGGTATCAGTGCTGGGACCCCAGCTATTCACACATAAATAAATATATGTGTAATGGCAGATGCAGTATAATGTGGCTAAATGTGAGGTATCTACTTTGGTAACAAAAACAGGAAGGCAGATTATTATCTGATGGCTATAAATTGAGAAAGGGCCATGTGCAACGCGACCTGGATGTCCTTCTACACCAGTCACTGAAGATAAGCATGGAAGTGCAGCAAGCGGTAAAGAAGGAAAATGGGATGTTGACCTTCAATGCAAGAGGATTCAAGCACAGAAGCAGGGATATCTTGCTGGATATATACAGGGCCTTGTTGAGGCCACACCCGGAATATTGTGTGCAGTTTTGGTCTCGTTATCTGAGGATGTTCTTGCTGTAGAGGAAGTCCAACCAAGGTTTACCAGACTGGTTCCTGGGTTGGCGGGACTGACATAGAATCATAGATTTTACAGTGCAGAAGGAGGCCATTCGGCCCATCGAGTCTGCATGACCCTTACAAAGAGCACCCTGCTGAAGCACACGTATCTACCCTAACCCCCAATTAACAGTTTTTGGACAAATCCACCTAACCTGCACATCTTTGGACTGGGAGGAAACCGGAGCACCCGGAGGAAACCCACGCAGACACTGGGAGAACGTGCAGACTCCGCACAGACAGTGACCCAAGCCGGAATCGAACCTGGGACCCTGGAGCTGTGAAGCAACTGTGCTAACCACTATTCTACTGTGCTGCCCCACGTATGAGGAGATTGAGTCGGTTAGGATTGTATTCGCTGGATTTAGAAAAATATGGAGGGGATCTCATAGAAACCTATAAAATTCTAACAGGATTAGACTGGGTAGATGCAGGAAGGATGTTCCCGATGGTGGGTGTGTCCAGAACTAGGGGGTCACAGTCTGACGATATGGGTTGGACCATTTAGGACTGAGAAATTTCTTCTCAGCGAGCATGTCGAATTTGCTACCACAGAAAGCAGTTGAGGCCAAAACATTGTTTTCAAGAACGAGTTGGGTATCGAACTTGGAGTGAAGGGGATCAAATGATATGGGGTGGAAGGCAGGAACAGGCTATTGAGTTGGATGATCAACCATGTTCATAATGAATGGCGGAGCAATCTCGAAGGGCCGAATGGCCTCCTGCTCCTATTTTCTATGTTTCCATGTCTTTGACTTCCTAGCGGTTTGGTACAACTGAGTGGCTTGCTCGGCCATTTCCCAGGACTTTGAGACAACCACATTGCTGTGGATTTGGGGGTCGCATCTAGGCCAAATCGGACCAGTAGATTTCTTTCCCTAAAGGACAATAGTGAGCCAGATGGGATTTTACAACAATCAACAATAGTTTCATGCTCACCTTTTAAATCCCAGATTGATTAATTAATTAATTGAATTTGAATCCCACCAGTTGCCGTGGTGGAATTGAAACCCCTGTCTCCAGGGTTACCAGTCCAGTGATATTACCACTATGCCACCATTTTGATCTATTCCCTGAAGCAAAGATTTTGTCAATTCTGCACAAACTCAAGAAGGCATCACCCAGCATGGTTTTACAAAAGAAACTGATCTTCCTGCTGTTGTCTCCCTTACAGACCCATATATCTCATGGGTAAAGTAAAGGTACCTGTAAGTTTATTCAACATGCAGTAAAAGCTTTTAAAATAATTTATAAAGAGAATTTTTCAGATTCCATGTGTAAACGTCTCCAGCATGCAGATCACAAAATTCAGTGGGCTGTGAACGAGAGGAGTTGGAAATGCAGGAAGAATGTTAAAAGATGAGGTTTCAGTCTGCAGTGGTTTTTGACTGCAGATAAGATGTCATCCATGGTGCTGTGATCATTTGATTTCTCCTGCTTTTTCCTTGGCTTTCCATCTTCTTTCCTTACCCCTATCTTCATTAAAAGTGGTGACTTTTTGCCCAAAGATCCTTCTACACTGTGACTGTCCCACCCTCATTGCCTCGCCCAGGTACCAGGCGGGTGGATCCTGAAGATCAGCTGTTGACCTTGAGAAATTTTACTGCTGACATTCGTCGTCTTCTCCCAGTTATCTATAAATAGCAGCAGGCAGGTAGCTACTGTTCCCAGGATCATTCATTTGTCCAATTGGTTCCAGAATATTTTGTTGGTGTTTTGGGGGATAGAATTCCATTTCCATAAAATACATAAATCGGTGGCCTTATTGACAACAAGATGTTTTCTTTCTCCCTTCAGTGAGGGTGCTGACAGTAGCCCTGCTGGTGCTGAGTTAGAGAGGTCTCTGTGGATGATTATAAGTTTCTTATTATGAGATGCCATTGAAGGTTTGATGCCCCACTTGAGACTTCGAGTTAAGGCTTTGGTTGAAATGACGAGTTTGATACACTCCACTTCCCTTTTCAGTTTCCTGTTTTGTGAATATTTATCAGCCACAGAGTCTGGAACTGGTTTCTAGAACTCTTTTAGGCTTTGCTGTTAGCAGAAGCTGCACAGTGGTTAGCACTGCTGCCGCACAGCATCCTGGACCAAGGTTCAATTCTGGTCGTAGGTGGAATTTGCTTGTTCTCCGTGCCTGCGTGGCTTTTCTCCCACAGTCCAAAGATGTGCAGGTTAGGTAGATTTGCCGTGCTACAATTGCCTCCTTCGTGTCCAAAGATGTGCAGGTCAGGTGGGGTTACGGGGATAGGGCAGGGAGGAAGTGGGGTGCTCTTTCAGAGGATCGGTACTGACTCGATGGGCCGAACGGCCTCCTGCACTGTAGGGATTCTGTTGTATTTGTCCAATTGTTACAGGGCCACGGGCAGGTTTTTTTTTTGATGTTGCGAGTTCGTAGAATAAAATCAATCCACTGGATTCTGCCTATGGATTATAAATTGTCTGTGCTCAGTGAATCGCATGCTCACCTGATTCAGGTGCTTTCGTTCAGAGACGTGAGCACAAAATCTCAGCTGGCTCTCCAGTGCAGTACTGAGGGAGTGCTGTACAATTAGAGCTCGGATCCTGTGAGTGAGATGTTAAACTGAGGTCCTGTCTGTCTCCCTGGGATGTGAAATATTTCATCGCTGCTGTTCAAAGAAGAGTAGGAAATTCTCCCTAACCTGCAGGCATCATGATTGTGATGTTTGCTAGTCATTGTCATATTGTTGTTTGTGGGAGTGCGTTGCATGCAAGTTGGCTCCTGCATTTTCCACATGACAACCTGGGTGAGTCCAGAACTTGGGCACTGTTTTAAAATTAGGTGTCGCCCTTTCAGGACAGAGATGAGGAGAAACTTTTCTGAGGTTTAAGGGACCGTGGACTTTATTCATCAGAAAGCAGTGGAGGGGGGGTGGGGAGCGCCATTGAATATTTTTAAGGCGGAGGTAGATAGATTCCTGTTTGGTAAGGGAATTGGAGGTTATTGGGGATAGATGGGAAATGTGGAATTCCAAACACAGATTAACTACAATCTTATTGAAAGGTGGAGCAGACTCATGGGCCTACTGCTCTGAAATTGTATATTCATAGGAATGCATTTTGGAGCTGTTCAGCACTGTGGGACATCCTAACATTGTGGCAGGGGCTGTATAAATAAAGGTCCTCCACACTACACATATACCTTTCTCTTTCCCCGGGTCCATTTATTTTGAAAGGAGCAGTTTCCTGGAAAGGCTGTAAACCAAACTGGCCACATGTTCCGACGTATCGAGAGGTATGCAAAAGGCAATTGCACTGATTTCACTGAACGTCACTCTAGCTGACTGGCACTGGGCCACTAGTTGGGATCTTTTCAAGAAGCCCAATCAATAGATTTACAAGTGTAGCCTCCAGAGAGCCTTGTGGTTTTAGCTGAAGGTGTTGCAATCAACCACATATTGAAAGCATCCAATTTATTCTGTCTCCGGCATCATGCTCTTTGTAAATTGTGACGGTGAGCCAGAGATACTTGAGAATGTAGCTCAGCCTATCAGGAGTGATGCAAACCGGCTGTGTATTATCAGCAGCAAACATCCCACCAGTACGTTGTGGCCAATTCTCTGATTCACTTCCTCTGACTCAGACCGTTTGGATATTTTCCAGTCATCTATCTGTGATCGACATGGCCGTGCTGTATTTCCATCATCAATAAACCAAAATTCCATTTACCTTCCAGCACCCTCAAAGCCCCACCACACCATCCAGGTCCCTATGCGAACAACCTCAGGCTGAGCTATCTCCATACATAACCTCCGCTTTCTGCCTGACTCTAAGCTGTCCTTCTGTATATTCTCCCATCTTTGCAGCACTGCCCACGACTATCCCCATCCCTTTCCACCTGCTGAAAGCCGTTCTATCCATGACTTTTCCCCCTCCAAGATCGATTCCTCTCTATTTATCACACATATAGGTTAATTCGGAACACTTTGCCTGTGCATCCTATCACACTCCTATTGCTCCACACTCAACAGATTCAACTAGCTCTTGTTTGCCATGTTTATTTCGCCTCCGAGGACCACACCTCCTTCACCTCAGGTAATGAAGCAGTCCATGTTCAAATGCAGAAAGACCTGGACAGTATCCAGGCTTGAGCTGACAAGTGACATTTGCGCCACAATGACCATCTCCAACAAGAGAGAATGTAAACATCGCCCCTTGACTTTCAATGGCATTACCATCACTGAATCCCCCACTATCAACATCCTGGGAGTTACCATTGGCCAGAAACGGAACAGGACTAGCCATATTAATACTATGACTACAGGAGCAGGTCAGGGACGAGTCAAAGAAGCCCATTTGGTTGCCACCCCACCACAAACATTTAGTCTCTTCACCACTGACCTACAAAATGGACTGCAGTAACTCACCAAGTCTCCTTATGCAGCACCTTCAAAACTCAGGACCACTACCATTAGAAGGACAAGAGCAGCAGGTACCTGGGAACACCACCATCTGGAAGTTTCCCTTCAAGCCAAAAAAACATCCTCACTTTGAAATATATTGGTTGTTCCTTCACTGTTGCTGGGGGGGGGGGGTCAAAATCCCTAACTGCACCATGGGTGTACCTACACCACAAGGACTCCAGCAGTTCAAGAAGGCAGCTCACCACCACCTGCTCAAGGGCACAGTAAGAAGTCTTACAACATAAGTCCAACAGGTGAATCACTAGCTTTCGGAGCACAGCTTCTTCATCAGGTGAGTCACCTGAGGAAGGAGCTGCACTCCAAAAGCTAGTGATTCAAAACAAACCTGTGGGCTTTAACCTGATGTTGTATGACTTCTTACTGTGCCAACCCCAGTCCAAAGCCGGCATCTCCTCCTCGAGGGCAATTAGGGCTGGGCAATATGCTGTCCAAGCCCACGAAACCCACACCCCGTGAACAAATTTTAAAAAAGTCTCTTTAATTGTAAGTTCCAGCTTGCCCTCTGATTTCTGTGGAGTCCACTTATTTACTCACTGACCGCACTCGCTTGGCCACTCGCTGACCGCACTCGCTTGGCCACTCGCTTGGCCACTCGCTGACCGCACTCGCTTGGCCACTCGCTGACCGCACTCGCTTGGCCACTCGCTGACCGCACTCGCTTGGCCACTCGCTGACCGCACTCGCTTGGCCACTCGCTGACCGCACTCGCTTGGCCACTCGCTGTGGCCGCACTCGCTTGGCCACTCTCTGTGGCCGCACTCGCTTGGCCACTCGCTGTGGCCGCACTCGCTTGGCCACTCGCTGTGGCCGCACTCGCTTGGCCACTCGCTGTGGCCGCACTCGCTTGGCCACTCGCTGTGGCCGCACTCGCTTGGCCACTCGCTGTGGCCGCACTCGCTTGGCCACTCGCTGTGGCCGCACTCGCTTGGCCACTCGCTGTGGCCGCACTCGCTTGGCCACTCGCTGTGGCCGCACTCGCTTGGCCACTCGCTGTGGCCGCACTCGCTTGGCCACTCGCTGTGGCCGCACTCGCTTGGCCACTCGCTGTGGCCGCACTCGCTTGGCCACTCGCTGTGGCCGCACTCGCTTGGCCACTCGCTGTGGCCGCACTCGCTTGGCCACTCGCTGTGGCCGCACTCGCTTGGCCACTCGCTGTGGCCGCACTCGCTTGGCCACTCGCTGTGGCCGCACTCGCTTGGCCACTCGCTGTGGCCGCACTCGCTTGGCCACTCGCTGTGGCCGCACTCGCTTGGCCACTCGCTGTGGCCGCACTCGCTTGGCCACTCGCTGTGGCCGCACTCGCTTGGCCACTCGCTGTGGCCGCACTCGCTTGGCCACTCGCTGTGGCCGCACTCGCTTGGCCTCTCGCTGTGGCCGCACTCGCTTGGCCACTCGCTGTGGCCGCACTCGCTTGGCCACTCGCTGTGGCCGCACTCGCTTGGCCACTCGCTGTGGCCGCACTCGCTTGGCCACTCGCTGTGGCCGCACTCGCTTGGCCACTCGCTGTGGCCGCACTCGCTTGGCCACTCGCTGTGGCCGCACTCGCTTGGCCACTCGCTGTGGCCGCACTCGCTTGGCCACTCGCTGTGGCCGCACTCGCTTGGCCACTCGCTGTGGCCGCACTCGCTTGGCCACTCGCTGTGGCCGCACTCGCTTGGCCACTCGCTGTGGCCGCACTCGCTTGGCCACTCGCTGTGGCCGCACTCGCTTGGCCACTCGCTGTGGCCGCACTCGCTTGGCCACTCGCTGTGGCCGCACTCGCTTGGCCACTCGCTGTGGCCGCACTCGCTTGGCCACTCGCTGTGGCCGCACTCGCTTGGCCACTCGCTGTGGCCGCACTCGCTTGGCCACTCGCTGTGGCCGCACTCGCTTGGCCACTCGCTGTGGCCGCACTCGCTTGGCCACTCGCTGTGGCCGCACTCGCTTGGCCACTCGCTGTGGCCGCACTCGCTTGGCCACTCGCTGTGGCCGCACTCGCTTGGCCACTCGCTGTGGCCGCACTCGCTTGGCCACTCGCTGTGGCCGCACTCGCTTGGCCACTCGCTGTGGCCGCACTCGCTTGGCCACTCGCTGTGGCCGCACTCGCTTGGCCACTCGCTGTGGCCGCACTCGCTTGGCCACTCGCTGTGGCCGCACTCGCTTGGCCACTCGCTGTGGCCGCACTCGCTTGGCCACTCGCTGTGGCCGCACTCGCTTGGCCACTCGCTGTGGCCGCACTCGCTTGGCCACTCGCTGTGGCCGCACTCGCTTGGCCACTCGCTGTGGCCGCACTCGCTTGGCCACTCGCTGTGGCCGCACTCGCTTGGCCACTCGCTGTGGCCGCACTCGCTTGGCCACTCGCTGTGGCCGCACTCGCTTGGCCACTCGCTGTGGCCGCACTCGCTTGGCCACTCGCTGTGGCCGCACTCGCTTGGCCACTCGCTGTGGCCGCACTCGCTTGGCCACTCGCTGTGGCCGCACTCGCTTGGCCACTCGCTGTGGCCGCACTCGCTTGGCCTCTCCCTGTGGCCGCACTCGCTTGGCCACTCGCTGTGGCCGCACTCGCTTGGCCACTCGCTGTGGCCGCACTCGCTTGGCCACTCGCTGTGGCCGCACTCGCTTGGCCACTCGCTGTGGCCGCACTCGCTTGGCCACTCGCTGTGGCCGCACTCGCTTGGCCACTCGCTGTGGCCGCACTCGCTTGGCCACTCGCTGTGGCCGCACTCGCTTGGCCACTCGCTGTGGCCGCACTCGCTTGGCCACTCGCTGTGGCCGCACTCGCTTGGCCACTCGCTGTGGCCGCACTCGCTTGGCCACTCGCTGTGGCCGCACTCGCTTGGCCTCTCCCTGTGGCCGCACTCGCTTGGCCACTCGCTGTGGCCGCACTCGCTTGGCCACTCGCTGTGGCCGCACTCGCTTGGCCACTCGCTGTGGCCGCACTCGCTTGGCCACTCGCTGTGGCCGCACTCGCTTGGCCACTCGCTGTGGCCGCACTCGCTTGGCCACTCGCTGTGGCCGCACTCGCTTGGCCACTCGCTGTGGCCGCACTCGCTTGGCCACTCGCTGTGGCCGCACTCGCTTGGCCACTCGCTGTGGCCGCACTCGCTTGGCCACTCGCTGTGGCCGCACTCGCTTGGCCACTCGCTGTGGCCGCACTCGCTTGGCCTCTCCCTGTGGCCGCACTCGCTTGGCCTCTCCCTGTGGCCGCACTCGCTTGGCCTCTCCCTGTGGCCGCACTCGCTTGGCCTCTCCCTGTGGCCGCACTCGCTTGGCCTCTCCCTGTGGCCGCACTCGCTTGCCCTCTCCCTGTGGCCGCACTCGCTTGCCCTCTCCCTGTGGCCGCACTCGCTTGCCCTCTCCCTGTGGCCGCACTCGCTTGCCCTCTCCCTGTGGCCGCACTCGCTTGCCCTCTCCCTGTGGCCGCACTCGCTTGCCCTCTCCCTGTGGCCGCACTCGCTTGCCCTCTCCCTGTGGCCGCACTCGCTTGCCCTCTCCCTGTGGCCGCACTCGCTTGCCCTCTCCCTGTGGCCGCACTCGCTTGCCCTCTCCCTGTGGCCGCACTCGCTTGCCCTCTCCCTGTGGCCGCACTCGCTTGCCCTCTCCCTGTGGCCGCACTCGCTTGCCCTCTCCCTGTGGCCGCACTCGCTTGCCCTCTCCCTGTGGCCGCACTCGCTTGCCCTCTCCCTGTGGCCGCACTCGCTTGCCCTCTCCCTGTGGCCGCACTCGCTTGCCCTCTCCCTGTGGCCGCACTCGCTTGCCCTCTCCCTGTGGCCGCACTCGCTTGCCCTCTCCCTGTGGCCGCACTCGCTTGCCCTCTCCCTGTGGCCGCACTCGCTTGCCCTCTCCCTGTGGCCGCACTCGCTTGCCCTCTCCCTGTGGCCGCACTCGCTTGCCCTCTCCCTGTGGCCGCACTCGCTTGCCCTCTCCCTGTGGCCGCACTCGCTTGCCCTCTCCCTGTGGCCGCACTCGCTTGCCCTCTCCCTGTGGCCGCACTCGCTTGCCCTCTCCCTGTGGCCGCACTCGCTTGCCCTCTCCCTGTGGCCGCACTCGCTTGCCCTCTCCCTGTGGCCGCACTCGCTTGCCCTCTCCCTGTGGCCGCACTCGCTTGCCCTCTCCCTGTGGCCGCACTCGCTTGCCCTCTCCCTGTGGCCGCACTCGCTTGCCCTCTCCCTGTGGCCGCACTCGCTTGCCCTCTCCCTGTGGCCGCACTCGCTTGCCCTCTCCCTGTGGCCGCACTCCATCCCTTTGCAGCCCTGCTGCCATATTTCCAAATTCTTCAATCGCCAATGGCATTTTAAATTGCTTTCAAACGTCACCATCTCTAGCTCATCATTGAGTGCTCCTGAGATACGTGTCTAGACAGCGTGCGCTGTAAAGTTCTCCCAGCACTATTTGACTAGGTTCTGTGTGAGCTTGTTTATATGATAGGTAAATTATTTATTTTGTGTTCTCTTTAATCTTTGCGAAAACTCTCCAACACACTGTCGAGCAGCATTGTGCAATGATTGTACAGGTCATGTGGACTTATGGAGTTGAAGGTTATAAATGGTGAGTTCCAGGATAGCTCAGTTGTGAGGAGTTTGTTATTCTTGGTTTATTTGAGAATATTTCTACTTCTGGCCAAGAAACCCTTTCCCACCTCATTGAAGCATGAATGTTAGTGAAAGACCAGTGGCACTGAATTGAATGATTGTCAGTATTCCATGGAAAAGTGAATCCACTGTTGTGATTTTTGGGTCAGCAATATTGGTTGGTGGGGGTGATTTAGAGAGAGCAAGGTGTAAAGTTGGTACAGACCAACAATGATGGGAGCATATGTCACCTTTTTATTTTCAGTGGGCCCAGAAGGTTTTGGCTTCTTCATTCCAGACTTGCCCTCACTGGAACTGGAGACACCCCGTAACATTAAAAAAATGGGCACTTCAAAAGACAAATTTCAAAATATTATAATTCATACCAAATCCTGGTCTTCCATCATCCCTGTACTCACTAACTTGCATTGGCTCCCAGTTAAACAGTGGCCCAATTTTAAAAATTCTCACCCTCGTGTTCAAATCCCTCCATGGCTTTGCTCCTCTCTATCTCTGGAAACTCCTCCAGATTCTTGAGGGTTCAGATTTCCTCCAACTCTGTATTGTACATCCCTCACTCCCACCACTTCACCATTGACAGTTACCTAGGCCCAATCGACCCTGGGATTTTCTCCCTTGACCCCGTTGTCTTGCTGTAAGTCTCAGTTGAAAGCTTTCTCTTTGAACCTATCCGATACCCTCTTTTGGCTTTGATAATGCTCCTGTGAAGTGATTTCAGTTTTATACAAATGCAAATTATTGTTTAATTTCCAAAGGAAACCTGTTTTGATCAGTTAAAGTACATGTGTGCAAATCCACTTCTCCGTAGTTTACAGAAACATGCCACCCTCGGGTTGTTTGTGTGGAGTTCAATATCACTGGAGCTGCCTGGAGGCTTAATGTGAGGGGGCAAAGCACTTCTATTGGGGGATGGGGTTGAGGGTGGCAGCATTGCATCTCTCCACCAAATCTCTCGCTCCCTGAGCGTCCACATGATCTGCTGCCCGCTCATTCTTCGATTATGTTCTGTGACAGAAACAGCACCACTATTAAGGAAAGGCGAGGCTTTTAACAAATACAATGACTTAGATGATTATGTGGGGGTAGGATCAGTAAGTTTGCGGATGACACAAAGATTGACCGGATGGTAACCAGCAAGGTTGAGTGTCTTGGGTTACAGGAAGGTGTAAATGGGCGAATAAGTGGCAGATGGAATTTAGCCCTGAAAAATGTGAGGTGATACACTTTGGAAGGAGTAATTTGACGAGGAAATATACTATGAAAGGTCTGACACTGGGAAGTTCCGAAGAACAAAGGGACCTTGATGTGTTGGTCCATAGATCTCTGAAGGCAGAAGGGCAGGTTAATAGGGTGGTGAAAAAGGCATATGGGACACTCATTTTTATTAATCGGGACATAGATTACATAAGCAGGGAGGTCAAGATAGAGCTGTGTAGAGCTTTGGTGAGGCCACAGCTGGAGTTCTGTGTGCAATTCTGGTTGCCACATTGTCGGAAGGATGTGATTGCACTGGAGGGGGTGCAGAGAAGATTCACCAGGATGTTACCTGGGATCTAAGTTCTGAAGAGAGGGTGGATAGGCTTGGACAACTTTCTGTGGAGCAGAGCAGACTGAGGGGTGACCTGATTGAAGTGTACATAATTATGAGGGGCATGGACAAAGTGGATAGGGAGCAGCTGTTCCTATTAGTTGAAGGGTCAGTTAAGAGGGGACACAAGTTCAAAGTGAGGAGTGGAAGGATCAGGGGGGATTTGAGGAAAAACCTTTTTACCCAGAGAGTGGTGACGGTCTGGGTGGGTGGTTGAGGCGGAATGCCTCATCCTTTAAAAAGTCCCGGATGAGTACTTGGCGCATCATAACATTCAAGGCTATGGGCCAAGAGCTGGCAAGTGGGATTAGGCAGGTCAGAGCCTTTAATGCATTGATCCATCGATGAGCCGAAGGGCCTCTTCTGCACTGTAGCATTCTGTGATTAACCAGTATACTGGTGGCCCATGTTTATCTGTAACAGCTGTAAGTTGGGTTTTTTCTTTCGAGATTATTTTTCCTATTTATTGCTTTTGTTTGCATCAAAGCATACTCCTGAATATTGTATCTGATGAACTTGGTGAGGGTGTGTTAGATGAATGATGAGTGAACCAAGGCTCCTCATTGTTGCTTGGCAGTGATGGCGAGTTGATTAATTCAGTGTGGACATGTCCATGGGCTCTGCCTGATCAGGTGGGCACTGTCTATCCTCCTCCTCCGGCAGTTCCTCCGGGTCGAGGATGGCCTTCATCCACTCCAGTTTACTGTATTCTGAGATGAGCGATAAGTCCATCATGCTATCCATGCACTCTGCCCCACGTCAGGACAGACTTTTGTGGATGTGTTCCGTATATTCCCGAATGAGCTTTCTCTATTTTTGCTGATCACAAGCCAGGGTCTCCTTTGAATATGTTTAGTATCTTCAGGGAATCTTAGGGGATTTCCCTAAGGCACTTCCTTGGTCCTCCCGGGAGTCTCCTGCCGTGACAGAGTTCTGAGTAGAGCAGGTGCTTTGGGAGTCTGGAGCCAGGTATGCCAAGGACATGTCCACCCCAGCAGAGCTGGTTTTGAGTAATTAGCATCTTGACACAGGGAAAGTTGTTCTTGGGAGAGGACGCTACTGTTGGACCATCCTTCTTGTCACTGGATTTGCAGGATTTTGTGCAGAAATTGCTGGTTGTACTTCTCCAGTGCTTTGAGGTGCCAGCTATAGGTTGTCCAGGTTTCTGAAGTGTAGAGGAGCACAGGGACCATTGCTGCCTGATAGACCATGATCATAGTCTCGGGTTTGCGATCCTGCTCCTCAAATACTGTTTCCTCAGTCGGCTGAAGGCTGAGCTGGCACATTGGAGGCGATGATGAACTTTGTTATCGATGTGCAGCAATGTTGCACAGTTGTTAGCACTGCTGCCTTACAGTGCCAGGGACCCAGGTTCGATTCCAACCTCGGGTGACTATCTGTGGAGTTTGCACTTTCTCCCCATGTCTGCGTGGGTTTCCTCCGGGTGCTCCAGTTTCTTCCCACAGCCTAAAGATGCGCAGGTTAGGTGGATTGGCTATACTAAATTGCCCTAGGTGGGGTTGTGGGGATAGTGTGGGGTTGGGCCTAGGTAGAGTGCTGTATCAGAAGGCTGGTGTAGAGACTCGATGGGCCGAATGGCCTCCTGCACTAGGGATTCTATATCTGCCTTATAGAATTTACAGTGCAGAAGGGGCCATTCAGCCCATCGGGTCTCTACTCTCCCTCGGTAAATCCATGCCTCTACCCTATCCCCATAACCCCACCTAAGCTTTTGTACACTTAAGGGGAAATTTATCATGGCCAATCCACCTAACCTGCACATCTTTGGACTGTGGGAGGAAACCAGAGCATCCAGAGGAAACCCACGCAGACTCGAAGTGCAAACTCCATACAGATGGTCACAGCTGGAGTTGAACCCAGGTCTCTGGAACTGAGGCACCAATGCTAGCCACTGTGCCACCATGCCTCCCAACGAGAGGAAGCTCCCAAGGGCAGCAGGTGGCACTGGTAAGCAAACCAGGGTCCCAGGTCCAATTCCGACCTTGGGTCTGTATGGAGTTTGCATGTTCTTGCTGTATCTGTATGGGTTTCCTCCCACAATCCAAAGGTATGCAGGTTAGGTGGATTGGCAATGCTAAATTGCCCCTTAGTGTCCAAAGATGTGCAAGTTGGGTGGGGTTACGGGGAGCAGGGCCGGGGTGTTGGCCTAGGTAGGGTTACTCTTTCAGAGGGTCGTGCTAACCCGATGGGCCACAGGAATGGCTTCCTGTGCTGTACGGATGCAGAAAATGGTCCACATTTTCCAAGATCTCGCCCGTTATCCACTGTTTACACTGTCTATCCATGGGGTCTTTGAATCGCAGGGTTGGTCACGCTCTGTGGGGTCTGTGACTGACAGGGTGGACACTGTCTGTCTGTGCGGTCTGTAACTGGCTGTTCAGTGGGAGGCAGTGCCTGAAGGTGTCTGTCCCTGCAGAAGTTGTAAACCATTTCCATCACATCACTGCTTGGCTAAATTCGAAGACTGATCTTTGGAGGCTTTAATTAAATGTAAGACAAATGAGTATTTCAATCTCATTTTATTGTGAATTGTCGAGGCATTCTCCACCATCCTTGGTGACACACTTGGACCATAGTCAGGAGGCTGTGGAGATGAGCGGTTTGCATTAAATACACTTTGTAAATGCAGAACTGCCACTGCTGTTCCCCCACCCCCAAACACTTCCAAAGTTCTTCAAAACATGCGGAAAAGGGCCTCAATGCAGCGGATCAGAATCAGATGGATGATCAAATACTTGGTCTGAGACGGGTTTGTGGAAAATCTTAGCGCAGTAGAGAGATTCTGGGGAGGGAGAATTCTGGAGTCTGGGATTTAGGTATTTGATTGCACAGCCACCAATGGTGAGCAAGGAAGAGGGGGTATTAGCCTCGATATTAGAGTGAGAAGAGCGAGTTGGGGAAGTGCCAGGCTACGGGAGGTTGGAGAGATGAGGCTATGCTGGGAGTTAAACATAAAGATGTGTTTTTTATATTTAAAGTGTTAAGGATGATGGCACCAGTGTAAGTCAGTGAAAATTGTTGCTGCTCCATTTTAACTTCTTCCAGTTCTCTATGGGTATGCAGTGGGCAGAATTTTAGATTCTATTTTTTCCCAGCTGCTGTCTACATTGCTGGCATTGTGTTGCATAGCTAACCCCCGCACTCCAGCTGAATTGATGTTGTTTAGTGCACTGTCTGTTTATCGATCAGTTGGCTATGTCCTTTGTATTCGGTGGTTTGTGTAGGCAGCTGCTGTACACTTCCTTTGATGTTCACATCTGTACTTAATTAGAATTCTAGTGATGTGCTTTCTTCTCCCACAGAAAAAATAAGCATATGTGGAACTAAAAGACTGCAGTCTCCAACTGAGTTCTTCTGTTGGAGCCTTGCTGGAAATGGAATAACTATTTCTAGTGCAGTTCCTGGACTGGGCCAGGTTAACAGCTTTTAGCCAAGGAAGCAACGTAAATGCTGCTATTCGACTGTGTCCAAGGGACAGGACCGAGCAAGTACCATCCAGAGAGAAGATGCCAACATTGTGCATAGACAGGACTTGGTCTCCCATTGCGAAAAGGTTTTCTACTGCGGATGTAGTTCAAGAATTTGTGGCGGTTATTAAGGTTCACTCCTTTTTTTGTTCACTAACATGATGGAGGTTTCTCAGCTTCGAGGGACACACAAGTAGGTCACCCTAGCTTAGTCTGCCATTCTGTTGTGGAGAATATGGCTGATCTGCATTTCAATTCCATTCACCCACCTTTGCTCCATGTTCCTGATGCTCTTACCCAACAAGTCATTGAAGTAGGAAGAAAATAACTTTCATGCAGCAGCTCTGATCTAACACACAATGCAAACATTTATCTGAAATGTATTTCAGTTGCCTCTGGTGCAGCAGTTTTGGCATAATTGTTTCTCAATTTGTCTCCTGTCCTCAAGGTTTTCTTCCTGGATCCATTCCTTACTGCCACTCACCTCTAAAGGCCTCGGCCAAGTGGCCACCTTTACATGAGGACAGTATTAGGCTGGGCTCTGATGGTGCCATGGTTGAATAGGCTGACAGTGCGCTCTAATGCGATATTCGCAGGATGGACCATGACAATATTTTGCTGCCATTTTCTTCAGAGATAATTATTTTGCTTCTTAATGCTCTTGTGACGCACCTAGGGTTGCTTTAGTACATTAAAGGCACTAGAAAAGTTGTGGTTACACAGAGCCTGTTGTAATCACTGATCAGCAATGTGGGCTGTTTTCAGGTCTATCTGAATGAGTTTGACACTCGGTTTATACGCTATTGCCAGGTTCTTGCTGTGATGTGCTGATAAGGATAGCTCCTTCTGCATGCTGAGCTTGCAGATGTGTTGCGTTCTTGATTTTACTGTTGTCCTGTTATTTCCTGTAGCTGCTTCCTCTGCGTAATATAGCATGCTTTTCTTTGCTAGGCTGTGGTAAATTAAATGCTCACACAGGTTGCCGCCAAAGTTGATACCTGGTTTGGAACTGCACAGTCTGTAAAACAGGTTATCGATGTAAAGATGGAACCGGAGAATAAACATTTGATAGTTCTTTCTGCATTTGTCATTGAGAGAGAGCTTGAAAAAGCTGAGCAATAAAGAAATGTGTGGAAGCATAGGATCTTGGGGTCTTTTTTAATTCTTCGGTTTAGTCCAGTGGTACTGTGATTATGAAAATACAGCTGTGAATTCTAGAAGCTTAAATCTAGGAACAGCACCTCCCCCTTCCCCCCCCCCCCCCCCCCCCCCCCCCACATCCACCACTACGCCAGTCACCATAGAATCCCCACAGTGCAGGAGGCCATTCAGCCCATCAAGTCCTATGCTGAGTGCCTGAACTTGCTGCTTTGTAATTCTGATCCTCTGATTTGAGAAGGGGAGTAGAATGAGCTTAGCTGACAGACTTTAATGTTTTGGATCAGGCCCACGTCATGCCACGGTGTGTTGGTACATTGAGGTATTGTAACTGGATCCAAAGTGCAACATGAAGCTTCTAATTTGGTGAGTAATAATTTTCTGAGTTTCTGAACAGGAGTCCATTGTTGCAGTTGAGTGGCTGTTCGGCTTGCTCTTGGGAACTGCAGTGTGTTTTTCAGGTCTTAACAAACCCTAGCCAGGTTCAGGTTGCAAGAGGCTTATGTGACACATCGCAGACTTGAAGCATTAACACTATTCCTCGCTCACAGCTGCTGCCTGACCTGCTGAGTATTTCCAGCAATTTGTTTTTGTTTCAATTCCAGCATCTTCTGTATTTTATTTTTTTACACGAGGAATGCTGTTGTCCCATGAGTGTTTCGTCTTTTCGTCAAGAAGCAAAATACTGCAGGTTGTGGAAATATGAAATAAAAGCAAAGTGCTGGAAATACCCAGCAGGCTATGCGACATCCGTGGAGCGAGGAACTGAGTCGACACTTTAGATTTGTGGAGTAGACCATTCGGCCATTCTAGCCTGCTCCGTTATTCAAACGGATAATGATCATCTACCCCAACGCCATCTTTCCCTACTATTCCCATACCTTTGTGTGAATATCCAAAAATGTATCGATTTCTATCTTGAAACTGCTAAATGATTGAGATTCCAGCCCTATTCGCCGCCTTCTGATTGAAGAAATTCCTCCTCAGCTCAGTCTTAAATCATAGAATTCCTACAGTGCAGAAGGAGGCCATTCAGCCCATCAAGTCTGCACCGATCCATGTCCCACCTTCTCCCTGCAACCCCATAACCTAACCTTCACATCCTTGGCACGAAGGGGCAATTGATCATGGCCATTACACCTAACCTTCACATCTTTGGATTAGGTGGGGTTACTGGATTATGGGGATAGGGTGGAGTTGGGCGCTTAAGTTGGATGCTCTTTCCAAAGGCTGGTGCAGAGTTGGTTGGCCGAATGGCCTCCTTCTGCACTATAAATTCCATGATTCTATGGACTGTGGAAGGAAACCGGAGCACCCAGAGGAAACCCACACAGACACCGGGCGAATGCATTAACTCCACGCAGTCACCCAAGGCCGGTATTGAACCCGGATCCCTGGCGCCATGAGGCAGCAATGCTAACCACTGTGCCATTGTTGCTAAATGGTCTGTCCCTTATTCTGAGACGGTGCCCCTTCGTTCTAGTCTCGCCAGCCAAGGCAAACACCCTATCTACAGCACTTTAAATGTTATCTCAGCGATGTCATGGGGTGTTGAGCAATTATTTATAAGGGTAATAGATACTTGTGTGTTGTGAGCGAGTTTGTGTTGTCTTATGTTTCTCTCTGATGAGAGTAGTGACTATAAGTGAGACCAGAAATCCTTTCTGGACTGTGATTTGTTGATTAATTAGATCTCCTATTGGATATGTGTGAGCTGCATGGCAGCCAGATAGCTCTCCTATTTGCTGCCCGTGTCTAAACACAGTGCAGAAATCCTGAAGAATTGGTGATGAGTGTTTGATGAACTTGGGATGTAGGAACCCACTGTGCTGTCAGGGAGGGAATTCCAGGACTTTGACCCAGTGACAGTGAAGTAACGGCGATATATTGGTGTGGCTTGGAGGGGATCTTGGTGGTGGTGCTCCCATGTGTCTGCTGCTCTTGACCTTTTAGGTGGTAGAGGTCATAAATTTGGATGGTGTTGTGTCGAAGGGACCATGGCGAGTTCCTGCAGTGCATCTTGGTATGTACTGCTGCCATGGTGCACTGATGGTGGAGGAAGTGAATGTTTAATTTGTTGGATGGGGTGTCAATCAAGTGGGCTGCTTTGTCCTGGATGGTGTTAAGCTAATTGTTGGAGCTGCACTCATCCAGACCAATGGATAGTATTCCATCGCACTCCTAACTTGTGCCTTATAGATGGTGGACAGTGACTTCCAGTTGCGGCGATTCACTGCTAAGCCGCACGTTTCGGCAGCTCCCGTTCTAACGGACTTTTGGGCTCTTTTTGGGAGCCCCAACGGAAATTTTTTCGGACCAAACCCAGTGTGGGGTGACAAAGTAAGGAGTCCCCCCTAGTGTGTATAGAAAAGATCGGTGGTAGTGGCCAGATTGCGAAGGATCCTTTGGAGCAGCGGCAGAGAAGGAAGAAGCAAGATGGCGATGGATGGAGCCCAGACGACATGGGGCCCGGATCAGCAGGAATTCCTTAGACGGTGTGTGGAGGAATTAAAGAAGGAGGTGCTGGCGCCGATGTTGTTGGCAATCGAAGGACTAAAAGAAATGCAAAAGGCCCAGGCGATAGAGCTCCCTGGGGTGAAGGCGAAGGCAGCTGAGAACGAGGATGAGATTCTGGGCCTAGCGGTAAAAATGGAGTCACATGAGGCGCTACACAAGAGGTGTATCGAAAGACTCGAAGTCCTGGAGAACAGCTCGAGGAGAAAGAACCTCTGGATTCTGGGTCTCCCCGAGGGAGTGGAGGGAGCTCACATTGGGGCTTATGTGAACACGATGCTCCATTCGCTAATGGGAGCTGAGGCCCCCTCGGGCCCCCTGGAGGTGGAAGGGGCTCACCGGGTCCTTGCGAGGAGACCAAAGGCTGGAGATCCACCAAGGGCGATAGTGGTGAGATTTCACCGCTTCACCGACAGAGGGGCTGTTTTGAGCTGGGCCAAGAAGGTACGGAGCAGCAGGTGGGAGAATGCGGTGATACGAGTGTATCAGGATTGGAGCGCGGAGGTGGCGAGAAGGAGAGCGAGTTTTAATCGGGCCAAGGCGGCGCTTCCCAAGAAGAAAGTAAAGTTTGGGATGCTGCAGCCGGCGCGATTGTGGGTCATGTATCAAGATAGACATTACTATTTTGAAACGTCGGAAGAGGCATGGACCTTCATCCAAAAAGAGAAATTGGACCAGAACTGAGGGACTGATGCTGTGGAGGAGGTGACGATGTTGATGTACAGAAATGTAAATTGGGGAATGGGAGATTCACCGTATCGGGATGATAGATGGGTTTTTTCTCTCCTTGACGGGGGGACACTGAGAAATGTGGGCGCCGGTGGAAAAAGGGACAGAAGTGAGGGATGGGGATTGGGAACGGGGCTGCAGGGGGAGCTGCGCCATACGGAGCGGGGCTGATCTAGGAAAACGCGTTTTTTTTTTCCCGCGCTAGGGAGATGATGGCGGGAAAATAGGCGCAAGGAGGATGAGAGCTCCACACGGGGGGGTGGGGGTCGGGTCAAGGAGAGAGCGGGGGAAGCCGGGGTCAGTTGGAGTCAGCTGACTTTCGGAAGCATTATGGGGGGGAGTAACCATGCTAGATGGGGATCTGGGGGGGGGGGGGGGGGGGGGGGGGAACGACTGGGTTGCTGTTGCTGGGAGCGAGAGGGAGCTGGCAAGGGAAGAGGTGGTCGGGACGGGAGTGCGCTGCCTGGGGGACGGGTGGGTGCGCGGGACCTGGACGTGGGACTGACCTAGAGTAGGTGATGGCTAGTCGGGCGGGCAGCTCCCCAATCCGGCTGATCACGTGGAATGTGAGAGGCCTAAATGGGCCGATTAAGAGGGCCCGAGTGTTCGCGCACTTAAAAGGACTGCAGGCAGACGTGGTCATGCTTCAGGAGACGCATCTGAAGGTGGCGGATCAGGTTAGGTTAAGGAAAGGACGGGTGGGACAGGTGTTCCACTCAGGGTTGGACGAGAAAAATAGAGGGGTGGCTATATCGGTGAGGAAACGGGTGTCGTTCGAGGCTAGGAATATAGAGGTGGACAACGGGGGTAGATATGTGATGGTGAGTGGTAGATCGCAGGGAATGGAGGTCGTGCTGGTAAATGTATATGCCCCGAACTGGGATGATGCGGGATTTATGAAGCGGATGCTGGGACGTAGCCCGGACCTGGAGGTAGGAAGCCTGGTAATGGGGGGGGGTGGATTTCAGTACTGTGCTGGATCCAGGGTTAGATCGGTCTAGATCCAGGACCGGAAGAAGGCCGGCAGCGGCCAAGGTGCTCAGGGGGTTTATGGAGCAAATGGGGGCAGTGGATCCGTGGAGATTTGCTAAGCCGTTGGCCAAAGAGTTTTCCTTTTTCTCCCATGTTCATAAGGTATACTCCCGAATAGATTTCTTCATTTTGAGTAGGGCACTGATTTCGAGGGTGGCAGGAACGGAGTACTCGGCCATAGCCGTTTCAGACCATGCCCCGCACTGGGTGGATCTGGAACTAGGAGAGGAGAGGGAACAGTGCCCACTCTGGCGACTGGATGTGGGACTATTGGCGGATGAGGGAGTCTGTGGAAGTGTGCGGGGATGTATTGAACGGTACCTGGAGGCCAATGATTACGGTGAGGTCCGGGTGGGGGTAGTATGGGAATCGCTGAAGGCGGTGGTTAGGGGAGAGTTGATCTCCATTAGGGCTTACAAGGAGAAAAAAAGAGGGCAAAGAAAGGGAGAGATTAGTGGGGGAGATTTTTAGTGTGGATAAAAGATATGCGGAGGCCCCGGACGAAGGACTATATAGAGAGGCGAAGACTTCAGACGGAGTTTGACCTGCTGACCACAGGGAAGGCAGAGGCACAGGGGATGAGATACGAATATGGGGAAAAGGCGAGCCGGCTGCTGGCCCACCAGCTTCGTAAGAGGATAGCGACGAGGGAAATAGGGGGAGTTAGGGATGAAACTGGAACTACGGTGCGGAGTGCAGGGAAGGTAAATGAGGTGTTTAAGACCTTTTATGAGAGGCTACATAGGTCCCAACCCCCAGAGGGAAAAGAGGGGATGCAATAGTTTTTGGACCAACTAAAGTTCCCGAGGGTGGAGGAGCAGGAGGTGGCAGGTCTGGGGGCGCCAATCGGGGTGGACGAGGTGACTAAAGGGCTGGGGAACATGCAGGCAGGGAAGGCCCCGGGACCAGATGGGTTCCCGGTGGAATTTTATAGGAAGTATGTGGACTTGTTGGCCCCGCTGCTGGCGAGAACCTTTAACGAGGCCAGGGAAGGGGGGATACTACCCCCGACAATGTCGGAGGCGACGATATCATTAATCCTGAAGCGAGATAAAGATCCGCTGCAATGCGGGTCATATAGGCCTACCTCGCTCCTGAATTGTAGACGCCAAGTTGCTGGCAAAGGTGCTAGCGACGAGGATTGTGTCCCGGGGGTGGTGCATGAAGACCAGACAGGCTTTGTAAAGGGGAGACAATTGAATGTCAACGTGCAACGGCTGTTGGGGGTGACAATGATTCCCCCAGCGGAGGGGGAGGCAGAGATAGTGGCAGCGATGGATGCAGAGAAGGCATTTGATAGGGTAGAGTGGGAGTATTTATGGGAGGTGCTGAGGAGGTTTGGGTTCGGGGAGGGGTTTGTCAGTTGAGTTAAACTCCTCTATGGGGCCCCAGTGGCAAGTGTAGTCACAAATCGACAGAGATTGGAGTACTTTCGGTTATATAGGGGAACAAGGCCAGGGGTGCCCTCTGTCCCCATTAGTGTTCGCGCTGGCAATTGAACCACTGGCCATAGCGTTGAGAAACTCTAGGAAATGGAGGGGGCTGGTTAGAGGGGGAGAGGAACACCGAGAGTCATTCTACGCAGGTGACCCACTGCTGTATGTGGCGGATCCAGTGGAGGGGATGACAGAGGTTATGCAGATATTGAGGGAGTTTAGAGATTTTTCGGGATATAGGCTTAATATGGGGAAGAATGAGCTTTTCGTAGTACACCCCGGGGAGCAGGGAAGAGGGATAGATAGCCTGCCGTTAAGGAGAGTGGAAAGGAGCTTCCGATATTTGGGGATTCAGGTAGCCAGGAGCTGGGGAACTTTACACAAACTCAATCTGACGCGGCTGGTGGAGCAGATGGAGGAGGATTTCAAGAGGTGGGATATGCTGCCGCTCTCACTGGCGGGCAGAGTGCAGGCGGTCAAGATGATGCTGCTCCCAAGGTTTCTTTTTGTGTTTCAATGTCTCCCCATTTTGATCACTAAGGCCTTTTTAAAGAAAATAGATAGGAGTGTTATGAGTTTCGTGTGGGCAAGGAAGACCCCGAGGGTAAGGAGGGGGTTCCTGCAGCGCGTTGCCGAATCCTATAAAAGGAACGTCCTGTAAAGGATCGAGCCTAAAGGCGCTGGTGACGGCGCCGCTACCGCGCTCCCCCAGAAAAGGATCTGGGGCAATGGAGGCGACATAGGGGTGTGACGGGTGCCTCGGTGTGGTCCCCGATCAGGAACAACCATAGGTTTGTCCCAGGAAGGATGGACGGAGGGTTCCAGAGCTGGCATCGGGCAGGAATTAGGAGATTGAGAGACTTGTTGACGGGACATCTGGGAGCGCTGGAGGAAAAGTATGAGTTGCCCCTGGGGAATATCCTCAGATACATGCAAGTGAGGGCGTTCAAGAGGCAACAGGTGAGGGAATTTCCGCTGCTCCCGACACAGGGGATCCAGGATAGACTGATTTCGGGGGTATGGGTCGGGGAGGGCAAAGTGTCCGAAATATATCAGGAGATGAGAGACGAGGGGGAGGCGCTGGTAGAGGAGCTGAATGGAAAATGGGAAGAAGAGCTGGGGGAGGAGATTGAGGAGGGGCTGTGGGCTGATGCCCTAAGTAGGGTAAATTCCTCTTCCTCGTGTGCCAGGCTTAGCCTGATACAATTCAAGGTTCTACACCGAGCACACATGACGGGAGCGAAACTGAGCAGGTTCTTGGGGGTGGAGGACAGGTGCGGGAGGTGCTTGGGAAGCCCGGCGAACCACACACATGTTTTGGTTGTGTCCGGCACTGGATGAGTACTGGAGGGGAGTGGCAAGAGTGATTTCAAAGGTGGTGAAGATCGGGTCAAGCCAGGTTGGGGGTTAGCTATATTTGAGGTAGCGGAGGAGCCGGGAGGCGAAAGAGGCCGATATTCTGGCCTTTGCGTCCCTGGTAGCCCGGCGAAGGATCTTACTCATGTGGAAGGAAGCAAAACCCCCCCGGCATGGAGGCCTGGATAAACGATATGGCAGGGTTCATAAAACTGGAACGGATGAAGTTTGCGTTGAGAGGATCGGTTCAGGGGTTCTCCAGGCGGTGGCAACCGTTCCTTGACTATCTCGCGGAACGTTAAGGGAAAATAGATCGTCAGCAGCAGCAGCCCAGAGGGCCGGGGGGTGGGGGGCAACCTGTTTTGTTCTGGTTGGGGTGGAGGGGGAGCACTATTTTTTTGTTACTTTGTTAGTTCACTATTTTATTTAAATAATGTTACTTATTAGTTAATGTGTTATCTTTCATGTTGATTTGTAAGGTGGAAAAATTGTGTTTGAAAACTTTAATAAAATATATATTTTTTAAAAAATAGATGGTGGACAGTCTTTAGCGAATCAGGAAATGTGAGTTACTCAAAACTTCATCTGAGGTGTGTGTATCACTCAGGTAGAAATATTGAACATTGATAATTGGTGTTTGAAAGTGTAATGAAAATCCCAGAGAGCAAACTTGTCTCCTTTCCAAAAGAGACTGAGTTCCTGTATACCAGCTGGCCGCTGACTGGTTTAAGAAAGACAGCTATGCATATATACAATGGTGTCCCTGAGACACCCCAAAACGATTTAGAGCACGGTAGCATAGTGGTTAGCACTGTTGATTCACAGCGCCAGGGACCCGGATTCGATTCGTGGCTTGGGTCACTGTCTGTGCGGAGTCTGCATGCTCTCCCCGTGTCTGCATGGGTTTCCTCTGGGTGCTCCGGTTTCCTCCCAAAGTCCAAAGATGTGCAGATTAGGTGGATTGGTCATGATCAATTGTTCTTGAGTGTCCAAAGATTAGGTGGGGTTGCTGGGTTACGGGAAGAGGGTGGAGGTGTGGGCTCAGGTGAGGTGCTCTTTCAGAGGCCGGTGTAGACTCGATGGATAGAATGGCCGCCTCCTGCACTAAATTCCATGAGCCTTCACTGCAGTTGATGTATTGTGACTGTTATCACATGGGAAATACGCAGAGCAAGATCCCACAAATAGTGTGATAATATCAGGCGATCTGTTTGGTGGTGTTAGTTGAATGCTTTCTGTCCAGTACTGAAGAAGTTACATTTAACTTGAAACATTAACTTTATCTCCACAGTTGCTGCCAGACCTGTTGAGTATGTCCAACACTTACTATTTTTTTCTGTATAACCTGAATTTTTTTGTTGTTTTAAGTGCTGTGCTTTGTAGAAGAGGAAAATACTGCAGGTATTAGAAATTTGAAACAAAAAGCTGGGATTATTCAGATATTCAAGTATGGTGGCACAGTGGTTAGCATTGCTGCCTCACAGCTCCAGGGTCCCAGGTTCAATTCCGGTCTCGGGTGACTGTCTGTGCGGAGTCTGCGAGGGTTTCCTGTGCAGAGTCTGCGAGAGTTTCCTCCGGGTCCTCCGGTTTTCTCCCACAGTCCATAGATGTGCTGGTCAGGTGGATTGGACATGCTAAATTGCTCCGTATGGGTCCAAAAGGTTAGGTGGGGTTACGGGGATCGGGTGAAGGCGTGAGCTTAAGTAGGGTGCTCTTTCCAAGGGCCGGTTTAGACTCGATGGGCCGAATGGCCACCTGCACTGAATTCTATGAGATCAGACAGCTTCTTTGAAGAAAGAGTTTCTAGTCAGTGACCTTTCTGAGGAATATTGTAAGCTCCTTTTGTAAGAATGTTTTAGACCATAAGATGTCGGAGCAGAAGTCGGCCATTCGGCCCATCGAGTCTGCTCCGCCATTCAATGAGATCATGACTGATCTGATGTGATAACCTTATACTTCACTTTCCCACTTTATCTCCATAACCCTTGATTCCCACATTGATTAAAAAATCTATGTCTCAGCCATGAACATATTTTCGACCCAGCCTCTACAGCTCTCTGCTGTAAAGAATTCCACAGATTCACTGCCCTCTGAGAGAAGGAATTCCTCCTCATGTCTGTCTTAACTGGGTGACCCCTTACTCTGAGATTATGCTCTGTGGCCCTAGACACTGCCACAAGGAAACACCCTATCCGCATCTACCCTGTCAAGCCCCCAAAAATCCTATATGTCTGAATAAGGTGGCTTCTCATTCTTCTAAACTCCAATGAGTACAGGCCCAACCTACTCAACCTCTCCTCATGTGAAAATTCCTCCATACCTGGGATCAACCTACTGAATCTTCTCTGGACAGCCTCCAATGCCATTATATCTTTCATTAGATGAGGGTACCAAAACTCTTCGCAGTATTCCAGGTGTGGCCTGACTTGTGCCTTGTATAGTTTTAGGACTTTTTTTATACTCCATTTGGGTGACATGGTGGCACAGTGGTTAGCACTGCTCTTGGACCCGGGTTCAATTTCAGCCTTGGGTTACTGTTTGTGTGGAGTCCACACTTTCTCCCCGTGTCTGCGTGGGTTTCCTCCAGGTGCTCTGGCTTCCTCCCACAGTCCAAAGATGTGCAGGCTGTTCTGTGCTGTATTTTCTATGTTCTATGTTAGGTGGATTAGGCTGTGATAAATTGCCTTTTGTGTCCAAAAAAAGTTAGGTGGGGTTACGGGAGGTGTGGGTTTGGGTTGGGTGCTCTTTCCAAGGGCCGGTGCAGACTGGATGCGTTGAATGGTCTCCTTCTGCACTGTAAATTCTTTGGTTACCTGCTGAATTTGCATGCAAGCCTTTTTTCTCAGTTGCTCCACTTACAGCGAGGTGAATTGGCACCACAGAGATGTGTGATGCTTGGTGTAGCAGATAATGGAGCGATGGTGTAAATTCCTTTGACAGATTTTGTTTGTGTTGTTTGGTGTGTTTGAAAATTGGTTGTCACTGTTGTAGCCACTCGGTTTTCAGTCCTCGATTCAATGTAGTTATGCAAATCAATTACTTTTTTAAGCAAGGCAAGAGGAAGCCATTTAAACTAAAACCAAGATTGAGGAAGTGACAGTTTTAGTGAGGTGAAAATATTTCTTACAAGAGCTCAGTATATGGTCACCAAAGCACTTCAGTCCAGAACACTAGACGGAATGACGAAGTGATTCACTAAGTACACCACCCAGCTTGAGTTTTGCAAGATTGTAGGAAGAAGGGAGGACAGAAATAATTTGAAAATCCTTGCAAAGATTGTGTTCAAAAGCAGAGTGAGGCTGTATTACACTGCAGTGGTGACATTGGTGTGAAGTGGTTTAATTTTGCGCAAAATTAAACCATTTCACACCAATGTCATCACTGCAGTGTAATATGCCACTGGAATCTAGTGCCAGGGTCTAATTGACATGCGAGTGGGGTGAGACTGTCCTGGGAAGGCAGTATCTCTGCATCACCTTGATATCAGTAAACTGTCCCGACGCCGAAGACAGCATTGCAGAGGATTCATCACTGGTTTATTTTCAAGGAATAAAGGGGAGGACAAACCCCTCTGATTCCCAAATGCTATTAAACCCCTACGATCCTTTCAGATTACCATAGTTGAGTCAAAGCAAAATATCTTTGGTAATCCGCACCCGACAATAACTGCCTGCAGTTATCAGCCAGCGAGGTCACACTGCCTGCTCTGTAGGATTATGACACACTCGCTCTATCTGTATTTCACACTCATCATCCTTGGAATTGGAGCAGTTTTTTCCTGTTGTCTTTACAATTCATTCATGTTCTCATTTTCATCAGGATGCGTTTATTCGTGCTACATCAGATATTTGCTGGAATTTTGAGCGATACTTACAGGATCTGTCTTGTACACCGATAATGAGTCACCTCTAGTAAAACCAGTCCGCATGAGTCAGGCAGCATATTTGAGGAAGTGCCTTGTTCTCAACTTGGCCCCAGGGCATTACGTGGATTATCACAAAGGGTAATAGGCAGGAGTTTAGATTGATTCCTGGTTTCATAGAATCATAAAATCCCTACAGTGGAGAAGAAGGCCATTCGGCCTATCGAGTCTGCAACGACCCACTGTTTAGACCACCCCCAGGCCCACATCCCTGCTCTATCCCTGTAACCCAACCAAATGTTTGGACGCAAAGGGGCAATTTAGCATGGCCAATCCACCTACTTTCATATCTTTGGGCGGTTGGTGCGCAGACCTCAACGGGCACATTAGCTTTGATGATTAGGCAATAGTATACCCACTGTGTTACGCAGTGACAGCTCTGTGCCTAGTACTGAACCTCACTGTTATACAATGACAGACCTGTGCCCACCAGTACCATACTCCAGTGTTAACAGTGGGGTACAGTACTGGGGACAGGTCTGTCAGTGTTACACAGTGACAATCCTGTCCCCAGTACTATACCCCAGTGTTACACAGTGACAGTCCTGTCCCCAGTACTGTACCCCAGTGTTGCACAGTGACAATCCTGTCCCCAGTACTGTACCCCAGTGTTACACAGTGACAATCCTGTCCCCAGTACTGTCATCAGTAACAGACCTGTCCTCACCAGTGCTGTATGCCAGTGTTGTATAGTAACAGATCACCACCAGTATTGTACCCCAGTGTGATACAGTGACTGACCTGCCCCCACCAGCACTGTACATCAGTGTTATACAGTGACAGATCTATCCCCGCCAGTACTGTACATCAGTGTTATACAGTTATACTATACCACAGTGACAGACCAATCCCCACCAGTACTGGTCCCAATCTTATACTGTGACAGACCTGCCCCTGCCAGTTCAGTACCCCAGTGTTATATAGTGGCATACCTGTCCCCACCAGTAATGTACATCAGTGTTATGCAGTGGCAGACCTGTCCCCGCCAATACTGTACATCAGTGTTATGCAGTGACTGACCTGTCCCCACCAGTACTGTACATCAGTGTTATACAGTTATACTATACCACAGTGTACAGTGACAGACCAATCCCCACCAGTACTGGTCCCAATCTTATACTGTGACAGACCTGCCCCTGCCAGTTCAGTACCCCAGCGTTATACAGTGACAGACCTGCCCCCACCAGTAATGTACATCAGTGTTATACAGTGACTGACCTGTCCCCACCAGTACTGGTCCCGATGTTATACTGTGACATGTATGTCCCTGCCAGTTCAGTACCCCAGTGTTATACTGTGACAGACCTGTCCCCAGCAATGCTGTATGCCAGTGTTGTATGGTAACAGATCTGTCCCCACCAGTACTGCATCCATGTTATACAATAAATGAACTATCCCCACCAGTACTGTACATCAGTGTTATACAATGACTGACCTGTCCCTGGTACTGTACCCCAGTGTTATACAGTGACAGACCTGTCCCCACCAGTACTGTACCCCAGTGCGATAGTGATTGACCTGTCCCCACCAGTGTTGTACCCCAATGTTGTACAGTGACAGACCTGTCCCCACCAGTACTGTACATCAGTGTTTTACAGTGACAGACCTGTCCCCCACCAGTCCTGTACCCCAGTGTTTATACAGTGACAGACCTGTCCCCACCAGTACTGTACACATGTTATGCAGTGACAGACCTGTCCCCGCCAGTAATCTACATCTGTGTTATACAGTGACAGTCCTGTCCCCACCAGTACTGTACATCTGTTATACAGTGACAGTCCTGTCCCCCAGTACTGTACCCATGTTATACAGTGACTTGTCCCCACCAATACTGTACATCAGTGCATATAGTGACAGACCTGTCCCCTCTAACACTTTACCCAGTTTTATGCAGTAGCAGACTTAACCCACCAGTACTGTACATCAGTGTTAAACAGTGACTGACCTGTCCCCACCGGTATTGTACCCCAGTGTTATACAGTAACTGATCTTTCCCCATTAGTACTGTCACTGCTAAACACTGGGGTCCAGTATTGCTGCTGATGGGTCTGTCACCGTGTGACCTGGGGGTTCAATACTCCATGGACGGATCTGTCATTGCGTAACAGTGGGGTCCAGTACTGCTGCAGACAGATCTGTCACTGAGTAACACTGGGGTCCAATATTGCTGCGGATTAGTCCGTCACTGTGTGACACTGGGGTCCAGTACTGCTGTGGATGGATCTGTCACTGCAACACTGGGGTCCAGTGTTGCTGTGGACGGGTCTGTCACTGCATAACACTATGGTCCAATATTGCTGAGGATGAGTCTGTCACTGTGTGACACTGGGGTCCAGTACTGCTGTGGTCGGGTCTGTCACTGTAACACTGGGGTCCAATATTGCTGAGGATGAGTCTGTCACTGTGTGACACTGGGCTCCAGTGCTGCTGTGGGTGGGTCTGTCACTGTGTAACACAGGGTTACATTTGCAGGAGGCATACTGAGCAGAATCCTACTGGTTCACTGGAGCAGCAGGATCATTTAGTGTCAGCAACTTGAATGTGGGCTTTGCAGTTGCACTCTTTGAAAGGCAACCAATTAAGAGCCACCTTCAGGCTCTGAACAGTTGGGGAAGATAGGTGTGGTGACTGACATTTTGAATGAAAAATTAAAGTACCCAATTTTTTTTCCCCAATTAAGGGGCAATTTAGCATGTCCAATCCACCTAGCCTGCACATCTTTGGGTTGTGGCGGTGAGACCCACGCAGACACTGGGAGAATGTGCAAACCCGACACAGACAGTGACCCAGAGCCTGGAGCGTGACCGGATCCTCAACGCCATGAAGCAGCAGTGTATCAAACTGGGGCTATTAATTCAGATTACTAAAGGCTTGCTCAGAGGTTGGTTTGAAGGAGTATGGTAAAGGAGTCCGAAGGGTTTCGGGAGGGAATTCCAGAACTTGGGGCCTAGAAAGCCAGCAGCCTGGCTACCAGTGGTGGTGTAGCTAAAACAGGCCAGTACTGGATAGTGGCAAAATAGACTCAATTTTGAGTCCTCAGAAGTGCCAGGCATGTCTGCTGGGAAGGAAAAAATGTTCTGAATGCATACCTAGGGAATCAAGTGAGCAGCTGGGATAGACTCGGGATAGGGTACAGAGTGGGCACTGAGTGAGAGGAGTGAGAACATGGCTGGCATTGATCCTGATTAACAAGGATATGAAATATCTCATTCTGAGGATTCCCACAAAATCTACTCCAGTAATTCAGCTTGTACACTATAATCTGATCCTTCTTAACTTCTCTGTGCAAAGAATCTACCCTTGGTGCAAACACTCCTTTGAATCTGGTTCAGACCAATATTATTTATTTAATGAATGCAAATCCCTGAAAACAAGTGATAGCCTCCACTTTTGTTGAGTTTAAGTTGATTAATCCGCCACTTGGTCTAATGGGCTCTATCACTAGGAACTAGTGACTTCTCATGTTTCCCATTTCTTGATCCAAACGATGTCTACTGGTGGATCTTGCTCAGGAAGCATGCTCCATATGGGATGCTGAGATGGAAGACAGTAGATGGGTTGAAAAATGCAGCGTATCACTTGAATGAAGAACGAGTGGAGAATGCTGAGATGCAGAGGGATCTAGGTGGTCACAAACAGTTAGTGTGTCGCATTTAATTGAGAAGGTTAATGGAATGCTTTCCCATATTATGCGGGGAATTTGACATAAAAGTAAGGATATCATGCTTCAGTTACACAGGGCATTGGTGAGACCATACCTCAAATATTGTGTGCAGTTTTGGTCTCTGTATGCAAGGAAGGATATAAATGTATTTGAGGTAGTTCAGAGGAAATTTGCTAGATTGATAACTGGAATGATCGGATATCTGATGAAGATGGGTTGGACAGATTGAGATTGTTTCCACGAGTTAAGAAGGTGACTTGATTGAAGTTTGTAAGATCCTGAATGGCATTGACAAGGTGGATGCGGAAATGTCTTGGATTGGATTTTATTTACTGTTCACGTGTACCGAGGTACAGTGAAAAGTATTTTTCTGTGAGCAGTTCAACAGATCGTTAAGTACATGAAAAAAAAAGAAAATACATAATAGGGCAACACAAGGTACACAATGTAACTACATAAACACTGGCATCGGGTGAAGCATACAGGGGTGTAGTGTTAATCAGGTCAGTCCATAAGAGGGTTGTTTAAGAGTCTGGTAACAGTGGGGAAGAAGCTGTTTTTGAGTCTGTTCCTGCGTGTTCTCAGACTTCTGTATCTCCTGCCCGATGGGAGAAGTTGGAAGAGCGAGTAAGCCGGCTGGGAGGGGTCTTTGATTATGCTGCCCGCTTTCCCGAGGCAGTGGGAGGTGTGGTTGGAGTCAATGGATGGGAGGCAGGTTCGTGTGATGGATTGGGCTGTGTTCACGACTCTCTGAAGTTTCTTGCGGTCTTGGGCCAAGCAGTTGCCATACCAGGCTGTGATGCAGCCCGATAGGATGCTTTCTATGATGCATCTGTAAAAGTTGGTAAGGGTTAATGTGGACATGCCGAATTTCCTGAGGAAGTATAGGCGCTGTTGTGCTTTCTTGGTGGTAGCGTCGACGTGGGTGGACCAGGACAGATTTTTGGAGATGTGCACCCCTAGGAATTTGAAACTGCTAACCATCTCCACCTCTGCCCCGTTGATGCTAACAGGGGTGTGTAGTACTTTGCTTCCTAAAATCAATGACCAGCTCTTTAGTTTTGCTGGCATTGAGGGAGAGATTGGTGTCGCTACACCACTCCACTAGGTTCTCTATCTCCCGCCTGTATTCTGACTTGTCGTTATTTGTGATCCGGCCCACTAATGTCGTATCGTCAGCAAACTTGTAAATGGAGTTGGAACCAAATTTTGCCACGCAGTCGTGTGTGTACAGGGAGTAGAGTAGGGGGCTAATTACGTAGCCTTGCGGGGCGCCGATGTTGAGGACTATTGTGGAGGAGGTGTTGTTGTTCATTCTTACTGATTGTGGTTTGTGGGTCAGAAAGTCGAGGATCCAGTTACAGAGTGAGGAGCCAAGTCCTAGGTTTTGGAGCTTTGATATGAGATTGGCTGGAATTATGGTATTGAAGGCAGAGCTGTAGTCAATAAATAGGAGTCTGATGTAGGGGTCGTTATTGTTGAGATACTCTAGGGATTAGTGTAGGGCCAGGGAGATGGCGTCTGCTGTGGACCGGTTGCGGCGATATGTGAATTGCAGTGGATCAAGGCGTTCTGGGAGTATGGAACCGATGCGCTTAATGACCTACTTCTCTAAGCACTTCATTACGACTGAAGTCAGGGCCACTGGACGGTAGTCATTGAGGCACGTTGCCTGGTTCTTCTTTGGTACCGGTATGATGGTGGTCTTCTTGAAGCAGGTGGGGCCCTTGGAGTGGAGTAGGGAGAGGTTAAAGATGTCCGCGAACACATCTGCCAGCTGGTCCGCGCAGGCTCTGAGTACACGACCAGGGATCCCGTCCGGACCCGTCGCCTTCCGAGGGTTCACTTTCAGGAAGGCCGATCTGACTTCGGAAGCTGTGATGGTGGGTATAGGTGTATTATGGGTTGCTGGGGCACTCAACAGCGGATCGTTGGTTTCCTGCTCGAACCGAGCATAGAATGCATTGAGTTCATCGGGGAGGGGTGCGCTGCTGCCAGAGATACTGCTCGGCTTCGCTTTGTAGCCCGTTATGTTGTTTAGTCCTTGCCACAACCGCCGAGAGTCTGTCTGTGACTCCAGCTTGGTTTGATATTCTCTCCTGGCATCTCAGATGGCTTTGCGGAGGTCGTACCTGGATTTCTTGTATAGGTCAGGGTCGCCTGACTCGAACGCCTCAGACCTGTCCTTCAGTCCGGAGTCAATCTCGTGGTTGGGGAACATACGTACGTACTTTCTTTGGCACACAGTCGTCCACACATTTGCTGATGACGTCTGTGACGGTGGTGGCATATTCATTTAAGTTCGTCGCTGAGTTCTTAAATATGGACCAGTACACTGTCTCTAAGCGGTCTTGTAGGAGCTCTTCTGTTTCCCCGGACCAGCACTGCACAACCTTGTGGGTGAATCCGGAGCTAGGGGGGCACTGTTTTTAAAATTGGGGATCTCCCTTTTAGGACTGAGATGAGAATTTGTCTCTGAAAGTTGTGCAAATTCAGAAGACGGTGGAAACAGGGTCACTGAATAATTTTAAAGTGGAGGTAGATTCCTGTTAAGCAAGGGGATCAAAGTTTATTGGGGGTAGATGGAAGGAATGGTAAGATGAAGGAGCATTGGATGACAAGAGAAGTGGAGCTTCTAGTCAAGAGGAAGAAGGAAGTTTACGTAAGGTTGAGGAAGCAAGGATCTGACTCTGCTCTAGAGGGTTACAAGGTAGCCAGGAAGGAACTCAAAAATGGACTGAGGAGAGCTAGAAAGGGGCATGAAAAAGCCCTGGCAGGAAGGATTAGGGAAAACCCCAAGGCATTCTACACTTATGTGAGAAATAAGAGGATGATCAGAGTGAGAGTAGGGCTTATCAGGGACAGTGGAGGGAACTTGTGCCCAGAGCCTGAAGAGATGGGGGGAGGCCCTAAATGAATACTTTGCTTCAGTATTCACTAGAGAGAGGGACCTTGTTGCCCATGAGAACGGTGTGAACCAGGTTAATAGACTCGAACAGGTTGATATTAAGAAGGAGGATGTGCTGGAAATTTTGCAAAGCATCAGGATAGATAAGTCCGCTGGGCCTGACGGGATGTACCCAAGGTTACTACGGGAAGTGAGGGAGGGGATTGCTGCGCCGTTGGCGATGATCTTTGCGTCCTCACTCTCCACTGGAGTAGTACCGGATGATTGGAGGGAGGCGAATGTTGATCCCCTATTCAAGAAAGGGAATAGGGAATTCCCTGGGAATTACAGACCCATCAGTCTTAAGTCTGTGGTGAGCAAAATATTGGGAAGGATTCTGAGAGATAGAATTTATGATTATTTAGAAAAACATTGTTTGATTGGGGATAGTCAGCATGGCTTTGTGAGGGGCAGGTCATGCCTCACAAGCCTCATTGAATTCTTTGAGGATGTGACGAGACACATTGATGAAGGTCGGGCAGTGGATGTGGTGTATATGGATTTCAGTAAGGCATTTGATAAGGTTCCCCATGGTAGGTTCATTCAGAAAGTTAGGGGCATGGGATACAGGGAAATTTGGCCGTCTGGATACAGAATTGGCTGGCCGAAAGACAGCGAGTGGTAGTGGATGGAAAGTATTCCGCCTGGAGGTCGATGACCAGTGGTGTCCCGCAAGGATCTGTTCTGGGACCTCTGCTCTTTGTGGTTTTTATAAATGACTTGGATGAGGCAGTTGAAGGGTGGGTTCGTAAGTTTGCCGATGCCACAAAGGTTTGTGGAGTTGTAGATAGTGTTGATGGTTGTTGCAGGTTACAACAGGACATTGACAGGATGCAGAGCTGGGCTGAGAAGTGGCAGATGGAGTTCAACCTTGATAAATGTGAAGTGATTCATTTTGGAAGGTCGAATTTGAATGCTGAATACAGGGTTAAAGGCAGGATTCTTGGAAGTGTGGAGGAACAGAGGGATCTTGGGGTCCACATACATAGATCCCTCAAAGTTGCCACCCAGGTTGATAGGGTTGTAATGAAGGCGTATGGTGTGTTGGCTTTCATTAACAGGGGGATTGAGTTTAAGAGCCGCGAGGTTTTGCTGCAGCTTTATAAAACTCTAGTTAGACCACACTTGGAATATTGTGTCCAGTTCTGGTCACCTCATTACCAGAAGGATGTGGATGCTTTGGAGAGGGTACAGTGGAGATTTACCAGGATGCTGTCTGGACTGGAGGGCATGTCTTGTGAAGAAAGGTTGAGGGATCTAGGACTTTTCTCACTGGAACGAAGAAGGCAGAGAGGTGACTTGATAGAGGTGTACAAGGTGATGAGAGGCATGGATAGAGTGGATAGCCAGAGACTTTTCCCCAGGGTGGAAATGGCTGTCATGAGGGGACATAATTTTAAGGTGATTGGAGGAAGGTCAGGGGTAGGTTCTTTACACAGAGTAGTGGAGGTGTGGAATGCACTGCCAGCAGAGGTGGTAGAGTCATTAAGGACATTTAAGCGACTCTTGGACAGGCACATGGACAGTAGTAAATTGAAGGGGTGTAGGTTAGGTTGATCTTAGATTAGGATAAATGGTCGGCACAACATCGTGGGCTGAAGGGCCCGTACTGTGCTGTACTGTTCTATGGAACTCAACACAAACAGATCAGCCATGTTATTGAATGGCAGAGCAGGCTTGAGGGGCCGAATGTCCATCTTCTGTTCCCATTTGTATGTCTTTATGGAATGGTCAGTGAGGTGCAGCACAGTGGGTTTTCGTTAGTAAGCGATGTGTGTGAGAGTGACGTTTGCGAGGACTGGAGGCCAGAGGAGGGAGTTGAGTGGCGGGTTTGAGTTAGGAACGTATATAAAAAATATATAATTATTGTTATAGTTAGGCCAGTAATCAGTTGTAAAAGCAGATTGAGCCTTGTATAGTGGAAAAGGGAAGTCGAAGGTGTGCCACAGAAAACAGTGTTGCCAGCCACTGAGGTTATCCATTTTGTCATTTAATATTTCCCACCTTCCACCCGATCAGTTGCTATTTTCTTCTTTTCCCCTTCCTCTTTCCTTTCCTGTGTACAAGCCTGTTACATCTCTAACTACTTCCAGTTCCGATGAAAGCAACAAACCTGAAACATTAACACCGTTCCTCATACACAAGATGTATTTCCAGCAGTTTCTATTTTGATATGAGTCCTATGTTTCCCTAACCCGCCCCAGGTTTTTTGCCTTCATTTGCACCTGCTGCTTTTGACCTAAAGTTTTTGGTTCTAACTTTCTGTTTTCCTTCTGTAGGACCAAGATGGGCTTCGTGGAATCTGGGTGTGTTTGTGTGTATTCGCTGTGCTGGCATTCACAGAAACCTTGGAGTCCACATCTCCAGGGTGAAATCAGTAAACCTGGACCAATGGACACCAGAACAGATGCAGGTACTGCACACGAGTGCGGGGACAGGTGGGAAAGGTGGGGGAGGGTGCTGAGTAAAGAGGGCTGGATAGGGTATGTTGGTGGGTGGTTCATGTAGATAAGGCAGCAACTGTCATCCTGAAATCTCCATTCAGTAACCACGCTCTCACTCTGACGCGGATAGTTCTGGTTTCACGTCCCATTCCAGGATTGAAACACACAATCTAGCCTGGATGTTGAGTGCATAGATTATAGAATTTACAGTGCAGAAGGAGGCCATTTGGCCCATCGAGTCTGCACCCTACCCAAGGTCAACACCTCCACCCCATCCCCATAACCCAGCAACCCCACCCAACACCAAGGTCAATTTTGGACACTAAGGGCAATTTATCATGGCCAATCCACCTAACCTGCACATCTTTGGACTGTGGGAGGAAACCGGAGCACCTGGAGGAAACCCACGCACACACGGGGAGGATGTGCAGACTCTGCACAGACAGTGACCCAAGCCGGAATCGAACCTGGGACCCTGGAGCTGTGAAGCAATTGTGCTATCCACAATTGTGCAGTGCTGAACCACGCTGTCCCATTGTGACTGCTCCCTTGTGTGATATGTTAAAGTCAAGGCCCAGATCAGATTGAAAAGATTGCATGGAACTAAAAGAGGAGTGTGCTGAACCAGAATCACAGACAGATAATCTTTTTTAAAAATATTTTATTAAGGCATATATAATTTTTAACAACAATTCTCAAGAGGGAAAAAAAAGACAACAGAACAACGGACACCCGCCCAACCCACAACCAAACCCAGCCAACATGGCTTACATACACAGTTCTCCCCTCTCCACTAACTAGTTCCCACCTCATCCAACCCCCGCCTCCTTCTTTCCCTTAACCCCCCCTTTATATCTGCTGACAGCTTAACTTTCCCCAAAGAAGTCAATAAATGGCTGCCACCTCTGGGCGAACCCGAGCATCGATCCTCTCGGGGTGAACTTGATCTTCTCAAACCTGAGAAACCCGCCCATGTCAATGACCCATACCCCCGATTTCAGGGGTTCAAGAGTCCCTACATACCAATAAGATCCGTCTCCCGGCTACCAGAGAGGCAAATAATAATCGCTTATTGTCACAAGTAGGCTTCAATGAAGTTACTGTGAAAAGCCCCAACGACACATCAGCCTCTCTCGCCCCCCTGGACTCCCGGGTCTCCCGACACACCAAAATTTGCCATCTCGGGACTCTGAACCATCCGTACCTTCAATACCGTGGACATGACATTAGCAAATCCTTGCTAGAATACCCTAAGCTTCGGACATGCCCAAAACATGTGGACATGATTTCTGGGCCCTCCCGCACACCGCCCACATCTATCCTCCACCTCTTCAAAAGAACCTGCTCATACGGGCCACAGTCATGTGTATCAAGCTAAGCCTGGCACACGACGAAGACGCGTTAACTCTGCTCAGGGCATCCTCACACAATCCCGCCTCTAATTCCTTGCCCAACTCTTCTCCCATTTTCGCTTTACCTCCCCTATAGGGGCTCCCTCCCATTTCATGAGTTCTTTATAAATTTCTGAGACCTTCCCTTCCCCCACTCCTGTTTTCGACACTACCTTGTCCTGTATCCCCTGGAGCGGTAGGAGCGGAAATGTCGAAACCTGCCTCCGTGCAAATTCCGTCACCTAAAGGTAGCGGAACTCATTTCCCCCGGGCAGCTGAAACTCCTCCAAGCATGGAAAGCTGCAGTCAATTAACAGGTGCCCAAACTGGTGGTTGCCACAAATAGGTGTCCATACTGACGCCCCCTCCACTCCCATGTGCTTCCGTCACTGCCCCCACACCCTCAAGGCCGCCACTACCATCGGGCCTGTGGAGTACTGAGCCGGCAGGAATGGCAGCGGTGCATTACCATTGCCCCATGCTTGTGCCCCTACATGAGGCCACCTCCACCCGTTCCCACACCAACCCCTCCCCCACTACCCGCTTTGTGACCATTGCTACATTCGCCGCCCAGTAGTAGTTCCTGTAATTTGGTAGGGCCAGCCCCCCCCTCCCCTCGCTCCAGCAGTACCATCTTTACCCGCCCATACAAACCCAGAGATCAGTGTTCAGCCTCTTTTATAAAAAAAAAAAAAGCCTTGGGGATAAATATTGGCAGGCACTGAAATACAAACAGAAACCTCAGGAGTACCGTCATCTTTACCGTCTACATCCTCCCTGCCAGTGACAGGGAGAGTACCCCACCTTCTGAAGTCCCCCTTCATCTGCTCCCCAAACCAAGCGAAATTCAGCTTGTGTAGCTGCTCCCACTCCCGTGCCACCTGGATACCCAAATACCAAAAGCTCCCTCTCACCATCTTGAACAGCATTTCCCCCCCCATCTCCTCTCTTGCCCCCTTGCCTTAATCGCAAAGACTTTGCTTTTTCCCATATTCAATCTGTACCCCGAAAACCGGCCGAATTCCCCAAGGATCCCCATAATCACTCCAATCCCCCCCCCCCCCCCCCCCCCCCCGGCCCGGCCCAAGCGGGTCATATATATATATATATATATATACACAAGAGTAGGTTGTCCGTATATAGCGAGGCCGTGCCCCCCCCCCCCCCCCCCCCCCGTACTATCCCCTGCCAGTCCTTTGACGCTCTCAGCACCATCGCCAGTGGCTCTATAGCCAAGGCAAACGCCAGTGGGGAGAGTAGACATCCTTGCCTCGTCCCCGATGCAGCCTAAAATAATCCCAGCTCACTCGGTTTGACCGCATGCTCGCCACCGGTGCCCAGTACAGCAACCGGACCCAGTCCACAAAGCCCTGCCCAAACCTGAACCACCCCAGGACCTCCCACAAAGAACAAAGAAATGTACAGCACAGGAACAGGCCCTTCGGCCCTCCAAGACCGTGCCGACCATACTGCCCGACTAAACTACAATCTTCTACACTTCCTGGGTCCGTATCCTTCTATTCCCATCCTATTCATATATTTGTCAAGATGCCCCTTAAATGTCCCTATCGTCCCTGCTTCCACTACCTCCTCCGGTAGCGAGTTCCAGGTACCCACTACCCTCTGCGTAAAAAACTTGCCTCGTACATCTACTCTAAACCTTGCCCCTCTCACCTTAAACCTATGCCCCCTAGTAATTGACCCCTCTACCCTGGGGAAAAGCCTCTGACTATCCACTCTGTCTATGCCCCTCATAATTTTGTATACCTCTATCAGGTCGCCCCTCAACCTCCTTCGTTCCAGTGAGAACAAACCGAGTTTATTCAATCGCTCCTCATAGCTTATGCCCTCCATACCAGGCAACATTCTGGTAAATCTCTTCTGCACCCTCTCTAAAGCCTCCACATCCTTCTGGTAGTGTGGCGACCAGAATTGAACACTATACTCCAAGTGTGGCCTAACTAAGGTTCTATACAGCTGCAACATGACTTGCCAATTCTAATACTCAATGCCCCGGCCAATGAAGGCAAGCATGCCGTATGCCTTCTTGACTACCTTCTCCACCTGTGTTGCCCCTTTCAATGACCTGTGGACCTGTACTCCTAGATCTCTTTGACTTTCAATACTCTTGAGGGTTCTACCAGATACTCTCACAGATACTCTCACTCCACCTGATCAAAGGCCTTCTCCACATCCATGGCGACCACCACCTCATCCTCCCTTCCCTCGGAGAGCATTCTAATCACATTTAGCAGCCTTCTAATGTTCACCGCTAAATACCTCCCGTTCACAAACCCCGCCTGGTCCTCCCCTATCACCCCTCGCACACAATCCTCTATTCTCGAGGCCAAGATCTTGGCCAACAGCTTGGCGTCTACATTTAGAAGGGAAATTAGCCTGTACGACCCGAATTGTTCCGGGTCCTTATCCCTCTTCAGGATGAGAGAAATCGATGCCTGTGACATTGTCGGGGAGTACCCCTCGCTCCCTTGCCTCCTTAAATGCCCTTACCAGCAAGGGCCCCACCACTCCTGAAAGCTTTTTATTAAACTCCACTGGGTACCCATCCGACCCTGGGGCCTTGCCCGACTACATCGTTTCCAGCCCCTCCACCACTTCAAAGAGCCTGATCGGGGCACCTCCGCCCGCTACGCCTTCTCCCTGTGTGCCCGTATTAAGATAAACTCCCCTTTCACCACTGCCTTCAACGCCTCCCATACCGTAGCTGCCAAGAACTCCCCCATATCGTTTATCTCCACATACTTCCGAATGGCCTCCCTCACCCGCGCACACACCTCCTCCTCTGCTAATAGTCCTTCATCTGACCTCCAGTGCGGGCGCTGGACCTCCTCCTTACTCATCCGTAAGTCCACCCAGTGCGGGGCATGATCTGACGCTACTATCGCCGAGTACCCAACTAGCCCCACCCCGCCAACATCCATAATGGAAAAAGTCAATCCGGGAGTACATGGAGGGAAAAAAAGTACTCTTTCATTCTCGGCTGCCCAAACCTCCACGGATCTACCCCTCCCATCTGTTCCTTAAACCCCTTTAGTTCCTTCGTAGGCGCTGACGCCCTCCCTGTCGTCGAACTCGACCGATCCAGCCTTGGATCCATAACCGTATTAAAGTCGTCGTGTCCCCCCCCCTGTAATCAGTCGATGCGAATCCAGAACAGGGATCTTCCCCAATACCCTCCTCATGAACGTTACGTCGTCCCAGTTTGGTGCATAAATGTTCACCAGCGCCACCATTCACCGTAACATATCTACCCCACCCCCAAGTCCGCCATTATACTTCCCACTTCAAATGCCACCTGTTTATTAATCAGAATCGCCACTCCCTTTGTTTTGGAATCTAGCCCTGAACGGAACACCTGCCCTACCCTACCCGCACCCCATAACAAAATAACAATCCGAACCCCCATCCACACACTTAATACCTTACCTGCTCAACGCCCACTGCGATTCCGTGAGCTAGCCCATGAGACAGATTATCTGACCATTGGCAGAGTGCTTCTCTTCTACAAAAAATAGTTTCTGGATAATAAGTGAGAAGCTAAATCTTGTGACTCCTTGTATCTGATTAGAAAACCTAGACGAAGCTGATCCCTGTTTTGTTGAGTTTGCATCGTGTTGCCTGAGTGGGTTCTGTTCGATAGCAGTCACTGGGATAGCCAAGTAATGGAACACTTGAAACAGCCACTTTGCTGTCTTTCTCTGCCCACATCCAACTGACCAAACACTGCTCCTCCCTACTCATACCCCACCTCATCCTCCAAACAAATGTGGAACCATTTCACCTCGTGCACCGTCACTGACTGAAACTCAGTGCACATGTCTGATTGTTGTGCCACCTGGACAGTGACACCACTGATTAGAACTCTGCTAAATTTGGTTGAAGGCCATGATGCTGACTCACTTTATCAGGTCTGAATTCAATAGAACCTATTGAATATCTTGAGCTTGGTTTCCATTCAAGAGGTTGGAGATGCATGTCTGTGCGTGTGTGTGTTTACTGTCATAATTTTAGCGCAGTGCTGAACCTAGGCAAGAAGCAGGTTCCAGGAGCATTCTAAGAAAATATCTTGGCCCAGGTGGGAAATAATGCTCGGATCAGCATGGTGCTCACTCCACCTACCACTGGGATAAGCACCATGCTGATGGAGCTGGTGTAATGTTCCAATAACTCCCTGAATTCTTGTACTTTTGTCTACAATAGTGCATTCAAGAAATGGGAAACTCAAAGGCCAGGATATTGTATGAAGCCAATCTCCCCCCGAACTTCAAGAGGCCACAAATGGACCAGTATCCTTTTCAAAGTTCATGCTGGGATTGAGTGAGTCCAGTGTCATGCAAGAGTGCCTTTAAGAACTGGATGTTTAAGCAATGTACTTTTAAGAAAACAGTGATGTCATAGAGTGGGTGGAGCTCAGCTCATTTCAGCCATTTTGCAGTCTGTGTTTTGCAGGTTTTTAGTTTCAGTTTTGAAAAGAACCTGGCTGTTTTGCTGAGAGCAGAAAAAAAAAGAACCTGGCTGCTTTTACTGAGAGCAGTTTAAAAGTCCCTGGCTGTTTTGCTGTGAGCATATTAAAAAGTAGAAAGCCAGGTTTGAGAAAGCAGTCTGTGGGTTTCCAGAGAGCTGCATGAAGAAAAGCAAGGTACTGGAGCTGAAATCAACCAAGCTAATACGTCTCTGCCATTCTACAGAAAATGTATATATCCTTTAACCTGATGTGATACTGTTTAAAGTTGTTAAGTCTCTTGGAGGTTTGAAGGAACATTTTAAGGAAGTATTTACTGTT
Organism: Scyliorhinus torazame; assembly: GCF_047496885.1. Lineage (NCBI taxonomy): Eukaryota > Metazoa > Chordata > Chondrichthyes > Carcharhiniformes > Scyliorhinidae > Scyliorhinus > Scyliorhinus torazame. The sequence continues at coordinate 212,026,797 of NC_092707.1, forward strand.
GCAATATTTTCTGAGTTATCTTTGAAGTAAGGGGTGTTAAAAGATCCAATGTTTATTTAAGATGTTAAGTTGAGTTCATGGAATAAACTGTTTTGTGTTTAAAAACCCACATGTCCATAATTGTAATCCCACCTAGGGAAAAAGCCGTGTGCTAGGAAAAGCAACAAATCCATTAAAGGGAGAGGTTGGTTGAGCTCCATGATACATTTTGGGGTTCTGAAAACACCTCGCCCATAACACCAGGGAGCTATTTTCTACAGGCACAAGTTCAGAGAGTCTGCAGATTACTGCGGTACACCGGGACCTTGCTGTCCTTGTACACAAATCCAAACAAGTTAGCATGCAAGTACAAGCAAATAGTCACGGAGGTAAATGGAATGTTGGCCCTTCTTGGTTTTTTTGGGGTGGGGGGGGGGCGTTGAAGTATAAAAGTGGGCAGTCTTGCTACAACTGCAGGGCCTTGGTGAGACCACAACTAGAATACTGTGTCCTATTTCAGTCATTACTCTACTTAAGGAGGGATATACTTAACATTGGAAACTGTTCAGAGAAGGTTCAATAATCTGATTCCTGGGATTCTGAGGGGCCTGGACAGGGTGGATGCTGAGAGGATATTTCCTCTTGTGAAGGGAATCTAGAACTAAGGGAGCACTTGTTTAAAATTAAGACGCTTCCCAATTAAAATGGAGAGTAGGAGGAATTTCTTCTCTGAGGGTGGTTAATCTTTGGAATTCTCTTCCATATCATAATCTTTATTAGTGTCACACGTAGGCTTACATTAACACTACAATGAAGTTATTGTGAAAAACCGTTAGTCGCCACATTCCGGCACCTGTTCGGGTACACAGGGAGAATTCAGAATGTCCATTTCACCTAACAACCATGTCTTTCGGAATTTGTGGGAGGAAACCGGAGCACCTGGAAAAAAATCCACGAGGCACTGGGAGAACGTGCAGACTCCGCACAGACAGTGACCCAAGCCAGGAATCGAGCTTCGGACCCTGACGCTGTGAAGCAACAATGTTAACCACTGTGCTACCCATAGTAAGATAAGTCATTTGAATACATTCAACATTGAATTACAAGGGAATTGATGTTAATGGGGACAGGTAGTTAAGACCACAGTCCAGTCAACCATGATCTTATTGAATGACGGAACAGGAGCCTATTCGTTTTTCTTATGTTCTTGCTTGACAATGTATTGATTAAGCAAAGCTATGTGCACTTCCACAGTGCCTTAGTCGCTTCGTATTCATGGATACATAGGAGAACATATTTGGTTTAGATTCCTCACTGTAGACGGTGAATTGTAAAAAGGCATTTTGTAATGTTAGACTTTCAACATCCTCCTGCTTTATGACATTTCTTAGTGGACAGGCAACCAAACCCCAGACCTCCGCCAACGCGCAATGGTTTAATGAGATGGCTAATGGACACGGGGAAGAAGTCCCTTCACATGAGCAGAAGAAGAACCAACTTTCAGTCATAGTATTGCCTAGCATATTGAAATCCACTTATCATTTAATTATGCCTTTAACTTGTTACTCAGAGCTGTGGAGAGCTTCATAAGAGACAAATATGAAAAGAAGAAGTATTTCGATGGAAGTATTGATATCGCTGCATTCAGGGTGAGTGATTCTTCCCTCAGCAACTGACGTGGAAATCCTACAAATCATGAGCGCATTGGGTTAGAATGCAAAGCTCAGTCAGAATGTCCAGCTTTTCACGTACTTCTCCGACCTTATACAGGACTCCACTGGGTTTATCTTTCTTTCCGCTGTCACCTTGAAAACACATGCACATTTTCCATGTCATGGAAGACAGTGAAGGTTTTGGGATTGGAAGAAAGATGAGCATTTAAACTTCTGGAATATTGCACTTTGTTCTTTTCCAGCCATTGTCTAATTGCTGCTATGCAAGTGTGTGGGTGCGTATATAATATACATTGAATATATTATTTTTCTTGGTCTGCCTGCAATTTCTATAATATCACTTCAGGGTTCATTGTCCCCTTCATGTAACTCTGAAGCCTCCACATTTCATGCTGTGCAGATTCACCCACCTGGTTATACAGTGCTGTTTAAAACCATGCTCTGGAAGGTCGCAGATCTGTGGTGTTGCACCCAGTTGGAAGTTCAATGCTTGTAATTGGCAAGGGGGGGCAGGAGTTGTGGGTTACATGACCGCTGAAAGGATTTGGACGGAAGATTGAAAGATGTGCTCTTATAGAATTTGCAGTGCAGAAGGAGGCCATTCGGCCCATCGAGTCTGCACTGGCCCTTGGAAAGAGCACCCCACCCAAGCCCACACCCCCACCCTATCCCCATAACCCAGTAGCCCCAACCAACACTAAGGGCAATTTTGGACACTAAGGGCAATTTAGCATGGCCAATCCACCTAACCTGCACATCTTTGGACTGTGGGAGGAAACCAGAGCACCCGGAGGAAACCCACGCACACACGGGGAGAATGTGCAGACTCCGCACAGACAGTGACCCAAGCCGGGAATCGAACCTGGGACCCTAGAGCTGTGAAGCAATTGTGCTAACCACTATGCTACTGTGCTGCTCTTGTGCAGTAAGAGTATTTATGCATAATAAATAGTGTTTCTCTTACTAATTTCTAAATAAAGATATCCCCTCATATACCAAAGACAAATAACTGCAAGTAACTGTTTTCGGTTATAAGTAGACTAACAGAACAGGCAGACTTGCGGTAGATGGGATTTAATACAGAGAAGATGAGATGTTGCATTTTGACTCGAGGGATAGAAACAGTCAATATAGATCTGATGGCACATTTCTCATTAGTGTGCAGGGACAGGAGGACCTGAGGTGCGGATATTCATAGATTTGTGAAGGTGGCAGGCCATGTTGAGTGTGATTAGCTAAGCATTGGAATGTTGGGCTTCATAAAAAGAGGTATTGAGCACAACAGCAGAGCAGTTATGCTGTATGTTTATAAGGCTCTGGTGAGGCCACGTCCAATTCTGGTCACTGCACTTTAGAAAGGATGTGAGAGTTCTTGAGAGATGCAGAAGAGATTTACCAGAATGGGGGCATTTTAGCTACAAGTTGCGACAAGTTTTGTATGGAGAAGCTGGGGTTGTTCTCCTTGGGGCCTTGGAGATTGAGGGGAGATGTAAATGAGGTGCGCAAGATTAACAGGTTTGGATAAAGTGGGCAAGGGAAAAACTGATGGTACAAGGACTTGGGGGATATAAATTTACGGTTTTGGACAAGAGATAGATCAGGAATGTGCAATAAAATGTTTTTACCTGGCAAGTGATAATGACCTGGAACTCTTTGTCTATGAGGGTGGCGGAAACTGAGATGATCAATGATTTCAAAAGGAAATTGGATGGGCATTTGAAGGAAATTTGCCGAGCAATGGGAATAGAGCAGGACAATGGGATTAACAGGATTTCTCCACAGAGAGCTGACACTGACTAAATGGACCAAATGGCCTCTGGTTTCGTAAATGATTCTGGTAACTCTACGACAGCTGCATGACTAAAGAATCCCATGAAGACATTTGCTGATGTGTATTTATTTTCCTGTCAATTGCCTCGGAGAAAGTTTACATTGTACAGGGCTTATGAACAGCAAGTGCTGGCACAGCTGCAAATGGGCATTCTTCCTGATCCCCTCTTTTTTAAGCTCTGAAATGAGCTCTAACGTGCTCATGTTAGTTATGCTCCAAAAAACAGCAGCTTTATCTGGACATTTAATTGCATTTCTGATGTGTAGCAGGCCGTGAAGTTGCAGAATAGAGATTTTTCGATCCCACAAGATCATGAGATGTACGTCAAGGAAATTTTCTACTGGGACACTACCTGCTGCAAATACCTGTTATGCAAAGACCCCTTGCCTCACAGGGTTATAGTCGTGACAGAGTTTTTGTTCCACACCCAGCGCCCCGCAGCCTGCTTAAATCTGCAGCTTTTCTCTTCTAGAAAGAAAACAACAAATGGAAGAAAGAGAACGAAGGAAAGGAGAGCAAAACTGCACCAGTTATCTTTGAAAAAGTTAAAGTGGTGAGTGATTTGTCTGTACCCCTGGCTCGGACTGGGGAGAGTTACTGAGCAAGCAAGTGCAACAACTAGATTTTATTCTCGATTGGGAAAGAATGTCTTTGAAGGCCCTTGGGATAGTTACAGCAACATTTGGGAACCTTTAGTTGGAAAATTCTGAACTCTTTTTATTAAGTGCTTTTATTAATGATTTTTAAGCTATACAAGACCAAGGCAATTGTGAACATACATTGAAAAATAACAGGAATGAAATGACCGGGTACCCCACCTTCCTCCGCCATCTCCCTTCTTTCTCGACCCCCCCCTCCCTATCTAGTCGTCTGACATGCTCTCTTTCCTTTTCAGCTTCTGTTTTCTGTTCTTGTGTGATTGGCGTGACACTGTGTATTTTGTTGTTTGTTTGCTGATTTTGGTTGGTTTCTATGTTTCATTGTTCCGTCCTCACTGTTGTTTCTGTCCAATTCAGACACTTCAACCAGCTCTTTAATTAAAGTTTACCCAGGTGTCTTTATTTATGAGTAGAACGAAGTAGGACACAGATATAATGCAACACACTTTATTAAATATAGTTAACCCATAAATTACCCACTATACACACAAGAAACACCCAGGATTCAACTATACTTCCCGTAAAGGTGATTTGGTAAGCTGCAGGTCCGAACTCGGAGTCCCTCTGGTTCCTCCTTGTAAAGGTGATTCTCACTGGCTGTTGCTTGCTTCCTTCCTTCTGGTTTGGTCAAGGTCATCTCACACACCACGCTCCCAGTCTTTTCGCTCCCAGTCTTTTCGCTCCAGATATCTGGAAATCCCTATTTTTTTTTTTTTAATCCCCGTCACCACCCATCTCTTTTCTCCACTTGCCCTTGGCCTTCGGCCAATGGGGTCTCAGGAACCAGGGTCTCAGTGCCCAATGGTCTGGTTGATGACCTGTTGACAGGGCACTTGAGCCTGCCTTGAGAGGAGCGATGATTGCTTGATGGGTTATCGGAAACTGTGGGCAAAAGGCCAATGCATCTGTCGGTGCGATTATCACTTGATGGGATAACACGAACTGTGGACAATAGGCCAGTGAATCTCAAGTAGCAATGATAATTACTTGATGGGTTATTCAGGGACTGCTTTAGACAGGCCCCCGTCAGCTTGTCTGAGTTCTGTATATTCGGATTATGCAGGCTTCTGCAGCCTGTGGTTTTTCAAGTGCCCAATTCTTTAATTTAAGATATCCAATTTAATCGGCCTTAAAACTAGGTCCTGATTATTACTACATCACCATCCCCCTACCCCTGTCATTGGCATATGTTATTGTATTGTGGCTTTCAGTTCCCTCTGGTTTACTGGCTGTTGGCTATTCTAAAATCTAACCCTGCAATTGGATATAAAATGGTATGACGAGGAGAAGAAACTTGGAACTCTTGTAAATGGGAGTGTTGCAGAATAGATTTGTCTCACTTGAGGTGTTCAAGGTGCAGTAAAGTAACTCTGATCGCTAACATTTTTTGGACAAATGTGCAGTTTCTGTTCGCTGCACTTTTTCCCCAGGCTCTGAAACTTATTATTTGGCATAAAAATAGAAAATGGTGAGAATACTCAGAAGGTCTGGCAGCACCTGCAGAAAGAGCGAGAGAGAGAGAGAGATAGTTAATGCATGAATCCAGAGAATCCTGACAGTGCAGAAAAGAGACCATTCGGCCCATCGAGTCTGTACTGACCTTCCGAAAGAGCACTCCACCCAGTCCCACTTCCCCACCTTATCCGTGTAACCCCATGCATTGATCATAACACTAAGTGACAACTTGGCATGGCCAATCCACCTACCCTGTGCATCTTTGGACTGTGGGAGGAAACCGAAGCACCCAGAGGAAACCCACACAGACACACGGAGAACGTGCAGACTCCGCACAGACAATTACCCGAGGTCAGAATTTAACCCAGGTTCCTGATGCTGTGAGGCAGCAGTGCTGACTCCTGTGCGTTCGGTGACTGTTCATCAGAATTAGTTATTTAGCCTTCATGGTTTGTTTGGTCAGGGTTCACCACTCCAGTTCCCCTCATGAGGCCTTGTAGATTATGCAGGATGAAACTTGTCTTTGGTGAGGTGTAGTGAACTGCTTTGAATTCTTTCTTTTTCCCGTTAAGCCACCAAAGAAAGATGAGCAGCAGCAATTGAAAACAAGCCCTTCTTCGATACCTGCTGGCCCTACTATTGACCTTCTGGGACTAGGTAAGGACAACTCGCCCTGTTCTCTCAGCACTCTATTCTTCGTGGTTGTACAGTGGTCATTACCTTTGCCACCCTGTCATGTTCCTGGTCAAATTGTTCCTTAATTTGCTGGTATAACCTTCATGTGAAGAATCTGAGCAAAGTGCAGTTTCAAGGCAGTTCTTTACGGCTCTTTAAATTTTAATGCCCTCTTAAACTGAGTGCCCTTGTTCACTGGAGAGTTTGAGGCTCTCAAGGAGTTCAAAGTGTATTGATGCTGTGTGTGTAGGCTGGGAGGTCTGAAGTGAGGCTGGGGAAGGTGGTGAGCTTTTTGTCTGGGTGGGGGGGAAATCGGGGTAAATTAATTACTAATATGTTAGAGGAGGTGCTAAGGGCTTAATTTAAATTTCATTCTGACGCTTTTTTTTTTGATAACATTACATTTTTCTTGCACTCTGTTTTCATTGGTTACTGTCAGGCTGCCACTGCTGTTACTTCAGTGACCTAGCTGACAGAATAATTAGCTGCACCTCGTCCTATTCCCCGTTTATTGTTTCCGTCACCCTGATCAAACCAGCTGCCCAATGTTTAAACAGGCCCTGTGATGAATAAGTTGTAACTCTGGGGATATTAGCTGCAGCTAATGCCACACGAGATGTCAGGCTAATTGTACACAGTGCTGGTAACTGGCCTTTTCTTAATGCTTAGCTAAACATTCTCAGGACAATAACATACTGCAACCTGGAACCTGGCCTCGTTCTGGTCAGTTCTGGTGCTGGCCACACACAGTTCTGTCTCTTTATTTCCCCCCAACGTTTATTACGTATTTTCAAGAAGTTTGTGCAAAGCTCTTTCAAAAGAAGGAGACAAAATACTTGTTTAAGACAAGTGGAATACCAAAGGCATATATGAAATGCTAGATTATCACCTGTTTAGGTTAGCTCAAAGTGAAACAAAATTCAAAAGAAGGATTTGGATTGATATAGTGCCTTTATAATAATCTTTATTGGCACAAATAGGCTTACATTAACACTGCAATGAAGTTACTGTGAAAAGCCCCCAGTCGCCACATTCCGGTATGAGTACACGGAGAATTCAGAATGTCCAAATTACCTACCAGCCATCTCAAAGTGCTTTCTAACCAATTAAATACTCTTGAAATGTAGTCACTGTTATAATGTAACAAACACGACAGGCAATTTGCACACAGCAAACCCCTACAGACTTCAATGTGATTGTGATCAGATAATCTGATTTTGTGATGTTGGTCGAGGGATAAATATTGGCCAGGCTAATAGTACCTTGGGATCTTCACACACACCTCGGAACATGTGGACTCAGTTTAACATCTCATCCAAAAGACAGCACTTCTGAAAGTGTGGTACTCCCTCAGCACTGTACTGGAGTTTCAACCTTAATTATTGTATTCAAGTCCTGGAGTGGGATTTGAAGCCACAACTTCCTGATTCAGGCATGAACGCTACCGACTGATGCCTGGACACCACAACTGGTGGGAACAGTGCCAAGGTCAATCTGGCAGATTAGTGCATTTTGTACAATTGTAAGTTTGCCTACTTTTACTACCTGATGCTCTCCCTTTTGTGCCTTGTATGAACTTTGGTTTGTGATTTTGCTCTAGTTAAATTTGCCCTACATGAAGGGGTTTCAGTCCAGAAGCTAGTTTCTGCTTAGTATTCTGAAACCTCTTGTTTTTTCCAGATGCCCCTGCAGTAACTCCTGCCTCCAACGGGACCTCTAATCTAAACACAGCACCAGCCAGTGACCTGGATCTCTTTGGACCCATGGTGTCCAACCCGCTGCCTGATTCCAGCCCTTTCCCAAATACGGTATGTATCGACATTTTACAAAAACAGAACTCTGCCCGCCAGGCCGGCGTGCTTGTTGCCTGTCTTTGTTTGTGCATGTATACACATGGAAATGAAGGGGATACAGTGCCTAGTGTGTTATCAACATGACCAGTGGTGTCCACACATTCTAATGAGTGCTTTTGTCTACATAGCTCAGATAGAGAGTTTGAATGTAAGCAAAGTAATTCTGTCACTGACAGTAACATGGAGAGGAAAGTATTCAATGATTGTGTTTGAAAGCTTCATTGTGTTAACGTTTTGTTTCACAGGCTTTGGCTTCTACTCCACAGGAAGGAGCTGAAAACTTGAACCTCTTCGCTGATCCTAACCTGAGACTGGAGGATTCTGGGAAAAAGCAACTTTCAAAGGATTCCATTCTATCACTTTATGGGTCACAAACTCACCAAGTACCTAATCAAGGTAAAAGACCAAACTTTGGATGCGAGAAAACACTCAATTATCGCTACCATATTATTTTTCTCTGCCGGCCACATTGCTATACTGCCGATTTCTGGACAGGAAAGCAAGAGTCCGCAACCGGGGACCAACAATTGGAAAAGATTGGGACTCGGGTGGTGTGGGTATTGGTCAGCTGTTCGCAGAAGCGAGGATGGGGTGGCTGAATGTTTGCTGAAGTAATAACCGTGCTCCAACTGGCTCTCAAAGAACGTTCTGGAAAGTCACTTGCCTTCTGGAGTTGGCGGCTTTCCCAATCCCTGGGAAAATGTGTGGCGACTGGCAAGCTCCAGTCGTGTTTTCAGCAGCACCATGGGAACCTACCATAAACATTATAACAAAGCATTGCAACTTTCCAAGGCACACAGTTTGACAGCTGAGGGTGGGGGACATACTCTCCAATTTAGATTTTTTGGCTCTTCCCCTGACCATCCTTGGATGGTTAATGGCAACCCTAATGTCTTAAGAACATAGAACATAGAAAATACAGCACAGAACAGGCCCTTCGGCCCACGATGTTGTGCCGAACCTTTGTCCTAGATTAATCATAGATTATCATTGAATTTACAGTGCAGAAGGAGGCCATTCGGCCCTTTGAGTCTGCACCATCTCTTGGAAAGAGCACCCTACCCAAACTCAACACCTCCACCCAACACCATGGGCAATTTGGACATTAAGGGCAATTTATCATTGACCAATTCACCTAACCCGCACATCTTTGGACTGTGGGAGGAAACCCACGCAGACACTGGGAGGACGTGCACACTCCGCACAGACAGTGACCCAAGCCGGAATCGAACCTGGGACCCTGGAGCTGTGAAGCAATTGTGCTATCCACAATGCTACCGTGCTGCCCTTAAGAACAAATAAATCTACACTATATAATTTTACCGTAATCCATGTACCTATCCAATAGCTGCTTGAAAGTCCTTAATGTTTCCGACTCAACTACTTCCACAGGCAGTGCATTCCATGCCCCCACTACTCTCTGGATAAAGAACCTACCTCTGATATCCCTCCTATATCTTCCACCTTTCACCTTAAATTCATGTCCCCTTGTAATGGTTTGTTCCACCCGGGGAAAAAGTCTCTGACTGTCTACTCTATCTATTCCCCTGATCATATAAACCTCTATCAAGTCGACCCTCATCCTTCTCCGTTCTAATGAGAAAAGGCATAGCACCCTCAACCTTTCCTCGTAAGACCTACTCTCCATTCCAGGCAACATCCTGGTAAATCTTCTTTGCACCTTTTCCAAAGCTTCCGCATCCTTCCTAAAATGAGGCGACCAGAACTGTACACAGTACTCCAAATGTGGCCTTACCAAAGTTTTGTACAGCTGCATCATCACCTCACGGCTCTTAAATTCAATCCCTCTGTTAATGAACGCGAGCACACCATAGGCCTTCTTCACAGCTCTATCCACTTGAGTGGCAACTTTCAAAGATGTATGAACATAGACCCCAAGATCTCTCTGCTCCTCCACATTGCCAAGAACTCTACCGTTAACCCTGTATTCCGCATTCATATTTGTTCTTCCAAAATGGACAACCTCACACTTTTCAGGGTTAAATTCCATCTGCCACTTCTCAGCCCAGCTCTGCATCCTATCTATGTCTCTTTGCAGCCGACAACAGCCCTCCTCACTATCCACAACTCCACCAATCTTCGTATCGTCTGCAAATTTACTGACCCACCCTTCAACTCCCTCATCCAAGTCATTAATGAAAATCACAAACAGCAGAGGACCCAGAACTGATCCCTGCGGTGCGCCACTGGTAACTGGGATCCAGGCTGAATATTTGCCATCCACCACCACTCTCTGACTTCTATCGGTTAGCCAGTTTGTTATCCAACTGGCCAAATTTCCCACTATCCCATGCCTCCTTACTTTCTGCATAAGCCTACCATGGGGAACTTTATCAAATGCCTTACTAAAATCCATGTACACTACATCCACTGCTTTACCTTCATCCACATGCTTGGTCACTTCCTCAAAGAATTCAATAAGACTTGTAAGGCAAGACCTACCCCTCACAAATCCGTGCTGACTATCCCTAATCAAGCTGTGTCTTTCCAGATGCTCAGAAATCCTATCCTTCAGTACCCTTTCCATGACTTTGCCTACCACCGAAGTAAGACTAACTGGCCTATAATTCCCAGGGTTATCCCTAGTTTCTTTTTTGAACAGGGGCACGACATTCGCCACTCTCCAATCCCCTGGTACCACCCCTGTTGACAGTGAGGACGAAAAGATCATTGCCAACGGCTCTGCAATTTCATCTTTTGCTTCCCATAGAATCCTTGGATATATATCCCGTCAGGCCTGGGGGACTTGTCTATCCTCAAGTTTTTCAAAATGCCCAACACATCTTCCTTCCTAACAAGTATTTCCTCGAGCTTACCAATCTGTTTCACACTGTCCTCTCCAACAATATCGCCCCTCTCATTTGTAAATACAGAAGAAAAGTACTCGTTCAAGACCTCTCCTATCTCTTCAGACTCTATACACAATCTCCCGCTACTGTCCTTGATCGGACCTACCCTCACTCTCGTCATTCTCATATTTCTCACATGTGTAAAAGGCCTTGGGGTTTTCCTTGATCCTACCCGCCAAAGATTGTTCATGCCCTCTCTTAGCTCTCCTAATCCCTTTCTTCAGTTCCCTCCTGGCTATCTTGTATCCCTCCAGTGCCCTGTCTGAACCTTGTTTCCTCAGCCTTACATAAGTCACCTTTTTCCTCTTAACAAGACATTCAACCTCTCTTGTCAACCATGGTTCCCTCACTCGACCATCTCTTCCCTGCCTGACAGGGACATACATGCCCAAGTCTAGATACCTTCTAGATACCATCTTGATGCCCACGTCTAGATACCTTCTATGAAACTGACAATTCTGGCAATTCACTTTTTGCACAATGAAAATCTGCTCCCCTCCCTATTGGAATGGCTCTCAAACTGAACACTGACCAGAGTTTGACAGAACTGGCCATGGTTGCCGTCATAACCATTAACTATTACTAATGGCTCGCCACCATGCGCATGGCATCTTAAGAGGCAGAAGCACGATTCCCATGAACCACAGCTAACCTTAGCGGTGAGAACGCAGCATTAATCCCCACAGAAACTCCCATGCTCTTCATTAAATCGTCACCCTTTAGGGAAGAATGGCCTCGTCTAGAAAATCAGCTCCTCTGACAATATAGCAATTACTCTGTATGGCATTGGAGAGTCGGTCTAGATTATTTGTTCAATGGAGTGAGGCTTGAACTCTGACTCAGAAGTGAGAGCGCTGCCAACTGAGGCGTGACTAACAACATTGAAATCAAAGGAACGGTCTGACAGATCATATATGTTGGACTAAACTGCAAATCTCTTTTATCTTAATATAAATGTGTGAAGGTATACTGACCATGAAGGGCAATGTAGCACTTAACTTTGAGATGACTTGAGTTATTTGCAAATGACTGAAAAGTCACCGCGTTTGAAATCTTAATCCTTGGCTGGGTCCTTAATAAGTATGGCAAAGGCACTGTAGCTCCATGGTGCCCTGTATCAATGTGAGGCGCAAAGTTAAATGGTGAGAGCAAGTGCACTAAAAACTTGCAAAAGTGTCCAGTGCTCTAGCCAGACTGAGGGCCCTTTTACAACAGCTTGTCACGATATGCTGTGAAGAAATCTCCTTCCTAAAAGCTGGCAAATATTAATCATTCCCACTGATGGAAAATGACATTTCTGCCCTGCCTTGAAACAAATCCTACTGATGTATTTGCCTGGGTCAGTACCAACTTTAATGGCTTTGGTAATTATGTCGCTCCCATCCCTATGCAATATCGCTCATTCAGTCCACCCATGGTCATGAGACAAGGAGAAAGCTACGGGAATCGTAGCTTGATTTTAGAACCCCCAGAACTAACATTGCTAAAATCAGTACAAAAAGATGTCACCTGGAAATATTTATAACCAAACAATTTATCGTCAGTCCCTGAATTTGCAGTTATTCTTGGACTCTATAACTGAAGCTGACACAACAAATTAAATTAACTGAAAAAAACTCAAAACAAGACTATAAAACACAAGGTAGAAATGACTGATCACTCCCAGAGTAGCACATTTTGTCCACCCTCTTTTCCCAGACCTGACTCCTACTGGTTCCCCATTTTCTCAAACATTTAGGCAAATAATAGAAACTTGTACCCCCCCCCCACTTCGCCTCAACAATGGGGTGAAAATCTGTGTGCTGCCATATAGATGTGAAGGTTCACATCCATACTGGGGAAAACATGCTTCTGTATCCAATTCCCTCCTGCCTATCACTCCAGTACTATGCATTTCCAGTGAGAACCTTAGCGGAGTTTTATTGGTAAATTTGAAAGCTGACGATAATTACTGGAATGAATGGCACAACCTCCTTAACATCTGTGCCACACAGTGTGCTGTGATTTGAGTTGTGGCTGGTTGAGAGAATGTTAACTCGGTGTAAGAATTGCGGTACAAAAGTTTTGTGACAGTGAGCAGTTACTGTGCCAGTTGGTGATTAGACGCAGCAGACTGGCTGGCTGTCTGTGTTTTTAAAAAAAAAAGTTTGTTTCTCTCCGGATCCTGACACCTGAGCGGCAACATTTCTCCTCATCTTCCCTCTGGATCTTTTGCTAATGGTTTTGAATTCATTGACCAGAGAGAATAGATTTTCTCTGTCCAATCTCACCAAAACCTTCCATCATCTGAAAACCTCTATCTTGTAACCTTCTCTGTTCCAAGGAGAACAGTCCTAACCGTCCCAACCTTTTCACATGGTAGTTCCCCCTCTCTAGTAAACTCCTGGTCAACCTCTCCATGCCCTTTCTGAAGCATTTCCGATCTTCCTGATGTATATGCGAATTGTCCACGATGCTCTCACCTGTGATGCACCAAAGAATTCTACATGGTCTTTGCTGCTTAGAAATTCTATTCCCCTGTTTAAAATGTTATGACGCCCTGGGCTGGTGCGTGATCAATTCCAGCCCCACTTACCCAGAGTCACAACACAAGTGAATTAACCAATTAATTTTAGAAAAATACCCAAAGTCTTTGGCCCTTGACAGTCCAATAATTACAGTCACCAGGTTTGTAAGTTTAAACACAATTACTGTTTATTTATAACAAGAACTATAATGAAATACGCAGCAAATACCACTGTGTAACTATGATCTAATTCCTAAATATATAATGACAGGCAAACACAGATGGGAATAAAGGAGCAAAGAAAAAGTAAATGAAAGAAAACAAGAGTCTTTGATTCAGATAGGTGTTTCCTGTACCCTGCTCCTTTTCAAACCGAGCTTTCAGTTCGAGGTTTTTACTGTAGGTTCATTCAAGCCACTATAGTTTTAGAAATATAGCACTCGCAGCCTTTCGACAGAGACACAGACAGAAACCTTCACGTCTCTGAGAAGCACTCCAGTGGGACAGGATTCAACTGCTAACAGACAGAGTAAGGCCTTTTGAGCCAATTCACTGGTCCCAGCCCATCTCTGGTGCCGTCAAGTTTGAACCCCTTGTTCAACCTAGCAGGCACCTTTTGGATTCCTCGTTCTCTGTGCTGCTTGACTTAAAGACACACCCATGGGTCAAAAATAATAACAGCAAAATAAAAGAAAAGGGAAGTAATGGAATAAACAGGAAGGGCCCTTACAAAAAACACAAGTAATGTATATGTTCTTTTTAACCTCCGTGTGAATTTGCTGTTTCACCTTTAAGGATTTGGACACCAATGTCTTGTTTACACTTTTCAATATTGTCCCATTTATAATCACTAACTTCCGGAAGACATACTACGACCGCACAGTGGCCCCTGGCGCTACCAGCATATTCTCCCACTAAGATTGTTCCCAGAGGCTAATACTGAAAAATCTTCCATCAGTAAACAATATTTTAATTTTAATTTATTAGATACACGTTGTGGTTTGTATTGTGAAGAAGGTGAAAAGGCATTGTGCATGCATTTCTTCCACAGCCAGCTAGCTCGGTTAGTAGATGATGGAATTTCTAAACCCAGGGTCCTGCTTTTGGAACTCTCAAAGAGCAATACAGCACAGGAACAGGCCCTTCGGCACTCCAAACCTACGCCGATCATGTATCCTATCTAGACCAACCGCCTGTATCCTTCTATACCCCGTCTGTTCATGTGCCTAGCCAGATAAGTCTTAAAGGTCACTGACGTATCTGCCTCAACCACCTCACTTGGTATTGCATTCCAGGCCACCACCACCCTCTGTATATAAAAAAAAAAACTTCCTCCGCACATCTCCACTGAACCTTTCCCCCCTTACCTTGAAACTGTGCCCCCTTGTAATTGTCATTTCCAACCTGGGAAAAAGCCTCTCTACCTATACCCCTAATAATTTTATAAACTTCTATCAGGTTACCCCTCAGTCTCCGTCTCTCTAGGGAGAACAATCCCAGTTTATTTAATCTCTCATCATAACTAATACTCTCCATACCAGGCAACATCCTGGTAAACCTTTTCTGTTCTCTCTCCAAAGCCTCCACAGCCTTCTGGTAGTGCGGTGACCAGAATTGGACACAATATTCCAAATGTGACCTAACCAACGTTCTATGTAATTGTAACAGTTTTTGAGCTTTTAAACTCGATACCCCGTCCCTTGAAGGCAAGCATGCCATATGCTTTCTTCACCATTTCTACCTGTGCTGCAACTTTTAAGGATCTGTGGACCTGAAAAACACCCTTCCACTGCTACCCTCTGTCATCTATGGCCAAGCTCGTTCTGGATCTATCCAGCTGGTTCACCCTGACCCGATGTGATCTAATCTTTTGTACCAGCTTGCCATGCGGGACCTTATCAAATGCTTTACTAAAGTCCATGTAGACAACATTCACAGCCCTTCCTTCATCAATCATTTTTGTCGCCACCTCAAAAAATTAAATTAAATTAGTGAGACATGACCTCCCTCGTACAAAACCATGCTGCCTGTCGCTAATAAGACCATTTACTTCCAAATGTGCATAGATCTTATCTCTGAGAGTCTTTTCCAACATTGGGTCATGAATTGTTTTCTTAAATATTTTGTTCAAAATATATTTATTGAATTTTAGTAAATAATTTATTAAGACCATAAGACATAGGAGCAGAATTAGCCCATTCAGCCCATCTAGTCCTAAAACTAAATATTACAATTAATGTTACAATTACAGTGTGTTCATTAAAAGTTGGAAATATAATTTACCAAAATGCCCTGATTATATATCTTCCTCATTTACTGAATCGTCAGACGCATGTTTTACAGATTGATTAATGATCGGTAAACTAAGATACAAGTACTTGCAATGCTCAGGCCTAAAAATGCATAACTAAAACTTAATTGCAGGAGCAACACTCTGACATTATCTGTGCATGTGCAGGAAATGTTCCCCCGAATGCAGCGGCAGAAATAAACACAACCATTTATAATATATTGTCTTTCCATATTAGTCCCCACAAACTACATGACTTCACACTCCTCTGCATGGAATGCCTTCTGCCATGCTTCTGCCAATTTTGCCATCCTGTTCAGATCTCCAACAACCCATAACTATCATCATTGCTGCCACTTTGCCAACTTTCTGAGGTAATTTTTAAATATTAATCTTGGGATGTTAGTGTCATTGGAAAGGCGGGTGTTTATTGCCCTGAGAAGATGGTGGGGGAGCTTCTCCTTGAACTGCAGCAGACAGCAGTTTGGTACAACTGAGTGGCTTTACACGTTACTTCAGGGAGGGCAGTTAAAAGTTAACCAGACTGAGAAGCAGGATTCCTTCCCTAAAGGATATTCATGAACCAGTTAAATGTTATCATCACGGTGACCATTGTTTTTTAAACTGAATTCAAATTTCAAAGCACCATGGTGATATTAAACTCCAGCTCACTGAATTATTAGTCTATTAGCGTAACCACTGTGTTCCCATACATGACAAAGTGATTGTCCTGCCTGTTAAGGGATTTTTCTGACATCAGCTCATCCTATCCACTCCATTTAGTCAGCTGGCTGCCTTGGGCCCAAGTTGGTCCTGAGGGATATTCAACACATAGAGGACCCGTACCCGCCCATGTTCGGTAAAGAAAGCTCTTCCAGTGCATTGTGTGTGCATCAAAGCAGAGAGCTTTTGGAATACTTTGGTTAGCACTGTTGCTTCATGGCGCCAGGGTCCCAAGTTCGATTCCCACTTGGGTCACTGTCTGTGCGGAGTCTGCACGTTCTCCTTGTGTCTGCGTGGATTTCCTCCGGGTACTCCATTTCCTCCCACAAGTTCCGAAAGACGTGCTGTTAGTAGTTTGGACATTCTGAATTCTCCCACTGTGTACCCAAACAAGTGTCGGAATGTGGCGACTAGGGGCTTTTCACAGTAACTTCATTGCCTACTTGTAACTATAATAAAGATTAGTATTATTATTAGAAACATGTGAACAAAATAAAAACTGGAAATGAATATAGGGTTTGTCAGTCTCTGAATGGTAAGGAAGATTAACATAATGGCTGGGAACCTGCAGTCAGTCAGAGGAGACACTGAACAACCAGTCCCACCTTCTTGAATAAGCTGCCTTTCTCTTTCAGATGGTTTGCTTTTCCATTTGCTGCCTGTCTTTGAAGAGTATGAGCGGGTGTTTTGTTCAATGATTTTGCAGTTTTCCTTCTAACCCTGAGTGATGGAAGGTGGTTAAGAACAACCAATGTAGAAAGCAAATGAGTTACTGTCTCTTTATGTTGCACAGGCACAATGTTCATGGCTTCTGCACAGGTGCCCTATGCCCCCTGCATGCTAACTGGCTATGGAAATTTCCCACCTATGAGTGGCGCAGTGACACCGACCAGCAGCATGATGAATAATATGAGTCAATCGATGGGCATGATGGGCCCAGTGGCACTGCCCGGAGGATTCGTGGGAGGCATACAAGCTGGAGTAATGGGCATGCCCAGTGGGATGATGACACAGCAGGGGGCCTATGTGGGGGGCTTGGCGATGCCTCAGCCGGTTTACGGTGTCCAGCAGGCGCAGCAGCTGCAGTGGAATATCACACAGGTAAGCAGCATTCCTGCCTGCTCTTTAGTGTCTGAGCACAATATCCTCACTTCAGTCAAACATATGGCAGCCTGGGCAACTCTGCTACAATGAGCCTTCCAGCCTGTTGTACAAGATGGGGTTAGAACTCCTAGTCCCTTGTCCAATCATAAACATGTTGGAGGCAATATTCCTCTAAATTCATTTTTACCTGCAGCCTGTTTATTTCAATGCATGGTGCCTTTACATTTTTGGCTGTGGACACATGGTATCTTAACAGAAAAGTCTTGTGAACGGCCTGTGCAGTACCTGCACACTTGGAGGCCGTTCATACAAATATTAGAATTAGGAGCAGGAGGATGCCACTTGGCCCCTCGAGTCTGCTCCACCATTCAATAAGATCATGATTGACCTGATTGTAACCTCAACCCCACATTCCTGCCCACCCCAGATGACCTTCCAACCCCTTATTAATCAAGAATCAATCCAGCTCTGCCTTAAAAATATTCACAGACTCTTCCACTGCCTTTGGAGTAACAGAATTCCAGAGACTTCTCAACCCGAGAGAGAGAGAGAGAGAGAGAGAGAGAGAGACATTTCTACTCATCCCTGTCTTAAATGGGTGACCCCTTTATTTTTGAACAGTGACTCACTTAGTTCTAGATTCTCCCACAAGAGGAAACATCTCCTCCACACCCACCCTGTGGATCTTGTATGTTTCTATCAAGTCGCCTCTTGCTCTTCTGAACTCCCAACGGCTACCATCCTAACCTGTCCTACCTTTCCTTATTGGACTACCCACCCATTCCAGATATTATTCCAATAAACCGTCTTTACGCAAAGAGTGGTGAGGCTGTGGAATGCCCTACCTGCAACTGTAGTGAACTCGCCAACATTGAGGGCATTTAAAAGTTTATTGGATAAACATATGGATGATGATGGTATAGTGTAGGTTAGATGGCTTTTGTTTCGGTGCAACATCGTGGGCCGAAGGGCCTGTACTGCGCTGTATCGTTCTATGTTCTATGTAAACCCTCTCTGAACTGCATTTACATCCTAACTTAAATAAGGAGACCAGTACTGAGACCAAATGTGGTCTTGCCAATGCCCTGGATAACCGAAGCATAACCTTTCGACTCTTGTATTTAGTTCCTCGCACAATAACATTGTTTTAGATTTCCTAATTTATATGCCATGCCCGTACACTAGGGGCGGGATTCTCCCATTCAGCGGCAGAGTGTCCACACCGTCGGAAACACCGTCGTGGACGGGACACTGGGAGTACGGGCCAGCACGGCGCTGGAGCGGTTTACGCCGCTCCAGCCTCCCATTCCGGTGCAAACTGCGCTCTGCGGGATCCGCGCATATGCAGTGGCGCCGGCGTTAACAAGGACATGCGCAATGGCGCCGGCACCAACCCGCGCATGCGCGGTGGCCTCCCTCAACGCACCGGCCCCGCGCAACATGGCGCGGGAGTTCAGGGGCCGGCGAGTAAGAAAATAGGCCTGGGGAGAGAGAGGCCGATCCGCCGATCGGTGGGCCCCGATCGCGGGCCAGGCCCCATCGGGGAGCCCCCTTCCCCCACCCACAGGCCGCCCCCCCCGACCCTGCGCGCAGAGTTCCTGCTGGCTGCGACCAGGCGTGGATGCCGCCAGTGGGACTCTGCCTTTTTAGAGCGGCCCTCGACTGGCGTGGCGCTGTTGCGAGCATTCTCCGCCCTGGCGCGGGGCTGGGAGAATCCCGCCCTAGGCATTTGCTTAATTGTGGTGCTTCAAAGGAAGCAGTTGGGTTGCTATTCTTCTGCATGAAAAACATAGTTCTGATAGCTGAGCCTGTCACTGTTTCATCATGTGGGTTTTGCTGGCAAGGGTGGCATTTATTATCCCTCCCTTGTTCTTGGGTGGTGGTGGACCCCGTTTTAACTTTGACATGACTAAGTGACTTGCTGGATCACTTCAGAGAGCAATGAATAATCAGCCACATTGCTGGGGGATACACAGGTCAGATCAGATCAGGATTGCAGTGTCTTTCCCAAAAGGAAATTATTGAACAAGTTGGGTTTTCACAGAAATCCGCTGTATGGCCACTTTTACTGATTACTAGTCTCATAGCTTGACCATTCCACTGGCAAACAATTTTCATCATATATTCATTCCAATCTCAAAATCTAGAATTCAAGAAGAAGCCGTATTTACTGAATTACCCCCTAACACTATAATACAAAGGGAGCTGCCTCTGTCTATGCTGATCTGGCCATCTCTATCATGTTGCCTGCTACACGATCAAGAATGAGGAGCAAAGCACTGTCTGCAGCCTACTCCACCCAGCAGTGGGATATGGAGAATGACAGAGACACAAGAACAAACTCAGATTTAAAAACATTTAAGGGGTAACTTGATAGTCTGTATTTTCACTTTAAAAGTCTGTTGTCTCTATTGACATTTGTCTGCTTGCACTCTGGGTCGAGACAAGCAGACATCTTGTTTGAGTCATTCCTGTGGCTTGATGTTGGTCATGTGGTCACCACTGACGAATCAGATCTATGCATTCAATTTCACAACATACAAGAGGAGCTACATCTGATGTGGAGCCTGCAGTGACATGAACCGTGAGCATGACTGTTCTACAACAGTGGGTATGTCCTGGCTCAGCCCAGCCCTGCCTCCTCTCGGCTAGTTTCCAGCCCCCCCCCCCCCCATGAGTCCAAAGGTTGGGCTTGGTTCACATGGTTATACACTGGGTATGGACTGATCCTGTGTGAAAATCCTTTGATATCTTTAGCTTAAGGGACTCTCTGGTATTCTGCTAATTTAGCAGGGTAACAGCTGGGACAGTTCCACAGGCTGGTAGTTCAGCTCCCCATCAAAGAACAGATATGAAATGACCAGCTTGGCGTGCTTCTCTAACATGGATTTCAGTTCTATCCTTTACATAGGCACTAACTTAGAATCCCTACTGTGCAGAAGGAGGCCATTCGGCCCATTGAATCTGCACCAACCTTTGGAAAGAGCACCCTGCCCATGCCCCACCCTGTCCCACCACCCAGTAACCCCACCTCACCTTTTTGGATATTGAGGGGCAATTTAGCATGGTCAATCCACCAAACCTGCACATATTTGGACTTGTATGACCCCGTCACCTGGTTTAAAACAGGGGTGCAACCTCCACTTCAGTTCTTATAAAAGGGATCCGATTGGGTAGAGACCATGTGTATAATGATTGTATTATGTGCCCCAACTAACTTTCTTTGTTTTCAGATGACTCAGCAGATGGCAGGAATTAATTTCTATGGTGCCAATGGGATGGTGAATTATGGACAATCATCAGTTCCTATGGGAGCAGGAGCTGCCCCACTTGCTGGTCAATCCCTCGGCACCCAGATGTGGAAATAACCGGAATGGAAATAAACAAGAAACGGCAATTGCTCCATGTTTCAAAACCATGCAGAAGACAGTTTGGCTTCTTCTCTACTTCAGCCAGTTTTCAGTGTGTGATCTCAACTCCATTTTGCCTATAGATCCTACACAGACTTGGCGTGAATTCACCATCAAAATGGCAGCCATCATTACCAAAGTTAATTTTTAAAACAAATATTTTTCACCCAAAGGAGGATTCTTTGGGTGCTTGATTTCTTCAATGGATGTGTGTGGGGTGGGGTGTGTGATCCTGAACTCGGTGCTCAGTGCAGCTTTGGCTAATTCTTTCTGTTTACATTTCTTTGTCATTTGGTTTGTGACACAAAGCCAGCACATCACAGGATGCCTTGTTACTAGTGCTGATTTAGAATTGATAAGATCGGGCCCTATGAGCAAATGATCAAGGAGAGCTGTCCAGCTCTTGGAAGGGTGGTAGTAACACAGGCGAAAATGATAATTGCGTGCATCCATTTAATGAACTCTGAGCCTCTCTGCACACCATGGCAATGGCCAAACTGAAGCATATAGGTGCCTCCATCTGACAGGACCTTCTCCTGGGTCAAAAGCATTTGGTAAATGCCCACCTGTAAAATTTATCTTACTGGGTTAATTGTTTTGCTGGTAATGATTAAATAACTGGTGTTATTGTTGACAGTA
Organism: Scyliorhinus torazame; assembly: GCF_047496885.1. Taxonomy (NCBI): domain Eukaryota; kingdom Metazoa; phylum Chordata; class Chondrichthyes; order Carcharhiniformes; family Scyliorhinidae; genus Scyliorhinus; species Scyliorhinus torazame. The sequence goes on from NC_092707.1 coordinate 212,048,464, forward strand.
GTTTATGTAGTGCTGCTAATTTGTTATACAACAGTTGCTGTTCTTCTGTTGATTAGCTCTGGCACTGTACTTAAACTTCAAACAATTGTCTTGGGATTTAGTTACAGATTAGTAAATCCTGGTTGCAGGGATGAGACAACACAAGTGAGATGGAGAACTCTTGTTGTTCCTTGTTGTTCCAAAACCTATGTACCAAAGTATCCAGCACCAGGCACAAAACGGGTTAGCTGAGACCTGGCCCCCTCTCAGGGTGAGATGTCGCACACAGTACACCACTGACCATCCAGCATCGTTATCTAAGTATTCACATTCCAGCACAAAAGTGTACTGTTCTTAAGCTCCAAACAAAGTTTTTTTTTTTTAAATGGGGCTCAGTGCACTCGTATGAGAGACCACAGGAATAAAGGAATAGATCAGAGATGAGTGAGTGTTTGAGACCGGTATTGATGAGGTGTGGGGGCAAGGCTTCACAGATGGACCAGAATGAGGTCAGCGAGGGATAACATCACTTATAACATTGGCCAGACCACTGTATATCATTGAACTGAAGACTGAAGTCTTTGATCTAATTTAGTTCTTGGCCTGTTGGCAGTTTATACTCAGCGTTTTCTCCCCCCCCCCCCCCCCCCCCCCCCCCCCCCCCACATCTGAGGACACAGAGAGCTGGGGCGGTCTTCACAATATCCTTCGTAAGGCCACCTTTCTCCTTGTATCAATACTGGGGCAGATTATAGATCCTCTCATTGTCAGGTTGGTGTATTTGAGTCTGGATTGACACATATAAAGCATACTTGAATAATTAATGCCTGGTATTACGTGTTGTCGGCCGAAAATGCTGCGTTGGCTGCAAAATCTGCAGCTGTTGATTCTTTTCCATAAGTGGCTCATTTCTGTTCCTTTCTTTCCCCTCCCCTCCGCCTCTGAGTGAAGTGTCAGGCCACAAATAAACACCAGCCTTTGAGTCAAGTTGTACAGCAGAAGTAGCAGGGCTTTGAATAGATGCTGTGAAACAGATGGAGACGGTATTGGGGAGTAAATGACAGCCTGTCTGATGACCAACTGCAGCCCGTGAGAAGAGAGAGCGGCCTCTGATTTCTACCTTGAGAGAGAGAGCAAACAAGGGTTTTAACGTTTTGTATCTGACTTTTATTTTCTGAGGGTGGAGGAAGGGAAGACTTCCTCTAGCACATGCTAGCTACATTGCTGCTTTAACTAGCTTTCAAAAGTTGGGTGAGAGGGAGATACTGCATTGCAAAGGGTTAAGATCCACTTCAGCACTTCTCATGGGATTTATCGTGCATTGGTAGCCTGATTTAGATGTGGGGCAATTGGTCACATCGACAATTTTAGAAACATGGATTTTTGCTGGGTCATTTCACCTGAATAGGGAATTCTAAAAATGTAACATTTTTAACTCGTAAAAGACTAGTATGTATCACCGTGTACCAGAATGTGACGGTCTGTATTCAAGTTCCTAAATAGGTCAGATTAGTTATCTGAGTAAAAGTTCAACTGGTGAGCTGGGGGTGACTGATAGGTACAGCTCAGCTTTGAATTTTTAATGTTTTTTTAATCACGGAAGAGAAATATTGACCAGTGAGGGCAGGTGGAGCAAACTCTTGCTGCCTGGTTTAATCAGCATCTTAACCACGTGATCCTAAAAAGGTATAGAGTGATTTGGTACCAGCCACAGTCATTAGGACTGCACAGTTCCACACTGTCTGACATAAAATGTGACACTTTGGGGTTTCACCAAATCTGGTAAAAGTTTCAGGAGATGTTTTCGTTCCACGGTCTGAATAGTTGCTAATATTCTGATTCCTTAACGCACTGTACAAAATAACTGGAAACACGTGCTTAGTAAAGGGGAACTGATATGAGTTTGTGGGGGGGAAAACCCATGTAAGTCTTGGGTTAACTTGGCCTTTGCTTTAATTTTGTTTCTAATTTCTGCCAAATCAATTTCTTCAACCTGCAAAGTCTGGACTCAGCAGTGGCTCAGGGGACATGTTGAAAATGACTGCAGTTTAAAGCTTAATTTGAGGAGCTAGCTGAAGGAGTGAAGTTCTGTTTGCTGTACTCGACAGTTATTTTCCCTGTCATTGAATCCTCTTTAAATGAGTCGAATAGAATTTAAAATAAAATAAACTATTTTTGGGGTAAGGATGACCAGAGGTTTGATTCGATGCCTGCATTTAAATTAGTTCTAATAACCTCATTTGAAGCTTGTATGTAGGATAGTAACCAGCACAATTGTCAGAACATAAATTGCAGTCTGCCTGTTGATGAGCATTGCAGCTTTGGTTCACTGCAGTTTAATAGGCAGTGAATGTGGTGCTTGCTGTTATAGGGGTCTGACACTGGAGGGGAGATGAGGTGTCATAGAGGGTACTCCTCTCTACTCCAATGAATTGTTCCTTTGCAGGAGCCAGCACATTAAAAAGGGAAATTAGAGAGGAAGAATTTGTGGTTAGTGACTTCTATGATATGCCAGAGACTGGTTTTGTACGTAACCCTTGTGTGCATAAATCGTGGGATCGCACATCGCCTAAAACTGCTTTACGTTACACTTTAGACAAGGAGCAGAGGGTACAAGTACTATGAGAAGTTCAGGCACACTGCCATCAGTTCTGTACTGTGTTTATAGATGTTCACCCTTTTGTTACCTCTGTTCATGAATGTATTAAAATCTTGTCACTTCTGTGAAAGGAGAAAACATTTCAGGTTTAAAGAAAGTGTACTAAAAGGCAAGGGTCTGCAGTACAAGACACCTATTCTGAGCTGTGAATGCTGTTTACGGAATGCAATATTCCTCATGCCCTTGAGGTTACAGTATACATATAAATCCACTTCTCCCCATGACATTTTCACAGATAATTCTCCAGCCTCTGAGTTTGTGCCTCCATCTGCTTTTGCTGCCCTGGTACTAACATGTTGGTGGCATGTGAGCAGATTATACAGAAGGCACTGTTTATCTTTCAAATCAATATTTTTCCCACTTGTGCAGTACTCGCAAGCGTCGCATACCTGTTCTTCCCATCACCAGATCAGGCTGATGTGTGCAGAAAATGGCCTCTGGGGTTGGTCTGTTTCTCTCCGTCCCCTCTGCCCTCACTGCTTCATGCTCCGTGGTGGGAGTGAGTCCCCTGCCAGCAGTGCCCCACTGGCTGACAGGGCAGCCTGCACCATTCACTGGAATGAACAAGTGGGTTGAGCCCACCGCTCCATCTGCAGTATGAAGGCGCATTTAAACTGCATACAAATTTCAAAATCCAGAGCTGCTTCTATGTTGAAGAATCATTTGAATCCAGGTGGGAATTAACAATGCAAACCCTGGAGAGATTGACAAATATTGGTGTCCTCACAATCTGGATTGCAACGACATCAATGTAAAAACAGGTCAGAGCTGTTGGACTGTCCCACCAGTGACTTAGCTTGTAGCCATGATGTAGTTGGGCAGGGGAATTAAGTTCCCTGTTTTCTGGGTACGGATGATGTTCACAAGAGGTCCTGAGTAAAGCTTTAATGTGTTATATTTATGGATATATGAATAAATTAATATAAAGCTGATTTGTGCTATTTTTAAGAGGCTGTTTTGTTTATAAAGGAATTACGGTATATATGAAACACTGCTGCAAAAAAAGTTAATGCCTTTTATATTTCATAGCAAGGCCAGCTTATGTGCGACCAGTGAAGAAGGGAGGCTATTGTTTAATACTGGTCTTCAGTGCATAACTGGGGCATTGCATCAAATCAGTAAATCAAAGTTTTATTTTAAGCCAATGAATGGATTTTAGATGGTGTTAGACAGAGCTCAAAGGGTAACGGGCATGGTTTTATTTTCTTGTAGTAAACTTTGGCGCAAAAGCTCAAACCACTCACCTCACATGGTGACTGATTGAAGAACTCTGGGTTATTTGGGGACATCCCACAATGCTCCCTTTATATTACTGGATTTTAGCCTTGTGCAAGATTGGAGATAGAAAATTATTTTTAGAATACACAGAAGCTATTTTTCCAGTGCGCACTTTTTCTGATTGCTGTTCCATGGGGTCCCCTGTTCGCCAGGTTGAAAATGTTTTGATTTCCAGCACTATTTGTTCTCTAGGTGTCTCACTCAAATGGCTTGATGAACTAGGTCGGAGGATGACTTTGTGTAGTGTTCACGAGTTGACCGTAGTGCAGGACCGAGGTATATCTTGAGCCATTGTGCTGCTTTCATTTCAGCCCCACCATCACCCGGTTGCTAACTCCCATTGTCACGCAGTGTTTGACCTGCAATCGGATTTTGAACCTTTTATTAAACTCGAAGTTATTCCTGTGCAGTAGCACTCACCTAGGGGTGTTCTAATCTTTTGGCAATGTTTGTTTACTGAACTGCCTGGGACCGACTCAACATTCAGTGTGAGGCAAAGTGATGCTTTTGTATTTCCTCTCTCCAACCCCCATTCCCTCCTCATGAACTTGTGAACACTTCATATGCTTTAGTGCACAATTTCATTCACTGGTGTGAGCATGCCAGCAATGGGGTAACTTATCTGTGAATGTGTTTTCATATCCTGTTTTTCTGCTTCCAACTCTGTCCTGTGCAATATATATATAAATAAATATATTCTCATTGTAATATAAAGCTTGTGGGGAAAATGGAAAATAAAGATTTTATTAAAATTTTACTTTGTATACTGAAAGGAACTGTGTTCTAGTTTCAAGTCTCCAATGTCGCTCATTCCACCTGCCCCATTTCTGAAACCTGCATCTTTCATATGTGCACCAGCTCCAGGCATGGCTCATGTGTAACCTGGGATTTGGGATGCAGTTATGACTCGAGCCAGTGTTTGAAAACTACTCGGTTGTGCTGTCTCTGATTGAACTAAGTGCTGCAGTCCGATTCTTGCTGCTGCTGGACATGTGGGTGAGGGGGATGAGTGGGCAGTTGCCCCATGATGAAAGATGCTTGCCTTTCTGTCGGGTCATGTTATCTCAAGGTCAGGAAACCCAGCAGACTATGATCATGTTTGTGATTTCATTATTCAAAAAGTGTGATGTCTAATTGTCAAATTTTTGTGCATTTTCCCATCTCAGCTTTAAGGAGGCAAATTTATTGCAAGAAAAATGCATCAATCAAAAGATTTGCATATAAATAAAGTTTTGGAAGCCAGTTCTTTGGAACTCTCCCCTTATTGAAAATGCACTCAGAACTCCCTCTAAGGTGGTAAGAATAGGTAGACCATTCAGCACCTCGAGCCTGTTCTGGCACTCAATAAGATCGTGGCTGATTGTTTTGTGGTCTTAATTCCACTTTCCTGCCTGCTCACCAAACTGTTGAAAGCATGCGTGGATCAAAAATCTGCCTAACTCGGCCATGAATATATTCACTGACCCAACCTCCATTGCTCTCTGGGGAAGACCAACAACCCTCTGAAAGAAGAAATTCCTCCTCATCTCCATTTTAAATGGGATACTCCTTATTCTCATTTTACATTTCCCCCACCACCGCGAGGGTAAAATCCCTCAGCAGCTTCTCTGACCAGCCCCCTCAGAATCTTATGTTTCAATAAGATCACCTCACATTCTGCAGTGAGTATCGACTAATCTGTCCAACCTTTCCTAAGTCGGGTTGACTTAGCCTAGGAATGATCCAGTAAAGCAGTTAAATTTAAAGGTCCATGATTTTCAGAAGTCATGGAGAAGGTGGGTTTGTACGGTGGATGGGTGGGCAGTGGGGGGTCAGTTGGTTGGAGACTTTGATGATCAAGTGTGGGGGGGGGGGGGAAGAGGGGAGGGTCAGGTAGTGAGGGGATAGTGGGTGTGAGGGTCAAGGGGTCTGGGGAGTGGGGGGGGGGGTGTCAGTCATGCCAGTAAGTGGTTAATGTTTAGTTGGGGGGGGGGGGGGATCGATCAGGTGGAAAGTCGTGGGGCTGTCAGTCTGGTGGTCAGTGAGGGGGAAAGCATTGGTCAATGGGTGGGGGGTGTCATTTGGAGAGTAGGTTTATAAGATAATGAGGGGGATAGATAGAGTGGACGTTCAGAGACTATTTCCTCGGGTGGATGTAGCTATTACAAGGGGGCATACCTATAAGATTCAGGGTGGGAGATATAGGAGGGATGTTAGAGAGTGGTTAGGGTGTGGAATGGACTGCCTGCTGTGATAGTGGAGTCGGACACTTTAGGAACTTTCAAGCGGTTATTGGATAGGCACATAGAGCATACCAGAATGACGGGGAGTAGGATAGCTTGATCTTGGTTTCGGACAATGCTCGGCACAACATCGAGGGCCGAAGGGCCTGTTCTCTGCTGTACTGCTCTATGTTCTATGTAGTTAGTGGGGATCTGCTGGGGAGGGGGGGGGGGGGGGGAGGTCAGGTGGTCAGAGGAGAGTGTGTTGGTAAGGTTAGGTAGGTGGTTGGAGGGGGCATCGGCATTATGGTTACCCAGGAGTTAGAAGTGGTTTTAATTCTAACTTTTCCTGGGTTATTATTACTGTAAGGCAGTTGGAACTGTCCAAAATCTGCAATTTAAATTGATTTTCAGTGCAATTGAACTTCCCGGGAAATCCTTACCTGGGAACCTCCAGCAGGGAGCATTCTGAAGGGGGTTACAATGCCCTGGAGCCCCGAATTTACCAGCCTTGTATCCATCTTTCATGATAGAAAACACAAAACCATACTGGCTAGGGTGAGGTCAGGAACCAAGGGTCTGAGTGAGATATTAAAAGTTATTAATGTTAGTAAACAAAACTGGCGAATTTGAAGAGCCTAACAGCTGACCAATGCCCTCGAACTAATGTGGAGATGCCAGCGTTGGACTGGGGTGAGCACAGTGTCATGTGAGGATACCTTTAAAACATGGATGTTTAAGCAATGCACCTTTAAGAAAACAGTGATGTCAGAGTGGGTGGAGCTGAGGTCAGGTCAGCCATTTTGCAGTTTTGGTTTTGCAGTTTGTAAAGTGCCTGGCTGGTTTTGCTGAGAGCAGTTTAAAAGTGCCTGGGACTTCCGGGTGCGGCGATGACCAGCTGAGTCGCACGTTTCGGCAGCTCCCGGTGGAACGGATTTTTGGGCTCTTGATAGGAGCCCCAACGGCAATTTTAACGGCTAAAAACACCGTGCGGTAAACCAGAAGGGTGTTCCCCCTGGACACGGATGGAAAAAGGAGAGGAGAGTGGCCGGATTGCAGCGGATCCTTTGGAACAACGGCAAGGAAGGCAAGCAAAAACCAAGATGGCGTCGGAAGGTGGCAGTTTCATATGGGGCCCTGAACAACAAGAGTTCTTGAAATGCTGTGTGGAGATTAAAAAGGAAATGAAGAAAGAGTTGTTGGCCCCGATATTACAGGCGATCGAAGGGCTGAAAGAGGAACAAAAGACCCAGGAGCAGGAGCTTCGGGTCGTGAAGGCGAAAGCAGCTGAGAATGAAAACGATATACAGGGCCTGGTGGTGAAGTCGGAGATACAGGAGGCACACCAGAAACAATGTGTGGAGAGGTTGGAGGCATTGGAAAACAACGCAAGGAGGAACAACTTGAGGATTCTTGGCCTTCCTGAAGGTGTGGAGGGGGCGGACGTCGGGGCATATGTGAGCACGATGCTGCACTCGTTAATGGGAGCGGAGGCCCCGACGGGTCCGTTGGAGGTGGAGGGAGCATACCGAGTTATGGTGCGAGGATCGAGAGCAGGAGAAACTCCCAGAGCCATAGTGGTGAGATTCCTCCGTTTTAAGGATAGAGAAATGGTCCTTAGATGGGCGAAGAAAACTCGGTGCAGTAAATGGGAGAACGCGGTGATCCGCGTTTATCAAGATTGGAGTGCGGAGGTGGCGAGAAGGAGGGCGAGCTTTAATCGGGCCAAGGCGGTACTTCACAAAAGGAAGATAAAATTTGGAATGCTGCAACCGGCAAGACTGTGGGTCACATATCAAGGGAGGCACCACTACTTTGAGACGGCGGATGAAGCGTGGACTTTTATTGTAGAAGAAAAATTGGAATGAGTGGATTATGAAAAAGAACGTTTGGACAAAGTGGTGGGGCGAATGGGGGGGGGCGAAGAGGGGTTTTATGTTCTAATCCTGTGGTATGGTAACTTTTCTTTCTCCCACAGGTGGTGATGGGGGGAGGTGGGGAGGGAGAGGAGATGGGGCGTTGGCCATGGGAGGCGGGGCCGAGGGAGAGGCGCGGGCTTGGTTCCCGCGCTATGATAATTATGGCGGGAATAGAGAAGCAGGAAGGAGGGGGCGTCGCACGGTGCGAGCCGTGGTCACGGGGGGAAGCCGAGGTCAGCCAGAGTTTGCTGACTTCTGGGAGCAACATGGGGGGAGTAATTACGCTAGCGGGGGGTCGAGCGGGGGGGGGTGGGAGGGGGGAATTACTGGGTTGCTGCTGCTGGGGAAAGGGGGGAGTGGGTACGGGAGAGGATGGGCGGGGGGGCACCGCCTGGGGGAGATACAGCTGCGTGGGAACTGGGTGAGAAGCTGGAAAAAGATGATGGCTAACCGGCAAGGGGGGGCGGTGGGAAGCCCCCCAACTCGGCTGATCACGTGGAACGTGAGAGGGCTTAACGGGCCGATAAAGAGGGCACGAGTACTCGCACACCTTAAGAAACTTAAAGCAGATGTGGTTATGTTACAGGAAACGCACATGAAACTGATAGACCAGGTCAGGCTGCGCAAAGGATGGGTGGGGCAGGTGTTCCATTCGGGGCTGGATGCGAAAAACAGGGGGGGTGGCTATATTAGTGGGGAAGCGGGTAATGTTCGAGGCAAAGACTATAGTGGCGGATAACGCGGGCAGATACGTGATGGTGAGTGGCAAATTACAGGGAGAGATGGTGGTTTTGATAAACGTGTATGCCCCGAACTGGGACGATGCCAACTTTATGAGGCGAATGCTAGGACGCATCCCGGACCTAGAGACGGGAAAGCTGATAATGGGGGGAGACTTTAACACGGTGTTGGAACCAAGGCTGGATAGGTCGAAGTCCAGGACTGGTAGGAGGCCGGCAGCAGCCAAGGTGCTTAAGGATTTTATGGAGCAGATGGGAGGGGTGGACCCGTGGAGATTCAGTAGACCTAGGAGTAAGGAGTTCTCGTTTTTCTCCTATGTCCATAAAGTCTATTCGCGCATAGACTTTTTTGTGTTGGGTAGGGCATTGATCCCGAGGGTGAGGGGAACGGAATATACGGCTATAGCCATTTCGGATCATGCCCCACACTGGGTAGACTTGGAGATAGGGGAGGAAACAGGAGGGTGCCCACCCTGGAGAATGGACATGGGACTAATGGCGGATGAGGGGGTGTGCCTAAGGGTGAGGGGGTGTATTGAAAAGTACTTGGAATTCAATGACAATGGGGAGGTTCAGGTGGGAGTGGTCTGGGAGGCGTTGAAGGCGGTGGTTAGGGGGGAGCTGATATCAATAAGGACACATAAAGGGAAGCAGGAGAGTAAGGAACGGGAGCGGTTGCTGCAAGAACTTTTGAGGGTGGACAGACAATATGCGGAAGCACCGGAGGAGGGACTGTACAGGGAAAGGCAAAGGCTGCATGTGGAATTTGACTTGCTGACTACAGGCACTGCAGAGGCACAATGGAGGAAGGCGCAGGGTGTACAGTATGAATATGGAGAGAAGGCGAGTAGATTGCTGGCACACCAATTGAGGAAAAGGGGAGCAGCGAGGGAAATAGGGGGAGTAAGGGACGAGGAAGGAGAGACGGAGCGGGGAGCGGAGAGAGTGAATGAAGTGTTCAAGACATTTTATAAAAAATTGTATGAAGCTCAACCCCCGGATGGGAGGGAGAGAATGATGGATTTTTTGCATCGGCTGGAAATTCCCAAGGTGGAAGAGCAGGAAAAGGTGGGACTGGGAGCACAGATCACGGTAGAAGAAGTGGTGAAAGGAATTAGGAACATGCAGACGGGAAAGGCCCCGGGACCGGACGGATTCCCAGTTGAATTTTACAGAAAATATTTGGACTTGCTCGCCCCGCTACTGACGAGGACCTTTAACGAGGCAAAGGAAAGGGGACAACTGCCCCCGACTATGTCTGAAGCAACGATATCGCTTCTCTTAAAGAAGGAAAAGGATCCGCTACAATGCGGGTCCTACAGACCAATTTCCCTCCTAAATGTGGATGCCAAGGTCCTGGCCAAGGTAATGGCAATGAGAATAGAGGAATGTGTCCCGGGGGTGGTTCATGAGGACCAAACTGTGTTTGTGAAGGGGAGACAGCTGAACACGAATATACGGAGGCTGTTAGGGGTAATGATGATGGCCCCACCAGAGGGTGAAACGGAGATAGTAGTGGCGATGGATGCCGAGAAAGCATTTGATAGAGTGGAATGGGATTATCTGTGGGAGGTGTTGAGGAGATTTGGTTTTGGAGAGGGTTATGTTAGATGGGTACAGCTGTTGTATAGGGCCCCAGTGGCGAGTGTGGTCACGAATGGACGGGGATCGGCATATTTTCGGCTCCATAGAGGGACAAGGCAGGGATGTCCTCTGTCCCCATTACTGTTTGCACTGGCGATTGAGCCCCTGGCGATAGCGCTGAGAGTTTCCAAGAGATGGAGGGGAATACTTAGGGGAGGAGAAGAACACCGGGTATCTTTATATGCAGATGATCTGCTACTATATGTGGCGGATCCGGCGGAGGGGATGCCAGAAATAATGCGGATACTTGGGGAGTTTGGGGATTTTTCAGGGTATAAATTGAACATGGGGAAGAGTGAGCTGTTTGTGGTACATCCAGGGGAGCAGAGTAGAGAAATAGAAGACCTACCGTTGAGGAAGTTAACAAGAGACTTTCGTTACCTGGGGATCCAGATAGCTAAGAATTGGGGCACATTGCACAGGCTAAATTTAACGCGGTTGGTGGAACAGATGGGGGAAGATTTCAAGAGATGGGATATGGTAGCACTGTCAATGGCAGGGAGGGTGCAGGCGGTTAAGATGGTGGTCCTCCCGAGATTCCTCTTTGTGTTTCAGTGCCTCCCGGTGGTGATCACGAAGGCTTTTTTTAAAAGGATAGAAAAGAGCATCATGGGTTTTGTTTGGGCCGGGAAGACTCAGAGAGTGAGGAAGGGATTCTTACAGCGTAGTAGGGATAGGGGGGGGGGCTGGCACTACCGAGCCTAAGTGAGTATTATTGGGCCGCTAATATTTCAATGGTGAGTAAGTGGATGGGAGAGGAGGAAGGAGCGGCGTGGAAGAGATTAGAGAGGGCGTCCTGTAGGGGGACCAGCCTGCAGGCAATGGTGACAGCCCCATTGCCGTTCTCACCGAGGAACTATACCACGAGTCCGGTGGTGGTAGCTACACTGAAGATTTGGGGACAGTGGAGACGACATAGGGGAAAGACCGGAGCATTGGGGGGGTCCCCGATAAGAAACAACCATAGGTTTGCCCTGGGGGGGAATGGATGGGGGATATGGAATGTGGCAAAGAGCAGGAATAACGCAACTGAAAGATCTATTTGTGGACGGGAAGTTCGCGAGTCTGGGAGCGCTGACCGAGAAATATGGGTTGCCCCAAGGGAATGCATTCAGGTACATGCAATTGAGGGCTTTTGCGAGGCAACAGGTGAGGGAATTCCCGCAGCTCCCGACACAAGAGGTGCAGGACAGAGTCATCTCAAAGAAATGGGTGGGGGATGGTAAGGTGTCGGATATATATAGGGAAATGAGGGACGAAGGGGAGACTATGGTGGACGAACTAAAAGGGAAATGGGAAGAAGAGCTAGGGGAGGAGATCGAGGAGGGGCTGTGGGCAGATGCCCTAAACAGGGTAAACTCGTCGTCCTCGTGCGCCAGGCTAAGCCTGATTCAGTTTAAGGTATTACACAGGGCACATATGACTGGAACACGGCTCAGTAAATTTTTTGGGGTGGAGGATAGGTGTGCGAGGTGCTCGAGAAGCCCAGCGAATCATACCCATATGTTTTGGTCATGCCCGGCACTACAGGGGTTTTGGATGGGGGTGACAAAGGTGCTTTCGAAAGTAGTAGGAGTCCGGGTCGAACCAAGCTGGGGGCTGGCTATATTTGGGGTTGCACAAGAGCCGGGAGTGCAGGAGGCGAGAGAGGCCGATGTTTTGGCCTTTGCGTCCCTAGTAGCCCGGCGCAGGATATTGCTAATGTGGAAAGAAGCCAAGCCCCCGGGGGTGGAGACCTGGATAAATGACATGGCGGGGTTCATAAAGTTAGAGCGGATTAAGTTCGTCCTAAGGGGGTCGGCTCAAGGGTTCACCAGGCGGTGGCAACCGTTCGTCGAATATCTTGCGGAAAGATAGATGGGGGAAAAAAGAAGGCAGCAGTAGCAGCCCAGGACTTGGGGGGGGGGGGGGGAGGGATGGGGGGGGGGGGGGGGGGGAGGGATGGGGGGGGGGGGGGTGGGGAGGGATATGGGGGGGGGGGGGGGGGGAGGGATGGGGGGGGGGGGGGTGGGGAGGGATATGGGGGGGGGGGGGGGGGGAGGGATGGGGGGGGGGGGGAGGGGGAGGGATGGGGGGAGGGAGAGGGATGGGGGGGGAAGAGGGATGGATGGGGGGGGGGAAGAGGGATGGATGGATGGGGGGGGAAGAGGGATGTGGGGGGGGAAGAGGGATGGGGGGGGGGGAAAGAGGGATGGGGGGGGGGGAAAGAGGGATGGGGGGAGGGGAGAGGGATGGGGGGAGGGGAGAGGGATGGGGGGGGGGGAGAGGGATGGGGGGGGTGGGTGGGGGGGTGTGGCCTGAGACAAGGCAGTTGCCAATTAGGGCTAGTTTTTATTTTTGTTATTTAATATTTATTTATTTATTATTTTTTTTTTTAAATAAAAAAGGTCATTATTATCTGTATTGTTATAATGTTGTGTAAAGGATGCACAATGTACTGTGTTGGTTGACCAAAAATTTTCAATAAAATATTTATTAAAAAAAATAAAATAAAAGTGCCTGGCTGTTTTGCTGTGAGCTGATTAAAAGGAATAAGCCAGTTGGAAAAAGCAGTTTGTGTGTGTGTGTGTGTGTGTGTGTCTCCAGAGAGCTGCAGGTAGAAAGGAAGGTGCTGGAGCTGAAATCAACCAAGCTAATATGTCTCTGCCATTCTACAGAAAATATATATATCCTTTAACCTGATGTGATACTGTTTAAAGTTGTTAAGTCTCTTGGAAGTTTGAAGGAACATTTTAAGGAAGTATTTACTGTTGCAATATTTTCTGCGTTATCTTTGAAGTAAGGGTTGCTAAGAGATCCAATATTTATTTAAGATGTTAGTTGAGTTTATGGGATAAACAGTATTTAAAAACCCACATGTCCATAATTGTAATCCCACACCTAGGGAAAAAGCCGTGTGCTAGGAAAAGCAACAAATCCATTAAAGGGAGAGGTTGGTTGAACTCCATGATACATTTTGGGGTTCTGAAAACACCTCGGCCATAACAATTGGGGGCTCGTCCAGGATAAAAGTATCTATTGGATTGGCTTTTGTGAACTTAAAGACAGTGAAGGATTGATGCTTTTCTGGTGTGGTATTTTAGTTTAAGTGGGGAGAGTGTTGTGAACAATGGCTCTTTCAGAGGCTCAGAAGGTTTTTCGGGTGGAAAATGTTACACGTAGTACCTTACGGACAGAAACGAAAAGCAGACTGTTAGATTTGGCAAGAACATTGCAGTTAACATTACCTGACAAAATGTGAAAAGGTGAGGTAATTATGGTGGTGGTTAGGCATTTAAAGTTGCCTGAGATAGAGTTTAACTCATTGGAAATGGCAAAAATTCAGTTGCAAATTAAACAAATGGAACATGAGAAAGAATTAAAGCGGCTGGAATACCAGAGTGAGAGAGAGGAAAAAGAAAAGAGAGAAGAAAGGAGAAAAGAAAGAATAGCCCTAGCAGAACAAAAAGAAAAAGAACGGGCGATACAGATCAGGGAGAAAGATAACGACAGGGAGTTTGAACTTCAGAAAATGGCCATGAAACATGACAATCAGTTAAAATTGGCAGATGTAAAGGGAAACGTACAGTTGGATGAGGATAGTGAGAAAGAGCGTCATAGTCGAAGACGTGGTGAGGATCTATTTAAATATGTCCAAGCATTGCCCAAGGTTTGACGAGAAGGAAGTGGAAGCCTTTTTCATTTCATTTGAGAAGTTAGCTAAACAAATGAAATGGCCACAGGACATGTGGGTATTACTGATTCAAACAAAGCTGGTAGGTAGAGCTAGTGAAGTGTTTGCATCACTACCGGAGGAGGTATCTGGAACGTATGAGGAGGTGAAAAAATCCATCTTCAGTGCATATGAACTAGTGCCTGAAGCTTACAGACAAAGGTTTAGAAATTTAAGGAAATAATTTGGTCAAACATACATGGTGTTTGAAAGGCTCAAACAGAGTAATTTTGATAGGTGGATAAGGGCTTTGAAAATAGACTAAACGTATGAAGCTCTCAGAGAAATTCTACTTTTGGAGGAGTTAAAAAATTCAATTCCTCATGTAGTGAGAACTCGTGTGGAAGAACAGAGGGTTAAAACTGCGAGATTAGCAGCGGAAATGGCAGATGATTATGAATTAGTTCATAAATCAAAGCTTGGTTTCCAACATCAGTTTCAGCAGGTGAGGGATAGAAACTGGGGACATGAGAAATACTCAAGTGGTAAAGGTAAAGGTGATCTGATCGGAGACAATAAAGAGAGTGTACCTCATATTAAAAAAGAAATCCAGGAGGGTGGAAAAGAAATGAAAAGTTTCAAATGTTTTCACTGTAATAAACTAGGCCATGTAAAGTCACAGTGTTGGTGGTTGAAGAAAAGCACTGGGAAGGCTGATGTGGTAAAACAGGATAAGACAGTGGGATTTGTTAGAGTGGGAAAGGAAAGTCCAAGGGAAGCGAAGGAGGTGCAAACGATTGTACAGCTTGTTCAAGAAGTAATTGTTAAGAAGGTGCCAGATGTCCTTAAAGAATTTACTTGTGTGGGTAAAGTTTACTCGTGTATCAGGAGGAGCAGGTAAAGAACTCAAGTTTAAGAGAAACAGGGGCTAGTCAATCTTTAATGGTAAGAGATGAGGAATTATGTAGTTTGGGAAGAATGTTGCCAGAAAAGGTGGAATTCGGGGTGAGAGGAGTAGCATTCCATTATATAAGGTAAGGTTGAAAAGTCCAGTGAAGAGTGGTGAAGTGGTAGTAGGAGTAATAGATAAACTATCTTGTCCAGGAATACAGTTTATCTTGGGTAATGATATAGCTGGATCGTAGGTGGGAGTGATGCCTACTGTGGTTCATTAGCCAGTGGAAAATCAGCCAACTGAAGTGTTGAAGGACGAATATCCTGGGATTTTTACAGATTATGTAGTAACAAGGTCGCAAAGTCACAGGTTAAGACAAGAGGAGAAATCAAAGAGCGAAGTTGAATTGCAATTATCAGCAACGATTTTTGATCAGATGGTTGAAAAAGAACAGGTGAAGGATGAGGTGGATATTTTTAGTTCAGGAAAATTGGTGGAGTTACAACAGAAAGATGTAGAAATAAAACGGATATATCAGAAAGCATATACGGAAGAGGAACCTGAGTGTACCAGAGTGTTATTACCGTAAAAATGATGTCTTGATGAGAAAATGGAGACCTGTAAATATGCAGGCAGATGAAAAGTGGGCAGAAGTTCATCAAGTAGTATTGCCGGTAGAGTATAGAAAGGAGGTGTTGCGAGTTGCACATGGGGTACCAGTGGGAGGTCATTTGGGAATAAGGAAAACTTCAGCTAAAATCCAGAAACATTTTTATTGGCCTCGACTACATAAAGATGTAGTTAAATTGTCAATCATGTCACACATGTTAAGTGAGAGGGAAACCTCAAGCAGTGATAAAACTAGCGCCCTTAATACCCATTCCAACATTTGAGGAACCTTTTACGAGGGTCATAAGCGATTGTGTAGGACCGCTTCCTTAAACAAAAAGTGGGAATCAATATCTTGACTGTAATGGATGTGTCTACTAGGTTTCCAGAGGCCATTCCAGTACGTAATATTACAGCTAAAAGGATTGTGGAGGAGTTACTTAAATTCTTTACTAGGTATGGACTACCCACAGAAAGTCAATCTGATCAAGGAATGAATTTTACTCCAAAGTTATTCAAAGAAGTTATGGATAGTTTAGGAATAAAACAATTTAAATCGCAGGGAGCATTAGACAGGTGGCATCAGACATTAAAGACAATGTTGAGGGCGTATTGTCAAGATTATCCAGAGGATTGGGATAAAGGAATCCCAATTATATTGTTTGCAATTAGGGATGCACCTAATGAGTCTACCAAATTTAATCCTTTTGAACTAATTTTTGGTCATGAGGTAAGAGGACAACTTAAATTGATTAAGGAAAAATTGCTGGGTGAGAAATCGGAAATTACACGATTGAATTACGTGTCAAATTTTAGGGAACGATTAAATAGAGCAGGTGAATTGGCTAGACAACATTTGAAAGTTGCACAGAATGTGATGAAACAGGTAGCGGACAAGAAATCCAAAATTTGTAGTTTTGCCAGTGGGGATAAAGTTTTAGTGTTGATGCCAGTGGTAGGGGAGCCTTTAAAAGCTAGGTCTTGTTGACCGTATCAGATGGAAAGGAAATTAAGTAAGTTAAACATGTGGTAAAAACACCAGATAGAAGGAAGACTCACCGAGTGTGTCATGTGAATATGCTTAAAAGGTACTTTGAAAGGGAAGGAGAGAAAAAGGAGGTTTTAATGATTCTAACTCAAAGTGATGAACCAAATCCAGGTGACTGTGAATTTGACATACCTCAAATTAAATTGGAAAATGAGGATGTTCTTAAAAATTGGGATGAATTGTTAAGTTACCTTCCAGAGGAAAAACAAACTGACCTGAAAGAGTTATTGATATCACATGGGCAAGTTTGTAGAGATAAATTGGGAAGTACTAAAATGGCTATACATGATGTAGGTGTGGGAAATGCTGTTTCTATCAAACAACATCCATATAGACTTAATCCTTTAAAATTGGCACAGGTTAACAGAGAGATTGAGAGTATGCTGAAGAATTGCATAATTGAAGTGGGTTGCAGCCAATGGAGCTCACCCATTGTGATGGCACCTAGACCAGATGGTACCCAATGATTGTGTGTGGACAATAGAAAGGTGAATGCAGTTACAAGAACGGATTCTTATCCTGTCCCACCATTGAAGGATTGCATGGACAAAGTGGGACAATCTGCTTTTATTTCCAACTTCCAGACATGGAAAGAACATTTAAACCATCGTATGGATTTCTTCAATCGACTTCAGGTGGCGGGTTTGGTGATGAACCTAGCCGAAAGTGAATTTGGAGAAGCCTGAATCACTTTCCTTGCGGAGTTTCCAATACCCTCAAGACAAAGGGAAATAATGCAATCTCTTAGCATGAATGGCTTTGATCGAACAGTTGTGCAAAAGTGGACTTTCAACAGGCATTTGACTGCCTGAAAGTTGTGATCGCCAATGCTCCTGCATTGGAGAATTGCAAGGGGCTCTGTGGTCAGATTGAACTAAAGTATCTAATTCTAAAGAGAAATGCCGAGGAGTAGAGGAATGGATGGATCGTGCAGAGGAATGGGTGGATCGTGCAGAGACTTTTTTCAAAGAGACTGTCAATCGAGAAAGATTTTGGTTGGAGGAAGAAGAGCAAAGAAAAATGGACTATATTATTATGCCTGTTTGTGTGTGGGTTTTTTTTGTGAAACGTAAAAGTATTTTTACTGTGTGCATTTCTTAGTGGTTAGAGCAAAAGTGAAAAATGAAACCATCTTGAAGTTGATGGTTTATTTATTTTTTTCTTGGGGGAGGTGTCATGTGAGCGTACCTTTAAGACATGGATGTTTAAGCAATGTACCTTTAAGAAAACAGTGATCTCAGAGAGTGGGTGGAGCTGAGGTCAGGTCAGCCATTTTGCAGTTTTGGTTTTGCAGTTTGAAAAGTGCCTGGCTGGTTTGCTGTGAGCTGATTAAAAGGAGAAAGCCAGTTGGAAAAAGCAGTGTGTGTGTGTGTGTCCAGAGAGCTGCAGGTAGAAAGGAAGGTGCTGGAGCTGAAGTCAACCAAGCTAATATGTCTCTGCCATTCTACAGAAAATATATATATCCTTTAACCTGATGTGATACTGTTTAAAGTTGTTCAGTCTCTTGGAAGTCTGAAGGAACATTTTAAGGAGGTATTTACTGTTGCAATATTTTCTGAGTTATCTTTGAAGTAAGGGGTGTTAAAAGATCCAATGTTTATTTAAGATGTTAAGTTGAGTTCATGGAATAAACTGTTTTGTGTTTAAAAACCCACATGTCCATAATTGTAATCCCACCTAGGGAAAAAGCCGTGTGCTAGGAAAAGCAACAAATCCATTAAAGGGAGAGGTTGGTTGAGCTCCATGATACATTTTGGGGTTCTGAAAACACCTCGCCCATAACAACAGTAAGAAGTGTTACAACACCAGGTTAAAGTCCAACAGGTTTGTTTTGAATCACTAGCTTTCGGAGCACTGCTCCTTCCTCAGGTGACCTCTTCATTCACTTGAGGAAGGAGCAGTGCTCCGAAAGCTAGTGATTCGAAACAAACCTGGTGCAGTAAGACGTCTTACTGTGCTCAAACTGGTGGTGAACGTTCTGGACTTCTAATAAGAGATGACCGCAAAGATACTTTGGTTATGATCTTCCAACATTCCTAAGATTCTGGAACAGTCCCAGTGTATTGGAAATATACTCAGGAAAGAGAAATAAAGCCAGGAACACACTGGTAAGTTGATCTGACATCAGTCGACAGGCAAATGCGGGAATCCATGACTAAGAAAATGGTAACAGAGCACTTCAAAAATCATGATCTGGTTAGGCAGAGCCAAAGTGGTTTTAGAGAAGGGAAATTATGTTGGACATATCTATTCAACATTATGGAGAAAGTAACCGCAGGCTAGATTAAGGAGAATCAGTGGCTGTAGCTTTAAAAAACAATTGATGAAGTGCCACTTGAAAGGCTGTTGCACGAGATAAGGTCCCATGGGATCGGGGGGAACGTTAGTATGGCGAGAGGATTGATTGCAGATTAGAAAACACAGAGCAGGCAGAAACGTGTCATTTTCAGGTTTGCGGGCTATTGCTAGTGTGGGGGCTGCAATGTCAGTTCTGGGACTTCTGCTATTAATAATTTAACAGTGCACCAAGTGTAATATATCCAAAGTTGCTAATGCTATAATGTTAGATGGGAACATGAGGAGGATACAAAGAGATATGGATAGATTAAATAACTGGACAACAAAATGATAGATGGAGTATAATGTGGGAAGGTGTGCAGTTATTTATTTTGGTAGCAAAGAATGCAAAACTGTTTAGTGGCCAAAGGGATTTCGGAATCTTTGTAGAACAACGATACGTTGACCTTTATGACAAGGGAATGTTGGAGTTTTACAGTAAGGAAGTCTTGCTGTAATTATTGAGATTTTTGTTGAGAACACACCTGGAACACTCTGCTTTTTTGACCTCCATATCGAAGGAAAGATCAACTTGCTTTAGACAGGTTGCAACAAAGATTACTCCTTTTCTCGTCTCTGATGTTCTTACTCCAAGGGAAATGCAGCAAGAGTGAAATAGTGACTAAAGCTCCCTCTACAGCACGGGGTTAGATACAGAGTAAAGCTTCCTCTATGCTGTCCTCTACAAACACTGCAGGACAGGCACAGCCTGGGGTAAGATACAGGGTAAAGCTCCCTCGACACTGTCTCATAAACACTCTCTGGGCAGTCACAGCATGGGATTAGATATAGAGTAAATCTACCTTTATTCTGCTGTGCGACTACGCCAAGTGGAACAACATAAGTGTGATGTGTCAATAAAACTGGCTTCCGGATTTCACAAATAGTTAAATCCTGACGTTTCTGACTTTTTCACCATTAATTGAAAATGTACATTGAGTTTGTTGGAATGAAGGAATTGAACTATTTAAATGCATTCTATTCCCAACATATTGGTACAGAAATGTGGGTTTCTGACTAGTTGGGTTGGGTTCCTGTGTTTTAAAAGTTAGTTTATGATTCTAAGGTGCCTAAACGTGTGGTGCTTCTCAGCATCTTAGCCCACCCCTCCAACTCCTTTTGCATCATTACACAGGAACCTGGGGGTAAGTGATCCATTTGCTGCCCAGGGAATAGTATATGTGGAACCAAGTAACCTAAAATTGAAGGAGAAATAAGAAACAACTAGAAAACAGATTTGAAGTTGATCAAAAAGAGCCAAAGCGGATTAAGAGTCAGGATCATTTGGAATAATGCGAGTATGCTTGCTGGAGAACGAACATGCTTTTGCGGCCGATATGTTTAATATTTGATCTTTACAAGTCCATGCAAGTACAAGCTGTGTCTGTGCCATTAAGCTCTTATTAAATTTGCTAGGTGCTTTTTTTTTTTTTACAAAATTACCATGTGCATTCTTCTCATGTGCAGAGTCCTGCTGCTTATAAACAACATGAACAGTTACAATAATAGACAGGTACAGTGAAGCCTGTTAAAGGCCACAGGTATAAAATGGTAGAACAGCACAAGTATAAAAATGGCCATTCCCTGTAAGAGACAGTATCCATTTTTCAAGTCCACCATAATCACAGTTTGAAACCACCCAAAGACCATCAACAGGCACTAACCGCACAGAGGGGTGTATTTAATTACTTTTCAAAATTTGGTTTAATTATCTCTTTGGGGAGAAACATGTTTTTAGTTATCGTGTGTTAATTTAAAGATGCTTTTTGGAATGATTCATTGCCATTGGGGAAAGTTGGCTCTGTGCTGATGTTTTTACTTCCTTGTTGATAGGAGCCATATGAAGACAGACTAGGAGTTTGGCAAAGGCTGCTCTGAAACACTCTTGCTATCTCCTAGCAGAATTGAGTTTGGGAGATTTCAGGGCTGAAATCCCTGAATCCTTTGGGAAAGAAGTTGGTGCAGACATGAGATAGCAAAAAGCAACTATTTGGAGTGAATACCCTTTTTCTGGATTCACTTATGTGCTACATATGTTTCTATTACAATATATTTCTAGATACATTCATAATATGCACAGGATGGTGGTCCTTTTAGCCAAGACCAGCAGGAGCGTCCCACCACAAAAAGAGGTTTGGATAAGAAAGGTCACATTTCCTACTTCAGCACATGCATCGGGAGAAACATCCCGCCTATTCAATCACAATATCCAACTGTTTCTTAAGTGAGTCTAAAATTTACCCTTCACTACTACCCCCAAGAGGTCCATTCCAGACAATGGCCATTCTTCTTATGGTGGATTTTGTGGCCTTTGTCCTAATCATCATCGTTTAAAACATAGAGCATAGTGCAGCACAGTATAGCCCCTTTGGCCAATGATGTTGGGCCAACCACTTATCCTAACCTCAGAACTAACCTACACCCCTTCAATTTACTGCTGTCTATGTGCCTGTCTAAGAGTCACTTAAATGTCCCTAATGACTCTGACTCCACCGCCTCTGCTGGCAGTGCATTCCACAAACCCACCACTCTGTGTAAAGAACCTACCTCTGACATCTCCCCTATACCTTCTCCAATCACTTTAAAATTATGACCCCTCGTGACAGCCATTTCGACCCTGGAGAAAAGTCTCTGGCTATCCACTCTATCCATGCCTCTCATCACCTTCTACACCTCTATCAAGTCACCTTTCTGCCTTCTTCACCCCAGTGAGAAAAGCCCTAGCTCCCTCAACCTTTCTTCATAAGACATGCCCTCCAGTCCAGACAGCTTCCTGGTAAATCTCCTCTGTACTCTCTCCAAAGCATCCACATCCTTCCTATAATGAGGCGACCAGAACTGGACACAATATTCCAAGTGAGGCCTAACCAGGGTTTTATAAAGCTGCAACAAAACCTTGCGGCTCTTAAACTCAATCCCCCTGTTAATGAAAGCCAACACACCATATGCCTTCTGAACAACCCTATCAACCTGGGTGGCAACTTTGAGGGATCTATGTACGTGGACCGCAAGATCCCTCTGCTCCTCCACACTTCCAAGAATTCTGGGCTGGACTTTCCAAAAATGGGGCTATGTCCCCACCCCAGCGTGAAAATGCTGGCGTTTCACTCAAGAAAATCCTGAGCGATTCTCCTACCTGCAGGGGGCTGGCAGGGCCCCGGAGTGCTTCTCGCAGCTCTGGCTGTGGATACGGGGTCCCGCACTTCCAGTCGGGAGTCCGCGCCTGCGCACAGCCGTGCGACATGGCAGACTCTCACTGCGGACTGTCATCAAAAATGTAGGCCCCGAGATCGCGCCCGCCCACGGGTATGTGGCACCGAATCTCTCCTCTGGCCGTCTATGATGCCCCCCCCCCCCCCACCGGGTGATCGATCCCCCCCAACAGGGTGGCCGCGGACTGAGTCCGCAGCCGCCACCTGAAGTTCCCGACGGCCGATATGTGGTTAGAACCACGCCGTCGGGAACACGGCTAGTTTTGCACAAGAGTCGCCGGGGGGGGGGGGGGCCTCTATCAATGGCCCCGTACTGCGCCACGTAGATCGCGCACGTGTGACTCCTGCGGGCATCAGCGGAGCCAGTCCTGATTTCCGGGTAAACGTCCATTCTCCGCGATTTCGGCACACAGGCTTGGAGAATCCAGCCCCCTGCCTTTAACTCTGGATTCAACATTCAAATTCGACCTCCCAAAATGTATCAAGGTTGAACTCCATCCGCCAACTCTCAGCATCCTGTCAATGTCCTGTTGTAACCTGCATCAGCCTTCAACACTATCTACAACTCCAGCAACCTTTGTGTCATCGACAAACTTACTAACCCACCCTTCTGAAAATGAAATGAAAATCGCTTATTGTCACAAGTAGGCTTCAAATGAAGTTACTGTGAAAAGCCCCTAGTCGCCACATTCCGGCACCTGTTCGGAGAGGCTGGTACGGGAATTGAACTGTGCTGCTGGCCCGCTTTAAACATAGAACAGTACAGCACAGAACGGTCTGCTTTCAAAGCCAGTGATTTAGCCCTGTGCTAAACCAGCCCCTACTTCCTCTTCCACCTCCTCATCCAAGTCATTTATAAAAACCACAAAGAGCAGAGGTCCCAGAACAGATCCTTGCGGGACACCACTGGTCACCGACCTCTAGGCGGAATACTTTCCATCCACTACCACTCGCTGCCTTCTTTCGGCCAGTCAATTCTGTATCCAGACAGCCAAATTTCCTGCATCCCATGCCCCCTGACTTTCTGAATGGGGAACCTTATCAAATGCCTTACTGAAATCCATATACACCACATCCACTGCCCGACCTTCATTCAATGTGTCTCGACAAATCCTCAAAGAATTCAATGAGGCTTGTGAGGCATGACCTGCCCCTCACAAAGCCATGCTGACTCTTTAATCAAGCTATGTTTTTCTAAATAATCATAAATCCTGAGCTGGATTCTCCTAAAATGGGACTATGACCCCAAGCCAGCGTAAAAATGCTTGCATTTCACTCCGCAGTTTCCTAAAAAAAAGATAAGCCAATTCACTCACCTGCATGGGGCTAGCAGGGACCCAGAGTAATTCACGCAGTTTTAGCTGTGGATACGGGCCCCCGTACTTCCAGTTTGGAGTCTGCACATGTGCACAGCGGCGGCCTCCAGTGGCTGCGCAGAATGCCATGGCGGACTCTGACCTCGGAGGCAGCTGAGAAATGTAGGCCCCCACGATCGGCCCAATCTGTCCCCCGGCCGCCCATAATGCCCCACCCGGCGTCCGATCCCATCGTCCCCCACCAGGGCGGCCATGGACTGAGTCCGCAAATGCCATGCGGGCTTCCCGAACAAGTACTGATCCATAATTTTAAGTTCATCTCCCTTATTCCTGACACTCCCTTGCATTGAAACAGATGCACTTTAACCCATTCCACTGAGTGCAACTTTGCCCTATCAACTCTCTATCCTTCCTCACAGACTTGCTGCATACTCTTTCTGCCTGTTCAACAGCTGCCCGATCCTCTGATCCGTAACTCTGGTTCTCAACCCCCTGCCAAACTAGTTTAAACTCTCCCGAAGAGCTCTAGCAAACCTCCCACCCAGGATATTTGTGCCCCTCCAGTTTAGGCGCAACCCATCCTTCATGTAAAGGTCCCAGTTTGGAGTAAATTTTTTCTTGGCTTACTCTTACTGTTTTATTCTCTACAACTGATGGACTGCATAAAGTGCTTGAGGTGAATATCACTCATGCGCCCAGAGTATCTCTCTCCAAGGGTGAGATAGAGTCAATACTTCAATGAGGGGCTGGTTTAGCACAGGGCTATATCGCTGGCTTTGAAAGCAGGCCAGCAGCACAGTTCAATTCCTGTACCAGCCTCCCCAAACAGGTGCCAGAATGTGGCGACTAGGGGCTTTTCACAGTAACTTCATTTAAAGGCTACTTGTGACAATAAGCGATTTTCATTTCATTTCATTTCATGAAACTTTCAAAACAGCACTGAATATCTTCATTGAAACTTGATTTGTGTGTGCCTTAAATTACCTGTGAAGGCAGCCTGTTTTAGTTATTTCCTTATAGATATATAGAAGATAGGAGCAGAAGGAGGTCTTTTGGCCCTTCGAGCCTGCTCCACCATTTATCACGATCATAGCTGATCATCCAACTCAATAGCCTAATCCTGCTTTCTCCCCAATCACCTTTGATCCCATTCACCCCAAGTGCTGTATCTAGCCACCTCTTGAATATATTCAATGTTTTAGCCTCAACGACTTCCTGTGGTAATGAATTCCCACAGGCTCACCACTCTTTGGGTGAAGAAATGTCTCCTTATCTCTGTCCGAAATGGTTTACCCTGAATCCTCAGACTGTGATGATGTGGGATTTGACTCAAGCACCTGATTTAGTTAGAACACAGACTATTCTCTAATAACTGATAATCTACAGCAAATAGTGAAACAAATACTGTTGTAAGGAAGTATTATAAATTGCTGGTTAAAACCATCTCCATTGCATATACTGATGAATGTTAAATTCTCTTAAATATTTCAGTGAAGTAAATAGTAATAATTGCTCCTAGGAATCCCCACAAGTTTAGACCATTTTCAGGCACCTTTTCATTGGAGAAGCTCTTTCGTTCAGTTATTAGAAACGTTTTCACAATGGGTTGGAGTTTGTTGAAAGTGCTAATCTCAAATGCCAGTCCCAACATTTGGTAATTTCACAGTTGTGAAATGTGAGTTGGCCATCTTGTGGAGGGGATAAAGTACTGGAAAGTGAGGAAGCAAGAAGGAGTACAGGCCAGTGAGAAGTTAATTCTCCTATCAGCCCAGAGTGTGTCATTATCAAACAACTAAGCAATTGTATTGATGACATCAAAAGCTCTAGTAAGAAAACTAGGATCAGGGAATTGGAGATCACTCACAGGTCAGTCAAAGCCACTGAGGCTCCAAGCACCCATTCTAATAGTTGACTGAGTCTGTTAACTATTTTGAAGGATGTGTTGTGGAGAAGGCTAGTAATGCTACTGTTAGCAAAAGAGGACCTGCTCGTTTGTTTAATTCAATTGGATTTTCTTTTTTTAAACTTAATTCAGAAAATAGTTGTGACATTGCCCTTCCTAATGGCTCTTGAGAAGGTGGTGGTGTGCCACCATTTTGAACCACTGCAATCCATGTGGTGAATATTCTCAATACAATAATGGTCTTGGGACAGAGAGGGGAAAGTCGAAAGAACGAAGAATACAAAAAGCATTGACAATCCCATTTGAAGTCTGTTCCTTTTGCTCATCATGTAGACCACCCTCTATCCAAGTCATTTCATCTCGTGAGGAGCATCTCTCTGACCAATCCTCCTAATAGTTCCTTCTTAGGTTCAGTGTCAGTGCCCTGGAATAATATTCCAATGTAATTTAAGAAGACTCCAGTAAACACACACAACTTTGTCCAAGCTCTCCGACATCCTCTGGCTCAAATATTCACACTTTGTCTTCAAACCTTCATATTTGCAGGCTGGACAATAGGGATGGACCTACCATTGTCTTGAGGAAGGGGTGACCAGTAAATGTTTGCATTGGAATGCAGAGATTGAGGGAGCAGGTACTCTGAGTGTTGGCCTGTTGATTAGAAGTCCAGGGGTTTGGTAATGCTCTGTACAGCTCTGCAGCCTCAGTGGTTTGCGGACTGCTGCCCTTTGTTGATTCTCTTTTAATTGGAGGTCTGATCAACAGGGTTCCAGCCAATTTCATAGAATCATACAATTTACAATGCAGAAGGAAGCCATTCGGCCCATCGAGTCTGCACCGGCCCTTGGAAAGAGCACCCCACTTAAGCCCACGCCTCAACCCTATCCCCGTAACCCCACCTAACCTTTTTTGGACACTAAGGGGCAATTTATCTTGGCCAATCGACCTATCCTGCATATCTTTGGACTGTGGGAGGAAACTGGAGCACATGGAGGAAACCCAGGCAGACACGGGGAGAACGTCTTGAGGGAGGGGTGACAAGTTAATGTTTTCTCGTGGCCCTGAAGAATCACTTCTCACTGAGTCTATTGTATCTAATTCCTTCTCTAATGTTCTGATGAAATAATCTATCCATTGTTGAAGCAGATTACAGATCATCCCACTGACATTGACTATTTTCCCCTTCCCTTCCTACTAATTCAATAAATATGTGTTCATCTTTTGTCCTTTCCATTTCTGATAAAGGACCTTCACTCAAATGTTATCATCTCATAGCTCACCTGTGGGACCTTTGTGAAATTATGTTACTGGTGCTTGTTTCATGTCTTGTGTCAGCAACAAGTAAGCCTAGACCAGATAGAGCATGGCCTGGTGCTGAGTGAAGCTCCTTTCACACTGCCCACCAATGTTTCCTCAGAGTTACCCCCAAGTGTCAGCTTTGCTTATGGCCTTTATGGTCTCATCTACCCAGTGCCAATTTATAGCAAACCTGAGGCAGATTTGCACAATACATACACGCCTATCCATCAGGGCTGAGACCATGCCGCTGCTTTCCCAAAAGATGCTTAGTCCCAAGAAAGAGATTAAGCCCCCCATCAATATTTCCTGTAATTTCTCTTAGTTCTACATGGCCTGTTTGTTGATGTGTTTTAAGATTGCTGTACAGTGGTGCATTTTCCCATCTTAAAGTCTGACTAACATCTTAATTGGTTGTGTATTCCCTCTAAGGTAAGTTTGAGATCAGGGGACTGGGACGAGGTAGAATGCTCCTTTGGATAGCCGGTGCAGACTCGATGGGCTGAATGGCCTCCTTGTGCACTGTAAAGATTCTGTGATTGCTTCTTGAGTGCCTCGTCTAAGTGTTTTGGACTCTGGCACTCTACAGCCTCCCACTACATATTAATCTAGGGTCATAACAATAATACTGTAATAACTGGCCCAGGAGTTTGAGATGTAGCTTAATAAGAACTGTCCTGAGAGTTTTTGTTGCCAAGTTGATATTGAGTTGAATCTTTTTAAAGTTCTCTGGGTGACCACTGTGATTACAGCAGAATTTGGGGTAATTGTAAGGAGACAGATCTCCTACAAATTCATCTTGATCACCACAGAAAACATAGAAAGAAACTAGAGGGTTTGGTGGAATGGTCAAACACTTGCAGCACCGAATATTCTAATGCAGGCTGAATATTATCCAGAGAAAGAAAGACTGTTTAATTCTCACCAATGACTCCCAACACAAGCATTGTGAATTATGACTTGCCAATTGGTCAATAATCTTTCAAAATACACAATAAAATGACTGTGCTTGCAAATTAGCCATTTGATTACATTTGTATGTGTCCCTTTCTTACCGGTACTACTTAACGTCAAAGTAACAGTTGTGGGTTAGCTCCCACATAATAACGATGACACAATTTGACTCAGGGTTGGAGTTTCTGGATTTCCAATGTTTTAACTGGCAACCAGGTTTCAGATTTCTCTTCGGAGGATCGATTGGGTGGAGGGTTGTATTTTTTTTTTGTTGCTCGAAGAACATCTCAATCAAGGTTAGACTTCTTGTCCAGAGATAACATGCTGGATGATACACTGAGGGTGTGATCCCTTCACCCCAGTCGGGGGGTATGCTGCCTGTGCTCGGCTGGCTCACCACACTTTGTGTTTTTGACCAATTTGGCCCTCATTCCTGGAGCATGCCCTGCCTCAGAGATTTGCTGGACAAATCAGGGGACGGCAGATCTGGAATACTGACAGCGCCACCAGAAACAGTGGCCACTGTCGGAACAGCACTGAGGACATCTGGAGGCGTTCAGCAATGGACCCAGATCCTTGCTGCAATTATATAGGTCTTGCTTCAATTATACAGGGTCTTGTGAGGCCACACCTGGAATATTGTGTGCAGTTTTGGTCTCCTTATCTGAGGAAGGATGTTCTTGCTACAGAGGGAGTACAGCGAAGGCTTACCGGACTGATTCCTGGGATGGCGGGACGGACGTATGAGGAGAGATTGAATCAGTTAGGATTGTATTCATTGGAGTTCAGAAGAATGAGGGGGGATCTCATAGAAACCTATAAAATTGTAACAGGACCAGACAGGATATATACAGGAATGGTTTCCTGATGGTGGTGTGTCTAGAACCAAGGGTCACAGTCTGGGGATACGGGGTAGACCATTTAGGAAAGAGATGAGGAGAAATCGCTTCACCCAGAGAGTGGTTGGCCTGTGGAATTTATTACCACAGGAAGCAGTTCAGGCCAAAACATTTATATATTTTCAAAAAGCAATTCAATATAGCAGTTAGGGCGTAGGGGATCAAAGGACGTGGGGTAAAACGGGATTAGGCTATTGATTTGGATGATCAGCCATGGCCATAATGAATTGTGGAGCAGCCTCGAAAGGCCGAATGGCCTCCTCCTGCTCCAATTTCTATGTTTCTCTGTTTCTATCCTCAGGTAAGTCCAGGATCGCCTATGGCCATACTAGTCTGAAAATGCCTGATCTCGTCTGATCTTGGAAGCTAAGCAGACTAGGTTAATACTAGGATGGAAGACCACCTGAGAATACCAGGTGCAGTAGGTAAGTCCAGGATCTTGCAAGGACTGGGTTGGCAGGCCCAAAGAGGTCAAACAGACGAGATGTTCAGGGCAGGGGGCCCAGGATGGAAAAACTGAGTGTGGGGGTAGGGGTAGGTGGAGGATTGGTACCTCCAATCAGCAGCTGGAACATGGCAAGGAGGCACATCCCCTTCACTGACCAGCAGCCCACAGGGTTAAACCTGCCAGCTGCACCTTGGGCAACAGTCTCTTTTGCCACTGTTAAATCTGATTAGTGGTGGGATTAGGCCCTTAAGTGTGCTTTGAGTGATGACCTCAACTGGACAGTCCACCCAACTCCTCCCTCAACAGTAGATGAGCTGTTGGTGTACATTCTGCTACAACGTTCAGGGTAAATTAAGGGTTCTGGCAGGCTCAAAAGTGGACAAGTATCCAGGGCCAGATGAAATGTATCCCAGGTTGTTGAATGAGACAACGGAGGAAATAGTAGCGACACTGGCAATAATTTTCAATTCCTCTCTGGCCACAGGAGAGATGCCAGAGGATCGGAGGATAGTCAATGTGGTACCATTATTCAAAAATGGAGGAAGGTTTAAATCAGGAAACTACAGGCCAGTCAGTCTGACCTCAGTGGTGGGGAAACTATTGGAAGCAATTGTGAGAGACATAATTAATCTGCATTTGGAGAGGCAGCGATTAATCAAGAACAGTCAGCATAGTTTTGTTAAGGGGAGGTCATGTCTAACCAACAATTGAATTTTTCGAAGAGATGACCAGGTGTGTAGATGAGGGCAATGCATTTAACGTTGTCTAATTGGACTTCGACAAGGCTTTTGATAAGGTCCCACATGGGAGACTAATAGCCAAGGTAAGAGCCCGGGGATCCAAGGAAATTTGGCAAATTGGATTCAAAATTGGTCAAGTGGCAGGAAGTAGAGGGTGATGGTGGAGGGATGTTTTTCTGACAGGAAGCCTGTGTCCAGTGGGGTCCCACAGGGATCAGTGTTGGCACCCTTGCTGTTTGTGGTTTATATAAATGATTTAGATATGAATGTAAGAGGATTGATCAGTAAGTTTGCCGAATATACAAACATTGATGGGGTGGTAAATAGTGAGGAGGGTAGCCTTAAATTACAGGAGGATGTGGATGGGCTGGTCAGATTGGCTGATCAGTGGCAAATGGAATTCAATCCAGATAAGTGTGAGGTGATGCATGTGCAGGACAAACACAGCAAGGGAATACATGATAAACGGCAGGACCATGGGAAGCACCGAGGATCAGAGGGACCTTGGTGTGCATGTACACCGGTCCCTTAAAGTAGCAGAGCAGGTGGATACAGTGGTTGAGAAGGCATATAGTATTATTTATTAACTGAGGCATAGAGTTTAAGAGCAGGGTGTTTATGCTGGAACTGTATAAAATGTTAGTTAGGTCACAGTTGGAGCACTGTGTGCAGTTCTGTAATCCACATTATAGGAAGGATGTGATAGCACTGGAAGGTGCAGAGGAGATTTACCAGGATGTTGCCTGGGCTGGAGAGTGTTAGTTATGAAGAGAAATTAGATAGACTTTGATTGTTTTCCTTGGAGACTGAGAAGGGATGTGATTGAGATGTATAAAATGATGAGGGGCATAGATAGAGTAGGCAGGAAGAAACCTTTCCCCTTGGCAGGGTGGTCAATGACCAGAGGGCCTAGATTTAAGGTAAGGGGCTGTAGGTTTAGAGGGGCTGTGAGAATTTTTTTTTTCAATAGAAGGTGGTGGGAATTTGGAATTCGCTGCCGGAAATGGTGGTGGAGGGAGACACTCATAACATTGAAGAAGTATTTAGATGTGCACTTGCAATCCCAGGGCACACAAGGCTATGGGCCAAGTGCTGGGAAATGGGATTAGAATAGTTAGGTGGTTGTTTTTGATCGGCGCGGACTAGATGGGCCGAAGGGCCTTTTCTTTGCTGTCTGACTCTATGACACAGTGCTCCATTTTATAGGTCCAGCTGCCTGCTTTCCTGCACGGGGCAGCCTTCAAAACCCAGCCTAATTTCACTGCTTGAGAGGGATATCCCCCAGCTCTTTACTGGGACCAGCTTTTATTTGACCAGATTTAACACTCTGAAGATGAGAGGTCTATCCTAGACTTCAGACATTGTTTGAACAATCTGACGAGGAGATCACAGAAAGAGCCCCAAACAAATCGATAATATTTTTAAAAATAACATTTAGAAAAAAGATTTCTCAGCTTTTTCAATGCAGGGAGTCGTCACTTAACGTGGTGTTTGCATTTCTGAAAATCGTCATTTTAAGTGAAACCCCTTTAAGTGAAGCCTGCTTTCCCATTGGAATCAATGTCAAAGCCAGAGTTAGGTCCCTCGAGGATACTCTTTGACTGGAAAAAAAAATCAATGTAAAAATTTAAAGTTAAACATTGTACCCTATAGTCCAAAATACTGTACTGTACAGACGTGACTTTAACATTGATATCTTGTCTGCAGGCGCCTTTAAAACACCAAGTTTGCAACAGGTTTCTCAGACGCATGTACTGGACAGTACAGTACTGAGCAATGGTGCTGGTGGTGCTGTGGGAAATCTCAGCCATAAAGTTGGCCCATTTGTTCAGACCTTTTCTGCATGTTGGAACAGACAAACTGGAGTCAGCCATTCAGCCCCTCTAGATCATGGCAGATTTGCTACCTAACTCTGTTCACCCATCTTTGCTCCACGTTCCGCAACACCTTTGGCGAACAAAAATCCATTGATCTCAGGTTTAAAATTCATAATTGAGTGACCAGCAATTGCCATTAGGGAAGTGAGTTCCGAACCATAAAATCCCTACAATGCAGGAGGAGGCCATTCGACCTATCGAGTCTGCACCGACCCTCCAAAAGAGCACTCTACTTAGGCCTTATCCCCGTAACCCCTGTAAACCCACATAACATGCACAGTGCGTGCAAACTTTTATCATCCGTGTAGAAGTGATTCTTAATTTCACTCCGGAGAAGTGTGGATCTAATTTCCCTAATCTAAGTTCCCTAATCCGATACTCCCCAATCAGAGGACATAGTTCCCTCTATCTCCTCTCCCTGTTTCTGTGTCCAGGCTTATTCCATTAATAACAACCCTTTGCTGAATTTAAATCCCGTTGTACACCAGTGAATCATTGGACTGTTTGAGGCAGCTAGGCCAAAGAGGTGACAGATTTGGTACCTGGCCAATTCTATATTGCTTGATCTCATGGATCACAGTGGCCGACATTCCACCCAGTTTCTTTCTTCCCAAGAAAGGAAGGCAGGGAATGTATCACCCAAGGTTCCTGCTCCCATTTGAATCCAACCCAGAAAGTGTACAGTTGTGCTCAGTGTTGGGAAGGGATGGAATCTGATCAGCTGTGAGACTCTCAATTGTGGATCCGTATGAGACCTTTATCTATGCACAAAAGATTGGGGGAACGTACATCCCTCACCTTTAAGAAATTGAGGCTGAGAAAATTAGACAGAAATTGAAAAGCTAAATATCCCCTCACTGCAGCAATTCTTTATCAAACACGGATGGAAGCCCCTAAAAGGTGGTCTTTCTCTTGTTATCTGTTACAGTTCTGAGTGAAAATGTCACGTACATATACAATATAGAGATGCTTAATGCACCTAGTACTTCACAAAGACAGTGCAATCAAGGCTAACAATAAGTGCATCATATTCTGAACAAACTTGATACGACAGTCATTAATTATTATATCAAACCAATGTTGAGACATCTGAC
Organism: Scyliorhinus torazame; assembly: GCF_047496885.1. Classification (NCBI taxonomy): domain Eukaryota; kingdom Metazoa; phylum Chordata; class Chondrichthyes; order Carcharhiniformes; family Scyliorhinidae; genus Scyliorhinus; species Scyliorhinus torazame. The sequence continues at coordinate 212,081,164 of NC_092707.1, forward strand.
AGTTTGATAGGAAAATCACATTACTTATACAAGAAGAAAATGCCCTTTTAACAGTAAGTTATCTGATGAGTTGGATTTTAATTTGATGGTAAAACTGCATAATGTTCTTAATTAAAAACCATCTCAGTGCTCGTACAAAATTGGTTTTCAGTCGCAGACTTAAATCTGCATAACGGCTCCCGCACAATGGGTGAGGTGAGATTCCCATCAGCATGTAAATACCACGGGCATCTTTTGAAAGAGATGCAATTTTCCTTTGATGGTTGAGTCTTCTACTCTGCTGTGTTGGAACACCTCAACAGTGGCAGGCCAGATGATGATAACCATTCCCCACCTCCCCTGCCATTTATCCAATTGTCCAAACACTCGAAACTTCAGTTCATCACGGGTATGTTTTAGACTGCAGCCAATGGTCCATCATGTCTTGGCCAGAACCGAGCATAGTTAACCTTTACTCTTCATATATTCAAGAACCAACATTAGGCTGGCTCTGCTTTGTTGCAGTGATGTGAAACATAGTGAGATCACAGCTACATGAGTGATAGTGCTACATTTCTGGCATAAATGAACAAAATATCACATTTAATTATACCTTATCAATTGGCTCATTTGTCACGTCTCCGGGTCCATAGAATCTTGAGGGTGAGGATCAAGGGAAATAACTTTAGATCCTTGAATTCCTCATCACCGGTGCCATTCAAGTTCTTTATGGATTTCCTCAGGAGATCACTGTGAACATCTACAAAACCATAAAGTGCTTACCTCTAAGAATTTCTGTCCCTTTCCAGTTTCTCTTTTTAAAAATAATTAATGGTCTCCAATAGCCTTTGATTTCGCATCACGTTTCTCAGAAATCCAACATTAATAGTCATTATTGTCCTTATTCCTTTAAAATCTGCAGATGATGAAGGTTTAATGGCCATTGGCCAGGGTTAGACCCACATCTTCCTGAAAGTTATCAGGTAGGCCTAGTTTCACATCTTTCTGGGCACTGTGAAATCCTTCGCCGATGGTGTGTCCTCTGGTGCAGATTGTGTTCTTTCTTCAGGTCTTGGTGAACTCTCTGGCCTGGCTTCATTAATCAACCATTAATTTGGAAACATTTTTACAATTTTCTGTGAACTTTTAATTTCTTCTTGGGGGGCTCGGAGTGACACCATGTCGGCTTTTTTATTGGCTAGTTGGCGTTTGGAATAGCTCATCTTTGGGGCCTCCTTCTGTGCTAATGGCACGAGGATAGAGTTGATGCCTGGGCCTGATCCAAGCATGAGAAATACTTTCACTCCCCCCAGAAGTTCTGTACAAGGCTGGTTTCAATTTCTTTTAAACAGTATCATCGTTGTGTTTGACTGTTTAGATGTTCTGGGTCTAAGGTCCATAGTGCAGCTAATTGAAGTAAAATAAAATAGTAGCCCTTCTGATTCTTTTGCTGCCTGTCACCTAAATACATTGGTCAGAGTTCCATATTTCTGGAACACACACTATTGCAGCGCATATTCCGTTGAGTTAACACAGTATAAGATGGAAAGAACATGCAAAAGTTCATAGTTCGTATATCTAGGATGCAGTGAGATAAATTAGTGAAGTAGTGGAAATGAGAAGAGATTAGGTTGACTAGGACTGTGCATTAGATCTCAGTCAACTTCATTGAGAGTGCAAAGCATGAAAAAAGCTGTCTGTATTGTCCCGCCTGAGACCTAACCTCATTTACCTGTTGGGAAGTCTGTGGAAGGGTGAACAGTAGGTTATGGGGGTTCAGGATGCTAAAGGATGGCTGTGCCTACACCTGTGCAATGGATACAAAGATACTCAGCATGTCTTCTCATAACCTCATTCATATGAGGGCACGCATGCTCAGAGACATTTGATAAGGCTCAGGTAGGATCATGAAATTCTTACATTAAACAAGCAGGGGTCAGGAGTGAATATTATCCTAGTAGAAAAGGGTCAAATCTACTTGCCAAGTGATTGAAATGCCAACATCTTCCACCACTTCTGAAAGAGAACCTTTATAGCTACATTCCAAACGCATTAAACTGAAGCAAAGTCTTAAGGGAAAAGCCAAAGGAATTCTAGCTGGCTGGGGCTCCTTGACAAGAAAACCTGATAGCAATGAGTGCATAGCGGTACCTACCTATCAACCTACTCCTGGGATTGGTCTCTCTACAGCCTGAATCTCATGGTTTCTCTTGACAATCCATTTGATTGTTTCCATCAACTGGTGTCAAATACTTAATTTTTTGGTGGGTTTAGTTGTCGCCTTGTGTGTACAATGCTATCAGAAACAGGAAGGTTTCTCTTCACACTACGATGGTGTCAGGTTCTCCCTCTATTGCACGATATCTCTTGTACATACAAAAGCAATTTCCCCAGATACGTAATGAGTGCACATGTTTGCAGATTTTACTCACACTTCCAAGTTCAATGAAAATAAATGAAATAACAGACAACTAGCAATAGCAGCAGTTGATTGAATTGCACGGACAGTATTTACAGCCACCTCTTGGCATTCTGATGATCTGATCTCGCTCTGGTCCCTGTCTTCTGAAATATTTAATGGCCAGCGGGCCCTGTGCTGCTGTCCAGCGAAGACTGAGAGAGACGGCGAGTGATAGGGGTCACTGTCGAGTCCACAAGAGACGAAGATGGGAAGAGTTTGTACCAGCCAGTAACCAGGGTTGATAGGTCGAGCTCCTCCAATAGGATTTGGGCCATTCCCATGAAATATTTGTGGTCCATACGACCATAATCACCCCACACTATGACCTGGAAGTAAATCAAGAGCAACAATTTAATCAGCAGAGTTAGTAAAACAAGAGGACAATTTTATTTGACAAAAATGGTTTGGGGATTGATCCTGTAAATTCTTTGCTCATTAAATCAAGAAATATCATTTATTGAAAACAAAATTCCATAATGGTGTTATTAGGAAGAAAGCTCCCTCGACACTGTCTCCATTAAAACACTCCCAGGGCAGGTACAGCACAAGGTTAGGTACAGAGTAAAGCTCCCTCTACACTGTCCCCATCAAACATTCCCAGGACAGGTACAGCACGGGGTTAGATACGGAGTAAAGCTCCCTCTACACTGTCCCCATCAAACACTCTCAGAATAGGTACAGCACAGGGTCAGATACAGAGTAAAGCTTCCTCTAGACTGTCCCCATCAAATGTTCCCAGGACAGGTGTAGCAGGAGGTCAGATATAGAGTGAAGATCCCTCTACACTGTCCCCATCAAACACTCCCAGGACCCTTACAGCACAGGAAAAATCGACAGATAAATCGATAAAAGGAGCGATATAGGATCAGAAGGCATAGAATCTCTGTGGGTAGAGTTGAGGAATCGAAAAGGTAAAAAGACCCTGATGGGAGTTACATACAGGCCCCCCAGCAGTAGTCAGGATGTGGGGCAGAAAATAAATCAGGAGATAGAAAAGGCATGTAAAAAAGGCAATATTACAAAAATAATGGGGGATTTCAACATGCAGGCGGACTGGGAAAATCAGGTTGGTATCCCAAGAAATGGAATTTGTGGAATGTCGAAGAGATGGTTTTTTGGAGAAGCTTGTGACAGAGCCTACTAGGGAACAGGCAATTCTGGATTTGGTGATGTGTAATGAGGCAGAATTGATTAGGGATCTTAAGGTGAAGGAACCCTTAGGGAGCAGTGACCACAATATGATAGAATTTACCCTGCAGTTTGAGAGGGAGAAGCTGTAATCAAATGTAAAGGTTTACAATTAAATAAGGGTAACTCCAAAGACATGAGGGAGGAACTGGCCAGAGTTGATTGGAAAAGGAGCCTGGCAGGGAAGACAGTGGAACAGCAATGACAGGAGTTTTTGGGGTTATTCGGGAGGCACAACAGAAATTCATCCCAAGGAGGAGGAAACATGCTAAGGGGAGGACAAGGCATCCATGGCTGATGAGAGAAGTCAAGGACAGCATAAAAGCAAAAGAAAAAGCATACAAAGTGGCGAGAATTAGTGGGAAGCCAGAGGATTGGGAAGCCTTTAAAAGTGAGCAGAGGACAACTAAAAAAGCAATAAGGGGGGAGAAGATGAAGTATGAGTGCAAGCTAGCTAGCAATTTAAAATAGGAAGAGTTTTTTCAATACCGAAAAGGTAAGAGAGAGGCAAAAATAGACATTGGACTACTGGAAAATGTGGCTGGAGAAGTAATAATAGGAAACAATGAAATGGCAGACGAACTGAATAGTTACTTTGCATCAGTCTTCACTGTGGAAGACACCAGTGGGATGCCAGAGCTCCAGGAGAACCAGGGGGCAGAGGTGAGTGCAGTGATCATTACTAAGGAGAATGATCTGGGGAAACTGAAAGGTCTGAAGGTGGATAAATCACCTGGACTGGACGGACTACACCCCAGGGTTCTAAAAGAGATAGCTGAGGAAATTGTGGAGGCACTGGTGATGATCTTTCAGGAATCACTGGAGGCAAGAAGGATCCCAGAGGACTGGAAAGTGGCAAATGTAACACCCTGTTTAAGAAGGGAGGGAGGCCGAAGATGGGAAATTATAGGCCTGACTTTGGTCATTGGTAAGATTTGAGTCCATTATTAAAGATGAAATCGCGGAGTACTTGGAAGTGCATGATAAAATAGGATTGAGTCAGCACGGCTTCGTCAAGGGGAGGCCATGTCTGACAAATCTGTTAGAGTTCTTTACGGAAGTAACAAGGAAGTTAGACAAAGGAGAACCAGTGGACGTGATTTATTTAGATTTCCAGAAGGCCTTTGACAAGGTGCCACATAGGAGACTGTTAAATAAGTTAAGAGCCCATGGCGTTAAGGGTAAAGTCCTGGCATGGATAGAGGATTGGCTGACTGGCAGAAGCCAGAGAGTGGGGATAAAAGGGTCTTTTTCAGGATGGCAGCCGGTGACTCAGGGGTCTGTGCTGGGACCACAACTTTTCACAATATAATTAATGATCTGGAAGAAGGAATTGAAGACGCTATTGCTGAGTTTGCAGATGATACAAAGGTCTGTAGAGGGGCAGGTATTCTTGAGGATGCAGGTGGGCTGCAGAAGGACTTGGACCAGGCTAGTAGAGTGGGCAATGAAGTGGCAGATGTAATACAATGTGGAAAAGTGTGAGGTAATGCACTTTGGAAGGAGAAATGGAGGCATAGACTATTTTCTAAATGGGGATATGCTTAGGAAATCAGAAGCACAAAGGGACTTGGGAGTCCTTGTTCACGATTCTATTAAGATTAACGTGCAGATTCAATCGGCAGTTAGGAAGGCAAATACAATGATAGCATTCATGTCGAGAGGGATAGAATACAAGATGAGGATGTACTTCTGAGGCTATATAAGGCTCTGGTCAGATCCCATTTGGAGTATTGTGAGCAGTTTTGGGCCCCGTATCTAAGGAAGGATGTGCTGGCTTTGGAAAGTGTCCAGAGTAGGTTCACAAGAATGATCCCTGGAATGAAGAGCTTGACATATGAGGAACGGTTGAGGACTCTGGGTCTGTACTCGTTGGAGTTTAGAAGGATGAGGGGGGGATCTTATTGAAACTTTCAGGATACTGCGTGGCCTGGATAGAGTGGACGTGAAGAGGATGGTTCCACTTGTAGGAAAAACTAGAAGCAGAGGACACAATCTCAGACTAAAGGGACAATTCTTTAAAACAGAGATGAGGAGGAATTTCTTCAGCCAGAGGGTGGTGAATCTGTGGAACTCTTTGCCGCAGAAGGCTGTGGAGGCCAAATCACTGAGTGTCTTTAAGACAGAGATAGATAGATTTTTGATCAATAAGGGGATCAGGGGTTATGGGGAGAAGGCAGAGAATGGGGATGAGAAACATATCAGCCATGATTGAATGGCGGAGCAGATTGATGGGCCGAGTGGCCTAATTCTGCTCCTATGTCTTATGGTCTTATGATGATGTGGAGATGCCGGCGTTGGACTGGGGTGAGCACAGTAAGAAGTCTTACAACACCAGGTTAAAGTCCAACAGGTTTGTTTCGATGTCACCAGCTTTCAGAGCGCTGCTCCTTCCTCAGCTCTTCATTTATCTGAGGAAGGAGCAGCGCTCCGAAAGCTAGTGACATCGAAACAAACCTGTTGGACTTTAACCTGGTGTTGTAAGACTTCTTACTGGTCTTATGACTGATACTGAAGAATCTTGCTTCAGACACCAAGAAGTCGGCTTGTTCACCTTGATATTAATATTAATAGCAAGTCTTTATTAACAACTCATGACTGTATACATATATATAGCAGAGAGCATAGGTATCTTTGCACATCGTCAACCATCTCTAAACTGAATCTGGCTCTATATCATGTGTCTTCTCACATCACTGTGTGGGCAGTACTGTACTCAGTCCCACATTAACCCTGTATGTACAAGACCCTATTATTACAGAAACAAAAACACAATTTGCTGCACAATTTTAGCAGGTCTGACAGCATCTGTGGAGAGAGAAGGGAGCCAACGTTTCGAGTCTGGATGACACTTTGTCAAAGCTCTATTACTACAGACAAAATTTAGCATTTCCTAGGTTTCCTCTCCCTTGCCCAATGACATTGGCCCATGTGTGGTCTGCCCCATGGAAGGAATAGTTACCTTTGACCTTGCTGAGCAGAGGTATATGGCAGAGGGGACCAACATGTCCTTCCAAAAACACTCACTCCCGTTTCCTGCACTGAGGAGCTCCATTCGTCAGTGCAGGGAGAGATAGGGACGCCATCTCGACCCCCCAACGTGACCACTGGAACCCCCAACCTACCTGTTGGGGGTCCTCGGGCCTGCTGCGCACCAACTCATAAGGGCAGGGCACTCCCGGGCCCGATCTCTGGCATGGGAAAAATGCCATCCTGGGACCATGGCACTGCCATCCAGGCACCCTGGTAGTGCTGGGCTGGCACCCAGGTGGCACTGCCAGGGTGTCAGGCTGGCAGTGCCAAGGAGTCCAGGTGGCATCAACAGTGCCAGGGTGCCATCCTGCCCAAAAGCTAACTGCAAGAGGGCCTCCAAGTGCTTTGGCGAGCCCTCAAGATGTCCTGTTTGATCTCGCGAGGTGTGGCATGCCGGGTAGGATTTACTGGCTGTGTCATGCACTGAGTCGGGGGTGTCTGTTTGATTTCGCCCCTGGTTTCCTTCCCTATTGAACATTAGTGATGATCTTTATGACAGATTCTAGGTCACTTTTAATAATACCAGTTGTTTAATTTTTCTTCAGCAAAGATATTAAGGGATATGAGTCAATTGCAGGTATATGGAGCTAGGTCACAGATCAGCCTGCATCTCATTAAATGGTGGTACAGGCACGAGGGGCTGAATGGCCTACTCCTGTTCCTGTGTTTCTAATTGCAAAATGTTTTACACTGACTTCAAATTCTGCATGTACCATGATGGGTTTGAGCTCATGCTCTCTGGATTATTAGTTCAACTGGATGAACACTATCTAACTACTGCACCCTGCTCCAATTAATGACTGAACTGTGAATGACTGTCAGCACTGACCTGTAAAACCTTTCCTTGTGGGCCTTCATCAAACAGCAGGGCTTGTTGGTAGATAGGGTCCAGAGACTTCTTTGATAACTTGGTTTTCCTCTTTGCTATACACACACCGTTCTCCAGCAGGTACACCTTAATATATGGGGCTATAGTACAAGTTTCAAGCTGTTAACAGCAGGTGCCTGAAAACCAACACTGGACACAAAGCAGTTGAAAGCTGACAATTCCCTTTTCAATAAAGGGAAAGAAAGATTTGCATTTATGGCGCACCTTTCAGAATATAGGACATCTCAAAGGACTTGGCAGCTAATAAACAAATTTTGAAGTGTAGTCACTGTTGGAATTTCAGCACGGTAGCACAGTGGTTAGCACTGTTGCTTCACAGCACCAGGGTCCCAGGTTCGATTCCCGGCTTGGGTCACTGTCTGTGTGGAGTCTGCATGTTCTCCCTGTGTCTGTGTGGGTTTCCTCCGGGTACTCCGGTTTCCTCCCAAAAGTCCCAAAAGACTTAGGTGAATAGAATTGGGTGAATTGGACATTTTGAATTCACCCTCTGTGTACCCGGACAGACGCCGGAACGTGACGATTAGGGGCTTTTCACAGTATCTTCATTGCAGTGTTAATGTAAGCCTACTTGTGACAATAAGGATTATTTAAAAAAAGCACAGTAACCAGTTTGCACACAGAAAACTTCTGCAAGAAGGGAAGTGGGAATGACCACATCATCTGTTTTAGTGGTGCTTGTTGATGACTGAATGTTGGCCGAGACACTGGGGAGAGCTTCCCTGTCCTCCGTTTAAAAGTGCTTTGAGGGACTTCCGGGTGCGGCGATGACCAGCTGAGTCGCACGTTTCGGCAGCTCCTGTGAAACGGACTTTTGGGCTCTTGATAGGAGCCCCAACGGCAATTTTGACGGCTAAAAGCACTGTGCGGTAAACCAGAAGGGAATCCCCCCTGGATACGGATGGAAAAAGGAGGAGAGAGTGGCCAGATTGCAGTGGATCCTTTAGAACAGCGGCAAGGAAGGCAAGCAAAAACCAAGATGGCGTCGGAAGGTGGCAGTTTAACATGGGGCCCTGAACAACAAGAGTTCTTGAAATGCTGTGTGGAAGAGATCAAAAAGGAAATGAAGAAAGAGCTGTTGGCCCCGATACTACAGGCGATCGAAGGGCTAAAGGAGGAACAAAAGACCCAGGAGCGGGAGCTTCGGGTCGTGAAGGCAAAGGCAGCCGAGAATGAGGACGATATACAGGGCCTGGTGGTGAAGACAGAGACGCAGGAGGCACATCAGAAACGATGTGTGGAAAGGTTGGAGGCACTGGAAAACAACGCAAGGAGGAACAACCTGAGGATTCTTGGTCTTCCTGAAGGTGTGGAGGGAGCGGACGTCGGGGCATATGTGAGCACGATGCTGCACTCGTTAATGGGAGCGGAGGCCCCGGCGGGTCCGTTGGAGGTGGAGGGAGCATACCGAGTGATGGCGCGAGGACCGAGAGCAGGAGAAATTCCCAGAGCCATAGTGGTGAGATTCCTCCGTTTTAAGGATAGAGAAATGGTCCTTAGATGGGCGAAGAAAACTCGGAGCAGTAAATGGGAGAACGCGGTGATCCGCGTTTATCAAGACTGGAGTGCGGAGGTGGCGAGAAGGAGGGCGAGCTTTAATCGGGCCAAGGCGGTGCTTCATAAAAAGAAGATAAAATTTGGAATGCTGCAACCAGCAAGACTGTGGGTCACATATCGAGGGAGGCACCACTACTTTGAGACGGCGGATGAAGCGTGGACTTTTATTGTGGAAGAAAATCTGGAATGAGCGGGTTATTAAAAAGAACGTTCGAACAAAGTGGTGGGGCGAATGTGGGGGGCAAAGAGGGGTTTTATGTACTAATCCTGCGATGTGGTAACTTTTCTCTCTCCCACAGGTGGTGATGGGGGGAGGAGGGGAGGTGGAGGAGATGGGGCGTTGGCCATTGGGGGCGGGGCCAAGGGAGAAGCGCGGGCTTGGTTCCCGCGCTATGATAATCATGGCGGGAATAGAGAAGCAGGAAGGAGGGGGCGTCGCACGGTGCGAGCCGAGGTCACGGGGGGAAGCCGAGGTCAGCCAGAGTTTGCTGACTTCTGGGAGCAACATGGGGGGAGTAATTACGCTAGCGGGGGATCTAGCGGGGGGGGGTGGGAGGGGGGAATTACTGGGTTGCTGCTGCTGGGGAGAGGGGGGAGCTGGTATGGGAGAGGGTGGGCGGGGGGGGCACCGCCTGGGGGAGATACAGCTGCGTGGGAACTGGGTGAGGAGCTGGAAAAAGGTGATGGCTAATCGACAAGGGGGGGGGTAGGAAGCCCCCCAACTCGGCTGATCACGTGGAACGTGAGAGGGCTGAACGGGCCGATAAAGAGGGCACGGGTACTCGCACACCTTAAGAAACTTAAGGCAGATGTGGTTATGTTACAGGAAACGCACCTGAAACTGATAGACCAGGTTAGGCTACGCAAAGGATGGGTGGGGCAGGTGTTCCATTCGGGGCTAGATGCGAAAAACAGGGGGGTGGCTATATTAGTGGGGAAGCGGGTAATGTTCGAGGCAAAGACTATAGTGGCGGATAACGGGGGCAGATACGTGATGGTGAGTGGCAAACTACAGGGGGAGACGGTGGTTTTGGTAAACGTATATGCCCCGAACTGGGATGATGCCAATTTTATGAGGCGGATGCTAGGACGCATTCCGGACCTAGAGATGGGAAAGCTGATAATGGGGGGAGATTTTAATACGGTGTTGGAACCAGGGCTGGATAGGTCGAAGTCCAGGACTGGAAGGAGGCCGGCAGCAGCCAAGGTGCTTAAAGATTTTATGGAGCAGATGGGAGGTGTAGACCCGTGGAGATTTAGCAGACCTAGGAGTAAGGAGTTCTCGTTTTTCTCCTATGTCCATAAAGTCTACTCGCGAATAGACTTTTTTGTGCTGGGTAGGGCATTGATCCCGAAGGTGAGGGGAACAGAGTATACGGCTATAGCCATTTCGGATCACGCTCCACACTGGGTGGACTTGGAGATAGGGGAGGAAACAGGAGGGCGCCCACCCTGGAGAATGGACATGGGACTAATGGCAGATGAGGGGGGGTGTCTAAGGGTGAGGGGGTGCATTGAAAAGTACTTGGAACTCAATGATAATGGGGAGGTCCAGGTGGGAGTGGTCCGGGAGGCGTTGAAGGCGGTGGTTAGAGGGGAGCTGATATCAATAAGGGCACATAAAGGGAAGCAGGAGAGTAAGGAACGGGAGCGGTTGCTGCAAGAACTTTTGAGGGTGGACAGACAATATGCGGAAGCACCGGAGGAGGGACTGTACAGGGAAAGGCAAAGGCTACATGTAGAATTTGACTTGCTGACTACAGGCACTGCAGAGGCACAATGGAGGAAGGCACAGGGTGTACAGTACGAATATGGGGAGAAGGCGAGCAGGTTGCTGGCACACCAATTGAGGAAAAGGGGAGCAGCGAGGGAAATAGGGGGAGTGAGGGATGAGGAAGGAGAGATGGAGCGGGGAGCGGAGAGAGTGAATGGAGTGTTCAAGACATTTTATAAAAAATTATATGAAGCTCAACCCCCGGATGGGAGGGAGAGAATGATGGGCTTCTTGGATCGGCTGGAATTTCCCAAGGTGGAAGAGCAGGAAAGGGTGGGACTGGGAGCACAGATCGAGGTAGAAGAAGTGGTGAAAGGAATTAGGAGCATGCAGGCGGGAAAGGCCCCGGGACCGGATGGATTCCCAGTCGAATTCTATAGAAAATATGTGGACTTGCTCGCCCCGGTACTGACGAGGACCTTTAATGAGGCAAAGGAAAGGGGACAACTGCCCCCGACTATGTCTGAAGCAACGATATTGCTTCTCTTAAAGAAGGAAAAGGACCCGCTACAATGCGGGTCCTATAGACCTATTTCCCTCCTAAATGTAGATGCCAAGATCCTGGCCAAGGTAATGGCAATGAGAATAGAGGAATGTGTCCCAGGGGTGGTCCACGAGGACCAAACTGGGTTTGTGAAGGGGAGACAGCTGAACACGAATATACGGAGGTTGTTAGGGGTAATGATGATGGCCCCACCAGAGGGAGAAACGGAGATAGTAGTGGCGATGGATGCCGAGAAAGCATTTGATAGAGTGGAGTGGGATTATTTGTGGGAGGTGTTGAGGAGATTTGGTTTTGGAGAGGGGTATGTTAGATGGGTGCAGCTGTTGTATAGGGCCCCAGTGGCGAGCGTGGTCACGAATGGACGGGGATCTGCATATTTTCGGCTCCATAGAGGGACAAGGCAGGGATGCCCTCTGTCCCCATTATTGTTTGCACTGGCGATTGAGCCCCTGGCGATAGCGTTGAGGGGTTCCAAGAAGTGGAGGGGAGTACTTAGGGGAGGAGAAGAGCACCGGGTATCTTTGTATGCGGACGATTTGCTACTATACGTGGCGGAACCGGCGGAGGGGATGCCAGAAATAATGAGGATACTTGGGGAGTTTGGGGATTTTTCAGGGTATAAATTGAACATGGGGAAAAGTGAGTTGTTTGTGGTGCATCCAGGGGAGCAGAGTAGAGAAATAGAGGACCTACCGTTGAGGAAGGTAACAAGGGACTTTCGTTACCTGGGGATCCAGATAGCCAAGAATTGGGGCACATTGCATAGGTTAAATTTAACGCGGTTGGTGGAACAGATGGAGGAGGATTTCAAGAGATGGGATATGGTATCCCTGTCAATGGCAGGGAGGGTGCAGGCGGTTAAGATGGTGGTCCTCCCGAGATTCCTCTTTGTGTTTCAGTGCCTCCCGGTGGTGATCACGAAGGCTTTTTTAAAAAGGATTGAAAAGAGCATCATGGGTTTTGTGTGGGCCGGGAAGACCCCGAGAGTGAGGAAGGGATTCTTACAGCGTAGCAGGGATAGGGGGGGCTGGCACTACCGAGCCTAAGTGAGTATTATTGGGGCGCTAATATTTCAATGGTGAGTAAGTGGATGGGAGAGGAGGAGGGAGCGGCGTGGAAGAGATTAGAGAGGGCGTCCTGTAGGGGGACTAGCCTACAGGCTATGGTGACAGCCCCATTGCCGTTCTCACCGAGGAACTACACCACAAGCCCGGTGGTGGTGGCTACACTGAAGATTTGGGGACAGTGGAGACGGCATAGGGGAAAGACTGGAGCCTTGGGGGGATCCCCGATAAGAAACAACCATAGGTTTGCCCCGGGGGGAATGGATGGGGGATATGGAATGTGGCAAAGAGCAGGAATAACGCAACTGAAAGATCTGTTTGTGGATGGGAAGTTCGCGAGTCTGGGAGCGCTGACCGAGAAATATGGGTTGCCCCAAGGGAATGCATTCAGGTATATGCAACTGAGGGCTTTTGCGAGGCAACAGGTGAGGGAATTCCCGCAGCTCCCGACACAAGAGGTGCAGGACAGAGTGATCTCAAAGACATGGGTGGGGGATGGTAAGGTGTCAGATATATATAGGGAAATGAGGGACGAAGGGGAGACTATGGTAGATGAACTGAAAGGGAAATGGGAAGAAGAGCTGGGGGAGGAGATCGAGGAGGGGCTGTGGGCAGATGCCCTAAGCAGGGTAAACTCGTCGTCCTCGTGTGCCAGGCTAAGCCTGATTCAGTTTAAGGTATTACACAGGGCACATATGACTGGAGCACGGCTCAGTAAATTTTTTGGGGTGGAGGATAGGTGTGCGAGGTGCTCGAGAAGCCCAGCAAATCATACCCATATGTTTTGGTCATGCCCGGCACTACAGAGGTTTTGGATGGGGGTGACAAAGGTGCTTTCAAAAGTAGTAGGAGTCCGGGTCGAACCAAGCTGGGGGTTGGCTATATTTGGGGTTGCACAAGAGCCGGGAGTGCAGGAGGCGAGAGAGGCCGATGTTTTGGCCTTTGCGTCCCTAGTAGCCCGGCGCAGGATATTGCTAATGTGGAAAGAAGCCAAGCCCCCGGGGGTGGAGACCTGGATAAATGACATGGCGGGGTTTATAAAGCTAGAGCGGATTAAGTTCATCCTAAGGGGGTCGGCTCAAGGGTTCACCAGGCGGTGGCAACCGTTCGTCGAATACCTCGCAGAAAGATAGACGGAATGAGAAAAAGAAGGCAGCAGCAGCAGCCCAGGATCGGGGGGGTGGGGGGGGGGGGGGGGGGGGGGGAGGGGGGGAGGAGGAACCAGAAGGACTCTCAGGGTTGTTAATATATACTGCATAGTATGTATAGGTCGTTGCTACAGATAATTATATATTGGACTGTTAAATTATATTTTTGGAGAGTGTTACTTGTGACAAGGCAGTTGCCAATTAGGGCTAGTTTTCATTTTTGTTATTTATTATTTATTCATTTTTTGTTTATAAAATAGGTCATTGTTATTTGTGTTGTTATAATATTGTGTAAAGGATGCACAATGTACTGTGTTGGTTGACCAAAAATTTTCAATAAAATATTTAATTTAAAAAAAAAAGTGCTTTGAGATCTATTGTACCCACAAACGGCAAAACAGAAATGTGGTTTCATATCAAATGTGGGAGGTTTTGGGTGACCATGTACATAGATCCCTGAAAGTTGCCACCCAGATTGATAGGGTTGTGAAGAAGGCCTATGGAGTGTTGGCCTTTATTGGTAGAGGGATTGAGTTCCGGAGTCAGGAGGTCATGTTGCAGCTGTACAAAACTCTGGTACGGCCGCATTTGGAGTATTGCGTACAGTTCTGGTCAGCGCATTATAGGAAGGACGTGGAGGCTTTGGAGCGGGTGCAGAGGAGATTTACCAGGATGTTGCCTGGCATGGAGGGAAAATCTTATGAGGAAAGGCTGATGGACTTGAGGTTGTTTTCGTTGGAGAGAAGAAGGTTAAGAGGAGACTTAATAGAGGCATACAAAATGATCAGGAGGTTAGATAGGGTGGACAGTGAGAGCCTTCTCCCGCGGATGGAAGTGGCTGGCACGAGGGGACATAGCTTTAAACTGAGGGGTAATAGATATAGGACAGAGGTCAGAGGTAGGTTCTTTACGCAAAGAGTGGTGAGGCCGTGGAATGCCCTACCTGCAACAGTAGTGAACTCGCCAATATTGAGGGCATTTAAAAGTTTATTGGATAAGCATATGGATGATAATGGCATAGTGTAGGTTAGATGGCTTTTGTTTCGGTGCAACATTGTGGGCCGAAGGGCCTGTACTGCGCTGTATCGTTCTATGTTCTATGTTCTATGGTGGTGGGTGGATCCTTGAAGATCCCTCAAAAAACAATATTGGGGCCAACATCTCCTTCCAAAGACACTCACTCCCATTTCCTGCACTGAGGAGCTCTGCTTGCCAATGCAGGGAGAGATCGGGGTACCAACGGAGGATGGGGGTGGGATGGGTGGGGGTGGGGCCGAGTGGGGTAGGAGATGAAAACAGCATCAAAGCAAACCTGACCTCCGCGTCTCTGTCACATCGAGGGTGCTGTGGCAACAGGAAGGAGCACAGAAGGAGCCCATTTTACTGGGGGAAGCAGACTAAGGGGTGGGCGGTGGCGCTGTGGTATTGTCACAGGACTAATAATCCAGAGGTCTCGGGTATTCGAATCCTGCCATGGCAGATGGTGAAATGTGAATTCAATAAAAATAAATCTGGAATTAAAAATCAATAATGATGGTCATGGGAAAGGAAATGTGCCATCCTTGGTCTGGCCTACATGTGACTCCAAATCAGAGTGGTTAACTCTCAAATGGCCTAGCTTCAGTTCAAAGGAAACTAGGGATGGCCATTAAGGACTGGCCCAGCCTACATTCCCTGAATTAATGAAAAAAAAATCTAAGGATCAAAATGGTGAATGTGAAGCCATTCTGGCTATGAAACCAGACGTGGCACAGTTACGTCAGCAAATTAGAGAGCTAGGAGTGATTGAAAACCCAAATTCATATTTAATTGTGATGAAGCAGGGGCAACACAGTGGTTATAACTGCTGCATCATGGCACCTAGGACCCGGGTTTGATCCTGGCCCCAGGTCACTATCCCCCACAAGGATGTGCAGGGTAGGTGGATTGGCCGCGCTTAATTGGGGAAAGATTAGGCACTTTACATTTTTGTAAAATGGGGATGGCCACGGAGGACTCCCACACTACCTGCCTGGTGGTCACTTATGCCCTTTTCGAAAACGTAATTGTGATGAAGCACAACCATAAGACTAAAACAAAATGATTGTTTTTTGTATTTCAATTTTAGAAGTTTTGGTTTGAGCCACTGAGAGACTGTGGAAGGAGGTGGGGGGGGGAGGCGAGGCGGGGAGGCAGCTGTAACGCGGAGGAAGCACCTGGATTCTGGCATTTTATCTGCCCCATGCTAAATGGGAATGAAGCTGGAATCTTTGGAAAGGGACAAACGGGATGGGGGAATCATTGGTATCAATCCGCCCCCTGCTGCTATGAGATTGAATAGCAACACATTTTTTCTTATCGGCATGTGCCCAGGGGCATGGGTGCTGCCGGACATTAAAACTGTTGGTTGACAGGGACTCAGGCTGGTGCAAGTATATTGAAAAATCAAATGTCACTACATTTGCATTTCAGAAAGATGACTATCAGCAGGAGCTCAGAACCTGGGTCGAACGGATGTATAACAGGAACTTTGGAACCTCAGCCGGCTCCACTGTAAAGGCTTTTCTGATTCAGCTATTGAGAGCGATGATAAAATATCAACATGTCTACATTTCTCTGCAGCCAAAGCGTGTCCGAGAACTATTGTTGTAGCACAGCCCCACCTTTGGTGATTTTCAAAAAAACCTGCTGAAAAATCTTCTCCTGTAGGCCATGCTTTCAACCCCCAGACGTGTTTCTATTTAATCCCGTTTTCTGTAAAGAACTCGGAGGCATTGTTCACAGTGTATGGAGCAAAGACCACCAGAGTCTCTGTGGGGAACTGGGCCAGCTGTCCACGGGTGACCCGGCAACTCTGGGGAACCTTCAGTTTTTTGGATACCGTCTGAGCTGGCAAGGTTTCACATTGGGAAACATCAGGAATTCCAGTTAACAGAGAGTGTTTCGGTTGGTGGAATGGTGGGTGGACACAAACTTTACAGTATGAGAAATCCACTGTGATCCGCAGACACGGACTTCAAAGTGGTTGGAAAGTGATTTTGTTTATCAAGGGAAGTTAGGTTGAACAATTCCAGTGCTGTCAAATCCTCTTTTAAAAGCAGAGTTTCTCAGTTCTGCAGCGGATGAAATTTGTTGATAGGCTTTCTCAGATAATGAAGAGTTGAAGAATGTCCCTATGGGGTTGCTTGCAGATAGCGTGTACCAATAATGTGATAATTTGTTCCTGAGGTGGTTTCAGTATTCCCTTGACTTGGCCTTTGAAGGGAACTTTCCTACTGGGGACAGGTGTTCCAAACAGAAATTTACTGTAGAAAATAAAGTCAGGGAAGTGATGGAACAATCTCCACTTGCCGCAATGAGTGCGACTCCAACAACACTCAAGAAGCTCAACACCATCCAGGACAAAGTGGGCTGCTTGATTGACACCCAATCCATCACCCTTCAACAACCCCTCTTTCCACCAGCGACACACAGTGGCAGCCGTGTGTACCATTAACAAGATGCACTGCAGGAACTCACCAAGGCTCCTTCAGTAGCACCTTCCAAACCCACAACCTCAACCATCCAGAAGGACAAGGGCAGCAGACACATGGGAACACCACCACTATCTGGAAGTTCCCCTCCAATCACTCACCATCCTGACTTGGAAATATATTGCCGTTCCTTCACTGTCACTGGGTCAGAGTCCTGGAACTCCCTCCCTAACAGCACAGTGGATGTACCTACACCACATGGATTGCAGCAGTTCAAGAAGGCAGCTCACCACCACCTTCTCATGGGCAATTAAGGATGGGAAACAAATGCTGGTCTAGCCAGCAACATCCACATCCTGCAAATGAATACATATTAAAAAGTATAGAGGCGATGACTTCCGGGTGCGGCGATGACCAGCTGAGTCGCACGTTTTGGCAGCTCCCGGTGAAACGGACTTTTGGGCTCTTGATAGGAGCCCCAACGGCAATTTTGACGGCTAAAAACACTGTGCGGAAAACCAGAAGGGAATCCCCCCTGGATACGGATGAAAAAAGGAGGAGAAAGTGGCCGGATTGCAGTGGATCCTTTAGAACAGCGGCAAGGAAGGCAAGCAAAAACCAAGATGGCGTCGGAAGGTGGCAGTTTAACATGGGGCCCTGAACAACAAGAGTTCTTGAAATGCTGTGTGGAAGAGCTCAAAAAGGAAATGAAGAAAGAGCTGTTGGCCCCGATACTACAGGCGATCGAAGGGCTAAAAGAGGAACAAAAGACCCAGGAGCGGGAGCTTTGGGTCGTGAAGGCAAAGGCAGCCGAGAATGAGGACGACATACAGGGCCTGGTGGTGAAGACGGAGACGCATGAGGCACATCAGAAACGATGTGTGGAAAGGTTGGAGGCACTGGAGAACAACGCAAGGAGGAACAACCTGAGGATTCTTGGTCTTCCTGAAGGTGTGGAGGGAGCGGACGTCGGGGCATATGTGAGCACGATGCTGCACTCGTTAATGGGAGCGGAGGCCCCGGCGGGTCCGTTGGAGGTGGAGGGAGCATACCGAGTGATGGCACGAGGGCTGAGAGCAGGAGAAATTCCCAGAGCCATAGTGGTGAGATTCCTCCGATTTAAGGATAGAGAAATGGTCCTTAGATGGGCAAAGAAAACTCGGAGCAGTAAATGGGAGAACGCGGTGATCCGTGTATATCAAGACTGGAGTGCGGAGGTGGCGAGAAGGAGGGCGATCTTTAATCGGGCCAAGGCGGTGCTTCATAAAAAGAAGATAAAATTTGGAATGCTGCAACCGGCAAGACTGTGGGTCACATATCGAGGGAGGCACCACTACTTTGAGACGGCGGATGAAGCGTGGACTTTTATTGTGGAAGAAAAACTGGAGTGAGCGGGTTATTAAAAAGAACGTTTGAACAAAGTGGTGGGGCGAATGTGGGGGGCAAAGAGGGGGGTTAAAAAGGGGGGAAAGAGGAGTTTTATGTACTAATCCTGTGATGTGGTAACTTTTCTCTCTTCCACAGGTGGTGATGGGGGGAGGAGGGGAGGTGGAGGAGATGGGGCGTTGGCCATTGGGGGCGGGGCCAAGGGAGAAGCGCGGGCTTGGTTCCCGCGCTATGATAATCATGGCGGGAATAGAGAAGCAGGAAGGAGGGGGCGTTGCACGGTGCGAGCTGAGGTCACGGGGGGAAGCCGAGGTCGGCCAGAGTTTGCTGACTTCTGGGAGCTACATGGGGGGAGTAATTACGCTAGCGGGGGATCTAGCGGGGGGGGGTGGGAGGGGGAATTACTGGGTTGCTGCTGCTGGGGAGAGGGGGGAGCTGGTATGGGAGGGGATGGGCGGGGGGGCACCGCCTGGGGGAGATACAGCTGCGTGGGAACCGGGTGAGGAGCTGGAAAAAGGTGATGGCTAATCGACAAGGGGGGGGGGGGGGGGTCGCGGGGTAGGAAGCCCCCCAACCCGGCTGATCACGTGGAACGTGAGAGGGCTGAACGGGCCGATAAAGAGGGCACGGGTACTCGCACACCTTAAGAAACTTAAGGCAGATGTGGTTATGTTACAGGAAACGCACCTGAAACTGATAGACCAGGTTAGGCTACGCAAAGGATGGGTGGGGCAGGTGTTCCATTCGGGGCTAGATGCGAAAAACAGGGGGGTGGCTATATTAGTGGGGAAGCGGGTAATGTTCGAGGCAAAGACTACAGTGGCGGATAACGGGGGCAGATACGTGATGGTGAGTGGCAAACTACAGGGGGAGACGGTGGTTTCGGTAAACGTATATGCCCCGAACTGGGATGATGCCAATTTTATGAGGCGGATGCTAGGACGCATTCCGGACCTAGAGATGGGAAAGCTGATAATGGGGGGAGATTTTAATACGGTGTTGGAACCAGGGCTGGATAGGTCGAAGTCCAGGACTGGAAGGAGGCCGGCAGCAGCCAAGGTACTTAAAGATTTTATGGAGCAGATGGGAGGTGTAGACCCGTGGAGATTTAGCAGACCTAGGAGTAAGGAGTTCTCGTTTTTCTCCTATGTCCATAAAGTCTACTCGTGAATAGACTTTTTTGTGCTGGGAAGGGCGTTGATCCCGAAGGGGAGGGGAACGGAGTATACGGCTATAGCCATTTCGGATCACGCTCCACACTGGGTGGACTTGGAGATAGGGGAGGAAACAGGAGGGCGCCCACCCTGGAGAATGGACATGGGACTAATGGCAGATGAGGGGGGGTATCTAAGGGTGAGGGGGTGCATTGAAAAGTACTTGGAACTCAATGATAATGGGGAGGTCCAGGTGGGAGTGGTCTGGGAGGCGTTGAAGGCGGTGGTTAGAGGGGAGCTGATATCAATAAGGGCACATAAAGGGAAGCAGGAGAGTAAGGAACGGGAGCGGTTGCTGCAAGAACTTTTGAGGGTGGACAGACAATATGCGGAAGCACCGGAGGAGGGACTGTACAGGGAAAGGCAAAGGCTACATGTAGAATTTGACTTGCTGACTACGGGCACTGCAGAGGCACAATGGAGGAAGGCACAGGGTGTACAGTACGAATATGGGGAGAAGGCGAGCAGGTTGCTGGCACACCAATTGAGGAAAAGGGGAGCAGCGAGGGAAATAGGGGGAGTGAGGGATGAGGAAGGAGAGATGGAGCGGGGAGCGGAGAGAGTGAATGGAGTGTTCAAGACATTTTATAAAAAATTATATGAAGCTCAACCCCCGGATGGGAGGGAGAGAATGATGGGCTTCTTGGATCGGCTGGAATTTCCCAAGGTGGAAGAGCAGGAAAGGGTGGGACTGGGAGCACAGATCGAGGTAGAAGAAGTGGTGAAAGGAATTAGGAGCATGCAGGCGGGAAAGGCCCCGGGACCGGATGGATTCCCAGTCGAATTCTATAGAAAATATGTGGACTTGCTCGCCCCGGTATTGACGAGGACCTTTAATGAGGCAAAGGAAAGGGGACAACTGCCCCCGACTATGTCTGAAGCAATGACATCGCTTCTCTTAAAGAAGGAAAAGGACTCGCTACAATGCGGGTCCTATAGACCTATTTCCCTCCTAAATGTAGATGCCAAGATCCTGGCCAAGGTAATGGCAATGAGAATAGAGGAATGTGTCCCGGGGGTGGTCCACGAGGACCAAACTGGGTTTGTGAAGGGGAGACAGCTGAACACGAATATACGGAGGCTGTTAGGTGTAATGATGATGGCCCCACCAGAGGGGGAAACGGAAATAGTAGTGGCGATGGATGCCGAGAAAGCATTTGATAGAGTGGAGTGGGATTATTTGTGGGAGGTGTTGAGGAGATTTGGTTTTGGAGAGGGGTATGTTAGATGGGTGCAGCTGTTGTATAGGGCCCCGATGGCGAGCGTGGTCACGAATGGACGGGGATCTGCATATTTTCGGCTCCATAGAGGGACAAGGCAGGGATGCCCTCTGTCCCCATTATTGTTTGCACTGGCGATTGAGCCCCTGGCGATAGCGTTGAGGGGTTCCAAGAAGTGGAGGGGAGTACTTAGAGGAGGAGAAGAACACCGGGTATCTTTGTATGCGGATGATTTGCTACTATACGTGGCAGACCCGGCGGAGGGGATGCCAGAAATAATGCGGATACTTGGGGAGTTTGGGGATTTTTCAGGGTATAAATTGAACATGGGGAAAAGTGAGTTGTTTGTGGTGCATCCAGGGGAGCAGAGTAGAGAAATAGAGGACCTACCGTTGAGGAAGGTAACAGGGGACTTTCGTTACCTGGGGATCCAGATAGCCAAGAATTGGGGCACATTGCATAGGTTAAATTTCACGCGGTTGGTGGAACAAATGGAGGAGGATTTCAAGAGATGGGATATGGTATCCCTGTCACTGGCAGGGAGGGTACAGGTGGTTAAGATGGTGGTCCACCCGAGATTCCTCTTTGTGTTTCAGTGCCTCCCGGTGGTGATCGCGAAGGCTTTTTTTAACAGGATTGAAAAGAGCATCATGGGTTTTGTGTGGGCCGGGAAGACCCCGAGAGTGAGGAAGGGATTCTTACAGCGTAGCAGGGATAGGGGGGGGGCTGGCACTACCGAGCCTAAGTGAGTATTATTGGGCCGCTAATATTTCAATGGTGAGTAAGTGGATGGGAGAGGAGGAGGGAGAGGCGTGGAAGAGATTAGAGAGGGCGTCCTGTAGGGGGACTAGCCTACAGGCTATGGTGACAGCCCCATTGCCGTTCTCACCGAAGAACTACACCACAAGCCCGGTGGTGGTGGCTACACTGAAGATTTAGGGACAGTGGAGACGGCACAGGGGAAAGACTGGAGCCTTGGGGGGATCCCCGATAAGAAACAACCATAGGTTTGCCCCGGGGGGAATGGATGGGGGATATGGAATGTGGCAAAGAGCAGGAATAACGCAACTGAAAGATCTGTTTGTGGATGGGAAGTTCGCGAGTCTGGGAGCGCTGACCGAGAAATATGGGTTGCCCCAAGGGAATGCATTCAGGTATATGCAACTGAGGGCTTTTGCGAGGCAACAGGTGAGGGAATTCCCGCAGCTCCCGACACAAGAGGTGCAGGACAGAGTGATCTCAAAGACATGGGTGGGGGGTGGTAAGGTGTCAGATATATATAGGGAAATGAGGGACGAAGGGGAGACTATGGTAGATGAACTAAAAGGGAAATGGGAAGAAGAGCTGGGGGAGGAGATCGAGGAGGGGCTGTGGGCAGATGCCCTAAGCAGGGTAAACTCGTCGTCCTCGTGTGCCAGGCTAAGCCTGATTCAGTTTAAGGTATTACACAGGGCGCATATGACTGGAGCACGGCTCAGTAAATCTTTTGGGGTGGAGGATAGGTGTGCGAGGTGCTCGAGAAGCCCAGCGAATCATACCCATATGTTTTGGTCATGCCCGGCACTACAGGAGTTTTGGATGGGGGTGACAAAGGTGCTTTCAAAAGTAGTGGGGGTCCGGGTCGAACCAAGCTGGGGGTTGGCTATATTTGGGGTTGCACAAGAGCCGGGAGTGCAGGAGGCGAGAGAGGCCGATGTTTTGGCCTTTGCGTCCCTAGTAGCCCGGCGCAGGATATTGCTAATGTGGAAAGAAGCCAAGCCCCCGTGGGTGGAGACCTGGATAAATGACATGGCAGGGTTTATAAAGCTAGAGCGGATTAAGTTCGTTCTCAGGGGGTCGGCTCAAGGGTTCACCAGGCGGTGGCAACCGTTCGTCGAATACCTCGCAGAAAGATAGATGGAATGGAAAAAAGAAGGCAGCAGCAGCAGCCCAGGATCGGGGGGGGGGGGGGGGGAAGAGGAGGAACCAGAAGGACTCTCAGGGTTGTTAATATATACTGTATAATATGTATAGGTCGTTGCGACAGATAATATTGGACTGTTAAATTATATTTTTGGAGAGTGTTACTTGTGATAAGGCAGTTGCCAATTAGGGTTAGTTTTCATTTTTGTTATTTATTATTTATCCATTTTCTGTTTATAAAATAGGTCATTGTTATTTGTGTTGTTATAATATTGTGTAAAGGATGCACAATGTACTGTGTTGGTTGACCAAAAATTTTCAATAAAATATTTATTAAAAAAAAAGTATAGAGGCTATATGATACTATTGAAGAATGTTTCTAGAGATTTGCAAATTTCATTCTCCTTGGACATAACAGAAAAAACCCAGAAAGGAACTGCCTTTTTCATACAGATTTTCAAAGGTGTTAGTTATTGATTGGCTGATTCCTGACTGTTCAGTTGAGATTTGCACCAGTTAGGTGCAAGTTAATTACTTTTTGTCATGGTGACATTTTTACACTTGGTGCTTCAAGCTGTAATGTTTTAAATTGTGACACTTTGAGTTTAAAATTTTAGAGAGTGCGAGCACCTGTCGGTGTAATTAGTGCAGTCAATGTGATTGAACTGACATGAATCTAAATCTCTATCTGATGCACAACAATAAAGGCCATTTTATCCCCCCGGAACTGCTAAAACATATTAACTGGCCATTATTACCTTGATACTTTTCAGAGCTCAGTACAGAAATGTGGAATTGATTCTGGAGCATTTTGCCGTGTCGAAGGTCGTGACAGGTGCTACATAAATGCAAGTCTTTCTTTCATACGCCCAGTGCAATCGCTAATTGAACAAAATGCAAGAAACCATGAGTACAAAAACATGTCAAAGAAAATCAATCAAATGTGTCACCTCTGAATCTGCCCCAGGCAGAGCAGTACACTCATTACCTGATACAATGGCCGTCAGACCACAGAATCATAGAAATGTACAGTATAGAAAGAAGCTATTTGGCCCTTATGCCAGTGACAGCTCTTTGAAGAATTGAGAATATTATAGGATGTTGGTCGAATGGGTTTCCATTGGGATCCTACAAAATTGGGAGTGTATGCGGAGGGTTTGATCCATTGGGTTTCTATACAATGGGAGTGAGGGGAAGGGGTTTGATCCATTGGGATACTTCAAAATGGGGAGTGAATGTGAAGGGGTTTGATCCATTAGGATTCTGTACAATGGGAGTGAAGAGGAAAGGGTTTGACCCATTGGGATTCTGTACAATGGGAGTGAAAACAATGGGGTTTGATCCATTGGGACTGTGTACAGCGGGAGTGAATGGGAAGGGGGTTAATCCATTGGGTTGTGTAAAATGCGGGTGAATGGGAAGGGGTTTGATGCATTGGAATTGTGTACAATGGGGAGTGAATGAAAAGGGGTTTGATCCATTGGGATTCTGCACTATCGAGCGAATGGGAAGGGGTTTAATCCATTGTGATTGTCTCCAATAGAAGTGAATAAGAAGGGGATTGATCCATTTTGACTGTGTACAATAGGAGTGAATGGGAAGGGGTTTGATCCAATGGGGTTGTGTACAGTGTGTCATAATATACACCAGTATATCATGGTGCAGACACACGCTGATGGACACACAGTGGGACCAATCACCATACACAACACCGCAGCCAATCACTAGTGAGAGCACACGCACTATAAAGACAGGGGGCATCAGAGTTCCTGCTCATTCGAGTAGCAGCTAGCTAGGAGGACAGAGCTCACAGCCTGCAACACAGACATTCACCATGTGCTGAGTGCATCGACTGGTTAGGACAAGGCAAGGGTCTTTAGTTAAAGTTAGTATAGTATCAACCCACAGTCTGAGTATGTTTAAACAGTTAATGATTCAATAAAATAGTGTTGCACTATTTCAAGTGTTGGTGACCTGTATGTGATCCAGAACACCCAACACATCATGATACCAGGTGTGGTGGGACACTAGCACTTCTTAGACCTACCTGCAAGTGATCTGCCTTCCGCCAGCATTCCGTCATTCTGAAACATGGATAACATCAGCCCGCAGCCGCCGCTCCGCATCGCCGGCAACCTCGGGGCCAACTGGAAGATTTTCGAACAGCGCTTCCAGCTCTACCTCGAAGTTACGGTCAGGGAGGGCACTTCGGACACCAGAAAGATTGCTCTTCTCCACTCCACGGCCGGGGAACATGCCATCCACATTTTCAACTCTCTCACCTTTGCAGATAACGAAGATAAGACAAAGTTCAAGACGGTTCTCCTCAAGTTTGACACTCACTGCAGCGTAGAGGTGAATGAAAGTTTTGAACACTATGTGTTCCAGCAGCGTTTGCAGGGTAAGGATGAACCTTTCCAATCCTTTCTAATGCACCTCCGCATCCTTGCGCAATCTTGCAGCTACGGTCCCACCTCCGACTCCATGATACGCGACCAGATCGTTTTCGGTGTTCAGTCGGACCCCCTACGTCAGCAGCTCCTCAAAGTAAAGCAACTCACCCTAGCGACCGCCATCGAGACCTGTGTCTTACATGAAAACGCCACGAGTCGGTATTCCCATATACAAGCGGCTGAAATGGCGCGGCAAGCTCCCCACGAGGTGGAACGGGTCCAAGTGTTTGAGCACCTCCAGGGCCTCAGCCTGGATGAGGGTGGCCATTTCGCGCGCTTTTCGCGGACTCCCGCGCTTGTACGCACCAAACGAGGGGACGGCGACGTTGAGGAACGTAATGCGCAGGCGCGCACCATGCAGGACCGCACCACGCACGCGCGGTGGCGCAGCGAACGTGCTGGCGTCACGACGTGCAGCAGCTGTGGCTCCGCCTATTTAAAGCGGCAATGCCCCACAAAATCTCGACAATGCCTACGATGTGGAAGACTTGGCTACTATGTTGCCTGCTGTTGAGCAGCTCAGCCTGCCAACTCATATCGCTTCAACCAGCCTCGAAGGAATGTTCGGGCAATTCAACCCACGGTCACCGAGTTCGATGCGGACCTCCCACACAGCAGTCACACCGAGGACCCGAAGGTGCCTTTTCGAGTCGGTGTCGTAATGAAAAACAGGCTGTCCCCGAAGCAAAGACACCAGCCGCTGTCGGTATACAGCATCGATCCAGACGATGAATGGTGTGCCACCCTGACGGTCAACCGGTCCCAAATACGATTCTGTCTGGACACTGGTGTTTCCGCCAATCTCATGGCGTGGTCTGCTTTCCAAAGCCTTTGTGTCAAACCAGCCATCCTTCCATCGGCCTGCCAGCTATTGGACTACAATGGCAACATCATTCCTGCTACCGGCTCATGCCAACTCGAAGTGACGCACAATTCATGAAAAGCTATCCTTCCTTTCGAGATCGTGGGCTCCTCGAAGGACTCTCTGCTTGGCGCACAGGCGTGCAAATTGCTACACCTCGTTCAAAGAGTTCACTCTCTCTCTCCTGATGACACGTCTGCCTTCCAGGACGCTGACTTCAGGGCGCAACTCAACGCCATCATCGACCAGCACCGCGACGTCTTCGAAGGCATGGGCATGCTCCCATATACTTACAAGATCCTACTCAAACAGAACGCCACGCCTGTGGTGCATGCACCTCTCAGAGTCCCAGCACCCCTCAAGGACCGCCTCAAGCAGCAGCTGCAGGACCTCCAAGATCAAGGAGTGATCTCCTGAGTTACGGAACCAACCGACTGGGTCAGTTCCATGGTGTGCGTAAAAAAGCCTTCCGTGGAGCTCAGAATTTGCATTGATCCTAAGGATCTGAATCGCAATATCACGAGGAAGCATTATCCAATCCCCAAGCGCGAAGAGATCACATGCGAGATGGCTCACGCCAAGCTCTTCACCAAACTTGACGCCTCGAAAGGATTCTGGCAAATCCAGCTCAACAAATCCAGCAGGAAACTGTGTACCTTTAAAACCCCTTTGGCAGATATTGTTACAACAGGATGCAGTTTGGGATCATGTCGGCTTCAGAAGTGTTCCACAGGATCATGGAACAAATGATGGAAGGCATTGAAGGTGTTTGTGTCTATGTCGACGACATAATCATTTGGTCCACCACCCTGCAGGAGCATGTCAGTTGCCTCCAGCGCATGTTCAAACGCTTACGGGAGCAGGGCCTACGCCTCAACAGAGCCAAATGCTCCTTCGGCCAGACGGAACTCAAGTTCCTCGGGGACCACATCTCCCTGTTGGGTGTGCGGCCGGATGCGGACAAGGTGGCTGCTATCACAGCCATGAAAAAGCCAGAGGACAAGAAGGCGGTCCTCCGATTTCTGGGCATGGTCAACTTCCTAGGGAAGTTCATCCCTAACCTCGCCTCTCATACCACGGCTCTCAGGAACCTGGTCAGGAAGATGACAGACTTCCAATGTCTCCCTGCCCACGAGCGCGAGTGGAGAGAACTCAAAACCAAACTCACCACGGCCCCGGTCTTAGCTTTCTTTGATCCAGCAAAAGAGACAAAAATTTCGACCGATGCCAGCCAATCTGGCATTGGGGCAGTGCCCCTGAAACGCGATGAGGCCTCATCATGGGCCCCCGTTGCATATGTGTCACGCGCCATGACCCCCACGGAACAGCGCTACGTGCAGATAGAAAAGGAGTGCCTAGACCTTTTGACCGGTGTCGTCAAGTTTCATGATTATGTGTACGGCCTTCCCCAATTCACCGTCGAGACCGACCATCGCCCGCTGGTCAATATATTACAGAAAGACTTGAACGACATGACGCCTCGCCTCCAGCGCATTCTGCTCAAACTCCGGCGATATGACTTCCAGCTGGTATACACCCCGGGCAAAGACCTAATCATTGCCGACGCACTCTCCAGGGCAGTCAACACTCTGTGTGACCCAGCGGGATTCGTCTGCCAGGTTGACGCCCATGTGGCCTTCGTGGCCTCCAATCCGCCTGCTACGGATGAACGCCTCGTCCAAATTCGCCGCGAGACAGCGGCTGACCCCCTGCTACAGCGTGTCATGCGCCACCTAACAGACGGGTGGCTCAAGGGCCAATGCCCGCAGTTCTACAACATCAGAGACGATCTGACGACGTGCCCTCCTGAAGCTGGACCGCATTGTCATCCCACACAGCATGCGCCAGCTCGTCTTGGAACAGCTACACGAGGGCCATCTTGGCGTGGAGAAGTGCCGCCGACGGGCCCGAGAGGCAGTGTACTGACCCGGCATCAATGACTACATCGCCAACACAGTGCTCAACTGCCCCACTTGTCAGCGTTTCCAGCCGGCCCAACCACGTGAGACCCTACAGCCCCATGAGTTGGTCATGTCCCCTTGGTCCAAGGTCGACATCGACCTGTTCCATGCGCTGGGCAGGGACTATGTCCTGATTGTAGACTATTTTTCAAACTACCCGGAAGTGGTACGTTTACACAACATCACATCGTCTGCAGCCATCCATGCCTGTAAGGACACCTTTGCTCGTCACGGCATCCCGCTCTGATGTCGGACAATGGCCCCTGCTTCGCAAGCCAGGAATGGTCCAACTTTGCCAGGAGGTACAATTTTGTGCAAGTGACATCCAGTCCCCTGTACCCCCAATCCAACGGCAAAGCGGAGAAGGGCGTCCACATAGTCAAACGGCTCCTCTGCTGGTTTAGCACACTGGGCTACATCGCTGACTTTTAAAGCAGACCTAGCAGGCCAGCAGCACGGTTCAATTCCCGTACCAGCCTCCCCGAATAGGCGCCGGAATGTGGCGACTAGGGGCTTTCCACAGTAACTTCATTGAAGCCTACTTGTGACAATAAGCGATTTTCATTTCATTTCATTTTAAGGCTGCCGATGCTGGATCCGATTTCTACCTCGCCCTGCTGGCCTATCGCTCGGCCCCACTGTCCACTGGCCTGTCGCCAGCCCAGCTGCTCATGGGTCGCACCCTGAGGACGATGGTGCCGTCCATTCACGTCCCAGACCTCGACCACGTTCCGGTCCTTCAACGAATGCAACTGTCTAGTGCACAGCACAAGGCGGCTCATGACTCCCGTGCAGCTGATCTCCCTGCACTGGCTCCAGATGACAACATCCGTATCCATCTTCCAGATGGGGGCTGGTCTGCAACCGCTGTGGTTCTTCGGCAGGTGGCTCCCCGCTCGTTCCTGTTTCAAGGATGGTTCCATTCTGCGCCGTAATCGACGTGCCCTTCGTCTCATTCTGCGCTCGCTACGTGATCCTCCACTATTGCCACGCCCTCCTGTTGACCCTGACCTGGACTATGCAGAGATCCCGGTCACACTGCATCCTCCTCACTCTGACGCAGTCCAGCCCGCTCCTCAGCCGGCGGCTCCCGACCCACCCTTGAGGCGGTCAACCAGAATTTGTCGCCCACCTCAGAGACTTAATTTGTGGACTTATGGACTCTCTGGTCTCTTCTGTTCTTCCGTTTAATCGTTCAAGTAGTTTGTATCTAGTGTTCATCTCGTTATTCTTGTGACACACTTTTTCTGCACCAGGCACCTTTCCATGTAAATAGCTTAGTTTTATGTACATAGTCCTGTAAATATTTTGCACACACATAGTCAGGAACATTCACCATACACTATTTATTGTCACGCAGGTACATTTTTTTTATATAAAAGGGGGATGTCATAATATACACCAGTATATCATGGTGCAGACACACACTGATGGACACACAGTGGGACCAATCAACACACACAACACCGCAGCCAATCACCAGTGAGAGCACATGCACTATAAAGACAGGGGCATCAAAGTTTCCGCTCATTCGAGTAGCAGCTAGCTAGGAGGACAAAGCTCACAGCCTGCAACACAGACATTCACCATGTGCTGAGTGCATCGACTGGTTAGGACAAGGCAAAGGTCTTTAGTTAAAGCTAGTATTGTATCAACCCACAATCTGAGTATGTTTAAACAGTTAATGATTCAATAAAATAGTGTTGCACTATTTCAAGTGTTGGTGACCTGTATGTGATCCAGAACACCCAACACATCACAGTGGGAGTGAATGGGAAGGGGATTGATCCATTTTTACTGTGTGCAATAGCAGTGAATGGGAAGGGGTTTGATCCATTGGGGTTGTGTGCAATGGAAGTGAATGGGAAGAGGCATTACGTTTAAAACACTGGTGTCAAATTTTATACTGAGCACTGACCTGGCAAAGCTTTGGTACCAGGCTTAGGGGTCAGCCCTCTGACTTGAATAATTTCTACCTCCAGTTGTCCGCTGCGATCAGCCATGCCAATGTGAATATCACCTGCAGTATAACGGTAAAATTCATTAGGTTATCATGAGCATCATTGAGTGTGGAAACCATCTCCAAAACCCCTTGGTTAGATTCCAGCCTATAACTCACTCCCGGTTATATTGTCATGTGAGAGTACCTTTAAGACATGGATGTTTAAGCAATGTACATTTAAGGAAACAGTTATGTCAGAGAGTGGGTGGGACTGAGGTCAGGTCAGCCATTTTGCAGTTTTGAAAAAGAGCTTGTGTGTGTCTGGGTGTTTCCAGAGAGCTGCAGTTTGGAGAAAAAGAACTTGGGGAGTGTCTGTGTTTGCAGTGAGCTGGATCTCTGCCATGAAAGACTATCTCTGGATCATTTGGGTGATTTAAACTCATAATAATAAAGCCTTTAATCTGATGTGATTCTGTTTAAAGGTGTTAAGTCTCTTGGAAGTTTGAAGGAACATTTTGAGGAATTATTTACTGTTGCAATATTTTCTGAGTTATCTTTGAAGTAAGGGGTGTTAAGAGAGCCAATGTTTATTTAAGATGCTAAGTTGAGTTCATGGAATAAACATTGTTTTGTGTTTAAAAACCCACGTGTCAATTGTAATCCCACACCTAGGGAACAAGCCGTGTGCTAGGAAAAGCAACAAATACATTAAAGAGTTGATTGAACTCCATGATACATTTTGGGGTTCTGAAAACGCCTCGCCCATAACAATATATTATTCTATACAATTCTTGCGTACCCTCAATTAGATTTCAGTCTGTACTGCACTCCCGGGTATCTGTTATTCTTTTTGTTTAAGAAAATAGTTTATTGAAGCATTTGTAATATTCACAGTTGAACACATTAACATTTCTTAAACAACCGCGTGGGGCGAGACACGCAAAAAAACTAAAAAACAACGTCCCTACTGTCCATGCCCTGTTCCCTAATTACCCGTATACTGAGTTCCGTGTCCTCATCTAACACTGTCATGCCTCCTGTTTTCTTCTCCCCCCCCCCCCTTACTGCTGACATTCAATTTTCTTTGAAGACGTCAATCAACGGTTGCGCGAACCCCTGAGTTGATCCTTGTAGCGCACAAAGACTCCGAGTGACGAATAGAGTGAAGTCGATGAGGCTTTATTAAGCGTGTCTGTTCCCCCGCAGCTCGATAGTAGAATGGCCTGCGGGGGAGGACTCCGGCTTCTTATACTCCACCTTCAGGGCGGAGCTAGAGGTCAACGGCCAACCAGGACCCGGGATCTGTCAGCCAATGACATTAGGGCTTTCAGTCCCACATGACCCCCAATACATACTACCACATTCACCCCTTGTCAAAAATGAACCCGGCGGGGTGATGCTTCGCATGGTGGTAAGGGTTTACAGGTCTGGTCCTGGGAGGAAAACATTCATATGGCAATACAGTATGTACAATTTTGTCCTGTTTCAACTATTTACAGAAGTTATCGGGAGAAAAGCAAAATGTTCTTGTGAAAAGTCCATATATTGATTTAGATCGACGCCACGAGTCGGTCGGGCGGTCTGGTCGTCCGTGTCGATCGCCTTGGCCCCGGTGGTGGTATTGGTGCTTGTACCGGTGTTGTCGTCTCCGGGAGCCTTACGGTTTCAGCTTGGGCTTTATTCTTGGTCGGGCCTGAGGGGAGGGGAACCGATCCTCCTGGGAAGGGGGCGGTCGCGGGGTGCGGCGGTGGCAGGAAGGGGGGGGTTGGGTGAATGGTGTTGGGGGGGGGGGGGTGTGTGTGTTGCCGGCGGGCGCCAGATCCCGCAGGGAGACCGTGTCCTGTCGGCTGTCGGGGTACTCCACGTAAGCGTACTGCGGGTTCGCGTGGAGGAGGTGAACCCTTTCGACCAACGGGTCCGCCTTGTGTGCCCGCACATGCTTTCGGAGCAAGATGGGTCCTGGGGCCGCCAGCCAGGTCGGCAGCGACGTTCCAGAGGAGGACCTCCTAGGGAAGACAAGGAGACGCTCATGAGGCGTTTGATTAGTGCTCGTACATAATAGCAACCGGATGGAGTGGAGAGCGTCCGGGAGGACCTCCTGTAAAGAGTATGGGAGATTGCGGGACTTGATAAAGTGGAAAAACCGAGTGACCCCCGGGTGGTTAAGGAACAGCGTCTTACTGTGTCGGGGTGGATAAAGCTCTCCGTGCTCCCGGAGTCGACTAGGCATGGTGTCTCGTGCCCGTTTATTAGCACCGTTGTCGTCGTCGTCTGGAGTGTCTGGGGCCGAGCTTGATCTAGCGTAATTGAAGCGAGACGTGGTTGTAGTAGTGGAGCGTCTTCCTCGAACCCCGTGGAGCCGTCGACACTGGGGTCCGTTGTTGTCGTCCAAGATGGCGTCGGGGATGAACAAAATGGCTGCCCCCATACATCGCACATGGCTGGGGGGTCACAAGATGGCGGCGGGGGTGGACAAAATGGCCGCCCCCACGCGTCGTACAGGTCTGGGGGTGGTCCAAGATGGCGGCGCCCTTCCTCCCCTCGCGGTGGCCGGGACCCAAAATGGCGGCGTCTGCGGGTCGCACATGGGGCGCTGGGGGGGTTGGGGACCGTTAGGACTGCGCAGGGCTCCCTCATCTCTGTGGACAGCGGTGGTCGGGACCCAAATTGGTAGCGCCGGCGAGTCATACGGGGGGGGGGGGGGGGTTGGGGAGCGTAAGCGGCGTGCAGGGCTCCCTGTTCTCCCGGGACCGCGGATGTCGGGACCCAGAGCGGCTGCGCCTGCGGGTCGTACATGGGCGCTGGGGGGTGTTGGGGAGCGTAAACGGCTTGCAGGGCTCCCTGTTCTCCCGGGACAGCGGCACACAGCCGCGAAATGGCCCTTTTTCCCGCAGCTCTTGCAGATTGCTGCGCGGGCCGGGCAGCGCTGCCGGGGGTGTTTCGCCTGGCCGCAGAAATAGCAGCGGGCGCCCCCGGTGCGACTTGGCGTTTGGACCGCGCAAGCCTGTGGGGTGTCCGGGGGGGGGTGGGTTTGTCGCGACGGGTACGTACGGAGCCCAATGGGCTGCCGCGCGGTCGGGGCCATAGGCGCGGGTATTACGCGCGGCCACGTCTAGGGTGGCTGCTAGGGCCCGTGCCTCTGAGAGTCCGAGCGACTCTCTTTCTAGAAGTCTTTGGCGGATTTGGGAGGAATTCATACCTGCCACAAAAGCATCGCGCATTAACATGTCCGTGTGTTCATTTGCGTTCACCGAAGGGCAGCTGCAGGCTCGTCCCAAAATCAGCAGCGCGGCGTAGAATTCGTCCATCGATTCTCCGGGACTTTGCCGTCTCGTCGCGAGCTGGTAGCGAGCGTAGATTTGGTTAACTGGGCGGACATAGAGACTTTTCAGTGCTGCGAACGCCGTCTGGAAATCCTCCGCGTCTTCGATGAGGGAGAAAATCTCCGTGCTTAACCTCGAGTGCAGGACCTGTAGTTTTTGGTCTTCTGTGACCCGGCCGGTGGCCGTTCTGAGGTAGGCCTCAAAACAAGTCTGCCAGTGCTTGAAGGCTGCTGCTGCGTTCACTGCGTGGGGGCTGATCCTCAGGCATTCCGGGATGATCCTGATCTCCATAGTCCTTTTTAGGCACGCTTAATAAATTGTAGCGCACAAAGACTCCGAGAGACGAATAGAGTGAAGTCGATGAGGCTTTATTAAGCGTGCCTGTTCCCCCGCAGCTCGATAGTAGAATGGCCTGCGGGGGAGGACTCCGGCTTCTTATACTCCGCCTTCAGGGCGGAGCTAGAGGTCAACGGCCAACCAGGACCCGGGATCTGTCAGCCAATGACATTAGGGCTTCCAGTCCCACATGACCCCTAATACATACTACCACAATCCTCTCAAGGTGAACTTGATTTTTTTCCTGGCTGAGAAACCCCGCCATGTCGCTGACCCACACACCTGACTTTGGGGGCTCCGAGTCCCTCCATCCCAGCAAAATCCATCTCCGGGCCACCAGGGAGGAGAAGTCGAGGACATCGCACCCCCCCCCCCCCCCCCCCGCCGGCCCCTGGATCATCCGATACCCCAAATATTACCAGTTCTGGACTCGCCGTTACCCTCCCTTCCAAGACTTCTGACAAAACGTCCGCAAATCCCAGCCAGAATCCCCCCAACTTGAGACATGCCCAGAACATATGTACATGGTCACCTCGTCAAAGAACTTGCTCATCCGAGCTACCGTCATGTGGGCCCTGTGGACCACTTTGAACAGGATCGGGCTAAGTCTGGCACTGGCCGAGCATGAATTGACTCTCTTCAAGGCTTTTTCCCACTTTTCCATTTCCAGCTGTCTTCCCAGCTCCTCATCCCACTTCCGCTTAACCTCCCTGATCGGGGCCCCCTCGCACTCCATCAACTCCTTGTATATCTCTGAAATCCTCCCCTCTCCAACCCCAGTTTTTGACATCACCTTATCCTGTAGTCCCCTCAGGGGCAGGCGAGGAAAGCTTGGAACCTGCCTTCGTACAAAGTCCCGGACCTGAAGACATCGAATCCCAATCCCGCCCAGGAGCTCAAACTCCTCCTCTAGTGCCTTCAAGGTCAGAAAGCCCTCTTGGATAAATAAATCCCCAAATCTCTCGATCACTGCTTGCTGCCACCTCCGGAAGCCCCATCCAGCCTCCCCGGGACAAACCGGTGATTGTTACAAATCGGAGACCGCACTGACGCCCCCTCCAATCCCATGTGCGGCCTCCATTGTCCCCACACCCTTAGGGCTGCCACCACAACAGGGCTTGTGGAGTACCGAGCCGGCGATAACGTCAGAGGTGCCGTTAGTAAAGCCTCCAAACTTGTACTCTTGCAGGACGCCGCTTCCACTCGCTCGCAGGCCGACCCCTCCCCCACTACCCACTTCCTGACCATCGATATGTTGGCAGCCCAGTAATAATTAATAAAGCTCGGGAGGGCCAGGCCCCCCTCTCCGCAATCCCGCTCCAGGAGTGTCCTCTTTACTCTCGGGGTTTCCCCCGCCCACACAAAACCTGTAATCGTCACGTTTAATTTTCTAAAAAAAGCCTTTGGGACAAAAATCAGAAGGCATTGAAAAAAGAAAAGCAGTCTTGGGTGGACTGTCATCCTCATCATCTGGACCCTTACCGCTAGTGTCAGCGGGAGCATGCCCCATCTGTGGAAATCCCTTTTCATTTGGTCGACCGCTTTGCCCAGATTTAACTTATGGGGCTGCCCCCACTCTTTAGCCACTTGAATCCCTAAATCTCTAAAACTCCCCGCCACCACTTTAAAAGGTAACTCTCTCAGTCTCCTTTCCTGCTCCGTGCCTGGATCACAAATATCTCGCTCTTTCCCATATTCAACTTATAGCCTGAAAATCAGCCAAATTCTCCTCGGACCTCCCTGATTTTGGTCATCACCCCCCCCACCGGGTCTGTAACATAAAGTAGTAAGTCATCCGCATAGAGAGAAACCCAGGGCAAACAATAATGGGGAGAGCGGGCATCCCTACCTTGTCCCTCTCCCGAGATTACAATATTCTGACCGGGTTTGGTTGGTTCTCACATTTGCCACCGGGGCCTGATATAACAGCCGGACCCAGTCCACAAATCCCTGCCCGAACCCAAACCTGCCTAAAATATCCCATAAGTATGTCCACTCCACCCGGTCGAAAGCCTTCTCCGCGTCCATGGCAACTACCACCTCAGCCTCACGCCCCTCAGCTGGCATCATTATAACATTTAAAAGGGAAATTGGCCTGTATGATCCACAGCTCTCCGGTTCCTTGTCTCGCTTCAGGATGAGAGAGATTGATGCCTGTGATAGCGTTGGGGGAAGCACTCCAAACTCCTTGGATTCACTGAAAGCCTTAACAGCGTCCCACTAGCCCCGAAAACTTTTTATAAAATTCCACTGGGAATCCGTCAGGTCCCAGGGCGTTACCTGATTGCATTGCCCCCAATCCGTCTATCACTTCACCAAGCCCAATTGGGCCCCCGAAGACTCCTCATCCACCTTTGGGAACCGGACCATCTGGCCTGGGCTTGCAAAATCCTACCAACTGTCCTGGCTTGAGACAACTCACACCTCTTTAACCCGTGATTATCCCTCTCTCCAGTTGCTCCGTCTGGACTTGTAAAGATTGAATTACCTGCAAAGACTCGCATTCAAAGTTTCGTCTTGCATCATTGACTTTGTCTATATATATGTTTCTGGATCCCACCTCTTCATTCACCTGAGGAAGGAGCTGCGCTCCGAAAGCTAGCGATTCGAAACAAACCTGTTGGACTTTAACCTGGTGTTGTAAGACTTCTTATCACTTTAAGGAACTGCCTGAACTTTAATCCTGGACTCGCTCATGCATCTTGCTGCTCTCAATCTTCTTTGATACTCTTGCTTGTCCTCAAGAGCCTTTTGACTTTTTTCCAG
Organism: Scyliorhinus torazame; assembly: GCF_047496885.1. Classification (NCBI taxonomy): domain Eukaryota; kingdom Metazoa; phylum Chordata; class Chondrichthyes; order Carcharhiniformes; family Scyliorhinidae; genus Scyliorhinus; species Scyliorhinus torazame. Next base: position 212,117,576 of record NC_092707.1, read on the forward strand.
TCCAGAAAACTCCTCTTTACAAAAATTATACTGTGCATTCTCTAATTCTGTGCCTCTTCACTGAGGTGAAAATTGTGCCTTTCACTTCACAGGCTGATTCTATCTCAACATCCCTTCAATCTCTGGCTCAGCCTCAAATGGAGTTTTGTGTCCAATTTTCAGTTTCACAATGTAGGAAGAATGTCAAGGCCTTTGGAGAGGGTGCAGAGGAGTTTTACTAGAATGGGGCTAGGAACTTCAGTTACTTGAAGAGACTGGGATTGTTCCCCTTCGAGCAGAGAAGGTTAGTGGCAGAGATAGAAGTGTTCAAACTCATGAAATGTAAATAAGTAGAGTTTTCCCCCCAGTGATGGAAGGGTAAGAAATCAAAGAACATGTGCAGATTTAAAATAATTATTCAAAGTAAAATGGGGAGATGAGTAGTTTTTTTTTACACAGAGAGCTGTTGTGATCTGGAAGGAGCTGTCTGAAAGGGTGGTGGAAGCAAATTCATTAGGAACTTTCAAAAGGAAATTGGATAAATACTTGTGCAGGAGAAACTTGCACAGCTCTGGGGGAAAAGCAGGATGATGGGATTAATATGGATATTCTTTCAAACAGACACACAGCCTTGATGGGCTCAATGATCTTCTGTTTTGCATCATGCTATCATTCAGCAAAATGCTAAGTTTTGCTGTTCATGTACCTCAAATATCAAAAACACAGGCCATAATTTTGTTCTCTTTCTACATCTCCCTGTTCTGCTTGAAAGAATAAAAGAGTGGCCAAATTTACAGTGAGCCAGATATAGTTGGTACATTGACTGGCCTGACTAATACCTGCACAGGTTCTTAATCTGATCCCCCCTATTCTGGCCTCCCCTACCCCGCTTCCATGCCTCAGCCTCCTTCCCCCGCCCCCCCATGTTTCAACCACTGCCCCCTGCCCGCTCTGACCTCCCTTCCTCCCGCCTCCCCCTGCCCTGTGCTTCCCCCCCCCCCCCGCTCCACTCCCCCACCTACTTCCGCCCCTTGCTCTTCGGTTCCTCCCCCGCTGCTCACCCCCCCCTTTCCAGGAACCCCCCTCCTCACTGCACCCCCACCCCTCAGCTCCGCCTCCCCATGCTCTTAACCCTCCCCGCTCCAGCCTCTTCCAGCTCCACGCTGCCCCCACCTATCCTCTCCCTCCTTCACCCCCCTGCTCCGCTTTCCCCCTGCTCCGACCCTCCTTCCCCGCTCCGCCCCCCCCCACTCTCCCCCCCTTGCTCCGCCTCCCCCTGCTCTCTCTCCCCCCCCCCCCCCTGCTCTGGCCCCCCTGCTCCGCACCCATCCTGCTCCGGGCCACCCAGCTCTCCCCCCCAACTGCTCTCGCCTCTCCCTGCTCCACCTAGTTTTCTAAAAGCTCTGGCTCTAATTTGTAGGCTATGTCCCCAGACCTGGGCTCCCCAGCCAGCAGAAATAGTTCATCTCTATCTTCCCAATTTGTTCCTTTTAATATCTTGAATCAAATCATCCTTTTGTCTTTTAAATTTCAGGGGCTACCACCCTGGCTTGTGTAATCTCTTCTTGTAACTTAACCTCTAATGTCCAGGTACCATTGTGGTAAATCTACTCTGCACTCCTTCCAAGGTCAACATCCTTCCCATGGTGTGGTGCCCAGAACACCTCACTATAACTCCGGGTGTGGTTTAACCCGGGCTTTGTATGGCTGATGCCCTTCTATTCCAGTCCTCTAAATATAAAGGCCAGTATCCCATTAGCTTTTTGAACTATTTTTCTGAGTGTGTTCATGACATTTTTATGGTCTGTGTACCTGGAATCCCCAAACTCTTTGTACCTCCAAAGCTTCCAATTTTTCACCAATGGGAAAGTACCCTTTCCTTTTAAATCCATAATGGATGACCCCACGTTTTCCTACATTGAAATCCATTTGCCAAAGTTTTACCCAGTTCCTTAAACTATCACTTTCTCTTTGTAATTTCCTGCTTCAACCTCCACTGTTATCAATGTGCTTTTCTTTCTGCCATTACAAATTTGGATATGTGACTATCTGAAAATCCAAGCTGCTAATAAACACGGTGCATAGTTGAGGCCCTATTATGGATTCTTAAGGGACATTACTCATTACACCCTGCCCATTAATCCGACCGCCCATTAACCCTACACTCTGTCTCCAGCCATTCAGCCAATTTCCTGAAGTCAAGAACTTTCCTTCAATTCCATAAGAACAAAGAAATGTACAGCACAGGAACAGCTTTAGCTAACAATCCTCTCTGAGGGACTTTATCAAATGCCCCCACAAAATTGACACACAGCCAAGGGGAGTCCGTGTCTCACGTACATCTAGATTGCCCAAGGTTGAAGGGACTGCTCCTCAATTATTGACTGTACATCAGGCCCACATTCCTCATCTTTGGTCACCCGGTGCGGGGGGCTGGGGGGGCTCCTCATTAGCCTGCCCTTAGGCTTGACCACGGTGGCCATCTACAGGTCCAGGCAGCGGGTGGTCAAGGGGATTCTCTGACCTGACTGCCTGCCCCTCTACCCCAGCTATGTTCATGGACGGGAGTCCCTGAGAGGGAGCACAGAGTGTCCGCCATTCGCTTCTGGCCTTCCATGCCCGATGGGCACCACAGGGTCTGGATGCATTATCACTCCCGGAAAGGATGTTTTGGTTTATTTAATTATGTTTCCTTTGAAGTTTAGATTTTTTTGCTATGGTGCCCCGTCAACCCCTATCATTTTCAATTTATTGATTTTTGTTTTCTCAAAAGAGTATAAGTGATATCCATAAACATTCTCCTGTCCATTATCCTGGAGGACTGGAGAATAGCCAATGTTGTTCCTTTGTTTCAGAAGGGTAGCAAGGATAATCCAGGGAACTACAGGCCGGTGATGCATACTACCACACCCTTATGTCAGTGGTAGGGAAATTACTGAAGAGAATTCTTCGAGACAGGATCTACTCCCATTTGGAAGCAAATGGACGTATTAGTGAGAGGCAGTGTGGTTTTGTGAAGGGGAGGTCGTGTCTTACTAACTTGATAGAGTTTTTTGAAGAGGTCACAAAGATGATTGATGCAGGTAGGGCAGTGGATGTTGTCTATATGGACTTCAGTAAGGCCTTTGACTAGGTCCCTCATGGTAGACTGGTACAAAAGGTGAAGTCACATGGGATCAGGAGTGAGCTGGCAAGGTGAATACAGAACTGGCTAGGTCATAGAAAGCAGAGAGTAGCAATGGAAGGATGCTTTTATGATTGGAGGGCTGTGACTAGTGGTGTTCCGCAGGGATCAGTGCTGGGACCTTTGCTGTTCGTAGTATATATAAATGATTTGGAGGAAAATGTAACTGGTCTGATTAGTAAGTTTGCAGACGACACAAAGGTTGGTGGAATTGCGGATAGCGATGAGAACTGTCAGAGGATACAGCAGGATTTGGATCGTTTGGAGACTTGGGCGGAGAGATGGCAGATGGAGTTTAATCCGGACAAATGTGAGGCAATGCATTCTGGAAGGTCTAATGCAGGTAGGGAATATACAGTGAATGGTAGAACCCTCAAGAGTATTGAAAGTCAAAGAGATCTAGGTGTACAGGTCCAAAGGTCACTGAAAGGGGCAACACAGGTGGAGAAGGTAGTCAAGAAGGCATACGGCATGCTTGCCTTCATTGGCCGTGGCATTGCTTATAAGAATTGGCAAGTCATGTTGCAGCTGTATAGAACCTTAGTTAGGCCACACTTGGAGTATAGTGTTCAATTCTGGTTGCCACACTACCAGAAGGATGTGGAGGCTTTAGAGAGGGTGCAGAAGAGATTTACCGGGATGTTGCCTGGTATGGAGGGCATTAGCTATGAGGAGCGGTTGAATAAACTTGGTTGTTACCCCCGGGAAATGCATTTAGATATATGCAGGTGAGGGCTTTTGTGAGGCGACAAGTGAGGGAATTTCCGTTGCAACCGGCACAAGAAGTTCAAGATAGGGTGATCTCGGGGGCATGGGTCGGGGAGGGCAAGGTGTCGGAAATATACCAAGAGATGAAAGAAGAGGGGGAAGCGCTAGTCGAAGAATTGAAAGGTAATTGGAGGAGCTGGGGGAGGAGATTGAGGAAGGGCTATGGGCGGATGCCCTGGGTAGGGTTAATACCTCCTCCTCGTGTGCCAGGCTCAGTCTGATACAATTTAAGGTGGTTTACAGAGCGCATTTGACGAGGGCGAGGCTGAGTAGGTTCTTTGGGGTAGAGGATAGATGTGAAAGATGTTCAGGGAGCCCGGCGAACCATGTTCATATGTTTTGGTCATGCCCGGCACTGGAGGGGTTCTGGAGAGTTGTGGCGGGAGTAATATCCCAGGTGGTGAAAGTCCGGGTCAAGCCAAGCTGGGGACTAGCAATATTTGGAGTAGTGGATGAGCCGGGAGTGCAGGAGGCGAAAGAGGCCGGAATTCTGGCCTTTGCGTCCCTAGTAGCCCGGCGAAGGGTCTTGCTATTGTGGAAGGAGGCGAAGCCCCCTAGCCTGGAGGCCTGGATTAACGACATGGCGGGGTTCATAAAATTGGAGAGAATTAAGTTTGCTTTGAGAGGGTCTGCACAGGGGTTTTACAGGCGGTGGCAACCGTTCCTAGAATATCTCGCGGAGCGTTAGAAGAAGGTCGATCAGTAGCAGCAGCAACCCGGGCTTTTCCCCAGGGTAGAGGGGTCAATTACTAGGGCGCATAGGTTTAAGGTGCGAGTGGCAAGGTTTAGAGGAGGTATACGAGGCAAGCTGTTTACACAGAGGGTAGTGGGTGCCTGGAACTCGCTGCCGGGGGAGGTGGTGGAAGCAGGGACGATAGTGATATTTAAGGGGCATCTTGACAAATACATGAATAGGATGGGAATAGAGGGATACGGACCCAGGAAGTGTAGAAGATTGTAGTTTAGTCGGGCAGCATGGTCGGCACGGGCTTGGAGGGCCGAAGGGCCTGTTCCTGTGCTGTAATTTTCTTTGCTCTTTGTTCTTTGTTCATTGCTTGTCAACAAATTCAACCAGATTTATCAAGAAGACTTAGCCTTTACAAATCCTCATTGATTCTCTCTACTTAATTGTTATAGACCCAGCCATCTCCTGGAAACAGATATTAGGTTAACTGGTCTAGAATTCCCAGGCTTCACTTTCCCCATTTTCTTCAATTTTAAGGCTGGCGGGTCACCTCGATCAGAAGGCCCGTTCTGACCGGGGACACCCTCCTGAGGCCCAGTGACTTGCAAATGTTCCTCCCAGCCCCACCCCTAACCTGTCACCCCCGACCCCAATCAGCACCCTGGCAACATCCTCGACATTCCCTACCCTCCCTGCTCTATGACCCTTGCCACTTACCTGTCCTCTTCCAAGCCACTGTGGTGCTGTTTCTGGAGGGATTGGAGAGCTGCCGACCAATCTGATTGGCTGGCAGCTCTCCAAGACCGCACTTCCTCCTGAGTAAGGTTGACCTTATGCCAATCAAAGCTCATTAAAATGTAATATGGCATCAGGGCTGCTGGAATCAGTGGGGATGTGATCCCTACCAAGTTTCCGCCATCCTAAAAATTCAGGCCATTGTGTTTAGGAACACAAGCTGGAGACAGCCAAATGTACATTACAATCTGAATGTTAGACATCCTTCGAACAAAGAGCAGAATTTAGGAGGTTAGCAGAATGAGTGAACTGATCCAAGCTCACTTGAGTAAACGACTTACCCATGGAAGGGGCTGCCAATGTCTGTCGTCCCACTAGCTGGGCAGGACCAATTCCATCCAAAAAATCACTAAACTGACCATCTGCTCCCAACCTTGCTGTGGGGAAAACCAAGCTGGAAAACAAGAGACCATGGTTAATGACTGCTCCAAACAGCTCTCAGCATCTTTAATCAGAGTGTGTGCAGGGGCACCACGTGCAGTAAGAGTTTCCTATCAGTTTGGGGGAATTTGGGAAGGGTTTGCTGAGAGTGTCTGGAAAGGTAACTGAGAATTCACTAAGACTTCACTGGAAATTTACAGAGTTTACTGAGAATTTTTTGAAAGTTTAATGAGAATTTTTAAAATTTGTTCATGTCACTGGTATTTTTATTACCCATCCCTCATTGCCCATGGGAAGGTGGTGGGGAGCTGCCTTCTTGAACTACTGCAGTCCGTGTGGTATAGGTACACCCACTGTGCTGTTCGGGAGGGAAATCTAGAATTTTTTCTTGACGACAGTGAAGGAACAGCGATAGAGTTCCAAGTGAGGATGGTGTATCTCTTGGAAAGGATCGTGCAGATGGTGGTGTTCCTATGTGTCTGCTGTCCTTGTTCTTCTAGTTGGTAGAGGTCATGGGTTTGGAAGATGCTGTTGAAGGAGTCTTGGCAGGTTCCTGCAGTGCATTTTGTAAATGGTACACATGGCTGCCACCATGCATCAATGATGGATGGGGAGTAAATCAAATGGGCTGCTTTATCCCGATGGTGTTCAGCTACTTAAGTGTTGTTGAAGCTGCACCCATTCAGGCAAGTGGAGAATATTCCATCACACTCCTGACTTGTGCCTTGTAGGTGGTGGACAGGCTTTGGAAAATCAGGAAGTGAGTTACTCGTTGCTGAATTCCCAGCCCCTGTCCTGCAAAATTCCCAGCCCCAGTCCCACAGTATTGATATGGCTAGTCCAGTTCAGTTTCTTGTCAATGTTAAACCCCAAGAAGTTGATCGTGGGGAACTCAGTGGTGATAATGCCATTAAATATTAGATTCTTTCATTGGAGTTGGTCATTGTCTGCCACTTGTGTGGCGTGAATATTACTTGCCAATTATCAGCCGAAGCTTGGATATTATCCAGGTCTTGTTGCATATGGACAAGGACTGATTCAGTATCTGAGGAGTTGCGGATAGAATTGAACATTGTGCATCATCAGCGAACCATCAGCAAACATCCCCACTTCTGACCTTAAAGAAGGCGATTGATGAAGCAGCTTGATGGAGATGGTTGAGACTTGGACATTACCATGAGGAACTCCTACAGCAATGCCCTGGGACTGAGGTGATTAACATCTAACCACCACAACCATCTTCCTTTGTGCCAGATATGACTCCAACCAGTGGAGAGATTTCCCCCAGGTTCCCATTGATCTCAATTTTGCTGGGAGTCCTTGATACTACATGTGATGGGCGGGGTTAATGACAGGGAGAACCGCAGTGCTTCCACTGTTTGGCATGTCCTGTGTTGTGGCTTGACCAGATTGAACTTCATTTTTCAGTATGCCTGTTGCTGCTCCTGACATGATCTCCAGCATTCTTAACTGAACCAGGGTTCCTACACTGGCTTGGTGGTAATAATAAAGTGAGGAATATGCCAGGCCGTGAGGTTACAGATTGTGGTTGAGTACATTTCCGCTACTGCTGATGGTGTACAGCCCCTTTCCAACACATGCATCTTCAAGTGGACAGTGCAATACTGGTAGAGATACTCTTCATCTCTTGAAATGTCCAAGAGCATAGGACATGAAAGCAACTGAGGAAGTGGTAAAGGAAAACGATTGAATCTCAGATGTCTATCTATCACTCTGAGCCTGCGACAGGTGTTGAGAAAATTAAGAAGTGGGCCAATCAGAAGCTGGCAGTGCTCGTTTCCAGCAGTGCCACTGGAAGTTGCTACAGATAATGCCCCAGGTATTTCATCAGGGACTGTCATTGGATTCCTGGACTCAGATGAATGAGGGTGAGATGGGGGTTGCAAGAAGAGGGGTTCATGGGATAAATGGGCAAGAGAGTAGGAGGCATGGACAGGGATTTTTTTTAGGAACCTCTCCCAGCCCAATGCTGGGTCCCTATGAGGAACGCAACTGGCAAACCCAGCCCTGTGCCTCTGGCATGCACAGGAAAGCTGTGCAATTCCCATTTAATCCCTAAAGCACCACTACATTTTTGTGGGCTCTGGGATAATTGGTGTCAACTGGTTCAATAATGAGTCTAATTGACATCCGGCCATCAGTGGGCGAGCTTCTTGGAATTGGCCTCTTTCTGTCTCCAAATTAACCGTGGGATGTTTTCTTGCTGCCAGGAGACGTACGCATGCCTCCTCCCAAGATGAAGAAGGGTCCGCGAACATGTTTCCCATTCTGATGAGCTGGATTAAATTCCACTCTTGGAAAATACAGAATACCGCCTCAGTTTCTACTTCAGAACTCGCCACAGACTTTACTTATTAAAAACTTACTGTTCGACTAATTATAATTTGCTTTATTTCTTTAATGTAATTGCACATAAATATACTTGCTATAACATGTTGCAGTGAGCAAATATAACATTGCTACCGAGTCGGATGACTTTTAGATCACACGATTCTGCAAGGGGATATGTGAAAGGACAAACGTCCAGAGAGGATGTGGCAACTGGATGATTTGCTAAAAGTGGGCCGTCTTTCCAAGACTGTTACTGTCTTTGTTTCGTCTCCTTTGCGGATACTCACTTGCCATCAGAGCTGTTACTGTTGGTGCTGCCATCTGTCGATTCTCTGCTACTTTGTCGAGTTACTCGGTTCCTCATTTCCACGGCGAACCCCGTCTCGGTGCTTCTCCGAATGTTGCTTCGTAATTTCTTTGATGCAGCCTCTGCAGGGACAAAAACCAACGAAGTTTAGCATCATTAGATGTGTTGATTCTGTCTGTGGCCCATCACTGCCCAGTCTCACTCTACCCCATTCACCCCCATTAATGCCCAGTCTCACTCCACCCCATTCACCCCCAACAATACCCAGTCTCACTCTACCCCATTCCCCCCATCAATACCCAGTCTCACTCTATCACATTCACGCCATCAATACCCAGTCTCACTCTATCCCATTCACCCCCATCAATACCCAGTCTCACTCTACCCCATTCACGCCACCAATACCCAGTCTCACTCTACCCCATTCACCCCCATCAATACCCAGTCTCACTCTATCCCATTCACGCCATCAATACCCAGTCTCACTCTACCCCATTCACCCCCATCAATACCCAGTCTCACTCTATCCCATTCACGCCATCAATACCCAGTCTCACTCTATCCCATTCACGCCATCAATACCCAGTCTCACTCTACCCCATTCACGCCACCAATACCCAGTCTCACTCTACCCCATTCACCCCCATCAATACCCAGTCTCACTCTATCCCATTCACGCCATCAATACCCAGTCTCACTCTACCCCATTCACCCCCATCAATACCCAGTCTCACTCTACCCCATTCTACCCCATTAATACCCAGTCCCACACGGCCCCATTCACCCGCATCAATACCCAGTCTCACTCTACCCCATTCACCTCATCAATGCCCAGTCTCACTCTACCCCATTCACCCCCATCAATGCCAGTCTCACTCTACCCCATCAATGCCCAGTCTCACTCTACCCCAATCACCCCCATCAATACCCAGTCTCACTCTACCCCATCAACACCCAGTCTCACTCTACCCCATCCACCCCCATTAATTTCCTGTCTCACTCAACCCCATTCACCCCATCAATACCCACTCTCACTCTACCCCATTCACCCCCATCGATACCCAGTCTCACTCTCCCCTATTCTCCCCCATCAATACCCAGTTTCACTCTACCTCATTCACCCGCATCAATGCCCAGTCTGACTCTACCCCATTCACCCCCATCAATGCCCAGTCTCACTCTACCCCATCAATAACCAGTCTCATTCTACCACCTTCACCCCCATAAATACCCAGTCTCATGCTACCCCATTCACCCCCGTCAATGCCCAGTCTCACTCTATCCCATTCACCCCATCAATGCCCAGTCTCACTCTAGCCTATTCACCCCCATCAATGCCCAGTCTCACTCTACCCCAATCACTCCCATCAATGCTGAGTCTTGCTCTACCCCATTCACCCCCATCAATACCTAGTCTCACTCTACCCCATTCACCCCATCAATGCTCAGTCTCACTCTACCCCATTCACCACCATAAATGCCCAGTCTCACTCTACCCTATCAATGCCCAGTCTCACTCTACCCAATTCACCCCCATCAATACCCTGTCTCTCTGTACGCCATCAATACCCAGTCTCACTGTGCCCATCAATAACCAGTCTCACTCTACCTCATTCAACCCCCATTAATATCCTGTCTCACTCTACCCCATTCACCCCACCAATGCCCAGTCTCACTCTACCCCATTCACCCCCATTAATACCCAGTCTCACTCGACCCCATTCACCCCCATCAATGCCCAATCTCACTCTACCCCATTCACCCCATCAATGCCCAGTCTCACTCTAACCCATTCACCCCCATCAATACCTAGTCTCACTCTACCCCATTCACCCCATCAATGCTCATTCTCACTCTACCCCATTCACCCCCATAAATACCCAGTCTCACTCTACCCTATCAATGCCCAGTCTCATTCTACCCAATTCACCCCCATCAATACCCTGTCTCTCAGTACGCCATCAATACCCAGTCTCACTGTACCCCATTAATAACGAGTCTCACTTTACCCCATTCACCCCCCATTAATATCCTGTCTCACTCTACCCCATTCACCCCATCAATGCCAAGTCTCACTCTACCCCATTCACCCCCATTAATACCCAGTCTCACTCGACCCCATTCACCCCCATTAATATCCAGTCTCACTCTACCCCATTCACCCCATCAATGCCCAGTCTCACTCTAACCCATTCACCCCCATCAATACCTAGTCTCACTCTACCCCATTCACCCCATCAATGCTCATTCTCACTCAACCCCATTCACCCCCATAAATGCCCAGTCTCACTCTACCCTATCAATGCCCAGTCTCATTCTACCCAATTCACCCCCATCAATACCCTGTTTCTCAGTACGCCATCAATACCCAGTCTCACTGTACCCGATCAATAACGAGTCTCACTTTACCCCATTCACCCCCCATTAATATCCTGTCTCACTCTACCCCATTCACCTCATCAATGCCCAGTCTCACTCTACCCCATTCACCCCCATCAATGCCCAGTCTCACTCTACCCCATCAATGCCCAGTCTCACTCTACCCCAATCACCCCCATCAATACCCAGTCTCACTCTACCCCATCAACACCCAGTCTCACTCTACCCCATCCACCCCCATTAATTTCCTGTCTCACTCAACCCCATTCACCCCATCAATACCCACTCTCACTCTACCCCATTCACCCCCATCGATACCCAGTCTCACTCTCCCCTATTCTCCCCCATCAATATCCAGTTTCACTCTACCTCATTCACCCGCATCAATGCCCAGTCTGACTCTACCCCATTCACCCCCATCAATGCCCAGTCTCACTCTACCCCATCAATAACCAGTCTCATTCTACCACCTTCACCCCCATAAATACCCAGTCTCATGCTACCCCATTCACCCCCGTCAATGCCCAGTCTCACTCTATCCCATTCACCCCATCAATGCCCAGTCTCACTCTACCACATTCACCCCCATTAATACCCAGTCTCACTCTACCCCATTCACCCCCATTAATATCCAGTCTCACTCTACCCCATTCACCCCATCAGTGCCCAGTCTCACTCTAACCCATTCACCCCATCAATGCCCAGTCTCATTCTACCCCAATCACCCCCATCAATGCCCAGTCTCACTCTACCCCAGCACCCCCATCAATAGCAGTCTCAGTCTACCCCATTCACCCCCATTAACACCCAGTCACACTCTCCCCCATTCACCCCCACCAATACCCAGTCTCACTCTACCCCATTCACCCCCATCGATACCCAGTCTCACTCTACCCCATTCACCCCCATCAATACCCCAGCACAGTCTACCCCATTCACCCCCATCAATGTCCAGTCTCACTCTACCCCATTCTCCCCCATCAATACCCAGTCTCACTCTACCGCATTCACCCGCATCAATGGCCAGTCTCACTCTACCCCATTCACCCCCATTAATACCCAGTCTCACTCTACCCCATTCACCCCATCAATGCCCAGTCTCACTCTAACCCATTCACCCCCATCAATACCTAGTCTCACTCTACCCCATTCACCCCATCAATGCTCATTCTCACTCTACCCCATTCACCCCCATAAATGCCCAGTCTCACTCTACCCTATCAATGCCCAGTCTCATTCTACCCAATTCACCCCCATCAATACCCTGTCTCTCAGTACGCCATCAATACCCAGTCTACCTGTACCCGATCAATAACGAGTCTCACTTTACCCCATTCACCCCCCATTAATATCCTGTCTCACTCTACCCCATTCACCCCATCAATGTCCAGTCTCACTCTACCCCATTCACCCCCATTAATACCCAGTCTCACTCTACCCCATTCACCCCCATTAATATCCAGTCTCACTCTACCCCATTCACCCCATCAATGCCCAGTCTCACTCTAACCCATTCACCCCATCAATGCCCAGTCTCATTCTACCCCAATCACCCCCATCAATGCCCAGTCTCACTCTACCCCAGCACCCCCATCAATAGCAGTCTCAGTCTACCCCATTCACCCCCATTAACACCCAGTCTCACTCTCCCCCATTCACCCCCACCAATACCCAGTCTCACTCTACCCCATTCACCCCATCGATACCCAGTCTCACTCTACCCCATTCACCCCCATCAATACCCCAGCACAGTCTACCCCATTCACCCCCATCAATGTCCAGTCTCACTCTACCCCATTCTCCCCCATCAATACCCAGTCTCACTCTACCCCATTCACCCGCATCAATGGCCAGTCTCACTCTACCCCATTCACCCCCATTAATACACAGTCTCACTCTACCCCATTCACCCCATCAATACCCAGTTTCACTCCACCCCATTCACCTCCATTAATACCCAGTCCCACTCTACCCCATTCACCCCATCAATACCCAAGCACAGTCTATCCCATTCACCGCCATCAATGCCCAGTCTCACTCTACCCCATTCACCCCCATTAATAACCAGTCTCACTCTGCACCATTCAACCCCATCAATAACCAGTCTCAATCTCACCCATTCAACCCCATCAATAACCAGTCTCACTCTACCCAATTGACCCCCATTAATATCCAGTCTCACTCTACCCAATTCTCCCCATCAATGCTCAGTCTCACTCTATCCCATTCACCACCATCAATACCCAGTCTCACTGTACTCCATTCACCCCCATTAATACCCAGTCTCACTCTGCACCATTCAACCCCATCAATAACCAGTCTCACTCTACCCAATTCTCCCCATCAATACCCAGTCTCACTCTACTCCATTCACCACCATCAATACCCAGTCTCACTCTACCCCATTCACCCCATCAATACCCAGTCTCACTCTACCCCATTCACCCCATTAAAACCCAGTCTCACTCTACCCCATTCACCCCATTAATACCCAGTCACTCTACCCCATTCACCCCTATCAATACCCAGTATCACTCTACCCCATTCACCCCCATTCATACCCAGTCTCACTGTACCCCATTCACTTCCATGAGTGCCCAGTCTCACTCATCCCCATGCACCCCGATTAATACGCAGTATCACTCTACCCCATTGACCCCCATCCATACCCAGTCTCACTCTACCCCATTCACCCCAATCAATACCCCAGCACAGTCTACCCCATTCACCCCCATCAAAGTCCAGTCTCACTCTACCCCATTCTCCCCCATCAATACCCAGTCTCACTCTACCCCATTCACTCCCCTCAATACCCAGTCTCACTCTACTCCATTCACCCCCATTAATACCCCAGCACAGTCTACCCCATTCACCCCCATCAATGTCCAGTCCCACTCTACCCCATTCTCCCCCATCGATACCCAGTCTCACTCTACCCCATTCACCCCCATCAATACCCAGTCTCACTCTACTCCATTCACCCCCATTAATACCCAGTCTCACTCTACCCCATTCACCCCATTAATACCCAGTCACTCTACCCCATTCACCCCTATCAATACCCAGTATCACTCTACCCCATTCACCCCCATTCATACCCAGTCTCACTGTACCCCATTCACTTCCATGAGTGCCCAGTCTCACTCATCCCCATGCACCCCGATTAATACGCAGTATCACTCTACCCCATTGACCCCCATCCATACCCAGTCTCACTCTACCCCATTCACCCCAATCAATACCCCAGCACAGTCTACCCCATTCACCCCCATCAAAGTCCAGTCTCACTCTACCCCATTCTCCCCCATCAATACCCAGTCTCACTCTACCCCATTCACCCCCATCAATGCCCAGTCTCACTCTACCCCATTCTCCCCCATCAATACCCAGTCTCACTCTACCCCATTCACTCCCCTCAATACCCAGTCTCACTCTACTCCATTCACCCCCATTAATACCCCAGCACAGTCTACCCCATTCACCCCATCAATGTCCAGTCCCACTCTACCCCATTCTCCCCCATCAATACCCAGTCTCACTCTACTCCATTCACCCCCATTAATACCCAGTCTCACTCTACCCCATTCACCCCACCAATGCCCAATTTCACTCTACCCCATTCACCCCATCAATGCCCAGTCTCACTGTACTCCATTCCCCCATTAATATCCAGTCTCACTCTACCCCTTTCATCCCCATTAATACCCAGTCTCACTCTACCCCATTCACCTCATGAAAACCCAGTCTCACTCTACCCCATTCTCCCCCATCAATACCCAGTCTCACTCGACCCCATTCACCCCATCAATACCCAGTCTCACTCTACCCCATTCACCCCCATCGATACCCAGTCTCACTCTACCCCATTCACCCCCATCAATACCCCAGCACAGTCTACCCCATTCACCCCATCAATGTCCAGTCTCACTCTACCCCATTCTCCCCCATCAATACCCAGTCTCACTCTACCCCATTCACTCCCATCAATGCCCAGTCTCACTGTACTCCATTCACCCCCATTAATACCCAGTCTCACTCTACCCCATTCTCCCCCATCAATGTCCAGTCTCACTCTACCCCATTCTCCCCCATCAATACCCAGTCTCACTCTACCCCATTCACTCCCATCAATGCCCAGTCTCACTGTACTACATTCACCCCCATTAATACCCAGTCTCACTCTACCCCATTCACCCCCATCAATACCCAGTCTCACTGTACTCCATTCACCCCCATTAATACCCAGTCTCACTCAACGCCATTCACCCAATCAATGCCCAGTCTCACTCTACCCCATTCACCCCATCAATACCCAGTCTCACTCTACCCCATTCACCCCATTAAAACCCAGTCTCACTCTACCCCATTCACCCCATTAATACCCAGTCTCACTCTACCCCATTCACCCCCATTCATACCCAGTCTCACTGTACCCCATTCACTCCCATGAGTGCCCAGTCTCACTCATCCCCATGCACCCCGATTAATACGCAGTATCACTCTACCCCATTGACCCCCATCCATACCCAGTCTCACTCTACCCCATTCACCCCAATCAATACCCCAGCACAGTCTACCCCATTCACCCCCATCAATGTCCAGTCTCACTCTACCCCATTCTCCCCCATCAATACCCAGTCTCACTCTACTCCATTCACCCCCATTAATACCCAGTCTCACTCTACCCCATTCACCCCCATCAATGCCCAGTCTCACTCTACCCCATTCTCCCCCATCAATACCCAGTCTCACTCTACCCCATTCACTCCCCTCAATACCCAGTCTCACTCTACTCCATTCACCCCCATTAATACCCAGTCTCACTCTACCCCATTCACCCCCATCAATGCCCAGTTTCACTCTACCCCATTCACCCCATCAATGCCCAGTCTCACTGTACTCCATTCCCCCCATTAATACCCAGTCTCACTCGACCCCATTCACCCCCATCAATACCCAGGCTCACTCTACCCCATTCACCCCCATCGATACCCAGTCTCACTCTACCCCATTCACCCCCATCAATACCCAGTCTCACTCTACCCCATTCACCCCATTAAAACCCAGTCTCACTCTACCCCATTCACCCCATTAATACCCAGTCTCACTCTACCCCATTCACCCCTATCAATACCCAGTAGCACTCTACCCCATTCACCCCCATTCATACCCAGTCTCACTGTACCCCATTCACTCCCATGAGTGCCCAGTCTCACTCATCCCCATGCACCCCGATTAATACGCAGTATCACTCTACCCCATTGACCCCCATCCATACCCAGTCTCACTCTACCCCATTCACCCCAATCAATACCCCAGCACAGTCTACCCCATTCACCCCCATCAATGTCCAGTCTCACTCTACCCCATTCTCCCCCACCAATACCCAGTCTCACTCTACCCCATTCACTCCCCTCAATACCCAGTCTCACTCTAGTCCATTCACCCCCATTAATACCCAGTCTCACTCTACCCCATTCACCCCCATCAATGCCCAGTTTCACTCTACCCCATTCACCCCATCAATGCCCAGTCTCACTGTACTCCATTCCCCCCATTAATACCCAGTCTCACTCGACCCCATTCACCCCATCAATACCCAGGCTCACTCTACCCCATTCACCCCCATCGATACCCAGTCTCACTCTACCCCATTCACCCCCATCAATACCCCAGCACGGTCTACCCCATTCACCCCCATCAATGTCCAGTCTCACTCTACCCCATTCTCCCCCATCAATACCCAGTCTCACTCTACCCCATTCACTCCCATCAATGCCCAGTCTCACTGTACCCCATTCACCCCCATCTATACCCAGTCTCACTCTACCCCATTCATCCCCATTAATACCCAGTCTCACTCTACCCCATCAATACACAGTCTCGCTCTACCCCATTCACCCCCATTAATGCCCAGTCTCACTCTACCCCATTCACCCCCGTCAATACCCAGCTCACTCTATCCCATTCACCCTCATTAATACCCAGTCTCTCTGTACCCCATTCACCCACATAATACCCAGTCTCATTCTAGCCTATTCACCCCCACTGATACGCAGCCTCACTCGACCCCATTCACCCCCATTCATACCCAGTCTCACTCGACCCCATTCACCCCATCAATACCCAGTCTCACTCTACCCCATTCACCCCATTAATACCCAGTCTCACTGTACCCCATTCACCCCATCAATACGCAGTCTCACTGTACCCCATTCACCCTCATAATACCCAGTCTCACTCTACCCTATTCACCCCCATCGATACGCAGCCTGACTCTACCCCATTCGCCCCCATTAATACCCAGTCTCACTCTACCTTATTCACCCTCATTAATACCCAGTATCATTCTACCCCATTCACCCCCATTAATACCCAGTATCACTGTACCCCATTCACCCTCATTAATGCCCAGTCTCACTCTACCCCAGTCATACCCAGTCTCACTCTACCCCTTTCACCCCATTAATACCCCATCTCACTCTACCCCATTCATCCCCATTAATATCCTGTCTCACTCTACCACATCTCATTCACCCACCTTAATACCTAGTCTGTGCCATTCTGTTGGTGTCACCGTGAATAAGCAACAATGAATCTTTAGCTGTCTCTTAAGGTGTTTTTCACACTCCAGGGATTAACCTGTTGTGATATAATTTGACTCCCCATCTAACAGAGGAGGTAGAGTTGCTGCCCACTGCTGAAACATTCTGTCTCGCCCAAGCGAAGGCAAGATTCACATCGCGTTGGGTGAAGCGAGTCAGGTGACTTGTCACCGGCCCGGTGCTGAGCCTAATTTGAGGCTCTTGTGCGATTCACTCGTGGTTTCTCTTCTCCGCTTCTACATTCTATCAAAGATATTTCACCGTTCATCAAAGTGAGCCCCATAAACCAACACGATGGAGCCGAGATCAGCATCCAGAACATAATTTGCAATGGCAGCCATCATCTTGATGCAGTCTTCACCGAGGTGTGGACGCGCTCACCAGCAAAACCATCCACTGCAAACTTGGTCACCGCCGACCGCCTCAATCAAATGAGGATGTTTTACTTTAACTCGGCTCCTCATTGCTAAAATTGGCCAATATAACACAAGACATATATCCCCAAAATCATTAATTATGGGAAGCTCATTAGGATAAAATACAGGATTAAAAGACACGTAGAACCAGAGCTCGTTGCTCCCGCGCTCACAAGTGACCCCACCCAGAATATTTTGTTTTAAAAAGGTGTGAAACTTCCAAATGCTGATATTCGGAGTGACTTGGGTGTACTTGTAAAAGGGACACGGAAACATAGAACATAGAACATTACAGCGCAGTACAGGCCCTTCGGCCCTCAATGTTGCGCCAACCTGTGAAACCACTCTAAAGCCCATCTACACTATTCCCTTATCGTCCATATGTCTATCCAATGACCATTTGAATGCCCTTAGTGTTGGCGAGTCCATTACTGTTGCAGGCAGGGCATTCCACACCCTGACTACTCTCTGAGTAAAGAACCTATCTCTGACACCTGTCCTATATCTATCTCCCCTCAATTTAAAGCTATGTCCCCTTGTGCTAGACATCACCACCCAAGGAAAAAGGCTCTCACTGTCCACCCTATCTAATCCTCTGATCATCTTGTATGCCTCAATTAAGTCATCTCTTAACCTTCTTCTCTCGAACGAAAACAGCCTCAAGTCCTTCAGCCTTTCCTCATAAGATCTTCCCTCCATACCAGGCAACATTCATGTAAATCTCCTCTGCACCCTTTCCAATGCTTCCACATCCTTCCTATAATGCGGCGACCAGAATTTCACGCAATACTCCAAATGCGGCCGCACCAGAGTTTTGTATAGCTGCAACATGACCTCATGGCTCCGAAACTCAATCCCTCTAACAATAAAAGCTAACACACCGTACGCCTTCTTAACAACCCTCTCAACCTGGGTGGCAACTTCCAGGGATCTATGTACATGGACACCGACATCTCTCTGCTCATCCGCACTACCAAGAATCTTACCATTAGCCCAGTACTCTGTCTTCCTGTTATTCCTTCCAAAATGAATCACCTCACACTTTTCTGCATTAAACTCCATTTGCCACCTCTCAGCCCAGCGCTGCAGCTTATCTATGTACCTCTGTAACTTGTAACATCCTTCCGCACTGTCCACAACTCCACCGACTTCAGTGTCATCTGCAAATTTACTCACCCATCCTTCTACGCCCTCCTCCAGGTCATCTATAAAAATGACAAACAGCAGTGGCCCAAAAACAGATCCTTGTGGTACACCGCTAGTAACTGGACTCCAGTCTGAACATTTCACATCAACCCTTTATCTTCTTCCAGCTCGCCAATTTCTGATCCAAACTGTTAAATCACCCTGAATCCCATGCCTCCGTATTTTCTGCAGTAGTCTACCGTGGGGAAGCTTATCAAATGCTTTACTGAATACACCACATTAACTGCTTTACCCTCATCCACCTGTTTGGTCACCTTCTCAAGGACAGTTGGCATGCAGTTTCAACAAGCAATTAGAAAGGAAAACGGCATGTTGACCTTTGTTGGAAAGGGACTGGAGAGCAAGTATAAAAGAATTCTTGCTACAATTATACATGATTTCAGTGAGACCACACCTGGTATACTGTGCATAGTTTTGGTCTTGATATTTAAGGCAGGATACTTACATTTGAGGCAGTACAGCCAAGGTTCCCTATATTGGTCCTGGGATGACCGAGCTGATAAAGCTATGAGCAGAGGCTGTGTAAATTGGGTCTATATTCTCTGGAGTTTAGGAAAACAAGAGGTGATCACATCAAAACATACATTGAATTGAATTGGTGAGGCACTGACGCAATGGAATTGTTGCTGGATGTGTATCCAGAGACTTAGGTAATGTGGCAGATGGTGGAATTTAAATTCAATAAAAATGTTTGGAATAAAAAGTCCAATGATGACCATAAAACCATTGTTGATTGTAGTAGAAACCCATCTGGTTCACTAGTGTCCTTTAGGAAAGGAAATCTGTCCTTACCTGGTCTGCCCGACATGTCACTCCAGCCCAACAGCAATGTGATTGACTCTTAAATGCCCTCTAAAATAGCCCTCAGAATTGACCAGAAACTGAACTAGACTAGCCATCTAAATACTTTGGCTTCAAGAGCAGGTTAGAGGCTGGGAATTCTATGGCAAGTAACTCACTTCCCGACTCCTCAAAGACTGACCACCATCTACAAGGCCCAAGTCAGGAGTGTGATGGAATACTCTGCATTTGCCTGGATGACTGCAGTTCCAACAACACTAAAGAAGCTTGACACCATCCAGCATAAAAGGCCATTTGATTGACACCCCTTCCACAAACATTCATTCCCTCCAACTCTGATGCACAGTAGCAGCCGGCAGCAAGAAGGCATACAGCATGCTTGCCTTCATTGGCCGGGGCATTGAGTATAAGAATTGGCAAGTCATGTTGCAGCTGTATAGAACCTTAGTTAGGCCACACTTGGAGGATAGTGTTCAATTCTGGTCGCCACACTACCAGAAGGATGTGGAGGCTTTAGAGAGGGTGCAGAAGAGATTTACCAGTATGTTGCCTGGTATGGAGGGCATTAGCTATGAGGAGCGGTTGAATAAACTCAGTTTGTTCTCACTGGAACGAAGGAGGTTGAGGGGCGACCTGATTGGGGTCTACAAAATTATGAAGGGCATAGACAGAGTGGATAGTCAGAGGCTTTTCCCCGGGGTAGAGGGGTCAATTACTAGGGGGCATAGGTTTAAGGTGAGAGGGGCAAGGTTTAGAGTAGATGTACGAGGCAAGTTTTTTACGCAGAGGGTAGTGGGTGCCTGGAACTCGCTATCGGAGGAGGTGGTGGAAGCAGGGACGATAGTGACATTTAAGGGGCATCTTGACAAATACATGAATAGGATGGGAATAGAGGGATACGGACCCAGGAAGTGTAGAAGATTGTAGTTTAGTCGGGCAGCATGGTCGGCACGGGCTTGGAGGGCCGAAGGGCCTGTTCCTGTGCTGTACATTTCTTTGTTCTTTGTTCTTTGTACCAGCTACAAGATGCACTGCAGTAACACGCCAAGGTCTTTAGACAGCATCTTCCAAACCCACGACCACTACCATCTAGAAGGACAAGAGCAGCAGATACTTGGGAACGCCAACACCTGGAGGTTCCCCTCCAAGTCACTCACCATCCTAACTTGGAAATATATCACCGTTCCTTCACTGTCGCTGGGTCAAATCCTGGAACTCCCTCCCTAACAGCACAGCAGGTGTACCTACACCACATGGACTCCAGAAGGCAACTAATCACCAACAAGAGCAACTAGGGATGGATAATGAATGTTGGCCTAGCCAGTGACACCAACATCCCGCAAATGAATTTTCAAAAATATTCTGAAGCTTCTTGTGGTAGATACTGAGTGGTTCTTTTCCCTGGCTGGAGTATCTAAAGCACGGAACAGAGGCACAAGGTTAAGGAGCTGTTTAGGACTGAGATGAGGAGAAACCTCTTTGTTCACAGGGTTGTGAATCTTTAGAATTCTCAAACCCAAAGGGTTGTGGATGCTCCATCATTGAGAGTATATTTAGAAAGATTTTTGGTCTCTCAGGGAATTAAGGAATATGGGGAGTAGGCGGGAAAGTGGAGTTGAGGTAGAAGATCAATCATAATCATCTTGAATGCCTTGTAGATATTGTCTATTCATGCTTTGTTGTCGTTAAGTGATTTACTAGAATGGAAACTGGGATGATGCAGGTCAGTTGTGAGGAGAGGCTGGAGTAGCTGCGATTGTTCACCTTACAGCGGAGGAGGTTATAGGAGCAAATCTCAGAGCTGTTCAAAATAATGAAGGGTTTTGATAGTGTAAATAAAGAGAAACTATTTTCAGTGGCAGGAGGACTGAGATAATTGTTAAAAAAAATCAGTGGTGAGACTGAGGTATTATTTTCTACACAATAATTTGTTACAATCTGGAAACCACTGCCCTAAAAAGGTGCAGGAAACAGATTTAATCGTAACAATAGAATGGAGTAAATGGTCAAAAGGGAAACCTTGTGTTGCTGTTGGGGGGGGGGGGGGGGGGATGGCATTAATTGGAAAGCTCTTGCAGAAAGGTGACCCAGGTTCCATTGACAGAATGGCTTCCTTTGTGCTGAATGCAAATCCTGTGTTGGTGGCTCTGGTCTCACTCCATGACAGTGAGATAGTTCTTGCTGTCAACCCCTCATCATAATCCCCACCCCCTGAACCCCTCCCCCTTACATTATGACTGCGCTGAATTATCACACACATATTTTGGTGGGGAACTTGTTGGGCAGTGAGTGGATGGATCGTTGCTGTGTCCCTGAGACCTCAAGTGGACTGAGCCTATACAAATCAATCGGTGCGAAACTCAGGATAAAAGCAAATTACTGCGGATGCTGGAATCTGAAACCAAAGACCTGCTGAGATTTTCCAGCATTTTCTCTTTGGAGTGTGAAACTCATCCCATTGGATGACCCCTACTCCTGGTGAATAACGTTTATCAGAGGTTGGAGATACCAGCCTGCCGACTGTCAACACAAAATGGGCAATGGGACCCAAATGCTGCCAATGGCTCTAATTATATGTGGCACCCATATGCAATGGTACCAGTGCCCAGGTAAACAGTGTTCTGAGGTTCTGGTACACATGTTTACCAGTGCCCTCTGGTTCCACCATTCAGGGGCTCCAGCATTCCCAGGGGTACCAACATCCAGGGGCTCCTCCAGCACCCATGGCATCAACATCCAAAAATACCAGTGCCCAGAGATATTAGTGCTCAGGTGACATCCCGCTTAATGAAGGCCTTGGTGCCTCCAATGCAATCTGATTCCTTTGTGTAGTTTCCAGGAATAACAGCTGCATCTCTGAAAGACCATCAGATACAGGAGCAGAATTAGGCCACTTGGCCCATCCAATGTGCTGTGTGGAGTCTGCTCCGCCATTCAATCATGGCTGATACTTTTCTCATCCCCATTCTCCTGCCTTCTCCCCATAACCCCTGATCCCCTTATCAATCAAGAACCGATCTATCTCTGTCTTAAAGATACTCAGTGATTTAGCCTCCACAGCCTTCTGCGGCAATGTATTCCACAGATTCACCGCCCTCTGGCTGAAGAAATTCCTTCTCATCTCTGTTTTAAAGGATCGTCCCTTCAGTCTGAGGCTGTGGCCTTGGGTTCATGTCTCTCTTACCAGCGGAAACAGCCTCTCCACGTCCACTCTATCCAGGCCGATCAGTATTCTGTAAGTTTCAATGAGATCCCCCCTCATCCTTCCAAACTCCATCGAGTACAGACCCAGAGTCCTTAACCACTCCTCATACGACAGCACGGCAACACAGTGGTTATCACAGTTGCTTCACAGCTCCAGGGTCCCAGGTTCGATTCCTGGTTTCCGTCACTGTCTGTGTGGAGTCTGCACGCCCTACCCTCTGCGTGGGTTTTCTCCAGGTGCTTCGGTTTCCTCCCACAGTCCAAAATTTTTTTTAAAATATATATATTTATTCAAATTTTTCAACAGATTTTCAACAACCCCCCCGCCCCCCCCCCCCCCAACAAAAAGAAACAAGAACACAACAATCAAAAATTATACATTGGATTTCCCCCATATACAATAACCCCCCATCTGACATTTAAAAACACCAATGGGGAAGCCCCCCCACCCACCCAGGCCCCCCCCCAAAAGACCCCCCCCCCCCACCTCCCCATGGCTGCTGCTGCTGCTAACCTCCTCCTAACGCTCCGCGAGATAGTCTAGGAACGGTTGCCACCGCCTGAGGAACCCCTGCACAGACCCTCGCAAGGCAAACTTTATCCTCTCCAGCTTGATGAACCCTGCCATGTAATTGATCCAAGCTTCCACACTAGGGGGCTTTGCATCTTTCCATAGTAGCAAAATCCTCCGCTGGGCTACCAGGGACGCAAAGGCCAGAATACCGGTCTCTTTCGCCTTCTGCACTCCCGGCTCGTCCGTAACCCCAAATAATGCCAACCCCCAGCTCGGCTTGACCCGGACTTTCACCACCTTGGATATAGTCCTCGCAAAACCCCTCCAAATCCCATCCAGTGCCGGGCATGACCA
Source organism: Scyliorhinus torazame (assembly GCF_047496885.1). Classification (NCBI taxonomy): domain Eukaryota; kingdom Metazoa; phylum Chordata; class Chondrichthyes; order Carcharhiniformes; family Scyliorhinidae; genus Scyliorhinus; species Scyliorhinus torazame. The sequence continues at coordinate 212,141,506 of NC_092707.1, forward strand.
GAATATGTGGATGTGATTTGCCGGGCTTCCCGAGCACCTCCCACATCGATCCTCCACCCCAAAGAACCTACTCAACCTCGCCCCTGTCATATGCGCTCTGTGAGTAACTTTGAACTGTATTAGGCTGAGCCTGGCGCAAGAGGAGGAAGAATTAACCCTACTCAGGGCATTGGCCCACAGACCCTCATCTATCTCCTCCCCAAGCTCCTCCTCCCACTTGCCCTTTAGCTCCTCCACCGAGGCCTCCTCCTCTTCCTTCAGCTCCTGGTAAATCGCCGAAACCTTGCCTTCTCCAACCCATACACCCGAAATCACCCTGTCCTGAATCCCCTGTGCTGGGAGCAGCAGGAATTCCCTCACCTGCCGCCTCACAAACGCCCTCACTTGCATGTACCTGAAAGCGTTTCCCGGGGGTAACCCAAACTTCTCCTCCAGCGCCCCTAGGCTCGCAAACGTCCTATCGATGAACAGGTCCCTCATTCTTCTAATCCCTGCCCGATGCCAGCTCCGAAACCCCCCATCCATCCTTCCCGGGATGAACCGATGATTCTCCTGAATCGGGGTCCAAACCGAGGCTCCCACCTCGCCCCTGTGTCGCCTCCACTGCCCCCAGATCTTCAGCGTCGCCGCCACCACCGGACTCGTGGTATACCTTGTCGGCGAGAGTGGCAGCGGTGCCGTCGCCAGCACCCTCAGGCTCGTGCCCACACAGGACGCCATCTCTAACCTCTTCCACGCTGCCCCCTCTCCCTCCATTACCCACTTACAGATCATCGCCACATTGGCTGCCCAATAATAGCCGCAAAATCCGTGCTACGCTCCAGAAACACTCTCTTCACCCTCGGTGTCATATTCGCCCACACAAAACCCATGATGCTCCTACTTACCCGTTTGAAAAAGGCCTTGGGGATCATAATGGGAAGGCACTGGAACACAAAGTGAAACCTTGGGAGGACCGTCATTTTGACCGACTGCACCCTACCCGCTAGTGAGAGTGGCAGCATATCCCATCTTTTAAAATCCTCCTCCATCTGCTCCACCAACCGCGTCAAATTGAGCCTGTGCAGGGCCCCCCAACTCCTAGCTACTTGGATCCCCAGGTACCGAAAGTGCCTTTCCGCACATTGAGGGGCCTCCGCACATTTGTATTTAATTGCCTACCCTTCACAAATCCCGTCTGGTCCTCATGAATCACCCCCGGGACACAGTCCTCAATTCTCGTAGCCAGCACCTTTGCCAGCAATTTAGCATGAACATTGAGGAGCGAGATCGGTCTATACGAGCCACATTGCAGTGGATCCTTGTTCCGCTTCAGGATCAAAGAAATCAACGCCCTAGACATTGTCGGGGGCAAGGCCCCCCCCTCCCTCGCCTTATTGAAAGTCCTCACTAGCAACGGGCTCAGCAGATCCACGTATTTCCTTTAGAATTCAACCGGGAACCCATCCGGCCCTGGGGCCTTCCCCGCCTGCATGCTCCCCATATCCTTTAACCAGCTCCTCCAGCCCAATAGGTGCCCCCAAACCAGCCACCTCCTCCTCCTCCACCCTCGGGAACCTCAGCTGATCTAAGAATCGTCGCATCCCCTCCTCCCCCGCTGGGGGCTCAGACCTGTACAGATCCCCATAGAAGTGCCCGCGCCTCCCGCACCCTCCAGTCCCCCAGGCGGACCCCCGCCCCGACCACCTCGCCTACCTGCAGCTCCCCTTTGGCCAATGCAGCAGCAACCCTGTTCCCCCCCTCCCCCTTCCCTCCCCCCCCCCCGCTAGATCCACATCTAGCCATTTTGCTCCCCCATGACACTCCCGTAAGTCAGCTGACCCTTGCTGACCCCGGCCTCTCCCGCCATTCCATCGACCCCCCAGTGTGAGAATCCCCCCTCCCCTTGGCAGTCAGTGTGCGCTCCTCTCCAGCACTGTCCACCCCACCCCCACCCCCCCCCGCCCCCCGGCCCCACCCCCGTCCTTCCCTAACACGGGAAAAAGCCCGCGCTTTCCTGAGCCGGCCCCGCCCCCTCTGGCGCAGCTCCTTTTTGCGGCCTCACTCTAACTCCCCATCCCCGGGTCTCCACTCCCCCTCTTCCTTCGTGGGGGCCTGCCCCTCCAACACCGACGCCCACACTCTCCCACAGCCCCCACATCAAATCCATTCACCCATCCCCACCCAGCACTCAAACCAAAAGAACATTCCCCAAACGTAATAAACACAGTGAACACAGTAAACATCCCCCCACGACAAACCCTCAATTTGAGTCCACCTTTTCAGTCTGTATGAAGCTCCAAGCCTCATCGGGCATTTCAAAATAGTGGTGCCGATCTTGGAACGTGAGCCACAATCACGCTGGCTGCAGCATCCCGAACTTCACCCCCTTCCGATGGAGCACCGCCTTAGCCCGATTGAAACCAGCTCTCCTCTTAGCCACCTCCGCACTCCAGTCCTGGTAAATTCGGATCTCCGTGTTCTCCCACCTGCTGCTCCGCTCTTTTAGGGCCCATCTCAGGACACACTCTCTATCCATAAAGCGGTGAAACCTCACCACTACAGCCCTTGGTGGCTCGTTGGCTTTGGGTCTCCTTGCCAGGACCCGATGAGCCCCATCTAGCTCCAGAGGCCTCGGGAAGGCTCCCGTGCCCATCAGTGAATTGAGAATCGTGCTCATATATGCCCCGGCATCGGGCCCCTCCACTCCGTCAGGGAGACCCAATCCGAAGATTCTTCCTCCTCGACCTATTCTCCAGGTCCTCAAATTTTTCCACCCACCTCTTGTGCAGCGCCTCGTGCACCTCATGCGCCTTGGGCACCTTCAGGCCCAAGATCTCATCCTCGTTCTCCGAGGCTTTTTGCCGCACCTCCCAGATCGCCACCCCTTGGGCCTTCTGGGTCTCCACAAGCTTCTCAATCGCCGCCTTCATTGGCGCCAGCATTTCTGTCTTCAGCTCCTCAAAGCAGCGTCTAAGAAACCCCTGCTGCTCCTGCGACCACTGCGCCCATGCTGCTTGGTCTCCACCCGTTGCCATCTTGCTTTTCCTCCCTCGCACTTTTCGTTGCCCCAAGATAACTTTTTTCACCGCTCCACTCCTGGTCCAATCCATATAATGTCGGGGGGACCCTGCTGTCACCTTCCCACACTGGAAGCCGTCGAACAATTGCCGTGGGGGCCCCTCTGGAGAGCCCAAAAGTCCGTTCCTGGCGGGAGCTGCCGAACGTGCGACCTACCTAGGCATAGCCGCAACCGGAAGTCCCCCACAGTCCAAAGAAGTGCAGGTTAGGCGGACTGGCCATGCTAAAATTGCCCGTAGTGTCCAAAAATGTTAGGTGGGGTTGCTGGGTTGGGGGGGATGGTGTGGAGGCGTGGGCTTAAGTAGGGTGCTCTTTCCAAGGGCCAGTGCTGACTCAATGGGTCGAATGGCCTCCTTCTGCACTGTAAATTCTGTGATCTATGAACATTGCATTTCCTTTCATAACTGCCAACTGAACTTGCATATTAAGATCCTGATCTAGGATTCCTTTGTAATTCAGATTTCCAAAGCTATTCACCATTTAAAAAATAGCCATGTTTCTATTCTTCCTATCAAAGTGCATAACCTCACTCTTTTCCATGTTGTACTCCATCTGCCACTTCTTTGCCCACTCTCCTAGCCTGTCCAAGTCCTCCTGAATCCTCCCCGCTTCCTCAACACTACCTGTCCCTTGATACATCTTTGTATCCCCTGCAAACTTAGCAACACTGTCTTCAGTTCCTTCTTCCAGATCATTAATCTGTCGGTGGGGAACACTCTCAACTTCAGAATCAGAAGGTTTATGGGTTCAAGCCTCATTCCAGAGACTTGAGCACATAATCTAGGCTGACAAACCCAATGTAGTACAGAAGGAGTGCTGCACTGTTAGAGACGCTATCTTTTGGATGAGCTATTTTATTGAGGCTCCACCTTCCCTCTTGGGTGGATGTAAAAGAGCCCCTGGCACTAGTTTGAAGAAGGGCAGCAAACTTAACAATGCTGTGCTGCCAAATGCTTATCGTGCAGTTAGCATCACAAAAACAGATTGGTCATTATCACACTGCTGTCTGTGGGAGTTTCCTGTGTGCTAATTGGCTGCCTGCTCAACAACAAGACTTTATTGGTTGCAAAATGCTTTGGGACAACCTGAGGTAAAGGTTCTAACATACAAATGTTCTTTAAGTCTGCTAAGATAGAGGATTATAATGGCAGACTGAGGTGGAATGCAGGGACAGGCTGTTCCATTTATTCGTACTGTAATTAATTCACTCTGGGCAGATGGGAAACAGAATTTCCCAGTTGGATCTGGAGTCGAGGAATTTAACACGTGTGTGCTGTGAATAGAATTGTCAAAATGTAGAAATACAATCTCGAACATCAGCCAGACCCAATCCCCAGAACAGAATTATCCGGTGTTTCATTTCCCACTTTGTTTTCAAGAGGTCCGGAAAAGCAGACGATACAACTTCAAGATGATCAAATGCACAGACGGTCACAGTGAGAGTTCTGCTTCACACAGGTTAATCAACACTCGGGGTATATGAATTGATTTTGTATGAATGTGTTAGCTGGAAGCAATCTGCTAAGGAGTCAGTGCTGCCATGGAATCACATTGAAGGAAAAGCCTTCGATAGGCCGAGATTTCACCCTTCAAACTCTTTCTTTAACCCTGCAGACAACACTGAAAAGAAGGCCGAAATAACAATACAAATAACTATTGTGTGGGGGGGGGGGGGGGGGGGGGCGCGGATGGGCGGCAGGCACTTGGCAGAAGGATGGATACGAGGACAGGCATCTCCCTCCATGATTTTACAGTAACAGAGTTGGAATCGTTTGTACAGAGAAATGCATGGTTACCATCAAAAATAAATGCTTGCAGCAATCAAACTTTGTGAGTGTGTGTGTATGAGAGATGATAGTGAGTGTGCGTGTGAGATGAGAGTGAGTGTGTGTGAGAGATGAGAGTGAGTGTGTGTGTATGAGAGATGAGAGTGAGTGTGTGTGAGATGAGAGTGAGTGTGTGTGAGATGAGAGTGAGTGTGTATGTGAGAGATGAGAGTGAGTGTGTGTGAGAGATGAGAGTGAGTGTGTGTGTATGAGAGATGAGAGTGAGTGTGTGTGAGATGAGAGTGAGTGTGTGTGAGATGAGAGTAAGCGTGTGTGTATGACAGATGACAGTGAGTGTGTGTGAGAGATGAGAGTGAGTGTGTGTGAGAGATGAGAGTGAATGTGTATGAGAGATGAGAGTGAGTGTGTGTGAGAGATGAGAGTGTGTGTGAGAGATGAGAGTGAGTGTGTGTGAGAGATGAGAGTGAGTGTGTGAATGAGAGATGAGAGTGTGTGTGAGAGATGAGAGTGTGTGTGAGAGATGAGAGTGAGTGTGTATGAGATGAGAGTGAGTGTGTGTGAGATGAGAGTAAGCGTGTGTGTATGACAGATGACAGTGAGTGTGTGTGAGAGATGAGAGTGAGTGTGTGTGAGAGATGAGAGTGAGTGTGTGTGAGAGATGAGAGTGTGTGTGAGAGATGAGAGTGAGTGTGTGTGAGAGATGAGAGTGAGTGTGTGAATGAGAGATGAGAGTGTGTGTGAGAGATGAGAGTGTGTGTGAGAGATGAGAGTGAGTGTGTATGAGAGATGAGAGTGAGTGTGTGTGAGAGATGAGAGTGTGTGTGAGAGATGAGAGTGAGTGTGTGTGAGAGATGAGAGTGAGTGTGTGTGAGAGATGAGAGTGTGTGTGAGAGATGAGAGTGAATGTGTATGAGAGATGAGAGTGAGTGTGTGTGAGAGATGAGAGTGAGTGTGTGTGAGAGATGAGAGTGAGTGTGTGTGAGAGATGAGAGTGTGTGTGAGAGATGAGAGTGAGTGTGTGTGAGAGATGAGAGTGAGTGTGTGAATGAGAGATGAGAGTGTGTGTGAGAGATGAGAGTGAGTGTGTATGAGAGATGAGAGTGAGTGTGTGTGAGAGATGAGAGTGTGTGTGAGAGATGAGAGTGTGTGTGAGAGATGAGAGTGAGTGTGTGTGAGAGATGAGAGTGTGTGTGAGAGATGAGAGTGAATGTGTATGAGAGATGAGAGTGAGTGTGTGTGAGAGATGAGAGTGAGTGTGTGAATGAGAGATGAGAGTGTGTGTGAGAGATGAGAGTGTGTGTGAGAGATGAGAGTGAGTGTGTATGAGAGATGAGAGTGAGTGTGTGTGAGAGATGAAAGTGTGTGTGAGAGATGAGAGTGAGTGTGTGTGTGAGATAAGTGTGTGTGAGATGCGTGTGTGAGAGTTTGAGTGTGTGTGTGAGTTTGAATGTGTGTGAGAGTGAGTGTGTGGTGAGTGTGTGTGTGAGAGATGAGTGTGTGTGTGAGAGTTGAGTGTGTGTGAGAGATGAGTGTGTGTGTGAGAGTGAGTGTGTGTGTGAGAGATGAGAGTGTGTGTGAGAGATGAGAGTGTGTATGAGAGATGAGAGTGTGTGTGAGATGAAAGTGTGTGTGAGAGATGAGAGTGAGTGTGTGTGTGAGATAAGTGTGTGTGTGAGATGAGTGTGTGAGAGTTTGAGTGTGTGTGTGAGTTTGAATGTGTGTGTGAGTGAGTGTGTGAGTGAGTGTGTGTGTGAGAGATGAGTGTGTGTGAGAGTTGAGTGTGTGTGAGAGATGAGTGTGTGTGTGAGAGTGAGTGTGTGCGTGAGAGTGTGTGTGTGATGAGTGTGTGTGTGTGAGAGTGAGTGTGTGTGTGTGTGAGATGAGTGTGTGTGAGATGAGTATGTGTGTGTGTGAGTGAGTGTGTGAGAGAGTGTGTGTGCGAGATAAGTGTGTGTGTGAGATACGTGTGCGTGTGAGAGAGAGGTGTGTGTGTGAGTGTGTGTGAGTGTGTGAGAGTGTGTGTGTGTGAGAGTTGAGTGTGTGTGAGAGATGAGTGTGTGTGTGAGAGTGAGTGTGTGTGAGAGATGAGAGTGTGTGTGAGAGATGAGAGTGTGTATGAGAGATGAGAGTGAGTGTGTGTGAGAGATGAAAGTGTGTGTGAGAGATGAGAGTGAGTGTGTGTGTGTGAGATAAGTGTGTGTGTGAGATGAGTGTGTGTGTGAGATGAGTGTGTGTGTGTGTGAGTGAGTGTGTGAGAGAGTGTGTGTGTGAGATAAGTGTGTGTGTGAGATAAGTGTGCGTGTGAGAGAGAGGTGTGTGTGTGAGTGTGTGTGAGTGTGTGAGAGATGAGTGTGTGTGTGAGAGTTGAGTGTGTGTGAGAGATGAGTGTGTGTGTGAGAGTGAGTGTGTGTGTGAGAGATGAGAGTGTGTGTGAGAGATGAGAGTGTGTGTGAGAGATGAGAGTGAGTGTGTGTGTGTGAGATAAGTGTGTGTGTGAGATGAGTGTGTGAGAGTTTGAGTTTGAATGTGTGTGTGAGAGAGTGTGTGTGTGAGATAAGTGTGTGTGTGAGATAAGTGTGCGTGTGAGAGAGAGGTGTGTGTGTGAGTGTGTGTGAGTGTGTGAGAGTGTGTGTGTGTGAGTGTGTGTGTGTGTGAGATGAATGTGTGTGTGAGAGTGTGTGTGTGATGAGTGTGTGTGAGAGAGAGGTGTGTGTGTGAGATGAGTGTGCGTGAGAGAGAGAGATGTGTGTGTGAGATGAGTGTGCGTCTGAGAGAGAGGTGTGTGTGAGAGTGAGTGTGTGTGTGAGAGTGTGTGTGTGTGAGATGAGTGTGCGTGTGAGAGATGAGTGTGTGTGTGAGAGTTGAGTGTGTGTGAGAGATGAGTGTGTGTGTGAGAGTGAGTGTGTGTGTGAGAGATGAGAGTGTGTGTGAGAGATGAGAGTGTGTGTGAGAGATGAGAGTGAGTGTGTGTGTGTGAGATAAGTGTGTGTGTGAGATGAGTGTGTGAGAGTTTGAGTTTGAATGTGTGTGTGAGAGAGTGTGTGTGTGAGATAAGTGTGTGTGTGAGATAAGTGTGCGTGTGAGAGAGAGGTGTGTGTGTGAGTGTGTGTGAGTGTGTGAGAGTGTGTGTGTGTGAGTGTGTGTGTGTGAGATGAATGTGTGTGTGAGAGTGTGTGTGTGATGAGTGTGTGTGAGAGAGAGGTGTGTGTGTGAGATGAGTGTGCGTGAGAGAGAGAGATGTGTGTGTGAGATGAGTGTGCGTCTGAGAGAGAGGTGTGTGTGAGAGTGAGTGTGTGTGTGAGAGTGTGTGTGTGTGAGATGAGTGTGCGTGTGAGAGAGAGGTGTGTGTGTGAGATGAGTTTTTGTGAGAGATGAGTGTGCATGTGTGTGTGTATGAGAGATGAGAGATAGGGTGGCACTGTGGCACAGCGCCAGGGGCCCGGGTTCAATTCCAGCCTTGGGTGACTGTGTGAAGTTTGCACGTTCTCCCTGTGTGTGCGTGGGTTTCCTCCGGGTACTCCGGTTTCCTCCCACAATCCAAAGATGTGCAGGTTAGTTGGATTGGCCATGATAAATTGTCCCTTAATGTCTAGGGATGTGCAGGTTAGGTTATGGGATACGGGGAAAGGGTGGGGGGGACGGTGGAGTGTAAATGGGTAGAGTGCTCATTAGAAGGGTTGGTGCAGCCTCGATGGGCTGAATGGCCTCCTGCACGGTAGGGATTCTATGAAATGAGTGTGTGAGAGAGATGAGTGTGCGTGAGAGAGATGAAATTCAGTTCTTGGCAGGGACACTCACTTGCCATGAATACATTAAAAGAAAACTGTTCCCCAGATGTTGTTACATTGCAGCATACTGAAATCATTCCTCAGAACCAGATCGTGCAGAACTTCTCTCCTTGTGGCTTGGACTCAAAAAGATCACTATTACATATTTTCGGATAATTTGTCCTTCAGACTGTTTACCCTCCTGTCTCTTTTACACAGAGTTGTCTATTATTTTTACATTTCTTTGTGGGTTGCTGAGAGATTGACTCCTCTATCTGTGTCTCACTATTTGGGCTCTATAGTATACACCCAGCAATGTTACAGATTCTTCCCTGCTCCTTAAATCTAACCAGGTTGATTCAGTCTTTGAACCCTCCAGCATCTCATTCTTCTGAAGATATGTAATTTTCAAAGCAGTTCTCTGGGGCTATTAGCTCTATCCAGGATTCCTGCTGGCCCATTGAATTGGGCGCCAGGGCGGCTTTAGCTGGTCTAGAGGGGATCAGGTCAGGGGCCTTTCTCGGGATAAGGGTTGTGTGGCAAGTCTTCCCTCTGTAGCCTTGAAAGCCTTTAAACTCTCTCGCTGCCTGTCAATTTTGATAACCCTTCAAATGAAGGTATAAGACTTCCCCCTGTAGCCTTCATTGATCCAGCAGAGGGCAGTAGTGCAGAGCTGCTGATTGGCTGTTACTGGGGGAATTTGCATACGTTCGTGTGCTAACCCAAACTTGAAGGTGGTTTGTGGAGGAGCTGTTGTCAAGTGACACTTAAACCCAAAACACTTCTTCAGTGTTTCCCTCCCTACCCCCTCCTCTAACCAAAAAAAAACAACTGCTGTAAAGATCACGAGGAAGGCTCGAGGGCAGGTAGAAGTAGAAAGAAGTTGAACCGTGATGTCACAGCCTGCAGGTAAGGGACTGGCTGGTGACTGGTAAGTAGGTTTTCTTTTATTTTCCCTCAGGTGTTATCGTGCAGGGCGCCGAGGTTGCTGAGTGAGTGCTTGCTGAGAAGGGGAGTGAATAACAGGTAAGCTCTTTCTTTCTTTTTCTTTTTTTATCTAGAGGGGATGGCAGGGAAGGCAGTGCAATGTTCCTCCTGCAGAATGTTCGAGGTGAGGGACGCCGTCAGTGTCCTTGCTGATTTCATCTGTGGGAAGTGCACCCATCTCCAGCTCCTCAGAAACCGCGTTAGGGAACTGGAGCTGGAGCTGGATGAACTTCGGATCATTCGGGAGGCAGAGATGGTCATAGATAGAAGCTTCAGGGATGTAGTTACTCCAAAGAATAAAGATAGATGGGTGACGGTGAGAGGGGCTGGGAGGAAACAGTCAGTACAGGGATCCCCTGTGGTCCTTCCCCTTAGTAACAAGTATACCGCTTTGGATACTGTTGGGGGGGGGGACTTACCAGGGGTAAGCCATGGGGTACGGGTCTCTGGCACAGAGTCTGTCCCTGTTGCTCAGAAGGGAAGGGGGGAGAGGAGTAGAGCATTAGTCATTGGAGACTCCATAGTTAGGGGATAATCTCCATAGATAGGAGATTCTGTGGGAATGAAAGAGACTCGCGGTTGGTGTGTTGCCTCCCAGGTGCCAGGGTGCGTGATGTCTCGGATCGTGTTTTCGGGATCCTTAAGGGGGAGGGGGTGCAGCCCCAAGTCGTGGTCCACATAGGTACCAACGACATAGGTAGGAAAAGGGATAGAGATGTAAGGCAGGAATTCAGGGAGCTAGGATGGAAACTTTAATCTAGGACAAACAGAGTTATTTTCTCTGGGTTGTTACCCGTGCCACGTGATAGCGAGATGGTGAATAGGGAGAGAGAGGAGTTGAACATGTGGCTACAGGGATGGTGCAGGAGGGAGGGTTTCAGATTTCTGGATAATTGGGGCTCATTCTGGGGTCGGTGGGACCTCTACAAATGGGATGGTCTACACCTGGACCGGAGGAGTACCAATATCTTGGGGGGGAAATTTGCTAATGCTCTTCGGGAGGGTTAAACTAGTTCAGCAGGGGCTTGGGAACCTGAATTGTAGCTCCAGTATACAGGAGGTTGAGAGTAGTGAGGTCATGAGTAAGGTTTCAAAGTTGCAGGAGTGTACCGGCAGGCAGGAAGGTGGTTTAAAGTGTGTCTTCTTCAATGCCAGGAGCATCCGGAATAAGATGGGTGAACTTGCGGCATGGGTTGGTACCTGGGACTTCGATGTTGTGGCCATTTCGGAGACATGGATAGAGCAGGGACTGGAATGGTTGTTGCAGGTGCCGGGGTTTAGATATTTCAGTAAGCTCAGGGAAGGTGGTAAAAGAGGGGGAGGCATTGTTAGTCAAGGACAGTATTACGGTGGCAGAAAGGACGTTTGATGAGGACTCGTCTACTGAGGTAGTATGGGCTGAGGTTAGAAACAGGAAAGGAGAGGTCACCCTGTTAGGGGTTTTCTATAGGCCTCCGAAAAGTTCCAGAGATGTAGAGGAAAGGATTGCAAAGATGATTCTGGATAGGAGCGAAAGCAACAGGGTAGTTGTTATGGGGGACTTTAACTTTCCAAATATTGACTGGAAACGCTATAGTTCGAGTACTTTAGATGGGTCTGTTTTTGTCCAATGTGTGCAGGAGGGTTTCCTGACACAGTATGTAAATAGGCGAGGCCACAGTAACTAGAGAGGCGAGGCCATATTGGATTTGGTACTGGGTAATGAACCAGGACAGGTGTTAGATTTGGAGGTAGGTGAGCACTTTGGTGATAGTGACCACAATTCGATTACGTTTACTTTAGTGATGAAAAGGGATAGGTATATACCGCAGGGCAAGAGTTATATATAAAGGCAATTATGATGCGATGAGGCAAGACTTAGGATGCATCGGATGGAGAGGAAACCTGCAGGGGATGGGCACAATGGAAATGTGGAGCTTGTTCAAGGAACAGCTACTGCGTGTCTTTGATAAGTATGTACCTGTCAGGCAGGGAGGAAGTGGTCGAGCAAGGGAACTGTGGTTTACTAAAGCAGTCGAAACACTTGTCAAGAGGAAGAAGGAGGCTTGTGTAAAGATGAGACATGAAGGTTCAGTTAGGGCGCTCGAGAGTTACAAGTTAGCTAGGAAGGACCTAAAGAGAGAGCTAAGAAGAGCCATGAGGGGACATGAGAAGTCTTTGGCAGGTAGGATCAAGAATAACCCTAAAGCTTTCTATAGATATGTCAGGAATAAAAGAATGACTAGGGTAAGAGTAGGGCCAGTCAAGGACAGTAGTGGGAAGTTGTGCTTGGAGTCCGAGGAGATAGGAGAGGTGCTAAATGAATATTTTCCGTCAGTATTCACACAGGAAAAAGACAATGTTGTCGAGGAGAATACTGAGATTCAGGCTACAACACTAGAAGGGTTTGAGGTTCATAAGGAGGAGGTGTTAGCAATTCTGGAAAGTGTGAAAATAGATAAGTCCCCTGGGCCGGATGGGATTTATCCTAGGATTCTCTGGGAAGCTAGGGAGGAGATTGCTGAGCCTTTGGCTTTGATCTTTAAGTTATCTTTGTCTACAGGAATAGTGCCAGAAGACTGGAGGATAGCAAATGTTGTCCCCTTGTTCAAGAAGAGGAGTAGAGACAACCCCGGTAACTATAGACCAGTGAGCCTTACTTCTGTTGTGGGCAAAATCTTGGAAAGGTTTATAAGAGATAGGATGTATAATCATCTGGAAAGGAATAATTTGATTAGACATAGTCAACACGGTTTTGTGAAGGGTAGGTCGTGCCTCACAAACCTTATTGAGTTCTTTGAGAAGGTGACCAAACAGGTGGATGAGGGTAAAGCAGTTGATGTGGTGTATATGGATTTCAGTAAAGCATTTGATAAGGTTCCCCATGGTAGGCTACTGCAGAAAATACAGAGGCATGGGATTCAGGGTGATTTAGCAGTTTGGATCAGAAATTGGCTAGCTGGAAGAAGACAAAGGGTGGTGGTTGACGGGAAATGTTCAGACTGGAGTCCAGTTACTAGTGGTGTACCACAAGGATCTGTTTTGGGGCCACTGCTGTTTGTCATTTTTATAAATGACCTGGAGGAGGGCGTAGAATGATGGGTGAGTAAATTTGCACGTGACACTAAAGTCGGTGGAGTTGTGGACAGTGCGGAAGGATGTTACAAATTACAGAGGGACATAGATAAGCTGCAGCGCTGGGCTGAGAGGTGGCAAATGGAGTTTAATGCAGAAAAGTGCGAGGTGATTCAGTTTGGAAGGAATAACAGGAAGACAGAGTACTGGGCTAATGGTAAGATTCTTGGCAGTGTGGATGAGCAGAGAGATCTCGGTGTCCATGTACATAGATGCCTGAAAGTTGCCACCCAGGTTGAGAGGGTTGTTGAGAAGGCATACGGTGTGTTAGCTTTTATTGTTAGAGGGATTGAGTTTCGAAGCCATGAGGTCATGTTGCAGCTGTACAAAACTCTGGCGCGGCCGCATTTGGAGTATTGCGTGAAATTCTGGTCGCCGCATTATCAGAAGGATGTGAAAGCATTGGAAAGGGTGCAGAGGAGATTTACCAGAATGTTGCCTGGTATGGAGGGAAGATCTTATGAGAAAAGGCTGAGGGACCTGAGGCTGTTTTCGTTAGAGAGAAGGTTAAGAGGTGACTTAATTGAGGCATACAAGATGATCAGAAGATTAGATAGGGTGGACAGTGAGAGCCTTTTTCCTCAGATGATGATGTCTAGCACGAGGGGACACAGCTTTAAATTGAGGGGAGATAGATATAGGACAGATGTCAGAGGTAGGTTCTTTACTCAGGCTGTAGTAAGGGCGTGGAATGCCCTGCCTGCAACAGTAGTGGACTCGCCAACACTAAGGGCATTCAAATTGTCATTGGATAGACATATGGACGATAAGGGAATAGTGTAGATGGGCTTAAGAGTGGTTTCACAGGTCGGCGCAACATCGAGGGCCGAAGGGCCTGTACTGCGCTGTAATGTTCTATGGGCAGAACGGTAGCACAAGTGGATTGCACTGTGGCTTCACAGCGCCAGGGTCCCAGGTTCGATTCCCCGCTGGGTCACTTTCTGTGCGGAGTCTGCACGTTCTCCCCGTGTCTGCGTGGGTTTCCTCCGGGTGCTCCGGTTTCCTCCCACAGTCCAAAGACGTGCAGTTTAGGTGGATTGACCATGCTAAATTGCCCTTAGTGTCCAAAAAGGTTAGGTGGGTTATTGGGTTACGGGGATAGGGCGGAGGTGAGGGCTTAAGTGGGTCGGTGCAGACTCGATGGGCCGAATGGCCTCCTTCTGCACTGTATGTTCTATATCTCTCCCAGTATGTCAATGTCTTTCTTTTGAGTGTTGGAAACCTTTGAAGTTCTTTTTTCACGTTCAATTTCACTCCTCTAACTTTTTCTTGCTGAGAAGCCGGAAAGTTTTGAACTACATTGTTTACTTTCAATTTCGCAGCCCATTACCTTTTACAAGCCAGGTTAATTGGCAGGTCCAGGCTATTTCAAAGGAGTGAGGCATTGTTTGTTTTTATAGCTCTATATGGTCCATTAACTCTGAAGTGCTTCCTCTTTTGAGCAGGTGTTGTTTCTAAACCACAGTATTTCTTTTTCTGAGACGTCCTCTGTTCTGAAGTCCTTCCTAGAAATATCAGGTTGTCTGAGTGCCATCCCCTGGCAATGATAACCTGGCAGTGCCAAGGTGCAGTGCCAGGTTGGCACTGCCAAAGGGTGAGGCCTGAAGACTTTGGCGGACCCATAGTGGGTTGTTGCTAACTTGGGTGGGGGGGGGGGGGGGGTGCCTTGCCAGTGATTTGGGGTGGGGGAGGGGTGGGGCTGTAGTATTATTCTGAGATCAGGGTGCCCTGGATCCAGTGTTGCTGGCTTCTTCAGGCCCCATGGCTCCAAAGAAAATTTGAAATGTGGGTGGATTGCGATCTGGATCGTGCTCCTTTCCCGTCGGTGACTTCAATGAGAAATATTTTGGGAGAACGTCGCCCATTATCCTTGTTCCACTTCATGTCCTCCTGTTTCTTTCTCTTCCCTGTTTTCCAGAATTTATTGGAATCAGGAATGTTTAGCTTCCACTACTGCCGACGCTCAAGCCAGTTTTCCGTTAATTTGCCTAACCCCAAACCCGCGTACGCAGATCAATGATCATCCTCATTTTTAACCCCCTTTCCATTAACGCACGCATATATTCCAATACCAGGTTCATCATCTTTTCTTTTCTCTTCCATCTGGTTCCTACTTCTATATTGCTCTTTGTCCTGCTGCTGCCAGTCACATCATTAAATGAGGTTAGAGAACTTGACTAACCACAGCAAGCAATTTCTCTCACTTAGCGTGTAACAGACCCAGACATGACAAGAGGAAATCACACCTGGTGGAGAACACTGGGAACTAGGTCCAAAGTCAGCAGTGCCAACCACACGTTTCACAATTACCCACGTCATCTCTCTAATTACTAAAACACTGTGCACCAAAATACTGGGCGGGATTCTCCTCTACCCGGCGGGGCGGGGGGGTTCCGGCGTAATGGAGTGGCGGGAACCACTCCGGCGTCAGGCCGCCCCGAAGGTGCGGAAGTCTCCGCACCTTTAGGGGCCAAGCCCTCACCTTGAGGGGCTTGGCCCGCGCCGGAGTGGTTTCTGCTCCGCCGGCAGGCGGGAAAGGCCTTTGGCGCCACGCCAGCCGGGGCCGAAAGGTCTTCGCCGGGTGACACATGCGCAGGAGCGCCAGCGGCTGCTGACGTCATCCCCGCGCATGCGCAGGGGAGGGGGTCTCTTCCGCCTCTGCCACAGTGAAGACCATGGCAAAGGCGGAAGAAAAAGAGTGCCATCACGACACAGGCCCGCCCGCGGATCAGTGGGCCCCGATCGCGGGCCAGGCCACCCCAGGACCCCGGAGCTCGCCCGCGCCACCTTGTCCCGCCGTTGAAAAGGTGGTTTAATCCACTCCGGAGGGAGAGGGTTGGCAGCGGCGGGACTTCAGCCCATCACGGGCCGGAGAGTTGCCAGGGGTGGGCCCGCCGACCGGCGCGGCGCGATTCCCACCCCCGCCGACTGGCGTGGCGAGATTCCCGCCCCCGCCGAATCTCTGGTGGCGGAGAATTCGGGACATGGCTGGGGGCGGGATTCGTGCCAGCCCCCGGCGATTCTCCGACCCGGTGGGGGATCGGAGAATCGCGCCCACTGTTTCTCAAAGAAAGCTATTTTGCTCTGGAATAAATTAACATCAGCTGCTTCCATCATCCCTTGAGTGAGTCTGTTCATGGATTACATAAGAATGCTGTCTGTCGTTCTATGTATTTTATATACGGCCATGTGTGTTATATTTTCAAGATTAAAATGTATTGAACTACCATAGAAAGAGAGAAAATCAATTCGCTGAAAAGCTTTCTTTCCCCCCAGCAACAGAAATTCATCATTCAACTCATGGGTAGAATGCCGCAAAGAACAATTAGCCTCTGATTGACCTGCTGAACTGCTTTGGAACAATTAACCTCTCAATGACCCAGGGAGACACGACAATTAGACCATGAGGACTTAAAGGGACCTAGAATGTTTCGCACTGCTGCACTTTCGTGGAATATCTTGTGTGTTACATGAAAAAAAAAGCTCAAGTTGTCTGTGATTCTCATGGGAGAATCCTGTGTTTAAATATAAAACAAGGCTGATTTGGGGATAAAGGATATAAGGGACATTTCTTCAGATGGGTTCAGACTTGAGTTAAAGTCCGCTGAATGGTATGTTTAGCGCGGGGTGTTCCTCTGTGCTACATCCTGCTATTTAATGACAATTTGCCATTTTTCTTTGGCTTTGGGGAGATTCTTTCCACGCAGGCTGCACTGAGGGGGATTTCCGTACAGATCGGGCCGCCATTTTGTCTGGCTGCCCGAAATTCAAATCTGGATCTCGCCCAGCGATCACAATGCCTTGCAAGATTCCGTTGAATCCAGGAGACATTTTGAGCATTGTGAATCTCGTAAGAGGCTTCACGCGAGATTCAACAGCTTAACCCCGACATTCAGTCAGGCACGACGAGGCCGCTGAATTCCGCCCATCATTTAGTTTTCACTGCTTTTGAGGCGAATTCACATTTTTCAATATGTTTTTTTCTCCTTTTCACGTCAGAATTCACATGATTCTATGACTATCAGGTTGACAAACAGCACAAGCAAGGTTTTATGATTCAATCGAGGAGAAAGTAAAATAAAGGTGACTCGATTTAGTGATTTTTCAAATATTACATTTACAGAAAAGTCAAACAGGGCAACATGGGCGAAATTCTCCGTTATCGGCGCAAAGTCCGCCGATCGGCGCAAAAAACGGCGCAAATCCGACTTGCGTCACGCCGCAAAAATCGTCGCGAAGTCTCCGGCCCAAAATGGGCTAGCAGCGACGTGACGGGATCCGCGCTTGCTCACGTGGTTCACGCCGTGCAGCGTCATACACGGCGTGACGGCTCATCAGGACGCGCTGCTCCCCCCCCACCCGAGCGGATGGCCGGCCGCCGCTCAGCCCCGAGGTTCCAGTCACGGGATGTGGACGCAGTGGAGCAGAGGAGGGAGGCCCTGTATCCCGGGCACGGCCAGCGTCTGTGGAGGGAGGTGGCAGAGGCCGTCACCGCTGCGGCCCTGACACCACGGACAGGCACCCAGTGCCACAAGAAGGTGAACGACCTCGTCAGAGCAGGCAGGGTGAGCCTCCCCCCCCCTGCCCGATATCCATATCCCCCATATCCCCCCTCCCCCATATCCCCCCTCCCCATATCCCCCTTCCCCCATATCCCCCCTCCCCATATCCCCCATATCCCCCCCTCCCCCATATCCCCGCTCCCCATTATCCCCCTCCCCCATATCCTCCCTCCCCATATCCCCCCTCCCCATATCCCCCCTCCCCAATATCCCCCATATCCCCCCTCCCCCATATCCCCCCTCCCCCATATCCCCCCTCCCATATCCCTCATATCCCCCCTCCCCATATCCCCCCTCCCCATATCCCCCCTCCCCCATATCCCCCCTCCCCCATATCCCCCATATCCCCCCTCCCCCATATCCCCCATATCCCCCCTCCCCATATCCCCCCTCCCCCATATCCCCCATATCCACCCTCCCCCATATCCCCAAGTGAATCCAGCCCTAACCTTAACCTCTGCAATACACGCGCAACCGATGGCGTGCATTCATATACCTGTCTAACACTGTTGCCTTTTACCCCTGCCACCACCCCCCGCCCCCACAGGAGAAGCGCGCACACAACAATAGGGAGCATGTGAGGACTGGAGGAGGCCCCACTGATGAGAGGCCACTGACCGAACATGAGGGAAGGGCCCTGGAACTGGCTGGCGGACCTGAGGACCGGGAGGTTGCTGATGCAGAGGTCGGGGGCGTACTAGCAAGTGAGCTACCGACAGCCCAGCCCCATATCCCCCCTCCCCTATATCCCCCTCCCCCATATCACCTGATCACTGCCTGCGTGTCTAACCATGCATGCTTCATTGTGTATCGCAGGAGCAAACGTCGAGGCACCCATCCCCGCAGATGCACACCGCCCGCAGGATGCCCCTCGGGGGCCACGGGAGACGGAGAGACCCGGACCCTCCGGCATGCGACGCCCGCAGGATGCCCCTCACACACCACGGGAGACGGAGAGACCCGGACCCTCCGGCATGCGACGCCCGCAGGATGCCCCTCGCACACCACTGGAGACGGAGAGACCCGGACCCTGCGGTTTCGATGCCCGCAGGATGCCCCTCGCACAACACGGAAGACGGAGAGACCCGGACCCTCCGGCATGCGACGCCCGCAGGATGTCCCTTGGAGACCACGGGAGACGGAGAGACCCGGACCCTCCAGCATGCGATGCCCGCAGGATGTCCCTTGGAGACCACGGGAGACGGAGAGACCTGGAGCAACAGGGAGACAACGCCCCCGTCACGTGCGGGAGCGACCACCCAGCGACGAGGGGGGCAGCCACAGGCCCCCGTCACATCCGAGCCAGGACACCACTACCCAGGACACCCCTACCCGGGACACCCCTACCCGGGACACCCCTACCCGGGACAGCACTACCCAGGAAGACGAAATACCGGACAGTGAGTCAGAGTGGATGGGTGGAGACGAACCCCCACCCCAAAGTGCCATGGACTCAGAGTGGGACGAAGAGCACGACACAACGCCACTGCTGTCACCAACACCCTCCACCATCGCAGAAACACTCACCACGGTTGGGCACTTTAGTGATGAGGCGTCTGGTACACTCACTGGTGCGCACAACACAGCCGTCCCGGTACAGCAGGTGGAGGTAGGAGCAGCAGAGGGGCCGGGCGGTCGGAGGACAGCCCAGCCCAAGCGAACATCTGCCGCCCAGATGGATCCCGGGTTCCTGGAGTTACCACACCCACCCATAGATCCGATGCAACCACCGACCCGGAGACGAGCGAAGAGGGTGACGGGCGGCTTGCGGCGGCTGCAGTCGCAGGTGGAGGAGTCCACCCGCGTCCAGGAGCTGGGAGTGGTGCCGGTCATACGTGCCACCCAGGCCGACACCGCACGGGTGGCGTCCGCAGTGGAGGCAATGGGTGCGACGGTGTCAGACATGGGGAACGGTTTGCGAGGCCTGGGGCTTTCCGTGCAGGTGGCGTCTGTGGCCCAGGACATGGCTGCCCTCTCACAGGAGGCCATGAGCCAGTGCCAGCGCCAGATGGCAGAGGCGCTCAACGCCATGGCCCAGTCTCTGCAGGCCATGGCCCAGTCTCAGCAGGCCATAGCCCAGTCTCTGCAGGCCATAGCCCAGTCTCAGCAGTCCATGGCCCAGTCTCAGCAGGCCATCGCTGAGGGCATCGGCGCCATTGGCCATGTGCGAGCCGGCGTCGCACAGTCACAGACAGGGTTTGCCAATCCCCTGGGCTCCATGGCTGCAAACCTGCAGACCCCTGTCGATACCAGCACGGGCCTCCAGGACTGGCAGCGCCAGATGTCGGGGGGGAGTCGGATGGCCAGTCCGTTCGCATCCCCCACCCATGTAGAGGCCTGGGGGCCATCGGGCACCCCGAGGGAGGAGGAGGTGGTGTGGTCCGTCCCGGGTCCCCCTGTAGGGGAGGTCCCAGAACACCGCGACACCTCGGACTCCCCCCCTTCCGTCCCAGGTGAATCGGGTGGGCAACGGGCAGGACAGGCTGGCAGCTCGCCATCCCAGTCGCCCGGGCCGCAGCCTGGCCCATCTAGGCCAGGACGCCCCAGGAAACGACCGCCAAAGGGATCCCGTGTCAGAGGGCAGGAATCACAGGAGTCCACCTCCAGTTCTGCAGTACCGTCTGGGGAACCACGTAGACGTAGTCAAAGGGCCCGTAAGGCCAAACAATTAGACACTGAGTAAGTTGGTACGGGTGCAGGGCACAGATGAGTTTTAGGGGCTAGGGCACGTGCATGAACTCCTTTGGTTACAATGTTACACCTACAGAAGCTGCCTTTGTGCTCTGTCCAAAGCGTGCGGGAGTGTCATGTACGTTGAGCGCAAGTGTGTGTGTGAGGGGTGGTCTTACCTCAGCCCCAGGTGAGTCTGCCCCTTCCCCCTGGGCCGCCATCAACATCCCCCTGGGCAGAGGATGGGACCGTGCGCTGCAGTGTCACAGCCGCATGCAGGGATGGTCCGGGTGGATGGTGGTACTGTGGCCATGGGTCAGACATAGTCCAACGATGTGGAGCCAGGAGCTCATCGCAGAGCGGGTTGTCATCATCCTCCATGGCCTGCAATAGACACGCGTCCACCGGCAACTGTGTGAGCCCGGCCGTTGTGCCGCAGGTGGATCGGCAATGGGGGGGGTGGTGTTCATGCGGGTGGGGTGGATGGGGTTGGGGCGGGGGGGGTGAGGATGCTGGGTGGGTGGATGGGTGGGGGGTGTGGGTGGTCGGCTGTTGCCATGGTGTGCGGTCTGTGGCCGTACTACCCGATTCCCACGCCCATCTAGTCAGTGAAGCGGGCGGCTATCAGCCTGTCCCGTGCCCACTGGGCCAGCCGGTAACGGTGGACAGCCACCCGCCTGTGTCTAGCCCGTCTGCCTTGACCATTGCCCCCATCCCCCTCATCTGGGGAGGACTGCGCCTCTTCCTGCTGCTCCTCCACTCCGCCCTCCTCTGCCTGCGGCACATCGCCCCTCTGCTGGGCTATGTTGTGCAGGACGCAGCACACCACAATGATGCGGCCGACCCTATCTGACCAATACTGGAGGGCGCCCCCAGAGAGGTCCAGGCACCTGAAACGCATCTTCAGCACGCCAAAGCACCTCTCTATCACTCCCCTTGTCGCTACATGGGCATCATTGTAGCGGTTCTCCGCCTCATTGCGTGGCCTCCGTATAGGCGTCATCAGCCACGATCGCAATGGGTAGCCCCTGTCGCCCAGCAACCAGCCCCTCAGCCGGGGATGGCGTCCCTCGTACATGCCGGTGATGGATGACCGCGACAACATGTATGAGTCGTGTACACTGCCTGGGTAACGGGCGCAGACGTGCAGGATCATCATGCGGTGGTCGCAGACCACCTGTACGTTCATCGAATAGGTCCCCTTCCTATTGGTGAAAACGGCCCTGTTATCTGCAGGTGGCCGCACGGCGACGTGCATCCCATCGATCGCGCCCTGGACCATGGGGAACCCGGCCACGGCAGAGAAGCCCACGGCCCGGGCATCTTGGCTGGCCCGGTCCACAGGGAAGCGGATCTAGCAGTGCACCATGGCATATAGGGCATCTGTCACTGCCCGGATGCACCGGTGCACCGATGTCTGCGATATGCCGGACAGGTCCCCACTCGGTGCCTGGAATGACCCCATTGCATAAAAGTTCAGGGCCACCGTAACCTTGACGGACACGGGGAGAGGGTGTCCCCCGCCAGTGCCACGCGGTGACAGGTGTGCCAGCAGGTGGCAGATGTGTGCCACGGTTTCCCGCCTCATCCGGAGTCTCCTCCTGCATTCCCGGTCCGTGAGGTCCTGGTATGACTGCCGGGGCCGGTACACACGGGGCGCCCTTGGGTGCCTCCGTTGCCGTGGGGCCGCGACGTCCTCCTCCCCCTGTAGTCCTGTCGGTCAGGTGTCCCTCCAGCCTGGGCGGCTGCCGCCTGCCCCTCTGCGGCAGCCTGCGCCGCCTCTCTGGCACGCTCCTCCTCCTCCTCCTCCTCCTCATCCAGGGCAACATAGACATTAGCGGCTGCCGCCACGGCGGCCAACATCGCTGGCTGATCGGAAAACATGACCGCCTGGTTGGGGGGCGGGGGGGTGGGGGGAGGGGAACAACGACATGTCATCATTGCCCATATCCCCTCCTCCCCCCAGCCAGGTGGCATGGACCGCATGGGTCCAACTGTTGGAGGCTGGCACCTGACCAGGTGGACCAACTCACTTGCCCTCGCATCCCCCTCCCCGGCAAGGGCCCCCCATCCTCCTCCCCGGCACGGACCCCATCCTCCTCCCCGGCACGGACCCCATCCTCCTCCCCGGCACGGTCCTCCCCCCCATCCCCCTCCCCAGCACGGGCCCCCCATCCTCCTCCCCGGCACGGACCCCATCCTCCTCCCCGGCACGGGCCCCCCATCCTCCTCCCCGGCACGGACCCCAACCTCCTCCCTGGCACGGACCCCATCCTCCTCCCTGGCACGGACCCCATCCTCCTCCCCGGCACGGGCCCCCCATCCTCCTCCCCGGCACGGACCCCAACCTCCTCCCCGGCATGGACCCCCCATCCTCCTCCCCGGCACGTACCCCATCCTCCTCCCCGGCATGGACCCCCCGCCCCCCCCATCCCCCTCCCTTGCA
Source organism: Scyliorhinus torazame (assembly GCF_047496885.1). NCBI lineage: Eukaryota > Metazoa > Chordata > Chondrichthyes > Carcharhiniformes > Scyliorhinidae > Scyliorhinus > Scyliorhinus torazame. Next base: position 212,163,899 of record NC_092707.1, read on the forward strand.
CGGGCCCCCCATCCTCCTCCCCGGCACGGACCCCAACCTCCTCCCCGGCACGGACCCCATATCCTCCTCCCAGGCACGTACCCCATCCTCCTCCCCGGCATGGACCCCCCGCCCCCCCCCATCCCCCTCCCCGGCACGGGCCCCCCATCCTCCTCCCCGGCACGGACCCCAACCTCCTCCCCGGCACGGACCCCCCATCCTCCTCCCCGGCACGGGCCCCCCAACCTCCTCCCCGGCACGGACCCCCCATCCTCCTCCCCGGCACGGGCCCCCCATCCTCCTCCCCGGCACGGACCCCAACCTCCTCCCCGGCACGGACCCCCCATCCTCCTCCCCGGCACGGACCCCCCATCCTCCTCCCCGGCACGGACCCCATCCTCCTCCCCGGCACGGGCCCCCCATCCTCCTCCCCGGCACGGACCCCAACCTCCTCCCCGGCACGGACCCCCCATCCTCCTCCCCGGCACGTACCCCATCCTCCTCCCCGGCATGGACCCCCCGCCCCCCCCATCCCCCTCCCCGGCACGGGCCCCCCATCCTCCTCCCCGGCACGGACCCCAACCTCCTCCCCGGCACGGACCCCCCATCCTCCTCCCCGGCACGGACCCCAACCTCCTCCCCGGCACGGACCCCCCATCCTCCTCCCCGGCACGGGCCCCCCATCCTCCTCCCCGGCACGGACCCCAACCTCCTCCCCGGCACGGACCCCCCATCCTCCTCCCCGGCACGGACCCCCCATCCTCCTCCCCGGCACGGACCCCAACCTCCTCCCCGGCACGGACCCCCCATCCTCCTCCCCGGCACGGACCCCAACCTCCTCCCCGGCACGGACCCCCCATCCTCCTCCCCGGCACGTACCCCATCCTCCTCCCCGGCATGGACCCCCCGCCCCCCCATCCCCCTCCCCGGCACGGCGCCCCCATCCTCCTCCCCTGCACGGACCCCATCCTCCTCCCAGGCACGTACCCCATCCCCCTCCCCGGCACGGACCCCACATCCTCCTCCCAGGCACGGACCCCATCCTCCTCCCCGGCACGGACCCCCCATCCCCCTCCCCTGCACGGACCCCAACCTCCTCCCCGGCACGGACCCCCCATCCTCCTCCCCGGCACGTACCCCATCCTCCTCCCCGGCATGGACCCCCCGCCCCCCCCATCCCCCTCCCCGGCACGGGCCCCCCATCCTCCTCCCCGGCACGGGCCCCCCATCCTCCTCCCCTGCACGGACCCCAACCTCCTCCCCGGCACGGACCCCCCATCCTCCTCCCCGGCACGTACCCCATCCTCCTCCCCGGCATGGACCCCCGACACCCCCCATCCCCCTCCCCGGCACGGGCCCCCCATCCTCCTCCCCGGCACGGGCCCCCCATCCTCCTCCCCGGCATGGACCCCCCGCCCCCCCCCATCCCCCTCCCCGGCACGGGCCCCCCATCCTCCTCCCAGGCACGTACCCCATCCCCCTCCCCGGCACGGACCCCACATCCTCCTCCCAGGCACGGACCCCATCCTCCTCCCCGGCACGGACCCCCCATCCCCCTCCCCTGCACGGACCCCAACCTCCTCCCCGGCACGGACCCCCCATCCTCCTCCCCGGCACGTACCCCATCCTCCTCCCCGGCATGGACCCCCCGCCCCCCCCCCATCCCCCTCCCCTGCACGGGCCCCCCATCCTCCTCCCCGGCACGGGCCCCCCATCCTCCTCCCCTGCACGGACCCCAACCTCCTCCCCGGCACGGACCCCCCATCCTCCTCCCCGGCACGTACCCCATCCTCCTCCCCGGCATGGACCCCCACCCCCCCCATCCCCCTCCCCGGCACGGGCCCCCCATCCTCCTCCCCGGCACGGGCCCCCCATCCTCCTCCCCGGCATGGACCCCCCGCCCCCCCCATCCCCCTCCCCGGCACGGGCCCCCCATCCTCCTCCCCGGCACGTACCCCATCCTCCTCCCCGGCATGGACCCCCCGCACCCCCCGGCACGGACCCCACATCCTCCTCCCAGGCACGGACCCCATCCTCCTCCCTGGCACGGGCCCCCCCCCCCCCCCATCCCTCTCCCCGGCACGGACCCCATCCTCCTCCCCGGCACGGACCCCCCATCCCCCTCCCCGGCACGGACCCCAACCTCCTCCCTGGCACGGGCCCCCCATCCTCCTCCCCGGCATGGACCCCCCGCCCCCCCCTCCCCCTCCCCGGCACGGGCCCCCCATCCTCCTCCCTGGCACGGACCCCATCCTCCTCCCCGGCACGGACCCCAACCTCCTCCCCGGCACGGACCCCACATCCTCCTCCCCGGCACGGACCCCATCCTCCTCCCCGGCACGGGCCCCCCATCCTCCTCCCCGGCACGGACCCCCCATCCTCCTCCCCGGCACGGACCCCAACCTCCTCCCCGGCACGGACCCCACATCCTCCTCCCAGGCACGTACCCCATCCTCCTCCCCGGCATGGACCCCCCGCCCCCCCCATCCCCCTCCCCGGCACGGACCCCACATCCTCCTCCCAGGCACGGACCCCATCCTCCTCCCTGGCACGGGACCCCCCCCCCATCCCTCTCCCCGGCACGGACCCCATCCTCCTCCCCGGCACGGACCCCCCATCCCCCTCCCCGGCACGGACCCCAACCTCCTCCCCGGCACGGACCCCATCCTCCTCCCCGGCACGGACCCCATCCTCCTCCCCAGCACGGAGCCCCCCCACCCCCACCACCCCCCTCCCCGGCACGGACCCCAACCTCCTCCCCGGCACGGACCCCATCCTCCTCCCCGGCACGGACGCCATCCTCCTCCCCGGCACGGAGCCCCCCCCCCCACCACCACCCCCCTCCCCGGCACGGACCCCATCCTCCTCCCCGGCACGGACCCCCCATCCCCCTCCCCGGCACGGACCCCAACCTCCTCCCCGGCACGGACCCCATCCTCCTCCCCGGCACGGACCCCATCCTCCTCCCCGGCACGGAGCCCCCCCACCCCCACCACCCCCCTCCCCGGCACGGACCCCAACCTCCTCCCCGGCACGGACCCCATCCTCCTCCCCGGCACGGACGCCATCCTCCTCCCCGGCACGGAGCCCCCCCCCCCACCACCCCCCTCCCCGGCACGGACCCCATCCTCCTCCCCGGCACGGACCCCATCCTCCTCCCCGGCACGGACCCCCCCCCCCATCCCCCTCCCCGGCACGGACCCCCCATCCTCCTCCCCGACACTGACCCCCCTCCCGGCACTCCCCCGGAGCCCAGCCCACTCGAACCACCCCCCCCCGCCGCACACACACACACACAACCCTGGACACACCTCTCCCCACACATTCAGACTGCGGCCACGCCATCGCCAGCCCAGCGGCCAACCCCCCAGGCCGTCACTCACCTCCACGCTGGTCGGCGTGAACCTGGATCACAGGTTGACGCCGATTAAAAGGAGGTTTGATATACGTCGACGTGACCGGTCATCACGTCGACGGGACTTCGGCCCATCCAGACGGGAGAATATCGGCAGGCCCAAAATCGGCTGCCTTGCGCACACCCGTGACATTCTCTGACGTCTGCGGCGCCATTAACGCCCCGCCGACTTTTCTCCCTTCGGAGACTTCGGCAACCGGCGGGGGCGGGATTCACGGCGGCCAACGGCCATTCTCCGACCCTCTGGGGGGTCGGAGAATGACGCCCCATAGCGTTGGTGAAATACATCATGGGAACTAAGAGCTTGTTGTCAGTATTAACATCACCTGCATCTGTCCACAACTATTTCGCAAGAATGCTAAATTTTGCCTAGAATTGGGAAACAGGAACTGCAACTCCCCCTTCTCCAACAGATCATCTGGTCATAATCTCATTGCTGTTTGTGAATATTGCTGGTGCTGTGTTTATCTGTGCTGCACTAGTGACTACCATTCAGGAGTACTTCATTAGCCAAGTAGCACGTTGGGATGTTTTAAGTTTATGAAAGGCAAAATATACATCAAGGCCTTTCTTTCCTCCGACCTTTCAGGTGCAGTCCTGGCGGATCTTTTGACTCTTCACTTGACTGGCTCCAGCTGCCCTCTGACTCCACCCTTCAGTTATAAAGTCATAGGGCGGTATTCTTCCGCCCCCCCCCCCCCCCCCGCCCCCCCATCCCCCTCCCCGGCACGGGCCCCCCATCCTCCTCCCCGCCCCCCCTCCAAACCGGGTGGGAGAATCGCGCCATGCCGCCCCAACACCCGCATGCGATTCTCCCACACCCTTGAAACCAGCGCCGCGTGAATCATGTCGGGCCGCTCGGTGAATCGGCGCAAACGGCGAGCGGCCATTATCCGGCCCGGATGGGCCGAGTGGCCGCGCGTAAACGGCCTGGTCCCGCCGGCGCTGTCCACACCTGGTCGTTGCCAGCGGGTACTCATCGCGAAGGCTTGGGGGGCGGCCTGTGGGGGGGGGGGGAGGGCTCCGTTCCCGTGAGGGGGCCTCTGGAGTGGCCTGGTACGCGATCGGGACCAACCGATCGGCGGGACGGCCTCTCTGTCGGCGGCCCTCCTTTCTTCCGCCGGTGAGCCTGGATCCATCCACCATGTTTGTGCGGGGCAGCCTGGGGGAGGACGACCACCGCGCATGCGCTAGTTGGCGCCGGCCCAACTGCGCATGCGCGGGACCCAAGGCGGGCCGGGTCTCTGATGCCACGCCGAGGCCCCGCTCCCGTAAATCGCGTGATGCTCCTGCTAACCCCACGGAGGGGGGAGAATAGGGGTCTGGGAACGGGTGCCGACGCCGGAGTAAAACACTCCGGTATTTACTCCGGCGTCGGCACTTAGACTCCCGTTGGGAGAATCCCTTTGGCCCATCGTGTCTGTGCCGGCCATCAATCACCCTTCTATTTCAATCCCATTGAAACCCAAGGTTCTGTAGCCTTGTATGCTGTGGTGTTTCAAGTGCTGAACCAAATGCTTCTTAAATGTAGTGCGGGTTCCCGCCTCTCGCACCCTTTCAGGCTGAGAGTTCCAGGGGCGAAATTCTCCGGTATCGGCGCGATGTCCGCCGACTGGCGCCCAAAACGGCGCAAATCAGACGGGCATCGCGCCGCCCCAAAGGTGCGGAATGCTCCGCATCTTGGGGGGCCGAGCCCCAGCCTTAAGGGGCTAGGCCCGCGCCGGACGAATTTCCGCCCCGCTATCTCGCGGAAAAGGCCTTTGGTGCCCCGCCAGCTGGCGCGGAAATGACATCTCCAGGTGGCGCATGCGCGGGAGCATTAGCGGCCGCTGACGGCATTCCCGCACATGCGCAGTGGAGGGAATCTCTTCCGCCTCCGCCATGGTGGAGACTGTGGCGAAGGCGGAAGGAAAAGAGTGCCCCCACGGCACAGGCCCGCCAGCGGATCGGTGGGCCCCGATCGCGGGCCAGGCCACCTTGGGGGCACCCCCCGGGGCCAGATCGCCCCGTGCCCCCCCCAGGACCCCGGAGCCCACCCGCGCCGCCTTGTCCCGCCGGTAAGGTAGGTGGTTTAATCTACGCCGGCGGGACAGGCATTTTAGCAGCGGGACTTCGGCCCATCCGGGCCGGAGAATCGTGGGGGGGGGCCCGCCAACTGGCGCGGGATTCCCGCTCCCGCCGAATATCCGGGCCAGCGAAATTCTCCTACCCGCCCCGCCACATTTCTGCGCCGACCGGCCGGCGGGAGTCTCCGTAACACCGGCCGGTCAATGGGGTTTCCCATTGTGGGGCAGCCCCACGCCGTCGGGAAACCCCCCGGCGCCGGCAAAACGGAGACGCCCGCCGGCGGAGAATGACGCCCCAGATTCCCAACACCCTCTGGTGAAATTTTTTTTCTCAAATCTCTTCTAAATCTCCTGCTCCTTACCTTAAATCTATGCCCCCTGGTTATTGACCCCTTCACTCAGAGGAAAAGTTCCTTCCTGTCCATTCTATTCATGTCCCTCATAATTTTTTACACCTCAATCAGGTCCCCCCTCAGCCTTCCCTGTTTCTAAGGAAAACAACCCCAGCCTATCCAGTCTCTCCTCATCGCTGAAGCACTCCAGCCCAGTCAATGTCCGGGTGAATCTCCTCTGCACCCTTTCTGATGCACATCTTTAAGTGGCCATCCTTCATCCTCATTCCTAGGTGAGTCAGTGGGCTAAGGGCAGCATGGTAGCACGGTGGTTATCACTGTCGCTTCACAGCTCCAGGGTCCTAGGTTCGATTCCGGGCTTGGGTCACTGTGCGGAGTCTGCACGTTCTCCCTGTGTCTGCGTGTGTTTCCTCCGAGTGCTCCAGTTTTCTCTCACAAGTCCCGAAAGACGTGCTGTTAGGGGAATTGGACATTCGGAATTCTCCCTCTGTGTACCCGAACAGGCACCAGAATGTGGTGACCAGGGGCTTTTCACGGTAACTTCATTACAGTGTTAATGTTTGCCAAATTGTGACAATAAAGATTATGGGGGCGATTCTCCGATATTGAGGCCAAGTGTTCGTGCCGTCGCATTTCACGATGGCGCAAACAGGGCCCGGACACGACCTATTGTGGCAGTTGGGCCGCGCCATCCTGCGCATGTGTGGGGAACGTCTTACGCACGCCGGCCCCTCACCAACATGGAGCCGGTGTTCTGGGGCCGCGCGCGGAACGAGGTAGGCCCGGGGTGTGGGGGGAGAGGCTGGCCCGCCGATCAGTGGACCCCGATCGCTGGCCAGACCCCATCGGAGGCCACCCCGGTGAAGGAGCCTCCCCCCCCCCCCCCCCACCCATCCCACAGGCCTCCCCCCCAGCGTTCCGGCAGAGTTCCCGTCGGCAGCAACCAGGGGTGGACGTCGCCGGCGGGAACAATTCGTGTCGTAGCGGCCGCTCGGCCCATCTGGCTGGAAAATCGCCGCTCGGCGGTTCTCCGAGCGGCCCGGTGCGAATCGCGCGCCGCTGGTTTCCGGGGGGGGTGGGAGAATCGCGTGCGGGGGTCAGGGCGGCGTGGTGCGATTCGCGCGGCACCCCAGCGATTCTCCCACCCGGCGTGGGGCGTGGGGGGGGGGCTGGAGAATAGCGCCCTATTATTATTTAAACATGGAGGAGGAGATGAGAGTCCAGGCTGATCCTATCACTCATACATTTTAGAAATGAGGTGATAATTAGTTCCCTTTCCCCCACCCTGGCTGAGATGGGTGAATGGGATTGAGAAACGGACCCTGTGATCTTTCACTCCAGTGATAGTTTGCACTTTGGGTACAGAATCTGAGTTTTGAATCTTTATGAATCAGTACCAAGCAAGCCCACCTCCCCATTTATTGAAAACCATAGATATGTTTTTACTCAAAGTGCTGCACTCCTCCTGCTTTGGTTTTGCTGCAGAGAGCTTCCAGCTTGAGCACTGCAGTGTTATATAAATTCAGAAAACAACTGCAGTCAGATACAAGTCTCAAGATACCTTTGAAATCTGCTTAAAATAGCCAGCAGCTCTGAAGAAGGCTGCTATTAAAATTCCTGGCACACTCAAAAAAGCACTGGGGAGTACACTGAAGTAATTACACCTCCCAAGTTTAGCAAGAGGCCTCAGCACAGGATGGCTGAATTAAAAAGGGTGGTTATGTTGAGTGGTAGTCACAGAAAAATATAAACAGATCATTGAACATTTGTTAACTTTGTATTCAGGTAACGTGTGCATCAGTGGATGGTTTTCATCTGTAAAAAATGAGCTCTTAACTGTCCTCTCCTGGGAGCTCCTTTACTCTGAAGAAAGGTTCTTTTATTCATTACTTTATCAAACAAAAAAAAAAGACTTTTTCTTTTGCTGTGTCATAAAAGAAGACAGCCAACCAATCCATCTCTGAAATGTCTGGCAATGGCCAGTGGTACATCAACAACCTGCATCTATATAGCACCTTTAATGTTGTAAAATGTCATCAAAGTAAAATAAAATAAAATTTAACACTGAACTATATAAAAAGACTAAAAGTTTGGTCAAACAGGCAAGTTTTAAGTAGCATCTTAAGAGTGGAGGGAAAGATGGAGGAGGAGGAGGAGAGGTTTAGGGTTGGAGCTCCAGAGTTTAGGGCTTGGTGATGATGTCACGGCTGCCAATGGTGAGAATAATTAATATTGGGGGAGTGCGAGAGGCCAGGGCTGGAGGAAGGTAGGGAGAGAGTAGGTATTCAGATAGTCCTGAATCATCATCGACTTTGTGCTGTCGAGAAGTGGGGATGGGGTCCTTTGGCCGTGCTAAAAGTACATTGTTCAATGCACGTCCCTAACGCAATTGGGAGCTCAGGACACAACTATTCAGTACAATTTGGCTGGTACTAGGACACTTTCACACTAGTGAGCAGGAGATGCAGTGGCTGTTCACTCAGTAAGGTCTTGTCTCAACTCATGAACTGAATTGTAGTTCTGTTAAAGCTCGGATTTTAAGGCAGATCCAAGATTGTCAGATTTTCTGACCGATATCCAACTTTTCAAACAGTTAGCGATCACAGTTAGATGACTGGCTAAGAATGAGACAGACATTTTGTCAAGTCCCTCGGACTGTTTGACATGTAGGATCCCTCAATGTGCAGCAGAAGCCACCAGCACATTGACTGAAGTAACTGGTGAAAGCGGTGGGATTGGTGGTCAGTCTTGCTTCCACATTGGTGAAAATTTAAGACTCAAGAATAATACACATTCTGACCGCACCTTCTTTGCAATGCCCATTAATGACTGGTTGGCCTGAAAGACCATATTGTGTCATTTGGGAGGGAAGGCGAGTGGGAATGAATTGAACTGTTGGAGTCTTCCTACTGGGGATAGTGAGATCAAAACAATAGTTTTATGGCTGGAATAAAAGTAGATCAGCTCACTCAGTCCTTGACACAACAGCCTTTCTTTCCTTCTATTCCTCCTGCCCACTTCCTCCTCTGCATGTATACCCTCAAAAATAGGAACATTTGAACAGAATAGAACACTCAGCAGACATTTGTTTTGTATACTTTACTATGTGCATTTGTCTTGTTTTCTTAAGTCTGGAATCATGGGCGGGATTCTCCGACCCCCCTCCGGGTCGGTGAGTCGCCGGGGGCTGGCGTGAATCCCGCCCCCGCCGGTTGCCGAATTCTCCAGCACCGGATATTCGGCGGGGGCGGGAATAGCTACACGCCGGTTGGCGGGCCCCCCCGCTCGATTCTCCATCCTGGATGGGCGGAAGTCCCGCCGCTAAAATGCCTGTCCCACCGGCGTGGATTAAACCACCTACCTTACCGGCGGGACAAGGCGCGCAGGCGGGCTCCGGGGTCCTCGGGGGGGGGGGGGCACGGGGCGATCTGGCCCCGGGGGGTGCCCCCACAGTGGCCTGGCCCGCAATCGGGGCCCACCGATCCGCGGGCAGCCCTGTGCCGTGGGGCCACTCTCATTGGAGGCAGAAGAGACTCCCTCCAATGCGCATGCGCGGGAATGCCGTCAGCGGCCGCTAACGCTCCCACGCATGCGCCGCCCGGGGATGTCATTTCCGCGCCAGCTGGCAGGGCACCAAAGGCCTTTTCCGCCAGCTGGCGGGGCGGAAATTTGTCCGGCGCCGACCTAGCCCCTTAAGGTTGGGGCTCGGCCCCTAAAGATGTGGAGCATTCCGCACCTTTGGGGGGGGGGGGGGGCACTGCCCGACTGATTTGCGCCGTTTTGGGCGGCAGTCGGTGGACATCGCGCCGTTTCCGGAGAATTCCGCCCCATATTTTGGGGGCCTGGGGCAAGATTTTCCCTGTGGGGGTACTCTGCCATCACCCAGGTCAGAAGCCTGCACTGTGTGGTCATCACTGACTCACTTGTTGCCACTCCTTCCACTGCCCCGCAGCCAGGGCACTGTCACCGTGGCCATGGCCTTTGTGCCCACCACAGTTGGTCCGCTGCACAGTAAGACCAAATTGGTTCAACCACATTTATTCCATCTCCCTGCTAACCATGACCCAACAAAAATATATCAAACTTTTGAAGTATTCAATTGATTCTCTCAAACAACTTTGTTGAGAGTTCCAATATTCCACTTCTGAGAAATTGGATTTGGATGGACTCCTACACTGAGATGGAGATTCTCATAGGAACTCAATGAGGAATGTGCATTGGTATCTGGAGTGAGTGCCGGTATTTGGAGTGAGTGCTGGTATTTTGAGTGAATGTTGGTATTATAAGGTCCACACTGAGCCGAACCCCAGGTTGAATCAAAAGGATTCAAGGGGCAGCACGGTAGCATTGTGGATAGCACAATTGCTTCACAGCTCCAGGGTCCCAGGTTCGATTCCGGCTTGGGTCACTGTCTGTGCGGAGTCTGCACGTTCTCCCCGTGTGTGCGTGGGTTTCCTCCGGGTGCTCCAGTTTCCTCCCACAGTCCAAAGATGTGCGGGTTAGGTGGATTGGACATGCTAAAATTGCCCGTAGTGTCCAAAATTGCCCTTAGTGTTGGGTGGGGTTACTGGGTTATGGGGATAGGGTGGAGGTGTGGACATTGGGTAGGGTGCTCTTTCCAAGAGCTGGTGCTGACTCAATGGGCCGAATGGCCTCCTTCTGCACTGTAAATTCTAGGAAATCTATGTAAAAGGTTTAATGCAAGAGAACAAGAATACAGAGCAGTTAATTTACTACAGGAGCTCACACTTCATGGCCCTCCAGTTTCATACTGGATGTAGAGGGCGTGCCTCGCCCCTCAGTGGGGGAGTGTGGCTTTGGGAATATCAACCCCCAGTCTGAAAAGTGTCCCATGACCTGTTAAACCCCAGTACGAAGTCTTACAACACCAGGTTAAAGTCCAACAGATTTGTTTCGATGTCACTAGCTTTCGGAGCGCTGCTCCTTCCTCAGGTGAATGAAGAGGTCTGTTCCAGAAACACATATATAGACAAATTCAAAGATGCCAGACAATGTTTGGAATGCGAGCATTAGCAGGTGATTAAACCTTTACAGATCCAGAGATGGGTAACCCAAGGTTAAAGAGGTGTGAATTGTCTCAAGCCCGGACAGTTGGTAGGATTTTGCAGGCCAGATGGTGGGGGATGAATGTAATGTGACATGAATCCCAGGTCCCGGTTGAGGCCGCACCCATGTGTGCGGAACTTGGCTATAAGTTTGTGCTCGGCGATTCTGCGTTGTCGCGCGTCCTGAAGGCCGCCTTGGAGAACGCTTACCCGGAGATCAGAGGCTGAATGCCCTTGACTGCTGAAGTGTAACCCCAGGTTATGACAGTTGGTATTTGGAGTGATTGTTTGGTGTGAATGCTGGTGTTTGGATTGAGTGTTGGTGTTTGGAGTGAGTGCTGGTGTTTGGAGTGAGTGCTGGTGTTTGGATTGAGTGTTGGTGTTTGGAGTGAGTGTTGGTGTTTGGAGTGAGTGCTGGTGTTTGGAGTGAGTGTTTGGAGTGAGCGCTGGTATTTGGAGTGAGTGTTGATGTTTGGAGTGAGTGCTGGTGTTTGGAGTGAGTGTTGATGTTTGGAGCGTGTGCTGGAGTTTGGAGTGAGTGTTTGGAGTAAGTGTTGGTGTTTGCAATGAGTGTTTGGAGTGAGTGCTGGTATTTGGTGTGAGTGTGCTGAGTGAGTACTGGTATTTGGAGTGAGTGTTGGTGTTTGGAGTGAGTGCTGGCGTTTGGAGTGAGTGTTTGGAGTGAGTGCTGGTGTTTGGAGTGAGTGCTGGTGTTTGGAGTGAGTGCTGGTGTTTGGAGTGAATGTTTGTGTTTGGAGTGAGTATTTGGAGTGAGTGTTGGTGTTTGGAGTGAGTGCTGATGTTTGGAGTGAGTATTTGGAGCGAGTGTTGGTGTTTGGAGTGAGTGCTGGTGTTTGGAGTGAGTGATTGTGTTTGGAGTGAGTGCTTGGAGTGAGTGCTGGTGTTTGTAGTGAGAGTTTGGAGTGAGTGCTGGTATTTGGAGTGAGTGTTTGGAATGAGTGCTGGTACTTGGAGTGAGTGTTTGGAGTGTGTGTTTGGAGTGAGTGCTGGTGTTTGGAGTGAGTGTTTGGAGTGAGTGTTGGTATTTGGTGTGAGTGCTGGTGTTTGGAGTGAGTGCTGGTGTTTGGAGTGAGTGTTGGTATTTGGAGTGATTGTTGGTGTTCGGACTGAGTGCTGGTATTTGGAGTGAGTGGTTGGAGTGAGTGCTGGTATTTGGAGTGAGTGTTTGGAGTGAGTGCTGGTACTTGGAGTGAGTGTTTGGAGTGTGTGTTTGGAGTGAGTGCTGGTGATCGGAGTGAGCGTTATTGTTTGGAGTGAGTGCTGGTGTGTGGAGTGAGTGTTTGGATTGAGTGCTGTTATTTGGTGTGAGAGTTGGTGTGTGGAGTGAGTGCTGGAGTTTGGAGTGAGTGTTGGTATTTGGAGTGATTGTTGGTGTTCGGACTGAGTGCTGGTATTTGGAGTGAGTGGTTTGAGTGAGTGCTGGTATTTGGAGTGAGTGTTTGGAGTGTGTGTTTGGAGTGAGTGCTGGTGATCGGAGTGAGCGTTATTGTTTGGAGTGAGTGCTGGTGTGTGGAGTGAGTGTTTGGATTGAGTGCTGTTATTTGGTGTGAGAGTTGGTGTGTGGAGTGAGTGCTGGAGTTTGGAGTGAGTGTTGGTATTTGGAGTGAGTGCTGGTGTTTGGAGTGAGTGCTGGTGTGGTAGTGAGTATTTGGAGTGAGTGTTAGTATTTGGAGTGAGTGTTTGGAGTGTGTGTTTGGAGTGAGTCTTTGGAGTGAGTGCTGGTATTTGGAGTAAGTGTTCGGAGTGAGTGTTTGGAGTGAGTGCTGGTATTTGGAGTGAGTGTTTGGGGTGAGTGTTAGGAGTGATGTTTGGATGACTGTTGGTATTTGGAGTGAGTGTTTTGAGTGAGTGCTGGTGATTGGAGTGAGTGCTGGTGTTTGGAGTGAGTGCTGGTATTAGTAGTGAGTGCTGGTGTTTGGAGTGAATGCTGGTGTTTGGAGTGAGTGCTGGTGTTTGGAGTGAGAGCTGTTGTTTGGAGTGAGTGCTGGTGTTTGGAGTGAGAGCTGTTGTTTGGAGTGAGTGCTGGTGTTTGGAGTGAGTACTGCTGTTGTTTGGAGTGAGTGTTTGGAGTGAGTGCTGGTATTTGGAGTGAGTGCTGGTGTTTGGAGTGAGTGCTGGTGTTTGGAGTTAGTGTTTGGGGTGAGTGTTTGGAGTGAATGTTGGTGTTTGGAGTGAGTGTTGGTGTTTGTGTTTGGAGTGAGTGTTGGTGTTTGGAGTGAGTGTTTGGAGTGAGTGCTGGTGATGGGATTTAATGTTAGTGTTTGGAGTGATTGTTTGGAGTGTGTGTTTGGAGTGAGCGTTAGTGTTTGGAGTAAGTGCTGGTGTTTGGAGTGAGTGCTGATGATGGGAGTGAATGTTAGTGTTTGGAGTGAGTGTTTGGAGTATGTGTTTGGAGTGAGTGCTGGTGTTTGGAGTGAATGTTAGTGCTTGGAGTGAGTGCTGGTGTTTGAAGAGAGTGCTGGTGTTTGGAGGGAGTGCTGGTGTTTGGAGGGTGTGCTGGTGTTTGGAGGGAGTGCTGGTGTTTGGAGTGAGTGCTGGTGTTTGGAATGAGTGTTTGGAGTGAGTGCTGGTATTTGGAGTGAGTGTTTGTAGTGAGAGTTTGGAGTGAGTGTTAGTGTTTGAAGTGAGTGCTGGTGGTTGGAGTGAGTGTTTGGAGTGAGTGTTGGTATTTGGAGTGAGTGTTGGTGTTTGGAGTGAGTGTTGGTGTTTGGTGTGAGTGTCGGTGTTTTGAGTGAGTGTTTGGAGTGAGTGCTGGTATTTGGAGTGAGTGCTGGTGTTTGGAGTGAGTGTTTGGAGTGAGTGCTGGTATTTGGAGTGAGTGCTGGTGTTTGGAGTGAGTGTTGGTGTTTGGAGTGAGTGCTGGTGTTTGGAGTGAGTGTTATTGTTTGGAGTGAGTGTTTGGAGTGAGTGCTGGTGTTTGGAGTGAGACCTTGGAGTGAGTGCTGGTATTTGGAGTGAGTGCTGGTGTTTGGAGTGAGTGTTGGTGTTTGGAGTGAGTGTTTGGAGTGAGTGCTGGTGTTTGGAGTGAGTGTTATTGTTTGGAGTGAGTGTTTGGAGTGAGTGCTGGTATTTGGAGTGATTGCTGGTGTTTGGAGTGAGTGCTGGTGTTTGGACTGAGTGTTTGGAGTGAGTGTTTGAAGTGAATGTTGGTGTTTGGAGTGAGTGTTGGTGTTTGGATTGAGTGTTGGTGTTTAGAGTGAGTGTTTGGAGTGAGTGCTGGTGTTTGGAGTGAGTGCTGGTGTTTGGAGAGAGTGCTGGTATTTGGAGTGAGTGCTGGTGTTTGGAGTGAGTGTTGGTGTTTGGAGTGAGTGCTGGTGTTTGGAGTGAGTGTTATTGTTTGGAGGGAGTGTTTGGAGTGTGTGTTGGTGTTTGGAGAGAGTGTTTGGAGTGAGTGATGGTGTTTGGAGTGAGTGTTTGGAGTGAGTGCTGGTGTTTGGAGTGAATGTTAGTGTTTGGAGTGATTGTTTGGAGTGAGTGTTGGTATTTGGAGTGAGTGTTTGGAGTGTGTGTTGGTGTTTGGAGTGAGTGCTCGTGTTTGGAGAGAGTGTTTGGAGTGAGTGCTGGTGTTTGGAGTGAGTGTTTGGAGTGAGTGCTGGTGTTTGGAGTGAATGTTAGTGTTTGGAGTGATTGTTTGGAGTGAGTGTTCGTGTTTGGAGTGAGTGCTGGTGTTTGGAGCGAGTGCTGGTGATGGGAGTGAATGTTAGTGTTTAGAGTGAGTGCTTGCAGTGAGAATTTGGAGTGAGTGTTGGTGTTTGGAGTGAGTGCTCGTGATTGGACTGAGCGTTGGTGATGGGAGTGAATGTTCGTGTTTAGAGTGAGTGCTTGCAGTGAGAATTTGGAGTGAGTGTTGGTGTTTGGAGTGAGTGTTGGTGTTTGGAGTGAGTGCTGGTGTTTGGAGTGAGTGCTGGTGTTTGGAGTGAGTGTTTGGAGTGAGTGCTGGAGTTTGGAGTGAGTGTTTGGAGTGAGTGCTGGTGTTTGGAGTGAGTGCTGGTGTTTGGAGTGAGTGTTTGGAGTGAGTGCTGGAGTTTGGAGTGAGTGTTTGGAGTGAGTGCTGGTGTTTGGAGTGAGTGCTGGTGATGGGCGTGAATGTTAGTGTTTGGAGTGAGTATTTGGAGTGAGTGTTTTGAGTGAGTGCTGGTGTTTGGAGTGAATGTTAGTGTTTGGAGTGAGTGCTGGTGTTTGGAGTGAGTATTTGGAGTGAGTGTTCGTGTTTGGAGTGAGTGTTGGTGTTTGGAGTGTGTGTTGGTGTTTGGAGTGAATGTTAGTGTTTGGAGTGAGTATTTGGAGTGAGTGTTGGTGTTTGGAGTGAGTGCTGGTGTTTGGAGTGAATGTTTGTAGTGAGTTTTTGAGTTTGGAGTGACTGTTGGTGTTTGGAGTGAATGTTTGTGTTTGGAGTGAGGGCTGATGTTTGGAGCGAATGCTGGTGTTTGGAGTGAGCGCTGCTGTTTGGAGCGAGTGCTTGTGTTTGGAGTGAGTGTTTGGAGTCAGTGTTTGGAGTGAGTGCTGGTGTTTGGAGTGAGTGCTGGTGATGGGCGTGAATGTTAGTGTTTGGAGTGAGTATTTGGAGTGAGTGTTTTGAGTGAGTGCTGGTGTTTGGAGTGAATGTTAGTGTTTGGAGTGAGTGCTGGTGTTTGGAGTGTGTGTTGGTGTTTGGAGTGAATGTTAGTGTTTGGAGTGAGTATTTGGAGTGAGTGTTGGTGTTTGGAGTGAGTGCTGGTGTTTGGAGTGAATGTTTGTAGTGAGTGTTTGAGTTTGGAGTGACTGTTGGTGTTTGGAGTGAATGTTTGTGTTTGGAGTGAGGGCTGATGTTTGGAGCGAGTGCTTGTGTTTGGAGTGAGTGTTTGGAGTCAGTGTTTGGAGTGAGTGCTGGTGTTTGGAGTGAATGTTAGTGTTTGGAGTGAGTGCTGGTGTTTGGAGTGAGTATTTGGAGTGAGTGTTCGTGTTTGGAGTGAGTGCTGGTGTTTGGAGTGAATGTTAGTGTTTGGAGTGAATGTTAGTGTTTGGAGTGAGTGCTGGTGTTTGGAGTGAGTATTTGGAGTGAGTGTTCGTGTTTGGAGTGTGTGTTGGTGTTTGGAGTGAATGTTAGTGTTTGGAGTGAGTATTTGGAGTGAGTGTTGGTGTTTGGAGTGAGTGCTGGTGTTTGGAGTGAATGTTTGTAGTGAGTGTTTGAGTTTCGAGTGAGTGTTGGTGTTTGGAGTGAGCGCTGATGTTTGGAGCGAATGCTGGTGTTTGGAGTGAGCGCTGCTGTTTGGAGCGAGTGCTTGTGTTTGGAGAGAGTGTTTGGAGTCAGTGTTTGGAGTGAGTGCTGGTGTTTGGAGTGAGTGCTGGTATTTGGAGTGAGTGCTGGTATTTGGAGTGAGTGCTGATGTTTGGAGTGTGTGCTGATGTTTGGAGTGAATGTTTGTGTTTGGAGTGAGTATTTGGAGTGAGTGTTGGTGTTTGGAGTGAGTGCTGATGTTTGGAGTGAGTATTTGGAGCGAGTGTTGGTGTTTGGAGTGAGTGCTGGTGTTTGGAGTGAGTGATTGTGTTTGGAGTGAGTGCTTGGAGTGAGTGCTGGTGTTTGTAGTGAGAGTTTGGAGTGAGTGCTGGTATTTGGAGTGAGTGTTTGGAATGAGTGCTGGTACTTGGAGTGAGTGTTTGGAGTGTGTGTTTGGAGTGAGTGCTGGTGATCGGAGTGAGTGTTTGGAGTGAGTGTTGGTGTTTGGAGTGAGTGTTTGGAGTGAGTGTTGGTATTTGGTGTGAGTGCTGGTGTTTGGAGTGAGTGCTGGTGTTTGGAGTGAGTGTTGGTATTTGGTGTGAGAGTTGGTGTGTGGAGTGAGTGCTGGAGTTTGGAGTGAGTGTTGGTATTTGGAGTGATTGTTGGTGTTCGGACTGAGTGCTGGTATTTGGAGTGAGTGGTTGGAGTGAGTGCTGGTATTTGGAGTGAGTGTTTGGAGTGAGTGCTGGTACTTGGAGTGAGTGTTTGGAGTGTGTGTTTGGAGTGAGTGCTGGTGATCGGAGTGAGCGTTATTGTTTGGAGTGAGTGCTGGTGTGTGGAGTGAGTGTTTGGATTGAGTGCTGTTATTTGGTGTGAGAGTTGGTGTGTGGAGTGAGTGCTGGAGTTTGGAGTGAGTGTTGGTATTTGGAGTGAGTGCTGGTGTTTGGAGTGAGTGCTGGTGTGGTAGTGAGTATTTGGAGTGAGTGTTAGTATTTGGAGTGAGTGTTTGGAGTGTGTATTTGGAGTGAGTCTTTGGAGTGAGTGCTGGTATTTGGAGTAAGTGTTCGGAGTGAGTGTTTGGAGTGAGTGCTGGTATTTGGAGTGAGTGTTTGGGCTGAGTGTTAGGAGTGATGTTTGGATGACTGTTGGTATTTGGAGTGAGAGTTTTGAGTGAGTGCTGGTGATTGGAGTGAGTGCTGGTGTTTGGAGTGAGTGCTGGTATTAGTAGTGAGTGCTGGTGTTTGGAGTGAATGCTGGTGTTTGGAGTGAGTGCTGGTGTTTGGAGTGAGAGCTGTTGTTTGGAGTGAGTGCTGGTGTTTGGAGTGAGTACTGCTGTTGTTTGGAGTGAGTGTTTGGAGTGAGTGCTGGTATTTGGAGTGAGTGCTGGTGTTTGGAGTGAGTGCTGGTGTTTGGAGTTAGTGTTTGGGGTGAGTGTTTGGAGTGAATGTTGGTGTTTGGAGTGAGTGTTGGTGTTTGTGTTTGGAGTGAGTGTTGGTGTTTGTGTTTGGAGTGAGTGTTGGTGTTTGGAGTGAGTGTTTGGAGTGAGTGCTGGTGATGGGATTTAATGTTAGTGTTTGGAGTGATTGTTTGGATTGTGTGTTTGGAGTGAGCGTTAGTGTTTGGAGTAAGTGCTGGTGTTTGGAGTGAGTGCTGATGATGGGAGTGAATGTTAGTGTTTGGAGTGAGTGTTTGGAGTATGTGTTTGGAGTGAGTGCTGGTGTTTGGAGTGAATGTTAGTGTTTGGAGTGAGTGCTGGTGTTTGAAGAGAGTGCTGGTGTTTGGAGGGAGTGCTGGTGTTTGGAGGGTGTGCTGGTGTTTGGAGGGAGTGCTGGTGTTTGGAGTGAGTGCTGGTGTTTGGAATGAGTGTTTGGAGTGAGTGCTGGTATTTGGAGTGAGTGTTTGTAGTGAGAGTTTGGAGTGAGTGTTAGTGTTTGAAGTGAGTGCTGGTGGTTGGAGTGAGTGTTTGGAGTGAGTGTTGGTATTTGGAGTGAGTGTTGGTGTTTGGAGTGAGTGTTGGTGTTTGGTGTGAGTGTCGGTGTTTTGAGTGAGTGTTTGGAGTGAGTGCTGGTATTTGGAGTGAGTGCTGATGTTTGGAGTGAGTGTTTGGAGTGAGTGCTGGTATTTGGAGTGAGTGCTGGTGTTTGGAGTGAGTGTTGGTGTTTGGAGTGAGTGCTGGTGTTTGGAGTGAGTGTTATTGTTTGGAGTGAGTGTTTGGAGTGAGTGCTGGTGTTTGGAGTGAGACCTTGGAGTGAGTGCTGGTATTTGGAGTGAGTGCTGGTGTTTGGAGTGAGTGTTGGTGTTTGGAGTGAGTGTTTGGAGTGAGTGCTGGTGTTTGGAGTGAGTGTTATTGTTTGGAGTGAGTGTTTGGAGTGAGTGCTGGTATTTGGAGTGATTGCTGGTGTTTGGAGTGAGTGCTGGTGTTTGGACTGAGTGTTTGGAGTGAGTGTTTGAAGTGAATGTTGGTGTTTGGAGTGAGTGTTGGTGTTTGGATTGAGTGTTGGTGTTTAGAGTGAGTGTTTGGAGTGAGTGCTGGTGTTTGGAGTGAGTGCTGGTGATGGGATTCAATGTTAGTGTTTGGAATGATTGTTTGGAGTGTGTGTTTGGAGTGAGCGTTCGTGTTTGGAGTGAGTGCTGGTGTTTGGAGTGAGTGCTGGTGTTTGGAGAGAGTGCTGGTGTTTGGAGGGAGTGCTGGTGTTTGGAGGGAGTGCTGGTGTTTGGAGGGAATGCTGGTGTTTGGAGGGTGTGCTGGTGTTTGGAGGGAGTGTTTGGAGTGTGTGTTGGTGTTTGGAGAGAGTGTTTGGAGTGAGTGATGGTGTTTGGAGTGAGTGTTTGGAGTGTGTGTTGGTGTTTGGAGTGAGTGCTCGTGTTTGGAGAGAGTGTTTGGAGTGAGTGCTGGTGTTTGGAGTGAGTGTTTGGAGTGAGTGCTGGTGTTTGGAGTGAATGTTAGTGTTTGGAGTGATTGTTTGGAGTGAGTGTTAGTGTTTGGAGTGAGTGCTGGTGTTTGGAGCGAGTGCTGGTGATGGGAGTGAATGTTAGTGTTTAGAGTGAGTGCTTGCAGTGAGAATTTGGAGTGAGTGTTGGTGTTTGGAGTGAGTGCTCGTGATTGGAGTGAGCGTTGGTGATGGGAGTGAATGTTCGTGTTTAGAGTGAGTGCTTGCAGTGAGAATTTGGAGTGAGTGTTGGTGTTTGGAGTGAGTGTTGGTGTTTGGAGTGAGTGCTGGTGTTTGGAGTGAGTGCTGGTGTTTGGAGTGAGTGTTTGGAGTGAGTGCTGGAGTTTGGAGTGAGTGTTTGGAGTGAGTGCTGGTGTTTGGAGTGAGTGCTGGTGTTTGGAGTGAGTGTTTGGAGTGAGTGCTGGAGTTTGGAGTGAGTGTTTGGAGTGAGTGCTGGTGTTTGGAGTGAGTGCTGGTGATGGGCGTGAATGTTAGTGTTTGGAGTGAGTATTTGGAGTGAGTGTTTTGAGTGAGTGCTGGTGTTTGGAGTGAATGTTAGTGTTTGGAGTGAGTGCTGGTGTTTGGAGTGAGTATTTGGAGTGAGTGTTCGTGTTTGGAGTGAGTGTTGGTGTTTGGAGTGTGTGTTGGTGTTTGGAGTGAATGTTAGTGTTTGGAGTGAGTATTTGGAGTGAGTGTTGGTGTTTGGAGTGAGTGCTGGTGTTTGGAGTGAATGTTTGTAGTGAGTGTTTGAGTTTGGAGTGACTGTTGGTGTTTGGAGTGAATGTTTGTGTTTGGAGTGAGGGCTGATGTTTGGAGCGAATGCTGGTGTTTGGAGTGAGCGCTGCTGTTTCGAGCGAGTGCTTGTGTTTGGAGTGAGTGTTTGGAGTGAGTGTTTGGAGTGAGTGCTGGTGTTTGGAGTGAGTGCTGGTGATGGGCGTGAATGTTAGTGTTTGGAGTGAGTATTTGGAGTGAGTGTTTTGAGTGAGTGCTGGTGTTTGGAGTGAATGTTAGTGTTTGGAGTGAGTGCTGGTGTTTGGAGTGTGTGTTGGTGTTTGGAGTGAATGTTAGTGTTTGGAGTGAGTATTTGGAGTGAGTGTTGGTGTTTGGAGTGAGTGCTGGTGTTTGGAGTGAATGTTTGTAGTGAGTGTTTGAGTTTGGAGTGACTGTTGGTGTTTGGAGTGAATGTTTGTGTTTGGAGTGAGGGCTGATGTTTGGAGCGAATGCTGGTGTTTAGAGTGAGCGCTGCTGTTTGGAGCGAGTGCTTGTGTTTGGAGTGAGTGTTTGGAGTCAGTGCTTGGAGTGAGTGCTGGTGTTTGGAGTGAATGTTAGTGTTTGGAGTGAGTGCTGGTGTTTGGAGTGAGTATTTGGAGTGAGTGTTCGTGTTTGGAGTGAGTGCTGGTGTTTGGAGTGAATGTTAGTGTTTGGAGTGAGTGCTGGTGTTTGGAGTGAGTATTTGGAGTGAGTGTTCGTGTTTGGAGTGTGTGTTGGTGTTTGGAGTGAATGTTAGTGTTTGGAGTGAGTATTTGGAGTGAGTGTTGGTGTTTGGAGTGAGTGCTGGTGTTTGGAGTGAATGTTTGTAGTGAGTGTTTGAGTTTCGAGTGAGTGTTGGTGTTTGGAGTGAGCGCTGATGTTTGGAGCGAATGCTGGTGTTTGGAGTGAGCGCTGCTGTTTGGAGCGAGTGCTTGTGTTTGGAGAGAGTGTTTGGAGTCAGTGTTTGGAGTGAGTGCTGGTGTTTGGAGTGAGTGCTGGTATTTGGAGTGAGTGCTGATGATGGGAGTGAATGTTAGTGTTTGGAGTGAGTATTTGGAGTGAGTGTTGGTGTTTGGAGTGAGTGCTGGTGTTTGGAGTGAATGTTTGTAGTGAGTGTTTGAGTTTCGAGTGAGTGTTGGTGTTTGGAGTGAGCGCTGATGTTTGGAGCGAATGCTGGTGTTTGGAGTGAGCGCTGCTGTTTGGAGCGAGTGCTTGTGTTTGGAGTGAGTGTTTGGAGTATGTGTTTGGAGTGAGTGCTGGTGTTTGGAGTGAATGTTAGTGTTTGGAGTGAGTATTTGGAGTGAGTGTTGGTGTTTGGAGTGAGTGCTGGTGTTTGGAGTGAATGTTTGTAGTGAGTGTTTGAGTTTCGAGTGAGTGTTGGTGTTTGGAGTGAGCGCTGATGTTTGGAGCGAATGCTGGTGTTTGGAGTGAGCGCTGCTGTTTGGAGCGAGTGCTTGTGTTTGGAGTGAGTGTTTGGAGTATGTGTTTGGAGTGAGTGCTGGTGTTTGGAGTGAATGTTAGTGTTTGGAGTGAGTGCTGGTGTTTGAAGAGAGTGCTGGTGTTTGGAGGGAGTGCTGGTGTTTGGAGGGTGTGCTGGTGTTTGGAGGGAGTGCTGGTGTTTGGAGTGAGTGCTGGTGTTTGGAATGAGTGTTTGGAGTGAGTGCTGGTATTTGGAGTGAGTGTTTGTAGTGAGAGTTTGGAGTGAGTGTTAGTGTTTGAAGTGAGTGCTGGTGGTTGGAGTGAGTGTTTGGAGTGAGTGTTGGTATTTGGAGTGAGTGTTGGTGTTTGGAGTGAGTGTTGGTGTTTGGTGTGAGTGTCGGTGTTTTGAGTGAGTGTTTGGAGTGAGTGCTGGTATTTGGAGTGAGTGCTGGTGTTTGGAGTGAGTGTTTGGAGTGAGTGCTGGTATTTGGAGTGAGTGCTGGTGTTTGGAGTGAGTGTTGGTGTTTGGAGTGAGTGCTGGTGTTTGGAGTGAGTGTTATTGTTTGGAGTGAGTGTTTGGAGTGAGTGCTGGTGTTTGGAGTGAGACCTTGGAGTGAGTGCTGGTATTTGGAGTGAGTGCTGGTGTTTGGAGTGAGTGTTGGTGTTTGGAGTGAGTGTTTGGAGTGAGTGCTGGTGTTTGGAGTGAGTGTTATTGTTTGGAGTGAGTGTTTGGAGTGAGTGCTGGTATTTGGAGTGATTGCTGGTGTTTGGAGTGAGTGCTGGTGTTTGGACTGAGTGTTTGGAGTGAGTGTTTGAAGTGAATGTTGGTGTTTGGAGTGAGTGTTGGTGTTTGGATTGAGTGTTGGTGTTTAGAGTGAGTGTTTGGAGTGAGTGCTGGTGTTTGGAGTGAGTGCTGGTGATGGGATTCAATGTTAGTGTTTGGAATGATTGTTTGGAGTGTGTGTTTGGAGTGAGCGTTCGTGTTTGGAGTGAGTGCTGGTGTTTGGAGTGAGTGCTGGTGTTTGGAGAGAGTGCTGGTGTTTGGAGGGAGTGCTGGTGTTTGGAGGGAGTGCTGGTGTTTGGAGGGAATGCTGGTGTTTGGAGGGTGTGCTGGTGTTTGGAGGGAGTGTTTGGAGTGTGTGTTGGTGTTTGGAGAGAGTGTTTGGAGTGAGTGATGGTGTTTGGAGTGAGTGTTTGGAGTGTGTGTTGGTGTTTGGAGTGAGTGCTCGTGTTTGGAGAGAGTGTTTGGAGTGAGTGCTGGTGTTTGGAGTGAGTGTTTGGAGTGAGTGCTGGTGTTTGGAGTGAATGTTAGTGTTTGGAGTGATTGTTTGGAGTGAGTGTTAGTGTTTGGAGTGAGTGCTAGTGTTTGGAGTGAGTGCTGGTGTTTGGAGCGAGTGCTGGTGATGGGAGTGAATGTTAGTGTTTAGAGTGAGTGCTTGCAGTGAGAATTTGGAGTGAGTGTTGGTGTTTGGAGTGAGTGCTCGTGATTGGAGTGAGCGTTGGTGATGGGAGTGAATGTTCGTGTTTAGAGTGAGTGCTTGCAGTGAGAATTTGGAGTGAGTGTTGGTGTTTGGAGTGAGTGTTGGTGTTTGGAGTGAGTGCTGGTGTTTGGAGTGAGTGCTGGTGTTTGGAGTGAGTGTTTGGAGTGAGTGCTGGAGTTTGGAGTGAGTGTTTGGAGTGAGTGCTGGTGTTTGGAGTGAGTGCTGGTGTTTGGAGTGAGTGTTTGGAGTGAGTGCTGGAGTTTGGAGTGAGTGTTTGGAGTGAGTGCTGGTGTTTGGAGTGAGTGCTGGTGATGGGCGTGAATGTTAGTGTTTGGAGTGAGTATTTGGAGTGAGTGTTTTGAGTGAGTGCTGGTGTTTGGAGTGAATGTTAGTGTTTGGAGTGAGTGCTGGTGTTTGGAGTGAGTATTTGGAGTGAGTGTTCGTGTTTGGAGTGAGTGCTGGTGTTTGGAGTGAATGTTAGTGTTTGGAGTGAGTGCTGGTGTTTGAAGAGAGTGCTGGTGTTTGGAGGGAGTGCTGGTGTTTGGAGGGTGTGCTGGTGTTTGGAGGGAGTGCTGGTGTTTGGAGTGAGTGCTGGTGTTTGGAATGAGTGTTTGGAGTGAGTGCTGGTATTTGGAGTGAGTGTTTGTAGTGAGAGTTTGGAGTGAGTGTTAGTGTTTGAAGTGAGTGCTGGTGGTTGGAGTGAGTGTTTGGAGTGAGTGTTGGTATTTGGAGTGAGTGTTGGTGTTTGGAGTGAGTGTTGGTGTTTGGTGTGAGTGTCGGTGTTTTGAGTGAGTGTTTGGAGTGAGTGCTGGTATTTGGAGTGAGTGCTGGTGTTTGGAGTGAGTGTTTGGAGTGAGTGCTGGTATTTGGAGTGAGTGCTGGTGTTTGGAGTGAGTGTTGGTGTTTGGAGTGAGTGCTGGTGTTTGGAGTGAGTGTTATTGTTTGGAGTGAGTGTTTGGAGTGAGTGCTGGTGTTTGGAGTGAGACCTTGGAGTGAGTGCTGGTATTTGGAGTGAGTGCTGGTGTTTGGAGTGAGTGTTGGTGTTTGGAGTGAGTGTTTGGAGTGAGTGCTGGTGTTTGGAGTGAGTGTTATTGTTTGGAGTGAGTGTTTGGAGTGAGTGCTGGTATTTGGAGTGATTGCTGGTGTTTGGAGTGAGTGCTGGTGTTTGGACTGAGTGTTTGGAGTGAGTGTTTGAAGTGAATGTTGGTGTTTGGAGTGAGTGTTGGTGTTTGGATTGAGTGTTGGTGTTTAGAGTGAGTGTTTGGAGTGAGTGCTGGTGTTTGGAGTGAGTGCTGGTGATGGGATTCAATGTTAGTGTTTGGAATGATTGTTTGGAGTGTGTGTTTGGAGTGAGCGTTCGTGTTTGGAGTGAGTGCTGGTGTTTGGAGTGAGTGCTGGTGTTTGGAGAGAGTGCTGGTGTTTGGAGGGAGTGCTGG
Source organism: Scyliorhinus torazame (assembly GCF_047496885.1). Classification (NCBI taxonomy): domain Eukaryota; kingdom Metazoa; phylum Chordata; class Chondrichthyes; order Carcharhiniformes; family Scyliorhinidae; genus Scyliorhinus; species Scyliorhinus torazame. The sequence goes on from NC_092707.1 coordinate 212,188,012, forward strand.
TGTTTGGAGGGAGTGCTGGTGTTTGGAGTGAGTGCTGGTGTTTGGAGAGAGTGCTGGTGTTTGGAGGGAATGCTGGTGTTTGGAGGGTGTGCTGGTGTTTGGAGGGAGTGTTTGGAGTGTGTGTTGGTGTTTGGAGAGAGTGTTTGGAGTGAGTGATGGTGTTTGGAGTGAGTGTTTGGAGTGTGTGTTGGTGTTTGGAGTGAGTGCTCGTGTTTGGAGAGAGTGTTTGGAGTGAGTGCTGGTGTTTGGAGTGAGTGTTTGGAGTGAGTGCTGGTGTTTGGAGTGAATGTTAGTGTTTGGAGTGATTGTTTGGAGTGAGTGTTAGTGTTTGGAGTGAGTGCTAGTGTTTGGAGTGAGTGCTGGTGTTTGGAGCGAGTGCTGGTGATGGGAGTGAATGTTAGTGTTTAGAGTGAGTGCTTGCAGTGAGAATTTGGAGTGAGTGTTGGTGTTTGGAGTGAGTGCTCGTGATTGGAGTGAGCGTTGGTGATGGGAGTGAATGTTCGTGTTTAGAGTGAGTGCTTGCAGTGAGAATTTGGAGTGAGTGTTGGTGTTTGGAGTGAGTGTTGGTGTTTGGAGTGAGTGCTGGTGTTTGGAGTGAGTGCTGGTGTTTGGAGTGAGTGTTTGGAGTGAGTGCTGGAGTTTGGAGTGAGTGTTTGGAGTGAGTGCTGGTGTTTGGAGTGAGTGCTGGTGTTTGGAGTGAGTGTTTGGAGTGAGTGCTGGAGTTTGGAGTGAGTGTTTGGAGTGAGTGCTGGTGTTTGGAGTGAGTGCTGGTGATGGGCGTGAATGTTAGTGTTTGGAGTGAGTATTTGGAGTGAGTGTTTTGAGTGAGTGCTGGTGTTTGGAGTGAATGTTAGTGTTTGGAGTGAGTGCTGGTGTTTGGAGTGAGTATTTGGAGTGAGTGTTCGTGTTTGGAGTGAGTGTTGGTGTTTGGAGTGTGTGTTGGTGTTTGGAGTGAATGTTAGTGTTTGGAGTGAGTATTTGGAGTGAGTGTTGGTGTTTGGAGTGAGTGCTGGTGTTTGGAGTGAATGTTTGTAGTGAGTGTTTGAGTTTGGAGTGACTGTTGGTGTTTGGAGTGAATGTTTGTGTTTGGAGTGAGGGCTGATGTTTGGAGCGAATGCTGGTGTTTGGAGTGAGCGCTGCTGTTTCGAGCGAGTGCTTGTGTTTGGAGTGAGTGTTTGGAGTGAGTGTTTGGAGTGAGTGCTGGTGTTTGGAGTGAGTGCTGGTGATGGGCGTGAATGTTAGTGTTTGGAGTGAGTATTTGGAGTGAGTGTTTTGAGTGAGTGCTGGTGTTTGGAGTGAATGTTAGTGTTTGGAGTGAGTGCTGGTGTTTGGAGTGTGTGTTGGTGTTTGGAGTGAATGTTAGTGTTTGGAGTGAGTATTTGGAGTGAGTGTTGGTGTTTGGAGTGAGTGCTGGAGTTTGGAGTGAATGTTTGTAGTGAGTGTTTGAGTTTGGAGTGACTGTTGGTGTTTGGAGTGAATGTTTGTGTTTGGAGTGAGGGCTGATGTTTGGAGCGAATGCTGGTGTTTAGAGTGAGCGCTGCTGTTTGGAGCGAGTGCTTGTGTTTGGAGTGAGTGTTTGGAGTCAGTGCTTGGAGTGAGTGCTGGTGTTTGGAGTGAATGTTAGTGTTTGGAGTGAGTGCTGGTGTTTGGAGTGAGTATTTGGAGTGAGTGTTCGTGTTTGGAGTGAGTGCTGGTGTTTGGAGTGAATGTTAGTGTTTGGAGTGAGTGCTGGTGTTTGGAGTGAGTATTTGGAGTGAGTGTTCGTGTTTGGAGTGTGTGTTGGTGTTTGGAGTGAATGTTAGTGTTTGGAGTGAGTATTTGGAGTGAGTGTTGGTGTTTGGAGTGAGTGCTGGTGTTTGGAGTGAATGTTTGTAGTGAGTGTTTGAGTTTCGAGTGAGTGTTGGTGTTTGGAGTGAGCGCTGATGTTTGGAGCGAGTGCTTGTGTTTGGAGAGAGTGTTTGGAGTCAGTGTTTGGAGTGAGTGCTGGTGTTTGGAGTGAGTGCTGGTATTTGGAGTGAGTGCTGATGATGGGAGTGAATGTTAGTGTTTGGAGTGAGTGTTTGGAGTATGTGTTTGGAGTGAGTGCTGGTGTTTGGAGTGAATGTTAGTGTTTGGAGTGAGTGCTGGTGTTTGAAGAGAGTGCTGGTGTTTGGAGGGAGTGCTGGTGTTTGGAGGGTGTGCTGGTGTTTGGAGGGAGTGCTGGTGTTTGGAGTGAGTGCTGGTGTTTGGAATGAGTGTTTGGAGTGAGTGCTGGTATTTGGAGTGAGTGTTTGTAGTGAGAGTTTGGAGTGAGTGTTAGTGTTTGAAGTGAGTGCTGGTGGTTGGAGTGAGTGTTTGGAGTGAGTGTTGGTATTTGGAGTGAGTGTTGGTGTTTGGAGTGAGTGTTGGTGTTTGGTGTGAGTGTCGGTGTTTTGAGTGAGTGTTTGGAGTGAGTGCTGGTATTTGGAGTGAGTGCTGGTGTTTGGAGTGAGTGTTTGGAGTGAGTGCTGGTATTTGGAGTGAGTGCTGGTGTTTGGAGTGAGTGTTGGTGTTTGGAGTGAGTGCTGGTGTTTGGAGTGAGTGTTATTGTTTGGAGTGAGTGTTTGGAGTGAGTGCTGGTGTTTGGAGTGAGACCTTGGAGTGAGTGCTGGTATTTGGAGTGAGTGCTGGTGTTTGGAGTGAGTGTTGGTGTTTGGAGTGAGTGTTTGGAGTGAGTGCTGGTGTTTGGAGTGAGTGTTATTGTTTGGAGTGAGTGTTTGGAGTGAGTGCTGGTATTTGGAGTGATTGCTGGTGTTTGGAGTGAGTGCTGGTGTTTGGACTGAGTGTTTGGAGTGAGTGTTTGAAGTGAATGTTGGTGTTTGGAGTGAGTGTTGGTGTTTGGATTGAGTGTTGGTGTTTAGAGTGAGTGTTTGGAGTGAGTGCTGGTGTTTGGAGTGAGTGCTGGTGATGGGATTCAATGTTAGTGTTTGGAATGATTGTTTGGAGTGTGTGTTTGGAGTGAGCGTTCGTGTTTGGAGTGAGTGCTGGTGTTTGGAGTGAGTGCTGGTGTTTGGAGAGAGTGCTGGTGTTTGGAGGGAGTGCTGGTGTTTGGAGGGAGTGCTGGTGTTTGGAGGGAATGCTGGTGTTTGGAGGGTGTGCTGGTGTTTGGAGGGAGTGTTTGGAGTGTGTGTTGGTGTTTGGAGAGAGTGTTTGGAGTGAGTGATGGTGTTTGGAGTGAGTGTTTGGAGTGTGTGTTGGTGTTTGGAGTGAGTGCTCGTGTTTGGAGAGAGTGTTTGGAGTGAGTGCTGGTGTTTGGAGTGAGTGTTTGGAGTGAGTGCTGGTGTTTGGAGTGAATGTTAGTGTTTGGAGTGATTGTTTGGAGTGAGTGTTAGTGTTTGGAGTGAGTGCTAGTGTTTGGAGTGAGTGCTGGTGTTTGGAGCGAGTGCTGGTGATGGGAGTGAATGTTAGTGTTTAGAGTGAGTGCTTGCAGTGAGAATTTGGAGTGAGTGTTGGTGTTTGGAGTGAGTGCTCGTGATTGGAGTGAGCGTTGGTGATGGGAGTGAATGTTCGTGTTTAGAGTGAGTGCTTGCAGTGAGAATTTGGAGTGAGTGTTGGTGTTTGGAGTGAGTGTTGGTGTTTGGAGTGAGTGCTGGTGTTTGGAGTGAGTGCTGGTGTTTGGAGTGAGTGTTTGGAGTGAGTGCTGGAGTTTGGAGTGAGTGTTTGGAGTGAGTGCTGGTGTTTGGAGTGAGTGCTGGTGTTTGGAGTGAGTGTTTGGAGTGAGTGCTGGAGTTTGGAGTGAGTGTTTGGAGTGAGTGCTGGTGTTTGGAGTGAGTGCTGGTGATGGGCGTGAATGTTAGTGTTTGGAGTGAGTATTTGGAGTGAGTGTTTTGAGTGAGTGCTGGTGTTTGGAGTGAATGTTAGTGTTTGGAGTGAGTGCTGGTGTTTGGAGTGAGTATTTGGAGTGAGTGTTCGTGTTTGGAGTGAGTGTTGGTGTTTGGAGTGTGTGTTGGTGTTTGGAGTGAATGTTAGTGTTTGGAGTGAGTATTTGGAGTGAGTGTTGGTGTTTGGAGTGAGTGCTGGTGTTTGGAGTGAATGTTTGTAGTGAGTGTTTGAGTTTGGAGTGACTGTTGGTGTTTGGAGTGAATGTTTGTGTTTGGAGTGAGGGCTGATGTTTGGAGCGAATGCTGGTGTTTGGAGTGAGCGCTGCTGTTTGGAGCGAGTGCTTGTGTTTGGAGTGAGTGTTTGGAGTCAGTGTTTGGAGTGAGTGCTGGTGTTTGGAGTGAGTGCTGGTGATGGGCGTGAATGTTAGTGTTTGGAGTGAGTATTTGGAGTGAGTGTTTTGAGTGAGTGCTGGTGTTTGGAGTGAATGTTAGTGTTTGGAGTGAGTGCTGGTGTTTGGAGTGTGTGTTGGTGTTTGGAGTGAATGTTAGTGTTTGGAGTGAGTATTTGGAGTGAGTGTTGGTGTTTGGAGTGAGTGCTGGTGTTTGGAGTGAATGTTTGTAGTGAGTGTTTGAGTTTGGAGTGACTGTTGGTGTTTGGAGTGAATGTTTGTGTTTGGAGTGAGGGCTGATGTTTGGAGCGAATGCTGGTGTTTAGAGTGAGCGCTGCTGTTTGGAGCGAGTGCTTGTGTTTGGAGTGAGTGTTTGGAGTCAGTGTTTGGAGTGAGTGCTGATGTTTGGAGTGAATGTTAGTGTTTGGAGTGAGTGCTGGTGTTTGGAGTGAGTATTTGGAGTGAGTGTTCGTGTTTGGAGTGAGTGCTGGTGTTTGGAGTGAATGTTAGTGTTTGGAGTGAGTGCTGGTGTTTGGAGTGAGTATTTGGAGTGAGTGTTCGTGTTTGGAGTGAGTGCTGGTGTTTGGAGTGAATGTTAGTGTTTGGAGTGAGTATTTGGAGTGAGTGTTGGTGTTTGGAGTGAGTGCTGGTGTTTGGAGTGAATGTTTGTAGTGAGTGTTTGAGTTTCGAGTGAGTGTTGGTGTTTGGAGTGAGCGCTGATGTTTGGAGCGAATGCTGGTGTTTGGAGTGAGCGCTGCTGTTTGGAGCGAGTGCTTGTGTTTGGAGAGAGTGTTTGGAGTCAGTGTTTGGAGTGAGTGCTGGTGTTTGGAGTGAGTGCTGGTATTTGGAGTGAGTGCTGGTATTTGGAGTGAGTGCTGATGTTTGGAGTGTGTGCTGATGTTTGGAGTGAGTGCTGGGGCGTCATTCTCAGCCGGCGGGAGTCTCCGTTTTGCCGGCGCCCGGGGGTTTCCCGACGGTGTGGGGCTGCCCCACAATGGGAAACCCCATTGACCGGCCGGTGTTACGGAGACTCCCGCCGTCCGGTCGGGGCAGAAATATGGCGGGGCGGGTAGGAGAATTTCGCCCCTGGTGTTTCGAGGGCATGCTAGTGTTTGGACTGAGTGTTTGGAGTGAGTGATGGTGTTTGGAGTGAGTGTTTGGAGTGAGTGCTGGTGTTTGGAGTGAGTGTTTGTGTTTGGAGTGAGTGCTGGTGATGGGAGTGAATGTTAGTGTTTGGAGTGAGTGCTGGTGTTTGGAGTGAATGTTAGTGTTTGGAGTGAGTGCTGGTGTTTGGAGTGAGTGTTTGGAGTGAGTGCTGGTGTTTGGAGTGAGTGTTTGGAGTGAGAGTTGGTGTTTGGAGTGAGTGCTGGTGTTTGGAGTGAATGTTAGTGTTTGGAGTGAGTGCTGGTGTTTGGAGTGAATGTTAGTGTTTGGAGTGAGTGCTGGTGTTTGGAGTGAGTGTTTGGAGTGAGTGTTTGGAGTGAGTGCTGGTGTTTGGAGTGAGTATTTGGAGTGAGAGTTGGTGTTTGGAGTGAATGTTAGTGTTTGGAGTGAGTATTTGGAGTGAGTGTTTGGAGTGAGTGTTTGGAGTCAGTGTTGGTGTTTGGAGTGAATGTTTGTCTTTGGAGTGAGCGCTGATGTTTGGAGTGAATGCTGGTGTTTGGGGTGAGCGCTGGTGTTTGGAGTGAGTGCTTGTGTTTGGAGTGAGTGTTTGTAGTGAGTGTTTGGAGTGAGTGTTTGGAGTGAGTGCTGGTGTTTGGAGTGAGTGTTTGTAGTGAGTGCTGGTGTTTGGAGTGAGTGTAGGTATTTGGAGTGAGTGCTGGTGTTTGGAGTGAGTGTTTGTAGTGAGTGTTTGGAGTGAGTTTTTGGAGTGAGAGTTGGTGTTTGGAGTGAGCGTTTGGAGTGAGTGCTGGTGTTTGGAGTGAATGTTAGTGTTTGGAGTGATTGTTTAGAGTGTGTGTTTGGAGTGAGTGTTGGTGTTTGGAGTGAGTGTTAGTGTTTGGAGTGAGTGCTGGTGTTTGGAGCGAGTGCTGGTGATGTGAGTGAATGTTAGTGTTTCGAGTGAGTGCTTGCAGTTAGAATTTGGAGTGAGTGTTGGTGTTTGGAGTGAGTGCTGGTGATTGGAGTGAGCGTTGGTGATGGGAGTGAATGTTCGTGTTTTGAGTGAGTGCTTGCAATGAGAATTTGGAGTGAGTGCTGGTGTTTGGAGTGAGTGCTGGAGTTTGGAGTGAGTGTTTGGAGTGAGTGCTGGTGTTTGGAGTGAATGTTAGTGTTTGAAGTGATTGTTTGGAATGTGTGTTTGGAGTGACTGTTAGTGTTTGGAGTGAGTGCTGGTGTTTGGAGTGAGTGCTGGTGATGGGAGTGAATGTTAGTGTTTGGAGTGAGTATTTGGAGTTAGTGTTTGGAGTGAGTGCTGGTGTTTGGAGTGAGTGCTGGTGTTTGGAGTGAGTGCTGGCGATGGGAGTGAATGTTAGTGTTTGGAGTGAGTATTTGGAGTGTGTGTTTTGAGTGAGTGCTGGTGTTTGGAGTGAATGTTAGTGTTTGGAGTGAGTGCTGGTGTTTGGAGTGTGTGTTGGTGTTTGGAGTGAGTGCTGGTGTTTGGAGTGAATGTTAGTGTTTTGAGTGAGTATTTGAAGTGAGTGTTGGTGTTTGGAGTGAGTGTTAGTGCTTGGAGTGAATGTTTGTGTTTGCAGTGAGCGCTGATGTTTGGAGTGAATGCTGGTGTTTGGTATGAGCGCTGCTGTTTGGAGCGAATGCTGGTGTTTGGAGTGAGCGCTGATGTTTGGAGCGAATGCTGGTGTTTGGAGTGAGCGCTGCTGTTTGGAGCGAGTGCTTGTGTTTGGAGTGAGTGTTTGGAGTCAGTGTTTGGAGTGAGTGCTGGTGTTTGGAGTGAGTGTTGGTGTTTGGAGTGAGTATTTGGAGTGAGTGTTCGTGTTTGGAGTGAGTGCTGGTGTTTGGAGTGAATGTTAGTGTTTGGAGTGAGTATTTGGAGTGAGTGTTGGTGTTTGGAGTGAGTATTTGGAGTGAGTGTTTTGAGTGAGTGCTGGTGTTTGGAGTGAATGTTAGTGTTTGGAGTGAGTGCTGGTGTTTGGAGTGAGTGCTGGTGTTTGGAGTGAATGTTAGTGTTTGGAGTGAGTATTTGGAGTGAGTGTTGGTGTTTGGAGTGAGTGCTGGTGTTTGGAGTGAATGTTTGTAGTGAGTGTTGGTGTTTGGAGTGAGTGTTTGGAGTGAGTGCTGGTGTTTGGAGTGAATGTTAGTGTTTGAAGTGATTGTTTGGAATGTGTGTTTGGAGTGACTGTTAGTGTTTGGAGTGAGTGCTGGTGTTTGGAGTGAGTGCTGGTGATGGGAGTGAATGTTAGTGTTTGGAGTGAGTATTTGGAGTTAGTGTTTGGAGTGAGTGCTGGTGTTTGGAGTGAGTGCTGGTGTTTGGAGTGAGTGCTGGTGATGGGAGTGAATGTTAGTGTTTGGAGTGAGTATTTGGAGTGAGTGTTTTGAGTGAGTGCTGGTGTTAGGAGTGAATGTTAGTGTTTGGAGTGAGTGCTGGTGTTTGGAGTGTGTGTTGGTGTTTGGAGTGAGTGCTGGTGTTTGGAGTGAATGTTAGTGTTTTGAGTTAGTATTTGAAGTGAGTGTTGGTGTTTGGAGTGAGTGTTAGTGCTTGGAGTGAGTGTTTGTGTTTGCAGTGAGCGCTGATGTTTGGAGTGAATGCTGGTGTTTGGAGTGAGCGCTGCTGTTTGGAGCGAATGCTGGTGTTTGGAGTGAGCGCTGATATTTGGAGCGAATGCTGGTGTTTGGAGTGAGCGCTGCTGTTTGGAGCGAGTGCTTGTGTTTGGAGTGAGTGTTTGGAGTCAGTGTTTGGAGTGAGTGCTGGTGTTTGGAGTGAGTGTTGGTGTTTGGAGTGAGTATTTGGAGTGAGTGTTCGTGTTTGGAGTGAGTGCTGGTGTTTGGAGTGAATGTTAGTGTTTGGAGTGAGTATTTGGAGTGAGTGTTGGTGTTTGGAGTGAGTGCTGGTGTTTGGAGTGAATGTTTGTAGTGAGTGTTGGTGTTTGGAGTGAGTGTTTGGAGTGAGTGTTGGTGTTTGGAGTGAGTGCTGGTGTTTGGAGTGAATGTTTGTAGTGAGTGTTGGTGTTTGGAGTGAGTGTTTGGAGTGAGTGCTGGTGTTTGGAGTGAATGTTAGTGTTTGAAGTGATTGTTTGGAATGTGTGTTTGGAGTGACTGTTAGTGTTTGGAGTGAGTGCTGGTGTATGGAGTGAGTGCTGGTGATGGGAGTGAATGTTAGTGTTTGGAGTGAGTATTTGGAGTTAGTGTTTGGAGTGAGTGCTGGTGTTTGGAGTGCGTGCTGGTGTTTGGAGTGAGTGCTGGTGATGGGAGTGAATGTTAGTGTTTGGAGTGAGTATTTGGAGTGAGTGTTTTGAGTGAGTGCTGGTGTTAGGAGTGAATGTTAGTGTTTGGAGTGAGTGCTGGTGTTTGGAGTGTGTGTTGGTGTTTGGAGTGAGTGCTGGTGTTTGGAGTGAATGTTAGTGTTTTGAGTTAGTATTTGAAGTGAGTGTTGGTGTTTGGAGTGAGTGTTAGTGCTTGGAGTGAGTGCTTGTGTTTGCAGTGAGCGCTGATGTTTGGAGTGAATGCTGGTGTTTGGAGTGAGCGCTGCTGTTTGGAGCGAATGCTGGTGTTTGGAGTGAGCGCTGATATTTGGAGCGAATGCTGGTGTTTGGAGTGAGCGCTGCTGTTTGGAGCGAGTGCTTGTGTTTGGAGTGAGTGTTTGGAGTCAGTGTTTGGAGTGAGTGCTGGTGTTTGGAGTGAGTGTTGGTGTTTGGAGTGAGTATTTGGAGTGAGTGTTCGTGTTTGGAGTGAGTGCTGGTGTTTGGAGTGAATGTTAGTGTTTGGAGTGAGTATTTGGAGTGAGTGTTGGTGTTTGGAGTGAGTGCTGGTGTTTGGAGTGAATGTTTGTAGTGAGTGTTGGTGTTTGGAGTGAGTGTTTGGAGTGAGTGCTGGTGTTTGGAGTGAATGTTAGTGTTTGAAGTGATTGTTTGGAATGTGTGTTTGGAGTGACTGTTAGTGTTTGGAGTGAGTGCTGGTGTTTGGAGTGAGTGCTGGTGATGGGAGTGAATGTTAGTGTTTGGAGTGAGTATTTGGAGTTAGTGTTTGGAGTGAGTGCTGGTGTTTGGAGTGAGTGCTGGTGTTTGGAGTGAGTGCTGGTGATGGGAGTGAATGTTAGTGTTTGGAGTGAGTATTTGGAGTGAGTGTTTTGAGTGAGTGCTGGTGTTTGGAGTGAATGTTAGTGTTTGGAGTGAGTGCTGGTGTTTGGAGTGTGTGTTGGTGTTTGGAGTGAGTGCTGGTGTTTGGAGTGAATGTTAGTGTTTTGAGTGAGTATTTGAAGTGAGTGTTGGTGTTTGGAGTGAGTGTTAGTGCTTGGAGTGAATGTTTGTGTTTGCCGTGAGCGCTGATGTTTGGAGTGAATGCTGGTGTTTGGAGTGAGCGCTGCTGTTTGGAGCGAATTCTGGTGTTTGGAGTGAGCGCTGCTGTTTGGAGCGCGTGCTTGTGTTTGGAGTGAGTGTTTGGAGTCAGTGTTTGGAGTGAGTGCTGGTGTTTGGAGTGAGTGTTGGTGTTTGGAGTGAGTGCTGGTGTTTGGAGTGAATGTTAGTGTTTGGAGTGAGTATTTGGAGTGAGTGTTGGTGTTTGGAGTGAGTGCTGGTGTTTGGAGTGAATGTTTGTAGTGAGTGTTGGTGTTTGGAGTGAGTGTTGGTGTTTGGAGCGAATGCTGGTGTTTGGAGTGAGCGCTGATGTTTGGAGCGAATTCTGGTGTTTGGAGTGAGCGCTGCTGTTTGGAGCGAGTGCTTGTGTTTGGAGAGAGTGTTTGGAGTCAGTGTTTGGAGTGAGTGCTGGTGTTTGGAGTGAGTGTTGGTATTTGGAGTGAGTGCTGGTATTTGGAGTGAGTGTAGGTATTTGGAGTGAGTGCTGATGTTTGGAGTGTGTGCTGATGTTTGGAGTGAGTGCTGGGGCGTCATTCTCTGCCGGCGGGAGTCTCCGTTTTGCCGGTGCCCGGGGGTTTCCCGACGGCGTGGGGCTGCCCCACAATGGGAAACCCCATTGACCGGCCGGTGTTACGGAGACTCCCGCCGTCCGGTCGGGGCAGAAATATGGCGGGGCGGGTAGGAGAATTTCGCCCCTGGTGTTTCGAGGGCATGCTAGTGTTTGGACTGAGTGTTTGGAGTGAGTGATGGTGTTTGGAGTGAGTGTTTGGAGTGAGTGCTGGAGTTTGGAGTGAGTGCTAGTGTTTGGAGTGAGTGTTAGTGTTTGGAGTGAGTGCTGGTGATGGGAGTGAATGTTATGTGTTTGGAGTAAGTGCTGGTGTTTGGAGTGAATGTTAGTGTTTGGAGTGAGTGCTGGTGTTTGGAGTGAGTGTTTGGAGTGAGTGCTGGAGTTTGGAGTGAGTGCTAGTGTTTGGAGTGAGTGTTAGTGTTTGGAGTGAGTGCTGGTGATGGGAGTGAATGTTATGTGTTTGGAGTAAGTGCTGGTGTTTGGAGTGAATGTTAGTGTTTGGAGTGAGTGCTGGTGTTTGGAGTGAGTGTTTGGAGTGACTGTTGGTGTTTGGAGTGAGTGTTTGGAGTGAGTGTTTGGAGTGAGTGTTTGGAGTGAGAGTTGGTGTTTGGAGTGAGTGTTTGGAGTGTGTGTTTTGAGTGAGTGTTTGGAGTGAATGTTAGTGTTTGGAGTGAGTGCTGGTGTTTGAAGTGAGTATTTGGAGTGAGTGTTGGTGTTTGGAATGTGTGTTGGTGTTTGGAGTGTGTGTTGGTGTTTGGAGTGAGTGTTCGTGTTTGGAGTGAGTGCTGGTGTTTGGAGTGAGTGTTCGTGTTTGGAGTGAGTGCTGGTGTTTGGAGTGAGTGCTGGTGTTTGGAGTGAATGTTAGTGTTTGGAGTGAGTATTTGGAGTGAGTGTTTGGAGTGAGTGTTTGGAGTCAGTGTTGGTGTTTGGAGTGAATGTTTGTCTTTGGAGTGAGCGCTGATGTTTGCAGTGAATGCTGGTGTTTGGACTGAGCGCTGGTGTTTGGAATGAGTGCTTGTGTTTGGAGTGAGTGTTTGGAGTGAGTGCTGGTGTTTGGAGTGAGTGTAGGTATTTGGAGTGAGTGCTGATGTTTGGAGTGAGTGCTTGGAGTGAGTGTTTAGAGTAAGAGCTGGTATTTGGAGTGAGTGTTGGTGTTTGGAGTGAGTGCTGGTGTTTGGAGGGAGTGCTAGTGTTTGGAGTGAGTGTTTAGAGTGAGTGCTGGTGTTTGGAGAGAGTATTTGGTGTGAGTGCTGGAGTTCGGTGTGTGTTCGTGTTTGGAGTGAGTAATGGTGTTTGGAGAGAGTGTTTGGAGTGAGTGCTGGTCTTTGGAGTGAATGCTGGTGTTTGGAGTGAGTGCTGGTGATTATAGTGAGCGTTGGTGTTTGGAGCGAGTGTTTGGAGTGAGTGTTTGGAGTGAGTGCTGGTATGTGGAGTGAGTGTTGGTATTTGGAGTGAGTGCTGGTGTTTGGAGTGAGTGTTTGGAGTGAGTGCTCGTATGTGGAGTGAGTGTTGGTATTTGGAGTGAGTGCTGGTATTTGGAGTGAGTGCTGGTTTTTGGACTGGATGTTAGTGTTTGGAGTGAGTGCTGGTGATTGGAGTGTGTGCTGGTGTTTGGAGTGAGTGTTTGAAGTGAGTGCTGGTATTTGGAGTGAGTGCTGGTGATTGGAGTGAGTGTTTGAGTGAGTGTTAGGAGTGAGTGGTGGTATTTAGAGTGAGTGTTGGTGTTTGGAGTGAGTGCTGGTATTTGGAGTGAATGTTAGTGTTTTGAGTGAGTGTTTCGAGTGAGTGCTTGTATTTGAGTGAATGTTAGTGTTTGGAGTGAGTGCCGGTATTTGGAGTGAGTGCTCGTGTTTGGAGTGAGTGCTGGTGTTTGGAGTGAGTGCTGGTCCTTCGAATGAGTCCTCATGTTTGGAGTGAGTGTTTGGAGTGATTGCTTGTATTTGGAGTGAATGTTAATGTTTGGAATGAGTGTTTGGAGTGAGCGTTATTGTTTGGAGTGAGTGCTGGTGTTTGGAGTGAGTGCTGGTGTTTGGAGTGAGTGTTATTGTTTGAAATGAGTGTTTGGAGTGAGCGTTATTGTTTGGAGTGAGTGCTGGTGTTTGGAGTGAGTGCTGGTATTTGGAGTGAATGTTAATGTTTGGAATGAGTGTTTGGAGTGAGCGTTATTGTTTGGAGTGAGTGCTGGCGTTCGGAGTGTGTGCTGGTGTTTGGAGTGAGTGTTACTGTTTGGAATGAGTGTTCGGAGTGAGCGTTATTGTTTGGAGTGAGTGCTGGTGTTTGGAGTGAGTGCTGGTATTTGGAGTGAATGTTAATGTTTGGAATGAGTGTTTGGAGTGAGCGTTATTGTTTGGAGTGATTGCTGGTGTTTGGAGTGAGTGCTGGTGTTTGGAGTGAGTGTTATTGTTTGGAGTGAGTGCTGGTGTTTGGAGTGAGTGTTTGGAGCGAGTGTTTGGAGTGAGCGCTGATGTTTGGAGTGAATGTTAGTGTTTGAAGTGATTGTTTGGAATGTGTGTTTGGAGTGACTGTTAGTGTTTGGAGTGAGTGCTGGTGTTTGGAGTGAGTGCTGGTGATGGGAGTGAATGTTAGTGTTTGGAGTGAGTATTTGGAGTTAGTGTTTGGAGTGAGTGCTGGTGTTTGGAGTGAGTGCTGGTGATGGGAGTGAATGTCAGTGTTTGGAGTGAGTATTTGGAGTGAGTGTTTTGAGTGAGTGCTGGTGTTTGGAGTGAATGTTAGTGTTTGGACTGAGTGCTGGTGTTTGGAGTGAGTATTTGGAGTGAGTGTTCGTGTTTGGAGTGAGTGCTGGTGTTTGGAGTGAATGTTAGTGTTTGGAGTGAGTATTTGGAGTGAGTGTTGGTGTTTGGAGTGAGTATTTGGAGTGGGTGTTGGTGTTTGGAGTGAATGTTTGTAGTGAGTGTTTGAGTTTGGAGTGAGTGTTGGTGTTTGAAGTGAATGTTAGTGTTTGGAGTGAATGTTGGTGTTTGGAGTGAGTATTTGGAGTGAGTGTTGATGTTTGGAGTGAGTGCTAGTGTTTGGAGTGAATGTTTGTAGTGAGTGTTTGAGTTTGGAGTGAGTGTTGGTGTTTGGAGCGAATGCTGGTGTTTGGAGTGAGTGCTGCTGTTTGGAGCGAGTGCTTGTGTTTGGAGAGAGTGTTTGGAGTGAGTGCTGGTGTTTGGAGTGAGTGTTGGTATTTGGAGTGAGTGCTGGTATTTGGAGTGAGTGTAGGTATTTGGAGTGAGTGCTGATGTTTGGAGTGTGTGCTGATGTTTGGAGTGAGTGCTGGGGAGTCATTCTCCGCCGGCGGGAGTCTCCGTTTTGCCGGCGCCCGGGGGTTTCCCGACGGTGTGGGGCTGCCCCACAATGGGAAACCCCATTGACCGGCCGGTGTTACGGAGACTCCCGCCGGCCGGTTGGGGCAGAAATGTGGCGGGGCGGGTAGGAGAATTTCGTCCCTGGTGTTTGGAGGTCATGCTAGTGTTTGGACTGAGTGTTTGGAGTGAGTGATGGTGTTTGGAGTGAGTGTTTGGAGTGAGTGGTGGTGTTTGGAGTGAGTGTTTTGAGTGAGTGTTTGGAGTGAGTGTTTGGAGTGAGTGTTTGGAGTGAGTGTTTGGAGTGAGTGTTGGTGTTTGGAGTGAGTGTTTGGAGTGAGTGCTGGAGTTTGGAGTGAGTGCTAGTGTTTGGAGTGAGTGTTAGTGTTTGGAGTGAGTGCTGGTGATGGGAGTGAATGTTAGTGTTTGAAGTGAGTGCTGGTGTTTGGAGTGAGTGTTTGGAGTGAGTGTTTGGAGTGAGTGTTGGTGTTTGGAGTGACTGCTGGTGTTTGGACTGAGTGTTTGGAGTGACTGTTGGTGTTTGGAGTGAGTGTTTTGAGTGAGTGTTTGGAGTGAGTGCTGGTGTTTGGAGTGAATGTTAGTGTTTGGAGTGAGTGCTGGTGTTTGAAGTGAGTATTTGGAGTGAGTGTTGGTGTTTGGAGTGTGTGTTGGTGTTTGGAGTGAGTGCTGGTGTTTGGAGTGAATGTTAGTGTTTGGAGTGAATATTTGGAGTGAGTGTTTGGGGTGAGTGTTAGTGTTTGGAGTGAGTGTTTGGAGTGAGTGTTTGGAGTCAGTGTTGGTGTTTGGAGTGAATGTTTGTCTTTGGAGTGAGCGCTGATGTTTGCAGTGAATGCTGGTGTTTGGAGTGAGCGCTGGTGTTTGGAGTGAGTGCTTGTGTTTGGAGTGAGTGTTTGGAGTGAGTGCTGGTGTTTGGAGTGAATGCTGGTATTTGGAGTGAGTGTAGGTATTTGGAGTGAGTGCTGATGTTTGGAGTGAGTGCTGGTGTTTGGAGTGAATGCTGGTATTTGGAGTGAGTGTAGGTATTTGGAGTGAGTGCTGATGTTTGGAGTGAGTGCTTGGAGTGAGTGTTTGGAGTGAGTGCTGGTATGTGGAGTGAGTGTTTGGAGTGAGTGTTTGGAGTGAGTGTTTGGAGTGAGTGCTTGTGTTTGGAGTGAGTGTTTAGAGTAAGAGCTGGTATTTGGAGTGAGTGTTGGTGTTTGGAGGGAGTGCTGGTGTTTGGAGGGAGTGCTAGTGTTTGGAGTGAGTGTTTGGAGTGAGTGCTGGTGTTTGGAGAGAGTATTTGGTGTGAGTGCTGGAGTTTGGTGTGTGTGTTCGTGTTTGGAGTGAGTAATGGTGTTTGGAGAGAGTGTTTGGAGTGAGTGCTGGTGTTTGGAGTGAGTGCTGGTGATTATAGTGAGCGTTGGTGTTTGGAGCGAGTGTTTGGAGTGAGTGTTTGGAGTGAGTGCAGGTATGTGGAGTGAGTGTCGGTATTTGGAGTGAGTGCTGGTTTTTGAATTGGCTGTTAGTGTTTGGAGTGAGTGCTGGTGATTGGAGTGAGTGTTTGAGTGAGTGTTAGGAGTGAGTGCTGGTATTTAGAGTGAGTGTTGGTGTTTGGAGTGAGTGCTGGTATTTGGAGTGAATGTTAGTGTTTTGAGTGAGTGTTTCGAGTGAGTGCTTGTATTTGAGTGAATGTTAGTGTTTGGAGTGAGTGCCGGTATTTGGAGTGAGTGCTCGTGTTTGGAGTGAGTGCAGTTATTTGGAGTGAGTGCTGGTGTTTGGAGTGAGTGTTTGGAGTGAGTGCTGGTCCTTCGAGTGAGTCCTAATGTTTGGAGTGAGTGTTTGGAGTGAGTGCTGGTATTTGGAGTGAATGTTAATGTTTGGAATGAGTGTTTGGAGTGAGCGTTATTGTTTGGAGTGAGTGCTGGTGTTTGGAGTGAGTGCTGGTGTTTGGAGTGAGTGTTATTGTTTGGAGTGAGTGCTGGTGTTTGGAGTGAGTGTTTGGAGTGAGTGCTAGTTTTGGAGTGAGTGTTTGGAGTGAGCGCTGATGTTTGGAGTGAATGCTGGTGTTTGGAGTGAGCGCTGGTGTTTGGAGTGAGTGCTTGTGTTTGGAGTGTGTGTTTGGAGTGAGTGTTTGGAGTGAGTGCTGGTGTTTGGAGTGAGTGTTGGTATTTGGAGTGAGTGCTGATGTTTGGAGTGAGTGCTTGGAGTGAGCGCTGATGTTTGTAGTGAATGCTGGTGTTTGGAGTGAGCGCTGGTGTTTGGAGTGGGTGCTTGGAGTGAGTGTTTAGAGTAATTGCTGGTATTTGGAGTGAGTGTTGGTGATTGGAGTGAGTGCTGGTGTTTGGAGTGAATGTTAGTGTTTTGAGTGAGTATTTGAAGTGAGTGTTGGTGTTTGGAGTGAGTGTTAGTGCTTGGAGTGAATGTTTGTGTTTGCAGTGAGCGCTGATGTTTGGAGTGAATGCTGGTGTTTGGAGTGAGCGCTGCTGTTTGGAGCGAGTGCTTGTGTTTGGAGTGAGTGTTTGGAGTCAGTGTTTGGAGTGAGTGCTGGTGTTTGGAGTGAGTGTTGGTGTTTGGAGTGAGTATTTGGAGTGAGTGTTCGTGTTTGGAGTGAGTGCTGGTGTTTGGAGTGAATGTTAGTGTTTGGAGTGAGTATTTGGAGTGAGTGTTGGTGTTTGGAGTGAGTGCTGGTGTTTGGAGTGAATGTTTGTAGTGAGTGTTGGTGTTTGGAGTGAGTGTTTGGAGTGAGTGCTGGTGTTTGGAGTGAATGTTAGTGTTTGAAGTGATTGTTTGGAATGTGTGTTTGGAGTGACTGTTAGTGTTTGGAGTGAGTGCTGGTGTTTGGAGTGAGTGCTGGTGATGGGAGTGAATGTTAGTGTTTGGAGTGAGTATTTGGAGTTAGTGTTTGGAGTGAGTGCTGGTGTTTGGAGTGAGTGCTGGTGTTTGGAGTGAGTGCTGGTGATGGGAGTGAATGTTAGTGTTTGGAGTGAGTATTTGGAGTGAGTGTTTGGAGTGAGTGCTGGTGTTTGGAGTGTGTGTTGGTGTTTGGAGTGAGTGCTGGTGTTTGGAGTGAATGTTAGTGTTTTGAGTGAGTATTTGAAGTGAGTGTTGGTGTTTGGAGTGAGTGTTAGTGCTTGGAGTGAATGTTTGTGTTTGCAGTGAGCGCTGATGTTTGGAGTGAATGCTGGTGTTTGGAGTGAGCGCTGCTGTTTGGAGCGAATTCTGGTGTTTGGAGTGAGCGCTGCTGTTTGGAGCGAGTGCTTGTGTTTGGAGTGAGTGTTTGG
Organism: Scyliorhinus torazame; assembly: GCF_047496885.1. NCBI lineage: Eukaryota > Metazoa > Chordata > Chondrichthyes > Carcharhiniformes > Scyliorhinidae > Scyliorhinus > Scyliorhinus torazame. Next base: position 212,204,862 of record NC_092707.1, read on the forward strand.
AGTCAGTGTTTGGAGTGAGTGCTGGTGTTTGGAGTGAGTGTTGGTGTTTGGAGTGAGTATTTGGAGTGAGTGTTCGTGTTAGGAGTGAGTGCTGGTGTTTGGAGTGAATGTTAGTGTTTGGAGTGAGTATTTGGAGTGAGTGTTGGTGTTTGGAGTGAGTGCTGGTGTTTGGAGTGAATGTTTGTAGTGAGTGTTGGTGTTTGGAGTGAGTGTTGGTGTTTGGAGCGAATGCTGGTGTTTGGAGTGAGCGCTGATGTTTGGAGCGAATTCTGGTGTTTGGAGTGAGCGCTGCTGTTTGGAGCGAGTGCTTGTGTTTGGAGAGAGTGTTTGGAGTCAGTGTTTGGAGTGAGTGCTGGTGTTTGGAGTGAGTGTTGGTATTTGGAGTGAGTGCTGGTATTTGGAGTGAGTGTAGGTATTTGGAGTGAGTGCTGATGTTTGGAGTGAGTGCTGGGGCGTCATTCTCTGCCGGCGGGAGTCTCCGTTTTGCCGGCGCCCGGGGGTTTCCCGACGGCGTGGGGCTGCCCCACAATGGGAAACCCCATTGACCGGCCGGTGTTACGGAGACTCCCGCCGTCCGGTCGGGGCAGAAATATGGCGGGGCGGGTAGGAGAATTTCGCCCCTGGTGTTTCGAGGGCATGCTAGTGTTTGGACTGAGTGTTTGGAGTGAGTGATGGTGTTTGGAGTGAGTGTTTGGAGTGAGTGCTGGAGTTTGGAGTGAGTGCTAGTGTTTGGAGTGAGTGTTAGTGTTTGGAGTGAGTGCTGGTGATGGGAGTGAATGTTATGTGTTTGGAGTAAGTGCTGGTGTTTGGAGTGAATGTTAGTGTTTGGAGTGAGTGCTGGTGTTTGGAGTGAGTGTTTGGAGTGACTGTTGGTGTTTGGAGTGAGTGTTTGGAGTGAGTGTTTGGAGTGAGAGTTGGTGTTTGGAGTGAGTACTGGTGTTTGGAGTGAGTGCTGTTGTTTGGAGTGAATGTTAGTGTTTGGAGTGAGTGTTTGGAGTGAGTGTTGGTGTTTGGAGTGAGTGTTTGGAGTGTGTGTTTTGAGTGAGTGTTTGGAGTGAATGTTAGTGTTTGGAGTGAGTGTTTGGAGTGAGTGTTGGTGTTTGGAGTGAGTGTTTGGAGTGTGTGTTTTGAGTGAGTGTTTGGAGTGAATGTTAGTGTTTGGAGTGAGTGCTGGTGTTTGAAGTGAGTATTTGGAGTGAGTGTTGGTGTTTGGAATGTGTGTTGGTGTTTGGAGTGAGTGCTGGTGTTTGGAGTGAATGTTAGTGTTTGGAGTGAGTATTTGGAGTGAGTGTTTGGGGTGAGTGTTAGTGCTTGGAGTGAGTGTTTGGAGTGAGTGTTTGGAGTCAGTGTTGGTGTTTGGAGTGAATGTTTGTCTTTGGAGTGAGCGCTGATGTTTGCAGTGAATGCTGGTGTTTGCAGTGAATGCTGGTGTTTGGAATGAGTGCTTGTGTTTGGAGTGAGTGTTTGGAGTGAGTGCTGGTGTTTGGAGTGAGTGTAGGTATTTGGAGTGAGTGCTGATGTTTGGAGTGAGTGCTTGGAGTGAGTGTTTAGAGTAAGAGCTGGTATTTGGAGTGAGTGTTGGTGTTTGGATTGAGTGCAGGTGTTTGGAGGGAGTGCTAGTGTTTGGAGTGAGTGTTTAGAGTGAGTGCTGGTGTTTGGAGAGAGTATTTGGTGTGAGTGCTGGAGTTCGGTGTGTGTTCGTGTTTGGAGTGAGTAATGGTGTTTGGAGTGAGTCTTTGGAGTGAGTGCTGGTGTTTGGAGTGAGTGCTGGTGATTATAGTGAGCGTTGGTGTTTGGAGCGAGTGTTTGGAGTGAGTGTTTGGAGTGAGTGCTGGTATGTGGAGTGAGTGTTGGTATTTGGAGTGAGTGCTGGTATTTGGAGTGAGTGCTGGTTTTTGGACTGGATGTTAGTGTTTGGAGTGAGTGCTGGTGATTGGAGTGTGTGCTGGTGTTTGGAGTGAGTGTTTGAAGTGAGTGCTGGTATTTGGAGTGAGTGCTGGTGATTGGAGTGAGTGTTTGAGTGAGTGTTAGGAGTGAGTGGTGGTATTTAGAGTGAGTGTTGGTGTTTGGAGTGAGTGCTGGTATTTGGAGTGAATGTTAGTGTTTTGAGTGAGTGTTTCGAGTGAGTGCTTGTATTTGAGTGAATGTTAGTGTTTGGAGTGAGTGCCGGTATTTGGAGTGAGTGCTCGTGTTTGGAGTGAGTGCTGGTGTTTGGAGTGAGTAATGGTGTTTGGAGTGAGTGCTGGTGTTTGGAGTGAGTGCTGGTCCTTCGAATGAGTCCTCATGTTTGGAGTGAGTGTTTGGAGTGATTGCTTGTATTTGGAGTGAATGTTAATGTTTGGAATGAGTGTTTGGAGTGAGCGTTATTGTTTGGAGTGAGTGCTGGCGTTCGGAGTGTGTGCTGGTGTTTGGAGTTAGTGTTATTGTTTGGAATGAGTGTTCGGAGTGAGCGTTATTGTTTGGAGTGAGTGCTGGTGTTTGGAGTGAGTGCTGGTATTTGGAGTGAATGTTAATGTTTGGAATGAGTGTTTGGAGTGAGCGTTATTGTTTGGAGTGATTGCTGGTGTTTGGAGTGAGTGCTGGTGTTTGGAGTGAGTGTTATTGTTTGGAGTGAGTGCTGGTGTTTGGAGTGAGTGTTTGGAGTGAGTGTTTGGAGTGAGCGCTGATGTTTGGAGTGAATGTTAGTGTTTGAAGTGATTGTTTGGAATGTGTGTTTGGAGTGACTGTTAGTGTTTGGAGTGAGTGCTGGTGTTTGGAGTGAGTGCTGGTGATGGGAGTGAATGTTAGTGTTTGGAGTGAGTATTTGGAGTTAGTGTTTGGAGTGAGTGCTGGTGTTTGGAGTGAGTGCTGGTGATGGGAGTGAATGTCAGTGTTTGGAGTGAGTATTTGGAGTGAGTGTTTTGAGTGAGTGCTGGTGTTTGGAGTGAATGTTAGTGTTTGGACTGAGTGCTGGTGTTTGGAGTGAGTATTTGGAGTGAGTGTTCGTGTTTGGAGTGAGTGCTGGTGTTTGGAGTGAATGTTAGTGTTTGGAGTGAGTATTTGGAGTGAGTGTTGGTGTTTGGAGTGAGTATTTGGAGTGGGTGTTGGTGTTTGGAGTGAATGTTTGTAGTGAGTGTTTGAGTTTGGAGTGAGTGTTGGTGTTTGAAGTGAATGTTAGTGTTTGGAGTGAATGTTGGTGTTTGGAGTGAGTATTTGGAGTGAGTGTTGATGTTTGGAGTGAGTGCTGGTGTTTGGAGTGAATGTTTGTAGTGAGTGTTTGAGTTTGGAGTGAGTGTTGGTGTTTGGAGCGAATGCTGGTGTTTGGAGTGAGCGCTGCTGTTTGGAGCGAGTGCTTGTGTTTGGAGAGAGTGTTTGGAGTGAGTGCTGGTGTTTGGAGTGAGTGTTGGTATTTGGAGTGAGTGCTGGTATTTGGAGTGAGTGTAGGTATTTGGAGTGAGTGCTGATGTTTGGAGTGTGTGCTGATGTTTGGAGTGAGTGCTGGGGAGTCATTCTCCGCCGGCGGGAGTCTCCGTTTTGCCGGCGCCCGGGGGTTTCCCGACGGTGTGGGGCTGCCCCACAATGGGAAACCCCATTGACCGGCCGGTGTTACGGAGACTCCCGCCGGCCGGTTGGGGCAGAAATGTGGCGGGGCGGGTAGGAGAATTTCGCCCCTGGTGTTTGGAGGTCATGCTAGTGTTTGGACTGAGTGTTTGGAGTGAGTGATGGTGTTTGGAGTGAGTGTTTGGAGTGAGTGGTGGTGTTTGGAGTGAGTGTTTTGAGTGAGTGTTTGGAGTGAGTGTTTGGAGTGAGTGTTTGGAGTGAGTGTTGGTGTTTGGAGTGACTGCTGGTGTTTGGAGTGAGTGTTTGGAGTGAGTGATGGTGTTTGGAGTGAGTGTTTGGAGTGAGTGCTGGAGTTTGGAGTGAGTGTTAGTGTTTGGAGTGAGTGCTGGTGTTTGGAGTGAGTGCTGGTGATGGGAGTGAATGTTAGTGTTTGAAGTGAGTGCTGGTGTTTGGAGTGAGTGTTTGGAGTGAGTGTTTGGAGTGAGTGTTGGTGTTTGGAGTGACTGCTGGTGTTTGGACTGAGTGTTTGGAGTGACTGTTGGTGTTTGGAGTGAGTGTTTTGAGTGAGTGTTTGGAGTGAGTGCTGGTGTTTGGAGTGAATGTTAGTGTTTGGAGTGAGTGCTGGTGTTTGAAGTGAGTATTTGGAGTGAGTGTTGGTGTTTGGAGTGTGTGTTGGTGTTTGGAGTGAGTGCTGGTGTTTGGAGTGAATGTTAGTGTTTGGAGTGAATATTTGGAGTGAGTGTTTGGGATGAGTGTTAGTGTTTGGAGTGAGTGTTTGGAGTGAGTGTTTGGAGTCAGTGTTGGTGTTTGGAGTGAATGTTTGTCTTTGGAGTGAGCGCTGATGTTTGCAGTGAATGCTGGTGTTTGGAGTGAGCGCTGGTGTGCGGAGTGAGTGCTTGTGTTTGGAGTGAGTGTTTGGAGTGAGTGCTGGTGTTTGGAGTGAATGCTGGTGTTTGGAGTGAGTGTTGGTATTTGGAGTGAGTGCTGATGTTTGGAGTGAGTGCTTGGAGTGAGTGTTTGGAGTGAGTGCTGGTATGTGGAGTGAGTGTTTGGAGTGAGTGTTTGGAGTGAGTGTTTGGAGTGAGTGCTTGTGTTTGGAGTGAGTGTTTAGAGTAAGAGCTGGTATTTGGAGTGAGTGTTGGTGTTTGGAGTGAGTGCTGGTGTTTGGAGGGAGTGCTAGTGTTTGGAGAGAGTATTTGGTGTGAGTGCTGGTGTTTGGAGTGTGTTCGTGTTTGGAGTGAGTAATGGTGTTTGGAGTGAGTGTTTGGAGTGAGTGCTGGTGTTTGGAGTGAATGCTGGTGTTTGGAGTGAGTGTTGGTGTTTGGAGTGAGCGCTGGTGTTTGGAGTGGGTGCTTGTGTTTGGAGTGAGTGTTTGGAGTGAGTGCTGGAGTTTGGCGTGAGTGTTTGGAGTGAGTGCTGGTGTTTGGAGTGAATGCTGGTGTTTGGAGTGAGTGCTGGTGATTATAGTGAGCGTTGGTGTTTGGAGCGAGTGTTTGGAGTGAGTGTTTGGAGTGAGTGCAGGTATGTGGAGTGAGTGTCGGTATTTGGAGTGAGTGCTGGTTTTTGAATTGGCTGTTAGTGTTTGGAGTGAGTGCTGGTGATTGGAGTGAGTGCTGGTGTTTGGAGTGAGTGTTTGGAGTGAGTGCTGGTATTTGGAGTGAGTGCTGGTGATTGGAGTGAGTGTTTGAGTGAGTGTTAGGAGTGAGTGCTGGTATTTAGAGTGAGTGTTGGTGTTTGGAGTGAGTGCTGGTATTTGGAGTGAATGTTAGTGTTTTGAGTGAGTGTTTCGAGTGAGTGCTTGTATTTGAGTGAATGTTAGTGTTTGGAGTGAGTGCCGGTATTTGGAGTGAGTGCTCGTGTTTGGAGTGAGTGCAGTTATTTGGAGTGAGTGTTGGTGTTTGGAGTGAGTGCTGGTGTTTGGAGTGAGTGTTTGGAGTGAGTGCTGGTCCTTCGAGTGAGTCCTAATGTTTGGAGTGAGTGTTTGGAGTGAGTGCTGGTATTTGGAGTGAATGTTAATGTTTGGAATGAGTGTTTGGAGTGAGCGTTATTGTTTGGAGTGAGTGCTGGTGTTTGGAGTGAGTGCTGGTGTTTGGAGTGAGTGTTATTGTTTGGAGTGAGTGCTGGTGTTTGGAGTGAGTGTTTGGAGTGAGTGCTGGTTTTGGAGTGAGTGTTTGGAGTGAGCGCTGATGTTTGGAGTGAATGCTGGTGTTTGGAGTGAGCGCTGGTGTTTGGAGTGAGTGCTTGTGTTTGGAGTGTGTGTTTGGAGTGAGTGTTTGGAGTGAGTGCTGGTGTTTGGAGTGAGTGTTGGTATTTGGAGTGAGTGCTGATGTTTGGAGTGAGTGCTTGGAGTGAGCGCTGATGTTTGTAGTGAATGCTGGTGTTTGGAGTGAGCGCTGGTGTTTGGAGTGGGTGCTTGGAGTGAGTGTTTAGAGTAATTGCTGGTATTTGGAGTGAGTGTTGGTGTTTGGAGTGAGCGCTGGTGTTTGGAGTGGGTGCTTGTGTTTGGAGTGAGTTTTTGGAGTGAGTGCTGGTGTTTGGAGTGAGTGTTTGGAGTGAGTGCTGGTGTTTGGAGTGAATGCTGGTGTTTGGAGTGAGTGCTGGTGATTATAGTGAGCGTTGGTGTTTGGAGCGAGTGTTTGGAGTGAGTGTTTGGAGTGAGTGCAGGTATGTGGAGTGAGTGTCGGTATTTGGAGTGAGTGCTGGTTTTTGAATTGGCTGTTAGTGTTTGGAGTGAGTGCTGGTGATTGGAGTGAGTGCTGGTGTTTGGAGTGAGTGTTTGGAGTGAGTGCTGGTATTTGGAGTGAGTGCTGGTGATTGGAGTGAGTGTTTGAGTGAGTGTTAGGAGTGAGTGCTGGTATTTAGAGTGAGTGTTGGTGTTTGGAGTGAGTGCTGGTATTTGGAGTGAATGTTAGTGTTTTGAGTGAGTGTTTCGAGTGAGTGCTTGTATTTGAGTGAATGTTAGTGTTTGGAGTGAGTGCCGGTATTTGGAGTGAGTGCTCGTGTTTGGAGTGAGTGCAGTTATTTGGAGTGAGTGTTGGTGTTTGGAGTGAGTGCTGGTGTTTGGAGTGAGTGTTTGGAGTGAGTGCTGGTCCTTCGAGTGAGTCCTAATGTTTGGAGTGAGTGTTTGGAGTGAGTGCTGGTATTTGGAGTGAATGTTAATGTTTGGAATGAGTGTTTGGAGTGAGCGTTATTGTTTGGAGTGAGTGCTGGTGTTTGGAGTGAGTGCTGGTGTTTGGAGTGAGTGTTATTGTTTGGAGTGAGTGCTGGTGTTTGGAGTGAGTGTTTGGAGTGAGTGCTGGTTTTGGAGTGAGTGTTTGGAGTGAGCGCTGATGTTTGGAGTGAATGCTGGTGTTTGGAGTGAGCGCTGGTGTTTGGAGTGAGTGCTTGTGTTTGGAGTGTGTGTTTGGAGTGAGTGTTTGGAGTGAGTGCTGGTGTTTGGAGTGAGTGTTGGTATTTGGAGTGAGTGCTGATGTTTGGAGTGAGTGCTTGGAGTGAGCGCTGATGTTTGTAGTGAATGCTGGTGTTTGGAGTGAGCGCTGGTGTTTGGAGTGGGTGCTTGGAGTGAGTGTTTAGAGTAATTGCTGGTATTTGGAGTGAGTGTTGGTGTTTGGAGTGAGCGCTGGTGTTTGGAGTGGGTGCTTGTGTTTGGAGTGAGTTTTTGGAGTGAGTGCTGGTGTTTGGAGTGAGTGTTGTTATTTGGAGTGAGTGCTGGTATTTGTAGTGAATGCTGGTGTTTGGAGTGAGCGCTGGTGTTTGGAGTGGGTGCTTGGAGTGAGTGTTTAGAATAATAGCTGGTATTTGGAGTGAGTGTTGGTGATTGGAGTGAGCGCTGGTGTTTGGAGTAGGTGCTTGTGTTTGGAGTGAGTTTTTGGAGTGAGTGCTGGTGTTTGGAGTGAGTGTTGTTATTTGGAGTGAGTGCTGGTATTTGGAGTGAGTGTAGGTATTTGGAGTGAGTGCTGATGTTCGGAGTGAGTGCTTGGAGTGAGTGTTTAGAGTAATAGCTGGTATTTGGAGTGAGTGTTGGTGATTGGAGTGAGCGCTGGTGTTTGGAGTGGGTGCTTGTGTTTGGAGTGAGTTTTTGGAGTGAGTGCTGGTGTTTGGAGTGAGTGTTGTTATTTGGAGTGAGTGCTGGTATTTGGAGTGTGTGCTGGTGTTTGGAGTGAGTGTTTGGAGTGTGTGCTGGTGTTTGGAGTGAGTGTTTGGAGCCAGTGTTTGGAGTGAGTGCTGGAGTTTGGAGGGAGTATTTGGTGTGAGTGCTGGAGTTCGGTGTGTGTTCGTGTTTGGAGTGAGTAATGGTGTTTGGAGTGAGTGCTGGAGTTTGGCGTGAGTGTTTGGAGTGATTGCTGGTGTTTGGAGTGAGTGCTGGTGATTGGAGTGAGCGTTGTTGTTTGGAGCGAGTGTTTGGAGCGAGTGTTTGGAGTGAGTGCTGGTATGTGGAGTGAGTGCTAGTTTTTGGACTGGATGTTAGTGTTTGGAGTGAGTGCTGATGATTGGAGTGAGTGTTTGAGTGAGTGTTAGGAGTGAGTGCTGGTATTTAGAGTGAGTGTTGGTGTTTGGAGTGAGTGCAGTTATTTGGAGTGAGTGTTGGTGTTTGGAGTGAGTGCTGGTGTTTGGAGTGGGTGTTTGGAGTGAGTGCTGGTACTTAGAGTGAGTGTTTGGAGTGAGTATTGGTATTTCGAGTGAGTACTGGTGTTTGGAGTAAATGTTAGTGTTTGGAGTGAGTGTTATTGTTTGGAGTGAGTGCTGGTGTTTGGAGTGAATGTTAGTATTTGGAGTGAGTGCTGGTATTTGGAGTGATTGTTTGAGTGAGGGTTTGGAGTGAGTGCTGGTATTTGGAGTGTGTGTTTGGAGTGAGTATTGGTATTTGGAGTGAATGTTTGGAGTGAGTGTTTGGAGTGAATACTGGTATTTGGAGTGAGTGCTGGTATTTGGAGTGAGTGGAGTGAGTATTGGTATTTGGGGTGAGTGTTGGTATTTGGAGTGAGTGTTTGGAGTGAATGCTGGTGTTTGGAGTGAGTGCTGGTATTTGGAGTGAGTGTTTAAGTGAGGGTTTGGAGTGAGTGCTGGTATTTGGAGTGTGTGTTTGGAGTGAGTATTGGTATTTGGAGTGAATGTTTGGAGTGAGTGTTTGGAGTGAATACTGGTATTTGGAGTGAGTGCTGGTATTTGGAGTGAGTGGAGTGAGTATTGGTATTTGGGGTGAGTGTTGGTATTTGGAGTGAGTGCTGGTATTTGGAGTGAGTGTTTGGAGTGAGTGTTTGGAGTGAGTATTGGTATTTCGAGTGAGTGCTGGTATTTGGGGTGAGTGTTGGTATTTGGAGTGAGTGTTTGGAGTGAGTGTTTGGAGTGAGTGTTAGTGTTTGGACTGAGTGCTGGTGTTTGGAGTGAGTATTTGGAGTGAGTGTTCGTGTTTGGAGTGAGTGCTGGTGTTTGGAGTGAATGTTAGTGTTTGGAGTGAGTATTTGGAGTGAGTGTTGGTGTTTGGAGTGAGTATTTGGAGTGGGTGTTGGTGTTTGGAGTGAATGTTTGTAGTGAGTGTTTGAGTTTGGAGTGAGTGTTGGTGTTTGAAGTGAATGTTAGTGTTTGGAGTGAATGTTGGTGTTTGGAGTGAGTATTTGGAGTGAGTGTTGATGTTTGGAGTGAGTGCTGGTGTTTGGAGTGAATGTTTGTAGTGAGTGTTTGAGTTTGGAGTGAGTGTTGGTGTTTGGAGCGAATGCTGGTGTTTGGAGTGAGCGCTGCTGTTTGGAGCGAGTGCTTGTGTTTGGAGAGAGTGTTTGGAGTGAGTGCTGGTGTTTGGAGTGAGTGTTGGTATTTGGAGTGAGTGCTGGTATTTGGAGTGAGTGTAGGTATTTGGAGTGAGTGCTGATGTTTGGAGTGTGTGCTGATGTTTGGAGTGAGTGCTGGGGAGTCATTCTCCGCCGGCGGGAGTCTCCGTTTTGCCGGCGCCCGGGGCTTTCCCGACGGTGTGGGGCTGCCCCACAATGGGAAACCCCATTGACCGGCCGGTGTTACGGAGACTCCCGCCGGCCGGTTGGGGCAGAAATGTGGCGGGGCGGGTAGGAGAATTTCGCCCCTGGTGTTTGGAGGTCATGCTAGTGTTTGGACTGAGTGTTTGGAGTGAGTGATGGTGTTTGGAGTGAGTGTTTGGAGTGAGTGGTGGTGTTTGGAGTGAGTGTTTTGAGTGAGTGTTTGGAGTGAGTGTTTGGAGTGAGTGTTTGGAGTGAGTGTTGGTGTTTGGAGTGACTGCTGGTGTTTGGAGTGAGTGTTTGGAGTGAGTGATGGTGTTTGGAGTGAGTGTTTGGAGTGAGTGCTGGAGTTTGGAGTGAGTGTTAGTGTTTGGAGTGAGTGCTGGTGTTTGGAGTGAGTGCTGGTGATGGGAGTGAATGTTAGTGTTTGAAGTGAGTGCTGGTGTTTGGAGTGAGTGTTTGGAGTGAGTGTTTGGAGTGAGTGTTGGTGTTTGGAGTGACTGCTGGTGTTTGGACTGAGTGTTTGGAGTGACTGTTGGTGTTTGGAGTGAGTGTTTTGAGTGAGTGTTTGGAGTGAGTGCTGGTGTTTGGAGTGAATGTTAGTGTTTGGAGTGAGTGCTGGTGTTTGAAGTGAGTATTTGGAGTGAGTGTTGGTGTTTGGAGTGTGTGTTGGTGTTTGGAGTGAGTGCTGGTGTTTGGAGTGAATGTTAGTGTTTGGAGTGAATATTTGGAGTGAGTGTTTGGGATGAGTGTTAGTGTTTGGAGTGAGTGTTTGGAGTGAGTGTTTGGAGTCAGTGTTGGTGTTTGGAGTGAATGTTTGTCTTTGGAGTGAGCGCTGATGTTTGCAGTGAATGCTGGTGTTTGGAGTGAGCGCTGGTGTGCGGAGTGAGTGCTTGTGTTTGGAGTGAGTGTTTGGAGTGAGTGCTGGTGTTTGGAGTGAATGCTGGTGTTTGGAGTGAGTGTTGGTATTTGGAGTGAGTGCTGATGTTTGGAGTGAGTGCTTGGAGTGAGTGTTTGGAGTGAGTGCTGGTATGTGGAGTGAGTGTTTGGAGTGAGTGTTTGGAGTGAGTGTTTGGAGTGAGTGCTTGTGTTTGGAGTGAGTGTTTAGAGTAAGAGCTGGTATTTGGAGTGAGTGTTGGTGTTTGGAGTGAGTGCTGGTGTTTGGAGGGAGTGCTAGTGTTTGGAGAGAGTATTTGGTGTGAGTGCTGGAGTTCGGTGTGTGTTCGTGTTTGGAGTGAGTAATGGTGTTTGGAGAGAGTGTTTGGAGTGAGTGCTGGAGTTTGGCGTGAGTGTTTGGAGTGAGTGCTGGTGTTTGGAGTGAATGCTGGTGTTTGGAGTGAGTGCTGGTGATTATAGTGAGCGTTGGTGTTTGGAGCGAGTGTTTGGAGTGAGTGTTTGGAGTGAGTGCAGGTATGTGGAGTGAGTGTCGGTATTTGGAGTGAGTGCTGGTTTTTGAATTGGCTGTTAGTGTTTGGAGTGAGTGCTGGTGATTGGAGTGAGTGTTTGGAGTGAGTGCTGGTGATTGGAGTGAGTGCTGGTGTTTGGAGTGAGTGTTTGGAGTGAGTGCTGGTGATTGGAGTGAGTGCTGGTGTTTGGAGTGAGTGTTTGGAGTGAGTGCTGGTATTTGGAGTGAGTGCTGGTGATTGGAGTGAGTGTTTGAGTGAGTGTTAGGAGTGAGTGCTGGTATTTAGAGTGAGTGTTGGTGTTTGGAGTGAGTGCTGGTATTTGGAGTGAATGTTAGTGTTTTGAGTGAGTGTTTCGAGTGAGTGCTGGTATTTGGAGTGAATGTTAGTGTTTTGAGTGAGTGTTTCGAGTGAGTGCTTGTATTTGAGTGAATGTTAGTGTTTGGAGTGAGTGCCGGTATTTGGAGTGAGTGCTCGTGTTTGGAGTGAGTGCAGTTATTTGGAGTGAGTGTTGGTGTTTGGAGTGAGTGCTGGTGTTTGGAGTGAGTGTTTGGAGTGAGTGCTGGTCCTTCGAGTGAGTCCTAATGTTTGGAGTGAGTGTTTGGAGTGAGTGCTGGTATTTGGAGTGAATGTTAATGTTTGGAATGAGTGTTTGGAGTGAGCGTTATTGTTTGGAGTGAGTGCTGGTGTTTGGAGTGAGTGCTGGTGTTTGGAGTGAGTGTTATTGTTTGGAGTGAGTGCTGGTGTTTGGAGTGAGTGTTTGGAGTGAGTGCTGGTTTTGGAGTGAGTGTTTGGAGTGAGCGCTGATGTTTGGAGTGAATGCTGGTGTTTGGAGTGAGCGCTGGTGTTTGGAGTGAGTGCTTGTGTTTGGAGTGTGTGTTTGGAGTGAGTGTTTGGAGTGAGTGCTGGTGTTTGGAGTGAGTGTTGGTATTTGGAGTGAGTGCTGATGTTTGGAGTGAGTGCTTGGAGTGAGCGCTGATGTTTGTAGTGAATGCTGGTGTTTGGAGTGAGCGCTGGTGTTTGGAGTGGGTGCTTGGAGTGAGTGTTTAGAGTAATAGCTGGTATTTGGAGTGAGTGTTGGTGTTTGGAGTGAGCGCTGGTGTTTGGAGTGGGTGCTTGTGTTTGGAGTGAGTTTTTGGAGTGAGTGCTGGTGTTTGGAGTGAGTGTTGTTATTTGGAGTGAGTGCTGGTATTTGGAGTGAGTGTAGGTATTTGGAGTGAGTGCTGGTATTTGGAGTGTGTGCTGGTGTTTGGAGTGAGTGTTTGGAGCGAGTGTTTGGAGTGAGTGCTGGAGTTTGGAGGGAGTATTTGGTGTGAGTGCTGGAGTTCGGTGTGTGTTCGTGTTTGGAGTGAGTAATGGTGTTTGGAGTGAGTGCTGGTGATTGGCGTGAGTGTTTGGAGTGAGTAATGGTGTTTGGAGTGAGTGCTGGTGTTTGGCGTGAGTGTTTGGAGTGATTGCTGGTGTTTGGAGTGAGTGTTGGTGTTTGGAGTGAGTGCTGGTATTTGGAGTGAGTGCTGGAGTTTGGCGTGAGTGTTTGGAGTGATTGCTGGTGTTTGGAGTGAGTGCTGGTGATTGGAGTGAGCGTTGTTGTTTGGAGCGAGTGTTTGGAGCGAGTGTTTGGAGTGAGTGCTGGTATGTGGAGTGAGTGCTAGTTTTTGGACTGGATGTTAGTGTTTGGAGTGAGTGCTGATGATTGGAGTGAATGTTTGAGTGAGTGTTAGGAGTGAGTGCTGGTATTTAGAGTGAGTGTTGGTGTTTGGAGTGAGTGCTGGTATTTGGAGTGAGTGCTCGTGTTTGGAGTGAGTGCAGTTATTTGGAGTGAGTGTTGGTGTTTGGAGTGAGTGCTGGTGTTTGGAGTGGGTGTTTGGAGTGAGTGCTGGTACTTAGAGTGAGTGTTTGGAGTGAGTATTGGTATTTCGAGTGAGTACTGGTGTTTGGAGTAAATGTTAGTGTTTGGAGTGAGTGTTATTGTTTGGAGTGAGTGCTGGTGTTTGGAGTGAATGTTAGTATTTGGAGTGAGTGCTGGTATTTGGAGTGATTGTTTGAGTGAGGGTTTGGAGTGAGTGCTGGTATTTGGAGTGTGTGTTTGGAGTGAGTATTGGTATTTGGAGTGAATGTTTGGAGTGAGTGTTTGGAGTGAATACTGGTATTTGGAGTGAGTGCTGGTATTTGGAGTGAGTGGAGTGAGTATTGGTATTTGGGGTGAGTGTTGGTATTTGGAGTGAGTGTTTGGAGTGAATGCTGGTGTTTGGAGTGAGTGCTGGTATTTGGAGTGAGTGTTTAAGTGAGGGTTTGGAGTGAGTGCTGGTATTTGGAGTGTGTGTTTGGAGTGAGTATTGGTATTTGGAGTGAATGTTTGGAGTGAGTGTTTGGAGTGAATACTGGTATTTGGAGTGAGTGCTGGTATTTGGAGTGAATGCTGGTGTTTGGAGTGAGTGCTGGTATTTGGAGTGAGTGCTGGTGTTTGGAGTGAATGCTGGTGTTTGGAGTGAGTGCTGGTATTTGGAGTGAGTGTTTAAGTGAGGGTTTGGAGTGAGTGCTGGTATTTGGAGTGTGTGTTTGGAGTGAGTATTGGTATTTGGAGTGAATGTTTGGAGTGAGTGTTTTGAGTGAATACTGGTATTTGGAGTGAGTGCTGGTATTTGGAGTGAGTGGAGTGAGTATTGGTATTTGGGGTGAGTGTTGGTATTTGGAGTGAGTGCTGGTATTTGGAGTGAGTGTTTGGAGTGAGTGTTTGGAGTGAGTATTGGTATTTCGAGTGAGTGCTGGTATTTGGGGTGAGTGTTGGTATTTGGAGTGAGTGTTTGGAGTGAGTGTTTGGAGTGAGTGTTAGTGTTTGGACTGAGTGCTGGTGTTTGGAGTGAGTATTTGGAGTGAGTGTTCGTGTTTGGAGTGAGTGCTGGTGTTTGGAGTGAATGTTAGTGTTTGGAGTGAGTATTTGGAGTGAGTGTTGGTGTTTGGAGTGAGTATTTGGAGTGGGTGTTGGTGTTTGGAGTGAATGTTTGTAGTGAGTGTTTGAGTTTGGAGTGAGTGTTGGTGTTTGAAGTGAATGTTAGTGTTTGGAGTGAATGTTGGTGTTTGGAGTGAGTATTTGGAGTGAGTGTTGATGTTTGGAGTGAGTGCTGGTGTTTGGAGTGAATGTTTGTAGTGAGTGTTTGAGTTTGGAGTGAGTGTTGGTGTTTGGAGCGAATGCTGGTGTTTGGAGTGAGCGCTGCTGTTTGGAGCGAGTGCTTGTGTTTGGAGAGAGTGTTTGGAGTGAGTGCTGGTGTTTGGAGTGAGTGTTGGTATTTGGAGTGAGTGCTGGTATTTGGAGTGAGTGTAGGTATTTGGAGTGAGTGCTGATGTTTGGAGTGTGTGCTGATGTTTGGAGTGAGTGCTGGGGAGTCATTCTCCGCCGGCGGGAGTCTCCGTTTTGCCGGCGCCCGGGGGTTTCCCGACGGTGTGGGGCTGCCCCACAATGGGAAACCCCATTGACCGGCCGGTGTTACGGAGACTCCCGCCGGCCGGTTGGGGCAGAAATGTGGCGGGGCGGGTAGGAGAATTTCGCCCCTGGTGTTTGGAGGTCATGCTAGTGTTTGGACTGAGTGTTTGGAGTGAGTGATGGTGTTTGGAGTGAGTGTTTGGAGTGAGTGGTGGTGTTTGGAGTGAGTGTTTTGAGTGAGTGTTTGGAGTGAGTGTTTGGAGTGAGTGTTTGGAGTGAGTGTTGGTGTTTGGAGTGACTGCTGGTGTTTGGAGTGAGTGTTTGGAGTGAGTGATGGTGTTTGGAGTGAGTGTTTGGAGTGAGTGCTGGAGTTTGGAGTGAGTGCTAGTGTTTGGAGTGAGTGTTAGTGTTTGGAGTGAGTGCTGGTGTTTGGAGTGAGTGCTGGTGATGGGAGTGAATGTTAGTGTTTGAAGTGAGTGCTGGTGTTTGGAGTGAGTGTTTGGAGTGAGTGTTTGGAGTGAGTGTTGGTGTTTGGAGTGACTGCTGGTGTTTGGACTGAGTGTTTGGAGTGACTGTTGGTGTTTGGAGTGAGTGTTTTGAGTGAGTGTTTGGAGTGAGTGCTGGTGTTTGGAGTGAATGTTAGTGTTTGGAGTGAGTGCTGGTGTTTGAAGTGAGTATTTGGAGTGAGTGTTGGTGTTTGGAGTGTGTGTTGGTGTTTGGAGTGAGTGCTGGTGTTTGGAGTGAGTGCTGGTGTTTGGAGTGAATGTTAGTGTTTGGAGTGAATATTTGGAGTGAGTGTTTGGGATGAGTGTTAGTGTTTGGAGTGAGTGTTTGGAGTGAGTGCTGGTATTTGGAGTGAGTGCTGGTGATTGGAGTGAGTGTTTGAGTGAGTGTTAGGAGTGAGTGCTGGTATTTAGAGTGAGTGTTGGTGTTTGGAGTGAGTGCTGGTATTTAGAGTGAGTGTTGGTGTTTGGAGTGAGTGCTGGTATTTGGAGTGAATGTTAGTGTTTTGAGTGAGTGTTTCGAGTGAGTGCTTGTATTTGAGTGAATGTTAGTGTTTGGAGTGAGTGCCGGTATTTGGAGTGAGTGCTCGTGTTTGGAGTGAGTGCAGTTATTTGGAGTGAGTGTTGGTGTTTGGAGTGAGTGCTGGTGTTTGGAGTGAGTGTTTGGAGTGAGTGCTGGTCCTTCGAGTGAGTCCTAATGTTTGGAGTGAGTGTTTGGAGTGAGTGCTGGTATTTGGAGTGAGTGCTGGTGATTGGAGTGAGTGTTTGAGTGAGTGTTAGGAGTGAGTGCTGGTATTTAGAGTGAGTGTTGGTGTTTGGAGTGAGTGCTGGTATTTGGAGTGAATGTTAGTGTTTTGAGTGAGTGTTTCGAGTGAGTGCTTGTATTTGAGTGAATGTTAGTGTTTGGAGTGAGTGCCGGTATTTGGAGTGAGTGCTCGTGTTTGGAGTGAGTGCAGTTATTTGGAGTGAGTGTTGGTGTTTGGAGTGAGTGCTGGTGTTTGGAGTGAGTGTTTGGAGTGAGTGCTGGTCCTTCGAGTGAGTCCTAATGTTTGGAGTGAGTGTTTGGAGTGAGTGCTGGTATTTGGAGTGAATGTTAATGTTTGGAATGAGTGTTTGGAGTGAATACTGGTATTTGGAGTGAGTGCTGGTATTTGGAGTGAGTGGAGTGAGTATTGGTATTTGGGGTGAGTGTTGGTATTTGGAGTGAGTGTTTGGAGTGAATGCTGGTGTTTGGAGTGAGTGCTGGTATTTGGAGTGAGTGTTTAAGTGAGGGTTTGGAGTGAGTGCTGGTATTTGGAGTGTGTGTTTGGAGTGAGTATTGGTATTTGGAGTGAATGTTTGGAGTGAGTGTTTGGAGTGAATACTGGTATTTGGAGTGAGTGCTGGTATTTGGAGTGAGTGGAGTGAGTATTGGTATTTGGGGTGAGTATTGGTATTTGGAGTGAGTGCTGGTATTTGGAGTGAGTGTTTGGAGTGAGTGTTTGGAGTGAGTATTGGTATTTCGAGTGAGTGCTGGTATTTGGGGTGAGTGTTGGTATTTGGAGTGAGTGTTTGGAGTGAGTGTTTGGAGTGAGTGTTAGTGTTTGGACTGAGTGCTGGTGTTTGGAGTGAGTATTTGGAGTGAGTGTTCGTGTTTGGAGTGAGTGCTGGTGTTTGGAGTGAATGTTAGTGTTTGGAGTGAGTATTTGGAGTGAGTGTTGGTGTTTGGAGTGAGTATTTGGAGTGGGTGTTGGTGTTTGGAGTGAATGTTTGTAGTGAGTGTTTGAGTTTGGAGTGAGTGTTGGTGTTTGAAGTGAATGTTAGTGTTTGGAGTGAATGTTGGTGTTTGGAGTGAGTATTTGGAGTGAGTGTTGATGTTTGGAGTGAGTGCTGGTGTTTGGAGTGAGTATTTGGAGTGGGTGTTGGTGTTTGGAGTGAATGTTTGTAGTGAGTGTTTGAGTTTGGAGTGAGTGTTGGTGTTTGAAGTGAATGTTAGTGTTTGGAGTGAATGTTGGTGTTTGGAGTGAGTATTTGGAGTGAGTGTTGATGTTTGGAGTGAGTGCTGGTGTTTGGAGTGAATGTTTGTAGTGAGTGTTTGAGTTTGGAGTGAGTGTTGGTGTTTGGAGCGAATGCTGGTGTTTGGAGTGAGTGCTGCTGTTTGGAGCGAGTGCTTGTGTTTGGAGAGAGTGTTTGGAGTGAGTGCTGGTGTTTGGAGTGAGTGTTTGGAGTGAGTGCTGGTGTTTGGAGTGAGTGTTGGTATTTGGAGTGAGTGCTGGTATTTGGAGTGAGTGCTGGTGTTTGGAGTGAGTGTTGGTATTTGGAGTGAGTGCTGGTATTTGTAGTGAGTGTTGGTATTTGGAGTGAGTGCTGGTGTTTGGAGTGAGTATTTGGAGTGAGTGTTGATGTTTGGAGTGAGTGCTGGTGTTTGGAGTGAATGTTTGTAGTGAGTGTTTGAGTTTGGAGTGAGTCTTGGTGTTTGGAGCGAATGCTGGTGTTTGGAGTGAGCGCTGCTGTTTGGAGCGAGTGCTTGTGTTTGGAGAGAGTGTTTGGAGTGAGTGCTGGTGTTTGGAGTGAGTGTTGGTATTTGGAGTGAGTGCTGGTATTTGGAGTGAGTGTAGGTATTTGGAGTGAGTGCTGATGTTTGGAGTGTGTGCTGATGTTTGGAGTGAGTGCTGGGGAGTCATTCTCCGCCGGCGGGAGTCTCCGTTTTGCCGGCGCCCGGGGGTTTCCCGACGGTGTGGGGCTGCCCCACAATGGGAAACCCCATTGACCGGCCGGTGTTACGGAGACTCCCGCCGGCCGGTTGGGGCAGAAATGTGGCGGGGCGGGTAGGAGAATTTCGCCCCTGGTGTTTGGAGGTCATGCTAGTGTTTGGACTGAGTGTTTGGAGTGAGTGATGGTGTTTGGAGTGAGTGTTTGGAGTGAGTGGTGGTGTTTGGAGTGAGTGTTTTGAGTGAGTGTTTGGAGTGAGTGTTTGGAGTGAGTGTTTGGAGTGAGTGTTGGTGTTTGGAGTGACTGCTGGTGTTTGGAGTGAGTGTTTGGAGTGAGTGATGGTGTTTGGAGTGAGTGTTTGGAGTGAGTGCTGGAGTTTGGAGTGAGTGCTAGTGTTTGGAGTGAGTGTTAGTGTTTGGAGTGAGTGTTTGGAGTGAATGTTAGTGTTTGAAGTGAGTGCTGGTGTTTGGAGTGAGTGTTTGGAGTGAGTGTTTGGAGTGAGTGTTGGTGTTTGGAGTGACTGCTGGTGTTTGGACTGAGTGTTTGGAGTGACTGTTGGTGTTTGGAGTGAGTGTTTTGAGTGAGTGTTTGGAGTGAGTGCTGGTGTTTGGAGTGAATGTTAGTGTTTGGAGTGAGTGCTGGTGTTTGAAGTGAGTATTTGGAGTGAGTGTTGGTGTTTGGAGTGTGTGTTGGTGTTTGGAGTGAGTGCTGGTGTTTGGAGTGAATGTTAGTGTTTGGAGTGAATATTTGGAGTGAGTGTTTGGGATGAGTGTTAGTGTTTGGAGTGAGTGTTTGGAGTGAGTGTTTGGAGTGAGTGTTTGGAGTGAGTGTTTGGAGTCAGTGTTGGTGTTTGGAGTGAATGTTTGTCTTTGGAGTGAGCGCTGATGTTTGCAGTGAATGCTGGTGTTTGGAGTGAGCGCTGGTGTGCGGAGTGAGTGCTTGTGTTTGGAGTGAGTGTTTGGAGTGAGTGCTGGTGTTTGGAGTGAATGCTGGTGTTTGGAGTGAGTGTTGGTATTTGGAGTGAGTGCTGATGTTTGGAGTGAGTGCTTGGAGTGAGTGTTTGGAGTGAGTGCTGGTATGTGGAGTGAGTGTTTGGAGTGAGTGTTTGGAGTGAGTGTTTGGAGTGAGTGCTTGTGTTTGGAGTGAGTGTTTAGAGTAAGAGCTGGTATTTGGAGTGAGTGTTGGTGTTTGGAGTGAGTGCTGGTGTTTGGAGGGAGTGCTAGTGTTTGGAGAGAGTATTTGGTGTGAGTGCTGGAGTTCGGTGTGTGTTCGTGTTTGGAGTGAGTAATGGTGTTTGGAGAGAGTGTTTGGAGTGAGTGCTGGAGTTTGGCGTGAGTGTTTGGAGTGAGTGCTGGTGTTTGGAGTGAATGCTGGTGTTTGGAGTGGGTGCTTGTGTTTGGAGTGAGTATTTGGTGTGAGTGCTGGAGTTTGGCGTGAGTGTTTGGAGTGAGTGCTGGTGTTTGGAGTGAATGCTGGTGTTTGGAGTGAGTGCTGGTGATTATAGTGAGCGTTGGTGTTTGGAGCGAGTGTTTGGAGTGAGTGTTTGGAGTGAGTGCAGGTATGTGGAGTGAGTGTCGGTATTTGGAGTGAGTGCTGGTTTTTGAATTGGCTGTTAGTGTTTGGAGTGAGTGCTGGTGATTGGAGTGAGTGCTGGTGTTTGGAGTGAGTGTTTGGAGTGAGTGCTGGTATTTGGAGTGAGTGCTGGTGATTGGAGTGAGTGTTTGAGTGAGTGTTAGGAGTGAGTGCTGGTATTTAGAGTGAGTGTTGGTGTTTGGAGTGAGTGCTGGTATTTGGAGTGAATGTTAGTGTTTTGAGTGAGTGTTTCGAGTGAGTGCTTGTATTTGAGTGAATGTTAGTGTTTGGAGTGAGTGCCGGTATTTGGAGTGAGTGCTCGTGTTTGGAGTGAGTGAGTTATTTGGAGTGAGTGTTGGTGTTTGGAGTGAGTGCTGGTGTTTGGAGTGAGTGTTTGGAGTGAGTGCTGGTCCTTCGAGTGAGTCCTAATGTTTGGAGTGAGTGTTTGGAGTGAGTGCTGGTATTTGGAGTGAATGTTAATGTTTGGAATGAGTGTTTGGAGTGAGCGTTATTGTTTGGAGTGAGTGCTGGTGTTTGGAGTGAGCGCTGGTGTTTGGAGTGAGTGTTATTGTTTGGAGTGAGTGCTGGTGTTTGGAGTGAGTGTTTGGAGTGAGTGCTGGTTTTGGAGTGAGTGTTTGGAGTGAGCGCTGATGTTTGGAGTGAATGCTGGTGTTTGGAGTGAGCGCTGGTGTTTGGAGTGAGTGCTTGTGTTTGGAGTGTGTGTTTGGAGTGAGTGTTTGGAGTGAGTGCTGGTGTTTGGAGTGAGTGTTGGTATTTGGAGTGAGTGCTGATGTTTGGAGTGAGTGCTTGGAGTGAGCGCTGATGTTTGTAGTGAATGCTGGTGTTTGGAGTGAGCGCTGGTGTTTGGAGTGGGTGCTTGGAGTGAGTGTTTAGAGTAATTGCTGGTATTTGGAGTGAGTGTTGGTGTTTGGAGTGAGCGCTGGTGTTTGGAGTGGGTGCTTGTGTTTGGAGTGAGTTTTTGGAGTGAGTGCTGGTGTTTGGAGTGAGTGTTTGGAGTGAGTGTTGTTATTTGGAGTGAGTGCTGGTATTTGGAGTGAGTGTAGGTGTTTGGAGTGAGTGCTGGTGTTTGGAGTGAGTGTTGTTATTTGGAGTGAGTGCTGGTATTTGGAGTGAGTGTAGGTATTTGGAGTGAGTGCTGATGTTTGGAGTGAGTGCTTGGAGTGAGTGTTTAGAGTAATAGCTGGTATTTGGAGTGAGTGTTGGTGATTGGAGTGAGCGCTGGTGTTTGGAGTGGGTGCTTGTGTTTGGAGTGAGTTTTTGGAGTGAGTGCTGGTGTTTGGAGTGAGTGTTGTTATTTGGAGTGAGTGCTGGTATTTGGAGTGAGTGTAGGTATTTGGAGTGAGTGCTGATGTTTGGAGTGAGTGCTTGGAGTGAGTGTTTAGAGTAATAGCTGGTATTTGGAGTGAGTGTTGGTGATTGGAGTGAGCGCTGGTGTTTGGAGTGGGTGCTTGTGTTTGGAGTGAGTTTTTGGAGTGAGTGCTGGTGTTTGGAGTGAGTGTTGTTATTTGGAGTGAGTGCTGGTATTTGGAGTGAGTGTAGGTATTTGGAGTGAGTGCTGGTATTTGGAGTGAGTGCTTGGAGTGAGTGTTTAGAGTAATAGCTGGTATTTGGAGTGAGTGTTGGTGTTTGGAGTGGGTGCTTGTGTTTGGAGTGAGTGTTTGGAGTGAGTGCTGGTATTTGGAGTGAGTGCTGGTGTTTGGAGTGAGTGTTTGGAGCGAGTGTTTGGAGTGAGTGCTGGAGTTTGGAGGGAGTATTTGGTGTGAGTGCTGGAGTTCGGTGTGTGTTCGTGTTTGGAGCGAGTAATGGTGTTTGGAGTGAGTGCTGGAGTTTGGCGTGAGTGTTTGGAGTGATTGCTGGTGTTTGGAGTGAGTGCTGGTGATTGGAGTGAGCGTTGTTGTTTGGAGCGAGTGTTTGGAGCGAGTGTTTGGAGTGAGTGCTAGTTTTTGGACTGGATGTTAGTGTTTGGAGTGAGTGCTGATGATTGGAGTGAGTGTTTGAGTGAGTGTTAGGAGTGAGTGCTGGTATTTAGAGTGAGTGTTGGTGTTTGGAGTGAGTGCTGGTATTTGGAGTGAGTGCTCGTGTTTGGAGAGAGTGTTTGGAGTGAGTGCTGGTGTTTGGAGTGAGTGTTGGTATTTGGAGTGAGTGCTGGTGATTGGAGTGAGTGTTTGAGTGAGTGTTAGGAGTGAGTGCTGGTATTTGGAGTGAGTGCTGGTGTTTGGAGTGAGTGCTGGTGATTGGAGTGAGTGTTTGAGTGAGTGTTAGGAGTGAGTGCTGGTATTTAGAGTGAGTGTTGGTGTTTGGAGTGAGTGCTGGTATTTGGAGTGAGTGCTGGTGTTTGGAGTGGGTGTTTGGAGTGAGTGCTGGTACTTAGAGTGAGTGTTTGGAGTGAGTATTGGTATTTCGAGTGAGTGCTGGTATTTGGAGTGAGTGCTGGTATTTGGAGTGTGTGCTGGTGTTTGGAGTGAGTATTTGGAGCGAGTGTTTGGAGTGAGTGCTGGAGTTTGGAGGGAGTATTTGGTGTGAGTGCTGGAGTTCGGTGTGTGTTCGTGTTTGGAGTGAGTAATGGTGTTTGGAGTGAGTGCTGGTGTTTGGAGTGAGTGCTGGTGATTGGAGTGAGCGTTGTTGTTTGGAGCGAGTGTTTGGAGCGAGTGTTAGGAGTGAGTGCTGGTATTTAGAGTGAGTGTTGGTGTTTGGAGTGAGTGCTGGTATTTGGAGTGAGTGCTCGTGTTTGGAGTGAGTGCAGTTATTTGGAGTGAGTGTTGGTGTTTGGAGTGAGTGCTGGTGTTTGGAGTGGGTGTTTGGAGTGAGTGCTGGTGTTTGGAGTGGGTGTTTGGAGTGAGTGCTGGTACTTAGAGTGAGTGTTTGGAGTGAGTATTGGTATTTCGAGTGAGTACTGGTGTTTGGAGTAAATGTTAGTGTTTGGAGTGAGTGTTATTGTTTGGAGTGAGTGCTGGTGTTTGGAGTGAATGTTAGTATTTGGAGTGAGTGCTGGTATTTGGAGTGAGTGTTTAAGTGAGGGTTTGGAGTGAGTGCTGGTATTTGGAGTGTGTGTTTGGAGTGAGTATTGGTATTTGGAGTGAATGTTTGGAGTGAGTGTTTGGAGTGAATACTGGTATTTGGAGTGTGTGTTTGGAGTGAGTATTGGTATTTGGAGTGAATGTTTGGAGTGAATGTTTGGAGTGAATGCTGGTGTTTGGAGTGAATGCTGGTATTTGGAGTGAGTGTTTGGAGTGAGTATTGGTATTTCGAGTGAGTACTGGTGTTTGGAGTAAATGTTAGTGTTTGGAGTGAGTGTTATTGTTTGGAGTGAGTGCTGGTGTTTGGAGTGAATGTTAGTATTTGGAGTGAGTGCTGGTATTTGGAGTGAGTGTTTGAGTGAGGGTTTGGAGTGAGTGCTGGTATTTGGAGTGTGTGTTTGGAGTGAGTATTGGTATTTGGAGTGAATGTTTGGAGTGAGTGTTTGGAGTGAATACTGGTATTTGGAGTGTGTGTTTGGAGTGAGTATTGGTATTTGGAGTGAATGTTTGGAGTGAGTGTTTGGAGTGAATGCTGGTGTTTGGAGTGAATGCTGGTATTTGGAGTGAGTGTTTAAGTGAGGGTTTGGAGTGAGTGCTGGTATTTGGAGTGAGTGCAGTTATTTGGAGTGAGTGCTCGTGTTTGGAGTGAGTGCTCGTGTTTGGAGTGAGTGCAGTTATTTGGAGTGAGTGTTGGTGTTTGGAGTGAGTGCTGGTGTTTGGAGTGAGTGTTTGGAGTGAGTGCTGGTCCTTCGAGTGAGTCCTAATGTTTGGAGTGAGTGTTTGGAGTGAGTGCTGGTATTTGGAGTGAATGTTAATGTTTGGAATGAGTGTTTGGAGTGAATACTGGTATTTGGAGTGAGTGCTGGTATTTGGAGTGAGTGGAGTGAGTATTGGTATTTGGGGTGAGTGTTGGTATTTGGAGTGAGTGTTTGGAGTGAATGCTGGTGATTGGAGTGAGTGCTGGTATTTGGAGTGAGTGTTTGGAGTGAGTGTTGGTGTTTGGAGTGAGTGCTGGTATTTGGAGTGAGTGCTGGTATTTGGAGTGAGTGTTTAAGTGAGGGTTTGGAGTGAGTATTGGTATTTGGGGTGAGTGCTGGTATTTGGAGTGAGTGTTTGGAGTGAGTATTGGTATTTGGGGTGAGTGCTGATATTTGGAGTGAGTGTTTGAGTGAGTGCTGGTGTTTGGAGTGAGTGCTGGTATTTGGAGTGAGTGTTTAAGTGAGGGTTTGGGGTGAGTGTTGGTATTTGGAGTGAGTGTTTGAGTGAGTGCTGGTGTTTGGAGTGAGTGCTGGTATTTGGAGTGAGTGCTGGTATTTGGAGTGAGTGTTTAAGTGAGGGTTTGGAGTGAGTGCTGGTGTTTGGAGTGAATGTTAGTATTTGGAGTGAGTGCTGGTATTTGGAGTGAATGTTTGAGTGAGGGTTTGGAGTGAGTGCTGGTATTTGGAGTGTGTGTTTGGAGTGAGTATTGGTATTTGGAGTGAATGTTTGGAGTGAGTGTTTGGAGTGAATACTGGTATTTGGAGTGAGTGCTGGTATTTGGAGTGAGTGGAGTGAGTATTGGTATTTGGGGTGAGTGTTGGTATTTGGAGTGAGTGTTTGGAGTGAGTGTTGGTATTTGGAGTGAGTGTTTGGAGTGAGTGTTGGTATTTGGAGTGAGTGCTGGTATTTGGAGTGAGTGTTTGGAGTGAGTGCTGGTATTTGGAGTGAATGTTTGGAGTGAGTGTTTGGAGTGAATACTGGTATTTGGAGTGAGTGCTGGTATTTGGAGTGAGTGGAGTGAGTATTGGTATTTGGGGTGAGTGTTGGTATTTGGAGTGAGTGTTTGGAGTGAGTGTTGGTATTTGGAGTGAGTGTTTGGAGTGAGTGTTGGTATTTGGAGTGAGTGCTGGTATTTGGAGTGAGTGTTTGGAGTGAGTGCTGGTATTTGGGGTGAGTGTTGGTATTTGGAGTGAGTGTTTGGAGTGAGTGTTTGGAGTGAGTGCTGGTATTTGGGGTGAGTGTTGGTATTTGGAGTGAGTGTTTGGAGTGAGTGTTGGTATTTGGAGTGAGTGCTGGTATTTGGGGTGAGTGTTGGTATTTGGAGTGAGTGTTTGGAGTGAGTGTTTGGAGTGAGTGTTGGTATTTGGAGTGAGTGTTTGGAGTGAGTGTTGGTATTTGGAGTGAGTGTTTGGAGTGAGTGCTGGTATTTGGGGTGAGTGTTGGTATTTGGGGTGAGTGTTGGTATTTGGAGTGAGTGTTTGGAGTGAGTGTTTGGAGTGAGTATTGGTATTTGGAGTGAGTGTTGGTATTTGGAGTGAGTGTTGGTATTTGGAGTGAGTGTTGGTATTTGGAGTGAGTGCTGGTATTTGGAGTGATTGTTTGGAGTGAGTGCTGGTGTTTGGAGTGAGTGCTGGTATGTGGAGTGAGTGCTGGTATTTGGGGTGAGTGTTGGTATTTGGAGTGATTGTTTGGAGTGAGTATTGGTATTTGGAGTGAGTGTTGGTATTTGGAGTGAGTGTTGGTATTTGGAGTGAGTGTTTGGAGTGAGTATTGGTATTTGGGGTGAGTGTTGGTATTTGGAGTGAGTGTTTGGAGTGAGTGTTTGGAGTGAGTATTGGTATTTGGGGTGAGTGTTGGTATTTGGAGTGAGTGTTTGGAGTGAGTGTTGGTATTTGGAGTGAGTGCTGGTATTTGGAGTGAGTGTTTGGAGTGAGTGTTTGGAGTGAGTGTTTGGAGTGAGTATTGGTATTTGGAGTGAGTGCTGGTATTTGGAGTGAGTGTTGGTATTTGGAGTGAGTGTTTGGAGTGAGTGTTTGGAGTGAGTGTTTGGAGTGAGTATTGGTATTTGGGGTGAGTGTTGGTATTTGGGGTGAGTGTTGGTATTTGGGGTGAGTGGAGTGAGTATTGGTATTTGGGGTGAGTGTTGGTATTTGGAGTGAGTGTTTGGAGTGAGTACTGGTATTTGGAGTGAGTGTTTGGAGTGAGTGCTGGTGTTTGGGGTGAGTGTTGGTATTTGGAGTGAGTGTTTGGAGTGAGTACTGGTATTTGGAGTGAGTGTTTGGAGTGAGTTCTGGTGTTTGGGGTGAGTGTTGGTATTTGGAGTGAGTGTTTGGAGTGAGTGCTGGTGTTTGGGGTGAGTGTTGGTATTTGGAGTGGGTGTTTGGAGTGAGTGCTGGTGTTTGGAGTGAGTGCTGGTATTTGGAGTGTGATTGGTATTTGGAGTGAACGTTAGTATTTGGAGTGAGTGTTTGGAGTGAGTACTGGTATTTGGAGTGAGTGTTTGGAGTGAGTGCTGGTATTTGGGGTGAGTGTTGGTATTTGGAGTGGGTGTTTGGAGTGAGTGCTGGTGTTTGGAGTGAGTGGTGGTATTTGGAGTGTGATTGGTATTTGGAGTGAACGTTCGTATTTGGAGTGAGTGCCAATGTAATATCCCGAACAGGACCAACACGGTGGTGATGCCTGTCTTCCCCATGCTCCTTGCGGAGAACGAGCAACCCGGCTAGGGGTGGAGTATCTCAGTTACCCAGTGTATATGAGGTGGGCCAGTAAGGCACCGACAGAGGGATCTAGGTTATATATCATTCTGTAAATAAAACGTCATCATATTTTACTCCTTATTAAAGTTGGTATTGGAGCGAATGCCGGTATTTGGAGACAGTGCCGGTTGTGGTAGCTATGCAGATTATACACGGTCCCTTCTCTCTGTTATCTTTTGTTGGGATTTTCAGTTGCTGCCCAGCAACACACAGTTTGCATTCCACAGTTCATTCATTTGATGTTAAGCTGAATTGACGAATCAGGTTGTATGTATGACTCCATCACTCTTAGCACCAATTAATGATTTATATTTGAGTATTTTACTGAAAGAGGAAATGTTTCTTCATGGGTGGGACCCAGCCACATTCATTGTCCACCCCTATTTTCCAATAAGAAGGAAGTGTTGAGCCACTTTTTTGACCCACCATGCCCATGTAGAGTAGTTACCTCCACAGTGGGAGTTCCAAGATTTTGAGCCAGAGATCACATCGAACAGAAACACTGGAGTTTCAATCCATAATCCCACACTTTTAACAGAGTACTGATGAGAGATGGTGCTGCAGCACAGCTCTCTGACAAATCCCCGGAATGCCGTTCCTTATAAGGAGTGTGGGATCACAAGTCCAACCATAACAAACATGGTGGGAATTTGAACATCTTGTATTCCAGGTTACTTTACTTTTGAACTCAAGTTTGCCAATGGTTGCTGGACATATTGCTCAGATTTTTATCACATGAGCTTGCACCTCCAACTAGGGCGACGGAGTGCCACTGTTGTTAGCGCTCCTGCCTCTGAGGTAGAAGCCTTGCTGAGTGTTCAAGCCTTGCTGTAGGACCTGTTGGCCAATGAAGCAGCGTTTACATAATCAGCTTCCACAATCGTTCCAATGTTTTCTATCATTTTCCAAGGGAGTAAATAGCATGAAGACGACCATATAAACACCTCCAACTAAACCACTCAATTAATCAGCTTTACTTATCAAAACCAAGCAATGAAAGTGTTCAAAGAAAATGTTGCAAATAAATACAATTTGCTTTGATGCCTTGGTGACTTTCCTCTCCAGCTGCTCTCAGCAGTGTACTGTGGATTAATCTTCAATTCCTGGAAACTCCAGGACAATCTGGATGGTTGGCAACCCTACATTGAACTTATATTTTTGTTACAAGGATGCGCTTTTTGAAGATACTGGCTACGATCCAACAAAAAAAAAGGTCTGTTCTGGGGGATTAGCGGGGTCGCTACTGGTGCTTATAGTGCTGGGAATGACCCCGCTATCCAACAGCACTCTGTATATTTTCAGTACCCTCCCCCATTCGCAAGGCCGCACTCAGCATCATTTCCTGCATTGAAGCGCTCCGACGCACGGAACTCCTCCGCGCAGGAAGAGATCGAGATGCCATTATTAAATGGTGTCCTGATCTCTTGACCCCCGTGACGCAACCACAGGACCCCCCCCCCCCCATGCCCCAACTCACCTATATGGGGGTCAGTGAGCCCCCCCGTCGCACCCCACTTCGCAGGACATTCCCGGGCCCGACCCCAGCATGGGCAAAATGCCAGCCTGGCACCTGGGAACTGCCAGGGTGCCATCCTGCCCAGAGGCCGACCATCCGTTGGCCCCTGACCCCTCCAGGTACCGAAACGGGGACCAGGACTGAAAGGCGCCCGGCTGGGGTCTCCTCAGCGAGGCCGGGAGATGGTGGGTGGCCGTTCGATCCGGCGCCTGCATGGCTAAGAGGATTCTTAAACTCACTTAGCCGTGCGAGCGAGACTGCATCCCGTCCATTGTGATGGAGCCCAGATTGCGACGTCTCGTGAGATCTAACCAGATCTTGTGAGGCATAATGGTCATCAGGAATCCTGGGGGGAGGCCTCTCCCGGGATCTACCGGTCATGTCGCGCTCCGGTTTCAGCGGGACTCAACCGGTCGATCGCGTCCACAGTTTCTAATCTTTCTGACTGGAGTTTAAAAACACTGTGATCCTGTCCTTGGACGAAACACCAAACTGCAATTAGCTGTTCTGAAACAATAACTGCAGCGGATATCAACAAATGAAATGTCTCTGGAATGCATAAGATAGTTCAACCAATGTACTTCAGTGGCCCTTGCCATGTGGAGAGAGGAAATAACAAGAGTTATATGCTCTCCCCCTTTTGGAGTGCAGTGCCTGATTGGCAATGTAACCATCCTGGGGGAAAAAGCTCACTGCGAACAGAGATCTTAAAAAAAAACATGGAAACCAACTCCATACAGTTACACCCAGGAGGACAACTGAACTAAACAGCTGCAACATTGAACCATTGCATCAAGGCCAGTCAAAGAATAGATAAATATATACTCCTTTGTTTTATTTATCATGAATTATAAAAATCGTAACAGCCTATCATCATACTCTGCCATCTGAACTGGTGTATGTGTGGACCCAGACGAACATCTGTATGATGTAAGAATAGTGGTTTAATTTTACCTAGTTTTGTTTTAGCTCAGGAAATAGCTTCAATAAATGTATCTTGTTTAACCAAAGAAAACCTGTCTAAATAATTCTTTCCATTCTCAAAGTGTAAATATTGAGACTCTTACAGAATCAGCAGAGCAGATCCTCTCTAAATTTTCTAAAAAAGTAACCTGTAATGGTCAAGCCTTGAGTGGGAGACATTTCACCCCTCCTCAATTGGTTGTAACATTTTTCTTTTTAAAAAAAATATATTTATTCAAATTTTTCAACAGATTTTCAACAAACCCCCCTCCCCAACAAAAAGAAAGAAACAAGAACACACCAATCAAAAATTATACAAAAATTATACATTGGATTTCCCCCATATACAATGAACCCCCATATGACATTTAATAACACCAATAGGGAACTCCCCCACCCAAACACCCCCCCAAAAGAAACCCCCCCCTCCCTCCCTCACCCCCCTCCCTCCCTCACCCCCGCCCCTCCTCCCCCCCCCCCCCCCACCACACCCCGGCCCTGGGCTGCTGCTGCTGACCTCCTCCTAACGCTCCGCGAGATAGTCTAGGAACGGTTGCCACCGCCTGAGGAACCCCTGCACAGACCCTCGCAAGGCAAACTTTATCCTCTCCAGCTTGATGAACCCTGCCATGTAATTGATCCAAGCTTCCACACTAGGGGGCTTTGCATCTTTCCATAATAGCAAAATCCTCTGCCGGGCTACCAGGGACGCAAAGGCCAGAATACCGGTCTCTTTCACCTCCTGCACTCCCGGCTCGTCCGTTACCCCAAATAATGCTAACCCCCAGCTCAGCTTGACCCGGGCTTTCACCACCTTGGACATAGTCCTCGCAAAACCCCTCCAGAACCCATCCAGTGCCGGGCACGACCAGAACATATGGACTTGATTTGCCAGGCTTCCCGTGCACCTCCCACATCTGTCCTCCACCCCAAAGAACCTACACAACCTCGCCCCTGTCATATGCGCTCTGTGAGTAACTTTGAACTGTATGAGTCTGAGCCTGGCTCAAGAGGAGGCAGAATTAAGCCTACTCAGCGCATCAGCCCACAGACCCTCATCTATCTCCTCCCCAAGCTCCTCCTCCCACTTGCCCTTTCACTCCTCCACCGAGGCCTCCTCCTCTTCCTTCAGCTCCTGGTAAATCGCCGAAACGTTGCCTTCTCCAACCCATACACCCGAAATCACCCTGTCCTGAATCCCCTGTGCCGGGAGCAGCGGGAATTCCCTCACCTGCCACCTCACAAACGCCCTCACTTGCATGTACCTGAAAGCGTTTCCCGGGGGTAGCTCAATCTTCTCCTCCAGCGCCACTAGGCTTGCAAACGTCCCATTGATGAACAGATCCCCCATTCTTCTAATCCCTGCCCGATGCCAGCTCCGCAACCCCCCATCCATCCTTCCCGGGACGAACCGATGATTCTCCCGAATCGAGGACCAAACCGAGGCTCCCACCTCGCCCCTGTGTCGCCTCCACTGCCCCCAGATCTTCAGCGTCGCCGCCACCACCGGACTCGTGGTGTACCTTGTCGACGAGAGCGGCAGCGGTGCCATCACCAGCGCCCTCAGGCTCGTGCCCACACAGGACGCCATCTCTAATCTCTTCCACGCCGCCCCCTCTCCCTCCATTATCCACTTACGGATCATCGCCACATTGGTTGCCCAATAATAGCCGCACAAATTCGGCAGCGCAGCCCCCCCCTGTCCCTGCTACGCTCCAGAAACACTCTCTTCACCCTCGGTGTCATATTCGCCCACACAAAACCCATGATGCTCCTACTTACCCGTTTGAAAAAGGCCTTGGGGATCATAATGGGAAGGCACTGAAACACAAAGAGAAACCTCGGGAGGACCGTCATTTTGACCGACTGCACCCTGCCCGCTAGCGAGAGTGGCAGCATATCCCATCTTTTAAAATCCTCCTCCATCTGCTCCACCAACCGCGTCAAATTGAGCCTGTGCAGGGCCCCCCCAAATCCTAGCTACTCGGTTCCCTAGATACCGAAAGCTCCTTTCCACCCTCTTCAGCGGTAGCTCGTCTATCCCCCTTCCCTGGTCTCCTGAATGCACCACAAAGAGCTCACTCTTCCCTACATTGAGTTTATACCCTGAAAAGTCCCCAAACTCCCTTAGGATCCGCATGACCTCCGCCATCCCCTCCACTGGATCTGCCACATACAGCAACAGGTCGTCAGCATACAACGACACCCGGTGTTGGTTGTAACATTTTTTTAAGAGGTAACTAGACTTGTATTACATTGGGAAAGTCACTCAGTTGCATGTCACAATGGTTCAGTGAATTCTCACAGCAGCCTGCTAAACTGTCTGTGATGGCTTTTGAGAAAATGTG
This sequence comes from Scyliorhinus torazame, assembly GCF_047496885.1. Taxonomy (NCBI): domain Eukaryota; kingdom Metazoa; phylum Chordata; class Chondrichthyes; order Carcharhiniformes; family Scyliorhinidae; genus Scyliorhinus; species Scyliorhinus torazame. The sequence continues at coordinate 212,235,338 of NC_092707.1, forward strand.
GTTGCAGTAATGATATTGCCAAACCAAATTATATGGTGAGAAGGTGGATCGAGGGGCGAGATTGAGGGATATGGGAAGAGGTGGGTGGATGGGTGGGATTGAGAGGTATGGGGAGAAGATGGTTGAGGGTGGAATTGAGGGATATGCGGAGTAGGCTGGTGGATGGGTGGGATTGAGAGATATGGGGAAAAGGTGGTTGAGGGTGGAATTGAGGGATATGCGGAGAAGGTGGGTGAAGGGATGAGATTGAGAGGTATGGGGAGAAGGCGGGTGGAGGGGAGGGGAATTGAGAGATATGGGAGAAGGTGGGTGGAGGGGTGAGAGTGAGGGATATGGGGAGAATATGGTTGTATGGGGTTGAGGATTACAGGGTCAGACGGAAAAGGAATTAAGTGATGCAAAGGAATATTAACAATTTCTGTCAGAATACAGCAAGAACCTGTCAAATGAATTAAAGATGCACAAGCTGTAATAGATACACTAGTACCTGGCCCAAGGGGATTCACTGGGTGACGGGTTCTATAATAAGGTACATAGATATGTTTGTAGCAATTTGCATATCTTGCTCATATTTTATTTCAGGCTATTCAATATACTCAACATGAAATACATCACGTCCAATGGTTACGAGCGAAGAAAAAGGAAATACTTGCATATAGAAAGTCAGCTGTTGCTCTCACCTCTGATTGGAGGTTCAAGTCCCACTCGAAAGACTCGAGCACAAAATCCAGACTGACCATCAGCACTGAGGGAGTGCTGCTCTGTCAGTGGTGCCATCTTTTGGGTGATACGTTAAACCTGTTTGCACCCTCAGATGGGTGTAAAGGAACCCAGGGCAATACTGGAAGGAGAAGAGGGGCGTGTGTCTTTCACAACCTCAGGATATCCCAAATGCTTCAGAGCCAATGAAGGGTGGCAGTCTATTTATGGACAGCAAACTCCCACAAACACCATGAGATAAATGACCAGGTAAGCTGTGTGAGCGACAAATATTGGCCTGACGAATGGAGTTGGGGGTATGGTTGCTCCCCCTTAATTCAATCTTGCCCGTACCAGCCTCCAGTACCGGCCTCCCCGAAAAGGCGCCGGAATGTGGCGACTAGGGACTTTTCACAGTAACTTCATTTGAAGCCTACTTGTGACAATAAGCGATTTTCAGTTAATTTGAGATCCATTGTGGTGATTGCTATTTCATATATGTCCCCCACCTCAACCTGTAATTTTTATAGCATAAGGCCTGTTCTGCTAATAGACATGATTCATGGCTTCTCAGAGGAGTCATGAAGTCCCAATTCAGCAACCAAAATAAGACAGCCATTGAAAAATCCCTTTGAATTATATCAGCCCTCTTACCTTCCAATAAACCCATCAACCACATCCATTCATGTCATCAATTACAAACAGCTTTTATCCACTTCAAACCTCTTAAATCTTGGAGCTCAGCCAAGCATTTGCTGTTAACTATATATACATAACAACCTGCCTGAAAAGCTGCACCAGGAACAATAGCCTTGAAGAGGACACATCTCCTATCCCCTTAACAAAGCATCGAGACACTGACCTGGGTACTCAATTGGGTGGAGACAAACCATTAGACATAATCACTTGGACAATGGGGCCCTGGCTGATTGAGGAATCCCTAGATCTAATCAAGTTACAATTGGAATACACTAACTATGATCTTGTTTGGATCACTAGCAAGAGGATTTATAAGCGTCCTGCTACAACCTCCTTATCAATAAATTCCAGCTATTTCCTTATAACAGGCCAGTTAGCTTAACATTTTTCAGAGGGAAAATGCTGAAATCTAACATTGTATTATGTTATGGCAGGGCTCTTAGAAAATCTCATTGCAAGCAGCGTCAGCATGGTTTTCTGAAAGGGAAGTCATTTTTGACTAATTTATTAGAGTTCATTGAGAAAGTCATAAGCATCAGGGACAAAGGGAATCTGCAGATGCATTGGGCGCGATTCTCCGAAATGGAGGCAGAGTTTCACGACGGTGCAAAACGGGCACGGGCACTACCGATTCTGGCCCCCACAGGGGGCCAGCACGGTGTTGGAGCGGTTCATGCCACTCCAACCTCCCTTCCCGGCGCCGCGCCAACCCACGCATGCGCGGGGGACTTCCACAACGCGCCGGCCCCGACGCAACATGGCGCGGGGGTTCAGGGGCCGGCGCGGAAGAAAGGAGGTCCCCAGTCAGAGAGGCCGGCCCGCCGATCGATGGGTCCTGATCGCGGGCCAGGCCACATCGGTGCCCCCCCCCCCCCCCGGGGTCGGACCCCTCCTCCCCCCCCCCCCCCAAAGGCTGCCCCTGGACCCTTCAACGCCGAGTTCCCGCCGGCTTAGAGCAGGTGTGAACGGCGCCGGCGGGACTTGGGTTTTTTACGATGGCCGCTCGGCCCATCCCGGGGTGAGAATCGGCGGGGGGGGGGGGCTCAGTAGAGCAGCTCCCAACCGACGCCGCGCCAACCACGCCGGCGCCAATTCGTCGCTCTGCGGAGAATTGCGTCCCGGCGTCGGGACGGCATGGCGCAATTCGCGCCGGTCGTGGGGATTCTCCGGCCCGGCCCCTGGCTGAGAGAATCCCGCCCGAGATTCCTCAATGGCAGGAACAGAAAGATCATCATCCTCAAATCCCCAGCCCTTGGCAAGTACATGTTTTTTAATCAAAAACCCTGTCATATGTTCTAATGAGGAAGAGGGACAAGCGAGGAGCTATTCGACCTCTCCTCACTTGATCTTAATAATTTATAATGTGGGCCCCTTTGGGCCCTTTGAAGTGGAGGGGGTCATCGGATCCCGGCGAGGAGACCAAAAGCGGGAGAACCACCTAGGGCGACAATCGTGCGATTTCACCGCTTTAAAGATAGAGAAGTGGTTCTGAGATGGGCTAAAAAGGTGCGGAGTAGCAGATGGGAGAATGCAGTGGTACGGGTGTACCAGGATTGGAGTGCGGAGGTGGCGAGAAGGAGGGCGAGTTTTAACCGAGCCAAGGAGGTGTTACACAAGAAGAAGGTGAAGTTCGGGATGCTGCAGCCGGCACGACTATGGGTCACGTACCAGGAGAGACATCACTATTTCGAAACGGCGGAAGAAGCATGGACCTTTATTAAAGATGAGAAATTGGATCGGAACTGAGGGACTGATATTGCAGGGTAATGTTACTGTCGATGTAAATAGAGAAGTAAATTGGGAAGGGGGGAGACACTAAGAAATGTGGGCGCCGGTGGGGGGGGGAAAGAAGGGACATAGGCGGATGATGAGGAATGGGAGTGGGATGGGAAAGGGAGCTGCGCCACAAGAGGCGGGTCAGTTATAGAGATGTTCCCGCGCCAGAAAGATAATGGCGGGAAGATAGGCGCAAGGTAGATGGGAGTTCCCCACACGGGGGGGGGTCAAGGAGTGAGCAGGAGTAGCCGGGGTCAGTTGAAGTCAGCTGACTTGTGGAAGGAATATGGGGGGAGCAATCACGCTAGAGGGGGATCTAGCGGGGAGGGGGGGGGGGAGGGGGAGGGGGGGGATAACTGGGTTGCTGCTGCGGAAATCAAAGAGGAACTGGCTAAAGAATGGGTGGTCGGGGCTGGAATGCGACACCTGGGGAACGAGTGGGAGCGCGGAAGCGGGACGTGGGACTGGCCTAGAGAAGGTGATGGCTAGTCGACACGGGAAGGGGGCAGGTAGCCCCCTAGTGAGGCTGATCACGTGGAACGTGAGAGGCCTAAATGGACCGATTAAAAGGGCCCGAGTGCTCGCGCACTTGAAAGGACTAAGGGCAGACGTGGTTATGCTCCAGGAGACGCACCTGAAGGTGGCGGACCAAGTTAGGTTAAGGAAAGGATGTGTGGGACAGGTGTTCCATTCAGGGCTAGATGCAAAGAATAGAGGGGTGGCCATACTGGTGGGGAAACGGGTAGCATTCGAAGCAAGCAGCATTGTAGCAGATAGTGGAGGCAGATATGTAATGGTGAGTGGCAGGCTGGAGGGAATGGAGGTTGTGTTGGTTAACGTATATGCCCCGAATTGGGACGATGCGGGATTTATGAGGCGGATGTTGGGACGTATACCGGACCTGGAGGTAGGAAACTTGATATTGGGAGGAGACTTCAACACCGTGCTGGACCCAGGGTTAGATAGATCCAGATCTAAGACCGGAAGAAGGCCGGCAGCGGCCAAGGTGCTTGAGGGGTATATGGACCAAATGGGGGGAGTGGATCCATGGCGATTTCTTAGACCAAGGGCCAGGGAGTTCTCCTTCTTCTCCCATGTTCATAAAGTGTACTCCCGGATAGCTTTTTTTTTTTGGGAAGGTCGTTGATCTCGAGGGTGGAAGAAGCTGAGTATTCAGCCATAGCTATTTCGGATCATGCCCCACATTGGGTGGACATGGAACTAGGAGAGAGGGAGCAGCGAGCACTCTGGCGATTAGATGTGGGATTGTTGGCGGATGAGGGAGTTTGTGGAAGAGTGCGGGGATGTATCGAGAGGTACCTGGAGGCCAATGACGACGGGGAGGTCCGAGTGGGAGTGGTATGGGAAGCACTAAAAGTGGTGGTCAGAGGAGAGCTGATCTCCATCAGGGCCCACAAAGGGAAAACAGAGGCCAAGGAAAGGGAAAGACTACTGGGGGAGATCTTAAGGGTGGACAGGGAATTTGCGGAGACCCCGGAAGAGGGACTGTACAGGGAGAGACGACGACTCCAGACGGAGTTCGACCTTCTGACCACCAGGAGGGCGGAGGTGCTGTGGAGGAAGGCACAGGGGGTGAGGTATGAGTATGGGGAAAAAGCTAGTCGCCTGTTGGCCCATCAGCTGCAAAAGAGGACAGTGGCGAGGGAGATAGGGGGAATTAGAGACGAAAAGGGAGCTACGGTGCGGAGAGCAGGGAAGATAAACGAGGTGTTTAAGACCTTCTACGAAGGACTGTATAAGTCCCAACCCCCGGAGGGAAAGAGGAGATGCGGCAGTTCCTGGATCAATTGAGGTTCCCGAGGGTGGAGGAGCAGGAGATGGAAGGCCTGGGGGCACCAATTGGGGTGGACGAGGTTATTAAGGGGCTGGGGAATATGCAGGCAGGGAAGGCTCCGGGACCAGATGGGTTCCCGGTGGAATTTTACAGAAAATATGTGGACCTGCTGGCCCCGCTGTTGGTGAGGACCTTTAATGAGGCCAGGGAAGGAGGGACTCTACCCCCGACAATGTCGGAGGCGACGATATCGCTAATTGTGAAGCGGGATAAAGATCTGCTGCAGTGCGGGTCCTATAGACCTATCTCACTATTGAATGTGGACGCCAAATTGCTGGCAAAGGTGCTGGCATCGAGGATAGAGGACTGTGTCCCGGGGGTGGTGCACGAAGACCAGACAGGGTTCGTAAAGGGGAGACAACTAAATGTCAACGTGCGACGGCTATTAGGGGTGATAATGATGCCCCCAGTAGAGGGGGAGGCAGAGATAGTGGCGGCAATGGATGCAGAGAAGGCATTTGACAGGGTGGAGTGTGAGTACTTATGGGAGGTGCTAAGGAGGTTCGGGTTCGGGAACGGGTTTATTAGCTGGGTCAAACTTCTCTATGGGGCCCCAACGGCGAGTGTGGTCACGGGTCGGCGAAGATCGGAGTATTTCCGACTATACAGGGGAACAAGGCAGGGATGCCCGCTATCTCCAATACTGTTCGCGTTGGCAATTGAACCATTGGCCATGGCGCTGAGAGACTCCAGGAAATGGAGAGGGGTGATTAGAGGGGGAGAAGAACACCGAGTGTCGCTCTATGCGGATGACCTACTGTTGTATGTGACGGGCCCAGTGCGGGGGATGACAGAGGTCATGCAGATATTGAGGGAGTTCGGAGATTTATCGGGATATAGGCTTAACATGGGGAAGAGTGAACTTTTCGTGATACACCCTGGGGACCAGAGTAGAGGGATAGAAGGCCTGCCTCTAAGGAAAGTGGAAAGAAACTTTCGATACCTGGGGATTCAGATCGCCAGGAGCTGGGGAACCTTGCACAGACTTAATCTGACACGATTGGTGGAACAAATGGAAGAAGACTTCAAGAGGTGGGACATGCAGCCACTGTCATTGGCGGGCAGAGTGCAGGCAATTAAGATGACGGTCCTCCCGAGGTTCCTATTTGTGTTCCAGTGTCTCCCTATACGAATTACTAAGGCCTTTTTAAAAAAAATAGACAGGAGCATCACGAGCTTTGTGTGGGCAGGGAAAGTCCCGAGGGTAAGGAGGGGGTTCCTACAACATAGCAGAGACAGAGGGGGACTGGCGTTGCCGAATTTGGGCGACTACTATTGGGCCGCCAATGTGGCGATGATCCGTAAGTGGATGATGGAGGGAGAGGGAGCGGCGTGGAAAAGACTGGAGAGAAAGTCCTGTAAAGGGACGAGTCTAGAGGTGTTGGTGACGGCGCCGCTACCGCTCTCACCAAAAAGATTTACCACGAACCCAGTGGTGGCGGCAACATTAAATATCTGGGGACAATGGAGACGACAGAGAGGTGTGCTGGGAGCCCTGGTGGGGTCCCCAATCAGGAACAACCATAGGTTTGCCCCAGGGAAGATGGATGGAGGATTCCAGAGCTGGCACCAGTTGGGAATTAGGAGGGTGGGAGATTTATTTATAGACGGGACGTTTGCGAGCTTGGGAGCGTTGGAGGAAAAGTATAAGCTGCTCCGGGGAAACTTTTTTAGGTATATGCAGGTGAGGGCGTTCACAAGACAACAGGTGAGGGAATTTCCATTGCTCCCGACACAGGGGATCCAGGATAGAATGCTCTCGGGGGTGTGGGTCGGAGAGGGCAAGGTGTCAGAGATATACCGAGAGATGAGAGAAGAGGGGGAGGAGCTGGTGGGCGAACTAAAAGGAAAGTGGGAAGAAGAGCTCGGGGAGGAGATAGAGGAGGGTATGTGGGCTGATGCCCTAAGCAGGGTAAATTCCTCTTTATCGTGCGCCAAGCTTAGCCTGATTCAATTTAAGGTGCTACATAGAGCACACATAACGGGAGAAAGGTTGAGCAGGTTCTTCGGAGTGGAGGACAAGTGTGGGAGGTGCGGCGGAAGCTCAGCAAACCACACACATATGTTTTGGTCGTGTCCGGCACTGGAGGGGTATTGGAGGGGAGTGACGGGAGTGATCTCGAAGGTGGTGAATGTCCGGGTCAAACCAGGCTGGGGGTTAGCTTTCATTGGAGTTGCGGATGAGCCGGGAGTGCAGGAGGCGAAAGTGGCCGATGTTGTGGCCTTTGCGTCCCTAGTAGCCCGACGTAGGTTTTACTCATGTGGAAGGAAGCGAAGCCCCCCGGACTGGAGGCCTGGATAAACGATATGGCGGGGTTCATAAAACTGGAGCAGATGAAGTTTGCGCTGAGAGGATCGGCTCGAGGGTTCACCAGGCGGTGGCAGCCATTCCTTGACTGTCTAGGGGAACGTTAGAGGGAAGATAGATGACCAGCAGCAGCAACCCAGGGGGGAGGAGGGGGGGGAAAGTTTTATTTTATGTTAAATGATTAGTTTACCATGTTGGTTAGTTACTTATTATTAGACTGTGGTTACTATGTTACATGTACTGTTAAATTTTCTTTTTCTTATGTTTGATGTGTAAGGGGAAAAAATTGTGATCGAAAAATTTTCAATAAAATATATTTTTAAAAAAAAATAATTTATAATGTGGACATCGGGAAAAAACCCAGGGATGGATTCTCCAAAAATGTGGCTATGGTCTCATGCTGTAAAAACGCAGGCATTTCATTCTGGACTTTCCTAAGAAAGTCCTGAGCGATTCTCCTACCTGCAAGGGGCTGGCAGGGCCCCGGCGTGCTTCTCGCAGCTCTGGCTGGGAATACGGGGCCTTGCACTTTTGGTCGGGAGTCCGGGCCTGCGCACGGCAGCGGCATGCGGCAGCTGCCCCGTGCAACATAGCGGACTCGGACCGCGAAGCTGCATCAAAAATGTAGCCCCCCCCCCCGAGATTGCACGCACCCGCGGATCTGTGCTGCTTGACCGCTCACCTGGCCGTCCATGAGGCCCGCCCCCCCCCGGTGATCGATCCCCCCGCCCCTCCCCACCAGGGGTCTGAGTCCGCAGCCGCCACCCGAGGTTCCCGATGGCTGATACGTGGTTAGAACCACGCTGTCGGGAACTCAACCAGTTTCGTGCGTAGAATCGCGGGGGGGGGGGGGCCCTGTCAATGTTCCCCTAGCCGCACCACGAGCGATACCCGAGTGATTCACCGGAGAATCATGGGAGCGGTGCCGGCTACGATGTGGAACCGTTGCTGGTTATGGTTTCCGGGTAAACGGCCATTCTCCGACCCGCGCCGAACGCGATTTTGGCGCGGAGGCTCCGAGAATCCAGCCCCAGATGTCTGGTACAGTTACCAGGGCCTCCCTCAGTCTTTAATGCCATGTCAGTATTGGATAGCAGTGCTCAGACTTGGCTCAGGCAGGCCACTCTTAGTGAGGCTGTGGAATACTGTGATCAGGATGGACAGGCGGCTGTTTCTACAAAGCAGAATGGACCCCAGGTTTGAGTACAGCTGTAGGGTGCTTGGCGCCGCGGGCGTAACATCAAACATTGCCAATCTTCCTATGATGATAGTTACTGTGAGTGTATATAGGCTATCCAGCTGTGGGTGGCTTCACAATTGAGGGAGCTAATTTGATCTTCTTCTCAATTATTCTCTGTTCCTGCAGGCAAATCTGCTGGGGGGGGGGGGGTCAGTCAACATGAACCATTATGGATGACCCTCCGGCCCTGGTAATTAATAGAAGAGTCTAGATCTTTGCGAGATCTTCTCTCATTATATTTCTGACAGTTGTGTATATTTACATATCAAAAGCTGCCATCTGTAAAAGAAACACTGACAGTTGGCTGCCTTAAAGGCCCTCAGTCTCAAAACCACATCTCTTTCATTAAAAGAAAAGTGATTAATAAGATTCAATTCTAAAAGCGATCCTTTTCATAAAAGTGGCTTATAACATTTTCAAAACAAGTAACGGGCCTGAGGATGGGAGGACTCCAGAATTCAGCAAAGGAAGACCAAGAAATAGCCAAAGAAAAAGGAAATGGAATGTGAGAGTAAACTAGTATGAGACCGAATTTCTAGAAATGTAAAACAAAGGGGTCAGTGATGGTGAATGTGGGCTTATCAGAGACAGAGGTCAGTAAAATTATAATATGGGATAAGGAAATGGCAGAGACATTAAACAAGAACTTTTGGAGGAATATTCTCCATATTTCCTGCTCGAATGGGCTGCCAATTTTCAGATCAGTAATCCAATCTCCCAGGGCAGCACGGCAGCACAGTGGTTAGCACTGCTGCCTCATGGAGTCGAGGTCACAGGTTCGATCCCGGCCCGGGTCACTGTCCATGTGGAGTTTGCACATTCTCCCAGTATATGCGTGGGTTTCGCTCCCACAACCCAAAGATGTGCAGGGTAGGTGGACTGACCATGCCAAATTGCCCCTTAATTGGAAACAAAGTGAATTGGGTACTATAAATTAAAAAAAAAAAGGAATCCAATCTCCCAATGGGTGAGCGATACCAAGGTTTCCGTTAGATTAGCACCCTGCCTTCAGGGTCCAGATCTCGAGACTAATTAGGGTGGATGGGTGGGATGCTGCTGTCATTCAAGCAAAGGAAGGATTTCTAATTAATGAACCATGGCAATGGGTTCTGAGAGGAACTTGCCTTTTTGAGACTGCAACATCCACAGGAATGCAAAGAAACTTGGGTAGGCTACGCACCAAGTCTCTCACTCTTACTTAGATATCCTGCTTGCCGACTCTGAGGAGTTGTCATGAGGTGAATGATGGTAGGAAGAGAACAATCTCTCCAACCATGTGGGTGTGGGTGTGGATGTCAGTGGCCAAGGAGGTCAGCTGTAGAAGTGTGTTCCTTCCATCCAGGAGAAATTGCAGCAAGAGGATCCAGGACCTCAGCAAGGCATGACAGGTGAGTGGCATTGACACTGTCAGGTGCTCAGTGCACACTCTGGCTTGTCCAGCATTCTCCTGCACAGCATGACACTCAGGTGATAATAATAATCTTTATTGTCACCTGGGACCCTGGAGCTGTGAATCAACAGTGCTACCCACTGTGCTAACGTGACCGTACAGTGGTATCGGCAATCCAGAGGCCCAGACTATGGTCTGGGGACCTGGGTTTGAATCCCACCATGCCAAATGGTGAAATTTGAATTCAATAAAAAAATCTGGAATTAAAGTCAATGATGACATTGTCCATAATCGATTGCTGTAAAAAACCGTCTGGTTCGCTGATGTCTGATAGAGAAGAAATCTGCCATCCTTCCCTGGTCTGGCCTACATGTGACTCCAGATACACAGCAATGTGGTTGACTCATAACTTCCCTCTGAAGCTATTCAGTTTAAGGGCAATTATGGATGGGCAACAAATGCTGGCCCAGCCAGCGACTCCCACATCCCATCAATGATTAAAAATATCCTCCCATCTGAGCAGCCAACACTTATACTCATCCTTATCATATTGCCCTCACACCCGTTCCTCTCAAACACCCTCCACAAATGGTGTGCCTCTCAACTCTCCATAAAAGCCATTACCAGCATCCAAGTGAAAGGTGATATATAAATGCAAACATTTAATTACTTCTTTTGTTCAACGGTGCGTGCTGAGTCACAGCTCATTTCTGTGTCACGGTCCAGTGATTTCATGAAGCTGTGATTACCAAAGCTTCCCACCATTTGGGATTTCCTCAATCTAAGTCTCACTCTGCTGCAGCCTAAGCAATAGAAATTAATTGCCTGACCAGCTCTATTATCACTATATCATGTGACTCCCAGGATGGCCGAAGGTGAATTAGATGAACATGTCCTATAATTCTATATTCACTTGTGACTTGGGTTATTCCAGAGTTTCAAAACTAAAACTTGCCCAGAAAAGTTTTAAAATGTATCTCCTAAATTGTGTACCACAATTTAAACCGGTCACTTGCCGACAGGGACGGTCACAATAAGTGATTATTATTATTATTATTAATAAAGGGTTTGTGACTAACCTGGTCATATTGACATGTCAAGTTCGAGATTTTGTTTGGCAGAAAACCAGGCTTCAAAGAATTGAATTTGTTCAGGCCATGGCAACCCAGCACGTCAAAACAACCCGGTGCCTAATCAGCACCAGATTCAAACAGGGTTTACACACCATGTTTAGGGAAATGGTCAGGTAGACCTGTTAGATTAAGTAGAAAAGGAAACTAACAGGAAAAATTTGGACCGTGAGGAGGGCAGTGTGAGAAAATAGAGACAGGATGGTTAGTAGAGCGAAAGTGTTTTAGGTCTATGTGTGGTGAAACTGTTGTTTTGAAAGTATATTTCAATTCTTTTAGCAATATTATAAACTGGCCTTGTCGCCGATCTGAATTGAATCTTATATTCGTTCATGTGGCACGGGGCGGCACGGTGACACAGTGGGTTTCCTCCGGGTGCTCCGGTTTCCTCCCACAGTCCAAAGATGTGCAGGTTATGTTGATTGGTCACACTAAATTGGCCCTTAGTGTCCAAAAAGGCTAGGTGAGGTTATGGGGTTACGGGGATAGGGCGGAGTGGGCCTAGGTGTGGTGCTCTTTCAGAGGGTCGGTGCAAACTCGATGGGCTAAATGGCCGCCTTCTGCACTGTAGGGATTCTATGTTTCAGTGCAGCGTTTAAGCCAAAAAGAAAATGAGCAGCCCTGTATGACTGCCATCTTTCAGCTGGCAGTTGAAGAGTTAAATAAAACCCAGGACGATAAGCAATTGTTAATAATGCATCTGTAAGGAATCTAAGGATGATATCGGTGCCCAAGGGTGGATTTGGATGTTTCTGCGGAAAGCGCCCCCTTTTCCTACTCTTCATCCCTCCCTGTTGACCCAATCCAAACAGTTTTGCTGAGTTTTCTCTGATTGAGTGAGTGTTTAACAATCAGGAGCACAGGAAGAACCCCTTTAGTCTCAAATAAAGATGTTGGGATTATTTGCCTGACGCCAGTGCAGTCGCTGTACCCTTTCTTTGGCCTTTGCTTCACTCAGTTTTACCTTGTAGGTAAACAGGCCTGGCCCTGCCTGTTGCCATGGTAATTTCTTCTGCATTGCAGCAGACTCCCTACAGTCAGCAGGTCTGTGGAGACACACAGGATCTTGGCAAGGTTTTAAAGCAAGTTTATCCTGTAAACTGTGCTGCATGACAGATGACAGGAAAGGTTGGGGATAGGTAAAGAGGTGGGAAGTGAGAAGATTTAACTCATTCTGTCTTTTCCTGAGAACATGCAGATTTTTAGTAAGTGCTGAGTCACACTTACTGCCGATAAAGGGCATATTTTTCGGAAGCGTTTCTGAAATCACAATTCCTCTCGATACAGAAATGCTTCTTGTAGTTTAAGCAGCCTGAAGAAACCTTCAGCTGGGTTTTATGTGGCCATTCTGGGCATCTTTTCATGGGGGGGGGGGGGATCAAAATCGGCATCCTGCCTGTCATAGTTAAATAAATGATCAAGGGTCAATTGAGGTTGTTAAAAATCCAACTGACCCCAATAATACACTGCCAACACCTTAAAACGGTTGGTGAAGTATTTCAATGGGCAACAACATGGTGTCCGGTTATGGTAAAATCGGGGGTAAAGGGCTTGCCAAGGCCAAGATCCAGAGCTCCATCTGCCACATTTACCGGCTTCTACACAATGGCTAGCCAAGTGTGTCAGCGCCAGAGCCCCAGTCTACCTGCCGCCGTCCTGAAATATCTGACCACCGAGATCATTGAGCTAATAGAAACATAGAAAATAGGAGCAGGAGGAGGCCATTCAGCTCTTCAAGCCTGCTCCACCATTCAATATGATCATGGCTGATCATCCAACTCAGCAACGTTTGGCCCCAAGAGCTATATCTAACTCCTTCTTGAAAATGTACCATGTTTTGGCCTTAGCTGTTCCCTGTGGCAGTGAAGAACACAGGCTTACCATTCTCTAGGTGAGGAGATTTCTCCTCAACTCAGTCTTCAAGGATTTACCTCTGCTATCCTTACCAGCAGGGCATGATGGCACAGTGGTTAGCACTGCTGCCTCACAGCGCCGAGGACCCGAGTTCAATCATGGCTCCGGGTCACTGTCCATGTGGAGTTTGTCCATTCTCCTCGCATCTGCCTGGGTCTCACCCCCACAACCCAAGGTTGTGCAGTGTAGGTGGATTGGCCACGCTAAATTGAATTGGGTACTTTAAAATTAGATACTCACTGTCCTGCTCTCATGTCCACATGTCTGTCCTTGGCCTGCTGCAATGATCCAGTGAAGCCCAGCGCAACACTGGAGGAACAGCACCTCATCTTCCGATTCGGCACATTACAGCCTTCCGGACTTAACGTTGAGTTCAACAATTTCAGACTGTGAACTCTCTCCTCAACCTTCACCCCATTTTTATTTCTATCAATTTATTTTAATTTCTTCAATCTATTTTTCCCTCACCACTATCTCCCCTCCCACCACTTTGGCCCATCTGTGGGACGTCACGGTAGCACAGTGGTTAGCACTGTTCCTTCACTGTTCCAGGGACCCGGGTGCGATTCCCGTTTTGGGTCACGTCTGTGCGGAGTCTGCACGTTCTCCTCGTGTCCGTGTGGGTTTCCTCCGGGTGCTCCGGTTTCCTCCCAAAAGTCCTGAAAGACGTGCTTGTGACACTAATAAAGATTATTATTATGTTCCCTGTTCCTACTTGCCCTTTGACACACAGCGCACCTTTGTTCTGCCATTAATACCTTCTAATCTCTTTATGTGCTACTATTAGCACCTTTCTTAGCCTTAACCACCTCACATTTACATTCCTTTTGTTTTTCTGTCCACAATATCTTTGTTAATCTCCACCAAATTCCTGACCCTCTATCCAGCCCCATCGCTCCACTTCTCCCACAACAGTATAAATCTGGCCCTATTTCCAGTTCTCTCCAGCTTTGACAAAGAGTCACCCAGACTCAAAACGTTAACTCGCTTCTCTCTTCGCAGATGCTGTAAGATCTGCTGAGATTGTCCAGTATTTTCTGCTTTTGTATCTTAAAAATTCAATTGGATCACCCTATAATCATGGAATATTCTGTCTGATTTATGCAACCTGTCCTCATAATTTAACCCTATTGTCCTGGCATCATCCTGGTAACTTTATGCTACACCTACTCCGAGGCTAATACATCTGAGGCCCAGTGCCAAGACCTGAATACAGCACTCCAGATATACTCTAACTCAAACTTTACACAACTATCAATTACCACAAAGATGAGAGTAGTGGAATAATCAAGGCTTTATTGAGCAAAGATGTTGTGTCTCCTGTAGCTGGAACCAGAATGGCTACAGCACCAGCGAGCACACACATTTATACGCCGCCTACTGGGCAGAGCCAGCAGGCAGGGATTTACCCATGTACCCCTACTATATGGGCAGTGCCGTAATACATGTAATATACTACTCGTGGTGACTACCACATTCACCCCCTGTTTAAAAAAATGAGTCTGGCGGGTTTGTTGGAAACCATTACAAGTTAAGTCTATCGGGGGCCTTGACCCTCCTCTGTGATCGCCTCAGTCCTGGTGGTGATGTGGGTGCCGACTCGGTCACCTGTGACTCCGAGAGCGTGTTGTCCTCGTCTTCATCACCCCTGAGTGGAACCAGTGGGAGGACGGATCCTACTGGGACGGGGGCTGCGGCTAGGTTCGCTGGAGGGAGGGTGAGTGGCGCAGGGGTGAATGAGGCAACCGGGGGTGGGGGGGGGGGGGGAGGCGGTGTCAGGTCGGGGGTCGTGGGTGGGGATCCAGCGGGTGCCAGGTCCCGGAGGGAGACTGTGTCCTGGCGCCTGTCGGGGTGCGCCACATAGGCGTAATGCGGGTTTGCATGTAGGAGGTGGACTTTTTCAACCAAGGGGTCCGACTTATGGGTCCGCACGTGCTTCCGAAGGAGGATGGGTCCAGGAACTGTCAGCCATGTTGGCAGCGAGACTCCGGAGGTGGACTTCCTGGGGAAGGCAAACACACATTTGTGAGGGGTCTCGTTAGTCGCGGTGCAGAGGAGCGATCGGATGGAGTGGAACGCGTCGGGGAGGACCTCCTGCCAGTTCACCCTCTCCACTTCCCGATTCCCCGACGGTTGTAGCTGGTCGTCCTGCTCGAGGCAATGCCCTTGATGAGCAGGAACTGATGCAGCTCATCGCTCATAAAAGAGGATCCCCGATCGCTGTGGATGGAGGTGGTGATAACAAACAGAGTGAAGCTGCTGTGGAGGGCTTTAATTACCGTGGCAGAAGTCATATTGGGGCATGGGATGGCGAAAGGGAACCGGGAGTACTCATCAATCACGTTCAGAAAGTATGTGTTGCGGTCGGTGGAGGGGAGGGGCCCTTTGAAGTCCATGCTGAGGCGCTCAAAGGGGCGGGAGGCCTTCACCAGGTGCACGCGATCTGGCCGGTAGAAGTGCGGCTTGCACTTTGCACACACCTAGTAGTCTCTGGTGACGGTCCTGACCTCCTCAATGGAGTAGGGCAGGTTGCGGGACTTGATGAAATGGAAGAACCGGGTGACCCCCAGGTGGCAGAGGTCACAGATGTCACAGAATTTACAGTGCAGAAGGAGGCCATTTGGCCCATCGAGTCTGAGGTGTGGTGATTCAGGTCATAGAGATAGACAACACGGTTTTGTGAAGCGTAGGTCGTGCCTCACAAACCTTATTGAGTTCTTTGAGAAGGTGACCAAACAGGTGGATGAGGGTAAAGCAGTTGATGTGGTGTATATGGATTTCAGTAAAGCATTTGATAAGGTTCCCCGCGGTAGGCTACTGCAGAAAATACGGAGGCATGGGATTCAGGGTGATTTAGCAGTTTGGATCAGAAATTGGCTAGCTGGGAGAAGACAAAGGGTGGCGGTTGATGGGAAATGTTCAGACTGGAGTCCAGTTACTAGTAGTGTACCACAAGGATCTGTTTTGGGGCCACTGCTGTTTGTCATTTTTATAAATGACCTGGAGGAGGGCGTAGAAGGATGGATGAGTAAATTTGCAGATGACACTAAAGTCGGTGGAGTTGTGGACAGTGCGGAAGGATGTTACAAATTACAGAGGGACATGGATAAGCTGCAGCGCTGGGCTGAGAGGTGGCAAATAGAGTTTAATGCAGAAAAGTGTGAGGTGATTCAGTTTGGAAGGAATAACAGGAAGACAGAGTACTGGGCAGTGTGGATGAGCAGGGAGATTTCGGTGTCCATGTACATAGATCCCTGAAAGTTGCCACCCAGGTTGAGAGGGTTGTTAAGAAGGCGTACGGTGTGTTAGCTTTTATTGTTAGAGGGATTGAGTTTCGGAGCCATGAGGTCATGTTGAAGCTGTACAAAACTCTGGTGCAGTAGCATTTGGAGTATTGCGTGCAATTCTGGTCGCCGCATTTTCGGAAGGATGTGGAAGCATTGGAAAGGGTACAGAGGAGATTTACCAGAATGTTGCCTGGTATGGAGGGAAGATCTTATGAGGAAAGGCTGAGGGACTTGAGGTTGTTTTCGTTAGAGAGAAGAAGGTTAAGAGGTGACTTAATTGAGGCATACAAGATGATCAGAGGATTGGATAGGGTGGACAGTGAGAGCCTTTTTCCTCAGATGGTGATGTCTAGCACGAGGGGACATAGCTTTAAATTGAGGGGAGATAGATATAGGACAGATGTCAGAGGCAGGTTCTTTACTCAGAGAGTAGTAAGGGCGTGGAATGCCCTGCCTGCAACAGTAGTTGACTCGCCAACACTAAGGGCATTCAAATGGTTATTGGATAGACTTATGGACGATAAGGGAATAGTGTAGATGGGCTTTAGAGTGGTTTCACAGGTCGGCGCAACATCGAGGGCCGAAGGGCCTGTACTGCGCTGTAATGGTCTATGTTCTATGTTCTATAGTGGAGAGCCCGGAGTCGGTCCACTTGGACGCTGGCACATGTACCGCGGACAGGGCATCAGGGGGCTCGTTGAGCTTCCCCGGGCGATACAAGATCTGATAATTATAGGTGGAGAGCTCGATCCTCCACCTCAAGGTCTTGTCATTTTTGATCTTGCCCCGCTGTGTATTATTAAACATGATGTGGAGATGCCGGCATTGGATTGGGGTGAGCACAGTAAGAAGTCTTACAACACCAGGTTAAAGTCCAACAGGTTTGCTTCGATGTCACTAGCTTTCGGAGCGCTGCTCCTTCCTGAGGAAGGAGCTGTTGACATTCACCTGAGGAAGGAGCAGCGCTCCGAAAGCTAGTGACATCGAAACAAACCTGTTGGACTTTAATCTGGTGTTGTAAGACTTCTTACTATTATTAAACATACAGGCGACCGACCGTTGGTTAGTGAGGAGAGTGAATCTCCTGCCGGCCAGGTTGTGGTAAACCACTGTTGCACCTGTATTAGGTAATGTACGGTCCTGTATAAATATGCGTGTCCTCCAGGCAACAGCCATTTCGCCAGCTGCTGTGGGAGGCCACACATCTGATAGCAATAAAGCCTCAGTTGGATTCAACTATCGTCTTTTGTCCAATTGATCGTGCCTCACAGGTAATGCCTCCAATGTCGCACAGCTTCTACTATGGCTTGGGTCTCCTTTTCGACAGAGGAGTGCCAAATCTCAGAGGCATGGAGGGTGCAGGAAAAGAAGACCACAGGCCTGCCCGCCTGGTTGAGGGTGGCGGCCAGAGTGACGTCCGATGCAGCGCTCTCGACCTGGAAGGGGAGGGACTTGTCAACTGCGTGCATCGTGGCCTTGCCGATGTCTGCCTTGATACGGTTGAAGGCCTGCTGGGCCTCAGCCATCAGGGGAAAAACTGTGGACTCAATGAGTGGGCGGGCCTTGTCTGCATAATTAGGGACCCTCTGGGCATAGTAGGAGAAAAACCCCAGGCATTGTTTCAGGGCCTTGGGGCAGTGGGGGCTGCGTGGGAGTTCCATGAGGGATCTCATGCGGTTGGGGTCGGGCCCTAGGACTCCATTTTCCACGACATAGCCAAGGATGGCTAAGAGGTTGGTGCGGAACAAGCATTTCTCCTTATTGTATGTGAGATTAAGGAGTTTGGCGGACTGGAGAAATTTTTGGAGGTTTGCGTCGTGGTCCTGCTGATCGTGGCCGCAGATGGTAACGTTATCTAGGTACGGAAAGGTGGCCCGCAGCCCGTACTGGTCAACCATTCGGTCCATCTCTCGCTGGAAGACCAAGACCCCATTAGTGACGCCGAAGGGAACCCTAAGGAAGTGATAGAGGTGGCCATCTGCTTCGAACACAGTGTATTGGCGGTCCTCCAGGCGGATGGGGAGCTGGTGGTAGGCGGACTTCAGGTCCACTGCGGAAAAGACACGATACTGCGCAATATGATTGACCATATCAGATATGCGTGGGAGGGGGCACGCATCGAGCTGTATGTACTGATTGATGGTCTGATGGTAGTCAATGACCATCCTGTGCTTCTCCCCAGTCTTTACTACTACCACTTGGGCTCTCCAGGGGCTGTTGCTGGCCTCAATGACCCCTTCCCGCAGAAGCCGTTGGACCTCCGACCTGATGAAGGTCCTGTCCTGGGCACAGCACCGTCTGCTTCTAGTGGCGATGGGTTGCAATCCGGAGTGAGGTTCGCAAACAGGGAAGGTGGATCGACCTTAAGGGTCGTGAGGCCGCAGACGGTGAGGGGGGGGTAGGGGTCCGCCGAATTTTAAGGTTAGGCTTTGGAGATGGCACTGAAAGTCCAGGCCGAGTAACAGGGCAGCGCAGAGGTGGGGGAGGCGGTAGAGCCAGAAGTTGCTGAAATCTGCGCCTTGGACGGTGAGGGTCGCGATGCAGTACCCCCGAATTTCAACGGAATGGGATCCGGAGGCCAGGGAGATTTTCTGGGTGACGGGGTGTACCGGGAGGGAGCAGCGCCTTACCGTAATGGGGTGGATGAAACTCTGTGCACCCGGAGTCAAAAAGGCAGGTCGTCTCATGCCCATCGATCTTCACCGTCGTCGTCGCGGTCGCGAGGTGCTACGGCAGATGCTGGGAGGTCCCGGGCTGGTCAGCGGTGGAGGAGATAGCTGCAGGCGATGAACGGTTAGACGAGCAGGGGTCCTGAGACCCCGTCCAAAATGGCGCCGAAGATGGCGGCGCCCACGGAGCTGCCTAGATCCCGCTAGATCAAGCATGGCCCCTTCCAGTAGCCACTAGCGGACGTATGCAGACTTCGTGCCTGTAACGTAAGCGTCTCGAATTAAAAGTTTGGTGTGCTGGACTGCCGAA
Organism: Scyliorhinus torazame; assembly: GCF_047496885.1. NCBI lineage: Eukaryota > Metazoa > Chordata > Chondrichthyes > Carcharhiniformes > Scyliorhinidae > Scyliorhinus > Scyliorhinus torazame. The sequence goes on from NC_092707.1 coordinate 212,254,615, forward strand.
GCTGCCTGGCAGTCACAGTTCCTACCTATGATGTGCAGGGCATGCCAGAAATCGCCCACAGACTCCCAGGGGAGTTGCTGTCTCGTGGCCAGGAGGTGCCTGGCGTATACTTGATTGACTGGCCGAACGTAGTGTCCCTTCAGGAGCTCCATCGCTTCGGAGTAAGTGGGCGCATCCCGGATGAGAGGAAAAATGTCAGGGCTCACCCGTGAATAGAGGACTTGGAGCTTCTGCGAGTCCGAGGGTTCCTCAGCGGATGTTCGGAGGTAGCTTTCGAAGCAGGCTAGCCAATGGTTAAAGGCGGACGTAGCGTTGGCTGCTTGAGGGCTCAGCTGCAGGCGATTAGGCTTGATGTGGAGATCCATCGTTTAAAAAAAATCCTTGCTCAATAAATTGATGCACTATCAATTACCACAAAGGCGAGAGTGGTGGAATAATCGAGGCTTCATTGAGCAAAGATATTGTGCCTCCATTAGCTGGAACCAGAATGGCTGTAGCACCGGCGAGCACACACTTTTATACGCCACCTACTGGGCGGAGCCAGCAGACAGGGCTGTAGCCTGTACCTCTACTATACGGGCAGTGCCGTAATACATGTAATATGCTACCAGTGGTGACTACCACACATAACATTCACCTGCTTGAAGGCAAAGGCTAACGTTCCACTAATCTTTTCATTATTTTTAGCATCTATCTAGGTTTGTTTCAATTATGTTTTGACTGTTGTTATTTAGGCAAACCTGGTGGCCATTTTGTCCAACAGCATGTTCTAAGTGGTCAAACATGGTGGTGTGGATTGAGGGGGAGAATGATCTCAAACACAATGGTCAAAGTTCCTACTCTCCTTTAACTTGTGTTACCGAGTCTCTGGCACACATCCGAATATGAACAGGATTTAGGGCTGGTTTAGCACACTGGGCTAAATCGCTGGCTTTGAAAGCAGACCAAGGCAGGCCAGCAGCACGGTTCAATTCCTGTACCAGCCTCCCCGAACAGGTGCCGGATTGTGGCGACTAGGGACTTTTCACAATGACTTCATTGAAGCCTACTTGTGACAATAAGCGATTATCATTATCAAAAAGGCTGTACTTCCTTGACCAATACTGGACTAGAGTTCTGGCCTGGATAATGTTCAAGAGCAGGCCTCCTGCAGATGATAGATTTCTGTTCTTTAACATCAGCAATGTTACAGCAGGTTACACATGTGGCAATAGCCCCAGTTGTTTCCCTGGTGTGAGTAGCAAGATGATTATTCCAAAAACTTGATGTAATTTTGAAAAAGTTCTCCAAGTGGTGACAACATTGATTTACTTCCTGGGATCAGCAGCCCAGAAATATTTCTGCTTGTCTCTATGGAAACAAGCAGAGCAGACACTTAAGCCCTTAGGTGACTGTCACTGGCTGACCCACTTCTATCTTATTCCTTATTTCAAGAACACAAAGAACAAAGAAATGTACAGCACAGGAACAGGTCCTTCGGCCCTCCAAGCCCGTGCCGACCATGCTGCCCGTCTAAACTAAAATCTTCTACGCTTCCGGGCTCCGTATCCCTCTATTCCCATCCTATTCATGTATTTGTCAAGATGCCCCTTAAATGTCACTATCGTCCCTGCTTCCACCACCTCCTCCGGCAGCGAGTTCCAGGCACCCACTACCCTCTGCGTAAAAGACTTGCCTCGTACATCTACTCTAAACCTTGCCCCTCTCACCTTAAACCTATGCCCCCTAGTAATTGATCCATCTACCGTGGGGAAAAGCCTCTGACTATCCACTCTGTCTATGCCCTTCATAATTTTGTAGACATCTATCAGGTCGCCCCTCAACCTCCGTCGTTCCAGTGAGAACAAACCAAGTTTATTCAACCGCTCCTCATAGCTAATGTCCTCCATACCAGGCAACATCCTGGTAAATCTCTTCTGCACCCTCTCTAAAGCCTCCACATCCTTCTGGTACTGTGGCGGCCAGAATTGAACACTATCCTCCAAGTGTGGCCTAACTAAGGTTCTATACAGCTGCAACATGACTTGCCAAATCGTATACTCAATGCCCCGGCCAATGAAGGCAAGCATGCCGTATGCCTTCTTGACTACCTTCTCCACCTGTGTTGCCCCTTTCAGTGACCTGTCGACCTGTACACCTAGATCTCTCTGACTTTCAATACTCTTGAGAGTTCTACCATTCACTGTATATTCCCTACCTGCATTAGACCTTCCAAAATGCTTTACCTCACATTTGTCCGGATTAAACTCCATCTGCCATCTCTCTGCCCAAGTCTCCAAACAATCTAAATCCTGCTGTATCTTCTGACAGTCCTCATCGCTATCCGCAATTCCACCAACCTTTGTGTCATCTGCAAACTTACTCATCAGACCAGTTATATTTTCCTCCAAATCATTTATATATACTACGAACAGCAAATGTCCCAGCACTGATCCCTGCAGAACACCACTAGTCACAGCCCTCCAATTAGAAAAGCACCCTTCCATTGCTACTCTCTGCCTCCTATGACCTAGCCAGTTCTGTATCCACCTTGATCCCATGTGACTTCACCTTTTGTACCAGTCTACCATGAGGGACCTTGTCAATGGCCTTATAAAAGGCCATATAGACAACATCCACTGCCCTACCTGCATCAATCATCTTTGTGACCTCTTCGAAAAATTCTCTCAAGTTAGTGAGACACGAACTCTCCTTCACAAAACCATTCTGCCTCTCACTAATACGTCCATTTGCTTCCAAATGGGAGTAGATCCTGTCTTGAAGAATTCTCTCCAGTAATTTCCCTACCACTGACGTAAGGGTCACCGGCCTGTAGTTCCCTGGATTATCCTTGCTACCCTTCTTAAAGAAAGGAACAACATTGGCTATTCTCCAGTCCTTCAGGACAGCACCTGAAGACAGTGAGGATCCAAAGATTTCTGTCAAGGCCTCAGCAATTTCCTCTCTAGCCTCCTTCAGTATTCTGGGGCAGATCCCATCCGGCCCTGGGGACTTATCTACCTTAATATTTTTCAAGACGCCCAACGCCTCGTCTTTTTGGATCTCAATGTGACCCAGGCTATCTACATACCCTTCTCCAGACTCAACATCCACCAATTCCTTCTCTTTGGCGAATACTGATGCAAAGTATTCATTTAGTACCTCGCCCATTTCCTCTGGCTCCATACATAGATTCCCTTGCCTATCCTTCAGTGGGCCAACCCTTTCCCTGGCTACCCTCTTGCTTTTTATGTATGTGTAAAAAGCCTTGGGATTTTCCTTAACCCTATTTGCCAATGACTTTTCGTGACCTCTTCTAGCCCTCCTGACTCCTACACAGTACTGTAGCAATCAGCACACATCAAGTGTGTTAACAATCCTTAAGTTGTCAAAGGCTTGTTTTTAAAACCATTGTTGACGATTTAAAAGAAAAACCTAATTTTCCTTTCCGAAAGGGTTCAGCTCTGCTTCGGTGGGTAGCACTCTCGCCTAGCGATGCATCGGAAGTTGTAGGTTCAAATCCCACTCGAGTGACTTGGCACAAAATCCAGCCTGACAGTCGAATGCAGTAATAAGGGAGTGCTGTATTGTCAGAGGTGCTTTTCTGAGAATGAAATGTTAAATCGCGACTTTGTCTGCCTTATCAATTGAAAGATCCCTTGAGGCTATTCTGCAGACCATCTGGCTATAGTCATCTTGTTCATTCTGGGATTTTGCTGTGTCCAAATTTCCCACAGCCTTTCCTATGTTACAACACTTCAAAAAATAATGCCATAGGATGTGTTAGGTAATTGAACTTTACTGTCAATATTAAATTAAAATGTATTTGTTAATACCAAGTTAACCACTGTTTTTATGAGTCAGGGATGGCCAGCTTTAATTGGTTGGGAGATGTGCTGCCCTGTGTTCAGTGTCTGTCAGCTGGAGAGCCAATAAGATCTTTTTTTCAGGAAGGCCCACCACATCATGTGCTTCTCAGGCACTTGACAGACCAGCAGTCATCAAGGACCCCAGGGGTGGAAGTCCAATCAGAGTCCGGAAGCTCAATTGATCGTCAATGCCATTGGAAAGGTGAGGCCTTCTGCTGGTACAAACACCATCCGAGGACTAGTGTCCTCACTGGATCCCAGTCTACAGGTGAGGGATAGTGGGAGGGGGCTTGCAAGGAAATGGGAGAGGAGGACGAGAAAGGTCAGCAACAAGGGAAAAGGGGGTGATTCTCTCAGGGCCCCAACTTTGCTGAGGCTGGGTCCCTCAATAAGGCACTGAGTACTTTTGAACAAAACCCCTCCTCTTGGAAGTTGGCTAATAACCCGACACAGGTATGTGTGTGCGTCTCCTACATGGTTAACCATATAGTGGTGGTAGAGGAGGCCCTGAAGTGGACTTAAATTGCCACTTAAAGGCCTCAGTTGGTTATTGGGATGGGCCGGCCATCCAGAGGACTTCCTGCCATTGACTGAATTATGTTTTAGACAGGAAGGTGGTGTGGTCTCCACTTGCCACCCTCTTGATTAAATGCGTCTGTCACCAAAAGATTCTAGCCACTAGTGTGGGAAGCACACTCATCTCCTACAGCAACGGTATTCCCATCAGCATTCCTTCTCATGTCACCTGTCATCCCCATTTAATCTCAGTTGAGGCAGAATAGGGAACTTACCGCGCGGGGCAATCATGGGTGCAAGCCAATGTCCAACGATCCCTTGGCACAGGACAGCAGAGATATTCTTGGGAGCTAAAGGAAAGCAAATAGACAAGTTGTTACATTGGCTCTGGACAGATGCAAGGAGCTTCCGCAGTTTCTTCACTGCGAATGAAATGCTCAGTTTTGCAAGGGAGGGTAGTCTGAATATTGTTCTGCACTCTATGAGGGATTTACATTTTGTTTTGCACCTTATCACATTACTCAGTAACATTACAAAGGACATTACTGAGAGAGATTGGTTTTCAGGAAAGCCATCATTAAGTTCCCCTTTGAGTCACAGATAATCTCAATTTGGAACTATATTGCCATTCCTTCACTGTCATTATGTTCAGGACCTGGAGCTCCCTCTGTAACTGCACGGTGGGTGTACCTACACCACATGGACTACTACAGTTCAAGAAGGCAGCTCACCACCACCTTCTTGAGGGCAATTAGGAATGGGCAATAAATGTGACCTCACTAGTGATGCTCACATCCCGAGAAAAAAAAAATGAAACGCAATTAATTACTTAACTTGAGAATGTTCAAGACTGAGATCGATAGATTTCAAGGGATATGGCATTGAGGTGGCAGATCAGCCAAGATCGAGTTGAATGGCGAAGCAGCTTCAAGGGGCTAAATGACCCACTCCTGCTTCTATTTCCTATATTCCTATGTTCTCATCCATACAAAGATTGCACAAACAGCAAGATGTTTGGCCAGTACATATGTTTACTTTTGCTCACGTAGGACTGAGGGAGGCCCATAGGTCTAAACATCAGAACATCCTGCTGTCTTGGAATAGTTCCATGGGACTTTGCAGGTAGAGGTGAGAGAAGGACACAGACCCTCTTTGACCATCTCACCTGAAGGACAGAATGTCTAACAATGCAGCATTCTTTCAGTTAGCCTGGGTTGTGTACTCAAGTCTCTCACGCCTTTCTGATTTGGTGATGAGAGGGCTAGCAGTGAGCCAAGGTTGGCACCTTTGAGGGGTTGAATGGGATGGCGGACGGAACCATCAAATTCAACCTCAGGATAGGATACCCTTTTCTCAAGTTCCTGGTGTACAATAGCTTTTTGTTCTTCAGTTTTTTGGGATTATTTGTTATTCACAGCACAGAAGGAGGCCATTAGGCACATTGTGTTTGCACTGGCTCCCAAAAGAGCTACCCAACTCGTCCCATTCTCCAGCCCCATCTGCGTAACATTAATCCCTTTCATTATATATCCAGCTCTCTTTTGAAACCTCCTATGGAATCCACATCCACCACTCTCCCAGGCCGTGCATTCCAAACCCCAACAACTCTGAGTAAAGAGGTTTCTCCTCATCTCACTCCTAGCTCTCTTACTGACCATCTTGAAATTGTGACCCCTAGTCACTGACTAGTGGAAATATCCTTCTTTACCCTGTCAAAATTGTTCATAATTTTGAACACTTCAATAAGGTCGCCTCATAATCTTCTCTGCTCCATGGAGAAAAAGCCCAATTTCTTGTATCAAAAATTCCTCATTCCAATAAATCTCATTCTAGTACATCTCGTCTGCACCCTCTCCCGGGCTTTAACGTCCTTCCTTAAATAAGATGAACAGAACTGGGGTGAAATTCTCCCGACACGGCGCGATGTCCGCCGACTGGCGCCCAAAACGGCGCCAATCAGACGGGCATCGCGCCGCCCCAAAGGTGCGGAATGCTCCGCATCTTTGGGGGCCGAGCCCCAACATTGAGGGGCTAGGCCGGCGGCGGAGGAATTTCCGCCCGCCAGCTGGCGGAAACGGCCTTTGTTGCCCCGCCAGCTGGCACGGAAATGACATCTCCGGGCGGCGCATGCGTGGGAGCGTCAGCGGCCGCTGACAGTTTCCCACGCATGCGCAGTGGAGGGAGTCTCTTCCGCCTCCGCCATGGTGGAGATCGTGGCGGAGGCGGAAGGGAAAGAGTGCCCCCACGGCACAGGCCCGCCCGCGGATCGGTGGGCCCCGATCGCGGGCCAGGCCACCGTGGGGGCACCCCCCCCGGGGCCAGATCGCCCCGCGCCCCCCCCCCCAGGACCCCGGAGCCCGCCTGCGCCGCCTTGTCCCGCCGGTAAGGTAGGTGATTTAATTTACGCCGGCGGGACAGGCAATTTATCGCCGGGACTTCGGCCCATCCGGGCCGGAGAATCCATCGGGGGGGCCCGTCAACCGGCGTGGCCCGATTCCCGCCCCCGCCAAATATCTGGTGCCGGAGACTTCGGCAACCGGCGGGGGCGGGATTCACGCCAGCCCCCGGCGATTCTCCGACCCGGCGGGGGGGTCGGAGAATGACGCCCCTGAACACAATATTCCAAATGTGGTCTAACCAATGATTTGTAGAGGTGTAGCATCACTTCCTTGCTTTCATATTCAATGGGCGCGATCCAATGGTCACGCTGCTCCAGAAAAGCAGCTGGCCGCGTGCAGCGTGGCAGATAAAAGCCGGGAGACCCCGCTCCCGGGATCTACCCAGCTCACAACCGAAACACTTTGATGTCAATCCCGCTAATTGTGGGCGGGGTCACTTTTTGGCAAATCTGCACGTTAGAGCGAGGCAAGGGGGTGGGGGGTGGGATGCGGCAGCCTCGGCTGCACGTTCCCCATTGAGGTCCCTTATACAACCCAAGTCGCATTGAATAGCCATGTGTTTCTAGTAAGAAGTCTTACAACACCAGGTTAAAGTCCAACAGGTTTGTTTCGAATCACTAGCTTTCGGAGCACAGCTCCTACCTCAGGTGAATTCACTTTAACCTGGTGTTGTAAGGCCTCTTACTGTGCTCACCCAAGCCTAACGCCGGCATCTCCACATCATTGTGTTTCTAGGCACTGCAAGCGCCGAGAAACACGCGGCTAAACGCGCTCGCTATGGGACTTTGTTCCCATTGGGTGAATTGAACCCTATGTCTCTATTTATAAAGTCAAGGATCCTATAAGCCTTCTTAACCACTGTTTCATCTTGCCTGGCTACCTTCAGAGAATTATGCATTTGAACCCTGAGGTCCCTCTATTCCTGTACTCTCCTAAAAGTTGTACCATTGAGCCGAGATTATCTCCCCATGTTTTTTCTCCCAAAACGCTCACTCCACACTTCGCTGCATTGAAGTTCATCTGCCAGGTGTCTGCCCATATGGCAACTTGTCAATGTTCCTCTGAAATCGCTTAACGTCATCCTCACAATTCACTATTTTTCCTAGCTGTGTATCATCTGCAAATTTAGAGAAATTGCCCTGAACACCCACTTCTAAATCATTTATATAAATCAGGAAAAGCAAGTAGCCGAACACTGATCCCTGGGGAACATCACTTGCACCCCGTCTCCAGTCTGAGAAATGCCCATCTATTACCTATCCTGTGTTTCCTATCTCTTAGCCAACTTCTAATCCATGCTGCCAAGGACACATCAATCCCAAACATTTTTAATTTGCTAACCAACCTGCCATGTGGCACTGAATCAAATGCTTTCTGAAAGTCCAAATATACAACATCCACAGCACTACCCTTATCCACTTCCTGTGTCACGTTGTCAAAGAGCTCAGTTAAATTTGTCGACATGACCTGCTCCTGACAAAGCCATGTTGACTGTCTAGTATGAACTTATTTTTCTCTCAGTATCTGTTTATTTTATCCCGTATTGTGGCCTCCATCAGTTTTCCCACTATTGATTTCAAGCTGACAGATCTGCAGTTTCCTGGGTTATCCTTTGCCCCTTTCTTAAACAATGTCGTCACATTTGCAATCCTTGTGGCAGCACAGTAGTGCAGTGGTTAGCACTGCTGCCTCACGGCGCCGAGTTCCCAGGTTCAATCCCGGCCCTGGGTCACTGTCCGTGTGGAATTTGCACATTCTCCCCATGTTTTTATGGGTTTCGCCCCCACAAGCCAAAGATGTGCAGGGTAGGTGGATTGGCCACACTAAATTTCCCCTTAATTGGAAAAAAATGAATTGGGTGCTCTAAATTTATTTTTAAAAAATCATTTGCAATCCTCCAGTCTCCTGGGACTAATCCTGTGTTCAGAGAGGACTGGAAAATTTCTGTCCACGGCCCTGCAAAATGCTCCTTTACCTCTCTCAGCAATCAAGCATACATTCCATCCTGGCGTGGCGACTTCTTTACCTGGCCTGTTGCCATCCTCTTTAGCACCTTTTCTTTATCGATCACTATACGGCTCAGTTGCTCAACACCCACATTTTCAACTGGGCCATTGCCACTATCTTCTAATTTGGTAAAGACAGAAGCAAAGTATTTAGTACCACTACCATACCCTTCGCTTCAGTGAGCAGTTTACCCTGCTTGCCCCTTATAGGCCCCACTCTATTTATTTTAGCACAACCTGCAATCCTTTCCTCATTTTTCCTCTTAACCTTCCTTTTCTAGCCTTAGCGTCTTTCCTGCATTTGAAATGCTCTTCCTGATATCCATTACTATTATTATTCCGGCAGGCATTATATGCCTCTTTTTTCTTCCTTACTTTATGATCAATATCCTTAGTCATAATAATAATAATTAATAATAATGATAATCTTTATTGTCACAAGTAGACTTACATTAACACTGCAATGAAGTTACTGTGAAAATCCCCTAGTCACCACATTCCGGCACTTGTTCGGGTACACGGAGGGAGAATTCAGAATGTCCACATTACGTAACAGCAGGTCTCTCGGGACTTGAGGGAGAAAACTGGAGCACCTGGAGGAAACCCACGCACACACGGGGAGAACGTGCAGACTCCGCACAGCCAGTGACCCAAGCTGGGAATCGAACCTGGGACCCTGGCGCTGTGAAGCCTAATCCTGCTTTCCCCCCATAGCCTTTGATCCCATTCTCCGTGAGTACTATATCCAGCTGCCTCTTGAATATATTCAATGTTTTAGCATCAACGACTTCTTTGTGGTAATGAATTCCACAGGCTCACCACTGTTTGGGTGAAGAAATGTCTCCTCATCTCTGTCCGAAATGGTTCACCCTGAATCCTCACACTGTGACCCCTGGTTCTGGACACACCCACCATTGGGAACATCTTCCCTGCATCTACTTGTCTAGTCCTGTTAGAATTTTATAAGTCTCTATGAGATCAACTTTCATTCTTCTGAACTCCAGCGAGAACAATCCTAACCTTGTCAATCTTTGATATACCCCCATCCCTCACTGTAATACTCTGCTATATAACAATAATAATCTTTATTGTCACAAGTAGGCTTACATTAACACTGCAATGAAGTTACTGCGAAAAGCCCCGCGTCGCCACATTCCGGCGCCTGTTTTGGAGAATTCAGAATGTCCAAATTACCAAACAGCTGGGGCGTCATTCTCCGCCGGCGGGAGTCTCCGTTTTGCCGGCGCCGGGGTGTTTCCCGACGGCGTGGGGCTGCCCCACAATGGGAAACCCCATTGACCGGCCGGTGTTACGGAGACTCCCGCCGGCCGGTCGGGGCAGAAATGTGGCGGGGCGGGTAGGAGAATTTCGCCCCTGGTCTTTCGGGACTTGTGGGAGAAAACCAGAGCATTTGGAGAAAGACACAGGGAGAATGTGCGGACACCGCAGTGATCAGATTCATTGGTTCTGTAGCATTGGTTCTCCAGGGTACTCTAGCTTTGCATACCCTTATTTATTTCTCATGGGTACGTACTTGGCTTGCATTCTATTCATCTCTCCTTTGGAAGTATCCAATCTTCCATCCACTGTTTTATCCACCAAAATGCATTTCCAATCAACCTGCTCCAGGTCAATTTTTAGATGCCTAAAATTTGGACTTTTTCAGTCTGGGATCTTAATCCGTGACTGATTTTGACACTTTCCAGCTTAATGGGTGGGATTCTCCGACCCCCCGCCAGGTCGGAGAATCGCCGGGGGTCGGTGTGAATCCCACCCCCGCCATCCTCCTAATTCTCCCGCCCCCAAAAGTCGGCCCGGCGTGAGTCGCGCCGCCCGCCTCGGAGAATGGCGGGGTTGGCGCGACTCAATGGGCGCCGGGGTTGCCCGAATTCTCCGGCCCATGATGGGCCGAAGTCCTGCCCGTCTGTTGCCAATCCTGCCGGTGTAAATTGGAGTAGGTCCCTTACCGGCGGCACGTGGTGGCGCGGGGGGATCTGGTGCCGGGAGGTGCCCCCACAGTGGCCTGGCCCGCGATCGGGGCCCACCGATCTGCGTGCGGGCCTGTGGCGTGGGGACACTCTATCTTTCCACACCGAAAGATAGGTCTGCCATTCCCGCCGGGACCCCCCGCCCTGCCGGGTAGGAGAGAATCCTGCCCCAGATTAGAATCGAATTAAATTTGTACAGTGTAGTAAGAGGCCATTCGGTCCTTCGAGTCTGCAGTGACCCTCTGAAAGAGCACCCTACCTAGGCCCACTCCCCCACCACCCTCTAACCCCACCTAGCCATTGGACACAAAAGGGCAATTTATCATGGCCAATTCACCTAACCTGCACATTTTTGGACTATGGGAGAAAACCAAAGCACTTGGAGGAAACCCACACAGACACGGGGAGAATGTGCAAACTCCACACAGACAATAACCCGAGGTCGAAATTAATAATAATAATAATAATAATCTTTGTTGTCACAAGTAGGCTTACATTAACACTGCAATGAAGTTACTGTGAAAGCCCCTAGCCGCCACATTCCGGCGCCTGTTCGGGTACACAGGGGGAGAATTCAGAATGTCCAAATTACCTAACAGCACGTCTTTCGGGATTTGTGGGAGGAAACTGGAGCACCCGGAGGAAAACCTGCAGACACGGGGAGAACGTGCAGACTCTACACAGACAGTGACCCAAGCAGGAATCGAACCTGGGACCCTGGCACTGTGAGGCACCAGTGCTAACAACTGTGCCACCATGCCACCCTATTGAACGCTATTATATCATGATCACTATGTCCTCCACACTGACATTCTGCACCTGCCCTGCTTCATTTCCGAGGACCAGGACCAGCACAGCTTGCTCCCTGGTAGTACTGGAAATGTACTGTTCCAGAAAGTTCTCCGCACACACTGCTGGAATTCTCCCGTTCTGCACTGCACACACTATCCTTTTCCCAGTCTACCTTTGGGTAATTGAAATACACAACTATTACAACCCTACTTGCCCTGCAGGTTTCCATAACAAGTGCTCCCTTCCACTTCCTCCCCATTATTTGGAGGTCGATAAAACCAAGCAAGATGTGCACTAATGTGGTTCACTTTAACACAAGATGGACACTGAGTTACTGGGGAACGATGGTTATTGATTAAGTACAGGTGATCAATGCAGTAACTTCAGGGGTATCCCGAGACCTGAGCCGTGATGGACACGGGTCCCTATTAAAAATATTTTCTCTGGTGTATAATGTAGAGGGTTTTGGGGCAGCACGGTAGCACAGTGGTTAGCACTGTTGCTTCACAGTGCCAGGGTCCCAGGTTCGCTTTATGACTTGGGTCACTGTCTGCGGAGTCTGCACTTTCTCCCTGTGTCTGCGTGGGTTTCCTCCGGGTGCTCCGGTTTCTGCCCACAGTCCTGAAAGACTTGCTGTTAGGTGAATTGGACATTCTGAATTCTCCCTCTGTGTACCCGAACCGGTGCCACAGTGTGTCGACTGGGGACTTTTCACGGTAACTTCATTGAAATGTTAATGTAAACCTACTTGTGACAATAAAAATATTATTATTAAATGTGCTGTTATTATGTAAATAATATTTTGGTCACTTCAGCCATTCTGGACAGAATAACCCAGTAACTCTGGCTCTGAACAGCTGCAGTTTTTTCCCACTTTAAGGCTGGGTATGGTCTGCATGTAAAGTGCTGCATAAAATGAACACTCAGTTCTTTCACCACTCTTAATAATTCAGTGTTTCTTCCAACACAGGCAGCAAGCACGAGCAAATCAGTGAACTATTTAAGGGAGGCAAACACAATTGCAAAGTTTTCTACCAAAATGTTGAACAGGACATTTCAAAAGATCACATGGTAATATGGGGTGAGGTCAAATTATTTTGTTATCTGGGGCGAAATTCTCCGGAAACGGCGCGATGTCCGCCAACTGGCGCCCAAAATGGCGCAAATCAGTCGGGCATCGCGCCACCCCAAAGGTGCGGAATGCTCCGCATCTTTGGGGGCTGAGCCCCAACCTTAAGGGGCTAGGCCCGCGGCGGACGAATTTCCGCCCCGCCAGCTGGCGGAAAAGGCCTTTGGCGCCCCGCCAGCAGGCGCGGAAATGACATCTCCGGGCGGCGCACGCGCGGGAGCGTCAGCGGCCGCTGACGGTATTCCCGCGCATGCGCAGTGGAGGGAGTCTCTTCCGCCTCCGCCATGGTGGAGACCGTGGCGAAGGCGGAAGGGAAAGAGTGCCCCCACGGCACAGGCCCGCCCGCGGATTGGTGGGCCCCGATCGCAGGCTAGGCCACCGTGGGGGCACCCCCCGGGGCCAGATCGCCCTGCGCCGCCCCAGGATCCCGGAGCCCGCCCAAGCCGCCTTGTCCCGCCGGTAAGGTAGGTGGTTTAATCTACGCCGGCGGGGCAGGCATTTTAGCGGCGGGTCTTCGGCCCATCCGGGCCGGAGAATCGCGGGGGGGGGGGGGGGCCCGCCAACCGGCGCGGCGCGATTCCCGCCCCTGCCGAATATCCGGTGGTGGAGAATTCGGCAACCGGCGGGGCGGGATTCACGCCAGCCCCCGGCGATACTCCGACCCTGCGGGGGGGTTGGAGAATCTCGTCCCAGTTCTCTATCTTAATGGCCTGCAGCCACACTCCTGATCGCTCTGGGGAGCGGAGTCTCTGAAAGCTGGACTAATATCCGCTGGAGTTTTCTTATCTGGTCAATGTGAATCACATCTAGTTAGGGGTGGTAATTGGCCGGCTTGAATTTTTCCTGTTTCTTGTGTACAGGACATGCCTGGGCAATTTTCCACATTGCCGGGTAGATGCCAGTGTTGTAGTTGTATTGTAACAACTTGTCTAGGGTCATGGCAATTTCTGAAGCACATCGTCAGTACTATTATTGGAATGTCAGGGCCCATAGTCTTTGCAGTATCCAGGGCCGGGATTCTCCCCTACCCAGCAGGGCAGAGGGTCCCGGCGGGATGGAGTGGCGGGAACCACTACAGCATTGGGCTGCCCCAAAGGTGCCAAGCCCTCACCGTGAGGGGCTAGGCGCGCGCCGGAGTGGTTTCTGCTCCACCGGCTGGCGTGGAAGGCCGTTGGCGCCACGCCAGCCGGGGCCGAAAGGACTTTGCCGACCGGCGGAAGTCCGCGCATGCGCGGGAGTGTCAGCGGCTGCTGACGTCATCCCCGCGCATGCGCAGGGGGGGTGCCTCTTACGCGTCGGCCATGGTGAATGCTGTGGCCGAGGTGGAGGGAAAAGAGTGCCTCCACGGCACAGGCCCGCCCGCGGACCGGTGGGCCCCGATCACGGGCCAGGCCACCATGGGGGCACCCCCCCAGGACCCCGGAGCCCGTCACGCCGCCTAGTCCTGCCGGGAAGAGAGGTGGTTGGATTCTCGCCGGTATTCCAGCAGCGGGACTTCAGCCCATCGCCGGGGGGTCCCACCGACCGCCGCGGCGCGATTCCCGCCCCCGTTGAATATCCGGTGCTGGAGAATTTGGCAACCGGCGGGGGCGTGATTCACGCCAGCCCCCGGCGGTTCTCCGACCCGGCGGGGGGGTCGGAGAATCCCACCCCAGGTTCTTTAGTTGTTTTAAAGAACAAAGAACAATTCAGCACAGGAATAGGCTCCAAGCCTGCGCCGACCATGGTGCCTGTCTATACTAAAACTGTATGCACTTATGTGTGGTCATCTGCTGTGCCCTCCACAACCTGGCACAGCAGCGGGTGATGTGCTGAAGGAGGAGGGACTTGTGGCCTCATCTAAGGAGGATGAGGAAGGGCTGGACCAGGAGTGGCTGGAGTTGGCTGCACCACGGTGTTGACGCCCTCAGTGATGCTCCTCTGTGACTGGGCCATGCTCTGTAGTACCTCGGCAATGTCCACCTGCATCTGGGCCACGTCCCCCAGCAATTGGGACATGATGTTGAGGCGCTCAGCCAGGGTTGTCACTGACTGAGCCACGGCTTGGCGCCACCATTCATGATGCTGACGTCACGCTCCAGGTTCTCTCCTGCAGTTTCCACCGTAGCTGGGTGGGCCTCGGTGCCGCGCACTGTTGGCACCATCTCCTGCATGGGACATTGGGACTCCTACAATCAGCTATGCACACGCTGGAGTGTCACAGACATCTCCTCCTGAATCTCACGGCCATGTCCTAGTGTCTGTATCAACTCCGGGATAACCTGGTCAGGACCTGGACCCAGTTGGATCCTGGGATCCAGCAGACCTCCGACTGCTGACTCGCTCGGACGTTCCCATGAACGAATGATGTGCATCGGCTGTGTGGTGCTCACCAGGTTGTGCCCCAGAAGCCTGTGCACTAGTGTCGCCCACCGAGGTGTGTGTCTCTGCGCTGGTCGAAGGTGGGGATGATGGATCGATGATGGCATTTTCGGAGCTCTCCTCCGAGGTGTTCTCTTGGGAGCGGGGTTGGCAGCGGGTATGACCACGGATGGCCAGGCCTCATCGGATGGTGATCGTGCAAGAGAAAAGACACGTGGTCAGTGAAAGGAAAGGACCATTTTGTCTGACATGAACAACTCACTTGAGACAGGTCATCTGCGAGACGGGGCAGTGGATCCTCACCTCTGTGACGTAGGTCAATCTCACTGTCGATGACTGCTCTCTCCTCGGACGACCCTGCGATCTCCGGGGCCCACTGCTCACAGGGAGTAAGGACTTGGATGTCCGGCACCATGCCGTCCATCTGGGCCCATTATGTGCTAACTTCTCCTGCAGCGACAAAGAGAGGGCATTGTGAGCCGCATGGCGGGGGTCCACGGTGGGTGACATGTGTGGGCACTGCTGCAGGGAATGGGTGGGTTGTCGTATGTGTCAGGGTGTGCTGGGGCCCAGGGGCGGCTGGAAGAAGGAGTGAGGTGCCAACTGCTGACTTGTTGTGGGGTGGGAGGGGGCGGTGGCTGGCAGGACTGGTGCCAGGGGGCCGGTGTCATCTTAACCGTGAGGCCTGGTGGAGGGTGTTGTTCCTCTTCCGACATCTTACAGCAGTCCTCCTGATCAGGCTGCCCGCACTGACGGCTGCTGCCACTGCTTTAGAGGTGGCGGCTCTATGGCTGGTCCTTCGGCCCCCTCGGGGGAATGGGGTGAACCGTTTCATGTCCACGGCATCCAGCAAACTGGTAAAGTCGGAATCTCCGAAGCATGGAGCAGGCCTATGCGGTGGCATGGCTGCGTGCTGACTGGAGTGTCTTCAGAGGGAATGTTTATGTGCAGCTCCCCGTTGTTAGCGGGGAGCAGCCGGGCACGAATCCGTTGGCGGAACAGCCAGTTCCACCATGAAACTCATGGGTGATCATTTCCGGTCCCAAATGCTGTTGGAGGCCAATCAAGAACAAATTAAATATAGCTCTTGGAGCTAAAGGGATCAAGGGATATGGGGGGGAAGGCAGGATTAGGGTATTGAACTTGACAATCATAATGAATAGCGGAGCAGGCTCGAACGGCCAAATGGCCAACCTTTCTTCTAATTTTCCACGTATGTTTCTGTGCAGAACAGAACGGACTACTGTAAAGAAGTGTACCGCAACTCAACAACCAGGAACACGACAGACAGTTACCGGCAGATCCAACCAAGGAACACACCCGCCAACTCAACAGACTGATCAAGACCTTGGATCCAGACCTTCAGAGCACCCTACATCCTCTCATTCCACGTACTCCCCGCGTTGGAGATCTCTACTGCCTCCCAAAAATACACAAGGCCAACACACCCGGCTGTCCTATCGTATCAGGCAAAGGGATCCTGTGTGAGAATCTCTCTGGCTACATCGAGGGCATCTTGAAACCAATCTTTCAAGGAACGCCCAGCTTTTGTCACGATATGATGGACTTCTGACAGAAACTCAGCACCCATGGACCAGTTGAACCAGGAACATTCTTCATCACAATGGACGTCTCGGCACTCTACACCAGCATCCTCCATGACGACGGCATTGCTGCAACAGCCGCAGTACTCAACACCGACAACTGCCAATCTCCAGACACAATTCTGCAACTCATCCGCTTCATTCTGAATCATTCTGAATCACAACGTCTTCACTTTCGACAACAAGCTCTTCATCCAGACACACGAAACAGCCATGGGGACCAAATTCGCACCTCAATATGCCAACATCTTCATGCACAAGTTCAAACAAGACCTCCTCACTGCACAGGACCTTCAACCAATGTTATACACCAGCTACATCAATGACATTTTTTTCCTTTGGACCCACTGCGAAGAATCACTGAAATGACTACACAATGACATCAATAAGTTCCATCCCACCATCAGACTCACCATGGACTACTCTCCAGAATCGGTTGCATTCTTGGACACACTCATCTCCATCAAGGACGGTCACCTCAGCACTTTGCTTTACTGCAAACCCACGGATAACCTTACGATGCTCCACTTCTCCAGCTTCCACCCTAAACACATTAAAGAAGCCATCCCCTATGGACAAGCCCTCCGTATACACAGGATCTGCTCAGACGAGGAGGAGCGTAACAGACATCTTCTGATCCTGAAAGATGCCCTTGTGGCGGGATATGGCGCTCGTCTCATCGATCGACAGTTCCAATGCGCCACAGCAAAAACCGCACCGACCTCCTCAGAAGACAAACACGGGACACAACCGACAGAGTACCCTTCATCGTTCAGTACATCCCCGGAGCGGAGAAACTATGACATCTTCTTCGCAGCCTTCAACACGTGATCGATGAAGGTGAACATCTTGCCAAGATCATCCCCACACCCTTCAATCAACCGCGCAACCTCAAACAAACCATTGTTTGCAGCAAACTACCCAGCCTTCAGAACAGCGACCATGACACCATACAACCCTACCATGGCAATCTCTGCAAGATGTGCCAGATCATCGACATGGATACCATCATTACACAGAACACCACCCACCAGGTACATGGTACAAACTCGTGCGACTCGGCCAACGTTGTCTACCTCATACGCTGAAGGAAAGGATGTCCTTAAGCGTGGTACATTGGCGAGACCATGCAAACGCTGCGACAACAGATGAACGGACATCGCGCGACAATCGCCAAACAGGAATGTTCCCTTCCAGTCGAGGAACACTTCAGCAGCCAAGGGCATTCAGCCTCTGATCTTCAGATAAGCGTTCTCCAAGGCAGCCTTCAGGACCCGCGACAACGCAGAATCGCCGAACAGAAACTTATAGCCAAGTTCCGCACACATGAGTACGGCCTCAACCGGGACCTGGGATTCATGTCGCATTACATTCACCCCCCCACCATCTGGCCTGGGCTTGCAAAATCCTACCAACTGTCCTGGCTTGAGACAATTCACACCTCTTTAACCTGTGATTACCCCTCTCTCTGGATCTGTAACGATTTAATTACCTTCAAAGACTCACATTCAAAGTATTGTCTGGCATCTTTGACTTTGTCCATATATACGTTTCTGGAACAGACCTCTTCATTCACCTGAGGAAGGAGAAGTGCTCTGAAAGCTAGTGACATCGAAACAAACCTGTTGGACTTTAACCTGGTGTTGTAAGACGTCTTAATGTGCCCACTCCAGTCCAACGCCGGCATCTTCACATCTATGTAGATATGGACCATGGTCCCGCCAGGTCAGCAGTTGGGAAGCACCCAGGAAATCATGCTCATTAACTCTCCTTCACTCTCACCAGGTGCTGCCAGCAGACTCCTGACACTTCCTATTTTTATTTTAGATTTCCAGAATCTGCAGTATTTTGCTTTTACTTTGAAAACACTCATTTGGTGCAGAGTTGCCCAATTCTGAGCACTACAATTTAGAAAGGATGTGTAAACATTCGAGAAGGTGCAGAAAGGATCCCTGAGAATGGTTCCAAGGATGAGGAACTTTAGTTACTGGCATAGATTGGAAGGAATGGGAACGTTTTCCTTGGAGAATATTTGAATGGAAGTTGATGGAGATATTCAAAATCATGAAGGATCTATATAGATAGGGAGCAACCGTTCTGATTGGCAGAAGGCTTGAAAATCGGAGGAGTCAGATTTAAGGTAATTGATGAAATAGCAAAAGCAGAATCAGGAAAAATATTTTTACACAACTTCTCATTAGGAGCAGCACGGTAGCATTGTGGATAGCACAATTGCTTCACAGCTCCAGGGTCCCAGGTTCGAATCCTGGCTTGGGTCACTGTCTGTGCGGAGTCTGGACATTCTCCCCGTGTGTGCGTGGGTTTCCTCCGGGTGTTCCGGTTTCCTCCCACAGTCCAAAGATGTGCAGGTGAGGTGGATTGACCATGATAAATTGCCCTTAGTGTCCAAAATTGCCCTGTTGTTGGGTAGGGTTGCGGGGATAGGGTGGAAGTGTGGGCTTGGGTAGGGTGCTCTTTCCAAGAGCCGGTGCAGACTCGATGGGCCGAATGGCCTCCTTCTGCACTGTAAATTCTATGAAATCTGGCTTTTTTTTTCTATTCATTCATGGGACGTGGCTGGACCATCATTTATTGCTCATCCTCAATTGCCCTTGAGGGGGTGGTTAAGAGCCCTTGCGGTGTGGGTCTGGAATCACATGTAGGCTGGATCAGGTAAGAACAGCAGATTTCCTTCCATAATGGACATTATTGACACAGGTAGGTTTTTACGACAATCTGCAGTGGTTTCGTGGTCACCATTAGACTTTTAATTCCAGATTTTTAGTGAATTCAACTTTCACAATCTGCAGTGGCGGGATTTGAACCCGGGTCCCCAGAGCATTACCCTGGGTTTCTGGTTTACTAGTCTAGTGACAATACCACTACACCACCGCCTCCCCATAATGCACTGTGTGAGAGAGTGGCAGATTCAATTGCAGCTTATAAAAAGTGGATTGGATAAGAACTCAGGAGAAACAAATTGCATGACTACAGGGAAAAGGCAGGAGTGGGTCTAGTGAGTTGCTCTTGTAGAGAGCTAGCATGGATACGATGGACTGAATGGCCGATGTTGTAACTAACCATTTTACAATTCTATGATACTATCCCTTCTACAGGAATCTGCCCCTTTGACAGGAATCATTCCATTTCACAGAAATTGGTTCTTTTAGCAAGAGTCTGTCCTTTCGAAAAGAGTTCTGCCTTTTACCAGTGCTCACCTGTTCAGCGAGGATCTATCCCTTCAACAAGATAGTGTCTCTTTGATAAATATTAATACCTTCAACAAGATTTTATCTCTTTGACAACGTTACAATCCATTCAAAAACAGTCCATTGTTTTCACAAATATCAGTGCCTTATATCTGTGCCATTGATTAAAAATCAATTTTGTTTGACAAGTTGCATACATTAATTAATAGCTAGCTCATTCTACAAGAGATTGTCTATTCACTGAGAGTCCATCTATTTATAAAACTGTGCTTATTTTTTAAAGTGACGTGTCTATTTGCTATAACTCAGTGAGCAAAGGAGAAATCTGGCCAGTCTTTCCTCAACATGGGTTTATTCCCCAAACCCCCAAAACATAGATACAGACCCCCCTTTACCTTCTCCTCCACACAGGTGGAAACTGGTTCTTATATATAGCTAAGAATAATGCCCTAGCCATTCTCCAATTGGTAACAGCTGCTGTCACTCACTGCTACAGCATGCACTTCATTGTGATATGATTGCAACATTACTGCTCTTGACAAGATTCCATCTCATTGACAATAGTTTCTTCATTCATCAAGAATCTGCCAGTCCAAAACCAATCAGTACTTTCTACAAGAGACCATCCATTTGACAAACATCGGTCCCTTTCTGAATAGAAAAGAAGACCCATTCACCAAGATTCTGACAAGTGTACATTTGCCCCTCTGCTCCTCAAGAATCTGTTCCTTCAATGGGAATCCCTGCCTTTCACAAGAATGTATCCTTTTGAGTTCCCCTGATGATCAAAAGTATACAATGTTCCTCTTCTCCGGCCCGTCTCAGCTTATATGCTGCTGGAACCCTCGTGCCTGCCTTTTGTTTACCTTTAGACTTTATTATTTCATTGCACTCCTGGCTGCTCTTCCATATTCTTCAATTTGTAAATTTGAAGTCATCTAAAACTCTGCTGTCCATATCCTAACTTTCACTAAGTTCCATTCACCTATTATTCCTACACTCATTCTGTAGATAATATTATACATGACCTCTGACCATCAGGTGGTAGTGTAAACCCACCACGTAACCCTGTGTCTGGGGAGTTAGAAATAAGTTGTGTTGGAGGATAGACGTATTTTGCAGTAGCTCTTTTATTTATTTGAGTTATCTTTGTCTTGCAGTTGTTTCATAATAAATTATTTAAACTTGATGTTCTATAGTTCGTCGTTCTTATCGGCCAGTCTCCAGAACATGACATGGTACCAGGATTTATGATTTAACAAGAACAAGCAGATTTTGCAAAAAAATCCGAACAGCTAAAGATAACTTGGAAGAACACAAAATAAATTGTGTTTTATTCACTAACCTTGAAGGCTACTGGCAACTGGTGCTCAACATGTGGTAAAACTTTAAAGCCTGGAATGGAAGTTATGAAGGCACCTCAGCAGCTTCGGATTACTTGTAATGTAGATGAGAATTGAAGGATGTTTAAGCAACAGTTTAACCTCTATTTTTCAGCCCTTGGTCAGCAGGCACAGCCTGACGAGGGGCGTATGGCGTTGCTGCTCACTGTATCAGGTCCCCAAACAATTGAAATTTTCAACACATTTGTCTTCAAAAATGAGGCAGACAGCAAAAGCTTTGACGATGTTCTCAGACAATTTGATTGGCATTGCTATCCCCCCCCAAATTAAACTTTTGAGTGCTATATCTTTTGTATGCGCACCCAGAATGCAGGAGAGGCATTTGATAACTTCCTCACTAATTTATGGCTGAAAGTGCAGTTGTGCAATTTTAGTACGCTCCAATCGTCAATGATACTTGATCAAATTGTTTTTGGCATCTCCAACAATAAGGTGGTTTCTACGGGAAACAGACCTGCAGCTCGAAAATGTTGTCCAAATCTGTCACGCCAGTGAGCTTGCAGGAAAACAGGTAGCACATTAAATCTTTGACATGAAGGCAGAAGAGGCGGCAGACACCATTATTAGGGTGACGCAGTTCAATAAAAAATGTGCTCCCAGTGTGGGTGGCCATTTTGAGCAGCCGTCCCAATCCTCCATTTTATGTCCGCAATGTGGCAAACGGCATTTGCCTCGGCAATGCCCAGTGTATGGGAAGACATGTGCTAGTTGTAATGACAGAAATCATTTTGCTACGCAATGTTGTTCCAGAAGAAGGCCTGAACAAACAAAGAGTATTCGCACACTGGATGCAGTGTGCCTCGAGGATGCATTTTTGTAGACATGGGGCGGGATTCTCCGTCAACCGGTGGGGCGCGCCACTTCGGGGCCGAGGAGTGGCGTGAACCACTCGGGCGTCGGGCGGCCCCGGAAGGTGCGGAATCCTCCGAGGATTCCGCACCTTCAGGGGCTAGGCCAGCGTTGGAGTGTTTGGCGTCGCGCCAGTCAGCGCGGAAGGGCTTGGTGCCACGCCAACCGGTGCCGAAGGGCCTCCGCCGGCCAGCGTGAGTTGGCACATGCGCTGTAGCGCCAGCGTGTGCTAGCGTCATCCCAGAGCATGCGCAGGCGTGTTCTTCTCTGCACCGGCCATGGCAGAGGTTGACAGCGGCTGGTGCGGAGGGAAAGAGTGCCCCCATGGCACAGACCCGCCCGCGGATCGGTGGGCCCCGATCGCGAGCCAGACCACCGTGGGGGCACCCCCCGGGGCCAGATCCCCCCGTGCCCCCCCCCCCAAGGACTCTGCAGGCCGCCCATGGAGCCAGGTCCCGCCGGTAAGGACCTGTTGTGATTTACGCTGGCGGGACCCGCCAAAAATGGGTGGCCATTCGGCCCATCGCGGGCCGGAGAATCGCCGGGGCGGCCGCTGCCAGCAGCCGCCGACCGCGCGCTGCGATTTCCACCCCCGCCAAAACCCTGGCAACGGAAATTTCGGCAGCCGGCGGGAGCGGGATTCATGCCGCCCCCCGGCAATTCTCCGACCCGGCGGGGGGGTCGGAGAATCCCTCCCCTGATCTCCAGCGAAGACAAGGAGACTCAAGTCATACCAAACAACAATGTGTTTGTACCTATCTGCAACAAAAGTGAATTAAAAGCAGATAACCATAAGAATAAATGAAAGTGCCATTAAAGATAAATGGCACAGTGACAACAATTCAGCTTGGCACAGGTACAAAGGCCAACCTCGTCAATCTGTCCAATTGAACCGAAAATAATTAACAAAACGGTATGGTTAAGAGATTATAATGGTAATGAAACTCATCGTTCGGAGTATGTGAGCTTGATGTCGACGTAAGAAACAAAATTCGCAAGTTGCAATTTTCTGTTGTGGCGCGGACTGCGAGTCTTTAATTGGAGTCGAATCATGTGAGGAGCTGCAGCTAGTCTGATGAGTCTACAGTGCAGACAGAGCTGCCACAGGCCCTCATCCCTACGGAGAAACTATTCTAAATGGTTTCGCTGAGATTTTTGAAGGTTTTGATACGTTACCATACATGTATAAGATTTAATTAAAGGAAGATGCGAGGCCTGTGATTCATGCGCCGAGATGTGTACCAGCTCCATTAAGAGATAAACTAAAGGCTAGAGAGAATGACAGCTTTTGGCGTCATGAAGCGCATTGAATCGCCTAGAGACTGGGTTACTTCCATGGTCTGTGTAAAGAAGCGCAATAGAGACTTATGAATCTGCATGGACACTAAAGATTTGAATCTCAATATTAAAAGGGAGCACTACCCGATACAAAAAAGGAGGAGATAACATGCGAAATGGCAGGAGCAACTTGCTTCAGCAAATTAGATACGTCTCAAGACTTCTGGCAACTTAAGCTAGGTAAAGAGAGCACTGAATTGTGCACGTTCATCACACCCTTTGGAAGATATTGGGCGAGATTCTCTCAGCCCAGGCCGAACCGGAGAATCGCCGAACCGGTTGCGAATCGCGCGACGCCGCCCCGACGCCTGTCCGTCAATTCTCCGGAGAGTGGAGAATCCAATGGCGCCGGCGCGGTTGGCGCGGCGCCGGTTGGGGGCCGCTCTACGTGGCCCCCACGGCGATTCTCGGCTTGGGATGGGCCGAGCGGCTGCACAAAAACACGCGGGTCCCGCCGGCGCCGTTCTAACTTGGTCTTACCCGGCGGGACCTCGGCCTGAATGGATCCGGGGGCGGCCTGGTTGGGGGGGGCGGGGGGTGGGGGGGTGGGGTGGGGGGGTCTGACACCGGGGGGGGGGTGGGGTGGGGGCCCTCTGCTGTGGCCTGGCCTGCGATCGAGGCCGGCCTCTCGGGCTGGGGGCCTCTTTTGTTCTTCACCATGTTGCATCGGGACCAGCGCGGAGAAGGGAGCCACCGCGCATGCGCAGCAATCGCACCGGTCCCACCGCGCATGCGCAGACCTGCGGCGCCCATCTGACACCGGGATCAGCAGCTGGCTCAGCATGGGTCGCTCCAGTGCTGTGCTGACCCCCTGTAGTGGTCAGAATCGCTGCTCCTGAGGCCTTGTTGACACCGGAGAGAAACGCGTTTACGACGGCGTCAACGCTTAACCTCAGGATCAGAGAATCCTGCCCATTGTTTTTTAAGAATGCCATCTGGCATCATTACGGCTTCAGAGATCTTTCATCGTGCCATGGAGTATATAGGTGAGGGAATTCCGGGTGTCCGAGTGGGTGACATTTGGGGATCGACACAGGAAGGGCATGATAGACGTCTTCTCAGGGTCCTAAAAAGTATCAAGAAAAGCAGTCTAAAGTTGAACAGGGCGAAATGCCAAGTCGCTGTGCACACTTTCCTGGGAGACAAGCTGTCCGCACAAGCTGTTCAGCCCGATCAAGATAAAATAAGGGCAATTCTGCAGATGCCAAGCCCTACCGATAGAAAAGGCATTTTAAGAATGCTTGGGATGATTAATTTTGTGGGCAAATTCATTTCCAACTTAGCAACTAAAATGGCACATCTGTGGGAGACCATAAAGAAAGACGTTCGAGTGGTCCAGCAGCCATGAACAAGAGTGGCAGCATTGCAGATTTCACCCACCACGGCGCCAGTCCTGACATTTTCCGATCTAGCAAAAAATAGAAAAATCTCAATGGATGCATCACAGGATGGTTTGGGAGCAGTCCTACTCCAGCAGGATCTGGAAGGAGACTGCCTACCAGTAGCTTATGCATCCAGATCGATGTCTGATACTGAACGAAGATACGCACAAATCAAAAAGAATGCCTCGGGCTCATTAACGGGCTGATAAAGTTTAATGATTATGTGTATGGGCTTCCAACCTTCATTGTGGAGACTGACCACAGGCCACTGGTCGCCATTATAAAAAGAAATCTTAATGAGATGTCGTAGAGGATTCAACAAATGATCATGAAGTTGCAGTGGTATGACTTCGAGTTGGTGTATACACCGGGCAAACATCTTATTGTAGCTGACCCGCTATCCAGAGCTGCCAGCATTCAGGAACCACTCCAGTTGGATGAGGGCGTAAGGGTCCACCTAAACCTGGTAACTGAGACCCTGGTAACAACAAGTCAAAAATAATTAAAGAAGAAACGGCCAAGGACACTGTCCTGCAGAAAGTGAAAGTACCTCCATGAAGGATGGTCCAAAGGATCCTGCTCAAGTTTCTACAATGTGCGAGCAGAGTTAAGTGATGTGGATGAATTTTTGCTGCGGAATCAGCGGATTGTGGTTCCACAGGCACTACAGTCAATGATCCTCATGAAACTGCATGAAGGACACTTGGGAATGGAAAAGTGCAAGTGGAGAGCCAGGGAGGCAGTCTATTGACCAGGGATAAACCGTGACATTGAGCTGACAGCGGACAACTGTGAAACATGCCGAAGGTTTCATAGAATTTTACAGTGCAGAAGGGGGCCATTCGGCCCATCGAGTCTGCACCGGCTCTTGGAAAGAGCACCCCACCTAAGGTCAACACCTCCACCCTATCCCCATTACCCAGTAACCCCACCCAACACCAAGGGCAATTTTGGACACTAATGGCAATTTATCATGGCCAATCCACCTAACCTGCACATCTTTGGACTGTGGGAGGAAACCGGAGCACCCGGAGGAAACCCACGCACACACGGGGAGGATGTGCAGACTCCGCACAGACAGTGACCCAAGCCGGAATCGAACCTAGGACCCTGGAGCTGTGAAGCAATCGTGCTATCCACAATGCTACCGTGCTGCCCGTTTCAGCGCAGGCAGAGCAAGGAACCTATGCAGATGGGCAAAAGCAGTCACAACTCCGTGGCAGAAAGTTGGCATGGATCTTTTCCATTTAAATGGAAAGGAATATCTTCTGGTCATAGACTATTTCTTGAACTACCCAGAGATAGCATAGCTATCAAATTCTACGGTTAGATGTGCCATTAAGAAAGTCAAAGAGATTTTTGTGCACCACGGCATTCCAAATGTCATCCTCACTGATAATGGTCCTTGTTTTGCTTGCTTTTGATTGCTATGAGTGGACAGAATCTGCACTGTAGTATGATTTCCAGCATGTAACCTCCAGTCCTCACTACCCTTAGTCGAATGGCAAGGCTAAGAAGGGTATTCACATTGTTAAACAGCTCCTAAAAAAAGCACTAGACCGCCAAGATGACACCTATGTGGCTATTGTTCGGCACCATTAGTCAATGGGCTCTCGCCTGCTCAGTTGCTGATGAACAGGCAACTGAGAAGCACTTTACCTCGTATTCCTCAAGAGCCAGTGAACCACACGGTCGCAAGGCAATTAACCGCTAAAAAAATGAGGCAGAAGAGATTCTATGATAGATCTGTGAAAAGATTTCATCCTCTGCAGCCAGAGGACACAGTGAGAGTAGAAGGTTCCAAAGGCAATGAATGGTCTAAGCAGTTGAAGGTACTTCGACAAGCAGGTCCAAACTCGTACCTCATCATTACGGATGAAGGTGCTGTCTTGAGAACGAATAGAAGAGCTTTTCTCAAAGTCTACCAACTGTTTGTGATGTAATCAACAGAATAAGCATGCAACAATCCTAAAACATCTCAAGAACATACAATGCAACATACGGAAAAAATATAACAAGAGGAAGATACTTCGACACATGAAGAATAACAAACACAATCAACAAACACCAAAGAAGATGAAGTAACAATGCAAGTTCAGCAGCCACTTAAAATATCAATAAGGCTAAGGTGCAAACCTGGAAGACTGAACTTGTAACAGACTGCAAATAATCTGAACATGTAAATAGTTATGCATATCATGTGAATTGTAAAAATAATCCAATACATGTAAATAATTTCACTTTCCAAATAAAAGGGATGTGATGATATGCATAAAACCATTCTGTAGATAATATTATACACAACCCCCGACCACCATATTATACACAACTTCCGACCACCAGGTGGCAGTGTAAACACACCATGTGACCCTGTGTCTGTGGAGATGGGAGTAGGTCATGTTGGAGGATAGATGTATTTTGCAGTTGCTCCACAATAGTTGATTAGTTAATAGTTTATTATTTTATTTATCCTAGTTATCTTTATCACCCAGTTGTTTCATAATAAATTATTTAAACTAGATGTTCTGTAGTCCATCATTCACTTCGGTCAGTCTACCAAACATGACATCAGTCAGCTTAAATCGGTGCTGTCACGTTCTCAATCTTTCCACCAATGGGCACAGTTTCTCTCTGTCTAGTCTGTTCAGACCCTTCATCATTTTTAATACCTCTATCAAATCTCTCAATCTTCTTGAAGAAGCAAAACTCCAACTTCTCCAACCCTCCTCAGGATAGTATCTTATGCCCAACCATCATCAGCTGCTTCATCAATTACCTTCCTTCCAATGTAAGGGCAGAAGTGGCGATGTTTGTTGAACAACGTTCAGCACCATTCGCGACTCTTCAGACACTGAAGCAGTCCATGTCCAAATGCAGCAAAACCTGGACAATATCCAGACTTGGGCTGACAAGTGGCAAGTAACACACAAGTGCCAGGCAATGACCATCTCCCACAAGAGATACTCTAACCATTGCACCTTGATATTCAATGGCATTACCATTTTTGAATCCCCCTGGGAGTTACCATTGACTGAGTGGCAGTTAAGAGTCAACCACATTGCTGTGGATCTGGAGTTACATGTAGGCCAGATCAGGTAAGGATGGCAGATTTCAATTTCCTCCCTTAAAGGACCTTAGTGAACCAATGGGTTTTTACAACAATCGACAATGGTTTCATGGTCATCATTAGGCTTTACATTCCAGATTTTTATTGAATTCACATTTCACCATCTGTCATGGTGAGATTCAAACCTGGGTCCCCAGTGTTCTGGGTGTCTGGGTTATTAGCCCAATGATTATACCATTACGCCAGCTTGACAAGATCCACTTCCTTCTACAAGAGAAAGCCCATTCAGTAAGAATCTGACCATTCGATAATAATTTTTCCCTTCGACTCGAGAGCCCTCCTTTACCAAGCTCATTATCTTTGACAAAAGCCCACACTTGCGACAAAAAAGCTTTTCCATTGACAAGTGTGTTTCCTTTCAACAAGCTTCCATGTCTTCAGGTAGAGCTGGTGCCTTGGGGCATGCTTATCGCAACAATAAGATTCTAACCCTTTAAAAAGAGTCTATCCCTTCAACAAGAGCCCGTGCCATCAATACGTATCTGTCCCATTGACAAGGGTCTTTCTGTTCCACAATAGTCCATCCCTTGAGTCAGACTGAATCTCACCGACAAACTATTCCATGACAAGTGTCTTTCCCTTTGACAGGAGTCAGTGCCCACCACACTTTACTCTTATATCATCCATGCCAACTCACATAGTATTCTTTAAAAGTTCCTTGGCAACATTGTCAGATCTTTGACAGCTGGACAGTTCCAATACTTTTGTGTGTAAAACGTGCATGGTTCTGTTCGCTTTTAACAATCCCTAAGAATGCTTTACCTCTCCCAGGGGTGTGTCAGGACCATAGCCAAAGGCACTTTAACTCATGCTTTAACTTTACAAGCTATCCATGGTGACCATTCTAGCCATTTGCTTGTGGATGCCTTCCAGTGACACCTGCTGGAAAGCCTGTGTTAGTTGGATATGGCTGAGATAAGCAACTTGGAAAACCTGAGTAGTGGAGGTGGTGGGGGCTTGGAGGGTGGGGCTAAAGCCGACATTCCAGTGCTGCCATCAGTTGGCATTCCAAAGCACTATATCAATCGACTGCCCATGTTAATTTGCAGCTGACTTTCCGTGGGTGTGAGGAGGCGAGGCCTTGAGGCAACTTGTCCTTTGGTTGTTCCTCCATTCCCTTGGGGTATTTTCTGCTTGCTTCTTGCTGCCTTGTCCTCTGATCATCACCTGACAGAGGACACAAGGCAACTAGGCAGATATTGCCACACCCTTGCCCAACCCACTGGTGCCTCAATGGCCTATTTGAAGTATTTCAGAAATTCATCTTCCTTTAGAGTTTGAAAACAATACAAAACAAACATTTATTCAATTTCTCAAGCTGAAGGAGTTCTCCAGCTCAAGGCTATGTTGCTACTGATCGCTGCCTGCTTGCAATCCCTTATTGTCTTCCATTCACAAAGTTACTATGGCAACAGTGTCGTATAAGAGGCTGGAGGAGCTCATACTGTGAATCTTTCATTAGTGGTTTAGTAAAAGGCCACCTCAGCCATTCTGCATCAGTGGAACAGCTTTGCCAGACAAAACATCTTGTTTATACTTGAGAAAAAAACAGTAATGGAGAAAAGTTATCCTTAATACCTTGAGCAGCTGAACCTGAAGTCATGGATTTAACCCCATTTGGTTTTTAATAAATCTAAATTGATTTTAAAATTTGTGCTTTTCTCAGCTGGATCTTGCGAGTTGGTCAAATAGAAATGCTTCTGAAGTGACTGGGAGAACATCTGAAACTGTGCTACCTTCAGACAGTGTCTATTCCACCAAAGCAAAGATTTACCATCAGTAGCCTGATAGGGACTATCTGAACGCATTCCTCCATGCTTCAAGTCTCTTTCTCTGTCTGTCTCTCTGTCTCACGTCGAGTTAGAAGTAGAATTATACACCAAATGCATTGGAAAACAGATCCATAAATGTCAACAATGGGGCATCCAACTATCACCCGACTCTTCACGTTGCATGTGAAACCAAATTGAGGGGAGCGGGGGTGGAGTTCCTACTGAAGAAGGTAAACATCAGGGGTGCGATTCCACAGAAAGTAATTTATGTCCAGTTTTGGGTGGGTTTAGCAGGGTGTTCCCCGGCAGCTGCACTGCTGAGAAACACCCCACCATTCAACGGCACCTTGCCATTTTTATTGGCCTCCAGGAGTTTCTCTCCGCCGAGGCCACACTTGAGTCATTTCCTGCTGATGAGCCCAGCAGTAAACACTCCTCGCAGATCAAGGCACCATATTGTCTGGCTGCCCTGATCTCTCCCTCCATTACAACTGGTCCATGTTTGTGAAAACCAGTGCTAAAGGCACCCTGGCAAGGTGTGCCCATTATGTCCTGGGCGCCAGGAGAATACTGCGAAAGTTTAAATGAGCCTAATGGCTCATTCAAATGTACTGATCTGCATCGCGCCCAGTGAGGGTGGGCCCAAAGCGTGACATTTTGACAAAAACTCGCGAGACGTTTCGAGGGTCGCAATCTTGCGAGCGGCCTCTTGTGAAATTCAATGGCCTCGTCCTGACACCAATTCGGGCACGACGAGGCCGCTAAATCACACCCCAGATGTACAGAGCAGGCACTGCCCATTGATTGGATTTGAGGGCATGGCTGTATTCAGGGTGTGTGGCTGGTCAGTTCACAAATCACTGACAATGGAGAAGGGTAAGATTTGGTCCTCTGTAAAGAGTTAAAGTCGGTGCAGTTGAATTGGGGAAGATATTCGAGATGAACTGGGTGATCTAGCAGCATCCTGAAAATGGTCTATGGATAATAATAATCTTTATTGTCACAAGTAGGCTTACATTAACACTGCAATGAAGTTACTGTGAAAACCCCCGAGTCGCCACATTCCGGTGCCTGTTCGGACACACAGAATGTCCAAATTACCCAACACCACGTCTTTCGGGACTTGTGGAAGGAAACCGGAGCACCCGGAGGAAACCCACGCAGACAGGGGGAGAACATGCAGACTCCGCACAGACAGTAACAGGATACATATCTGAATGATATTTCAATGGAGATTATAAGCTCACCTCCAACATTCTAATCAATGATGGGGCACGATCATCATTTGAATGGTCACTGTGGACAGTCTTACTATACTATTCCTTTGGCCACTTTCAAAATCCCTCTTTCAGTATGTCCTTCCTGCTGTTCCCCACCATAATAATGTTGTTCATTGAATATTTTATTGCTGTTGGCATTCAATATTGCACAAAAAGGGTGAGAGGTATGATTATGACCTCATCCATTAATTAAGAATATACAATAGTCAATGTAATTTCAAAGCCTGGTCACCTAGGGCTGGATTTTCGCTGAGCTGGGCCAACTTCAGGAACCAGATGTAGAAGCATTTACGATTGGTTCCATTTTTGTCATGGGGGAAGGAGACAGGGACTGAATCATACAGGTGGGAAACTGGAACTGGAAATCTCATTTTGTTGTTTAAGTGTAGGAGGCACAAATTGACAGCATAGACATAGATGCTCTTCAAGGGTAGATATGTTTTGTTTAAGTTTAATGATCTGAGGTTTTTTAAGGTTCCCCAGCCCTTTAAACATGAAAAAACAGGCTGCAGCTGTTCGTTATAGTTAAAATAACACCATCTGATGGAATATTTTGATTGACAGACCATCTTGCACAGATTAGAAAACATATTTCCATCTGTTCCTGCAGGTGCAATAGAATGTTTTTGTTGACATTAAGGGCAGTTATTACAGTTGAGATCATTGTGAATGCTTGGCAGAGGTTCAAAGTGCATATTTCAATAAGCTGTGGGCTGGGTTCACGTCTTGTCTAGTAAAGGATTAATTGACTTTGATGTGGCTGCCTAAAAATAATTTTTGCATAACAGATTGAACACTTGAAATTTTAAATCTTTGTCTGGGCTTCATGAATGGGAGTATTTTCAGTATCAAGCATGTATGAGTTAGAGTTCTATTAGACAATCAGAAGTTTAATTTATTTAATCTCCACATGTTTGCCCATAGTGGTTATTTGGCGAGTGGCTATGGAGGTGGCATGGGGGTGTATGAGATGTAGAGGTGGATGGAGGACATTAGTTGGCATGGATGGGACCATGGGGAGTGCAAGGAGGTGAGGGGGTGTGCGGGGTCAAGGCTAAAGGGCCTATCAGCTTCTAAAACAACTGAGATGAAGTTCCAGACAACTGAAGCGTGCCTTATAACCTCGGCACTAGCCCATCATCCTGTTCAGCCACGATCAGCTTCTGGGTTCAGTGTGCCTGACTCGATCAAACCCCTGCCTCTCAAGAGTCTGCCAGGTTGGGGCAGTTCCAGAGTCGAGCGACTCACCTTGGGAGAGAAAACCTTGCTCCTAGCTTTATGTTAATTATATTTTCTATGATCGTTTTTGAATGAATCACTGTAAATAACCCTTACTGCATTGGCCTTAATCATATCTCATTAATTCCTACATAGCAGTCTTCCAGAAAATGGATAAGCCACAAAGAGGAGAAAGAAATAAAATGTTTCCCCCTGAGGAAATTGGTTCTTTCTAGGTTATGTTTCAATTAGTGATGCCAACTCTTCCCACCTGACCTAGATCCCTGTGAGTCAGCCTGTGCAATAAATACATGAAAGCTATTCAATTATGGCAGGCCTCATGTCAGTACCAAATCAGAATTCATGCACATGCATGCATTTTCCAGCAGAGGTCACTGTATTGCAACTTTCCTTCTCGCTGGGGCCTGGGCACTGAGGTCAATTGTTTCAGATCTACTACACATGGCAACCGGCTCGTTTCCGGTCAGTGTTGCTCAGTGTATAACTTTTTAATGCAGATAAACAGTTCAAAGTGTTTCAATGAATCATACAGGACAGTAGGAGGCCATTCAGCCCATCATACCTGTCCCAGATCGTTGAAAGAGTCTTTGTGGATCCCACTACCCTGCTCATTCCCCATGGCCCTACAAATTTCTCCCAGTCAAAGATGTATTCCATTCTTTTTTAAAGATCACTATTGAATCTGCTTCCACCATCCTGTGAAGTTGTGCATTCAAGATCACAATGACCAACTCTGTAAACTAAATTTCACCTGATTTTACCTTATATCTGAGTCCACTGGTTAATTGCCCTTCTACTACCAGTTGATACAATTTCTCCCTGCTTGCCCTGTCAAATCCAGCTGGTAATTAATCTCCCTTAACCTTCTCTACCTGAGGAAGACAGTTCCTGCGTCTTCTGTCTCTCAACATGTCTGTAGTTTCTCATTCCTGATGCGATATTTTTATTATATCATGGGATGTGGACATAGCTGGCAATGCCAGCATTTGTTGCCCATCCCGAATGCCCACAGTCTCAGTCATGTTGGATTCAAAATGTTAATTCGGTGGGCACGATCTACCCGAATGGGAACAGATCCCATAGCACGTGTGATTACCCGGGTGTTCCCCGACGCTCAGTGCACCAAGAAACACCACGCTATTGAACGGCCATTCAGGTAGATCGGGGGTCTCAGTGGGGACGCATGGGAACCCGTTTTCTGCACTGATGAGCTCTGCTTGTCGGACCTTTTCAGTGCAGGATGAGATTGGGATGCCAATTTTAAATGGCATCCCAATCTCTCGGATCCCTGATGCGACCCCCGAACCTCCCCCTCCACCAAGCCCCAACTCACCAATATGAGAGACCTCGCCCCCATCTCCACGCCCACACAGGGCACCCCCTGGAAACAATGCAAGCTTGGCACTTTGGCAGTACCAGGGTACCCAGGCGGCACCAGTAGTGCCAGAGTGCCACCCTGCCCAGAAGGCAAGCACCTGGGGCCCTCCGATTCCCTGAGAAGCCCCATGAGTGCCATTCCACCTGGTTTCTGGGCACCAGCATTGAACGGTGCTCACCAGAGGTCTCCAAGGTGAAGGGTGGGTTAAGTGTATTGGTCACGCTAAATTTCCCCTTTGTGTCCAAAAAAGGTTAGTTGGGGTTGCTGGGTTGCGGGGATGGGGTGGGGAGGTGGGCCTAGGTAGGGTGCTCTTTCCAAGGGTCGACGCAGACTCGATGGCATCCCATAATCCGGACAAATGTGAGGTAATGCATTTTGGAAGGGCTAATGCAGGTAGGGAATATACAGTGAATGGTAGAACCCTCAAGAGTATTGAAAGTCAAAGAGATCTAGGAGTACAGGTCCACAGGTCATTGAAAGGGGCAACACAGGTGGAGAAGGTAGTCAAGAAGGCATACGGCATGCTTGCCTTCATTGGCCGGGGCATTGAGTATAAGAATTGGCAAGTCATGTTGCAGCTGTATAGAACCTTAGTTAGGCCACACTTGGAGTATAGTGTTCAATTCTGGTCGCCACACTACCAGAAGGATGTGGAGGCTTTAGAGAGGGTGCAGAAGAGATTTACCAGAATGTTGCCTGGTATGGAAGGCATAAGCTATGAGGAGCGATTGAATAAACTCGGTTTGTTCTCACTGGAACGAAGGAGGTTGAGGGGAGACCTGATAGAGGTATACAAAATTATGAGGGGCATAGACAGAGTGGATAGTCAGAGGCTTTTCCCCAGGGTAGAGGGGTCAATTACTAGGGGGCATAGGTTTAAGGTGAGAGGGGCAAGGTTTAGAGTAGATGTACGAGGCAAGTTTTTTACGCAGAGGGTAGTGGGTGCCTGGAACTCACTACCGGAGGAGGTAGTGGAAGCAGGGACATTAGGGACATTTAAGGGGCATCTTGACAAATATATGAATAGGATGGGAATAGAAGGATACGGACCCAGGAAGTGTAGAAGATTGTAGTTTAGTCGGGCAGCATGGTCGGCACGGGCTTGGAGGGCCGAAGGGCCTGTTCCTGTGCTGTACATTTCTTTGTTCTTTGTTCTTTGATGGGCCGAATCACCTTCTTCTGCATTGTAGGGATCCTATGATTCTTTATGTGTTAGATCTTGTGAGTCGTGGTGAATCGGGTTGATCCCAGAAGAGGGATCTCCCGGCATCTACCTGCTGCGACACGCTGCTTATCAGGCGCAACCCAACCGGTAGATCTAGCCCTGTTTCTCCCTGCTGCCAGGCCTGCTAAGTTTATCCATCATTTTCTGTTTTTATTTCAGATTTACAGCATCTGCAGTATTTTGCTTTCATTCTCTTTATTACTAGTCCATTGGCATTACCACTACACCACCACCTTCCCACTAGTCTCATAAAGCTTCCCTACACCTTCTGCAAGGTCTTGACATCCTTCCTGCAGCGTAGTGTTGAGAATGAAATACGCCAGCTGAGTTGAACCAATGATTTATAAAGATTTAAACTCACTTCATTGCTTTTGTACTCTATTCTTAAAGCCAAGTGTCCCATATTAACAACCCTATCAGCTTGTTTTGCCAGTTTCAAAGATTTTGTGTATGTGAACTCCTCCGATAGTGTCGAAAACTGGATGCCAATAGGGATTGATCAAAACATTAGTCAAAAATGTGGTTTTAAGCAGGGTATTAAAGGTGGAGAAATAACTGGAGAAATAAAAAGATTTAGGGATAATATTCCAGAATAAAGGGAAAAAAGGGTTGCACAAGAGAGGGAGGACATGGTTGAGTGCTGACGGAGGCTATAGAGACAAAGAGTGGTGGGATCACAAGGAAATTTAAATCCATGGCTGATAATGTTAAAGTTGAAGCATGAGGATATCTGAAGCTGATGTAGGTGAGTGAGTAACACATAGTGTGGAATGGCAACAGGGTTTTGGAGGAGCTGAGATTCACGGAGATTGCA
The DNA here is from genome assembly GCF_047496885.1 of Scyliorhinus torazame. Classification (NCBI taxonomy): domain Eukaryota; kingdom Metazoa; phylum Chordata; class Chondrichthyes; order Carcharhiniformes; family Scyliorhinidae; genus Scyliorhinus; species Scyliorhinus torazame. Next base: position 212,290,274 of record NC_092707.1, read on the forward strand.
AAATAGGAGACTAACCAGGTGCTTGGAAAGGCACGAATGAAGGTTTCATTGGCACATGGACTCAGGCAGGAGAAGGGGGATTGCTGAGGTGGAATTAAGTGGTCTTGGTGATATTGTTTGGAAGCTCTGCTCAGGATTAAACAAGATGCTGAAGGCATGGAAAATCGAAATTAAGTCTGAAACAATGGCCAGGGTGGGGGATGCTTAGGGTCAAGTTTGGGAGCCAAAGACTTTCACAATGCTTACCTGGATGAAACTGTGAGTATGGAAGCCAGAGAAGCAAACAGACAACCAGAGTGGAGCAATGGTAGAGAGGAAGAACTGCTGTTATCAGGATATCTGTGGTCAGCCCCATTGACCGACTGATATATTAAGGGGAACTAAACTTTCTCTCTTAATATCTTGAATTCTACGATCAATCACCCCTGAACACTCTAAATTCAAGCCATAACATGTCTAATTTGAGGAATTGCTCTCGTAACTCGACCCCTGTAATCCAGGAATCATTTTTGTATACCTACGGCGCACTTCCTCCAAGACCAAAATATCCTTCCTAAGGTGTGGTGCCCAGAACTGCTCACAATACTCCAAGTGGGATCTAATGTGTGATGCAACGTGATGCAGTGAGCAATATTCCTAACGCTGAGGATATGAAGTTCACATCCAGCGCAAGGGACTGGTGCATGTAATCTAAGCTGGCACCAATGCAGCACCGACGGAATGTTGCACAATCGGCGGTGTCACCTTTTGGATGAATCAGACCAGGAACCCATCTGCCCTCTCAGGTGAATGTAGAAGATGCTATGACACTATGTAGAAGAAGGGCAGGACAATTTTCTCTACTGTTCTTACTGATATTTATCCCTCTGTCAACATTACAAAAACAGATTATCGAGTCATTGTCACATTGCTATTGCAGGGCCCTTGCTGTGCACAAATTGGCTGTTGTTGGTCGAAAATTCAAAGAACATTACACACCTTTAGAGATGATATTACAGTTATTTCACATGCCAGGCTCTTATGATATTCCTATGCCCACTATTTTAATAGAGGTGTCAGCCTGTTTAAAATCCAAAGCTACTCTTTTCACAAATACCCTGGTGCAAGGAAAGGTACAGTGAAATCAAACTGCTGCTGAATTTTTGCAGAAGGAGCGATCTTGCTGTGCTTTAATAGTCCCTTATGGGAATAAGCTCTAGGGCTGCCTGTAGATAATAACAAAGGTTGCTTTGCAGGTTGTCACAGTGATTCCTAGAATATAGAATTTCTGATACAAGAGAAAATGTTCTCTAATAGCTTGCATTTAATGGTTAGCTCATTCAGCACGGATGTTACTTTGCCAAATTGCTCTCATATAGAGCAAATATATTGTTTGTCGAACATTTATGTTTTTTTTTCCTGTCTGGACCACTAATGTGACTGATTACATTGGGCAGACCACAAACATTGGCAAATTGGACTTCAAAGCTGCAGAAATCCATTCCTTCAAAATAGAGCAACTTGTTTATCAAGGTTTGGCTGTGCAAAAGGGCCCTTGATACGGATCCATAGCTACACCATGCCCAAGAATGCCCAGCTCGATGTGGGGCCCACAAGGATATTTGAAGCTCACCGTTTGCACCTTCTGCTAAATCATAACATCTCCTTGTGTTAATGTGTTTTTCTTTGGTTTTGGGTGACAGCTGGTAATGATTTCCCAATTACACTCTCTCCAGATCCATTGTCTGTTTCTTTATTTGTTCTAGTAACACCTGCTTTTGCCTTGCAGCATTGTCCCTTTGCTCATGATGCCTCTCCGTACTTCTATCCTATCATCCACCACTATGATGATTCTTTCCCTCTTTCTTTCATTAGGCCAGACCCCAACCGTGGCTAGGAGACTGGACTGAAACCCCTGTATTTTATTTTTAAGACTGTGCGGAAAGGTCGATTCATTCCAGGAGTGATTGCATGAAAATATAGGGCTTGGTTATTTTAAAACTAAACTTTATTTTAACTACAATATTAGATTTTTTAATTTTAAACCCGAAAAGTACAGCCTACATGTACTCATTAAAACTATAATTCAATTTTCCATAAAATAACATGAAAATGCACATACAGCTTTCAATCCAGCATAAACAACCAAGGCCCAAAGTGATACTTGCATTACAAAGCAGATTTTGGCTCTTGTGAGTACCCTTTCAGACTCTGGCTGAATATCTTTAAATGGCTACTTCATCTGAGTTTTTTTCCAGCCTTTTCCTTGTCTCCAGACAAGACTGCTCTGCCTTTAAAATATTATCACTTTATAAACTATCTTAATTGGAGGCAAATTGTGGACTCAGAATGAGGCAGATGAGAACTCTGCTCTTCTTTCGCTCAAAGCTTCCCCAAACTTGCTGCCTCTCTGCCTTTACTTGTAGTCTCAAGAAAAACAAGGATTGCCAGATCAGAGATCAGACTTCACTTCCAAAAGTCTTTCTCCGAAACCCTGTCTCTCTCTAACAGTTTTCTCTAAAATTGCCTCTCTCCATAGCTTCTCAAAATGTCTCTGTGTTTTTCTCTCTCTTTCTTTGCAGGCTGCCAATCATTAACTTTTCCCCAAGCACTCCCCCAGTCAAACCATTGTGTACTAACTCAGACTAATAAACACATTCCTTTCTAAATTTTACCTTTCTGGCCGTTAAAAGCACCCAATTCCCGCAGAACAGAACTCTTTTTAAACAAACACATTCTAATCCCAGGCTTTTAACCCTTAAATTGCCCACAACATTTATAATCCACTTTTCCTAACATCTTTCAATCGTCACACTTTGTCTTACTCAAAACCTGTTACGTCCCTAACTTCCTTCCTGTTCTGGTAAAAGGTCATTGACCTTGGGTAGGGTGCTCTTTCCAAGAGCCGGTGCAGACTCAATGGGCCGAATGGCCTCCTTCTGCACTGTAAATTCTACGATAATCTATGACCTGAAATGTTAATTCTGTTTCTACCTCCACAGATGCTACCGGACATGTTGATTATAAGCTTGCTTTTCTGTTCAATAATGATAACCCCTGGTGCTGTATAACATAGAGAAGTTCAATAATGTTTTTATTCATGCGTCTTAACCTTGCCGAGTCTTGGCCTATTACTTTCAGTGTTTTCCCTCCTGAACATTGTAACTGGATGGAGAATGGCTGTAGTGTGATATTTTTAAGTGATTTCAATTCATCAGATCATACTGAAACTCCTGCACCAGTTTCGAACTTGAATTCTGTGGGGTGACCATCAGCTTCTAATTTAAATCTCGAATAATTGTTTTCTAATTTGTTAACTTCTCCTTGGAACATTATTTGTTTTTTTTTCCTGTGGCTCTTTCCCTTTTTGGATTGTAATTTTTTTTGTTGTACACAACGCAACACAATACAAGAACTAGAAGCAGGAGTAGGCCACCAGGCCCGTCAAGCCTGCCCCGCCATTCAATATGATCATGGCAGATCTATGCCAGCCTCAACTCCTTGCCTGTGCTATTTCCCCAGAGCCCTCTGTTCCTCTAGTAGTTTTCTAGGTCTTTACACTTTGATTGCTGCCGCCATGTTTCCTCTCGGTTTTGGCCGAGAAGGGGTTTCTTTATGGTTTGCCTATTACCCTAAGAATGTTACCATAGACCGTTATAAGGGAGGGTCCATGTACATGTTCAAGGAGCCACTGAGGAAAAGTTGATTCCTTCCAATTTGTGCCATATGATTAAAGTACCCTAAGGGTTCACCAATAGCTGAGGATTGGAGAACGCTCCACACCCCGGATCCTAAGGGTCATATTGCTGCTCAGCAGCCACTGGTTTCTTGCAACATCAGCTAGAGTTGACTCACTTAATGGATGCTCTGCTCTCTCCTAATCAATATTCTCAGATCCCGTGTCCTCGCAAAGTAGCATTCAAAACACCTCTGACTCACAGACAACTGTAAAATATTATCGTTGTGAAAATGTCAAGTGGTGTGGGGAGCTTGCATTGGTCAGTAAAGTAGCAATCTCAGCAGAGTTTCTAGATCTCAATCATTTTACCACCACACAGTTAAGAGCTCAAGCCCCATTTCGAACGTTTGAGAAAATAACCCAGGCTAACACTTCAGTGCAGTACTGAGGGAATACTTCACGGTCAGAGATGCTGTTAAAGAATGCCACGTTAATAAATCACATGGTTTTATGTGAAGAAAAGTTGGACACTTCTCCAGGTGTCCTGTTCAATATTGATCACCAACCAACACCGTTCATTTGGGTGCTCAGTATAAATTTGGGATCTGTCTGTGCATAAATTGTTGCACCATTTCCTACATTACAGCAATGTGCAGCTCAAAGATATTTTATTGGCTGTAACGTGCTTTACATAGAAACATACGCAGAAAATAGAAGCAGGAGGAGGCCATTCGGCCCTTCGAGCCTGCTCCACCATTCATTATGATCATGGCTGATCGTCAAGTTCAATACCCTGATCCCGCCTTCCCCCCATATCCCTTAATCCCTTTAACCCCGAGAGCTTGATCTAATTCTGTCTTGAAATCACATGTTTTGGCCTCAATTACTTTCTCTGGTAGTGAATTCCACAGATTCACCACTCTCTGGGTGTAAAATTTCTCCTCACCTCAGTCCTGAAAGGTTTATCCCTATCCTCAAACTATGACACCCAGTTTTGGACTCCCCCATCATTGGGAATATTCTTTCTGAATCTATCCTGTCTAATCCTGTTAGAATTTTATAAGTTTCTATGAGATCCCCTCTCACTCTTCTCAACTCCGATGAATATAATCCTAACCGACTTAATCTCTCCTCATATGACAGCCCTGCCATCCCAGGAATCAGCCAAGTAAACCTTCGCTGCACTCCCTCCATAGCAAGAACAATGGGCGGCACAGTAGCATTGTGGATAGCACAATTGCTTCACAGCTCCAGGGTCCCAGGTTCAATTCTCGGCTTGGGTCACTGTCTGTGCGGAGTCTGCACGTTCTCCCTGTGTCTGCGTGAGTTTCCTCCGGGTGCTCCAGTTTCCTCTCACAGTCCAAAGATATGCAGGTTAGGTGGATTGGCCATGCTAAATTGCCCTTAGTGTCCAAAAAGGTTAGATGGGGTTACTGGGCTATGGAGGAGTGGGCTTAGGTGGGGTGCCCTTTCCAAGGGCCTGTGCAGACTTGATGGGCCGAATGGCCTCCTTCTGCACTGTAAATTCTATGATTCTATGATCCTCCCTCAGATTCCTCAGATAAGGACACCAAAACTGCACACAATACTCCAGGTGTTGTCTCACCAATGCCCTGTACAATTGCAGTAAAACATTCCTATTATTATACTCAAATCCCCTGGCTATGAAGGCCAACAGATCATTTGTCTTTTGTACTGCCTGCTATACCTGCGCACCTACTTTCAGCGACTGCGCATGAGGACACCAAGGTCTTGCTGAGTATCCGCCTCTTTCAATTTACACCCTTTCAAATAATAATCTGCCTTCCTATTTTTGCTACTGAAGTGGATAACCTCACATTTATCCACATTATGCTGCATCTCCATGCATGTGCCCATTCACTCAGCCTGTCCAAATCCCGCTGAAGAATCTCTGCATCCTCCTCACAACTCACTCTCCCATCCAACTTTGTATCATCTGCAAATTTGGACATCATGGGCGAGATTCTCCTCCTGCCACACCAGTTTTTTGGTGTGGCCGCCACCGCCGGCTGCGGGATTCTCCATCCCGCCAGTCAGCCAATGGGGTTTCCCATTGTGTGCAGCCCCACGCCATCAGGAAATCCCAGGGCATGGGTGTGCTGCCGGCGTAACGGAGAATCCCAACAGTGGAGAATCCAGCCCCATACATTTAATTCCCTCGTCCAAATCATTAATATATAATGTGAACAGTTGGGGTCCTCGCACAGATCCCTGTGGTACCTCACTAGTCACTGCCTGCCAATCAGAAAAACACCCATTTATCCCAACTCTTTGCTTCCTGTTTGCTAACCAGCTTTCTATCCATCTCAAGACACTACTCGCAATCCCATGCACTTTAACTTTACATAGTAATCTGCTGTGTGAGACCTTGTCGAAAGCCTTCTGAAAGTCTAAATAAACCATAATCTGTGGGCGGGCCTGTGCCGTGGGGGCACTCTTTCCCTTCCGCCTCTGCCACGGTCTCCACCATGGCGGAGGCGGAAGAGACTACCTCCACTGCGCATGCGTGGGAAACTGTCAGCGGCCGCTGACGCTCCCGCGCATGCGCCGCCCGGAGATGACATTTCCGCGCCAGCTGGCGGGGCAACAAAGGCCGTTTCCGCCAGCTGGCAGGGCGGAAATTCCTCTGGCGCCGGCCTAGCCCCTCAATGTTGGGGCTCGGCCCCCAAAGATGCGGAGCATTCCGCACCTTTGGGGCGGTGCGATGCCCGTCTGATTGGCGCCGTGCGGCGGACATCGCGCCGTTTCGGGAGAATTTCGCCCCAGAGCAGTACTCAGTACGCTGGTTGTGACCGATCTAACATTTCATATTCAGTTCTCTCCAAAATGTGCTAAATGAAAGTGAGTTCTTTCTTTTTCTTTTTGTTATTTCATACAAGTGAGAGGATGCTGAGAGTGAGGTAGAATTATTGAGGACTGCCGTCGGTGGTATCTGTGACAGGTGCTTGGCATTCCTGCAGTACTTTATCCAAGTTGGGAGAGCCACAAATACTCAGGAAGGCATCAGTCACTGGGACGTGGCTCTGAGGGACACCCTCTGTAACTATAATAAGGGTGTTGACCAACCAACTTGTAAGGCACTTTCTCCCTGTGTCTGGGTGGGTTTCCTCCAGGTGCTCTGGTTGCCTCCCACAGTCTAAAGATGTGCAGCTTGGGGGGGATTGGCCATGCTAAATTTCCCTGCAGTGTCTCAGGATGTGTAGGTTAGGTGGGGTGATTTGGGGTAGGGTGGGGGAATAGGCCTAGATAAGTTGGTCTTTTGGAGGGTTGGTGCAGACTTGATAGGCCGAATGTCCTTCTCCACTGTAGGATTTATATGGATAAGGCATTGGATCAATGTTCATGTTCCATTCTTGACTCTAACAAGTCTTTGATTGGAGATTTTGATCATAACATTGTGGACCTCCTCTCTAAATATTGACAACACCTATAACTGTCAAACCTAGCAAGAAGGTGGCTAACATTTGGGATAATGTGGCCATGACCCGAAAACTTGCTTTGATGACATGAATTGGGATATTTTTATGGAGGGTGAAGACCTAAATAAGAGCACAGGTAGAATAAATTATTATACTGTATTTAGTAAACAGCTTCACATCCAAACTAAAACAATAAAAATTCTGCCAAACGAGAAAAGAACTTGAAAGCAATAATGAAGGAAAGACAAATTGCATTTCGTGTAGCGCTCCAGACAAACTGCATGAATTAAAGATCAAAGTGAGAAAGGATGTGAAAGATGCTGATAAAGAATGCTCCATAACTGTTTTTGGACAAATAATCCCAGCTATGCATGGAAGTGTATGCATAAATTGTCAGGGTTCACATTGGAAAGGGGAAATGCCCTCTCTTTGTTCACAGGCAACCCTTGTGGTATTGCGAATGAATTGAACATATTTTTCAGTCTGTTCGAAATTGATGAATTTAAGGAACATTTGATTCTGCAGCAGGTTTTTCTCCATCATTTTGAAGGACCACACGGTATTAACAACAATTGGGAAACAATTCAAGTGAGTGGATCTACAGAAAACATGCTGCCCAGATCTGAAAAATTCTGAAGGAATGCGCTCATCAGTTGGCAGTTCCTATCTCTGTGGTTTTTCAGAACTCACTCGACATGCAATACTGTTCCTTGCTGATTGAAATCAGTCATTGTCGCTCTGGTTGCTAAGACGCCACGACATGATGAGCTGAATGATTACCGATCAGTTGCTCTTACATTGATATCTATGAAATGTTTTGAGCAATTGTCTCAAAGTATCTTCTGGATCATTTTGTTCCAGTGATCAGTGTAAGGGTCCTTCCTGTTTGCTCTCTTATTTCCCCTTTCCTTTATTTTTTGCCGTTACATTTTGGATCGGTGGATGATTAATGGACATGTCGTTTTAAAGCAAGAAGCCTGTTCCTTTAAATCAAGCAGGAAGAATCGGTAAGCATGTGCTGGTTTAAACAGAAGCTGCAGACTGGCCAGCATCAGTGACAGAGAGATGGGCTGGGACTTGGTTTGATTGATTGGCTGGTGGCCAATGGATTGGCTCAAATGGTTGAGCTCTGCCCGGTAACAGGTGGTGATTCGATCTGATCCCACTGGAATGCTTTTCAGAGTCCCAGGTTTAAGTTTGGTTTCAGTTTTTGATTCTGGCAGCACAGTGAAGGATTACAGCTAATTCTGCAGAAAGATCCAGCTAATTCTCTCCAGAAGGGCACTGGGTGCTGTTTTCCCGGAACTACAGAGGCTGGAAGACATACCACAAACTGAAAGCAAAGTTTGATGTGAAGCAAGGGGCCTATTCATGAAAAGCTGTGAGTGGTGCACTTTAAAATGACAGAGCACCTGAAATAATGAACCCGCAAAGAAGATCATTACAGGCTGCAAACCAAGACTTTAATCTGCCAGTTTGCTGAGAAGAAAAGTTTGCTAAAGACCATCATCTGGAACAAAGACTCTTTCTTCCCTTCATTTATTTTACCACTTTCCACCCCTCTGTGTTTGTCTGTCTTGTGTGTGTATAGAGGCTGGGGGCAAGTTACAGTCGGTATTAGGTATTAGCTTGTCATTTACCAGTTGTATTTGCTGCATATTTCATTATAGTTCTTGTCATAAATAAGCAGTAATCGTGTTTACATTTACAAACACAGACACATACACTCATGCGCACACACATGCACAAACAGTTATACGATCACACACACTGCACACTCTTACACCCACTTATGCACACACTCACGCACACACACTCACGCACACATACTCACACACACACACTTACATACACATGCACACACATAGGCGCACAGTCACACACACAGTCTCACACAGACACATACATGCACGGAGGGCGGAATTGTTCCATTTTGTGGCAGAGTGTCAGCTCAGGCACGGAAGGTGATGCTGCCCGCCACTGGCGGCACTGCTGGCTTTAAGCCCATATTTTCTGACACTTTGCCAATGGGTGGGTCCCATTATTTCATTTTGACTGAGCACGTTCCAGGAGGAACTTAGGTTTCTGAAAGATAAGAGTGTCCCAATGTAAAATTAAGAATAGTGTTGTTGTCAAGGAGGAGTCCGAAAAGGAGAGTCAAAGTAGTTTATTTCCAACACTCAGTTAAGAAAAGTATATACAAAGCAACAGTCCAAGTCCCAGCCGGGAACATTGTGAGACACCGCCTCCTACCTGGGCCGACTGTTATCTCATGCAATTAATGAGCCCACTAAAGGGCCTTCGCCCCTCAGTGGGGGAGCTGGTACTTCACGAGGCTCATGGGGAGATTAATTGTGTCGTCCCCGTAGGTCTTGTGTGGTTTATAACATCCCTCCCCCTCAAAACTGTGAATCCCTCAGATGTAGGGAGTGGAGTTAGTCATCTTCTCCTCTTTGCCCGTGGTTGCATCTCCGGTGGTTGTGGGGTTGGGTCGGTGGGTGTGTAGCGCTTTGGGGAATGCTGTATCCACGATGACCGGCTGGGGGGGTAACACTGGCGACCGATCCCTGGTAAGGCCGCAGTCTGAAACCTCAGGTGCTTGGGTCCCCATCTCGGAATCTGAGTCTATCACCTCTCGCATCCCGGAGTCGTGGCCCCCAGGGGGCAACATCCACAAGCTCCCATGTGCCGAGCTGGTGTGGCTGGAAGACGGTTCCTCTGGTGGGGTGTGTCCTAACACTGGCTCTCTGTTCCCTGCTCCGGAGGTAATTAATGTGCTTCCACACTGTCCATTCGTTAGTCTTTATTTGATACGACACAAGGCCAGTCTGTTGTGCAGCATTCCCCGGAATCCAACAAGCTCCATCTCTGAAGTTTCATACTTGCACTGCGTCTCCCAATCGGAAACTTCTGATCAGTGTCTGCCTGCCTCAACATTGCTTTTGCAGGACCGTTCCAAGGTTCCATGTTCTACTCATGGTAGACGCCCATTCCAGGGGCTGGATGTCCATCAGTTGTCATCCACCATGGCAAAGGCCACCACTGAGAAGCTGCGGCTCTCATTCAGCACCCATGGCATCCCGGAAGTATTGGTTATGGACAATGGTACCCTGTTCACCAGTGAAGTGTTTGAACACCTCATGATGACGAATGGAGTGAAGTATATCCAGACGGCAATGTACCACTCTTCCTCAAATGGTCTGGCCTAGCGAATGGTGCAGACATTCAAGACGGGTATGAGAAAACATGCCATGAGGTCCGTGGAAATGAGACTGGCACGCTTCCTATTTTTATGCCAGACCACGCCACATGCCATGGTCGAAGTAGCACCGACTGAACTGTTGATGGGCCGGAGGCTCAAGACCCGCCTTAGCCTGACATTCCCCGATATAGGTGAGAGAGTGCAATGAAATTCAAGGTTAATACAACCTCGTCAGCCCTTGATGGGGATCGGGTGGTGTGTCGGTAACACAAGCTGACTCAGGGCATCTGCATTCATGATCTGCGTGCCTGGGTGATGCTCGAATGTGTACTCGTATGCCGCTAGCAATAGGACCCGTCACTGTATCCGGGCGGATGCGATTGGCGAGATTGCCTTGTCCTCTTTAAACAACTCGGGCAAAGGCGTGTGGTCGGACACAATGGTGAATCGATGCCCACACATGTATTGGGGAAATTTCTTTACTGCAAAAACGCAAAAAGTGAAAAAACGTTCTCAATTTGGGCGTAGTTGCGTTCTGCAGTGGACAAAGTCTGTGAAACATCGGCTATCTGTCTCTCCAGTCCATCATCCATGCCGGGGGATAAGACTGCTCCAATTACTTAAGGCGAGGCACTGCACGTCACCAAAAGGGACTTTGCGAGGTCATAATGGGTCAACAATCCTGATTACAACAGCCGCTGCTTTTCCCTGGCGAAGGCTTCCTCTTCAGGTGCTCCCCTCGCCCACTCTTGATGCTTCTTCAGCAATGCGCGCAGCGGAACGAGGATGGTCATCAGGCTAGGGATAAATTTCCCGTAGTAGTTCACGCGCCCTAAGAACGACCGCAACTCTGTGGCGTTTTCTAGAGTGGAGCTTGTCTTATCGCTTGCACTTCTCCTCCACTGGGTATAGGCCGTCCCGATCAACCCAATACCCCAAGGACATGACCTTCTTGGTGTAGAAAATGCACTTTCCCCTTTTGAGGCGGACGCCACCTTGGCAAACCGGAGGAGGACTATCTCCAGGTGCTCAGGTGCTCCTTTTCAGTGGCTCCAGTGACTAGGACGTTGTCCAAGTAGACTGCCACTTGTGATAGTCCTTTGAGAATGTTCTCTATGACTTGCTGGAAAATTGCGCAAGCCGATGACAGTCCGAATGACAACCTTGTATATTCATGGAGGCCCCTGTGGGTATTAATAGTCACACATCTTCAGAAATCGGTGTCCAACTCCAACTGGAGATATGCGTGACTCATGTCGAGCTTACAAAAAGTGTGCCCATATTTTCTGACACTTTGCCAATGGGTGGGTCCCATTATGTCATTTTGACTGAGCACGTTCCAGGAGGAACTTAGGTTTCTGAAAGATAAGGGTACCCCAGTGTAAAATTAAGAATAGTGTTGTAGTCAAGGAGGAGTCCGAAAAGGAGAGTCAAAGTAGTTTATTTCCAACACTCAGTTAAGAAAAGTATATACAAAGCAACAGTCCAAGTCCCAGCCGGGAACATTGTGAGACACCGCCTCCTACCTGGGCCGACTGTTATCTCATGCAATTAATGAGCCCACTAAAGCACTCATAGCGAGCTTAGAAAAAGTGTGTCCCCCAGCTAACTTTGCGTAGAGTTCTTCTATTCGTGGCATCGGGTGTCTGGCTAGATGAGAGGCCTTGTTTACTGTCAGCTTATAATTCCCACACAGGCAGTCGGTTTTGTCTGGTTTCAGTGCCGGGACAGCAGACGCAAATTGCACTGGCTGGATGATTCCTCGGCTTTCCAATTGGCTTAGCTTGTCCTCTACGTTTATCTGCAGTGCATAGGGAGCCGGGCGGGCCCTGAAGTACTTCGCTTGGGTCTCAGGGTCTACGTGTATCTTGGCCATGGCGCCCTTTATTTTGCCCAGGACTTCCTGGAAAATGTCCGGATACTTCCCCAGGAAGTCATATAGTCCCCCAGTGTTCACCCAGAAGAGATGCCAATCCTCCGGACTCTATATAGCCAATCACAGTCCAGTAGACTCAGGCCGGGGCCCCAAACTATTATTAAATGCAGCCTAACGGATTGTTGTTCGTAGGCAAATAGGGTCATTGTTGTGCCTGCTATGGCTAGGGGTTCTCCTGTGTAAGTTGACAATTTTTCCTTGGTGTCCCTTAAATTAATTTGCTGAATTTCTGTCCTGATTTTCTCGATTATCTGCCTCCCTGATACTGAGAGTGTGGCCCCTACCTTTGTGACTGTGAGGCCTTCAAGCCATCTTTAAATATTGTGGATACCCATAATAGTGACAACCACAGCTGCAACCTGTCTGTCCTACCAAACACTTCCCTGACAGAGCCCTGATCTGGCGTCTATGCTGAAGGTCACTTTAACTCTCTTTGGCTGTGAGCAGCCTTTAGCTCAACAGCTGAAAGCAATGAGGAATTGGCCTTTTTAACTGTGAGAGCACTTCACAGTCCTCAGCTCTCAAGTGGATTCTCATGGGGACATATGCCATGTCTCAGGCGATGATTAGTGCACAGCGTTACAATCAAACTTTGATACTGAACGCTTTGCCTGAACTCTCGGAGCGTCAGCACCATAGTGGCAGCAGCCAACCATCAAACACTATAGAGCTGGGCTTCAACACGGGGGATCTCCTTGTGATCAGGGGAGGGCACCTGAGCACGGTCCCCCTAATGTTCCTGGCAGAGATCTGGGGTCTGTGTGGACACCACATCTGGAGATGAAGGGGTTGTGCTTGTGGGTACCAGGGGTCCTGAGGAGCAAGCACAAAGATCGGATGTGGAGAAGGTGCGAGGTGTCACCCAGTGATTTGTGTGTGTGTGTGGGGGGGGGGGGGGCGGGGCTGGGAATTTGAGGGGAAGCGGGCGGAACATTTGCCAGGAGAAAGGTGGTAACTTACCCTTGCAGCTCAATGGAGGTTATTGATCTTCTTTCTACATTGGATGGTGGTCCTCCTATTTGGGCTGCCTGAACTGATAGCCGCTGCCACAGCATTGTTGAGCTTGTTACAGGTCCTCTGACCCCTTTGGGGGAACAGGATGTCCCGTCTCGCATCGGCAATGTCGAGAAGTCTGGCCAGGTCGGCATCCCCAAAGCTGAAGCAGGTCTGCGCGCTGCCATGATTTTGTGTTGACTGGGAGTGAGTAGTGAGGCAGTGTTTAAAAGCAGCTCCCCCTTGTTAGCGGCGAGATGCTGAGGCACGAGTCTGGTGAATCAGACGCCGAGACAGCCATTAATGGCAAGAAGGCCTTGGGGCTCATTCTCGGCATGAAGGACTGTTTAATACAGACTGCAATCTCACCAGTACAGCTCATTGAGAAACACCCCACCAATCACACCCAAAATGACACTTAGAAGTTTTTCCGTTAAATCGCATCTCTAGTGTGTCCGTCATAGGTCATTTCCCACAGTTTCCGAGAATTCCTATACCGACTTCTTGCAGCAGGATCCACTGGAACCACTTCACCTGGCCATGCCAGGGAAAATCTTTCAGTGTCTTTGCAGGTTGTGCCTCCTCGACCAGAGAACAAACTCCCACCAGCATCCTGCTGCGTGGCTAAACAGAAAACACCTTTTTCCTCTGCTGTCGTGGCAGCTGCTGTTTTCCCCAGGACTCTCTGGGCAGTATTGAATTGGCTGAGGTGGTCATGCTCCCAGAAAGCATGGCCATGCAATCACTTTTCTCCCTGAGGTGATAAGAACTGACAAAGCACCAAAACTCACCTGAACTCAGATTTGAGTCACAATTTTCTGACTTTCCATTCTTGTCCGAACATGTACAGAACATTCTTAGAAAAGGTGAGGTGGCAGAGGGGCTTTGAGGGATGGAGGGTGTCAAGAGAGGGAGGTAACATTCCTGCACAATATCCAAATATTTCACAATTTGTGGAATAGATTCCAAAAGCAAAAGAAACTTGAAGAACCTAAAGATGTGAAGTGAAGCGCCCTTGCTCACAATCCCAACAAGGCTTCACTCACAAAGTGCTCACATTTTCAAAAGAAAACTCTTCAAAAGCGCAGTCCTCACATGATCACACTGTGACTGCACCAAACAGGTGCTTAGGAGAAAATTGATGAATGGAATGGGTCATACTGCACCTCAAAACTGGAAGGCAGTCGCCACAAGAAGATAGCTGGTCTACAAAGAACAAAGAAATGTACAGCACAGGAACAGGCCCTTCGGCCCTCCAAGCCCGTGCCGACCATACTGCCCGACTAAACTACAATCTTCTACACTTCCTGGGTCCGTATCCCTCTATTCCCATCCTATTCATATATTTGTCAAGATGCCCCTTAAACATCACTATCGTCCCTGCTTCCACCACCTCCTCCGGTAGTGAGTTCCAGACACCCACTACCCTCTGTGTAAACAACTTGCCTCGTACATCTCCTCTAAACCTTGCCCCTCGCACCTTAAACCTATGCCCCCTAGTAATTGATCCCTCCACCCTGGGAAAAAGCCTCTGACTATCCACTCTGTCTATGCCCCTCATAGTTTTGTAGACCTCTATCAGGTCGCCCCTCAACCTCCGTCTGTGTAATCTCACTGTCATCAGAGGAGAGAAATTGCAGTGAGCTCTCTCCACTTGTAGCCAGTGATCCTAGCTTCGATATTTTTGATTGTGTGGTGTGTATTGTTGGAATAAAAACAGACAAATGCCAGAAAGACTCAGCACGTCCAGCAGTATCTGTGGAAAGAGGAACTGAGTTCATGTTTCAAGTCGGTCTGATGCTCTTTAGCCCCATCAACAGAGTTGTCCGAACTCGAAACATTAACTCTGTCTCTCCCCCCACTGATGCTGCCAGAATTTTCTGTTTTTATTTCAGATTTCCTGCATCCGCGGTATTTTGCTTCTTCATGGGTATTGTTGTTTCGAACTTGGTGAGTGAAGAGATTGTAAGTGGGATGGAGTTCAGTGAAAGAAAATCCCACTACCCTGTCCGATTTTCCCTCTCTTTGGGATAAATGTGGCAGATGAATATTTGGAAATGTTCTCTTCCGGCTGGGATAACACCCCCTGCACAATCTCCCCCCCACCCCCGCAGCCTTTGGGGCACCCCCTCGCCCGTAATAGGAACGGTATGTTTAGAAGATTGATTCTCCTTCAGAAAGCTGTCTTTCCAATTCTGAAATTCTGGGGCTGGATTCTCCGATTCTGGGCCTATGTCCCCATGTTGATGTGGGAACGGTGGCACTTTGCGGCAGACAAAATGGCGTAAAATGGTCACTGATTCCCTATTTGCCTGGGGGCTAGCATGCCGACAGCGCAGAGCACCCGGCTCGAGCCGTCGATGCGGCCCGGAGAATTGCTGGGTCCGTGGCCGCACATGCGCACGGCGGCGGCTGCGATGGACTACATGGCGGAGGACACTCTCGGACCGGCCCACGATATAGTGCCCCCCTTTGATCAGCTCGTGCGCCCCGGACCACCCCCCCCACAGTGCCCCCAGCCCCTAATAAAGTCCCCCCCCCCCCCATGTCCACGGACCGGCCCTCCCCCAACTGTGGCGGTGCTGGACTGAGTAAGCAGCCACCCCGCCGAGTTCCTGACGGATGAGACCACACGCAACCGACGCCGTCGGGAACACTGCCGGTCGGGGGCGGAGCATCGGGGGTAAGCCTCAGGCAATGTCCTCAGGCTGTCGCTACATGGCGCACTCTCCGGGTACGTGACTTTGGAGGGGGGGGGGGGGAGCATCACGAAAGTGGCGCCGCCCCCAATCTGGGGTGGAACTGTGATTCTCCACTGATCGCCAAACGTGATTTCGATGTCGGTGACCGGATAATCCAGCCTGTGATTTCCACCCAGTGTGACACTGAGCTATGGAGAATGGGTAGGATCCAGCCTGGATCCTTTCAGCCTGGGTTCAGCTATTACAGTAAGAGTTGGACAGCTAAAATCAAACTTCATTGTTTAACGATCCTGGACCAGACCCCAACATTTGCTAAGATACTGAACAGAAATCCCAATATTTTTTAAATTTGTGCAATTATGAGTAAAAGATACTTCGCTCCAGGAGTGACTCCATGCACAAATAAGGATACGGGACGGGATTCTCCAATCCCACGGCAGAATGACCACGCCGTCGTAAACGCCATCGCGTTTTACGACGGCGTGAACGGACCGCTGCCAGGACTAATTCTGGCCCCTGGAGGGGGCCAGCACGGTGCTGGAGCGGTTTGCGCTGCTCCAGCTGCCGATCCTGGCATGAACTGCCAGGATCCACACACGTGCCGGCCCCGATGTAACATGGTGCAGGACTACAGGGGCTGGCTGTGGGAAAGGAGGCCCCCAGCCAGAGAGGCCGGCCTGCCAATCGGTGGGCCCCGATTGTGGGCCAGGCCACATTGGAGGCCCCCACGGGATTGGACCCCCCCTCCCACTCACAGGCCACCAACCGACCCTTCAACGCCGAGGTCCGCCAGCTCAGAGCAGGTTAGAACGGTGCCGGCGGGACTCGTTTTTTTTCTTACGGCCGCTCGGCCCATCCAGGCCGGAGAATCGGCGGGCCAGCCGCGTAGAGTGGCCCGCGACCGGCGCCGTGCCAACCACACCGGTGCCAATGGCGCCGATTCTCCGCTCTGCGGAGAATCGCGTGCCGGCATCGGGGAGTCGTGGCCCGGTCGCGGGGATTCTCCGGCCCAGCCAGGGCTGGGAGAATTCCGCCCACGATGTATTAAAACAAACTTCATTATTAAGACAATATTAAACTAGTTTTAACATTATAAAATAAATAGCTTACAATTACCAGTTAAACAATTCTTAACTGTAAATGAACCATTTTAACTCCTAACTGGTACCTTCTTTATCTACAATCATGCAAAATCCATCACAAACCAATCCCACTTTTAAATAAAGTTGGTAAATAAAGGAATACTAGCCATCCTCTGCATAAGGAATTTCTCCAAAAGACTACCTGGACAAAGAGAGAGAGATCCTTCAGGAAACAGCCTGCAGATTCTTGTCTGTGTTAAGCCATGTGGTTCGGTTGGAGCAGTAGTTGGATGCATTTAGGAGTATGCAGGTGGCGGAAGCATCATAGATCATTAAAGAGACGTGGTCATACCCAAGGTTCAGGCAGACAGACGGGTGACCGTTAGAAAAGGCAGGCAGTCAGTGCAGGAATCCGCTGTGGCTGTCCCCCTCTCTAACAGGTGTACCGTTTTGGATACTGTTGAGTATCAGTGGCCTATCAGTGGAAAAAAACAGCAGCCAGAATAGTGGCACCACAACTGGCTCTGTTGCTCAGCAGGGGAGGGCAAAATGCAGGAGAGCGATACTTATAGGGGACTCAATAGTAAGGGGCAAAGATAGGCGCTTCTGTGGACATGAAAGAGACTCCAGGATGGTGTGTTGCCTCTCTGGTCTCAGTGTCAAGGATGTCTCTGAATGAACACAGGACATCTGTGCTGGGGCTGTTTAGCACAGGGCTAAATCGCTGGCTTTGAAAGCAGACCGAGGCAGGCCAGCAGCATGGTTCGATTCCCGTAACAGCCTCCCCGAACAGGCTGGAATGTGGCGACTAGGGGCTTTTCACAGTAACTTCATTTGAAGCCTACTTGTGACAATAGGCGAATTTCATTTCATTTCATTTCATTTTCATTTCATTTCATCCTAATGGGGGAGAGCGAACAGCCAGAGATCACAGGTACTAACGACATATGCAGGGAGAGTGATGATGTCCTGCTGAAATAGCTAAGGGAGTTAGGCAGTAAGCTAAAAAGCAGGACCTCTAGGGTTGTAATCTCAGGATTACTCCCTGTGTCACGTGCCAGTGAGGAGAGGAGCAGCTGGAATCAGATGTAATGGTGTTATCATTAAATACGGGTAACTACAAAGACATGAGGGACGAGCTGGGCAGAGTTGATTGGAAAAGGAGCCTAGCAGGGAAGACAGTGGAATAGCAATGGCAGGGTTTTTTTGGGGGTTATTCGGGAGGCACAGCAGAAATTCATCCCAAGGAGGAGGAATCATGCTGAGGGGAGGACAGGGCATCCATGGTTGATGAGGGATGTCGAGGACAGCATAAAAGCAAAAGAAAAAACATGCAAAATGGTGAGGAAACCAGAGGATTGGGATGCCTTTAAAAGCGAGCAAAGGCCAATTAAAAAAGCAACAAGGGGAGAGAAGATGAAATATGAGTGCAAGCTAGCTAGTAATATAAATGGACCACTGGAAAATGTGGCTGGAGAAGTAATAATAGGAAACAAAGAAATGGCAGACGAACTGAATAGTTACTTTGCATCAGTCTTCATCGTGGAAGACACCAGTGGGGTGCCAGAGCTCCAGGAGTATCATGGGGTAGAGGTGGGTGCAGTGGCCATTACTAAGGAGAAAGTTCTGGGGAAACTGAAAGGTCTGAAGGTGGATAAGTCACCTGGACCGGGTGGACTACACCCCAGGGTCCTAAAAGAGATATCTGAGGAGGTTGTGGAGGTATTGGTGGTGATCTTTCAGGAATCACTGGAGGCAGGAAGGGTCCCAGAGGACTGGAAAGTGGCTAATGTAACACCGCTGTTTAGAAGATGGGATATATAGGCCGGTTAGCCTGAGTTTGGTCATTGGTAAGATTTCAGAGTCCATTATTAAAGGTGAGCTCGCGGAGTACTTGGCACTGCATGGTAAAATAGGACTGAGTCAGCACGGTTTTGTCAAAGGGAGGCCATGTCTGACAAATTTGTTCGAGTTTTTTGAGGAGGTAACAAGGAAGTTAGACAACGGAGAACCAGTGGCCACGATTTATTTAGATTTCCAGAAGGCTGGGAGGGGGGCTGGTGGGGAGTGGCCATGGGGTGGCCAGGGGATGCGCAGTGGGGTCGCGGATGGCGGGTTGGGTCCATGCACGGCCGGCGCCATGTTGTACGGCACGACCGCTGCAGGTCATCAGCCGCACGCATGCACGGCCCGGGACCCGGCCATTCTCCGGCTGTTATTGGCGCGGGAGGCTGGAGTTTCAGTCAGCGCCGGTGCTAGCCCCTCACTGGTACCGGAATCGATGAGAGGTTCGCACCGATTTTTGTCATGTAAACCTCCCGCGGATTCTCCGTTCAAGCCGGCACTTAGTTGCAGAAATGGGGAATCCAGCCCAACATCTTAAATTATCCACTCCCCAGAAATCATTCTAAAAATCCATTAAGCTTGTCCTTCTGAACATAAGTATGTTTTGAAATAAGGATGATCTCATTTTTTATGATCCCCTAAATACACCTTCTATAGCCATAGTGTCTTCTTGCCTTTCAATCCAGGATTTTTAAAAACCTTACTGCAGCCGATATATACACACTAATATAGGCTTTTATTTATTTTTAAAAAATATATTTCATTGAAAATTTTTTCCAAACAACAATTTTTCCCTCTTACAAAGCAAACGAAACAATAACAAAACAGAAATTTTTAACAATACACAGGTAACAAAACCCCATTGTCTATTGACCTAAACTAAACTAACCCCCCCCCCCACTCCCCCTGGGTTGCTGCTGCTGGTCATCTGTCTTCCCTCTAACGTTCCCCTAGGTAGTCGAGAAATGGCTGCCACCGCCTGGTGAACCCTTGAGCGGATCCTCTCAGGGCAAACTTTATCTGCTCCAGTTTAATGAACCCCGCCATATCATTTACCCAGGTCTCCAGTCCGGGGGGTTTCGCCTCCTTCCACATGAGTAGGATCCTGCGCCGGGCTACTAGGGACGCAAAGGCCACGACATCGGCCTCTTTCGCCTCCTGCACTCCCGGCTCTTCCGCAACTCCAAATAGAGCTAACCCCCAGCCTGGTTTGACCCGGGCCTTCACCACCTGCGAAATCACTCCCGTCACTCCCTTCCAATACCCTTCCAGTGCCGGGCACGCCCAAAACATATGTGCGTGGTTTGCCGGGCTCCCGCCACACCTCCCACATTTGTCCTCCACTCCAAAGAACCTGCTCAATCTTGCCCCCGTTATGTGTGCTCTATGTAGCACCTTAAATTGAATCAGGCTAAGCCTGGCGCATGAGGAAGAGGAATTTACCCTGCTTAGGGCATCAGCCCACATACCCTCCTCTATCTCCTCCCCTAATTCTTCTTCCCACTTTCCTTTTAGTTCGCCCACCGACTCCTCCCCCTCTTCCCTCATCTCTCTATAAATCTCTGACACCTCGCCCTCTCCGACCCACACCCCTGAAAGCACCCTGTCCTGTATCCCCTGTGTCGGGAGCAACGGAAATTCCCTCACCTGTTGTCTAGTAAACGCCCTCACCTGCATATAATCGCAAGAAATTTCCCCGGGACAACTTATACTTTTCCTCCAATGCTCTCAAGCTCGCAAAAGTCCCATCTATAAATAAATCTCCCACCTTCCTAATTCCCAACTGGTACCAGCTCAGAAATCCTCCATCCATTCTTCCTGGGGCGAACCTATGGTTGTTCCTGATAGGGGACCCCACCAGGGCTCCCCGCACCCCTCTCTGTCGCCTCCATTGTCCCCAGATATTCAGTGTTGCCGCCACCACCTGGTTCGTGGTAAACCTTTTAGGTGAGAACGGTAGCGGCGCCGTCACCAGCGCCTCTAAACTCGTCCCTTTACAGGACTTTCTCTCCAGTATTTTCCACGCCGCTCCCTCACCCTCCATCATCCATCTACGTATCATTGCCACATTGGCGGCCCAATAGTAATCACCCAAGTTCGGTAGTGCCAGTCTTCCTCTGTCCCTACTACGCTGAAGGAACCCCCTCCTTACTCTCGGAACTTTCCCTGCCCACACGAAGCTCGTGATGCTCCTATCTATTTTATTAAAAAAGGTCTTGGTGATTAGTATAGGGAGACATTGAAATACAAATAAGAACCTCGGGAGGACCATCATCTTAATTGCTTGCACCCTGCCCGCCACCGATAGAGGCTGCATGTCCCACCTCTTGAAGTCCTCCTCCATTTGTTCTACCAGCCGTGTCAGATTAAGTCTGTGCAAGGTTCCCCAGCTCCTAGCGATCTGAATCCCCAGGTATCGGAAGTTTCTTTCCACTTTCCTTAGCGGTAAGCCTTCTATCTCTCTACTCTGGTCCCCTGGATGTATCACAAATAATTCACTCTTCCCCATGTTTAGCCTATACCCCGAGAATTCCCCGAACCCCCTCAAAATTCGCATAACCTCTATCATCCCCCCCGCTGGGTCCGACACGTATAACAATAGGTCATCTGCGTATAACGAGACTCGGTGTTCTTCTCCCCCTCTAATCACCCCTCTCCATTTCCTGGAGTCTCTCAACGCCATGGCCAGAGGTTCAATTGCCAACGCGAACAACAATGGAGACAGCGGGCATCCCTGTCTTGTTCCCCTATATAATCGGAAATACTCCGATCTATGTCGACCTGTAACTACGCTTGACGTTGGAGCCCCATAAAGAAGTCTAACCCAGCAAATAAACTCGTTCCCAAACCCAAACCTCCTTAACACTTCCCATAAATACTCCCACTCCACCCTATCAAATGCCTTCTCTGCGTCCATTGCCGCCACTATCTCTGCCTCCCCCTCCACTGGGGGCATCATTATCACCCCTAATAGTCGTCGCACGTTAACATTCAGTTGTCTCCCTTTTACGAACCCTGTCTGGTCTTCGTGCATCACCCCCGGGACACAGTCCTCTATCCTCGCTGCCAGTACCTTTGCCAGCAATTTGGCGTCCACGTTCAATAGTGAAATAGGTCTATAGGACCCGCACTGCAACGGATCTTTGTCCCTCTTCAAAATTAGCGATATCGTCGCCTCCGACATCGTCGGGGGTAGAGTCCCCCCTTCCCTGGCCTCATTGAACGTCCTCGCCATCAACGGGGCCAACAAGTCCACATATTTTCTGTAATATTCCCGTTTGGCCACATATTTTCTGTAATAACCCGTCTGGCCCCGGGGCCTTCCCTGCTTGCATGCTTCCCAGTCCCTTAATAACCTCGTCCACCTCAATCGGCGCCCCCAGGCCTGCCACCTCCTGCTCCTCCACTTTTGGGAACCTCAATTGATCCAGGAACTGCCGCATCCCCTCCTCTCCCTCTGGGGGTTGAGACCTATACAGTTCCTCATAGAAGGTCTTGAACACCTCATTTATCTTTCCTGCCCTTCGCACCGTGTCTCCCCTTTCGTCTCTAATTCCTCCTATCTCCCTCGCTGCTGCCCTCTTTCGCAATTGATGCGCCAACAGGCGACTAGCCTTTTCCCCATATTCATACCTCCTGCCCTGTGCCTTCCTCCACAGTACCTCCGCCTTTCTGGTGGTCAGAAGGTCAAACTCCGTCTGGAGTCGTCTCCTCTCCCTGTACAATTCCTCCTCCGGGGTCTCTGCAAATTCCCTGTCCACCCTTAAAATCTCCCCCAGTAATCTTTCCCTTTCCTTGGCCTCTGTTTTCCTTTTGTGGGCCCCAATAGAGTTCAGCTCTCCTCTGACCACCGCTTTTAATGCTTCCCAGACCACTCCCACAGGGACCTCGCTGTCGTCATTGACCTCCAGGTATCTCTCAATACACCCCCGCACTCTTGCACACACTCCCTCATCCGCCATCAGTCCCACATCTAATCGCCGGAGTGTTCTCTGCTCCCTGTCCTCTCCTACTTCCAGGTCCACCCAATGTGGGGCATGATCCGAAACCGCTATGGCTGAGTACTCAGCTTCTTCCACCCTAGAGATCAACAACCTTCCCAACACAAAAAAATCTATCTGGGAGTACACTTTATGGACATGGGAGAAGAAGGAAAACTCCCTAGCCCTAGGTCTAAGAAATCGCCATGGATCCACTCCCCCCATTTGGTCCATAAACCCCTTAAGTACCTTGGCCGCTGCCGGCCTTCTTCCGGTCCTTGAGCTGGATCTATCTAGCCCCGGGTCCAGCACCGTATTAAAGTCCCCTCCTAAAATCAAGTTTCCTGCCTCCAGGTCCGGTATACGCCCCAGCATCCGTCTCATGAATCCCGCATCGTCCCAATTTGGGGCATACACATTAACCAACACGACCTCCATTCCCTCCAGCCTACCACTCACCATTACATATCTACCTCCGCTATCTGCTACGATGTGCTTTGCTTCAAATGCTACCCGTTTCCCCACCAAAATGGCCACCCCTCTTCTTTGCGTCCAGTCCTGAGTGGAACACCTGTCCCACCCATCCTTTCCTTAGCCTAACTTGGTCCGCCACCTTTAGGTGCGTCTCTAGGAGCATAACCACGTCTGCCCTTAGTCCTTTCAAATGCGCGAGCACTCGGGCCCTTTTTATCGGTCCGTTCAGGCCTCTCACGTTCCACGTGATCAGCCTCACAAGGGGGCTACCTGCCCCCCTCCCGTGTCGACTAGCCATTACCTTCTCTAGGCCAGTCCCATATCCCGCCTCCGCGCTCCCGCTCGCTCCCCCAGCGTCGCACACCATCCCCGCCCACCCACTCTTTAGCCATTTCCTTTTGGATTTCCGCAGCAGCAACCCAGTTGTCCCCCCCCCCCCCCACCCCCCCCCCCCCCCCCCGTTAGATCCCTATCTAGCATGATTGCTCCCCCCATATCACTTCCGTAAGTCAGCTGACTTCAACTGACCCCGGCTACTCCTGCTCACTCCTCGACCCCCCCCCCCCCCCCGTGTGCGGGAACTCCCATCCGCCTTGCGCCTGTCTTCCCGCCTTATTCTTTCTGGCGCGGGAACATCCCTTTACCTGACCCGCCTCTTATGGCGCAGCTCCCTTTCCCCTCCCCCTCTCCTTCCCCATTCTCCGACTATGTCCCGTCTTTCCCCCCTCACCGGCGCCCACATTTCCCCAATGTCTCCCCCCTTCCCTGTTTACTTCTCAATTAACTTCCACCGTAACATTAACAAAAACAATAACAATAACATTTCCTGCAGCATCAGTCCCTCAGTTCCGGTCCAATTTCTCTTCTTTGTTGAAGGACCATGCTTCCTCCGCCGTCTCGAAATAATAGTGTCTCTCCTGATACGTGACCCATAGTCTTGCCGGCTGCAGCATCCCAAACTTCACCTTCCTTTTATGCAACACCTCTTTGGCTCGGTTGAAGCTCGCCCTCCTTCTCGCCACCTCCGCACTCCAATCCTGGTATATCCGTACCACAGCATTCTCCCATCTGCTACTCCGCACCTTTTTAGCCCATCTCAGGACCTCTTCTCTGACCTTAAGGCGGTAAAATCGCACGATTATTGCCCTCGGTGTTTCTCCCGCTTTTGGTCTTCTCGCCGGAATCCGATTTGCCCACTCCACCTCCATGGGGCTCGCAGGGGCCTCAGCACCCATCAGTGAGCTCAGCATCTTACTTGCGTACTCTCCACAGTCCACTCCTTCCACACCCTCAGGGAGACCTAGTATCCGAAGGTTCTTCCTTTGCGCTCCGTTTTCTAGGGCCTCGATCCTATCAGTACACTTTTTATGAAGTGCCTCGTGCGTCTGAGTCTTAACCGCCAGGCCCAGGATCTCGTCCTCAATATCTGTCACCTTCTGCTCCACCACGCGGAGCTCAGTCTCCTGGGTCTTTAATGTCTCCTTGAGCCCCTCAATTGCCTGTGGCATCGGGGTCAGCACCTCCCTCTTCAGCAGCTCCACGCACTGTCTCACGATTTCATCCTGCTCAGGCCCCCATGTCGCCTGCGCTTTCTCCGCCGCCATCTTGTACTTCTCTCTTTCTGACCCTTTGGTCGACGATTCCTCGCGCTGCAGCCGCCGCCGCCGGTTTTTTCCTCCTTCGTTTGGGGGGGACTCCCTTCTCACACACCCCACACCGGGTTGCGTCGTCGAAAAGTTCCCCGTTGGGGCTCTTAAAAGAGCCCGAAGGTCCGTCGGAGCTGGAGCCGCCGAAGCGAGCGGCTAGCTAGGCATCACCGCAACCGGAAGTCCCTTCAGTGGCCTTGGTGAGATCTTTTCACAGTTGTTCCCTGTGCTGCTAGAATTCACCTTTGATACAGGCCCTCAGGTCAGCTTGCAGCTTTAAGCTTGCCCTTCCCCCGCCTGCATGCTGGAAGAGGCCCTGTTTATCCGGCAGTTGCAGCCAAATCTTTTACTGTTTCTGCCGTGTCTGGCAACCAAGAGACATACCCTTCCTGGGGGACACTGTCGGGGGAATGCTGCAGCCTTCTTCCCACACCGGGAAATGGCAAACAAATGCCGTGGGGGCCCTGTAACGAGCCCAAAAGTCCGTTCCAAGCAGGAGCTACCGAATATGCGACCTAGCTCTGCATAGCCGCACCAGGAAGTCAATATAGGCTTTTATTGATTACTGCACCAGATAAATAGAACACAATGGGCTGAATTCTCTGCCATCGGGATTCTCCATTTTGCCGGCAGCCAGGGGTTTCCCCACGATGTGGGGCTGCCCCACAATGGGAAACCCTATTGAGCAGCCGCCGAAACGGAGAATCTCAACGGCGTGCCACACCAGAAATCTGCGAATCCCGCCCAATATATCTGAAATGCCAATATTCATCACAATTGACCCCGGGCTGGAGAGAATAAGATAAATACACAAAATGGAGTTACTATTGCTGTTGACTCTCTGACTGATAAATCACACATTCTGAGGAGACATTCCGCTACTATTGTGAGGACCCCCATGGTTCAATAGCTCATTGAATGTCCAGCTTTGTCAATGTTATTTTGTTGCTATCAAAAACGACCTCGAGGCAACCCAATGATAGTATTGAGAATGGAGGTGTCTGGGCTCTTCAACCTTGACATGAGATGAGTGAAAGGGGAGCTCACACTCCTGATTGAAGTGTGACAATATAAGCAGTAAATACCAATTCAAGCACATGAAACCAGCCTCCAATTTGTAGCTATTTCCTAAAGCAGGAATCTAACAGAACAGGTGAGGATTTGGGTGGGCATAAAATGTGCATATTTAAACAAAATTGATATATGGGGCAGGATTCTCCGATATCGGCGCGCCGCCCCAAAGGTGCGGAAGTCTCCGCATCTTGAGGGGCCGAGCCCTCACCTTGAGGGGCTAGGCCCGCGCCGGACTGATTTCCGCCCTGCCAGCGAGCGGGAAAGGCCTTTGGTGCCCCGCCAGCTGGCGCAAAACTGACTTTGCCGGGCGGCGCATGCGCGGGAGCGTCAGCGGCCGCTCACGGCATCCCCGCGCATGCGCAGTGGAGGGGGTCTCTTCCGCCTCCGCCATGGTGAAGACCATGGCGAAGGCAGAAGGAAAAGAGTGCCCCCACGACACAGGCCCGCCCGCGGATCGGTGGGCCCCGATCGCAGGCCAGGCCACCGTGGGGGCACCCCCCGGGGCCAGATTGCCCCACGCCCCCCCCAGGACCCCGGAGCCCGCCCGCGCCGCCGTGTCCCGCCGACCCGGCGAGGGATCGGAGAATCCCTCCCCATTACTTTTCCTAGCAAACTCATTCAGACAGATGGATCTCACATCTCTTGAGTTGTAATAGTGAGAACCGGAAAGCAGAAAACGTGGGAGGATAATCTAATCTGTTTGTTTTCTTCTTTCTGAAAATGTCTGCTATAGTTTGAAGTGCCCTAGAAAAGATCTGCCGAAATAAACCTTGAATAAACACGCTTGTGTTTTGTGGTTTATTCAGGTCTTTCCCCAAACAAGAACGTGGCTACACAGGGCTGAATCTTCATGGTTATTCATGGAGATGGATATTCGGAGTTGGGAATTTTCCTAGGTTTACCATTCACTCTCGGGCCTGGATACCCTATTTTCATATTTGATTGGGGGGTACGGGCTGGAGACAGGGCTGCTAACTCCAGTGGCAGGCCTGAGGTAGCAATGGAGATGAGTGGATGCCGAGGCTGGCTGGATAGAAGTCCCATATATGTCAGTCCCAAATCTGTCAGTCCCAAATCTGTCAGACCCAAATCTGTCAGACCCAAATCTGTCAGGCCTGATTCCATTGGTCCTGATTTCGTCAGTCCCGATTCCTTGGGCGGGATTCTCCGAGCCCGCGCCGGGTCGGTGAATACCCGGGGGGGATGCCGCGCGAATTCCGCCACGCCGCTCCGATGCCGGGACGCGATTCTCCGGAGAGCGGAGAATCGGTGCCATTGACGCCGGCGCGGTCAGCGTGGCGCCGGTCAGGGGCTGCTCTACGCGGTCCCCCCGGCGATTCTCATCCCAGGATGGGCCGAGCAGCCGTACAAAAAAACCCGAGTCCTGCCGGACCGTTCTAACCTGGTCTTACCGGCGGGACCTCGACGTGAATGGATCCGGGGTGGCCTGGTGGGGGGAGGAGGGGGGTCTGACCCCCGTGGAGGGGGCCTCCGCTGTGGCCTGGCCCACGATCGGGGCCTACCGATCGGCGGGCTGGCCTCTCCGGCTGGGAGCCTCTTTTGTTCCGCGCCGGCCCCTGTAGCCCTACGCCATGTTGCGGCGGGGCCGGCATGGAGAAGGGAGCCACCGCGCATGCGCGGCAATCGCGCTGGTCCCACTGCGCATGTGCAGACCCGGTGCACCCATCTGACACCGGGATCGGCAGCTGGAGCGGCATGGGTCGCTGACCCCCGTAGGAGTCAGAATCGCTGCTCCTGAGGCCATGTTGACGCTGTCGAGAAACACAACGTCATTTACGACGGAGTCAACACTTAGCCTCAGGATCAGATAATCCCACCTCTTCAGTCCCGATTCCGTCAGTCCTGATTCCTTCAGTCCCGATTCCGTCAGTCCCAATTCTGTCTGCCCTAATTCTGTCAGTCCCAAATTTATCAATCTCAATTCCATCAGTCCCGATTCCATTAGTCCCAATTCCATCAGTCCCAAACCCCAGTCCCAAATCCATCAGTTCTGATTCCATCAGTCCCTATTCCGTCAGTACTAAATCTATCAGTCCAAAATCCTTCAGTCCAAAATCCTTCAGTCCAAAATCCATCAGTCCAAAATCCATCAGTCCTAAATCCGTCAGTCCCAATTCCATCAGTCCCTAATCCGTCAGTCCCAAATCTGTCAGCTCCAAATCCGTCAAAATTTATTCCGTCAATCCCAAATCCTATAGTCCCAAATCCTATAGTCCCAAATCTATTAGTCCAAAAGCCGTCAGTCCCAAATCTGTCAGCCCCAAATCAGTCAGTCCTAATTAAGTCAGTCCCAAATCTTTCAGTCTAAACTCCGTCAGTCCTAATTCCGTCAGTCCCTATTCCGTCAGTCTGAAACCCATCAGTCCCGATTCCATCAGTCCCTATTCCTTCAGTCCCAATTCTATCAGTCCAAAATCCGTCAGTCTCAAATCTGTCAGCCTCAAATCTGTCAGTCCTGATTCTGTCAATCACAAATCCGTCAGTTCCAAATCTGTCAGTCCCACATTCTTCAGTCCCAATTCCGTCAGCCCAATTCCTTCAGTCCAAAATTGTCTTACCCAATTCTGTCAGTCCCAAATTAATCATCTCAATTCCATAAATCCCGATTCCGTCATTCCCGATTCCATCAGTCCCAAATTCCAGTGCCAAGTCCATCAGTCCTAAATTTGTCAATTCAGATTCCATCAATCCCAATTCTGACAGTCCCAAATCTGTCAGTCCCAAATCCGTCACTCCCAAATCCGTCACTCCCAAATCCGTCACTCCCAAATCTGTCAGTCCCAAATCTGTCAGTCCCAAATCTGTCAGTCACAAATCCGTCACTCACAAATCTGTCAGTCTCAAATCCATCAGTCCTGATTCCATCAGTCCCAATTCGCCAATTCCAAATCCGACAATCCCAATTCCGTCAGTCCCAAATCCACCAGTCCTGATTCTGTCAGCCCCATTCTGTCAGTCCCAAGTGTCTGATCCAATTCCGTCAGTCCCAAATTTATCATCTCAATTCCGTAAATCCCGATTCCGTTATTCCCGATTCCATCGGTCACCAATTCCAGTCCAAATCCATCAGGCCTAAGTTTGTCAGTTCCGATTCCATCAATCCCGATTCTGACAGTCCCAAATCTGACAGTCCCAAACCGTCAGTCCCAAATCCATCAGTCCCAATTTCGTCAGCCCCAAATCTGTCAAATCCCAAATGTGTCAGGCCTGATTCCATCAATCCTGATTCCTTCAGTCCCAAATCTGACAGTACCGGTTTCATCAGTCCTGATTCCGTCAGTCCTAAATCTGCTAGTCCCAAATCTGTTAGTCCCAAATCCATCAGATCAGATTCCGTCAGTCCCAATTCCGTCAGTCCCAAATCCGTCAGTCCCGATTCCTTCAGTCCCAAATCTGTCAGTCCCGATTCCGTTAGTCCCAAATCTGTCAGTCACAAATCCGTCACTCACAAATCTGTCAGTCTCAAATCCATCAGTCATAGAATCATAGAATCATAGAAGTTTACAGCATGGAAACAGGCCCTTCGGCCCAACCAGTCCATGCCGCCCAGTTTTTACCATTAAGCTAGTCCCAGTTGCCCGCACTTGGCCCATAACCCTCTATACCCATCTTACCCATGTAACCATCTAAATGCTTTTTGAAAGACACAATTGTACCCGCCTCTACTACTACCTCTGGCAGCCCATTCCAGACACTCACTACCCTCTGAGTGAAGAAATTGCCCCTCTGGGCCCTTCTGAATCTCTCCCCTCTCACCTTAAACCTATGCCCTCTAGTTTTAGACTCCCCTAACTTTGGGAAAAGATGTTGACTATCTACCTTATCTATGCCCCTCATTATTTTATAGACCTCTATAAGATCACCCCTAAGCCTCCTACGCTCCAGGGAAAAAAGTCCCAGTCTATCCAGCCTCTCCTTATAACTCAAACCATCAAGTCCCGGCAACATCCTAGTAAATCTTTTCTGCACTCTTTCTAGTTTAATAATATCCTTTCTATAATAGGGTGACCAGAACTGCACACAGTATTCCAAGTGTGGCCGTACCAATGTCTTGTACAACTTCAACAAGACGTCCCAACTCCTATATTCAATGTTCTGACCAATGAAACCAAGCATGCCGAATGCCTTCTTCACCACCCTGTCCACCTGCGACTCCACCTTCAAGGAGCTATGAACCTGTACTCCTAGATCTCTTTGTTCTATAACTCTCCCCAACGCCATACCATTAACTGAGTAGGTCCTGGCCTGATTCGATCTGCCAAAATGCATCACCTCACATTTATCTAAATTAAACTCCATCTGCCATTCGTCGGCCCACTGGCCTAATTGATCAAGATCCCGTTGCAATCCTAGATAACCTTCTTCACTATCCACTGTGCCACCAATCTTGGTGTCATCTGCAAACTTACTAAACATGCCTCCTAAATTCTCATCCAAATCATTAATATAAATCACAAATAACAGTGGACCCAGCACCGATCCCTGAGGCACACCACTGGTCACAGGCCTCCAGTTTGAAAAACAACCCTCTACAACCACCCTCTGCCTTCTGTCGTCCAGCCAATTTTGAATCCAATTGGCAACCTCACCCTGGATCCCGTGAGCTTTAACCTTCTGCAACAACCTACCATGCGGTACCTTGTCAAAGGCTTTGCTAAAGTCCATGTAGACAACGTCTACTGCACTGCCCTCATCTACCTTCTTGGTCACTCCCTCAAAAAACTCAATCAAATTTGTGAGACATGATTTTCCACGCACAAAGCCATGCTGACTGCCCCGAATCAGTCCTTGCCTCTCTAAATGCTTGTAGATCCTGTCTCTCAGAATACCTTCTAGCAACTTACCTACTACAGACGTTAGGCTCACCGGTCTGTAGTTCCCAGGCTTTTCCCTGCTGCCCTTCTTAAACAAGGGCACAACATTCGCCACTCTCCAATCTTCAGGCACCTCACCTGTGGCTGCCGATGATTCAAATATCTCGGTTAGGGGACCCGCAATTTCCTCCCTAGCCTCCCACAACATCCTGGGATACATTTCATCAGGTCCCGGGGATTTATCTACCTTGATGCGCTTTAAGACTTCCAGCACCTCCTCCTCTGTAATATGCACACTTCTCAAGACATCACTATTTATTTCCCTTAGTTTCCTAACATCCATGCCTTTCTCCACCGTGAATACCGATGAGAAATATTCATTCAGGATCTCACCCAACTCTTGTGGCTCTGCACAAAATTCCATCAGTCCCAATTCGCCAATTCCAAATCCGACAATCCCAATTCCGTCAGTCCCAAATCCACCAGTCCTGATTCTGTCAGCCCCATTCTGTCAGTCCCAAGTGTCTGATCCAATTCCGTCAGTCCCAAATTTATCATCTCAATTCCGTAAATCCCGATTCCGTTATTCCCGATTCCATCGGTCACAAATTCCAGTCCAAATCCATCAGGCCTAAGTTTGTCAGTTCCGATTCCATCAATCCCGATTCTGACAGTCCCAAATCTGACAGTCCCAAACTGTCAGTCCCAAATCCATCAGTCCCAATTTCGTCAGCCCCAAATCTGTCAAATCCCAAATGTGTCAGGCCTGATTCCATCAATCCTGATTCCTTCAGTCCCAAATCTGACAGTACCGGTTTCATCAGTCCTGATTCCGTCAGTCCTAAATCTGCTAGTCCCAAATCTGTTAGTCCCAAATCCATCAGATCAGATTCCGTCAGTCCCGATTCCGTCAGTCCCAAATCCGTCAGTCCCGATTCCTTCAGTCCCAAATCTGTCAGTCCCGATTCCGTTAGTCCCAAATCTGTCAGTCACAAATGTGTCAGGCCTGGTCCCATCAGTCCCGATTTCGACAGTCCCAAATCTGTCAGCACTGATTCCGTCAGTCCCGATTCCGTCAGTCCCGATTCTGTCAGTCCCGATTCTGTCAGTCCTGATTCCATCAGTCCCAAATTTATCAGCCCCAAATCCTTCAGTCCAAAATCCTACAGTCCCAAATCTGTCAGTCCCAAATCCATCAGTCCCGATTCCATCAGTCCCAATTCGTCAGTCCCAAATCCGTAAATCCCAATTCCATCAGTCCCAAATCCCAGTCCCAAATCCATCAGTCCCAAATCCATCAGTCCCAAATCCGTCAGTCCAAAATCCATCAGCCCTAAATCTGTCAGTCCCAATTCCATCAGTCCCTATTCCGTCAGTCTCAAATCCGACAGTCCCAATTCCGCCAGTCCCAATTCCGTCAGTCCCTCCGTCAGTCCCAAAGTTGTCAGCACCAAATCCGGCAGATTTTATTCCATCAGTCCCAAATCCTATCGTGCCAAATCTGGCGATCCAAAATTCATCAGTCCGAAATCTGTCAGTCCCAACTCCATCAGTCCCTATTCCGTCAGTCTGAAATCCGTCAGTCTGAAATCCGTCAGTCCCGATTCCGTTAGTCCCAAGTCTGTCAGCCCCAAATTCGGCGATTTTATTCCGTCAATCCCAAATCTAGTCCCAAATCTGTCAGTCTCAGATCTATCAGTCCAAAAGCTGCCAGTCCCAAATCCGTCAGCCCCAAATCCGTCAGTCCTAATTAAGTCAGTCCCAAAACTGTCGCTCTAAAATCTGTCAGTCCCAATTCCGTCAGTCCCAATTCCGTCAGTCCCGATTCCTTCAGTCCCTATTCCTTCAGTCCCAAATCTATCAGTACAAAATCCGTCAGTCTCAAATCTGTCAGCCCCAAATCTGTCGGTCCTGATTCTGTCAATCACAAATCCGTCAGTTCCAAATTCTTCATTCACAAATCCATCAGTCCCAATTCCGTCAGTCCCAATTCCGGCAGTCCCAAATTGTCTGACCCAATTCTGTCAGTCCCAAATTTATCATCTCAATTCCATAAGTCCCGATTTTATCAGTCCTGATTCTATCAGTCCCAAATTCCAGTACCAAATGGATGCATTTGTTTATTGTCACGTGTACCAAGATACAGTGAAAAGTATTTTTCTACGAGCAGCTCAACAGATCTTTTTTTTTAATAAACAATTTTATTGAGGTATTTTTGGCATGTAAAACAATGACATTGTGTAGTACTGTACAAAAAGGAAAAGCAAATAACATAGTACAAACCACAACTCCATTCTCGCAAGGAACTGCCTAAACCACCCCCTACTCTACTCTACCCTAGGCCCCCCCCCCCCCCCCCCCCCCCCCCCCCGCTGACGGTTAATTCTCCGCGAAGAAGTCAATGAATGGCTACCACCTCCGGGCAAACCCCGATAGTGAACCGCTCAAGGCGAACTTAACTTTCTCTAGACCGAGAAAGCTCGCCATGTCTGATAGCCATACTTTGGTCTTCGGTGGCCTTGAGTCCCTCCGTGCCAACAGTATTCGTTGCTAGACTACCAGGGAAGCAAAGGCCAAGACGTTGGCCTCCTTCTCCTCCTGGACTCCCGGGTCCTCCAACACCCCAAAGATTGCCACCTCAGGACTCATTACCACCCCAGTTTTCAAAACCCGGGACATGATGTCCGCGAATCCCTGCCAGTACCCCCCGAGTTTAGGGCACGACCAGAACATGTGTACGTGATTAGCCGGCCCACTGGCGCATCTGGCGCACTTGTCCTCCAGCCCGAAAAATTTACTCATCCGGGCCACCGTCATGTGTGCCTGGTGCACGGCCTTAAACTGGATCAGACTGAGCCTGGCGCATGTTGTGGTCATGTTTACTCTGCTCAGAACTTCTGCCCAAATACCGTCCTCCATCTCCCCCCCGAGCTCCTCTCCCACTTAAGCTTCAGGCCCTCAGTCTGTGTATCCTCTGCTCCCATTAATTCTTTGTAAATATCTGAGACTCTACCCTCACCTACCCCACCCCTCGATACTATCCTGTCCTGCCTCCCCTTTGGTGGGAGGCGTGGGAAGGACGGCACCAGCCTGCGCACAAAATTCCGCACCTGCAAGTATCTAAATACATTCCCTCCCGCCAGCCCAAACTTCTCTCAAACGCCCTCATGCTCGGGAAGCTCCCTTCCAAGAACAGATCACCCATCCTCGCAATCCCCGCCCTCTGTCACAGTCGATACCTACCGTCCATGTTCCCCGGGGCAAATCGGTGATTGCCGCAGATTGGGGACCAAACCGATGCTCTCACTTCCCCTATATGCCTCCTCCACTGGCCCCAGATCCGAAGAGCCACTACCACTATAGGGCTGGTGGAGTACCGCGCCGGCAGGAGCGGCAGAGGCGCCGTAACCAGGGCTGCCAAACTGGTGCCCCTGCACGAAGCAGCCTCCATCCGCTCCCAAACCGACCCTGTACCCACCATCCATTTCCTTATCGTCGCTACGTTGGCCGCCCATTAGTAGTTGCTGAAGTTCGGCAACGCCAGCCCCCCTTCCCCTCCGTTCCTTTCGAGCATCACCTTCCTCACCCGTGGGGACTTCTCCACCCAGACAAATCCCAGGATAATTTTATACAGCTTCTTAAAGAAGGATCTCGGGATGAAATTGGGGAGACACTGAAATATGAACAAGAATCTCGGGAGAATCGTAATCTTAACAGTCTGCACCCTCCCCGCTAGTGACAGCGGGAGCGCATCCCAACTCCGAACCTCCTCCCTCACTCGCTTCACCAGTCGGGACAGGTTGCGCTTATGCAACTTGCCCCAGTCCCATGCCACCTGTATCCCCAAGTATCTGAAGCTTTCTCCTACCCGCCTGACCGGCAACCCCTTCAGCCTACTCTCCTGCCCCCTCGCCTGAATTACGAACAACTCGCTCTTAGCCATGTTCAGTTTATATCCTGAAAACCGGCCAAATTCCCTCAGGATTTCCATGAAACCGTCCATCCCCGCCATTGGGTCTGATACGTATAACAGCAGGTCATCCGCGTATAACGAGACTTTATGTTCCACTTCCCCCCGGAACAGCGCTTTCCATTCCCTTGAAGCTCTCAGAGCAATTGCCAGGGGCTCTATGGCCAGCGCGAACAGCAGTGGGGAGAAACGGCAATCCTGTCTTGTCCCGCGGTGCAGTCTGAAATAATCTGATGTCGTCCTGTTCGTCTTTACACTAGCCTCTGGGCCTGATATAACAGCCTAGCCCAGTCAATGAACCCCTCCCCGAACCCAAACCGTCCCAGTATCTCCCACAGATAGTCCCACTTGACACAGTCAAAAGCCTTTTCCGCATCCATAGCTACCACTATCTCTGCCTCCCTGCTCTCCGGGGACATCATAATCACATTAAGCAGCCTTCTTAGATTGGCCACCAGTTGCCTGCCCTTTACGAACCCGGTTTGGTCCTCCGCAATTACGTCCGGTACACAGTCCTCAATTCTAGTCGCCAAGATCTTGGCCAGTAATTTAGCGTCTATGTTGATCAAAGAGATCGGCCTGTATGACCCACAAGCCCCTGGGTCTTTATCCCGTTTCAATGTAAGCGAGATAGTGGCCAGCGACATCGTCGGGGGTGAGACCCCTCTGTCTCTTTCCTCGTTAAAAACCCTGACCAGCACCGGCCCCACTATCTCGGCAAACTTTTTATAAAACTCCACCGGATACCCATCCGGCCCCGGGGCTTTACCCGACCGCATGACCTTCAGGCTCCTGTGGTGAACCACTGTAATAGGAGATGTAAGGTAGGACCTGCACTACAGGTTCGCCAATAACTCCTGCCGGCTGGCTCCGCCCACGGAGAACTGTATAAATATGCATGACCTCCAGTGCCCTGCCATTTCGCCAGCTGCAGCAGGAGGCCACGCATCTGACTGTAATAAAGCCACAGTTGTACCCAACTTTAGTCTTTGTGCAATTGATCGTGCATCAATTTATTACAGTCAGACTTTCCACAGAATGGATATCCGAATTAAGCCCGATCGCCTGCAGCTGGATCCGCACTCGCCCGACGCCTGGAAAGAGTTTACTCACTGGCTAGCATGTTTCGAGGCTTACATCAACGCGGTGGACCCCGTGCCAACGGAGGCTCAGAAGATAAACGTCCTGTACTCCAGACTGAGCTCCAGCATGTTTCCGTTGATCCAAGACGCCACGACTTACACAAAAGCAATGGAACTCCTCAAAGAACACTACGTGCAGAAGGCGAACACGCTCTTCGCCAGGCATGTACTCGCCACCCGCTCGCAACTACCTGGTGAGTTCATCGAAGACTTCTGGCGGGCCCTAATTCCACTCGTCCAGGACTGTGACTGTCAGGCCGTCACGGCCGCCGAACACGCAAATCTCCTCATGCGCGATGCCTTCTTGACGGGGATTGCGTTGGACCGCATCCAAGACCGATTGCTGGAAGGGGCCACGCTCGAACTGGCAGAGACAAAAACCTTGGCGCTCTCCATGACGGTCGCATCCCGTAACTTACAATCGTACCTCTCCCGCCGTGCTGCCCACCCTTCTACCCCTCCTGGACTCTGCCGACGACCTCCTCAGCCGGGGCCCTGCCTTCGCAATACGCCTGCACCGCACACCCCGGGGGTCCCCGCTGCTACTTCTGCGGTCAGCAGAAACACCCCCGTCAACACTGCCCAGCCCGCACTGCCGTTTGTAAAGCCTGCAGTAAAAAGGGCCACTTCGCGGCTGTGTGCCAGGCCCGCGCAGTCGCTGCGATCGCGCCTGCTATCGCCCCCTCCCCCACGCCAGACGCACAATGGGAGCCGCCATCTTCTTCTCCCGGGTCCATGTGCGACCAATGGATGCCGCCATCTTGTTCCCCTTCGGCCACGTGCGCCCCATGGTTGCCGCCATCTTGTCCCGACCCCGCAATGTGCGCACCATGGGCGCTGCCATCTTGTTCCCCACAGGGTCCCCGGACATCCCGACATCGGAACCACACACGCTCGCCACCCGAAGCATCCGATGGCTACCCGCAGCTCGCTTCGATGACGCTGGACCAATCTCACCCGCACAACCTGGCCACCGCGTCGACGACGGTTAAAATCAAAAGCCACGCGACCTTGTGCCTGCTGGACTCCGGGAGCACCGAAAGTTTTGTTCCCCCAATACGGTAAGGCGCTGCTCCCTCGCGGTCCACCCTGCCAATCAAAGGATCTCCCGAGCATCCGGATCCCACTCCGTCCCGATCCGAGGCTTATGTACAGTCACCCTCACGGTCCAGGGCGTAGAATTTAGTAACTTCCGCCTCTATGTCCTTCCTCATGTCTGCGCTGCACTCCTGTTGGGCCTGGACTGCCAGTGCAACCTCCAGAGCCTCACCCTCAAATTCGGCGGGCCCTTACCCCCCTTACTGTTTGCGGCCTCGCGACCCTCAAGGTCGATCCCCCCTCCCTTTTTGCCAATCTAACTGCGGATTGGAAGCCCGTTGCCACTAGGAGCAGACGGTACAGCACCCAGGACAAGACCTTCATCAGGTCTGAAGTCCAGCGGCTGCTTAAGGAGGGTATTATCGAGGCTAGCAACAGCCCCTGGAGAGCCCAAGTGGTAGTGGTTAAAACTGGGGAGAAACACAGGATGGTCGTTGACTACAGTCAGACCATCAATCGGTACACGCAGCTCGATGCGTACCCCCTCCCACGCATATCTGATATGGTCAATCAGATTGCACAGTACCGGGTCTTATCAACAATTGACCTGAAATCCACCTACCACCAGCTCCCCATCCGGACGTTGGACCGGCCATACACTGCCTTCGAGGCGGATGGTCGTATCTACCACTTCCTTAGGGTCCCTTTCAGTGTCACAAATGGGGTCTCGGTCTTCCAAAGAGAGTTGGACCGAATGGTCGACCAGTACGGTTTGCGGGCCATCTTTCCGTACTTAGATAATGTCACCATCTGCGGCCATGACCAGCAGGACCACGATGCCAACCTCGATAAATTCCTCCGCACTGCCACTCTTCTCAACCTGACCTACAACAAAGAGAAGTGTGTGTTCAGCACGACCCGGTTAGCCACTCTCGGCTATATAGTCCAAAACGGACTTCTCGGGCCCGACCCCGACCCGAACTTCCCCTCCCCCACTGCCCCAAGGCCCTCAAACGCTGCCGGGGGTTCTTTTCCTACTACGCTCAGTGGGTCCCAAACTATACGGACAAGGCCCGCCCACTCATCCAGTCCACCCAATTCCCCCTTGCGGCCGAGGCACAACATGCTTTCGCCCGCATCAGAGCAGGCATCGCCAAGGCCGGGATGCGCGCAGTGGATGAGTCACTGCCTGTCCAAGTACAAAGCGACGCTTCAGACGTCGCCCTTGCCGCCACTCTGAACCAGGCAGGCAGACCCGTGGCATTCTTTTCCCGCACCCTTCATTCCTCTGAAATTCGACACTCATCCGTCAAAAAGGAGGCCCAAGCTATCGTTGAAGCTGTGCGGCATTGGAGGCATTACATGGCCAGTAAGAGATTCACTTTCCTTATAGACCCTTACAGACAGTCGGTAGCCTTCATGTTCAATAACACACAGCGGGGCAAGATCAAAAATGATAAAACCTTGTGGTGGAGAATCGAGATCTCCACCTATAATTACGAGATCTTGTGTCGCCCCGGTAAACTCAACGAGCCCCCAGACGCCCTCTCCCGAGGTACATGTGCCAGCGCACAAGTGGACCAACTCCGGGCCCTACACGACGGCCTTTGTCACCTGGGGGTCACTCGATTGTACCATCTGATCAAAGCTCGCAATCTGCCCTACTCAGTCGAGGAAGTAGGGACAGTCACCAGGGACTGCCCGGTCTGTGCGGAGTGCAAGCCGCACTTCTACCGGCCAGACCGTGCGCGCCTGGTGAAGGCTTCCCGCCCCTTTGAACGCTTCAGGGTGGATTTCAAAGGGCCCCTCCCCTCCACCGACTGTAACACGTACATTCTCAGTGTGGTCGATGAGTACTCCAGATTCCCCTTCGCCATCCCATGCCCCGATATGACATCTGCCACCGTCATCAAGGCCCTCAGCACCATCTTCGCTCTGTTTGGTTTCCCCGCCGACATCCACAGTGACAGGGGATCCTCATTCATGAGCGATGAGCTGCGTCAGTTCCTGCTCAGCAGGGGTATAGCCTCCAGCAGGACGTCCAGCTACAACCACCGGGGGAACGAGCAAGTAGAACGGGAGAATGGGGCGGTTTGGAGGGCTGTCCAGCTGGCCCTATGGTCCAGGAACCTCCCAGCCTCTCGCTGGCAGGAAGTCCTCCCTGACGCTCTACACTCCATCCAGCCACTATTGTGCACTGCCACTAATAACACACCCAATGAAGGTGTTTTTACCTTTCCCAGGAACTCCACATCCGGGGTGTCGCTCCGGACTTCGCTCGCTGCTCCAGGACCGGTGCTTCTCCGTAGGCACGTCCGACTCCACAAGGCGGACCCCTTGGTGGACAGGGTTCACCTGCTCCACGCCAACCCTCAATATGCCTACGTCGAGTTCCCCGACGGCCGCCAAGATACTGTCTCACTCAGGGACCTGGCACCGTCAGGTTCCACTCTAACACACCCCCCCCCCCACCAATGCACCCCCCCCCCCCCACCTTCCACTGCGCCACCAATATTGACCCCACCAGAGCACCCCCCCCTCCCCTTTTCCGTACGAGAGGACGAAGAGGGCTTCTGCACGCTCCTGGAGTTCCCCGATGACTGGCCAGCATCAACACCTCCACCACCGCCAGCACCGAGTTCGCCGCCACCGTTACGCCGCTCCCAACGAAGCTCCAAAGCACCGGACCGGCTGAACCTTTGACGGACTCCGGACCGTCAACATGGACTTTTCTTTCCCTACCACTGTACATAATTGCACTAATTGTATATAGTTTCACGTCACCCCTGCCGGACTCATAACAGGGGGTGAATGTGGTGAACCACTGTAATAGGAGATGTAAGGTAGGACCTGACTACAGGTTCGCCGGTAGCTCCCGCCGGCTGGCTCCGCCCACGGAGAACCGTATAAATATGCATGACCTCCAGTGCCCTGCCATTTTGCCAGCTGCAGCAGGAGGCCACGCATCTGACTGTAATAAAGCCACAGTTGTACCCAACTTTAGTCTTTGTGCAATTGATCGTGCATCAGCCCCCCAATACCTCTTTGATCCTGACCAGGGTCCCCAGTCCGTCTACCATCCCCCTACCCACTCTTGGGAAGGTCAGTCCGTCCAGGAATCTCCTCATCCCCTCCGGTCCCCTGGGGGGTTCCGAAGTGTACAGCTAACTATAAAAGTCCCTAAACACCTTGTTCAGCCCTGCCGGGTCCCCCACCAGATTTCCCTCCCCATCCGCTATCCTTCCTATCTCCCTAGCCGCTTCTCTCTTTCTCAGTTGTTGCGCGAGCATTCTGCTGGCCTTCTCTCCATGCTCATATATCACGCCTTTTACCTTTCTAAGCTGTCCTACAGCCTTGCCTGTAGTCAGCACCCCGAACTCGGCCTGCAGCCTGTCGTTTCCTAAGTAACTCTGGCCTCGGGGACCCCGCGTAGCTCCTGTCCGTCCGTAAAATTTCCTTAACCAGTCGGTCCGTTTCTGCCCTATCTGTCCTGTCCCTTTGAGCCCGGATTGAGATCAGCTCCCCTCTCACCACTGCCTTCAGCGCCTCCCAGAGCACCGCTGCTGAGACTTCTCCGGTATCATTTACCTGCAGGTAATTCTGCATGCATCTCCTGAGTCTCTCACACACCGCCTCGTCCGCTAGCAATCCAACTTCCAGCCTCCATTGTGGGCGCTGGAAGCTATCCTTACAAATCTGTAGATCTACCCAGTGCGGAGCATGGTCCGATATGGCAATTGCCGAATATTCTGCCCCCACCATCCGGGCCAGCAGGTCCCTACTCACAACAAAGTAGTCAATTCGGGAATACACCTTGTGTTCGTGGGAGTAGTATGAAAACTCCCTTGCCGATGGCCAGCTAAGTCTCCACGGTTCAGCTCCCCCCATTTGCTCCATGAACCCTCTCAGTTCCTTTGTCATCGCTGGCAACCTGCCCATTTTTGAACACGACCGATCCAGGCTCGGGTCCAGGACTGTGTTAAAGTCCCCACCCATGATCAACTTACGCGAGTCCAAGTCGGGGATCTACCCTAGCAACCTCCTGATAAAATCCACATTCGTCCCAATTAGGGGCATACACACTAACCAAGACTACTCTCATCCCTTCGAGCTGACCCCTAACCATAACAAATCTGCCGCCCCCATCTGCAACTGTACCCTCGGCCTGAAATTGAACCCTTTTATTAATCAGGATCGCAACCCCCCCTAGTCTTAGTGTCGAGCCCCGAATGAAAGACCTGACTAACCCAACCCTTCCTTAGCCTTACCTGGTCTGCCACTTCACCCCCCCTTTACCGATCAGCCATCCCCTTTCCTTGGCCAGCCCCCCAGCCATGTGTCGCGCATCCTCTACCCCGCCTCCTGGCCAGCTCCACCCATGACCTCCCCACTGTTACCATGTCCAATTTCCATCCTCGTCAGCAGATCAACTCCCCCCCTCCTCCCCCCCAGCAACACCATCCTACCACCTAACCCCTGCTCTAATCTAACTATATGAACACCCCCCACCTGGCTTCCATTGATTAGCCCACCCAGCTAGCCTGGTGGCTCCCAGTTTCGGCGCCAGCACATCTCTCACCCATTGTTCCCTAGCTCCCCTTCCCCCAGGCCCATCCATACCACTTCCCCAAACCAGCCCTGCTTAAACAAATACTCTATACAAGTCAGAAACATCCCCAACAATAGTGCAATTTAAATCAAACAAATAGAGATAAGAAATACCAGGCACTCTCAGCCCTTCCCCTCCAAACACAGAAAAAGATTGCAAAAGATTCCCCCGAAACCCCCATCATAACTGCACCTTTTTAACTATTTTCTTTTTTATATTTTCCCCCTACCAAAACTCCAACCAGACAAGTAACCCAAAAAGGAAACATTCAAGGAAACCACG
This sequence comes from Scyliorhinus torazame, assembly GCF_047496885.1. Classification (NCBI taxonomy): domain Eukaryota; kingdom Metazoa; phylum Chordata; class Chondrichthyes; order Carcharhiniformes; family Scyliorhinidae; genus Scyliorhinus; species Scyliorhinus torazame. The sequence continues at coordinate 212,332,182 of NC_092707.1, forward strand.
AGAAAGAACAAGAAAAACACATCGCAACCAAAATACATCCACCTAAAAAGGTCGAAAAAACAAAAAGAACGGACCCAAGCATGCAGGCATTTCTCACAGCGAGAGAGAAACAAAATAGACTTAAAAGTTCTTGCATTAGTCCAAGAGTCCTCAGCTCAGGGCCAGCCCTTGCTTCTTAACAAAATCCATCGCCTCCTCGGGTTCCTCGAAATAGTGGTGCTGACTCTCATACGTAACCCACAGTCGCGCCAGAAAAAGCAGCCTGAATTTCACCTTGTTCTTCTACAAAATCTCCTTCACCTGCCTGTAGCCTCCCCTCCTCCTGGCCACCTCAGTACTCAGGTCTTGGTAAACACGCAGGGTGCTATTATCCCAAGTACAGCTTTGTGTGCTCTTGGCCCATTGCAGAACCCGCTCCTTGTCCAGGTACCTGTGGAACTGGACCACTATCGCTTGTGCGGGACCCCCTTGTAACGGCTGCCGCACCTTCACTCTGTGTACCCTGTTCACCACCGGCGGGCGAGGGAACACCTCATTCCCCAGCAGCTTCTGAAACATACCCTCCACATACGCGGTAGCATCCAGCCCCTCAGCCCCCTCCGGGAGGCCAACGATTCTTACATTCTGCCGGCGAGATCTGTTGTCCAGGTCCTCCAGCCTTTCCAGGAGCATTTTCTGCTGATCCCTCAACCTGTGAATCTCCACGTCTGCCACCGTTTGAAAGTCAGCCTGCTCCTTCACCGTCTTCTCCAGCTTCTGGAGCTTCTCAGCCTGATCATCCCGCCTTTTTTCCAATCGGTCCATCGACTTCTGGAGTGGCTCCAAGTTATCGCGCTTCAGAGCTAAAAAGCCCTACTGCATGGCCTGTAGCAGCTGCTCCATTGTGGGCTGGGCTGTCGGCGCCTTGCTCTGGACATCGGCCATATTGGTCACTCTCACAGCCTCCACCGTGCCCTTGCTTGACCACCTTGCTGTTTACGGTCCCTCCGGCTTCTTAAGTCCATACAACTCTGTATGGGTTCAGTGCCTGAGTACAATTGCATTCCAGGTCCCCGCTCAAAAGCGCAAAAAAGTCGGGGGATCAGGTCCAAAATCCGACCGAAACAGGAGCCACCAAATGTGCGATTTACTCCCTCATAGCCGCCACCGGAAGTCAGCTCAACAGATCATTAAGTACATGAAAAGAAAAGGAAATAAAAGAAAATACATAATAGGGCAACACAAGGTACACAATGTAACTACATGAGCACTGGCATCGGATGAAGCATACAGGGGTGTAGTGTTAATGAGGTCAGTCCATAAGAGGGTCATTTCGGAGTCTGGTAACAGTGGGGAAGAAGCTGTTTTTGACTCTGTTTGTGCGTGTTCGCAAACTTTTGTATCTCCTGCCCGATGGAAGAAGTTGGAAGAATGAGTAATAAAAATTGTTTATTGTCACAAGAAGGCTTCAAATGAAGGTACTATGAAAAGCTATTAGTCGCCTCATTCCGGCGCCTGTTCAGGGAGGCTGGTACGGGAATTGAACCCGCTCTGCTGGCCTTGTTCTGCTTTACAAGCCAGCTGTTTAGCCCACTGGAGTAAGCCGGGTGGGAGGGGTCTTTGATTATGCTGCCCAGGCAGCGGGAGGTGTAGATGGAGTCAATGGATGGGAGGCAGGTTTGTGTGATGGCCTGGGCTGTGTTCAGGACTCTCTGAAGTTTCTTGCAGTCTTGGGCCGAGCAGTTGCCATACCAGACTGTGATGCAGCCTGATAGGATGCTTTCTATGGTGCATCTGTAAAAGTTGGTAAGAGTCACTGTGGACATGCCAAATTTCGTTAGTTTCCTGAGGAACTTTAGGCGCTGTTGTGCTTTCTTGGCGGTAGCGTCGACGTGGGTGGACCAGGACAGATTTTTGGAGATGTGTACCCCTAGCAATTTGAAACTGTTAACCATCTCCACCTCGGCCCCGTTGATGCTGATAGGGATGTGTACAGTTCTTTGCTTCCTGAAGTCAATGACCAGCTCTTTAGTTTTGCTGGCATTGAGGGAGAGATTGTTGCTGCACTACTCCACTAGGTTCTCAATCTCCCTCCTGTATTCTGACTCATCGTTATTCGAGATCCGGCCCACTATGGTTGTATCGTCAGAATACTTGTAGATGGAGTTGGAACCAAAGTTTGCCACGCAGTCGTATGTGTACAGAGCGTATAGTAGGGGGCTAAGTGCGCAGCCTTGCGGGGCCCTGGTATTGAGGACTATTGTGGAGGAGGTGTTGTTGTTTATTCTTACTGATTATGGTCTGTGGGTTAGAAATCCATCAGTCCTAAATTTGTCAGTTCCAATTCCATCAATCTCGATTCTGACAGTCACAAATCTGTCAGTCCCAATCCCGTCAGCCCTCTTACTTCAGTCTCAACCCATTAGTCTCAAATCCGTCAGTCCCGATTCTGACAGTCCCTATTCCACCAGTCATGAATCCGACAGTGTCAAATCTGTCAGTCCCAAATCCGTCATTCCTGATTCCGTCAATCACAAATCTGTCAGTCCCAAATCCATCAGTCCCAAATCCATCAGTCCCAAATCCGTCAGTCCCAAATCCGTCAGCCCTCATTCTGTCAGTCCTGATTCCATCAATCCTGATTCTGTCAGTCCTGATTCCATCAATCCTGATTCTGTCAGTCACTGTCAGTCTGAAATCCGTCAGTCCCTATTCCGTCAGTCCTGATTTTGTCATTCCCGCTCCTGTCAGTTCCAAATTTGTCAGTCTCAAATCCGTCAGTCGCAAATCTGTCAGTCCTGATTCCATCAGTCCCGATTCCATTTGTCCCGATTCCGTCAGTCTCAAATCCGTCAGTCCCGATTCTGCCAGTCCCTATTCCACCAGTCCTGAATCCATCAGTGTCAAATCTGTCAGTCCCAAATCTGTCAGTCCTGATTCCGTCAATCCCAAATCCGTCGGTCCCAAATCTGTCAGTCCCGATTCCACCAGTCCCAAATCCATCAGTCCCAAATCCATCAGTCCCAAATCCATCAGTTCCAATTCTGTGTGTCTCAAATCCGTCAGTCCCGATTCCACCAGTCCCAAATCCATCAGTCCCAAATCCATCAGTCCCAAATCCATCAGTTCCAATTCTGTGTGTCTCAATCCGTCAGTCCCGATTCCACCAGTCCCAAATCCATCAGTCCCAAATCCATCAGTCCCAAATCCATCAGTTCCAATTCTGTGTGTCTCAAATCCGTCAGTCCCGATTTCATCAGTGCCAAATCTGTCAGTCTGAAATCCATCAGTCCCTATTCCGTCAGTCCTGATTTCGTCAGTCCTGATTCCACTCGTCCCGATTCCGTCAGTATCAAATCCGTCTGTCCTGATTCCATCAGTCTCGATTCCGCCACACTTCTGCTTCAGAAATGGTCCCAGTTTCCCATTAATCTGAACCCTTCAGTCCCATACCAAATAAAGGGAGAACAAGGCAATGAAATCATTTCAAAGTATTTTCATTATTGTAATGTAAACATCATGGCCAATATTTTCCGAGCCTGCGCCGGCTCAGAGAATCGGCGTTGACACCGAAATGGCGACCGGAGAATCGCCACTAGCCGTGCATGTGCGGTCGACGCGGCGCCGCTCGGGGGCAGTTGAAAGAGGTCCCCGCGGCGATTCTCTGCGGTCAACCGACTGAGTTCCCGCCGAGTCCCGCCGGCTTGGTTCCCGTATGTTTCCACCTGACGGGAGCTCGGACATGCGGCCGCGGTGGCCGTCCTGGTTGGGGGGCAGGGGTTCAGACTCCGGGGGGGGGACCTCCACGACGGCCAGTCATGCAATCGGGGGCCACCGATCGTCGGGCGCGCGCAATCCGGGGGGGGGGGGGGCTGTCTTCTTCCGAGCCAGCCCACTGTGTGGCTCCGCAATATTGCGCGCCGCGCGCATGCGCGCCGCGCGCATGCGCGGACCCGCGGCGAGCAGTGCAGGGCTGCGTACGGCAGCTGGAGCAGTACAGAGCACTCCAACGCCGTGCTGGCCCCCTGTGGGCAACAGAATTGCTGGGCCAAGAGGTCCATTGACGCCGGCGTGAAACACTCCGGTGTTTACCACGGCATCAACACTTAGCCACATTTTCAGAGAAACCCAGCCCATGTCTGTCAGTTTGTGCACAGCAACGTTCCATCAATAGCAATGAGACTAAGACCAGATAGCCTTTTGTTTAGTGATGTTGGTTGTGGGATAAATATTGACCAGGGCTTATATCCCGATAGTTTCTTTGGTTCAGTGAAGCAGTCACTCTTGAAAAAGAACCTCCCACTTCTAAAATCTACTGCTGCTCCCATATCCAGTTAAAAAAATAGTAAGATTGGAGATTGTAACATGCCCTGTATACTAACTACTGTGATATCAAATACATTAACATGAATACTATTTTTATAAATGACAGATGGAATCAGTAGTGTAGGAGGATGCCACACAGACTTCAAACCACTGTGTAATTTATTTACATAGAACATATGAATGAACAGAACACATTCTTCACAATGAGATTAGAAACTCTCCACCTCCGTTAACAAGAAGGACAAAGGCAACAGGTGCATGGGAACAACATCAACAGCTGGCTCCCTTCCAATTTACACTCTCCTGACTTGGAAACATATTATTGCGCTTGCATTGTCAAAATCTTGGAAATCCCAGAAAGCAGCACTGTGGGAGCAACTTCACTACAAAGGCGGTTTGAGGAGAGGGCCCAGCTCCACCTTCTCAGGGCAGTCACAATTGGGATATAAGGGCAGCACGGTAGCACAGTGAATAGCACTGTGGCTTCACAGCGCCAGGGTCCCATATTAGATTCCCCGCTGGGTCACTGTCTGTGCGGAGTCTGCACGTTCTCTTCGTGTCTGAGTGGGTTTCCTCCGGGTGCTCCGGTTTCCTCCCACAGTCCAATGACGTGCAGGTTAGGTGGTTTGGCCATGATAAATTGCCTTTAGTGTCCAAAAAAGGTTAGGAGGGGTTACTGGGTTACAGGGATAGGGTTGAAGTGAGGGCTTAAGTGGGTCGGTGCAGACTTGATGGGCTGAATGGCCTCCTTCTGCACTGTATGTTCCATGTCTAACATAAGCACTGCTGCCTCACGGCACCGAGGTCCTAGGTCACTGTCCGTGTGGAGTTTGCACATTCTCCCCATGTTTGCGTGGGTTTCGCCCCCACAACCCAAAGATGTGCAGGTTAGGTGGATTGGCCACACTAAATTACACCTTAATTGGAAAAATGAATTGGGTACTCTAAATTTAAAAAAACCAATTGGGATATAAATGCTGATCTTACTTATGACACCCATACCCCAAGTATAAATGAACAAAAACATGTTTCACTGTATGAAATTAATAATAACGCTAATTTCCATCTAAACATGGGCCTAAGGCAAGAATCCACACACCTTGGATGAGATTCTCCATTTAGAAGACCATGCCCTCCCACCGGAGGAGAATTCCAACCGATTTACGATCCCATGGGAGTGCAAATTGGAAAGCAATTCCGTATCCCTTGACATGCATAAAATCTGCATGGCAAGGGATACTAGGGATTCCCGAGGAGATCCCGCTATCGGGACGCCCGCTCAAAATGGTGGCCCGATAGTGAAGTCCCGCGGTTGACCCCCCCACACCGCAAATCAGCTCCCCACCCCACACCGCAAATCAGCCCCCCCACACACTGCAAATCAGCCCCCCCCACACACCGCAAATCAGCCCCCCTCACACTGCAAACCAGCCCCCCCACACACTGCAAATCAGCCCCCCCCCCCACACACCGCAAATCAGCCCCCCTCACACTGCAAATCAGCCCCCCCCATGCTGCAAATCAGCCCCCCCCCCACACACTGCAAATCAGCCCCCCCCCACACACCGCAAATCAGCCCCCGAACCCCAGATTTCCTGGGTTCACCCCCTTCCCCTAGTACGGGGGTACCCTGACGCACCACCCCAGGGATTCACTAGGGAGGCCCTCCCAGGGACTCCCTGAATAGGGGATCCTCCTAGGGAGGATCCTCCTAAAAGGGAGACCAACCCGGGGCACGCTAACACAGAGCCCCCTTTGGGATCTGCATTCACTTATATTCTTCCGCTGGCACCTGTGCGTGAAACTCGATCTCACCGGCAGCAGGAAGTTGGAACATCGTGATCGGGTCGGTGCCCGCCAACGATCAACGCCCATCCCAATTTTGTGAATCTCTGTCCATTGGGAAATGCGCTTCGGGTATCCCGGGACAGAGAATTCACGCCCTTTTCTCAGACTTTTGAGGATAGGCTTGATGGCCCTTTGCTGCGCATCGGTTTCTGGCTTGGAATGCACTTTGAGACTTAGCTCCACACAGTCAACACTTGATGGCTGCAAAGTCAAGTCACAGAGAGCTCAGCCAACCAAGATTCGGCCCCCTTCTTTACAGAACCTCGAATGTCACAACCTTGACAACACCCTGTGTCACTGTCCCATTCCAGCTGCCTCTCCTCATCACTCTCACAGGACAATTGTAAAACTGCAGTTATTAAAAAGTAATATGGCACAGCTCCAAAATACAATAACCACACAAAGCCAACATTGTGTTCTCCTCACTGTTGCTGTGCTAAGTAGAAGCTGCTGCAAAATAGTAAGCCGAAATATTCAGCTTTACAGGATGTGATGTGTACTTTTGAGTTGATAAATTAACGACTGAGTTGACAGCTGTACCAAAACTTTGGCAGTTTGAAATGGATTCAGAATATTGTCAGTCTTGATTTTAAAATTCTCATCCTTGTTTTTGAATCCCTCTCTGATCTTGCCCCTCCCCTGATCTGTGCATCATTATACACCATGTGCTGCTCTCTCATCACGTCTGTGATAATTGATCTATTTGGTTCCTGATCTTGTGCCTCTCTGTTACCTCCTTCAGGCCACTGTGATCTGGGTGTTCCTCTATTTTTGGTGCGAGTGCACTGTCCTGTAGCACAGTGGCAGCATTCCCACAGGTTCTTCTTTTTTTATTCATTTACGATGTGGGTGTCGCTGGTTCAGCAAGCATTTACTGCCATCCCTAGTTGACCTTCAGAAGGTGGTGGTGAGTTGCCTTCTTGAACCGCTGCAGTCCTTGAGGTGTAGGTACACCCACTGTGCTGTAAGGGAGGGAATTCTAGGATGTTGCCCCAGTGACAGTAAAGGAACGGCGATATATTTCCAATTTCAGGGTAGTGAGCGACTTGAAGGGGATCCTGCTGCTGCTCTTGTCCTTCTGGATGGTAGTGGTTGTGGGTTTGGAAGGTGCTGCCTCAGGAGTTACGGGAGTTATGGCAGTGCATCTTGTAGATGGTACACATGGCTGACAGTGTACGTCAGTGGTGGAGGGTTTGAAGGTTTGTGGAAGGGGGAGCAATCAAGCATGGCTGCTTTGTCCTGGATGGTGTTGAACTTCTTAAGTGTTGTTGGAACTGCAATCATCCAGGCAGGTGGAGAGTATTCGATCACACTCCCGACTTGTGCCTTGTAGATGTGGACAGACTTTAGGGCATCAGGAGGCGAATTACTCGCCGTAGGATTTCTAGCCTTTGACCTGCCCTGGTAGCCACAGTATTAATATGGCATGATGACCAAGGAAAGTGCATTCTTAACCCAGCCCAACAGCTTCAGTATCACCATGTAAAGTACTTTCCGCACACACCAATGATTGGTGGTAAGAGTGGGATGCATTCCTGGTCAGCCAGGTGATGAGGACTGTCACCTGATATCTTACCAAGCATAACCATGGATGAAGTCACACATAGAATCAAGCATAAAAATTAGAAGCAGGAGGAGGCCATTCAGCCCTTCGAGCCTGCTCCACCATTCATTATGATCATGGCTGATCATCAAGTTCAATACCCTGATCCCACCTTCCCCCATATCTCTTGATCCCTTTAGCCCTAAAACCAAAACTAATTCCCTTTTGAAAACACACACGTTTTGGCCTCAACTACTTTCTGTGGTCGCAAATTCCACAGATTCACCACTTTCTAGGTGATGAAATTTCTCGTCACTTCAATCCTAAAAGGTTTACCCCTCTATCCTCAAACTATGACCCCGAGTTCTGGACTCCCCCACCATCGGGAACATGCTTTCTGAATCTACCCTGTCTAATCCTGTTAGAATTTATAAGTTTCTATAAGATCCCCCTTGCTCTTCTAGAGTACAATGAATACAATCCTTTCTTTTTAATAAACATTTTATTGAGGTATTTTTGGTATTGTAACAACAACAAAATAAACAATGTACATGAAACTATAAACATGGTGCAAAAGCCACCTCCCTCCCTTACAGGTCCCACCTTTATTAACCCCCTACTCTAAGCTAACCTAACCCCCCCCCCTCCCTCCCCCTTCTGCTGACGATTAATTTTCCGCGAAGAAGTCGACGAACGGTTGCCACCTCCAGGTGAACCCTAACAGTGACCCTCTCGAGGCGAACTTGATTTTCTCCAAACAGTGAAAGCTAGCCATGTCCGATAGCCAGGTCTCCGACTTCGGGGGCTTTGAGTCCCGCCAAGCTAATAGTATTTGTCTCCGGGCTATCAGGGAAGCAAAGGCTAGAACATCTGCCTCTTTCTCCTTCTGGATTCCCGGGTCTTCTGACACCCTGAAAATTGCCACCTCTGGACTCAGTGCCACTCAGTGAACGACCTGGAATTGTATCAGGCTGAGCCTGGCATATGTTGCGGACGGGTTGGCTCTGCTCAACGCGTCTGCCCATAGACCATCCTCTATCTCACCTCCCAGCTCCTCCTCCCACTTACACTTCAGCTCCTCGGTCTGCGTCTCCTCTGACCCCATAAGTTCCTTGTAAATGTCAGAGACGCTCCCTTCTCCTACCCACCCTCTGGAAACTACCCTGTCCTGAATCCCCCTTAGCGGTAGGAGCGGGAAGGTTGACACCTGTTTACGTAGGAAGTCGCGCACCTGCAGATACCTGAATTTGTTTCCCCTCGCCAACCCAAACTTCTCCTCCAGCGCCCTCATACTCGGAAAGCTCCCCTCTATGACATATCCCCCATCCTCTCAATCCCTGCTCTCCGCCATATCTGGAACCCCCATCCATACTTCCCAGGTCAAACCGGTGATTACTAAAATTTGGCAGCGCCAGCCCGCCTCTCCCTGATTCCGCTCAAGCATTACCTTCCTTACTCGTGGGGTCTTGCCCACCCAAACAAAGCCAGTGATCACTTTGTTGACCCTTTTAAAAAAGGACCGCAGAATAAAGATGGGGAGACATTGAAACACAAACAGGAATCTCGGGAGGACCATCATCTTCACCGTCTGCACCTTCCCAGCCAGTGACAACGGAAGCGCGTCCCATCTCCGAAAATCGTCCTTCATTTGGTCTACTAGCCGGGCCAGATTTAATTTATGCAGCCAGTCCCATTCCCGCGCCACTCGAATGCCTAGGTACCTAAAGCTTCCCCCTACTAATCTAAACAGCAGCTCCCCCAATCACCTCTCCTGTCCCCTCGCCTGGACCGCAAACATCTAATTTTTCCCAATATTTAGCTCATACCCCGAAAACCGGCCAAATTCCCCTAGGATCCTCATGATTTATTCCATCCCCTCTATTGGGTCCGATACATACAGAAGCAGGTTGTCTGCATAGAGCGAGACTCTGTGCTCCACTGCCCTCCACGGACCAGCCCCTTCCAGCCCCGTGAGGCTCTCAGAGCAATTGCCAATGGCTCTATAGCTAGCGCGACAACAGTGGGGAGAAGGGGCATCCTGTCTTGTCCCCCACTGCAGTCTAAAATAGCCCGTGTTGTCCTATCCGCCCTTACACTTGCCACAGGAGCCTGATACAGCAACCTGACCCAGTCAATAAAGCCCCGCCCAAATCCAGTACCTCCCACAGATAATCCCAATCTACACGATCAAAAGCCTTTTCTGCATCCATTGCGATCACTACCTCCACCTCCCTACCTTCCGGGGGCATCATCATCATGTTTACGAACCTTCTTATATTGGCCACCAACTGCCTACCTTTAACAAACCCCGTCTGGTCCTCCCCAATAACGTCCGGAACACAATCCTCAATCATGGAGGACAAAATTTTGGCCAGCAATTTGGCATCTACATTCAACAGGGATATCGGCCTGTAGGACACACACAGCTCCGGGTTCTTGTCCCGCTTCAGAATCAGCAAAATCATGGCCTGTGACATCGTCGGGGGCAGCACCCCTCGTTCCTTTGCCTCATTGAACATCCTCACCAACACCGGCCCCAATACCCCAGAGAACTTTTTATAAAACTCCACTGGATACCTGTCCGGCCCCGGGGCTTTACCCAACTGCATGGCCTTCAGACCCTCCACTATCTTTTCCAACCCGATCGGGGCCCCCAGCCCTTCTACCAGCTCCCTGTCCACCTTTGGGAAATTCAGCCCCTCCAAGAAGTGCCTCATCCCCTCCAGCCCCGTAGGGGGTTCCGACCTATACAGCCTACTGTAGAAATCCCTAAACGCCTTGTTCACCCCTGTTGAATCTCCATCATTTACTTTCCCGATCTCCCTGGCTGCCTCCCTCTTTCTAAGCTGCTGTGCAAGCATTCTGCTGGCCTTTTCTCCATGCTCATAGATCGCCCCCATCGCCTTTCTCTGGTGCTCCACCACCCTCCCTGTGGTTAACAAGCCGAACTCCGCCTGTAGCCTCCGCTGTTCCCTTAAAAGCCCTGCCTCTGGGGTCTCCGCATACCTCCTATAAATCTGTAGTATCTCCTTTACCAGTCAGTCTCTGCCCTGTCCACCCTCTCCCTATGGGCCCGTATCGAGATCAGCTCCCCTCTGACCACCGCCTTCAGTGCTTCCCAGATCACCGCTGCTGAAATTTCCCCCGTGTCGTTGACCTGCAGGTAGCTCTGAATACATTTCCTCAGCCGCTCGCACACCCCTTCGTCAGCCAAACGTCCCACATCTAACCTCCATTGCGGGCGCTGGTTACTGTCTTTACTAACCTGCAGGTGAACCCAGTGCAGAGCATGGTCTGAGATTGTGATCGTCGAGTACCCCGTGTCCACCACCCCTGCCAGTCAGGCCCTGCTCAAAATGAAGAAATCAATCCGGGGTACACTTTCTGCACATGTGAGTAGAAGGAGAACTCCTTCACCCTCGGATACCCAAATCTCCATGGATCCCCCCCCCTATCTGCTCCATGAACCCATTTAGTTCCTTTGCCATAGCTGGCACCCTGCCCGTTTTCGAGCTTGACCGGTCCAAGCCAGGGTCAATAACTGTGTTGAAGTCCCCTCCCATGACCAACCTCTGCGAGTCCAGGTCCGGTATCTACCCAGCATCCTCTTTATAAACTCCACATCATCCCAATTTGGGGCATACACATTTACTAATACCACCTGCACCCTCTCCAGTTTCCCACCTACCATAATGTATCGACCTCCCACATCCGAGCCTATTCTACCCGCTTCAAACACCACTCGCTTATTGATCAGGATCACGACCCCTCTAGTCTTTGAGTCTAGTCCCGAGTGAAAGACCTGACTGACCCAGCCTTTCCTCAATTTAATCTGGTCCGTTACTCTAAGGTGCGTCTCCTACAACATTACCACGTCCGCCTTCAGTCCCTTAAGATACACGAACACACGTGCCCTCTTAACTCATTTAACCCTCGAACATTCTAGGTGATCAGCCTAATTGGGGGGCTTATTGCCCCCCCCCCTTCGCCGATCAGCCATCCACTTTTTTGGGCCCGCCTCCAGCCCATGCTCTGCACCTGCACTGGTCCACCCCCAGGTAGCCTCTGCCCCCGACCTCCACTCTGTCCCTTAGCCCAAGTCCCTCCCTCATCAGCAGAACATTTACCCCCCCTCCCCTCCCTATTAACACCACTCTGTAACCCAACCCATTTAATAAACCGAACATATGCACACCTCCCACTGTGCTTCCGTGAGCTAGCCCGCCCAGCTAGCTTGGTGTCCCCCATCCCTGGCGCCGGATAGTCTCCCACCTATTGTTCCCTCCCCCCCCTCCCCCCCACTCATACAAACATACTCCAACATCAAACATTCCCCACGCAATTGCCCGACAGAAAAACACCAAGATCTAAACAAGCACACCTCCATCCCCCAACAGTGCAAATGAAAACCTTAACTCATTCAGCTCTACCATTGGTCCCAAATCAATGCAAAAGGCATTACAAACAGCTTCCACAAAACGAAAAACAAGAAACTTTTTTATATAAAAGAACAGAAAAAAAAAAAGCATGAACGTTGCAGCAAAGTTCAAAAGTTCTCAGTCCACCACCAGTCCATTCCTTTTCGCGAAGTTCAGCGCGTCCTCAGGCGACTCGAAATAAAAGTGCTGTTCCTCATGCGTGACTCAGAGATGGGCCGGATACAACAATCCGAACATCACCTTTTTCTGAAAAAGGATCAACCTAATCTGGTTGAAGCCTGCTCATCTCCTGGCCACCTCCACACTCAGGTCTTGGTAAACCCGCAGGATACTGTTGCCCCACTTACAGCCCCGTGTCTGCTTGGCCCACTGTAGAATGCTCTCCTTATCCAAGTACCTGTGAAATCTCACTACCATTGCCCTTGGGGGAGTCTCCCATTCGCGGCTTCCTCGCATGCGCTCTGTGAGCCCTGTACACCTCCAAGGGTCGGGAGAATGTCCCCTCCCCCAGCAGCTTCTGAAACATACCCGCTATGTCTGCCCCAGCGTCCGCTCCTTCGGACCCCTCCGGGAGCCCAACGATTCTCAAGTTCTGCCGGTGAAACCTATTCTCTAGGTCCTCCACCTTCTCCAGGAGCCTTTTCTGCTGGTATCTCAGCATTCCCACCTCCAACTCCACCACAGTTTGATGTTCCTCCGGCTCAGCCAGCGCCTTCTCTACTTTCTGGATCGCCCGATCTTGGGCGTCCAATCTAAGCTCCAGCTGCTCAATCGACTCTTTTATCGGGTCCAAGCAGTTCCGTTCTGCTTAGCAAAGCCTTCCTGAATAACTTGCATCAGCTGCTCCGTTGACTGCTGGGTTGACAAACCAGAGGTCCGGTCCTCCGCCATGCTGTCTCCCGCTGCAGCTTCAGCCCAAGCCTTCTCTGTCTTTCTGTTTCTGCCATTACGAGCACTTCTAGTCCTTCTCTCCATGCACCGATGTGGGAATTCAGTACACAATTGCCTCTGTCATCCGTTTTACAATTCAAGTCCGGTAGAAAATCGGGGGAAAAGGTCCAAAGAGCGGGAGCCACCAAATGTGCGACTTACTCCTTCATCACCGCCACCGGAAGTCCCGATGAATACAACCCTAACTCACTTAGTCTCTCCTCATATGACAGTCCCACCATCTCAGGAATCAGCCTGGTAAACCTTCGCTGCATTCCTTCCTCAGATAAGGACACCAAAACTGCACACAGTACTCCAGATGTGGCCTCACCAAGGCCATGTACAATTGCAGTAAAACCTCTCTATTCCTGTATTCAAATCCTCTCGCTATAAAGGCCAACAGGCCTTATTTTCTGCCTGCTGTACCTGCACGATTACTTTCAGCGATTGCTGCACAAGGACACCAAGGTCTCGCTGAGTATCCACCTCTCTCAATTTGTGGAAACCATAATATCCTGTTCCTTAGTGAATGACATGGGTCTGTGGAGACAGAATGATGGAGGTAGCCTTAACAAGAATGCACTTTTCTGTAAACCACCGTGACCTCCAAGGAGGGGAGATAATTATACAAAATTAGGATCGAAAGTGCTCGTTTTTCTATTGGTCCGTTTGCTATTAGCTAGAATTACTGCCCTTTCATTGGTCTAAACTGAAATTTTAACTGTGATATTATTGATGTGTGACATGCAAATGAAGGATTAGACTGCAACTGTAATTCTATTGGTTAAATAAGCTATAACTGTTTCTGCCTTGCTGGACTCAGACAGAGCAATGCCGGGAGCTCCACTGAGTTCCTCTCCTTGTGCACAAGTCAATAAAGATTGATAAAGAATACTCCTGTGTATGCCTTGCAGTAATTCTGACAAACTTACACCCCATCAAATAATAATCTAATAATAATCTGCCTTCCTATTTTTGTTACCGAAGCGGATAATCTCACATTTATCCACATTATATTGCATCTGCCATGCATGTGCACTCACTCAGCATCTCTGCATCCTTCTCATAGTCACCCTTCCAACCAACTATGTATCATCTGCAAATTTGGAGATAATACATTTAGTTCCCTCGTCTAAATCATCCTGTCCAGGTCCCTGCGGTACCCCACTAGTCACTGTCTGCCAATCAGAAAAAGACTAATTTATTCCAACTCTTCGCTCTCTTTCTGCCAGCCAGCTTTCTATCCAACTCAAGACACTTGCCACAATCCAGAAATTGCCGCAGCCCTAGCCACGCTGTTTCAGGATAGCTACAACACTGGCATCAAGCGGGCAATGTGAAAAATTGCTCAGTTATGTCCTGTACACAAGAAACAGGACAAATCCATCCGAGCCAATTACCACCCTATCAATCCACCGTTGATCATCAGCAAAATGATGGAAGGAGTCATCAACAGTGCTATCAAGCAGCACTTACTCACCAATAGCCTGTTCACGGACATTAATTTTGGGTTCTGCCAGGGTCACTCAGCTCCTCACCTCATTACAATCTTGGTTCAAACATGGACAAAAGAGCTGAAAGAGGTGAGAGTGACTGCCCTTGACATCAAGGCAGCATTTGACTGAATATGGCATCAAGGATACCGAGCTAAACTGGAGTCAATGGGAATTAGGGGAAAACCCTCCACTGGGTGGGGTCATGTAGCCATCGGGGATGGCCACTTCCAACTAGGTACAGAGCAACTCGTAAAGACTGATGGGTAAAATGGACAAGCCAAGAATCAGGCAGGCTCAGAGCCTGAAATGCATATTTGTCAGCAAAGTCCAGACGGCATCGAAACTCTGTCCCATTAGCATGTTAATCAGGCCGATTAGCAGGTGATGGCCCATCTTCCCCAAAACAAAGGACTGGTACTCCAGCAACCGGGACAGTCCCAGACATTTCGGCGCCACTCCCTATCCAAGGGAAACGCAACTAACGTGGTCAGTGACCGCTTGGGACACACCCAGCCATCCAGATCCCCGCCCACTTATTGGCTAAGGAATCAAACAGAGTGATCAGAGATCACCCAATTAGTAAGGCCCAAATCGAAGGACCGCCCAAAAGAGTGCAAAAACCCTCTGAGTAAAAAAGAAGAGTTCGCCATGTGTTCACTCACTTTTGGCCTTGGTACGCCGGTCACGGCCATTGCCAACTGCAGCAACACGAGAAGCAAGTTCGAGTTCAATGCCCACTACCAGACAGATGAGCCCAGCTGAGCAGCAGTTACCACTTCGAACCCAAGAGATCCAGAATTGAACAGTGGCCACTGTTTCCTGACCTAAACCGGGTGCCTGAAGTTAAGTACAGGTTGTCTTAGTTGATAGGTGTAGTTAATAGTAGTATTTATGTTGCATGACAAATTGTGTGTAAATAAAGTACCCTTGACCTTGAACTAACAAACTGGTGTTTGGCTCTTTGATCGATAGCCGGTTGAAACTTGTGGTGGTATCATCCGACACCTGGCAACTCGAAGCATTAGGACATAGATAACATAGAAAGAAAGGCAGATTCACTGACTGTCATAATTGAAACAGAGCCACAGAAAAGACCAAGTAGTAAAAGAAAATGCACAATAGTTATTGGCGACATCTGACGGGACTCGACCCAGAAGTGACTGTGTCACTCCGAGAGAACCCACAAAAGCGTTTGAATTAGAATCCAAATTGGCAAAGCAAAAGAAACCACAAGCGAGACCAGTATCGATCAAACCTCCAGAATTCGGAAGTGTGTAATTTGCATCCGGACTAACAAAGGGATATAAGGTAAACTCGACAGATTTTGTTGCGTGAAACTTTCGGGAGTTGCGTAAACTGGAAAATAGCTTAAGCAGTACCCGTGTTTGCCCCATCGCTTTATTCCCCCTTGTTCCAAATTTCCGGTAAGAGACAGAGTATTTGTAGGGATGGCCATGAAGGCAATGGAACGTCTTATGCATCCACAAGAACCCGAGGTCGCAGTGACTGTGGTGACATGCATCACTGTAAGTACACAAGGGGTTAATGTAAATACACTTAGACTAGATAAACACTAGAGGGAGCACCAGAGACGTCATGACACACAGACATTCAACCACTAGGCCAGTGGGATGGGACACGACCAATGGGCAGTCATAACACACACACAGAGGTGACACTACCACAGAGGAGCATTACACCAGCCCATATATAAGGACACAGCACACATGATCTTCCTTTTTCCAGTGGAGACACTCAGTGGGTACAGACACAGGGTTGATTGAATCACAGCACACCCACCACGTGGATTGTAGCAGACTGGTTAGTCAGTCTGAGTAGCTATAGCAGGATTAACAGGAGAGTCGAAGGCAAGTAGGAGAATCGTTAACAGTTTAATAAATGTGTTAAAGCTATCTCCAAGTCTGAACCTTCCTTTGTCAGAGTGCACATCAAGGAAGCAGCTTATGCTACATTAAGAGCATAACAAAACATGGTACCAGTGAGTGACTGTTCAAATCCATATAGTTACAACTCAGCAAACAGTGACAACCAGCAAAAGCACCCAGGCAAGATGATCGAGATTCCGGTTCCACAGCAGCTCAGGTGCCACGGCAATCTCAGTGCAAACTGGCATGCATGCAGGCAAAGGATTGAGATCTTCCTGGTAGCAGCCGACCTACAAGACATGGTCGATGCTGAAAAGACAGAACCTTTCCATCGCGGGTGCAAGAGCAGAAGAAATCTTTAAAACATTCAAGTTCTCCAAAGGGCAAGACAAGACTGAATTCCAGGCAGTCCTGGACAAGTTCCAACGATACTGCGAGGAAAAGACAAAGAAACCAACAGAAAATGGTAAAAGCGGCGCCAATAGTAACCACGAGGCCGTGGTGGGCGAGCAGCGAACGACAATTTTGATCGGTGGCCATCTTGTAAAAGATGCCGCACATGCGCAGTTGAGAGAAATGCGCAAAGTAAAGGAACAGCGATCTGCGCATGCGCAATCGCTTCCTACACTCTACGTCACAAGCGTCGTGACATCAGAGGCCCCGGACCATGGCCACTTAAAGGGGAACTGTTGCAAAACAAGAAAAAAAAATTTAAAGCCTCAAAACAAGATTCTTTCACCTGGAACGACAGCACAATGCCTGAACTTCGACCAGCAGCTGAAAGTAACCTCCGCAGAACCCTGCAACAAGCAGTTAGCACCGCCCAAAGAGATGGTACAGTCCTTAAAGACTACGACTCAGACGATGATTTCATCATTGGAGATGGCGACCCCAGTACCAAATCCAAACCGCAACGAGATGTGTTCTACAGTGAAGAATCTGACACAGACGTGGATGTATTCTTCGGATTTGAGGATCTTCAGCCCAGCATATATGACATCCCGACGCAAAGAGTGGTGAGGCCGTGGAATGCCCTACCTGCAATAGTAGTGAACTCGCCAACATTGAGGGCATTTAAAAGTTTATTGGATAAGCATATGGATGATAATGGCATAGTGTAGGTTAGATGGTTTTTGTTTTTGGACTTCCCATGTCGGTGCAACATCGTGGGCCGAAGGGCCTGTATTGCGCTGTATCGTTCTATGTTCTATGTTCTATGAGAGTGCAGGATTATGCTGCGGCCTGACGCCAAGAGACAGAGAACGGTACAAGCCCACAGAGAGCCGCCTGCTGCCACACAGGTCCACGCACCACGAAGGGTCCCCGACTCCACACAGAGAGTGGTCCACGCACCACGAAGGGTCCCAGCCGCCACACAGAAAGCAATGAAAGACTCCACAGCGAGACAACTGCACGTCTCCACAAAGAAAGTGACTCCAGTGACACAAGCCTCCACAGCGGGCTCATGGACAGCCTCCATGATAGAAGCAACGCAAGACTCCAGAGCGCAGTCTTTGCATGAACAAGAAGTGACTCGAGTGACACAAGCCTCCACAGCGAGCTCGTGGACAGTCTCCACAATAGAAGCAATGCAAGACTCCAGAGAGCAGTCCTTGCATGAACAAGCAGTGATGACAGTCTCCACAGCGAGACCAATGCACGATTCCACACAAGGAATGCTGCAAGACTCCGCAGAGGAAGTGACACAGGCCTCCACAGCGAGCTCGTGGACAGACTCCACGATGGAAGGAACGCAAGACTCCAGAGCGCAGTCCTTGCATGAACAAGACCATGAGGGTCTAGCAACCTCCTCTAAGCAACCAGCAGCAGCCAATGCAAGTCTGCCACGCTCATGTGAACAACAGAAAGACTATGACAGTCTGCCACGCTCAAGTGAACAGCAAGGAGACTCTGAGGCTCTACCCGCTGTATGTGTGACAAGTGACGACGGCATCCCACTTCCCATACCAGATGTGCAATGTGACAGACCTCAGCTAGAATGTACAGAGGCACTCGACAATCACAGTGAGACTACTGGTGACTCCGGTGACACCACGTTACTTCAACCTTCATTCGCTCGAGCCTCTCCACAAGCAAATGTATTCCTGAATGTTTTGACTCCGGACGGGGAGCATCAAGAAACTTCAGCTGATTCAGGTGAACCAGAAAGGGCTCCAGACGGGGAGCATCGACAAGCCAAAGCTAATTCAAGAAAGCCGGACATGACTTCGCTCAAGAAAATAGCAGATGCCACAAAGCACGCTGACACGAGTAACTGTGTGAAGGACAGCAAACACGACAACAACACCAACCAACACAAAAACCACATCAAAGACAATAACAAGACACGTACCAAAGGCAACAACGTCGACAACAAGCACGACGAAAACAACACCAATGGAACTACGACTGGTACGACATGGTACAACTCTGCAAATGCGGGACACTGTTACTGCTCATCTCAGTACAATGACATGCCATGGCAGGGCGATGCATCTTACCAATTCACGTTTGCTGCACTACCAACAGGCAACCTGGCTTTCAGGACAGATGCCATCAAGAATTACCACCACAAGCATCGAAATAAAGAAAGAGTCCACCTCAGACAACAAAGTGATTTGACCACTTCTTGGTTCCGTAAGCACAGGGACACTGACGGCGTTTACAATGCAATGCCACCATCAACATCACCAACTCACCAACCAAACAAGAAAACCACTCGACCATATTCATTACTGAACTTTGGACTCATGCATACGATTTGGACTTATTGTGTAATCAGCACTCACCATGATTTGTACATGTCATCACTTATCTACCTATTTTGTTCAATTTTCTTTAACACTGTACAGAAAATATGTAACACGAAAAAAGGGGGGATGTGGTGATATGCATCACTGTAAGTACACAAGAGGTTAATGTAAATACATTTAGACTAGATAAACACTAGAGGGAGCACCAGAGACATCCTGACACACAGACATTCAACCAGTGGCCAGTGGGATGGGACACGACCAAAGGGCAGTCACGACACACACAGAGGTGACACTACCACAGGGGGACATTACACCAACCCATATAAAAGGACACAGCACACATGATCTTCCTCTTTCCAGTGGAGATACTTAGTGAGTACAGAGAGGGTTGATTGAAACACATCACACCCACCACGTGGATTGTAGCAGACTGGTTAGTTAGTCTAAGTAGCTATAGCAGGATTAACAGGAGAGTCGAATCCAAGTAGGATAATCGTTAACAGTAGTAAATATGTTAAAGCTATCTCCAAGTCTGAACCTTCCTTCGTCAGAGTGCACATCAAGGAAGCAGCTTATGCTACGTCAAGAGCATAACAAAACAGCGACCAATAGATCAGAACAGTGTCCCGTATAGGAAGAAGAGATCAGGAAGTACCTAAAGGGGAAAGGATGGCCCCTATGGTCTGAGTTTTGAGCGAATGAAGAGACTGGTCCTGGCAGCATAGGACAGACTTGGTGGGACAGCCTGACCGAGATCCATAAAAAGAGTTTGACTAAGGTTCGTAAGCCGATGGCAATCGTGTCCTGTCTGGCACAATTACGAGGCACAGAGGAGGTGTGAAGACGCTCCGCAATCTGCTAGAGGAGAAGGAGAAAAGTAGAGAGGGAGATTTCAGTGAATGTGAGAGATTAAATGTACAGCTCCGGGAGCAGTTAGCAGCGAAGGACCAGGAAATGGATGTTATCAAGAGTGCACATCAATCCTGTCTCGCCCACCTTAGCAGCTTCCAAATCCAATATGATAATGCCTACCAGGACACACAGCGTGCTGTACTGGTAAGAGAAGAGGCAGAGAATCTGGTACAGCAGTTAAAGAAACAATGTGAGGACCTAAAAGCAGCCCTCCGAGCACTCCACAGTTCCACCACGGAAAAGAGGCAGAGTTTGATTGGCCATGCCAAATGCAGGCAGCAAATTGCAAGGTTGCAATCCCTGCTATCTGTTCAAAATGGGTTTAGAGACACCTTTGGCCCACAGCTAGACCAGGAAGACGGCCCCGATTGGCAGGAACACAGTGAAACGACCCAATGGTACGTAAGTGAGGCCGAGAATCAAAATAGAGCCCCCCAGGCCCCGAAGAGAAAAGCACCCACACCACCAACTGCACAAGCAGCACCCAACCCAATGAACCCCTCACCACACAGGCCCCGAACACGACCACCCAACACAACACCCCCAGCCGGGAAACACTACACTGCACACACCCAGCCACCGATACCCCCACATGGTGTGAGAACCTCATCAAGTGGTATTCACTGTCCTACACAGTGGAAGCCTTACTAATAATAACCATATTGTACAGTGTCATTCAGACAATTAGATTGCGGAAATGGAGACAGAGAGTCTCCCGCCCCCCAGTATATACATTTACAGCCCCTTTCCTTGGAATCCAACAAATCCCACACTCCTTCTGAACTTTTTTCTTCAATAAATTCCGCGGTTGTTGTTTTTGTTAATAAAGTTTATTTTCTGAGTATCTGAATGTCAGTGATAGGCAGAAATGTGTTGCTGCTATCGGACAGTTTTTGTATTGTAAGATAAGTTCTTATATTGTAAATAGCAGCATGAGTGTAGTCTAGTTAGAGACAGTTAGAGGTTCCCCTTTTACTGAATGTTAAATGGCCCCCTAGAGATTCTTAGACATGTGTTGTTTAGGGAAATTAGGTCAATGTTTTTGGACCCATAGGACAGAATAGAATAGAACCTGTCCTTGGTTAAGGGTACCCGGCATTCCGAGAGAACAAAGAAGTCCCGATATTGTGATCCTTCATGCTTCGCATTGTGGATCAAGAGGATGGAGTGTACCCATCGGGGATGGTCACTTCCAACTAGGTACAGAGCAACTCGCAAAGACTGATGGGTAAACCAACGGGGTCAGTGACCGCTTGGGACACGCCCAGCCATCCAGATCCCCGCCCACTTATTGGCTAAGGAATCGAACAGAGCGATCAGGGATCACCCAATTAGTAAGGTCCAAATCGAAGGACCGCCTAAAAGAACGCGAAAACCCCCCGAGTATAAAAGAAGAGTTCGCCATATGTTCACTCTCTTTTGGCCTTGGTACCCCGGTCACGGCCATTGCCAACTGCAGCAACATCAGAAGCAAGTTTGAGTTCAATGCCCACGACCAGACAGATGAGCCCAGCTGAGCAGCAGTTACCACTTCGAACCCAAGAGATCCAAAATTGAACAGCGGCCACTGTTTCCTGACCTAAGCCGGGTGCCCGAAGTTAAGTACAGGTTGTCTTAGTAATAGGTGTAGTTGACTAGTAGTGTTTGTGTTGCATGACTGATTGTATGTAAATAAAATACCCTTGACCTTGAACTAACTAACTGGTGTTTGGCTCTTTGATCGATAGCTGGTTGGAACTTATGGTGGTATTATTCGATACCTGGTGACTCTGAGCATTCGGACATAGAAAATATAGAAAGAAGGCCAATTTACTGATTGCCCTAATTGGAACAGAGCCACAGAAAAGACCAAGTAGTAAGAAAAAACGCACAACAATCATACCTGGCAGAAGGAAGATGGTTGTGGTGTTGAACATCAATCATCTCAATTCCAGGATATCACTGCAGAAGTTCCTCAGGGTAGTGTCCGAGGCCCAACCATCTTCAGCTGCTTCATCATTGACCTGCCTTCCAACATAAGGTCAAATGTGGGGATACTCAATGACAACGTTCAGCACCATTCGCGACTCCTCAGATACTGAAACAGTCCATGTCCAAATGCAGCAAGACCTGGACAATATCCAGGCTTGGATGACAAGCACCAAGTTACAAGTTGGCTAAGCAATGACCTACTCCAACAAAGTGAGAATCTAACCATCACCCCTTGACATTCAAAGGCATTACCATCACTGACTCCCTCACAGTCAACATCCTGGGGATTACCATTGATCAGAAACTGAACTGGTCTAGCCACATAAATACGTTGACTACCAGAGCAGGTCAGAAACTAGGAATCTTGCAGTGAGTAACTCACCTCCTGACTCTACAAAGCCTATCCACCACCCACGAGGCACATGTCAGGAGTGTGATGGAATACGCTCCACTTGCCTGGATGAGTGCAGCTCCAACAACACTCCCGAACAGCACTGTGGGTGTATCTACACCACATGGACTGCAGCAGCTCAAAAAGGCAGCTCACCACCACCTTTTCAAGGACAACTAGGGATGGGCAATAAAAGCTGGCCGAGCCAGTGACACATACATCTCGTAAATAAAT
Source organism: Scyliorhinus torazame (assembly GCF_047496885.1). Taxonomy (NCBI): domain Eukaryota; kingdom Metazoa; phylum Chordata; class Chondrichthyes; order Carcharhiniformes; family Scyliorhinidae; genus Scyliorhinus; species Scyliorhinus torazame. Next base: position 212,354,893 of record NC_092707.1, read on the forward strand.
GTTATGCTTATTTAAGGCATTGTCGAGAAAGCTTTCAACCTGAAAAACAGAAGGGGTTTATTACTTTCACAGCTGTTAGGCTCATAGTCTGAGGGTTAACAACTACTCCTTACTGGATAAGTCAATGTTCAAAACAGTCAAAACCCTTAAAAAATACCTACAGTGTACTAGGTATTGCAGTGATTCTGGCACCCGGACTCAAACCCAGCAGTCACTATGTGGCAGTGACAATTTATCTTTAATTGTACATGAAATTTACAGCACAGAAGCAGGCCATTCAATCTAAATGGACTATGTCAGTATTTATGCCCCACATGAGCTTCCACTCACCTAATTTTATCTCACTCTATAATTATATTCTTGTATTCCTCGCTCCCTAAAGTACTATTGATGCCTTTAATGAATCTGTCTCCTTGGCTCAGCCACTCCATGAGTTCCACACTCTCACCAGTGTTTGGTAGTCTTAGCCCAGCTGCCAATGGTATGAATCTGCACCTCAAAACTACTCTCTGATTTATCCCTCACTTTAACTCCAATCCCACAAGCACCACCTGGGAAGATGAGGGAAGCAGGTGCAAAAGAGCAGCACCACCTTCCATCTCCTCTCCAAGTCACACATCATCTGCTGTTTGTTTCTTCATCATCACTGTGGGCAGCATGGTGGCACAGTGGTTAGCACTGCTGCCTCACAGCACTACAGACCTGGGTTTGATTCAGACCTCGGGTGACTGTGTATGGAGTTTGCACTTTCTCCCCGTGACTGCGTGGGTTTCCTCCGGGTGCTCCGTTTTTCCGCCACGGTCCAAAGATGTGCAGGTTAGGTGAATTGGCCATCATCAATTGCCCCTTAGTTTCCTGATCTAACAGCACTGTGGGAATGTATTCATCACACAGACTATCCACAAAACAGCAGAACAAGGACATAGGAATTAATGCTACAATGGCCACAACCTGAGAGAGAATTTTTTTTTCAATCTCATTATAGGTTGGTTGGTGAGACATTGACACATTGGCACAATAAGGGGTGCTCTCCTCTGGTTGGTTTGTAGCTTGTGGCTGCAGACAGTCTACACACAGCTTTATTCTACACCAATTCTCAAGAGTCAAGTTAGGGTCAAAATTGTGGCTTTCTAGTTCCATTAAAGATCTTTGTGGAAGAAAATAAGGACGATAAGGTGCCTGTAGCACCTTTCGCAACCGCAATCACCTGCAGGTGTTTAAATTCAAGGCAGGGAATTTGAAGTGATACATTTTTGTAGGAAGAATGAGAAAAGGGTAATGTAACCTAAAATGTACAATGCTAATGGGGGTGCAGGAACTGGGCGGCTTGGGGGCTCCAAATACACAAATCATTGAAGGTGATAGGGCAGATTGAGAAAGCTGTTCAAAAGTTAAACGGAATCCTGGACCTGATAAGTAGAGCACAAGAACAAGTGAGCTATGGCAAAACAGTATAAGACACTGGCCGAGGGTTTCTGGCCCCACCCGCAACTGGGACCTTCCGCTCCTGCCGAAAGGCAATGGTCTTTCAGTTGGCCTGCCGCTTTGCTAGCGGTGGGTCCTGCCATGTTGGGTCTGGAAAATCCCGGCCACTGATTAGCCTACAACTGGAGCATTGTGTCCAATTCTGGGTACTGGATTCTCAGAAGGATGCGAAGACAGAGGGTGCAGAAAAGATTCATTAGAATGGTTCCTGGAATGAGGCACTTCAGTTATCTGAAGAGATTGGAGGCACTGGGACCATTTTCCTTGGGAAGAGAAGGCCGAGGATGGATTTGATGGAGGCATTCAAAATCACGAGGGGACTGGACAGCGTAGATTGAGATAAACTGTTCCTTTGGTGAAAGGATCAAAATCCAGAGGGCACATATTTAACATGAACAGTAAATAAACCAACGGCAACATTCGGAAAATCTTTATTACACAGCAAGTGGTTACAATTTGACATGCATTGCTGGAAAATGTGCTGGAGGCAGATCCAAATATGGCAGACGAAAGGAAATTTGATAAATAATTGAAGGAAAACAAATAGAATGGCTAAGAGAAAAGGGTGCGAAGTTAGCGCCGCTTTTGCAAGGAGCCAGTATGAACTGAATGGGCTGAATGCTGCCCTTTGTGCTATAACCATTCGGTGATTTCATGATTCAATAATTCTCATAAAAGATTTATTAATTGAGAATCAAAGTCTTTACGAGAATGATGAACCATCAATCTCTAACTAAAGAAGTTAAGGATGGTGTTAAATTGAAAGAAAAGGCACTCAATGTTGTGAAAATTAGTTACAGGCCAGAAGACTGGAAATCTTTTTCAAACCAGCACAGAATGGTTAAAATAAAGTATCTAGGGAAAGTATAGATTTTGAGAGTAAAGTGGAAAGAAATATGAAAACAGACAGTAAGAGCTTCGACAATGATATAAAAAGGCAGACTAGCTAACATAAATGTTGATTTCTTAGAGGGTGAGACGGGGGAATTAATGATTTTCATTTATTTACAGAATGCAAATTAAAATGTAAACCAAAATCCTGGAACTCGCTCCCTAACAGCACTAGGGTGTCTCTACACCACAGGGACTGCAGCGGTCAAGAAGGCAGCTCGCCACCAAGGGATGGGCAATAAATGCTGGCCTAGCCAGTGGCACTCACATCCCGTAAATTAATTTTTACAAAACCCACAGTGCTGCTGGGAGGGAGTTTCATGATTTTGACCCAGTGACAGTGAAGGAACGGCGATATATTTCCAAGTCAGGATGGTGAGTGATTTGAAGGGGAAGCTCCAGGCGATGGGGTTCCCATGTATCTTCTACCCTTGTCCTTCTAGATGGTAGTGGTCGTGGGGTTGGAAAGTGCTGTCTAAGAAGCTTTGGTGAGTTACTGCAGTGCATCTTTTAGATGGTACACACGGCTGCTACTGTGCGTCAATTGTGGAGGGAATGAATGTTTGTGGAAGGGGTGCCAATCAAGCGGTCTGCTTTGTCCTGGATGGTGTCGAGCTGCTTGAGTGTTGTTGGAGTTGCACTCATCCAGGCAAGTGAAGAGTATTCCATTACACTCCTGATTTGTGCCTTGTAGATGGTGGACAGGTTTTGGGGGTTCAGGAGGGGAGTTACTCGCTGCAGGATTCCTAGCCTCTGAGCTGCTCTTATAGACAAATATGGCTATTCTAGTTCAGTTTCTGGTCAATGGTAACTTTGATAGTGAGGGATTCAGTGATAGTTCCCTCTTGTTGGAGATGGTCATTGCCTGATGGTTGTGTGGAACAAATGTTACTTGTCACTTGTCATCCCGGTTATTGTCCATGTCTTGCTGCATTTGTATGTGGACTGCTTCAGTGTTTAAGGAGCTACAAATGGTGTTGAACATTGCACAATCCAATTGATAATGGGAAACAAGGCAGAGATTTTGAACAAGTATCTTGTATTTGGCTTCTTGGTAAAGACACGAAAAGCATTCTGATAATAATAGAAAAACAGAGGACAAAAGGGAAGGAGGGGCTTAAAACAATCATTATCAATAGAGATAAAATACTGGGCACCTTAGTGGGACTAAATGCTGATAAACCCCCTGCAGCGTGCATTTTTAAAATAATCTTCCAAAATTATCAAGGTTCTGCAAAGATCCCAGCAGATTGGAAAATCACAAATGGAACATCTTTATTCAAGAAATGAGGGAGACAGAAAGCAGGAAACTCTGGGCCCATTTGTCTCACATCTGTCATTGGGAAAATGCTTGAATTAATTACTAAGGAAGCTATAGTAGGACATATAGAAAATCATAATACAATTTATCAGAGTCAACATGGTTTTGTGAAAGGGAAATTGTGTTTGAACAAATTTATTAGACTTATTTGATGGTGTAACAAGCAGGATTTGATAGTGGGGGCACCCCCCGAGGCCAGATCCCGCCGTGCCCCCCCCCCCCCCCCCCCGAGGACTCTGCAGGCCTCCCGTAGAGCCAAGTCCCGCTGCTACAGACCTGGTTTGATTTATGCTGGCGGGACCGGACGAAAAATGGGCGACCGCTCGGCCCATCGCGAGGCGGAGAATTGCCGGGGGGGGGGCCGCTGCCAATGGCGGCCAGCGCAGCTCGATTCCCGCCCCCGTTAAAACCCTGGCGCCGGAGAATTCGGCAGCCGGCGGAGCGGGATTCACGCCACCCCCCGGCGATTCTCCGACCCAGCGGAGGCTCGGAGAATCCCGCCCCTGATTTCCATTGTAGCAAGGGCCTTAACCTGCAGGGTGGTACCTACAAATAGTTTAAGTGGACATAAATGCTTTTAAAGGGTGGATAAGCTCTATCCTGATAGAATTGCCGTGTTGTTAAGTTATTTCAAACTCAGACCTTTACAAATGGAAAAAAGCAGGCTGCCTGTGTCAGTGATCTTTAAAAAAAAAGTTCTTGCATTTGTAATAGCTGTTTGTTGAGTTTCCCCAAAGGGCTATCATTATGTCATTCCAAATGAAAAGTTCCATAAGCTATATTTTTCCCAGCAGGGCGGTCTGAAGTTGACAGTTTGAATGGCAGCTCAAAGAGGCTATTAAAGGATGAGCTGTCTTTGAAATGGGGCTATCAATCCAACTTTATTTGTTTTTATAGGGATTAAGCACATGTGCAGATTTAAAAGTTTTGAAGGGCTTTGATGAAAGGATTTTAAAAAATAAATATAAAATAGGCTGTGATAAATATTCAAAACGTTTATTTTATTTCATTCAAACTCCTGAAGTCTGTCCATGGTGGATACTGAGTGAGTTGGCATCAAAAGTGTAAATGCTATGTGTTGAGGGCAAGTTGAAATAAATTGGCATTAAGTTGGCATGGGGGGGCTAAAAAGGGCCATGGGATGGGCAGGGGTCATGGGTTAGCAGAGAACTATAGAAAAGTTACAGCACAGAAGGAGGCCATTCAGCCCATCTTGTCCATGCCAACCCAAGGACACCCAGGTGCCCTTTCGGGTAACATGGTGGCACAGTGTTTAGCACTGCTGCCTCACAGTGCCAGGGTTTGATGCCAACTTCGGGTGACTGTGTGAAGTTTGCACATTCTCCCGTGTCTGCATGGGTTTCCTCTGGGTGCTCCGGTTTGCTCCACAGTCCAAAGATGTGCAGATTAGGTGGATTGACCATGCTATATTATCCCTGAGTGAGGTTACGGGAATAGGGTGGGGATTGGGCCTAAATAGGGTGCTCTTTCGGAGGGCTGGTGCCTCCGCCTGCACTGAACGAATTCTCAATTCTAATCCCACCTTCCTGCACCCGGTCCATCCAGTCCATAGCCCTGTAACTTACAGCACTTAAGGTGCAGATCCAGGTACTCTTTAAAAGAGTTTAGGGTCTCTGCCTCCAGCACCAACTCAGGCAGCAAATTCCAGACTCCCACCACCCTCTGCAGAAAACATTCTTCCTCATGTCCCCGCTACACCTTCTGCCACTTACCATGAATCTATGTCCCCTGGTTCTAGAATTCTCCACCGAGGGAAACTATTTTAACCTGTCCACTGTATCTCTTCCCCTCATAATTTTGTACACCTCAATTAACTCGCCCCTCAGCCTTCTTTGTTCCAAGTAAAATAACCCCAACCTATCCAACCTCTTCTTGTAGCTACACCTTTATAGCCCTGGCAACATTCTTGTAAACCTCTTCTGCTGCACTCTCTCCAGAGCAATTGCATCCTTCCTGTAATGTGGTGACCAGAGTTGTACACAGTACAGTTGTGGCCTCACCAGTGTTTTACACAATTCCAATATTATATCCGTACTTTTATATTCTACACCTCTACCATAAGCTTTCTTTACAAACTTGTCTACTTGAACTGCTGTCTTTAGGGGCTGTGCACTTGTATGCCAAGAACACTCACTCATTCTATCTCTCTTAGTATTTTCCCATTTATTGTGTACTCCCTATAACTGTTTGACCTCCCTAAATGCACAACCTTACACTTCTCTGTGTTAAATTCCATCTGCCACTTTACCGCCCACTTCACCAACCAATCTATATCATTTTGGCCATTATAGCTATCCTCTACACTGTCCACCACTCCGTCAATCTTTGTGTCATCTGAAAAATGTCCCTATTATGCTCCCACGTTCACGTCCAAATTGTTAATATACAACATAAACATGAGAGTCCCAACACAAGCTCTGTGGAACATCACTTGAAACAACTTTCCAACTGCAAGGGCAGCCATCGACCTTTGTTTCCTGTTACTAAGCCAACCTTTTATCCGGTTTTCCACATTGAACTGTATTCCAAGTGCTTTCACTTTCTTGACCAATCTGCCATGTGGGACTTTGTCAAACACCTTGCTAAAATCCATGTACACAACAACCACTGTACAACCTTCATCAACCTGCATTTGCAGTAAAGTGGATGAACTAATCATGCAGATAGAAATAAATGGGTACGATATAATTGGGATTATGGAGACATGGCTGCAGGGTGAACAGGGATGGGAACAGAATGTCCCAGAGTTCTCAGTATTTAGGAAGGACAGGCATAAAAGAAAAGGTGGTGGGGTGGCACTGCTGGTTAAAGAGGAAATTAACACAATAGGGAGAAAGGATATTAGCTTTGACAATGTGGAGCCTGTATGGGTAGATACCAAGGGGCAAAAAACATTAGTGGGTGTCATATATAGACCCCCAAACTGCAGTGGTGAGGTTGGGAATGGCATTAAACACGAAATTAGAGATGCATGTAATAAGGGAATATCGGTGATCATGGGTGATTTTAATCTTCACATAGATTGGGGAAATCAAATTAGCCACAAGTCCGTAGAGGAGGAATACCTGGAGTGTATACGGGATGGTTTTCTTGACCAATATGTGGAGGAACCAACTAGAGAGCAGGCCACCTTAGACTGGGTACTGTGTAATGAGAAGAGAATAATTGCCACGCTGGCTGTACGAGATCCTTTGGGAATGAGCGACCATAACACAATAGAATTTTCATCAAGATGGAGAGTGAAGTAGTTGATTCGGCGACTAGGATGCTGAACCTTAATAAAGAGAACTGTGAAGATATGAGGCGTGAGTTGGCCTTGATAGATTGGGGAGAGTTACTTAAAGGGATGACAGTGGATAGGCAATGCAAACATTCAAGGAACGCAGCAACTGTTCTTTCCTGTCTGGCAGAAAAGCAAAGGGAATAAGAGGGCCAATCCATGGCTTACAAAGGAAATTAGAAATAAGAAGTATACAGATTGGCCAAGAAAAATAATAGGTCTGAGGATTGGGAGCAGTTTGGAGTTTAGCAAAGAAGGATGAAGGGATTGATTAAGAAGGGGAAAATACAGTACGAAAATAGGCTTGCACAGAACATAAAGCCTGACACTAAGAGTTTCTATAGCTATGTGAAGAGAGAGATTGATAAAGACAAATGTAGGCCCCCTACAGACAGAAACAGGGGAATGAATAATAAGGGACAAAGAAATGGCTGAGCAATTGAATACATATATTGGTCTGTCTTCACAAAAGAGGACACAAATCAGATACCAGAAATGTTGGAGAATGAGAGTGAGAGGGAAGAACTGAGGGAGATCAACATTAGTGGTGTATTTGGACTTTCAGAAGGCATTTGACAAAGTCCCGCATAAGGGATTATTGGGCAAAATTAAAGCACATGGGATTGGGGGAAGTGTATTGAGGTGGATAGAAAACTGGTTGGCAGAGAGGAAACAAAGACTGAGAATTAATGGTTCCTTTTCAAATTGGCAGTAACTAGTGGGATGCCACAGGGATCGGTGCTAGGACCCCAGCTGTTCACAATATATATTAATGATTTGAATGAGAGAACTAAATGTAACATCTCAAAGTTTGCAGATGATACCAAGTTAGGTGGGAGGGTGAACTGTGACGAAGATGCAGGAATCCTACAGCATGATCTGGACAGGTTGGGTGAGTGGACAAATTAAATGGCGGATGCAGTATAATTTGGATAAGTGTGAGGTTATTCACTTTGGAAACAAAAACAGGAAGGCAGATTACTACCTGAATGGTTGTAAATTGGGAGAGGGGAATGTGCAGCGGGACCTGGGTGTCCTTGTGCACCAGTCATTGAAGGTAAGCATGCAGGTGCAGTAGGCGGTACAGAAGGCTAATGGTATGTTGGCCTTCATTGCGAGAGGTTTCGAGTGGAGAAGTAGGGATGTGTTGCTGCAATTATACAGAGCCTTGGTGAGGCCACACTTGGAGTATTGTGTGCAGTTTTGGTCTCCTTTTATGAGGAAGAATGTTCTTGCTCAAGAGGGAGTGCAGCGAAAATTTACCAGACTGATTCCAGGGATGGCGGGACTGCTTTATGAGGAGAGATTGACTAGGTTGGGATTGTTCTCTCTGGAGTTCAGAAGAATGAAGGGGGATCTCATAAAGACTGATAAAATTCTAACAGGACTAGACAGGGTAGATGCAGGGAAGATGTTACCAATGATGGGTGTGTCCAGAACCAGGGGTCACAACCTGAGGATTCAGGGAAAACCATTTCAGACAGAGATAAGGAGACATTTCTTCACCCAAAGAGTGGTGAGCCTGTGGAATTCATTACCACAGGAAATAGTTGATGCTCAAACTTTGAATATATTCAAGAGGCGGCTGGAAATAGCACTTGGAGTGAATGGGATCAAAGGCTGAAGGGAGAAAGCAGGATTGAGTTGGATAATCAGCCATGATCGTGATGAATGGCGGAGCAGGCTCGAAGGGCCAAAAGGCCTCCTCCTATCTTCTATGTATCTATGTAACCTTTCTTGTCACTTTCTCAAAGAATTCAATCAAATTTATGAGGCAAGAACTTCCTTTAACAAATCCATGCTGACTATCCCTGACTAGTCCATCCCTTTCTTTAAAAAAAAAATAATTTTGTTAAGGTTTTCATAAAATATGAATAACAAAATGAAAAAGGAACCCAAAGGGTTAAGTACAAAACACAGTCTAGAAAAGCAACCCTCCATACCCCACTCCCCCCTGTACATGAATAATAAATTAACAATAACACCCTGACTTAACACAACAGGTATATACACCCCCCTGGACCCTCCAGTGTAAGTAACAAAAACAGGAATAAAGTAACCGCTCCCCCCCCCCCACCGCCCGAGTTGCTGCCGCCATCGACCAATGTCTACCGTTCTGCCAGGAAGTCTAACAACGGTTGCACCGCCTAAAGAACCCTTGTACCGACCCTCTCAAGGCAAATTTCACCCTCTCCAATTTAATAAACCCCGCCATATCATTGATCCAGGATTCCACACTTGGGGGCCTCGCATCCTTCCACTGAAGAAGAATCCTTCGCCAGGATACCAGGGACACAAAGGCCAGAATACCGGCCTCTTTCGCCTCCTTCACTCCCGGCTCCTCTGCCACCCCAAATATTGCGAGCCCCCAGCCCGGTTTGACCCTGGATCCTACCACCCTCGACACCGTCCTCGCTACGCCCTTCCAAAATTCCTCCAGCGCTGGGCACGCCCAGAACATATGGGTGTGATTTGCTGGGCTCCCTGAGCATCTAACACACCTGTCCTCACCCCCAAGGAACCCGCTCATCCTTGTCCCGGTCGTGAGTGCCCTGTGCAGCACCTTAAACTGTATGAGGCTGAGCCTTACACACGAAGAGGAAGAGTTCACCCTCCCTAAGGCTTCTGCCCACATCCCTTCCTCAATCTCCTCTCCCAACTCCTCCTCCCACTTACCTTTCACCTCCACCACCGAGGCCTCCTCCTCCTCCTGCATCACCTGGTAAGTTTCCGAGATCTTCCCCACTCCCACCCACCCCCCCGAGAGCACACTGTCCTGTACTGTGTGTGGCAGCAGCCGCGGGAATTCCACCACCTGTCGCCTGGCAAACGCCCTTACCTGTAAGTACCTGAAGGTCTTCCCCGGGGGGGGGAGCCCGTACTTCTCCTCCAGCTCACCCAGGCTCGCAAACTTCCCGTCCACAAACAGGTCCCCCAACTTTCGCATCCCTGCCCTGTGCCACCCCGAAAACCCTCCATCTATTCTCCCTGGGACGAACCGGTGGTTCCCCCGTATTGGGGTCCACGCCGAGGCCCCAACTTCCCTGTGCCGCCACCACTGCCCCCAGATTTTGAGGGCAGCCGCCACCACCGGGCTCGTGTTATACCTCCTTGGAGGGAGCGGCAGCGGCGCCGTTGCCAGCGTCCCCAGACTCGTACCCACACAACACGCCGTCTCCAGCCTCTTCCATGCAGCCCCTGCCCCTCCATCACCCACTTGCGCACCATCGTCGAATTGGATGCCCAGTAGTACCCACAGAGGCTGGGCAGCGCCAGCCCCCCCCTATCTCTACTCCGCTCCAGGAACACCCTTCCCACCCTCGGAGTCCCTCGCGCCCACACAAACCCCATTGTACTCCTGTTAACCCGCCTAAAAAAGGCCTTCGGGATAAACACGGGGAGGCACTGGAACAGGAACAAAAACCTTGGGAGCACCGTCATTTTGATTGACTGCACCCTACCCGCCAAGGACAGCGGCAACGCGTCCCGCCTCTTGAACTCCTCCTCCATTTGCTCCACCAGCCTTGTGAAATTAAGCCCATGCAGGGTCCCCCAGCTCCTGGCCACCTGGACCCCCAAATATCTGAAACACCTCTCTGCTCTTTTTAGTGGGAGATCGCCAATCCCCCTCTCCTGGTCCCCTGGGTGAACCATGAACAGCTCGCTCTTCCCCATGTTGAGCTTGTACCCTGAAAAATCCCCGAATTCCCTAAGGATCCTCATTGCCTCCGGCATTCCCCCCACTGGGTCCGTCACATATAGCAGCAAGTCGTCCGCATAAAGCGACACCCTATGCTCCTCCCCACCCCGCACCAACCCTCTCCAGTTCTTCGACTCTCTCAGTGCCATAGCCAGGGGTTCAGTCGCCCGTGCGAAGAGCAGGGGGGACAGGAGACACCCCTGTCTCGTCCCTTGGTGCAACCGAAAGTACTCGGTCCTCCTCCTGTTCATGGCCACACTTGCCATCGGGACCTCGTACAACAGTCTAACCCACCTGACAAACCCCTCCCCAAATCCAAACCTCTTCAGCACCTCCCACAAGTACCCCCACTCTACCCTATCAAAGGCTTTCTCAGCGTCCATTGCCACCACTATCACCGCCTCCCCCTCCCTCGCCGGTATCATGATAACATTCAAAAGCCTCCGTATATTCGCGTTCAACTGCCTCCCCTTCACAAACCCCGTCTGGTCTTCATGGATGATCTGCGGCACACAATCCTCAATCCTCATGGCTAAGACCTTCGCCAGCACCTTGGCATTTACATTTAGCAACGAAATTGGTCTGTAAGACCAACACTGCAGGGGATCCTTGTCCCGCTTCAGGATCAAGGAGATCAGTGCCCGGGGCATCGTCAGGGACAAAGCCCCCCCCTCCCTTGCCTCATTAAACTAGCAACAGGCCCAACAGATCCATATATTGTTTATAGAATTCGACCGGGAAACCGTCCGGCCCCGGAGCCTTCCCCGCCTGCATGCTTCCTATCCCTTTGGTCAGCTCCTCCAGCCCAATCGGGGCCCCCAATCCCGCCAACAGTCCCAACTCCACCTTCGGAAACCTCAATTGGTCCAGGAAGCGGCCCATCCCTCCCTCCTCCCGTGCGGGCTCGGATCGGTACAATTCCTCATAAAAGTCCCTGAAGACCCCATTCATGCCAACCCCACTCCGCACCACGCTCCCTCCCCTGTCCTTAACTCCCCGATCTCCCTAGCTGCGTCCCGCTTCCGAAGCTGATGCGCCAGCATCCGGCTTGCCTTTTCCCCAGACTCGTAAATCGCCCCCTGGGCCTTGCTCTACTGCATCTCCGCCTTCCTGGTGGTCACCTGGTCGAATTGGCCTCTTCCTCAACAATCCTTCCTCGGGCACCTCCGCATACCTCCTGTCTACCCTCACCATCTCCCCCACCAGCCTCTCCCTCTCCCCCCGCTCCCTCCTCTCCTTGTGGGCACTATTGGAGATCAGCTTTCCCCTAACCACCGACTTCAGCGCCTCCCATACCATCCCCACTCGGACCTCCCAGTTATCGTTGGCCTCCAGGTACCTTTCTATAACTCCTCGGACCCGCTCGCTCACCTCCTCGTCCGCCAACAGCCCCACCTCCAAGCGCCACAACGGGCACTGGTCCCTCTCCTCCCCCAGCTCTAAGTCCACCCAATGCGAGGCGTGGTCCGAAATGGCTATTGCCGAATACTCGATATCCTCTACTCTCGCTATCAGCGCCCTACTCAAAATAAAAAAGTCGATTCGGGAATAAGCCTTATGGACATGTGAGAAGAATCAAAATTCCCTAGCCCCCGGCCTTGCAAATCTCCAAGGGTCCACCCCTCCCATCTGGTCCATAAACCCACTCAGCACTCTAGCCGCCGCCGGCTTCCTACCCGTCCTAGACCTGCCGCCATCCAGTGCCGGATCCAGCACTGTGTTAAAGTCTCCCCCCATTATCAGGCCCCCCACTTCCAAGTCTGGGATCCGACCCAACATACGCCGCACAAAACCCACATTGTCCTAATTCGGGGCATACACATTGACCAGTACCACCCTCTCTCCCTGCAACTTACCACTTACCATTATGTACCTACCGCCATTGTCTGCCACAATGCTCGACGCCTCGAATGACACCTTCTTTCCCACCAAGATCGCCACCCCTTGATTTTTGGCATCCAGCCCCGAATCAAACACCTGACCTACCCACCCTTTCCTCAATCTTACCTGGTCTGCCACCTTCAGGTGTGTCTCCTGGAGCATAACCACATCCGCCTTCAGCCCCTTCAGGTGCGCAAACACGCAGGCCCGCTTAACCGGCCCATTCAGTCCCCTTACATTCCAGGTTATCAGCTTATCAGCCGGATCAGGGGGCTACACGCCTCCCTCCCCCGCCGACTAGCCATAACCCCTCCTCGGCCAGCCATGCTCCCGCACCCCACGCCCGGCCCGTTCCCCACAGCGGCAGACCCCCATCTCGACCCCCCCCCCCCACTCGCTCCAGCTCCCCCTTGACCATAGCAGCAGCAACTCGATTCTCCCCCCCCCCCTCCCCCCCCAGGACCCATCCTAGCTGATTTACTCCTCCCATTGCACTTCCGCAAGTCAGCTGACTCCTGCTGACCCCGGACGCTCCCGCCTCTCCTTCAACTCCTCCCATTGTGTGACACACCCCCCTCTTCCGTTCCCCATCCACAGGCTGTCCCCCTCCCCCTTCCATCCTAAGCGTGGGAAACAACCCTCGCTTCCCCCCGCCAGCCCCGCCCCCTCCTGTCTTCAGCGTGGGGAAAACCCGGCCCCGCCACCTCTGATGCAGCTCCTTTTACAGGCCCAGTCTCCTCACCCCCCACCCCCCCCCCCCCGCGGGGCCCCATCTCACCGCCGGCCATCCAGCCCTGTTCCGTTTGCTTACCCCCCTCCAAGAGCCCCCCGACCAACCCAACCAGAACAGTGCCCAACCCGCCCTAACCACCCTCACCGACCAGAAAGGGAAAAACACACAGAAGAAGAAACCAAGAGCAAAGGCCCTCCCCTCAAAAAGTAACATATCCACCGCAGTCCCCAAACGCCCATCCCAACCCTCAATCTGTGTCCAACTTCTCGGCCTGAACAAAGGCCCACGCCATCTCCGGAGACTCAAAATAATGGTGGCGGTCCTTGTAGGTGGCCCACAGTCACGCCGGCTGCAACATGCCAAACTTCACCCCCTTCCTGAGCAGCACCGCCTTCGCTCGATTGTACCCGGCCCTCCTCTTCGCCACCTCCACACTCCAGTCCTGATATATCCGAACCTCCGCGTTCTCCCACCTGCTGCTCCTCTCCTTCTTGGCCCACCTGAGTACGCACTCCCGATCAGCGAACCGATGAAACCGCACCAGCACCGCCTGCGGAGGCTCGTTAGCCTTGGGCCTCCTCGCCAGCACTCTATGGGCCCCTTCCAGCTCCAGGGGCCCCTGGAAGGACCCCACTCCCATCAGCGAGTTCAACATGATGACCACATAGACCCCCACGTCCAGCCCCTCCAGCCCCTCCGGGAGGCCCAGAATCCGCAGATTCTGCCACCTCGACCGATTCTCCATCTCCTCGAACCGCTCCTGCCATTTCTTGTGGAGCGCCTCGTGCGCCTCCACCTTTACTGCCCGGCCTAAGATCTCGTCCTCGTTGTCGGAGATCTTTTGTCGGGCCTCGCGAATCGCCACCCCCTGCGCCGTCTGTGTCTCCAGCAGCTTATCAATAGAAGCCTTCATCGGCTCTAGCAGGTCCGCTTTAATCTCTCTGAAGCAGCGCTGGATACCCTCCTGTTGCTCCTGCGCCCACTGCATCCACGCTGCCTGGTCTCCGCCCGCCGCCATTTTGTTCTTCTTCCCTCGCACCTTCTTCGGGTCCACCACCACCTTTTTAGTCGCCCCGCTCCTAGTAGGAGCCATATACCATCGGGGAATTGTTATAATCTCCTTCCCACACAGGGAAATGTCGAAAAAGTTCCGTTGGGGGCCCTGAAAAGAGCCCAAAAGTCCGTTTTTGCGGGAGCCGCCGAATGTGCGACTTAGCTCCGCATAGCCGCAACCAGAAGTCAGTCCATGCCTTTCTATGTGACAGTTAATCCTACCTCTCAGGATTGATTCTACAAATTTGCCCACCACTGATATAAGACTAACTGGCCAATAATTGTTTGGCGTTTCCTTCAATCCCTTTTTAAACAATGGGACCACGTTTGCATTTCTCCAGTCTTCAGGTACCTCCCCTGTATCTAGTGAGGATTGGAAAATCATCCTCAGAGTATCTGCTTTCTCCTCCCTGACCTTCCTCAGTAGCTCCGGAATCAATCCATCTGGTCCTGGCGACTTATCAACTTTCAAGGATTCCAATCCTTCAAGTACTTCCTCTCTCTTTATGATTATCGCCTCCAATATCTCACAGTTCCTCCTGGCCTACAATATCTGCGTCATCCATTTCCTTTGTAAACACGGAGATAAAAACCACGAGCTACATTAATTTGGCGTGAGGCTATAAGGGGCCTTGGGGGCGTGTGGAGATGTGTGTTGGCAGTACGTTGCCATGAGGTATGGAGGTGGCACGGGGATGAGAGGGTGTGAGGGGTGAGAGCTAGAGGGCTTAGAATTTAACAACACAATGAGAACAATCTCCCAGAAAACCGAAGCAAGCTTTTTAAATAGCCCGTCTCAGCACTTAGTAACCCCTGTGACCGCCTCCAAGATGCATCCGGGGCGACGGGCCTGATATTATCCCAGTCCACCACCACTTCCCCCCCCCCCCACCCGCCCCCCCCCCCACTCCCACAACCACCACCACCGCCACACCCCAGAACAAAGTTTGCACCGCTCAGATGCTTAGAATCATAAAATCATAGAATTTACAATGCTGAAGGAGGCCATTCGGCCCATTGAGTTTGCCCCTTCCCTTGGAAAGAGACCATATTTAAACCTACTCCTCCACCCAATCCCTGTAACCCAGTAACCCCACTTGTGCTGGCTGCCTCAGGAGTGAAAACCCAGGAAAAGAGACTACAGAGGGATCGGTTAAGTGAGCAGGCAAAAATGTAATAGATCAAGAGGTCACTTCAGTGTCTAATTAGAACGATGTGTTTCACAACTGGATGTAAGCGACGTGCACCTAGTGACCAGCATTTCACTCGTGACTTTGAGCTTTGTTCGCCTACCTTTTATCGTGCAGCGCTCATGGTACCTTGACTTAGTGCCAGGCTCTACAGTCAGCATCACATCACTCTCTGGGGGCGGATGGTTTTCACAGGTAAGGCTCTACCTGACAGACCAGAGGTAAGGTGGTGGTGCTGTGGAAGAATCCGCAGGGCAAGGCCTCCATGAGGAACGGGGCAAAAGTGGGCAGAGGTTGTGGAAGGTGGCACTCTCCAACTAGGTGGTTGCAGGTTGGAAGCGACCTCAGGAATAACAATGAGGAATAGTGTCTCGGAGAGGGTCATGAACGAGCTGGGGCCAGAAATAGAAATTGGTAAAGTGACGAGATGCTTAACTTTATGAGATTGCGGTCCTTTTCTGCACCGTATTCACACTGACTCTCAGGCCGAATTGGTGGCAATGGTGGACTTCTCATGGCCGCACTGAGGCACAGGATATCCCAGCAGTCTCAATAGCATCCAGCAGGTGGCCTAGTGAAATGTCACTGATCTTGGGAGCTGCACTCCTCTTGCATTTCAGGGCCATTTTGTCCACCGGGCTATCCTGGCCTGGAGCCATTGAGGAGACTGTGCGGCAGCATTACCTCATATTTGTCCGGGTTAAACTCCATCTGCCATCTCTCTGCCCAAGTCTCCAACCGATGGATCCTGCTGCATCTTCTGACAGTCCTCATTGTTATTAAACCAGTTTTGAGGGGCAGCAAAGTAGCACAGTGGTTAGCACTGCTGCCTCACGGCACCGAGGATCCGGGTTCAATCCCGCCCCAGGGTCACTGTCCGTGTCGAGTTTGCACATTCTCCCCATGTCTGCTTATGACTCAACCCCACAACCCAAAAGGATGTGCAGGGTAGGTGGATTGGCCACGCTAAATTGTCCCTTAATTGGAAAAAAATAATTTGGTACGCTAAATTTATTGAAAAAAGGACCAGTTTTGAAGCATTCTCACTGTTACAATGTAAGAAATGCAGCAGCCAATAGATGCACAACAAGCTCCCACAGTCGGCAATATGACAACGAGCAGATAACAGAATTTGTTTCAGTTATTTTGATTGAAGGAAAAAATATTGAACAGGACACACAAGGGGTGTCTTCGGCACTTCCTTAAATATCACAGTGGTCTTTTGCATTCACCTTAGAGAAAAGATGGGCCAAGTTTAACGTCACATTGATAAGACAGCATGGCAGATGGAGTTTAATTTGGATAAATGTAATGGTCTGAGTTATAAGGAGAGGCTGGATAGACTGGCACTTTTTTCCCTGGTGCGTAGGAGGCTTATGGGTGATCTTATAGAGGTCTAGAAAATAATGAGGAGCATCGATAAGGTAGATAGTCAACATCTTTTCCCAAAGATAAAGAAGTCTAGAATGAGAGGGCATGGTTTTAAGGTGAGAAGAGAGAGATACAAAAGAGACCAGAGGGGAAATTCCTTCACACAGAGGGTTGTGAGCATCTAAAACGGGCTGCCAGAGGCAGTGGTAGAGGCGGGTATGATTTTGTCTTTTAAAAAGCAGTTAGACAGTTTCATGGGCAGGGTGGATAGAGAGGGATATGGGTCAAATGCAGGTAAGTGGGACAAGCTTAGTGATAGAAACTGGGCGGCACGGACCAGCTGGGCCGAAGGGCCTGTTTCCATGCTGTAAACCTCTATGACTCTATCTATCTTTGAGAGTGCAACGTTCCCCCGTAAAGCTGGAAATTATAGGCTCATTTTCCTGGACGTAGGAACTGAACCTGTAACCGCCTGAGTCAGAGACCACAGTCCATTCATTGAGCCACAGCTGATATCATTAACAGAGAACAGGAGATGGAATGAAGGGGGGAATAGAACCATGAAAACTGTAATCAGCACAATTCTTTCAAAAGCCCATGTCCAATTTATTCCATTCACAGACTGCTCTCAATGCAGTTCTGAAGCCTCATAAATACTTTGAAAGTATGAAGAACTTTGTTGAAAGCAATTGCTAAAACCCATCTCTTCAGTGGCCTTCTCACTTATATACTTTTCCTCCATTGGCCTCATGCTCAAATGCTTATTTCTTGTTTATATTAATCTGTAAAATGACTGTGGCAGTCGATTTCACTGTGCAGAGCATCAGAACTGAACATGATGCTGCCCCATCTGAAGCTTGCACATGTGCACATGTCAGAAGGATAATGATCCAAACTATAGGTCCAGACTTGAACCCTAAGTTTGGTTGAGATCCCGGACTAGAATCCAACTGCTTGTATTTGGTAATGTTATTGCGCCACAGGAGTGATAACACTGACCAGAGAGCAGCTTTTATATTTAAAATAAACTTTAACTTGAACACAGAATTAAGCACATTAGCAACAAAGAAATTGCTTTATAGTTAACAGTTACCATATCTTAACCTGCTCCTGAAACCTGCCTCTACATTCCAATTCAGCAAACCCATATGTTTCAAATGCCATTTATATGTTAACAACCAGGATTTACTTGCTTATCTGGGGGAGGTGTCCTTGGAGAGAGAATTCTTTTCAGGACCAAGCTGAAAACCTTCTGCTCACATTCAAGTCATGTGGGCAAGGACCACTTTCAGACATCACTGGCCCCTCCCATTAGCTACACCAGCTGCACTCAAAGCACACAGCATCCTTTTGTCTCTTGTTACAAAATGTGTCTTGATTTGTTTAGACAGTCTCAAACTATTAAAACATTACATTAGTTCTCTACCTTCAAATAGGTAAAATGGATTTTAGTATCTATCAGCAAACCATTTGCCCTATAAAAATCATTGATAACCTCACTTTTAAATCACAGCTCTAGCAGACATACTGTCTGTATGCATTCTAACCGTAATTTTAACAACATTACTGCAAAAATACAAACTATAAAGTATGTCAATTTCTTATATTCATCACACCTGGAAGAGGAAATGGGGATGATTTCCTCTTTTCCACTTTGGGATGTTGGATTCAATTGGCTCACCATATCCCAGCTGAAATTAGCTAACACATCACAGACCTATCCTCAGCTACACCAGCAAAAGGAGGGGAGCCAGCATTCTCTATAATTTTGCCTATTTCTTGCACAAACTCTAGTGTCATCCAGCTCCCCAACCTGGATAACTGCTTCGTATATTAGTGTGCTATGTACATGGATCTTACAGTATTTCAGAGTGTAGTAATCCTTAATTTGCCAGCATATCCTTTCCCAACCACCTTCATAAACCAAAGTAGTTTAATCTTTAACTTACCGGTCTGGTTAAGTTGAGTTGTGCTTTTGCTCCATTGTGACAGTCCAACGATTGCGACCATTTTAGCACCAAGACTGGAGCGCCTCTTCTTAATGGCATTATTGGCCACTGGTTCTTGCTGGCTGCCACTGCTCTTTTCCATGTCGTACATCTCTCCGCTTATACTTGAACTCCGTAACACACTCCTTGCCGCCTTACTCGTGGCTCCGTTGTACATTTTGGCTGTTTTCTGAAGTTACTGGCCTCTCCACTGTGCAAATTCTCTCTGGAGCTTTTCAGGACTACTGTTCAAATAAGGAAAAACAGATTGTCTCAATGCATGTTTTTTCCACAAAATATTGGCATATCCATATAGAACATAGAATATAGACCAGTACAGCACAGTACAGGCCCTTCAGCCCACGATGTTGTGCCGACCATTGATCCTAATCTAAGATCAACCTAACCTACACCCCTTCAATTTACTGCTGTCCATGTGCCTGTCTAAGAGTCGCTTAAATGTCCCTAATGACTCTGACTCCACCACCTCTGCTGGCAGTGCATTCCACACACCCACCACTCTCTGTGTAAAGAACCTACCTCTGATATCTCCCTTATACCTTCCTCCAATCACCTTAAAATTATGTCCCCTCGTCGGGCAACACAGTAGCACAGGGAGAAGCACTGCTGCCTCATGGTGCCGAGGTCCCTGGTTCGATCTCGGCTCTGGGTCACTGTCCGTGTGGAGTTTGCACATTCTCCCCGTGTTTGCGTGGGTTTCGCCCCCACTACCCAAAGATGTGCAGGGTAGGTGGATTGAACACACTAAATTGCCCCTTAATTGGAAAAAATGAATTGGGTACTCTAAATTCTTTTTTTAAAAAAAATTATGTCCCCTCGTGACAGCCATTTCCACCCTGGGGAAAAGTCTTTGCCTATCCACTCTATCTATGCCTCTCATCACCTTGTACACCTCTATCATGTCACCGCTCTTCCTTCTTCGCTCCAGTGAGAAAAGCCCTAGATCCCTCAATTTTTCTTCACAAGACATGCCCTCCAGTCCAGGCAGCATCCTGGTAAATCTCCTCTGTACCCTCTCCAAAGCATCCACTTCCTTCCTATAATGAGGCAACCAGGACTGGACACAATATCCCAAGTGTGGTCTAACTAGGGTTTTATAAAGCTGCAGCAAAACCTTACGACTCTTAAACTTAATCCCCCTGTTTCTGAAAGCCAACACACCATATGCCTTCTTAACAACCCTATCAGCCTGGGTGGCAACTTTGAGGGATCTATGTACGTGGACCTCAAGATCCCTCTGTTCCTCCACACTTCCAAGAATCCTGCCTTTAACCCTGTATTCAGCATTCAAATTCGACCTTCCGAAATGAATCACTTCACATTTATCAAGGATGAACTCCATCTGCCACTTCTCAGCCCAGCTCTGCATCCTGTCAATGTCCTGTTGTAACCTACAACAACCCTCAACACTATCTACAACTACCCCAACCTTCGTGTCATCGGCAAACTTACTAACCCACCCTTCCAGTTCCTTATCCAAGTCATTTATAAAAACCACAAAGAGCAGAGGTCCCAGAACAGATCCTTACGGGACACCACTGGTCACCGACCTCCAGGCGGAATACTTTCCATCCACTACCACTCACTGTCTTTCGGCCAGCCAATTCTGTATCTAGACAGCCAAATTTCCCTGTATCCCATGCCCCCTAACATTCTGATTGAGCCTACCATGAGGAACCTTATCAAATGTCTTACTGAAATCCATATACACCACATCCACTGCGGCCTTCATCAATGTGTCTCGTCACATCCTCAAAGAATTCAATGAGGCTTGTGAGGCATGACCTGCCCCTCACAAAGCCATGCTGACTATCTTTAATCAAACTATGTTTTTCTAAATAATCAGAAATCCTATCTCTCAGAATCCTTTCCAATATTTTGCTCACCACAGACATAAGACTGATGGGTCTGTAATTCCCAGGGATTTCCCTATTCCCTTTCTTGAACAGGGGAACAACATTGCCTCCCTCCAATCATCTGGTACTACTCCAGTGGAGAGTGAGGAGGCAAAGATCATCGCCAACGGCGCAGCAATCTCCTCCCTCGCTTACCGTAGTAACCTTGGGTATATCTCGTCAGGCCCAGGGGACTTATCTATCCTGATGCTTTTCAAAATTTCCAGCACATCCTCCTTCTTAATATCAACCTGTTCGAGTCCATTAACCTGGTTCACACTGTTCTCATGAGCAACAAGGTCCCTCTCTCTACTGAATACTGAAGCAAAATATTCATTTAGGGCCTCCCCTACTCCTCAGACTCGAGGCACAAGTTCCCTCCACTATCCCTGATCGGCCCTACTCTCACTCTGATCATCCTCTTATTTCTCACATAAGTGTAGAATGCCTTGGGGTTTTCCATAATCCTTCCCGCCAGGGCTTTTTCATGCCCCCCTTCTAGCTCTACTCAGTCCATTTTTGAGTTCCATCCTGGCTACCTTGTAACCCTCTAGAACTGCGCCAGATCCTTGCTTCCTCAACCTTACGTAAGCTTCCTTCTTCCTCTTGACTAGAAGCTCCACTTCTCTTGTCATCCAAGGCTCCTTCACCTTACCATTCCTTCCTCATCTGAGTGGGACAAAACTATCCAGCACTCGCAGCAAGTGCTCCTTAAACAATCCCCACATTACTGTTGTGCATTTCCCCAAGAACAATTGTTCCCACTTTATGCTCCTCAGCTCCTGTCTAATGGCAGTATAATTTCCCCTCCCCCAATTAAATACCTTCCCATACTGTGTGTTCCGATCCCTCTCCATGACTATGGTAAAGATCAACGAGTTGTGGTCACTGTCACCGAAATGCTCTCCCACCGAGACATCTGACACCTGGCCTGGCTCGCTGCCAAGCACCAAGTCCAATATGGCCTCCCCCCTAGTCAGCCTATCTACACATTGAGTCAGGAATCCTTCCTGTACACACCTGACAAAATCTGCTCCATCCAAACCATTTGCACTAAGGAGGTTCCAGTCAATATTAGAGAAGTTGAAGTCACCCATGACAACAACTCTGTACCTTCTGCACTTTTCCAAGATCTGCCGCCCAATCTGTTCCTCTATCTCTCTGCTGCTATTGGGGGATCTATAGAAAACTCCCAATAAAGTGACTGCTCCTTTCTTGTTTCTGACTTCCACCCATACTGACTCAGTCGACAAACCCTCCTCAACTACCTCCTTTTCTGCAGCTGTGGTGCACTCCCCAATTAACAGTGCCACTCCCCCTCCTCTTTTACCTCCCTCCCTATTCTTCTGAAAACATCTAAACCCCGTAACATCTAACAACCATTCCTGCCCCTGTGAAATCCATGTCTCCATAATGGCCACAACATCGTAGTTGCAAATACTGATCCATGCTCTAAGTTCATCTCCCTTATTCCTGACACTCCTTGCATTGAAACAGACGCACTTTAACCCATTCCACTGAGTGCAACTTTGCCCTATCAACTGTCTATCCTTCCTCACAGACTTGCTGCATGCTATTTCTGCCTGTTCAACAGCTACCCTATCCTCTGATCCATAGCTCTGGTTCCCATCCCCCTGCCAAACTAGTTTAAACCCTCCCAAAGAACTCTAGCAAACCTCCCAGTCAGGATACTGGTGCCCCTCCAGTTTAGGTGCAATCCGTCCTTCATGTACAGGAGTCACCTTCCGCAGAAGATATCCCAATGATCCACATATCTGAAGCCTTCCCTCCTGCACCAGCCCTGTAGCCACGTGTTCAGCTGCACTCGCTCTCTGTTCCTTGCCTCACTTCCACGTGGCACCGGTAGCAACCCTGAGATCACTACTCTGCTTGTCCTGCTCTTTAGCTTCCAACCTAACTCCCTAAAATCACTTTTTAGATCCTCTTCCCTTTTCTTAGCTATGTCGTTGGTGCCTATGTGCACCACAAATTCTGGTTGCTCCCCCTCCCCCTTAAGAATCCTGTAGACTCGATCCGAGACATCCCTGGCCCTGGCACCCGGGAGGCAACATACCTACTGGGAGTCTCTTTCGCGACTACAGAATCTCCTGTCCATTCCCCTAACCATTGAGTCTCCTTTCACTATTGCTTTTCAATTCTCCCCCCTTCCAGGCTCAGTGCCAGAGACCTGGCCACTAGGGCCTTCCCCCGGTAGGTCATCCCCCCCAACAGCATCCACAACGGTATACTTGTTTTGAAGGGGAACGGCCACGAGGGATCCCTGCACTGTCTGCCTGTTTGTTTTCTTTCCCCTGACTGTAACCCAGCTATTCTTGTCCTGTACCTTGGGTGTAGCTACCACCCTGTAACTCTTCTCTATCACTCCCTCTGCCTTCCAGATGATCCGAAGTTCATCCAGCTCCAGCTCCAGTTCCCTAACACGGTCTCGGAGGAGCTGGAGTTGGGTGTACTTCCCGCAGGTGTAATCAGCGGGGACACCGGTGGTATCAAACAAAGAACAAAGAACAAAGAAATGTACAGCACAGGAACAGGCCCTTCGGCCCTCCAAGCCCGTGCCGACCATACTGCCCGACTAAACTACAATCTTCTACACTTCCTGGGTCCGTATCCTTCTATTCCCATCCTATCCATATATTTGTCAAGATGCCCCTTAAATGTCCCTATCGTCCCTGCTTCCACTACCTCCTCCGGTAGCGAGTTCCAGGCACCCACTACCCTCTGCGTAAAAAACTTGTCTCGTACATCTACTCTAAACCTTGCCCCTCTCACCTTAAACCTATGCCCCCTAGTAATTGACCCCTCTACCCTGGGGAAAAGCCTCTGACTGTCCACTCTGTCTATGCCCCTCATAATTTTGTATACCTCTATCAGGTCGCCCCTCAACCTCCTTCGTTCCAGTGAGAACAAACCGAGTTTATTCAATCGCTCCTCATAGCTTATGCCCTCCATACCAGGCAACATTCTGGTAAATCTCTTCTGCACCCTCTCTAAAGCCTCCACATCCTTCTGGTAGTGTGGCGACCAGAATTGAACACTATACTCCAAGTGTGGCCTAACTAAGGTTCTATACAGCTGCAACATGACTTGCCAATTCTTATACTCAATGCCCCGGCCAATGAAGGCAAGCATGCCGTATGCCTTCTTGACTACCTTCTCCACCTGTGTTGCCCCTTTCAATGACCTGTGGACCTGTACTCCTAGATCTCTTTGACTTTCAATACTCTTGAGGGTTCTACCATTCACTGTATATTCCCTACCTGCATTAGCCCTTCCAAAATGCATTACCTCACATTTGTCCGGATTAAACTCCATCTGCCATCTCTCCGCCCAAGTCTCCAGACAATCTAAATCCTGCTGTATCCTCAGACAGTCCTCATCGCTATCCGCAATTCCACCAACCTTTGTGTCGTCTGCAAACTTACTAATCAGACCAGTTACATTTTCCTCCAAATCATTTATATATACTACAAACAGCAAAGGTCCCAACACTGATCCCTGTGGAGCACCACTGGTCACAGCCCTCCAATTAGAAAAGCATCCCTCCATTGCTACCCTCTGCCTTCTATGGCCTAGCCAGTTCTGTATCCACCTTGCCAGTTCACCCCTGATCCCGTGTGACTTCACCTTTTGTACTAGTCTACCATGAGGGACCTTGTCAAAGGCCTTACTGAAGTCCATATAGACAACATCTACTGCCCTACCTGCATCAATCATCTTAGTGACCTCCTCGAAAAACTCTATCAAGTTAGTGAGACACGACCTCCCCTTCACAAAACCGTGCTGCCTCTCACTAATACGTCCTCACCACCCACACCCTAATAATCCCTCACCACCCACATCCTACAGGAGGAGCGTGCAACTGCCCTAGCCACCATCCCCTTTCACCTGACAGAATATAGCTGCCCAGTGGACCAACTGGAACTCTGCCCTCCGACTCTGCTCCCAGTCAGCTGCACTCTCTATAAGCTCCCGGCTCTCTTCTCGCTCTTTGAGGAAATGAAATGAAAGGAGGACCTTGCTCCCTCCTCACCTAACTCCCTCAGTCACCAAACTCTCACTATAGCACGGGCAGCACGGTAGCATTGCGGATAGCACAATTGCTTCACAGCTCTAGGGTCCCAGGTTCGATTCCGGCTTGGGTCACTGTCTGTGCGGAGTCTGCACATCCTCCCCGTGTGTGCATGAGTTTCCTCCGGGTGCTCTGGTTTCCTCCCACAGTCCAAAGATGTGCAGGTTAGGTGGATTGGCCATGATAAATTGCCCTTAGTGTCCAAAATTGCCCTTAGTGTTGGGTGGGGTTACTGGGTTATGGGGATAGGGTGGATGTGTTGACCTTGGGTAGGGTGCTCTTTCCAAGAGCCGGTGCAGACTCGATAGGCCGAATGGCCTCCTTCTGCACTGTAAATTCTATGATAATCTATGATAGCACTCAAATGCACCCAAATTCAGCACTCAGTGAGATAGATGTGAAATAGATTACAAACTGTTTAAATCAAACCCGTTAATTTGTGGTTATTTAAAAATGGACTTTACTGGACCAATGAAAAATGGCTGCTACAGGTCACATGATTTGCAAGTTGGTTACAGTTCTGGAAACTTCCAGCAGTAATTACAGCACAAAGCTCAACCATCATCCATGTGGAATCTGGCACCTATCAATGTATGGACTCATTACAGTCAACAAAACAAGGAAGCAATAGATGATCTGTCTCCCCATGGACTTATAACAAAGATAGAGCCAGCAAAACTCATTATACCTGCAGAGGGACTAATAGCGACCACCTGTCTTCTCAGCTGAACAATGGATTTTGACGAGAGACATCAAAACTGATTGTTAACCCAAACCTGACTCATCAATGGATAGCACCCCATGATCTGAACTCCTTGAGCCTTTGAGAAGTTTTACTGTTACATTTGTGGACTCCCAAGGCCGGCTGCTGTTAACATCCAGCCTGTAAACAGCAAAGCAGGACTCTCGGCTGACAACAAAGCCTGCCTCAAGTGTAAACCTCCTCAAAGCCTGGTTCTCTGAAAGATTCCTCCCATCGCCTGTTGAGCTGACCAAGCCTCTTTCCCAACCTCATATTGCTTTGACATCACCAACTTTGAAGAAATTTGTCAACTCCTGCTTTCAGCTATCTGAACCAGCCTGATTTTTTAACTCTTAGCTAAAGGACCTTTCACTGGACTCTGACATTCACGTGAATTAATATCCATAAGTTTAGTTATTTTTAAAAAGTTATTCCTAGTTGTAGAACTCCTTTTTATCCTATTACCTTCTTGTATGCATGCGTATGTGTATAGTTGCAATGACCATCCCTGGATTTGAATGAATTAATAAATAATGCTTTTGAATGAACCCTAACCAGAGTTTGATGTGAGTCACTTTAAAACTGACTTCACAAGCAGCATTTGGGGAAACCCACAGTCTAGTCCAAAACTTCAAACCTTCTGCTTACGGACAGACAGCAAGAAAAATAAAGGAGTTAACGTTGCCTCTCCCCCACTGACCAAAACAAATTGAACATGCTAAAAATTCCAAGTGCACAGGAAGTGTGGTAGTTCTGCTTCCTTTCTTGTAATGTGAGAAGTTGGAGAAGGACAGAGGAATGGGACTAAGGAGAAAACACTTTGAGAGACCTGGAGAAGTCTCCCACAAGGCTTGAAAACTCTCAGAAAGTTGTGTTTTGTGGGATTGGCTGCGACAGTGGAATAGACAATGACCTTTCACCTCTGAAATGTGTATCAGAATGTGTTGTGGCTTTAAGGGTCATAAAAAGACTGAACTGGGAGAAGACTCATACCAAACCCCACTGGAACCACATGCAAAGATTAATTAAAAAAATTTTTTTTTAGAGTACCCAATTATTCTATTTTTTTCCAATTAAGTGGCCATTTAGCGTGGGCAATCCACCTAACCTGCACATCTTTGGGTTTTGGGGGTGAAACCCATGCAGACACGGGGAGAATGTGCAAACTCCACACGGACAGTGAACCAGGGCCGGGATTCGAACCCGGATCCTCAGCGCCGCGATTCGAACCCGGATCCTCAGCGCCGCAATCCCAGTGCAAACCACTGCGCCACATGCCACCCTCACATGCAAAGATTAATGCTGGTATAGTAGAGAAAGAACATCTCACTCAAAATGGCCAAAATATGCAGTGAGAATGCATAGTTACGTTTGAGTCAGAGAGTATGTGGAGCTTTACTCTGTATCTAACCCTGTGCTGTACCTGCCCATGGAGTGATTGATGGGGACAGTGTAGAGGGAGCTTTACTCTGTATCTAACCCCATGCTGTACCTGTCCTGGGATTGTTTGATGGGGACAGTGTAGAGGGAGCTTTACTCTGTATCTAACCCCATGCTGTACCTGTCCTGGGAGTGTTTAATGGGATAGTGTAGAGGGAGTTTTACTCTCTATCTAACTGCATGCTGTACCTGTCCTGGGAGTGTTTGATGGGGACAGTGTAGAGGGAGCTTTACTCTCTATCTAACTGCATGCTGTACCTGTCCTGGGAGTGTTTGATGGGGACAGTGTAGAGGGAGCTTTACTCTCTATCTAACTGCATGCTGTACCTGTCCTGGGAGTGTTTGATGGGGACAGTGTAGAGGGAGCATTACTCTCTATCTAACTGCGTGCCTGTAATGACTTAGGCCAGGCCTTTGAGATTGGCCAATTAGAATACGAGTTCCCTGATTAGTGGCCCAATTTTCTCTGTAGGTAACAGGGAGTGTCAGATCCTCTGCACTCCCAGTGTAGACAGCAAGCTGAATGCACCTGGTTGTTCAGCTGCTGGTTTTATAAATAAAAGGAATTATGATGACGGGATTTCTGCCTCCGTGAACTTATTACAGTGGCGACGAGGAAAACAGAACCACCTGAAGAAACCTGCTCATTGCAGCCGCCATATATTGAGGGTAAGCCACTGACAGACAAAATGCCTTCATTCGGGAAGTTTGACTCTTTTGACCCTGCAGTGGAAGACTGGGCCCAATATGTAGAGTGGATGAAGTACTTTTTTTTAGAGAAAACAATATAATTCTGGATGAAAAACAACGGGACATTCTGCTGACCGTGTGGGCCGGCAGCTTTTTCCATTATGCGCAGTCTCACTTTTCCGGAGGCACCGGACACGAAAACTTTCCAGGAATTGATGGACTTAGTAAAAGAGTACTATGTCCCAAGCCATCTCTGATTCTGCGAAGGTACCAGTTTTACTCAGCATTCTGAGACACTGGGGAGTCAGTTACAAACTTTTTAACAAGATTAAGGCAATTAGCAGAGGCTTGCAAATTTGGCCTGATGCTAAATGGGATGCTCTGAGACCGGTTGGTTTGCTGAATACATAATTTAGCAATACAGAAACGTCTGTTAGCAGAGGACGAGCTGGATTGCAAACAAGCATTGCAGCTGGCTTTGTCCTTAGAAAAAGCGGCAAGCGGAGCACGTGAGTTACAGGGTATTCTGATGGAGGTAGACGCCCATATCAGTGAAACGGAGTTAAGGGACTACCGCCGGGGGTAGGCAACTGCATAGCCACCCTCGGGAACGACTCGGATACAAAGTTATCCAGGCCCACTCGCAGAAGCCCTCCCAAGCAAGGGAAAATTAGGTCTAGACAGACGGCAGCCCCTGCAGCTATTCGCCCGGCAAAAAATTGTAGTTGTTTCCTGAGATCGGAGCCAGAAAGGAGAATTAGAAGCCCAAAACCAAAATCTTGGAGAAAGACACGTAGACCGGGGTACAGGAGAATGCATACCCCAGAAGTCCCACCTACTTCCAACGAGGAACAACTAAATTGTGTAGTGATAGTTAAATCAAAACCTATTAAATTATCTATAAGGTTGAATGGACATCCCAGACTAATGGGAGTCGACACGGGAGAAACAATTTTTAATAAAATTCGCACTGGACTCCAACCCTTATCCCTAACCAGGACTTCTGCAAAACTGAGGACATAAACAGAAGAACCACTGAGAGTGTTGGCACAACACATATACCTGTGGCTTATGGAGAGCAATTGGTTAGGCTGCCTTTAATGGTAGAGAAAGGTGCGGGACCAAGCTTATTGGGACGAAACTGGCTGAAAGAGATCCAGCTGGATTGGATAAACATTTTCCAACTGGAAAATGGTCACCAGAGCGAACTCCTGCGCAGATACCCAGTGATTTTCCGAGAGGGACTTGGAACAATAAAGGGAGCAAAGGCGACATTACACATAGATCCAGAGGCAGTCCCAAAATTCTACAAGGCCCGACCAGTACCCTTCGCATTAAGGCAGAAAGTCGATATGGAAATAAAACTTTTGGAGCGTGAGGGAATAATAAAACTGGTCCAGTTTGCAGAATGGGCGGCACCCGTGGTGCCTATCCTTAAGCCAGACGGCTTGGTCTGCCTTTGTGGAGATTTCAAACAAACGATTAATCGCGACTCACAACTGGACAAATACCCAATTCCCCAGATTTAGGATTTGTATGCAAAGCTGGCTGGAGGACTCTTATTGTCAAAGCTGGATATGAGCCACGCATATCTACAGCTGAAGCTAGATGAAGAGTCACAAAAATTCTCAACGATAAACACCCTGAAGGGCCTTTTTCAGTATACAAGATTACCCTTCGGGGTATCGTCAGCCTGTGCGATATTCCAGAGGACAATGGAGAATATATTACAAGGGCTACCACAGGTCGGCATTTACCTGGACGACGTCCTCATTACGGGAAAAACAAAGGCAGAACACCTCTAAAACCTGGAGGAAGTTCTTAGGAGGTTTTCAACAGCAGGCGTGTGCCTAAAGAGGGAGAAATGTGTTTTTCTAGCACCTCAAGTAACTTATCTGGGGTACAAGGTTGACAAGACAGGGTTACACCCTTTGGAGGATCGGGTGAGGGAGATTAAAGATCCCCCGGCCCCCATCACCATCCAGGAGTTAAGATCTTTTTTAGGACTGATGACATACTATGGAAAGTTCATACAGAACAGGGCTTCCATCCTGGGCCCCCTACACCAATTACTAAAAAATGGGCAAGCCTGGGAGTGGTCTGCCCGCCAAGACCGGGTTTTCAAGAAGATCAAAGAACAGCTCTCCTCAGAAAATGTCTTGGCACACTACGACCCCAGGAAAGAGTTGGTGCTCACTTGCGACGCATCTCCATATGGCGTTGGTGCAGTTCTGGCACACAGAGGGCAAAACGGGCAGGAAGGGCCTATAGCGTTTGCTTCCAGGACGTTAGAGGCAACAGAATGAAAGTCCGCCCAAATTGAAAAGGAAGGACTGGCTGTGATCTTTGCGGTGAAGAAATTTCACCAGTACTTGTACGGGCAGAAATTCCCGATAATCGCAGACCACAAGCCATTATTGGGCTTGCCGAAAGAAGACAAGTGGTGCCACCAATAGCTTCAGTCCGGATCCAACGCTGGGCCCTACTACTGCCGGCATACCAGTATCAACTGGAGCATCAGCCGGGAACCCTGGTGGCAAACGCCGATGCACTAAGCAGGCTGCCAATACCGGACACCCCGCTATTAGTACCCAGAATAGAGGAAACGGTGATGACATTACATTTCCTGTAGGAAAGGATGCCCCGGAATGTCCCGAGGCGTGGTACATTGACGAGACCATGCAGACGCTGCGACAACGGATGAACGGACATCGCGCGATAATTGGCAGGCAGGAATGTTCCCTTCCCGTCGGGGAACACTTCAGCGGTCAAGGGCATTCAAACTCTGATCTTTGGGTAAGCGTTCTCCAAAGCGGCCTTCAGGACCCGCGATAACACAGAATCGCCAAGCAGAAACTGATAGCCAAGTTCCGCACACATGAGTATGGCCTCAACCGGGACCTTGGATTCATATTGCATTACATTCACCCCCACCATCTGGCCTGGGCTTGCGAAATCCTACCAATTATCCTGTCTTGAGACAATTCACACCTCTTTAACCTGAGATTACCCTTCTCTCCAGTTGCTCTGTCTGGACCTGTAAAGACTTAATTACCTGCAAAGACTCGCATTAAATGTCTTGCAACATTGACTTTATCTTTATATGTGTTTCTGGAACCCACCTCTTCATTCACCTGAGGAAGGAGCTGCACTCCGAAAGCTAGTGATTCGAAACAAACCTGTTGGAATCATAGAATTTACAGTGCAGAAGGAGCCCATTCGGCCCATTGAGTCTGCACCGGCCCTTGGAAAGAGCACCATACCCAAGTCCACATATCCACCCTATCCCCGTAACCCAGCAACCCCACCCAACGTTTTTGGACACTGAGGGAAATTTAGCATGGCCAATCCACCTAACCCGCACATCTTTGGACTGTGGGAGGAAACCGGAGCACCCGGACGAAACCCATGCAGACACGGGGAGAACGTGCAGACTCCACACAGACAGTGACCCAAGCCGGAATCGAACCTGGGACCCTGCAGCTGTGAAGTAACTGTGCTAACCACTGTGCTACCGTGCTGCCCACTTTAACCTGGTGTTGTAAGACTTCTTCCTCTTCCCATCAATGTCAGTGATTAAAAAATATCAATTTTCTGAGACAGACAGGAATCGATGCCTCTCTGTCTGTTGCTTCCTGACTGCTTCTGTTCAAAGTTCAGCTGGAATTTGAAAATGAATCTCCATTTTTTTGTTGTTGAAGTGTGAATTGTGTCCATTCGCAGTGTGATTTGTTCTGACCATGATCTTTAATGAGGGAGCAGGTGAAAGTGCAGCTTTCCATTACATTGAGTCTGACAGCACTTCACAGGGTTGAGAAGACTGGGGCAGACTGCAAGGAGTAGGTAAAACAAAGATCAGTTTTTAACAACGTGTAAATTACAAAGATCGATATTGGTGACTATTTCATCGAAAACTGCAATCGCCCGAGAGCCTCTAATTGCCTGACTTCAATCCTGAAGCTGCCCATTATCAGTTTGTGCCTGAACAGGCAGTTGTGGTTGTTTTTGATATATTGCTGCAGATTAACTTGTTCTATTCCATGTTGTACCCGAGCAGCCTGACTATAAACAACAACTTGCATCTATACAGCACTCATAAAATCTATACAGTGCAGAAGGAGGCCATTTGGCCTATCGAGCCTGCACCGACCCTCTGAAAGAGCACCCCCACAAGTGCCCACTCCCCCACCCTATCCCCGCAAACTGATCTAACTTATGGACAATTTATCGTGGCCAATCCACCTAACCTGCACATCTTTGGACTGTGGGAGGAAACCGGAGCACCCGGAGGAAACTCACGCAAACACGGGGAGAACGTGCAGACTCCGCACAGACAGTGACCCAAGCCGGGAATCGAACCTGGGACCCTGGAGCTGTGAAGCAACTGTGCTAACCACTGTGCTACCGTGCTGCCCACATTCATGGGATGTGAGCGTCACTGTGCCAGCATTTATTGCCCATCCCTGAGGGAATTTAAGAGTTAACCACATTGCTGTGGATCTGGAGACACATGTAGGCCAGACCAGGTAAGGATGACAGATTTCCTTTCCTAAAGGGACATCACTGAACTACGGGCGGGATTCTCCAATCCTGCAGTAGAGTGTCCACGCTGTCGTAAGCACCGTCGCGTTTTACAACGGCGTGAACGGGCTGCTGCCACAACTAATTCTGGCCCATAGAAAGCATCCTATCGGGCTGCATCACAGCCTGGTATGGCAACTGCTCGGCTCAGGACCGCAAGAAACTTCAGAGAGTCGTGAACACCGCCCAGTCCATCACACGAACCTGCCTCCCATCCATTGACTCCATCTACACCTCCCGCTGCCTGGGGAAAGCGGGCAGTATAATCAAAGATCCCTCCCACCCGGCTTACTCACTCTTCCAACTTCGTCCATCGGGCAGGAGATACAGAAGTCTGAGAACACGCACGAACAGACCCAAAAACAGCTTCTTCCCCACTGTCACCAGACTCCTAAATGACCCTCTTATGGACTGACCTCATTAACACTACACCCTGTATGCTTCATCCGATGCCAGTGCTTATGTAGTTACATTGTATATGTTGTCTTGCCCTATTATGTATTTTCTTTTATTCCTTTTCTTCCCATGTACTTAATGATCTGTTGAGCTGCTCGCAGAAAAATACTTTTCACTGTACCTCGTACACGTGACAATAAACAAATCCAATCCAATCCAATCCAATCTCCTACAAGAGGCCAGCACGGCGCTGGAGCTGTTCCCGAACTGTGCGCAGCGGGATCCGCGCATGCGCAGTTGTGCCGGCGCCAGCGAGAACATGCGCAGTGACGCTGGCGCCAACGCGCGCACGCGCAGTGGCCTCCTTCAAAGCGCCAGCCCCGACGCAACATGGCGCAGGGCTACAGTGGCAGGCGCGTAGGAAAGGAGGTCCCCAGCCACAGAGGCAGGCCCGATCAGTGGGCCCCGATTGCGGGCCAGGCCACATTCTAGGCCCCCCTGGGGTCGGACACCTCCCCCCCCCCCCAAAGGCCGCCACCCCCCCTTACACGCCGAGGTCCCACCGGCCCAGAGCAGGTGTGGATGGAGCAGGGGGTGACTCGGCTCTTTTTCTTACGGCCGCGCGGCCCATCCGGGCCAAAGAACCAGCGGGCCGGCCGCGTAGAGCGGTCCGTGACCGGCGCTGCGCCAACCACGCCGGTGCCAATGGCACCGATCATCCGCTCTGCAGAGAATCGCATGCCGGCGTCGGGGCGGCGTGACCCGTTCGCGGGGGATTCTCCAGCCCGGCCCAGGGCTGGGAGAATCCCACCCTACATTGGTTTTTACGACAATCAACAATGGTTTCATGGTCATCATTAGACTTTTAATTCCAGATTTTTAAAAATTGAATTTAAATTGCACCATCTGCCACGGCGGGATTTGAACCTGGGTCCCCAGAGCATGAGTCCGAGTCTCTGGATTACTAGTCCAAGCACCAGGAATACCAAAGAAGAGGTGCCAACCTGGTGAAGCTACAACATCAGGACAACTTATATGACAAACAACATAAACAGCAAGTGATAGACAGAGCTAAGCAATCCCACAACCAATGGATCTGATCTAGTCTCTGCAGTCCTGTCACATCCAGTTATGAATTGTGGTGGACAATTAGACAACTCAGTGGAGGAGGAGGTTCCACAAATATCCCATCTTCAATGATGGAGGAGCCTAACACACCTGTGCAAAAGATAAGATTGAGGCATTCGCAATAATCTTCAGCCGGAAGTGTCGAGTGGATGATCCATCTGGGTCTCCCCCAAAGGTCCCCAGGATTACAGATGTCAGTCTTCAGCCAATGTGATTCACTCCACGTGATATCAAGAAACGGTGAGGACACTGGATATTGCAAACGCAATGGGCCCTGACAATATTCCAGCAACATTAGTGAACATTATTGTGCTCCAGGACTTGCCGCGCCCCTAGCCAAGCTGCTCCAGTACAGCTACAATACTGGCATCTACCCAGCAATGTGGAAAATTGCCCAGGTTTGTCCTGTACACGAGAAGCAGGCCAAATCCAACCCCGCCAATTACTGCCCTATCAGTCTACTCGCGATCATCAGTAAAGTGACGGAAGGAGTCATCAACAGTGCTATCAAGCGACACTTACTCGGCAATAACCTGCTCACTGACGCTCAGTTTGGGTTCCGCCAGGGTCACTCAGCTCCTGACCTTATTACAGCCTTGGTTCAAATATGGACAGAAGAGCTGAGGTGAGAGTGACTGCCCTTGACATCATTTGACCGAGTGTGGCATCAAGGAGGCTAGCTCAACTGGAGTCAATGTGAATCAGGGGGAAGGTTTCCACTGGTTGGAATCTTGGGCGGGATTCTCCGATATCGGCGCGATGTCCGCCGACTGGCGCCAAAAACGGCGCAAATCAGTCTGGCATCGCGCCACCCCAAAGGTGTGGAATCCTCCGCATCTTGAGCAGCCGAGCCCTCACCTTGAGGGGCTAGGCCCGAGCCGGACTGATTTCCGCCCTGCCAGCTGGTGGGAAAGGCCTTTGGTGCCCCACCAGCTGGCGCAAAACTGACTTTGCCGGGCGGCGCATGCGCGTGAGCATCAGCGGCCGCTCACGACATCCCCGCGCATGTGCAGTGGAGGGGGTCTCTTCCGCCTCCGCCATGGTGGAGACCATGGCGAAGACGGAAGGAAAAGAGTGCCCCCACGGCACAGGCCTGCCCGTGGATCTGTGGGCCCCGATCGCGGGCCAGGCCACCGTGGGGGCACCCCCGGGGCCAGATCGCCCCGCGCCAGGACCCCGGAACCCGCCCGCGCCGCTGTGTCCCGCCGTCCCAAAGGTGGTTCAATCCACGCCGGCTGGCGTGTGTTGACAGCGGCGGGACTTCGGCCCATCGCGGACCGGAGAATCGCCGGGGGGGGGGCCGCCAACCGGCGCGGCGCGATTCCCGCCCCCGCCGAATCTCCGGTGGCGGAGAATTCGCGACACGGCGGGGGCGGGATTCACGCCGACCGCCGCCGATTCTCTGACCCGATGGGGGGGTCGGAGAATCGCGCCCCATACCTGCCACAAAGGAAGATGATTGTAGTTATTTGAAGTGAGTCATCTCAGTCCTGGGACATCACTGCTGTGGTTCCTCAGGGTAATGTCCTCGGCCCAACCATCTTAAGCTGCTTCATCTATGACTCCCTTCCATCATAACGTTGGGCTGACAAGTGACAAGTAACATTTGCACCACACAAGTGCTAGGCAATGACCATCTCCAGTAAGAGAGAATCAAACCATCACCCCTTGACATTCAATGACATTACCATCATTGAATCCCCCACTATCAATATCCTAGGGGTTACCATTTCCATTTACCCCAAAATGAACTGGACTAGCCATATAAATACTCTCATACCAAGAGCAGGTCAGAGTCTAGGAATCCTGCGACAAATAACTCAGCTCCTGACTCCCCATCTACAAAGGACAAGTCAGGAGTGTGATTGAATAAAAGGTAAAGATAAAGTCACCATAATCCCAGATGACCATAGGCTGCTTTCCCCTTTGAAGGGGAGAGCTGACTGGTGGTGATTTAACCTGAGGATCACCACACCTCAGGCGAGGAGAAAGGTTGGTCATGAATAACCTCAGCCGGTGACAGGAATTGAACCCACGCTACTGACCTTGTTCTGCATCAGCTGTCTAGCCAAGTTAGCTAAACCGACCCATACTTGGCTGGATGAGTGTGTAACATAGAGGATGATACCTTGTACTGTGTTACTGTGGTGTTCCAGCTAGTCTCTGCACTCTGGAAGGTATGCAGCTGGGAGAGTGTCAGCAGGTGCACACTGCCCTGAGCTGTCCCTGTATTGCACATATGCTCAAGCTTGATCATCACTGGAGCTGGTTTGTTTCAGCAAACTGGA
Organism: Scyliorhinus torazame; assembly: GCF_047496885.1. Classification (NCBI taxonomy): domain Eukaryota; kingdom Metazoa; phylum Chordata; class Chondrichthyes; order Carcharhiniformes; family Scyliorhinidae; genus Scyliorhinus; species Scyliorhinus torazame. Next base: position 212,391,078 of record NC_092707.1, read on the forward strand.
AGAGTTTAAGAATCTGAAAGCCTAACTCCAGCATTTTTCATGTCCTGATCCCAAATCGGGTCAAAAGAGACCTGAAGAGAGAGAGGGTGGTACAAAGGTGAAACTGAGCTGGAGTGGTGGGTGGGGGGGCACAGAGAGTCACAGTTCTCTTGGCAATACTGTCCTTTCAATGCTAGGAACTAAGTTGAAATGCAGCTCAGATCGATGGGTTGGAAACTGCTTTCTGTCTGCAATCCTTGAAATTTATTTGCAAGGTCCACAGTCAGGTTCACAGCAAGAAAAGTGTGGTGATATGCATCACCGTATATACACAAGGGGTTAATGTAAATACACTACAACTAAGTAAACACTAGAGGGAGCACCGCAGATGTCATGATATGCAAACATGCAGCTAATGAACACTTAGAATAGGACACAACCAATGAGCAGTCAAGACACCCAGAGGTGGCATTACCACAAGGGGGCATTACACAACCCATATAAAAGGACAGGGCACACATGCTCTGTCTCTTTCCACAGACAGACATCTAGAGTGTACATCAGGGTTGATCAGAAGCATCACACCCAACACGTGGCTTAGAGCAGACTGGTTTAGTTAGACTGAGTTACTACAGTTAGATTAGCAGGAGAGTCAAACTCATTTAAGAACTGTGTTAATAGTTCAATAAACATATTGAACTCATTACAAAGTCTGGACCTTCCTTTGTCAAAGCATGCATCAAGGAAGCAGCTTATGCTACACGAAGAAGCATAACACAACAAAAAGGGCGCAGTATCAACAGCCCATAGTATTAACAGCTTAGAGCTTAGAGTATTAGCAGCTCACAGTTTTAATGGCACACTTTGTGAATGGCACACTGTATTAACGGAATACTATTAATGGAACACTGCATTAACGGAACACTGCATTAATGGCACACTGTGTGAATGACACACTGTATTAACAACCCGCAGCATTAATCGCACATTGTTTTAAGGGCACACTGCATTATCAGCCCACAGCATTAATGGCACACTGCTTTAAGAGCACACTGCATTAAAGGTACACTGTATTAATGGAACATTGTGTTAATGACACACTATATTAAAGGCACACTGTATTAATGGTACACTGCATTAACAGCATATTGTATTAATGGAACACTATTAACGGCACACTATTAATGGAACGCTGTATTAAAGGTACACTGTATTAAAGGTACACTGTATCAATGGAACACTGTATTAATGAAACATTGTATTAATGGTGCACTCTATTAATTAGTGTCATACTAATAACGGAACACTATTAATGGATAATTGTATTAATGGCACACTGTATTAACGGGACACTGTAATAAAGGTACACTGTATCATTGGAACACTGTATTAAAGGTACACTGTATTAACAAAATATTGTATTCATGGCCCACTATATTAAAGGGACACAGTATTAATGGAGCACAGTATTAATGGAGCACAGTATTAATGGAGCACAGTATTAAAGGTACACTTTATTAATGGAACACTGTATTTATGGCACACTATTAACGGAACACGGTATTAACAATACACTATTAACAGCAAAATGTATTAATGGAATACTCTGTTAACGGATCACAGTATTAATGGCACACTATGTGAATGGCACACTGTATTAACTCAACACTATTAACAGTACACTATTAACAGCACACTGTATTAACGGAACACTGTATTAACGGCATACTGCATTAACGGCACACTGCATTAATGGCACGCTGCATTAATGGAACATGGTATTAATGGTACACTGTATTATCAACACACTATTAATGGTACACGATCAATGGAACACTGTATTAACGGCACATTATATTATTGGCACACTATTAATTGAACACTATATTAATGGCATACTGTGTGAATGGCACACTGTATTAATGGAACACTATTAAAGGCACACGGTGTTAATGGCACACTGTATTAACAGCACACTGTGTGAGTGGCATACTGTGTTAATGGCGCAATGTATTAACGGCACACTGTAATTACTGCACACTGTATTAATTGCACACTCTATTAACGGAACATTATTCTAATGGAACACTATTAACAGCACACTGTGTGAATGCCACACTGTATTAATGGAATACTGTATTAACAGTGTTGTCCGTTTAATGTGATACTATCTCACCAGCGTCACCAATAATGTTGCTCTTTAGAGTTGCTAATATGATACTGAGGCTCTTTTTGTGATATGATGTTATGTCCCAACAGCGTCGCCAATACTGTGGGTGTTTCCATTACTCTTCCTGAACCACAAGGCTTTCCCGTATATCGGTCAAATGACCACACAACCAGTTAGTTAGTTCAAGTTCAAAGATGGTTTATTTACACACAAGGGTTACTTTGACATGCAAGCACAATGCACTACAAGTTAAACTACACCTATCAACTACAATAACCTATACTTAACTTCAGGCAACCGGCACTGTGCAAGTGGATAAGGCCTTTATCTTGATCTCACGTGGCTGGTTTGAAGAAATGGCTCTGACTCTGCTGGGCTCACCCGTCAGGTAGCGATCGTTGGTCTTGAACTTGGCTATCTGGTCATTATGCTGCTGTTGGGCTGGCACAGGCCGGATTCAAAGGAGGCTGGCACAGGCCGGGTCCAAAAGAGGCAGAACACATGGCTGTGTCCCTTTTCATCCTTCTGAGTTTCGTGCTCTTTGGGGTGGTCCTTAATCTTGGGCCCAATAATTCGACAGGCTTCGATCACTGCCTTCGATTTCGGCCAATAAAGGGGCAGGTGCCTTGGTGGCTGGGCGGTTCCTTAGCGGTCATTGACCTTGGCAGTTGGGCTCTCTGAGTAAAGGGAGTGGTGCCGATCAGTCTGTGGCAGTACCGATTTCTTGAGTGCAGTCCTATTGTTCTGGGGAAATGAGCCATTAGAATGCAAACGCGCAGGGGTTTCGATCAGGTCTAGCTGCCTGCGTTTCAAATACACAGAAGCTCTGTATCTGTCTGAGTCCTGGGTTGGCCATAATTCCCATGGTCCTTCTCAGGTGGCCATCTCAGATAGCTACATCAGCACACTGTGTAATGGCCCACGGTGTTAATGGAACACTATTAAAGACACACTGTGTTAACGGCACACTGTGTTAATGGTTCAATGTATTAACGGCATACTGTGTTAATTGTACACTGTATTGACGGAACGCGGTATTAACAGCACATTGTGTGAATGGCACACTGTATTAACTGCAAAATGTATTAACGGAAAACTGTAGTAACGCCACACAGTATTAACAGCACATCCTTTGAATGGCACACTGTATTGACGGCACATTGTATTAATGATACACTGTATTAACGGAATACTATTAATGACACACTGTGTGAATGGCACACTGTATGAATGGAACAATGTATTAATGGAATACTTTATTAATGGCACTCTATATTGACAACACACTGGATTAATGACACACTGTATTAATGGAACAATGTATTAACAGAAGACTGTATTAATGGCACATTGTGTGAAAGGCACACTGTATGAATGGAACACTATTACCGGAACGCTGTATTAACGGAAAACTGTATTAATGGCACACTGTGAGATTCGCACACTGTATTAGCAGCCCACAGCATTAACAGCACACTGTATTAATGGCACACTACATGAATGACACCCTGTATTCAGGAGGCACAACATAAATTCATCCAAAGGAGGAGGAAGTATGCTAATGGGTGGACAAGGCAACCATGGGTGACAAGAGAAATCAAGGACATTATAATAGTAAAGGAAAAATCATACAAAGTGGCGAGGATTAGTGGGAAGCCAGAGCATTGGGAAGCCTTTAAAAGCGAGCGGAGGAGAATTAAAAAGCAATAAGGGGGGAGAAGATGAAATATGAGTGTAAGCTAGCTAGTAATATAAAGAGTTTTTTCTGATATGTAAAAGGTAGGAGAGAGGCAAGAATAGGCATTGGACCACTGGAAAATGAGGCTGTTGAAGTAGTAATAGGGAACAAAGAAATGGCAGAGGAATGTAATAGGTACTTTGCATCAGTCTTCACAGTGGAAGACACCAATGGCATACCAGAACTTCAAGAGAGACAGGGGTCAGAGGTGAGTGCAGAGGCTAACACTAAGGAGAAGTTTCTGGAGAACCTGAAAGGTCTGAAGGTGGATAAGTCACCTGGACCGGATGGACTACACCCGACGTCTCTAAAAGAGATAGCTGAGGAGATTGTGGAGGCATTGGTGGTGATCTTTCAGGAATCACTGGAGGCAGGAAGGATCCCAGTGGACTGGAAAGTAGCTAATGTAATACCGCTGTTTAAGAAAGGAGAGAGGCAGAAGACAGGAAATGATAGGTCGGTTAGCCTGACTTTGTTTGTTGGTAAGAGTTTAGAGTAAAGTACTTCGAAGTGCACAGTAAAATAGGACGGAGTAAGCACAGATCCATCAAGGGAGGTCACGCCTGACAAATCTGCTAAAACGTTTTGAGGAATCGCTTCTCGGACTTTTGGCTAAAATTCCCTCTTGTTGAGACCATGAATTGGATTCAATTTAAATTATTTTTTGGAGCAGGCAAGGAGCTGGATTAGGGGTTCGTCCCTGTCCCCATTCTGAGCTCTGGCTTGGTAACGCAGAAAAAATAATTTTTAAAAACTCTTTGAGGAGCTGATGAGGAGGTTAGACAAAAGAGAACCAGTGGACGTGATCGATTTGGATTTCCAAAAGGCCTTTGTCAAGGTGCCGTATAGGAGGCTGTTAAACAAGATAAGAGCCCCTTGTCTTCGGGGCAAGGTACTGGCATGGATAGAGGATTGGCTGACTGGGAGAAGGCAGAGAGAGGGGTAAAGGGGTCCCTTTCAGGATGGCAGCCAGTGACTAGTGGCGTGCCTCAGGGGTCTGTGTTGGGACCACAGCTATTCACAATATACATTAATGATCTGGAAGAAGGAACTGAAGGCATTGTTGCTCAGTTTGCAGGAGGTACGAAGAAATGTGGAGAGACAGGTTGTGCTGAGGAAGCAGGGAGGCTGCCGAATGACCTAAACAGGCTAGGAGAGTGGGCAAAGAAGTGGCAGATGGAATACAATGTGGAAAAGTGTGAGGCTATGCACTTTGCGGGGAAGAATAGATTCATAGACTATTTCCTAAATGGGAAAAGTCTTAGAAAATCAGAAGCACAAACGTTGAGGAGTTCTGGTTCAAGATTCTTTTAATGTTAATGTGCAGGTTCAGTCGGCATTCAGGAAGGCAAATGCAATGTTAGCATTCATGTCGAAAGGGCTAGAATATAAGAGCAGGGAGGTATTTCTGAGGCTGTATAAGACCCCATTTGGAGTATTGTGAGCGGTTTTGGGCCCCGTAGTAAGGAAGGATGTGCTGGCCTTGGAAAGGGTCCAGAGGAGGTTCACATTAATGATCCTCGGAATGAAGGGCTTGTCATATGAGGCGTGGCTAAGGTCTCTCGGTCTGTACTCAATATAGTTTAGAAGGATGAGGGGGGGGATGTTATTGAAACTTACAGGATACTGCGAGGCCTGGATAGAGTGGACATGTAGAGGATGTTTACACTTGTAGGAGAAAATAGAACCCGAGAGCACAACCTCAGACTCAAGGGATGATCCTTTAAAACAGAGATGAGAAGGAATTTCTTCAGCCAGAGGGTGGTGAATCTGTGGAACTCTTTGCCGCAGAAGGCAGTGGAGGCCAAGTCAATGAGCGTCTTTAAGATAGAGATAGATAGGTTCTTGATTAATAAGGAGATCAGGGGCTATAGGGAGTAGGTAGGCGAAAGGAAAAAGCAGCTTATGATCATCTAGGACTATAGTGACTTTATTCTGGGGGTAGAGTTAGACTGCGCAGAGTCTGCACACTCTCCCTGTGTCTGTGTGGGTTTCCACCGGATGCTCCGGCTTCCTCCCACAGTAGAAAGATGTGCAGGTTAGGGGGATTGGCCACGATAAATTGCCCTTAGTGCCCCCCAAAAAGTTAGCTGGGGTTACTGGGGATAGGGTGGAGGTGTGGGCTTAAGTAGAGTGCTCTTTCCAAGAGCCTGTGCGGTCTTGATGGGCCGAATGGCCTTCTTCTGCACTGTAAATTCTATGATTCTATAATGGGGATGAGAAACATATCTGCCATGATTGAATGGCACAGCAGATTCGATGGGCTGAATAGCTTAATTCTGCTCCTATGTCTCATGGTCTTATGGTATTACCAGCCCACAGCATTAACGGCACACTGTATTAATAACATACTATTAATGGCACACTGTATTCACAGAACATTGTATTACTAAACTTTGTTTTAATGGCATACTGTATTAACAAACACTGTATTAATGGCACACTGTACTAAAAGCACACTATGTGAATGGCACACTGTAATAGCAGCGCAATGTATTAATGGCACACTGTGTGAATGGCACACTGTATTATCGGCATGCTATTAATGGCACACTGCATTAATGGAACACTATTAATGGCACACTGTATTAATGGCAGACTGTGTGAATGCACACTGTATTAACAACCCACTGTGTGAATGCACACTGTATTAATGGCACATTGTGTGAATCGCACACTGTGTGAATGGCACACTGTGTAAATGGCACACTGTATTAATGGCACACTGTATTAATGGCACACTGTATTAATGGCACACTGTGTAAATGGCACACTGTATTAATGGCACACTGTATTAATGGCACACTGTGTAAATGGCACACTATTAATGGCACACTATTAATGGCACACTGTATTAATGGCACACTGTATTAATGGCACACTGTGTAAATGGCACACTGTATTAATGGCACACTGTATTAATGGCACTGTGTGAATGGCACACTTTATTAACGGCGCAATTTATTAACAGCACACTGTGTGAATGCACAATGTATTAATGGCACACTGTGTTAATGAAATCTTGGCCAATATTTATCCCTCAATCAATATCACGAAAACAGATTGTCTGATCATTATTACATTGGTGTTTGTGGAATCTTGGAATGTGAAAATTGGCTGTCACATTTCCAACATTATAACTGGTTACACTTCAAACATCACTTCATTGCCTATAAAGCAAATTTGGATATACTGAGGTAAAAGCACTATATAGACAGATTTTTTATTGGTAATGAGTTAAAGGTTGATAATGGGTTGAAGGGTTATGGGTTGATAATGGTTTGGATGTTTATGGAGAATGGGCAGGATGTTGGAGTGAGGGCCGGGTTGAGATCAGCCATGGTCAAATGGTGGAGAAGACTCGGTGGGCCAAATGCCATAATTCTGCTTCTATATCTTATGAACTTATTTAAATGCAGGTCTGTCTTCCACTCCTTGTCCAGGGGCACTTCCATGCCCCACGGACACAGTGAGAGGAGGTCATATTCATTCCAATGTTCCCTGCTGACATTATTAGATTGGGGGGTAAAGCAACGGTTTAATGTTTCCAGGACTTGGTCTGTCTCCTCCTGAGTACTGTACAGTTTTGATGCACACACTTGGGAGAAAAAAAGGAAGCAGCTGAATCTACAACAAATGATGTCAATTAAGGCTGAATAATCCAACACAAATTCCAAGCATCCACCTTGATATGACATTGAGTCTCACTGGAAACTTCAATGAACCAATGAATGATCTATTAATTAGCAACTTGACAAAGGCATTGAGGCTTCCCCTAGTTACCTTTACAGGCTGCTTCCAACCCTGGAGACAGTCTGACCACCACAAAGTTGTCTCCATGTGGCAGAGGCACAACAAGTGCGGCACTGGGTCACTAGACTCCAAAGGTTACTGACCCGATTTGAGAGAGTGAACCTTGATGAGGCAGACAATAGATTATTAAATCCATACGCCAAGGTGAGAGAGGCAAAATACAATCAGCTTGTCTTCTTCTTGCCAGTCGCTAACAATGGCTAACTTGTGTTTAACTTGTGTTCTCGACTCACATGGAAAGTAGATGTTGACACTTTGGTGGACCCTAAAAATGAGGAAGTCACAATTAAATTCAATAGAGAATTGAGGTGAAATCTCCAGTGATCGCAATATTGAACTTAGTAACTCTGGGAATAGTCGGGATCAATAGGAAAGACGCATTGAACAGGAAAGTGAGATAAACATCTCAGGGAGAAAAGAATAGAAGGAGGGGTATTGGGATGAGATCCAATAGGATGGGAAGGAGTTCACATTGAATATAAACTTCAGCATGGACCAGCTGAAATGATTGGCCTCTTTCACTGCAGCTCGTATTGTGTAATTTTCACTAAAAGGTGAGGTGTGACTATCAAAATCTGCACCTCGGTGGGATTCAGCACAGTCAGTCTGAGTACTAAAATCTGTAGCTCAGTGAGACTCAGCACAGTCAGTGTGAGTACTAGAATCTGTACCTCATTGAGACTTAGTGCAGTCAGTGTGAGTACTAGAATATGTATCTCAGTGAGACTCAGTACAGTCAGTGTGAGTACTAAAATCTGTACCTCAGTGAGAGTCAGCACAGTCAGTGTGAGTAGTAAAATCTGTACCTCATTGTGACTCCGCACGGTCAGTGTGAGTACTAAAATCTGTACCTCAGTGAGACTCAGCACAGTCAGTGTGAGTACTAGAATCTGTACCTCAATGTGTGTCACCACAGTCAGTGTGAGTACTAAAATCTGTACCTCAATGTGAGTCAGCGCAGTCAATGTGAGTACTAGATTCTGTGCCTCAATGTGTGTCACCAGTCAGTGTCAGTACTAGAATCTGTACCTCAATGTGAGTCAGCCCTGTCTGCGTGAATACTAGAATCTGTACCTCATTGAGACTCAGCGCAGTCAGTGTGAGCGCTAGAAGCTGTACATCAGTGAAAGTCAACTCAGTCAGTGTGAGTACTAGAATCTGTAATTAAAGAGAGTCAGCACAGTCTGTGTGAGTACTAGAATCTGTACCTCAATGAGACACAGCACAGTCAGTGTGAGTACTAGAATCTGTAGCTCAGTGAGAGTCAGCACAGTCAGTGTGAGTACTAGAATCTGTACCTCAGTGAAAGTCAGCTCAGTCAGTGTGAGTACTAGATTCTGTGCCTCAATGTGTGTCACCAGTCAGTGTGAGTACTAGAATCTGTAACTCAATGTGAGTCAGCACAGTCAGTGTGAGTACTAGAATCTGTAACTCAATGTGAGTCAGCACAGTCAGTGTGAGTACTAGAATCTGTAATTAATGAGAGTCAGCACAGTCAGTGTGAGTACTAGAATCTGTAGCTCTGTGAGATTCCGCCCAATCAACGTGAGTACTCAAATCTGTACCTCAGTGAGAGTCAGCACAGTCAGTGTAAGTACTGGAACCTGTACGTCAATGAGAGTCAGCACAGTCAGTGTGAGTACTAGAATCTGTACCTCAACGAGAGTCAGCACAGTCAGTGTAAGTACTGGAACCTGTACGTCATTGAGTCTCAGCACGGCCAGTGTGAGTACTAGAATCTGCAGCTCAATGAGAGTCAACCCAGTCGGTGTGAGTACTAAAATCTATATCTCACTGAGATTCAGCACAGTCAGTTTGAGTTCTAGAATCTGTACCTCAAAGAGAGTCAGCACAGTCAGTGTGAGTACTAGAATCTGTACCTCAACGAGAGTCAGTGCAGTCAGTGTGAGTACCAGAATCTTTACCTCAATGAGAGTCAGCACTGTCAGTGTGAGTGGCAAAATCTGTAACTCATTGAGACTCAGCACAGTCAATGTGAGCAGTAGAATCTGTACCTCATTGAGACTCAGGACAGCAAGTGAATACTAGCACCTGTACCTCAATGAGACTCAGCACAGTCACTGTGAGTGCTAGAATCTGTAGCTCAATGAGAGTCAGCACTATCAGTGTGAGTACTAGAACCTGTACCTCATTGAGATTCAGCACAGTCAGTGTGAGTACTAGAATCTGTACTTCAATGAGATTCAGCACAGTCAGTGTGAGTACTAGAATATGTACCTCAATGAGACTCAGCACAGTCAGTGTGAATACTAGAATCTGTAGCTCAATGAGACTCAGTGCAGGCAGTGTGAGTACTAGAATCTGTACCTCAATGAGATTCAGTGCAGCCAGTGTGAGTACTAGAATCTGTACCTCAATGAGAGTCGGCACAGTCAGTGTGAGTACTAGAACCTGTACCTCATTGAGAGTCAGCACTGTCAGTGTGAGTACTAGAATCTGTAGCTCAGTGAGACTCAGCACAGTCAGTGTGAGTACTAGAATCTGTAACTCATTGAGATTCAGCACAATCAGTGTGAGTACTAGAATCTGTAGCTCAATGAGTGTCAGCACAGTCAGTGTGAGTACTAGAACCTGTACCTCATTGAGATTCAGCACAATCAGTGTGAGTACTAGAATCTGTAGCTCAATGAGTGTCAGCACAGTCAGTGTGAGTACTAGAACCTGTACCGCATTGAGATTCAGCACAATCAGTGTGAGTACTAGAATCTGTAGCTCAGTGAGTGTCAGCACAGTCAGTGTGAGTACTAGAATCTGTAACTCATTGAGATTCAGCACAATCAGTGTGAGTACTCGAATCTGTAGCTCAGTGAGTGCCAGCACAGTCAGTGTGAGTACTAGAACCTGTACCTCATTGAGAGTCAGCACAGTCAGTGTGAGTACTAGAATCTGTAACTCATTGAGATTCAGCACAATCAGTGTGAGTACTAGAATCTGTAGCTCAGTGAGTGTCAGCACAGTCAGTGTGAGTACTAGAATCTGTAACTCATTGAGATTCAGCACAATCAGTGTGAGTACTAGAATCTGTAGCTCAATGAGAGTCAGCACAGTCAGTGTGAGTACTAAAATCTGTACCTCATTGAGTCTGAGCATAGTCAGTGTGAGTACTAGAATTTATTTCTCAATGAGACTCAGCACAGTCAGTGTGAGTACTCGAATCTGTACCCCATTGAGACTCAGCGCAGTTAGTGTGAGTTCAAGAATCTGTAGCTCAATGAGAGTCAGTGCAGTCAGTGTGAGTACTAGAATCTGTACCTCAAAGAGACTCAGCAGTGTCAGTGTGAGTACTAGAATCTGTAGCTCAATGAGACATGACAGTCCGTGTGAGTACTAAAATCTGTACGTCATTGAGATTCAGCACAGTCAGTGTGAGTACTGGAATCTGTAGCTCAATGAGACATGACAGTCCGTGTGAGTACTAAAATCTGTATGTCATTGAGACTCAGCACAGTCAGTGTGAGTACTAGAATCTGTAGCTCAATGAGAGTCAGCTCAGTCAGTGTGAGTACTAGTATCTGTATCTCAATGAGATTCAGCACAGTCACTTTGAGTGCTAGAATCTGTACGTCTGTGAGATTCCGCCCAATCAACGTGAGTACTCAAATCTGTACCTCAGTGAGAGACAGCAGTCAGTGTGAGTACTAGAATCTGTACCTCAGTGAGAGTCAGCAGTCAGTGTAAGTACTAGAATCTGTACCTCATTGAGATTGAGCACAGCCAGTGTGAGTACTAGAATCTGTAGCTCAATGAGAGTCAACCCAGTCGGTGTGAATACTAACATCAATATCTCACTGAGACTCAGCACAGTCAGTTTGAGTACTAGAATCTGTAGCTCAAAGAGAGTCAGCACTGTCAGTGTGTGTACTAGAATCTGTACCTCAACGAGAGTCAGTGCAGTCAGTGTGAGTACTAGAATCTGTACCTCAATGAGATTCAGCACAGTCAGTGTGAGTACTAGAAGCTGTACCTCAGTGAGAGTTAGCACAGTCAGTGTGAGTACTAAAACCTGTACCTCAATGAGAGTTAGCACAGTCAGTGTGAGTGTTAAATCTGTAACTCATTGAGACTCAGCCCAGCAAGTGAGTACTAGAACCTGTACCTCAATGAGACTCAGCACAGTCAGTGTGAGTACTAGAACCTGTACCTCAATGAGACTCAGCACAGTCAGTGTGAGTGCTAGAATCTGTACCTCATTGAGACCCAGCACAGTCAGTGTGAATACTAGAATATGTACCTCAATGAGACTTAGAACAGTCAGTGTGAGTACTAGTCTCCGTAGCTCAATGAGAGTCGACGCAGTCAGTGTGAGTACTAGAACCTGTAGCTCAGTGAGACTCAGCACAGTCCGTGTGAGTACTAGAATCTGTACCTCATTGAGATTCAGCAGAGTCAGTGTGAGTACTAGAATCTGTACCTCTGTGAGATTCAGCACAGCAAGTGTGAGTACTAAAATCTGTAGCTCAATGAGAGTCAACCCAGTCGGTGTGAGTACTAAAATCTACATCTCACTGAGACTCAGCACAGTCAGTTTGAGTTCTAGAATTTGTACCTCAAAGAGAGTCAGCACAGTCAGTGTGAGTACTAGAATCTGTACCTCAACGAGAGTCAGTGCAGTCAGTGTGAGTACTAGAATCTGTAGCTCAGTGAGAGTCAGCACAGTCAGTGTGTGTACTAGAATCTGTACCTCAATGAGAGTCAGCACAGTCAGTGTGAGTGGTAAAATCTGTAACTCATTGAGATTCAGCGCAGTCAGTGTGAGTACTACAATCTGTACCTCATTGTGACTCCGCACAGTCAGTGTCAATACTAGAATATGTACCTCAATGAGACTCAGCACAGTCAATGTGAGGACTAGAATCTGTAGCTCAATGAGAGTCGACAAAGTCAGTGTGAGTACTAGAGCATGTACCTCAATGAGACTCAGCAGTCAGTGTGAGTACTAGATTCTGTACCTCAGTGAGAGTCAGCACAGTCAGTGTGAGTAGTAAAATCTGTACCTCATTGAGACTCAGCACAGTCAGTGTGAGTACTAGAATCTGTACCTCAATGAAACTCAGCACAGTCAGTGTGAGTACTAGAATCTGTACCTCAATGAGACTCAGCACAGTCAGTGTGAGTACCAGAATCTGTAGCTCTGTGAGATTCAGCACAGTCAGAGTGAGTACTAGAATCTGTTGCTCAGTGAGAATCAGCACAGTCAGTGTGAGTACTAAAATCTGTAACTCATTGAGACTCAGCCCGGCAAGTGTGAGTACTAGAATCAGTAACTTAGTAAGAGCTAGCGCAGTCAATGTGTGAGTACTACAAGCTGTGCTCAATGTGAGTCAGCCCAGCAAGTGTGAGTATAAGAATCTGTACCTCAGTGAGAGTCAGCACAGTCAGTGTGAGTACTAGAATCTGTACCTCAGTGAAAGTCAGCACAGTCAGTGTGAGTACTAGAATCTGTACCTCTGTGAGATTCCGCCCAATCAACGTGAGTACTCAAATCTGTACCTTAGTGAGAGTCAGCAGAGTCAGTGTGAGTACGAGAATCTGTACCTCATTGAGATTCAGCATAGCCAGCGTGAGGACTAGAATCTGTAGCTCAATGAGAGTCAACCTAGTCGGTGTAAGTACTAAAATCTATATCTCACTGAGACTCAGCACAGTCAGTTTGAGTACTAGAATCTGTACCTCAAAGAGTGTCAGTGCCGTCAGTGTGAGTAATAGAATCTGTACCTCAGTGAGACTCAACACAGTCAGTGTGAGTACTAGAATCTGTACCTCAATGAGAATCAGCAGTCAGTGTGAGTACTAGAATCTGTACCTCATTGAGATTCAGCACAGTCAGTGTGAGTACAAGAACCTGTAGCTCAGTAAGACTCAGCACAGTCAGTGTGAGTACTAGAATCGGTACCTCACTGAGAATCAGCAGTCAGTGTGAGTACTAGAATCTGTAGCTCAATGAATCAGCACAGTCAGTGTGAGTACTAGAATCTGTACCTCATTGAGATTCAGCACAGTCAGTGTGAGTACTATAATCTGTATCTCAATGAGACTCAGCACAGTCAGTGTGTGTACTCGAATCCGTACCTCATTGAGACTCAGCGCAGTCAGTGTGAGTACTAGAATCTGTACCTCATTGAGACTCAGCACAGTCAGTGTGAATACTAGAATCTGTACCTCAGTGAGAGTCAGCACAACAGTGTGAGTACTGGAATCTGTACCTCAGAGAGAGTCAGCACAGTCAGTGTGAGTGCTTGAATTGGTACCTCAATGAGAGTTAGCACAGTCACTGTGAGTGGTAAAATATGTAACTCATTGAGACTCAGCCCAGCAAGTGAGTACTAGAACCTGTACCTCAATGAGACTCAGCACAGTCAGTGTGAGTGTTAGAATCTGTACCTCATTGAGACTCAGCACAGGCAGTGTGAGTACTAGAATCTGTAGCTCAAGGAGAGTCAGCACAGTCAGTATGAGTGCTAGAATCTGTACCTCATTGAGACCCAGCACAGTCAGTGTGAGTACTAGAATATGTACCTCAATGACACTCAGAACAGTCAGTGTGAGTACGACAATCTGTACCTCATTGTGACTCCGCACAGTCAGTGTGAATACTAGAATATGTACCTCAATGAGACTCAGCACAGTCAATGTGAGGACTAGAATCTGTAGCTCAATGAGAGTCGACGCAGTCAGTGTGAGTACTAGAGTATGTACCTCAATGAGACTCAGCTGTCAGTGTGAGTACTAGATTCTGTACCTCAGTAAGAGTCAGCACAGTCAGTGTGAGTACTAGAATCTGTACCTCAATGAGACTCAGCACAGTCAGTGTGAGTACTAGAATCTGTACCTCAATGAGACTCAGCACAGTCAGTGTGAGTACCAGAATCTGTAGCTCTGTGAGATTCAGCACAGTCAGAGTGAGTACTAGAATCTGTTGCTCAGTGAGAATCAGCACAGTCAGTGTGAGTACTAGAATCTGTAACTCATTGAGACTCAGCCCAGCAAGTGTGAGTACTAGAATCAGTAACTTAGTGAGAGCTAGCGCAGTCAATGTGTGAGTACTACAAGCTGTGCTCAATGTGAGTCAGCCCAGCAAGTGTGAGTATAAGAATCTGTACCTCAGTGAGAGTCAGCACAGTCAGTGTGAGTACTAGAATCTGTACCTCAGTGAAAGTCAGCACAGTCAGTGTGAGTACTAGAATCTGTACCTCTGTGAGATTCCGCCCAATCAACGTGAGTACTCAAATCTGTACCTTAGTGAGAGTCAGCAGAGTCAGTGTGAGTACGAGAATCTGTACCTCATTGAGATTCAGCATAGCCAGCGTGAGGACTAGAATCTGTAGCTCAATGAGAGTCAACCTAGTCGGTGTAAGTACTAAAATCTATATCTCACTGAGACTCAGCACAGTCAGTTTGAGTACTAGAATCTGTACCTCAAAGAGTGTCAGTGCCGTCAGTGTGAGTAATAGAATCTGTACCTCAGTGAGACTCAACACAGTCAGTGTGAGTACTAGAATCTGTACCTCAATGAGAATCAGCAGTCAGTGTGAGTACTAGAATCTGTACCTCATTGAGATTCAGCACAGTCAGTGTGAGTACAAGAACCTGTAGCTCAGTAAGACTCAGCACAGTCAGTGTGAGTACTAGAATCGGTACCTCACTGAGAATCAGCAGTCAGTGTGAGTACTAGAATCTGTAGCTCAATGAATCAGCACAGTCAGTGTGAGTACTAGAATCTGTACCTCATTGAGATTCAGCACAGTCAGTGTGAGTACTATAATCTGTATCTCAATGAGACTCAGCACAGTCAGTGTGTGTACTCGAATCCGTACCTCATTGAGACTCAGCGCAGTCAGTGTGAGTACTAGAATCTGTACCTCATTGAGACTCAGCACAGTCAGTGTGAATACTAGAATCTGTACCTCAGTGAGAGTCAGCACAACAGTGTGAGTACTGGAATCTGTACCTCAGAGAGAGTCAGCACAGTCAGTGTGAGTGCTTGAATTGGTACCTCAATGAGAGTTAGCACAGTCACTGTGAGTGGTAAAATATGTAACTCATTGAGACTCAGCCCAGCAAGTGAGTACTAGAACCTGTACCTCAATGAGACTCAGCACAGTCAGTGTGAGTGTTAGAATCTGTACCTCATTGAGACTCAGCACAGGCAGTGTGAGTACTAGAATCTGTAGCTCAAGGAGAGTCAGCACAGTCAGTATGAGTGCTAGAATCTGTACCTCATTGAGACCCAGCACAGTCAGTGTGAGTACTAGAATATGTACCTCAATGAAACTCAGAACAGTCAGTGTGAGTACGACAATCTGTACCTCATTGTGACTCCGCACAGTCAGTGTGAATACTAGAATATGTACCTCAATGAGACTCAGCACAGTCAATGTGAGGACTAGAATCTGTAGCTCAATGAGAGTCGACGCAGTCAGTGTGAGTACTAGAGTATGTACCTCAATGAGACTCAGCAGTCAGTGTGAGTACTAGATTCTGTACCTCAGTAAGAGTCAGCACAGTCAGTGTGAGTACTAGAATCTGTACCTCAATGAGACTCAGCACAGTCAGTGTGAGTACTAGAATCTGTACCTCAATGAGACTCAGCACAGTCAGTGTGAGTACCAGAATCTGTAGCTCTGTGAGATTCAGCACAGTCAGAGTGAGTACTAGAATCTGTTGCTCAGTGAGAATCAGCACAGTCAGTGTGAGTACTAGAATCTGTAACTCATTGAGACTCAGCCCAGCAAGTGTGAGTACTAGAATCAGTAACTTAGTGAGAGCTAGCGCAGTCAATGTGTGAGTACTACAAGCTGTGCTCAATGTGAGTCAGCCCAGCAAGTGTGAGTATAAGAATCTGTACCTCAGTGAGAGTCAGCACAGTCAGTGTGAGTACTAGAATCTGTACCTCAGTGAAAGTCAGCACAGTCAGTGTGAGTACTAGAATCTGTACCTCTGTGAGATTCCGCCCAATCAACGTGAGTACTCAAATCTGTACCTTAGTGAGAGTCAGCAGAGACAGTGTGAGTACGAGAATCTGTACCTCATTGAGATTCAGCATAGCCAGCGTGAGGACTAGAATCTGTAGCTCAATGAGAGTCAACCTAGTCGGTGTAAGTACTAAAATCTATATCTCACTGAGACTCAGCACAGTCAGTTTGAGTACTAGAATCTGTACCTCAAAGAGTGTCAGTGCCGTCAGTGTGAGTAATAGAATCTGTACCTCAGTGAGACTCAACACAGTCAGTGTGAGTACTGGAATCTGTACCTCAATGAGAATCAGCAGTCAGTGTGAGTACTAGAATCTGTACCTCATTGAG
Organism: Scyliorhinus torazame; assembly: GCF_047496885.1. Classification (NCBI taxonomy): domain Eukaryota; kingdom Metazoa; phylum Chordata; class Chondrichthyes; order Carcharhiniformes; family Scyliorhinidae; genus Scyliorhinus; species Scyliorhinus torazame. The sequence goes on from NC_092707.1 coordinate 212,408,101, forward strand.
ATTCAGCACAGTCAGTGTGAGTACAAGAACCTGTAGCTCAGTAAGACTCAGCACAGTCAGTGTGAGTACTAGAATCGGTACCTCACTGAGAATCAGCAGTCAGTGTGAGTACTAGAATCTGTAGCTCAATGAATCAGCACAGTCAGTGTGAGTACTAGAATCTGTACCTCATTGAGATTCAGCACAGTCAGTGTGAGTACTATAATCTGTATCTCAATGAGACTCAGCACAGTCAGTGTGTGTACTCGAATCCGTACCTCATTGAGACTCAGCGCAGTCAGTGTGAGTACTAGAATCTGTACCTCATTGAGACTCAGCACAGTCAGTGTGAATACTAGAATCTGTACCTCAGTGAGAGTCAGCACAACAGTGTGAGTACTGGAATCTGTACCTCAGAGAGAGTCAGCACAGTCAGTGTGAGTGCTTGAATTGGTACCTCAATGAGAGTTAGCACAGTCACTGTGAGTGGTAAAATATGTAACTCATTGAGACTCAGCCCAGCAAGTGAGTACTAGAACCTGTACCTCAATGAGACTCAGCACAGTCAGTGTGAGTGTTAGAATCTGTACCTCATTGAGACTCAGCACAGGCAGTGTGAGTACTAGAATCTGTAGCTCAAGGAGAGTCAGCACAGTCAGTATGAGTGCTAGAATCTGTACCTCATTGAGACCCAGCACAGTCAGTGTGAGTACTAGAATATGTACCTCAATGACACTCAGAACAGTCAGTGTGAGTACGACAATCTGTACCTCATTGTGACTCCGCACAGTCAGTGTGTATACTAGAATATGTACCTCAATGAGACTCAGCACAGTCAATGTGAGGACTAGAATCTGTAGCTCAATGAGAGTCGACGCAGTCAGTGTGAGTACTAGAGTATGTACCTCAATGAGACTCAGCAGTCAGTGTGAGTACTAGATTCTGTACCTCAGTAAGAGTCAGCACAGTCAGTGTGAGTACTAGAATCTGTACCTCAATGAGACTCAGCACAGTCAGTGTGAGTACTAGAATCTGTACCTCAATGAGACTCAGCACAGTCAGTGTGAGTACCAGAATCTGTAGCTCTGTGAGATTCAGCACAGTCAGAGTGAGTACTGGAATCTGTTGCTCAGTGAGAATCAGCACAGTCAGTGTGAGTACTAGAATCTGTAACTCATTGAGACTCAGCCCAGCAAGTGTGAGTACTAGAATCAGTAACTTAGTGAGAGCTAGCGCAGTCAATGTGTGAGTACTACAAGCTGTGCTCAATGTGAGTCAGCCCAGCAAGTGTGAGTATAAGAATCTGTACCTCAGTGAGAGTCAGCACAGTCAGTGTGAGTACTAGAATCTGTACCTCAGTGAAAGTCAGCACAGTCAGTGTGAGTACTAGAATCTGTACCTCTGTGAGATTCCGCCCAATCAACGTGAGTACTCAAATCTGTACCTTAGTGAGAGTCAGCAGAGTCAGTGTGAGTACTAGAATCTGTACCTCATTGAGATTCAGCATAGCCAGCGTGAGGACTAGAATCTGTAGCTCAATGAGAGTCAACCCAGTCGGTGTAAGTACTAAAATCTATATCTCACTGAGACTCAGCACAGTCAGTTTGAGTACTAGAATCTGTACCTCAAAGAGTGTCAGTGCCGTCAGTGTGAGTACTAGAATCTGTAGCTCAGTGAGAGTCAGCAATGTCAGTGTGAGTACAAGAATCTGTACCTCAATGAGAATCAGCAGTCAGTGTGAGTACTAGAATCTGTACCTCAACGAGAGTCAGCACAGTCAGTGTGAGTACTAGAATCTGTACCTCAGTGAGAGTCAGCACAGTCAGTGTGAGTACTAGAATCTGTACCTCAGTGAGAGTCAGCACAATCAGTGTGAGTACTAGAATCTGTACCTCAACGAGAGTCAGCACAGTCTGTGTGAGTACTAGAATCAGTACCTCAGTGAGAGTCAGCACAGTCAGTGTGAGTACTCAAATCTGTACCTCAGTGAGAGTCAGCACAGTCAGTGTGAGTACTAGAATCTGTACCTCAGTGAGAGTCAGCACAGTCAGTGTGAGTACTAGAATCTGTACCTCAGTGAGAGTCAGCACAGTCAATGTGAGTACTAGAATCTGTACCTCAACGAGAGTCAGCACAGTCAGTGTGAGTACTAGAATCTGTACCTCAGTGAGAGTCAGCACAGTCAGTGTCAGTACTAGAATCTGTAGCTCAGTGAGAGTCAGCACAGTCAGTGTGAGTAGTAAAATCTGTACCTCATTGAGACTCAGCACAGTCAGTGTGAGTACTAGAATCTGTACCTCAATGAGACTCAGCACAGTCAGTGTGTGTACTAGAATCTGTAGTTCAATGGAAGTCAGCATAGTCACTGTGAGTACTAGAATGTGTACCTCAGTGAGATTCAGCACAGTCAGTGTGAGTACTAGAATCTGTACCTCATTGAGATTCAGCACAGTCAGTGTGAGTACTCGAATCTGTACCTCAATGAGACTCAGCACAGTCAGTGTGAGTACCAGAATCTAGCTCAGTGAGAATCAGCACAGTCAGTGTGAGTAGTAAAATCTGTACCTCATTGAGACTCAGCACGGTCAGTGTGAGTACTAGAATCTGTACCACAGTGAGAGTCAGCACAGTCAGTGTGAGTACTAGAATCTGTACCTCAGTGAGAGTCAGCACAGTCAGTGTGAGTACTAGAATGTGTACCTCAGTGAGATTCAGCACAGTCAGTGTGAGTACTAGAATCTGTACCTCATTGAGATTCAGCACAGTCAGTGTGAGTACTCGAATCTGTACCTCAATGAGACTCAGCACAGTCAGTGTGAGTACTAGAATCTAGCTCAGTGAGAATCAACACAGTCAGTGTGAGTAGTAAAATCTGTACCTCATTGTGACTCAACACAGTCAGTGTGAGTACTAGAATCTGTAGCTCAGTGAGAGTCAGCACAGTCAGTGTGAGTAGTAAAATCTGTACTTCATTGAGACTCAGCACAGTCAGTGTGAGTACTAGAATCTGTACCTCAGTGAGAGTCAACACAGTCAGTGTGAGTAGTAAAATCTGTACCTCATTGAGACTCAGCACAGTCAGTGTGAGTACTGGAATCTGTACCTCAGTGAGAGTCAACACAGTCAGTGTGAGTAGTAAAATCTGTACCTCATTGAGACTCCCCACAGTCAGTGTGAGTACTAGAATCTGTACCTCAGTGAGAGTCAGCACAGTCAGTGTGTGTACTAGAATCTGTACCTCAGTGAGAGTCAGCACAGTCAGTGTGAGTAGTTAAATCTGTACCTCATTGAGACTCAGCACAGTCAGTGTGAGTACTAGAATCTGTACCTCAATGAGACTCAGCACAGTCAGTGTGAGTACTAGAATCTGTACCTCAATGAGACTCAGCACAGTCAGTGTGAGTACCAGAATCTGTAGCTCTGTGAGAGTCAGCACAGAGAGTGTGAGTACTCGAATCTGTATCTCATTGAGACTCAGCGCAGTCAGTGTGAGTACTAGAATCTGTAACTCTATGAGAGTCAGCACAGTCAGAGTGAGTACTAGAATCTGTTGCTCAGTGAGAATCAGCACAGTCAGTGTGAGTACTAGAATCTGTAACTCATTGAGACTCAGCCCAGCATGTGTGAGTACTAGAATCAGTAACTTAGTGAGAGCTAGCGCAGTCAATGTGTGAGTACTACAAGCTGTGCTCAATGTGAGTCAGCCCAGCAAGTGTGAGTATAAGAATCTGTACCTCAGTGAGAGTCAGCACAGTCAGTGTGAGTACTAGAATCTGTACCTCAGTGAAAGTCAGCACAGTCAGTGTGTGTACTAGAATCTGTACCTCTGTGAGATTCCGCCCAATCAACGTGAGTACTCAAATCTGTACCTTAGTGAGAGTCAGCAGAGTCAGTGTGAGTACTAGAATCTGTACCTCATTGAGATTCAGCATAGCCAGCGTGAGGACTAGAATCTGTAGCTCAATGAGAGTCAACCCAGTCGGTGTAAGTACTAAAATCTATATCTCACTGAGACTCAGCACAGTCAGTTTGAGTACTAGAATCTGTACCTCAAAGAGTGTCAGTGCCGTCAGTGTGAGTAATAGAATCTGTACCTCAGTGAGACTCAACACAGTCAGTGTGAGTACTAGAATCTGTACCTCAATGAGAATCAGCAGTCAGTGTGAGTACTAGAATCTGTACCTCATTGAGATTCAGCACAGTCAGTGTGAGTACAAGAACCTGTAGCTCAGTAAGACTCAGCACAGTCAGTGTGAGTACTAGAATCGGGACCTCACTGAGAATCAGCAGTCAGTGTGAGTACTAGAATCTGTAGCTCAATGAATCAGCACAGTCAGTGTGAGTGCTAGAATCTGTACCTCATTGAGATTCAGCACAGTCAGTGTGAGTACTATAATCTGTATCTCAATGAGACTCAGCACAGTCAGTGTGAGTACTCGAATCAGTACCTCATTGAGACTCAGCGCAGTCAGTGTGAGTACTAGAATCTGAACCTCATTGAGAATCAGCACAGTCAGTGTGAGTACTAGAATCTGTACCTCAGTGAGAGTCAGCACAACAGTGTGAGTACTGGAATCTGTACCTCAGTGAGAGTCAGCACAGTCAGTGTGAGTGCTTGAATCGGTACCTCAATGAGAGTTAGCACAGTCAGTGTGAGTGGTAAAATATGTAACTCATTGAGACTCAGCCCAGCAAGTGAGTACTAGAACCTGTACCTCAATGAGACTCAGCACAGTCAGTGTGAGTGTTAGAATCTGTACCTCATTGAGACTCAGCACAGGCAGTGTGGGTACTAGAATCTATAGCTCAAGGAGAGTCAGGACAGTCAGTGTGAGTGCTAGAATCTGTACCTCATTGAGACCCAGCACAGTCAGTGTGAATACTAGAATATGTACCTCAATGAGACTCAGAACAGTCAGTGTGAGTACTAGACTCTGTAGCTCAATGAGAGTCGACGCAGTCAGTGTGAGTACTAGAACCTATAGCTCAGTGAGACTCAGCACAGTCAATGTGAGTACTAGAATCTGTACCTCAACGAGAGTCAGCACAGTCAGTGTGAGTACTAGAATCTGTACCTCAGTGAGAGTCAGCACAGTCAGTGTCAGTACTAGAATCTGTAGCTCAGTGAGAGTCAGCACAGTCAGTGTGAGTAGTAAAATCTGTACCTCATTGAGACTCAGCACAGTCAGTGTGAGTACTAGAATCTGTACCTCAATGAGACTCAGCACAGTCAGTGTGTGTACTAGAATCTGTAGTTCAATGGAAGTCAGCATAGTCACTGTGAGTACTAGAATGTGTACCTCAGTGAGATTCAGCACAGTCAGTGTGAGTACTAGAATCTGTACCTGATTGAGATTCAGCACAGTCAGTGTGAGTACTCGAATCTGTACCTCAATGAGACTCAGCACAGTCAGTGTGAGTACCAGAATCTAGCTCAGTGAGAATCAGCACAGTCAGTGTGAGTAGTAAAATCTGTACCTCATTGAGACTCAGCACGGTCAGTGTGAGTACTAGAATCTGTACCACAGTGAGAGTCAGCACAGTCAGTGTGAGTACTAGAATCTGTACCTCAGTGAGAGTCAGCACAGTCAGTGTGAGTACTAGAATGTGTACCTCAGTGAGATTCAGCACAGTCAGTGTGAGTACTAGAATCTGTACCTCATTGAGATTCAGCACAGTCAGTGTGAGTACTCGAATCTGTACCTCAATGAGACTCAGCACAGTCAGTGTGAGTACTAGAATCTAGCTCAGTGAGAATCAACACAGTCAGTGTGAGTAGTAAAATCTGTACCTCATTGTGACTCAACACAGTCAGTGTGAGTACTAGAATCTGTAGCTCAGTGAGAGTCAGCACAGTCAGTGTGAGTAGTAAAATCTGTACTTCATTGAGACTCAGCACAGTCAGTGTGAGTACTAGAATCTGTACCTCAGTGAGAGTCAACACAGTCAGTGTGAGTAGTAAAATCTGTACCTCATTGAGACTCAGCACAGTCAGTGTGAGTACTGGAATCTGTACCTCAGTGAGAGTCAACACAGTCAGTGTGAGTAGTAAAATCTGTACCTCATTGAGACTCCCCACAGTCAGTGTGAGTACTAGAATCTGTACCTCAGTGAGAGTCAGCACAGTCAGTGTGTGTACTAGAATCTGTACCTCAGTGAGAGTCAGCACAGTCAGTGTGAGTAGTTAAATCTGTACCTCATTGAGACTCAGCACAGTCAGTGTGAGTACTAGAATCTGTACCTCAATGAATCAGCACAGTCAGTGTGAGTACTAGAATCTGTACCTCATTGAGATTCAGCACAGTCAGTGTGAGTACTATAATCTGTATCTCAATGAGACTCAGCACAGTCAGTGTGAGTACTCGAATCAGTACCTCATTGAGACTCAGCGCAGTCAGTGTGAGTACTAGAATCTGAACCTCATTGAGAATCAGCACAGTCAGTGTGAGTACTAGAATCTGTACCTCAGTGAGAGTCAGCACAACAGTGTGAGTACTGGAATCTGTACCTCAGTGAGAGTCAGCACAGTCAGTGTGAGTGCTTGAATCGGTACCTCAATGAGAGTTAGCACAGTCAGTGTGAGTGGTAAAATATGTAACTCATTGAGACTCAGCCCAGCAAGTGAGTACTAGAACCTGTACCTCAATGAGACTCAGCACAGTCAGTGTGAGTGTTAGAATCTGTACCTCATTGAGACTCAGCACAGGCAGTGTGGGTACTAGAATCTATAGCTCAAGGAGAGTCAGCACAGTCAGTGTGAGTGCTAGAATCTGTACCTCATTGAGACCCAGCACAGTCAGTGTGAATACTAGAATATGTACCTCAATGAGACTCAGGACAGTCAGTGTGAGTACTCGACTCTGTAGCTCAATGAGAGTCGACGCAGTCAGTGTGAGTACTAGAACCTATAGCTCAGTGAGACTCAGCACAGTCAATGTGTGAGTACTAGAATCTGTACCTCAATGAGAGTCAGCACAGTCAGTGTGAGTACTAAAATCTGTAACTCATTGAGACTCAGCACAGTCAATGTGAGTACTAGAATCTGTACCTCATTGAGATTCAGCACAGTCAGTGTGAGTACTAGAATCTGTACCTCTGTGAGATTCCGCCCAATCAACGTGAGTACTCAAATCTATACCTCAGTGAGAGTCAGCACAGTCAGTGTGAGTACTGGAATCTATACCTCATTGAGATTCAGCACAGCCAGTGTGAGTACTAGAATCTGTAGCTCAATGAGAGTCATCCCAGTCGGTGTGAGTACTACAATCTACATCTCACTGAGACTCAGCACAGTCAGTTTGAGTTCTAGAATATGTACCTCAAAGAGAGTCAGCACAGTCAGTGTGAGTACTAGAATCTGTACCTCAACGAGAGTCAGTGCAGTCAGTGTGAGTACTAGAATCTGTACCTCAATGAGAGTCAGCACAGTCAGTGTGAGTGGTAAAATCTGTTACTCATTGATATTCAGCACAGTCAGTGTGAGCACTAGAACCTGTACCTCAATGAGACTCAGCCCAGCAAGTGAGTACTAGAACCTGTACCTCAATGAGACTCAGCACAGTCAGTGTCAGTACTAGAATCTGTACCTCATTGTGACTCCGCACAGTCAGTGTGAATACTAGAATATGTACCTCAATGAGACTCAGCACAGTCAGTGTGAGTACTAGAATCTGTAGCTCAATGAGACTCGACGCAGTCAGTGTGAGTACTAGAGTCTGTACCTCAAAGAGACTCAGCACAGTCAGTGTGAGTACTAGAATCTGTAGCTCAATGAGAGTCAGCACAGTCAGTGTGAGTGGTAAAATCTGTAACTCATTGAGACTCAGCACAGTCAGTGTGAGCACTAGAACCTGTACCTCAATGAGACTCAGCCCAGCAAGTGAGTACTAGAACCTGTACTTCAATGAGACTCAGCACAGTCAGTGTGAGTACGAGAATCTGTAGCTCAATGAGATTCAGCACAGTCAAAGTGAGTAGTAGAATCTGTACTTCATTGAGATTCAGCGCAGTCAGTGTGAGTACTAGAACCGGTAGCTCAGTGAGACTCAGCACAGTCAGTGTGAGTACTAGAATCTGTACCTCTGTGAGATTCCGCCCAATCAACGTGAGTAATCAAATCTCTACCTCAGTGAGAGTCAGCACAGTCAGTGTGCGTACTGGAATCTATACCTCATTGAGATTCAGCACAGCATGTGTGAGTACTAGAATCTGTAGCTCAATGAGAGTCAATCCAGTCGGTGTGAGTACTAAAATCTATATCTCACTGAGACTCAGCACAGTCAGTTTGAGTACTAGAATCTGTAGCTCAGTGAGAGTCAGCACTGTCAGTGTGAGTACTAGAATCTGTACCTCAGTGAGAGTCAGCACAGTCAGTGTGAGTACTAGAATCTGTACCTCAACGAGAGTCAGCACAGTCAGTGTGAGTACTCGAATCTGTACCTCAGTGAGAGTCAGCACAGTCAGTGTGAGTACTAGAATCTGTACCTCAGTGAGAGGCAGCACAGTCAGTGTGAGTACTAGAATCTGTACCTCAACTAGAGTCAGCACATTCTGTGTGAGTACTAGAATCTGTACCTCAGTGAGAGTCAGCACAGTCAGTGTGAGTACTCAAATCCGTACCTCAGTGAGAGTCAGCACAGTCAGTGTGAGTACTAGAATCTGTACCTCAGTGAGAGTCAGCACAGTCAGTGTGAGTACTAGAATCTGTACCTCAGTGAGAGTCAGCACAGTCAATGTGAGTACTAGAATCTGTACCTCATTGAGAGTCAGCACAGTCAGTGTGAGTACTAGAATCTGTACCTCAGTGAGAGTCAGCACAGTCAGTGTGAGTACTAGAATCTGTAGCTCAGTGAGAGTCAGCACAGTCAGAGTGAGTAGTAAAATCTGTACCTCATTGAGACTCAGCACAGTCAGTGTGAGTACTAGAATCTGTAGTTCAATGGAAGTCAGCACAGTCAGTGTGAGTACTAGAATGTGTACCTCAGTGAGATTCAGCACAGTCAGTGTGAGTACTAGAATCTGTACCTCATTGAGATTCAGCACAGTCAGTGTGAGTACTCGAATCTGTACCTCAATGAGACTCAGCACAGTCAGTGTGAGTACTAGAATCTAGCTCAGTGAGAATCAGCACAGTCAGTGTGAGTAGTAAAATCTGTACCTCATTGAGACTCAGCACAGTCAGTGTGAGTACTAGAATCTGTAGCTCAGTGAGAATCAGCACAGTCAGTGTGAGTAGTAAAATCTGTACCTCATTGAGACTCAGCACAGTCAGTGTGAGCACTAGAACCTGTACCTCAATGAGACTCAGCCCAGCAAGTGAGTACTAGAACCTGTACTTCAATGAGACTCAGCACAGTCAGTGTGAGTACGAGAATCTGTAGCTCAATGAGATTCAGCACAGTCAAAGTGAGTAGTAGAATCTGTACTTCATTGAGATTCAGCGCAGTCAGTGTGAGTACTAGAACCGGTAGCTCAGTGAGACTCAGCACAGTCAGTGTGAGTACTAGAATCTGTACCTCTGTGAGATTCCGCCCAATCAACGTGAGTAATCAAATCTCTACCTCAGTGAGAGTCAGCACAGTCAGTGTGCGTACTGGAATCTATACCTCATTGAGATTCAGCACAGCATGTGTGAGTACTAGAATCTGTAGCTCAATGAGAGTCAATCCAGTCGGTGTGAGTACTAAAATCTATATCTCACTGAGACTCAGCACAGTCAGTTTGAGTACTAGAATCTGTAGCTCAGTGAGAGTCAGCACTGTCAGTGTGAGTACTAGAATCTGTACCTCAGTGAGAGTCAGCACAGTCAGTGTGAGTACTAGAATCTGTACCTCAACGAGAGTCAGCACAGTCAGTGTGAGTACTCGAATCTGTACCTCAGTGAGAGTCAGCACAGTCAGTGTGAGTACTAGAATCTGTACCTCAGTGAGAGGCAGCACAGTCAGTGTGAGTAATAGAATCTGTACCTCAACTAGAGTCAGCACATTCTGTGTGAGTACTAGAATCTGTACCTCAGTGAGAGTCAGCACAGTCAGTGTGAGTACTCAAATCCGTACCTCAGTGAGAGTCAGCACAGTCAGTGTGAGTACTAGAATCTGTACCTCAGTGAGAGTCAGCACAGTCAGTGTGAGTACTAGAATCTGTACCTCAGTGAGAGTCAGCACAGTCAATGTGAGTACTAGAATCTGTACCTCAACGAGAGTCAGCACAGTCAGTGTGAGTACTAGAATCTGTACCTCAGTGAGAGTCAGCACAGTCAGTGTGAGTACTAGAATCTGTAGCTCAGTGAGAGTCAGCACAGTCAGAGTGAGTAGTAAAATCTGTACCTCATTGAGACTCAGCACAGTCAGTGTGAGTACTAGAATCTGTACCTCATTGAGATTCAGCATAGCCAGCGTGAGGACTAGAATCTGTAGCTCAATGAGAGTCAACCTAGTCGGTGTAAGTACTAAAATCTATATCTCACTGAGACTCAGCACAGTCAGTTTGAGTACTAGAATCTGTACCTCAAAGAGTGTCAGTGCCGTCAGTGTGAGTAATAGAATCTGTACCTCAGTGAGACTCAACACAGTCAGTGTGAGTACTAGAATCTGTACCTCAATGAGAATCAGCAGTCAGTGTGAGTACTAGAATCTGTACCTCATTGAGATTCAGCACAGTCAGTGTGAGTACAAGAACCTGTAGCTCAGTAAGACTCAGCACAGTCAGTGTGAGTACTAGAATCGGTACCTCACTGAGAATCAGCAGTCAGTGTGAGTACTAGAATCTGTAGCTCAATGAATCAGCACAGTCAGTGTGAGTACTAGAATCTGTACCTCATTGAGATTCAGCACAGTCAGTGTGAGTACTATAATCTGTATCTCAATGAGACTCAGCACAGTCAGTGTGTGTATTCGAATCCGTACCTCATTGAGACTCAGCGCAGTCAGTGTGAGTACTAGAATCTGTACCTCATTGAGACTCAGCACAGTCAGTGTGAATACTAGAATCTGTACCTCAGTGAGAGTCAGCACAACAGTGTGAGTACTGGAATCTGTACCTCAGAGAGAGTCAGCACAGTCAGTGTGAGTGCTTGAATTGGTACCTCAATGAGAGTTAGCACAGTCACTGTGAGTGGTAAAATATGTAACTCATTGAGACTCAGCCCAGCAAGTGAGTACCAGAACCTGTACCTCAATGAGACTCAGCACAGTCAGTGTGAGTGTTAGAATCTGTACCTCATTGAGACTCAGCACAGGCAGTGTGAGTACTAGAATCTGTAGCTCAAGGAGAGTCAGCACAGTCAGTATGAGTGCTAGAATCTGTACCTCATTGAGACCCAGCACAGTCAGTGTGAGTACTAGAATATGTACCTCAATGACACTCAGAACAGTCAGTGTGAGTACGACAATCTGTACCTCATTGTGACTCCGCACAGTCAGTGTGAATACTAGCATATGTACCTCAATGAGACTCAGCACAGTCAATGTGAGGACTAGAATCTGTAGCTCAATGAGAGTCGACGCAGTCAGTGTGAGTACTAGAGTATGTACCTCAATGAGACTCAGCAGTCAGTGTGAGTACTAGATTCTGTACCTCAGTAAGAGTCAGCACAGTCAGTGTGAGTACTAGAATCTGTACCTCAATGAGACTCAGCACAGTCAGTGTGAGTACTAGAATCTGTACCTCAATGAGACTCAGCACAGTCAGTGTGAGTTCCAGAATCTGTAGCTCTGTGAGATTCAGCACAGTCAGAGTGAGTACTAGAATCTGTTGCTCAGTGAGAATCAGCACAGTCAGTGTGAGTACTAGAATCTGTAACTCATTGAGACTCAGCCCAGCAAGTGTGAGTACTAGAATCAGTAACTTAGTGAGAGCTAGCGCAGTCAATGTGTGAGTACTACAAGCTGTGCTCAATGTGAGTCAGCCCAGCAAGTGTGAGTATAAGAATCTGTACCTCATTGAGACCCAGCACAGTCAGTGTGAATACTAGAATATGTACCTCAATGAGACTCAGAACAGTCAGTGTGAGTACTAGACTCTGTAGCTCAATGAGAGTCGACGCAGTCAGTGTGAGTACTAGAACCTATAGCTCAGTGAGACTCAGCACAGTCAATGTGTGAGTACTAGAATCTGTACCTCAATGAGAGTCAGCACAGTCAGTGTGAGTACTAAAATCTGTAACTCATTGAGACTCAGCACAGTCAATGTGAGTACTAGAATCTGTACCTCATTGAGATTCAGCACAGTCAGTGTGAGTACTAGAATCTGTACCTCTGTGAGATTCCGCCCAATCAACGTGAGTACTCAAATCTATACCTCAGTGAGAGTCAGCACAGTCAGTGTGAGTACTGGAATCTATACCTCATTGAGATTCAGCACAGCCAGTGTGAGTACTAGAATCTGTAGCTCAATGAGAGTCATCCCAGTCGGTGTGAGTACTACAATCTACATCTCACTGAGACTCAGCACAGTCAGTTTGAGTTCTAGAATATGTACCTCAAAGAGAGTCAGCACAGTCAGTGTGAGTACTAGAATCTGTACCTCAACGAGAGTCAGTGCAGTCAGTGTGAGTACTAGAATCTGTACCTCAATGAGAGTCAGCACAGTCAGTGTGAGTGGTAAAATCTGTTACTCATTGATATTCAGCACAGTCAGTGTGAGCACTAGAACCTGTACCTCAATGAGACTCAGCCCAGCAAGTGAGTACTAGAACCTGTACCTCAATGAGACTCAGCACAGTCAGTGTCAGTACTAGAATCTGTACCTCATTGTGACTCCGCACAGTCAGTGTGAATACTAGAATATGTACCTCAATGAGACTCAGCACAGTCAGTGTGAGTACTAGAATCTGTAGCTCAATGAGACTCGACGCAGTCAGTGTGAGTACTTGAGTCTGTACCTCAATGAGACTCAGCACAGTCAGTGTGAGTACTAGAATCTGTAGCTCAATGAGAGTCAGCACAGTCAGTGTGAGTGGTAAAATCTGTAACTCATTGAGACTCAGCACAGTCAGTGTGAGCACTAGAACCTGTACCTCAATGAGACTCAGCCCAGCAAGTGAGTACTAGAACCTGTACTTCAATGAGACTCAGCACAGTCAGTGTGAGTACGAGAATCTGTAGCTCAATGAGATTCAGCACAGTCAAAGTGAGTAGTAGAATCTGTACTTCATTGAGATTCAGCGCAGTCAGTGTGAGTACTAGAACCGGTAGCTCAGTGAGACTCAGCACAGTCAGTGTGAGTACTAGAATCTGTACCTCTGTGAGATTCCGCGCAATCAACGTGAGTAATCAAATCTCTACCTCAGTGAGAGTCAGCACAGTCAGTGTGCGTACTGGAATCTATACCTCATTGAGATTCAGCACAGCATGTGTGAGTACTAGAATCTGTAGCTCAATGAGAGTCAATCCAGTCGGTGTGAGTACTAAAATCTATATCTCACTGAGACTCAGCACAGTCAGTTTGAGTACTAGAATCTGTAGCTCAGTGAGAGTCAGCACTGTCAGTGTGAGTACTAGATTCTGTACCTCAGTAAGAGTCAGCACAGTCAGTGTGAGTACTAGAATCTGTACCTCAATGAGACTCAGCACAGTCAGTGTGAGTACTAGAATCTGTACCTCAATGAGACTCAGCACAGTCAGTGTGAGTTCCAGAATCTGTAGCTCTGTGAGATTCAGCACAGTCAGAGTGAGTACTAGAATCTGTTGCTCAGTGAGAATCAGCACAGTCAGTGTGAGTACTAGAATCTGTAACTCATTGAGACTCAGCCCAGCAAGTGTGAGTACTAGAATCAGTAACTTAGTGAGAGCTAGCGCAGTCAATGTGTGAGTACTACAAGCTGTGCTCAATGTGAGTCAGCCCAGCAAGTGTGAGTATAAGAATCTGTACCTCATTGAGACCCAGCACAGTCAGTGTGAATACTAGAATATGTACCTCAATGAGACTCAGAACAGTCAGTGTGAGTACTAGACTCTGTAGCTCAATGAGAGTCGACGCAGTCAGTGTGAGTACTAGAACCTATAGCTCAGTGAGACTCAGCACAGTCAATGTGTGAGTACTAGAATCTGTACCTCAATGAGAGTCAGCACAGTCAGTGTGAGTACTAAAATCTGTAACTCATTGAGACTCAGCACAGTCAATGTGAGTACTAGAATCTGTACCTCATTGAGATTCAGCACAGTCAGTGTGAGTACTAGAATCTGTACCTCTGTGAGATTCCGCCCAATCAACGTGAGTACTCAAATCTATACCTCAGTGAGAGTCAGCACAGTCAGTGTGAGTACTGGAATCTATACCTCATTGAGATTCAGCACAGCCAGTGTGAGTACTAGAATCTGTAGCTCAATGAGAGTCATCCCAGTCGGTGTGAGTACTACAATCTACATCTCACTGAGACTCAGCACAGTCAGTTTGAGTTCTAGAATATGTACCTCAAAGAGAGTCAGCACAGTCAGTGTGAGTACTAGAATCTGTACCTCAACGAGAGTCAGTGCAGTCAGTGTGAGTACTAGAATCTGTACCTCAATGAGAGTCAGCACAGTCAGTGTGAGTGGTAAAATCTGTTACTCATTGATATTCAGCACAGTCAGTGTGAGCACTAGAACCTGTACCTCAATGAGACTCAGCCCAGCAAGTGAGTACTAGAACCTGTACCTCAATGAGACTCAGCACAGTCAGTGTCAGTACTAGAATCTGTACCTCATTGTGACTCCGCACAGTCAGTGTGAATACTAGAATATGTACCTCAATGAGACTCAGCACAGTCAGTGTGAGTACTAGAATCTGTAGCTCAATGAGACTCGACGCAGTCAGTGTGAGTACTAGAGTCTGTACCTCAATGAGACTCAGCACAGTCAGTGTGAGTACTAGAATCTGTAGCTCAATGAGAGTCAGCACAGTCAGTGTGAGTGGTAAAATCTGTAACTCATTGAGACTCAGCACAGTCAGTGTGAGCACTAGAACCTGTACCTCAATGAGACTCAGCCCAGCAAGTGAGTACTAGAACCTGTACTTCAATGAGACTCAGCACAGTCAGTGTGAGTACGAGAATCTGTAGCTCAATGAGATTCAGCACAGTCAAAGTGAGTAGTAGAATCTGTACTTCATTGAGATTCAGCGCAGTCAGTGTGAGTACTAGAACCGGTAGCTCAGTGAGACTCAGCACAGTCAGTGTGAGTACTAGAATCTGTACCTCTGTGAGATTCCGCGCAATCAACGTGAGTAATCAAATCTCTACCTCAGTGAGAGTCAGCACAGTCAGTGTGCGTACTGGAATCTATACCTCATTGAGATTCAGCACAGCATGTGTGAGTACTAGAATCTGTAGCTCAATGAGAGTCAATCCAGTCGGTGTGAGTACTAAAATCTATATCTCACTGAGACTCAGCACAGTCAGTTTGAGTACTAGAATCTGTAGCTCAGTGAGAGTCAGCACTGTCAGTGTGAGTACTAGAATCTGTACCTCAGTGAGAGTCAGCACAGTCAGTGTGAGTACTAGAATCTGTACCTCAACGAGAGTCAGCACAGTCAGTGTGAGTACTCGAATCTGTACCTCAGTGAGAGTCAGCACAGTCAGTGTGAGTACTAGAATCTGTACCTCAGTGAGAGGCAGCACAGTCAGTGTGAGTACTAGAATCTGTACCTCAACTAGAGTCAGCACATTCTGTGTGAGTACTAGAATCTGTACCTCAGTGAGAGTCAGCACAGTCAGTGTGAGTACTCAAATCCGTACCTCAGTGAGAGTCAGCACAGTCAGTGTGAGTACTAGAATCTGTACCTCAGTGAGAGTCAGCACAGTCAGTGTGAGTACAAGAATCTGTACCTCAGTGAGAGTCAGCACAGTCAATGTGAGTACTAGAATCTGTACCTCATTGAGAGTCAGCACAGTCAGTGTGAGTACTAGAATCTGTACCTCAGTGAGAGTCAGCACAGTCAGTGTGAGTACTAGAATCTGTAGCTCAGTGAGAGTCAGCACAGTCAGAGTGAGTAGTAAAATCTGTACCTCATTGAGACTCAGCACAGTCAGTGTGAGTACTAGAATCTGTAGTTCAATGGAAGTCAGCACAGTCAGTGTGAGTACTAGAATGTGTACCTCAGTGAGATTCAGCACAGTCAGTGTGAGTACTAGAATCTGTACCTCATTGAGATTCAGCACAGTCAGTGTGAGTATTCGAATCTGTACCTCAATGAGACTCAGCACAGTCAGTGTGAGTACTAGAATCTAGCTCAGTGAGAATCAGCACAGTCAGTGTGAGTAGTAAAATCTGTACCTCATTGAGACTCAGCACAGTCAGTGTGAGTACTAGAATCTGTAGCTCAGTGAGAATCAGCACAGTCAGTGTGAGTAGTAAAATCTGTACCTCATTGAGACTCAGCACAGTCAGTGTGAGCACTAGAACCTGTACCTCAATGAGACTCAGCCCAGCAAGTGAGTACTAGAACCTGTACTTCAATGAGACTCAGCACAGTCAGTGTGAGTACGAGAATCTGTAGCTCAATGAGATTCAGCACAGTCAAAGTGAGTAGTAGAATCTGTACTTCATTGAGATTCAGCGCAGTCAGTGTGAGTACTAGAACCGGTAGCTCAGTGAGACTCAGCACAGTCAGTGTGAGTACTAGAATCTGTACCTCTGTGAGATTCCGCCCAATCAACGTGAGTAATCAAATCTCTACCTCAGTGAGAGTCAGCACAGTCAGTGTGCGTACTGGAATCTATACCTCATTGAGATTCAGCACAGCATGTGTGAGTACTAGAATCTGTAGCTCAATGAGAGTCAATCCAGTCGGTGTGAGTACTAAAATCTATATCTCACTGAGACTCAGCACAGTCAGTTTGAGTACTAGAATCTGTAGCTCAGTGAGAGTCAGCACTGTCAGTGTGAGTACTAGAATCTGTACCTCAGTGAGAGTCAGCACAGTCAGTGTGAGTACTAGAATCTGTACCTCAACGAGAGTCAGCACAGTCAGTGTGAGTACTCGAATCTGTACCTCAGTGAGAGTCAGCACAGTCAGTGTGAGTACTAGAATCTGTACCTCAGTGAGAGGCAGCACAGTCAGTGTGAGTACTAGAATCTGTACCTCAACTAGAGTCAGCACATTCTGTGTGAGTACTAGAATCTGTACCTCAGTGAGAGTCAGCACAGTCAGTGTGAGTACTCAAATCCGTACCTCAGTGAGAGTCAGCACAGTCAGTGTGAGTACTAGAATCTGTACCTCAGTGAGAGTCAGCACAGTCAGTGTGAGTACTAGAATCTGTACCTCAGTGAGAGTCAGCACAGTCAATGTGAGTACTAGAATCTGTACCTCAACGAGAGTCAGCACAGTCAGTGTGAGTACTAGAATCTGTACCTCAGTGAGAGTCAGCACAGTCAGTGTGAGTACTAGAATCTGTAGCTCAGTGAGAGTCAGCACAGTCAGAGTGAGTAGTAAAATCTGTACCTCATTGAGACTCAGCACAGTCAGTGTGAGTACTAGAATCTGTACCTCATTGAGATTCAGCATAGCCAGCGTGAGGACTAGAATCTGTAGCTCAATGAGAGTCAACCTAGTCGGTGTAAGTACTAAAATCTATATCTCACTGAGACTCAGCACAGTCAGTTTGAGTACTAGAATCTGTACCTCAAAGAGTGTCAGTGCCGTCAGTGTGAGTAATAGAATCTGTACCTCAGTGAGACTCAACACAGTCAGTGTGAGTACTAGAATCTGTACCTCAATGAGAATCAGCAGTCAGTGTGAGTACTAGAATCTGTACCTCATTGAGATTCAGCACAGTCAGTGTGAGTACAAGAACCTGTAGCTCAGTAAGACTCAGCACAGTCAGTGTGAGTACTAGAATCGGTACCTCACTGAGAATCAGCAGTCAGTGTGAGTACTAGAATCTGTAGCTCAATGAATCAGCACAGTCAGTGTGAGTACTAGAATCTGTACCTCATTGAGATTCAGCACAGTCAGTGTGAGTACTATAATCTGTATCTCAATGAGACTCAGCACAGTCAGTGTGTGTATTCGAATCCGTACCTCATTGAGACTCAGCGCAGTCAGTGTGAGTACTAGAATCTGTACCTCATTGAGACTCAGCACAGTCAGTGTGAATACTAGAATCTGTACCTCAGTGAGAGTCAGCACAACAGTGTGAGTACTGGAATCTGTACCTCAGAGAGAGTCAGCACAGTCAGTGTGAGTGCTTGAATTGGTACCTCAATGAGAGTTAGCACAGTCACTGTGAGTGGTAAAATATGTAACTCATTGAGACTCAGCCCAGCAAGTGAGTACTAGAACCTGTACCTCAATGAGACTCAGCACAGTCAGTGTGAGTGTTAGAATCTGTACCTCATTGAGACTCAGCACAGGCAGTGTGAGTACTAGAATCTGTAGCTCAAGGAGAGTCAGCACAGTCAGTATGAGTGCTAGAATCTGTACCTCATTGAGACCCAGCACAGTCAGTGTGAGTACTAGAATATGTACCTCAATGACACTCAGAACAGTCAGTGTGAGTACGACAATCTGTACCTCATTGTGACTCCGCACAGTCAGTGTGAATACTAGAATATGTACCTCAATGAGACTCAGCACAGTCAATGTGAGGACTAGAATCTGTAGCTCAATGAGAGTCGACGCAGTCAGTGTGAGTACTAGAGTATGTACCTCAATGAGACTCAGCAGTCAGTGTGAGTACTAGATTCTGTACCTCAGTAAGAGTCAGCACAGTCAGTGTGAGTACTAGAATCTGTACCTCAATGAGACTCAGCACAGTCAGTGTGAGTACTAGAATCTGTACCTCAATGAGACTCAGCACAGTCAGTGTGAGTACCAGAATCTGTAGCTCTGTGAGATTCAGCACAGTCAGAGTGAGTACTAGAATCTGTTGCTCAGTGAGAATCAGCACAGTCAGTGTGAGTACTAGAATCTGTAACTCATTGAGACTCAGCCCAGCAAGTGTGAGTACTAGAATCAGTAACTTAGTGAGAGCTAGCGCAGTCAATGTGTGAGTACTACAAGCTGTGCTCAATGTGAGTCAGCCAAGCAAGTGTGAGTATAAGAATCTGTACCTCAGTGAGAGTCAGCACAGTCAGTGTGAGTACTAGAATCTGTACCTCAGTGAAAGTCAGCACAGTCAGTGTGAGTACTAGAATCTGTACCACTGTGAGATTCCGCCCAATCAACGTGAGTACTCAAATCTGTACCTTAGTGAGAGTCAGCAGAGACAGTGTGAGTACGAGAATCTGTACCTCATTGAGATTCAGCATAGCCAGCGTGAGGACTAGAATCTGTAGCTCAATGAGAGTCAACCTAGTCGGTGTAAGTACTAAAATCTATATCTCACTGAGACTCAGCACAGTCAGTTTGAGTACTAGAATCTGTACCTCAAAGAGTGTCAGTGCCGTCAGTGTGAGTAATAGAATCTGTACCTCAGTGAGACTCAACACAGTCAGTGTGAGTACTGGAATCTGTACCTCAATGAGAATCAGCAGTCAGTGTGAGTACTAGAATCTGTACCTCATTGAGATTCAGCACAGTCAGTGTGAGTACAAGAACCTGTAGCTCAGTAAGACTCAGCACAGTCAGTGTGAGTACTAGAATCGGTACCTCACTGAGAATCAGCAGTCAGTGTGAGTACTAGAATCTGTAGCTCAATGAATCAGCACAGTCAGTGTGAGTACTAGAATCTGTACCTCATTGAGATTCAGCACAGTCAGTGTGAGTACTATAATCTGTATCTCAATGAGACTCAGCACAGTCAGTGTGTGTACTCGAATCCGTACCTCATTGAGACTCAGCGCAGTCAGTGTGAGTACTAGAATCTGTACCTCATTGAGACTCAGCACAGTCAGTGTGAATACTAGAATCTGTACCTCAGTGAGAGTCAGCACAACAGTGTGAGTACTGGAATCTGTACCTCAGAGAGAGTCAGCACAGTCAGTGTGAGTGCTTGAATTGGTACCTCAATGAGAGTTAGCACAGTCACTGTGAGTGGTAAAATATGTAACTCATTGAGACTCAGCCCAGCAAGTGAGTACTAGAACCTGTACCTCAATGAGACTCAGCACAGTCAGTGTGAGTGTTAGAATCTGTACCTCATTGAGACTCAGCACAGGCAGTGTGAGTACTAGAATCTGTAGCTCAAGGAGAGTCAGCACAGTCAGTATGAGTGCTAGAATCTGTACCTCATTGAGACCCAGCACAGTCAGTGTGAGTACTAGAATATGTACCTCAATGACACTCAGAACAGTCAGTGTGAGTACGACAATCTGTACCTCATTGTGACTCCGCACAGTCAGTGTGAATACTAGAATATGTACCTCAATGAGACTCAGCACAGTCAATGTGAGGACTAGAATCTGTAGCTCAATGAGAGTCGACGCAGTCAGTGTGAGTACTAGAGTATGTACCTCAATGAGACTCAGCAGTCAGTGTGAGTACTAGATTCTGTACCTCAGTAAGAGTCAGCACAGTCAGTGTGAGTACTAGAATCTGTACCTCAATGAGACTCAGCACAGTCAGTGTGAGTACTAGAATCTGTACCTCAATGAGACTCAGCACAGTCAGTGTGAGTACCAGAATCTGTAGCTCTGTGAGATTCAGCACAGTCAGAGTGAGTACTGGAATCTGTTGCTCAGTGAGAATCAGCACAGTCAGTGTGAGTACTAGAATCTGTAACTCATTGAGACTCAGCCCAGCAAGTGTGAGTACTAGAATCAGTAACTTAGTGAGAGCTAGCGCAGTCAATGTGTGAGTACTACAAGCTGTGCTCAATGTGAGTCAGCCCAGCAAGTGTGAGTATAAGAATCTGTACCTCAGTGAGAGTCAGCACAGTCAGTGTGAGTACTAGAATCTGTACCTCAGTGAAAGTCAGCACAGTCAGTGTGAGTACTAGAATCTGTACCTCTGTGAGATTCCGCCCAATCAACGTGAGTACTCAAATCTGTACCTTAGTGAGAGTCAGCAGAGACAGTGTGAGTACGAGAATCTGTACCTCATTGAGATTCAGCATAGCCAGCGTGAGGACTAGAATCTGTAGCTCAATGAGAGTCAACCTAGTCGGTGTAAGTACTAAAATCTATATCTCACTGAGACTCAGCACAGTCAGTTTGAGTACTAGAATCTGTACCTCAAAGAGTGTCAGTGCCGTCAGTGTGAGTAATAGAATCTGTACCTCAGTGAGACTCAACACAGTCAGTGTGAGTACTGGAATCTGTACCTCAATGAGAATCAGCAGTCAGTGTGAGTACTAGAATCTGTACCTCATTGAGATTCAGCACAGTCAGTGTGAGTACAAGAACCTGTAGCTCAGTAAGACTCAGCACAGTCAGTGTGAGTACTAGAATCGGTACCTCACTGAGAATCAGCAGTCAGTGTGAGTACTAGAATCTGTAGCTCAATGAATCAGCACAGTCAGTGTGAGTACTAGAATCTGTACCTCATTGAGATTCAGCACAGTCAGTGTGAGTACTATAATCTGTATCTCAATGAGACTCAGCACAGTCAGTGTGTGTACTCGAATCCGTACCTCATTGAGACTCAGCGCAGTCAGTGTGAGTACTAGAATCTGTACCTCATTGAGACTCAGCACAGTCAGTGTGAATACTAGAATCTGTACCTCAGTGAGAGTCAGCACAACAGTGTGAGTACTGGAATCTGTACCTCAGAGAGAGTCAGCACAGTCAGTGTGAGTGCTTGAATTGGTACCTCAATGAGAGTTAGCACAGTCACTGTGAGTGGTAAAATATGTAACTCATTGAGACTCAGCCCAGCAAGTGAGTACTAGAACCTGTACCTCAATGAGACTCAGCACAGTCAGTGTGAGTGTTAGAATCTGTACCTCATTGAGACTCAGCACAGGCAGTGTGAGTACTAGAATCTGTAGCTCAAGGAGAGTCAGCACAGTCAGTATGAGTGCTAGAATCTGTACCTCATTGAGACCCAGCACAGTCAGTGTGAGTACTAGAATATGTACCTCAATGACACTCAGAACAGTCAGTGTGAGTACGACAATCTGTACCTCATTGTGACTCCGCACAGTCAGTGTGAATACTAGAATATGTACCTCAATGAGACTCAGCACAGTCAATGTGAGGACTAGAATCTGTAGCTCAATGAGAGTCGACGCAGTCAGTGTGAGTACTAGAGTATGTACCTCAATGAGACTCAGCAGTCAGTGTGAGTACTAGATTCTGTACCTCAGTAAGAGTCAGCACAGTCAGTGTGAGTACTAGAATCTGTACCTCAATGAGACTCAGCACAGTCAGTGTGAGTACTAGAATCTGTACCTCAATGAGACTCAGCACAGTCAGTGTGAGTACCAGAATCTGTAGCTCTGTGAGATTCAGCACAGTCAGAGTGAGTACTGGAATCTGTTGCTCAGTGAGAATCAGCACAGTCAGTGTGAGTACTAGAATCTGTAACTCATTGAGACTCAGCCCAGCAAGTGTGAGTACTAGAATCAGTAACTTAGTGAGAGCTAGCGCAGTCAATGTGTGAGTACTACAAGCTGTGCTCAATGTGAGTCAGCCCAGCAAGTGTGAGTATAAGAATCTGTACCTCAGTGAGAGTCAGCACAGTCAGTGTGAGTACTAGAATCTGTACCTCAGTGAAAGTCAGCACAGTCAGTGTGAGTACTAGAATCTGTACCTCTGTGAGATTCCGCCCAATCAACGTGAGTACTCAAATCTGTACCTTAGTGAGAGTCAGCAGAGTCAGTGTGAGTACTAGAATCTGTACCTCATTGAGATTCAGCATAGCCAGCGTGAGGACTAGAATCTGTAGCTCAATGAGAGTCAACCCAGTCGGTGTAAGTACTAAAATCTATATCTCACTGAGACTCAGCACAGTCAGTTTGAGTACTAGAATCTGTACCTCAAAGAGTGTCAGTGCCTTCAGTGTGAGTACTAGAATCTGTAGCTCAGTGAGAGTCAGCAATGTCAGTGTGAGTACAAGAATCTGTACCTCAATGAGAATCAGCAGTCAGTGTGAGTACTAGAATCTGTACCTCAACGAGAGTCAGCACAGTCAGTGTGAGTACTAGAATCTGTACCTCAGTGAGAGTCAGCACAGTCAGTGTGAGTACTAGAATCTGTACCTCAGTGAGAGTCAGCACAATCAGTGTGAGTACTAGAATCTGTACCTCAACGAGAGTCAGCACAGTCTGTGTGAGTACTAGAATCAGTACCTCAGTGAGAGTCAGCACAGTCAGTGTGAGTACTCAAATCTGTACCTCAGTGAGAGTCAGCACAGTCAGTGTGAGTACTAGAATCTGTACCTCAGTGAGAGTCAGCACAGTCAGTGTGAGTACTAGAATCTGTACCTCAGTGAGAGTCAGCACAGTCAATGTGAGTACTAGAATCTGTACCTCAACGAGAGTCAGCACAGTCAGTGTGAGTACTAGAATCTGTACCTCAGTGAGAGTCAGCACAGTCAGTGTCAGTACTAGAATCTGTAGCTCAGTGAGAGTCAGCACAGTCAGTGTGAGTAGTAAAATCTGTACCTCATTGAGACTCAGCACAGTCAGTGTGAGTACTAGAATCTGTACCTCAATGAGACTCAGCACAGTCAGTGTGTGTACTAGAATCTGTAGTTCAATGGAAGTCAGCATAGTCAGTGTGAGTACTAGAATGTGTACCTCAGTGAGATTCAGCACAGTCAGTGTGAGTACTAGAATCTGTACCTCATTGAGATTCAGCACAGTCAGTGTGAGTACTCGAATCTGTACCTCAATGAGACTCAGCACAGTCAGTGTGAGTACCAGAATCTAGCTCAGTGAGAATCAGCACAGTCAGTGTGAGTAGTAAAATCTGTACCTCATTGAGACTCAGCACGGTCAGTGTGAGTACTAGAATCTGTACCACAGTGAGAGTCAGCACAGTCAGTGTGAGTACTAGAATCTGTACCTCAGTGAGAGTCAGCACAGTCAGTGTGAGTACTAGAATGTGTACCTCAGTGAGATTCAGCACAGTCAGTGTGAGTACTAGAATCTGTACCTCATTGAGATTCAGCACAGTCAGTGTGAGTACTCGAATCTGTACCTCAATGAGACTCAGCACAGTCAGTGTGAGTACTAGAATCTAGCTCAGTGAGAATCAACACAGTCAGTGTGAGTAGTAAAATCTGTACCTCATTGTGACTCAACACAGTCAGTGTGAGTACTAGAATCTGTAGCTCAGTGAGAGTCAGCACAGTCAGTGTGAGTAGTAAAATCTGTACTTCATTGAGACTCAGCACAGTCAGTGTGAGTACTAGAATCTGTACCTCAGTGAGAGTCAACACAGTCAGTGTGAGTAGTAAAATCTGTACCTCATTGAGACTCAGCACAGTCAGTGTGAGTACTGGAATCTGTACCTCAGTGAGAGTCAACACAGTCAGTGTGAGTAGTAAAATCTGTACCTCATTGAGACTCCCCACAGTCAGTGTGAGTACTAGAATCTGTACCTCAGTGAGAGTCAGCACAGTCAGTGTGTGTACTAGAATCTGTACCTCAGTGAGAGTCAGCACAGTCAGTGTGAGTAGTTAAATCTGTACCTCATTGAGACTCAGCACAGTCAGTGTGAGTACTAGAATCTGTACCTCAATGAGCCTCAGCACAGTCAGTGTGAGTACTCGAATCTGTCCCTCAATGAGACTCAGCACAGTCAGTGTGAGTACCAGAATCTGTAGCTCTGTGAGAGTCAGCACAGAGAGTGTGCGTACTAGAATCTGTATCTCATTGAGACTCAGCGCAGTCAGTGTGAGTACTAGAATCTGTAACTCTATGAGAGTCAGCACAGTCAGAGTGAGTACTAGAATCTGTTGCTCAGTGAGAATCAGCACAGTCAGTGTGAGTACTAGAATCTGTAACTCATTGAGACTCAGCCCAGCAAGTGTGAGTACTAGAATCAGTAACTTAGTGAGAGCTAGCGCAGTCAATGTGTGAGTACTACAAGCTGTGCTCAATGTGAGTCAGCCCAGCAAGTGTGAGTATAAGAATCTGTACCTCAGTGAGAGTCAGCACAGTCAGTGTGAGTACTAGAATCTGTAACTCTGTGAGATTCCGCCCAATCAACGTGAGTACTCAAATCTGTACCTTAGTGAGAGTCAGCACAGTCAGTGTGAGTACTAGAATCTGTACCTCATTGAGATTCAGCATAGCCAGCGTGAGTACTAGAATCTGTAGCTCCATGAGAGTCAACCCAGTCGGTGTAAGTACTAAAATCTATATCTCACTGAGACTCAGCACAGTCAGTTTGAGTTCTAGAATCTGTACCTCAAAGAGTGTCAGTGCCGTCAGTGTGAGTACTAGAATCTGTACCTCGGTGAGACTCAACACAGTCAGTGTGAGTACTAGAATCTGTACCTCAATGAGAATCAGCAGTCAGTGTGAGTACTAGAATCTGTACCTCATTGAGATTCAGCACAGTCAGTGTGAGTACAAGAACCTGTAGCTCCGTAAGACTCAGCACAGTCAGTGTGAGTACTAGAATCTGTACCTCAATGAGAATCAGCAGTCAGTGTGAGTACTAGAATCTGTAGCTCAATGAGTCAGCACAGTCAGTGTGAGTACTAGAATCTGTACCTCATTGAGATTCAGCACAGTCAGTGTGAGTACTATAATCTGTATCTCAATGAGACTCAGCACAGTCAGTGTGAGTACTCGAATCCGTACCTCATTGAGACTCAGCGCAGTCAGTGTGAGTACTAGAATCCGTTCCTGATTGAGACTCAGCGCTGTCAGTGTGAGTACTAGAATCTGTAGCACTGTGTGAGTAAGCACAGTCAGTGTGGCTAATAGAATCTGTACCTCAGTGAGAGTCATCACAGTCAGTGTGAGTGGTAAAATCTGTAACTCATTGATACTCAGCACAGTCAGTGTGAGTACTATAATCTGTACCTCATTAAGGCTCAGTCCAGCAAGTGTGAGTACTACAATCTGTACCTTAGTGAGAGCTATCACAGTCAGTGTGAGTACTAGAATCTGTGCTCAACGCGAGTCGGCCCAGCAAGTGTGAGTATAAGAATCTGTACCTCAGTGAGAGTCAGCACAGTCAGTGTGAGTACTCGAATCTGTACCTCAATGAGACTCAGCACAGTCAGTGTGAGTACTAGAATCTAGCTCAGTGAGAATCAGCACAGTCAGTGTGAGTAGTAAAATCTGTACCTCATTGAGACTCAGCACAGTCAGTGTGAGTACTAGAATCTGTAGCTCAGTGAGAATCAGCACAGTCAGTGTGAGTAGTAAAATCTGTACCTCATTGAGACTCAGCACAGTCAGTGTGAGTACTAGAATCTGTACCTCAGTGAGAGTCAGCACAGTCAGTGTGAGTACTGGAATCTGTACCTCATTGAGATTCAGCATAGCCAGCGTGAGTACTAGAATCTGTAGCTCAATGAGAGTCAACCCAGTCGGTGTAAGTACTAAAATCTATATCTCACTGAGACTCAGCACAGTCAGTTTGAGTACTAGAATCTGTACCTCAAAGAGTGTCAGTGGCGTCAGTGTGAGTACTAGAATCTGTACCTCAGTGAGACTCAACACAGTCAGTGTGAGTACTAGAATCTGTACCTCAATGATAATCAGCAGTCAGTGTGAGTACTAGAATCTGTACCTCATTGAGATTCAGCACAGTCAGTCTGAGTACAAGAAACTGTAGCTCCGTAAGACTCAGCACAGTCAGTGTGAGTACTAGAATCTGTACCTCAATGAGAATCAGCAGTCAGTGTGAGTACTAGAATCTGTAGCTCAATGAGACTCAGCACAGTCAGTGTGAGTACTCGAATCCGTACCTCATTGAGACTCAGCGCAGTCAGTGTGAGTACTAGAATCCGTACCTCATTGAGATTCAGCACAGTCAGTGTGAGTACTATAATCTGTATCTCAATGAGACTCAGCACAGTCAGTGTGAGTACTCGAATCCGTTCCTCATTGAGACTCAGCGCAGTTAGTGTGAGTACTAGAATCTGTACCTCATTGAGATTCAGCACAGTCAGTGTGAATACTATAATCTGTATCTCAATGAGACTCAGCACAGTCAGTGTGAGTACTCGAATCCGTACCTCATTGAGACTCAGCGCAGTTAGTGTGAGTACTAGAATCTGTAGCACTGTGTGAGTCAGCACAGTCAGTGTGGCTAATAGAATCTGTACCTCAGTGAGAGTCATCACAGTCAGTGTGAGTGGTAAAATCTGTAACTCATTGATACTCAGCACAGTCAGTGTCAGTACTATAATCTGTACCTCATTAAGGCTCAGTCCAGCAAGTGTGAGTACTACAATCTGTACCTTAGTGAGAGCTATCACAGTCAGTGTGAGTACTAGAGTACTAGAATCTGTGCTCAACGCGAGTCGGCACAGCAAGTGTACTAGAATCTGTACCTCAGTGAGATTCAGCACAGTCAGTGTGAGTACTAGAATCTGTACCTTATTGAGATTCAGCACAGTCAGTGTGAGTACTCGAATCTGTACCTCAATGAGACTCAGCACAGTCAGTGTGAGTTCTAGAATCTAGCTCAGTGAGAGTCAGCACAGTCAGTGTGAGTAGTAAAATCTGTACCTCATTGAGACTCAGCACAGAGAGCTAGAGCAGTCAATGTGTGAGTACTACAAGCTGTGCTCAATGTGAGTCAGCCCAGCAAGTGTGAGTATAAGAATCTGTACCTCAGTGAGAGTCAGCACAGTCAGTGTGAGTACTAGAATCTGTACCTCAGTGAAAGTCAGCACAGTCAGTGTGTGTACTAGAATCTGTACCTCTGTGAGATTCCGCCCAATCAACGTGAGTACTCAAATCTGTACCTTAGTGAGAGTCAGCAGAGTCAGTGTGAGTACTAGAATCTGTACCTCATTGAGATTCAGCATAGCCAGCGTGAGGACTAGAATCTGTAGCTCAATGAGAGTCAACCCAGTCGGTGTAAGTACTAAAATCTATATCTCACTGAGACTCAGCACAGTCAGTTTGAGTACTAGAATCTGTACCTCAAAGAGTGTCAGTGCCGTCAGTGTGAGTAATAGAATCTGTACCTCAGTGAGACTCAACACAGTCAGTGTGAGTACTAGAATCTGTACCTCAATGAGAATCAGCAGTCAGTGTGAGTACTAGAATCTGTACCTCATTGAGATTCAGCACAGTCAGTGTGAGTACAAGAACCTGTAGCTCAGTAAGACTCAGCACAGTCAGTGTGAGTACTAGAATCGGTACCTCACTGAGAATCAGCAGTCAGTGTGAGTACTAGAATCTGTAGCTCAATGAATCAGCACAGTCAGTGTGAGTACTAGAATCTGTACCTCATTGAGATTCAGCACAGTCAGTGTGAGTACTATAATCTGTATCTCAATGAGACTCAGCACAGTCAGTGTGAGTACTCGAATCAGTACCTCATTGAGACTCAGCGCAGTCAGTGTGAGTACTAGAATCTGAACCTCATTGAGAATCAGCACAGTCAGTGTGAGTACTAGAATCTGTACCTCAGTGAGAGTCAGCACAACAGTGTGAGTACTGGAATCTGTACCTCAGTGAGAGTCAGCACAGTCAGTGTGAGTGCTTGAATCGGTACCTCAATGAGAGTTAGCACAGTCAGTGTGAGTGGTAAAATATGTAACTCATTGAGACTCAGCCCAGCAAGTGAGTACTAGAACCTGTACCTCAATGAGACTCAGCACAGTCAGTGTGAGTGTTAGAATCTGTACCTCATTGAGACTCAGCACAGGCAGTGTGGGTACTAGAATCTGTAGCTCAAGGAGAGTCAGCACAGTCAGTGCGAGTGCTAGAATCTGTACCTCATTGAGACCCAGCACAGTCAGTGTGAATACTAGAATATGTACCTCAATGAGACTCAGAACAGTCAGTGTGAGTACTAGACTCTGTAGCTCAATGAGAGTCGACGCAGTCAGTGTGAGTACTAGAACCTATAGCTCAGTGAGACTCAGCACAGTCAATGTGTGAGTACTAGAATCTGTACCTCAATGAGAGTCAGCACAGTCAGTGTGAGTACTAAAATCTGTAACTCATTGAGACTCAGCACAGTCAATGTGAGTACTAGAATCTGTACCTCATTGAGATTCAGCACAGTCAGTGTGAGTACTAGAATCTGTACCTCTGTGAGATTCCGCCCAATCAACGTGAGTACTCAAATCTATACCTCAGTGAGAGTCAGCACAGTCAGTGTGAGTACTGGAATCTATACCTCATTGAGATTCAGCACAGCCAGTGTGAGTACTAGAATCTGTAGCTCAATGAGAGTCATCCCAGTCGGTGTGAGTACTACAATCTACATCTCACTGAGACTCAGCACAGTCAGTTTGAGTTCTAGAATATGTACCTCAAAGAGAGTCAGCACAGTCAGTGTGAGTACTAGAATCTGTACCTCAACGAGAGTCAGTGCAGTCAGTGTGAGTACTAGAATCTGTACCTCAATGAGAGTCAGCACAGTCAGTGTGAGTGGTAAAATCTGTTACTCATTGATATTCAGCACAGTCAGTGTGAGCACTAGAACCTGTACCTCAATGAGACTCAGCCCAGCAAGTGAGTACTAGAACCTGTACCTCAATGAGACTCAGCACAGTCAGTGTCAGTACTAAAATCTGTACCTCATTGTGACTCCGCACAGTCAGTGTGAATACTAGAATATGTACCTCAATGAGACTCAGCACAGTCAGTGTGAGTACTAGAATCTGTAGCTCAATGAGACTCGACGCAGTCAGTGTGAGTACTAGAGTCTGTACCTCAATGAGACTCAGCACAGTCAGTGTGAGTACTAGAATCTGTAGCTCAATGAGAGTCAGCACAGTCAGTGTGAGTGGTAAAATCTGTAACTCATTGAGACTCAGCACAGTCAGTGTGAGCACTAGAACCTGTACCTCAATGAGACTCAGCCCAGCAAGTGAGTACTAGAACCTGTACTTCAATGAGACTCAGCACAGTCAGTGTGAGTACGAGAATCTGTAGCTCAATGAGATTCAGCACAGTCAAAGTGAATAGTAGAATCTGTACTTCATTGAGATTCAGCGCAGTCAGTGTGAGTACTAGAACCGGTAGCTCAGTGAGACTCAGCACAGTCAGTGTGAGTACTAGAATCTGTACCTCTGTGAGATTCCGCCCAATCAACGTGAGTAATCAAATCTCTACCTCAGTGAGAGTCAGCACAGTCAGTGTGCGTACTGGAATCTATACCTCATTGAGATTCAGCACAGCATGTGTGAGTACTAGAATCTGTAGCTCAATGAGAGTCAATCCAGTCGGTGTGAGTACTAAAATCTATATCTCACTGAGACTCAGCACAATCAGTTTGAGTACTAGAATCTGTAGCTCAGTGAGAGTCAGCACTGTCAGTGTGAGTACTAGAATCTGTACCTCAGTGAGAGTCAGCACAGTCAGTGTGAGTACTAGAATCTGTACCTCAACGAGAGTCAGCACAGTCAGTGTGAGTACTCGAATCTGTACCTCAGTGAGAGTCAGCACAGTCAGTGTGAGTACTAGAATCTGTACCTCAGTGAGAGGCAGCACAGTCAGTGTGAGTACTAGAATCTGTACCTCAACTAGAGTCAGCACATTCTGTGTGAGTACTAGAATCTGTACCTCAGTGAGAGTCAGCACAGTCAGTGTGAGTACTCAAATCCGTACCTCAGTGAGAGTCAGCACAGTCAGTGTGAGTACTAGAATCTGTACCTCAGTGAGAGTCAGCACAGTCAGTGTGAGTACTAGAATCTGTACCTCAGTGAGAGTCAGCACAGTCAATGTGAGTACTAGAATCTGTACCTCAACGAGAGTCAGCACAGTCAGTGTGAGTACTAGAATCTGTACCTCAGTGAGAGTCAGCACAGTCAGTGTGAGTACTAGAATCTGTAGCTCAGTGAGAGTCAGCACAGTCAGAGTGAGTAGTAAAATCTGTACCTCATTGAGACTCAGCACAGTCAGTGTGAGTACTAGAATCTGTAGTTCAATGGAAGTCAGCACAGTCAGTGTGAGTACTAGAATGTGTACCTCAGTGAGATTCAGCACAGTCAGTGTGAGTACTAGAATCTGTACCTCATTGAGATTCAGCACAGTCAGTGTGAGTACTCGAATCTGTACCTCAATGAGACTCAGCACAGTCAGTGTGAGTACTAGAATCTAGCTCAGTGAGAATCAGCACAGTCAGTGTGAGTACTAGAATCTGTACCTCAGTGAGAGTCAGCACAGTCAGTGTGAGTACTGGAATCTGTACCTCAGTGAGAGTCAGCACAGTCAGTGTGAGTAGTAAAATCTGTACCTCATTGAGACTCAGCACAGTCAGTGTGAGTACTAGAATCTGTACCTCAGTGAGAGTCAGCACAGTCAGTGTGAGTACTAGAATCTGTACCTCAGTGAGAGTCAGCACAGTCAGTGTGAGTACTAGAATCTGTACCTCAGTGAGAGTCAGCACAATCAGTGTGAGTACTAGAATCTGTACCTCAATGAGCCTCAGCACAGTCAGTGTGAGTACTAGAATCTGTCCCTCAATGAGACTCAGCACAGTCAGTGTGAGTACCAGAATCTGTAGCTCTGTGAGAGTCAGCACAGAGAGTGTGAGTACTCGAATCTGTATCTGATTGAGACTCAGCGCAGTCAGTGTGAGTACTAAAATGTGTAACTCTATGAGAGTCAGCACAGTCAGAGTGAGTACTAGAATCTGTTGCTCAGTGAGAATCAGCACAGTCAGTGTGAGTACTAGAATCTGTAACTCATTGAGACTCAGCCCAGCAAGTGTGAGTACTAGAATCAGTAACTTAGTGAGAGCTAGCGCAGTCAATGTGTGAGTACTACAAGCTGTGCTCAATGTGAGTCAGCCCAGCAAGTGTGAGTATAAGAATCTGTACCTCAGTGAGAGTCAGCACAGTCAGTGTGAGTACTAGAATCTGTACCTCAGTGAAAGTCAGCACAGTCAGTGTGAGTACTAGAATCTGTAGCTCTGTGAGATTCCGCCCAATCAACGTGAGTACTCAAATCTGTACCTTAGTGAGAGTCAGCACAGTCAGTGTGAGTACTAGAACCTGTACCTCATTGAGATTCAGCATAGCCAGCGTGAGTACTAGAATCTGTAGCTCAATGAGAGTCAACCCAGTCGGTGTAAGTACTAAAATCTATATCTCACTGAGACGCAGCACAGTCAGTTTGAGTACTAGAATCTGTACCTCAAAGAGTGTCAGTGCCGTCAGTGTGAGTACTAGAATCTGTACCTCAGTGAGACTCAACACAGTCAGTGTGAGTACTAGAATCTGTACCTCAATGCGAATCAGCAGTCAGTGTGAGTACTAGAATCTGTACCTCATTGAGATTCAGCACAGTCAGTGTGAGTACAAGAACCTGTAGCTCCGTAAGACTCAGCACAGTCAGTGTGAGTACTAGAATCTGTACCTCAATGAGAATCAGCAGTCAGTGTGAGTACTAGAATCTGTAGCTCAATGAGTCAGCACAGTCAGTATGAGTACTAGAATCTGTACCTCATTGAGATTCAGCACAGTCAGTGTGAGTACTATAATCTGTATCTCAATGAGACTCAGCACAGTCAGTGTGAGTACTCGAATCCGTACCTCATTGAGACTCAGCGCAGTCAGTGTGAGTACTAGAATCCGTACCTCATTGAGACTCAGCGCAGTCAGTGTGAGTACTAGAATCTGTAGCACTGTGTGAGTCAGCACAGTCAGTGTGGCTAATAGAATCTGTACCTCAGTGAGAGTCATCACAGTCAGTGTGAGTGGTAAAATCTGTAACTCATTGATACTCAGCACAGTCAGTGTGAGTCCTATAATCTGTACCTCATTAAGGCTCAGTCCAGCAAGTGTGAGTACTTCAATCTGTACCTTAGTGAGAGCTATCACAGTCAGTGTGAGTACTAGAATCTGTGCTCAACGCGAGTCGGCCCAGCAAGTGTACTAGAATCTGTACCTCAATGAGAGTCAGCAGTCAGTGTGAGTACTAGAATCTGTACCGCAGTGAGAGCCAGCAGTCAGTGTGAGTACTAGAATTTGGGCAGCACGGTAGCATTGTGGATAGCACAAGTGCTTCACAGCTCCAGGGTCCCAGGTTCGATTCCGACTTGGGTCACGGTCTGTGCGGAGTCTGCACATCCTCCCCATGTGTGCGTGGGTTTCCTCCGGGTGCTCCGGTTTCCTCCCACAGTCCAAAGATGTGCGGGTTAGGTGGATTGGCCATGCTAAATTGCCTATAGTGTCCAAAATTGCCCTTAGTGTTGGGTGGGGTTACTGGGTTATGGGGATAGGGTGGAGGTGTGGACCTTGGGTAGGGTGCTCTTTCCAAGAGCCGGTGCAGACTCGATGGGCCGAATGGCCTCCTTCTGCACTGTAAATTCTATGATCATCTGTACCGCAGGGAGAGTCAGCAGTCAGTGTGAGTGGTAAAATCTGTACCTCAACGAGAGTCAGTGCAGTCAGTGTGAGTACTAGAATCTGTACCTCAGTGAGAGTCAGCACAGTCAGTGTGAGTACTAGAACCTGTACCTCAATGAAAGTCAGCACAGTCGGTGTGAGTACTGGAATCTGTACCTCAGTGAGAGTCAGCACAGTCGGTGTTAGTACTAGAACCTGTACCTCAATGAGAGTCAGCACGGTCTGTGTGAGTACTAGAATCTGTAGCTCAGTGAGAGTCAGCACAGTCAGTGTGAGTACTAGAATCTGTACCTCATTGAGACTCAGCACAGTCAGTGTGAGTACTAGAATCTGTACCTCAATGAGAGTCATCACAGTCAGTGTGAGTACTAAAATCTGTACCTCATTGAGTCTCAGCACAGTCATTGTGAGTACTAGAATCTGTATCTCATTGAGTCTCAGCACAGTCAGTGTGAGTACTAGAATCCGTACCTCAATGAGACTCAGCAGTCAATATGAGTACTAGAATCTGTGCCTGATTGAGACTCCGTACAGTCAGTGTGAGTACTAGAATCTGGACCTCATTGAGACTCCGCACAGTCAGTGTGAGTACTAGCATCTGTATCTCACTGAGACTCAGCGCAGTCAGTGTGAGTACTAGAATCTGTACCTCATTGAGACTCAGCCCAGTCAGTGTGAGCACGAGTATCTGTACCTCAATGAGATTCAGCATAGCCAGCGTGAGTACTAGAATCTGTAGCTCAATGAGAGTCAACCCAGTCGGTGTAAGTACTAAAATCTATATCTCACTGAGACTCAGCCCAGTCAGTTTGAGTACTAGAATCTGTACCTCAGTGAGACTCAACACAGTCAGTGTGAGTACTAGAATCTGTACCTCAATGAGAATCAGCAGTCAGTGTGAGTACTAGAATCTGTACCTCATTGAGATTCAGCACAGTCAGTGTGAGTACAAGAACCTGTAGCTCAGTAAGACACAGCACAGTCAGTGTGAGTACGAGAATCTGTACCTCAATGAGAATCAGCAGTCAGTGTGAGTACTAGAATCTGTAGCTCAATGAGTCAGCACAGTCAGTGTGAGTACTATAATCTGTATCTCAATGAGACTCAGCACAGTCAGTGTGAGTACTCGAATCCGTACCTCATTGAGACTCAGCGCAGTCAGTGTGCGTACTAGAATCTGTACCTCATTGAGACTCAGCGCAGTCAGTGTGAGTACTAGAATCTGTAGCACTGTGTGAGTCAGCACAGTCAGTGTGGCTAATAGAATCTGTACCTCAGTGAGTGTCATCACAGTCAGTGTGAGTGGTAAAATCTGTAACTCATTGATACTCAGCACAGTCAGTGTGAGTACTATAATCTGTACCTCATTAAGGCTCAGTCCAGCAAGTGTGAGTACTACAATCTGTACCTTAGTGAGAGCTATCACAGTCAGTGTGAGTACTAGAATCTGTGCTCAACGCGAGTCGGCCCAGCAAGTGTACTAGAATCTGTACCTCAGTGAGAGTCAGCAGTCAGTTTGAGTACTAGAATCTGTACCGCAGTGAGAGCCAGCAGTCAGTGTGAGTACTAGAATTTGGGCAGCACGGTAGCATTGTGGATAGCACAAGTGCTTCACAGCTCCAGGGTCCCAGGTTCGATTCCGACTTGGGTCACGGTCTGTGCGGAGTCTGCACATCCTCCCCATGTGTGCGTGAGTTTCCTCCAGGTGCTCTGGTTTCCTCCCACAGTCCAATGATGTGCGGGTTAGGTGGATTGGCCATGCTAAATTGCCTATAGTGTCCAAAATTGCCCTTAGTGTTGGGTGGGGTTACTGGGTTATGGGGATAGGGTGGAGGTGTGGACCTTGGGTAGGGTGCTCTTTCCAAGAGCTGGTGCAGACTCGATGGGCCGAATGGCCTCCTTCTGCACTGTAAATTCTATGATCATCTGTACCGCAGTGAGAGTCAGCAGTCAGTGTGAGTGGTAAAATCTGTACCTCAACGAGAGTCAGTGCAGTCAGTGTGAGTACTAGAATCTGTACCTCAATGAGAGTCAGCACAGTCAGTGTGAGTACTAGAACCTGTACCTCAATGAGAGTCAGCACAGTCGGTGTGAGTACTGGAATCTGTACCTCAGTGAGAGTCAGCACATTCGGTGTGAGTACTAGAATCTGTACCTCAATGAGAGTCAGCGCGGTCAGTGTGAGTACTAGAATCTGTAGCTCAGTGAGAGTCAGCACAGTCAGTGTGAGTACTAGAATCTGTACCTCATTGAGACTCAGCACAGTCAGTGTGAGTACTAGAACCTGTACCTCAATGAGAGTCAGCACAGTCGGTGTGAGTACTAGAACCTGTACCTCAATGAGAGTCAGCACGGTCAGTGTGAGTACTAGAATCTGTAGCTCAGTGAGAGTCAGCACAGTCAGTGTGAGTACTAGAATCTGTATCTCATTGAGACTCAGCACAGTCAGTGTGAGTACTAGAACCTGTACCTCAATGAGAGTCAGCACAGTCAGTGTGAGTACTAGAACCTGTACCTCAATGAGAGTCAGCACAGTCGGTGTGAGTACTGGAATCTGTACCTCAGTGAGAGTCAGCACAGTCGGTGTGAGTACTAGAACCTGTACCTCAATGAGAGTCAGCACGGTCAGTGTGAGTACTAGAATCTGTATCACAGTGAGAGTCAGCACAGTCAGTGTGAGTACTAGAATCTGTACCTCATTGAGACTCAGCACAGTCAGTGTGAGTACTAGAATCTGTACCTCAATGAGAGTCATCACAGTCAGTGTGAGTACTGAAATCTGTACCTCATTGAGTCTCAGCACAGTCATTGTGAGTACTAGAATCTGTATCTCATTGAGTCTCAGCACAGTCAGTGTGAGTACTAGAATCTGTACCTCAATGAGACTCAGCAGTCAATATGAGTACTAGAATCTGTACCTGATTGAGACGCCGTACAGTCAGTGGGAGTACTAGAATCTGGACCTCATTGAGACTCCGCACAGTCAGTGTGAGTACTAGTATCTGTATCTCACTGAGACTCAGCGCAGTCAGTGTGAGTACTAGAATCTGTACCTCATTGAGACTCAGCCCAGTCAGTGTGAGCACTAGTATCTGTCCCTCAATGAGACTCGGCACAGTCAGTGTGAGTAGTAGAATCTGTACCTCAATGAGACTCAGCCCAGTCAGTGTGTGTACTAGAATCTGTACCTCAATGAGAGTCAGCTCAGTCAGTGTGAGTACTAGAATCTGTAGCTCAGTGAGACTCAGCACAGTCAGAGTGAGTACTAGAATCTGTCGCTCAGTGAGAGTCAGCTCAGTCAGTGTGAGTACTAACATCTGTACC
This sequence comes from Scyliorhinus torazame, assembly GCF_047496885.1. Taxonomy (NCBI): domain Eukaryota; kingdom Metazoa; phylum Chordata; class Chondrichthyes; order Carcharhiniformes; family Scyliorhinidae; genus Scyliorhinus; species Scyliorhinus torazame. The sequence goes on from NC_092707.1 coordinate 212,444,707, forward strand.
TCATTGAGACAAAGCACAGTCAGTGTGAGTACTAGAATCTGTACCTCATTGAGATTCAGCACAGTCAGTGTGAGTACTAGAATCTGTAGCTCAATGAGACTCAGCACAGTCAGTGTGAGTACTAGAATCTGTACCTCAGTGAGAGTCAGCACAGTGAGTGTGAGTACTACAATCTGTACCTCATTGAGACTACGCAGAGTCAGTGTGAGTCCTAGTATCTGTATCTCACTGAGAGTCAGCACAGTCAGTGTGAGTACTAGAATCTGTACCTCATTGAGACTCGGCCCAGTCAGTGTGAGTACTAGAATCTGTACCTCAATGAGACTCAGCACAGTCAAGTGTGAGTACTAGAATCTGTAGCTCAGTGAGACTCAGCACAGTCAGTGTGAGTACTAGAATCTGTAGCTCAGTGAGAGTCAGCTCAGTCAGTGTGAGTAGTAAAATCTGTACCTCAATGAGACTCAGCACAGTCAGTGTGAGTACTAGAATCTGTAGCTCAATGAGACTCAGCACAGTCAGTGTGAGTACTAGAATCTGTAGCTCAGTGAGACTCAGCACAGTCAGTGTGAGTACTGCAATCTGTACCTCATTGAGATTCAGCACAGTCAGTGTGAGTGGTAAAATCTGTAGCTCAGTGAGAGTCATCACAGTCAGTGTGAGTACAAGAACCTGTAGCTCAGTAAGACACAGCACAGTCAGTGTGAGTACTAGAATCTGTACCTCAATGAGAATCAGCAGTCAGTGTGAGTACTAGAATCTGTAGCTCAATGAGTCAGCACAGTCAGTGTGAGTACTAGAATCTGTACCTCATTGAGATTCAGCACAGTCAGTGTGAGTACTATAATCTGTATCTCAATGAGACTCAGCACAGTCAGTGTGAGTACTCGAATCCGTACCTCATTGAGACTCAGCGCAGTCAGTGTGAGTACTAGAATCTGTACCTCATTGAGACTCAGCGCAGTCAGTGTGAGTACTAGAATCTGTAGCACTGTGTGTGTCAGCACAGTCAGTGTGGCTAATAGAATCTGTACCTCAGTGAGAGTCATCACAGTCAGTGTGAGTGGTAAAATCTGTAACTCATTGATACTCAGCACAGTCAGTGTGAGTACTATAATCTGTACCTCATTAAGGCTCAGTCCAGCAAGTGTGAGTACTACAATCTGTACCTTAGTGAGAGCTATCACAGTCAGTGTGAGTACTAGAATCTGTGCTCAACGCGAGTCGGCCCAGCAAGTGTACTAGAATCTGTACCTCAATGAGAGTCAGCAGTCAGTGTGAGTACTAGAATCTGTACCGCAGTGAGAGCCAGCAGTCAGTGTGAGTACTAGAATTTGGGCAGCACGGTAGCATTGTGGATAGCACAAGTGCTTCACAGCTCCAGGGTCCCAGGTTCGATTCCGACCTGGGTCACGGTCTGTGCGGAGTCTGCACATCCTCCCCATGTGTGCGTGGGTTTCCTCCGGGTGCTCCGGTTTCCTCCCACAGTCCAAAGATGTGCGGGTTAGGTGGATTGGCCATGCTAAATTGCCTGTAGTGTCCAAAATTGCCGTTAGTGTTGGGTGGGGTTACTGGGTTATGGGGATAGGGTGGAGGTGTGGACCTTGGGTAGGGTGCTCTTTCCAAGAGCCAGTGCAGACTCGATGGGCCGAATGGCCTCCTTCTGCACTGTAAATTCTATGATCATCTGTACCGCAGTGAGAGTCAGCAGTCAGTGTGAGTGGTAAAATCTGTACCTCAACGAGAGTCAGTGCAGTCAGTGTGAGTACTAGAATCTGTACCTCAATGAGAGTCAGCACAGTCAGTGTGAGTACTAGAATCTGTAGCTCAGTGAGACTCAGCACAGTCGGTGTGAGTACTAGAACCTGTACCTCAATGAGAGTCAGCACAGTCGGTGTGAGTACTGGAATCTGTACCTCAGTGAGAGTCAGAACAGTCGGTGTGAGTACTAGAACCTGTACCTCAATGAGAGTCAGCACGGTCAGTGTGAGTACTAGAATCTGTAGCTCAGTGAGAGTCAGCACAGTCAGTGTGAGTACTAGAATCTGTACCTCATCGAGACTCAGCACTGTCAGTGTGAGTACTAGAACCTGTACCTCAATGAGAGTCAGCACAGTCAGTGTGAGTACTGGAACCTGTAACTCAATGAGAGTTAGCACAGTCGGTGTGAGTACTGGAATCTGTACCTCAGTGAGAGACAGCACAGTCGGTGTGAGTACTAGAACCTGTACCTCAATGAGAGTCAGCACGGTCAGTGTGAGTACTAGAATCTGTAGCTCAGTGAGAGTCAGCACAGTCAGTGTGAGTACTAGAATCTGTACCTCATTGAAACTCAGCACAGTCAGTGTGAGTACTAGAATCTGTACCTCAATGAGAGTCATCACAGTCAGTGTGAGTACTAAAATCTGTACCTCATTGAGTCTCAGCACAGTCATTGTGAGTACTAGAATCTGTATCTTATTGAGTCTCAGCACAGTCAGTGTGAGTACTAGAATCTGTACCTCAATGAGACTCAGCAGTCAATATGAGTACTAGAATCTGTACCTGATTGAGACTCCGTACAGTCAGTGTGAGTACTAGAATCTGGACCTCATTGAGACTCCGCACAGTCAGTGTGAGTACTAGTATCTGTATCTCACTGAGACTCAGCGCAGTCAGTGTGAGTACTAGAATCTGTACCTCATTGAGACTCAGCCCAGTCAGTGTGAGCAATAGTATCTGTCCCTCAATGAGACTCGGCACAGTCAGTGTGAGTAGTAGAATCTGTACCTCAATGAGACTCAGCCCAGTCAGTGTGTGTACTAGAATCTGTACCTCAATGAGAGTCAGCTCAGTCAATGTGAGTACTAGAATCTGTAGCTCAGTGAGACTCAGCACAGTCAGTGTGAGTACTAGAATCTGTAGCTCAGTGAGAGTCAGCTCAGTCAGTGTGAGTACTAACATCTGTACCTCATTGAGACAAAGCACAGTCAGTGTGTGTACTAGAATCTGTACCTCAGTGAGAGTCAGCACAGTGAGTGTGAGTACTACAATCTGTACCTCATTGAGACTACGCACAGTCAGTGTGAGTACTAGTATCTGTATCTCACTGAGACTCAGCACAGTCAGTGTGAGTACTAGAATCTGTACCTCATTGAAACTCAGCCCAGTCAGTGTGAGTACTAGAATCTGTACCTCAATGAGACTCAGCGCAGTCAGTGTGAGTACTAGAATCTGTAGCTCAGTGAGACTCAGCACAGTCAAGTGTGAGTACTAAAATCTGTACCTCAATGAGACTCAGCACAGTCAGTGTGAGTACTAGAATCTGTACCTCATTGAGATTCAGCACAGTCAGTGTGAGTACTATAAGCTGTATCTCAATGAGACTCAGCACAGTCAGTGTGTGTACTCGAATCCGTACCTCATTGAGACTCAGCGCAGTCAGTGTGAGTACTAGAATCTGTAGCACTGTGTGAGTCAGCACAGTCAGTGTGGCAAATAGAATCTGTACCTCAGTGAGAGTCATCACAGTCAGTGTGAGTGGTAAAATCTGTAACTCATTGATACTCAGCACAGTCAGTGTGAGTACTATAATCTGTACCTCATTAAGGCTCAGTCCAGCAAGTGTGAGTACTACAATCTGTACCTTAGTGAGAGCTATCACAGTCAGTGTGAGTACTAGAATCTGTGCTCAACGCGAGTCGGCCCAGCAAGTGTACTAGAATCTGTACCTCAATGAGAGTCAGCAGTCAGTGTGAGTACTAGAATCTGTACCGCAGTGAGAGCCAGCAGTCAGTGTGAGTACTAGAATTTGGGCAGCACGGTAGCATTGTGGATAGCACAAGTGCTTCACAGCTCCAGGGTACCAGGTTCGATTCCGACTTGGGTCACGGTCTGTGCGGAGTCTGCACATCCTCCCCATGTGTGCGTGGGTTTCCTCCGGGTGCTCCGGTTTCCTCCCACAGTCCAAAGATGTTCGGGTTATGTGGATTGGCCATGCTAAATTGCCTATAGTGTCCAAAATTGCCCTTAGTGTTGGGTGGGGTTACTGGGTTATGGGGATAGGGTGGAGGTGTGGACCTTGGGTAGGGTGCTCTTTCCAAGAGCCGGTGCAGACTCGATGGGCCGAATGGCCTCCTTCTGCACTGTAAATTCTATCATCACCTGTACCGCAGGGAGAGTCAGCAGTCAGTGTGAGTGGTAAAATCTGTACCTCAACGAGAGTCAGTGCAGTCAGTGTGAGTACTAGAATCTGTACCTCAGTGAGAGTCAGCACAGTCAGTGTGAGTACTAGAACCTGTACCTCAATGAGAGTCAGCACAGTCGGTGTGAGTACTGGAATCTGTACCTCAGTGAGAGTCAGAACAGTCGGTGTGAGTACTAGAACCTGTACCTCAATGAGAGTCAGCACAGTCAGTGTGAGTACTAGAATCTGTAGCTCAGTGAGAGTTAGCACAGTCAGTGTGAGTACTAGAATCTGTACCTCATTGAGACTCAGCACAGTCAGTGGGAGTACTAGAATCTGTACCTCATCGAGACTCAGCACAGTCAGTGTGAGTACTAGAACCTGTACCTCAATGAGAGTCATCACAGTCAGTGTGAGTACTAGAACCTGTAACTCAATGAGAGTTAGCACAGTCGGTGTGAGTACTGGAATCTGTACCTCAGTGAGAGTCAGCACAGTCGGTGTGAGTACTAGAACCTGTACCTCAATGAGAGTCAGCACGGTCAGTGTGAGTACTAGAATCTGTAGCTCAGTGAGAGTCAGCACAGTCAGTGTGAGTATTAGAATCTGTACCTCATTGAGACTCAGCACAGTCAGTGTGAGTACTAGAATCTGTACCTCAATGAGAGTCATCACAGTCAGTGTGAGTACTAAAATCTGTACCTCATTGAGTCTCAGCACAGTCATTGTGAGGACTAGAATCTGTATCTCATTGAGTCTCAGCACAGTCAGTGTGAGTAGTAGAATCTGTACCTCAATGAGACTCAGCAGTCAATATGAGTACTAGAATCTGTACCTGATTGAGACTCCGTACAGTCAGTGTGAGTACTAGAATCTGGACCTCAATGAGACTCAGCCCAGTCAGTGTGTGTACTAGAATCTGTACCTCAATGAGAGTCAGCTCAGTCAATGTGAGTACTAGAATCTGTAGCTCAGTGAGACTCAGCACAGTCAGTGTGAGTACTAGAATCTGTAGCTCAGTGAGAGTCAGCTCAGTCAGTGTGAGTACTAACATCTGTACCTCATTGAGACAAAGCACAGTCAGTGTGTGTACTAGAATCTGTACCTCAGTGAGAGTCAGCACAGTGAGTGTGAGTACTACAATCTGTACCTCATTGAGACTACGCACAGTCAGTGTGAGTACTAGTATCTGTATCTCACTGAGACTCAGCACAGTCAGTGTGAGTACTAGAATCTGTACCTCATTGAAACTCAGCCCAGTCAGTGTGAGTACTAGAATCTGTACCTCAATGAGACTCAGCGCAGTCAGTGTGAGTACTAGAATCTGTACCTCAATGAGTCTCAGCACAGTCAAGTGTGAGTACTAGAATCTGTAGCTCAGTGAGACTCAGCACAGTGAGTGTGAGTACTAGAATCTGTAGCTCAGTGAGAGTCAGCTCAGTCAATGTGAGTACTAAAATCTGTACCTCAATGAGACTCAGCACAGTCAGTGTGAGTACTAGAATCTGTACCTCATTGAGATTCAGCACAGTCAGTGTGAGTACTATAATCTGTATCTCAATGAGACTCAGCACAGTCAGTGTGAGTACTCGAATCCGTACCTCATTGAGACTCAGCGCAGTCAGTGTGAGTACTAGAATCTGTAGCACTGTGTGAGTCAGCACAGTCAGTGTGGCAAATAGAATCTGTACCTCAGTGAGAGTCATCACAGTCAGTGTGAGTGGTAAAATCTGTAACTCATTGATACTCAGCACAGTCAGTGTGAGTACTATAATCTGTACCTCATTAAGGCTCAGTCCAGCAAGTGTGAGTACTACAATCTGTACCTTAGTGAGAGCTATCACAGTCAGTGTGAGTACTAGAATCTGTGCTCAACGCGAGTCGGCCCAGCAAGTGTACTAGAATCTGTACCTCAATGAGAGTCAGCAGTCAGTGTGAGTACTAGAATCTGTACCGCAGTGAGAGCCAGCAGTCAGTGTGAGTACTAGAATTTGGGCAGCACGGTAGCATTGTGGATAGCACAAGTGCTTCACAGCTCCAGGGTCCCAGGTTCGATTCCGACTTGGGTCACGGTCTGTGCGGAGTCTGCACATCCTCCCCATGTGTGCGTGGGTTTCCTCCGGGTGCTCCGGTTTCCTCCCACAGTCCAAAGATGTGCGGGTTAGGTGGATTGGCCATGCTAAATTGCCTATAGTGTCCAAAATTGCCCTTAGTGTTGGGTGGGGTTACTGGGTTATGGGGACAGGGTGGAGGTGTGGACCTTGGGTAGGGTGCTCTTTCCAAGAGCCGGTGCAGACTCGATGGGCCGAATGGCCTCCTTCTGCACTGTAAATTCTATGATCATCTGTACCGCAGTGAGAGTCAGCAGTCAGTGTGAGTGGTAAAATCTGTACCTCAACGAGAGTCAGTGCAGTCAGTGTGAGTACTAGAATCTGTACCTCAGTGAGAGTCAGCACAGTCAGTGTGAGTACTAGAATCTGTACCTCATTGAGACTCAGCCCAGTCAGTGTGTGTACTAGAATCTGTACCTCACTGAGAGTCAGCACAGTCAGTGTGAGTACTAGAACCTGTACCTCAATGAGAGTCAGCACAGTCGGTGTGAGTACTGGAATCTGTACCTCAGTGAGAGTCAGCACAGTCGGTGTGAGTACTAGAACCTGTACCTCAATGAGAGTCAGCACGGTCAGTGTGAGTACTAGAATCTGTAGCTCAGTGAGAGTCAGCAAGTCAGTGTGAGTACTAGAATCTGTACCTCATTGAGACTCAGCACAGTCAGTGTGAGTACTAGAACCTGTACCTCAATGAGAGTCAGCACAGTCAGTGTGGGTACTAGAACCTGTACCTCAATGAGAGTCAGCACAGTCGGTGTGAGTACTGGAATCTGTACCTCAGTGAGAGTCAGCACAGTCGGTGTGAGTACTAGAACCTGTACCTCAATGAGAGTCAGCACGGTCAGTGTGAGTACTAGAATCTGTAGCTCAGTGAGAGTCAGCACAGTCAGTGTGAGTACTAGAATCTGTACCTCATTGAGACTCAGCACAGTCAGTGTGAGTACTAGAATCTGTTCCTCAATGAGAGTCATCACAGTCAGTGTGAGTACTAAAATCTGTACCTCATTGAGTCTCAGCACAGTCATTGTGAGTACTAGAATCTGTATCTCATTGAGTCTCAGCACAGTCAGTGTGAGTACTAGAATCTGTACCTCAATGAGACTCAGCAGTCAATATGAGTACTAGAATCTGTACCTGATTGAGACTCCGTACAGTCAGTGTGAGTACTAGAATCTGGACCTCATTGAGACTCCGCACAGTCAGTGTGAGTACTAGTATCTGTCCCTCAATGAGACTCGGCACAGTCAGTGTGAGTAGTAGAACCTGTACCTCAATGAGACTCAGCCCAGTCAGTGTGTGTACTAGAATCTGTACCTCAATGAGAGTCAGCTCAGTCAGTGTGAGTACTAGAATCTGTAGCTCAGTGAGACTCAGCACAGTCAGTGTGAGTACTAGAATCTGTAGCTCAGTGAGAGTCAGCTCAGTCAGTGTTAGTACTCACATCTGTACCTCATTGAGACAAAGCACAGTCAGTGTGAGTACTAGAATCTGTACCTCATTGAGATTCAGCACAGTCAGTGTGAGTACTAGAATCTGTAGCTCAATGAGACTCAGCGCAGTCAGTGTGAGTACTAGAATCTGTACCTCAGTGAGAGTCAGCACAGTGAGTGTGAGTACTACAATCTGTACCTCATTGAGACTACGCACAGTCAGTGTGAGTACTAGTATCTGTATCTCACTGAGACTCAGCACAGTCAGGGTGAGTACTAGAAACTGTACCTCATTGAAACTCAGCCCAGTCAGTGTGAGTACTAGAATCTGTACCTCAATGAGACTTAGCGCAGTCAGTGTGAGTACTAGAATCTGTACCTCAATGAGACTCAGCACAGTCAAGTGTGAGTACTCGAATCTGTAGCTCAGTGAGACTCAGCACAGTCAGTGTGAGTACTAGAATCTGTAGCTCAGTGAGAGTCAGCTCAGTCAGTGTGAGTACTAAAATCTGTACCTCAATGAGGCTCAGCACAGTCAGTGTGAGTACTAGAATCTGTACCTCAGTGAGAGTCAGCACAGTGAGTGTGAGTACTACAATCTGTACCTCATTGAGACTACGCACAGTCAGTGTGAGTACTAGTATCTGTATCTCACTGAGACTCAGCACAGTCAGTGTGAGTACTAGAACCTGTACCTCAATGAGAGTCAGCACAGTCGGTGTGAGTACTGGAATGTGTACCTCAGTGAGGCTCAGCACAGTCAGTGTGAGTACTAGAATCTGTACCTCAGTGAGAGTCAGCACAGTGAGTGTGAGTACTACAATCTGTACCTCATTGAGACTACGCACAGTCAGTGTGAGTACTAAAATCTGTACCTCAATGAGGCTCAGCACAGTCAGTGTGAGTACTAGAATCTGTACCTCAGTGAGAGTCAGCATAGTGAGTGTGAGTACTACAATCTGTACCTCATTGAGACTACGCACAGTCAGTGTGAGTACTAGTATCTGTATCTCACTGAGACTCAGCACAGTCAGTGTGAGTACTAGAACCTGTACCTCGATTTCGGCGGCGTGAGAGCAGCTGGTTAGTCAGTTTCAGCGGGAGCATTGCGGAAGGAGGGTGCTGGGAGGTAAGTCAACCTTTAAAAGCACTTCTCTTTGCAGGGGCAGGCCAGTCGATTTCGGGGGCGTGAGAGCAGCTGGTTAGTCATTTTCAGCGGGAGCATTGCGGAAGGGGGGTGCTGGGAGGTAAGTCAACCTTTAAAAGCACTTCTCTTTGCAGGGGCAGGCCAGTCGATTTCGGCGGCGTGAGAGCAGCTGGTTAGTCAGTTTCAGCGGGAGCATTGCGGAAGGAGGGTGCTGGGAGGTAAGTCAACCTTTAAAAGCACTTCTCTTTGCAGGGGCAGGCCAGTCGATTTCGGGGGCGTGAGAGCAGCTGGTTAGTCAGTTTCAGTGGGAGCATTGCGGAAGGAGGGTGCTGGGAGGTAAGTCAACCTTTAAAAGCACTTCTCTTTGCAGGGGCAGGCCAGTCGATTTCGGCGGCGTGAGAGCAGCTGGTGAGTGGTGAGTCAGTTTCAGCAGGAGCTGAGACTTTTTCTCTTTTCTTTAAATTAGTTTTTTAGGCGGGATCAGGAAGTCGACCCGCGGACGTCTGGGAAGACCCTCACCAATAAATTCAGGTGGAGAGGAAACCCGAGACACTACACGTGTAGTGTCTCCCACCCGCCCTCCTCCTCTAACCTAATAATAAAACCCATTGGTCTGAGGTAAGTACCATATTTTTATTATATTATTATTATTTTTTATAAAAATTTAATTTAGTTGTTAGCCAGATCTTGGTAGAAAGTTAGAGGAATGGCAGGGAAGGGAGTACAATGTTCCTCCTGCAGGATGTTTGAGGTGAGGGATGCAGTTAGTGTCCCTGCTGATTTTACCTGCAGGAAGTGCTGCCATCTCCAGCTCCTCCAAGACCGAGTTAGGGAACTGGAGCTGGAGTTGGAAGAACTTCGGATCATTCGGGAGGCAGAAGGGGTCATAGATAGCAGCTTCAGGGAATTAGTTACACCAAAGATTGGAGATAGGTGGGTAACTGTAAGAGGGACTGGGAATAAACAGTCAGTGCAGGGATCCCCTGCGGTCGTTCCCCTGAGAAACAAGTATACCGCTTTGGATACTTGTGGGGGGGACGACTTACCAGGGGTAAGCCATGGGGTACGGGCCTCTGGCACGGAGTCTGTCCCTGTTGCTCAGAAGGGAAGGGGGGAGAGGAGCAGAGCATTAGTAATTGGGGACTCTATAGTCAGGGGCACAGATAGGAGATTTTGTGGGAGCGTGAGAGACTCACGTTTGGTATGTTGCCTCCCAGGTGCAAGGGTACGTGATGTCTCGGATCGTGTTTTCTGGGTCCTTAGGGGGGAGGGGGAGCAGCCCCAAGTCGTGGTCCACATTGGCACCAACGACATAGGTAGGAAAGGGGACAAGGATGTCAGGCAGGCTTTCAGGGAGCTAGGATGGAAGCTCAGAACTAGAACAAACAGAGTTGTTATCTCTGGGTTGTTGCCCGTGCCACGTGATAGTGAGATGAGGAATAGGGAGAGAGAGCATTTAAACACGTGGCTACAGGGATGGTGCAGGCGGGAGGGTTTCAGATTTTTGGATAACTGGGGCTCTTTCTGGGGAAGGTGGGACCTCTACAGACAGGATGGTCTACATCTGAACCTGAGGGGCACAAATATCCTGGGGGGGAGATTTGTTAGTGCTCTTTGGGGGGGTTTAAACTAATGCAGCAGGGGCATGGGAACCTGGATTGTAGTTTTAGGGTAAGGGAGAATGAGAGTATAGAGGTCAGGAGCACAGATTTGACGTCGCAGGAGGGGGCCAGCGTTCAGGTAGGTGGTTTGAAGTGTGTCCACTTCAATGCCAGGAGTATACGAAACAAGGTAGGGGAACTGGCAGCGTGGGTTGGTACCTGGGACTTCGATGTTGTGGCCATTTCGGAGACATGGATAGAGCAGGGACAGGAATGGATGTTGCAGGTTCCGGGGTTTAGGTGTTTTAGTAAGCTCAGAGAAGGAGGCAAAAGAGGGGGAGGTGTGGCGCTGCTAGTCAAGAGCAGTATTACGGTGGCGGAGAGGATGCTAGATGGGGACTCTTCTTCCGAGGTAGTATTGGCTGAAGTTAGAAACAGGAAAGGAGAGGTCACCCTGTTGGGAGTTTTTTATAGGCCTCCTAATAGTTCTAGGGATGTAGAGGAAAGGATGGCGAAGATGATTCTGGATATGAGCGAAAGTAACAGGGTAGTTATTATGGGAGACTTTAACTTTCCAAATATTGACTGGAAAAGATATAGTTCGAGTACAATAGATGGGTCGTTTTTTGTACAGTGTGTGCAGGAGGGTTTCCTGAAACAATATGTTGACAGGCCAACAAGAGGCGAGGCCACGTTGGATTTGGTTTTGGGTAATGAACCAGGCCAGGTGTTGGATTTGGAGGTAGGAGAGCACTTTGGGGACAGTGACCACAATTCGGTGACGTTTACGTTAATGATGGAAAGGGATAAGTATACACCGCAGGGCAAGAGTTATAGCTGGGGGAAGGGCAATTATGATGCCATTAGACGTGACTTGGGGGGGATAAGGTGGAGAAGTAGGCTGCAAGTGTTGGGCACACTGGATAAGTGGGGCTTGTTCAAGGATCAGCTACTGCGTGTTCTTGATAAGTATGTACCGGTCAGACAGGGAGGAAGGCGTCGAGCGAGGGAACCGTGGTTTACCAGGGAAGTGGAATCTCTTGTTAAGAGGAAGAAGGAGGCCTATGTGAAGATGAAGTGTGAAGTTTCGGTTGGGGCGATGGATAGTTACAAGGTAGCGAGGAAGGATCTAAAGAGAGAGCTAAGACGAGCAAGGAGGGGACATGAGAAGTATTTGGCAGGAAGGATCAAGGAAAACCCAAAAGCTTTCTATAGGTATGTCAGGAATAAGCGAATGACTAGGGAAAGAGTAGGACCAGTCAAGGACAGGGATGGGAAATTGTGTGTGGAGTCTGAAGAGATAGGCGAGATACTAAATGAATATTTTTCATCAGTATTCACTCAGGAAAAAGATAATGTTGTGGAGGAGAATGCTGAGCCCCAGGCTAATAGAATAGATGGCATTGAGGTACGTAGGGAAGAGGTGTTGGCAATTCTGGACAGGCTGAAAATAGATAAGTCCCCGGGACCTGATGGGATTTATCCTAGGATTCTATGGGAGGCCAGGGAAGAGATTGCTGGACCTTTGGCTTTGATTTTTATGTCATCATTGGCTACAGGAATAGTGCCAGAGGACTGGAGGACAGCAAATGTGGTCCCTTTGTTCAAAAAGGGGAGCAGAGACAACCCCGGCAACTATAGACCGGTGAGCCTCACGTCTGTAGTGGGTAAAGTCTTGGAGGGGATTATAAGGGACAAGATTTATAATCATCTAGATAGGAATGATATGATCAGGGATAGTCAGCATGGCTTTGTGAAGGGTAGGTCATGCCTCACAAACCTTATTGAGTTCTTTGAGAAGGTGACTGAACAGGTAGACGAGGGTAGAGCAGTTGATGTGGTGTATATGGATTTCAGCAAAGCGTTTGATAAGGTTCCCCACGGTAGGCTATTGCAAAAAATACGGAGGCTGGGGATTAAGGGTGATTTAGAGATGTGGATCAGAAATTGGCTAGCTGAAAGAAGACAGAGGGTGGTGGTTGATGGGAAATGTTCAGAATGGAGTACAGTCACAAGTGGAGTACCACAAGGATCTGTTCTGGGGCCGTTGCTGTTTGTCATTTTTATCAATGACCTAGAGGAAGGCACAGAAGGGTGGGTGAGTAAATTTGCAGATGATACTAAAGTCGGTGGTGTTGTCGATAGTGTGGAAGGATGTAGCAGGTTACAGAGGGATATAGATAAGCTGCAGAGCTGGGCTGAGAGGTGGCAAATGGAGTTTAATGTAGAGAAGTGTGAGGTGATTCACTTTGGAAGGAATAACAGGAATGCGGAATATTTGGCTAATGGTAAAGTTCTTGAAAGTGTGGCTGAGCAGAGGGATCTAGGTGTCCATGTACATAGATCCCTGAAAGTTGCCACCCAGGTTGATAGGGTTGTGAAGAAGGCCTATGGAGTGTTGGCCTTTATTGGTAGAGGGATTGAGTTCCGGAGTCGGGAGGTCATGTTGCAGCTGTACAGAACTCTGGTCCGGCCGCATTTGGAGTATTGCGTACAGTTCTGGTCACCGCATTATAGGAAGGACGTGGAGGCTTTGGAGCGGGTGCAGAGGAGATTTACCAGGATGTTGCCTGGTATGGAGGGAAAATCTTATGAGGAAAGGCTGACGGACTTGAGGTTGTTTTCGTTGGAGAGAAGAAGGTTAAGAGGAGACTTAATAGAGGCATACAAAATGATCAGGGGGTTGGATAGGGTGGACAGTGAGAGCCTTCTCCCGCGGATGGATATGGCTGGCACGAGGGGACATAACTTTAAACTGAGGGGTAATAGATATAGGACAGAGGTCAGAGGTAGGTTCTTTACGCAAAGAGTAGTGAGGCCGTGGAATGCCCTACCTGCTACAGTAGTGAACTCGCCAACATTGAGGGCATTTAAAAGTTTATTGGATAAACATATGGATGATAATGGCATAGTGTAGGTTAGATGGCTTTTGTTTCGGTGCAACATCGTGGGCCGAAGGGCCTGTACTGCGCTGTATTGTTCTATGTTCTATGTTCTATGAGAGTCAGCACAGTCGGTGTGAGTACTGGAATGTGTACCTCAGTGAGAGTCAGCACAGTCGTTGTGAGTACTAGAACCTGTACCTCAATGAGAGTCAGCACGGTCAGTGTGAGTACTAGAATCTGTAGCTCAGTGAGAGTCAGCACGGTCAGTGTGAGTACTAGAATCTGTACCTCATTGAGACTCAGCACAGTCAGTGTGAGTACTAGAACCTGTACCTCAATGAGAGTCAGCACAGTCAGTGTGGGTACTAGAACCTGTACCTCAATGAGAGTCAGCACAGTCGGTGTGAGTACTGGAATCTGTACCTCAGTGAGAGTCAGCACAGTCGGTGTGAGTACTAGAACCTGTACCTCAATGAGAGTCATCACAGTCAGTGTGAGTACTAAAATCTGTACCTCATTGAGTCTCAGCACAGTCATTGTGAGTACTAGAATCTGTATCTCATTGAGTCTCAGCACAGTCAGTGTGAGTACTAGAATCTGTACCTCGATGAGACTCAGCAGTCAATATGAGTACTAGAATCTGTACCTGATTGAGACTCCGTACAGTCAGTGTGAGTACTAGAATCTGGACCTCATTGAGACTCCGCACAGTCAGTGTGAGTACTAGTATCTGTATCTCACTGAGACTCAGCGCAGTCAGTGTGAGTACTAGAATCTGTACCTCATTGAGACTCAGCCAAGTCAGTGTGAGCACTAGTATCTGTCCCTCAATGAGACTCGGCACAGTCATTGTGAGTAGTAGAATCTGTACCTCAATGAGACTCAGCCCAGTCAGTGTGTGTACTAGAATCTGTACCTCAATGAGAGTCAGCTCAGTCAGTGTGAGTACTAGAATCTGTAGCTCAGTGAGACTCAGCACAGTCAGTGTGAGTACTAGAATCTGTAGCTCAGTGAGAATCAGCTCAGTCAGTGTGAGTACTAACATCTGTACCTCATTGAGACAAAGCACAGTCAGTGTGAGTACTAGAATCTGTACCTCATTGAGATTCAGCACAGTCAGTGTGAGTACTAGAATCTGTACCTCAGTGAGAGTCAGCACAGTGAGTGTGAGTACTACAATCTGTACCTCATTGAGACTATGCACAGTCAGTGTGAGTACTAGTATCTGTATCTCACTGAGACTCAGCACAGTCAGTGTGAGTACTAGAATCTGTACCTCATTGAAACTCAGCCCAGTCAGTGTGAGTACTAGAATCTGTACCTCAATGAGACTCAGCGCAGTCAGTGTGAGTACTAGAATCTGTACCTCAATGAGACTCAGCACAGTCAAGTGTGAGTACTAGAATCTGTAGCTCAGTGAGACTCAGCACAGTCAGTGTGAGTACTAGAATCTGTAGCTCAGTGAGAGTCAGCTCAGTCAGTGTGAGTACTAAAATCTGTACCTCAATTAGACTCAGCACAGTAAGTGTGAGTACTAGAATCTGTAGCTCAATGAGACTCAGCACAGTCAGTGTGAGTACTAGAATCTGTAGCTCAGTGAGACTCAGCACAGTCAGTGTGAGTACTAAAATCTGTACCTCATTGAGATTCAGCACAGTCAGTGTGAGTGGTAAAATCTGTAGCTCAGTGAGAGTCATCACAGTCAGTGTGAGTACTAGAATCTGTACCTCAGTGAGAGTCATCACAGTCAGTGTGAGTACTAGACTCTGTACCTCAATGAGACTCCGCACAGTCAGTGTGAGTACTAAAATCTGTACCTCATTGAGTGTCAGCACAGTCAGTGTGAGCACTAGAATCTGTACCTCATAGAGACTCAGCACAGTCAGTGTGAGGACTCGAATCTGTACCTCAGTGAGATTCAGCCCAATCGATGTGAGCACTTGAATCTGTTCCTCCGCACTGTCAATATGACTTCTCAAATCTGTACTTCAATCATGTCAACACCATCAATCCGAGTACGAGAAATCAGTGTGAGTTTCCTGGGGATGCGGGGTGGAGGAGTAAACACAGGGGGTGAAGTTGCAGGCAGGCCCGGTGTGAAGATTACCCTTACTGAATCTTCACATGTATCAGGTGTTACCTGTTTCAATGGGTGAACATTGTCCATTTCCATTTCCACTCGCAACAGATAGTGAACTCCCCAGTGTCAACTCAGTGCTCCTCACTCTACTTGATCGTTCATGGCCCCGTGCTATGTCTAGGTGTTCCCTCAATAAGCACATCAGAGGCGGAAGCAGTCTACTGCCTTCTGCGCCTTGTGGCTTTTGATGCCCTTGGCAGACATCTGCTGGAGGGCCTTGAGCCAGAAGGCCCTGGATGACTGCCGGGGTCACAGGTGTCACCGTGCCACCCTGATCTGCCCGCTGCCCTTGCAATGCGCCAGTCAGGAGATGGGTCATCGGAAATAATGGAGGCGGCCGTGGTCTCCGTGGTGGCAGGCTTTGGGTTGGCCACCAGTGCTTCCTCCCCACTGACGGTGCCCATAGGGCCATGGGGGCCTGCATGGTACACTGGGCAGCTGGGGTGAGCTCCAGAAGACACTGAGTCATCTGGCACTGTCAGTCCTGCCGTTTCCCCATTATCGGGGCCATTGTATCGACACCCTCAGTAATTGTCCTTCGTGACTGGGGTATACTCCGCAGTACCTCAGCAATGTCCACCTGCATCTGGGACATGTCGCTCAGCGACTGGGACATGATAATGATGCCTTCAGCCATGGCCATCACAGACTGAGTCATGCCTTGGGCACCACCACACAAGATGCAGACGTCGTTCTCCAGGCATTTCATTGCGTTTTGGCCTTGGTGCCACGCATGACCGGCATCATCTACGGAGCCTTAAACCTTTGCGACTCCTCAAATCGTCCATGCAGTCGCTGAAATATTGCTGACATCTCCTGCTGAATGTCATGGCTCTGTCCTCTCATCTGCATCTGGTACATTAAGGGATTAGATACAAAGTAAAGCTCCCTCTACTGTCCCCACCAAACACTCCGAGGACAGGTACAACACGGGTTAGATAAAGAGTGAAGCTCTCTCTATGCTGTCCACATCAAACACTCCCAGGAAAGGTACATCACGGTGTTAGATACAGAATAAAGCTCCCTCTACACTGTCCCATCAAACAGTCCCAGGACAGATATAGCACAGAGTTAGATACAGACTGAAGCTCCCTCTAGGGGCGGCACGGTCGCACCGTGGTTAGCACAGTTGCTTCACAGATCCAGGGTCCCAGGTTCGATTCCCGGCTTGGGTCACTGTCTGTGTGGAGTCTGCACGTTCTCCCTGTGTCTGCATGGGTTTCCTCCGGGTGCTTGGGATTCCCCCCACAGCCCAAAGTTGTGTTGGTTAGGTGGATTGGCGATGATAAATTGCCCTCAGTGTCCAAAAATGTTAGGTGGGGTTGCTGGGTTAAAGGATTAGAGTGGAGTCGTGGGCTTAAGTGGGGTGCTCTTTCCTGAGGGCCGGTGCAGACACGATGGGCTGAATGGCCTCCTTCTGCACTGTAAATTCTATGATTCTATACTGTCCCCATCAAACACTCCCAGGACAGATCCAGCACACGGTTAGGTACAAATCAAAGCTCCCTCTACACTGTCCCCATCAAACACGCTCAGGACGGGTCCAACACAGGGTTAGATACAGAGTAAAGCGCACTCTACACTATCCCCATCAACCTCTCCCAGGACAGGTACAGCATGGGTTAGATACAGAGTAGGGCTCCATCGACGCTGTCCCCATCAAACACTCCCAGGGCAGGTCCAGCACAGGGTTAGATACAGAGTAAAGCTCCCTCTACACTGTCCCCACCAAACACTCCCAGGGCAGGTCCAGCACAGGGTTAGATACAGAGTAAAGCGCACTCTATACTATCCCCATCAAACTCTCCCAGGACAGGTACAGCATGGGTTAGATACAGAGTAAAGCTCACGCTACACTGTCCCCACCAAACACTCCCAGGGCAGGTCCAGCACAGGGTTAGATACAAAGTAAAGCGCACTCTATACTATCCCCATCAAACTCTCCCAGGACAGGTACAGCATGGGTTAGATACAGAGTAGGGCTCCCTCGACGCTGACCCCATCAAACACTCCCAGGACAGGTCCAGCACAGGTTTAGATACAGAGTAAAACTCCCTCTACACTGTCCCCATCAAACGCCCAGGAAAGGTACAGCATGGGGTTCGATACAGAGTAAAGCTCCCTCTACACTGTCCCCATCAAACACTCCCAGGACAGGTAAGCATGGGGTTAGATACAGAGTAAGGCTCCCTCTACACTGTCCCCATCAAGAACTCTCAGGACGGGTCCAACACAGGGTTAGATACAGAGTAAAGCTCCCTCTAGACTGTCCCCATCAAACACTCCCAGGACAGATATAGCACAGGGTTAAATACAGAGTAAAGCTCCCTCTACACTGTCCCCACCAAACACTCCCAGGGCAGGTCCAGCACAGGGTTAGATACATAGTAAAGCTCCCTCTACTCTGTCCCCATCAAGAACTCCCAGGACAGGTCCAGCACAGGGTTAGATACAGAGTGAAGTTCCCTCTACACTGTCCCCATCAAACGCCCAGGAAAGGTAGAGCACAGGGTTCGATACAGAGTAAATCTCCTACTACACTGGCCCCATCAAACACTCCCAGGTCAAGTACAGCACAGGGTTAGATACAGAGTAAAGCTGCTTCTGTGCTTTTACTTGATTGATTCATGGGATGTGGATGTTGCTGGTTCGGCCCTTGAGAAGCTGCCTTCTTGAACTGCTCTCTCTGCACTGTCCCCGTCAAACAATCGCAGAGCTGTACTGGAACATTTCCAACTCAAGCTCTTTCTGTCCTCTTCTAACCCTATACTTCTGACACACAAGCCCAAACCTCGGTACCTCAAAACCTTCTTTGCCTTCCAGTCTCAATATCCTCTCTTTCTCTGGGGAATATATAAGTCTAGGGTGGTTTTATAAAGCCACGAACCGAGTGGTTCAAAAAAACCTTGTTAATTTACAGTCACTATTGTAAACATCACACGGTAGATCCCAACTGGGTCTGCCTTGCCGGTGTCGAACTGGCCGGCTTTATATATCATACAGCTGGACATTGTTTAGAGGTCCCCCGCCCCCTTAACAGCGGAGCTCGTATTCTGCAAGGTTCACGGGGAAGTTAATTGTTCCCACCCGGTACTTGTGGGATCCCTGCTTGTCCGGTATCCCAAGGTTAGCAGAAAAGGAAGTCAGTGGCGTAGTGGGTGTACCACTGGGCTTGTAATCCAGAGACCCAGGGTAATGCTGTGCGGACCCAGGTTCAAATCTCACCATGGTACGTGGTGGAATTTGAATTAAAAGTCTAATGATGACCATGAAGCCGTTGTCGATTGTCGTAAAAATCCATCTGGTTCACTAATGTCCTTTAGGGAAGGGAATCTGCCGTCCTTACCTGGACTGGCCACATGTGACTCCAGGCCCGCAGTAGTGTTGTTGACTCTTAAATGCCCTCAGGGATGGGCAATATATGCTGACCCAGCCAATGGCACACACATCCCATGAAGGAATTTTAAAAACGCAGGGCAAGTATGACCAGCCTGCGAGATTGATGTTGTCCTGATAGACAGGACAGGATCTCCTGAATACAACACAGGGCAGGCAAGAGGAGAACTTTCAATTGACAGAATTAAGCCCTGTGAACAGCACATCAAACCCACAGTTCCTTACCTTTGAGAAACAATAGATCACTGTTGACTGACTGTGTGCTCTGTACATTATTAATGTGTACCATAGGTCATGGTTTGAAATGGTTTTGACCAAAATAAAGCTGTACACCTTCAAAAGCAGTGTCCTGCTGGCTGAGCCTCCAAGCAGTTGCCTTCGGTTCTGAGGCTGCACTTGGGGAAGAACAAGTTCAAAGGAAGTATTTCCAAAAATAATTAGCCCTGTTGAAACCCATCAACAGGAATAAGACTACCTGTGTGTTTTCAATTCATTCTGTGCACCTGTTAAATACAGCAAAGCTGGGAGCATACCAGGATCTGAATTTCTTTATTCCATAAAAGCAAGCGAGTGCTTGAGAAAGACAACAACACTGATCCCCTGAACATTAACCAAGTCACTGTTTCACTCAATTGTTGAGCTGCTGTGTATTTCCAACTCTGACTACTTTTATTTCAGATTCCCAGCATTTGCAAGCTATTTTTCCTTCCCAGTAATTTGGCCTTGGTTTCAAAAAGGTAGTTGCGCCTGGGAACTTGTTTATTGATGCACTTAAAGGAATCCATGCTATCAACTCAAATGTTAATCTTCAGAACTGGGAAATACCTTTTGAAAGCCAGGGGGCGGAATTCTGTGCTCCTGAGGCTAAGTGTTGACGCTGTCGGAAACGGCGTCGCGTTTCTTGACGGGGTCAACACGGCCTCAGGATCAGCAATTCTGGCTCCTACAGAGGGCCAGCACGGCACTGGAGCGGATCACGCCGCACCAGCTGCTGATCCTGGCGTCAGGATCCGCGCATGCGCAGTGGCTTCCTTTAACCCTCCAGCCCCGACGCAACATGACACAGGACTACAAGGGCCGGCGTGGAAGAAATGAGGCCCCCAGCCAGAGAGGCTGGCCCGCCAATCGGTGGGCCCCGATCGCGGACCAGGCGTCGGGGCAGCGTGGCGCGATTCGCGGGGATTCTCCAGCCTGGCCCCGGGCTGAGAGAATCCCGCCCAGGGAACCTGTACAAAAAGCAATCAAAAGGACGAACGGAATGTTGGACTTAATATCTTGAGAACCAGAACACAGGGTGTTGGAGTGATGATTCAGTTGTACTGCGCCCTGGACACACATTATCTGGAGTAATGGACTCAGTTCTGAGCACTGCACCTCACAGAGTATATGTTGGTCTAGGAGTGGATACAGAGCAGATTCACCTGAAAAGTACTAGGGTTTAAGGGGTTAAATTATGGGTTACATACGCGCGCTTTGTATTCCCTCACGGATAGAAGATTGCAGGTTATCTGATCGAGGTGCCTGAAACGTTAAGTGGATTTGACAGGGTCGATACAAAAGCAACCATTTCCTCTGAAGAGGCAATCTGTAACAAGGAGGCGAAATTGTACAATTCGAGCAACATTATTTAGGAATGAAACCGGGAAGTGATTTCTTTTTCACACAAAGTAGAAATGTAAACCAGGAATTCTCTCCCTCAGAAAGCTGCTGCTGGAGCATTAGAGATTTCAAGATCCAGATTGAAGAAGTGTTGTTGATAAGCATACCAGGGTTTGTGGAGCACGAGAGAGTAAATTAAATTGAAGTGCAGATTCGATGGGCTGAATGGCCTCCTCCTGCTCTTATATTACTATGTGAGGAGCGACATTGAAATCTTGCACTGACACTATTAGCAGCAGTTAAACATAGCAGCTGGAGGCTCTATATTATCTAGCAGCAACAGAGAGGAAAAGGCGACACGTTGAACAATATGACCCCCCCCCCACCCCCACCCCCACACACACCTACCCCACCCCTGAGGGATAATGCTCAGCAGACACAACTTTTACAGACAGCCAGGATTATTGACAATACGTGAGTGTGTCCATCAGGAACACAGAGATCGTAGAAACTGCAAGAGCGCTGGGATTATGGAACAAACATTGTCCCTAAGAAATGGGCCATGGTATGTTCTCGCAATGTTGAATAGCTGGCCAGCTTTTGTCCAGCTTCACACATGAAGAATGTATGAAGCACGAAGGACGGCACGGTGGCACAGTGGTGAGTACTGCTGCCTCACAGCTCCAGGGACCCAGGTTCGATTCCGGCCTCGGGTACCTGTCTGGGCGGAGTTTGCACTTTCTCTCCATGTCTGCATGAATTTCCTCCCGCAGTCCAAAGATCCACTCATGTATATAATGAGGTGCAGACAGGCTGTGATTGACACACAGGATGACCAGTAAGCATACAACACAGCACAGCCAATCACCAGACAGGATACTACCACTATAAAGCCAGAGGGCACGAGGTTTCCCGCTCTCTCGGACCCAGCTACTGAGACAGTCAGAGTCCACGAGCTAGCAAGCACAAACACCATGTGGTAGCTAGAAAGTCTGGTAAGGCTACTACAAGGTCACTAGTCAGATCGGTATAGTGTCGACCCAGAGCTGAATATGTACAGCAGTTCATCTAGTTGAATAAAACAGTGTTGGATCTTCTCCTGTGTGAGACGTCTGTTTCTAACTTCCCAGCATCGAGTGAAGTACACATCGAACCAACCTGCCTAACACACCACAGGTCAGGTGGATAAGCCATTCTAAATTGACCCTTAGAACATAGAACATAGAAAATACAGCACAGAACAGGCCCTTCCGCCCACGATGTTGTGCCGAACCTTTGTCCTAGATTAATCATAGATTATCATAGAATTTACAGTGCAGAAGGAGGCCATTCGGCCCATTGAGCCTGCACCAGCTCTTGGAAAGAGCACCCCACCCATGGTCAACACCTCCACCCAACACTAAGGGCAATTTTGGACACGAAGGGCAATTTATCATGGCCAGTCCACCTAACCTGCACATCTTTGGACTGTGGGAGGAAACCGGAGCACCCGGAGGAAACCCACGCACACACGGGGAGGATGTTCAGACTCCGCACAGCCAATGACCCAAGCCGGAATCGAACCTGGGACCCTGGAGCTGTGAAGCAATTGTGCTATCCACAATGCTACCGTGCTGCCCTTAAGAACAAATTAATCTACACTATATCATTCTACCGTAATCCATAGAACATAGAACATAGAACGATACAGCGCAGTACAAGCCCTTCGGCCCATGATGTTGCACCAAACCAAAAGCCATCTAACCTACACTATGCCATTATCATCCAAATGCTTATCCAATAAACTTTTAAATGCTCTCAATGTTGGCGAGTTCACTACTGTTGCAGGTAGGGCATTCCACGGCCTCACCACTCTTTGCGTGAAGAACCTACCTCTGACCTCTGTCCTATATCTATTACCCCTCAGTTTAAAGCTATGTCCCCTCGTGCTAGCCATTTCTATCCGTGGGAGAAGGCTCTCACTGTCCACCCTATCTAACCCCCTGATCATTTTGTATGCCTCTATTAAGTCTCCTCTTAACCTTCTTCTCTTTAACGAAAACAACCTCAAGTCCATCAGCCTTTCCTCATAAGATTTTCCCTCCATACCCGGCAACATCCTGGTAAATCTCCTCTGCACCCGCTCCAAAGCTTCCACGTCCTTCCTATAATGCGGTGACCAGAACTGTACGCAATACTCCAAATGCGGCCGTACCAGAGTTTTGTACAGCTGCAACATGACCTCATGACTCCGGAACTCAATCCCTCTACCAATAAAGGCCAACACTCCATAGGCCTTCTTCACAACCCTATCAACCTGGGTGGCAACTTTCAGGGATCTATGTACATGGACACCTAGATCCCTCTGCTCATCCACACTTCCAAGAACTTTACCATTAGCCAAATATTCCGCATTCCTGTTATTCCTTCCAAAGTGAATCACCTCACACTTCTCTACATTAAACTCCATTTGCCACCTCTCAGCCCAGCTCTGCAGCTTATCTATGTCCCTCTGTAACCTGCTACATCCTTCCGCACAGTCGACAACACCACCGACTTTAGTGGCGTCTGCAAATTTACTCACCCACCCCTTCTGCGCCCTCCTCTAGGTTATTGATAAAAATGACAAACAGCAACGGCCCCAGAACAGATCTTTGTGGTACGCCACTTGTAACTGAACTCCATTCTGAACATTTCCCATCAACCACCACCTTCTTTCAGCTAGCCAATTTCTGATCCACATCTCCAAATCACCCTCAATGCCCAGCCTCCGTATTTTCTGCAATAGCCTACCGTGGGGAACCTTATCAAACGCTTTACTGAAATCCATATACACCACATCAACTGCTCTACCCTCGTCGACCTGTTTAGTCACCTTCTCAAAGAACTCGTTAAGGTTTGTGAGGCATGACCTACCCTTCACAAAGCCATGCTGACTATCCCTGATCATATTATTCCTATCTAGATGATTATAAATCTTGTCTCTTATAATCCCCTCCAAGACTTTACCCACAACAGACATGAGGCTCACCGGTCTATAGTTGCCGGGGTTGTCTCTACTCCCCTTCTTGAACAAAGAGACCACATTTGCTATCCTCCAGTCCTCTGGCACTATTCCTGTAGCCAATGATGACATAAAAATCAAAGCCAACATCCCAGCAATCTCTTCCCTGGCCTCCCATAGAATCCTAGGATAAATCCCATCAGGTCCCGGGGACTTATCTATTTTCAGCCTGTCCAGAATTGCCAACACCTCTTCCCTACGTACCTCCATGCCATCTATTCTAATAGCCTGGGTCTCAGCATTCTCCTCCACAACATTATCTTTTTCCTGAGTGAATACTGATGAAAAATATTCATTTAGTATCTCGCCTATCTCTTCAGACTCCACACACAACTTCCCATCCCTGTCCTTGACTGGCCCTACTCTTACCCTAGTCATTCTTTTATTCCTGACATACCTATAGAAAGCTTTTGGGTTTTCCTTGATCCTACCTGCCAAATACTTCTCATGTCACCTCCTTTCTCGTCTTAGCTCTCTCTTTAGATCCTTCCTCGCTACCTTGTAACTATCAATCGCCCCAACTGAAACTTCACACCTCATCTTCACATAGGCCTCCTTCTTCCTCTTAACAAGAGATTCCACTTCTTTGGTAAACCACGGTTCCCTCGCTCGACGCCTTCCTCCCTGCCTGACCGGTGCGTACTTATCAAGAACACGCAGTAGCTGTTCCTTGAACAAGCTCCACTTATCCAGTGTGCCCAACACTTGCAGCCTACTTCTCCAACCTATCCCCCCCAAGTCATGTCTAATGGCATCATAATTGCCCTTCCCCCAGCTATAACTCTTGCCCTGCGGTGTATACTTATCCCTTTCCATCACTAACGTAAACGTCACCGAATTGTGGTCACTGTCCCCAAAGTGCTCTCCTACCTCCACGTACCTATCCAATAGCTGCTTGAAGGTCCCTAATGTTTCCGACTCAACTGCTTCCACAGGCAGTGCATTCCATGCCCCCACTACTCTCTGGGTAAAGAACCTACCTCTGACATCCCCCGATATCTTCCACCATTCACCTGAAATTTATGTCCCCTTGTAATGGTTTGTTCCACCTGGGGAAAAAGTCTCTGACTGACTACTCTATCTATTCCCCTGATCATCTTATAAACCTCTATCAAGTCGCCCCTCATCCTTCTCCGTTCTAATGAGAAAAGGCCTAGCACCCTCAACCTTTCCTCGTAAGACCTACTCTCCATTCCAGGCAACATCCTGGTAAATCTCCTTTGTACCTTTTCCAAAGCTTCCACATCCTTCCTAAAATGAGGCGACCAGAATTGTACACAGTACTCCAAATGTGGCCTTACCAAAGTTTTGTACAGCTGCATCATCACCTCACGGCTCTTAAATTCAATTCCTCTGTTGAACGCTAGCACACCATAGGCCTTCTTCACAGCTCTATCCACTTGAGTGGCAACTTTCAAAGATGTATGAACATAGACCCCAAGATCTCTCTGCTCCTCCACATTGCCAAGAACTCTACCGTTAGCCCTGCATTCCGCATTCATATTTGTCCTTCCAAAATGGACAACCTCACACTTTTCAGGGTTAAACTCCATCTGCCACTTCTCAGCCCAGCTCTGCATCCTATCTATGTCTCTTTGCAGCCGACAACAGCCCTCCTCACTATCCACAACTCCACCAATCTTCGTATTGTCTGCAAATTTACTGACCCACCCTTCAACTCCCTCATCCAAGTCATTAATGAAAATCACAAACAGCAGAGGACCCAGAACCGATCCCTGCGCTACACCACTGGTAACTGGGCTCCAGGCTGAATATTTGCCATCCACCACCACTCTCTGACTTCTATCGGTTAGCCAGTTCGTTATCCACCTGGCCAAATTTTCCACGATCTCATGCCTCCTTACTTTCTGCATAAGCCTACAATGGGGAACCTTATCAAATGCCTTACTAAAATCCATGTACACTATATCCACTGCTTTACCTTCATCCACATGCTTGGTCACCTCCTCAAAGAATTCAATAAGACTTGTGAGGCAAGACCTACCCCTCAGAAATCCGTGCTGACTATCCCTAATCAAGCAGTGTCTTTCCAGATGCTCAGAAATCCTATCTTTCAGTACCCTTTCCATTACTTTGCCTACCACCAAAGTAAGACTAACTGGCCTGTAATTCCCAGGGTTATCCCTAGTCCCTTTTTTGAACAGGGGCACGATATTCGCCACTCTCCAATCCCCTGGTACCACCCCTGTTGACAGTGAGGACGAAAAGATCATTGCCAAAGGCTCTGGAATTTCATCTCTTGCTTCCCATAGAATCCTTGGATATATCCCGTCAGGCCCGGGGGACTTGTCTATCCTCAAGTTTTTCAAAATGCCCAACACATCTTCCTTCCTAACAAGTATTTCCTCGAGCTTACCAGTCTGTTTCACACTGTCCTCTCCAATAATATGGCCCCTCTCATTTGTAAATACAGAAGAAAAGTACTCGTTCAAGACCTCTCCTATCTATTCAGAGCCTTAGTGTCCAAAGATGTGTAGTTCAGGTGGGGTTACAGGGAGAGGGCGGGGGAGTGGGCCTGGGCCTGAGTGGGGTGCTTGTTCGGAGGGTTGATACAGATTCAAGGGCCAAAGGCCTCCTTCTGCACTGGCATTATGGATTCTATTGAATGTTGCTGATGTGAACCTGGATGGTGGGAAAATAAACATAAAGAGTTGGATTGGATTGGATTTGTTTATTGTCACGTATACCGAGGTACAGTGAAAAGTATTTTTCTGCGAGCAGCTCAACAGATCATTAAGTACATGAGAAGAAAAGGGAATAAAAGAAAATACATAATAGGGCAACACAACATGTACAATGTAACTATATAAGCACTGGCATCGGATGAAGCATGCAGGGTGTAGTGTTAATGAAGTCAGTCCATAAGAGGGTCATTTAGGAGTCTGGTGACAGTGGGGAAGAAGCTGTTTTTGAGTCTGTTCGTGCGTGTTCTCAGACTTCTGTATCTCCTGCCCGATGGAAGAAGTTGGAAGAGTGAGTAAGCCAGGTGGGAGGGATCTTTGATTATGCTGCCCGCTTTCCCCAGGCAGCGGGAGGTGTAGATGGAGTCAATGGATGGGAGGCAGGTTCGTGTGATGGACTGGGCGGTGTTCACGACTCTCTGAAGTTTATTGCGGTCCTGGGCCGAGCAGTTGCCATACCAGGCTGTGATGCAGCCCGATAGGATGCTTTCTATGGTGCATCTGTAAAAGTTGGTAAGAGTCAATGTGGACATGCCGAATTTCCTTAGTTTCCTGAGGAAGTATAGGCGCTGTTGTGCTTTCTTGGTGGTAGCGTCGACGTGGGTGGACCAGGACAGATTTTTGAAGATGTGCACCCCTAGGAATTTGAAACTGCTAACCATCTCCACCTCGGCCCCGTTGATGCTGACAGGGGTGTGTACAGTACTTTGCTTCCTGAAGTCAATTACCAGCTCTTTAGTTTTGCTGGCATTGAGGGAGAGATTGTTGTCACTGCACCACTCCACTAGGTTCTCTATCTCCCTCCTGTATTTGGACTCATCGTTATTCGAGATCCGGCCCACTATGGTCGTATCGTCAGCAAACTTGTAGATGGAGTTGGAACCAAGTTTTGCCACGCAGTCGTGTGTGTACAGGGAGTAGAGTAGGGGGCTAAGTACGCAGCCTTGCGGGGCGCCGGTGTTGAGGACTATTGTGGAGGAGGTGTTGTTGTTCATTCTTACTGATTGCGGTCTGTTGGTCAGAAAATCGAGATTCCAGTTGCAGAGTGGGGAGCCAAGTCCTAGGTTTTGGAGCTTTGATCTGAGCTTGGCTGGGATTATGGTGTTGAAGGCGGAGCTGTAGTCAATAAATAGGAGTCTAATGTCGGAGTCCTTGTTTTCGAGATGCTCTAGGGATGAGTGTAGGGCCAGGGAAATGGCGTCTGCTGTGGACCGGTTGTGACGGTATACGAATTGCAGTGGATCAAGGCGTTCTGGGAGTATGGAGGTGATGCGCTTCATGATCAACCTCTCGAGGCACTTCATTACGACTGAAGTCAGGGCCACTGGTCGGTAGTCATTGAGGCACGTTGCCTGGTTCTTCATTAGTACCGGTATGATGGTGGTCTTCTTGAAGCAGGTGGGGACCTCGGAGTGGAGTAGGGACAGGTTAAAGATGTCCGTGAATACCTCTGCCAGCTGGTCCGCGCAGGCTCTGAGTGCACGACCAGGGATCCCGTCTGGGCCCGTCGCCTTCCGAGGATTCACTTTCAGGAAGGCCAATCTGACTTCGGAAGCTGTGATGGTGGGTATGGGTGAATTATGGGCTGCTGGGGCACTCGCCAGCGGATTGTTGGTTATCTGCTCGAACCGAGCATAGAATGCATTGAGTTCATCGAGGAGGGGTGCGCTGCTGCCAGAGATACTGTTCGGCTTCGCTTTGTAGCCCGTTATGTTGTTTAGTCCCTGCCACAACCGCCGAGAGTCTGTCTGTTACAGTCACAATGCACCTTTCAGACCACTAGACATCTCAAAGCACTTTGAAGCCAATTAAATACTTTTTGATGCTCAGTCACTGTTGCAATGTAAGAAACACGGCAGCCAATTGTGTGCACAGTAAGATCCCGCAAACAGCAATGTGAAAATGGCCAGGTCATTTGCTTTTGTTACGCTGATTGAAAGATAAATGTTGACCAGGACACCAGGGAGAACACCCTTACTTGGCTTTGAAATAATACCATGGGATTTTTCACAGGGCAATGGCGGCGGGGCGGGGCGGGGGGGGTGAGGCAGTACTTTAAACAATGCATTCGGAGATGGAACTGCAGGACGAGACTTCACATATATAAGGGGACAGAAGCGAACTGCCGAGCGAAAGGAGAAAGTATGAGCTTGCTGTTAAACAGAGGATGTGAACAGGATAAATGGGGAAGTGTTACCAATGGAGTCACTGGCTGTACGATGGAGATCACAAAGTGATGGGCCAGTGTTGTGCAGTAAATTCGACAGCAGCTCTGTGGTAAACCACTCTGTATTGTATTGTATTGTTACACGCCATTTTATACTTCACCCGCCACGCGCGACCCATGGGGGCCGCCATTTTTGATGCCATTTCCGATGCCACCCGCCACGCCCGACCCATGGGGGCCGGCATCTTGGGACTACTCCGCAGCCTCCCGGGAGCCCTGCTCACCCGATCGTATGCTGGCCGGCGCTACCTCCGACCGGCCTACCCATCACCTTCCGAAGCTCGCCTCCACCACGCTCGACCAGTCCCGGCCTCATCACCTCACAAAATTGCCGATGACCGTCCGGATCAACGGGCACGGGACGGCCTGCCTTTTCGACTCCAGGAGCACAGACAGCTTCATACCCAGATACGGTAAGGCGCTGCTCCCTCCCAATTTTACCCGCGACCCAGAAAATCTCCCAGGCCTCCGGATCACATGCAGTAGAAATTTGGGGGTACTGTGTCACGACCCTTGCTGTAGAAGGAGTAGAGTACGCTAACTTCAAACTCTACGTCCTTCCCCATCTCTGCGCTGCCCTATTACTGGGGCTCGACTTCCAGTGCCACCTCCAAAGCCTTACTTTAAAGTTCGGCGGACCTCTGCCCCCCCCTCACAGCCTGTAGCCTCGCGACCCTTAAGGTCGCCCCACCCTCGCTCTTCGCTAACCTCACCCCGGACTGTAAGCCCGTCGGTAGTAGGAGCAGGCGATACAGTGCCCGGGATAGGACCTTTATCAGGTCGGAGGTCCAGCGACTGCTACGAGAGGGGATCATTGAGGCTAGTAACAGCCCCTGGAGAGCCCAGGTGGTGGTCGTCAAGACTGGGGAGAAGCACCAGATGGTCATCGACTACAGTCAGACCATCAACCGGTACACGCAGCTCGATGCGTACCCCCTCCCCGCATATCTGACATGGTCAATCAGATTGCGCAGTATCGAGTCTTCTCCACAGATGACTTGAAGTCCGCGTACCACCAGCTCCCTATCCGCCCGGAGGACCGCCAATACACTGCCTTCGAGGCAGGTGGCCGCCTCTACCACTTCCTTAGGGTTCCCTTCGACGTCACCAATGGGGTCTCAGTCTTCCAACGAGAAATGGACCGGATGGTTGACCACTACGGGCTGCGGGCCACGTTCCCATACTTAGATAATGTCACCATCTGCGGCCATGACCAGCAGGATCATGACGAAAACATCCGGCACTTCCTCCACATCGGCAAACACCTGAACCTCACCTACAATAAGGAAAAATGCATTTTCCGCACAACCCGCCTAGCCATCCTTGGCTACGTTGTGGAAAACGGAGTCCTCGGGCCCGACCCCGACTACATGCTGGAACTCCCCTTCCCACTCTGCCCCAAGGCCTTGAAGAGATGCCTGGGGTTCTTCTCCTACTATGCCTATTGGGTCCCCAATTATGCGGACAAGGCCCGTCCACTTATTAAATCCACCGTTTTTCCCCTGACGGCTGAGGCCCGCCTGGCCTTCAACCGCATCAAGGCAGATATTGCCAAAGCCGCGATGCACGCTGTGGACAAGTCCATTCCATTCCAAGTGGAGAGCGATGCGTCGGACTTGGCGCTGGGTGCTACCCTCAACCAGGCGGGCAGGCCCGTGGCTTTCTTCTCCCGTACCCTCCATGCCTCCGAAATTCGACACTCTTCCGTCGAAAAGGAAGCCCAAGCCATCGGAGAAGCTGTGAGACATTGGGGGCATTACCTGGCCGGCAGGCGATTCACTCTCCTCACTGACCAATGGTTGGTTGCCTTCATGTTCAATAGCACACAGCGGAGAAAGATCAAGAATGACAAGATTCTGAGGTGGAGGATCGAGCTCTCCACCTACAACTACGATATCTTGCATCGACCGGGGAAGCTCAATGAGCCCCCAGATGCCCTATCCCGCGGTACGTGTGCCAGTGCACAAGTGGACCGACTCCGGACCCTCCACAATGATGTCTGTCACCCGGGGATCACCCATTTCTTCCACTTCATCAAGGCTCGCAACCTGCCGTACTCCATCGAGGAGGTCAGGACCATGACCAGGGACTGCCAGGTCCGCGCAGCGTGCAAACCGCACTTCTATCAGCCAGACAGAGCACATCTGGTAAAGGCCTCCCTCCTGCCCCTTTGAGCACCTCAGCGTCGATTTCAAAGGGCCCCTCCCCGCCACTGATCATAACTTGACGAGTACTCAAGATTCCCCCTTGCCATCCCATGCCCTGACATGACCTCTGCCACCGTCATCAAGGCCCTGCACAGTCTTTTCACCTTGTTCGGGTTCCCCACCTACATCCATAGTGATCGGGTTTCCTCCTTTATCAGCGACGAGTTGCGTCAGTTCCTGCTCAGCAAGGGCCTCGCCTCCAGCAGGACGACCAGCTGCAACCCGCGGGGCAACGGACAGGTGGAGAGGGAGAACGCGACGGTCTGGAAGGTCGTCCTCCTGGCCCTACGGTCTAGAAGTCTCTCAGTCACCCGCTGGTGCAAGGTTCTTCCCGATGTGCTCCACTCCATCCGGTCGCTCCTGTGCACTGCCACCAAGGAGACTCCTCACGAGCATATGTTTGCCTTCCCCAGGAAGTCCACCTCCGGGGTCTCGCTTCCGCCCTGGCTGACAGTCCCGGGGCCCGTCCTTCTCCGGAAGCATGTGAGGAGCCATAAATCCGACCCCCTCGTCGAGAAGGTCCTGCAACTCCATGCCAATCCACAATATGCCTACGTGGCACATCAGGACGGGCGACAGGACACAGTCTCCCATCGAGAATTGGCACCTGCAGGTTCCCCGGCGACCATCACCACCACCCCCGGCCATACACCCCCCCCCCCCCCTCCACTGACTCAACAACTGGGTGAAGAAGAGGACAACACGCTCCCGGACGCGCAGATCTCGACACCGGTGCCCACACCACAGCTGGGACTGAGGCGATCACGGCGGAAGGTCAAGGCCCCCGACAGACTTGATCTTTAAGCCCACTTCACCCCCGCTGGACTCTTTTTTTTAAACAGGGGGTGAATGTGGTAAACCACTCTGTATTGTATTGTATTGTATTGTTACATGCCTGGGCTTGTCCCTGCTGGCTCCACCTGTGGCTCCTCCCCTCGGGCTCATGTATAAAGGTGACTGGTCTCTGCCTCTGATCCAGTTCGGGATCAGAGGCCAGGAGGCTTTCTGTTTAGCTTATTAAAGCCTCAGTTACGTTCACCACTCGTTGTGTGTTCATTGATGGCATATCAAGCACAAAGCACTCACCCTGTCCTGTTTCTGTGTGGGAACAGGGACGGAGCAGAGTCAGTGTTGAGGCAGTGCGGATGTGATAGAATCACTAGTGTTCATGGTTAGAATTGCAATCCTTCAGCATCAACCTTGGAGAGAGCTTAATGCAGAAACAGCACCATAAAACTTGCCTGTATCTGTTTGGCCAGCCTAGTTAAAACAGGATAGAGTGGGTGCGGCATTGATATTACTGGAAGTGGCTGTTATGTTTTCTGATTTCTATTAGTTAGAATAATCACACTTTAGATTGAAAATACTGCAGCTTCCTCCAGTCTATTTCTTGCTGTTCTCCATGTGGCTGGTGATCTGATAAACTGATATATTTTTACTTGGCACATGACTACACGCGCTGCAGTGAAATATGACACCCCAGGATATATAGTCACATAAGAATTAGTTCATGATCTTTTATGAATAACACAACAATATAACAGTGACCTTATGTTATCCATATCTCATATGTTAGCTGTGAAACACTCGTGAATTTGTTTATTCTTATATTTTCCTCTTGTATTTCTATCTCTTTTATGTTCTTCACCTCCTGCCCAAGAGATTCCTCAGTCTGGTGGCTCAGGTGGTTCTTGAAGCTGCCGTGCTGCTTTGTGAAGAGCAGAGAGTTATCCTGATGGTCTGGACAACACTCCTCAATCAATCAACAAAAACAACCTAACGGACCAGTCACCTCCTTGCTGTTGGGAACTTGCTGTGTGCAAGTTGGCTACCAGATTCCCTGCATTACAACAACGATTGATGCTTCAGAAAGGAATGCACTGTATCACTTAGCATCATTATAGACACGCTACCATTGGGCAGATATTCCTGTTCAAGGATTAGCTCACTTTCCTGGTCATGCAGAATGCTCACCGGTTAATCCTGATCAGTGTCGCCTTAAGCTGCATGGGTGCACAATGTTGCATGTCAGCTACATGGGTGCAAGTCATGCAGCAGTCAGGCATGTGTCATGCAATCTTAAAGGAGACACGCATTGCTACAAGCCAGCTGCAGACATCAGAGGGAAGAAGAAACGATCCCGAGCTGAATATAACTGAGAGAACATCTCTTAATTTAGTGGCTTGAGGTTTTCTGATTGGAACACTGATGGGAATCTTTAAAGTGAAGCAGTTTCCCTGGGGCAATCCATTCAGAAACTTGGATCAGTGTCTGCAATGTTACTGGGTGAAAAGGATGTGGAACGATTGTTAAATACTTCAGTGATGCAATGAGGTATTGTCCCGCTCCAGGTTTCAATGGTCGGGTTATGTGGAGTTCCTCTAACAGCTGATTCCCACACAAACAGTTTTGGGAAGAGAAGGACAATGTGTTAAATTAAGGGCTGTGTTCTCCGGTTCCCCAACCGCATGATTCCTGCCGACGCGCCGTTCGCTGGCAGCGAGATTAACTGCTCCCACCACTTGTCAATGGAATTTCCCATTGAAGCCACCCCACGCCACCATGGAATCTGCGGAACCTGCGGGCGGGAGTGCGCTGCCAGCAGGGACAGTGAATCCCAACGGCCAGAGAATTCCAGCCTAAATTCCCCTCCCCTTCCAAAGATCCTCAAAAGGAGACACATTGTAAAAAAGCCCAGGATCACTCTTTGTAGATCCCTTTGCTCATGAACACGATGGCTCTGAGCCATCTCAAAGTTGTGAATGATTCTTGCAAATACCATCTACTTACCACTGCTTTGCTCGTTCACCTGCATTAGCCCCTAATCAAGCAATACCTTGATTTAAAAATTCTCATCCTTGTGCTCCCTCTTCCAGCCCTACAATCCTCTAAGATCACTGCGCTCCTCCAATTCTGGCCCCTTAAGCATCCCTGACCCCCTTCAATCCAACAATGGCAGCTGTGCCTTCAACTGCTGAAGCACTAAGGCTTGGAATTCCCTCCCCTCCTGAAACCTCTCTGCTTCTCTCTCCCTTCTCTCAGACACTCCTAAGAATCTACTTCCACCTACCTAAAAACCACTTGATATGACACAGTGACAGATCTGGTTGGTAATACCTCTGTGAAGCTTCTTCAGACATCTTGCTGCATTATCTCCCACTCTTGAGGTACCGTAGTCCAAGACAACATTAGCAACCATAGCCTCTGGCCCATGATGATGTTTGCCAAAGAACTGCAATGGTTTCTGTTGCCTTTTGCAACATGACTGACCAGGAAACTCTCCTCAATCTTACCATCTGATGTCAGGTGTATTGGAAGGATTTATAGGTTTGGTCACGTTAAGAACACACCTTCCATGGTTATTAAGTCCTGAAGTGGTACTTGAACCAGGAGCTTCTGGCCCAGAAGTAGGGACACCATCCTCTGTGCAGCGAGACACTGGACAGGTCACGGTGGCACAGTGGTTAGAACTGCTGCCTCACAGCTCCAAGGATCCAGGTTCAATTCCGGCTTTGGGTGACTGCGTGGAGTTTGCACGTTCTCCCCGTGCCTGTGTGGGTTCCTCGGGGTGCTCCACTTTCCTCCCACAGTCCAAAAATGTGCAGATTAGGTGGATTGGTCATGATAAATTCGCCCTTCGTGTCCAAAGATGTGCAAGTTATTTGGGGTCACGGGGATAGGGCTGGGGAGTGGACCGCGGTAGGGTGTTCTTTCAGAGGTTCTGTGCAGACCCGATGGACCGAATGGCCTCTTTCTGCACAGTAGGGATGCTGTGATTCTAAAATCTTTTACAGCATTACAGTCACTTGATAAACGTACGTTGCTGTAGTAGATGCATCTACAAATCTCCCATACATTAATCTCTATATAATGAGAAGTACAGTGTCACACCATGTAATATTTATTGCGTTAGCATTTCTGAGTTCCAACTACTTGAAATGCTTCCCAGAGCTACCACATAGAGATGTTGGTCTTTGAGAAACAGCTTGAGGCTTGGCGTCCTTACAATAGCTTGTGCACAACCATTCTCTGACAGCTCAGAACAATACTGCCTCCAGTGGTTTTTCCTCCATCACGTTAATCATTACTTACTGTGGAATAGAAACATAGAAGCATAGAAAATAGAAGCAGGAGGAGGCCATTCAGCCCTTCAAGCCTGCTCCACCATTCATTATGATCATGGCTGATCGTCAAGTTCAATACCCTGATCCCACCCCCTATCTCTTGATCCCTTTAGCCCCAAGAGCTATATAGACTTCCTTCTTGAAACTACACAACATTTTGGCCTCAACTCCTTTCTGTGGCAGCAGATTCCACAGATTCACCACTCTCTGGGTGAAGAAATTTCTCCTCACCTCAGTCCTAAAGACCTTAACCCTTATCCTCGACTATGACCCCTAGTTCTGGACTCCCCCACCATTAGGAACATTCTTTCTGAATTTACCCTGTTTAATCCTGTTGGAAGTTTATAAGATTCTATTAGATCCCTTTTCACTCTTCTAAACTCCAATGGATATAATCCTAACCGATTTAGTCTCTCCTCATATGACAGTCCCATCCCAGGCATCAGCATTCCTTCCATAGCAAGAACATCCTTCCTCAGATAAGGACACCAAAACTGCGCACAATACTCAAGGTGTGGCCTCACTGATACCCATAACGATTGCAGTAAAACATCTCTATTCCTATATTAAATCCTCTCGCTAAGAAGGCCAACATACCACTTGCCTTCTTTACTGTCTGCTGTACCTGGGCACTTACTTTCAGCGACTGATGCACGAGGACACCAAGTTCTCACTGAGTCTCCACCTCTCTCTAACTTTATATGCATTCAAATAATAATCTGCCTTCCTATTTTTGCTACTGAAGCGGATAACCTCACATTTATCCACATTATACTGGATCTGCCATGCATGTGCACACTCACTCAGCCTGTCTAAATCCCGCTGAAGCATCTCTGCATCCTCCTCACAGCTCACCCTCCCACCCAACTTTGTATCATCTGCAAATTGGGAGATAATACATTTAGTTCCCTTGTCCAAATCGTTAATATATAATGTGAGCAGTTGCGGTCCTAGCACAGGTTCCTGCGGTACCCCACTAGTCACTGTCTGCCAACTCCAATCTTTTGCTTCCTGTCTGCTAACCAGCTTCCTATCCATCTCAAGACACTACCAGTAATCCCATGCGCTTTAACTTTACATATTAATCTGCTATGTGAGACTTTGTCGAAAGCCTTCTGAAAGTCTAAATAAACCACAGTCACTGGTTCTCCCTGGTCAACTCTACTAGTTCCATCTTCAAAGAATTCTAGTAGATTTGTCAAGCATGATTTTGCTTTCAAAAATCCATGCTGACTTTGTCTGATTGCACCATTGCTTTCCAAATGCAGTGCTATGAAATCTTTGATAATGAACTCCAGCAACATCCCTACTAGCGATGTTAGGTTCTCTCACAACTAGATTGGCAACTAATCCGTTCTCATTTCACAACACCCAGACAAAGAATGCCTGTTCCATTATAACCATATCCCTGATAACCATCCCATATACATGGCAGAAATTCCTCCTCTATTGTCCGGTGACTATTTTGACTCACCCAATCAAAATGCAGATTAAAGTCACCCATAATCACAGGTGTTCCTTTATCACACACATCTCTGATTTCCTGTCTAATGCTATTCCCAACATTACCAGAGTGGTTTGGTGGTCTGTACACCACCCCTACGAATGTTTTTTGCCCCTTGATGTTTCTCAACGCTACCCAGACAGATTCCACATCATCTGTACTAATATCATCCCTCAATTTTGTATCAATTGCTTGTTTAATCACAATGAAACTCCACCACCTGTTCCTTTCTGTCTGTCCTTCCTAAAAACTGAATAGTCATCGATGTTTAGTTCCCATCATTGGTCACCTTGGAGCCTTGTCTCCGTAATCCCATCCACATCAAATCCCTGTACATCTATCTCTGCAACTGTTTATTTTGTGTGCTCTGTGCGTTCAGGCACAATACCTTAAGGCTAGTTCTTTTAACGCTCCTTCTCCCATCCTTACTATTTTTCTTACAGTCTGATACAGGCCCTTGATTTCTCTGCCTAACACTTTTCTTATTCTCCTTTCTGTCTTTTTCTCTTGTTCTTGATTCCTCCTGTTCTGAATGCTTACATAGGTTCCCGTCCCCCTGACATATTAGTTTGAACCCTCCCCAACTACTCTAGGAAGTACCCCCCCCCCCGCAAGGACACCACTCCCGGTCCAGCCCCCTCCAGAATGTCCTGTAACCTGTCCAGTTTGTACTGGTCCCACCACCCCCAGAACCGATCCCAATACCCCCGGGACTCTGAAACTCACCCCCTCACCCCATCTCTTCAGCCACATATTCATCCGATATTCCTACTATTTCTACTCTGACTACTCTGGCAATGGTAGTAATCTTCAGATCACTACCTTTGAGGTCCAAATTCTCAACTTTCTTCCTAACTCCTATATTCTGCTTTCAGGACCTCGTCCCTTTTTTCACCTATGTTGTTGGTACCGATGTGCACCACAACCACTGGCTGTTCACCCTCCCCCCTCCAGAATGTTCTGTAACCGTTCTGAGACATCCTTCACCCTAGCACCAGGGAGGCAACATACCATCCTGGAGTCTCATTAGCGGCCACAAAAACGTCTGTCTATTCCCCTTACAATTGAATCCCCTATAACCATTGCATTCCCACACATTTTATCTCCCCCCCCCTCTGCAGCAGAACCAACCGTGGTGCAGCAAATTTGGCTGTTGCTGCTTTCCCCTGAGAGGTCACCACCTCTACAGTATCCAAAACAGTATAGCTGAGTGTGTTGCAACAATTCCCGGGTTTGTGAGATGGAATTGATCACATTTACTGCAATTCCAATTTGACTATTTGCTGTTGTTTTTTCCAATGGCCTTTCCAATAGCTCCACAAAGTGCTGAATGAATGGGCTCAATTTTCTGTTGTGTCATGACCCCCATGTCAGCCTCAATTCGGGTTGGGAATGACCCTTTCAAGATGTCGGGTGTGATCTTTCCATGGGTAGCCAATTAAGAAGAAGGGGATCCCGGACCTCCGTCAAATGATAGTCCAGGAAGCGGGGGTCCCAATCAGAGGGCCTGCAGTAATCTTCAGCTGGCAACCTGACTGGGAGAGGTGGGCATTGCTGACTAGGCAGGAGGCCATGTAAGCACCACAACAACAGAGTGGTCCTTTGCAGGGTTGTGAAAAATTACCGTTGTATATTGTGGAGAACTGACACTAGGTGGCACAGAGGGTCAAATAGTAACGGAGCTTTATTTACAAGGTGTGTTCACTACAGGCAGCTTCTTCACTCTGGCAGCTTCCTGTGGTAGCAACATTTCCTTCTTCCTTAGTGTTCAAGGAAGACGACCTCCACCCTTCTCGACGCACAGTGTTTGAGGAATTCAATGCCCAGATCTTGGAACCAG
The DNA here is from genome assembly GCF_047496885.1 of Scyliorhinus torazame. Classification (NCBI taxonomy): domain Eukaryota; kingdom Metazoa; phylum Chordata; class Chondrichthyes; order Carcharhiniformes; family Scyliorhinidae; genus Scyliorhinus; species Scyliorhinus torazame. The sequence goes on from NC_092707.1 coordinate 212,482,825, forward strand.
CATGTTCGATAACAAGTGACTAGTATCCATCATCTTTATATCTATATGTCTCGATGATCTCCCGAGGTTAATGGGCCTTCGCCCACCATCTCTTCTGTTCTCGGTCCGTGTGACTTTGCACTTTTCTTCCCATCATCAGCTGGAGCCCAATACCAGCATGCTAGTCATCATCACATCTCAGCTTGATTATATAAAACACTGTCTCCAGAATCTAAAGAACCATAGAATCCCTCCAGTGCAGAAGGTGGCTATTCGACCTATTAAGTCTGCACCAACCGTCTGAAAGAGCACCCTACCTAGGCCCACCCCCCTGCCCTATCCCCATAACCTAATGTGTACATCCCTGGACACTATGGGGCAATCTATCATGGCCAATCCGCCTACCCTGCACACCTTTGGACTGTGGGAGGAAACCGGAGCACCCGGAGGAAACGCACGCACACACAGGGAGAAAGTGCAAACTCTACACTGACAGTCACCCATGGAATGGAATGGAATGGAACCCGGGTCCCTGATGCTGTGAGGCAGCAGTGCTAACCACTGTGCCACTGTGCCACCCATTGTGCCACCATGCCGAGGATCCGGTGAACCTTGCTTCACTAAATCTTCTCATTTTTCCTTTTCACCACATGGTCTTCTTCTCATCTAGCTTCTGCTTGTGCAAGTCTGCAAAAGCCATGACTCATCGACCCCAAGAAGCAGCCCCTTTAAACAAGGTTGTATATGCAACCCTGCCTTGTGGTATTAGCCACAAAACTCAGCATCCCCAGAAGGCGCAAATGAAACACGAGTATCTGGCCACTTCAAATTCTGGGGTGATATTCAAAAGGGCGGGGGAGGTCAGTTAAGAGCCTGAGCCAGTAACTGGTGGGAAAGATGGGAAACCGTCAGAGTTACAAATAAACACAAAAGTATATTTTGTATATGAACAGTTTAATTTTGTATTTTACTTATGGTTCCTATAAAATGAATGTATGGTGGGTTAGGGAGTAGATTGCTTGCCCAGGATTCTGATACTTGGCAAATACTTGGGATACATTTGGTAACTGGATTAGAGCTGTGTGATCCAGTTCACTAACGTTCACTGGGTCAAGAGGAAGGACTGTGGTAAAATGGACAGCAGCCTGGATTTTAGGCCCGATAAAATCGGACATTTTAAATTAAGAATTGAACATTTTTAATCAAACCAGTCAGCTCCAGGACTGGCCTTATGGAATTCAAACTTAGCCAAGTTCAAATACACTGAACACAGACAAACTGCCAGGACATGTCTGGACTTGCCCCGTCAATCACCCGTCAGGAATTAATCGGGCCTATTCATATGGATCAATTGATTTGGGTTGCCCAGATAAAGCTACACATTCTGGCACCCAGTTTATATGCTGTTACCATATATGGAGAGGTGTTACATGCAAATAACACAGGTAGAGATGGACACCGGGGGTTCCTGGTGTCCGTCAGAGTTGCAATTGGCAACAACATTGGGTGTTGTGACCCCGGCCTGAGATCTCATTAGTTGAGGGCCAGAGAACTTTCTGGAAAGGCACAAAGAGGCGTATAAAGATTGACCACCCAGGACCCTCCCCGGCGAAGACTCTGGACAGAGGTAACAGAGAAGGTTTGACGACAGACCAGAGACGGAAGTAAGCAATGTGCAAGACCCACCTTCAAGGACAAAGGCCTTGAGACAACCGAGACTCAGAGAATCGGACCCACAGTTCAATTGAGTTCATTGGCACGGGTAGTATTTTTTGGGATAATTTAAGGGAGGGGTGACTATTTTACTGTGTTTAATGATAAATTTTGTTCAATCATACATATGCATTTGTCCTTTGTTCATATCACAAAGAAAGGCACCTGGGTAAAACGCTTGAATAATAAACTGGTCGAAGTGACTGTGATTTTACAGACAACAGTGTCACTTCCAGTGACGACATGCATATGTTAATACACAGTGCTTCTGCAGCTACTGAGACTCAATATAAATACATAGCATTTCCTCCCCCTTTAAATCGAATGTCCCCAACAATTAGAAACAAGTGTAACAAGCACAATAATCAAGTAACAATAATCAACAAGTCAATGGTTTGGAGGGTGTCGCTCTCAGAATGGTTGATGGCGAACCTCTGGGGCGGGATTCTCCGACCTCCCGCCGGGTCAGAGAATCACCGGGGGGCGGCATAAATCCCGCCCCGCCGCTCTGACGCCGGCTGCCGAATTCTCTGGCGCCGGTTTTCGGGCGGGGGCGGGGATCTCTGGCCCCGGGGGGTGCCCTCACGGTGGCCTGGCCCGCGAGCAGGGCCCACCGATCCGCGGACAGGCCTGTGCCGTGGGGGCACTCTTTTCCTTCCGCCTTCGCCATGGTCTCCACTATGGCGGAGGCGGAAGAGACCCCCTCCACTGCGCATGTGCGGGGATGCCGTCAGCGGCCGCTGATGCTCCCGCACATGCGTCGCACAGCAAAGTCATTTCCACGCCAGCTGGCGGGGCGGAAATCACTCCGGCGCGGGCCTAGCCCCTCAAGGTGAGGGCTCAGCCCCTCAAGATGTGGAGAATTCCGCACCTTTGGGGCGGCGTGATGCCGGACTGATCCGCGCCGTTTTTGGCGCCGGTCGGCGGACATCGCACCGATTGCGGAGAATCCCGCCCCTGGTGTCTGCCTCTTTGCACTAGTTATAACCTCTGGTGTTTTTGACTTTGCCAGTGTTTGTTTTGACCGATGTCAACATTGTAACTGGAGGTCGACTCTGTGCCTGGTCTGAAGGTGACGTGCTGTCTTCCTCAACCGTGTCTGTCGGTGTCAGGGAAGGAGGAAGATTCAGGTCAGGATTTTGTACCGCTGAATCAGAATTTTCTGCAGGTTCCATTTCCGGTGGATCGATCTTCGCACCAACATGCCTCCTCCAGATGACATCATCTCTAGTCTGGACGGTATATGAGACAAGTCCAGTTTGTTTCCGGGCATCTCTCCTTGTCTCTGGTGGAAGACATGGGCCGGAATTCTCCGTTCCTGAGGTTAAGTGCCAGCGCCAAAGGAGAATCCACGGGTGATTCACAGTGGGAGAATCGGCGCACCCCTCACCGATTCCGGTACCGGTGAGGGGCTAGCACGGTGCTGTGTGGAACACTCGCAGACCGTGCAGAATACAGCCGGAGAATCACCGGGTCCCGGGCCGCACATGCGTAGGGCTGGCGATTTGCACCGGTCGCGCCACAAAACAAGGCGCCAGGCAAGCTGGAACTCTAGTCCGCTCACCCGGACCCCATAGCCCTCCCCCTGGCCACCCCCCACCACTCCCCCCAGCTCGAGCAGAAGGGCCCCGGCCAGAGGCATGGATCCCGGATGAGTGTGGTGGCGCCGGACACAGTCCGCAGCTGGTACGCCAGTCTCCCGACCGCTGGGCCCACGCCGTCGGGAACTCGGCCCATTGGGGGCGGAGAATTGTGGGTGGGCCGCCTGATGATGCGCCAACGGCGTTGCGGCTGCGCGCAGCGCGCGTCCTGATGACGCCGACTTGGAGGGTGCGGAGCATCGCGAACTGCCGTCGAATCACTGCCTGCCCCGATTCCGGCGTTGGAAGCCATTTCCACCTGATCAGCAATCCCGATTTCGGAATCGGGATGCGGAGAATTCATCCCATGATGCCTTACTTCCCCGTTGTTCTATCTGTGCTTGTTTCTGTTGAACAATTTCCTTCCTTTTCAGAGGTTTCAACAAGTCGAATGCTGAATGTTGTTGTGTCTTCATCATTAATAATGCAGGAGAGAGTTTAGCCGTTGAATGAGTGGTATTCCTACACATCAAGCGTTTGATCAGTGAACCTTGTTCCCTAGTCACTCGTAATGTGTGTTTCATGTTTTGAACAAAATATTCTGCTAGTCCATTTTTAGCAGGATGGTATAATGCAGACCTAATATGTTGGATACCATTCTCTTTCAAGAAACATTTGAATTCCTGGGAGATAAATTGAGGTCAGTTATTGCTCACCAATTGCTCTGGAACTAAGTGCTTCTCCTGGCCTCCCAATTATCTTTTCTGATTAAGATGACTTCATTATGGTGACTTCTGGCCACCTTAAATGAGCACTGACTGCTACTAAGAACGTATGTTCTTCAAAACGTTCCTGGAAATCGACCTGCACTCATTGCCAAGCCTCTTCTGGCCATTCCCAAGGATGCAGCAGTGCTGGCAGTGGCAGCTTTCATACATGAAGAACACGTTCTAGCTTTCTCTTCAAACTCCGTGTCCAATCCAGGCCACCAGTAATAACTTCTCACTATTTCTTTCATGTGCACAATTCCGCAATGGTCCTTGTGCAATTTGTTTAACACTCATCTTCTCAATGATGGAGAAATCATTACCCTTATGCACTTTGGAAGGAGGAATTGAGGCAAATACTATTTTCTAAAGGAGGAAATGCTTAGGAAATCAGAAGCACAAAGGGACTTGGGAGTCCTTGTTCATGATTCTCTTAAGGTTAATGTGTAGGTTCAGTCGGCAGTTTGGAAAGCAAATGTAATTTTAGCATTCACTTCGAGAGGGCTAGAGTACAAGACCTGGGATGTCCTTCTGAGGCTGTATAAGGCTCTGGTCAGGCCCCATTGGGAGTATTGTGAGCAGTTTTGGGCCCCGTATCGAAGGAAGGATGTGCTGGCCTTGGAAAGTGTCCATAGGAGGTTCACATGAATAATCCCTGGAATGAAAAGGTTGTCGTATGAGGAACAGTTGAGGATTCTGGGACTGTACTCTTTGGAGATTAGAAGGATAAGGGGGGGATCTTATTGAAACTTACAAGATACTGCGACGCCTGGATAGAGTGGACATGGAGAGGATGTTTCCACTTGTAGGAAAAACTAGAACCAGAGGACACCATCTCAGATTAAAGGGACGATCGTTTAAAACAGAGATGAGGAGGAATTTCTTCAGCCAGAGGGTGGCGAATCTGTGGAACTCTTTGCCGCAGAAGGCTGTAGAGGCCAATTCACTGAGTGTCTTTAAGACCGAGATAGATAGGTTGATTAATAAGGGGATCAGGGGTTACGGGAAGAAGATAGGAGAATGGGTATATGAAAAATATCAGCCATGATTGACTGGCGGAGCAGACTCGATGGGCCGAGTGGCCTAATTCTGCTCCTATGTCTTATGGTCTTATGGTCTTGCCCGGAGCCCCCAAAAGGAGGCTTCCTGCTGTACAGACATCTCACATCTTCTAGTGGTGTATGGTTTCAGTCAGGTTTTAGTTATGAGGTCTTGCCTCGTAGTACCATACCCATTACTTCAGAGAGCATCGGATCACTCCGTGTGTACTTCTTCACTTGTCCTGAAGTGACTGGTGTACTGTTCAAAGTAGAAGATGCTTCCGCATGAGTAATTTGACGAACTGCTTGCTGGTGAACTACATGGTGATGATAATCGTGAAGGTCCATCTGCATTACAATGGAGACCTGGGGTGAAATTCTCCGACCCCCCCGCCTGAGAATCGCCGGGGGCTGGCGTGAATCCCGCCCCGCCAGTTGCCGAAGTCTCCGGCACCGGATATTCGGCGGGGGCGGGAATCACGTTGCGCCGGTTGGCGGGCCCCCCCGCGCGATTCTCTGGCCCGGATGGGCCGAAGTCCCGCTGCTAAAATGCCTGTCCCGCCGGCGTAAATTAAACCACCTACCTTACCGGCGGGACAAGGCGGCGCGGGCGGGCTCCGGGGTCCTGGGGAGGGTGCGGGGCGATCTGGCCCCGGGGGGGGTGCCCCCACGGTGGCCTGGCCCGCGATCAGGGCCCACCGATCCGCGGGCGGGCCTGTGCCGTGGGGGCACTCTTTCCCTTCCGCCTCCGCCACGGTCTCCACCATGGCGGAGGCAGAAGAGACTCCCTACACTGCGCATGCGTGGGAAACTGTCAGCGGCCGCTGACGCTCCCGCGCATGCGCCGCCCGGGGATGTCATTTCCGCGCCAGCTGGCGGGACACCAAAGGCTTTTTCTGCCAGCTGGCGGGGCGGAAATTCGTCCGGCGCCAACCTAGCCCCTCAATGTTGGGGCTCAGCCCCCAAAGATGCTGAGCATTCCGCACCTTTGGGGCGGCGCGATGCCCGTCTGATTTGCACCGTTTTGGGCGCCAGTCGGCGGACATCGCGCCGTTTCCGGAGAATTTCACCCCTGATTGTCGATACTTGATGGTATAAGTATGTGCGGACAAAAGCAATGCCCATCTCCACATTCTACTTGCTGCAAGTGACAGAATTCCTGAGTGTGGTCCAAAAAGTGTTGTTATTGCACAATGGTCCATCAACAGTGTGAACTTTCTTCTGTACAGGAATTACTCCAACGATAGTCCCTAAGGCTTCCCTTTTGATTTGTGCGTGGTTACTTTCAGCTTTGCTCAATGTTTGAGATGCAAAGGCAATGGGTCTTTCTTCACCCAATGATATGATGTGGGATACCACCGCTGCAACACCACAAAGACATGCGTCACACACCAATGCGTAAGGACTTCAGATTTGATCAACACTTCTTTAGCTGCCTAAAAGCATTCTTTCATTGATCTGACCACTTCCACATCTTGTCTTGGCACAACAGGTCATGCAATGGATTTAAAATGGTTCCCAAATTTGGAACAAATCTTCAAGTAGTCGACAATCCAAGGAAGGATCACAACTGGTTCATTTTCTGAGGTGCAGGCATGTCTGTGATAGTCTTGCCCTCTGAAGGAGATTTGTGAATGTCGGTGACATCGATCACATGTCCCAAATACTCAACGGAAGGCTGGAAGAACTCACACTTGTCCTTGCAGACTCTCAGTCTAGCATCTTCCAATCTTTGAAGAGTGGAATCCAAATTCCGAAGATGTTCCTCTGCATGTTACGGATGAAATCCAGTCAGCACTGGACTCCATTTAGTCCCCTCAGGATCTGATCCATTGCTCTTTGAAACAATGCTGGAGATGATTCCAAATACAATTCTTTGGTACTGAAACAAACCTTTACTCGTCACAATTGTCAGAAGTTACTGTGACTTCTGGTCTACATTCATCTGCAAGTACTCCTGGCTCAGGCCAATTTTGCAAAAATGTTGGCCTCCTGACAATCCCACAAACAGGTCGTCAATGTGGGGTTGTGTATATTGCTCTGCATGCAACACTGGATTAAGGGTGACTGTGAAGTCTCCGCAAATCCGTACGGATCCATCCTTTTTTATGATTGTAGCCCACTCATTAATACTGACAAGTTCCAAGACTCCTGTCTTCACCAGTCTTTCTACATCAGCCTCCACCTTCGGCCTGGTGGCTTCAGGTGCTGACCTTCCCTTCAAACATTTTGCTTGGTTTCCTTCTTTAATCTTCAATTTAATTGCAATGTCTTTCATACTCCCCAGTTCTCCATCAAACACGACAGTCTGCTTCTTTAGGGTTTTTGTAAGGCCCGATTCTTCATTGGTCATCAGTCAAATCGCCCCAGTTCAGTTGAATCTTTTCGAACCATGTTCGACCCATCATTGCTGGCTAATTGCCCTTTCCTACATGTAAAGACAAATCTGTTGTCTGACTAGTAAGCTGCACAGCTACATCAATGCGTCCCTTAAATGGGGCCACTTGACCAGTGTATGTCTTCAACACTATTTTTGAACGTTTCAATGGAATGTGTCTGAGTTTTTCCTGATAGACAGTGTCTGGCACCAGTGAGACTTGATCTTGACTGGCTGTCCATCCAAGAGTGGAGTGACCCAGTTTCTATTTGTAGCACCAGCAGTGGCCAGCAATTCAGCGAGTCAACTCATTTCTCTCAATCCTTTTGCACAGCGGTAAGACTTCTTTTGTTCTGTTTACATGCTGTTTTGGTTTTCTCTTGCTTCTTATTATTTGTGATCGTAGCTTATTTTTTCTTCTGGCAGGCATGCTCAAAATTACATTTTTTCCCACAGCTCCTGCCTATTATATCTTTTTCTTTCTTTTTGTTTTAAAAGTTTAGAGTACTCAATTCTTTTTTTCCAATTAAGGGGCAATTCAGCATGGCCAATCCACCTATCCTGCACATCGTTTGGGTTGTGGTGTTGATACCCATGCAAACACAGGGAGAATGATCAAACTCCACATGGACAGTGACCCAGGGCCGGGTTCAAACCTGGGTCCTCAGTGCCGTGAGGCAGCAGTGATAACCACTGCGCCACCGTGCTGGCCCAGTGCATAATATATCTTCACCAGCATTCCACAGCTGAATGCCCTGGCTTCTCGCATTTGTGACATGTACGAGTTTTAATACTCTTAGCTGTCAATTCAGAGGAAATTTTATGTTTCCGAGTATTCAAACTCAGTTGCCAGCTTCATCGAAACAGCAATTTCCATGGCCTTTTCAGAGTTAGTTTATTCTCGGTTAGCAACGGGGTTTCTGTATTACCTCCCTTCACAGACCACAGACCAATCTGTCGCTAAATTGCCCCTTAGCGTCCAACAATGTGCAGGTTGGGTTTACAGGGATGGGGCGGGGGAGTGGGCATAGGTGCTCTTTTGGGGGGGAGGGGGGGGTCAGTGCAGACTCGATGGGCTGAATGGCCCTCTTTTGCACTGCACGGATTCTATGGATTCTCTGGATTCTATGTATCATTCAACACATTGCCAAACTCACAGAACTTTGCTAGTCTTTTCAGTACAGCCACTAATTGTGCAATTGATTCTCCCTCTCCTTGATATCTAATGTGGAATCTGAAGCGATGTGTTCATTACAGGCAGCTTCTTCACTCAGTTTCCCATGCCAGCAAGCTGTGATGTCAGCTCCAGAAGACAACATGCATATATTAATACACAGTGCTAACTTCAGTAACGAAGTCTCAAGTCTGTAGTGAACACACCTTGTAAATAAAGCTCCGTTAGTTTTTGACTCTCCATGCTTCCAAGCGTCAGTTCTCCACAATACACAACACAAAAACTGGCTGTGGTGAACCACTGTAATATGGTATGTAAGGTAGGACCTGCACTACAGGTTCGCCGGTAGCCCCTGCCGGCTGGCTCCGCCCACTAAGATCTGTATAAATATGCGTGACCTCCATTACCCTGTCATTTCGCCAGCTGCAGCAGGAGTCCACGCATCTGACTGCAATAAAGCCACAGTTGTACCCAATCTGCATCTTTGTGCAATTGATTGCGCATCAATTTATTGCAGTCTGATTTTTCCACAGAATGGATATCAGAATCAAACCCGATCGCCTGCAGCTGGATCCACACTCGCCCGATGCCAGAAAAGACTTTACTCACTGGCTAGCCTGTTTTGAGGCCTACATCAACGCTGCAGACCCCGCGCCAACGGAGGCTCAGAAGATAAACGTCCTGTACTCCAGACTGAGCTCCAGCGTGTTCCCGTTGATCCAAGACTCCTCGAATTACGCGAAAGGAATGGCACTCCTTAAAGAACACTATGCTCAAAAGACAAACACGCTCTTCGCCAGCCATGTACTCACCACCCGCTTGCAACTACCTGGTGAGTTCATTGAAGACTTCTGGCGCGCCCTAATTCCACCCGTCCGGGACTGTGACTGTCAGGCCGTTACGGCCGCTGACAACGCTAATCTCCTCATGTGCCAAGCTTTCGTGACAGGGATTGCGTCGGACTGCATCTGAGAATGATTATTGGAAGGGGCCATGCTCGAACTAGCGGAGACGAAAACCTTGGCGCTCTCCATGACGGTCGCATCCCGTAATATACAGTCTTACCCCTCCCGCCGCGCTGCCCACCCTTCTACCCCTTCCTCCCCCTCCTGGACTCCGCCAACGACCTCCTCAGCTGGGGCCCTGCCTTCCCAATACGCCTACGCCGCACGCCGATCCACGCACCCCGGGGGTCCCCGCTGTACCTCTGCGGTCAGCGGAAGCACCCCCGCCAACACTGCCCGGCCCGCACTGCCGTTTGTAAATCCTGCAGTAAGAAGGGCCACTTCGCAGCTGTGTGCCAGGCCCCCTTCCCGCACAAGAGGACGAAGAGGATTTCGGCACACTCCTGGAGTTCCCCGATGACTGGCCAGCATCAGCACCGCCACCACCACCATCAGTGCCACCTCCACCACCGCCAGCACCGACGTCGCTGCCACCGTTATGCCGCTCCCAACGAAGCACCAAAGCACCGGATTGGCTGAACCTTTGACGGACTCCGGACTGTCAACATGGGCTTTTCTTTTTTTTTCTTCCTTGTTTTCCCCATTCTTAACACTGTACATAATTGCATTATGTGTATATAGTTTCACATCACCCCCGCCGGACTCATTTTTAACATGGGGTGAATGTGGTGAACCACTGTAATATGGTATGTAAGGTAGGACCTGCACTACAGGTTCGCCGGTAGCCCCTTCCAGCTGGCTCCACCCACTAAGATCTTTATAAATATACGTGACCTCCATTGCCCTGTCATTTCACCAGCTGCAGCAGGAGGCCACGCATCTGACTGCAATAAAGCCACAGTTGAACCCAATCTGCGTCTTTGTGCAATTGATTGCGCATCACTGGTGACGAGGGCTTTGAATGCCGCTTACTTGCCAACAGGGAAAAAAAGATTAATGTAATTGGGAAAGAAGATTGAGAAAAAAAGATTGAGGATGTACTCAGGACATAGCGGGCGTGGTTGACGTGAATATCGATCCTCTGCAGAACAATTATAGAGCTTGGGTGCTTAATAAATTGAGGCTTGCCTTGTTGCCTTGTTTAAGCAGGAAAAGCAAGATAGCAGCTGAAAACATGTTGCAAAGTGTGCATACGGGGAACCTCCATTAGGAAGAAAATGGCGAATATTTTCAATGCCGTGGGACGCTTCAATGAAAATAGGAGCTCCTATACATAGAAACTAGGAGCAGGAGGAGGCCATTCGGCCCTTCGAGCCTGCTCTGCCATTCATTATGATCACGACTGATCATCCAACTCAATAGCCTAATCCCGCTTTCCCCCCCCCCCATATCCTTTGATCCCCTTCACCCTAAGTACTATAACTGCTTCTTGAAAAACATACACTGCGGGATTTTCCATCCTGCCAGACCCGTTTTCTGGCATGTGCGCCCCTGCCGGTAGGGGGATCCTCAGTCCCGGCAGCCGGCCAATGGAGTTTCCCATTGTGGCCACCCCACACCATCAGGAAGTCCACAGGTGAGAGTGTGCTGCCAGTGAAGCGGAGGATCCCACCGGCGGAGAATCTCGCTCTCAATAGTTTGGCCTCAACTTATTCCTGGAGTAACGAATTCCACCGCGCACTACTCTCTGGATGAAGAAATTTCAGGGGCGAAATTCTCCGGTATCGGCGCGATGTCCGCCGACCGGCGCCAAAAACGGCGCCAATCAGTCGAGCATCGCGCCGCCCCAAAGGTGCGGACGTCTCCGCATCTTGGGGGGCTGAGCCCCAACCTTGAGGGGCTAGGCCCGCGCCGGACTAATTTCCGCCCCGCCAGCTGGCGGAAAAGGCCTTTGGTGCCCCGCCAGCTGGCGCGGAAATGACATTGCCAGGCGGCGCATGCGTGGAAGCGTTAGCAGCCGCTCACAGCATCCCCGCGCATGCGCTGTGGGGGGGAGTCTCTTCCGCCTCCGCCATGGTGGAGACGGTGGCGAAGGCGGAAGGAAAAGAGTGCCCCCACGGCACAGGCCCGCCCGCGGATCGATGGGCACCCCCACAGGGCCAGATCGCCCCGCGCCCCCCCCCCTCCCCAGGACCCCGGAGCCCGCCTGCGCCGCCTTGTCCCGCCGGTAAGAGAGGTGGTTTAATCCATGCCGGCGGGACAGGCATCCTAGCAGCCGGACTTCGGCCCAGCCGGGCCGGAGAATCGCGGGGGTGGGGGGGGGGGGGCCGCCAACCGGCGCGGCGTGATTCCCGCCCCCGCCGAATCTCCGGTGCCGGAGAATTCGGCAACTGCCGGGGGCGGGATTCACGCTAGCCCCCGGCGATTCTCCGACCTGGCGGGGGGTTGGAGAATCTCGCCCCACATCTCTGTCCTAAATGGTGTACTCTCAGACTGTGACGTCTGGGGCTAAATTCTCCGTTATCGGCGCAAAGTCCGCCGTTTGGCGCAAAAAATGGCACAAATCCGACTTGCGTCACGTCGGAAAAATGGGTCGAATGTCTCCGGCCCGAAATGGGCTAGCAGTGACGTAACGGGATCCGCGCTTGCGCACGTGGTTGACGCCGTGCAGCGTCATACGCGCCGCACGGCGTGACGGCTCATAAGGCCGCGCTGCTCCCCCCCACCCGACCGGAACACCCGACTGGATGGCTGGCCGACGCTCAGCCCCGAGGTTCGAGTCACGGGATGTGGAGGCGCTCCTGGACGCAGTGGAGCAGAGGAGGGACGCCCTGTATCCCGGGCACGGCCGCAGAGTTGCCCCACGCCACAGCTGGCGTCTGTGGAGGGAAGTGGCAGAGGCCGTCACCGCTGCGGCCCTGACACCACGGACAGGCACCCAGTGCCACAAGAAGGTGAACGACCTCGTCAGAGCAGGCAGGGTGAGCCTCCCATATCCCCCCCTCCCCCATATCCCCCCTCCCCCATATCCCCCCTCCCCCATATCCCCCATATCCCCCCTCCCCATATCCGCCCTCCCCCATATCCCCCCCTCCCCCATATCCCCATATCCCCCTCCCCATATCCCCCCTCCCCATATCCCCCTCCCCCATATCCCCTCTCCCCCATATCCCCCAAATCTCCCCTCCCCCATATCCCCCCTCCCCCATACCCCCCTCCCCCATATCCCACCCTCCCCCATATCCCCCATATCCCCCTCCCCATATACCCCCTCCCCATATCCCCCCTCCCCCATATCCCCCCTCCCCCATAGCCCCAAAATCTCCCCTCCACCATATCCCCCCTCCCCATATCCCCCCTCCCCCATATCCCCCTCCCCCATATCCCCCTCCCCCATATCCCCCTCCCCCATATCCCCCCTCCCCCATATCCCCCAATCCCCCCTCCCCCATATCCCCCCTCCCCCATTTCCCCCTCCCCCATATCCCCCTCCCCATATCCCCCCTCTCCCATATCCCCCATATCTCCCCTCCCCCATATCCCCCCTCCCCCATATCCCCAAGTGAATCCAGCCCTAACCTTAACCTCTGCAATGCGCGCGCAACCGATGGCGTGCATTCATATACCTGCCTAACAGTGTTGCCTTTTACCCCTGCCACCACCCCCACCCACCCCCCCCCCCACAGGAGAAGCGCGCACACAACAATAGGGAGCATGTGAGGACTGGAGGAGGCCCCGCTGATGAGAGGCCACTGACCGAACACGAGGAAAGGGCCCTGGAACTGGCTGGCGGACCTGAGGACCGGGAGGTGCTGATGCAGAGGTTGGGGGCGTACTAGCAAGTTAGCCACCGACAGCCCGTCCCCATATCCCCCCTCCCCTATATCCCCCCTCCCCCATATCACCTGATCACTGCCTGCGTGTCTAACCATGCATGCTTCATTGTGTATCGCAGGACCAAACGTCCAGGCACCCATCCCCGCAGATGCAGACCGCCCGCAGGATGCCCCTCGGAGGCCACGGGAGACGGAGAGACCAGGACCCTCCAGCATGCGATGCCCGCAGGATGCCCCTCGGAGGCCACGGGAGACAGAGAGACCCGGACCCTCCAGCATGCGACACCCGCAGGATGCCCCTCGGAGGCCACGGGAGACAGAGAGACCCGGACCCTGCAGCATGCGACGCCCGCAGGATGCCCCTCGCACACCATGGGAGACGGAGAGACCTGGAGCAACAGGGAGACGACACCCCCGTCACGTGCGGGAGCGACCACCCAGCGACGAGGGGGGCAGCCACAGGCCCCCGTCACATCCGAGCCAGGACACCACTACCCAGGACACCACTACCCAGGACACCACTACCCAGGACACCACTACCCGGTACAGCACTGACCCAGGACACCCCTACCCGGGACAGCACTCCCCAGGAAGACGAAATACTGGACAGTGACTCAGTGTGGATGGGTGGAGACGAACCCCCACCCCAAAGTGCCATGGACTCAGAGTGGGACGAAGAGCACGACACAACGCCACTGCTGTCACCAACACCCTCCACCATCGCAGAAACACTCACCTCGGTTGGGCACTTTAGTGATGAGGCGTCTGGTACACTCACTGGTGCGCACAACACAGCCGTCCCGGTACAGCAGGTGGAGGTAGGAGCAGCAGAGGGGCCGGGCGGTCGGAGGGCAGCCCAGCCCAAGCGAACATCTGCCGCCCAGATGGATCCCGGGTTCCTGGAGTTACCACACCCACACATAGATCCGATGCAACCACCGACCCGGACACGAGCGAAGAGGGTGATGGGCGGCTTGCGGCGGCTGCAGTCGCAGGTGGAGGAGTCCACCTGCGTCCAGGAGCTGGAAGTGGTGCCGGTCATACGTGCCACCCAGGCCAACACCGCACGGGTGGCATCCGCGGTGGAGGCAATGGGTGCGACGGTGTCATACATGGGGAACGGTTTGCGAGGCCTGGGGCTTTCCGTGCAGGCGGCGTCTGTGGCCCAGGACATGGCTGCCCTCTCACAGGAGGCCATGAGCCAGCGCCAGATGGCAGAGGCGCTCAACACCATAGCCCAATCTCAGCAGGCCATAGCCCAGTCTCAGCAGGCCATGGCCCAGTCTCTGCAGGCCATGGCCCAGTCTCTGCAGGCCATCGCTGAGGGCATCGGCGCCAGTGGCCATGTGCGAACCGGCGTCGCACTGTCACAGACAGAGTTTGCCAACCCCCTGGGCTCCATGGCTGCAAACCTGCAGACCCCTGTCGATACCAGCACGGGCCTCCAGGACTGGCAGCGCCAGATGCCGGGGGGGCGTCGGATGGCCAGTCCGTTCGCATCCCCCACCCATGTAGAGGCCTGGGGGCCATCGGGCACCCCGAGGGAGGAGGAGGTGGTGTGGTCCGTCCTGGGTCCCCCTGTAGGGGAGGTCCGGGAACACCGCGACACCTCGGACTCCCCCCCTTCCGTCCCTGGTGCATCGGGTGGGCAACGGGCAGGACAGGCTGGCAGCTCGCCATCCCAGTCGCCCGGGCCGCAGCCTGGCCCACCTAGGCCAGGACGCCCCAGGAAACGGCCGCCAAAGGGATCCAGTGTCAGAGGGCAGGAATCACAGGAGTCCACCTCCAGTTCTGCTGTACCGTCTGGGGAACCACGTAGACGTAGTCAAAGGGCCCATAAGGCCAAACAATTAGACACTGAGTAAGTTGGCACGGGTGCAGGGCACAGATGAGTTTTAGGGGCTAGGGCACGTGCATGAACTCGTTTGGTTATTAAAGTCAATGTTACACCTACAGAAGCTGCCTTTGAACTCTGTCCAAAGCGTGCGGGAGTGTCATGTACGTTGAGCGCAAGTGTGTGTGTGACGGGTGGTCTTACCTCAGCCCCAGGTGAGTCTGCCCCCTTCCCCCTGGGCCGCCATCAACATCCCCCCGAGCAGAGGACGGGACCGTGCGCTGCAGTGTCACAGCCGCATGCAGGGATGGTCCGGGTGGATGGTGGTACTGTGGCCATGGGTCAGACATAGTCCAACGATGTGGAGCCAGGAGCTCACCGCAGGGCGGGTTGTCATCATCCTCCATGGCCTGCAATAGACACGCGTCCACCCGCAACTGTGTGAGCCCGGCCCATTGTGCCGCAGGTGGATCGGCAATGGGGGGGGGTTGTGTGCATGCGGGTGGGGTGGGTGAGGTTGGGGAGGGGGGTGAGGGTGCTTGGTGGGTGGATGGGTGGGCGGTGTGGGTGGTTGGCTGTTGCCATGGTGTGCGGTCTGTGGCCATACTACCCGATTCCCACGCCCATCTAGTCAGTGAAGCGGGCGGCTATCAGTCTGTCCCGTGCCCGCTGGGCCAGCCGGTAACGGTGGACAGCCACCCGCCTGTGTCTACCCCGTCTGCCCTGACCATTACCCCCATCCCCCTCATCTGGGAGGACTGCGTCTCTTCCTGCTGCTCCTCCACTCCGCCCTCCTCTGCCTGCGGCACATCGCCCCTCTGCTGGGCTATGTTGTGCAGGACGCAGCACACCACAATGATGCGGCCGACCCTATCTGACCGATACTGGAGGGCGCCCCCAGAGAGGTCCAGGCACCTGAAACGCATCTTCAGCACGCCAAAGCACCTCTCTATCACTCCCCTTGTCGCGACATGGGCATCATTGTAGCGGTTCTCTGCCTCATTGCGTGGCCTCCGTATAGGCGTCATCAGCCACGATCGCAATGGGTAGCCCCTGTCGCCCAGCAACCAGCCCCTCAGCCGGGGATGGCGTCCCTCGTACATGCTGGGGATGGATGACCGCGACAACACTTATGAGTCGTGTACACTGCCTGGGTAACGGGCGCAGACTTGCAGGATCATCATGCGGTGGTCGCAGACCACCTGTATGTTCATCGAATAGGTCCCCTTCCTATTGGTGAACACGGCCCTGTTATCTGCAGGTGGCCGCACGGCGACGTGCATCCCATCAATCGCGCCCTGGACCATGGGGAACCCGGCCACGGCAGAGAAGCCCACGGCCCAGGCATCTTGGCTGGCCCTGTCCACAGGGAAGCGGATGTAGCGGTGCGCCATGGCATACAGGGCATCTGTCACTGCCCGGATGCACCGATGCACCGATGTCTGTGATATGCCGGACAGGTCCCCACTCGGTGCCTGGAATGACCCCGTTGCATAAAAGTTCAGGGCCACCGTAACCTTGACGGACACGGGGAGAGGGTGTCCCCCGCCAGTGCCACGCGGTGACAGGTGTGCCAGCAGGTGGCAGATGTGTGCCACGGTTTCCCGGCTCATCCGGAGTCTCCTCCTGCATTCCCGGTCCGTGAGGTCCTGGTATGACTGCCGGGGCCGGTACACACGGGGCGCCCTCGGGTGCCTCCGTTGCCGTGGGGCCGCGACGTCCTCCTCCCCCTCCTCGTCCTGTCGGTCAGGTGTCCCTCCAGCCTGGGCGGCTGCCGCCTGTCCCTCTGCGGCAGCCTGCGCCGCCTCTCTGGCACGCTCCTCCTCCTCCTCCTCCTCCTCCTCCTCATCCAGGGCAACATAGACATTAGCGGCTGCCGCCACGGCGGCCAACATCGCTGGATGATCTGAAAACATGACGGCCTGGTGGGGGGGAGGG
This sequence comes from Scyliorhinus torazame, assembly GCF_047496885.1. Classification (NCBI taxonomy): domain Eukaryota; kingdom Metazoa; phylum Chordata; class Chondrichthyes; order Carcharhiniformes; family Scyliorhinidae; genus Scyliorhinus; species Scyliorhinus torazame. The sequence goes on from NC_092707.1 coordinate 212,499,908, forward strand.
GAACGACGACATGTCATCATTGCCCATATCCCCTCCTCCCCCCAGCCAGGTGGCATGGACCGCATGGGTCCAACTGTTGGAGGCTGGCACCTGGCCAGGTGGACCAACTCACTTGCCCTCGCATTCCCCTCCCCGCCACGGACCCCCCCATCCCCCTCCCCGGCACGGACCCCCCCCAACCCCCTCCCTGGCACGGACTCCAACCTCCTCCCCGGCACGGACCCCCCATCCCCCTCCCCGGCACGGACCCCCCCATCCCCCTCCCCGGCACGGACCCCCCCAACCTCCTTCCCGGCACGGACCCCTCCCCCATCCCCCTCCCCGGCACGGACCCCCCCATCCCCCCTCCCCGCCACGGACCCCACCCATCCCCCTCCCTGGCACGGACCCCCCCAACCTCCTCCCCGGCACGGACCCCAACCTCCTCCCCGGCACGGACCCCCCATCCCCCTCCCCGGCACGGACTCCCCCAACCTCCTCCCCGGCACGGACCCCCCTCCCGGCACTCCCCCGGAGCCCAGCCCACTCTAACCACCCCCCCCCCCCCCCCGCCGCACACACACACACAACCCTAGACACACCTCTCCCCACACATTCAGACTGCGGCCACGCCATCACCAGCCCAGCGGCCAACCCCCCAGGCCGTCACTCGCCTCCACGCTGGTCGGCGTGAGCCTGGAGCACAGGTTCACGCCGATGAAAAGGAGGTTTGATTTACGTCGACGTGAACGGTCATCACGTCGACGGGACTTCGGCCCATCCGGAAGGGAGAATATCGGCAGGCCCAAAATCGGCTGCCTTGCGCAGACCCGTGACATTCTTTGACGTCTGCGGCGCCATTAACGCCCCGCCGACTTTTCTCCCTTCGGAGACTTCGGCAACCGGCGGGGGCGGGATTCACGGCGGCCAACGGCCATTCTCCGAGCCGCTGGGGGGTCGGAGAATGACGCCCCAGGTTCTGGACATCCCCAGCATCAGGAACATTCTTCCTGCATCCACCTTGTCTCGTCCTGTTAGAATGTTATAGGTTTCTATCCTTCTCATTCTTCTGAACTCCAGCGAATACAATCCTAAGCAATTAAATTTCTCCTCATATATCAGTACCTCCATCCCAGAAATCAGTAAACATTCCCTGCACTCACTCTGGAGCAAGAACATCCTGCCTCAGATAAGGGGATCAAAACTGCACACAATATTCCAGGTGTGGCCTCACCAAGGCCCTGTATTATTGCAGCCAGACATCCCTGTTTCTGTACTCAAATCCTCTTGCAATGAAGGCCAGAATACCATTTGCCTTCTTTACTGCCTGCTGTACCTGCATGCTTACCTTCAGTGACTGGTGTACACCCAGATATCATTGCACATTCTATTCTCCTAATTTATGGCCATTCAGATCATAGTCTGCCTTCTTGGGCGTCATTCTCCGCCGGCGGGAGTCTCCGTTTTGCCGGCGCCCGGGGCTTTCCCGACGGCGTGGGGCTGCCCCACAATGGGAAACCCCATTGACCGGCCGGTGTTACGGAGACTCCCGCCGGCCGGCCGGGGCAGAAATGTGGCGGGGCGGGTAGGAGAATTTTGCCCCTCATTTTTGCTCCCAAAGTGGATAACCTCATATTTCTCCAAATTATACTGCATCTGCCCTGCATTTACCCACTCACTCAACTTGTCCAAATCACACTGAAGGATCTCTGCATCCTCCTCACAGCTTACCCTCCCACCCAAGTTGGTGTCATCTGCAAATTTGGAGAAATTCAGCGGGATTCTCCGACCCCCTGCTGGGTCGGAGAATCCCCGGGGGGGGCGACACGAATACCACCCTGACACCGGCTGCCATATTCTCCGGCACCGATTTTCAGGGGGAGGGGGTTAACGCCACGCCGGTCGGGGGCCGTTGGCAGGAGCCCCCCCCCCGGCAATTCTCCGGGCCCCAATGGGCCGAACGTCTGGCCGTTTTTGGCCAGTCCTGCCGGCGTGGATTAGACATGGTCCAACACGGTGGGACCTGGCAGGTAAGTTGGCTGGGGCAGTCCTCGGGGGCTGTGGGGGGATCCAACCCGGGGGGCGGCGGGGGGGGACGGGACCCCCACGGTGGCCTGGCCCGTGATCGGGGCCCACCGATCTGCGGGCGGGCCTGTGCCGTGGGGGCACTCCTTCCTTCCACGCCGGCCCCTCTAGTGCTCCACCATGGCCGACGCGGAGAAGACAACCCCCTGCGCATGCGCCAGAAAACACCGGCTGGTCTCCGCATGCGCGAAATCAAGCCGGCCCTTCACCGCATGCGCTAACTCGCGCAGTCCCTTCGGCACCGGCTGGTGCGGCGCGAACCCCTCCACTGTCCACCTAGCCCCAGGAAGTGCGGAGAATTCCGCACTTTCGGAGGCTGTTGACGCCGGAGTGGTTTGCGCCGGTTTTCCTGTCAGCGTGGGGACTTAGTCTCCGGAAAGGACAATCCCGCCCACAATATTTTGATCCCTCATTATTATATATTGTGAATAGCTGGAGACCAAGCACTACTCCCTGAGGAACACCATTAGTCACCGCCTGCCAACCTGAAAAAGACCGGTTAATTCCTACTCTTTGTTTCCTGTCTGCCAGCCAGTTTCTATCCATCTCAATACATGACCACTAATCCTTTGTGCTTCTATTTTATACACTAATCTCTTATGCAGGACTTTGTCAAAAGCCTTCTGAAAGTCAAAATATAACACATCCATTGCCCCCCCACCCCCACCCCCACCCCAACTCTACTAGTTACATCCTTGAAGAATTCTAGTAGATTTTCAGGCATGATTTCCCATTCATAAATTCTTGCTGACTGATCCAGCCACTATTTTCTAAGTGCTCTGCTATAAAATCTTTGATAATGGAGTCTCAAATTTTTCCCACTGTCAGGCTTACTGGTCTATAATTCTATGTTTACCTCCCTTTTTTAAATAGTGGAGTTACATTAGCTATCCTCCAGTCTGCAGGGACTGTTCCAGAGTCTATGGAATCCTGAAAGATATGACCAGCATTGCATCCAGTATTTCTAGAGCCACTTCCTTAAGCACTCTGTGATACAGATTATCAGGCCCTCAGGATTTATCCACCCCATCAATTTCCCCAGCACCATTTCGCTACTAATATTGATCTCCTTCAGTTCCTCTCTTTCACTAAACCCTGCGTTCCCCAACATTTCTGGTATCTAACTTGTGTCCTCAGTTGTGAAGTCAGAACCAAAGTACGTGTTGAGTTGCTCAACCATTTTTTTGACCCCTATTATACATTCCCCTGTTTCTGACGGTAAGGGACCTACATTCACTGCAAGCTTACTCTCGTACACTATTTTCCATTTCTTAATCAATCCCTTGATCCTTCTTTGCTGAATTCTAAACTTCGCCCAATCCTCAGACTTGTTGTTTTTCTTGGCTAATTTGTATGCTTCTACCTTGGATCAAATGCTATCTCGAATTTCCCTTGTAAGCCATGCATTGACCATCTTTCCCATTTTACTTCCCGTTATATTCAGCGTTTTGACTATTTTGCGGAGGCAAACAAAATAGCAGAAGATATTAGGCTTCCCACATTCCTGAGCATGATGGAGGGAAAAACATTTAATCTCCTCAGAGGTTTAGTTCAACCGGAGAAGCCAGGTCTAAAACATATGAACAAATTGTCGAGATCCTGTGAGCACACTGGTCACCGAAGACTTTGGTGACTGCAGTGTGCTTCAGATTCCACAGATAAATTACAAATTAGGCCTGTCTCACAGCTTTTAGAGCAATGGTATGGAGGGAGAGTTACCAACCTTTGTCACCACCCCCCAGTCCCACCCCTCATCTCTGGATGGTTTGTAACTGGGCTGGAGCTGGGGCTGGGACAGAGGCTGGGGCTGGTGTTGGGGCTGGGGCTGTTACAAAGAGTCACCTAGACCCGAAATGTGAGCTCTTTCTATCTGTACAGATGCTGTCAGGCCTGTTGCAATCGTCCAGTATTTTCTGTTTTGTTCAAATTACAATTTGGTGACTCCGTTGACTTCAGGCTGAATTCTCTGCTCTTGCGACTTTCCTTCAATTGTCCCAATGCTTCTTAGTTCAAGATCTAGACAGCTGATTTGACCTTTCTCCTTTCTGTTTATATTCATACACAGGCTGTGGGTGTCATTGCCCACCTTTATTGCCCATCCCTAGTTGCCCTACAGAAGGTGGTGGTGAGTTGCCTTCTTGGTGCTGTTCGGGAGGGAGTTGCAGGATTTTGCCCAGCGACAGTGAAGGAGTGGCGATATATTTCCAAGTCAGGATGGTGAGTGGCTTGGATGGGAACCACCAGGTGGTGGCTTTCCCAGGTATCTTGTGCCCTTGTCATTCTTGTTGGCAGAGTTTGGGGATTTGGAGAATATTGCTGGAGATGGTAGCGCGGGGTTGAATTCTTTTAAGAAATCTCTGCCTGCAGCAGGGGCAACCCCGAATAGTCAAACAGGGTTCAAATTTTGCAAGGTGGATTGGAGAGATAGGGAAGGAGAAACCCAACTCAAGGTCCTCTCTCAGGTCTTCTCTCATTAGCCTTTCAGCTGCTTGTTCTCTTACTGCAGAAGCTTAAACTCGCAATGGTGAGCCTCCCACATGACCATCATCTGGTGACTCAAACAAAGTCGTCACTGATGTATTCCCCCTTGAAAATTTAATCAGTTCATATCTGGGAATCTTCCTCTCACAGCAATGATCCCTTTGTTCAAGTGATTGTGTTGAATGGTTCATCTCTGCGGAGTTGCCTTGATGCCTTATTAATAGGGACAGGATATGTGGTTCACTCATATTCTCCTGACACCATTGTCCTTGATGGGTCTTTGCAGAAATGCTGTCTCCATCTCAGTTGCAATGTAGGGAGTGCAGCGATGCAAATTAGGGTAACCATCTATGTTGCAATCTCAAATGCCACTTTTAGTCTGTGTTTTTAAAAGTCTCTGTTTTTCAATGTTCAATTGATGTTTCCAGTCAGCAGATTAAAAATCATTATTTGACATAAAGCATATTTTCATGATAACAGTTACAAATTCTGCAACAAGAGGATATAACCTGAAACTTGTAGTATTATATAGTGTCGCTACTCATGCCTCAGTGAGCTCTGGATGCCCAATACTCTCTTGGCCCTTTAAAAAAAATATCCAAGACATTTTTTGTCCCAACTAAACCCCCTCCCCTTCCCCCACTGGACCGCCTGTCACTTGTTCTTCAGTCTTGCTTTCACTGAGCACCGACCTTTATTTTCCCAGCAACACATTCTGATATCTTACATTTATGTAACTACCAGCACCTTCTCCTGTCATTATCTCTTCCTCTGTCTTGTGCCCCACACATCTTTGTTGCAATTTCTCCTATAGCTCCCACCAATCACTAACCCTCTACTCTGCTCCAGCTGCTATGTAGACTCGACGCGTTAGCTCTGTTTCTCTCTCCAGAGATGCTGCCAGACCTGTTGAGTTTCTCCAGCAGTTTCTATTTTTATACCTCTTATGTGTGTCCTTGATGGATTCAAACTGCTCCACTCATCACAAATTCCTGCAGTACTTAGATACTGCATCTCATTGTGTAGTTTGCTTGATCTGAGCAAGACCCTTTATGTCAGGATCTATTCATGCAAAACACTGAAGACCTCTTCCAGGACACAAAGGTTTACCAGTCAAAACTTACATTTTTGGGGCCTAAGGTGAGGGGATTTTGTTTGATATCTGGAAATGAAGGGCCTGAACTTGAACTTTACCTTCCACAGCTACATTTTTGGGTTGCCGCCGTATCATGGGGAGGACGTCCTGCCTTGGTAGTCCTGGCCAGAAGAAGCACTACAGTGGCATGCCTCGGACTTAGTGTCACAACATAGTGGCCAAAGTAGGGATCTCCATGAGGGAAGGGTGGGGGACACCATGACAGTCGCGAGGGGGGTGGGGGGGTGATTGGGGTCCTGGGGGACAGGCCTGGGTGAGAATGGGGAAGGAGGTGGTGAAGGAGGTCCAGAGCTCTCCGAGACATTACAGGGGGAGCCCACCTATTTCTTCCCCCTCTCCCCAATCCGTCATCCTTTCTTCCGTCCAGCAATAGCACTTGCTTGCAAAGTGATTTAGTTTCTTGCAGTGAGAGCACTGCTTTCGCCATGTTGGACATGTATCTTTTTCTTTTATGTGGTGTCCTCAGCAACATTTGCACCCAGTGCACTGGCCTTTATTTTATGCTTGTTCAATTCTGAGAGACAAAACTTTAACCTGGAACAACCAGCTAACTAATCCAAGCATGTGTTCTGTAGATATTTTGCATTTGGCCAGTCGGCTCTCTCTGTCCTTTCTGGTGTGTATTTATTATCAGGTCATGTGTGCTTTCTACCATTGTGGCTTTTTGGTTTCTGTGATAGCAAGTGCGGTGCCACCTTCAGAAGTAATTTAAATGTTCCTGAAATTTGACATTTTGATATTTCCGAACATATTTGAAAATGTTTTATTATCTGTTAATTTAAGAACACTGGGTGTTTGAATTACGTTTGACAGCTTTGTATACTGAATTCTGTTTGTTGTGCTTTCTTTTCTCCATTATCTTATGCTTGGGAGGCCTGATCTGAGTCATGCAGAAAGATTAGAAGCAGGAGGATGCCATGCAGCCTGCTCCGCCACTCATTATGATCATGGCTGATCATCAAGTTCAATACTCTGATCCCGCTTTCCCCCATATCCCTTGATCCCTTTCACCCCATGAGCTATATCTAATTCCTTCTTGAAATAACACAACGTTTTGGCCTCAACGACTTTCAGTGGTAGCCAATTCCACAGATTCATCACTCTCTGATGAAGAAATTTCTCCTCACCTCAGTCCTAAAAGGTTTACCCCTTATCCTCAAACTATGACCTTTAGTTCTGGACTCCCCACCATCGGGAACATTCTTTCTGAGTCTACCAACCGGTCTAATCCTGTCAGAATTTTCTAAGTTTCTATGAGATCCCTCTCACTCTTCTAAACTCCAATGAATATAATCTCAACTGATTTGGTCTCTCCTCTTACGACACCCTCCGCCCCAGGAATCAGTCTGGTAAACCTTCGCTGCACTCCCTCCATAACAAGAACATCCTTCCTCAGATAACGACCCCAAAACTGCACACAATACTCCAGGTGTGGCCTCACCAATGCCCTATGCAATTGCAGTAAAACATCCCTATTCCTATACTCAAATCCTCTCGCTGAGAAGGCCAACATCCCCTTCTTTACTGCCTGCTGTACCTGCACGCTTACTTTCAAAGTCCGATGCATGAGGATGTCAAGGTCTTGCTGAGTATCCAACCCTCTCAATTTACACCCATGCAAATAATGATCTGCCTTCCTATTTTTGCTACCAAAGCAATCAACCTCACATTTATCCACATTATACTGCATCTGCCGTGCATATGTCCACTCACTCAGCCTGTCCAAATCCAGCTGAAGCATCTCTGCATCCTCCTCAGAGCACCCCCCCTCCACCACCCAACCTGCACCCAACTCTGCAAATTTGGAGATAATACATTTAGTTTGTTTGTCCAAACCATTAATATATAATGTGAACATTTGGGGTCCTAGCACAGATTCCTGCGGTACCCCACTAGTAACTGTCTGCCAATAAGAAAAATACCTATTTATTCCAACTTTTTGCTTATTGTCTGCTAACCAGCTTTTTGTCCATCTCAAGACACTACCCGTAATCCCATGCACTTTAACTTTACATATTAATATGCTGTGTGAGACGTTGTTGAAAGCCTTCTGAAAGTCTAAGTAAACCACATCCACTGGTTCTCCTTGGTCAACTGTACTATCTACATCTTCAAAGAATTCTGGTAGATTTGTCAAGCGTGCTTTTCCTTTCATAAATCCATGCTGACTTTGTCTGATTACACCACTGCTTTTCAAATGCAGTACTATGAAATCCTTGATAGTGAACTCCAGCAACTTCTGTACTCCGACGTTACACTCCAACGCTACCTTCCAATCTGTAGGAACCATTCCAGAACCCAAAGAATTCCAGAGTCCCCGTGCCGTATCTGCCCTGGGAGTGTTTGGTGGGGACAGTGTTGAGGAAGCTTTACTCTGTGTCTGACCCGTATTCTACCTGTCTTGATGTGGAGATGCCAGCGTTGAACTGGGGTGAGCACAGTAAGAAGTCTTTGTTTTGAATCACTAGCTTTCGGTGCATAGCTCCTTCCTTTTGAGGAAGGAGCAGTGCTCGGAAAGCTTGTGATCCAAAACACACCTGTTGGACTTTAACCTGGTGTTGTCAGACTTCTTACTGTATTCTACCTGTTTTGGGAGTGCTTAATGGGGGACAGTGTGGAGGGAAATTTATTCTGTATCTAACCCCGTGCTGTACCTGTCCTGGGAGTGTTTGATGGGTAGTGTACCGGGAGATTTACTCTGTATCTAGCCCCGTGCTGTACCTGTCCTGGGACTATTTGATGGGTACAGTGTACCGGGAGAATTACTCTGTATCTAACCCCGTGTGCACTTTTTAAAATTCATTCATGGGATATGGACATTTTTGGCTATGCCAGCATTTATTGTCTATCCCTACTTGCCCTTGAATTAGGCTATTTCAGAGGACATTTTACTCTGCAACTAGCCCTGTAAACATATAGTCAGTGTCATCAGTGATGTAAGATCACATGACAACTGAGCATGAAGAGAGACAGGGCAGCATGGTAGCATAGTGGTTAGCACTGTGGCTTCACAGCACCAGGGTCCCAGGTTCGATTGCCTGCTGGGTCACTGTCTGTGCGGAGTCTGCACGTTCTCCACGTGTGTGTGGGGGTTTTCTCCGGGTGCTCCGGTTTCTTCCCACAGTCCAAAGATGTACAGGTTAGGTGGATTGGCCATGATAAATTGCCCTTAGTGTCCAAAAGGGTTAGGAGGGGTTACTGGGTTAGGGGGATAGGTTGGAAGTGAGGGCTTAAGTGGGTCGGTGCAGACTCGATGGGCCGAATGACCTTCTTCTGCACTGTATGTTCTATGTAGATCCTTGTACTGAGTCTATTGTACAGGGGAGTTCTCCTTGGTCTAGCATGTTCACTACTGACACCTAGCCTCCAAGCACTATGGCTAAATGCAGACCATGAACAACCTAACAACGCTAATGGATGGTGTCAACAGAGAGCACAAGAAAAGGGAATAGCAACTGGAAGAAACAGCAAGAGAAACAGCCACAGGACAGAGAATGTATGGGAAAATTGCTAACAGAATTCAAGAAAAGGCTACATGAAGGAAAGTCATGGAAAATAAATGTGACTTTAAGCAGACTGTTTTGACCATGTGGAAGGCCAGGATCAATCTGGGAAGTGGCAGAACTGGCATCCCAGGTTTCCCAAGTACGAGACAGCTTTGGGATAAGCCAAGAAGTCTAGCAAGGGACAGGTCAGTACTCTTCTCCACAGCACAGGCAGTAGTGCAGATGACGTAATGATCAGACAGGTGATAAATGAAGCTACGGCAACATATAAAGAGGTTATGAAAACCTCTGAAACCCATTTCAGTCTTAGAAGGAACATGGTTATAGAAAGAGTGAAGTTGAATAGATGCACCCAAAGGCAGGGAGATAGCGGAGATTCCTTCATTAACAATTCATACCAACTAGCTGAGAATAGCGAATGTAGAGCCTGAAAGACGAATTAATTTGGGATCGCACTGTCATAAGAATCTTCGAAGAGATTTTGTTAGATTTTCTGCAATCGAGGAAAGATTTGACTCCATCGAGGATTGTGAAGTCAGCGAGGTATGCAGAGGCGAGAATGCAAAATCCTGTATTTATTCGAGGTGACAAAGAGATCATGTGGAGAAAAACAGCTGGCACAGTGCTTTTTCTTGATGAAGAATGTGCTAAACTGAGAGAATATTGCTGAAATATATGGCCAGAGTTGTTCCAAACAACTTCATCCTGAAACAACACTTTGAGCAGCAAACACATCTCAGTGTGGTGGAAGAGTTGCTGATTTATGATGAGAGTTTGGTCATATCCAGAGCAATCAGTCTCGAGATTCTTCAAAGAATACACCAGTGACATCTGGGCAATACCAAGTGTCGTGCTCAAGAGCAAAATCCGGTTTTGTTGCCAGGAAGTTAACAATCACTTAGAGGAAATGATTTTGAACTGCATCACTCATTCAACCCATTGCCAGGAACAACATGAAACCCTGGTGAGATCCTCATTTCCATCCAGAATGTGGGAACATCTCAAAATCGATCTTTTCAATCTTGAGGGCAAGACACTCTTTACAGTTGTTCACTATTATTCCCGATAGATTGAGGTCAAACATCTTCAAGGTATAACCTCAGAAACAGTCACGATTTGTTCAAAGAAATATTTGCCACACGTGCTGTTCCATACCTACCATTTCAGATAATGGTCCACAGTATCAAAACAAATGTTTTAAGAAGTTCACAGAAGACTATGGATTTGTCCACATACCTAGTTCACCCAGATACCCACAACCTAATGGCGAGACTGAAGGAGGAGTAAGAATTTCTGATGGAAAGATAATGATGGACTCAATTTCATGTTCTTTCACACACACTTACATCATATCCCAAAGCAGCAGATATAGAGAGAGTAGGGGAGAAGGAGCATGAGTATTGTGTAAATCAAACCTGAAACTAGAATTACTATCACAGAATTCATCTATCAGAACTACAACCAGGTGAATCAGTCTGGATTAGAAACCACAATCGCAAAGACCAAGTACTGGAACAGGCACAAAATCTGAGATCTTTTCCTGTAGAGACTGAAAATGGAATAGCTAGCAGAAACAGAAATGCACTAATATCTACAAAAGTAAGACCTGCAAGGGAATGGACTAACTATCCATACAATCAGGGAGACAACATGAACAGAGAGCCAATAATCTCTGATGATTCATATAGTTCTTACAGAGTTCGCGAGAGAACATGGAGAAGTTGAATTCTACACAACATCAAAGAGAGCTGACAACAAGGTTGGTGAGATTGGTGAGACCACCACAATGTTTATGTCTTTGAATAGGACTTAAGGCTGACTTCCTGGAGTTAGCGGGTGTTAGATAATGTAAATAACGTATTAAATGGACTCATAAACTCGGGGGGGGTGGGGGGGAATGTAGTATAAATAATTAATATTAAACATGTAAATATGTCGAGATATTGGGCTGGATTCTTCTGCCCCGCCCACTGCAAGATCACCACGGCAGGACGCGGGACCATTTAAAAGTCCATTGACCTCAGGCTGGAATTTCCAGTCGCCAGCTGAAGAATCCTGCCCATAGTCTACATCATCAGTGATGTAAGAGCATATGACAACAAAGTATTCTGAGAGATATTTCTATGTAAAGCCTCATACTGAGTCTATAGTGTACATAGTATAATATACAAGATCAAGTTTACTGACAACCTTGCCTCCAGCAATAACAAGAAATCTCAGGCCATGAACAATCTTGTGTAAAACCCACAATGTTGTCAGATTAATTGCCGAATCATCAACTCATTTGGCTTTCCACCATTGTGGGCATCAGTCAATTGAAGTTGCCTCCTGGAGGGATGGTAAGATTTTTCTTGAGAAAACAGGAATATGTCAGGGAACTAGCACAATGCATTTTAGTATGATTTTCCCAGCCCCCTTCATCAAGTCTTTAAGGTGGGACTTGAACTTTTAACCTTCAGACTCAGAAATGAGAGAGTTACCAACTGAGTCACTCTCATATCACATGAGGTTAATATTGAAGCAATACAACACAACTTAAGACCTTCATGTAATGGACAAACCATGTTAACACCTCCAAGTCTGACGTAAGCAGAGGGGATTGTCCATTTTTAAGACATGCATCTGAAGTGTTAGCCTGGATTCCACTGTTTGCTAAAATTTCGAGAGTGTGACATAGAGTGTGACATAAACCCGGAACATTCTGACTTATTTATTGAGCTGGAACCATTAAAAGCTATGAGGCAGTGCTAGAGTTGTTTATGCTCTGCTGTGTTGTTCAGTTGGGTGTGTAAAGAGGAGAGAAGGGGGGAAATGTAGATTCAGAAATGGAGAGAGGGATTTTGGGTAGGGGGGATGACAATTCTTGGCTAAGGCCCGACTGTCCTGCATTAACCAGATGACTTTTCTTCACTCATATCTGAAGGGGATGGGTAGGCTGGGCGCTGGGGGGCGGGGATGGGGGGAGGCTGTATTTTACCTTTGCCACTCAGCAGGAATGTTAGACTGAGCTGTTAAAATGGAGCAGCTCTATTTCGCACTCATTGTGGATTTTAAGGCCATTGGTTTGGCTGCTGAACTCAAGCCTAACTACTGAATAAAAACTGGAGACCTATGACCGCAACAGGATACTGACTGCATTGTATCCCAGGCAGGAGGAATGTCTGTGACTTTCACAGGAGCTGAAACTGGGTCAGAGGACGAAAAGGATCCTCGACAAAACGTAAAAGCTTTTGGGTACAGAGAAGCAGGAGTCTCACTGCCTCCCAATCCCCCAGTTACCCCCGTCTCTCCTCCCAGACTTTCACAGCATCTCCTCGTTACCATCAAGCCTGCTTTGGTGTCTCTAACTTTCTGAACATCTGCTCACACCAACCAGCCTGCAGCTTGTTCCAGGTAGGCAGATAAAACCCACAAGTTAAATCTTCTCACCCACCCTATCACTGGCCCCAAAACCCTTTGGGGATCAAAATCTACCCCAATATGGTTGGAAGGCCCTTGTAAAATGCCACTAAATTGCACAATGCCAGTTATTTAAAAGCAAAGGTTTGTGTTTTGAGGCAATGATGTTTTGAAAAGGAAAGGGGCTAAAGTCTGGCCCTCACCCAGGACACAGACAGGAGCCTTCCAGCTACAGCAGACTACATTAACTTTAGTTTGCAACAGACTCTTCTTTGCCTCAATTGCACAGAAAATGTAAAAGTCAGATGTCACACATGGTAAGGGGGAGACAATGAGAAATCAAAATGATTCTGACAGTGCCTTCATATTCTCAGAATAAAGACACAAATTAGTTCAAAAACAGGCAGCGCTGTTTTGTGCATCTGTTCCATTCAGAAGGTTAGAGAGCACATTTTCCTTGCCCTCCCTCAGAGTCCAGACTTTGATACTAGCAGGCAAAAGGCTCCAGGGTATTCACAAAGGCAATAGCAACTTGGCTCAATTAGTAGCAGTCTCATCTCTGAGTCAGAAGGTTGAAGGTTCAAGGCTTCATCCAGCTCTGCCAATCTAACATGACATTCCAGAGCAGTACTGACTGAATCCTTTTTGGCTAATGGCATTGCTTTTTAACAAAACCCGAGCTGCCTGTCTTAGTGGTTTGGATGTATGTGCCTGATTTCACGGTAAAATAATTTGCTGCTTTATTGGTACCATAGCTTCCTACGTTAAAATGGGCATGGCACTCAGCTGACTTCTCTTTATTACAATCCCGGACCAGACCCTAACAGTGGCTCAGATACTGGGCAGAAAACCTAATATTTTATTTTAATTTTGTAAGACTGTGAGGAAAGGATACCTCGCTGCAGGAGTGATTTCATGAAGAAATAGGGATATGGTAGATTAAAACAAACTTTATTCTTAGCACCATATTAAAATATCTTTAACATCACACCAGAAAATAGCTTCCATTACCCCTTAAACAATGCTACTCAATAGAGTGACACGATAACCCTTAACTGCTATCTTTATTCCCACTCAAACAACAAAACCATTTCAGCTATCAATCCACTTTTAAATACAGTTAGCACTCAGCTCAGAAATATCTGCTGTATAGAGATGTCTGGATACGCCACTTTGAGACTGTTGTAAGAGATAGACCTGAATCCTATCAGAACAATGCAGGATTTCTAGCTGAAGTCTTCAGAAATTGTCTTCGTAATTTGACTTCCATCTCCAGAATCAACTACTAACTCCTATTTTCTCAACTCATTCTTGATTGCCTATCGTGTTCAGAGGCAAAGTGATTCTGGTCTATCCCCAGTCAAATATTTAACTCAACTGCAGTGAGAGAGGATGCTTGACTTCTGCTCACATTTCAATCTCAAACTCAACCAAACTTCTTTTCTACAAAATGCCTGGTACTCTAGCTCCTCCCATTAATACAACATCTTACCAGTTTAACCAAGTAACTCCACAGGGAATCCCCTTAATCCAAACAAAACTCCATTAGCCCAAGCTTTTACAATGCTTTATTTGTACCCCCCTGGATCTCAAAAACATTCTAACCAGCATTCTTTACAAACATGGTTGCATCAGTCACACACACACACTAACCCAGGCTTTTAACCCTTGCTGCACAAAATACATACAACACCATATATCTGAAATTCATAGATTCATCACATCTTTCTATGCTCCTGGCCTGGAGGTTAGTGCCTTTGGAAGACATTCCAAGAAGTTGCATTTTCACAGTCTTTGATCTGCTCACTGTTATAGTGAATGGATGCCAAACCTTGTGCAGTTTCCAGAGATGTGCACACAGTCATATTCTGGCTAGAGATTGCCCAGACTAAGAAATATTCCTGTATCACAGAATTTACAGTGCAGAAGGAGGCCATTCGGTCCATCGAGTCTGCACCGGCCACTGTATGCACAGTGCTTTTTTGACACAGGAGTGTAAGCAGTGGTAGAAAGACAAAGGTTAAGCTAGTTCACCGCTTACCATCCTGTGGTCACAAGGTCCAATGGTAATGGAGTTCTTGACTAATTATTGCAATAAATCTCCATTAACTGGTCGACAGCAGACCCAGCATGGGTTGAGGACAAATCCTGAGCAGAGGAGAGCTTTTGGAACCATCGACACAAAGTCACTTGTTTTTCCCAAGCTATGATACACTGACACATCATTTCTCCAATTACTCATATGCTGTATCCCAAAATATTATTATCTGAACAAAATCTATCCAATTTACATTTTAATAAATTAACACTAATTCGTTCATCATCTCCTGAAGGAGTCTGTTCCGCAGATTAACCCCTCGCTCACTGATATGATGCGCAGGAGTTTCCTGTGTGCTTCAGGATGACAACGTCGGTATCCAATGAGAATCCAAAACCTGCACTTCCCAGCAGCAAAAACGCACCTCAATCTTCCTGGACGCAGCCTCATGATTGGCTGCCTTGTTGCTGGACAATCAGCAGGTTGGCAGCTCTCGAGTCTCGTCAGACCAATTGGGACAGGTGGGTGCTGCTGGGGCAAGTCAGAGCCTAGGAAGGCACTAAAACCAGGAGGCTCCATTGCTGGCCTCCACACTGAACATCAAGATACTTGCATTTAGACTGATAGTCAATGGACCTTGAAGAGAAAACCTCTCGTGGATCTTTCTGGACCACAATTGCAACTTCCGTTAATTCAGCCCCTGTTTTTTTGACACCCCACCCATGCAGTCCCACCGCACTTTTTCAAGAAGGCCTATTCAATAAAGCTGGCAGCCTCTGTATGTGGCGGGGTGGGTTTGGGTGCTGAAGGGGGCGGGGAGTCAGGGATGTTGCTGTGCTACCGGCAAAAATGGCGAAGATGCAAAATTGCTCCTAACTTGGGCTTTAACTATGGAAATTGACTGCTCGCATCCATGGAGCTGGTAGCTGACCCCCTCCACTCCTGAGGAAGCTCTCTGATGGTGGGATTAATTCAGGGGCTGGTTCAGTACAGTGGGCTAAACAGCTGGCTTGTAATGCAGATTGTTTCAGCAGAGCGGGTTCAATTCCCGCACCGGCCTCCCCGAACAGGCGCCGGAATGTGGCGACTAGGGGCTTTTCACAGCAACTTCATTGAAGCCTACTTGTGACAATAAACGATTATTATTATTATTAATTGCACTGAGGAACAATCCTGACATTGTTTCCTGTTATCTTGCCTTCAAGCCCAGAACCATGGGGCTGCACAAATTCAGCACGGTGTTGCTACAGATTAGTTCTGAATGTATTCCCACTTTAAGTACAGGCCTATTTTTTTGATTTGGGTACACCAATCATTTCACAATATTGGAAAATGCTCAATTCACATAATCACTCTCTTAATGCTCTTCTGCACTGTATATTCTATGACTTCTATAATACAATGGCTCCTTCCCCTCAAACATTCTGGTTGTTCTCCTCTGTATCTTTTCAATAACTGCAGCTGTCGTGTTGTGTTGTGGTGACAAGCACTTCAGGCAGTATTCTTTGTGTCAATGATTCATGAAATTGCAGCATTACCTCACTATTTCTAATATATCTCAACATCTGATCTGCTTCCTTCACAGCTGCTGAGTATAATTGTGATCATTTTAATTTACTGTCAATCAGGGTTCCCAGATCTCTCATTTTACATGCTCATAATTTTACTTCCATTTAAGTAATAAACGCTTTCTGGATTTATTGTTATCCCCTGTGAAACACTTTGCATTTCTCGATGTTGAATTTCATCTACCACCAGTCTGCACAATTTTCCAAATATACTCAAATCTTCCGTAGCTATTTCTGTTCATCTGTTCAGTCTGCCACCTTCATTAGATTTGCATCATCAGTTAACCACTTTGCTTGTGGTTCCAAGCTACAGATCATTTATCAAGCTATTAAATAAAAAAGGTCCCCAAAACAGAGCCCAGCAGAACCCCATTCGTAACATTCTCCCAGACAATCTCTGCACCACCAACTCTCTGGTGCACTAATTATGTTTTCGTACCAACTTTTCCAGATGAACTCTATCAAAGGCATGACTGAAGTCCAAACCAACTGCCAAACACATCAAATTCCTGTGTCACACCCCAAAGAAAGTCAGTTGGATCAATTGGTAAGACCTCCCTTCATCAATCTACATAGACATAGGACGCGATTTAACTGAATGGGACAAAGTCCCATAGAGAACGCTGTCGGTTGGGTGTCCTGCTATACAAACAAACCAACAGAGTTGTAGATGGTACAATTCTGTTTTATTACTCTTGATAACAACATCTGTTAACTCATGGCTGTGGTTCGTACTTTACCCGTTAACCTGTAGACCCAGCCCTAACACTATCTTAGAGAGGCACTCAGCACAGGGTGTATGTCTGAGTGGCGCGCTGTGAGCTCTGTGCTCTGAGCTGTGTCCTGCTGGAATGAGCAGGAACTGTGGTGCTCCCTGTTTTATAGTGCATGTGTCCTCACTGGTGATTGGCTGTGATGTTGCGTGTGTGTTGATTGGTCCGTTGATCTGTCCATCAGTGTGTGTGTGTGATTGCACCATGATATGTTTATATGAATATCATGACAAACGCGTTTAGCCACGGGTTTCCCAGCGCCGAGAAACACAAGGCTGTAAAATGCGACTCACATTTGATAAGGGGCCTCAATAGGGAACACACATCCAAGGCTGCAAACAGCCTCATTTTGTACACTGAGGAGTCTGCTCACCAGGACAGTGCCAGGATGCCATGCTGGCAGCACCAGGGTGCCCAGGTGGCACCAGCTGTGACAGTGTGCCATGTTGCCCAAAGGACATGCACCTGGAGCCTCCAATCCACTGGGAGACACCCAAAAGTGCCATTCAGTCTGGTCCCCATTTGTAGACTTTTTTTTTATTCAAAAAAATATACTTTATTCATAAAATGTATCATAAGCATTACAGAACATTTCAAATTGTCTTGACTGTACATTTCCATCAGAGTTACACATTGCCTTGACTTTCTTCCATTCAATTTTGCTAATATTATACACATATCACTCTTTACATTACAATTCCTTCTTAAATATTTACATTGTCATGTTTGTTTTATACATTGGAGTGTTGGTGGCCCAGACCGAGGAGGGTTTACACTGTTACCCGCCCCTCGGTGTACATTTGCTGGAAAGACCTTACACAGTGGTGTTTCCCCATTGCGCCTTGGCGGCAGCTGCCCCAAGCTTGAATGCATCCCTCAGCACGTAGTCTTGGACCTTGGAATGTGCCAGTCTGCAACACTCGGTCGAGGACAATTCTTTGCATTGGAAGATCAGCAAGTTTCGGGCAGACCAAAGAGCGTCTTTCACCGAGTTGATGACCTTCCAGCAGCAGTTGATATTTGTCTCGGTGTGTGTCCCTGGAAACAGTCCGTAGAGCAGAGTCCTGTGTCACAGATCTGTTCGGGATAAACCTTGACAAATACCACTGCATCTCTCTCCAGACCTTCTTTGCAAAGGCACATTCCACAAGGAGGTGTGTGACCGTCTCATTTCCCCCACAGCCACTCCGAGGGCAGCGTGCATTGGCGCAGAGCCTTCGGGTGTGCATGAAGAATCTGACAGGGAGGGCCCTTCTCACCACCAGCCAAGCTAGGTCTTGGTGCTTGTTTGAAAGTTCTGGTGATGAGGCGTTCTGCCAGATGACTCTGGCAGTCTGCTCAGGGAACCATCCAACGTCCTCCACGGTCTCCTTTTCCCTGAGGGCCTCGAGGACATTACGTGCTGACCACTGCTTCATTGCCTTGTGGTCAAAGGTGTTTTTCTTCAAAAACTTTTCCACGAAGGACAGGTGGTACGGTACGGTCCAACTACTTGGAGCGTTCCGCGGCAATGAGGCCAGGCCCATCCTTCGTAACACCGGGGCCAGGTAGAACCTCAGTATGTAGTGACACTTGGTGTTTGCATACTGGGGGTCCACGCACAGCTTGATGCAGCGGGACAGCACGGTAGCATTGTGGATAGCACAAATGCTTCACAGCTCCAGGGTCCCAGGTTCGATTCCGGCTTGGGTCACTGTCTGTGCGGAGTCTGCACATCCTCCCCGTGTGTGCGTGGGTTTCCTCCGGGTGCTCCGGTTTCCTCCCACAATCCAAAGATGTGCGGGTTAGGTGGATTGGCCATGCTAAATTGCCCATAGTGTCCAAAAAAATTGCCCTTCGTGTTGGGTAGGGTTATTGGGTTATGGGGGTAGGGTGGAGGTGTGGACCTTGGGTAGTGTGCTCTTTCCAAAGAGCCGGTGCAGACTCGATGGGCCGAATGGCCTCCTTCTGCACTGTAAATTCTATGATCTATGACACAAAGGTGGCCAACAGGATGAGGGAGGCGTTGGGTACGTTCCGCCCTCCCTTCTCCAGAGGTTTGTACATGGTGTCCCTTCGGACACGGTCCATCTTGGATCTCCAGATGAATTTGAAGATGGCCCGGGTGACTACTGCGGCATAGGGTCGGGTTATGGGCCAGACCTTCACCACGTGCAGTAGCACCGAGAGTACCTCACACCTGATGACCAGGGTTTTGCCAGCAATGGAGAGGGAGCGTTGCTCCCACCAGCCCAGTTTCTGCCTTGCCTTTGCTATGCGCTCCTCCCAGGTTTTGGTGCACGCCCCAGCAGCTCCGAACCATATCCCCAGCACCTTCAGGTAATCTGACCTGACAGTGAAGGGGACAAAGGACCGGTCGGCCCAGTTCCCAAAGAACATGGCCTCGCTCTTGCCACGGTTTACCTTGGCTCCCGAGGCTCGTTAAAACTGGTCGCAGGTGGTCAAGAGCCTGCGTACAGATGCAGGATCCGAGCAGAAGATGGCAACGTCGTCCATGTACAGGGAGGCCTTGACTTGCGTGCCTCCACTGCCTGGGATCGTCACTCCTCTTAGGCGGATCCTTCCTGATGGACTCGGCAAAAGGTTCTGTGCAGCACACAAAAAGGGCAGAGGAGAGAGGGCAGCCCTGCCTGACTCCGGATTTGATCTGGAACTTTCCTGATTCCCACCCATTGATTGAGACTGCGCTATAGATGTTTGTGTAGAGCAGTTTGATCCAATTGCGAATTCCCTCCCCAAACCCCATTTTGGAGAGCACATCCATCATGTAGGTGTGCGATATTCTGTCAAAAGCCTTCTCCTGGTCAAGGCTGATGAGGCAGGTGTCCACCCTCCTGTCCTGCACGTAGGCGATCGTATCCCTGAGTAGCGCGAGGCTATCAGAGATCTTCCTGCCGGGTACAGCACAGGTCTGTTCAGGGTGGATCACCGACTCCAGAGCAGACCTGACCCGATTGGCGATGACCTTGGCTAGAATTTTGTAATCCACATTCAACAGTGAAATGGGTCGCCAATTTCGAATTTCTTCCCTTTCCCCCTTCTGCTTGTAGATGAGGGTGATGGTGCCTTTCCTCATGGACTCTGACATGCTGCCTTCCAGAAGCATACTCTCGTACACTTCCAGCAGGTCTGGGCCCATCCAGTCCCACAGAGCCGAATACAACTCAACCGGTAAGCCGTTGCTTCTGGGAGTTTTACTCGTCTCGAAGGACTTGGCGGCCTTTGTCAGCTCATCCAGAGTTAGTGGTTTGTCCAGATTTTCCAGCTCGCTGTCGCCTATGACCTCTGTGATAGTCGACAGGAAGGTCTGGGAAACAGTGCTATCTGTTGGCTTCAGGTCATACAGTCCGGCATAAAAGGATTGGCTGATCCTCAGGATGTCAGACTGCGATGACTTTACAGAGCCATCTTCTTCCTTCAGGCTGCTGATCACAGAGGTCTCTCTGTGCACCTTTTGGACGAAGAAGCGTGAGCACTTTTCGTCCTGCTCCACGGAGTGGACTCTGGAACGGAAGATAACCTTGGAGGCCTCCGAGGTGTAGAGCGAGGCTTGCTGGCTCTTCACCTCTTGGAGATCCTCCTTGACATCCACCCCCATCGACTGCAGCTGGAGCAAATTCTGCATACTTTTCTGGAGCCTGGACATGACCCCTCGTCTCTCTCTCACCTTTTGAACGCCCTTGAGGATGAAAAACCTCTTGATATTCCCCTTGATTGCTTCCCACCAGAGATGTGGGGCCTCAAAGAGGGGTTTCACGGTTCTCCAACCCTTGTAATCCCTCCTGAGTTCCTCGAGGTTCTCAGGGGTCAGCAGTTTTACATTTAGCTTCCATGTCCCCCTGCCTACCCCCAGGTCTTCCTGCAGGTGGCAGTCGGCCAGTAGGAGGCAGTGGTCAGAGAAGAACACCGGCCTTACGTCGGTGGACCTGACCGTGAAAGCTCGGGACACAAAGAAGAAGTCTATCCTGGAGCGGACGGACCCGTCTGGCCGTGACCATGTGTATCTACGCAGCGCTCCGTCTGCAGGGTTGCTGCAGACGTCGAGCAGCTTGGCGTCTTTTACCGTTTCCATCAGGAGTCTGGACGAAACGTCTAGTTTGCTGTCGGCTCTGCCGGATCGTCCAGCCGCATCGATGATGCAGTTGAAGTCACCACCCAGGATGACCGGCTTGGAGGTGGCCAACAGCAGTGGGAGTTGCTGAAGGACTGCCAGCCGCTCACTTTTTACGGCCGGGGCGTACACATTAATAAGTCTGAGAGGGGTGTTTTTGTATTTCACGTCTGCTACGAGGAGGTGCCCGCCCACCACCTCCTTAACGTCGGAGATGGTGAAGTTGCCTCCCCGCAGCAGAATACCCAGGCCGGAGGAGCGGCAGTCATTTCCTCCTGACCAGATGGATGGCCCGTGGGACCACCAGCTCGACCAGCGCCTGTAGTTGCTGAGGTGCGGAATTCCGCACTCCTGCAAGAACAGTAGGTCAGCTTTCACATTTGCTAAATAGTTGAGTGTGGCTACACACCGAAGTATCTTTGATGCTTCGCACATTTATGGATGCAATTTTTAAACCCATTGTAAAAAGGTAGATTTACCAGTCTCAAGAATCCAGAGTCTATACAGTTGGCTGTTCCAGCTGTTGGATGTTCCCCAGCATGCCGGTGGTGCTCGCAAACTTTAGCACAGTTGCAGGGCTGAGGAAACTGTTCTGGTCCGCACTGGCCCCGTGAACTTGATGCAGATGCATTGGGGGTGGTGGTGTAGCCCTGGCGTTCGTTGTGGCAGTCAGTAGGTGTTGGGGTTCCAGGCCGGTCTTCGCCTGGGTTGTTGCTGCTTGTTACTTTCGGGGGTTGGTCTGTGACCTTGTTTTCGATGTCCGGCGTTTGCTGGCCGTTGGCCATATTGCTGTTCCCATGAGCCAGAGGTTGATGATCTCGGTGTGTTTTATTTTCTTCCCGGTCTGTGGTCTGGGGGGGGCTGTGCCTCCCGTTCCACATTGGTGCTTTGCCTCTTTATTTGAGGCCGATTCTTGTCTTGTTTTCCCTCATCGGAGGAGGTGTCGGCGCTAAGTCCGCTGGCTGAAAGGAGTCGCTTTTTGCCACTCCCCATCGGGGGGTTCTTCAGTTTGTTTTTTTGTTTTCTCTTTCGTTTGTCCCTGTTCACTGTTTCCCAGGGCTCTTTATTCTTTGTCCCATCCTCTTCCTCTTCCATTGAGTGTTCCTCATCAGATGGGGCTGGGGCTGGGTTGTCAGGGTGTGCTGGGGCCTCCTCTTTTTGTTGGGGGCCCTTCTGTTGCTTTTCCGCATTCTGTGCTGTGGTGTCTTTTTCGGTGGAGGGTGTATGAACCTCCTCTCTGGTCGCCTTTTTAACTCCGCTGCTGATGATCTGTGCATATGTCGCCCCGCGTTCCGGGCAGGCCCTGTAAAGATGGCCAGCCTCCCCACACAGGTTGCAGCACTGGTCTTCTTTGTAGTCCTTAGTCATGTGTCCCTCCTGCCTGCAGTTTTTGCAGAAGGTCACACTGCAGTTTGCGGCAACATGCCCCATTTTGCCACAGGTGTGGCATACTCTTGGCTGTCCCACGTAGTAGAGGTAGCCACAATTTCCTCCAATAGCGAAACTGGAGGGGGGATGCAGGATGGTTCCGTTGCTGTCTGTTTTCAGAGTCACCTTGATCTGGTGCTCACTTGTCCAGATGCCGAAGGTATCTTTCACTTGCACGCTGTCACTTTTCAGCTCAGCGTACCTGGCGAGGAACGTGAGCACATGAGACACGGGGACGTGGGGGTTATACATGTGCAGTGTTACAACCCGGTTTTGCTGCGATGGTAGCGTAAACAGAGGCTCCGCAGTCAGGATCGACAGGGGACTCTGGTTACCTTTTTCCTTGAAGACGTTCAAGAATTTGATGCACGCTGCGACGCTCTTGAAGGTGACATCAAAATAACCATTGTTGGGGAATTTTTGCATGCAGAAGATATCTGTTGCCTTAAACCCACAACACTCGAGCAGCACCCGCTTCACGAAGAATTTCCGGTCCACAGGTGACTTCCCTTCCGCTTTCTTCACTGTGACTCGGACAGTGTTTCGCACTCCCCAGCCTGGTGGCCAGGATGCAGCTGCATCCATAGCTCGTACGTTGGGTCTGAACTGTATCGGCGTTAGGCCTAAACCAGAGGTTTAGGCCAGCATGTAGATCCACCAATAGCAGCCGGGCTCCAAAAGTTTCCTCTTTGACGACTTCAATCCCTCCGAGTTCTCCAATCCACGATCGACATCGAAATCGAAATCCTTAGCTTCCCTCAATCAAATCAAATGAGACTACACTTGATCTTAGCCAAAAGGCCGAGAAGACACCAGTACTGAACCGCACTCGCCCAAGGTCACCAAGGCAAAGGAGATCAATCCCATGCCTTGGGTAACCTGAGAATCTGCACATTAGAATCAGACTAGCTGTCTCGCTTTAATATGCAGATTTGCCAAAAAGTGATACCGACCACAATGGATGAGATTTACATCGCAGCGTCTCAAGTTGGATCTCACAAGGAGTTGCGAGCTGGGTAGATCCCAGGAGCGAGGTCTCCCGGCATTTATCGGCCACGCTGCGCTGCGGCGAGCTGTTTTTCAGGTGCAGTGTGGCCATAAATTTGTGCCCTACATTTTATGATTTTAGTTCTGTCCAGATGCTCTGTGATCTTATTTTTAATAAGTGTTACTGTAAATTTACCCATGAAGGCCCTCAAACTCAAAGATCCTGGGTCAATTTTGCTACCTTTAAGAAATAGGACTAACGTGGTTCCCAGGGACCTCCCAGTATTCAGTGATCTCTGGAATATCTTTGCTTGAACTCTTGCAGTTTCCGCCATTTCCTTATGTACTCTTGGATGCATTTCAGTTAACCCCCGGGATTATCATTAAGATTGCAAAGCTTTCTAGCAACGATGGTCTTAATGTGAAAAGTGCCATTGCTTTCCTCTGCAATATTTTCTTGTACACTTTCAAAATCAACTAATCTGGTTCCTCTTTGATAAATAATTAAGTAAGAATCATCTCTAATACCTTTGCAGTCCATGTAACAAGATCAACCCCATCCTCACCTTGTCCTTAGCCCCACTCCATCTCTGTTCTTTTCCTCTAATACAATTGAAAACCGGTTTATTCTTATCCTTCACGCCACAGAAAGATGGTCATCCTAAAATTTGGCAATTTTGTTTGAATGTCAGTAACGTCTCCAATTGTTGCAATCTCAAATGTGATTGCATTCCCAACGCTAAGGACTTCAAACCTAACCCCACTAAATACTGGAGATCTGATTGCCCCAGGATAGGTGTATCCCGGCCGTGTATCAGACTCTCCGATCTGTCCGCCCCCGACCAGGGCAGTCGTGGACTGAGTCAGCAGCCGCCACGCTAGTTTCCCGACCAGCAGGACCACATTAGATCCACGCCGTTGGGACTTCGGCCGGTCGGGGGTGGAAAATGGCGGAGGGGGCCTCCAGCAATGGCCCCAGGTAGGTGGAGAGTACGCCGCTTTTGGGGGCTCGCAGAATCGGGTAACCAGCGCCGGTCCTGATTCCAAGCGGGGAAATGGATTCTCCGCCCCCACGCCACCCGCGATTTCGGCGAGGGGTGCGGAGAATCCAGCCCACTGTTCCCCCAGTCAATTTCCTCTCTATCCACATCTCCAGGATAGGGGCCTCCAGCAATGCCCTCTTGTTGGTTCTTTTGAAAACAAAGTCATGGAAATTCCTCCATCAACTCGAGAAATCCATTTCCTGTCTCAAGTAGAGGCACTGGGCTGGATTCTCCGTTATTGGAACTATGTTCTCAAGCCAGCATCAAAACTGTGGACATTCACGCCAGTTTTTCTGGCGTGAAAGGGCCACATATTCCTAGCCCTGCCTGGGGCTGGCAGGGACCCAGCATAAATCTAGCAGCTCTTGCTGCAGATACGGGCCCCCGCACCTCCGGGTCGGATGTCGTGCATGCGCAGGGCGGTGGCCTCCAGTAGCCGCGTCGTGCTCTGTGCCGGACTCGGACTGCGGAGCTGGAACCTGAAAATAGACCCGCCGATCAGCCGGGCGCCCGACCCCAACCACCCGCACAAACATTCCCCGGCCGTGTATCAGACTCTCCGATCTGTCCGCCCCCGACCAGGGCAGCCGTGGACTGAGTCCGCAGCCGCCACGCTAGTTTCCCGACCAGCAGGACCACATTAGATCCACGCCGTTGGGACTTCGGCTGGTCGGGGTGGAAAATGGCGGAGGGGGCCTCCAGCAATGGCCCCAGGTAGGTGAAGAGTACGCCGCTTTTGGGGGCTCGCAGAATCGGGTAACCAGCGCCGGTCCTGATTCCAAGCGGGGAAATGGATTCTCCGCCCCCACGCCACCCGCGATTTCGGCGAGGGGTGCGGAGAATCCAGCCCACTGTTCCCCCAGTCAATTTCCTCTCTATCCACATCTCCAACTGTTTCTGTTACTCCATTTCTTTTTACCTTCATTATCTCAACCCCCTATAGTTCCGGATCAATAATTTTGTCTGGTCTAAGGGTCCATGGTCCTCCAATAATAGCTTCTATTAATTCTACCCAAAATGATTCTGTCCCCTTTCCTTTTTTTCTATCTTCTGTCTTTGATGTGTTATAAACCCCGCCATCCCACCTCGTTTCACGATAGAGTCTCTTATACAGTTTACATCATCCAGATTTGTCTGTCATTTATTGGAAATATTCTGCCATGTCTGTGTATTACTGATGCTATCAAACCCATCAAAATCTTCCAAGCTCATCAGCTCGAATGCTTTTTATCTTTTCCATTTGCATTATTATCATTTTTACTTTGTTTATCCTGTAATATTGGAATGAGCAGTATTTGCGTTTTCAGTGTCTGCCAAACCCTAATCCACTTTGAAGTGGATTTGTTTGTTCTGAATAGGCTTCTCTCTATTCCAAAGAGAGTTACATTGTTTGAAGAAGTGATTCTCACTCAAGGGCCAGCTCACACCAGGACCAGCTCACTCCAGGGCCCGCTCACCAAAGGACCAGCTCACTCCAAGACCAGCTCACTCCACGACCAACTCACTCCACGACCAGCTCACTCCACGACCAGCTCACTCCAGAACCAGCTCACTCCAGGACCAACATTAATCAGGATCAGCTCACATCAGAATCAGCTCACATCAGGATCAGCTCATATCAGGATCAGCTCACTCCAGGACCAGCACACTCCAGGACCAGCACACTCCAGGACCAGCTTACTCCAGGACCAGCTCACTGCAGGACCAGCTTACTCCAGGACCAGCTCACTCCATGACCAGCTTATTCCAGGACTCGCTCACTCCATGACCAGCTCACTCCAGGACCTGCACACTCCAGGACCAGCTCACTCCCGGACCAGGTCACTCCCGGACCAGCTTACTCCCGGACCATCTTATTCCAGATCCAGCTCACTCCATAACCTGCCCACTCCAGGACCAGCTCACTCCAGGACCTGCACACTCCAGGACCAGCTCACTCCCAGACCAGCTTACTCCCGGACCAGCATATTCCAGAACCAGCTCACTCCAGGACCAGCTCACTCCTGGACAAGGTCAATCCCGGACTAGTTCACTCCCGGACCAGCTTATTCCAGGACCAGCTCACTCCATGACCAGCTTATTCCAGGACCAGCTCACTCCATGACCAGCTCACTCCAGGACCTGCACACTCCAGGACCAGCTCACTCCTGGACCAGGTCACTCCCAGACCAGCTTACTCCCGGACCAGCTTATTCCAGATCCAGCTCACTCCATGACCTGCCCACTCCAGGACCAGCTCACACCAGGACCAGCTCATACCAGGACCAGGTCACTCCAGGAAGAGCTCACTCGCATAACAGCTCAATTACACAGCAGCTCACTCCAAGACCAGCTCGCTCCACGATTAGCTCACTCTCAAAGCAGTTCACTCTAAGACCAGCTCACTCCATGGCCCGCTCACTCCAGGACCAGCTCACTCCTGGACCAGCTCACTCCTGGGCCAGCTCACTCCAGGGCCCTCTCACTCTAGGATCCGCTCACTCCTGGGCTCGCTCACTTCAGGACCAGCTCACTCCATGGCCTGCTCACTCCAGGGCCTGCTCACTCCAGGGCCCACTCACCGAAGGACCAGCACACTCCATGGCCAGCTCACTCCAGGACCAGCTCACTCCAGGACCAGCTCACTCCAGGACCAGCTCACTCCAGGACCAGCTCACCCCAGGACCAGCTCACTCCATGGCCTGCTCACTCCAGGGCCTGCTCACTCCAGGGCCCACTCACCGAAGGACCAGCACACTCCATGGCCAGCTCACTCCAGGACCAGCTCACTCCAGGACCAGCTCACTCCAGGACCAGCTCACTCCAGGACCAGCTCACTCCAGAACCAGCTCACCCCAGGACCAGCTCACTCCAAGACCAGATTAGCAAACGGCCTGCTCACTCCAGGATCAGCTCTATCCAAGATCAGCACACTCTAGGACCTGCGCACTCCAAGGCCCCCTTACTCTAAGACCAGCTCACTCCATGGTGTACTCACTCCATGGCCTGTTCACTCCATGGCCAGCTCACTCCAGGACCAACTTACTCCAGGGCCAGGTCACTCCAGGACCAGATTGCTGCACGGCCCGTCCTCTCCAGGATCAGCTCACTCCACGATCAGCACACTCTAGGGCCTGCTCACTCCAAGGCCCCCTTACTCCAAGATCAGCTCACTCCATGGTCTGCTCACTCCATGGTCTGCTCACTCCATGGCCTGCTCATTCCATGGCCTGCTCATTCCATGGTCTGCTCATTCCATGGCGTGCTCACTCTAGGACCAGCTCACACCAGGACCAGCTTGCTTCAGGACTAGCTCACACGCAAAGCAGTTAACTCTAAGACCAGCTCACTCCATGGCCCACTCACTCCAGGGCCCTCTCATTCCAGGGCCCGCTCACTCCAGGGCCCGCTCCCTCCAGGACCAGCTCACTCCAGGGCCCGCTCACTCCAGGGCCCGCTCACTCCAGGGCCCGCTCCCTCCAGGACCAGCTCATTCCAGGGCCTGCTCACTCCAGGGCCCGCTCACTCCAGGACCAGCTCATTCCAGGGCCCGCTCACTCCAGGGCCCGCTCACTCCAGGACCAGCTCATGCCAGGACCAGCTCACTCCAGGACCAGCTCATTCCAGGGCCTGCTCACCGAAGAACCAGCTCACTCCATGGCCCGCTCAACCCAGGGCCAGCTCACACCAGGGCCCGCTCACTCCAGGGCCCGCTCACTCCAGGGCCCGCTCCCTCCAGGGCCCGCTGCCTCCAGGGCCCGCTCCCTCCAGGGCCCGCTCACTCCAGGACCCGCTCACTCCAGGGCCCGCTCACTCCAGGGCCCGCTCACTCCAGGGCCCGCTCCCTCCAGGGCCCGATCACTCCAGGGCCCGCTTCCTCCAGGGCCCGCTCACTCCAGGACCAGCTCACTCCAGGACATGCTCACTCCAGGGCCCGCTCACTCCAGGGCCAGCTCACACCAGGGCCCGCTCACTCCAGGGCCCGCTCACTCCAGGGCCCGCTCCCTCCAGGGCCCGCTGCCTCCAGGGCCCGCTCCCTCCAGGGCCCGCTCACTCCAGGACCCGCTCACTCCAGGGCCCGCTCACTCCAGGGCCCGCTCACTCCAGGGCCCGCTCCCTCCAGGGCCCGATCACTCCAGGGCCCGCTTCCTCCAGGGCCCGCTCACTCCAGGACCAGCTCACTCCAGGACCCGCTCACTCCAGGGCCCGCTCACTCCAGGGCCCGCTCACTCCAGGACCAGCTCACTCCAGGACCCGCTCACTCCAGGGCCCGCTCACTCCAGGGCCCGCTCACTCCAGGGCCCGCTCACTCCAGGGCCCGCTCACTCCAGGGCAAGCTCACTCCAGGGCCCGCTCAATCCTGGGCCAGTTCCATCCAGGACCAGCTCACTCCATGGCCCGCTCACTCCAGGGCCCGCTCACTCCAGGGCCCGCTCACTCCAGGGCCAGTTCCATCCAGGACCAGCTCACTCCATGGCCCGCTCACTCCAGGGCCCGCTCACTCCAGGGCCCGCTCCCTCCAGGGCCCGCTCACTCCAGGGCCCGCTCACTCCAGGGCCCGCTCACTCCAGGGCCCGCTCCCCCCAGGACCCGCTCACTCCAGGGCCTGCTCACTCCAGGGCCCGCTCACTCCAGGGCCCGCTCACTCCAGGACCCGCTCACTCCAGGGCCCGCTCACTCCAGGGCCCGCTCACTCCAGGGCCCGCTCACTCCAGGGCCCGCTCACTCCAGGGCCCGCTCACTCCAGGGCCCGCTCCCTCCAGGGCCCGCTCCCTCCAAGGCCCGCTCCCTCCAGGGCCCGCTCATTCCAGGGCCCGCTCACTCCAGGGCCCGCTCACTCCAGGGCCAGCTCCCTCCAGGGCCCGTTCACTCCAGGGCCCGCTCCCTCCAGGGCCTGCTCACTCCAGGGCCCGCTCACTCCAGGGCCCGCTCACTCCAGGGCCCGCTCACTCCAGGGCCCGCTCCCTCCAGGGCCCGCTCCCTCCAGGGCCCGCTCCCTCCAGGGCCCGCTAACTCCAGGGCCCGCTCCCTCCAGGGCCCGCTCCCTCCAGGGCCCGCTCTCTCCAGGGCCCGCTCACTCCAGGACCAGCTCACTTCAGGACCCACTCACTCCAGGGCCCGCTCACTCCAGGACCAGCTCATTCCAGGGCCTGCTCACCGAAGAACCAGCTCACTCCATGGCCTGCTCACTCCTGGGCCAGCTCACTCCAGGACCAGCTTACTCCAAGACCAGATTACTACACGGCCCGCTCACTCCAGGATCAGCTCACTCCAAGATCAGCACACTCTTGGACCTGCTCACTCCAAGGACCCCTACTCCAAGACCAGCTCACTCTATGGGGTACTCACTCAAAGGCCTGTTCACTCCATGGCCAGCTCACTCCATGGCCAGCTCACTCCAGGACCAGCTCACTCCAGGACCAGCTCACTCCAGGACCAGCTCACTCCAGGACCAGCTCACTCCAGGGCCAGGTCACTCCAGGATCAGATCACTCCATGATCAGCACACTCTAGGGCCTGCTTACTCCAAGGCCCCCTTACACCAAGATCAGCTCACTCCATGGTCTACTCACTCCATGGCCTGCTGACTCCAGGACCAGCTCACACCAGGACTAGCTTGCTCCAGGTCTAGCTGACTCGCAAGGCAGTTCACTCTAAGACCAGCTCTCTCCAGGGCACGCTCACTCCAGGACCAGCTCACTCCAAGATCAGCACACTCTAGGACCTGCTCACTCCAAGGACCCCTTACTCCAAGACCAGCTCACTCCATGGCCTGCTCACTCCAGGACCAGCTTACTCCAGGCCCAGGTCACTCTAGGACCAGATTGCTGCACAGCCTGCTCTCTCCAGGGTGAGCTCACTCCACAATCAGCACACTCTAGGGCCTGCTCACTCCAAGGCCCCCTTACTCCAAGACCAGCTCGCTCCATGGCCTGCTCACTCCAGGGCCCGCTCACCGCAGGACCAGCTCACTACATGGCCTGCTCCCTCCATGGCCTGCTCACTCCAGGACCAGCTCACACCAAGACCAGATTACTCCAGGGCCCACACACTCCAGGATCAGCTCACTCCAGGATCAGCACACTCTAGGACCTGCTCACTCCAAGGCCGCCTTAATCCAGGACCAGCTCACTTCAGGATCTGCACACTCCAAGACCAGCTCACTCCAGGATCGGCTCACTCCAGGATCGGGTCACTCAGTGCCAGATTACTCCAGGGACCGCTCACTCCAGGATCAGCACACTCCCAGACCAGCTTCTTCAGGACCAGCTCACTCCAGTACCGGCTCACTCCAGGACCGGGTCACTTCAGTACTGGCTCACTCCAGGATCGGCTCACTCCAGGATCGCCTCAATCAGTGCCAGATTACTCCAGGGCCCGCTCACTCCAGGATCAGCACACTCCAGGACCAGCTCACTCCAGGACCAGCTCACTCCAGGACCAGCTTCTTCAGGACCAGCTCACTCCAGGGTCAGTTCACTCATGGATCGGCTCACTCCAGGATCGGCTTACTCCAGGACGAGCTCACTCCAGGACCAGCTCACTCCAGGAAATGAAATGAAAATCGCTTATTGTCACAAGTAGGCTTCAAATGAAGTTACTGTGAAAAGCCGTTAGTCGCCACATTCCGGCGCCTGTTCGGGGAGGCTGGTACGGGAATTGAACCGTGCTGCTGGCCTGCCTTGGTCTGCTTTCAAAGCCAGCAATTTAGCCCTGTGCTAAACAGCCCCTCACTTCAAGCTGGTCTTGAAGTGAGCTGGTCTTATAGTGACCTGGACTTGGATAGAGCTGCTAGGGGAGTATGCTAGTTTGGGAGTGAACTGGTCTTTGAGCAAATCTGGCCTGGAGTGAGCTAGAATGGGAGTGAGTTGTTCTGAGAGAGAACTAGCCCTCGATTGTGCTGGTCCTGATGTGAGCAGGTCATGTAGTGCGCTAGTCCTGGAGTGAGCTGGCTATCCAAGTCGAGGTCACCACAAGACCAGCTCACTTCAAGACAGCTCCCTCCAAAACCAGCTCACTCCAAAAACAGTTCACTCCAAGACCAGCTCATCACAGGTCCCGCTCAATCCACGGTCTACTCATCCCAGGACCAGCTCACTCCAGGACCTGTTCACTCCAGGACTGGCTCACTCCAGGACCAACTAACTCTCGTTCTACCTCACCCCAGGACCAGCTCACCCAGGACCAGCTCACTCCAGGACCAGCTCACTCAAAGACCAGCTCAGACCGCGACTAGCGTACTGCCAAAGCAGCTCACTTCAAGACCAGATCAGTCCAGGACCAGCTCACTCCAAAACCATCTTACTCCAAGACCAGGTCACTCCAGGGCCAGATCAGTCCAGGACCAGCTCACTCTAAAACCAGCTCACACCAGTAGCAGATCTCTACAGAACCAGCTCACTTCAGGATCAGCTCACTCCTACACCAGCTCACTCCCAAACCAACTCACACTGGAGCCAACTAAGTCTGTTGTACTCTCTGTTCAAGCTCGTAGAGAGAAATGATGGTACACTGTAGAAATGCAGCATACTTTCTGACAGATAACCATTTGACTCCATAAAAAAACAATTAGATTGTATCCCTACCACAAAAGGGGAATCAATATCAAGTGTATTTTGCTTTGGAAGTATAAATTATTCTGAGGTAAGGTACCTTAATGTTGCAATATTTGCTGGGAACATGAGGCTGTTCTATAAAATCAGTATGTATGTTGCCAGCACATTCTTCACCTTGAACCTACACCGACAACAACTCATATTTATAAAACATCTTAAACTACTAAAATATCACAAGGTGCTTCACAGGAGCGATTCTGAAACACATTATGACATTGAGCTACGCGAACAGAATTAGGTATGGTGGACGGCACGATAGCACAGTGGTTAGCACTGTTGCTTCACAGCACCAGGGACCCTGGGTTTGATTCCCAGCTTGGGTCACTGTCTGTGCGGAGTCTGCATGTTCGCCCCGTATGTGCATGGGTTTCCTCCGGGTGCTCCGGTTTACTCCCACAGTCCAAAGATGTGCAGGTTAGGTGAATTGGCCAAAAAGGTTAGGTGGTGTTCCTGGGTTAGGCAGATAGAGTTGAGACATGGGCTTGAGTAGGATGCTCTTAGGCAGCAGCTTCCAAAACCACGAACACTACCATCTAGAAGAACAAGAGCAGCAGATACATGGAAACACCACCACCTGGAGGTCCCTCCAATTCACTCACCATGCTGGCTTGGAAATATATCGCCTTCCTTCACTGTCGCTGGGTCAAAATCCTGGAACTCCCTCCCAGGAATGGGCATACCTACGCAACACAGACTAAAGTGGTTGAAGAAGGTGGCTCACCACCACCTTCTCAAGGGCAATTAAGGATGGGCAACAAATGCTGGCCTAGCTAGTGACACCCATGTCTCATGAAGCTGTTTTAAAAATGGAGACCAAAGCAGATGAAGGTACATCTGCCAATGATGGGGTGTTGTTGAATTGATCTGAATTAGAGAAGTGCAGATAGCATAGAAATCATAGAATCCCTAGAGTGCAGAAGGAGGAGATTCGACCCATTGAATCTGCACCGACTCTCCAAAAGTGCACCTTACCTAACATTTTCAACACTAAGTGGCAATTCAGAATAGCCAATCCACCTAACCTGCACATCTTTGGACTGTGGGAGGACACCGGAGCACCCGGAGGAAACCCATGCAGACACGGGGAGAACGAGCAAAGTCCACACAGACAGTCACCCTAGGCCGGAATCGAACCAGAGTCCCTGGTGCTATGAGGCAGCAGTGCTAACGACTGTGCTACCATGCTGCCCAATGAGATATCTCAGAGAGGTGTAGGCTGGCAGAGATTCCAGACATAGGGAGGGGTAAGACCATGATCAGATTTGAAAGCAAGGAAGGGAAACCAAAGCATTGCTTGACCGCGAATCAATGTAGGTCAGTGAGTATCAGGGTGATACAGGACTTGCTGCAAGTTAAGACATGGGTGTAGCACAATCAATCACTCACGAGACGAGATGAGAAGGAGTCAATCAATGGCTTTATTACGCAGACTTGTTCCCCAGCAGCACAGTGCTGGGAGAACCCGGGCTCTTATACTCCGCCTTATTGGGTGGAGCCAGTAGGCGGCTGATCCAATCAGGACCCGGCGTCTATCCACCAATAGCCTCTCGGCATCACAGGGTACCGTAATACCCTTAATGCATACCACCAGATTCACTCCTCGTTAAAAAATACCCGGCGGGGGTAGTGAGCCGTATGGTGGTAGGGGTTTCCAGAATCGGTACCTGGGATGCCACTAACACAGCGGCTATGCTCCGATATAAAACTTCTAGCACTATTTACAATGCCGCTTTTACTGGGCAACTGAATTATTTACAGAGGCATTTCTTGCATTGTTATAATGATTCGATGAGTCGAATGGGTGCCAGTAGGCAGCTGGTCCAATCGGGATCCGGCGTCTATCCACCAATAGCGTCTCGGTATCACAGGGTACCGTAATACCCTTAATGCATACCACCACAATGGGTAGCAGTGTTTTCAAGACCTCAAGTTCAGGGAGGGTAGAATGTGGGAAACAAGCTGGGAGTCATTGGAATAGTCGCTTTTGGAGGTAACAAACGTACAAAAGAGGGTGTCAGGAAACATTTCCTCAAGACATTCATTTTACCACAGGCCTTCATCCGATCTGCATTTTGTTATTGTTGCAACTGGAGCAAACCCGACGGTTCGCCAGTGACAATATACATCACCATTTACTATGAAATATGAATTTCAGGAAAAGAGCTTGAATTGTTATTGCGGCTTTCACAACTGAAACACTTTGTAGCCTGTAAAGCGATTTTGAAGTTCAGTTGTTATCGTAATATAGGAAACACGGTGTGGTGAATGTATTACTGCTACCATTCACTATTGTATTACATTACATTGTATTATGTTGGTGCCCGTGTGGGCTCTGCCTATGGCTCCGCCCCCTCAGGAGAGGTATATAGATCTGCAGCCTGTAGGCGGCACTCAGTACAGAGCAGTCGCAGGCAGGCACAGTTCTAGCTGATTAAAACCACTGTTCACTTCAACTCTCCGGCTCGTGTGAATTGATGGTCGCATCACACGGCAGCCAATTTGTGCAGAGCAAGATCCCATGGGCAGCAATGTAATAATGACCAGATTGTCTGTTTTTGCGATGTTAGTTGTGGGATTATTTTTCAGGATAATGGTGAGAACTCCTCTACCTTTCTTTGAATTAATGCCAATATCTCTTCCATGTACCTGAGACAGCAGATGGAGACACAATTTAACACCTCATCTGTGAGGCCACACCTATAACTGTGCAGCACTTGCTTAAATCTAATGCTCAAATATCTAAAGTAAGACATGAACTCACAAACCTCCTGACTCAGAGGTGCGAGAGCCACACTGTCGCGACTGCAAACTTCTCAAAATTTCTTTCCCACTTTTCGATAACTACAGCAGAACTCACACTTATTCACAAACTCAAACTTGACGGACTCTGAATGTCACTAAACCCTTTCCTGTCAGTATTGAGACTGTGCCTTTAGTTAATAAATCTACCAGTTAGCATGTGGGATTATTCAGCCCCTTTCCCATCTGAAATCAGCAGATTGGGCCAGTGTCCTTTTCAGGATGGCAGCCGGTGACTAGTGGTGTGCCTCAGGCGTCTGTGCTGGGGCCACAACTTTTCACAATATACATTAACAATCTGGAAGAAGGAACTGAAGGTACTGTTGCTAAGTTTGCAGATGATACAAAGATCTGTAGAGGGACAGGTAGTATTGAGGAAGCAGGGGGGCTGCAGAAGGACTTGGACAGGCTAGGAGATTGGGCAATGAAGTGGCAAATGAAATACAATGTGGAAAAGTGTGAGGTTATGCACTTTGGAAGGAGGAATCTAGGCATAGACTATTTTCTAAATGGGGAAATGCTTCGGAAAGCAGAAGCACAAAGGGACTTGGGAGTCCTTGTTCACGATTCTCTGAAGGTTAATGTGCAGGTTCAGTCGGCAGTTAAGAAGGCAAATGCAATGTTAGCATTCCTGTCAAGAGGGCTACAATACAAGACCAGGGAGATACTGCTGAGGCTGTATAAGGTTCTGGTCAGATCCCATTTGGAATATTGTGAGCAGTTTTGGGCACCGTATCTAAGGAAGGGTGTGCTGGCCTTGCAAAGGGTCCAGAGGAGGTTCACAAGAGTGATCCCTGGAATGAAGAACTTGTCGTATGAGGAACGTTT
The DNA here is from genome assembly GCF_047496885.1 of Scyliorhinus torazame. Classification (NCBI taxonomy): domain Eukaryota; kingdom Metazoa; phylum Chordata; class Chondrichthyes; order Carcharhiniformes; family Scyliorhinidae; genus Scyliorhinus; species Scyliorhinus torazame. The sequence goes on from NC_092707.1 coordinate 212,535,684, forward strand.
GAGGACTCTGGGTCTGTACTCATTGGAGTTTAGAAGGATGAGAGGGGATCTTATTGAAACGTACAAGATACTGCGAGGCCTGGATAGAGTGGACGTGGAGAGGATGTTTCTACTAGTAGGAAAAACTAGAACCAAAGGACACAATCTCTGATTAAAGGGATGATCCTTTAAAACAGAGATGAGGAGGAATTTTTTCAGCCAGAGGGTGGTGAATCTGTGGAACTCTCTGCCACAGAAGGCTGTGGAGGCCACTTCACTGAGTGTTTTTCAGACAGAGATAGATAGGTTCTTGATTAATAAGGGGATCAGGGGTTATGGGGAGAAGGCAGGAGAATGGGGATGAGAAAAATATCAGCCATGATTGAATGACAGAGCTGACTCAATGAGCCAAGTGGCCTAATTCTGCTCCTATGTCTTATGGTCTTATGGTCCTCTTAGACGTTAGCGTGAGTTTTGTTGACATCACTGAGACCTGACCTGCTATTTTAACTCCAGGCTTGAGCGATGTGGGGCACTGATGGACTGTCAGAGGGTGGGAGGCCACTTGTTGGGCCACAAGGAGCAGCCACACATTGGGTGACTCCATAAAACTTTAGTGTGGCCGATTTCCAATCGTCTTTTAAAGATGATTGTTAATTGCTCCAGTATAGCTGGCTAGCAGCCACTCACTGCTATCTTAAAATCCTCCCTTGGTCCAACAAACAGCAAAGGATCCTGATTTAAATATATTCATTAGACTTCTGCCCAACCAATTGGCCAACAGCTCTGGATGGCCACTTTAGGGCCTACTCACATCCAGATACTCCTGGGTACTCATTTTGTCTGCTGATCATTTTACAGCATGAACAGATTGTGAAGCAGATGATCACCCCTCCATTTCTGGTCCCAAAGTCATATCCGCAAGAGTTCCTGTCCATCACCAATCATTAACTCTCTTATCTATCTTCTCTGGAGCTGCTTGACCTCCAGTGCCACCATGCAGGCCGTGGGCCACGTACTATTCACCAAATGGCGGCACGATGACAAAGTGGTTAGCACTGCTGCCTCACAGCTCCAGGGTCCCGGGATCAATTCCAGCCTCGGGTGACTGTGTGGAGTTTGCACTTTCCCCCCGTATCTGTGTGGGTTTCCTCCAGGTGCTCCGGTTTCCTCCGACAGTCTAAAGATGTGTAGGTTAGGTGAATTGGCCATGCTAAATTGCCCTTTGTGTCCAAAAAGGTTAGGTAGGGTTACTGGGTTACAGGAATAGAGTGGAGACGTGGGTTTAAGTAGGGTGCTCTTTCCAAGGGCCGGTGCAGATTCGATGGGCCGAATGACCTCCTTCTGCACTGCAATTTCTTTGAAAAACTGGTCACTTCCTTCTGAAACCGCTTCCACCAAATTGCTCACATTCCATCATCGAGAAGGAATTGACTGTTCTCAGCTTATCTGCTTGCCTGCACCTCCCAGCACACACACTTGTATTTGTCACCTTCTCGCAGTTCTTTCCTGTCCCAACTCACTCGTCAATGTTCACAGGAACTTCACCCATAACTAAAACTCCACTCTGAGCACTGAGGAATATGTCAAGATAATTCTGAAGCTCAAAAATGTGCTGCTTGAATGTAGTGACAATTAAATGACGTGTATACATCCTCGACTCAGTTCTGGGGTGTGTACATGACTGCACATGCATGTACATGAATACCATCACACATTCCCCTACACATTAATGCCCTTATTGCACATTTGTATACATGTTAATGCACCTGATTCACCGAGATTTACACAATCACATAGCTTATTGTCCTGCTTTAAACTCACACATACTGTAGTGCCTATTTCACGCTGCCATTCATGTTAACACTCTATTTAACAAGAAATGCATGCTAGCATCCATTTCATGCTCGCATAAACGTTAATCAACCTGCTCACAATCATAACTCCCTTCTCTCCCAACGTTTCATTTGCCCTTGCAGTCCCTCCCCATCTCTTCCTACTCCTCGCTCTCCTGTCCCTCCCTAACCCATCCCGCCCTTGTCCTATCCCAATTCTTCTGCAGTTACTTCCCCTCCCTTCTCACCTCACACCTGACCCTCCTCCATCCCTCCCCAGTCATAGAACCATAGAATTTACAGTGCAGAAGGAGGCCATTCAGCCCATCGAGTCTGCACCGGCCCTTGGAAAGCCCACACCTCCAACCTATCCCCGTAACCCCACCCAACCTTTTTGGACACTAAGGGCAATTTGTCATGGCCAATCCACCTAACCTGCACATCTTTGGAGTGTGGGAGGAAACCGGAGCACCCGGAGGAAACCCACACAGACACGGGGAGAACGTACAGACTCCACACAGACAGTGACAGTGTCACTCTCCCTTTTCTCCCTTATCCCCCCCTATTCCCTCTCCAGTCCCATTCCTGTCCACTTCTTCCTGGGTAAAGATGGCTGCCCATTCACAACCTTCCCGAAGATATTAAATCCCAATCCAAATGAAGGTGCTTCTTCCTTTGAGAAAGAAACATTCCTGTTGCACAGACAATACGTAAAAATCGATGTGTGAGATTGATGTAAAGCTGCACATTCCTACCCCTGGGACACGGAACAGAGTGACAACTTAAATCAAGGTGACTGATGTTCCTATATCTCACTAAGAACAGCTTTAAAACTTATATGAAACGTCTAACTTTGTGCCTGATCCAGTTGTGAGCCTATCGTTCCTCCAGTTTTACAGGGATTTATTACACCTGTATAACTCTGACAGTTGTTTTGAGCTCCTACCCTGATTTGGTAGGTCAGTGTGGTGATGGAGAACAGCGATGAGCCTCTCTCCCTAGCCAGTCTGCTGGTAGCTCGGGGTGTCTGAGCTTTTTTATCATCATCAGGTGCAGTCACTTCTCATGGAGCTTTAAATCCAGCAAGGTGGAGGCCACAGCATCTTCTGTCTTCCCGATGAGATGTTAAACTGTGACCCCTGTCTGCTTTCTCAGGTGACCAAAGATGATATGAGACTATATCGAAGGGAGCAGGACAATTATCCCCGGTGACCTGATCAATGTTCATCCCCATAGAATCCCGACAGTGCAGAAGGAGGCCATTCAGCCCATTGAGTCTGCACTGGCCCTCTGAAAGAGCACCTCAACTAGGCCCACTGCCCCATCCTATCCCTATAACCCCACCTAACCTGCTCATTTCATCTCTTGAAGTTGGAGACTTGGGCGGAGAGATGGCAGATGGAGTTTAATCCAGAAAAATGTGAGGTAATGCATTTTGGAACATCTAATATAGGTGGGAAATATACAGTAAATGGCAGAAGCCTTAAGTGTATTGACAGGCAGAGGGATCTGGGTGTACAGGTCCACAGGTCACTGAAAGTGGCAAGGCAGGTGGAGAAGGTAGTCAAGAAATCATTCGACATGTTTCCCTTCATCAGCTGGGCATTGAGTTTAAAAATTGGCAAGCCATGCTGCATCTGTATAGAACCTTAGTTAGGCCACACTTGGAGTATAGTGTTCAATTCTGGTCGCCACACTACCAGAAGGATCTGGAGGCTTTGGAGAGGGTCCAGAAAAGGTTTATCAGGGTGTTGCCAGGTATGGAGAGCATTAGCTATGAAGTCAGGCTGGATAAACTTGGTTTGTTCTCATTTAAAGACAGAGGTTGAGGGGCGACCTGATAGAAGTCTACAAAATTATGAGGGGCATAGACAGAGTGGATAGTCAGAAGCTTTTTCCCAGGGTGGAAGAGTCAATTACTAGGGGACATAGGTTTAAGGTGCGAGGGGCAACGTTTAGAGGAGATGTGCGAAGGAAGTCTTTTTACACGGAGGGTGGTGGGTGCCTGGAACTCACTGCCGGAGGTGGTGGAAGCAGGGATGATAGCAATGTTTAAGGGGCGTTTTGACAAAAACATGAATCGGAAGGGAAAAGAGGGATACAGACCCCGGAAGTGGAGAAGGTTTTAGTTCAGACGGGCAGCATGGTTGGCGCAGGCTTGGAGGGATGAGGGGCCTGTTCCTGTGCTGTACACTTCTTTGTTCTTTGAGCACTCACAAAAATAGATTATCTGGTAATTGTCACATTGCTGTTTGTGGGATGTTGCTGTACAAAACCTGGCTGCCACATTTCCTACATTACAACAGCGACTACACTTCCAAAATACTTCATTTGAAAAGCATTTTGGAATATCCTGAGGTCGTGTTAGGCGCTATATAAATGTACGTTTTTCTTACTTTGTAAATTAGAGTGCTTCCTCATCCACAATGACCTGGTGATCCATTATCCTGGTAATTCACTGTTATCTCCAGTTGCAGGCAATAGCAAAGTCTGGTGCTCTGATTTGGAATCCACACACCCAATGAGACAAGAATCCATAGAAGAATCCATAGAATTGCTGCAGTGCAGAAAGAGGCCATTCAGCCCATCGAGTATACACTGACCCTCTGAAAGAGCACCCTACCTAGGTCCACTCCCACACCTAAGGGGTGGCATAGTGATATTGTCACTGGACTAGTAAACCAGAGACCCAGAGTAATGCGCTGGGGACCCGGTTTCGAATCCCACCACTGCAGATGGTGAAATTTGAATTCAATAAAAATCTGAAATTAAAGATCTAATGATGACCATTGTTGATTGTCATAAAAACCCACCTGATTCACTAATATCCTTTAGGAAATCAGCCCTCCTTCCCTGGTCTGGCCTACATGTGACTCCAGACCCACAGCAATGTGGGGTTGACTATTAACTGGCCCCTCAAGGGCACTTAGGGATGGGCAATAAGCGCAGGCACAGCCGGCAATGCCCACATCCAAAACACCCTATTCCCGCCACTGTAACCCCACTTAACCTGCTCATGTTTGGATACTAAGGGGCAATTTAGCACCTAACCTACCCATCTTTAGCCTGTGGGAGAAAACCGGAAGAAATCCACGCAGACACGGGGAGAACGTGCAAACTCCACACAGACAGTCACCCAAGGTTGTAATCAAACCCAGGACCCTGATGCTGCGAGGCAGTAGTGCTGACCACTGTGCCACCATGTCACCCAAGAGCACTGGTAACATCCAATTCCAAATCTCCAGGCCCAGGACCTTCAAACAAAACCAACCAGCAGCTTAGAAGTAGAGAAGTAATTAACTAGGGATGAGACTCCAGAATTAGCAAGCCCTCCGTGCCCACACTTGATTTGCTAGTTTCTCCAGGGAAATTACAAGGGGCAACAGGTGGCCTTAGCATTTCCCAGACTGAAGTAGAAACTTCAAGAACACTAGCCAGGGCAGGCGGAGGTCATTTGGGTGAGAATTAGGTGAAGCTTGATGCACCCCATAGTTAAATAGCTTCCCAGTAGTCATTGCCTGGTCTCGCACAAGTATAATCCATTTAATGAGGTATGGCTGGGGAATCTGGTTCCTCGGGAAAGATTAAAAAAAACTGGGGAGTAAATAAGAAAAAAATGACTTGAGTGGGTAGGAATGGCGGCTAACCTGTTCACAAAGAGTACAGACTGTTATCAGCATAAAACTGCTTCCAGTTTCCTGACATTCCAGTCAAACAAACTCTTCACAAACTGTGACCAAGCTCAGCTTCAAATTCCTTTGAAGCGGAGTCCTGCATTGTGCACTGCCCTTGCTTCTGGTTCAAACCCACAACTCTCTCTGCATCGACTCTGTCTCTCGCACACACTGCCTTCAAATGAACATTGCAACTGGACGCATCTGTCCCCTTCCTCAGCCCAGCTAATAAAATAAAGTTGTAGCAAGTCACAGAACGAACATCTCAAAACAAGCAGTCAACTAGCACCTTAAACAGCAGTACTTTTCATTTAAAAAGCTTACAGCCGAATACAATGAAAACAGCAATCAGCTACAAGATGCATGTTATGAATAAATATACACACGCACAGAGTTGTGAGAGTAATTGTACAAACACACTGTATCACACACACTGGCGGTTTTGTGTCAACTGACACACAAGCACGATTCAAACAGGGACCGAGATTAACCACCTGTATGAAACCCTCAAAGGGTTAACTCGCCTTTGGAGGGCAAACTTTATACTTGCATTAACACACAAAATGATAATGAGGGGTGTAAATGCAAAGACTTAATTTCCAGCCAGTTACCAAATTATAATAACAGATGGTTGGAATAATTTTGTCTTCAGATCAATTTACCAGCAATGCAGCATTGAGAAGATCTCACAAGGAATGGGTTGAGACAGTTTGACCAATATAGGAATTATAAGACCCCCGTCTCCCCCCCCCCCCCCCCCCCCCTCAGTCCGCCCAGGCCCACCGAGCCCCTCTCGTCACTGCTGTGGACAATGGGATATTTCCCTCAACCAGCTGGAGATTTCAGGACCACTCCAGCCAGACAGCAACAGATACAACGTTATTGATTATTTCCTCTGCAATTATGCTTTAAGATTCCTTGTGAAAAAGCTCGAAACATACTCACCAATTTTTTAAAAATACCTTCCCTATTCACTGCGATAAAGGTTACATTTCATGCACATAAGTATATTTTACTCTCGGCCATTCTCTCGATGGTGAGTGAGCCCTGAAATGAAGGCATCCTTTATTCTCTGTCTTCTTGCTGTCTTAAGTGGACAGGCTCACAGCTCAAAGCGACCCCAACATCACCATGGTAACCTACCTGACCCACTTATCCAAACTGTCAGCCGCACTAGAACCTCAAACGTCCAGGATTGCACAACATTGCCGGTTTAAAAATAAAATCCAAGCCGGGCGATGTGAAGATAAGATGCAGAGCCCAGCCTCCCAGCGAGCAGACTGCCAAACAACAGCAGCAGTCATTAAAATGCAGGGGGTGCTCAAGGAACAGGAACAGGCTAAAAATGTCTCTCTAATTGCTTCTCCATTTAGTGTGAGGAATAAATTAACCGTCACTCCCCCACCTTAACTGTTTTGTTTTGGATTTGTCCAGAATGAGGAATAATTATACAGCCCGGATAATTAATTGTCAGTTCCATGCATTCTGGCTGTGCCACTTTGCGATGAGCAGTCATGGATTATTGTTCCGAAGGCAGGCAGGGGGAATGTGCCATCGATCTATTGTCTCCAATGCCCCTCTGTCCACCTGGTGCACTTTCCCGGGTGGTAACCAGCTCCTGCTCCCACCCCCTGAAGGGGCTTGTTTTGTGCAGGAGCCCAGTCACTGGGGTTGGATCTTTATCTTGGGTACGATTCATTTAACCACCAGGGGCGCGATTTAACGGAAATGAAACAGTCCAGTCCCGTATCAGGCGCGTTTAGCCGAATGTTTCCCGGTGCCCAGGACCATCCCGCTATTAAAGGGGGACTCATCTTCATTGACGAGTCTTGACCAGGAACGCCTCACCGAAGCCGCACATAGGCTCACTTCCTGTGCTATCTGACTACACGTCAGTGCAGGAAGAGATCGGGGACCTCACCCCCCACCCCACCTCGTGGACCCCCCCCCCCCCCCCCCCCCACTCCCGGGACCTCCCCCCCCTCCCCCAATAGGTGGATCATTGAGCCCACCTCACACCCCACTTCATGACGGCATGACAGCCCTGGGCCCATTCCCCGGCATGGGCAAGATGCCACCTGGGCACCGCTAGCCTGGCAGTGCCACCACAGCACTGGCACAGGATGGCACTTCCAGGGTGCCCTGATGGCACTGCCAGGGTTCCAGCTGCCAGTGTCACCTTGCCCAGGTGGGATCGGGGCTGCCCGGATACCACCCTGCCCAGAGCCCGACCACCCAGGTTTGTGGAAACCAGTGCAAACTGGCGCCCATTCGGGGTCTCCGAGGCAAGGTTGTTAGGTTCCGGGCTCTGGGTAGATCCGGCGTAGACATATCCAAAGTGAGGCTCACTGCTCGTTTGAATATACAAATTTGGGTTCCAACCTCAATGGGCGGATCCAAACTGTGATGCCTCACGAGATCTCATTAGATCTTGCGAAGCGTGGCGAAGCTGGTGGCATCTCGCGAGATTTACCGACCTTGTCGCGTCCTGAATCAGGTGAGGCGAGGCTGATAGATTGTGCCCCAGATCTCAATCCGTACTCATCTCTATCGTTTCTCACATTGGCTGGGGCTACAACAGGAGGTGAATTTCGAATCCCGAGTGTTAGCTATGGCAAACCACCTGGGGTGGCAAAGTGGTTAGCACTGCTGTCTCACAGGTCCAAGGTCCTGGGTTCACATCCGGCCTCGGGTGACTCTCTGTGTGCAGTTTGCACGTCCTCCCCGTGTCTGCGTGGGTTTCCCCCCGGATGCTCCGATTTCCTGCCACAGTCCAAAGATGTGCCAGTTAGGTGGATTGGCCACGCTAAGTTGCCCCTTAGTGTCCAAAAGTTAGGTGGGGTTACTGGGCATAAATCAGGTGCTCTTTCCAAGGCACAGTGCATACCCGATGGGCCGAATGGCCTCCTACTGCGCTGTAGATTCTATGATTCTCTGACCAGATATCATCCCGACACATTGACATTGCAGCCAGGGAGACTACACGGTGTTGTCTGTTATTTTATCCCTGTCCTGATCAGGGCTACTCGGGGTGTTCACCTAGTAACTGCTGGCCAACTGTTTCCCATCCTTCCCGCCACAGAGATCACCTGTCAGCGCACACTGGGGATGACAATTGGACCAATCCGATCTGTGTACATCAAACAAACTCGGCATTAACAATCTGAGCAATCATGGAGTGAAAGTATGAGGTGTCATTCTCATTGTCACTTCTGGTATGTAATCTAACAGAACGATACTCCCACCTGTTGCATCTGAGATCAATAGAAATAATTCAGACAGGTTTCACATTGGGTAGCTGACTTTACCGCAAATATCAACAATAGCCCACTACCAGCTGATCTATTATATCAGCTGTGAAGGTGACAATTATCTTCTCATGTCAACATTATCAATCATTCATGATTATGACCCAGTCCTAAATCTAACCCTCACCCTAGCCCGAACTCGAACCCAACCTAACCCTAACCCTCACGCTCATCCAACCCTCATCTTAACCCTAACACTCACCCAACCCTAAGCCTAACACTGACCCTCACTCTCACCCAATCCCCAGCCTAACCCTGACTCTCACCCAACCCTCAGCCAAACCCTAACCCTTACTCTCACCCAATCCCCAGCAAAACCCTCTCACCCAACCCTCAGCCAAACCCTAACCCTCACCTTCACCCAACCATCAGCCTAACCCTAACTCTCACCCAACCTTCAGCCTAACACTGACCCTCACTCTCACCCAATCCCCAGCCTAACCCTAACTCGCACCCAACCCTAGCCCTCACTCTCACCCGATCCCCAGCCTAACCCTCACTCTCACCCAATCCCCAGCAAAACCCTAACTCTCACCCAACCCTCAGCCAAACCCTAACTCTCACCTTCACCCAACCATCAGCCTAAACCTAACTCTCACCCAACCCTCAGCCTAACACTGACCCTCACTCTCACCCAATCCCCAGCCTAACCCTAACTCGCACCCAATCCTAACCCTCACTCTCACCCGATCCCCAGCCTAACCCTAACTCTCACCCAACCCTCAGCCTAACAGTGACCCTCACTCTCACCCAATCCCCAGCCTAACCCTAACTCACACCCAACCCGAACCCTAACCCTCACCCAACCCTCAGCCTAACCCTAACTCTCACCCAACCCTCAGTATATCCCTATCTTCACTCTGACCCAACCATTAACCTAATCCTAACCCAACCCTCACCCTAACCCAATGCTCAGCCTAACCCTAACTCTCACCCAACCCTCAGTCTATCCCTATCTCTCACTCTCACCCAACCCTTAACCTAATCCTAACCCAATCCTCACCCTAACCCAACCCTCACCCTAACCAAATCATCACCTGACCCCCAACCTTAATCCTCATCCTAGCCTTAGCCACACCCTAACCCCACCCGCACCCTAACCCAACCCTCACCCTAACCCAACCTTCACCCGAATCCAACCCTCACCCTAACCCAACCCTCACATTAACCCAACCCTCATCCTAACCCAAACCTTACCCTAACCCAACCATCTCCCTAACCCAAACCTCACCCTAACCTAACCCTCCCCCTCACCCAACCTTCATCCTAATCCAACCCTTACACTATCCCAACCCTCACCCTAACCTTAACCTCACCCTCACCCTCACCCAACCCCCACCCTAACTTAAACCTCACCCTAACCCAAACCTCAACCTAACCCAACCCTTCCCAAACCCAACGCTCATCCTAACCTAATCCTCACCTTAACCCCGTCCTCACCCTAACCTAACCCTCACCCTAACCCCACCCTCACCCGAACTCAATCCTCACCCTAACCCAACCCTCACCCTAACCCAACCCTCACCTTAACCCAGCCCTCATCTGAACCAACCCTCACCCTAACCCAACCCTCATCCTAACACAACCCTCATCCTAACCCAAACCTCCCCCTATCCCAAACCTCAACCTAACCCAACCCTTCATAAACACAACCCTCATCCTAACCTAATCCACATCCTAACCCCACCCTCACCCTAACCCAACCCTCACCCTAACCCGACCCTCACCCAAACCCAACCCTCACCTTAACCCTAACCCTCACCCTAACCCTAACCCTAACCTAACCATAACTGTAACCCTAACCCTAACCCTAACCCTAACCCAGCCGTCACCCTAACCCAACCCTCACCCTAAACCAAACCTCACCCTAACCGAACCCTCACTGTAACCCAACCCTCACCCTAACCTAACCCTCACCCTAACCCAACCCTGACCCGAACCCAACCCTAACCCTAACCCTAACCTTCATCCTAATCCAACCCTCAACCTAACCTAACTCTCATCCTAACCCAGCCGTTACCCGAATCCAACCCTCACCCTAACCAAACCCTCACCCTAACCTAACCCTCATCCTAACCCAACACTCACTCTAACCTAACCCTCATCCTAACCCAACCCTCACCCTAACCCAACCTTCACCCTAACCCAACCCTCAGCCTAACACTAACTCTCACCCAACCCTCAGTCTATCCCTATCTCTCACTCTCACCCAACTCTTAACCCAATCCTAACTCAATCCTCACCCTAACCCAATCCTCACACAACCAAATCATCACCCTAACCCCAACCTTAACCCTCATCCTAGACTTAGCCACAACCTAACCCCACCCTCACCCTAACCCAACCCTCACTCTAACCCAACCCTCACTCTAACCCAACCCTCACCCTAACCCAACTCTCACCCTAACCCAAACCTTACCCTAACCCAACCCTCACACTAACCCAACCCCCATCCTAACCTAAACCTCACCCTAACCCTAACCCTAACCCTAACCTAATCCTCACCCTAACCCAAACCTCAACCTAACCCAACCCTTAACAAACCCGACGCTCATCCTAACCTAATCTTCACCCTAACCCCGCCCTCACCCTAAACTAACCCTCACCCTAACCCCACCCTCCCCCTAACCCAATCCTCACCCTAACCCAACCCTCACCCTAACCCAACCCTCACCCTAGCCCCGCCCTCACCCTAACGTATCTCTCACTGTAACCCAACCCTCAAACTAACCTAACCCTCACCCTAACCCAACCCTCACCCGAACCCAACCTTCATCCTAATCCAACCCTCACCCTAACCTAACTCTCATCCTAACCCAGCCTTTACCCTAACCCAACCCTCACCCTAATCCAACCCTCACCCTAACCCAACCCTCACATTAACCCAACCCTCATCCTAACCCAAACCGTACCATAACCTAACCCTCCCCCTAACCAACCTTCATCCTAATCCAACCCTCACACTATCCCAACCCTCACACTAACCCAACCCCAACCTAAACCTCACCCTAACCCAAACCTCAACCTAACCCAACCCTTCCCAAACCCAACGCTCATCCTAACCTAATCCTCACCCTTGCCCGTCCTCACCCTAACCTAATCCTCACCCTAACCCCACCCTCACCCTAACTCAATCCTCACCCTAACCCAACCCTCACCCTAACCCAACCCTCACCTTAACCCAGCCCTCATCTGAACCAACCCTCACCCTAACCCAACCCTCATCCTAACACAACCCTCATCCTAACCTAACCTAACCCTCACCCTAACCTTACCCTCACCCTAGCCCAACCCTCATCCTAACCCAAACCTCCCCCTTTTCCAAACCTCAACCTAACCCAACCCTTCATAAACCCAACCCTCATCCTAACCTAATCCTCATCCTAACCCAGCCCTCACCCTAACCTAACCCTCACCCTAACCCCACCCTCACCCTAACCCAACCCTCACCCTAACCCAACCCTCACCCAAACCCAACCCTCACCATAACCCAATCCTCACCCTAACCCAAACCTCACCCTAACCCAACCTTCACCCTAACCCTAACCCTCACCCTAACCCTAACCTAACCATAACTGTAACCCTAACCCTAACCCTAACCCAACCGTCACCCTAACCCAACCCTCACCCTAACCCAAACCTCACCCTAACCCAACCCTCACTGTAACACAACCCTCACCCTAACCTAACCCTCACCCTAACCCAACCCTGACCCGAGCCCAACCCTCACCCTAACCTTTATCCTAATCCAACCCTCACCCTAACCTAACTCTCATCCTAACCCAGCCCTTACCCTAACCCAACCCTCACCCGAATCCTAACCCTCATCCTAACCCAACCCTCACCCTAACCTAACCTTCACCCTAACCCAACCCTCAGCCTAACACTAACTCTCACCCAACCCTTAGTCTATCCCTATCTCTAACTCTCACCCAACTCTTAACCTAATCCTAACTCAATCCTCACCCTAACCTAATCCTCACACTAACCAAATCATCACCCTAACACCAACCGTAACCCTCATCCTAGCCTTAGCCACAACTTAACCCCACCCTCAACCTAACCAAACCCTCACTCTAACCCAACCCTCACCCTAACCCAACCCTCACCCTAACCAAAACCTTACCCTAACCCAACCATCTCCCTACCCCAACCCTCACCCTAACCCAACCCCCACCTTAACCTAAACCTCACCATAACCCAAACCTCAAGCTAACCCAACCCTTCCCAAACCCAAGGCTCATCCTAACCTAATCCTCACCCTAACCGCGCCCTCAACCTAACCTTAACCTCACACTGACCCAACCCTCACCCTAACCAAAACCTCCCCCTAACCCAAACCTCAACCTAACCCAACCCTTCCCAAACGCAACCCTCATCCTAACCTAATCCTCATCCTAGCCCCGCCCTCACCCAAACCTAACCCTCACCCTAACCCCACCCTCACCCTAACCCAACCCTCACCTTAACCCAACCTTCACCCTAACCCAACCCTCAACCTAACCCAAACCTCACCCTAACCCAACCCTCATCCTAACCCAACCCTCACCCTCACCCTAACCCTCACCCTAACCCTAACCCTAACCCTAACCTAACCATAGCTGTAACCCTAACCCTAAACCTAACCCTAACCCAACCCTCACCCTAACCCAACCCTCACCCGAATCCAACTCTCACCCTAACCCAAACCTCCCCCTAACCTAACCCTCATCCTAACCCAACCCTCATCCTAACCCAAACCTCCCCTATCCCAAACCTCAACCTAACCCAACCCTTCATAAACCCAACCCTCATCCTAACCTAATTCTCATCCTAACCCCACCCTCACCCTAACCCTAACCCTAAACCTAACCCGACCCTCACCCAAACCTCACCATAACCCAATCCTCACCCTAACCCAAACTTCACCCTAACCCAACCCTCACCCTAACCCTAACCCTCACCCGAACCCTAACCCTAACCTAACCATAACTGTAACCCTAACCCTAACCCTAACCCAACCGTCACCCTAACACAACCCTCACCCTAACCCAAACCTCATCCTAACCCAACCCTCACCCTAACCTAACCTTCACCCTAACCCAACCCTCAGCCTAACACTAACTCTCACCCAACCCTTAGTCTATCCCTATCTCTAACTCTCACCCAACTCTTAACCTAATCCTAACTCAATCCTCACCCTAACCTAATCCTCACACTAACCAAATCATCACCCTAACACCAACCGTAACCCTCATCCTAGCCTTAGCCACAACTTAACCCCACCCTCAACCTAACCAAACCCTCACTCTAACCCAACCCTCACCCTAACCCAACCCTCACCCTAACCAAAACCTTACCCTAACCCAACCATCTCCCTACCCCAACCCTCACCCTAACCCAACCCCCACCTTAACCTAAACCTCACCATAACCCAAACCTCAAGCTAACCCAACCCTTCCCAAACCCAAGGCTCATCCTAACCTAATCCTCACCCTAACCGCGCCCTCAACCTAACCTTAACCTCACACTGACCCAACCCTCACCCTAACCAAAACCTCCCCCTAACCCAAACCTCAACCTAACCCAACCCTTCCCAAACGCAACCCTCATCCTAACCTAATCCTCATCCTAGCCCCGCCCTCACCCAAACCTAACCCTCACCCTAACCCCACCCTCACCCTAACCCAACCCTCACCCTAACCCAACCTTCACCCTAACCCAACCCTCAACCAAACCCAAACCTCACCCTAACCCAACCCTCATCCTAACCCAACCCTCACCCTCACCCTAACCCTCACCCTAACCCTAACCCTAACCCTAACCTAACCATAGCTGTAACCCTAACCCTAAACCTAACCCTAACCCAACCCTCACCCTAACCCAACCCTCACCCGAATCCAACTCTCACCCTAACCCAAACCTCCCCCTAACCTAACCCTCATCCTAACCCAACCCTCATCCTAACCCAAACCTCCCCTATCCCAAACCTCAACCTAACCCAACCCTTCATAAACCCAACCCTCATCCTAACCTAATTCTCATCCTAACCCCACCCTCACCCTAACCCTAACCCTAAACCTAACCCGACCCTCACCCAAACCCAACCCTCACCATAACCCAATCCTCACCCTAACCCAAACTTCACCCTAACCCAACCCTCACCCTAACCCTAACCCTCACCCGAACCCTAACCCTAACCTAACCATAACTGTAACCCTAACCCTAACCCTAACCCAACCGTCACCCTAACCCAACCCTCACCCTAACCCAAACCTCACCCTAACCCAACCATCACTGTAACCCAACCCTCACCCTAACCTAACCCTCACCCTAACCCAACCCTGACCCGAACCCAACCCTAACCCTAACCTTCATCCTAATCCAACCCTCACCTTAACCTAACTCTCATCCTAACCCAGCCCTTACCCTAACCGAACCCTCACCCGAATCCAACCCTCACCCTAACCAAACCCTCACCCTAACCTAACCCTCATCCTTACCTAAACCTCACCCTAACCTCACCCTCACTCTAACCCAACCCTCATCCCAAACCCAACTCTCACCCGAACCCAAACCTTACCCTAACCCAACCCAAACCCTAACCCAACCCCCACCCTAACCTAAACCTCACCCTAACCCAAACCTCAACCTAACCCAACCCTTCCCAAACCCGACGCTCATCCTAACCTAATCTTCACCCTAACCCCGCCCTCACCCTAAACTAACCCTCACCCTAACCCAACCCTCACCCAAACCTAACCCTCACCCTAATCCATCCCTCACCTTAACCCAACCCTCACATTAACCCAACCCTCATCCTAACCCAAACCTTACCCTAACCCAACCATCTCCCTAACCCAAACCTCATCCTAACCCAAACCTCCCCCATCCCAAACCTCAACCTAACCCAACCCTTCATAAACCCAACCCTCATCCTAACCTAATCCTCATCCTAACCCCGCCCTCACCCTAACCTAACCCTCACCCTAACCCCACCCTCACCCTAACCCAACCCTCACCATAACCCAACCCTCACCCAAACCCAATCCTCACCATAACCCAATCCTCACCCTAATCTAAACCTCACCCTAACCCAACCCTCACCCTAACATTAACCCTCACCCTAACCCTAGCCCTAACCAAACCATAACTGTAACCCTAACCCTAACCGTAACCCTAACCCAACCGTCACCCTAACCCAACCCTCGCCCTAACCCAAACCTCACCCTAACCCAACCCTCACTGTAACCCAACTCTCACCCTAACCTAACCCTCACCCTAACCCAAACCTGACCCGAACCCAACCCTAACCCTAACCCTAACCTTCATCCTAATCCAACCCTCACCCTAACCTAACTCTCATCCTAACCCAGCCCTTACCCTAACCCAACCCTCACCCGAATCCAACCCTCACCCTAACCAAACCCTCACCCTAACCTAACCCTCATCCTAACCCAACCCTCACACTAACCTAACCCTCACCCTAACACAACCCTCACCCTAACCTAACCTTCACCCTAACCCAACCCTCAGCCTAACAGTAACTCTCACTCAACCCTTAGTCTATCCCTATCTCTAACTCTCACCCAACTCTTAACCTAATCCAAACTCAATCCTCACCCTAACCCAATCCTCACACTAACCAAATCATCACCCTAACACCAACCGTAACCCTCATCCTAGCCTTAGCCACAACCTAACCCCACCCTCACCCTAACCCAACCCTCACTCTAACCCAACCCTCACCCTAACCCAACCCTCACCCTAACCAAAACCTTACCCTAACCCAACCATCTCCCTACCCCAACCCTCACCCTAACCCAACCCCACCCTAACCTAAACCTCACCCTAACCCAAACCTCAAGCTAACCCAACCCTTCCCAAACCCAAGGCTCATCCTAACCTAATCCTCACCCTAACCCCGCCCTCACCCTAACCTTACCCTCACCCTAACCCAACCCTCACCCTAACCCAAACCTCCCCTAACCCAAACCTCAACCTAACCCAATCCTTCCCAAACCCAACCCTCATCCTAACCTAATCCTCATCCTAGCCCTGCCCTCACCCAAACCTAACCATCACCCTAACCCCACCCTCACCCTAACCCCGCCCTCACCCTAACCTAACCCTCACCCTAACCCCACCCTCACCCTAACCTAACCCTCACCCTAACCCAACCCTCACCCTAACCCCGCCCTCACCCTAACCTAACTCTCACTGTAACCCAACCCTCACCCTAACCTAACTCTCATCCAAACCCAACCCTCACCCGAACCCAACCTTCATCCTAATCCAACCCTCACCCTAACCCCGCACTCACCCTAACCTAACTCTCACTGTAATCCAACCCTCACCCTAACCTAACCCTCACCCTAACCTAACCCTCATCCTAACCCAACCCTCACCCTAACCCAACATTCACCCTAACACAACCCTGAGCATAACCCGAACTCTCACCCAACCCTCAGTCTATCCCTATCTCTCACTCTCACCCAACCCTGAACCTAATCCTAACCCAATCCTCACCGTAGCCCAATCCTCACACAAACCAAATCATCACCCTAACCCCAACCTTAACCCTCATCCTAGCCTTAGCCACAATCTAACCCCAACCTCACCCTAACCCAACCCTCACCCTAACACAAAACTTACCCTAACCCAACCATCTCCCTGACCCAAGCCTCACCCTAACCCAACCTTCATCCTAAGCCGAACCTTACCCTAACCTAACTCTCATCCTAACCCAGCCCTTACCCTAACCCTAACCCTAACCTATCTCAACCTTCATCCTAACCCAACCCTCACTCTAACCTAACTCTCATCCTAACCCAACCTTCACCCTAACCCCACCCTCAGCCTAACCCTAACTCTCACCCTACCCTCAGTCTATCCCTATCTATCACTCTCACCCAACCCTTAACCTAATCGCAACCCAATCCTCACCCTAACCCAACCCTCAGCCTAACCCTAACTCTCACCCAACCCTCAGTCTATCCCTATCTCTCACTCTCACCCAACCCTTAACCTAATCGTAACACAATCTTCACCCTAACCCAACACTCACCCTAACCAAATCATCACCCTGACCCCAACCTTAACCCTCATCCTAGCCTTAGCCACAACCTAACCCCGCCCTCACCCTAACCCAACCCTCATCCTAACCTAACTCTCATCCTAACCCAACCTTCATCCTAAACCAACACTCACCCTAACCTAACTCTCATCCTAACCCAGCCCTTACCCTAACCCAACCCTCATCCGAATCCAAACCTCAATCTAGCCCAACCCTCACACTAACCCAACCCTCACCCTAACCCAACCTTCACCCTGACCCAACCCTCAGCCTAACCCTCACTTTCACCCAACCCTCAGTCTATCCCTATCTTCACTCTCACTCAACCCTTAACCTAATCCTAACCCAATCCTCACCGTAAACCAATCCTCACACTAACCAAATCATCATCCTAACCCCAACCTGAACCCTCACCTTGCCTTAGCCACAACCTAACCCCAACCTCACCCGAACCCAACCCTCTCCCTGACCCAAACCTTACCCTAACCCAACCCTCACCCTAACTTAACCCTCACCCGAACTCAACCCTCACCCCAACCCAACCCTCATCCTAACGTAACCCTCACCCTAACCCAACCCTCACCCTAACCTAACCCTCACCCTAACTCAACCCTCACCCCAACCCAACCCTCATCCTAACGTAACCCTCACCCTCACCCAACCCTCACCCTAACCTAACCCTCACCCTAACTCAACCGTCAACCTAACCTAACCCTCACCCTAACCAAACCCTCACCCTCATCCTAGCCTTAGCCACAACCGAACCCCACTCTCACCCTAACTCAACCCTCACTCTAACCCAACCCTCACCCTAACCCAACCCTCACCCTAACCAAAACCTTACTCAAACCCAACCATCTCCCTACCCCAACCCTCACCCTAACCCAAACCCCACCCTTACCTAAACCTCACCCTAACCCAAACCTCAAGCTAACCCAACCCTTCCCAAACCCAAGGCTTATCCTAACCTAATCCTCACCCTAAACCCGCCCTCACCCTAACCTTACCCTCACCCTAACCCAACCATCAATGTAACCCGACCCTCACCCTAACCTAACCCTCACCCTAAACCAACCCTGACCCGAACCCAACCCTCATCCTAACCTAATCCTCATCCTAACCCCGCCCTCACCCAAACCTAACCCTCACCCTAACCCCACCCTCACCCTAACCCAACCCTCACCCTAACCCAACCTTCACCCTAACCCATCCCTCACCCTAACCCAAACCTCACCCTAACCCAACACTCATCCTAACCCAACCCTCACCCTAACCCTAACCCTCACCCTAACCCTAACCCTAACCCAAACCCTAACCCTAACCTAACCATAACTGTAACGCTAACCCTAACCCTAACCCAACCCTCACCCTAACCCAACCCTCACCCGAATCCAACCCTCACCCTAACCCAAACCTCACCCTAACCTAACCCTCATCCTAACCCAACCCTCACCCTAACCCAACCTTCACCCTAACCCAACCCTCAGCCTAACCCTAACACTTACCCAACCCTCAGTCTATCCCTATCTCTCACTCTCACCCAACTCTTAACCCAATCCTAACTCAATCCTCACCCTAACCCAATCCTCACACGAACCAAATCATCACCCTAACCCCAACCTTAACCCTCATCCTAGACTTAGCCACAACCTAACCCCTCCCTCACCCTAACCAAACCCTCACTCTAACCCAACCCTCACCCTAACCCAACCCTCACCCTAACCCAAACCTTACCCTAACCCAACCCTCACCCTAACCCAACCCTCACCCTAACCCAACCATCTCCCTAACCCAAACCTCAACCTAACCCAACCCTTCCCAAACCCAACGTTCATCCTAACCTAATCTTCACCCTAACCCCGCCCTCACCCTAAACTAACCCTCACCCTAACCTCGCCCTCACCCTAACCCAACCCTCACCCTAACCTAACCCTCACCCTAACCCCACCCTCACCCTAACCCAATCCACACCCTAACCCAACCCTCACCCTAACCCAACCCTCACCCTAACCCCACCCTCACCCTAACCTAACTCTCACTGTAACCCAACCCTCACCCTAACCTAACCCTCACCCTAACCCAACCCTCACCCGAACCCAACATTCATCCTAATACAACCCTCACCCTAACCCCGCCCTCACCCTAACCCAAACCTCACCCTAACCCAACCCTCACCCTAACCCAACCCTCACCCTAACCCCACCCTCACCCTAACCTAACTCTCACTGTAACCCAACCCTCACCCTAACCTAACCCTCACCCTAACCCAACCCTCACCCGAACCCAACCTTCATCCTAATCCAACCCTCACCCTAACCCCGCCCTCACCCTAACCTAACTCTCACTGTTACCCAACCATCACGCTAACCTAACCCTCACCCTAACCTAACCCTCATCCTAACCCAACCCTCACCCTAACCCAACATTCACCCTAACGCAACCCTGAGCATAACCCTAACTCTCACCCAACCCTCAGTCTATCCCTATCTCTCACTCTCACCCAACCCTTAACCTAATCCTAACCCAATCCTCACCGTAACCCAATCCTCACACAAACCAAATCATCACCCTAACCCCAACCTTAACCCTCATCCTAGCCTTAGCCACAATCTAACCCCAACCTCACCCTAACCCAACCCTCACTCTAACCCATACCTCACCTTAACCCAACCCTCACCCTAATCCAAACCTTACCCTAACCCAACCATCTCCCTAACCCAAGCCTCACCCTAACCCAACCTTCATCCTAACCCGACCCTTACCCTAACCTAACTCTCATCCTAACCTAACCCTAACCCTAACCTATCCCAACCTTCATCCTAACCTATCCCTCACTCTAACCTAACTCTCATTCTAACCCAACCTTCACCCTAACCCAACCCTCAGCCTAACCCTAACTCTCGCCCTACCCTCAGTCTATCCCTATCTCTCACTTTCACCCAACCCTTAACCTAATCGTAACCCAATCCTCACCCTAACCCAACCCTCAGCCTAACCCTAACTGTCACCCAACCCTCAGTCTATCCCTATCTCTCACTCTCACCCAACCCTTAACCTAATCGTAACCCAATCCTCACCCTAACCCAACCCTCACCCTGACCAAATCATCACCTGACCCCAACCTTAACCCTCATCCTAGCCTTAGCCACAACCTAACCCCACCCTCACCCTAACCCAACCCTCATCCTAACCTAACTCTCATCCTAACCCAACCTTCATCCTAAACCAACTCACCCTAACCTAACTCTCATCCTAACCCAGCCCTTACCCTAACCCAACCCTCACCCGAATCCAAACCTCACCCTAACCCAACCCTCACCCTAACGCAACCCTCACCCTAACCCAACCTTCACCCTAACCCACCCTCAGCCTAACCCTAACTTTCACCCAACCCTCAGTCTATCCCTATCTTCACTCTCACTCAACCCTTAACCTATTCCTAACCCAACCTTCACGTTAACCCAACACTCAGCCTAACCCTAACTCTCACCCAACCCTCAGTCTATCCCTATCTCTCACTCTCACCCAACCCTTAACCTAATACTAACCCAATCCTCACCGTAAACCAATTCTCACACTAACCAAATCATCACCCTAACCCCAACCTTAACCCTTATCCTAGCCTTAGCCACAACCTAACCCCAACATCACCCTAACCCAACCCTCTCCCTGACCCAAACCTTACCCTAACCCAACCCTCACCCTAACCTAACCCTCACCCTAACTCAACCCTCACCCCAACCCAACTCTCATCCTAACGTAACCCTCACCCTCACCCAACCCTCACCCTAACCTAACCCTCACCCTAACTCAACCGACAGCCTAACCTAACCCTCACCCTACCCCTAACCCTAACCTAACCATAACTGTAACCCTAACCCTAACCCTAACCCAACCCTCACCCTAACCCATCCCTCACCCTAACCCAAACCTCACCCTAACCCAACACTCATCCTAAACCAACCCTCACCCTAACCCTAACCCTCACCCTAACCCTAACCCTAACCCTAACCTAACCATAACTGTAACCCTAACCCTAACCCTAACCCAACCCTCACCCTAACCCAACCCTCACCCGAATCCAACCCTCACCCTAACCCAAACCTCACCCTAACCTAACCCTCATCCCAACCCAACCCTCACCCTAACCCAACCTTCACCCTAACCCAACCCTCAGCCTAACCCTAACACTTACCCAACCCTCAGTCTATCCCTATCTCTCACTCTCACCCAACTCTTAACCAAATCCTAACTCAATCCTCACCCTAACCCAATCCTCACACGAACCAAATCATCACCCTAACCCCAACCTTAACCCTCATCCTAGACCTAGCCACAACCTAACCACTCCCTCACCCTAACCAAACCCTCACTCTAACCCAACCCTCACCCTAACCCAACCCTCACCCTAACCCAAACCTTACCCTAACCCAACCCTCACCCTAACCCAACCCTCACCCTAACCCAACCATCTCCCTAACCCAAACCTCAACCTAACCCAACCCTTCCCAAACCCAACGTTCATCCTAACCTAATCTTCACCCTAACCCCGCCCTCACCCTAAACTAACCCTCACCCTAACCCCGCCCTCACCCTAACCCAACCCTCACCCTAACCTAACCCTCACCCTAACCCCACCCTCTCCCTAACCCAATCCACACCCTAACCCAACCCTCATCCTAACCCAACCCTCACCCTAACCTAACCCTCACCCTAACCCCACCCTCACCCTAACCTAACTCTCACTGTAACCCAACCCTCACCCTAACCTAACCCTCACCCTAACCCAACCCTCACCCGAACCCAACCTTCATCCTAATCCAACCCTCATCCTAACCCCGCCCTCACCCTAACCTAACCCTCACCCTAATCCCACCCTCACCCTAACCCAATCCACACCCTAACCCAACCCTCACCCTAACCCAACCCTCACCCTAACCTAACCCTCACACTAACCCCACCCTCACCCTAACCTAACTCTCACTGTAACCCAACCCTCACCCTAACCTAACCCTCACCCTAACCCAACCCTCACCCGACCTTCATCCTAATCCAACCTTCACCCTAACCCCGCCCTCACCCTAACCCAATCCTCACCCTAACCCAACCCTCACCCTAACCCAACCCTCACTCGAACCCAACCTTCATCCTAATCCAACCCTCACCCTAACCCCGCCCTCACCCTAACCTAACTCTCACTGTTACCCAACCCTCACCCTAACCTAACCCTCACCCTAACCTAACCCTCATCCTAACCCAACCCTCACCCTAACCCAACATTCACCCTAACGCAACCCTGAGCATAACCCTAACTCTCACCCAACCCTCAGTCTATCCCTATCTCTCACTCTCACCCAACCCTTAACCTAATCCTAACCCAATCCTCACCGTAACCCAATCCTCACACAAACCAAATCATCACCCTAACCCCAACCTTAACCCTCATCCTAGCCTTAGCCACAATCTAACCCCAACCTCACCCTAACCCAACCCTCACTCTAACCCATACCTCACCTTAACCCAACCCTCACCCTAACCCAAACCTTACCCTAACCCAACCATCTCCCTAACCCAAGCCTCACCCTAACCCAACCTTCATCCTAACCCGACCCTTACCCTAACCTAACTCTCATCCTAACCCAGCCCTAAACCCTAACCCTAACCTATCCCAACCTTCATCCTAACCTATTCCTCACTCTAACCTAACTCTCATTCTAACCCAACCTTCACCCTAACCCAACCCTCAGCCTAACCCTAACTCTCGCCCTACCCTCAGTCTATCCCTATCTCTCACTCTCACCCAACCCTTAACCTAATCGTAACCCAATCCTCACCCTAACCCAACCCTCACCCTGACCAAATCATCACCTGACCCCCTTAACCCTCATCCTAGCCTTAGCCACAACCTAACCCCACCCTCACCCTAACCCAACCCTCATCCTAACCTAACTCTCATCCTAACCCAACCTTCATCCTGAACCAACACTCACCCTAACCTAACTCTCATCCTAACCCAGCCCTTACCCTAACCCAACCCTCACCCGAATCCAAACCTCACCCTAACCCAACCCTCACCCTAACGCAACCCTCACCCTAACCCAACCTTCACCCTAACCCACCCTCAGCCTAACCCTAACTTTCACCCAACCCTCAGTCTATCCCTATCTTCACTCTCACTCAACCCTTAACCTAATCCTAACCCAACCTTCAAGTTAACCCAACACTCAGCCTAACCCTAACTCTCACCCAACCCTCAGTCTATCCCTATCTCTCACTCTCACCCAACCCTTAACCTAATCCTAACCCAATCCTCACCGTAAACCAATCCTCACACTAACCAAATCATCACCCTAACCCCAACCTTAACCCTCATCCTAGCCTTAGCCACAACCTAACCCCAACATCACCCTAACCCAACCCTCTCCCTGACCCAAACCTTACCCTAACCCAACCCTCACCCTAACCTAACCCTCACCCTAACTCAACCCTCACCCCAACCCAACCCTCATCCTAATGTAACCCTCACCCTCACCCAACCCTCACCCTAACCTAACCCTCACCCTAACTCAACCCTCACCCTAACCTAACCCTCACCCTAACCCAACCCTCACCCTAACCCAACCCTCACCGTAACCTAACCCTCACCCTAACCTAACCCCCACCCTAACCCAACCCTCACCCTAACCCAACCCTCACCCTAACCCAACCCTCACCCTAACCTAACCCTCACCCTAACCCAACCCTCACCCTAACCTAACCCCAACCCTCACCCTAACCTAACCCTCACCCTAACCTAACCCTCACCCTAACCATCATCCTAACCTAACTCTGAGCTCAACCCAACCCTCACCATCACTGACCCAAACACAACCCTTACCCCTCACTCTAATCTGATCCTGAACCCTAACCCATATCTTAGCCCAATCTTCACCTCTCGCCGCAACCCATATCTTAACCCAACCCTAACCCTTACCCAACCCTCACCCCTCACCTGACCATCACCCTGATTGGAACTGTAAAGCAACCCTCAACCTTCTCCTCAGCCTGACCCTCACTCTGACCTAACCACTGATCCTGATTCTAACCCTCACCCTAATCCAACCCTCCCCTAACCATGACCCTAAACCAACCCTCACCACTGACCCTCACACTGAACCTAACACTGACACAAACTCAATCCTCACCCCGGACCCTGTTTACCTTCCTGCCATGATCTTAGTGAATGGCGATATGGACTTGAGGGGCGAAGTGACCTACTCTTGCTCCAAATTCATAATTCTATGTTCTTTGTGTTTATTTCCTCTCTTACCTGCTAATCTTATATTCTCCATTTGATGTTTCTTCCCACTCATACGCCGTCTTTCAACTCTGTTTATATTTTGTTTGTCTCTGGGCAAATTGATCTTACCTGCAGTTTGTTTGTACCCTGAGCTCCAACTGGACTCTGGTCAGCAGTAAAGCCCATGCCATCCCCCCTGGTGACTCCTTCTTGCCAGGGTGATGTCACGATGTCACTCTATGTGCAACCACTCTTCATTCTCTCTGTACTCTCAATCCAGTTCTCAGTCTGTCTCAGACCTGCCTCCTTTTCTGTCCCTTCCTCCCCTGTGGATCCATTGCTGGTGTAACAAAAGACTTGCTGAAATCTAAGTATATCCCAACCACACAATTATCATTGTCAACAAGATCTTTCATGTTCTTGAACGGCAATAAATTACTCAGGTAAATCTGTGTTCAGTAATTCCACATTGACTCCATTTTACCACCCCATACCCATCAAAGCTTTCATTTCCCCCCTACCCATTTCAGACCAGCCTTCTAACTTTTTCTCCACAACTGACTCTGGATTGTATTGTGTTATCCCTTTGTCCCTATTTAAGGATTGCTGTTCTGCTGCCTCCCGTCCTTGGGCACAACTCCTGTTGTTGATGATTGTCTGAAGATAGATGTGTGTCCGTTGCCAATTCCATCCCCTAATAGAGTTAGGGTCGCAATCAGAACAGTTGTGACCTTATTGAGCAGTAGGGCAGGCTCATTGGGCTGAACCGCCTACTCTCGCTTCTATTTCTTATGATCTTGTTTAATTAAAATTCCCGTGCTGTCCTTCTGTGGTTAGCACAGTTGCTTCACAGCTCCAGGGTCCCAGATTTGATTCCCGGCTTGGGACGTTTGTGCGGAGTTTGCACGTTCTTCCCGTGTCTCTGTGGATTTCCTCCGGGTGCTCCGGTTTCCTCCCACAGTCCAAAGATGTGCAGGTTAGGTGGATTGGCCATGCTAAATTGCCCTTCCTGTCCAAAAAGTTTAGGTGGGGTTACTGGATTACAGGGATAGGGTGGAGGTGTGGGCTTAAGTAGGGTGACCTTTCCAAGGGCCGGTGCAGACTCGATGGGCCGAATGGCCTCCTTCTGCATTGTAAATTATAGAACATAGAACTGTACAGCACAGTACAGGCCCTTCGGCCCACGATGTTGTGCCAAACTAGTCTGAAACTAAGATTAAATCAACCTACTCCCAATCATTCTAGTGTACTCCATATGCCTATCCAATAACCGCTTGAAAGTTCCTAAAGTATCCGACTCCACTACCATAGCTGGGGATGCGTTCCACACCCTAACGACTCTCTGAGTAAAGAACCTACCTCTGACATCCCTCCTATATCTTCCACCATGAACCTTACAGTTATGCCCCCTTGTAACAGCTACATCCACCCGAGGAAAAAGACGCTGAACGTCCACTCTATCTATCCCTCTCATCATCTTATACACCTCAATTAAGTCACCTCTCATCCTCTTTCGCTCCAATGAGAATGATTCGAGACTTCATCCTTCTTCCACTTCCTCAGCCGATGGAAATTCTTGCTCCTTTCTGTGCTCGGGATAGGCCCCCCAGGATCTCCCTGTGCCCATACCTAACAACACGGTGGGTGTACCAACACCACAGAGACTGCAGCAGTTCAACATGCTGGCTCACCACCCCCTCCTCCAGGGCAAATAGGGATGGGCAACAAAATGTTGGCTTCGCCAGCAAAACCCACATTATAGAACCATAGAATTCCGACAGTGCGGAAGGAGGTCATTCTACTCATCGAGTCTGCACTGACCCACTAAAAGAGCACCCTACCTAGGCTCACTCCCCCACCCTATCCCCGTAATCATGTAACCCCAACTAATCTGCACATATTTGGACACTAAGGGAGAATTTATCATGGCCAATCCACCTAACCTGCACATCTTTGGCCTGTGGGAGGAAAGCAGAGCGCCCGGAGAAAACCAACGCAACATGGGGAGAAAGTGCAGACTCCACACAGACAGTCACCCAAGGCCAGAATTGAACCCGGGTCCCTGGCACTCTGAAGCAGCAGTGCTAACCACTGTGCCACCGTGCTGGCCTACACATCCTGTGTAAGAATAATCAAAGATAATTAATTTGGTCACTGTCCCCGGTCACTTGCTGCCATGTCATGATTATGACATTTCCACTTGCTTGCTATGGTTGCCTTTTTCCAACTTCCGTATTATCCGCATTAATTTTCAAATTCACCATCCCCACTAACTCCGAGACATCCTTCCTGATTTATCCCCATGTGTACAATAGCGTAACTGCTGTGAGTGTAGGGAGGTGTTGGGGTTCAGAGTGTAGGTACGGTGTGGGCGGCACAGTGGCACAGTGGTCAGCACGTCTGCCTCACAGGGCCAGGGATCTGGGTTCAATTCCGGCCTTGGGTGACAGTCTGTGTGGAGTTTGCACATTCTCCCTGTGTCTATGTTTCTGTGGGTTTCCTCTGGGTGCTCCAGTTCCCCCAGACTGGAGTCTACCAAGAAATGTATATATATTATTTGTAAATAAAAGTTTGTTCTTAGTTTTACTCGGTGCGGACTCGCAGTGTCCTTATTAAACTGGCGACGAGAAGTGAACTGGCTGAACCACCTCTGGATTTTCTGGACCCAGGTTTGGAGTTCTTTGACTCGCCATGCCTCTGTTTGGGGGGTTAGATGTGTTTGATGCCGGTGATGAAGGCTGGAACCAATATGCTGAATGAATGTTTTATTTCTTCCTGGCCAACAGTATCACGGAGAACAAGCGGCAGACGGCAAACTGCTGACAGCCTGTGGACCGCATACATTCAGGATGATCTGGAGTCTCACGTACCGGCGATGCCAAGAGGCCACAAAACTTCGCTCTCTTCTTAGGTTAGTGAATTATTATGGGCGCTTTATTCTGAATTTGCTCATCATCCTCATCACCCTCCGCTTGCTTTTGAAAAATTGCCAGCCTTGGGCTTGGGGCAATGCCCAGGATGTGGTGTTTCACAAGGTGAAGTGGCGGCTGTCTTCTTCAGGGGTGTAGGCGCATTTTAACTCCTCATAACTGTTGTACATCACATGTGATGCTTCACCGTATGGCATTGGGACAGTTGTGCCCCATCAAATGGTTGATGGCCATGACCGTCTGATCGCTTTTGCCTCCCGGACACTGGCTGTAGCTGAAAGAAAATATGTCCGGGTCGAAAGGGAAGGTCTGGTGGTCGTATTCGATGTAAAGCGATTTCATTAATATGTCAATGGCCGCCACCTTTTTATCGTCACTGATGACAAACCATGAGTAGGCCTCTTCCGTGACGACAGGGTGATCTTGCCAATAGTGTCTGCACGGATTCAGCGCTGGGCTCTGCTATTGGCTGCTTATGAATACTCTGTTGAGCACCGCCCAGAGACCCAGATTGCGCATGCTGATGCGTTGAACTGTGTTCCCCTGTAGACCGAATCTGTGAACCCTCCTATGGCGGACAAGTGATTGCTGTCCTGAATTTCATGGACCCCTTTCCCGTCACTGCCTCATGTGCTGATTACTGGACACAAACCGACCCTGTTCTTCCCAAGGTGTGTCATCTGGTGCTGTACAGTGCACAGCATCGGCTGCTACAAGGGGAGTTGAAGGCTTTCTCAGAATTGTGCAAGTTAACCGTGGAGGACAGCATCCTCCTGTGGTGTAGCAGGCTTGTTGTCCCGGCGAAGGGACAGGTTGTCATGTTGAAGGGCCTTCACAATGGACCTGCCGGGGTGTCCAGAATGAAGATGCTGGCGAGAGCCTACGTCTGGTGGCCAGGAATGGACATTGATATTGAGACGTTGACCCAGCAGTGCTCCATCTGTCAAGAGCACCAGAAGCTCCCCGCCCTTGGAAGTGGCCGGGGCCCCCTTGGGCCTGCGTGCACGCCAATTTCGCCAGCCCCTTCTTGGGTTCGCTGTTTCCCGTCCTGGTGGACACCCACTCAAAGTCGCTTGAGGTCCACAAGATGGCTAAGATCACCTCCCAGGCGACCATTACGTATTTCTTATTCCATCCATGGAATCCCGGAGGTACTCTTGACCGATAACAGAGCCTCTTTCTCGAGTGGACAGGTTGCTGCTTTTGTGAAGAGTAACGGGATTTGCCACATAGGCACCGGCCCATACCACCTGGCATTGGATGGTTCGGCAGAGAGGGCTGTGCAGATGATTCAATGGCGGTCAAGAAACAGCTCGATGGACACACGACCCTATTCTGTACAGGGTCTTGCCACACACAGTAACTGGGGTGGCCCCTGCTGAGACGTTAATGGGTCGTAGCCTTTGAACACGACTGGGTTTGATTCTGCCGGACAACAGCGCAAAGGTGCAGCGTAGCTAAGATTTGCAAGTATGTTGCCCAGTTCGATATCGGCCTTTCCGCCGCTTCATACCTGACGAGGCAGTGTTTATTTGTAATTTCAACGACGATGCTCGCCTACTCTCTGCGATTGTCGTCCATCAAACGGGACCAGTCTCTCACCAAGATCAGGCATGGGAGCAACTAATGAAGTGACACCTGGATCACATTGGCTCACGGTTTTGTTCCCTTGTTAAGTGCCACAGAAGAACCCTGAACTGGATCCTCCTGCTCCATTGCTGAATCAGTCTGCTGTGACATCTCCAGACTTCTCTCGAGGCCAACATGCCCGACGTCGTGTCATCCGACTCAGAGATGAAGATGCAGACCGCGGAAGCCTCAGACGCTGAATCTGTAGTTCAGCCAACTCCTTACGATCGTCCGCCACATCATTCCTGCTGCCGATGGCATTCACTAGCGCAGTATGCACGGACATACCCGGCGCTTCAGCTCCATGAGGTCTTACCGGAGCCGAAGAGTCTCCAACGTCCTCCGCCTGCTCCTCCTTCTCTGTCTCATCGCTCATGGAGGGAGTCTTCAGACTTTGCAGGGGTAGGGGGAGGGGGAGGAATGTAATAGGCCGCACGAGATCTACAGTGTTGGAATGCTTGTCTTCCCTGTTCTCCTTGCGGAGTGCTAGTTCCCCCACTAGGGGCGGGTATCTCAATTATCCAGGATACATAAATCCGGCCAATGGGACACTAACCAGAGAGGAACCCAATAGGGGTCTGTTGGGAGTATATATATATATATATACCGATTGTGAATAAAACTTTGTGTGGACACCCCACCCCCCCCCCCCCCCACCCCCAACCCTGTGACCTTATTAAAGGAGGAGCTTCTGTTGGTTAGATTCTTAAAAGTTCATGGTTGGGACCCTTGGGAAAAACTGGGCCTTTTCACCAATCCCATGGCATCTTTGAACTGGAAGGGGGTGTACAACACCCAGTGAGGCCCCTTTCCCAAACGTGGAGCACACAGCTGCCTGTATACCCTGGCATGGGCTCTGGATTACCTCTGGTTTGGTTCCTCTGTGAGTTAAAACTCCACTCCAGGGACTTGTTATATGTGCAATGTGTCCAAGTTTGCAGACGAACCTAAGATGAGTGGTAAAGCAAAAAGTGCAGAGGATATCGGAAGTCTGCAGAGGGATTTGGATAGGCTAATTTACCAATTTACCTGAACAGGTAGACGAGGGTAGAGCAGTTGATGTGGTGTATATGGATTTCAGCAAAGCGTTTGATAAGGTTCCCCACGGTAGGCTATTGCAAAAAATACGGAGGCTGGGGATTGAGGGTGATTTAGAGATGTGGATCAGAAATTGGCTAGCTGAAAGAAGACAGAGGGTGGTGGTTGATGGGAAATGTTCAGAATGGAGTACAGTTACAAGTGGAGTACCACAAGGATCTGTTCTGGGGCCGTTGCTGTTTGTCATTTTTATCAATGACCTAGAGGAAGGCGCAGAAGGGTGGGTGAGTAAATTTGCAGACGATACTAAAGTCGGTGGTGTTGTCGATAGTGTGGAAGGATGTAGCAGATTACAGAGGGATATAGATAAGCTGCAGAGCTGGGCCGAGAGGTGGCAAATGGAGTTTAATGTAGAGAAGTGTGAGGTGATTCACTTTGGAAGGAATAACAGGAATGCGGAATATTTGGCTAATGGTAAAGTTCTTGAAAGTGTGGATGAGCAGAGGGATCTAGGTGTCCATGTACATAGATCCCTGAAAGTTGCCACCCAGGTTGATAGGGTTGTGAAGAAGGCCTATGGAGTGTTGGCCTTTATTGGTAGAGGGATTGAGTTCCGGAGTCGGGAGGTCATGTTGCAGCTGTACAGAACTCTGGTACGGCCGCATTTGGAGTATTGCGTACAGTTCTGGTCACCGCATTATAGGAAGGACGTGGAGGCTTTGGAGCGGGTGCAGAGGAGATTTACCAGGATGTTGCCTGGTATGGAGGGAAAATCTTACGAGGAAAGGCTGATGGACTTGAGGTTGTTTTCGTTGGAGAGAAGAAGGTTAAGAGGAGACTTAATGGAGGCATACAAAATGATCAGGGGGTTGGATAGGGTGGACAGTGAGAGCCTTCTCCCGCGGATGGATATGGCTGGCACGAGGGGACATAACTTTAAACTGAGGGGTAATAGATATAGGACAGAGGTCAGAGGTAGGTTCTTTACGCAAAGAGTAGTGAGGCCGTGGAATGCCCTACCTGCTACAGTAGTGAACTCGCCAACATTGAGGGCATTTAAAAGTTTATTGGATAAACATATGGATGATAATGGCATAGTGTAGGTTGGATGGCTTTTGTTTCGGTGCAACATCGTGGGCCGAAGGGCCTGTACTGCGCTGTATTGTTCTATGTTCTATGTTCTAAGTGAATGGGCTAGGGTCTGGCAGATGGAATACAATGTTGACAAATGTGAGGTTATCCATTTTGGTAGGAATAACAGCAAAAGGGATTATTATTTAAATGATAAAATATTAAAACATGCTGCTGTGCAGAGAGACCTGGGTGTGCTAGTGCATGCGTCACAAAAAGTTGGTTTACAGGTGCAACAAGTGATTAAGAAGGCAAATGGAGTTTTGTCCTTCATTGCTAGAGGGATGGAGTTTAAGACTAGGGAGGTTATGCTGCAATTGTATAAGGTGATGTGGCGATGCCGGCGGTGGACTGGGGTGAGCACAGTAAGACGTCTTACAACACCAGGTTAAAGTCCAACAGGTTTGTTTCAAACACTAGCTTTCGGAGCACTGCTCCTTCCTCAGGCGAATGAAGAGGTATAGACAAATTCAAAGATGCAAGACAATGCTTAGAATGCGAGCATTTGCAGTTAATTAAGTGTTTACAGATCCAGAGATAGTGGTAACCCCAGGTTAAAGAGGTGCGAATTGTCTCAAGCCAGGACAGTTGGTAGGATTTCGCAAGCCCAGGCCAGATGGTGGGGGATGAATGTAATGCGACATGAATCCCAGGTCCTGGTTAGGGCCACACTCATGTGTGCGGAACTTGGCTAATAGGTTTCTGCTCGGCGATTCTGCGTTGTCGCGCGTCCTGAAGGCCGCCTTGGAGAACGCTTACCCGGAGATCAGAGGCTGAATGCCCTTGACTGCTGAAGTGTTCCCCGACTGGAAGGGAACATTCCTGCCTGGTGAATGTCGCACGATGTCTGTTCATTCATTGTCGCTGCGTCTGCATGGTCTCGCCAATGTACAACGCTTCGGGACATCCTTTCCTGCAGTGTATGAGGTAGATAACGTTGGACGAGTCGCACAAGTATATACCACATACCTGGTGGCTGGTGTTCTCACGTGTAATGGTGGTATCCATGTCGATGATCTGGCACGTCTTGCAGAGATTGCCATGGCAAGGTTGTGTGGTGTCGTGGTCGCTGTTCTGAAGGCTGGGTAGATTGCTGCAAACAATGGTTTGTTTGAGGTTGCGCCGTTGTTTGAAGGCAAGTAGTGGGGGTGTGGGGATGACCTTGGCAAGATGTTCATCTTTATCGATGACATGTTGAAGGCTGTGAAGAAGATGTCGTAGTTTCTCCGCTCCGGGAAAGTACTGGACGACGAAGGGTACTCTGTCGGTTGTGTCCCGTGTTTGTCTTCTGAGGAGGTCGGTGTGTTTTTTTGCTGTGGCGCGTTGGAACTGTCGATCGATGAGTCGAGCGCCATATCCCGTTCATACGAGGGCATCTTTCAGTGTCTGTAGATGTCTGTTACACTCCTCCTTGTCTGAGCAGATCCTGTGTATACGGAGAGCTTGTCCATAGGGGATGGCTTCTTTAATGTGTTTAGGGTGGAAGCTGGAGAAGTGGAGCATCGTGAGGTTATCCGTGGGCTTGCGGTAAAGCGAAGTGCTGAGGTGACCGTCCTTGTTGGAGATGAGTGTGTCCAAGAATGCAATCGATTTTGGAGAGTAGTCCATGGTGAGTCTGATGGTGGGATGGAACTTATTAATGTCATTGTGTAGTCGTTTCAGTGGTTCTTCGCCGTGGGTCCAAAGAAAAAAAATGTCATCGATGTATCTGGTGTATAACGTCGGTTGAAGGTCCTGTGCGGTGAGGAGGTCTTGTTCAAATTTGTGAATGAAGATGTTGGCATATTGAGGTGCGAATTTGGTCCCCATGGCTGTTCCGTGCGTCTGGATGAAGAACATGTTGTTGAAGGTGAAGACGTTGTGATCCAGAATGAAGCGGATGAGTTGCAGAATTGTGTCTGGAGATTGGCAGTTGTCGGTGTTGAGTACTGAGGCTGTTGCAGCAATGCCGTCGTCATGGGGGATGCTGGTGTAGAGTGCCGAGACGTCCATTGTGACGAGGAATGTTCCTGGTTCAACTGGTCCATGGTTGCTGAATTTCTGTAGGAAGTCCGTCGTGTCGTGACAGAAGCTGGGCGTAGCTTGTACGATGGGTTTCAAGATGCCCTCAATGTAGCCAGAGAGGTTCTCACACAAGGTCCCATTGCCTGAAATGATAGGACGGCCTGGTGTGTTGGCCTTATGTATTTTCGGGAGGCAGTAGAGATCTCCAATGTGGGGAGTACGTGGGATGAGAGCACGTAGGGTGCTCTGAAGGTCTGGATCCAAGGTCTTGATCAGTCTGTTGAGTTGGCGGGTGTGTTCCTTGGTTGGATCTGCAGGTAACTGTCTGTCGTGTTCCTGGTTGTTGAGTTGTCGGTACACTTCTTTGCAGTAGTCTGTTCTGTTGAGTATGACGGTGGCCCATCCTTTGTCTGCTGGTTTGATGACGGTGTTGCGGTTGGTCTTGAGAGCGTGGATGGCATTGCATTGTGCTTGGGTGACGTTCGGGCTGTCTTGTGAATGCAACTGATGAATCTGGCATTGACGCGACTCCTGACGGCTTGAACATACATGTCAAGTCCAGGGCAGCTGCCTTCCGGAGGGGTCCAATTCGACTCTTTCCTCTTCAGTTGCCGATTGACTTTCAACCAACGTTATACACCAGATACATCGATGACATTTTTTTCCTTTGGACCCACGGCGAAGAATCACTGAAACGACTACACAATGACATCAATAAGTTCCATCCCACCATCAGACTCACCATGGACTACTCTCCAAAATCAATTACATTCTTGGACACACTCATCTCCATCAAGGATGGTCACCTCAGCACTTCGCTTTACCGCAAACCCACGGATAACCTCACGATGCTCCACTTCTCCAGCTTCCACCCGAAACACATTAAAGAAGCCATCCCCTATTGACAAGCCCTCTGTATACACAGGATCTGCTCAGATGAGGAGGAGCGTAACAGACATCTACAGACGCTGAAAGATGCCCTAGTATGAATGGGATATGGCGCTGGACTCATCGATCGACAGTTCCAACGCGCCACAGCAAAAAAACCGCACCGCCCTCCTCAGAAGACAAACACGGGACACAACCGACAGAGTACCCTTCATCGTACAGTACTTTCCCGGAGCGGAGAAACTACGACATCTTCTTCATAGCCTTCAACACGTCATCGATGAAGATGGGCAGCACGGTAGCACAAGTGATTAGCACTGTGGCTTCACAGCGCCAGGGTCCCAGGTTCGATTCCCCGCTGGGTCACTGTCTGTGCGGAGTTTGCACGTTCTCCCCGTGTCCGCGTGGGTTTCCTCCGGGTGCTCCGGTTTCCTCCCACAGTCCAAAGACGTGCAGGTTAGGTGGATTGGCCATGCTAAATTACCCGTAGTGTCCATAAGGGTTGGGAGGGGTTATTGGGTTGCGGGGATAAGGTGGAAGTGAGGGATTAATGTGGGTCGGTGCAGACTCGATGGGCCGAATGGCCTCCTTCTGCACTGTATGTTCTATGTAATCTATGTAATCTTGCCAAGGTCATCCCCACACCCCACTACTTGCCTTCAAACAGCCGCGCATCCTCAAACAAACCACTGTTTGCAGCAAACTACCCAGCCTTCAGAACAGCGACCACGCCACCACACAACGCTGCCATGGCAATCTCTGCAAGACGTGCCAGATCATCGGCATGGATACCACCATTACACGTGAGAACACCACCCACCAGGTATGCGGTACATACTCGTGCGACTCGGCCAACGTTGTCTACCTCATACGCTGCAGGAAAGGATCTCCCGAAGCGTGGTACATTGGCGAGACCATGCAGATGCTGCGACAACGAATGAACGGACATCGCGCAACAATCACCAGGCAGGAATGTTCCCTTCCAGTCGGGGAACACTTCAGCAGTCAAGGGCATTCAGCCTCTGATCTCCGGGTAAGCGTTCTCCAAGGCGGCCTTCAGGACGCGCGACAACGCAGAATCGCCGAGCAGAAACTTATTAGCCAAGTTCCGCACACATGAGTGCGGCCTCAACCGGGACCTGGGATTCATGTCGCATTACATTCATCCCCCACCATCTGGCCTGGGCTTGCAAAATCCTACCAACTGTCCTGGCTTGAGACAATTCACACCTCTTTAACCTGGGGTTACCCCATCTCTGGATCTGTAAACACTTAATTAACTGCAAATGCTCTCATTCTAAGCATTGTCTTGCATCTTTGAATTTGTCTATATATATGTTTCTGGAACATACCTCTTCATTCACCTGAGGAAGGAGCAGTGCTCCGAAAGCTAGTTTTTGAAACAAACCTGTTGGACTTTAACCTGGTGTTGTAAGGCTTCTTATTGTATAAGATGTTAGTAAAGCCACACCTGGAACCTATTGTGTTCAGTTTTGGTCTCCTTACCTGAGAAAGGATGTACTGGCGCTGGAGGGTGTGCAGAGGAGATTCACTAGGTTAATCCCAGAGCTGAAGGTGTTGGATTACGAGGAGAGGTGAGTAGACTGGGACTGTACTCATTGGAATTTAGAAGGATGAGGGGTGATCTTATAGAAACATATAAGATTATGAAGGGAATAAATAGGATAGATGCAGGCAGGTTGTTTCCACTGGTGGCTGAAAGCAGAACTAGGGGGCATAGCCTCAAAATAAGGGGAAGTAGATTTAGGATTGATTTTAGGAGGAACGTCTTCACCCAAAGGGTTGTGAATCTATGTAATTCATTGCCCAGGGAAGCAATTGAGGCTCCTTCATTAAATGTTTTTAAGATAAAGATAGATAGTTTTTTGAAGAATAAAGGGATTAAGGGTTATGGTGTTCAGGCCGGAAAGTGGAGCTGAGCCCACAAAAGATCAGCCATGATCTCATTGAATGGCGGAGAAGGCTCGAGGGGCCAGATGGCCTACCCCTGCTCCTAGTTCTTATGTTCTTATGAACCCTTGGTGGTAATATATTGTATTCTTTGTCTTTTCTTCCAGAATCGTCCGTTGTGTTGATGACAAAGAATCCACCATTCATTAGATTGAAACAAAACAAATTTATTGTATAACGATTAATTAAATGAAGTTCGCACACACTACTGAGCTATAATCAATAATAAACTAAAATTGAATCTGTCTAGCAGTAATCAATAATCAAAATAGTCACTAAACATACTATGATCTAACCTCATGTTAACTCTATCTAACCTAACCTCCTCCCCGTGCTGTTCTCTTGCTTTCTCCTTCACTAACACTACGCAGCATTCCCTGAGATCTGATTTATGCACAGAGAAGTGGCGGTGCCCTCTAGTGTTTGAATTACACAGAGATGTAATAATTAACCCTTCACTAACCCGACTGTATACATATCATTACAGACGTGAGCACAGATTCTAAACTAATGCACCTGGTGCGGGCCTGATGGAGGACAGTGGGTGCCATCTTTCTAATGAGGTGTGAGGTAAGGTTCTCTCTGCTCTCCTGTGTGAAAGTAAATCATCCTCGGAAACATCTTCAAGAGCAGGCACGATATCTCAGCCACCTTGGTAAATGTTTACCCTCAATCTGTCCGAGGTGGGGGGTGCGGTGCAGGAACTGCATTATCTGGTTTTCATCACTTTGACGTTCATGGGATATTTATGTGCACATCTTGGCTGATGTGTCTCCTACGTTACAACAGCAGCTATACTTCAAAATGGGTTCAGTGGCTGGAAGTGGTTTACAGCATCCTTAGGGCATTGAAATGTTCTATATAAACGCAAGTTTCCTTCTTTGTTTCATATCATCTGTTGAATTTAGTTCCAGAATTCAGCTCCGCACGGATCAGTCGCAGTAAGACATCCAGCATCGATACACCTAAAGCCCATGAACAGCAGATGTGCTGGTCGCATTGATTGGAACTGGTGTTGATTGCCTTCAAAGGAATTGGATTTAAGATACTAATAAAAACAGCTTTCACATCATTGTTAATCACTGATTCATCCCTTCTCAGTACAGTAATAAGCAAAAAAACAAGGTCTCATGTTGTGATCTTGCACGACAAAACAAGCTGGCTGCGTGGATAATCCAGAGCCAGTCAGTAATTCCATTCTCTTCATTATCTTAAAAGCTAACCTAAATTTTACAAAGACTTTGTCAGCAGAGATGCGAGCCAAATGGTCCAACTAGAACATGCTGGTGTTCGTGCTCCA
This sequence comes from Scyliorhinus torazame, assembly GCF_047496885.1. Classification (NCBI taxonomy): domain Eukaryota; kingdom Metazoa; phylum Chordata; class Chondrichthyes; order Carcharhiniformes; family Scyliorhinidae; genus Scyliorhinus; species Scyliorhinus torazame. Next base: position 212,573,705 of record NC_092707.1, read on the forward strand.
CAATGAAACTGCCATTGGGTCCTTATCTTTCTCTTGTTCCCTGCCAAATGTATTAATTTATTTATATATTCCCTCCGTCAAGTTACTGCAACTCACCCCCAATTCCCACTCAATTGGTGAGGGGGGGTGTCACCGGGTGAGGGTGTGTCATTGGGTGAGGCTGTGTCACTGGGAGAGGATGTGTCACTGGGTGAGGCTGTGTCACTGGGTGAGGATGTGTCACTGGGAGAGGCTGTGTCACTGGGTGAGTGTGTGTCACTGGGTGAGGATGTGTCACCGGGTGAGTGTGTGTCACTGGGTGAGTGTGTGTCATTGGGTGAGGATGTGTCACTGGGTGAGTGTGTGTCACTGGGTGAGGATGTGTCACTGGGTGAGTGTGTGTCACTGGGTGAGGGTGTGTCACTGGGTGAGTGTGTGTCACTGGGTGAGGGTGTATCACTGGGTGAGGATGTGTCACTGGGTGAGGCTGTGTCACAGGGTGAGGCTGTGTCACTGGGTGAGGATGTGTCACTGGGTGAGAATGTGTCACTGGGTGAGGCTGTGTCACTGGGTGAGGCTGTGTCACTGGGTGAGGATGTGTCACTGGGTGAGTGTGTGTCACTAGGTGAGGCTGTGTCACTGGGTGGGAATGTGTCACTGGGTGAGAATGTGTCACTGGGTGAGGCTGTGTCACTGGGTGAGGCTGTGTCACTGGGTGAGGATGTGTCACTAGGTGAGGCTGTGTCACTGGGTGGGAATGTGTCACTGGGTGAGAATGTGTCACTGGGTGAGGCTGTGTCACTGGGTGAGGCTGTGTCACTGGGTGAGGATGTGTCACTGGGTGAGCCTGTGTCACTGGGTGAGGATGTGTCACTGGGTGAGGATGTGTCACTGGGTGAGGCTGTGTCACTGGGTGAGGGTGTGTCACTGGGTGAGGCTGTGTCACTGGGTGAGGCTGTGTCACTGGGTGAGGGTGTGTCACTGGGTGAGGGTGTGTCACTGGGTGAGGATGTGTCACTGGGTGAGGGTGTGTCACTGGGTGAGGGTGTGTCACTGGGCGAGGGTGTGTCACTGGGTGAGGATGTGTCACTGGGTGAGGATGTGTCACTGGGTGAGAGTGTGTCATTGGGTGAGGATGTGTCACTGGGTGAGGATGTGTCACTGGGTGAGGATGTGTCACTGGGTGAGTGTGTGTCACTGGGTGAGAGTGTGTCACTGGGTGAGGCTGTGTCACTGGGTGAGTGTGTGTCATTGGGTGAGGCTGTGTCATTGGGTGAGGCTGTGTCACTGGGTGAGGCTGTGTCACTGGGTGAGAATGTGTCACTGGGTGTGGCTGTGTCACTGGGTGAGGGTGTGTCACTGGGTGAGGATGTGTCACTGGGTGAGTGTGTGTCACTGGGTGAGGATGTGTCACTGGGTGAGGATGTGTCACTGGGTGAGGATGTGTCACTGGGTGAGAGTGTGTCACTGGATGAGGATGTGTCACTGGGTGAGAGTGTGTCACTGGGTGAGGATGTGTCACTGGGTGAGCGTGTGTCACTGGGTGGGAATGTGTCACTGGGTGAGGGTGTGTCACTGGGTGAGTGTGTGTCACTGGGTGAGAGTGTGTCACTGGGTGAGGATGTCTCACTGGGTGAGCGTGTGTCACTGGGTGAGGATGTGTCACTGGGTGAGCGTGTGTCACTGGGTGAGTGTGTGTCACTGGGTGAGGATGCGTCACTGGGTGAGAGTGTGTCACTGGGTGAGGATGTGTCACTGGGTGAGCGTGTGTCACTGGGTGAGTGTGTGTCACTGGGTGGGAATGTGTCACTGGGTGAGGGTGTGTCACTGGGTGAGTGTGTGTCACTGGGTGAGTGTGTGTCACTGGGTGAGGATGTGTCACTGGGTGAGGCTGTGTCACTGGGTGAGGATGTGTCACTGGGTGAGTGTCTGTCACTGGGCGAGGATGCGTCACTGGGTGAGGATGTGTCACTGGGTGAGGTTGTGTCACTGGGTGAGGCTGTGTCACTGGGTGAGTGTGTGTCACTGGGTGAGGATGTGTCACTGGGTGAGGCTGTGTCACTGGGTGAGGATGTGTCACTGGGTGAGGATGTGTCACTGGGTGAGTGTGCGTCACTGGGCGAGGATGTGTCACTGGGTGAGGATGTGTCACTGGGTGAGTGTGTGTCACTGGGTGAGGATGTGTCACTGGGTGAGGCTGTGTCACTGGGTGAGTGTGTGTCACTGGGTGAAGCTGTGACACTGGGTGAGGATGTGTCACTGGGTGAGTGTGTGTCACTGGGTGAGGATGTGTCACTGGGTGAGTGTGTGTCACTGGGTGAGGGTGTGTCACTGGGTGAGGCTGTGTCACTGGGTGAGGATGTGTCACTGGGTGAGGATGTGTCACTGAGTGAGGCTGTGTCACTGGGTGAGTGTGTATCACTGGGTGAGTGTGTGTCACTGGGTGAGGATGTGTCACTGGGTGAGGCTGTGTCACTGGGTGAGTGTGTGTCACTGGGTGAGTGTGTGTCACTGGGTGAGGGTGTGTCATTGGGTGAGGATGTGTCACTGGGTGAGGCTGTTTCACTGGGTGAGTGTGTGTCACTGGGTGAGTGTGTGTCACTGGGTGAGGCTGTGTCACTGGGTGAGGCTGTGTCACTGGGTGAGGATGTGTCACTGGGTGAGGATGTGTCACTGGGTGAGGATGTGTCACTGGGTGAGGGTGTGTCACTGGGTGAGGATGTGTCACTGGGTGAGTGTGTGTCACTGGGTGAGGATGTGTCACTGGGTGAGTGTGTGTCACTGGGTGAGGATGTGTCACTGGGTGAGTGTGTGTCACTGGGTGAGGATGTGTCACTGGGTGAGGATGTGTCACTGGGTGAGGATGTGTCACTGGGTGAGGGTGTGTCATTGGGTGAGGATGTGTCACTGGGTGAGGGTGTGTCATTGGGTGAGGATGTGTCACTGGGTGAGGATGTGTCACTGGGTGAGGATGTGTCACTGGGTGAGGATGTGTCACTGGGTGAGGATGTGTCACTGGGTGAGGGTGTGTCACTGGGTGAAGATGTGTCACTGGGTGAGTGTGTGCCACTGGGTGAGGCTGTGTCACTGGGTGAGGATGTGTCACTGGGTGAGTGTGTGTCACTGGGTGAGGCTGTGTCACTGGGTGAGGATGTGTCACTGGGTGAATGTGTATCACTGGGTGAGTATGTGTCACTGGGTGAGGCTGTGTCACTGGGTGAGGATGTGTCACTGGGTGAGGATGTGTCACTGGGTGAGGATGTGTCACTGGGTGTGTGTGTGTCACTGGGTGAGTGTGTGTCACTGGGTGAGGCTGTGTCACTGGGCGAGGATCTGTCACTGGGTGAGGATGTGTCACTGGGTGAGGATGTGTCACTGGGTGAGTGTGTGTCACTGGGTGAGGATGTGTCACTGGGTGAGGATGTGTCACTGGGTGAGGATGTGTCACTGGGTGAGTGTGTGTCACTGGGTGAGGATGTCACTGGGTGAGGGTGTGTCACTGGGTGAGGCTGTGTCACTGGGTGAGGATGTGTCACTGGGTGAGGATGTGTCACTGGGTGAGTGTGTGTCACTGGGTGAGAATGTGTCACTGGGTGAGTGTGTGTCACTGGATGAGGATGTGTCACTGGGTGAGTGTGTGTCATTGGGTGAGGATGTGTCACTGGGTGAGGATGTGTCACTGGGTGAGGATGTGTCACTGGGTGAGGATGTGTCACTGGGTGAGGGTGTGTCACTGGGTGAGAATGTGTCACTGGGTGAGAGTGTGTCACTGGGTGAGGATGTGTCACTGGGTGAGTGTGTGTCATTGGGTGAGGCTGTGTCACTGGGTGAGGATGTGTCACTGGGTGAGGATGTGTCACTGGGTGAGGATGTGTCACTGGGTGAGTGTGTGTCACTGGGTGAGGATGTGTCACTGGGTGAGGATGAGTCACTGGGTGAGTGTGTGTCACTGGGTGAGTGTGTGTCACTGGGTGAGGCTGTGTCACTGGGTGAGGATGTGTCACTGGGTGAGGATGTGTCACTGGGTGAGGATGTGTCACTGGGTGAATGTGTGTCACTGGGTGAGGATGTGTCACTGGGTGAGGATGAGTCACTGGGTGAGTGTGTGTCACTCGGTGAGGATGTGTCACTGGGTGAGGATGTGTCACTGGGTGAGGATGTGTCACTGGGTGAGGATGAGTCACTGGGTGAGTGTGTGTCACTGGGTGAGGGTGTGTCACTGGGTGAGGATGAGTCACTGGGTGAGGATGTGTCACTGGGTGAGGATGTGTCACTGGGTGAGGGTGTGTCACTGGGTGAGGCTGTGTCACTGGGTGAGGCTGTGTCACTGGGTGAGGATGTGTCACTGGGTGAGGCTGTGTCACTGGGTGAATGTGTGTCACTAGGTGAGGATGTATCACTGGGTGAGGGTGTGTCACTGGGTGAGTGTGTGTCACTGGGTGAGGATGTGTCACTGGGTGAGGATGAGTCACTGGGTGAGTGTGTGTCACTGGGTGAGGATGTGTCACTGGGTGAGGATGAGTCACTGGGTGAGTGTGTGTCACTGGGTGAGTGTGTGTCACTGGGTGAGGGTGTGTCACTGGGTGAGGATGTGTCACTGGGTGAGGATGTGTCACTGGGTGAGGCTGTGTCACTGGGTGAGGATGTGTCACTGGGTGAGGCTGTGTCACTGGGTGAGGATGTGTCACTGGGTGAGGCTGTGTCACTGGGTGAGGATGTGTCACTGGGTGAGTGTGTGTCACTAGGTGAGGATGTATCACTGGGTGAGGCTGTGTCACTGGGTGAGTGTGTGTCACTGGGTGAGGCTGTGTCACTGGGTGAGGGTGTGCCACTGGGTGAGTGTGTGTCACTGGGTGAGGGTGTGTCACTGGGTGAGGCTGTGTCACTGGGTGAGTGTGTGTCACTGGGTGAGGGTGTGTCACTGGGTGAGTGTGTGTCACTGGGTGAGGATGTGTCACTGGGTGAGGATGTGTCACTGGGTGAGTGTGTGTCACTGTGTGAGGCTGTGTCACTGGGTGAGGCTGTGTCACTGGGTGAGTGTGTGTCACTGGGTGAGAATGTGTCACTGGGTGTGGCTGTGTCACTGGGTGAGGGTGTGTCACTGGGTGAGGATGTGTCACTGGGTGAGTGTGTGTCACTGGGTGAGGCTGTGTCACCGGGTGAGGGTGTGCCACTGGGTGAGTGTGTGTCACTGGGTGAGTGTGTGTCTTTGGGTGAGGTTGTGCCACTGGGTGAGTGTGTGTCACTGCGTGAGGGTGTGTCACTGGGTGAGTGTGTGTCACTGGGTGAGGATGTGTCACTGGGTGAGGCTGTGTCACAGGGTGGTAATGTGTCACGGGGTGGGAATGTGTCACTGGGTGAGGGTGTGTCACTGGGTGAGGATGTGTCACTGGGTGAGTGTGTGTCACTGGGTGAGGATGTGTCACTGGGTGAGGGTGTGTCACTGGGTGAGTGTGTGTCACTGGGTGAGGGTGTGTCACTGGGTGAGGATGTGTCACTGGGTGAGGCTGTGTCACTGGGTGAGGATGTGTCACTGGGTGAGGGTGTGTCACTGGGTGAGGCTGTGTCACTGGGTGAGGCTGTGTCACTGGGTGAGTGTGTGTCACTGGGTGAGAATGTGTCACTGGGTGAGGCTGTGTCACTGGGTGAGGCTGTGTCACTGGGTGAGGATGTGTCACTGGGTGAGGGAGTGTCACTGGGTGAGGATGTGTCACTGGGTGAGTGTGTGTCATTGGGTGAGGCTGTGTCACTGGGTGAGTGTGTGTCACTGGGTGAGGATGTGTCACTGGGTGAATGTGTGTCACTGGGTGAGGCTGTGTCACTGGGTGAGGCTGTGTCACTGGGTGAGGATGTGTCACTGGGTGAGGCTGTGACACTGGGTGAGGATGTGTCACTGGGTGAGCGTGTGTCACTGGGTGAGGCTGTGTCACTGGGTGAGGCTGTGTCACTGGGTGAGAATGTGTCACTGGGTGAGGATGTGCCACTGGGTGAGAATGTGTCACTGGGTGAGGATGTGTCACTGGGTGAGAATGTGTCACTGGGTGAGTGTGTGTCACTGGGTGAGGATGTGTCACTGGGTGAGAATGTGTCACTGGGTGAGTGTGTGTCACTGGGTGAGTGTGTGTCATTGGGTGAGGCTGTGACACTGGGTGAGGCTGTGTCACTGGGTGAGGATGTGTCACTGGGTGAGGATGTGTCACTGGGTGAGCGTGTGTCACTGGATGAGGATGTGTCACTGGATGTGGGTAGGTGTCACTGGGTGAGGGTGTGCCACTGGGTGAGACATTTATTTGTCTATCTGATTGGTGATGTTTTGTTCAAGATGAAGATTAATCTTTCTCTTTTGTGTGTAGTTCATCAATCTGATTGGTAAATTTAACTGGTGACTGTGTTGAGTTAAGTTAGATTCCTGTCTTTGGTGAACCATCATTTTAATTAGGAATTTCAGACTTGGATAACCTGAATTTTGGAGGCACTTGTATCTAACCCTGTTGGAATTTTATCTCTGTATCCTAGCACTTATAGTGCAATGACAGATCTGGTTCAAAAATGAATGTTAACTAAACTCGGTCACATTATTTGGTCCAGGTTTGAAATTGATTAATTTATGTTCAGTGAGTTTACTCCTGTCATTAAATGTACTCAATGAGTGCAGAGTTATCCTGTTGTTGGTGTGTTGTAGTAAGTGGTTCATTAGTTGGGGGTGGGGTGGGGGGGCGGGGGGGGGGTGCCTGTGCCATATTTTTTGTTGTGTATAATTCTGATTTCACTCTTTTCCTGTCCCGCTCTTTGTTTCCATTTTGTTATTTAGTTTCCCACCACAAAACCCTAATGTAACCGATAAATAAAAATAAAAATGATTTATGTTGAGGAAATAGCAAATACCTATTTCTAACAAAGGGTTTCATCTCTGGGTTATTTTTAACAGGTCAAGTTAGTTTTTTAATATCCTTAATGGGTTGCATATAAAATCAATGACATTTAATTCTCAACCAACAACATTCTGGACGGTTGCCATTGACCAGAATCTTAACCAGATCACCCCTTAAGTCTATGTTTCTCAGAGCAGGTCACAGAATAGAATTATTAACTAACTGCAGTGCAGAAGGAGACCATTCAGCCCGTCGAGTCTGCACCGCCCTTGGAAAGAGCACCCTACCCAGGCCCACACCTCCACTACATCCCCTTAACTCAGTAACCCCACCTAACCTTTTGGACACTAAGGGACAATTTATCATGGCCAATCCACCTAACCTGCACATTTTTGGAATGTGGGAGGAAACCGGAGCATCCGGAGGAAACTCACGCAGACACGAGGAGAATGTGCAAACTCCACACAGTCACCCAAGACTGGAATTGAACTCGGGTCCCTGGTACTCTGAGGCAGCAGTGCTAACCATTGTGTCACGATGCCACCCTAGATCAGAGGCTAGAAATCCTGCACCAAGTAATTCACCTCCTCATTCCCCAAAGCCTGTCCACCATCTACAAGACACAATTAGGAGTCTGATGGAATACTTCCCATAGCCTGGATGAGTGCAGTTCCAGCAACACTCAAGAAGTTCGGAATCATCCAGGACAAAGTGGCCCACTTGATTGCTTCCCCTTCCACAAACATTCACTCCCTCCACGACAGATGCACAGTGGCAGCCATGTGTACTATCTACAATGTGCACTGCAGTACTTTGCCAAGACCACTTAGGTAGCACCTTTCAAAATCATGACAACTACTATTTAGAAGGACAAAGAAGACACATGGGAACCCCACCACCTGGAAGCTCCCCTCCAAGTCACTCACATCAAGGACAAAGTAGCCTGCTTTATCATTGTTTCATCCACTACCTGCAACATTCACTTGCTCCATCACTGATGCACAATAGTAGCAGTGTGTACCATCTACAAGATGCACTGCAGGAACTCACCATAAGCTCATTCAGCAGAACCTTCCAAATCAGTGACCTCTGCCACCTTGAAGGACCTTGAAAGACAAGGCCAGCAGATACATGGGAACATAACCACCTGGAGGTTCCCATCCAAGTCACTCAGAATTCTGACTTAGAAATATATCAGCCGTTCCTTCACTGTCATTGAGCCAAAATTCTAGAAATCAGGGACTGTAACGCTTCAAGTAGGCAGTTCACCATGATCTTATCAAGGGCACTTGGTGATGGGCAATAAATGCTGGCTTTGCTGCCAGTGTTACAACTCCCTGGGCGAGACGCGATCAATTCCAGCCCCACAGACCCCGGAGTGCCAACATAAGTGAATTAGCCAATAGTTCATGCATCTTCCTGAGATCTTTAATCCTTGACTGCTCCAATGAGTTACAGGCACCAGATTTATAAGTAAAACATTAACACACTGTTTATTCATAACAAGAGTAAAAATTGAACATATAATGGAAATAATGGAACAATGGTCCACTCGTCTAACTATTCCCGAAACCCCGTCCCACCCCTACCCAGAATCAGACAAGACAGACACATGGTGGGAGTAGGAAAGGTTAGAAAAATGACAGGGTTTTAAAGGGTATGAGAGATTTGAGGATCTTTGCTGCTGGGGTTGAGGTCTTTATAGGCGGTGATATCTTCAGAATGCGAGGTGTTGAACCATCAGTTGGTTTGAATCTTCAAGCTGGGCCACTCAGGCCAGATTATCAGGCTGTGGGATCCCCTCTAGGGACATGCTTCAACTTGTGTTGAGCTGAGCCTGACCCTCGGAAGATGCACTTCAGGTTTGCTCAGTTTCTGATATGTGGTCAGCTTCAGCACACTCACCAACAGCTTCTCTCAGTTAAGCAGAATATCAGAGCAGCAGTTTTCACGAGGCCTTTGTGTGGTATGGTACCTTTAATGAGAGAGGAATCCGGAAAGTTCCTCCTCCCCAGCTCTATCTTCAGGCTTTGAATGCTCACTAACTGCTCTGTTTACCTGAAGGGAGTTCCAGCTAAGAATTGAGAGAGAATTCCACCACTTCTGGGAGAGAGATTCTAAAGGATTCTGCTTAGTCCTGCAGCTCCAAACAAAACTGAAACCAAACACACAGAGAATCACCCAGCAGGGCATTCCAGGAAAAACATCAATCCGCATTGAGGATTTGCTTAGCTCGGGGATTGCAATGGAGTCGATTGGTTGCTAGCCAAAGCCATCAAAATGACATCACAGGCTATGCTACAGAGCTTACTGAATCAAAGGGATCAGCTGGATCAGTCAAAATAGCAGCTTGCAGTGGGGGAGGGAGGGCTCAGCTCAAAACCAAAAGTCTGGAATGTTGCGCAGGACAGGAATGAAAAGGACACAAGGATTAGGCAAGGAGTCACAAGAGGATACTTACACAAGCAATGACCTATTCTTATGAAACATTTTTTTTAAATCAGTTCGATGGGCTGGTTTAGCACAGTGTGCTAAACAGCTGGCTTGTAATGCAGAACAATGCCAGTAGCACGGGTTCAATTCCTGTACCGGCCACCCCGAACGGGTGCCGGAATGTGGCACAGTAATTTCATTGAAGCCTACTTGTGACAATAAGCGATTATTATTATTAAATATTACAAACTAATGAATGGATAAGTTCTCTACCAATCAAATAGATCGACCAGAACACCATTCGGATTCAGGGATAAAATCACTGCCAATCAGTAAAATTGACAAAAACAGCATGAATTTATGTTGAAAATCCAATGTGAATTAGATGGACGAACCCACCAACAAAATTCTATCTTGATGCATGGTCATCAGCCATGATTTTCAAATCGGGTATGGTTTTGATCAGATGTTCACAGCAGTTTAATACTATTTAGTGCCAAGTGTGAGTAACAGCATCAAGTTGGCCGGATGGGCAGTGCCTCTATTTAACTCCTACACATTCCCTGTCCTTTTTAACAGTGGGAATGGTCCATTTTATTCCTGTTGAGTTCTGGATGTGTTTGCCGTAACTGCTCTATCTCTTCTGCAAGTCTAGCAATACAGGTCAAGTATTCCTTATTGGAAATTTTGTTACTGTATTTGAATATTTTCTTTTTTCAGAGAGCTTAGTGACTTTTGAAAACCGAGCTCACAATGAGGAGATGGAGAGTAGGTTGTGTTCTCCACAGTGGTATGTTAAACAGTTTGTGAAGCAAGAGAAAGCCTTTGGCAGACGGGGCTTGGCACTCATTGCTTTACTTCCAACTATTTTGATTAAAACTAAATAGACAAAATTAAATAAATTGAGGGACAAATTAAAAGGAGCAGCCCCTTAAAGGGGTACTGCCTGAAACAGAAACAAAGAGCAAATTAAATTTTAAACACCCAAAGGCTTGCTGATTCCATTTGATTCCCAAGGGCAGCATTTTCGTGTTTAAACCTGTGGTGATATACATCACTGTAAGTACACAAGGGGTTAATGTAAATACACGTAGACTAGATAGACACTAGAGGGAGCACCAGAGATGTGACACACAGACATTCAACCAATAGGTCAGTAAGATAGGACACGACCAATGGGCATTCAAGATACACACAGAGGTGACACTACCACAGGAGGGCATTACACCAACCCATATATAAGGACACAGCACACATGATCTTTCTCTTTCCAGTGGAGCCTCTCAGTGAGTACAGACACAGGGTTGATTGAACATCACACCCACCACGTGGATTGTAGCAGACTGGTTTGTCAGTCTGAGTAGCTATAGCAGGATTAACAGTCGCGTCAAATCCAAGTAGGAGAATTGTTAATAGTTTAATAAACATGTTAAAGCTATCTCCAAGGCTGAACCTTCCTTCGTCAGAGTGCACATCAAGGAAGCAGCTTATGCTACGTCAAGAGCATAACAAAACAGACCTAGTTGCCGTGCGAGGGCTCGGGTCAGAATCAATGTCAACTGGGCACAAGGGAGGGCAAAAGGGGTGGCTGCGATCAGTGGTGTTCATCTGGGCTCAGGTCACAGATTTTCCATGCTAAAAGTCAATGAGATTCAAAAAAAGGGCAGCTTTTGGATGTGTTCAGTTTTCGGATATACACAAACAGAATACTTGGCCTGAAGTTTGTTTGTTTCAAACATTAAACTTATCGTTAGGGAGGTGTTTTACAGGAGACTGAATGATTCAAAATGTACCATCCATTCACTGTCTGTGTTGACCTCCCTCCTCATGGCTTGTTATAGTTCTAGAGGTAGATAAATGATGGGCTTTGCTTTTTATTATAAAATTTAGAGTACCCAATTATTATTTTCCAATTAAGGGGCAATGTAGCGTGGCCAATCCACCTAACCTGCACATCTTTGGGTTGTGGGGCTGAGATCCACGCAGACACGGGGAGAATGTGCAAACTCCACACGAACATTTACCCGGGGCTATGATGGAACCTGGGTCCTCAGCCCATGAGGCAGCAGTGCTAACCACTGCTCCACCGTGCCGCCCATGATGTGCTTTGTTAAGTACTTTTCTGGTTTCTTTGATTAATTTTCAGTCCTGTTTTTGCCGTGTCAGTCTTATTGCTGGCTCATTAACCACACCTATGGTTTTGGGCCAGTGTTGATTTCTGTGCATTGACCTCAATTCGCTGTGTTTGGCAAAGCAGCCCAGATTCATCCAGACAACATGCTGAGCAATTCAGTGAGTTAGGAGTGAGAGGCTCTGTCAGGTCAGTGTGAGGGAAAAGAGTACATTTTTAAAACATTATGGGAGAGAGTTCCTGATTTGCCACACGAGTATTATCAGAGTAACCCAGGGGTCAATTGGAGGATTTTAAACATGGGTTATTTCCACAATCACTTCACTCGTTTATTTTAGACTGATTCATGACTCAGTTTGCCTGGATCTGGCCTCGTTTACAGAATCAGCCGTATCCCCAGGTTAACAGTGATGATTCGGATGGTTGCACAGGTTTTGAATATGTTATAACCTGCCTACTTACCATTGGCTGGGGACTAATGACTATCCCACAATCCTGTGGGAGTATGAGCTTCCCCAATGAGGGGGGCGGAAAAACCACTACTAAACTCCTAGTATAAATAAAGCTGGCCAGTTCAGGAACCAGCAGGAAGCAGTATGTAGCAAGGGAAGTTACTGCTACTGTTATGTATATATGTTATAGTAAATAAATGTTATTACTTTGTATCCTTAAAACTCGTGCTGGATTCTTCGTGGCCCTTACAAAACTGGCGACGAAGGTAAAAGTGAATAGCTGCCTGCCTACACTGCTGAAGCCACCTCCCTGGATTTTTGTTGGATACAGGTTGGAAGTTGTTTTCTATTATACCATGCCTCTGTACGGACGTTTGGATGTTTTTGATGCTGCGCCTTACGTACCCAGCTGCACCGGACACCAAAACGTTTGATGAACTTGTGAATATAGTGGGGCAACATTTTAACCCAACCCCGTCCACGATAGTGCAGCGTTACCGGTTGAATACCGCTGAGAGGACCCCTGGAGAATCCCTTGCCGATTTTCTATCCAGGCTACGCAGGATTGCGGAATACTGTGACTATGGTGAGACGTTGTCAGAAATGTTACGCGACCATTTGGTTTGCGGTATTAACAATGCGGCCACCCAGAGAAAGTTGTTAGCGGAGCCAACATTGACATTTCAACAGGCCATTTAAATAGTATTGTCCCGAGAGAGCGCAGAGCGAGGAGTACAGGAGCTACAGGGAATGGAAGTGCATGCCTTGGGGCGCAACCCCATCCGTCCGAAAACATCCCCCCGCACTCCTGCGGTACGTTGGGCGAGGCAACGTCCGGTCCGACGCCAGTGGCCGTCGGACATTCCTCCCCGAAGGGAGCCTTCTCCAGAGCCAATGGATGAGGAGCCATGTCCGTGTCAGACTTGTAGGTGCCGACCCCGTCGCGGACGGCGGTCCTGGGTGCGCCAGAGGCGCCGTTGTTCTGACCGAAACTGGGACCAGCCCAGGGGCCGTAACTGGGACCAGCCCAGAGGCTGTACCTTCCATGTGGATGAACCTGCGGCGACTACTCCTGAGGACGTGGAGACGGAGGACGACTGCCTGCAGCTGCATTGTGTGGCAGCTCCCCGTGTGGGCCCCATTAAGGTGACAGTACGGGTCAATGGCCACCCGCTTGCGATGGAGTTGGATACTGGCGCAGCGGTCTCCGTGATCGCCCAGAGGACATTCGACCGCATCAAGCAGGGTATACAGACCCTTACATTAACCGACTCACAGGCCAGGTTGGCCACCTACACGGGGGAACCACTGGACATTGCAGGAACTACAATGACCCCTGTTGTCTATGGATGCCAGGAGGGGCGTTTCCCACTTATCGTGGTGCGCGGCCATGGGCCCAGCCTGTTGGGTCGGGACTGGTTGCGTCATTTGCGGTTGCAATGGCAGCACATCCTCCAAACAGTTTCTGAAGGGTTGACTGAGGTGCTAGGACGATACCCACATGTATTCCAGCCTGGTTTGGGGAAAATAAAAGGGGCCGTAGCCCGTATCCAAGTTGAACCAGGAGCCACGCCGCGCTATTTCCGGGCGCGCCCAGTGCCTTACGCCTTGCTCGAGAAGGTAGAAGGGGAGCTCACCCGCTTGGAGAGTTTAGGTATTATCAGGCCCGTCCGTTTTGCTGACTGGGCAGCACCAATTGTACCTGTAATGAAGCCAGATGCCACAGTACGCTTGTGTGGCGACTATAAACTTACAGTGAATACGGTTTCCCGACTCGACTGATATCCAATGCCTCGCATAGAGGATCTCTACGCGAAACTTGCAGATGGACTCTCGTTCACAAAATTAGATATGAGTCATGCCTACCTGCAGTTGGAGCTGGACCCTGCCTCCCGACCATATGTAACGATTAATACACACCGGGGCTTGTATGAATATACACGGTTGCCCTTTGGAGTATCCTCTGCCTGCGCAATTTTTCAACGTGTTATGGAGGGCATGTTGAGAGGTTTACCATGTGTGGCTGTCTACCTAGATGACGTTTTGATTACAGGGACATCGGAGCAGGAACATTTGGAAAATCTGGAGGCTGTCCTTAGACGCCTTTCGGAGGCTGGAGTCCATTTACGTCGCACAAAGTGCGTATTTCAGGCAAAGGAAGTAGTCTACCTAGGTTATCGGGTGGACCGCGAAGGTCTGCACCCCGTCGCAGAGAAGGTGCGTGCAATTCAACAGGCCCCCGCCCCGACTGACACTTTGCATCTTCGTTCTTTTCTCGGTCTCGTAAACTATTACGGGAAGTTCCTCCCCAATCTGGCAACTACGCTGGCCCCTTTGCACCTTCTGCTAAAGAAAAATCACACCTGGGTTTGGGGTCAGTCGCAAGAAACCGCTTTCCAGCGGGTAAAACAACAATTGTCGTCGTCTGGGTTACTAACCCACTCTGATCCTGGAAAGCCTTTGCTCGTCACATGTGGTGCATCCCCGTATGGTATTGGGGCCGTCCTGTCCCACAAGATGGAGAACGGGGCTTTCGCCTCCCGCACATTGACTGCAGCGGAGAAAAAGTATGCGCAGATCGAGAAGGAGGGCCTGGCAGTGGTTTTTGCGGTGAAACGCTGCCACCAGTACGTGTACGGCCGCCATTTCACTATCGTGACTGATCATAAGCCCCTGCTGGGACTTTTCAGAGAGGATAAGCCAATACCACCCATTGCTTCTGCACGGATCCAGCGCTGGGCTTTTTTGCTTGCTGCATACGAGTATTCTCTGGAGCACAAACCAGGTACGCAGATAGCAAATGCCGACGCACTGAGCCGATTGCCTTTATCGACCGGCCCCATGTCGACCCCCACGACCGGTGAGGTGGTTGCAACCCTAAATTTTATGGACACCTTGCCTGTCACGGCATCACTGATCCGTGAGTGGACCCAGACGAAACCAGTCCTGTCAAAGGTTCGGCACATAGTCCTGTATGGTGGGCAGCATAGACAGCTCCCAGGCGAGTTGCGGGCATTTTCCTCCAAGCTGTCAGAATTCAGCATGGAAGACGGCATCCTCTTGTGGGGGATGCGTGTGATTCTCCCGGAAAAAGGCCAGGAGCTGATACTAACAGACTTGCACAATGGGCATCCAGGTGTGACCAAAATGAAAATGTTGGCCCGGAGTTATGTCTGGTGGCCAGGCCTCGACACCGACATTGAGAAGATGGCCCAAAACTGCTCCATTTGCCAGGAGCATCAGAAACTTCCGCCGGCCGTGCCCCTACATCACTGCGAATGGCCAGGGCGGCCTTGGGCATGCTTGCATGCAGATTTCGCAGGCCCTTTTCAAGGATCCATGTTCTTTCTACTAATTGACGCCCAGTCTCAATGGCTAGAGGTGCATAAGATGCAGGGGACAACGTTCTGCGCAACAATTGAAAAGATGCGTTTATCGTTTAGTACGCATGGCCTCCCCGAGGTGCTGGTCACGGATAACGGCACTCCATTCACGAGTGAGGAGTTTGCGAGGTTCACGAAGATGAACGGCATCCGCCATATCCGCACTGCCCCTTACCACCCGGCTTCAAATGGGTTTGCAGAGCGCGCAGTGCAGACATTCAAAAGAGGCCTAAAGAAGCAGTCTTCCGGGTCAATGGACACGAGACTGGCTCGCTTTTTGTTTACGTACAGGACCACCCCCCATGCAGTGACTGGGGTAGCTCTCGCAGAACTCCTAATGGGCCGGAGACTTCGCACCCGCCTTAGTATGGTTTTCCCGGACATTGGCGCAAAAGTACGTCGCACACAAGAACGGCAGGGACAGGGATTTTCTCGGCATCGGCCGATCCGGTCGTTTGCGCCCAGTGACCCAGTGTTCGTTCAGATTTTGCTGGTGGTGCCCAATGGGTTCTTGGTGTACTCTTTCGCCAAACGGGCCCTATATCTTACCAAGTGCAAGCCCAGGGTCGTCTCCAGCGAAAACATGTAGCCCACGTTCGGTCCAGAAGACTATCCCCTCAAAATATTCCCCGCCCCCAGAGCTCATTTCTACAGCCGCAGAGACCAAAGACAAGGGAAGGTAGTCCTCACAGTCTTCCACTGGTGCCTCACTCGAAGCCTGCGCAGGTCGTTACGGGACCGAATGGAGATAGAGACGCTGACATGACGGAGGCAGCAGACTCTGACTCCGAGATGGAGACACAGGATGCATCAGAGGGGAAATCCTCGGGTCCATGGGCCGTGGATGTACAACCGTTGCGCCGTTCATCACGGAAGCGCCGGTCTCCGTCTCGTTACACGCTGCCTGATCCAGCGCCGCATGCAAATGGTGTCCGGCCTGCGGCCAAACGAGTCCGATGCCCTCCTTCGCCAGGGTCTTCGGTGGATTCCTTGGACTTTGGGGGGGAGGGATGTTATAACCTGCCTACTTACCATTGGCTGGGGACTAATGACTATCCCACAATCCTGTGGGAGTATGAGCTTCCCCAATGAGGGGGGCGGAGAAACCACTAGTAAACTCCTAGTATAAATAAAGCTGGCCAGTTCAGGAACCAGCAGGAAGGAGTATGTAGCAAGGGAAGTTACTGCTACTGTTATGTATATATGTTATAGTAAATGAATGTTATTACTTTGTATCCTTAAAACTCGTGCTGGATTCTTCCTGGCCCTTACAAAAGAAAAGCTCTTCGATTTGCATTCACTTCCTTCGGCACACTGGAAATGGGAAAAATGTTCTAAGTCTCTTCACATCGAAAATAAATAACTGACACTCCTGTACACCAATGA
Source organism: Scyliorhinus torazame (assembly GCF_047496885.1). Classification (NCBI taxonomy): domain Eukaryota; kingdom Metazoa; phylum Chordata; class Chondrichthyes; order Carcharhiniformes; family Scyliorhinidae; genus Scyliorhinus; species Scyliorhinus torazame. Next base: position 212,590,341 of record NC_092707.1, read on the forward strand.
AAATATTAAGCAAAATAAAAAGCAAAAATGCTGGAAATACACAGTAGGTCTGGAAACATGCATGGAAAGAGAAAGAGAGTTAATGTTTTAATTTGTTGACCTGGCGATTGCTTAACTACACATACAAGCACACGCACATCGTATTACAATCCCGTCCAGGACCCAATATTGTCTAGGATACGGGACAGAAACCCCAATATTTTATTTTATTTTCTGAGACTGTGTGGAAAGAATGATTTGTTCCAGGAATGATTGCATGAAGAAATAGGGCTTTGTTTATTTTCAAACAAAACATTATCCTCAAGCACAATATTAAACTGATTTTAATTTCAAACCTGAAACGAACAGCTACAATTACACCTCAACACTTATACTCCATTTTCCATTAAACAAGAAAGAAATATACAGCTCTCAATGCAGCTTAAACAAGCAAGGTCTAAAGTGATACTTGCATTCCAAAACAGATCATAAGACCATAAGATATAGAAGCAGAATTAGGCCACTCGGTCCATCGAGTCTGCTCCGCCATTCAATCATGGCTGATATTTTTCTCAATCCATTCTCCTGCCTTCTCCCCATAACCCCTGATCCCCTTATTAATCAAGAACCTATCTATCTCTGTCTTAAAGACACTCAGTGATTTGGCCTCCACAGCCTTCTGCAGCAAAGAATTCCACAGTTTCACCACTCTCTGGCTGAAGAAATTCCTCCTCAGAGGTGGTCATAGATAGAAGCTTAAGGGATGTAGTTACTCCGAAGAATAAAGATAGATGGGTGACGGTGAGAGGGGCTGGGAGGAAGCAGTCAGTACAGGGATCCCCTGTGGTCATTCCCCTTAGTAACAAGTATACCGCTTTGGATACTGTTGGGGGGGGGGGGGGCTTAGCAGGGGTAAGCCATGGGGTAGAGGTCTCTGGCACAGAGTTTGTCCCTGTTGCTCAGAAGGGAAGGGGGGAGAGGAGTAGAGCATTAGTCATTGGAGACTCCATAGTTAGGGGGATAGATATGAGATTCTGTGGGAACGAGAGAGACTCGCGGTTGATGTGTTGCCTTCCAGATGCCAGGGTGCGTGATGTCTCGGATCGTGTTTTCGGGATCCTTAAGGGGAAGGGGGAGCAGCCCCAAGTCGTGGTCCACATAGGTACCAACGACATAGGTAGGAAAAGGGAGAGGGATGTAAGGCAGGAATTCAGGGAGCTAGGGTGGAAACTTAGATCTAGGACAAACAGAGTTATTATCTCTGGGTTGTCACGCGTACCACGTGATAGCGAGACGAGGAATAGGGAGAGAGAGGAGTTGAACACGTGGCTACAGGGATGGTGCAGGAGGGAAGGTTTCAGATTTCTGGATAATTGGGGCTCATTCTGGGGTCGGTGGGACCTCTACAAACGGGATGGTCTACACCTGGACCAGAGGGGTACCAATAGCCTGGGGGGGTCCTCTGGGACCTTTCCTGCCTCCAGTGATTCCTGAAAGATCACCACCAATGCCTCCACAACCTCCTCCACTCTCTCTTTTAGAACCCTGGGGTGTAGTCCATCTGGTCCAGGTGACTTATCCACCTTCAGACCTTTCAGTTTCCCCAGAACCTTCTCCTTAGTGATCGCCACTGCATTCACCTCTACCCCCTGATACTCCTGGAGCTCTGGCATCCCACTGATGTCTTCCACCGTGAAGACTGATGCAAAGTTACTATTCAGTTCCTCTGCCATTTAATTGATTCCTGTTATTACTTCTCCAACCACTTTTTCCAGTGTTCCAATGTCTATTTTTGCCTCTCTTACCTGTTATATATTGAAAAAAACTCTTCCTATCTTTTATATTACTAGCTAGCTTGCACTCATATTTCATCTTCTCTCCCCTTATTGCCTTTTTAGTTGTCCTCTGCTCACTTTTAAAGGCTTCCCAATCCTCTGGCTTCTCACTAATCCTCACCACTTAGTATGCTTTTTCTTTTTCTTTTATGCTGTCCTTGACTTTCCTCGTCAACCATGGATGCCTTGTCCTCCCCTCAGCATGTTTCCTCCTCCTTGGGATGAATTTCTGCTGTGCCTCCCGAATAACCCCCAAAAACTCCTGCCATTGCTGTTCCACTGTCTTCCCTGCTAGGCTCCTTTTCCAATCAACTCTGGCCAACTCTTCCCTCATGTCTTTGTAGTTACCCTTATTTAATTGTAATACCGTTACATCTGATTGCAGCTTCTCTCTCACAAACTGCAGGGTAAATTCCATCATATTGTGGTCACTCTCCCTGAGAAGTTCCTTCACCTTAAGTTCCCTAATCAAGTTTGCCTCATTAAACATCACTATATCCAGAATTGCCTGTTCCCTAGGTAGGCTCTGTCACAAGCTGCTCCCCAAAAAATTTCTTTAACATTTCACAAATTCCTTTTCTTGGGATCCACCACCAACCTTATTTTCCCAGTCCATCTGCATATTGAAGTCCCCACGATTATTGTGATATTGCCTTTTTTACATGCTTTCTCTATTTCCTGATTTATTTACTGCCCCACATCCTGACTACTGCTAGGGGGTCTGTATATAACTCCCATTAGGGTCTTTTTACCTTTGTGATTCCTCAACTCTACCCATCCAGGCTCTTGTGAGAGCCACTTCAGATTCATCAGAATGTCTTCAAATTGCTGCTTTAACTGGGTTGTAATAATAATAATAATAATGATAAGCGCTTATTGTCACAAGTAGGCTTCAATGAAGTTACTGTGAAAAGCCCCTAGTCGCCACATTCCGGTGCCTGTTCGGGGAGGCCAGTACGGGAATTGAACCCGCGTTGCTGGCATTGTTCTGCATTACAAGCCAGCTGTTTAACCCACTGTGCTAAACCAGGGTTGTTTCAGCTTTTTTCCTTGTCTCCAGACAAGGCTGCTCTGTTTTTAACTATGATCACTTTTTAAGCTATCATATTTGGAAAGTAAACTGCCTCTCTTGTGATTCCACAAGGGTTGCCAGATAAGACATTACTTTATTTCAGTTTTCTCCCAGCACACTAACCTTCTGGTGCTTCCAAAATGGCTGTGTGCTCTCCCAGCACTTCCCTAATCTCCTCAAGATGAAAAGAACTGCAGCTGGATTCTCCATTTCTGACACCTGTTGATGCCAGGGCAGGATTCATGGACTTCCATGACGGCAAAACTAGTGCCACACCTGGACTGATTAAGGGGCTGTTAAGGGGCGTGCACCGGAGTCACGTGGACCTTTCCAATGAGAAATGGTGCCGGAATCGCCAGATTTATGATCTGCAGCCACGAATACACATTTTATTGCCCACACACACCATCCCAACCAACAAGATGGCAGCAAGGAAAGCGGCCCTGAAATTGACCGATGCTGAACTGGAGACCCTCCTGGACGCAGTGGAGGAGGGGCAGGCCACCCTGTACTCCGGCCCAGGAAGGAGGCTGCCAGCCTCCGCTGTTTTCCGTCCCTGGGCGCAGGTGACAGAGGTAATCACTGCCACCAGCATCACCGTCTGGGCTGGCCTACAATGCCAGAACAAACTGCACAAGCTCCTCAGGACTGTGCCCCTAGCACTAACATTGACCCACACACCTGTAACCACACCCCCCCCCCAACCCGGAGGAAATCCGACCCACCCTGACCACACGTTGGCACCCATACCGGCTGCCATGGCCGGATGCCCTGGCCATTGAGGCCACCAGCTACCCACCCCCTGGGCTACATGCATCCGACTGTATAACACAGTCGTTTTTTGTTTCCCCAATCCCCTTCTGTCAGGGAGAAGGCCGCCATTAACCATGAGGAGCGGGGCAGGACTGGAGGGGGACCAGCAGACTTGCGGCCCCTCACCATGGCGCAGCAGAGGCCACTGGACGTGGTCAGCGGCCCAGAGGAATGGGAGGTCACTGGGGTGGAGGTCAGCTGCGGACAAGGAAGTGAGACTCTGCTGAGTTGCGGTTCCCATTGCCACATGTGTCAACCCCCCACACCACCCTCAACCTCACCCTCAACCCCACCCTCACCACCACCTTCATCATCACCCCAAACCATCCTTACCCTCACACCCACTATCCCCACCCCACCCCTCCCCGGCCTGCTGTCGAATCATGCATCTTGTCTTGTGTCTTGCAGGATCTGCCAGTGATGTGGTGGGTCCATCTAGTGTGCCCTACCCCCAGCCAGTGCCACAACCTGAACCCGACCAGCGATGAGGAGAGCAGCATGGATGGCAGCCGTCGACAAGAGACCCAAGACACCCCGGAGCTTGAATCTCGATTTCCTGTCGCAGCTGTCTCCAACAACCTCCACCATCCCAGAGACACTCATCTTGGTTGGGCACTATTGTGATGAGGCTCTTGGGGCACTCTCTGGTGGACAGCGCACAGCTGCTCCGGTACAGCAGGTGGAGGTAGGAACACCCAAGGGGTCGGACGATCAGAGGGCGGGCTGACCCCAGGAACAATCTGCCAGCCAGTTGAGCTTCGGGCTTCTGGAACGGACAGTCCCATCGATCGTGGCGATGTAGTCGCAGAGCCAGGGACTACATGAGGGGTTGCCGGTGAGCATCCAGCACCTGCAGGTGCAGCTGGAGGACTCCTACCACATACAGCAGCAAGAGGTGGTGCTGACAATGGGTGCCACCCAGGCCAGCTCCGCACATGTGGCGTCCACGGTGGAGGCCTTTGAGGAGAGGTTGTGATCAGCATGTCCGTGACCATTCCGTGCAGGCACTGGCCGAGGCCCAGGACAGGGTTGCAACCTCACAGGCAGCCATGTGCCAGATCCACCTGGAAATTGCAGGATCATTCCTGAGCATGGCCCAGTCACAGCAAGGCATGGTTGGGAACTTCGGAGGCATTGCCCAGGTGCTGGCCAACTTTGGCACAGACACAGAGGGAGGTGGCTTAGACCCAGAGGGAGATGGCGCAGTCACTTGCTGATGTGGCACAGGCCCAGAAGATGGTGGCACATCAATGGGTGATGAGTTGCAGTCTCAGATGGAGGTATTCCACTCCCTGTGCTCCCTGTGGAGACCAGAGTGGTGTTATGGGAGAGGTGTTTTCAGAACCCCAAAATGTATCATGGAGTTCAACCAACCCCCCCACTTTAATGGATTGTTGCTTTTGAAGCACACGGCTTGTTCCCCAGGTGTAGTATTACAATTATGGACACGTGGTTTTTAAAACAAAACAATGTTTATTCCAGGAACTCAAATTAACCTTTTAAATAAACATTGGGTCTCTTAACACCCCTTACTTCAAAGATAACCCCAAAAATAATACAACACTACCCAATCCTGTAAACTGTTCCTTTACACATCCAAAAGACTTCACCATCACAAAAACAGTAACACACAAGGTCACAGTTAATATATATTTTCTGTTGGATGGCAAAGACATATCAGCTTGGTTGATTTCAGCTCCAGCACCTTGCTTTTCTTCCTGCAGCTCTCTGGAAACACACAGACACGTCCGGCTGCTCTCTCAAACTGAAACCAAAAGCAGAAGTGAGCTCAACTTTCCCCCTGTGACATCACTTCAGTAATATGATCAGCTTCATTTCTTAAAGGTACATTTCTTAAACATCCAATTCTTAAAGGCACTCTCACATGACACCTGTCCCCAAGAAAAAAAAACCCATCAACTTCAAGATGGTTTCATTTTTCACTTTTGCACCATCCACTAAGAAATGCACACAGTAAATATACATTTTTGTGGGGAAAAAACACACGCAAACAGGCATAATAATAAAGTCCATCTTTCCCGTTCTTCTTCCTCCAACCAAAATCCTTCCATTCATCACATTCTTGACAAAGCATCGGCTATTACATTTTCCACTGGCTTATCAACCACAGTAGGCATCACTCCCACCTGCGATCCAGCTATATCATTACCCAAGATAAACTGTATTCCTGGACAAGATAGTTTCTCTATTACTCCTACTACCACTTCACCACTCTTCACTGGACTTTCCAACCTTACCTTATATAATGGAACGCCACTCCTCTCACCCATAATTCCACATGTCACCACCTTTACTGGCAACATTCTTCCCAAACTACATAATTCCTCACCTCTTACCATTAAAGATTGACTAGCCCCTGTATCTCTTAAAATTGTGACTTCTTTACCTGCTCCTCCTGATACACATGAGTAAACTTTACCCACACAAGTAAATTCTTTAAAGATATCTGGCACCTTCTTAACACTTACTTCTTGAACAGGCTGTACAATCGTTTCCACTTCCTTCGCTTCCCTTGGGCTTTCCTTTACCACTCTAACAAATCCCACTGTCTTATCCTGTTTTACCACATCAGCCTTTCCAGTGCTTTTCTTCAGCCACCAACACTGTGACTTTACATGGCCTAGTTTATTACAGTGAAAACATTTGAAACTTTTCATCTCTTTTCCACCCTCCTGGATTTCTTTTTTAATCTGAGGTACACTCTCTTTATTGTCTCCCATCAGATCACCTTTACGTTTACCACTTGAGTATTTCTCATGTCCCCAGTTTCTATCCCTCACCGGCTGAAACTGATGTCGGAAACCACTCTTTGATTTATGAACTAATTCATAATCATCTGCCATTTCTGCTGCTAATCTCGCAGTTTTAACCCTCTGTTCTTCCACATGAGTTCTCACTACATCAGGAATTGAATTTTTAAACTCCTCCAAAAGTATAATTTCTCAGAGAGCTTCATACGTTTGGTCTATTTTCAAAGCCCTTATCCACCTATCAAAATTACTCTGTTTGAGCCTTTCAAACTCCATGTATGTTTGACCAAATTCTTTCCGTAAATTTCTAAACCTTTGTCTGTAAGCTTCAGGCACTAGCTCATATGCACTTCACCTCCTCATAAGTTCCAGATACCTCCTCCGGTAGTGATGCAAACACTTAACTAGCCCTACCTACCAGCTTTGTTTGAATCAGTAATACCCACATGTTCTGTGGCCATTGTATTTGTTTAGCTGCCTTCTCAAATGAAATGAAAAAGGCTTCTATCTCCTTCTCATCAAACCTTGGCAATGCTTGGACATATTTAAATAGATCCCCACCACGTCTTAAACTGATCCCTCCACAGGGATCAGTGCTGGGACCTTTGCTCTTTGTAGTATATATAAATGATTTGGAGGAAAATGTAACTGGTCTGATTAGTAAGTTTGCAGACGACACAAAGATTGGTGGAATTGCGGATAGCGATGAGGACTGTCAGAGGATACAGCAGGATTTAGATTGTTTGGAGACTTGGGCGGAGAGATGGCAGATGGAGTTTAATCCGGACAAATGTGAGGTAATGCATTTTGGAAGGTCTAATGCAGGTCGGGAATATACAGTGAATGGTAGAACCCTCAAGAGTATTGAAAGTCAAAGAGATCTAGGAGTACAGGTCCACAGGTCATTGAAAGGGGCAACACAGGTGGAGAAGGTAGTCAAGAAGGCATACGGCATGCTTGCCTTCATTGGCCGGGGCATTGAGTATAAGAATTGGCAAGTCATGTTGCAGCTGTATAGAACCTTAGTTAGGCCACACTTGGAGTATAGTGTTCAATTCTGGTCGCCACACTACCAGAAGGATGATGTGGAGATGCCGGCGTTGGACTGGGGTGAGCACAGTACGAAGTCTTACAACACCAGGTTAAAGTCCAACAGGTTTGTTTCGATGTCACTCGCTTTCGGAGCGCTGCTCCTTCCTCAGGTTCACCTGAGGAAGGAGCAGCGCTCCGAAAGCTAGTGACATCGAAACAAAACTGTTGGACTTTAACCTGGTGTTGTAAGACTTCGTACTGTACCAGAAGGATGTGGAGGCTTTAGAGAGGGTGCAGAAGAGATTTACCAGAATGTTGCCTGATATGGAGGGCATTAGCTATGAGGAGCGGTTGAATAAACTCGGTTTGTTCTCACTGGAATGAAGGAGGTTGAGGGGAGACCTGATAGAAGTCTACAAAATTAAGAGGGGCATAGACAGAGTGGATAGTCAGAGGCTTTTCCCCAGGGTAGAGGGGTCAATTACTAGGGGGCATAGGTTTAAGGTGAGAGGGGCAAGGTTTAGAGTAGATGTACGAGGCAAGTTTTTTACGTAGAGGGTAGTGGGTGCCTGGAACCCGCTACCGGAGGGGGTGGTGGAAGCAGGGACGATAGTGACATTTAAGGGGCACCTTGACAAATACATGAATAGGATGGGAATAGAGGGATACGGACCCAGGAAGTGTAGAAGATTGTAGTTTAGTCAGGCAGCATGGTCAGCACGGGCTTGGAGGGCCGAAGGGCCTGTTCCTGTGCTGTACATTTCTTTGTTCTTTGTTCTTTGTTTGTCTTCGATTATGACGCTCAGTCTGATTATCCTCATCCATCTCCTCCAACTATACGTGTCCCTTTGTGTCTGCCAATTTTAACTGATTTTCATGTTTCAGAGCCATTTTCCGAAGTTCAAACTCTCTCTCTTTTTCCCTTTCCTCTCTATCTCTTTCTTTGTTTCTTTCTTCTCTCTCCTTTTCTTTTTCCTCTCTTTCTCTATCTCTTTCTTTTTCTTTCATTGCATATTCAAGCCGCTTTAATTCTTTTTCATGTACAAATTGCTTAATCTGCAACTGGAGCTGTGCCATATCTAATGAGTCAGAATGTATCACAGGCAAACGTAAATGCACAGATACCGCGTTAAGTACCTCAGCTTTTCGTATTTTGCTAGGCAGTGTTAACTGCAATGCTTTTGCCAAACCTAACAGTCTGTTTTTACTCTCTGTCCATAAGGTATCACGTGTTATCGTGTCCACCCCCAAAAACTTCTGAGCCTCTGAAAGAGCCATTGTTCACAACACTCTCCCCACTTAAACTAAAATACCACATCGGAAAAGCAACAATCCTTCACTGTCTTTAAGTTCACAAAAGCCAATCCAATAGATAGACTTTTATCCCCCTCGAGCCCTCAATTGTTATGGGAGAGGTGTTTTCAGAACCCCAAAATGTATCATGGAGTTCAACCAACCCCCGCCCTCCCTTTAATGGATTGTTGCTTTTGAAGCACACGGCTTGTTCCCCAGGTGTAGTATTACAATTATGGACATGTGGTTTTTAAAACAAAACAATGTTTATTCCAGGAACTCAAATTAACCTTTTATATAAACATTGGATCTCTTAACAGCCCTTACTTCAAAGATAACCCCGAAAATAATACACGACCCAATCCTGCAAACTGTTCCTTTACACATCTAAAATACTTCACCCTCACAAAAACAGTAACACACCAAGTCGCAGTTAATATATATTATCTGTTGGATGGCAAAGATATATCAGCTTGGTTGACTTCAGCTCCAGCACCTTGCTTTTCTTCCCGCAGCTCTCTGGAAACACACAGACACTCCCAGCTGCTCGCTCAAACTGAAACCAAAAGCAGAAGTGAGCTCAGCTTCCCCCTATGACATCACTTCATATATGATCAGCTTCATTTCTGAAAGGTACATTTCTTAAACATCCAATTCTTAAAGGCACTTCAGGACTGGCAGCTCCAGATGGCGGGGGAGCCTCAGGGGTTAGCTCCACTCATATCCCGCTCCCTGGGAGTCACCTGGATGGCATCAATCACCCAGAGGGAGGAGGTGTTGCTGGGGCCCGTGATACCCGCAGGGGAGGTGCTGGAACACCGCAGCAGCTCAGACTACCCCGCTCCTGTCCCTGGCGCATCACATGGGCAGCAGGTAGAACAGGATGGCACCACACCACCTGGGATGCCCGAGCTGCAGCTGGGCCCATCCAGACCCAGTTGCCCCAGAAAACACCCACTAACGTGGACCCTTGTCACAGGGCAGGAGTCAAAGCAGGCCGCCTCCACTCCTGCCGTAGCGTTAGGGCCCGTAAGGCCAGAAAGTTAGACACCAGTTAAGTCGGCATGGGTGCAGAGCACAGTTCAGTAATAGGGGCTAGGGCACAAATCGCTATATGTTTGCGCAATTTAAACACCTGTTAACACTGTTATAACCTGCCTCGGTGCTCTGTCAAATGGGTGTGAGGGGTGGGATAATCTGGGATGGCTGGGGGGGGGGGAATGGGCAGATATTGTGTGTGGCCTTGGCTCCCCACCCTCCACCTTGACCGTCCCCACCACCGTCACGCCAGGGATCCGATGGGGCCGTGTGATGGGCGTTGTCATACGATGCGGAGCACCAGAGCTCATTGCAGAGTGGGTTATCATCATTCGCCATCCCATGGACCAGACCCCGTGTTACTACAAACCTGGGCCCCACGCCCTGAAATGGGGCAGGCATGTATCACAGAGGGGGTTGCAGGTGGTGAAGGGGGGGGTGAGGGTGGCCAGGGAGTGGGGGGAAGGGGGGGAGAGAGTGGGGGCAGAGTATGATGCGGTGTCTGTGCCCCTGACCATTCCCCCACTTGTCGATGAACCTGGAGGCAATCAGAGCATCCCGTACACGTTGGCCTTGGTGCACATGTCACGCGGCCTCTCCTGGCTGCCTGGGCCCCATGTCCTATCAACCCTCGCCCTCCCCCACATCCTCCTTTTCGGATGAGGACTGGCATTCATTCTCCTCCAGCATGTCGCCCCTCTGCTGGGGATGTTGCCGCCATGGTGTGGGCGACCCTCTCACCCTCATACTAGAGATACCCTTCAGAGTGGTCCAGGCACCTGAACCACATCGTCAGGAAGCCGAAGCACCGCTCGATCATGCCCTAGTTGCTGCATGGACATTGTTGTAGCGGACCTCGGTGTCAGTCAGTGGTCTCCAGATAAATGTCATCAACCACAACTGTAGTGGAAAACCTGTTGCCCAGGAGCCAACTCCCCAGCCAGGGGAGGTGACGTCTTGAACATGTCAGGAATCGTCGAGTGTGCCAGGATGAAGGAGTCGTGCACACTGGGCGCAGACGTGCATGATGTGCAGCTCATGGTCACCTATCAGCTGCACGTTCATCGAGCAGAACCCCTTTGAGTTTGTGTAGAGGGGCCTGTTATCTACAGGTGCTCGTAGGGCAACATCCATCCCGTCGATCACCCCCTGGACCCGGGGCACCCTTGTGGGCTCGGTCCACATTGAAATGAATGTATTGTGCCGACTGGGCATATAAGGCATTGTGAAGGCGTGAATGCACCTGTGCACTGAGCTCTGTGAAATCTCGGACAGGTCCGCACTTGGTGCCTGGAAGGACTCTGTGGCATAAACATTCATGGCGACTGACACTTTGATGGCCACAAGGTGATCCCAAAGTGATCACTGTAGGGTGATCCCAGAGTGATCAATGTAGGGTGATCCCAGAGTGGTCACTGTAGGGTGATCCCAGAGTGGTCACTGTAGGGTGATCCCAGAGTGATCACTGTGGGGTGATCCCAAAGTGATCACTGTAGGGTGATCCCAGAGTGATCATTGTAGGGTGATCCCAGAGTGATCACTGTAGGGTGATCCCAGAGTGATCACTGTAGGGTGATCCCAGAGTGGTCACTGTAGGGTGATCCCAGAGTGATCACTGTGGGGTGATCCCACAGTGATCACTGTAGGGTGATCCCAGAGTGATCACTGTAGGGTGATCCCAGAGCGATCACTGTAGGGTGATCCCAGAGTGATCACTGTAGGGTGATCCCAGAGTGATCACTGTAGGGTGATCTCAGAGTGATCGCTGTTGGGTGATCCCAGAGTGAACCAGCAAAAGGATCAGTGCAGCAAACATCAGGATTCTATTAGGTCCCTAACATCCTGATTGATAGCTAAGATATCTGGATGATACATCCAGTCATTGTCATTAAAAGAATTACTTGTAAATCTGGCTGAGATGGATGCCCGTGTTCAACACTGAGACAAGGCTATTTGTAACCTGGATGAATTGATGAAATGGATTATTTAATATTTGGACATCACTGGCCAGCCAGCATTAATTACCCTAAAACATTAATGTTCAACCACGTAGTGTGAGACAGAAGGTCAAATCCAGGTTGGACAAGTATGGGTAGCATGTTATTTTACATTTTTAAAAACTAATTTTTGCAGGGATATGGGCGTCGCTGGTTCAGCCAGCATTTATTGCCCATCCCTAATTGCCCTTCAGAAGGTGGTGTTGAGCTGGCTTCTTGAATCACTGCAGTCCTTAAGGTGTAGGTGTACTCACTGTGCTGTTAGGCAGGGAGTTCCAGGGTGTTGCCCCAGTGCCAGTGAAAGAACGGCGATATATTTCCAAGTCAGGGTGTTGAGTGACTTGGAGGGGAACCTCCAGGTGGTGGGGTTCCCAGATATCTGCTGCCCCTGTCCTTTAAAATGGTAGTGGTCATGGGTTTAGAAGGTGCTACCTAAAGAACCTTGGTGAGTTCCTGCAGCACATCTTGTAGATGGTACACATGACTGTCACTGTTCGTCGGTGGTAGAGGGTTTGAATGTTTGTGGAAGGAGGAGCAATCGAGTGGGCTGCTTTGTTCTGGATGGTGTTGAACTTCTTGAGAGTTGATGGAGCTGCACTTTTCCAGGTTAATGTAGAGTATTCCATTTCACTCCTGACTTGTGCCTTGTAGATGATGGAGAGGCTTTCAGGGGTCAGGAGGTGAGTTACTCGCCATAGGATTCCTAGCCTTTGACCTGGCCTGATAGCCACAGTATTAATATGGCTAGTCCAGTTCAGTTTCTGATCAATGGTAACCTTCAGGATGTTATTTGTGGGGGATCCAGTAATGGTAATCCCATTGAATGTCAAGGGACGGTGGTTCGATGCTCTCTTATAGGAGATGGCCATTGCCTGTCACTTGTGTGACACAAATGTAACTTGTGTCATGGGACTGTCACTTTAAGAAATGTTTGTCTGCTCAAGTGGCTGCAGTGATGTCAGAGTGTGGTGGAGCTGAGCTCTGCCTCTGCTTTTTAGTTACACTTTGAGGACAAGCTTGGGTGTGTCTGTATTTTTTGGTTTCGTTTTAGTGTTGGAGCTGCAGCCAGACAAAGAAGGTGTAATGTTGTTCTCTCTGCCATCTAAAGACTATCTCTAGATCATTTGGTGAATTCAGAGTGATAACTGCTCTCAGTAGAGAATTTAAACCTGATGTGCTTCTGTAAAAAGGATTTTTGTCTTATGGGTGATAAAAGGAAAGTTTAGGGCTTCCGGTGTGGACCATGGAGTAAGTGGTCACACATAAGGCAGCTCCTGCCCAAGGTTACAGAAAAGAGCTCTTTTTTAATCAATACAGAGTGGAATTTTGATGAAAAGATGTAGGTGAATGTTGGAGGAGTACTTTCCCCCAGGACTGGTATGTCTCTTGGTTACCAGACCCGGCAGAAACAGTGAAAGATATGGCTGGAGCTGCAGCAAAGACAAAAGCCTCTTCCAGCATGCAAGCGGGAGAAGGGCAAGCTCAAAGGCTTCAAACTGACTTGAGGGTCTTTATTAAAGCTGAATTCCAGCTGCAGAGGGAACAACTGTGAAAAGATTTCACCAAGGCCATTGAAGAAGCGGTGACGAGACTTCCGATGGCGGCCATGGAGGAGTAGGTCGCGCATTCAGCAGCTCCCGTCTGGAACGTACTCTCGGACCTTTTTCAGGAGTTTTCACGGACTTTTTGGGGCAGATTGGTGAAGTGAACACTGCCAAAAGAATTCCCTCTCTGTTGTATGGGTAGCTGGACCAGGAGTGGCCGGGTGAAGCGTTAAAGTCCCAACAGACAGAAGCGTGCAGAGCGGGCACCAAGGCACGGCATGGCGGCCGGTATAGACCAGGGTGTATATGCGCAGTGGTCACAGGAGCAACAGGAGTTCCTTCGGGGCAGCTTTGCTGGTCTTAAAAAGGCATCAATAGACCAAATGATCACAACTCAGGCGACACAAGGGAAAGCGATTAAGGAAAGGGAGAAAAAGCTATCCGACCATGAGGACGAGTTGGTCGTATTGGCCCTTAAGGTGGAGGCGCAGGATGACCTCCACAAGAAGTGGCAGGAGAGGCTGGAGGACCTAGAAAACAGGTCCAGGAGACAGAACTTGAGAATTGAGGGCCTCCCCGAAGGTGTGGAGCGGTTGGATGCGGGAGCATTTGTGTCCAAGATGCGCTCGATGAAACGAATGGCGCGGGCTCGAGGTTGGCCAAAAAAGGGCTATGGCTAGTCGGGGAGGGGGGGTGGGGTGGGGGTGTTAGCCTCCCATCCAGGCTGATCACGTGGAATGTGAGGGGTTTGAATGGGCCGGTCAAAAGAGCGCGCGTGTTCGCGCATCTGAAGGGGTTAAAGGCAGACATAGCAATGCTTCAGAAGACACATTTAAAGCTCGCAGATCACACGAGATGGGTAGGCCAGGTGTTCCATTCAGGGCTGGATTCGAAGACCAGGGAGGTGGCAATTCTGATCAGTAAGGGTGTAGCATTCGAGGCTGGGAGAATTGTGGCAGATAAGGGGGGCAGGTATATAATGGTCAGTGGAAAGTGGGAGGGGTTCCGGGTGGTGTTTGTGAATGTCTACGCTCCGAATTGGGATGATGTGGAATTTATGAGACGCATGCTAGGCAAAATCCCAGACTTAGAATCACACAACCTGATCATGGGGGGAGACTTTAACACAGTCATTGACCCTGAGCTGGACCGGTCGAAGTCCAGGACAGGGAAGCGACTGGCAGTGGCTAAGGAACTGAAGGGTTTTATGGAGTAGATGGGGGGGGGGGGGGGGGGGGGGGGGAGGTGGGGATCGGTGAGCCCCGATCGCGGGCCAGGCCAACGTGGGGCACTCCCCGGGGCCAGATCGCCCCGCACCCCCCCCCAGGACCCCAGAGCCCACCTGTGCTGCCTGGTCCCGCTGGTAAGGGACCTGATTCAATTTACGCCGGCGGGACTGGCATAGAAGCAACGGGACTTCGGCCCATCGTGGGCCGGAGAAACGCTGGGGGTGAGGGGGGGGCCCCACCAACCGGCGGGCCCGATTCCCGTCCCCGCCGAATCTCCAGTGCCGGAGAATTCGGCTGCGGCAGGGGCAGGATTCATGCCGCCCCCCCGGCGATACCCCGACCTGGATGTGGGGCTGCTGGCGGACGAAGAGGTTTGCGGGCGGATTAGCAGGAACATCCAGGATTACCTGGAAAGAAAAAATACGGGTGAGGTAGCAGCGGCAACGGTCTGGGAGGCTCTGAAGGCATTTGTCAGAGGGGAACTCATCTCAATTCGATCCCATAGGGAAAAGAGAGAAAGAGTGGAGGGGGAGAGACTGGTGGAGGAGATACTCCGAGTGGACAGGAGATACGCGGAGACCCCCGAGTCGGGGCTACTGAGGGAGCGGCGAAGTCTGCAGACGGAGTCTGCAGGCGGAGTTTGAACTACTGACCACAGGGAAAGTGGTAGCACAGCTGAGGAAGGCAAGGGAGTCAGTCTATGAGTACGGGGAGAAAGCGAGTAGAATGCTGGCACACCAACTGCGAAAGAGGGAGGTGGCCAGAGAAATCGGGGGAGTAAAGAATAAGGAGGGTAACATGGTCTTGGATCCGGGGGGGGGTGAACGGAGTCTTTAAGGAGTTCTATAATAAACTATACGAGTCAGAGCCCCCGACGGGAGCGGAAGGGATGAGGCAATTTTTGGACCAGTTGAGGTTTCCAAAGGTGGAAGAGGACCTGGTGGAGGGGCTGGGGGATTTGAATTGGAGGAGATTGTCAAGGGTATAGAGGGCATGCAATCGGGTAAAGCCCCGGGGCCGGACGGTTACCAGGTAGAATTCTATAAGTAATTTTCGGAAATATTGAGCCCACTCCTGATGAGGACCTTCAATGAGGCTAGAGAGAAAGGAACCCTCCCCCCAACAATGTCACAGACCTTGATCTCACTCATTCCTAAACGACGGAAGGACCCGGAACATGGCGGGTCATACAGGCCAATTTCGCTTTTAAACGTGGATGCCAAATTGCTAGCTAAGATTCTGGTCACAAGAATTGATGATCGCGTCCCAGGGGTGATAGAGGAAGACCAGACTGGGTTTGTTAAAGGCAGACAACTCAATACCAATGTCCGGAGACTTTTGAATATTATTATGATGCCCTCAGAGGGAGGGGAGGCGGAGGTGGTAACAGCGATGGACACAGAGAAAGCCTTTGACCAGGTGGAGTGGGAGTACCCGTGGGAAAGGCTGGGGAGCTTCGGGTTTGGTGAGGGCTTTATTGGTTGGGTGAAATTGCTGTACCAGGCGCCTGCAGCAAGTGTATGTACAAACCGGCTGAGGTCGGGGTACTTCAAACTGCACCGGGGAACGAGGCAGGGGTGTCCCCTCTCCCTGTTACTATTTGCCCTAGCTATAGAACCACTAGCTATGGCTCTGAGAGCCTCGAGGAACTGGCGGGGACTGGTTCGGGGGTGGGGGGGGGGTGGAAAATCGGGTCTCGCTATACGCGGATGCTTTGCTCCTGTACATTTCGGACCCTGTGGAGAGGATGGGGGAGGTTCTGCGGATCCTGAGGGATTTTGGTAGTTTTTCACGGTACAAACTGAACATAGGAAAGAGCGAGTTGTTTGTGATTCAGACCAAGGGGAAGGAGGAGAGACTGAAAGAGCTGCCGCTCAGGATGGTAGAGAAAAGTTTTTGTTACCTGGGTATACAGGTGGCCAGGAAATGGGATGCCCTGCACAGGCTCAACCTGACCCGGTTGGTGGAGCAAATGGAAGGGGGCTTTAAAAGGTGGGACATGCTCCCGCTGTCACTGGGAGGGATGTGCAGACCGTGAAAATGACTGTCCTCCCCAGATTTTTGTTTCTTTCAGTGCCTCCCCAACTTCATCCCTATGGCCTTTTTTAAGCGGTTGATTGGGATCATTTTGGGCTTTGTGTGGGTGAATAAGACCCCGCGAGTAAGGAGATCGCTGTTGGAGTGCAGTCTGGAGGGGGGGGGGGGGCGTTGGCACTGCCGAACTTTTGCAACTACTACTGGGCGGCCAATATAGCTATGATTAGGAAGTCGACGATGGGGGGGGGCGACTTGGGAGCAGCTGGAGGCGGCGTCATGTAAAGGTACTAGTCTGGGAGCTTTGATAATGGCTCCTTTGCCGTTCTCGCCGACCCGTTACTTCACAAGTCCGGTGGTGGTGGCGACACTGCAGATCTGGGAACAGTGGTGGAGGTACAAGAAGGTGGAGGGAGCATTGGTCTGGACCCCGATATGCAACAACCACAGGTTTGTCCCAGATGGGATGGATGGTGGGTTCCAGAGCTGGCAGACGGCAGGCATCAGAAGGATGGGAGATCTGTTCATAGACAGATGCTTTCCCAGTTTGAAGGCGCTAGAGGACAAATTTAATCTGCCGCCAGGAAATACCTTTAAATATCTGCAAGTACGAGCCTTCCTGAAAAAACAGGTAGTGGCCTTACCGACGCTGCTGCCACTGAGGATACAGGACAGGGTGGTCTCCGGCACCTGGGTGGGGGAGGGAAAAGTGTCGGATATCTACTAGGGACTACAGGAGGCGGAGGAAACCCTGGTGGAGGAGCTCAAGGGCAAGTGGGAGGAGGAGCTAGGTGAGGAGTTGGAAGCGGGTCTGTGGGCAGAGGTCCTGGGCAGGATTAATTCCTCCTCAACATGTGCCAGGCTCAGTCTAATTCAATTTAAGGTGGTCCACCGGGCACACATGATGGCAGCGAGAATGAGCAAGTTTTTTGAGGGAGAGGGCAGTTGTATGAGGTGCAAGGGCAGCCCTGCAAACCATGTCCACATGTTTTGGGCATGCCCAGAGCTTAGAGAGTTCTGGCAAGGGTTCGCGAGGGCAATGTCCAAGGTGCTTAACACATGGGTGGTGCCGAGTCCAGAGACAGCGATCTTTGGAGTGTCAGAAGACCCGGGCGTTCAGGGGGCAAAAGAGGCCGACGTCTTGGCCTTTGCCTCCCTAGTAGCCCGGAGACGGATTTTATTAATGTGGAGGCACTCGAAGCCCCCGAGTGTAGAGACTTGGGTTAACGACATGGCTGGGTTTCTCAGTTTCGAGAAAATAAAGTTTGCCTTAAGAGGGTCTACGCTAGGGTTCTCTCGGAGGTGGCAGCCGTTCGTCGACTTTCTCGGGGAAAATTAAAATGTCAGCAGCAGCAGCAATCCGTAGTGGCAGGGGTGAGTGCTTCATTGGGATGGTGTGGGAAGACTGAGTCAAGTGGGGTAATGTCTATTTAATTGTAATTGTGTATTCTCTTTTTACACGATGTTAATATTCACTCTAGTTTGTTTTGTTATTATTGTTACTACTGTTTATTATGAAAAATTCTGCAAAACCTTAATAAAAATACTTTTTAAAAAAGGAAAGTTTAAGGATTACTTAGAGTGTTATATTCTTTGGGGCGGTGTATTTTAATTGATGGTTGCTAAGATGTTCACTGTATGTTTTAAAAAGGTCAACTGAGTTCATAGAATGAACATTGTTTTGTTTTAAAATTACTTTTCCATTTCTGCTGTACCACACCTGTAGAGTGGACCATGTGTTCCCCATACCACAATCTAGTAAAAGTCGTAGGTCAGGTGAACTCCATGATACACTTTGGGGTTCTCTAAACCCTGGTCCATAACACTTGTCACTTGTCAGCCCAAGCCTGGATATTGTCCAGGTCTTGCTGCATTTGGACATGGACTGTTCATTATCTGAGGAGTCGCGAATGGTGCTGAACATTGTGCAGACATCTGCGAACATCCCCACTTCTGATCTTCTGAGGAAGGGAGGTCATTGATGAAGCAGCTGAAGATGATTGGACCTAGGACACTACCCTGAGAAACTCCTGCAGTGATGTCCTGGAGCGGAAATGATTGACCTCCAATCACCACAACCATCTTCCTTTGTGCCAGATATGACTCCAATCGGCAGAGTTTTCCCCCAGATTCCCATTGACTGCAGTTTTGTTAGGGCTCCTTTGTGCCATACTCGGTCAAATGCTGCCTTGATGTCAAGGGCAGTCACTCTCACCTCACATGAAGGACATTCGTGAACAGGTTGGGTTTTAGGAATTATCTGGGTGCTTTCATTTCTCTGATGCCAGAGAAATCACCATAATCACCATAATTATTGAGCATAATTTATAATGGTGTATTTTAACTGGAGATCTTTTGGATGTACAGTGCAATACAGTAACACCAGTGAAACCTCTTCTGGCTGTCCAATGAAGGTGTTTGGATGATTCTCAATGGCCACATTTCACAGCACGAAGTATAAACACTAATGTCACAGCATTGACCTTCACAAAGTTTACAATGATGGCTGCCTCTACCTCCCACCATTCTTTCCACAACAAGAACAACATTCGTACCAGAAACAGTTCAGCACTGAAATCCCGTCACAAACACACCCTATGTCATCTGTCCAAAGCAATAAAATTGTTTTAGCCCCTTAGCGATTGGGTCATGTTCCTTCCAGTGAACACTTTGGAAAAAAATAACCAATTGTGTCTAACGTGAGCCTTCAATCAAGTCAGTATATCAAGTTTTAGAAAAACCTCACAATTGGAATCACATCCCCAGCCTAACTCAACTCAATAAAAATATTGTGAATAATAGTGAAATGCTGTAGATGCTGGAAATCTGAATTAAAAATTGGAAATGCTGGAAAAACCCATCAGGTCTGGCAGCATCTGTGGAGAGAGAAACACAATTAACATTTTGATTTAGCTTCTTCAGAGCTAAAGAGAGGGAGAAATGTGGCAGACTGTATACTGTTGATGAGGAGGTGGAGCATAATAGGAGCTCAGGGATAGGTGGGAGCTCAGGAAAGATTTGACAAACATGTCATGGGCGCAATACAAAGGGAGTGGTAATGGTAGTGTTGAAGACCAAAGAAGATGATGATAGTGGCATTAAAGTAAAATAGCAGAATAGGCTAATAGCAGAACAAAGGTCAGCGCTCTCTGAAAGCAAAGCTAAAGAACAAGTGACAGATGGCCCAGTGGAATAGGAGCTGCACTTCGGCAAAATAAAGGTGGATTTTAAAAAAAACAAGGTCTTGGTGTGAAGTCGTTGAGCTCAATGTTAAGTCCAAAAGGGTGTAATGTGCCTAATCGGAAGATGAGGTGCTTTCCCTCCAATTTGCACAGGGCTTCACTGCATTACCATTGCTGTGAATGTTGTGAAGTCTTGTTTGATTTCCTCTGAGCAAATTTGTTGGAGGAAGAAATCAAGCTCGGAATTTTACAGCCCCTCCCGCCAAGAGATCGGAAGATCACACCAAAGTCAATAGATTTCTAAACGGCTTGCTGTATTTTCCAGTCCCCTCCCCACTGCGATGGTGAAATTCCACCCCAAGCAACATTCTGCACACAGAGGTATTGTGTGACTGGTTTTATTAAGGGGGAATGCGGCACAGTGGCACAGTTATTAACACTGCTGCCACAGAGTGCCAGGGGCCCGGGATTAATTCCAGCCCCGGGTGACTGTGTGGAGTTTGCATTTTCTCCTCGTGCCTGTGTGGGTTTCCTACGGTTGTTCCGGTTTCCCCCCACAGTCCAAAGATGTGCAGGTTAGGTAGATTGGCCATGATAAATTGCCCCTTAGTGTCCAAAAGGTTAGTTGGGTTACAGCGTTTCGGGGATAGGGTGGGGGTGTGGGCCGAGCTAGACTGCTCTTTCGGAGGGTTGGTGCTGGCTCAATGGGCTAATTGACCTCCTTCTGCACTGTAGAGATTTTATGATTCTATGTGTACTGCTATAAACTCTTTCTGAATTGAGCTGACAGTTATCCCAATCCCAAAAATCCTGGCAACAGTTTGACGGTTACGCTGTAGTTGAATTTCTGACCCTTCTCCATCGCTAAGATTGTTTACTTCCACTTGCATAATATTGCCCATGTTGCGGTGAATAAATAGATTTAGGAAAAATGGGAATAGATCTAACACCCCTGCATTCAAGTAAAATGACATGCTGGTCAAATACTCTCCTTCAGAGTTCTAAACAGCAGAACTTGCCAGCAAGGTCTTTTACTTATCAAAAGAACAGACAGTTTGTTCTTAAAATGTAAAGATAAGCCTGCAGATTGGCAGTAATCCAATTTGAACTTTCCAGAACATCTGGGTTAAAAAAAATTGTTAAGATTCAATTAAAAACACATTTCATAAAGTATTTCTTTCAACTTTGAGTAAGTGTCAAATATTGGAAATTGAAATTGACTTAAACGAGAAAAAGGAGGACAAAAGAGATTACATTTGAGAAAATTGAAAAAAAGTGAAGAACATAGAACAAGAGAAGTTTTCTTGACAAAGAACAAAGAACAAAGAAATGTACAGCACAGGAACAGGCCCTTCGGCCCTCCAAGCCCGTGCTGACCATGCTGCCCGAATAAACTACAATCTTCTACACTTCCTGGGTCCGTATCCCTCTATTCCCATCCTATTCATGTATTTGTCAAGATGCCCCTTAAATGTCACTATCGTCCCTGCTTCCACCACCTCCTCCGGTAGCGAGTTCCAGGCACCCACTACCCTCTGCGTAAAAAACTTGCCTCGTACATCTACTCTAAACCTTGCCCCTCTCACCTTAAACCTATGCCCCCAGCAATTGACCCCTCTACCCCGGGGAAAAGCCGGGGTTAAATTACGTAAAATTTGAGTGCCAAGTTTTTTCTGTCTCTTTAATTCTGTAGAAGGGCAGAATTAGGCCATTCGGCCCATTGAGTCTGCTCCGCCATTCAATTGCATGTTTCTCAACCCATAACGCCTGGTCTTCTGGTCCCACTGACGGTGCATCCCTGCCTGGAGAGTTTCCGGGTAGCGAGGGGTGGAATCATTGGGAAATCCAATGACAAGGTCCACCACACTAAGAAAACAAAAAGGGACGGTCAATAGAGAATTAAAGGTGCTATATTTAAATGCGCGCAGTGTACGGAACAAGGTAGATGAGCTTGTGGCCCAGATTGTGACTGGCAGGTATGATGTGGTAGGCATCACAGAGACATGGTTGCAGGGGGTTCAGGACTGGCATTTAAACATCCAGGGATTCACAACCTATCGAAAAGACAGAGAGGTGGGCAGAGGGGGCGGGGTTGCCTTGTTAATTAGGAATGAAATTAAATCAATAGCACTAAACGACATAGGGTCAGATGATGTGGAGTGTGTGTGGGTAGAGTTGAGGAACCACAAAGGCAAAAAAACCATAATGGGAGTTATGTACAGGCCTCCTAACAGTGGTCAGGACCGGGGGCACAAAATGCACCACAAAATAGAAAGTGCATGTCAGAAAGGCAAGGTCACAGTGATCATGGGGGACTTCAATATGCAGGTGGACTGGGTAAATAATGCTGCCAGTGGACCCAAGGAAAGGGAATTCATTGAATGTTTACAGGAGGGCTTTTTGGAACAGCTTGTGATGGAGCCCACGAGGGAACAGGCCATTCTGGACTTAGTGTTATGTAATGAGCCAGACTTGATTAAAGACCTTAAAGTAAGGGAGCACTTAGGAGGCAGTGATCATAATATGGTAGAATTCAATCTCCAATTTGAAAGAAAGAAGGTAGAATCAGATGTAAAGGTGTTGCAGTTAAATAAAGGTAACTACAGGAGCATGAGGGAGGAACTGACGAAAATCGACTGGGAGCAGAGCCTAGTGGGAAAGACTGTAGAACAGCAATGGCAGGAGTTTCTGGGAGTAATTGAGGACACAGTACAGAGGTTCATCCCAAAGAAAAGAAAAGTTATCAGAGGGGGGATTAGGCAGCCATGGCTGACAAAGGAAGTTAGGGAATGCATCAAAGCAAAAGAGAAAGCCTATAATGTGGCAAAGAGTAGTGGGAAGTCAGAAGATTGGGAAGGCTACAAAAACAAACAGAGGATAACAAAGAGAGAAATAAGGAAAGAGAGGATCAAATATGAAGGTAGGCTAGCCATAACATTAGGAATGACAGTAAAAGTTTCTTTAAATACATTAAAAACAAACGGGAGGCAAAAGTTGACATTGGGCCGCTCCAAAATGACGCTGGTAATCTAGTGATGGGAGACAAGGAAATAGCTGAGGAACTAAATAAGTACTTTGCGTCAGTCTTCACAGTAGAAGACATGAGTAATATCCCAACAATTCCAGAGAGTCAGGGGGCAGAGTTGAATATGGTAGCCATCACAAAGGAGAAAGTGCTAGAGAAACTAAGAGGTCTAAAAATTGATAAATCTCCGGGCCCAGGTGGGCTACATCCTAGAGTTCTAAAGGAGATAGCTGAAGAAATAGTGGAGGCGTTAGTTATGATCTTTCATAAGTCACTGGAGTCAGGGAAAGTCCCAGAAGATTGGAAAATCGCTGTTGTAACCCCCCTGTTCAAGAAGGGAACAAGGAAAATGATGGAAAATGACAGGCCAATTAGTCTAACCTCGGTTGTTGGCAAGATTCTAGAATCCATTGTTAAGGATGAGATTTCTAAATTCTTGGAAGTGCAGGGTCGGATTAGGACAAGTCAGCATGGATTTAGTAAGGGGAGGTCGTGCCTGACAAACCTGTTAGAGTTCTTTGAATTGATAACAAATAGGTTAGACCAAGGAGAGCCAATGGATGTTATCTATCTTGACTTCCAAAAGGCCTTTGATAAGGTGCCTCACGGGAGACTGCTGAGTAAAATAAGGGCCCATGGTATTCGAGGCAAGGTACTAACATGGATTGATGATTGGCTGTCAGGCAGAAGGCAGAGAGTTGGGATAAAAGGTTCTTTTTCGGAATGGCAACCGGTGACGAGTGGTGTCCCGCAGGGTTCAGTGTTGGGGCCACAGCTGTTCTCTTTATATATTAACGATCTAGATGACGGGACTGGGGGCATTCTGGCTAAGTTTGCCGATGATACAAAGATAGGTGGAGGGGCAGGTAGTATGGAGGAGGTGGGGAGGCTGCAGAAAGATTTAGACAGTTTAGGAGAGTGGTCCAAGAAATGGCTGATGAAATTCAACGTGGGCAAGTGCGAGGTCTTGCACTTTGGAAAAAAGAATAGAGGCATGGACTATTTTCTAAACGGTGACAAAATTCATAATGCTGAAGTGCAAAGGGACTTGGGAGTCCTAGTCCAGGATTCTCTAAAGGTAAACTTGCAGGTTGAGTCCGTAATTAAGAAAGCAAATGCAATGTTGTCATTCACCTCAAGAGGCTTGGAATATAAAAGCAGGGATGTACTTCTGAAGCTTTATAAAGCATTAGTTAGGCACCATTTAGAATACTGTGAGCAATTTTGGGCCCCACACCTCAGGAAGGACATACTGGCACTGGAGCGGGTCCAGCGGATATTCACACGGATGATCCCAGGAATGGTAGGCCTAACATACGATGAACGTCTGAGGATCCTTGGATTATATTCATTGGAGTTTAGGAGGTTGAGGAGAGATCTAATAGAAACTTACAAGATAATGAATGGCTTAGATAGGGTGGATGTAGGTAAGTTGTTTCCATTAGCAGGGGAGACTAGGACCCGGGGGCACAGCCTTAGAATAAAAGGGAGTCACTTTAGAACAGAGATGAGGAGAAATTTCTTCAGCCAGAGAGTGGTGGGTCTGTGGAATTCATTGCCACAGAGGGCGGTGGAGGCCGGGACGTTGAGTGTCTTTAAGACAGAAGTTGATAAATTCTTGATTTCTCGAGGAATTAAGGGCTATGGAGAGAGAGCGGGTAAATGGAGTTGAAATCAGCCGTGATTGAATGGCGGAGTGGACTCGATGGGCTGAATGGCCTTACTTCCACTCCTATGTCTTATGGTCTTATGGACAGCGGCGGACCTAAAAGATCCCACTGCCGGACATTGGCGGGCATCTCTCGCTGCCGAGAAACACGCCGCATGGAGGCCAGAGAATCCCACCCATTAACTCATTGATCTTTTGGCCAGAGCCAGGTGGATTGTTTGTGTTTTCTTTTTAAACTGATGATGATGGTTTCCAGCTCCAAGTGAAGTCAGCAGATTTGAGAATTAAAGCTCAGGCTAAAAGGCTTACCTTTCAGAAAGGTGGATTGGCCATGATAAATTGCCTTAGTGTCCAAAATTGCCCTTAGTGTTGGGTGCGGTTACTGGGCTATGGGGATAGGGTGGAGGTGTTGACCTTGGGTAGGGTGCTCTTTCCAAGAGCCGGTGCAGACTCGATGGGCCGAATGGCCTCCTTCTGCACTGTAAATTCTATGATATAAAACCACCAAACTTGCTTTTGAAATTGGAACTGAGAAACATCTGGACATGAGTTGCAGTTTCAACCATTTAAAATGGAAATACATCTGATGTTTCAGGAAATAACAAACAAGCAAAATTTGTTAATGCTTGGAATCAAACAGAAATGTTTTATTTCTATTCCGAAGATAGTATGAGCATGATTTTATTTGACTGTAAAGATTCTCTAGAAAGTGAAGTTCAACGGATTTACAAATTTGGGTATTGATGAACATTTTAGTGAAAGAAAAGTGTAGATGAGATGAATGAAGTGACACCTTTCTTTTTGAGATACTTGTCCATGCTTTTGAACTTCTAAGAGAACTGAATTTGATAACCTGACCACAACCTGAGACATTGGGATCACACAGGGGGAAATAAGTAAATATCTTGAGATCCTGTGCCCTTTTGACTTTTGATTTTTTTTTTAAGAATACTCTAAGGATTATTGAATGGTGCATCCTTTTAAACAAAGTGGAATCCAGGATGACAAAATTGCTCGGTAAAATAAACGGCACAATCCCCATAGATCGGATAAACCCTCCACAAATGCAAAACAAGGGTTTATGAGAGAGGACAGAGAGATGCCAAGAAGCAGAGCAGAAGAATACTACCTGAAAAGGATTTCTGATTAAAATAAACACGTGAGACGAAATGCAACAGATAGGAAAATGTGTGGAGATGACTTACGAATGTGAGATTCCAACAGAGGATTAAAGAAGCCATTGAACTACCAATGTGTGAGTGAAGAAGTAGTTTGTAACTTGGGAATGAACCAACATACACAAGGACATGGTGCAGTTGCATCGAAGAATGGGATTTGCTCAGCTACTTGACAAACAGTGTGACATGAAATGGCTGATATGGTCTGAAGAATAAGAAATTCCATAGAGAAACTGACTTTCAGACCAAATTAAAGTAAGAGTAAAATGAATTTTGAATTGGCTCAAATGAAGGCTGGGGAGAAATAACACTTTTTAAAAATAAATTTAGAGTACCCAATTCATTTTTTCCAATTAAGGATCAATTTAGCATGGCCAATCCACCTAACCTGCATATCTTTGGGTTGTGGGGGTGAAATCCATGCAAACACAGGGAGAATGTGCAAACTCCACACAGACAGTGACCCAGAATCGAACCTGGGACCTCGGCGCCGTGAGGCAGCAGGGCTAATCCACTGCGCCACCGTGCTGCCCTGGGGAGGAATAATACTTCATAAGAATTAACTACAAGATGGATCAGGTGGCGGGAGAATCTTTTAAGTCTGTAAAATTATACTGCAATTAGATGTTATCACTAATTGTAACACCTCAATTATATCTAAAAAATATTAGTTGTGAGAAGTGAAACAGAAAAGGAAAGAAGTTGGTTATCTTTGGCTGGGCCATTGGCCAAAAAGGGGGAATGTAAGGGTGAATTAATAGATCTAGTGAAAGGAGGAATCGATCTAACACCCCTGCATTAGAGTAAACTCATATGCTGGTCAAATGCTCCATCTCAAGATCCTAATATCAGCAGAAATTACCAGCAAAGTTATTTACTTGTTTGAAAAACAGACAGTTCCTTGCTAGAAGGTTACAGACAAGCTTTGGGTGAAGGTTTACTAATAAACCTATGTAGGCAAGATCGTAATTTTATAACAATATTCTGTGCACTGACTAACTGGGTAAGCAGTCTGTATCTGTGACTTGGAACTGAGAGTTGTATTAGAATGCTCTCCCTGTAAATGTTGTGTTGGGGCTGTGAAGAGCTGTATTAGAGGAAGGTGCTTCTCCTGAGGTTCACTGGGGTAGTTCCTGTCATGATATGCAAACATGCAGCTAATGAACACATAGAATAGGACACAACCAATGAGCAGTCAGGACACTCAGGGGTGGTATCTCACTATAAAAGGGATGAGACACTCACACGCCGCCTCTTTCCACAGACCAACATTTACAGAGTGAGACAGGGTGTATCCTCTGCATCACACCCCACCACGTGGCTTAGAGCAAGGCTGGTTCAGTTAGACTGAGTTACTACATTTAGATTAGCAGAGAATCGAACACATTGAGAACTGTGCTAATAGTTCAATAAAACACATTGAACTCACTTTAAAGTCGGGAGCATCTTTTACTCAAAACTGCATCAAGTGGCAGCTTGTGTTATTCCAAATTACATAACACAACAGTTCCCTCTGTAGCCACCTGGGTTGGCCAACTCCCGATGTAAAATGGATAACAGCAAAGGCTGCAGGGAAATTCAGCCAACACAGGCAGAAACCAGCAGGTGCAAGTTACTGTGTATTAAACTCTGCAAAAGCACAGACAGCATCGATACAAGCAGCCATCTGCATAATAATGTAGCAGCCATCTACATACTGATGAGCGATCCCCAGGAACAATCGCAACATTTGGGACAAACAAAGCTGAGCCAGACTCCCCGGCGCCAACAGGAGCCAACACAAAAGAGGTTAACGGACACCTCAAGACCGCCATCGATCAGGGATCCGCTCAAGTATTGGGGAAAATCGAACCAAGCGATTGGAACGAAGTCCAATCACTTGGAACCAGGTACAGGGTCCGCCCCGAAAGGCGGGAAGCCCCTGGGGACTATAAAGTTAAGTCCCCAAGTTCAAATCGTTCTTCTTGACTAGGTCACTCAGCAACGCGAACCGACCTTGACCGTGACCGTGACCGGTTCAATGGAAAGGGTACTGAAGGATAGGATTTCTGAGCATCTGGAAAGACACTGCTTGATTAGGGATAGTCAGCACGGATTTGTGAGGGGTAGGTCTTGCCTTGCAAATCTTATTGAATTCTTTGAGGAGGTGACCAAGCATGTGGATGAAGGTAAAGCAGTGGATGTAGTGTACATGGATTTTAGTAAGGCATTTGATAAAGTTCCCCATGGTAGGCTTATGCAGAAAGTAAGGAGGCATGGGATAGTGGGAAATTTGGCCAGTTGGATAACGAACTGGCTAACCGATAGAAGTCAGAGAGTGGTGGTGGATGGCAAATATTCAGCCTGGATCCCAGTTACCAGTGGCATACCGCAGGGATCAGTTCTGGGTCCTCTGCTGTTTGTGATTTTCATTAATGACTTGCATGAGGGAGTTGAAGGGTGGGTCAGTAAATTTGCAGACGATACGAAGATTGGTGGAGTTGTGGATAGTGAGGAGGGCTGTTGTCGGCTGCAAAGAGACATAGATAGGATGCAGAGCTGGGCTGAGAAGTGGCAGATGGAGTTTAACCCTGAAAAGTGTGAGGTTGTCCATTTTGGAAGGACAAATATGAATGCGGAATACAGGGTTAACGGTAGAGTTCTTGGCAATGTGGAGAAGCAGAGAGATCTTGGGGTCTATGTTCATACATCTTTGAAAGTTGCCACTCAAGTGGATAGAGCTGTGAAGAAGGCCTATGGTGTGCTCGCGTTCATTAACAGGGGGATTGAATTTAAGAGACGTGAGGTGATGATGCAGCTGTACAAAACTTTGGTAAGGCCACATTTGGAGTACTGTGTACAGTTCTGGTCGCCTCATTTTAGGAAGGATGTGGAAGCTTTGGAAAAGGTGCAAAGAAGATTTACCAGGATGTTGCCTGGAATGGAGAGTAGGTCTTACGAGGAAAGGTTGAGGGTGCTAGGCCTTTTCTCATTAGAACGGAGAAGGATGAGGGGCGACTTGATCGAGGTTTATAAGATGATCAGGGGAATAGATAGAGTAGACAGTCAGAGACTTTTTCCCCGGGTGGAACAAACCATTACAAGGGGACATAAACTTAAGGTGAAAGGTGGAAGATATAGGAGGGATATCAGAGGTAGGTTCTTTACCCAGAGAGTAGTGGGGGCATGGAATGCACTGCCTGTGGAAGTAGTTGAGTCGGAAACATTAGGGACTTTCAAGCAGCTATTGGATAGGTACATGGATTACGGTAAAATGATATAGTGTAGATTTATTTGTTCTCAAAGGCAGCATGGTAGCATTGTGGATAGCACAATTGCTTCACAGCTCCAGGGTCCCAGGTTCGATTCCGGCTTGGGTCACTGTCTGTGCGGAGTCTGCACGTCCTCCCCGTGTCTGCGTGGGTTTCCTCCGGGTGCTCCGGTTTCCTCCCACAGTCCAAAGATGTGCGGGTTAGGTGAATTGGCCAATGATAAATGCCCTTAATGTCCAAATTGCCCTTGGTGTTGGGTGGAGGTGTTGAGTTTGGGTAGGGTGCTCTTTCCAAGAGCCGGTGCAGACTCAAAGGGCCGAATGGCCTCCTTCTGCACTGTAAATTCAATGATAATCTATGATTAATCTAGGACAAAGGTTCGGCACAACATCGTGGGCCGAAGGGCCTGTTCTGTGCTGTATTTTCTATGTTCTATGTTCTATAACTGCCGCCGAGATCCAGTAAGTCTTAAGTCAACGCTCGCTATGAGATAGGCGCTCCTAGCTACCAATCCGTACCAACTTCGAATCCCGCAGACTCAGAACCCGAACGAAAGGCCACCTGTTCCCCTGACCTGGTGGGCCAGTCTGAAGCTAAGTATAGGCCTGTTAGTCGTAGAAGTAGCTCAGGCGTAGAATTTGTGCATGAGTAGCGATTACTGTGTATAATAAATATGCTTTGATTTGAATCTTACTAATCGGTGTATTGAGTTATTGATCATTACTTGGACTTGAACCTCGTGGCGGTATCATAAAGATACCTGGCGATTCGAGAGCAAAGGTTAGAAAACAGAGCCAATTGAACCAACCAAAAGTTAGCAACACCTCCATGCTTAAATCATGAATAAATTATTGCAACCTGTCTCTCCTGTGGTTAGTTGGAAGAAATCCACCACAACACCCACATACATCTCTGCCTCAGCCTGTCTACCACTGGAACCCTTAACCATTTCTATCTCCAGTTTTGACCATTCTACTGCCCTCTAGACTGGCCTCACGCCTTCCACTCTCCAGAAACTTAAGCTCTTAACCTAAAACTCTTACCCATAACCTAACCGGCAAGAAATTCACCCAATGCTCCTTTTCTCACTGACCTACATTGGTTACGAATTCAGTAACACCTTCATGATTTTAACTCACTCATATCTTCATTCTCCCTGAATTCCGAGTGTCTGTTAGTCTTGAATCTGCTCTTCTATCTGAAGAGGCAATTTTAGCCTCTCCTGTCCCTCAATAAACTATAAGAAGACATCAGTAGTCCCAGGAGTGTTTTTTTCCCTCTCTATTCTAGACTTTAGACTATTGCTCATATTGCATCTGTTTTAATCTCTCAATTTTATCAACATCAGAAATTTGGTGTTTGTAAAATTCCATTTTGTGCCTCCTGAATCCTTAACTATCCTGACTCAGTCTTCCTGCATACAGGTTATGTGCCATCACCACATCTTCTAATTCTTCCAGTTCAGATCTTCAAACTGTGAAACTCTTGGCCTTCAACATTCTTCCCTTTATGATGCAATTTAGACCAAACGTGATGACATCTAATCATCATGTTTAATGGAACTGCATTTTGCCGCTCTCTGCAACCTCCATAATATCTTAGGCTTTAGGTTCTGTTCAGTTCTCTATTCATTTATTTTTAAAAGCCAGAAATGAGAAAACTAAAATCCTATCCAGGAAACTGGAAACATGATCCAACTGTGTAAGTGCTAAAAGCTAACCCCATCTCGTCTACGGCAGGGATCCCAAAGCAAACCATTCACTGGCCAAGAGTATATTGCAGTATATTCCTGAAGTCTGTTAATGTCAAAAAAATACTGTTGCCTCCTATATTTATGTATTGCTGTTACCCATTACTGTCATTGCAGTCAGATAACATTGCCCGAGATTGCTGTCCGGAGCCTGGCTGAGAATTCTCTCCTGTTTCCGGATCCCTTGTTCACCCCCTCTCCTTTTAACCCTTTCCCCTCCTGAACTACCACTGATACGTGATAGTTTTTCCACTTGCAAGATTCACCAATCATTTCAACAACCACAGAAAGGTCCCAATAAAATGATCATGCCCACTGTTGGCATCTGGACACAAATATTGTCCGATTATATATGCAGCCTAGCTCATTAATATTAAGAGCAACAACAATTTAGTGCAGTGTCAGTTTGCACGTGACCTCTAGGTGTTCTCACCATGACCATTAAACAAACCTGAGAGTACAAATTTTACTTTAACAGCATCGTGCAACGTTGTTAATTTGACAGGAAATGATCCCATTAGTTATTCAGAGCACTGTACAGACGATAGCACTGATTTTGGTGACTGCCTCAGCCTTCAACATGTTCTGCACATTGCACAATATGGAAGCAGTGACAGATTCAATACGTGCAACCCAGGTAAACTGCATAAGATCTTTTCTATTCGGTAGAAGTAGAAGAAAACCTTCTTCTGCCTGGGCGCATGGTATTATCCAATATCATTATTTAATACAAACGGTGTAATTGGATTCTGTTTTACCAATAATCTCACAAGGTAGAAAGATCAATTGACTCCTAAGCAACCAAGCGGAATGATTGAACAACATAGGTCTTCCCTGTCAGTGATATGCATTGGAGTCCTCAGGTGTCCCTGTACAACACAACTTTAAAGAGGCCAGAGGACATAGGTGAATGGTTCACAATTGCATCAGTTTTCTTGATCAGCAAATGTGACGACTCTACTGGTTTACTGGTTCATACTACAATGAATTTTCAAAATCTACAATGCAACTCTGCAAAAAATGCTTTAAAAAAATCAAGTTGGAATGGGATAATAGGTAAGTAGACAAAAGGACAAGATTAAAATTAATGGAAAAAATTCTTCAGAACCATGGGGAGAAACTCTCCGGAAACGGCGCCATGTCCGCCGACTGGCACCCAAAACAGGTCCTTTGGTGCCCCGCCAGCTGGCGCGGAAATGACATCTCCGGGTGGCGCATGCGCGGGAGCGTCAGCAGCCGCTGACGGCATTCCCGCGCATGCGCAGTGGAGGGAGTCTCTTCCGCCTCCGCCATGGTGGAGACCGTGGCGAAGGCGGAAGGAAAAGAGTGCCCCCACGGCACAGGCCCACCCGCGGATCGGTGGGCCCCGATCGCGGTCCAGGCCACCGTGGGGGCACCCCCCGGGCCAGATCGCCCCGCGCCCCCCCCCCAGGACCCCGGAGCCCGCCCGCGCCGCCTTGTCCCGCCGGTAAGGTAGGTGGTTTAATCTACGCCGGCGGGACAGGCATTTTAGCAGCGGGACTTCGGCCCACCCGGGCCGGAGAATCGCGCAGGGGTGCCCGCCAACCGGCGCGGCCCGATTCCCGCCCCCGCCGAATATCTGGTGCCGGAGAATTCGGCAACCGGCGGGGGCGGGATTCACGCCAGCCCCCGGCGATTCTCCGACCCGGCGGGGGGTCGGAGAATCTCGCCCCATATGTGGTGTAAAACAGATTATTGATTTATTATTAAGCAATTGTGTCTGAGCAACCTCATGGCGCAAAGATCCCTCACAATAAACAGAAGGCCAGCCATGAAACCATCCAAACCCTCAATATCCTCCCAATTTCCTAACTTCCCAGCAACTCACTCCCCACCCCCACCACCACCCAACCCACACATACATATACATACATCTGATTGGTTCAAAAATTACGGGATTTTACTTATCAGTTTTTAAACCAGAGCACTCACCTGACAGTTGCATCCTCTGCTCCCGGGACGTGTTACCATCGCATATTATCTCCCATATTATCATTCCATACCACTGTCCCCTGCTCCTGTCCCGTATCACCATCCCCAATCACCGTCTCCTAACACCATCCCCTGTCACCATCCCCTATAACCACCCCCATCACTGTCCACATCTCAGTTCTCTGTCACCGCCTCCTATCATCGTCCCCTACCGCTGTTCCCTATCACTGCCCCTAACACCGTCCCCTGTCACTGTCCCCTATCAATGTCTCCTGTCACCATCCCCTATCACCGTTTCCTGTTACCCTCCCCTAACACTGTCCCCTATCACCGTTCCCTATCACTGTCCCCTATCACTGTCCCCTATCACCGTCCCCTGTCACTGTCCCTAGCGCTGGCCCCTGTCACTGTCCCCTGTCACTGTCCCTAGCGCTGGCCCCTATCACCGTCCCCTGTCACTGTCCCTAGCGCTGGCCCCTGTCACTGCCCCCTGTCACTGTCCCTAGCGCTGGCCCCTGTCACTGTCGCCTGTCACTGTCCCTAGCGCTGGCCCCTGTCACTGCCCCCTGTCACTGTCCCTAGCGCTGGCCCCTGTCACTGTCGCCTGTCACTGTCCCTAGCGCTGGCCCCTGTCACTGTCCCTAGTGCTGGCTCCTATCACTGTCGCCTGTCACTGTCCCTAGCGCTGGCCCCTATCACTGTCGCCTGTCACTGTCCCTATCGCTGGCCCCTGTCACTGTCCCCTGTCACCGTTCCCTGTCACCACCACCTATCACCGTTCCCTATCACTGCCCCTAGCGCTGGCCCCTATCACCGTCCCCTGTCACTGTCCCTAGCGCTGGCCCCTGTCACTGTCCCCTGTCACTGTCCCTAGCGCTGGCCCCTGTCACTGTCCCCTGTCACTGTCCCTAGCGCTGGCCCCTATCACCGTCCCCTGTCACTGTCCCTAGCGCTGGCCCCTATCACCGTCCCCTGACACTGTCCCTAGCGCTGGCCCCTGTCACTGCCCCCTGTCACTGTCCCTAGCGCTGGCCCCTGTCACTGTCGCCTGTCACTGTCCCTAGCGCTGGCCCCTGTCACTGTCGCCTGTCACTGTCCCTAGCGCTGGCCCCTGTCACTGTCCCCTGTCACTGTCCCTAGTGCTGGCCCCTATCACTGTCGCCTGTCACTGTCCCTAGCGCTGGCCCCTATCACTGTCACCTGTCACTGTCCCTATCGCTGGCCACTGTCACTGTCCCCTGTCACCGTTCCCTGTCAACGTTCCCTATCACCGTCCCCTGTCACTGTCCCTAGCGCTGGCCCCTGTCACTGTCCCCTGTCACTGTCCCTAGCACTGGCCCCTATCACTGTCCCCTGTCACTGTCCCTAGCACTGGCCCCTATCACTGTCCCCTGTCACTGTCCCTAGCGCTGGCCCCTGTCACTGTCCCCTGTCACTGTCCCTAGAGCTGGCCCCTATCACTGTCGCCTGTCGCTGTCCCTATCGCTGGCCCCTGTCACTGTCCCCTGTCACTGTCCCTAGCGCTGGCCCCTGTCACTGTCCCCTGTCACTGTCCCTATCGCTGGCCCCTGTCACTGCCCCCTGTCACTGTCCCTAGCGCTGGCCCCTGTCACTGTCGCCTGTCACTGTCCCTAGCGCTGGCCCCTGTCACTGTCCCTAGTGCTGGCCCCTATCACTGTCGCCTGTCACTGTCCCTAGCGCTGGCCCCTATCACTGTCACCTGTCACTGTCCCTAACGCTGGCCCCTGTCACTGTCCCCTGTCACCGTTCCCTGTCAACGTTCCCTATCACCGTCCCCTGTCACTGTCCCCTGTCATTGTCCCTATCACCATTCTCTGTCACTGTCCCTATCACTGTCCCCTATTGCTGTCCCCTATCACCGTCTCCTATCACTGTCCATAAGACCATAAGACGTAGGAGCAGAATTAGGCCATTCGGCCCATCGAGTCTGCTCCGCCATTCAATAATGGCTGATATTTTCTCAACCCCATTCTCCTGCCTTTACCCCATTATCCCTGATCCCCTTATTAATCATGAACCTATCTGTCTCTGTCCCCTAACACCATCTCCTGTCACTGACCCAATCGCCGTCCCCTATCACCGTCCCCTATCACCACCTCCCTTCGCCGTCCGCTATCATTGTCTCCTATCACCGTCCCCAATCACTGTCACATATCATCGTTTTCTATCACCATCCCCTATTACCGTCCCCTATTATCGTCACATATCATGTTTGCTATCACTGTCCCCTATCACTGTCCCCTATCACCGTCCCCTATCACCGTCCCCTATCACCGTCCCCAATCAC
This sequence comes from Scyliorhinus torazame, assembly GCF_047496885.1. Classification (NCBI taxonomy): domain Eukaryota; kingdom Metazoa; phylum Chordata; class Chondrichthyes; order Carcharhiniformes; family Scyliorhinidae; genus Scyliorhinus; species Scyliorhinus torazame. The sequence continues at coordinate 212,625,294 of NC_092707.1, forward strand.
TGTACGTATCACCATCCCCTATCACTGTCACATATTACGTTTACTATCACCGCTCCGAACACTGTTTCCCCCTCACTATCCCCTGTCACTGTCACATATCACTGTTTCTTCTCACCGTCTCCTTTCATTGTCTCCCATCTCCCCCTTATCTCCGTCTCCTATCTCCGTCCCCTATCACCGTCTCCAACATCGTACCTTTCCCTATCACCATCTCCTATCACAGTCACATATCACCGTTTCCTATCACCGTCCCCTTTCATTGTCTCCTATCTCTGTCTCCTATCATCGTCCCCTATCACTGTCCCCTGTCACCGTCCCCAACACCGTCCCCTATTACTTTCCACTATCTCCCTCCCCTATCTCCGTTCCCTATCACTGTCCCCTATTACAGTCACATATCACTGCCACATGCTACTGCTACAGATTGCAGTCATTTGTTGCAATGACATCACTGTCACAAATCACCATCAAACAATACTGTTCCAATCAGCTGATGAAAGCCAAACCAATGTAATATCATCCTCAGAACCAACTCCAAAATAATCCATCAGAGAGAAACACAGTTCAGTTAACAATCACACTTTCAGATGGATTTGTTATTAAACACAAATGCATTACATTTTTTGAACCAAATTAAATGCTGATCAATAATTTGAAGTACACAGGGAGAAGACAGAGAATCAGAGATACACACAGACTCACACATACACACAGACACACACAGATGTACACGCAAACACACACACACAGACATACACAAACACATATAGATGTACACGTAGATGCACATAGACTGAGACACATACACACACAGACATGTACACACAGACATATATACAAACATACGCACACAAACACAGACTCTGTGTGTTGGATGCTGTCGTACTTTTTACTGACTTCAAGGCTTTAATAAAAATAAGTTTCTCCCAGGCATGAGCAGATATTCCCCTTGGAATACGACAAGACTGGGATAATGGGCAGTGGCTTCACAAAGCAGGGCAAGTTGCTGTAGGAGGGAGAGGAAGAGGAGTGAAAAGCCTTCAGGAAGAGGCTATTTCTGTGCAGAGTGATCAGGGAGCAATCCTCCTATCAGGATCTCAGCAAGGATCAATGTGCTCATGCTGGAGATATTAATAACATCTCGCAGTTTGTTGTCGACTGCTTGCATAAGGGCAGTCACTGAGACATTCTGTTCAAAGAGAGCTAATACATTTAATTCTCTCTTGCCTGAGAAAAACTGGCAGAATGGTCATGAGGGTTTTGATCAGATTACAGCAGTGTTTTTGAACTTTTTTTCCCGGACCCACATTTGCCAGCTGGCCGATCTTCGGGACCAACGTTGTCCGTTGTGGACAACCTTCGGGACCAACGTTGGCGACCTTCGGGACCCACGCCACATTGGCTTTCCCAGTCTATCCTGAGTCAAGACAATATTTAGGACACTAAAGTTTCCTTGCCCTAGGCAAGGGAGGGAAGGAAAACCATCTAGTTTTCCTGTTCATAATCACTATGCAGTAGCTCTTAGTGCATTGAATTCATGCCAGGATTGAGTGAGGACAAGATGAGGTATGCACAGCTGAGATTGATGTCCTCCTATTTATGAAAATTTACTGTCCGGGCCACACATGAGGTATGCAGGAGCTATCCCACCTTTATGAATTATTAATCCTTGGGAAAAAGACATTTTGTATATGATCAATGAATAGCCTATTTTCACTGGAGGCTCTGTGTCTTGGGCACCAAGTACTTACATCATCTCTTGTACAATCCAGGAATAACAGACGATGATTCCCAGGAAGCAGAGGAGCAGCCGTAGCTTCTTGCCGGGCAATTTCTCCATTGAGGATTTGGCGCCTTGCCCGGTCCCATCAACCCCCATGCCCACCAGGACCCTGTTACTGCCCCCTCCCCCCTCCCCTCCCTGGGACTCAAACTGGAGCATGAGAACATTCACCTTTTCAAAATCAAAATCAGGTCACCAGTGAGCTACACCGATATTCCTTTCCCCAGACCAGTCTAGGTTTTGAAATGTTCCTATTTTCATAAAGCAGCTCAATATCAGCTCCACACTCCTGCTTGTAGAAAACATTCTGTCCAATGCAAACCATTTTCATCATTTTCATCAATCCGCGGGGAACTTGTGCACCGAGTTTGTCCCATCCCCTCACGGCATGACCAGTGTATATTGCCCATCGGAATTGCATTTCAGAAGACTTTCCAATCATACAGATTCGAACAAAGCTCATTCAAAACACCAAAAAGGAAACATGCTGTGAAAATGTTATTTTATTCTAATGTGTTGCAAGTGAAGCATGTTGCAAAAGAACTGCCAATGACGGAGTAAGTTGCTCGCTGTCAACTAAAAAATCATGTGGATCCACTGACTGTCCATTGAATTTGATATTCGGTCCCAAAATCTATAGCTGGGCGAAACGTGTGGAGCTTGTCGGGTAGCTTAATGCAAGGGCGCATGGACGGGCGTGCTGGCGGCCGCGGCACATTACCTCCGAGCTTCGTATCCAGTTAATGGGTTGTTAAATTCTTGTTCTTACAGGGGAAAAACTTCTCCCTATGAATTGTTACTGGCCGTGGGTTCCGCGACCCTTCTGATACCCGCCCGTGACCCACCCACAGGTCGTGACCCACACTTTGAAAAACCCTGGATTACAGGATCCCCCATGGTTTAGGGCACCATTGAATGCACACAGATTGCTGTGCCAGTATTGAATGTCAACTCTGCCAAGTCGGCTGTCCTTCGATTGGAGATGCCGGCGTTGGACTGGGGTGAGCGCAGTAAGAAGTCTTACAACACCAGGTTAACGTCCAACAGGTTTGACCTCACCTGAGGAAGGAGCAGCGCTCCGAAAGCTAGTGATTCGAAACAAACCTGTTGGACTTTAACCTGGTGTTGTAAGACTTCTTGCTGTCCTTCGATTGGAGGATGACGCCTACTCAGGGTTGTGACTTTCTGCCACGGGTCATCATGTGACTGAACAGGCCAATTCTCGACCGACTGACCTTTAGGCAGGTGGAGCCGCTGCTCTGCCTCATCATTAAGACATTTGGACTTGAGGCGTGATGTAGTGTGGTCATTTTGAACAATTGCTAGCAAGCTCCTCCCAATCATTAATGTCAATGCTAATGCACTTCAGGGGGTTTTCAGAGTATCTTTGAAACATTTCCTTTGTCCTCCCAGAACGCTGGCCATTTGGGAGTTGAGAGAATAGGATCTGGTGAGGAGACAGGGTGTAGCCATCTGGAAACAGTCCATCAGTGGCTGGTTTAGCAAAGTGGGCTAAACAGCTGGCTTGTAATGCAGAATAAGGCAGCGCAGGTTCAATTCCCATACCGGCCTCCCCGAACAGGCGCCGGAATGTGGCAACTAGGGGCTTTTCACAGTAACTTCATTGAAGCCTACTTGCGACAATAAGCAATTATATTATACATTATATATATCATAGTTGATTCTGTGGGGGTTTTGCCTGAATGTTTGTGGAACTAACAAGTCTTTGTCTATCCTCCTATTGAATCCGGAGGATGGCCAATGATACTGCAGTCATTGGAAAAATGTAAATCATATATGTCTATGATGGTCAGTTTAGATTTAGCACAGAGGCCACTGAGGTTAAAATGTTTCCATCTAGATGGTATTTAATACACACACCAGAGAGCAGTTGATCTTTGAGGTGACTGCCATTATCAGATAGATTGTGAATACTATGGGGGCTATCACATAACCTTGCTTGACCCCGGTCTGGATTTTGAAGGCATCTGTTTCAGATCTCCTATTCAAGATAGTTGCAGTCAAATCATCATGAAGCGGTTGCAGGATTGTGATGAAGCTTCTTGAACGTCCAAATGTCCAGAGCACAATCCACAGGGTTGTGATTTACTGAGTCTGATACTTTGATCAGCTCAATGAGTGAAATGAAGAGTTCCTGGTGTTGTCCTCAACATGTTTCTTGGGTTTGTTTGGCAGAAAAGACTGAGATTCTTCTGGAAGGTCTAAGACCATAACAGCATAAGACATAGAAGCAGAATTAGGCCACTCGGCCCATCGAGTCTGCTCTGCCATTCAATCATGGCTGATATTTTTCTCGTACCATTCTCCTGCCTTCTCCCCATAACTCCTGATCCCCTTTTTAATCAAGAACCTATCTATCTCTGCCTTAAAGTAACTGAGTGATTTGGCCTCCACAGCCTTCTGCGGCAAAGAGTTCCATAGTTTCACCACCCTCTGGCTGAAGAAAGACACCTTGTGTCTCTGGAAGGAGTTCCTCAGCCACAGCTGGTTTATCACCCTGCTAGTTATACTTATCATATTCATGAATCTGGGTGAAGGGTGGGTGAACATAGAACATACAGTGCAGAAGGAGGCCATTCGGCCCATCGAGTCTGCACTGACCCACTTAAGCTCTCACTTCCACCCTATCCCCGTAACCCAATAATCCCTCCTAACCGTTTTGGACACTAAGGGCAATTTATTATGGCCAATCCACCTAACCTGCACGTCTTTGGACTGTGGGAGGAAACCGAAGCACCCGGAGGAAACCCATGCAGACACAGGGAAAACGTGCAGACTCCTCACAGACAGTGACCCAGCGGGGAATCGATCCTGGGACCCTGGCGCTGTGAAGCCACAGTGCTATCCACTTGTGCTATCGTGCTGCCCAAATCCATAGAATAAGTGCATGGGGGCTTGATGTGAGCAAAGTTTCACCAGCTTAGAAAACCTCAGCTAGAATTCCATGCTCTCTGCCATTACTCAGGATCAAAAGATTTCACTCTCTCAATGTCCAGCTGATGTGTGAGTGTAAAGATGCATTTTCCCTAACATCATTAGTGAATACAAAAGGTATTTAATGATAAGAATTTTACAGCAACCACATACCCATAGCCAGCTCCGAAGGTTCTCATTGCCTAAGAGGACTCCCCAGTCCCCCCCCAACCCCCCCCCCCCCCCCCACCCCCCCCGGGGGTGATTCCACACTCTGAGGATTTGGTCACACAGGTCAGGTGACCCTTACTCTTCTGTGTTGCCCTTAAAGGGACAATCACCACAGTGACCATAGGCAGGGCATCATGCAAGTCAATGCCCAGTGCCCTGGCATCATGATGGTTTCATTTTGTGCTAGTCCACTGTGTCAGCTGCATTTGCGCCACCCCTTGAAGCTAAACAGTGGCTCTTGTGTAACAAGGATTGATGACTCTAGTATGCAACCCACACATACAGTGAAAGCCAAACTGCCATATGAAATGTGATACAGCTAACTATGGGCATGGTAAAACAATAATTCCACTGTTGGAACCTTCCTGGAGGGGACCTGCAATACGTGGCAGACAAAGGGTCACTATTTGTGTTGGTCTGCTGCATGTTGTACAGCCTCATCATTCTGCTGAAAGAAGGGGCTAGTTTAGAAATCCTTTCACAAAATTGAGTATCATTGGCAAGTCCAGAATTTGCTGCCCATCCCTAATTGCCTTTAAGAAACCTGAGGAAAAGGAGAAAGAAGAAGAGGAAATGGAAGTCAGGTGGTAGCTGATGGTGAAGAATTCATCCAAGTGTGTCAACAGACACTGCAACCCCAACTATCCATTCAGCAGCAATATCAGAATGTCTCTCTGTCACTGACATTCACAATGTTGAAATAAAATACAGCACAAAATAAACATTCCAAACCAAGCTTATGAATAAAATCATGACAAAATGCATATTACTAATCACCTCTGTGCAACATCTTAATGCCTGTCTTCCATCTGCCTTCGCCTACCTCAGTGTTCCTATACAGTGCTATCCCAGTGGCTGCAGCATGGCTGCTGGAAGACTCTGACTTTCGCTGGGGGAGACAGATCCTGGAGGGTGATCATGAGCAGCCTCGGTGGCCTGGCTTTGGACTGCACCAGCTCAGCATGGGCAGCAGTAGTCTGAGCTGACTGGCTGACAGACAACAACAAGGACGCTGTCAGAGTGGCAGTGGTGGGAGGATGAATGCTGTCTTCCTGAGAGAGGACACAGATTTGTGCTCCTTGGAGCCACTGCCACTTCCCTGGTGCGTCGTCTCAGTAACCCTAGTAACGTGTTTGATATGAGACCTGTAGCAGGTCTAAGTGTGTGCGGGTGAGATGAAGAATGTTAAGTATGAATCCTGATTGATAGACACTGCTCTTGATGACTGATGGGAGTGTGGTTCATGGAACAGTGTCTGAGGTACTTGGTGTGATAGGGCATTTAAGAATGCTTTTACTGACCTTGGCTACTCATGTCACTTCATTGGACTTCTTGCAGCACATATCCAGATCCTCAGATAGTGACTCTGGTGTCCATCTGTTCCTATTGCCTGTTCACCATGTATCTGGAGGCCCCCGTGGATACAAGACACCTCTGTATCTTTACACCCAGATCTCCAGTGGAATGCTTGAAAACTTTGAAGCCCAATCGCTCTCTTGTTGTGCAATTCTCCATTATTTTCCAGGACAGAGCCATCTCCTGCCTGACTCCCAACACTTGTTCAAACTGCAGTGAGCCTCCCCTTTAAGAGGTGTTGGCTAGCTCTAAGTAGTTTTATGAAGTTATGATGTGTGCAGGCAATGAATAGTGGGGTTAGTGCTGGCAGAACGCAGCAATCATTCAGATGAGTGACCATCATAAAGTTGGCATGGTGTGCTCATTACATTGAACTGGCCCAGGGTAATAACATATTGTGATCCTCTTTCTGAAGACTATCCTATTTAGCCCCTGCACACTCACAATTATACAAACAATCGCCGACACACACACACACACATAATTACATCCGACTCGCAGATGTATGTATACAGACATACAGGTACACAGATACACTCAGAAGGATACAGAGACACACAGAGTTATATATTGACACAAATGTACTGCTATGAATAGGGATTGATACTTACAGTATTGTGTTGATTTGATCGGATTCACTGATTGCACTGCTAAATCTCCCGTTGATTGCAGGAAGGAGCAAAAGGTACAACAGCAAACTTCACTTTGACTCCATTTCAGATTATAGAATAGAAAACTGAGTATCCTGCAGGTTGCCAATGTTCTTTCCCTCGCAAACCACAGCCAGAGTTAGTTAGTCGTGACTGAGCACAAAATCAAGCACCAAACTCATTAAGTGTCAAAGGAGTATTAGTACGAGGAAGACGGTATTTGCATTCCCAATTCTTTCTGGCCTTTCTATTTTTACTTTTGCTCTGTTACTCCCAGCTATGAAGAATCCTATTTGCTTCTCTTTACTCTCTCTATCTCTCTCCCTCTCTCTCCTCTTGTACCAGGCGTCCAGCAGCTTGCGATAAGCTATATCTTGAATACTAATAAGCCCTCAGAACTGTGCGTGTCTGTGTGATGCTGGTTGCTATGCTGCAAAAAAAAACTGTCTCAAATTCTACCAGCTGGGGGCATTTTACCTCATCAAATGTTATATTTTCAGGTCAGGAGATGCAGCGAGTAATTTGCTGCTCTTGAGTCCGTCAGATGTGCCCAGAATGAGACTGGCATCTCTATTGGTGCAGATGAGGGGTGTTGTGGAAGGGGAGTACAAACTCGCAACACACCTTCAATGTCCAGCTTGTTCAGTCATCGCACAGATTGCTTTATCACCTCACTTGGCACCTTGTGTAAAAGCGGCTCATCTCCACCCTGGCACTTCCTGCAATGCCCTGCCTGGTGGACAAGAGCTCCTCATAGGTAGAGTAAGAAGCGCAGAGTTTGCGTCCAGTTCAGGATAAACGTCATGCCGGATAGTCAATGGGAAACCTGGGAGTGGGGGGGGAGAGAGTTTGAATTTACGGTGACCAGGATGTGTAGTGGGTTTAACCATGTTTATTAATGATTCGTGCCAAATCCAAGCCAGGTTGATGGGATTGAGCGTCCTGTAGGAAATGCAGTGGGTATACATATCGATAGTGGAATGGCAATGGACGAGTGATTAGGCAATAATCCAGAAATTGGGAGTTCAAAAGCAACAACATGGCAGTTTGAAAACATCAACGTACTTTGAGAAAAACTGAAATTTGGAATATCTTGGGCGTGAAGTTAACGTATGTTTTTGGGTGCATGTGGCGGAGGTTTTGCAACGGCCACACTGGCGAGATCACGGCCCATATAAAACGGCACTTAGCACCAAAAATGAGCTCACATGAGCTCGGGCGAATTTCTCCGTTATCGGCGGAAAGTCCGCCGATCGGCGCAAAAAACGGCGCAGATCCGACTTGCGTCACGTCGGAAAAATGGGTCGATAGTCTCCGGCCCGAAATGGGCTAGCAGCGACGTAACGGGATCCGCGCTTGCGCAGTGGTTCACGCCGTGCAGCGTCATACGCGCTGCACGGCGTGACAGCTCATAAGGCCGCGCTGCTCCCCCCCACCCGACCGGAACACCCGACCGCAACACCCGACTGGATGGCTGGCCGTCGCTCAGCCCCGAGGTTCGAGTCACGCGATGTGGAGGCGCTCCTGGACACGGTGGAGCAGAGGAGGGACGCCCTGTATCCCGGGCACGGCCGCAGAGTTGCCCCACGCCGCAGCCGGCGTCTGTGGAGGGAAGTGGCAGAGGCCGTCACCGCTGTGGCCCTGACACCACGGACAGGCACCCAGTGCCACAAGAAGGTGAACGACCTCGTCAGAGCAGGCAGGGTGAGCTTCCCCCATATCCCCCATATCCCCCCTCCCCCATATCCCCCTCCCCCATATCCCCCATATCCCACCTCCCCCATATCCCCCCCTCCCCCATAGCCCCCCTCCCCCATATCCCCCCATCCCCCATATCCCCCCTCCCCATATCCCCCCTCCCCCATATCCCCCATATCCCCCTCCCCCATATCCCCCCTCCCCCATATCCCCCCTCCCCCATATCCCCCCCTCCCCCATATCCCCCCCTCCCCCATATCCCCCATATCCCCATATCCCCAAGTGAATCCAGCCCTAACCGTAACCTCTGCAATGCACGCGCAACCGATGGCGTGCATTCATATACCTGCCTAACACTGTTGCCTTTTACCCCTGCCCCCCCCCCACAGGAGAAGCGCGCACACAACAATAGGGAGCATGTGAGGACTGGAGGAGGGCCCGCTGATGAGAGGCCACTGACCGTACACGAGGAAAGGGCCCTGGAACTGGCTGGCGGACCTGAGGACCGGGAGGTTGCTGATGCAGAGGTCGGGGGCGTACTAGCGAGTGAGCCACCGACAGCCCGTCCCCATATCCCCCCTCCTCTATATCCCCCTCCCCGTATCACCTGATCACTGCCTGATGTCTAACCATGCATGCTTCATTGTGTATCGCAGGACCAAACGTCCAGGCACCCATCCCCGCAGATGCAGACCGCCCGCAGGATGCCCCTCGGAGACCACAGGAGACGGAGAGACCCGCACCCTCCAGCATGCGACGCCCGCAGGATGCCCCTCGGAGACCACAGGAGACGGAGAGACCCGCACCCTCCAGCATGCGACGCCCGCAGGATGCCCCTCGGAGACCACGGGAGACGGAGAGACCCGGACCCTCCAGCATGCGACGCCCGCAGGATGCCTCTCGGAGACCACGGGAGACGGAGAGACCTGGACCCTCCAGCATGCAACGCCCGCAGGATGCCCCTCGGAGACCACGGGAGACGGAGAGACCCGGACCCTCCAGCATGCGACGCCCGCAGGATGCCCCTCGCACACCACGGGAGACGGAGAGACCTGGAGCAACAGGGAGACGACACCCCCGTCACGTGCGGGAGCGACCACCCAGCGACGAGGGGGGCAGCCACAGGCCCCCGTCACATCCGAGCCAGGACACCACTACCCAGGACACCACTACCCAGGACACCACTACCCAGGACACCACTACCCGGGACACCCCTACCCGGGACAGCACTACCCAGGAAGACGAAATACCGGACAGTGACTCAGAGTGGATGGGTGGAGACGAACCCCCACCCCAAAGTGCCATGGACTCAGAGTGGGATGAAGAGCACGACACAACGCCACTGCTATCACCAACACCCTCCACCATCGCAGAAACACTCACCACGGTTGGGCACTTTAGTGATGAGGCGTCTGGTACACTCACTGGTGCGCACAACACAGCCGTCCCGGTACAGCAGGTGGAGGTAGGAGCAGCAGAGGGACCGGGCGGTCGGAGGGCAGCCCAGCCCAAGCGAACATCTGCCGCCCAGATGGATCCCGGGTTCCTGCAGTTACCACACCCACACATAGATCCGATGCAACCACCGACCCGGAGCCGAGCGAAGAGGGTGACGGGCGGCTTGCGGCGGCTGCGGTCGCAGGTGGAGGAGTCCACCCGCGTCCAGGAGCTGGGAGTGGTGCCGGTCATGCGTGCCACCCAGGCTGACACCGCACGGGTGGCGTCCGCAGTGGAGGCAATGGGTGCGACGGTGTCAGACATGGGAAACGGTTTGCGAGGCCTGGGGCCTTCCGTGCAGGTGGCGTTTGTGGCCCAGGACATGGCTGCCCTCTCACAGGAGGCCATGAGCCAGTGCCAGCGCCAGGTGGCAGAGGTGCTCAACGCCATAGCCCAGTCTCTGCAGGCCATGGCCCAGTCTCAGCAGGCCATGGCCCAGTCTCTGCAGGCCATCGCTGAGGGCATCGGCGCCAGTGGCCATGTGCGAGCCGGCGTCGCACTGTCACAGACAGGGCTTGCCAACCCCCTGGGCTCCATGGCTGCAAACCTGCAGACCCCTGTCGATACCAGCACGGGCCTCCAGGACTGGCAGCGCCAGATGTCGGGGGGGCGTCGGATGGCCAGTCCGTTCGCATCCCCCACCCATGTAGAGGCCTGGGGGTCATCGGGCACCCCGAGGGAGGTGGAGGTGGTGTGGTCCGTCCTGGCTCCCTCTGTAGGGGAGGTCCCGGTACACCGCGACACCTCGGACTCCCCCCCGTCCGTCCCAGGTGCATCGGGTGGGCAACGGGCAGGACAAGCTGGCAGCTTGCCATCCCAGTCGCCCGGGCCGCAGCCTGGCCCATCTAGGCCAGGACGCCCCAGGAAACGGCCGCCAAAGGGATCCAGTGTCAGAGGGCAGGAATCACAGGAGTCCACCTCCAGTTCTGCTGTACCGTCTGGGGAACCACATAGACGTAGTCAAAGGGCCCGTAAGGCCAAACAATTAGACACTGAGTACGTTGGCACGGGTGCAGGGCACAGATGAGTTTTAGGGGCTAGGGCACGTGCATGAACTCCTTTGGTTATTAAAGTCAATGTTACAAATACCGAAGCTGCCTTTGTGCTCTGTCCAAAGTGTGCGGGGGTGTCATGTACGTTGAGCGCAAGTGTGTGTGTGAGGGGTGGTCTTACCTCAGCCCCAGGTGAGTCTGCCCCCTTCCCCCTGGGCCGCCATCAACATCCCCCGGGCAGAGGACGGGACCGTGCGCTGCAGTGTCACAGCCGCATGCAGGGATGGTCCGGGTGGATGGTGGTACTGTGGCCATGGGTCAGAAATAGTCCAACGATGTAGAGCCAGGAGCTCATTGCAGGGCGGGTTGTCATCATCCTCCATGGCTTGCGATAGACACGCGTCCCCCCGCAACTGTGTGAGCCCGGCCCGTTGTGCCGCAGGTGGATCGGCAATGGGGGCGGGGGGTGGTGTGCATGCGGGTGGGGTGGGTGGGGTTGGGGAGGGGGGTGAGGGTGATGGGGTGGGTGGATGGGTGGGGGGTGTGGGTGGTCGGCTGTTGCCATGGTGTGCGGTCTGTGGCCATACTACCCGATTCCCACGCCCATCTAGTCAGTGAAGCGGGCGTCTATCAGTCTGTCCCGTGCCCGCTGGGCCAGCCGGTAACGGTGGACAGCCACCCGCCTGTGTCTACCCCGTCTGCCCTGACCATTGCCCCCATCCCCCTCATCTGGGGAGGACTGCGCCTCTTCCTGCTGCTCCTCCACTCCGCCCTCCTCTGCCTGCGGCACATCGCCCCTCTGTTGGGCTATGTTGTGCAGGACGCAGCACACCACAATGATGCGGCCGACCCTATCTGACCGATACTGGAGGGCGCCCCCAGAGAGGTCCAGGCACCTGAAACGCATCTTCAGCACACCAAAGCACCTCTCGATCACTCCCCTTGTCGCTACATTGGCATCATTGTAGCGGTTCTCCGCCTCATTGCATGGCCTCCGTATAGGCGTCATCAGCCACGATCGCAATGGGTAGCCCCTGTCGCCCAGCAACCAGCCCCTCAGCCGGGGATGGCGTCCCTCGTACATGCCGGGGATGGATGACCGCGACAACACGAATGAGTCGTGTACACTGCCTGGGTGACGGGCGCAGACGTGCAGGATCATCATGCGGTGGTCGCAGACCACCTGTACGTTCATCGAATAGGTCCCCTTCCTATTAGTGAACACGGCCCTGTTATCTGCAGGTGGCCGCACGGCGACGTGCATCCCATCGATCGCGCCCTGGACCATGGGGAACCCGGCAACGGCAGAGAAGCCCACGGCCCGGGCATCTTGGCTGGCCCGGTCCACGGGGAAGCGGATGTAGCGGTGCGCCATGGCATATAGGGCATCTGTCACTGCCCGGATGCACCGGTGCACCGATGTCTGCGATATGCCGGACAGGTCCCCACTCGGTGCCTGGAATGACCCCGTTGCATAAAAGTTCAGGGCCACCGTAACCTTGACGGACACGGGGAGAGGGTGTCCCCCGCCAGTGCCACGCGGTGACAGGTGTGCCAGCAGGTGGCAGATGTGTGCCACGGGTTCCCGGCTCATCCGGAGTCTCCTCCTGCATTCCCGGTCCGTGAGGTCCTGGTATGACTGCCGGGGCCGGTACACACGGGGCGCCCTCGGGTGCCTCCGTTGCCGTGGGGCCGCGACGTCCTCCTCCCCCTCCTCGTCCTGTCGGTCAGGTGTCCCTCCAGCCTGGGCGGCTGCCACCTGCCCCTCTGCGGCAGCCTGCGCCGCCTCTCTGGCACGCTCCTCCTCCTCCTCCTCCTCCTCCTCATCCAGGGCAACATAGACATGAGCGGCTGCCACCACGGCGGCCAACATCGCTGGATGATCTGAAAACATGACGGCCTGGTGGTGGGGAGGGGAACGACGACATGTCATCATTGCCCATATCCCCTCCTCCCCCCAGCCAGGTGGCATGGACCGCATGGGTCCAACTGTTGGAGGCTGGCACCTGGCCAGGTGGACCAACTCACTTGCCCTCCCATCCCCCTCCATGGCACGGACCCCCCCCCCCCCAGCCTCCACCCCAGCACGGACCCCCCCCCAACCCCCAACCTCCACCCCGGCACGAACCCCCCCCAACCTCCACCCCAGCACGGACCCCCCCCCCCCAACCTCCACCGCAGCACGGACCCACCCCCAACCTCCACCCCAGCACGGACCCCCTCCCAACCTCCACCCCGGCACGGCATGGACCCCCCCCAACCTCCACCCGGCACGGCACGGACCCCCCCCAACCTCCACCCCGGCACGGCACGGACCCCCCCCCAACCTCCACCCCAGCACGGACCCCCCCCCAACCTCCACCCCAGCACGGACCTCCCCCCAACCTCCACCCCAGCACGGACCCCCCCCCAACCCCCAACTTCCACCCCGGCACGGCACGGACCCCCCCCCCAACCTCCACCCCGGCACGGACCCCCCCCCCAACCCCCAACCTCCACCCCAGCACGGACCCCCCCCCAACCCCCACCTCCACCCTGGCATGGACCCCCCCCCCAACCTCCACCCCAGCACGGACCCCCCCCAACCTCCACCCCGGCACAGACCCCCCCCAACCTCCACCCCGGAACGGACCCCCTCCCGGCACTCCCCCGGAGCCCAGCCTACTCTAACCACCCCCCCCCCCGCCGCACACACACCCACACAACCCGAGGCACACCTCTCCTCACGCAATCAGACTGCGGCCACGCCATTGCCTGCCCAGAGCCAACCCCCCAGGCCGTCACTCACCTCCATGCTGGTCGGCGTGAGCCTGGAGCACCGGGTCACGCCGATGAAAAGGAGGTTTGATTCACGTCGACGTGAACGGTCATCACGTCGACGGGACTTCGGCCCATCCGGAAGGGAGAATATCGGCAGGCCGAAAATCGGCTGCCTTGCGCAGACCCGTGACATTCTCCGCGGCAGCGGCGCCATTAACGCCCCGCCGACTTTTCTCCCTTCGGAGACTTCGGCAACCGGCGGGGGCGGGATTCACGGCGGCCAACGGCCATTCTCCGACCCTCTGGGAGGTCGGAGAATGACGCCCGAGATTCTCGACATTATTGGCTCCTTCACCCTTTGATTCGCACTAGAGTTGTGTATATCAATTCCTGTAGTGTTGTGTGTCACAGTTCCTCTAGTGCTGTGTGTGGCAGTTCCTGTAGTGTTGTGTGTAACAATTCCTGCAACGTTGTGTATAACGGTTCATGTATTGTTGTATGCGACAGTCCCTACAACATTCTGTATGACAGTTCCTGCAGTGATGTGTGTGACAGATTCTGCAGTGTTGTGTGTGGCAGTTCCTGAAATACTGTGTGTGACAATTCCTGTAGCATTGTGTGTAACATTTCTTGCAATATTGTGTGTGACAGTTCCTGGAGTGTTGTGTGTGACAGCTCCTGCAGTGTTGTGTGACAGTTCCTGTAATTCTGTGTGTAACAGTTTCTGCAGTGTTGTGTGTGACAGTTCCTGCAATATTGTGTGCGACAGTTCCTGTAATATTGTGTGTGACAGCTCCTGCAGTCGTGTGACAGTTTCTGTAATTCTATGTGTGACATTTCTGCAGTGTTATGTGGCAGTTCCTGTAATATTGTGCCTGACAGTTCCTGCAGTGTTGTGTGTGACAGTTCCTGTAACACTGCGTGTGATAGTTCCTGTAGTGTTTTGTGACAGTTCCTGTAATATTGCTTGTGACAGTGTCTGCAGTATTATGTGTGGCAGTTCCTGTAATACTGTGTGTGACAGTTCCTGTAGTGTTATGTGTGACAGTTCCTGCAATGTCGTGTGACAATTCCTGTAATTCTGTGTGTAACAGTTTCTGCAATGTTTTGTGTCGCAGTTCCTGCAATGCTGTCTGTGACTGTTCCTGTAATATTGTGTGTGTCAGCTCCTGCAGTTGTGTGACAGTTCCTGTAATTCTATATGTGACATTTCTGCAGTGTTGTATGTGACAGTTCCTGTAATTCTGTATGTGGCAGTCTCTGCAGTGATGTGTGACAGTTCCTGTAAGACTGTGTGTGATAGTATCAGTAATTCTGTGTGTGACAGGTTCTGCAGTGTTATGTGGCAGTTTCTGTAATATTGTGCCTGACAGTTCCTGCAGTGTTGTGTGTGACAGTTCCTGTAGTGTGTGACAGTTCCTGTAATATTATGTGTGACAGTTCCTGTGGTGTTGTGTGTGACAATTCCTGCAATGTTGTGTGTGACAGTTCCAGCAATGTTGTGTGTGACAGCTCCTGCAGTTGTGTGACAGTTCCTGTAGTTCTGTGTGTGGCAGTTTCTGCAATGTTGTGTGTGACAGTTCCTGTAATTCTGTGTGTGACAGGTTCTGCAGTGTTGTGTGTGTCAGTTCCTGTAATACTGTGCGTGACAGTTCCTGTAGTGTTATGTGTGACAGTTCCTGTACGGTTGTGTGCAACAGTTCCTGCAATGTTGTGTGTGACAGTTCCTGTAGTGTTTTGTGACAGTTCCTTTAATTCTGTGTGTGACAGTTCCTGTAGAGTTGTGTGTGACAGTTCCTGCAGTGGTGTGTTACAGTTTCTGTAATACTGTCTGTCACAGTTTCTGTAGTGTTGTGTATGACAGTTCCTGTAATATTGTGCGTGATAGTTTCTGTAGCATTGTGTGACAGTTCCTGTAATACTGTGTGTGACAGTTCCTGTCGTGTCGTGAGTGACTGCTTCTGTTGCGTTGTGTGTGACAGTTCATGTTGTGCTATGTAAAAGTATGTTGGTTCCTACGTGTTATATGATAGTTCCTGTAGTCTTTTGTTTGACAGTTCCTGCAGAGTTGTGTGCCAGTTTCAGTAGTGTCATGTAACACTTTCTGTGATATTTTAGGTGACAGTTTTTATAGTATTATGTGGGACAGTTCTTTGAGACCATTTTTGCACTGTTGTGTGTGACAGTTTTGGTAGTGCTGTGTGACCGTTCCTGTCGTGTTTTGTGACCGTTCCTGTAACGTCATGTGACCATTCCTGTAGTGTTGCGAGCGACAGTTCCTGTAGTGTGGTTTGAGATAGTTCTTGCACTGTTATAGGTGATAGTTCCTGTAGTGTTGTGTGACCGTTACTGTAGTGGTGTGACTGTTTCTGTAGTGGTGTGACCATTCCTAGAGTGTTATGTGACCATTCCTGTAGTGTTGCTTGACCGTTCCTGTAGGGTTGTGTGACCGTTACTGTAGTGCTGTGACTGTTTCTGTATTGTTATGTGACCGTTCCTGTAGTGTTGTATGACCGTTCCTGTAGTGTTGTGTGACCATTGCTGTAGTGTGTGACTGTTACTGTAGTGGTGTGACCGTTCTTGAGTGTTGTGTGACCGTTCCTGTAGTGTTGTGTGACCATTCCTGCGGTGTTGTGTGACAGTTGCTGTAATGTTGTGTGACCATTCCTGTTGTGTTGTTTGAGACAGTTCTTTCACTGTTATAGGTGATAGTTCCTGTAGTGTTGTGTCACAGTTCCTGTAGTGTTGTGTGTGCCAGTTCCTGTAGTGTTGGTGTTACAATTGCTGTAGTGTTATTTGAGACCGTTCCTGTAGTGTGTGACCATTCCTGCGGTGTTGTGTGACAGTTGCTGTAATGTTGTGTGACCATTCCTGTTGTGTTGTTTGAGACAGTTCTTTCACTGTTATAGGTGATAGTTCCTGTAGTGTTGTGTGACAGTTCCTGTAGTGTTGTGTGTGTCAGTTCCTGTAGTGTTGTGTGTGTTACAATTGCTGTAGTGTTATTTGAGACAGTTTCTGTAGTGCTGTGTGACCATTCTTGCAGTGTTGTGTGACAGTTCATGTAGTGTTGTGTCTGACAGTTCCTGTAGTGTTGTGTGACCGTTCCTGTAATATTGTGTGTGACAGGTTCTGACAGGTGATAGTTGCTGTAGTTTTGTATGACCATTCCTGTAATGTTGCATGACAGCTCCTGTAGTGTTGTGTGAGACAGTTCCTGTAGTGTTGTGTGTGACAGTTCCTGTGGTGTTGTGTGACAGTTCCTGTAGTGCTGTGTGACCATTCCTGCAGTGTTTTGTGACAGTTCATATAGTATTGTGTCTGACAGTTCCTGTGGTGTTGTGTGTCCATTCCTGTAGTGTTGTGAATGACAGTTCATGTAGTGTTGTTTCTGACAGTTCCTGTAGTGTTCTGTGACCATTCCTGTAGTGTTGTGAATGACAGTTCATGTCGTGTTGTGTGTCAGTTCCTGTAGTGTCATGTAACAGTTCCTGCAGTATTTTGGGTGACATGTTTTGTAGTATTGTGTGTGACAGTTCCTGTGGTGTTATTTGCGACCGTTCTTGCACTGTTGTGTGTGACAGTTCCTGTAGTATTATATGAACCTTCCTGTAGTGTTGTGTAACAGTTCCTGTAGTGTTGTTTGAGACAGTTCTTACACTATTGTGTGTGACAGTCCTGTAATGTTGTGTGACCTTTCCTGTAGTGCTGTGTGACCATTCCTGTAGTGTTGTGTGTGACAGCTTTAGTCGTGTTGTTTGAGACAGTTCTTGAACTGCTGTCGGTGATATTTCCTGTAGTGTTGAGTGACAGTTCCTGTGGTGTTGTTTGAATAGTCCTTGCACTGTTCATAGCTCATAGAATTTACAATGCAGAAAGAGGCCAATCGGTCGATCGAGTCAGCACCGTCCCTTGGAAAGACCACCCTACTTAAACCCATGCCTCCCCCTATCCCAGTAACCCCACCTAATCTTTTGGACACTAAGGGGCAATTAAGCATGGCCAATACATCTAACGTGCATATCTTCGGTCTGTGGGAGGAAACCGGAGTACCCGGAGAAAACGCAGACACTGGGAGGAAGTGCAAACTCCACACAGACAGTCACCTGAGGCCGGAATTGAACCGGAGACTCCAGAGCTGTGAGGCAGCAGTGCTAGCCACTGTGTCACCGAGCTGCACCCAGTGATAATAATAATCCTTATTGTCACAAGTAGGCGTACATTAACACTGCAATGAAGTTCCTGTGAAAGCTCTTGGTCGCCACATTCCGGCGCCTGTTCGGGTACACAGAGGGAGAACTCAGAATGTCCAATTCGCCTAACAGAGCATCGTTCGGGACTTGTGGGAGGAAACCGGAGCACCCGGATGAAACCCACGCAGACACAGGGAGAACGTGCAGACACCGCATAGACAGTGACCCAAGCTGGGAATCGAACCTGGCACCACGGAGTTGTGAAGCAACAGTGCTAACCACTAGTTCCTATAGTATTGTATGACCATCCCTGCAGTGTTGTGTGACAGTCCCTGTAGTGTTGTGTGTGACAGTTGCTGCATTGTTGTTTGTCACAGTTCCTTTAGTGTTGTGTGTGACAGTTCATATAGTGTTGCGTGTGAGTTAGTATATGTGTGACAATTCCTGTAGTGTTGTGGGACAGTTCCTATAGAGTTGGGTGTGAGTTAGTATTGTATTCTGTGTGAGAGTTGCTGTAGAGTTGCGTGTGAGTTAATATAGCGTTCTGTGTGACAGTTGCTGTAGTGTTGTGTGACAGTAGCAGTAGAGTTTCATGTCAGTTAATATAGTCTGTGTGACAGTTGCTGTAAAATTGCGTGACAGTTGCTGTAGTGTTGTGTGACAGTTGCTGTAGCATTTCGTGTCAGTTAATATAGTGTGTGTGACAGTTGCTGTAGCATTGTGTGTGAGTTAGTATAGTGTTGTGTGTGACAGTTGCTGTCGAGTTGTGTGTGAGTTAGTATAGTATGTGTGACAGTTGCTGTAGTTTTGTGTGGCAGTTGCTGTAGTGTTGTGTGACAGTTCCTGTAGCGTTTTGTGTCAGTTAATATAGTGTGTGTGACAGTTGCTGTAGCATTGCTTGTGAGTTGGTATCGTGTTGTGTGACAGTTGCTGTAGAATTGTGTGTGAGATTGTGTTGTGTGTGACAGTTGCTGTTGAGTTGTGTGTGGGTTAGTAAGTGTGTGTGAAAGTTATTGCAGTGTTGTGTGTGACAGTTGCTGTCCAGTTGCGTGTGAGTTAGTATAGTATTGTGTGTGACATTTGCTACAGTGTTGTGTGTGACAGTTGCTGTCGAGTTGTGTGTGAGTTAGTATTGTGTTGTGTGACAGTTGCTGTCGAGTTGTGTGTGAGTTAGTATACTATGTGTGACAGTTGCTGTAGTGTTGTGTGGCAGTTGCTGTAGTGTTGTGTGACAGTTCCTGTAGAATTGTGTGTGAGATAGTGTTGTGTTGTGTGTGACAGTCACTGTCGAGTTGCGTGTGAGTTAGTATAGTGTGTGTGACAGTTGCTGTAGAGTTGTGTGTGAGTTAGTATAGTGTTGTGTGACAGTTGCTGTAGAATTGTGTGTGAGATAGTGTTGTGTTGTGTGTGACAGTCACTGCCGAGTTGCGTGTGAGTTAGTATACTATGTGTGACAGTTGCTGTAGTGTTGTGTGGCAGTTGCTGTAGTGTTGTGTGACAGTTCCTGTAGCGTTTCATGTCAGTTAATATAGTGTGTGTGACAGTTGCTGTAGCATAGCGTGTGAGTGAGTATAGTGTTGTGTGACAGTTGCTGTAGAGTTGTGTGTGAGTTAGTATAGTGTTGTCTGTGACAGTCACTGTAGACTTGTGTGTGAGTTGGTATAGTGTTGTGTGTGAAATGAATGAATGAATGAATGAATGAAAATCGCTTATTGTCATAAGTAGGTTTCAAATGAAGTTACTGTGAAAAGCCCCTAGTCGCCACATTCCGGCGCCTGTTCGGGAAGGCTATTACGGGAATCGAACCGTGCTGCTGGCCTGCCTTGGTCTGCTTTCAAAGCCAGCGATTTAGCCCTGTGCTAAAGAGCCCCAGTGTGTGACAGTTGCTGTAGAATTGTGTGAGATAGTGTTGTGTTGCGTGTGACAGTCACTGTCGAGTTGTGTGTGAGTTAGTATAGTGTGTGTGAAAGTTATTGCAGTGTTGTGTGTGACAGTTGCTGTCCAGTTGCGTGTGAGTTAGTATAGTGTTGTGTGACATTTGCTGCAGTGTTGTGTGTGACAGTTGCTGTCGAGTTGTGTGTGAGTTGGTATTGTGCTGTGTGACAGTTGCTGTAGAGTTGTGTGTGAGTTAGTATAGTGTTGTGTGACAGTTGCTGTAGTGTGTGTGACAGTTGCTGTCGAGTTGTGTGTGAGTTAATATAGTGTTGTGTGGCAGTTGCTGTAGAGTTGTGTGAGTTAGTATAGTGTTGTGTGTGACAGTCACTGTCGAGTTGTGTGTGAGTTAGTATAGTGTTGTGCGACAGTTGCTGTAGAGTTGTGTGTGAGTTAGTATAGTATTGTGTGTGACATTTGCTACAGTGTTGTGTGTGACAGTTGCTGTCGAGTTGTGTGTGAGTTAATATAGCGTTGTGTGACAGTTGCTGTAGAGTTGTGTGTGAGTTAGTATAGTGTGTGTGACAGTTGCTGTAGAGTTGTGTGTGAGTTAGTATAGTGTTGTGTGACAGTTGCTGTAGAGTTGTGTGTGAGTTAGTATAGTGTTGTGTGACAGTTGCAGAATTGTGTGAGATAGTGGTGTGGTGTGTGTGACAGTCACTGTCGAGTTGTGTGTGAGTTATTATAGTGTGCGTGAAAGTTATTGCAAGTGTTGTGACAGTGTGACAGTTATTGAAAGTGTGTGACAGTTGCTGTAGACTTGTGTGTGAGTTAGTATAGTGTTGTGTGTGACAGTTGCTGTAGTGTTGTGTGTGACAGTTGCTGTAGAGTTATGTGTTACAGTTGCTGTAGTGTTGTGTGTGACAGTTGCTGTAGAGTTGTGTGTGACAGTTGCTGTAGAGTTGTGTGTGACAGTTGCTGTAGAGTTGTGTGTATTAGTATAGTGTTGTGTGTGACAGTTGCTGTAGAGTTGTGTGTGTTAGTATAGTGTTGTGTGTGACAGTTGCTGTAGTGTGTGTGACAGTTTCTGTAGAGTTGTGCGTGAGTTAGTATAGTGTGTGTGACAGTTGCTGTAGAGTTGTGTGTGGGTTAGTATAGTGTTGTGTGTGACAGTTGCTGTAGTGTTGTGTGTGACAGTTGCTGTAGAGTTGTGTGTGTTAGTATAGTGTTGTGTGTGACAGTTGCTGTAGTGTGTGTGACAGTTTCTGTAGAGTTGTGCGTGAGTTAGTATAGTGTGTGTGACAGTTGCTGTAGAGTTGTGTGTGGGTTAGTATAGTGTTGTGTGTGACAGTTGCTGTAGTGTTGTGTGTGACAGTTGCTGTAGAGTTGTGTGTGGGTTAGTATAGTGTTGTGTGTGACAATTGCTGTAGTGTTGAGTGTGACGGTTGCTGCAGTGTTGTGTGTGACGGTTGCTGCAGTGTTGTGTGTGACAGTTGCTGCAGTGTTGTGTGTGACAGTTGCTGCAGTGTTGTGTGTGACAGTTGCTGTAGTGTTGTGTGTGACAGTTGCTGCAGTGTTGCGTGACATTTCATATAGTGTTGTGCGTGAGTTAGTATGTGTGACAATTTCTGTAGTGTTGTGGGACAGTTCAAAGAACAAAGAACAAAGAAATGTACAGCACAGGAACAGGCCCTTCGGCCCTCCAAGCCCGTGCCGACCATGCTGCCCGACTAAACTACAAACTTCTACACTTCCTGGGTCCGTATCCTTCTATTCCCATCCTATTCATATATTGTCAAGATGCCCCTTAAATGTCCCTATCGTCCCTGCTTCCACTACCTCCTCCGGTAGCGAGTTCCAGGCACCCACTACCTTCTGCGTAAAAACCTTGCCTCGTACATCTACTCTAAACCTTGCCCCTCTCACCTTAAACCTATGCCCCCTAGTAATTGACCCCTCTACCCTGGGGAAAAGCCTCTGACTATCCACTCTGTCTATGCCCCTCATAATTTTGTATACCTCTATCAGGTCTCCCCTCAACCTCCTTCGTTCCAGTGAGAACAAACCGAGTTTATTCAATCGCTCCTCATAGCTAATGCCCTCCATACCAGGCAACATTCTGGTAAATCTCTTCTGCACCCTCTCTAAAGCCTCCACATCCTTCTGGTAGTGTGGCGACCAGAATTGAACACTATACTCCAAGTGTGGCCTAACTAAGGTGCTATACAGCTGCAACATGACTTGCCAATTCTTATACTCGATGCCCCGGCCGATGAAGGCAAGCATGACAGAAATCTTTGGATCCTCGCTGTCTTTGACAGAAATCTTTGGATCCTCGCTGTCTTCAGGGGATGTCCCGGAGGACTGGAGAATAGCCAATGTTGTTCCTCTGTTTAAGAAGGGTAGCAAGGATAATCCCGGGAACTACAGGCCGGTGAGCCTTACTTCAGTGGTAGGGAAATTACTGGAGAGAATTCTTCGAGACAGGATCTACTCCCATTTGGAAGCAAATGGACGTATTAGTGAGAGGCAGCACGGTTTTGTGAAGGGGAGGTCGTGTCTCACTAACTTGATAGAGTTTTTCGAGGAGGTCACTAAGATGATTGATGCAGGTAGGGCAGTAGATGTTGTCTATATGGACTTCAGTAAGGCCTTTGACAAGGTCCCTCATGGTAGACTAGTACAAAAGGTGAAGTCACACGGGATCAGGGGTGAACTGGCAAGGTGGGTACAGAACTGGCTAGGCCATAGAAGGCAGAGGGTAGCAATGGAGGGATGCTTTTCTAATTGGAAGGCTGTGACCAGTGGTGTTCCACAGGGATCAGTGTTGGGACCTTTGCTGTTTGTAGTATATATAAATGATTTGGAGGAAAATGTAACTGGTCTGATTAGTAAGTTTGCAGACGACACAAAGGTTGGTGGAATTGCGGATAGCGATGAGGACTGTCTGAGGATACAGCAGGATTTAGATTGTCTGGAGACTTGGGCGGAGAGGTGGCAGATGGAGTTTAATCCGGACAAATGTGAGGTAATGCATTTTGGAAGGGCTAATGCAGGTAGGGAATATACAGTGAATGGTAGAACCCTCAAGAGTATTGAAAGTCAAAGAGATCTAGGAGTACAGGTCCACAGGTCATTGAAAGGGGCAACACAGGTGGAGAAGGTAGTCAAGAAGGCATACGGCATGCTTGCCTTCATTGGCCGGGGCATTGAGTATAAGAATTGGCAAGTCATGTTGCAGTTGTATAGAACCTTAGTTAGGCCACACTTGGAGTATAGTGTTCAATTCTGGTCGCCACACTACCAGAAGGATGTGGAGGCTTTAGAGAGGGTGCAGAAGAGATTTACCAGAATGTTGCCTGGTATGGAGGGCATAAGCTATGAGGAGCGATTGAATAAACTCGGTTTGTTCTCACTGGAACGAAGGAGGTTGAGGGGCGACCTGATAGAGGTATACAAAATTATGAGGGGCATAGACAGAGTGGATAGTCAGAGGCTTTTCCCCAGGGTAGAGGGGTCAATTACTAGGGGGCATAGGTTTAAGGTGAGAGGGGCAAGGTTTAGAGTAGATGTACGAGGCAAGTTTTTTACGCAGAGGGTAGTGGGTGCCTGGAACTCACTACCGGAGGAGGTAGTGGAAGCAGGGACGATAGGGACATTTAAGGGGCATCTTGACAAATATATGAATAGGATGGGAATAGAAGGATACGGACCCAGGAAGTGTAGAAGATTGTAGTTTAGTCGGGCAGTATGGTCGGCACGGGCTTGGAGGTCCGAAGGGCCTGTTCCTGTGCTGTACATTTCTTTGTTCTTTGTTGTTATGCCGTATGCCTTCTTGACTACCTTCTCCACCTGTGTTGCCCCTTTCAATGACCTGTGGACCTGTACTCCTAGATCTCTTTGACTTTCAATACTCTTGAGGGTTCTACCATTCACTGTATATTCCCTATCTGCATTAGACCTTCCAAAATGCATTACCTCATATTTGTCCGGATTAAATTCCATCTGCCATCTCTCCGCCCAAGTCTCCAGACAATCTAAATCCTGCTGTATCCTCCGACAGTCCTCATCGCTGTCCACAATTCCACCAATCTTTGTGTCGTCTGCAAACTTACTAATCAGACCAGTTACATTTTCCTCCAAATCATTTATATATACTACAAAGAGCAAAGGTCCCAGCACTGATCCCTGTGGAACACCACTGGTCACAGCCCTCCAATTAGAAAAGCATCCCTCCATTGCTACTCTCTGCCTTCTATGGCCTAGCCAGTTCTGTATCCACCTTGCCAGCTCACCCCTGATCCCGTGTGACTTCACCTTTTGTACTAGTCTACCATGAGGGACCTTGTCAAAGGCCTTACTGAAGTCCATATAGACAACATCTACTGCCCTACCTGCATCAATCATCTTAGTGACCTCCTCGAAAAACTCTATCAAGTTAGTGAGACACGACCTCCCCTTCACAAAACCGTGCTGCCTCTCACTAATACGTCCATTTGCTTCCAAATGGGAGTAGATCCTGTCTCGAAGAATTCTCTCCAGTAATTTCCCTACCACTGAAGTAAGGCTCACCGGCCTGTAGTTCCCGGGATTATCCTTGCTACCCTTCTTAAACAGAGGAACAACATTGGCTATTCTCCAGTCCTCCGGGACATCCCCTGAAGACAGCGAGGATCCAAAGATTTCTGTCAAGGCCTCAGCAATTTCCTCTCCAGCCTCCTTCAGTATTCTGGGGTAGATCCCATCAGGCCCTGGGGACTTATCTACCTTAATATTTTTTAAGACACCCAACACCTCGTCTTTTTGGATCACAATGTGACCCAGGCTATCTACACCCCCTTCTCCAGACTCAACATCTACCAATTCCTTCTCTTTGGTGAATACTGATGCAAAGTATTCATTTAGTACCTCGCCCATTTCCTCTGGCTCCACACATAGATTCCCTTGCCTATCCTTCAGTGGGCCAACCCTTTCCCTGGCTACCCTCTTGCTTTTTATGCACGTGTAAAAAGCCTTGGGATTTTCCTTAACCCTATTTGCCAATGACTTTTCGTGACCCCTTCTAGCCCTCCTGACTCCTTGCTTAAGTTCCTTCCTACTTTCCTTATATTCCACGCAGGCTTCGTCTGTTCCCAGCCTTTTAGCCCTGACAAATGCCACCTTTTTCTTTTTGACGAGGCCTACAATATCACTCATCATCCAAGGTTCCCGAAAATTGCCGTATTTATCTTTCTTCCTCACAGGAACATGCCGGTCCTGTATTCCTTTCAACTGCCACTTGAAAGCCTCCCACATGTCAGATGTTGATTTGCCCTCAAACATCCGCCCCCAATCTATGTTCTTCAGTTCCCGCCTAATATTGTTATAATTAGCCTTCCCCCAATTTAGCACATTCATCCTCAGACCACTCTTATCCTTGTCCACCAGTACTTTAAAACTTACTGAATTGTGGTCACTGTTACCGAAATGCTCCCCTACTGAAACATCTACCACCTGGCCGGGCTCATTCCCCAATACCAGGTCCAGTACCGCCCCTTCCCTAGTTGGACTGTCTACATATTGTTTAAAGAAGCCCTCCTGGATGCTCCTTACAAACTCCGCCCCGTCTAAGCCCCTGGCACTAAGTGAGTCCCAGTCAATATTGGGGAAGTTGAAGTCTCCCATCACTACAACCCTGTTGTTTTTACTCTTTTCCAAAATCTGTCTACCTATCTGCTCCTCTATCTCCCGCTGGCTGTTGGGAGGCCTGTAGTATACCCCCAACATTGTGACTGCACCCTTCTTATTCCTGATCTCTACCCATATAGCCTCACTGCCCTCTGAGGTGTCCTCTCGCAGTACAGCTGTGATATTCTCCCGAACAAGTAGCGCAACTCCACCTCCCCTTTTACATCCCCCTCTAACCCGCCTGAAACATCTAAATCCTGGAACGTTTAGCTGCCAATCCTGCCCTTCCCTCAACCAGGTCTCTGTAATGGCAACAACATCATAGTTCCAAGTACTAATCCAAGCTCTAAGTCCATCTGCCTTACCCGTAATGCTCCTTGCATTAAAACATATGCACTTCAGGCCACCAGACCCGCTGTGTTCAGCAACGTCTCCCCGTCTGCTCTGCCTCAGAGCCACACTGTCCCTATTCCCTCGTTCTCCCTCAATGCTCTCACCTTCTGACCTATTGCTCCCGTGCCCACCCCCCTGCCATACTAGTTTAAACCCTCCCGTGTGACACTAGCAAACCTCGCGGCCAAGATATTTATGCCTCTCCGGTTTAGATGCAACCCGTCCTTCTTATACAGGTCACACATGCCCCGGAAGAGCTCCCAGTGGTCCAGATAATGGAAACCCTCCCTCCTACACCAGCTGTTTAGCCACGTGTTTATCTGCTCTATCTTCCTATTTCTAGCCTCACTGGCACGTGGCACAGGGAGTAATCCCGAGATTACAACCCTCGAGGTCCTGTCTTTTAACTTTCTGCCTAGCTCCCTGAACTCCTGCTGCAGGACCTCATGCCCCTTCCTGCCTATGTCGTTAGTACCAATATGTACAACGACCTCTGCCTGTTTGCCCTCCCCCTTCAGGATGCCCTCTACCCGTTCAGAGACATCCTGGACCCTGGCACCAGGGAGGCAACATACCATCCTGGAGTCTCTTTCACGTCCACAGAAGCGCCTATCTGTGCCCCTGACTATAGAGTCCCCTATTACTATTACTCTTCTGCGCTTTGACCCTCCCTTCTGAACATCAGAGCCAGCCGTGGTGCCACTGCTCTGGCTGCTGCTGTTTTCCCCTGATAGGCTATCCCCCCCGACAGTATCCAAAGGGGTATATCTGTTCGAGAGGGGGACAACCACAGGGGATTCCTGCACTGACTGCCTGCCCTTTCTGGTGGTCACCCATTTCTCTGCCTGCACCTTGGATGTGACCACATTTACATAACTGCGATCTATGACGCTTTCCGCCACCTGCATGCTCCTAAGTGCATCCAATTGCTGCTCCAACCGAACCATGCGGTCTGTGAGGAGCTCCAGTTGGGTGCACTTTCTGCAGATGAAGCCATCCGGGACGCTGGAAGCCTCCCGGACCTGCCACATCTCACAGTCAGAGCACAGCACCCCTCTAACTGACATTGCGTCAATTAATTAAAATTAAAATTAAAATTTGTCTTTTTTAAAAAAATATTTTTTTTTAAATTTCAAAGTTACTGTCAACTATCTGTTTCCTAGCACTAGATTTCTAATAGAAATGCGATAGCTAACTATAGTACTCTCCGATCTCTGGCTTAGATATCCCTCTAAATTATAATTAAGTTATTATGTTTAATTAGTAACCAAATACTCAAATTTTTTTAAAATTTAGGGTAGAATCCCAACCAGCCACTCTGGCCACAGCTTTTCTGTGATGTCACTTCAGTTTCCCCCCGACACACACAATTTGAAAAAAGGTATAAAAGTAAAAATCACTTACTTACCTTCTGAGTGTCTGAGATGTTCTCAGGTTCTCTCGCTGACAGAGACTGCTCCTCCACCTCCGAACCTTGACCTGCACAATGCTAATAATATAATAATAATATAATATGGCACTTAGCTTACACCAATGGGTCTTATTATTAGGTTAGAGGAGGAGGGCGGGTGGGAGACACTACACCTGTAGTGTCTCGGGTTTCCTCTCGACCAGAATTTATTGGTTGGGGCGGGGGGGGGACTTCCCAGAGGTCCACGGGTCGAACTTCCGGTTCCCGCCTTATATAAAAACAAATAAAACAGAAAAGAAGAACAGACACGGGACCAGGTAAGGCTTTTTAAAGTAAGTACTCACCTCCCAGAAGGCCCCTGCGCACTGCTGCCGCCGAAATCCAAAGGGCTGCTCCTGTAAAGGTAAGTGGTTTTAAAGTCGCTACTCACCTCCCAGAGGGCCCCTGCGCACCGCTGCCGCCGAAATCCAAAGGGCTGCTCCTGTAAAGGTAAGTGGTTTTAAAGTCGCTACTCACCTCCCAGAAGGCCCCTGCGCACCGCTGCCGCCGAAATCCAAAGGGCTGCTCCTGTAAAGGTAAGTGGTTTTAAAGTCGCTACTCACCTCCCAGAGGGCCCCTGCGCACCGCTGCCGCCGAAATCCAAAGGGCTGCTCCTGTAAAGGTAAGTGGTTTTAAAGTCGCTACTCACCTCCCAGAGGGCCCCTGCGCACCGCTGCCGCCGAAATCCAAAGGGCTGCTCCTGTAAAGGTAAGTGGTTTTAAAGTCGCTACTCACCTCCCAGAAGGCCCCTGCGCACCGCTGCCGCCGAAATCCAAAGGATTCCTATAGAGTTGCGTATGAGTTAGTATAGTGTTGTGTGTGACAGTTGCTGTAGTGTGTGTGACAGTTGCTGTAGAGTTGTGTGTGTTATTATACTGTTGTGTGTGACAGTTGCTGTAGTGTTGTGGGTGACAGTTGCTGTAGAGTTGTGTGTGTTAGTATACTGTTGTGTGTGACGGTTGCTGCAGTGTTGTGTGTGACAGTTGCTGTAGAGTTGTGTGTGACAGTTGCTGTAGAGTTGTGTGTGTTAGTATAGCGTTGTGTGTGAAAGTTGCTGTAGTGTTGTGTGTGTTAGTATAGTTTTGTGTGTGACAGTTGCTGTAGAGTTGTGTGTGTTAGTACAGCGTTGTGTGTGACAGTTGCTGTAGTGTGTGTGACAGTTGCTGCAGCGTTGTGTGACATTTCATATAGTGTGTGTGAGTTAGTATGTGTGACAATTCCTGTAGTGTTGTGGGACAGATCCTATAGAGTTGTGTGTGAGTTAGTATAGTGTTGTGTGTGACAGTTTCTGTAGAGTTGTGTGTGTGTTAGTATGGTGTTGTGTGTGACAGTTGCTGTAGAGTTGTGTGAGTTAGTATACTGTTGTGTGTGACAGTTGCTGTAGAGTTGTGTGTGTTAGTATAGTGTTGTGTGACAGTTGCTGTAGAGCTGTGTGTGTTAGTATAGTGTTGTGTGTGACAGTTGCTGTAGAGTTGTGTGTGTTAGTATAGTGTTGTGTGTGACAGTTGCTGTAGAGTTGTGTGAGTTAGTATAGTGTTGTGTGTGACAGTTGCTGTAGAGTTGTGTGAGTTAGTATAGTGTTGTGTGTGACAGTTGCTGTAGAGTTGTGTGAGTTAGTATAGTGTTGTGTGTGACAGTTGCTGTAGAGTTGTGTGAGTTAGTATAGTGTCTGTGACAGTTGCTGTAGAGTTTTGTGAGTTAGTATAGTGTTGCCTGTGACAGTTGCTGTAGAGTTGTGTGTTCTAGTATAGTGTTATGTGTGACAGTTGCTGTAGAGTTGTGTGTGAGTTAGTATAGTGTTGTGTGTGACAGTTGCTGTAGAGTTGTGTGTGTTAGTATAGTGTTGTGTGACAGTTGCTGTAGAGCTGTGTGTGTTAGTATAGTGTTGTGTGTGACAGTTGCTGTAGAGTTGTGTGTGTTAGTATAGTGTTGTGTGTGACAGTTGCTGTAGAGTTGTGTGAGTTAGTATAGTGTTGTGTGTGACAGTTGCTGTAGAGTTGTGTGAGTTAGTATAGTGTTGTGTGTGACAGTTGCTGTAGAGTTGTGTGAGTTAGTATAGTGTTGTCTGTGACAGTTGCTGTAGAGTTTTGTGAGTTAGTATAGTGTTGCCTGTGACAGTTGCTGTAGAGTTGTGTGTTCTAGTATAGTGTTGTGTGTGACAGTTGCTGTAGAGTTGTGTGTGAGTTAGTATAGTGTTGTGTGTGACAGTTGCTGTAGAGTTGTGTGTGAGTTAGTATAGTGTTGTGTGTGACAGTTGCTGTAGTGTGTGTGACAGTTGCTGTAGCGTTGTGTGAATTAGTATAGTGTTGTGTGTGACAGTTGCTGTAGAGTTGTGTGAGTTAGTATAGTGTTGTGTGTGACAGTTGCTGTAGAGTTGTGTGTTCTAGTATACTGTTGTGTGTGACAGTTGCTGTAGAGTTGTGTGAGTTAGTATAGTGTTGTGTGTGACAGTTGCTGTAGAGTTGTGTGTGTGTTAGTATAGTGTTGTGTGTGACAGTTGCTGTAGAGTTGTGTGTGAGTTAGTATAGTGTTGTGTGTGACAGTTGCTGTAGTGTGTATGACAGTTGCTGTAGCGTTGTGTGTGTTAGTATAGTGTTGTGTGTGACAGTTGCTGTAGTGTTGTGTGTGACAGTTGCTGTAGAGTTGTGTGTGAGCTAGTATAGTGTTGTGTGTGACAGTTGCTGTAGTGTGTGTGACACTTGCTGTAGCGTTGTGTGTGTTAGTATAGTGTTGTGTGTGACAGTTGCTGTAGAGTTGTGTGAGTTAGTATAGTGTTGTGTGTGACAGTTGCTGTAGAGTTGTGTGTGTGTTAGTATAGTGTTGTGTGTGACAGTTGCTGTAGAGTTGTGTGTGAGTTAGTATAGTGTTGTGTGTGACAGTTGCTGTAGTGTGTATGACAGTTGCTGTAGCGTTGTGTGTGTTAGTATAGTGTTGTGTGTGACAGTTGCTGTAGTGTTGTGTGTGACAGTTGCTGTAGAGTTGTGTGTGAGCTAGTATAGTGTTGTGTGTGACAGTTGCTGTAGTGTGTGTGACACTTGCTGTAGCGTTGTGTGTGTTAGTATAGTGTTGTGTGTGACAGTTGCTGTAGAGTTGTGTGTTTTAGTATAGTGTTGTGTGTGACAGTTGCTGTAGTGTGTGTGACAGTTGCTGTAGCGTTGTGTGTGTTTGTATAGTGTTGTGTGTGACAGTTGCTGTAGAGTTGTGTGTGTGTTAGTATCGTGTTGTGTGTGACAGTTGCTGTAGCGTTGTGTGTGAGTTAGTACAGTGTTGTGTGTGACAGTTGCTGTAGAGTTGTGTGTTTTAGTATAGTGTTGTGTGTGACAGTTGCTGTAGAGTTGTGTGAGTTAGTATAGTGTTGTCTGTGACAGTTGCTGTAGAGTTTTGTGAGTTAGTATAGTGTTGCCTGTGACTGTTGCTGTAGAGTTGTGTGTTCTAGTATAGTGTTGTGTGTGACAGTTGCTGTAGAGTTGTGTGTGAGTTAGTGTAGTGTTGTGTGTGACAGTTGCTGTAGAGTTGTGTGTGTTAGTATAGTGTTGTGTGTGACAGTTGCTGTAGAGTTGTGTGTGAGTTAGTATAGTGTTGTGTGTGACAGTTGCTGTAGAGTTGTGTGTGTTAGTATAGTGTTGTGTGTGACAGTTGCTGTAGAGTTGTGTGAGTTAGTATAGTGTTGTGTGTGACAGTTGCTGTAGAGTTGTGTGAATTAGTATAGTGTTGTGTGTGACAGTTGCTGTAGAGTTGTGTGTGAGTTAGTATAGTGTTGTGTGTGACAGTTGCTGTAGAGTTGTGTGTGTTAGTATAGTGTTGTGTGTGACAGTTGCTGTAGAGTTGTGTGTGAGTTAGTATAGTGTTGTGTGTGACAGTTGCTGTAGAGTTGTGTGTGTTAGTATAGTGTTGTGTGTGACAGTTGCTGTAGAGTTGTGTGAGTTAGTATAGTGTTGTGTGTGACAGTTGCTGTAGAGTTGTGTGAATTAGTATAGTGTTGTGTGTGACAGTTGCTGTACAGTTGTGTGAGTTAGTATAGTGTTGTCTGTGACAGTTGCTGTAGAGTTGTGTGAGTTAGTATAGTGTTGTGTGTGACAGTTGCTGTAGAGTTGTGTGTTCTAGTATAGTGTTGGGTGTGACAGTTGCTGTAGAGTTGTGTGAGTTAGTATAGTGTTGTGTGTGACAGTTGCTGTAGAGTTGTGTGTGTGTTAGTATAGTGTTGTGTGTGACAGTTGCTGTAGAGTTGTGTGTGAGTTAGTATAGTGTTGTGTGTGACAGTTGCTGTAGTGTGTGTGACAGTTGCTGTAGCGTTGTGTGTGTTAGTATAGTGTTGTGTGACAGTTGCTGTAGTGTTGTGTGTGACAGTTGCTGTAGAGTTGTGTGTGAGCTAGTATAGTGTTGTGTGTGACAGTTGCTGTAGTGTGTGTGTCACTTGCTGTAGCGTTGTGTGTGTTAGTATAGTGTTGTGTGTGACAGTTGCTGTAGAGTTGTGTGTTTTAGTATAGTGTTGTGTGTGACAGTTGCTGTAGAGTTGTGTGTTTTAGTATAGTGTTGTGTGTGACAGTTGCTGTAGTGTGTGTGACAGTTGCTGTAGCGTTGTGTGTGTTTGTATAGTGTTGTGTGTGACATTTGCTGTAGAGTTGTGTGTGTGTTAGTATAGTGTTGTGTGTGACAGTTGCTGTAGAGTTGTGTGTGAGTTAGTACAGTGTTGTGTGTGACAGTTGCTGTAGAGTTGTGTGTTTTAGTATAGTGTTGTGTGTGACAGCTCCTTTTGTGCTCTGCGATTGACCCCACAGGTATTTCCTTTCCCCCTCCTTTTTCATTACAGTATCGACTGTGTTGTTTTGTACACACCTAGATTGTCTTGCAGTTTCCCCAATATTGTATCGCAGTTCCTGAATCATTGTGTTACTGTTGCCCCTGTGTTCTGGTGCAGCTGTGGGAGTTCCGCCAGCTCGCTTTATTCCACTGGACCATGCATCTTTCATTGTGAGTTTGTGCAATGTTCAGGCTGATTTGACATTTGTGGTAATGCTCCAAGTCGAATTCAATCTGGTATCTGTACACATGCACAGTCTAGCCTGTGTCACTGATGAGCGATGAGGCGTCTAATCGGTGTTGATTCTCATTACCCTGGTTGTTGCCATGGGATGTGTCCCGAACCAGCAAACTCGGCACAGAGTAACCCTGGGACAGAGCTTTACCCTGTGACTCAGTACCGCCAGGGTGCTGTTACTTACTGAACTACTGGGAAACAATACTGCTGGACATAATGATGGCATTCGCGATGGTTTGCAATACTCCATCCTCTTTACACAAAGATGGTGAATTGACGCGCAGGATGTGTTACCATGGCAACTTCGATCCCATATACTTTTGCCCACAGCCTGTACTGCACCCAGCAGTGACACTGCTGGCGATACAGGGAATTGCAGCTGGTGAGAGGAGGAAATGTTGCACAAACTGTTTAAATTTTAAATACAATGCAGCACTGGCAGTCAGTTCATATTAGCCAAGCAGACTGTGTGAAACCCATAACACAGCAAAAAAAAAACTGCAGAAGCTCGTGTTTTGTATTTACCAATGCCAGCATTTCCCAGAAGCCAGCAGATTGAATTCACTTCACTGGTTCAAAGCGGGCCTTGAAATCTTTGAAAACAGCGCTCTGTCGAGGAGTGCTGTGGGCACTGTGAGCTGGTTTTGCAATGGTCTGGTTAGGTGTGAGATCATGGAGGCTTGGGCTCCCATTTGAGGATATAGGGAACACTGTCCATTAGTCAGCCTGAGGTGAATGCAGTCACAATGGATAGCATCACGGTTCCAAACTATCAGAGACCTAGAGATGGGAAGAGGGACTATCAATGAAAGAACAGAAGGTTAGATACAAAATCACAACAGTTAATGCCCAATTTTATATGTAAAGACATCAGAACAAATCTGAGACAAAAGCAAAATACTGCAGATGCTGGAATTCTGAAATAAAAACAGGAGATGTGACAGGAGGCAAGACCTCCAGATCACCTAAATCTCCAATTTCAAGGACTTGAAGGAGTAGATGGGGTAGTAAGGACATTCTTAATGCTGTTAATGTTGTAGTTTCAAGTTAGACTATTTCACAGTTGTGACACTTTCAGAAGGCGTTTGAACTTTCAGAAGGAGTTTGACAAAGTCCCGCATGAGAGATTGTTGTGCAAAATTAAAGCACATGGGATTGGGGGGGAAATGTAATGAGGTGGATAGAAAACTGGTTGGCAGAGAGGAAACAAAGAGTAGGGATTAATGCGTCCTTTTCAAATTGACAAGCAGTAACTAGTGGGGTGCCACAGGGATCGGTGCTGGGACCACAGCTATTCACAATATATATTAATGATTTGGATGAGGGAACAAAACGTAACATCTCAAAGTTTGCAGAAGATACCAAGTTAGGCGGGAGGGTGAATTGTGACGAGGATGCAGGGATCCTACAGCAAGATCTGGACAGGTTGGGCAAGTGAGCAAATCAATGGCAGATGCAGTATAATTTGGGTAAGTTTGAGGTTATTCACTTTGGCTTATTCACAGGAAGGCAGATTACTACCTGAATGGTTGTAAATTGAGAGAGGGGAGTGTGCAGCGGAACCTGGCGGTAAAGAAGGCGGTAAAGAAGGCTAATGGTATGTTGGCCTTCATTGCGAGAGGTTTTGAGTATAGAAGCAAGGATGTGTTGCCTTGGTGAGCCCACACCTGGAGTATTGTGTGCAGTTTTGGTCTCCTTCTCTGAGGAAGGATGTTCTTGCTCTCGAGGGAGTGCAGCAAAGGTTTACCAGACTGATTCCAGGGATGGCGGGACTGTCATATGAGGAGAGATTGAACAGGTTGGGATTGTTCCCACTGGAGTTCAGAGGAATGAAGGGGGATAGAGACTTACAAAATTTTAACGGGACTAGACAGGGTAGATGTTACCAATGATGGGTGTGTCCGGAACCAGGGGCCACAGTCTGAGGATTCAGGATAAACCATTTCGGACAGATATAAGGAGACATTTCTTCACACGAAGAGTGGGGAGCCTGTGGAATTCATGACCACAGGAAGTAGTTGATCCTAAAACTTTGAATATATTCAAGAGGCGGCTGAATATAGCACTTGGGGAGAATGGGATCAAAGGCTCTGGGGAGAAAGCAGGATTAGGCTATTGAGTTGGATGATCAGCCATGATCGTGATGAATGGCGGAGCAGGCTCGAAGGGCCAAAAGGCCTCCTGCTGCTCCTATCATCTATGTATCTATGTTAAATACACAAGACTTAGTGATGTTATAATAGAAGCAAACTGTAAGTAAGCTAATGTCCGTCTATATCCAGAGGATAAAGACTCCGGGGGGGGGTGGTAGAAGGATCTGGCCCCTAAAGATTTACCATGGAACTGAGTACAGTGCCACCCACATGGTGATATATATGACCTAGAGTTAAATGCAGTCTTGATGGGTTGCAATATGCAAGGGCCTGTGTGGGCTCCTCTCCATATCAAAATTCTCTACTGTGAATATGTACATGGTTGGTGATGTTAATAAAGAGTTCACTGCGTCTTAAACAAGGCTGCTTCATGGTATCCAAGCTATTCACATCATGTGTAGCGTCATCAGAACAGATCAATCAAGAGCAGACTGACGGGGTGGTAATTGCCTGGGTTGAATTTGTCTTGCTTGGGACGTACCCACCTTTCCTCATTCCCAGGTAGATGCCAATGTTGTAGCTACACTGTTACACTTTTGTTTGGGCCATAGAGGAGGGCTGGTTTAGCACAATGGGCTAAACAGCTGGCTTGTAATGCAGAACAAGGCCAGCAGCACGGGTTCAATTCCTGTACCAGCCTCCCCGAACAAGCGCCGGAATGTGGCGACTAGGGGCTTTTCACAGTAACTTCATTGAAGCCTACTTGTGACAATAAGCGATTATTATTAGATAGTTCTTAAGTGCATCAGTGCTACTTCCAGGATGTTGTCAGGACCCATAACCTTTGCAGTATCCAGTGCCTTCAGCTGTTTCTTGATATCACGTGTAGTGAAGCAAATTGACTGAAGACTGACAGCTGTGATGGTAGAAACCTCAGGAGGAGGCTGAGATGTGTCATTCTCTGGGCACTTCTGGCTGAAGATTATTGTGAATGCCTTGCCTTTTTTTTACTGATGTGTTGGACTCCCCCATCACTGAGGAACTTCCTCCTCCCATGAGTTGTTTAATTGTCCACCACCATTCACGGATGGATGTAGCACGACTGCAGAGTTTTGATCAGATCCGCCCATTGTGGGATCGCTTAATTCTGTCTATAGCACTTTGCTTCCGCTGTTTGGCACACAAGTTGTCGTATGTTGTAACTTCACTAGGTGGGCACCTCATTTTTCGGTATTCCCGATGTTGCTCCCGGGATGCCCTCCTACGTTCTTCATTGAACCAGGGTTGATCCCTTGGCTTGATGGTAACGATGGGGTGGGGGAAATGTCAGGCCAAAGGGGTACAGATTGTGGTTGTTGTTAAATGTTGCATGCTCAGTGGGTCTCACAAAGGGGTTCTGAGTCTTGTATGGTTGAACATTAAGTGTTTCTTAATAACTCATAATTGTGTACATAAATTAAGAGTACATCCCACACAATAAGCTAATTCCAAGCTTAATTCTACACAGATTTCTGTCCGGCCCACAACTGACTCTAGCCTCAGGTCTTGTGCCTCTTTACATCATATCGTGGGTGGGGCTGTTTCCCAGTCTGATATAAATCCTTGCAGGGCCAGATGGGGTGGGATTCTCCAGCCCCGTGCCGGGTCGGAGAATCGCCGGGGCGGGGCAGGCGCGATTCACGCGACTTCTCTCCAACTTCTCTCCGGTGACCGGAGAATCGGCGCCACTGGTGCCGGGATGGTTGGATCGGCGCCGGTCGGGGGCGCTCAATGTGGTCCCACCCGGCGATTCTCCCAGCGCGATGGGCCAATTGCCCGCCCAGTTAGGCCGAGTCCCACCGGCGCCATTCTCGTGTGGTCCTACCTGGTGGGACCTCGCCGTTCATGTTTCGGGGTGCGGCCTGGTTGGGGGAGGGGGGATCCGACCCCGGAAGGGGCCTCCACGTTAGCCTGGCCCACGATCGGGTCCTACCGATTGGCGGGTGGGCTTATCCTAGTGGGGGCCTATGTTCCTCCACACTCGGCCTCTGTAGCTCTCCGCCATGTTGCGTCGGGGCCGGCGCGGAGAAGGAAATCCACGCGCATGCGCAAACTTGCGCCGGCCGTGACCCGCATTGGCGAACTCACGCCGACTGTAGCGCGCATGCGCGGACCCGCGGCGTCCGTTCTGATGCCTGTATCGGCAGCTGGAGCTGCGTGAAGCGCTCTAGTGCCATGCTGGCCCCCTGTCCAGCGCTCCTAGGGGCCTGTTGACGCTGTCATAAAACGCTCCACCGTTTACGATGGCGTCAACACTTAGCCCCAGGATCAGAAAATCCCGCCCACTATACTACACCTCCCCCAAAATCTTCACCCAACGTATGTACATTAAAGTCGTGCTCCCCCTTAAGTCTCTGATTTTATCTATTCAGAAGGTCTAGAGGCTCCAGATCCTGTCTGCTCACATTTGGAGGAGTGGGAGGTTCTGTTGATTTGGGCAACCTTTGTTGATTCGGAGGTTTAATTGTAGCCCATGTTTCTAGCAGTTAGGTGTCTTCTGAGATGATTTTCTCTACTCCTAAAAGTTGAACTTCCCTTTGTCAACTCCCCATCTGCTCTACTCGCGGACCTTCAGCTTGTCTCATTCTTTCCAGAATATTCATCCCGTTCATTCGTGGTTTATCTTTTTCTGTGTGGCTCACTGTGATCTTTGTGGAAACTCAAAATGTCTCTTCCCATCATTTGGATGTTGCTCATCAGTGGGCTCACCTTGCAGTTTGGCTTTTATCGCGATCCTGTGTTTTGCCGTGTGTCTCCGTGCCTCACTGAGATGGGCTCTGACAAGTTGATGGCCACTAGTTCCTTGCTCTAGCATTGTCTTGCACCTTTGTGCATTGATTGGAGGTTGCCGTGTCAGTGGTGTGCTGTTTACAGATGGTGTGACGGCAACCATTGGAGCCTGGGGTTGGGGATCATTCTTGGGGTAATTTTCCTGTGTGTCTTCCTCTCGAGGTACAGTGGTAATTTGAAGATTTGGCTGGTCTGACCTAAGAGGAGCCACTGCTGCCAGCAAAGAAATGGATCAAACCAGCTCTGCAAAGAGTTAAGGCTGTTCAGAGCTGATGTCCCAGTCATGATTCTCTTGACTGGTAGGTCACTTGGGAACTTGCAGTTCCATGAGGTTGATGACAGAGTTTGACCTGATGTCTCCTGCCATTTTAAGAAGGTTAAGGATAACACAGGCATCTCTGCTCAAGAGTGGAAAAGATTGGTTTCGGGTGATGTACATGACTTCAGGGCCGGGATTCTCCATTTTGGGGACTAAGTCCCAATGCTCGCCGGAAAACGGACCAGAATCACTTGGAATTTTTCCTCGAAAGTCCGGGTGATTCTCCGTTTTCCAAGGGGCTAGCAGAGCCCAGCGTGCGTCCCGTGGCTCTGGCTGCCGGTGGCGCCCTGCTGTTCAGACCGCGCGGTTGTGCACGGTGGCCGCAAGTGGGTGCGCGCATGCGCATGGCGGGTCACCTCGCCGCGGGCACCACCGGCATGGCGGAGCCACACAGCGGGCCCATGTGGAGTAAGGTAGACCCCCCTCCCCAGATCGTGATGGCCCGCCGATCGGTGGCCCCCGATCGCGGGCCTGGCCACCGCTGAGGCCCCACGGAGTCAGATTCCTCCTGACCCCCCCACTAGAACCGCCACCACGGCTGCAGGTCCCAGCTCCCGCTGGGTGGTACCAGACGTAAACCACACCGGCGGGAGTTCGGCTGGTCGCCCACGGAGAATCGCCGCTTGGGGCCTGTTTCACCGGCCCCCGACCGGCGCCGCGGCCACCACGAAGGCGCGATTGTCGCTGATTCCGTGGCGGGAATTTCCCACGCCCCCGGCGATTCTCCGACCCGGCACGGGCTCGGAGAATCCCGGCCCTAGATATCTGGGGCGTCATTCTCCGACCCCCCGCCGGGTCGGAGAATGGCCGTTGGCCGCCGTGAATCCCGCCCCCGCCCCCGCCGAAGTCTCCGAAGGGAGAAAAGTCGGCGGGGCGTTAATGGCGCCGCTGCCGCGGAGAATGTCACGGGTCTGCGCAAGGCAGCCGATTTTCGGCCTGCCGATATTCTCCCTTCCGGATGGGCCGAAGTCCCGTCGACGTGATGACCGTTCACGTCGACGTGAATCAAACCTCCTTTTCTTCGGCGTGACCCGGTGCTCCAGGCTCACGCCGACCAGCGAGGAGGTGAGTGACGGCCTGGGGGGTTGGCTCTGGGCAGGAAATGGCGTGGCCGCAGACTGATTGCCTGAGGAGAGGTGTGTCTCG
The DNA here is from genome assembly GCF_047496885.1 of Scyliorhinus torazame. Taxonomy (NCBI): domain Eukaryota; kingdom Metazoa; phylum Chordata; class Chondrichthyes; order Carcharhiniformes; family Scyliorhinidae; genus Scyliorhinus; species Scyliorhinus torazame. The sequence continues at coordinate 212,664,192 of NC_092707.1, forward strand.
GCTTGTGTGTGTGTGTGTGCGGCCGTGGGGGGGGGGGGGGGGGAGGGGGGGGGTGGTTAGAGTAGGTTGGGCTCCGGGGGAGTGCCGGGAGGGGGTCCGTGCCGGGGTGGAGGTTGGGGGGGGGGGGTCCGTGCCGGGGTGGAGGTTGGGGGTCGGGGGGGGGTCCGTGCTGGGGTGGAGGTTGGGGAGGGGGTCCGTGCCGGGATGGAGGTTGGGGGTTGGGGGGGGGGGTCCGTGCTGGGGTGGAGGTTGGGGAGGGGGTCCGTGCCGGGATGGAGGTTGGGGGTTGGGGGGGGGTCCGTGCTGGGGGGGAGGTTGGGGAGGGGGTCCGTGCCGGGATGGAGGTTGGTGGTTGGGGGGGGTCCGTGCTGGGGTGGAGGTTGGGGAGGGGGTCCGTGCCGGGGTGGAGGTTGGGGGTTGGGGGGGGGTCCGTGCTGGGGTGGAGGTTGGGGAGGGGGTCCGTGCCGGGATGGAGGTTGGGGGTTGGGGGGGGGGTCCGTGCTGGGGTGGAGGTTGGGGAGGGGGTCCGTGCCGGGATGGAGGTTGGGGGTTGGGGGGGGTCCGTGCTGGGGTGGAGGTTGGGGAGGGGGTCCGTGCCGGGGTGGAGGTTGGGGGTTGGGGGGGGGGTCCGTGCTGGGGTGGAGGTTGGGGAGGGGGGTCCGTGCCGGGATGGAGGTTGGGGGTTGGGGGGGGGGTCCGTGCTGGGGTGGAGGTTGGGGAGGGGGTCCGTGCCGGGGTGGAGGTTGGGGAGGGGGTCCGTGCCGGGGTGGAGGTTGGGGGGGGGCGTGCCGGGGTGGAGGTTGGGGAGGGGGTCCGTGCCGGGGTGGAGGTTGGGGGGGGGGGTCCGTGCCGGGGTGGAGGTTGGGGGGGGTGTCCGTGCCGGGGTGGAGGTTGGGGGTTGGGGAGGGGGTCCGTGCCGGGGTGGAGGTTGGGGAGGGGGTCCGTGCCGGGGTGGAGGTTGGGGGTTGGGGGGGGTGTCCGTGCTGGGGTGGAGGTTGGGGAGGGGGTCCGTGCCGGGGTGGAGGTTGGGGGTTGGGGGGGGGGGTCCGTACTGGGGTGGAGGTTGGGGAGTGGGTCCGTGCCGGGATGGAGGTTGGGGGTTGGGGGGGGGGGGTCCGTGCTGGGGGAGGAGGTTGGGGAGGGGGTCCGTGCCGGGGTGGAGGTTGGGGGTTGGTCCGTGCCGGGGTGGGTGATGGGAGGGCAAATGAGTTGGTCCACCTGGCCAGGTGCCAGCCTCCAACAGTTGGACCCATGCGGTCCATGCCACCTGGCTGGGGGGAGGAGGGGATATGGGCAATGATGACATGTCGTCGTTCCCCTCCCCCCCACCAGGCCGTCATGTTTTCAGACCATCCAGCGATGTTGGCCGCCGTGGTGGCAGCCGCTCATGTCTATGTTGCCCTGGATGAGGAGGAGGAGGAGGAGGAGCGTGCCAGAGAGGCGGCGCAGGCTGCCGCAGAGGGGCAGGCGGCAGCCGCCCAGGCTGGAGGGACACCTGACCGACAGGACGAGGAGGGGGAGGAGGACGTCGCGGCCCCACGGCAACGGAGGCACCCGAGGGCGCCCCGTGTGTACCGGCCCCGGCAGTCATACCAGGACCTCACGGACCGGGAATGCAGGAGGAGACTCCGGATGAGCCGGGAAACCGTGGCACACATCTGCCACCTGCTGGCACACCTGTCACCGCGTGGCACTGGCAGGGGACACCCTCTCCCCGTGTCCGTCAAGGTTACGGTGGCCCTGAACTTTTATGCAACGGGGTCATTCCAGGCACCGAGTGGGGACCTGTCCGGCATATCGCAGACATCGGTGCATCGGTGCATCCGGGCAGTGACAGATGCCCTTTATGCCATGGCGCACCGCTACATCCGCTTCCCCGTGGACCGGGCCAGCCAAGATGCCCGGGCCGTGGGCTTCTCTGCCATTGCCGGGTTCCCCATGGTCCAGGGCGCGATCGATGGGATGCACGTCGCCGTGCGGCCACCTGCAGATAACAGGGCCGTGTTCACTAATAGGAAGGGGACCTATTCGATGAACGTACAGGTGGTCTGCGACCACCGCATGATGATCCTGCACGTCTGCGCCCGTCACCCAGGCAGTGTACACGACTCATTCGTGTTGTCGCGGTCATCCATCCCCGGCATGTACGAGGGACGCCATCCCCGGCTGAGGGGCTGGTTGCTGGGCGACAGGGGCTACCCATTGCGATCGTGGCTGATGACGCCTATACGGAGGCCACGCAATGAGGTGGAGAACCGCTACAATGATGCCCATGTAGCGACAAGGGGAGTGATCGAGAGGTGCTTTGGCGTGCTGAAGATGCGTTTCAGGTGCCTGGACCTCTCTGGGGGCGCCCTCCAGTATCGGTCAGATAGGGTCGGCCGCATCATTGTGGTGTGCTGCGTCCTGCACAACATAGCCCAGCAGAGGGGCGATGTGCCGCAGGCAGAGGAGGGCGGAGTGGAGGAGCAGCAGGAAGAGGCCCAGTCCTCCCCAGATGAGGGGGATGGGGGCAATGGTCAGGGCAGACGGGGTAGACACAGGCGGGTGGCTGTCCACCGTTACCGGCTGGCCCAGCGGGCACGGGACAGACTGATAGACGCCCGCTTCACTGACTAGATGGGCGTGGGAATCGGGTAGTATGGCCACAGACCGCACACCATGACAACAGCCGACCACCCACACCCCCCACCCATCCACCCACCCAGCACCCTCACCCCCCTCCCCAACCCCACACACCCCACCCGCATGCACACCACCCCCCCACCCCCAATTGCCGATCCACCGGCGGCACAACGGGCCGGGCTCACCCAGTTGCGGGTGGACGCGTGTCTATCGCAGGCCATGGAGAATGATGACAACCCGCCTCCGATGAGCTCCTGGCTCTACATCGTTGGACTATGTCTGACCCATGGCCACAGTACCACCATCCACCCGGACCATCCCTGCATGCGGCTGTGACACTGCAGCGCACGGTCCCGTCCTCTGCCCGGGGGATGTTGATGGCGGCCCAGGGGGAAGGGGGCAGACTCACCTGGGGCTGAGGTAAGACCACCCCTCACACACACACTTGCGCTCAACGTACATGACACCCCCGCACACTTTGGACAGAGCACAAAGGCAGCTTCGGTAGGTGTAACATTGACTTTAATAACCAAAGGAGTTCATGCACGTGCCCTAGCGCCTAAAACTCATCTGTGCCCTGCACCCGTGCCAACTTACTCAGTGTCTAATTGTTTGGCCTTACGGGCCCTTTGACTACGTCTACGTGGTTCCCCAGACGGTACAGCAGAACTGGAGGTGGACTCCTGTGATTCCTGCCCTCTGACACTGGATCCCTTTGGCGGCCGTTTCCTGGGGCGTCCTGGCCTAGATGGGCCAGGCTGCGGCCCGGGCGACTGGGATGGCGAGCTGCCAGCCTGTCCTGCCCGTTGCCCACCCGATGCACCTGGGACAGAAGGGGGGGAGTCCGAGGTGTCGCGGTGTACCGGGACCTCCCCTACAGAGGGAGCCGGGACGGACCACACCACCTCCTCCTCCCTCGGGGTGCCCGATGGCCCCCAGGCCTCTACATGGGTGGGGGATGCGAACGGACTGGCCATCCGACGCGCCCCCGACATCTGGCGCTGCCAGTCCTGGAGGCCCGTGCTGGTATCGACAGGGGTCTGCAGGTTTGCAGCCATGGAGCCCAGGGGGTTGTCGAACCCTGTCTGCGACAGTGCGACGCCAGCTCGCACATGGCCACTGGCGCCGATGCCCTCAGCGATGGCCTGCTGAGACTGGGCCATGGCCTGCAGAGACTGGGCCATGGCCTGCAGAGACTGGGCTATGGCCTGCTGAGACTGGGCCATGGCCTGCTGAGACTGGGCCATGGCCTGCTGAGACTGGGCTATGGCGTGCTGAGACTGGGCTATGGCGTTGAGCGCCTCTGCCATCTGGCGCTGGCACTGGCTCATGGCCTCCTGTGAGAGGGCAGCCATTTCCTGGGCCACAGACGCCGCCTGCATGGAAGGCCCCAGGCCTCGCAAACCGTTCCCCATGTCTGACACCGTCGCACCCATTGCCTCCACCGCGGACGCCACCCGTGCGGTGTCAGCCTGGGTGGCACGCATGACCGGGACCACTCCCAGCTCCTGGACGCGGGTGGACTCCTCCACCTGCGACCGCAGCCGCCGCAAGCCACCTGTCACCCTATTCGCTCGTCTCCGTGTCGGTGGTTGCATCGGATCTATGTGTGGGTGTGGTAACTGCAGGAACCCGGGGTCCATCTGGGCGGCAGATGTTCGCTTGGCCTGGGCTGCCCTCCGACCGCCCGGTCCCTCTGCTGCTCCTACCTCCACCTGCTGTACCGGGACGGCTGTGTTGTGCGCACCAGTGAGTGTACCAGACGCCTCATCACTAAAGTGCCCAACCGTGGTGAGTGTTTCTGCGATGGTGGAGGGTGTTGGTGACAGCAGTGGCGTTGTGTCGTGCTCTTCGTCCCACTCTGAGTCCATGGCACTTTGGGGTGGGGGTTCGTCTCCACCCATCCACTCTGAGTCACTGTCCGGTATTTCGTCTTCCCGGGTAGGGGTGTCCTGGGTAGTGCTGTCCCGGGTAGTGCTGTCCCGGGTAGTGCTGTCCCGGGTAGTGCTGTCCCGGGTAGTGGTGTCCCGGGTAGGGGTGTCCTGGGTAGTGGTGTCCCGGGTAGGGGTGTCCTGGATAGTGGTGTCCTGGGTAGTGGTGTCCCGGGTAGGGGTGTCCTGGGTAGTGGTGTCCCGGGTAGGGGTGTCCTGGATAGTGCTGTCCTGGGTAGTGGTGTCCTGGCTCGGATGTGACGGGGGCCTGTGGCTGCCCCCCTCATCGCTGGGTGGTCGCTCCCGCACGTGACGGGGGTGTCGTCTCCCTGTTGCTCCAGGTCTCTCCGTCTCCCGTGGTCTCCGAGGGGCATCCTGCGGGCGTCGCATGCTGGAGGGTCCGGGTCTCTCCGTCTCCCGTGGTCTCCGAGGGGCATCCTGCGGGCGTCGCATGCTGGAGGGTTCGGGTCTCTCCGTCTCCCGTGGTCTCCGAGGGGCATCCTGCGGGCGTCGCATGCTGGAGGGTGCGGGTCTCTCCGTCTCCCGTGGTCTCCGAGGGGCATCCTGCGGACGTCGCATGCTGGAGGGTGCGGGTCTCTCCGTCTCCCGTGGTCTCCGAGGGGCATCCTGCGGGCGGTCTGCATCTGCGGGGATGGGTGCCTGGACGTTTGGTCCTGCGATACACAATGAAGCATGCATGGTTAGACATCAGGCAGTGATCAGGTGATACGGGAGAGGGGGATATAGGGGAGGGGGGATATGGGGACGGGCTGTTGGTGGCTCACTTGCTCGTGGGGCCCCGACCTCTGCATCAGCAACCTCCCGGTCCTCAGGTCCGCCAGCCAGTTCCAGGGCCCTTTCCTCGTGTACGGTCAGTGGCCTCTCATCAGCGGGCCCTCCTCCAGTCCTCACATGCTCCCTATTGTTGTGTGCGCGCTTCTCCTGGGGGGGGGGGGGGGGTGGTGGCAGGGGTAAAAGGCAACAGTGTTAGGCAGGTATATGAATGCACGCCATCGGTTGCGCGTGCATTGCAGAGGTTAAGGTTAGGGCTGGATTCACTTGGGGATATGGGGGATATGGGGGAGGGGGGGATATGGGGGAGGGGGGATATGGGGGATATGGGGGAGGGGGGATATGGGGGAGGGGGGAATATGGGGGATATGGGGGAGGGGGGGATATGGGGGATATGGGGGAGGGGGGGATATGGGGAATATGGGAGAGGGGGGATATGGGGGAGGGGGGATATGGGGGAGGGGGGAATATGGGGGATATGGGGGAGGGGGATATGGGGGATATGGGGGAGGGGGGGATATGGGGGAGGGGGGATATGGGGGATATGGGGAGGGGGGATATGGGGGAGGGGGGAATATGGGGGATATGGGGGAGGGGGGATATGGGGGATATGGGGGATATGGGGAGAGGGGATATGGGGAGGGGGGGATATGGGGAGGGGGGATATGGGGGAGGGGGGATATGGGGGATATGGGGAGGGGGGATATGGGGAATATGGGGGAGGGGGGATATGGGGGAGGGGGGATATGGGGGGGATATGGGGGAGGGGGGATATGGGAGATATGGGGGAGGGGGGATATGGGAGATATGGGGGAGGGGGGATATGGGGGAGGGGGGATATGGGGGATATGGGGGATATGGGGGAGGGGGGATATGGGGGAGGGGGGGATATGGGGGAGGGGGGGATTTGGGGGAGAGGGGATATGGGGGATATGGGGAGGCTCACCCTGCCTGCTCTGACGAGGTCGTTCACCTTCTTGTGGCACTGGGTGCCTGTCCGTGGTGTTAGGGCCACAGCGGTGATGGCCTCAGCCACCTCCCTCCACTGACGCCGGCTGTGGCGTGGGGCAACTCTGCGGCGTCCCTCCTCTGCTCCACCGCATCCAGGAGCGCATCCACATCGCGTGACTCGAACCTCGGGGCTGAGCGACGGCCAGCCATCAAGTCGGGTGTTGCGGTCGGCTGTTCCGGTCGGGTGGGGGGGAGCTGCGCGGCCTTATGAGCCGTCACGCCGTGCAGCGCGTATGACGCTGCATGGCGTGAACCACTGCGCAAGCGCGGATCCCGTTATGTCGCTGCTAGCCCATTTCGGGCCGCAGACTATCGGCCCATTTTTATGACGTGACGCAAGTGGGATTTGCGCTGTTTTTTGCGCCGATCGGCGGAGTTTCCGCCGATAACGGAGAATTTCGCCCCTGATTGTTGCCATACCATGGCAGTTCTTGGGTCATGCCTATGAGCTGAAGTCAGATTCCTTCAGACCCATAGAGTGGTGTGTCTGTTGGTCGTAGCCAGAGGTCGCCCAGCCATGGGTCCTTATCTAAGAGGAGCATAGCATTGTAAAGGAGATATAGTTCCAAAGTTGTCACTTGGAGGGGAACTTGCAATTAGTGGTGTTCCTATGAATCTTCCAGGTGGTAAAGGTTGGGGTTTGGAAGATGCTGTTGAAGAAGCTTTACTGAGGAGACGTTTGTGGATGGGATGCCAATCAAGCAGCTTGCTTTTTCCGAGATGATGTAGAGTTCCTTGAGGTTTTTTGGAGCCGCACTCAGCCAGGCAAGTGGAAAATATTCCATCATACTCCTGACTTGTGCTTTGTAGATCGTGGACAGACTTTGGGAAGTCAAGACGTGAGTAACTCGCCATGTTCTTGTGGCCATAGTATTTATATGGCTGGTTCAATCAAGTTTCTGGCCTAAGAAACTGTATTCTCTGGCTCCCAACCCCATGTCTGCCAATTTACTCAGTCAAAACCCTTCATATTCAATGTGGTTTGTCATGTTAATAATGTAAGAACTGATTACACACAGAGAGACCTTCCAGTCAGTGCCCAGCAGAACAGGCTGGGGACAATAGTGAAAGCAGCAGTTGTACTCAGCCCCTGGATTGTAGCACCATTCCCAATGCCCTGCTGTAAAATGGGCACAGACACAGAGTTTAATATTAAAGCCTGGGCCAAGAGGTTTTATATTTAGTTCTGGATTCTCCGGTCGCTGAAATCACGTTCGGCAATCGGCCGGAGAATCAAAGTTCACGACCAAATCGGGGACAACGCCACTTCTCGTGATGCTCCGTCCCCACCAAAGTGGCGTGCTCAGAGAGTACGCTGTGCAATGTATCGACGGGCTCAGGACGTTGCCTGAGGCCCGCCCGCCCGATGCTCCACCCCAACTGGCCAAGTTCCCGACAGCACGGTCGCGTGTGGTATCTTCCCGTCGGGAACTCGACGCGGCAGCTGCAGACACAGTCCAGCGCCGCCACAGTCGGGGGAGGGCCGATCCGTGTGCATGGGGACCTTATCAGGGGCTGGGGGCACTGTAAGGGAGTGGACTGGGGGTTCCGAGCTGGCCAAAGGGAGTGTACTATTTTGCAGGCCGGGTCTGGGCGCGGCCACTGTAGACCGCCGCTGTGCACATGCACGGCCACGTACCCGTCAATCTTCCGGGTGCGCCATGCTGCCGGCATGCTAGCCCTTAACCAAATGGAGGATTGGTGGCCGTTTTGTGCCAAACTTTCTGGTGGGAAATGCCACCGTTCCCACGCTGGCGTGAGGACATAGGGCTGGATTCTCCGGTTGCTGACGCTGAAAGCGTGTTTGGTGATTAGCCGGAGAATCAAAGTTCCCAACCAAATGGGGGCAGTGCCACTTTCACGATGCTCCGCCCCATCCAATGCGGCATCCTCGCAGAGTACGCCGCGCAACGTATCGACGGCCACGGGACATTGCCTGAGGCCAGCCCCCCAATGCTCCACCCCTGACCGGCCAAGTTCCCGACGGCGACGGTCGCGTGTGGTCTCATCCGTCGGGTGCTTGGAATGGCGGCTGCGGACTCAGTCGTTGGGGAGGGGGGTTTTATTTGAGGCTGGGGACACTGTAGGGGGTGGTCCGGGGTGTGCGAGCCGGCTAAACGGGGGCACTATTTCGCAGGTACGGCCACAGACCCGGCAATTCTCCGGGCTGTATTGGCAGCGAGAGCCGGGTGCTCTACGCTGCCGACATGCTGTAGCCCCCAGCTACAGGGAGGGTCAATGGCATGGGACATAGCCTCACAATCGGAGAATCCAGCCCATAGCCTCACAATCGGAGAATCCAGCCCATAGCCTCACAATCGGAGAATCCAGCCCCTGGTGTTTTTAGCCTTATGTTGCTGTGAGGTTCTCTCCAACATTTTCCCATTCTACAAAAAAGAAAATTGCTGAGACATTATTGGGCTGGTAAAACACAGATTATGTGCACAGATCTCTGAAGTAGAAATTGAATTCACAGTTAACTGACTCAGCAACTAGAGTGAGTCAGGGCCAATGTATTCCCTTGCGGGTATTTCCTTGTGAGAATAGCTCCCTGTACAATCTGGTAGATAACAGATTGTTCAGTCCACAGTCTGTGCTGAATTAGCTGATGTCAGCCAGTGTTGGGGACGGTGTGGATGGTGTAGTTATGAAGTCGTAGAAGTTTACAGCATGGAAACAGGCCCTCTGGCCCAACTTGTCCATGCCGCCCAGTTTTTACCATGAAACTTGTCCCAATTGCCTGCATTTGGTCCATATCCCTCTATATCCAGCTTTGCCATATAACTGTCTAAATGCTTTTTAAAAGACAAAATTGTACCCGCCTCTACTACTGCCTCTGGAAGCTCGTTCCAGACACTCACCACCCTCTGTGTGAAATAATTGGCCTTCTGGACCCTTTTGTATCTCTCCCCTCTCACCTTAAACCTATGTCCTCTAGTTTTAGACTCCCGTACTTTTGGGAAAAGATGTTGACTATCTACCTTATCTATGCCCCTCATTATTTTATAGACCTCTATAAGATCACCCCTAAGCCTCCTACGCTCCAGGGAAAAAAGTCCCAGTCTATCCAGCCTCTCCTTATAACTCAAACCATCAAGTCCCGGTAGCATCCTTGTAAATCTTTTCTGCACTCTTTCTAGTTTAATAATATCCATTCTATAATAGGGTGACCAGAATTGTACACAGTATTCCAAGTGTGGTCTTACTAATGTCTTGTACAACTTCAGCAAGACGTTCCAACTCCTGTATTCAATGTTCTGAGCAATGAAACAAGCATACTGAATGCCTTCTTCACCACCCTGAACACCTGTGACTCCATCTTCAATGAGCTAGAGCAGCATGGTATCACAGTGGTTAGCACAGTTGCTTCCCCAGCTCCAGGGTCCCAGGTTCGATTCTCGGCTTGGGTCACTGTCTGTGCGGAGTCTGCACGTTCTCCCCGTGTCTGCGTGGGTTTCCTCCGGGTGCTCCGGTTTCCTCCCACTGTCCAAATATGTGTAGATTAGGTGGCTTGGCCATGTTAAATTGCCCTTCGTGTCCAAAAAGGTTGGGTGGGGTTACTGGGCTATGGAGCTAGGTTGGAAGTGTTAACTTTCCAAGGGCTGGTGCAGACCCGATGGGCCCAATGGCCTCCTCCTGCACTGTAAATTCTATGAACCTTTATCCCTAGATCTCTTTGTTCTATAACTCTCCCCAACTCCCTACCTTTAGCGGAGTAGGTCCTGCCCCGATTCGATCTACCAAAATGCATCACCTCATATTTATCTAAATCAAACTCTATCTGCCGTTCATCGGCCCACTGGCCCAATTGATCAAGATCTCGTTGCAATCTTTGATAACCTTCTTCACTATCCTCTCTGCCACCAATCTTGGTGTCATCTGCAAACTTACTAACCATGCCTTCTAAACTCTCATCCAAATAATTAATATAAATAACAATTAACAGCACTGATCCCTGAGGCACACCGCTGGTCACAGGCCTCCAGTTTGAAAAACAACCCTCTACAACCACCCTTTGTCTCCTGTTGTCAAGCCAATTTTGTATCCAATTGACTACCTCACCCTGATCCTGTGATATTTAACCTTATGTAACAATCTGCCATGCGGTACCTTGTCAAAGGCCTTCTAAAGTCCAACGTCGACTGCACTACCCTCATCTATTTTCTTGGTTACCTCTTCAAAAAACTTAATCAAGTTCATGAGATGTGATTTTTTTCTCACAAAGCCATGTTGAATGTCCCTAATCAGTCCTTACCTCTCTAAATGCCTGTAGATCCTATCTCTCAGAACACCTTCCAACAAATTACCGACCTCAGACTTTAGGCTCACCGATCTGTAGTTCCCAGGCTTCTCCCTGTGGCCCTTCTTAAACAAAGGCACAACATTCGCTATCCTCCAATTTTCAGGCACCTCACTCTGCTAGGGAACCGCAATTTCCTCCCTAGCCTCCCACAACGTCCTGGGATACATTTCATCAGGTCCCGTGGATTTATCTACCTTGATGCGCTTTAAAACTTCCAGCATATCCTTCTCTGTAATATGTACACTCCTCAAGCCATCACAATTTATTTTTCCAAGTTCCCTAACATCTATGCCTTTCTCAACAGTAAATACCAATGAGAAATATTAATTTAGGATCTCACCCATCTCTTGTGCATTCGCACATAGATGACCTTGTAGATCATTAAGGGGCCCTACTCTCTCCCTTGTTACTCTTTATGCATTTGTAGAAGCTCTTTGGATTTTCCTTTGCCTCATCTGCCAAAGTAATCTCATGTCCCCTTTTTGCCCTGATTTCTCTCTTAACTCTACTCTGACAACCTCGATACCCTTCAGGGGATCCATTTGATCCCAGCTGCCTATGCATGTCATATGCCTCCTTCTTCTTTTTGACTATGGCTTCAATATCCTGAGTCATCCAGGGTTCCCTACTTCCACCTGCCTTACCCTTCACTCTAAACGGAATGTGCTTACCCTGAATCCTGGTTAACACACTTTTGAAAGCCTCCCACTTACCAGCATCCCTTTGCTTGCCAACAGACTCCCCCAATCAACTTTTGAAAGTTCCTGCCTAATACCACCAAAATTGGCCTTGCCCCAATTTAGAATTTTAACTTTTGGGCCAGAACTATCATTCTCCATAGCTATCTTAAAGCTAATGGAATTATAGTCACTGGTCCCAAAGTGATCTCTCACTAACACGTCTGTCACCTGCCCTTCCTTATTGCCCAAGAGGCGGTCACGTTTCCCCCCCCCCCCCCTCTAGTTGGGCCATCCACATACTGAATGAGAACTTCCTCCTGAATACACTTACGGATTTCTCTTCATCCAAGCTCATAATTCTATGCCTGTCCCAGCCAATGTTGGGAAAGTTAAAGTCCCCAACTATTACCATCCTATTTTTCTTGCAACTATCTGTAATCTCCTTACATATTTGCTCCTCAATTTCCCGCTGACTATTTGGGGGCCTAGAGTACAAAGTGATCTCGCTCTTTTTATTTTTCAGTTCTACCCATATAGACTCAGTGGGCAAACCCTCAGATATATCCTACCTCAGTATTGCCGTGATATTTTCCCTAATCAAAAACGCAACTCCCCCTCCTGTCTTACCTCCCAGTCTATCTTTCCTATAGCATCTATACCTTGGAACATTGAGCTGCCAGTCCTACCCAACCTTTAGCCCTGTTTCAGTAATAGCTATAATATCCCAGTCCCATGTACCCATCCATGCCCTGAGTTCACCTGCCTTGCCCGTCAGGCCTCTTGCATTGAAATAAATGCAGTTTAATCTAGATTTCCCTTGTTCTTTGCCCTGCTTTCTCAGACCATCTGTTCGGTTATATTTTGTGCACACTTCCTGTGTTTTATTTTTCTTAGCCTTACTGGACCCATTCATTGAGCTCTCCACAGCCTCTGTACTCTGTACTGTAGCCCTTGTTAATTTTTGACTTTGGTATCTCTGCCTTTCACTTTCCCCTTAATGCCTTTTGTTTCTATCCCCACTTTACTTCCCTCCGACTTCCTGCATCGGTTTCCCACCCCCTGCCATATTAGTTTAAACCCTCCCCAACAGCACTAGCAAACACTTCCCCTAGGACATTAGTTCCAGTCCTGCCCAGGTGCAGAACATCCGGTTTGTACTGGTCCCACCTCCCCCAGAACCCATCTCCCAGCAATTTGAAACCCTCCCTCTTGCACCATCTCTCAAACCACATATTCATCTTATCTATCCTGACATTCCTACTCTGACTAGCACATGGCACTGGTAGCAATCCTGAGATTACTACCTGTGAGGTCTAATTTTTTAGTTGGTCTCCGCATCTTCTGTGTTGGGAAAGAGAAAATAAACAGTCAGTTTTCCTATCCTCAGAACCAGTTGGATTGGCCGCCTGACATGTCCTGCCCCGGGAATCTGCCCATTCATCTTTCCCATGTGATGGATGGCCAAGATCCCAGTGGTCTCACAACCCTGATCACAGTGAGCCATGAGGGTGTAGTGATGGATTAGTTCTTTGGTTGTAAGTTCCACCTTTGTGATACAGCACCAAGGTACTTCTTCAAAATCTCTACCCATTCCCATTCTCCACACAGGCAGGACCACCCACAAGATGACAGAGTCAGAACAGATTGAGTGAGGAAAGGACTCAACTCCTTGCCAGTCCCAATGGTGGGACAGATTGGGGTCTGTGCAAATGGCTGCTTGTCTGTGTTACTGTGGAGAGTGTATTATGAGGGGGAGGGGGAAGGAGGGGGGGGGGGGGGGGGAGGGCGTTGGTGAGTGGGCTAAGGGAACCACAAGCCGGTCCCAGGGGAGGTAGGGAGAGCAGTCTGCATGTACACACAATGGCTGCCATTGTTGTCAGCAGGAACCCAATTGGTAATGTTTCAATGGCATCAAATATTTCCAGTAGTATATAGTTTTTGAAATGTATAAACTCACAGATCCAACCCTTCATATACTGGCAATCTGGTAGCAAGAGCAGAAATCAAACTGACTAACCCACTTGCAGTGTGTCAGTGTCAGTATTGTGATGGTGGCAGGGCATTATTTAAGGCAATGCTTTCAAAGCGAGATAATGCTAACCTATCACATAACAAATGGAAATACATTAGCGAACAGCTCATAGTCATTGTGCAGCTCATTGTAACAGATACAATAAGGCTTGAGATTCGTGAGTGTGATGGAATTCTTATTCAGCCAAGCTCAATGTTGATTTAACACTGGTCATAACTCTTAGAATCATAGATTCCCTGCAGCGCAGAAGGAGGTCATTTGGCCCATCGAGACTGCACCAACCTTCTGAAAGAGCACGCTACCTAGGCCCATTTGCTGCCACCCCATAACCCCAACTAACCTGCACATCTTTGGACTGTGGGGGGAAACCGGAGCACCTGGAGGAAACCCACGCAGAAACAGGGAGAAAGCGCAAACTCCACTCAGACAGTCACCCGAGGCTGGAATTGAACCCGGGACCCTGGAGCTGTGAGGCAGCAGTGCTAACCACTGTACCACCGTGCCACCTGGTCCCAGGAGCTGTGAGGCAGCAGTGCTAACCACTGTGCCACCGTGCCGCACTGGACAGAGAAAGTACTTTGGAGAGTCAGTGATGAGAGCTCCATGATCTAGAAGTTGGCATTTCCCCCTCTTTAATATTGGAACCTGTAAAAGGCTGATATAAAAAAGAAAGGTTTGCATTTCTCCAGTACCTTTCACAACTAGGGAAGGTGCTGGTGTAGTGGTGTCACCACTGGACTAATAATCCCGGGTTCGAATCCCACCGTGATAAATGGTGACATTCGAATTCAATGAAAATCTGGAATGAAAAGTCTAATGATGGCCATGAAACCATTCTTGATTGTCGTAAAACCCCATCTGGTTCATAATGTCCTTGAGGAAAGAAATTTGCCATCCTTACTGAGTCTGGCCAACTTGTGACTCTTAAATGACCTCTGAAATGGCCACACAGACAGTAAACACTGGCCTTGCCAGAGATGCCACATCCCATGAATGAACAAAATAACTACCGTCTCAACACATCTTCAAAATAGTGCAATGTGATCTTTTCTGGCCACCTGAGGCAGCAGTCGGGGCCTTGGTTTAATGTCTCATCCAAAAAAGAGCACCTCCTACTGTGCAGCACCATCTCAGTACTGCACTGGCATTCACCCCCCATCTTTGCGCTCAAGTCCTGGGGTGTGTTAGGTATTTTCCAATTTTCTGTATATCTTATATATCTAATTTATCTCAGAGTAATGTAAAGATGACACAAGTTGCAAATCTACTACAGCTTTATTGATGTTACTTTAAAGTATCGCACATCTTACAGGATTCTCTACACTCACATGTCTCAGCCTAGATCGCATATCTTTGCAGAACTTTCCATGTGGTGTCAGTTACTTAACTCTCCAGCTCCACCCATCATCTTAAGCAATCCAGTACAGTTAACATAGATTAGAGAACCAACTAACATATTCAAACACAGACCAATCAAACCATTAAACACTACAAGCGGGATTCTCCATCCCCAGGACACCCAGAATGCGTTCCCTGATGGGACGGAGAATCGGGGGTTGAGACAAAATCGGGATTGATGCCAGGTGTTGACCCGAATGCCATGCTCCGACCACTCGCTTGCGGCGCGAACGAGTTCCATGCCGCACACCAGCTGGAGCGTAGAAATAAAGGCAAAAGGTTCATAATGACTCATTTACATCTTTTAGAGGGCTCGACGCCCAATTCTCAGTGCTCCCATGATTCGCTGATCCCTACGGCCAGGAATCATGTGGGCGACTTCACTTGTGGTCTGTGAAATGAAATGAAATGAAAATCGTTTATTGTCACAAGTAGGGCTTCAATGAAGTTACTGTGAAAAGCCCCTAGTCGCCACATTCCGGCGCCTGTTCGGTGGGGCTTGTACAGGAATCGAACCGTGCTGCTGGCCTGCTTTGGTCTGCTTTAAAAGCCAGCGATTTAGCCGAGCGTGCTAAACCAGCAATTGTATACCTGACTTGGTCGGCCTTGTTGTAGGCCAAGGGGACAACCATTTCTTCCTTGGCCCACTACGAGGTCCACTTCGCCAGGGCCATGATGGCAGAGACCATCTGAGCCTACCCTCCCCTGCCCCTCCCACCTGCACCGCAAGTCAGCCCCGAACTGCTCTCCCCAGATGGCATAGCAGCTCCCAAACCCCTGATTGCCTGGGTGCCCCTCCACCCTCAACCCACTCCCCTCAGTGACCCCTGTAATAGTGGAACCCCCCACTGGGGCCCTTGTAATAGGGAGAGCCCCTTAGGCCCCCCTGTGATGGGAGACTCCCCCCCCGCCCCCCCCACAGGGACCCTTGTGACAGAGAGACCCTCCACAGGGAGCCCTGTAGTAGGGAGACATCCCCACAGGGGCCCTTGTGGTAAGACGACCTGCTCAGGGAACCCTGTAATAGAGGGACCCCACAGGGACTTCCCGTCCAAAGGATCCCCCTCCACAGACCTCAGCACCCCACGCACAGACCCGCCCCCCACACACACACACAGACACCCTTCTCCCCCCCCCCCCACCCGCTGAAGTTCGAGAGCAGTCCAGACCGGGGCTGTGGGAGGCATTATAGCTGTAATACTTACCTTGCAGCTCCACATGTCCATTCCTTGAAGGAAAGCAGCTGTGCCTGCATCTGGTTTTCACCGATCCACTATCTGCAATCCATTCATGGCCTTTGAGTAGTGGTTTGTGATTGACAGCTCATAAAAATTGCAGCTTTGATCCATTCATATCCCTTCAGGCTTCAGTGGCCTAAGTGGCGAACCCCCAATGTCTGTAAACATTGACCAAATCAGAGATGAAAGTGCATTCCAAGCACGAAGAGCATTCCAATCTCTCAAGCTTGTGATTTCACTGAATTTACCTCTCTTTGATGTGGTTGGTGCTGATGTGCGGTGCGGGGGTGCCAGTCACGGGACTCCGATATCCGGCCACCTGCTCAAGATGGAGGCCCGATATCAGGACTCCCCCGGGAATCCCTCGTATTCCATAGCATGCATTAATTTACATGCGGGGAACACTGAATTGCATCCCACTTTATGACTGCAAGGGGATCGTAAAGCTAGTGCAATTCAGCTCTGGCGGGAGAATCCCAAACAGAGAATTCCGCCCTACATCTTTTTTCCCCTTTTAACTAAAAGCCTGGTTTTGAATTAAATCATTCTAAACAATAAACATATATATATGTCAAGTCATTTCTTAGCATTCAACTTGTCTGTTTTCTCTGAGCACAGAAATAGTCTCTTGAGATACAAAGGTCTCTTCAGTCTGAAATTAGATCTAAAATTTGATATTGTGGTTGTGTGTGAGCAGTTTGATGAGCAACATCATTCATAGGAAGAGGAAATGTATCCTCATAATTACTGTCCTAAAATGTTTAGCTAAGCTCCTGTTCTGACTGAAGCCACATACATGCTGAACACCAATAAGGTTTCTTTGTGTGTGTGTATGTTCCAAAATGTATCTTTAATCCATCATTCTTGCTGAAAGCTTTGTCACAGTAGGGACACTGGTAGGGACCGTCCACCTTTGTGGTTTCAAACACGCACACATTTCTGGCCACAATATCGACAAATCATCACCTCGCCAGAATTTTTTTGTCTATGACTCAAACACATTTGAACATTGATTCAGTGTTATGTATCAGTAGATGTCTTTGTAGGGAGGGGGGAGTCTGAAACAAAGCCTAACGCTGGAACAGTCTCTCTGCTGTGTGTCATTTTGTTATGTTTCTTGTAGACATTCCCGTGAACAAGTCCCTTTCCTCGTGGTTTGCATTTGTAGCAGTTGTCCTCACTGTGGATACTTTTATGTTCAGTCACTTGATCGAGCTGCTTGAACGATTTGCGGACCTCCCAGGAGTAAGGACGTTCCTCTGAACAGGCAATCATATCACGCTTCACCTGGCTTGAGGATATAAATTTTTTCTTGGTAATTAAAGACCTCATGAATGTTTCAATACTTCTGGAGGTTACAGCCGAAGAACACTTTGTACTGCACACAGAACACATGTGTCCTCCAAGAATTTTCTTTTGTGTTGGCATATACAATCTGTACCTCACTCTCAGGAAGACAATCTTCCCATGTTGAACCGATTAAGTGTTATGTTCTTTCTTGTAGCCTGTTATGGGCCAGGGTTTAAAAACTCTAAAGTGTATTATGGAGTTCACCTGACCGATAACTTTTTGTTGAATTTGGCTGGGATGAGCACAAGAGTCTCCATTGAGGTGTGATTCAACAGTCTTCTCAGACACTCTAATAAAAATAAGCTTTATTCCAAGAACTGAGATAACATTTATATAAACACACAGCAAGAATTATTATCAATTACAAACATAAAGACACCACACAGCTACAGTAATCTATGTATAACACTTAATGAATTCCCCCTTAACTGTTCCAATTCAAAAACAAAATCCCATAAACCAAAAACCCCTTTTCAAGGGCATGGCCCAGCACTCTGCATTCTCACTTGAACAAGTGAGAATAAGCTGTTCCTGAGATTCTGACCCCATCTCAGCAGCAGGTTTAAGCCCTTCCATAAAGCAAACAATATCTTTTAAGTTACCAAAACAGAAGGTAGCTATAATCAATTTTCTTTTTACTGGAACAGATATTTAAAATGAAGATAGAGAGAGATAGGCCAAAACACTTCTTTCTCCTGTCTGAGTCCACAGCAGCCAAATGTGAAAGCGAAACCGAAAACAGAGCCACAGCCCAGCTCCGCCCACACAATGACATCACTGAAGCCATGTGATAAAACAAAATCCTTTCTGAAAGGGACACTCACATGACAAGTCGCAAAGAGAGATAGTCAGAGGTGGCACACATCAAATTGGTTTAACACAGTGCAAGGGGTTATTTACAAGATGCTGCTCAAACACGGCACAATGGTGAACTCCATAAAAACCCACGAAACACCTCGATGACGGCATTGAGTAACATGTGACAACACACCAGCCAATGGTAGTGCCCTGATACACAAAGCCCCTCCCTCTTTAATCCTTTAGTGGCCCCGGCGTTTTTACTTAACACTTTAACACAGATCAAACACATTATGCCATAACTAACATGGTTATGTTATGGATACATATGTAAATTAGTAAGACAGTCTCTTGGTTGGACATCTGTCTCATTTGGGCAGAACACGACATTCAGGACGTCCCATCTTCACATTGAGGACACCCTCCACCATGTTGTGTGGCACTACCACTGTGTTAAATGGGATAGACTTCGAACAGGTCTAGCAACTCAAGACTGGGAATCCATGAGGCGCTGTGGGCCATCAGCGGCAGCAGAATTGTATTCAACCACAATCTGCAATCTCATGGTCCGGCCTATCCCCCAATCTACCATTACCACCAAGCCAGGGGATCAATCCAGGTTCAATGAAGAGTGCAGAAGAGCATGCAAGAGCAACACTTGGCATACTGAAAAATGAGGTGTAACCTGGTGAAGCTACAACACAAAGGACTACTTGTGTGCCAAACAGCATAAACAAGAAATAGACAGAGCTAGGCGATTCCACAACAATGCATCAGATCTAAGCTCTGCAGTCCTGCCTCATCCAGCTGAGAATGGTGGTGGACAATTAAACTCAGTGGAGCAAGAGGCTCCACAAATATCCCCATCCTCAATGAGGGAGGAGCCCAGCACACATGTGCACAAGACAAAGCTGAGGCATTCGCAACACTCTTCATCCAGAAATGCCGAGTGGATGATCCATCTCGGTCTCCTCCGGTGTTCCCCAGCATTACAAATGTCAGTCTTCAGCCAATAAGATTCACTCCATGTGTTATCAAGAAACAGCTGAGAGCACTGGATACTGCCAAGACTATGGGCCCTAACAATATTCCGGCAATAGTACTGAAGACCTGTGCGCCAGAGTTTGCCGCGCCACTAGCCAATCTGTTCCAGTACAGCTACAACACTGACATCTAGCCAGCAATGTGGAAAATTGCCCAGGTTTGTCCTGTATACAAGAAGCAGGCCAAATCCAACCCAGCCAATTATCGCCCGATGAGTATACTCTCCATCATCAGCAAGTTGATGGAAGGAGTCATCAACAGTGCTATCAAGCGGCACCAACATGGCAATAACCTGCTCACTAGGTTCCACTAGGGTCACTCAGCTCCTGACCTTACTCCAGCCTTGGTTCAAACATGGACAAAAGAGCTGAATTCCAGGGGTGAAGTGAGAATGACTGCCCTTGTCGTCAAGGCAGCTTTTGACTGAGTATGGCATCAAGGATACCGAGCTAAACTGGAGTCAATGGGAATCAGGAAGAAAACTCTCCGCTGGTTGGAGTCATACCTGACAGAAAGGAAGATGGTTGTGGTGGTTGATGTCTCAGCTCCAAGACATCACTGCAGGAGTTCCTCAGGGTAGTGTCCTAGGCCCAACCATCTGCAGCTGCTTCATCAATGACCTCCCTTCCATCATCGCACTGGAGGGTGTGCAGAGGAGATTCACTAGGCTAATCCCAGAGCTGAAGGGGTTGGATTACGAGGAGAGGTTGAGTAGACTGAGACTGTACTCATTGGAATTTAGAAGGATGCGGGGGGGATCTTATAGAAACATAGAAAATTATGAAGGGAATAGATAGGATAGATGCGGGCAGGTTGTTTCCACTGGCGGGTGAAGCAGAACTAGGGGGCATAGCCTCAAAATAAGGGGAAGTAGATTTAGGACTGATCTTCGGAGGAAATTCTTCACCCAAAGGGTTGTGAATCTATGGAATTCCTTGCCCAGTGAAGCAGTTGAGGCTCCTTCATTAAATGTTTTCAAGATAAAGACAGATAGTTTTTTGAAGAATAAAGGAATAAAGGGTTATGAAGTCCAGGCGGGAAAGTGGAGCTGAGTCCACAAAAGATCAGCCATGATCTCATTGAATGGCGGAGCAGGCTCGAGGGGCTGGATGGCCTACTCCTGCTCCGAGTTCTTATGTTCTTATAAGGTCAGAAGTGGGATGTTTGCGGATGACTGTATAATGTTCAGCACCATTTGCGACTCTTCGGATATAGAAACAGTCCATGTCCAAATGCAGCAAGACCTGGACAATATCCAGACTTGGGCTGACAATGGCAAGTTACATTCACGCCACACAAGTGCCAGGCAATGACCATCTCCTACAAGAGAGGATCTAAACATCGGCCCTTGACATTCAATGGCTGAATCCCCCCCAATCAACGTCCTGGGGTTACCATTGATCAGAAACTGAACTGGACTACCCATATTAATACTGTGGCTACCAAGGCAGGTCAAAGGTTAGGAATCCTATGGTGAGTAACTCTCCTCATGACTCCCCAAAACCTGTCCACCATCTACAAGGCACAAGTCAGCAGTGCAATGGAATACTCTACACTTGCCTGGATGAGTACAGCTCCACCAACACTCTAGAAGCTCGACACCATCCAGGACAAAGCAGCTCGCTTGATTACCTGACTGCCCAGCGAGAAATCATGCAGGCATCATTTAGTACTCCTTTACAAAAATGGGAAGCTGGTGCAATGGAGAACAAGGGGAAGTGAGGACGTGAGTGGCTATTTCCATTTACGGGCATGCAGCTCAAGGACACCGGAGCTGCTTCCCCATTGCTTGGTGAGGGTGTGTAGCCTTCAGGGAGGTTGATATTTCTTGAGGGATAGAAGGGGACCAGGTCGGGGTTCTCTCCTGGGCGAGGGGGTGAGTGGCTTTGTGTCTGTGAGGCCTTCAAGTTATCTTTGAATATTGTGGAGACCCTTAACAGGGGAAAACACAGCTGCAGCCTGTCTGTCCTACTGAACTCTCCCAGGACAGAGCCCTGCTGTGGCACCTCTCATGAAAGTCAATTTCACCCCCTTTGACTGTCAGCAGCCTCTAGCTTCACAGCTGAAGGCTATTTTAAATGAAGAATTAGCCTTGTGTGTTGTGATAGCATTTCACGCTCCTAAACTCTCAAATACCTCCTCGAAGAAACAGGTGACATGTCCGAGAGGATGATTAATGGACTGGATGTCCTGCAATCTTTGATGCCTGAACAGCGTGCCTGAATTCTAGGAGCGTCAGCACCATAGAGGTAGTTGCCAACAATCAAACATTAAAGAGCAAGGTTTCACCATGAAGACTGGGGCAGCACTGTAGCACAGTGATTAGCACAGTTGCACCATGATGCACGATCAATGACCACTAAAGCGAGGTTGTAGTCCAACTGAAGGCTTTAATAAGCTAGATGTCTCCTCCAGCAGCTCAGGTACAGAATGAAGGCTGCTGGGGCGGCACGGGCTCTTATACCCCGCCTAGCAGGGCGGAGCTACCATACAGCTTGACCAATAGGAAGCATGCAATATCTACCAATGGTGTTCCTGCATTACCAGGTACCATAATACCTTTACACAGACTACCACACTCCATAGCTCCAGGGTCCCAGGTTCGATTTGCGGCTTGAGTCACTGTCTGTGCAGAGTTTGCATTTTCTCTCCGTGTCTGCGTGGGTTTCCTCCAGGTACTCCGGTTTCCTCCCACAGTCCAACGATGTGCAGGTTAGGTGGATTGGCCATGATAAATTGCCCTTAGTGTCCAAAAAGGGTAGGTGGGGTTACTGGGTTACAGGGATAGGATAGAGGTGTGGGCTTAGGTAGGGTGCTCTTACCTGATATGCACAGGCAGCAAGGAAGGGGGGAAAGTGTGGAAAAATACATAGACAGTTACTGGACAGAGCTTGAACACCACTGGATGAGACCAGACAAAAATGGGAGGACAAACTGGGGACAGAAGTGGGGTGGGGACTCTGGAGCGAGGCACTGAGCAAGGCCAACTCCATCTCCTCCTGCGCAAGAGGCTCAGCCTCATGCAGTTCAAAGTGGTGCACAGAACACACCTGACCAGAACCCGAATGAGCAGGTTCTTCCCGGAGGTGAAGGATACATGTGAACAGTGCCAGAGGGGCCCGGCCAATCAAACTTGCTGGGTTCTGGACAGCCTTCTCCGAGGCAATGTTCAAGTTTGTGGGGTGAGGGTGAAGCCATGCGCAAAGTGGCAATCTTCGGGGTATCGGAGCAACCAGAACTACACATCGGGAAGAGGGCCAACGCCCTAACTTTCGCTTCCCTAATCGCACGCCGGAGAATCCTGCTCGGCTGGCGATCGGCAGCACCACCCACAGCTGCAGACTGGCTCGCTGACCTGGAGGAGATTAAGCACACCATCCGAGCATTGGAGGAAGGCTTCCTTGATACTTGTGGGCAGTTTGTCGGCCTGTTCCAAAACCAGTTCGGGACCAGCAACGAGGAGTAAGTTAAGAATTAAAAAAACAAGATAGATGAGGAACCAAAGGACTGCGCAGCCTGGGGGGGGGGGGGGGGGGGGGGGTTGAACAGGGGGGGCGGGGGGGGGGGGGGGGGGAACGGAAGGAAGGTGGGGAAACCACAAAAAGAAATGGAGGGGGTAACCCCCCCCCCGCAGAAAATAAAAGGAAAGCACAGCTGAAGACAACAAGGGGAGGGGGGGAAGGGACAGAGGGAGTACGCAAGGGAGAGGGGTGCAGGGGGGGAGTGGAAGGGGTGAGGGGCCATAGACTGACCCAGAGGGCGGCGATATGTATATAGGACCAATTAAAAGAAAGACAAAATAAACCTTTCTGCACAATAAAGTAAATTAATGCGGGTAAGAAAAATGTGATGTTTTTATACAATTGTTTATAAATATGAGAAATGCCAACAAAAATAATTTTTTTTAAAAGGTGCTCTTTCCAAGGGCTGGTGCAGACTCGATGGGCCAAATGGTCTCCTTCTGCACTGTAAATTCTATGATGATCCTCTCCCAGTTAAACGGCAAGTGTCTGGATGAGCGGAGAACAACTGAGCATGGCCTCCCTCATGTTGCCGGCAGAGGCCTGGGGTCCAGGGATTCCTGATCAGGCCGGAGTGAATGTGCAGAGCAAGGTTTGGCAGCACAACTGGCTTGCTGGGTGGCACTTTGAGAGAAGATGGGACAGTCATGTAAGGGTGGGGAGGCTTGGGAGATTTGTGGGTCGCAGGATGGAAGCCCTAACTGATGGTTAGTTTCTCTCCTTCTCCAATTCATTCCAGATACTGTCATGTG
The DNA here is from genome assembly GCF_047496885.1 of Scyliorhinus torazame. Classification (NCBI taxonomy): domain Eukaryota; kingdom Metazoa; phylum Chordata; class Chondrichthyes; order Carcharhiniformes; family Scyliorhinidae; genus Scyliorhinus; species Scyliorhinus torazame. The sequence continues at coordinate 212,687,667 of NC_092707.1, forward strand.
AGAGTACCTTTAAGAAATGGATGTTCAAGCAATGTACCTTTAAGAAAACAGTGATGTCAGAGAGTGGGTGGAGCTGGGCTTCAGATCAGCCATTTTGGCAGTTTTTAGTTTCAGTTTTGAAAAAGAGCTGGTGTGTGTCTGTGTGTTTCCAGAGAGCTGCAGTTTTGCAGTTTGAAAAGAGCTTGGGGAGTGTCTGTGTTTGCAGTGAATCTCTGTCATCAAAGACTATCTCTGGATCATTTGGGTGATTTAAACTCATAATAGTAAAGCCTTTAATCTGATGTAATTCTGTTTAAAGGTGTTAAGTCTCTTGGAAGTTTGAAGGAACATTTTGAGGAATTATTTATTGTTGCAATATTTTCTGAGTTATCTTTGAAGTAAGGTGTGTGAAGAGATCCAATGTTTTCCGGTGTGGTATTTTCGTTTAAATGGGTAGAGTGTTGTGAACAATGGCTCTTTCAGAGGCTCAGAAGTTTTTGGGGGTGAAGAATGTCACACATTGTACTTTACGGACAGAAACGAAAAGCAGACTGTTAGATTTGGCAAGAACATTGCAGTTAACATTACCTGACAAAATGTGAAAAGATTAGGTAATTATGGCGGTGGTTAAGCATTTAAAGTTGCCTGAGATAGAGTTTGACTCATTGGAAATGGCAAAAATTCAGTTGCAAATTAAACAAATGGAACATGAGAAAGAATTAAAGCGGCTTGAATACGAGAGTGAGCAAGAGAAAAAAGAAAGAGGAAGAGAGAGAGAGGAAAAAGAAAAGGAGAGAGAAGAAATGAGAAAAGAAAGAATAGCCCTAGCAGAACAAAAAGAAAAAGAAAGGGAGATACAGATCAGGGAAAAGGATAAAGAGAGAGAGTTTGAACTTCAGAAAATGGCCATGAAACATGACAATCAGTTAAAATTGGCAGACGTGAAGGGAAACGTACAGTTGGATGATAGTGATGAGGATAGTGAGAAAGAGCGTCATAGTCAAAGGCTTGGTGGGAATCTATTTAAATATGTCCAAGCATTGCCAAGGTTTGACGAGAAGGAAGTGGAAGCCTTTTTCATTTCATTTGAGAAGGTAGCTAAACAAATGAAATAGCCACAGGACATGTGGGTGGTACTGATTCAAACAGAGCTGGTAGGTAGAACAAAAGAGCAAAGAACAAAGAAATGTACAGCACAGGAACAGGCCCTTCGGCCCTCCAAGCCCGTGCCGACCATGCTGCCCGTCTAAACTACAATCTTCTACACTTCCTGGGTCCGTATCCCTCTATTCCCATCCTATTCATGTATTTGTCAAGATGCCCCTTAAATGTCACTATCGTAACAGTAGAGCTAGTGAAATGTTTGCATCACTACCGGAGGAGGTATCTGGAACATATGAGGAGGTGAAGAAAGCATATGAGCTAGTTCCTGAAGCTTACAGACAAAGGTTTGAAATTTAAGGAAAGAATTTGGTCAAAGATACATGGAGTTTGAAAGGCTCAAACAGAGTAATTTTGATAGATGGATAAGGGCTTTGAAAATAGACCAAACGTATGAAGCTCTCAGAGAAATTATACTTTTGGAGGAGTTTAAAAATTCAATTCCTGATGTAGTGAGAACTCATGTGAAAGAACAGAAGGTTAAAACTGTGAGATTAGCAGCGGAAATGGCAGATGATTATGAGTTAGTTCATAAATCAAAGATTGGTTTCCGACATCAGTTTCAGCCGGTGAGGGATAGAAACTGGGGACATGAGAAATACTCAAGTGGTAAACGTAAAGGTGATCTGATGGGAGACAATGAAGAGAGTGTACCTCAGATTAAAAAAGAAATCCAGGAGGGTGGAATAGAAATGAAAAGTTTCAGATGTTTTCACTGTAATAAACTAGGCCATGTAAAGTCACAGTGATGGTGGTTGAAGAAAAGCACTGGAAAGGCTGATGTGGTAACACAGGATAAGACAGTGTGATTTGTTAGAGTGGTAAAGGAAAGCCCAAGGGAAGTGAAGGAGGTGCAAACGATTGTACAGCCTGTTCAAGAAGTAATTGTTAAGAAGGTGCCAGATGTTTTTAAAGAATTTACTTGTGTGGGTAAAGTTTACTCATGTGTATCAGGAGGAGCAGGTAAAGAAGTCACAATTTTAAGAGATACAGGGGCTAGTCAATCTTTAATGGTAAGAGATGAGGAATTATATGGTTTGGGAAGAATGTTGCCTGAAAAGGTGGTGATATGTAGAATTATGGGTGAGAGGAGTTGCGTTCCATTATATAATGTAAGGTTGGAAAGTCCAGTGAAGAGTGGTGAAGTGGTAGTAGGAGTAATAGAGAAACTATCTTGTCTAGGAATACAGTTTATCTTGGGTAATGATATAGCTGGATCGCAGGTGTAATTGATGCCTACTGTGGTTGATAAGCCATTGGAAAATCAGTCAACTGAAGTGTTGAAGGACAAATATCCTAGGATTTTTCCGGATTGTGTAGTAACAAGGTCGCAAAGTCACAGGTTAAGACAAGAGGAGAAATCAAAGAGTGAAGTTGAAGTGCAATTATCAGAAACGATTTTTGATCAGATGGTTGAAAAAGAACAAGAACAGGCGGAGGATGAGGCAGATATTTTTAGTTCAGGAAAATTGGCGGAGTTACAACAGAAAGATGTAGAAATAAAACGGATATATCAGAAAGCACATACGGAAGAGGAATCTGAGAGTATACCAGAGTGTTATTACCATAAAATGATGTCTTGATGAGACAATGGAGACCTGTACATATGCAGGCTGATGAAAAGTGGGCAGAAGTTCATCAAGTAGTATTGCCAGTAGGGTATAGAAAGGAGGTGTTGGGAGTTGCACATGAGGTACCAGTGGGAGGTCATTTGGGAATAAGGAAAACTCAAGCTAAAATCCAGAAACATTTTTATTGGCCTGGACTACATAAAGATGTAGTTAAATTTTGTCAATCATGTCACACATGTCAAGTGATAGGGAAACCTCAAGCAGTGATAAAACCAGCGCCCTTAATACCCATTCCAGCATTTGAGGACCCTTTTACAAGGATCCTAATCGATTGTATAGGACCGCTTCCTAAAAAGTGGGAATCAATATCTTTTGACTGTAATCGATGTGTCTACGAGGTTTCCAGAGGCCATTCCAGTATGTAATATTACAGCTAAAAGGATTGTGGAGGAGTTACTTAAATTCTTTACTAGATATGGACTACCCACAGAAATTCAATTGGATCAAGGAACGAATTTTACTTCAAAGTTATTCAAAGAAGTTATGGATAGCTTGGAATAAAACAATTTAAATCAACTGCGTACCATCCAGAATCGCAGAGAGCGTTAGAAAGGTGACATCAGACATTAAAGACAATGTTGAGGGCGTATTGTCAAGATTATCCAGAGGATTGGGATAAAGGAATCCCATTCGTATTGTTTGCAATTAGGGATGCACCTAATGAGTCTACCAAATGTAGTCCTTTTGAACTAATTTTTGGTCATGAGGTAAGAGGACCACTTAAATTGATTAAGGAAAAATTGGTAGGTGAGAAATCGGAAATTACACTATTGGATTACGTGTCAAATTTTAGGGAATGGTTAAGTAGAGCAGCTGAATTGGCTAGACAACATTTGAAAGTTGCACAAAATGTGATGAAACGGGTAGCGGACAAGAAATCCAAAGTTCGTAGTTTTGCCAGTGGGGATAAAGTTTTAGTGTTGTTACGAGTGGTAGGGGGGCCTTTAAAAGCTAGGTTTTGTGGACCGTATCAGATTGAAAGGAAATTAAGTGAGTTGAATTATGTGGTTAAAAACACCAGATAGAAGGAAGACTCACCGAGTGTGTCATGTGAATATGCTTAAAAGGTACTTTGAAAGGGAAGGAGATAAAAAGGAGGTTTTAATGATTCTAACTCAAAGTGACGAACCAAATCCAGATGACTGTTCATTTGACATACCTCAAATTAAATTGGAAAATGAGGATGTTCTTAAAAATTGGGATGAATTGTTATGTTACCTTCCAGAGGAAAAACGAACTGACCTGAAAGAGTTATTGATATCACATGGGCAAGTTTGTAGAGATAAATTGGGAAGTACTAAAATGGCGATACATGATGTAGATGTAGGAAATGCTGTTCCTGCCAAACAACATCCATATAGACTTAATCCTTTAAAACTGGCACAGGTTAACAAAGAGATTGAGAGTATGCTTAAAAATGGCATAATTGAAGTGGGTTGCAGCCAATGGAGCTCACCCATAGTGAGCTCACCCAGACGGTACCCACGGTTGTGTGCGGACTATAGAAAGGTTAATCAGTTACAAGAATGGACTCTTATCCTATCCCACGTTTGGAGGATTCCATTGAGAAAGTGGGACAATCTGCTTTTATTTCCAACTTCCAGACATGGAGAGAACATTTAAAACATCGTATAGAGTTCTTCGATCGGCTTCAGGAGTCGGGTTTGGTGATGAACCTAGCCGAAAGTGAATTTGGAGAAGCCCGAATCACTTTCCTTGCGGAGTTTCCGATCCCCTCAAGACGAAGGGAAATAATGCGATCTCCTAGCATGAATGAATTAGATCGAACAGTTGTGCAAAAGTTTTGTGGCGTGATTACTCCATTGATGGAATTGCTGAAGAAACCTAAAAAATGTCAATGGACAGCGGACTTTCAACAGGCATTTGACTGCCTGAAAGCTGTGATCACCAATGCTCCTGTATTGGAGAATTGCAAGGGACTCTGTGGTCAGATTGAACTAAAGTATCTGATTCTAAAGAGAAATGCCAAGGAGTAGAGGAATGGATGGATCGTGCAGAGACTTTGTTCAAAGAGACTGTTAATCGAGAAGGATTTCGGTTGGAGGAAGAAGAACAAAGAAAAATGGACTATATTATTATACCTGTTGGCGTGTGTTGTTTTTTTTTAAATGAAAAGGTATATTTACTGTGTACATTTCTTAGTGGATGGTGCAAAAGTGAAAAATGAAACCATCTTGAAGTTGATGGTTTATTTTTTTTTCTTGGGGGGAGGTGTCATGTGAGGGTACCTTTAAGACATGGATGTTTAAGCAATGTACCTTTAAGAAAACAGTGATGTCAGAGAGTGGGTGGAGCTGGGCTTTAGATCAGCCATTTTGGCAGTTTTTAGTTTCAGTTTTGAAAAAGAGCTGGTGTGTGCCTGTGTGTTTCCAGAGAGCTGCAGTTTTCAGTTTGAAAAGAGTTTGGGGAGTGTCTGTGTTTGCAGTGAGCTGGATCTCTGCCATGAAAGGCTATCTCTGGATCATTTGGGTGATTTAAACTCATAATAATAAAGCCTATAACCTGATGTGATTCTGTTTAAAGGTGTTAAGTCTCTTGGAAGTTTGAAGGAAAATTTTGAGGAATTATTTACTGTTGCAATATTTTCTGAGTGTTCTTTGAAGTAAGGGGTGTGAAGAGATCCAATGTTTATTTAAGATGTTAAGTTGAGTTCATGGAATAAACAGTGTTTTGTGTTTAAAAACCCACGTGTCCATAGTTGTAATCCCACACCTTGGGAACAAGCCGTGTGCTAAGAAAAGCAACAAATACATTAAAGGGACAGGTTGGTTGAACTCTCTGATATATTTTGGGGTTCTGAAAAAGCCGCGGCCCTAACAATACAAATATGTTTGCTGGTGTGGATACCGTGGAGGCTGCCTCGCTGTGCTTGTCACAGTCGAGGCGGGCAGACACCAATGAAGGCAGTGAGGCCATTGCAGGCTGGAGGCCGCACCCCATGTTCAGGGGCCACCACACACCCTGAAGACCCGGCCGGCTATCAGGCTGAGGAGGGGGCCAGAAGGGGAGACCAGCAACGGCCCAGGATATACAGGCGTCATTGAGCTGACGGACAACATGTGCCGTGGAAGACTGCGTCTCAGCAAGGAGACAGTGCAGCACCTGTACCACATCATCGTGGACATGGGGCCAGAGCATGGCGTTGTGATTTACGCCTGGCGCAAACATCGATAGCACCGCCAGCGAGGGGCCAGAGCATGGCGTTTGGTTCGGCACGGGGCGGTAACATCGATATCACCACCAGCGAGGGGCCAGAGCTTGGCTTTAGGATCAGCACGGGGCGATAACGTCAATATCACCACCAGCGAGGGGCCAGAGCATGGCGTTGGGATCAGCACCGGGCGCAAAGTTCGATTTTAGGATTGCCCAAGATTCTCCACCTGATCGTGATACACATTTCCCACGTCGCGAAACGGAGAATCTAGGCCAAGCTGTTTTGATAAGAATATCTAGTCCAGAGCTGTAAATAACATATCTAACAAGGAACAAGCATTGGCACAAAGTGATGGCTCCTTTGATCATCCGCCGGACCCCAGGTTTTGTCACTTCTGTTTCAAGAACTCAGTATCATCAGAGGAGAATTGAAAGTAACTCTTTACACAATCGCATTGAGAAGAAGCTGGGAGCAGTGGGAGTTCCGACTTTGTATTTTTTGGCAAGTCTACCAGTGAGATTTCTGACATCAGCGAATGGAAAATCTGGTTATTATTTGATAACACGCATCATCCTTTTGTTTACATGACAATTTAATTCACAGCCAGTCCATCAAAGGGTGAGAAGAATACTTCTTAGATATATCAAGAAAAGAAACTAGATACAAATCCAGACAATACGGCCTTTTCAAAATTACGTCATACACAAAAACTTCAAATACTTTGTAAAGTAACAAAGGGCAAAGAGAATAGGAAAAATCTCGAAAGTCTCTGGTCTGATAAAATAATCTACTTGGAACAAATGATGGAAATGAATGTGATCAATGGATTGTGTGAATGGGATAAACCTTCAGTTAAGCTGCATCAGAGCCCGAAATGTGAGAGGTAAGTCATAACACAAATAAAAATACTGTGGATGCTGGAAATCTCAAATACAAACATAAAATGCTGGAAATACACAGCATGCCTGGAGGAATCTGTGTTGAGGGAAACAGAGTTAACAGTTCATCAAAGCCTCTGAAAGGTCCCAAACCTGAAATGTTGGCTTTGTTTCTCTGCAGGATGCTGCCAGACTTGCTGAGCATTTCTCGTATTTTCGTCTTGTTATAGTCAGTTGACTAAAAGTGATGTGATAAAAATGATGCAAACCCTGGTAAATCAGATAGACCCATCATGACAAACTCATCCGAGAATCAATAATCTGCAGAATTCAATGGGCGGGAACCCTGAAGAAAATGTTCTTAAGATCGTGCAATACAGACTGGGTTCATAAGCAGGCTGCCCACATAAACAGGGAATGGTGGGAGGATTTAATTGGTACCAGATAAAGATTAATTTCCATGAATACAGAAAATGGATTTAAGGTCATTTGGAAAAAGCCAAGAATTGACAGCCAAGAAAACATAAATTGTGTGGCCCATCCGGACTGGAAAGTGGCTAATATAACACCACTGTTTAAGAAGTGTTGCTAACTTTTGGTTGGTCCAATTGGCTCTGTTTTATAACCTATGCTCTCGAGTCGCCAGGTATCTTTATGATACCGCCACGAGGTTCAAGTTCAAGTAATGATCAATAACTCAATAAGAGTAAGATTCAAATCAAAGCACATTTATTATACACAGTAATCGCTACTCATGCACAAATTCTACGTCTAAGCTACTTCTACGACTAACAGGCCTATACTTAGCTTCAGACTGGCCCACCAGGTCAGGGGAACAAATGGCCTTTCGTTCGGGTTCTGAGTCTGCGGGATTCGAAGTTGGTACGGATTGGTAGCTAGGAGCGCCTATCTCGTATCGAGCGTTGACTTAAGACTTACTGGATATCGGCGGTAGCTGCACCGGTCACTGTCAAGGTTGGTTCGCGTTGCTGAATAACCCGGTGAAGAAGAACGATTTGAACTGGGGGGCTTAACTTTATAGTCCCCAGGGACTTCCCGCCTTTCGGGGCGGACCCTGTACCTGGTTCCAGGTGATTGGACTTCGTTCCAATCGCTTGGTTCGATTTCTCCAATACTGGAGCGGTTCCCTGATCGATGGCGGTCTTGAGGTGTCCGTTAACCTCTTTTGTGTTGGCTCCTGTTGGCTCCGGGGAGTCTGGCTCAGCTTTGTTTGTCCCAAATGTTGTGATTGTTCCTGGGGATCGCTTATTAGTATATAGATGGCTGCTACATTATTATGCAGATGGCTGCTTGTATCGATGCTGTCTGGGCCTTTGCAGAGTTTGATACACCGTAACTTGCACCTGATGGTTTCTGCCTGTGTTGGCTGAATTTCCCTTCAGCCCTTGCCGTTCTCCATTTTAAATCGGGACTTGGCCAACCCAGGTGGGAGGGAGGCTGAAGACGAGAAATTATAGGCCGGTTAGCCTGACTTCGGTCATTGGTAAGATTTTAGAGTCTGTTATTAAAGATGAGATCATGGAGTACTTGGATGTGCATGATCAAATAGGACTGAGTCAGCATGGCTTTTTCAAAGGGAAGTCATGTCTGACAAATTTGTTAGAGTTCTTTGAGGAGGTAACAAGGAGGTTAGACAAAGGAGAACCAATGGACGTGATTTATTTAGATTTCCAGAAGGCCTTTGACAAGGTGCCGCATAGGAGATTGTTAAATAAGTTAAGAACCCATGGTGTTAAGGGTAAAATCCTGGCATGGATAGAGGATTGACTGACTGGGAGAAGGCAGAGAGTGGGGATAAAAGGGTCTTTTTCAGGTTGGTAGCCAGTGACTAGGGTCTGTGCTGGGACCACAACTTTTCACAATGTACATTAATGATCTGGAAGAAGGAACTGAAGGCACTGCTGCTAAGTTTGCAGATGATACAAAGATCTGTAGAGGGGCAGGTAGTATTGAGGAAGCAGGAGAGCTGCAGAAGGACTTGGACAAGCTAGGAGAGTGGGCAAAGAAGTGGCAGATGTAAAACAATGTGGAAAAATGGGAGGTTATGAACTTTGGAAGGAGAAATGGAGGCATAGTCTATTTTCTAAATGGGGAAATGCTTAGAAAATCAGAAGCACAAAGGGACTTTGGAGTCCTTGTTCACAATTCTCCTGAGGTAAACGTGCAGGTTCAGTCAGCAGTTAGAAAGGCAAATGCAATGTTAGCATTCATGTCGAGAGGGCTCGAATACAAGACCAGGGATGTGCTTCTGAGACTGGATAAGGCTCTGGTCAGACCCAATTTGGAGCATTGTGAGCAGTTTTGGGCCCCGTATCTAAGTAAGGATGCGCTGGCCTTGGAAAGGGTCCAGAGGAGGTTCACAAGAATGATCTGGAATGAACAGCTTGTCGTATGAGGAACGATTGAGGACTCTGGATCTGTACTTGTTGGAGTTTAGAAGGATGAGGGGGGATCTTATTGAAACATGCAGGATACTGCGAGGCCTAGATAGAGTGGACGTGGAGAGGATGTTTCCACTTATAAGAAAAACTAGAAGCAGAGGACACAATCTCAGACTAAAGGGACGATCCTTTAAAACAGAGATGAGGAGGAATTTCTTCAGCCAGAGGGTGGTGAATCTGTGGAACTCTTTGCCGCAGAAGGCTGTGGAGGCCAATTCACTGAGTGTCTTTAAGACAGAGATAGATAGGTTCTCGATTAATTAGGGGATCAGGGGTTATAGGGAGTAGGCAGGAGATGAGGATGAGAAAAATATCGGCCACGGTTGAATGGCGGAGGAGAGTGGATGGGTGAGTGGCCTAATTCTGCTCCTATGTCTGATGGTCTTATCCACAAAAATGTTGGCCGAGCCAGTGATGGTCACTTGAAATTAATTGTTAAAAATTCAAGGAATCAAGATGAGGAAAAGGTTACTGGTGCAGTGTGGATGGACACTGAAGCGCCCATGTGGAGTCTGATTATTTTATGTAGGGGGGCTGAGTCCGCCATGAAGCACGGCGTGGTCATGGACCCAGAAATGCTGCAGGCCTTATCGGCAGCTAGAGCTGCGAGTTTTACGCTGCCTCCCTGCTAGCCCCCAGCAAAATGGGGAATTGGTGACCGTTTTATGCCAGTTTTCCTGGCGTAAAAACCACCGTTTACACGCCAGCGTGGCGACTTAGTTTCCAGAACAGAGAATCCAGCCCATCATGTGCAGGAATTGTGGCCGAAAGGGCCACATTGCATGCTTGTTGGAAAAAAAACTTCCAGGCATAAATTGCAGGAAGCTACAGCCACTTAAAACAATTGGCAAGCTGAATCGAGGAAAAAGCATCCATGTGGTACAAAAAGGACGCGAGAAGGAGCTCGATTCACAGTCCAAAGACAAAATGTCATTAAGAGTAGTAGCTATTGCTGGTACAACAAACCGATATTGGGTCACTCCTTTACTGGACAGTCAGCTGTTGAAGATGGAAGTGGACACAGGGGCAGCCATCTCACTGGTACCAGATACTGCTTATCGACCAGAGCTCTGACATAATTCTCTGCAACCCTCGAAGATAGTGTTAAAAGCCTACACTGGAAAAGTGGTCCTGTTGAGGGGCGTATTGATGTCACAGTGCAATGGACAGACAGCAGATTTGTCCTTGCACACAGTCAAATTATCCAGTACTAATGGGAATTACTTGGCTGGAAAAGATCAGATTAAATTGGGCCGCGGTAAATCTCTGAACAAGTTCCGAATCAAGTCAACCCAAAATCTTGAGGAAACATGCCATTGTCTTCAACAGTGAGCTGGGAAGCATGAAGGATATATCAGTGAAGCTGAGGATAAAGGAAGAAAGTCAAGCGAGATGAATAATGACTAGGTCAAGGCTGTACGCAAACAGACCTGATGTTTCGGCAGAATTAGAAAGGCTGGTCCTTTAACCTGTTAATATGAGTGACTCAGCCACGCCGATTGTACCCATAATGAAAAAGTACGGATCTGTATGCAACTGTGGTGATTTTAAATTCACTATTAATCTTGTGCTGTGTATTACCCTCTACCCCTGACTGATGACCTATTCGCTGGGTTAGTTGGAGGCCAACATTTCAGTCAAGTTGACCTCAGTCAAGCATATCTTCAAGTGAACGTGGATCAGGATTCACAACAGTTCTTGATGAATGTGACACACAAAGGGTTATTTTGATACAAAAGATTAACATTTGGCATCACTTCCACACCAGTATTGTTCCAACAAGCTTTCGACCAATTTTAAGTGGATTAGATGGAGTCCAGTGTTACCTGGATGACATTTTGGTTACTGGGAAGAATGAGGAAGAACATCTCCGCAACGTAGCTGCCGCACTCCAGAGATTTGAAGATTATGGATGAACGGTCTAAAAAGACAAATGTCAATTGTCCTATCTTCAACTGAATGCCTGCGCATGTCATCAAAGCGAAGGGACTGCTTCCGAAAGCCAGAGTCATTAGAACATAGAACACGGAGTGCAGAAGTAGGCCATTCGGCCCATCGAGTCAGCACCGACCCACTTAAACCCTCACTTCCACCCTATCCCCCTAACCCAGTAACCCCTCCAAACCTTTTTTGGACACTAAGGGCAATTTTAGCAAGGCCAATCCACCTAACCTGCACATCTTTGGACTGTGGGAGGAAACCGGAGCACCCGGAGGAAACCCACGCAGACACGGGGAGAATGTGCGGACTCCGCACAGACAGTGACCTAAGCCGGGAATTGAACCTGGGACCCTGGCTCTGTGAAGCCACAGTACTAGCCACTTGTGCTACCGTGTTGCCCATAAAGGGCAGAATTAGAGGCAGAATGTGAACCAATTTTGATTTTTCTTAGGCTTGCTAAATTTCTACGGAAGGTTTGTCCCTAATCTGGCACCTATTCTAAAACCCTTGCACAATCTAATGTCAAAATAAAAAGTGGAAATGGGGAATCAATGTGAGTAGGTATTTGTGCAAGCCTACTCAAGTCATAAGTCCTGACACATTTTGATCCAAATTGATTCCTGCAACTGGCATGTAATGCATCATTTATGGGGATTGGGTGGTGGTTTCCCACATAATGCCCACCGCTGAAGAGAAGTCAAAATAGCCTTCACGTCAAGGACCTTGAATAAAGCCAAAAGCAATTATGCGCAGATAGAGAAAGAATCATTTTTGGAATAAAGTGGTTCTACCAATTGCTGTATGGGAAGAAATTCACTTTATTGATGGACCATCATCTACCAACAACGGTTTTTGGCCCTCATACCGAGGTTTCATCACTGGCAGTGAGTAGAATGCAGAGGTGGGCATTGCTCTTGTTAGCACACACATATACTGATGGCACACACATACACAAACAAGTATCATCAGCCATACCTTCCCGACTAGCCTTACCAAATAGTCTGTCGATAAGGAGTTTGTGTGGAAACATTTTCTACTTTGAGCAAGTAGATAACACTCCTGTAACCAAGACAGATGAAGAAGCATACCAGAAATGATCCAGGACTGACAGAGGTTATGGACATGAGGCAGGATTCTCCTGTGCGGGGACCAAGTCCCCATGCCGGATGGAAAACCGGCGCGAACCACTCTGGCGTCACCAGCACCCGAAAGTGCAGGATTTTCCGCACTTCCGGGGGCTAGGTGGACGCTGGAGGGGTTGGCGCTGCACCAGCTGGCGCCAAAGGCCGACATCATCTCACGCATGCGTAGAACCACCGGCGTGGTTCCGCAGACCGACTGGCGTATTCTGCCGCATGCGCAGGACGTTGTCTTCTCCGCGCCGGCCATGGCGGAGCCCTACAGGGGCCGGTGCGGAAGGAAGGAGTGCCCCCATGGCACAGGCCGTCCCGCAGATCGGTGGGCCCCGATCGCTGGCCAGGCCACCGTGGGGGCTCTCCCTGGAGTCGGATTCCCCCACGCCCCCCCGATGACCGCACCAGCCGACTTACCTGCCAGGTCCTGCCGTGTGGGACCATGTCCAATTCACACCGGCGGGACTGGCCAGAAACCGACGGCTGCTCGGCCCATCGGGGCCCGGAGAATTGCCGGGGTGGGGCGCTGCCAACGGCCCCCGACCGGCGTGGCGTGATCCCCGCACGAAAACCGGCGCCGGAGAATACGGCACCCGGCGTCGGGACGGCGGGGTGGGATTCGCGCGCCCCCCCCCCCCGGGGTTACTCCGACCCAGTGGGGGGTCGGAGAATCCCGCCCACGGTGCTTCGAGGCAAGACTTCAAGAGCAAACTCTGAGTTAAAGCCATATTCAACCCAAAGGCTTCATTTATAAGCGCAGGCAAGTTGTCTCCTCTGTGGCATGAGAGTCATCACTCCACCATTATAATGAAAACATGTATTAAACCAATTACACAAAGGCCACTGTAATATTGTGAGGATGAAGGAGATAGCCGGGAGTTAATTTTGGTGGCCGGGGCTAGATGCTGAAATCGAAGAGAGTCTTGTGCAAAAATGTGCAACCTACCGCCATTAGCCCTGTTGCACCCATGGGAATGGCCAGAAGAGGCAATCCTGAGGTGGGCCTGGCAGGCAAAGTCATGTTCGTGGGAAGGGCACACAATCAGGGTCCACCAGGACATTGGGGCGGATCTGGCGGACGTGGCAAAAAAGCTGCACACTGGCTCGCTGGCCATTTGGAATTTCTCCACCTGGAGAAGATTAGGTATGCCATCTGAGGGTCGGAGGAAGGCTTCCTAAACGCATGGGGGCAGTTCGTCGGCCTGTTCCGGAACCTGTTTGAGGCCAGCATCAACGAATAAGTTGGGGAAACGGGAAAGCTGGAAAGAAAAGGGAGAGGAAAAATAAAAATAAAGGCAGGGGTAAACCATAGGAAGGAGCAACCCGGGGGGGCGGTGGGAGAGGAGAAAAGGCTGGAGAGACAAAAAATGGACAACATGGAAGCGAGGGGGTAACCCCCCCCAACCCCGCCATCACAGGGGAATAGCGGCCGAAGTTGACGGGGGAAGAAAAGAAAAGGGGGAGGAAGGGTAGGGAACCCCCAAAAGAATCGACCAGGGGGACACGGTGGGGTGGAGTGAGGGTTAAGGAAGGGCGGGTTGGGGGGGCGGGTGGGAGAGTCCAGATGCCGAGCCAGAGGGCGGCAGAATGTAAATAGGGAAAATTAAGGGAAGGACAAGACAAACCTTTCTGTATAAGACAGTAAATAACCAAAGACCCGCAGAGTCTGGGCCTGATACCCCGGCAGATTCCCGAGGTACCGGAGACTTTGGGATTCAAGTCTTTCACCTCGGGGACCTTGGGCGAGCGCTGTTGGTATTGGTCCTCACAAATGGGGATCAGACGGAATGGCACTCATGGGGATTAAAGGCCCCCAGCTGCATGCCGTTTGGGCAAGGTGGTACCCTGGTACTACCTGGGTACGCTGGCACTGGCATCCTGCCAGTGCCACCTGGGTACCATGCTGGCATTGCCCAGGTGGCTCTGTCAACTGGTATGGGCACTGCCAGGTTGGCACTGCTAAGGTGGCAAGCTGGCGTTTTGTGCATATGTGCGATTGGACTGGGGTTGCCTGGCCCTGGGTGGCGGGGGAGGGCCGGGGGACCTCCCCATATTGTGTTCGGGCTGGGGGAGACGTCGGGGATTCTTTTGGAGGCCTCAGAGATTTGGCGCCATTTAAAAATGGCATCCCGATCACTCGCTACAATGGGGAGTTCCGGTGAGTGGAGCTCCCCATTGTAAAAAACGGGGCTATGTGCAGTCTTGGCTGTCATAATATATACCAGTATATCATGGTGCAGACACACATACACCGATGGACACACAGCAAGACCAATCAACACACACAACACCGCAGCCAATCACCAGTTAGAGCACACACACTATAAAGACAGGGGGCATCAGAGTTCCCGCTCATTTGAGCTGCAGCCTCCTAGTAGGATGGAGCTCACAGCCTGCAGCACAGATCATCACGATGTGCTGAGTGCATAGACTGGTTAGGTCAAGGCATAGATCTTTAGTTCAATCTAATATCATGTTAACCCACAGTGAAAGTATGTTCAACAGTTTCTGACTTAACAAAATAGTGTTGCACTATTTTAAGTGTTGGTGGCCTGTATGTGTTCCACGGATCCAGAGCACCCAACACATCATGATACCAGGAGTTGAGGGATATTAGAACTTCTTAAACCTACCTGCAAGTGATCTGCCTTCCACCAGCATACCGTCATCCTGCAAAATGGACCGTGGCTGTCCGCCGCCGCCGCTCCGCATCACCGGTAACCTGGGGGCCAACTGGAAGATATTCAATCAACGCTTCCAGCTCTACCTTGAAGCCACAGACTGGGAGGATGCCTCGGACACCAGGAAGATTGCTCTCTTCCTATCCACGGCCGGGGACCATGCCATCCACATTTTCAATTCTCTCACCTTTGCGGATGATGAAGATAAAACAAAGTTCAAGACGGTCCTCCTCAAGTTTGACACTGACTGCAGCCTAGAGGTGAATGAAAGTTTCGAGCGAGATGTATTCCAACAGCGTTTGCAGGGTAAGGATGAACCTTTCCAGTCCTTTCTCACTCAACTCCGCATCCTTGCGCAGTCCTGTAGCTACGGGCCAACCTCCGACTCCATGATACGCGACCAGATCATTTTCGATGTTCAGTCGGACCCCCTGCGACAGGAGCTCCTCAAGGTAAAGCAGCTCACCCTAGCGACCGCCATCGAGACGTGCGTGCTACACGAAAACGCCACTAGTCGATATTCCCACATCCAAGCGGCTGAAACGGTGCAGCAAGGTCCCCACAAGGGGAACGGGTCCATGCAATCGAGCAACTCCAGGGCCTCAGCCTGGATGAGGGCGGCCATTTCACGCGCTTTTCACAGACTCCCGCGCTTGTGCGCACCAAACGAGGGGACGGCGACGTTGACGAACGTAATGCGCAGGTGCGCACCACGTATGACCGCACCGCGCATGTGCGGTGGCACAGCGAGCGTACTGACGCTACGACGTGCGGCGACTGTGGCTCCGCCCATTTAAAGCGGCAATACCCTGCCAAATCCAAACAATGCCTGAGATGTGGCAAACTTGGCCACTATGCTGCTTCATGCAGATCAGCTCAGCCTGCCAACTCATATCGCTTCAGCCAGCCTCGCAGGAATGTCCGGGCCATTCAACCCACGGTCACCGAGTCCGATGAGGACCTACTACCCAACATTGACACCGAGGACCCGAATGCGCCTTTTCAAGTCGGTATCATTACAAAAAACAGGATGTCCCCGAAGCAAAGAATCCAGCCTCTATTGGTATACAGCATCGATCCAGACGATGAGTGGTGTGCCACCCTTACGGTCAACCGGTCCCAAATACGATTCCGCCTGGACACTGGTGCCTCCGCCAATCTCATTGCGCGGTCTGACCTCCAAAGCCTTCGTGTCAAACCAGCCATCCTCCCATCAGTCTGCCAGCTATTGGATTATAATGGCAATGCCATTGCTGCCAGCGGCTCATGCCAACTTGAAGTGACGCACAGGTCACGCAAAGCCATCCTTCCCTTTGAAATCGTGGGCTCCTCGAAAGCCTCCCTGCTTGGCGCGCAGGCATGCAAGCTGTTGAACCTAGTTCAGAGAGTTCACTCTCTCTCTCCTGCTGACACGTCTGCCTTTCAGGACACTGACTTCAGGGCGCAGCTCGACGCCATTATCAACCAGTACCACGACGTCTTCGAGGGCATGGACACGCTCCCGTAAACCTACAAGATCTTATTAAAACAGAATGCCACGCCTGTGGTGCACGCACCTCGCAGGGTCCCAGCACCCCTTAAGGACCGCCTCAAGCAGCAACTGCAGGACCTCCAGAACCAAGGAGTGATTTCCAAAGTCACGGAACCAACCGACTGGGTCAGTTCCATGGTATGTGTAAAAAAGCCTTCCGGCAAATTGAGAATTTGCATTAATCCCATGGTTCTAAATCGCAATATCATGAGGGAGCATTATCCAATTCCCAAGCACGAAGAGCTCACATGTGAGATGGCTCGCGCCAAGCTCTTAACCAAACTCGATGCTTCAAAAGGATTCTGGCAAATCCAGCTCGACAAATCCAGCAGGAAACTGTGTACATTCAATACCCCCTTTGGCAGATATTGTTACAACAGGATGCCATTTGGGATCATATCTGCTTTAGATATGTTCCATAGGATTATGGAACAAATGATGGAAGGCATTGAAGGTGTTCGCGTCTATGTCGACGACATAATCATTTGGTCCACCACCCCGCAGGAACATGTTAGTCGCCTCCAGCGCGTATTCAAATGTATACATGAGCATGGCCTCCGCCTCAACAGGGCCAAATGCTCTTTTGGTCAGACAAAACTCAAGTTCCTCGGGGACCACATCTCCCAATTGGGTGTGCAGCCGGATGCGGACAAGGTAGCTGCTAACACAGCTATGGAAACACCAGAGGACAAGAAGGCGGTCCTCCGATTTCTGGACATGGTCAATTTTCTAGGGAAATTTATCTCTAACCTCACCTCTCATACCACGGCTCTCAGGAACTTGGTCGGGAAGACGACAGACTTCCAATGGCTCCCTGCCCACGAGCGCGAATGGAGAGAACTCAAAACAACACTGACCACGGCCCCGGTCTTAGCTTTCTTTGATCCAGCAAAGGAGACCAAAATTTCGACCGATGCCAGCCAATCCGGCATTGGGGCAGTGCTCCTTCAACGTGATGAGGCCTCATCATGGGCCCCCGTTGCATATGCGTCACGTGCCATGACCCCCACGGAGCAGCGCTACGCGCAGATAGAAAAGGAGTGCCTGGGCCTTCTGACCGGTATGGTTAAGTTTCGCGATTATGTCTATGGACTTCCTCAATTCACTGGCGAGACTGACCATCACCCGCTGGTCAATATAATACAGAAAGACTTGAACGACATGACGCCTCGCCTCCAGCGGATTCTTCTCAAGCTCCGGCGATATGACTTCCAGTTGGTATACACCCCAGGCAAAGACCTCATCATTGCTGGCGCTCTCGCCAGGGCAGTCAACACTCCATGTGACCCAGCGGGATTTGTCTGCCAGGTTGACACCCATGTGGCATTCGCAGCCTCCAATCTACCTGCCACGGATGAATGCCTCATCCAAATTCGCCGCGAGACGGCAGCTGACCCTTTGCTACAGCGAGTCATTCGCCACCTAGCAGACGGGTGGCTCAAGGGCCAATGCCCTCAGTTCTATAAGGTCAGAGATGATCTTTTTTTAAAAATATATATTTATTAAAGTTTTTTAACACAATTTTTCTCCCTTACAAACAATAACCCCCCCCATCGTAACAAAAAAAAAACGAGAAATTGCGCAGAGCAAGATATATACATGGCAAAATGATATATTTACACAGCTTTGTACACTGGCCCTCACCCGTACGTGCCAGTTTCCCCAACCCTTCATGTTATCTCTTGCTCATCCACCCTCCCAGGCAGTCCCCCCTTTCCCCCCCCCCTCCCCCCTCCCCCCCCCCTCCCCCACCCCCCCCCCTCCCAGGACGTCCCCACCATCCCCTCCCAAGGTTGCTGCTGCTGCTGACCGACCTTCCTCTAACGCTCCGCGAGATAGTCCAGGAACGGTTGCCACCGCCTGTAGAACCCCTGCGCAGACCCTCTCAAGGCGAACTTAATCCTCTCCAACCTTATGAACCCAGCCATATCATTTATCCAGGCCTCCAGGCTGGGGGGCTTCGCCTCCTTCCACTTTAGCAAGATCCTTCACCAGGCTACTAGGGATGCAAAGGCCAGAATGCCGGCCTCTTTCGCCTCCTGCACTCCCTGCTCGTCCACTACTCCAAATATTGCTAGCCCCCAGCTTGGCTTGACCCGGACTTTCAGCACCTGAGATATTGCTCCCGCCACTCCTCTCCAGAACCCCTCCAGTGCCGGGCATGACCAAAACATATGGACATGGTTCGCCGGGCTCCTTGAGCACCTTCCACATCTGTCCGCTACCCCAAAGAACCTACTCAACCTCGCCCCCGTCAAGTGAGCTCTGTGGACCACCTTAAATTGTATCAGGCTGAGCCTGGCACACGAGGAGGAAGAATTAACCCTACCTAGGGTATCAGCCCACAGACCTTCCTCAATCTCCTCCCCCAGCTCCTCCTCCCATTTACCTTTCAACTTTTATACCAGCGCTTCCCCCTCTTCTTTCAACTCCTGGTGTATTTCCGACACCTTGCCCTCCACGACCCATACACCCGAGATCACCCTATCTTGAACTTCTTGTGCCGGGAGCAACGGGAATTCCCTCACCTGTCGCCTATCAAAAGCCCTCACCTGCATATATCTAAAGGCATTTCCCGGGGGTAACTCGAACTTCTCCTCCAGTGCCCCCAGGCTCGCAAACGTCCCGTCGATGAACAGGTTCCCCGTTCTTCCAATCCCCGCCCGATGCCAGCTCTGGAACCCCCCGTCCATCTTCCCCGGGACAAACCGGTGGTTACCCCTGATCGGGGACCACACCGATGCTCCAATGCACCCCAGTGCCGTCTCCACTGGCCCCAGATCCTTAACGTTGCCGCCACCACCGGGCTCGTGGTATACTTTGTCGGCGAGAGCGACAGCGGTGCCGTCACCAACGCCCCCAGGCTCGTTCCTTTACAGGACGCCATCTCCATCCTCTTCCATGCCGCCCCCTCTCCCTCCATAACCCACTTGCGGATCATCGCCACATTTGCTGCCCAGTAGTAGCTCCCCAGATTTGGCAGCGCCAACCCTCCTCGGTCCCTACTGCGTTCCAGGAACCCTCTCCTTACTCTCGGGGTCTTATTCGCCCACACAAACCCCATAATACTCCTGCCTACTCTCTTAAAAAAGGCCTTAGTGATCACGATGGGAAGGCACTGAAACACAAACAGAAACCTCGGAAGGACCACCATTTTGACCGACTGCACTCTACCCGCCAGCGAGAGTGGTAACAAGCCCCATCTTTTGAAATCCTCCTCCATTTGCTCCACCAACCTCGTCAGATTCTGTTTATGTAGGGTCCCCCAACTCCTGGCTATCTGGATCCCCAGATACCGAAAGCTCCCCTCTGCCCTCCTCAGCGGTAGGTCCCCAATCCCTATTTCTTGGTCCCCCACCTGTAATACAAAGAGCTCACTCTTCCCTACATTGAGCTTATAGCACAAAAACGCCCCAAACTCCCTTAGAGTCTGCATGACCTCCACCATCCCCTCCAATGGATCCGCCACATACAGCAACAGGTCATCCGCATATAGCGACACCCGATGCTCTTCTCCCCCTCGGACCACCCCCCTCCATTTATTAGACTCCCTCAATGACATGGCCAATGGTTCGATCGCCAATGCGAACAACAGGGGGGACAGGGGGCACCCCTGCCTCGTCCCTTGGTACAGTCGAAAGTACTCCGACCTCCGCCGGTTCATCACTACACTCGCCATCGGGGCTCTGTAAAGGAGCTTAACCCAATTGATAAACCCTACCACGAACCCAAACCTACGCAGCACCTCCCAGAGGTACTCCCACTCTACTCGGTCAAAGGCCTTCTCCGCATCCATAGCTGCTACTACCTCCGCCTTTCCCTCCTCCGATGGCATCATTATCACGTTTAAGAGCCGCCGCACATTGGTGTTTAGTTGCCTGCCCTTTACAAATCCCGTCTGGTCCTCGTGGATTACCCCTGGGACACAGTCCTCGATCCTCGTGGCCAGCACTTTTGCCAGCAACTTTGCATCCACATTGAGGAGCGAGATCGGCCTGTACGATCCACATTGCAGTGGGTCCTTGTCCCACTTTAGGATCAAAGAAATTGTCGCTTCCGACATTGTCGGGGCCAGGGTCCCCTCCTCTCTTGCCTCATTAAAGGTCCTCACCAGTAGCGGGGCCAACAGGTCTGCGTACTTCCTGTAGAACTCCACCGGGAATCCGTCCGGTCCCGGGGCCTTCCCCGCCTGCATGCTCCCCAAACCCTTGCTCAGCTCCTCCAACCCAATTGGTGCCCCCAAACCAGCCACCTCTTGCTCCTCCACCCACGGGAATCTCAGCTGATCTAGGAATCGTCTCATCCCCTCTTCCCCCGCTGGGGGCTGGGATCTGTACAGCTCTTCATAAAAGGCCTTAAATACCTCGTTTATTTTCATCACACTCCGAACCGTGGCTCCCCTTCCATCTTTGACTCCCCCTATTTCCCTCGCTGCCATCCTCTTACGGAGCTGGTGTGCCAGCATCCGACTAGCCTTTTCCCCATACTCGTAGGTCGCCCCCTGCGCTTTCCTCCACTGTGCCTCCGCCTTCCCTGTGGTCAACAGGTCAATCTCCGTCTGGAGCCGTCGTCTTTCCCCAAGTAATCTTTCCTCCGGAGCCTCTGCGTATCTCCTGTCCACTCTCAAAATCTCCCCCACTAACCTCTCCCTTCCCATACCCTCTGTCTTCTCCCTATGAGCCCTAATGGAGATTAGCTCTCCCCTGATCACCTCCTTAAACGCCTCCCATACCACCCCCACCCGCACCTCCCCGTTGTCGTTGGCCTCCAAGTACCTTTCGATACACCCCCTCACCTTCCCACACACCACCTCGTCCGCCAGCAGTCCCACATCCAGCCACCACGGCGGGTGTTGGTCCCTCTCCTCTCGCAGCTCCAGTTCCACCCAGTGCGGGTCATGGTCCGAAACAGCTATGGCCGAATACTCCGTCCCCTCCACCCTCGGGATGAGCGCCCTACCCAGAACAAAGAAATCTATCCGGGAGTAGGCTTTGTGTACATGGGAGAAGAAAGAAAATTCCCTGGCCTGCGGCCTTGCAAACCGCCATGGGTCCACTCCCCCCATCTGATCAATAAACCCCCTAAGTACCTTGGCCGCCGCCGGCCTCTTTCCAGCCCTTGATTTGGAGCGGTCCAGTGCTGGATCCAACACTGTATTGAAGTCCCCTCCCATTATCAGGCCTCCTATCTCCAGGTCCGGAATGCGCCCCAACATGCGCTTCATGAATCCTGCATCATCCCAGTTCGGGGCGTATACGTTTAGCAACACCACCCACGTCCCTTGCAGCCTACCACTCACCATTATATATCGCCCTCCATTGTCCGCTACAATAGCTTTGGCATCAAATGACACCCACTTTCCCACCAATATTGCCACCCCTCTATTCTTCGCGCCCAGTCCTGAGTGGAATACCTGTCTTACCCATCCCTTTCTTAGCCTGACCTGGTCTGCCACCTTCAGGTGTGTCTCTTTGGAGCATGTCCCTTTAAGTGCACGAACACTCGAGCCCTCTTCACCAGCCCATTCAGGCCCCTCACATTCCACGTTATCAGCCAGATTGGAGGGGCTCTCACCGCCCCCCCCCCCCCCCCCCCCCCCACCGCCGCCCCCCCCCCCCTCCCCCCTCCTCCTCCCCCCCCCCCAGCCGACTAGCCATCTCCTTTTCTGGGCCAGTCCCGTGTCCACGCCTCCCTCACCCTCCAGTCCCCCAGAGGGGGACCCCCGTCCCGACCACCTCTTCTGTGTTCCATTCCTTTTCGGCCAGTGGAGCAGCAACCCTTTCCCCCCCCCTTCCCCCCTCCCCTCCCCCCGCTAGACCCCTGGCTAGCTTTTTTGCTCCCCCCATGTCACTCCCGTAAGTCAGCTGACGCCTGCTGACCCCGGCTTCCCCTGCCATCCCATTGGCCTCCCCGCGTGGGAGTCTCCCAATCCATATGCATTCCTTCGTTCCCCTTCCCGCCTTTCTTCCCGCGCGCGGGAAAACACCCCGCGCTTTCCAAAGCCCGCTCCGCCCCCTCTGGCGCAGCTCCTGTCTCTCTCCCCCAGCCCATGTAACACTTCCTGCGCGTGATTGACCCCCTATATACAACAACCATCACACATCAAAACCCCAAAACATCCCCCCCCACCCTCACAAACCCTCAGTTAGAGTCCAACTTTTTGGCTTGTACAAAGGTCCATGCCTCTTCAGGCATTTCAAAGTAATAGTGTTGGCCCTTGTACGTGACCCACAGTCGCGCTGGCTGCAGCATTCCGAATTTCACTTCTTTCCGGTACAACGCCGCTTTGGCCCGGTTGAAACCCGCTCTCCGCTTTTCAACCTCTGTGCTCCAGTCCGGGTATATTCGGATCTCTGCATTGTCCCACTTACTGCTCCGCTCCTTCTTGGCCCATCTCAGGACCTACTCTCTGTCCGTGAACCGGTGAAATCTCACCACCATCGCCCTTGGCGGCTCATTTGCCTGGGGCTTCTTTGCCAGCACCCGATGTGCCCCGTCCAATTCCAGCGGCCTCGAAGGTGCCTTCCTGCCCATCATCGCCTCGAGCATCGTGCTCGCGTATGCCCCGGCATCAGCCCCCTCCACTCCCTCAGGGAGACCCAGGATTCGCAGATTCTTTCTCCTCGACCTGTTCTCCAGGTCTTCGAGTCTTCCCGCCCACCTCTTGTGTAGTGCCTCGTTCTGCTCCACTCTCACCGCCAGGCCCACGAGCTCGTCCTCGTTCTGACTGACTCTTTTCTGTACCTCCTGGATCTTAGCTTCGTGGGCCTTCTGGGTGATCTCGAGTCCTTCAGTTGCCGAAAGCATAGGCGCCAACATCTCCTTGCGCATCTCCTCGCGCTGCTCCTCGAAGCAGCGCTTGATGAACTCCTGCAGCTCCCCTTTGTCCCTGGCTGCCGCCATTTTGTTTTCTTTCCATCGCTTCTCCCGTTGCTCCAGTGCCGCTCCTTTGGCCGTTACACTTCTGGTCCGTTTCATAGAAGTTGGAGGGGGACCTCTCTCTTCCCTTCCCCACGGGTTGTGTCAAAAAAAAAAAAAAAAAAGTTCCGTTGGGGCTCCTCTAACGAGCCCGAAAGTCCATGGTAGCGGTAGCTGCCGAATCGTGCGGCTAACCGGAAGTCGAGAGGGAATCCTTTTGGCAGTGTTCGCTTCACCAGTCTGCCCCAAAAAGTATATGGAAACTCCTGGAAAAGGTCTGAGAGTCGGTTCCAGATGGGAGCTGCCGAATGCGTGACCTACTCCTCCATGGCCGCCACCGGAAGCCTCGTCCCTGCTTCTTCAATGGCCTTGGTAGATCTTTTCACAGTTGTTCCCTCTGCTGCTAGAATTCACCTTTGATAGAGGCCCTCGAGTCAGATTGCAGCTTTAAGCTTGCCCTTCCCCCGCCTGCATGCTGGAAGAGGCTTTTGTCTATTCCTGCAGCTCAAGCCAAATCTTTTATTGATTCTGCCGGGTCTGGTAACCAAAAGACATAACATTCCTGGGGGACACTTTCAGGGGAATGCTGCAGTCTTCTTCCCACACCGGGAAATGTCAAACAAATGCCGCGGGGGCCCTGTAAAAGAGCCAAAAAGTCCGTTCCAAGCGGGAGCTACCGAATATGCGACCTAGCTCTGCATAGCCACACCCGGAAGTCGTCAGAGATGATCTGGCGGTAGTAGACGGGGTTCTTCTAAAACTGGACCACATTGTCATCCCACATAGCATGCGCCAGCTTGTCCTGGAACAACTACACGAGGTTCCACTTGGCATGGAAAAGTGCCGCCGACGGGCCCGAGAGGTAGTGTACTGGCCCGGCATTAATGAGGACATAGCCAACACAGTGCTCAACTGCCCCACTTGTCAGCGCTTCCAGCCAGCCCAACCACGTGAGACTCTGCAGCCGCATGAGTTGGTCACGTCACCATGGACCGAGGTGGGCATCGACCTGTTCCATGCACTGGGTAGAGACTATGTCCTGATCACGGACTACTTTTCGAATTACCGGAGCTGATACGGTTACACGACATCACCTCGTCTGCAGTCATTCGTGCATGTAAAGAAACCTTTGCTCGACACGGCATCCCGCTCACGGTTATGTCGGACAATGTCCCCTGCTTCGCCAGCCAGGAATGGTCCAACTTTGCCAGGTGGTACAATTTTGCCCATGTGACATCCAGTCCCCTGCATCCCCAATCCAACGGCAAAGCGGAGAAGGGAGTACATATAGTCAAACGACTCCTCTGCAAGGCTGCCGATGCTGGGTCCGATTTCTACCTCGCCCTGCTGGCCTATCGCTCGGCCCCACTGTCCACTGGCCTGTCACCAGCCCAGTTGCTCATGGGTCGTAGCCTGAGGACGACGGTGCTGTCCATTCATGTCCCAGACCTCGACCACGTTCCGGTCCTTCGCCGGATGCAGCTGTCTCGTGCACAGCACAAGGCGGCTCATGACTCCCGTGCAGCTGATCTCCCTGCTCTGGCTCCAGATGACAACGTCCGCGTCCATCTTCCGGATGGTGGCTGGTCTGCAACCGCTGTTGTCCTTCGGCAGGTGGCTCCCCGCTTGTTCCTGGTTCATCTACCGGATGGCTCTATTCTGCGCCGAAATCGGTGTGCCCTTCGTCTCATTCCGTGCTCGCTACGTGACCCTGCACCATTGCCACGCCCTCCTGTTGACCCTGACCTGGACTATGCAGAAATCCCTGTCACTCTGCATCCTCCTCACTCTGACACAGTCCAGCCCGCTCCTCAGCCGGCAGCTCTCGACCCACCCTTGAGGCGGTCAACCAGAATTTGTCGCCCACCTCAGAGACTTAATTTATGAACTTTGCGGTCTTATAGACTTTCTGAATTGTTTTGTTGCATTGTTTGATCATTTCCCTGGTTTGCATATAGTGTTCATCTCGTTATTCTTGTTGCATACTGCTTCTCTGCACCAGGCACCTTCCCATGTAAATAGCTTAGTTCTCATGTACGTAGTCCTGTAAATATGTCTTCGCACCCCACACGTAGCTAGGAACATTCTCACCATACAGTATTTATTGCCACACATATACATTTTTTTATAAAAGGGGGATGTCATAATATACACCAGTATATCATGGTGCAGACACACACTGATGGACACACAGAGGGACCAATCAATACACACAACACCGCAGCCAATCACCAGTTAGAGCACACGCACTATAAAGACAGGGGACACCAGAGTTCCCGCTCATTCGAGCTGCAGCCTCCTAGTAGGACAGAGCTCACAGCCTGCAGCACAGACATTCACCATGTGCTGAGTGCATCGGCTGGTTAGGACAAGGCATAGGTCTTTAGTTCAATCTAATATCGTGTGAACACACAGTGAAAGTATGTTCAACAGTTTCTGACTTAATAAAATAGTGTTGCACTATTTTAAGTGTTGGTGGCCTGTATGTGTTCCACGGATCCAGAGCACCCAACAACATATCATTGGCCACTTGGCCCGTTCAGGCCCTTTATTCAACACGAGTGTGCCTGAACTCCAGGAGCATCAGAATCATAGAGGCAGCTGCCAATTCTTTGCCACAGAAGGATGTGGAGGCCAAATCACTAAGTGTCTTCAAGACAGAGGTAGATAAGGGGATCAGGGGTTATTGGGAGAAGGCAGGAGAATGAGGGGAGAAACATATCAGCCATGATCGATTGGTGGAGCAGACTTAATGGGCCGGATGGCCTAATTCTGCTCCTATGTCTTATGGTTTTGTATGACCTGCTGCTTGCTCCCATTTGGGGTCAATAGCAAGTAAATTATTTTTATTACAGCACTTCACTACCCACTTTCTAAACTCTCGTACGAGTGGTGTGGGATGCTTGGTTGGGGAGGTTGGGATGTGGGGGTTGTGCCAAGCAGGCCGCAACCTGGGTGTTTCAGGTAGTTACTCTGAGGTTAGAAGTGATTGTTTTTCCTTTTAACAATATCAGAGTAACTATTGATGGAAAACTGGCAGAGCAATCCGAGGTTAGCGGTTTAAATCGCGTTGCCCCCAGCCCAGAGCAATTGTCCAGGGGAAGTTAGTGCTTCTGCTGGGTAAACCCTCACTGGGAAACATCCAAGAGGGATTCCGCAGCACATCAATGGGGAACACCCAAAATGTGAAACTGGGGGATGTGGGGGTTAATGCCTATTATACAGCATGCTGCCTTTCTCTGATTTAGGGTGTGATCTAAAGCCCTCGTTGCGCCCAGCACGGACCCATGAGAGCCGGTCAGATTGCAGAAGAGACTGAAATTGGGATCTGCGCCAGGTACCAATTGGTTTCCGATCTAACTGGCCCATTCCTGTTGGTGGGTTCCGGATCCCACCAAGACGTGGCGAGGTTCAAATTAACACCAATTGAGGGCAATCTCCGTCTCATTAACAGGAAGGACGCCCAATTTAACGGCCTCCCGACATCTCACTGGCTCCCCAGCGGGAGGCCTGCGGGTGCCATTTAGCACACCTAATTAAAAACAGCAAGCTGACAAAATGGCTGGGGGGATCGGAGGAGATGAGTAGCCGTCTTTGAAAT
The DNA here is from genome assembly GCF_047496885.1 of Scyliorhinus torazame. Taxonomy (NCBI): domain Eukaryota; kingdom Metazoa; phylum Chordata; class Chondrichthyes; order Carcharhiniformes; family Scyliorhinidae; genus Scyliorhinus; species Scyliorhinus torazame. The sequence goes on from NC_092707.1 coordinate 212,714,758, forward strand.
CAGGCATGCAGCCCTGGGGCTCTGGAGCTGTTGCCCCAGTGCTCGGGGGATGGGTGAGGAGGGGGGGGGGGATGGGTGAGAGGGGGGGGGGAAGGCGGTCGCAGGGGTTGGCAGTCTTTGTTGTGGGGCTGTTATAAAAAATCTTTTGCCGTTATAAAACCATAAATACCTTAACAAAAAAGACAGGGGGGTGACGATAACCCACTGTGAGCTGAGCTCTGGTGGTCCTCAATCTATGCCGTAGTCTGACTGCTGTCTTTATGCTGTCAGGGCGCTCACACCCATCGCCAGCGTTCGTCCCGAAGGTCAGGTACCTGCTGCACTTGTCCTTCTAAATGGTAGAGGCGCATTGGCAGCCAGGATGCCTGGGTTTCAATGCCAGACTGGCAGGGGCACTGCCAGGGTGTCAGGCTGGTAGTGCCAAGTTGCTTAGGTGCCAGGTTGCCTGTGCCAGGGGCCGAGTCTGGGCGGCCATGTCCATAAGAGGTGGGATGAGGGTGGCTCGAGGGCCCCGGAAGAGGTAAGTTTGGTCAAGTGACGGGGTCTGGAAGCGGCAGTGTGGGGGGTGTTAAAAGAACGAGGCAGCCTTTAAAGATGGCACCCGGATCCGGGAGTACTCTTCCTGCAATGGCAAGCTGCAGTGCGGCCTCGACGGGGCATTCCCCGCAGAGGCCAAAGATAATGGCAAAGTGCCGTTGAATAGCAAGGCCTTTCTCAGTGCTGCAGGCACCAAGAAAGACCCGCTAAACCCACCCGAGGCAGCACTCTGTTTTGTCCCGTTGAATTGTGCCCCTAGACTTTGTTTTATCTCAAACAGTCTTGTGTGTGTAATTATTCAGCCCCGGACAGCCTGACCTAGGATTGTATCCTGAGTGAGAGCCTTGAGCAAAGGGCTAAAGGGATCATCTGGGGGGCATGAAGAACAATGCAGAGCTGGGTGGTGACAGGTTTATCACTGGCTCATGCTGTCAGCCTTTCATTCCTGTCCACACAACTGACACTCAAAACAATGCAAATTACAGGCTTCCAAAAACACATGAGTTTTTTAATGAGAGTGTGTCAGCAAGAACTGGATATTAATACCTCACAATTAGCAGCTGAAGCAAACTGTGCTGGAGTTTTGCTTAAACCAGTTTTTCAGTACAATAAGACCCCCCTTTTCCAGGAGGTTGTATGTATCTGTGTGTGCATGTATGTGAGTGGGTACGTATATGTGTGTGTACACGCGCATGTGTATACTGTATGCGAGTGTGTATATGTATGTCCGTGTATATGTCGGGCTGCACGGTAGCACAGTGGTTACCACTGTTGCTTCACAGCACCAGGATCCCAGGTTCGATTCCCAGCTTGGGTCACTATCTGTGTGGAGTCTGCACGTTCTCCCTGTGTCTGCGTGGGTTTCCTCCGGGTGCTCCGGTTTCCTACCACAAGTCCCGAAAGACATGCTTTTAGGTAATTTGGACATTCTGAATTCTCCCTCTGTGTACCCGAACAGGCACCAGACTGTGGTGACTAGGGGATTTTCACAGTAACTTCACTGCAGTGTTAATGTAAGCCTACTTGTGACAATAATAAAGATTGTTATTATTATGTTGTGTGTATATGTGTATGCGTGTATATACGTGTGTACGTATGTTGTGGGTGTATACATATACGTTCACATATGTGTGTGTAAGACAGGGCAGATGCAGGAAGGCTGTTCCCGATGATGGTGAAGTCCAAAACCAGGGGTCATGGTCTGAGGGTACGGGGTAAACCATTTAGGACAGAGATGAGACATTTCTTCACCCAGAGAGTGGTCAGCTTGCGGAATTCCTTACCACTGGAAGTAGTTGAGGCCAAAACATTATGGGTGGGATTCTCCATTTCAGAAATTAAGTGTTGATGCCGGGACTGAATTGTGGGCTTCTATGATAACTAAATCGGCGCTGGCCCTGGAGCAATTCATGGTGTAAAGGGTTAGCACCGGCGCCACATGGAACTCAATCAATTCCAATGAAAAACAGTGTCTGATTCGCCGGATTCGGGATTGCTACTCGAAAGGCTGACACATTAGCACTCCACTCCCCACACACACTCATCCAGGCAACAAGATGGCAGCCCAGAGAGTGGCACCCCGGTTTACGGACGCAGAGCTGGAGACCTTTCTGGACGCCATTGAGGAGAGGTGGGCCACCCTATTCCCGGGGTGGGAAAGAGGCTGCATTCTGTGACTGAGCTGCTGGGGAACAAGTCTGAACAAGTCTGCTCAATAAAGCTTCGATTGAAGTTCTCTACGTCTCGCCTCGTGTGTGATCAATGGTTACTGTTATATTACCACGTCTGGTAATATGTTGTATTCTTTGCTTTTATTCCAGAATGGCCTGATGTTGTTTGATAAAGAATATACCAATCAAAAGATTGAAACAAAACTGATGTGTTGGGTAAGCTGAGTCTGCGTTTACTGTAGCAGAGAGAGAGACAGGCTTCCAACATTTGAAGAAATGCAACTCGATTTTATTAAACTCTTAACTATTAAACATGCTTGAACTGTGGGTTGACACTATGCTGAGTTGACTGGAGACCTGAGGCTAACCTGACCAGACTATCTTACTACCACATGGTGGATGTTCTAGTTGTTGCTCACAGGCTCTGACTGTCTCAGAGGCTGCATCCCGAGAGAGCGGGGAAACTAGTGCTTCCTGGTTATATAGTCGCCGTGTCCTGCCTGTTGATTGGCTGCTGTGTTCTGTATGTTCATCGGTCATCCTTTGTGTCAATCGCTGTCTGTCTGTGCACCATCATATACTTGTGTGTATATTATGACATCTCCCCCCTTTCAAAAAATGTGTGTATGTGTCAATCAATAGTGGGTGTGTGTATGAGCCTGACTATGTACAAAGTATGTGAGTGTATTTACATGAGTAGGGGCTGAACTATATAAAAAATACGTGAACGTATTTACATGGGAAGGTGTCTAGTGCAGATAGAGTACATACAACAAATCAGGAAGAAACAATCTGTACAGATGTGTAAACGAAACACAAGGCAATGCAACATTCAGTCTATAAGTTCAGTCTCTGTGGCAGGCGACGAATTCTGGTTGACCGCCTCAAGGGTGGGTCAGGGGCGGCCTGCACTGGAATGGGCGGAGCTGCGTCCAACATAGACGTGGCAAAAGAAACGGCAGATCGGTGACCTCTTGGAAGGGTGTGTCCTGAGGAATCAGCAGGCGAGGTGGGACATCACGTTCAAGTGGCGGGCTGGAAACAGCCGCCGTGCCCGCCTATTACGGCGAAGAAAAGAACCATCATGCATGCGAACGAGAAATGATCTGGGGGCCACTTACTTGACCACCACAGTCGTGGCAGACCAGCCACCGTCAGGTAGCTGAACACGAACTCGGTCAGCAGGGACCAGAGCAGGGAGATCTGTGGCGTTGGCATCATACGCCGACTTGCATTGGGCCCGAGACAGTTGCATTCTTTGCAGGACCGGAAAATTGTCAAGGTCCGGGACGTGGATAGCTGGCACCATCGTCCGTAGTGTGCGGTTCATTAGCAGCTGTGCTGGGGACAGGCCAGCAGACAAAGGAGTCGCCCTGTAGGCTAACACGCCAGGTGAAAATCTGAACCCGAATCAGCAGCTTTACACAACAGTCGTTTTACAATGTGTACCCCCTTTTCTGTTTTCCCATTTGACTGGGGTAGTGGGGGCTTGAAGTGATGTGCGTGAAATTGTACCGTCGGGCAAAATCCGTCCACTCCTGACTGAGGAAGCAAGGGCCATTATCTGTCATGACCGTAAGTGGAATGCCATGATGGGCAAAGGTCTCTTTGCACGCCCTGATGACTGTTGCTGATGTGAGGTCATTCAGTCTGACCACCTCGGGGTAATTTGTAAAATAGTCCACGAGGAGGATGTAGTCCCGGTCTTTTGCGTGGAAGAGTTCAATGCCAACCTTGGTCCATGGGGATGACACCAGTTCATGCGGCTGCAAAGTCTCTTTCGGCTGAGCCGGCTGGAACCGTTGGCACGTTGGGCGTTTTAGGACAGCGTTGGCGATGTCGTTATTGATGCCAGGCCAATATACTGCCTCTCGGGCTCGCCGGCGACACTTTCCGACCCCCAGGTGACCCTCGTGGAGTTGGCCGAGGACGAGCTCTCGCATACTCTGTGGTATTACTATCCTGCCCAGTTTCATTAGTATGCCATCGTCCACTGCCAGGTTGTCTTTTATATTGTAGAACTGTGGGCACTGGCCCTTCTGCCAACCATCTGTGAGATGGTGCATGACCCGTTGGAGTAAAGGATCCCTGGCCGTCTCTTGGCGAATCTGCACGACCCTTTCGTCAGTGGCCGGAAAGTTGGATGCGCAGAACTCAACATGGGCGTCGATCTGGCAGACGAAATCCGACTGCTCGCACGGCGTGGTGATGGAGCGAGAGAGTGCATCGGCCACAATGACCCCCTTGCCCGTGGTGTAGACCAGGTCGAAATCATAGCGTCGGAGTTTGAGGAGGATACGCTGTAGGCGTGGCATCATATCGTTGAGGTCCTTCTGTATGATGTGAACCAGTGGCCTGTGGTCCGTTTCGCCCATAAACTTGGGGAGTCCATACACGTAATCATGGAATTTGTCAATCCCCGTGAGGAGGCCCAGGCACTCTTTCTCGATTTGAGCATATCGCTTCTCAGTAGGGGTCATGGCTCTAGATGCATATGCGACTGAGGCCCAGGAGGAGGATTCGTCACACTGGAGGAGTACTGCCCCAATGCCAGCCTGGCACACATCGGTGGAGATCTTTGTCTCTTGGCAGGGTCAAAAAACGCCAGTACCGGGGCCTTGGTGAGTTTCGCCCTGAGTTCATGCCACTCCCATATCGGTATAGTTACAGCCCTACCTCCCCCCCCACCCCCCCCCCCCCCCCCCCACACCCCCCCTGCCCATGTCCACCTCCATGTCCGCCACCCTAGGGGTTCGGTGGAGCCATGTATACAGAGATCACCCAGGTGGACTATGGAAAGTGCTACCATGGGTACGAGTCAGATGTTGTCAAGCGGTGCGGAGCACCAGAGCTCATTGCAGAGAGGGTTGTCAACACTCTCCCTCTCATGGACCAGACCCACTATTACTACACACAGCCCATACCCTGTAGTGAGGCAGTAGGGATCACAGAGGGATTGCAATGGGGGAGGGGGGGCCTGCAATGGGAGGGGGCATTCGGCCGGGGGTGGGGGCAGTTGGGGTGGGATGGGCTCTCCCTGCCGCTGGCCAGGCCCCCCAGTCGGCGAACCTGGAGGCAATTAGAGCGCCCCATGTGCGTTAGCCAAGCGCACACCCTTGTATGGCCTGTCGGGCCTGTCGGGCCCCATGTCCTGCACATCCACGCATCTTCCTCGTCGGATTAGAACTGACGTTCACCCTCCTCCTTTAGCATGTAGCTCTCTGCTGTGCGATGTTATGGAACACGCAGCAGGCCACCACGATATAGGAGAATCTCTGAGCGCTGTACTGGAGGGTTCCTCCAGACCTGGCCAGATACCTGAACCGCACCTTCAGGATGCCGAAGCACCGCTCGATCACACTCCTTGTTGTGGCATGGGCTTTGTTGTGGGGGTTCTCCACGTCGGTCCGTGGCCTCCTGATTAAACCGTGGGCCGGAGGGGCGTGGTGGTGGTGAAGTGGATGTTGCAGGCATGGGAGTGGTGTGAGAATGGTGTGGGTGTGAGGGTGGGTTTGGGGGGGGGGGGGGGGGGGGGGAGGGGTTGACACACGTGTCACAGGGAACTGCAACTCAGCGGGGTCTCACTTCCTTGCCCAATTCCAATTTCCACCCAGCAACTGCCCTTTCCTCGGAGCCGCCGACCATCTCCAGTGCCCTCTGCTCTGCCGTGTTGGGCAGCCTTCGGGGTGGGGGGAGGGGGGGGGGGGGGGGAAGACAGAAAACGCACTGTCTTAGACAGTCCGACAGGCATGCAGCCCAGGGGGTGGGTAGCTATTGACTTCAGTGGTCAGGGCACCCGGCCAGTGGTGGCCGGTGTGTGTGCCAGCATGTGGTGCAGAGTGGGGGTTCGGCCGCTCCCCTGTTGGGGGCTGGTAGGATTATGGATGTGTGGGACGGGAGTTGGTTCCAGGGGCACAGTGCTGCCTACTCACCCAGGCCGACCTGAGGAGGTTGTGCAGTTTCTTACAGCACTGCTGACCGGTCTGGACGGTGTTGCTCATGGCACCTACAGCCTCTGCCATCTGCACCCAGGCACAGCAAACAGCAATGGCTGGTAGCCTCCTTCCCGGGCCAGGGTACAGGGTCGTCCTCCTCTCCTACATGGCGTCCAGCAGGGACTCGAGCTCAGCGTCCGTAAAACAGGGTGCCACTCTCCTCGCTGCCACCTTGTTGGCCGGGATGGTGTGTGTGGGGAGTGAAGTGTGTATATGCGGCTGCAGCTTCTCAGTCTCCTGAGTGTCAATCGCGTATCCGGCGAATCCCGCACCGTTTCTCATTGAAATCGATCGTGTTCCATGTGGTGTCGGTGCTAGCCCCTCAACGGTCGTTGAATCGGTCCAGGTGCAGCACCAGTTTTGCTGTCATAGAGCGCTGTGATTCTGCCCTGGTTTCAACACTCTCAGGAACAGAGGATTCCGCTGTCGGTCCTCTCTCTCATACACAAACACACTCTCATGTACTCACACACATACCCACACGCTCGTTTACAAAAATCATCCTCCTACTCACAGAGACACACACTCAAGCACACACCCTGTCTCACAGTTACTCATTTGACGAGCCACTGTTCATTCACTCGCTGATTGCCATTGTTTGACACCCATCATCAGGAGTGGATATTTAGTACTGAAGTGCATTAACTAATTGAACTGGAAATATGTTTTTTCGCATTTACAGTAATGGGCGAATAGCAGGAATGACCATTTACTGCGATAAGAGCAATGTTTCATTGATTTATTGTGTGGCATATCATTCCGATGCTAATAGCAGGCAATCAAAATAATTGTAGACAGGGAGACAAAGGGCTTGTAGTGGCGCAGTAGATTTGTAATTTTATTTTCGCGATGAGGACACTTTCAGTTGCGTATCACTGTGCTTTTCCAGTCCGCCTCTGGTAGTGGCATCGACGTTCAGGCCTTGCGCCAGCAGGAGGAGGCAAATGCGCCAAAATCACCGATTTGCATTCTATTAATGGGTTGGACACTGGATTCTCCTTCCGTGATGCTCTGGTCCACTGGGCCAGGATTTACGCGGGTGTGAATTGGTGCAAGTATTTCCCAGTGTGGCCCTGACGCTATGGACCAAGGGGGGGAAGTATTTTAAGTAGGTGCCCCCAAAGTCCACCGGAGGGCCCCCCTCCCCTCCACAATGCCAATCCTGCCCACCCCCAGTCACACCCTCCCTCCATCAGACCCCCCCCCCCTCACCAGGCCCCCGGCAGAGCCCCCACCATAAACATCTAGGAGTTGACTTTCGGCGGCGGCCATATGCTGATTGGTCATACACAGGGTGGCTCCTGCTTGAAAGTTTTGGCTTTGGCTCTTTCCACTCGATTAATCGGCTCTTTGGTCAGAAAGTTTGTGGAATAAGTGTTGGAGACTGAATTCTCCTCCGAGGTGGAATGCCAGCTAGTTAATGCACCCGACAGAAGTTGAATAAGGTGGTGGGGTTGGAGGTGGCGAGTCGGCGTGATGCTGTTACAAAAGGCATAGGGGAGATCTGGGTGTCGTCGTCATCCACCCCATTTCCAGTGGAGCAATTGATGGGGTTGATTAAGGGGGAGCTTCGGCAGCATCGGCTAGAGGTGCAGGAGGACTGGTCGAAGGCGATTGAGGGAGCGGATGCCCCTCTTCGCGGGGCCCTGGAACGGGTGGAGAAGCACATCGAATCGCAAGGTCCAACAATCAAAGAGGCGGAAAGGGCGGTCACAGACCACAGTGATCGAATTGTGGAGTTGGAAGCAGAGGCAGCGATGTTGGGTGCAGTCTGCAAGGAGCTGAAAATAAGGGTGGACGAGCAAGAGAAATCAGGCCAGGTGGCAGAATTTACTTATTGTAGGCCTGCCGGAGGGGGTGGAGGGAACGTGTGCCACAGCCTACATCTCGAAGATGTTGGCAAAGCTGGTGGATGAGGGGGTTTATGAGATTGCCCCGGAGATGGACCGGACACATCAATTGTTAAGACAGAGGCTGAGAGCAGGGGAGCCATCGAGGGTGGTGATAGTGAGGAAGCACCAATTCCAGGTGAAGGAGCAAATCTTGATGTGGGCAAGGGCGACAAGAGACTGTACTTGAGAGAGCCAGCAGATCAGAATATACCAAGACATTAGTGTCGATCTGGCCAGGCGGCAAGCTGGCTTTAATCGGGCCAAGGCGGTACTCTTCCAAAATAAGGTTTGGTTTGGCGTGCTGTACCCGGCCAAACTTAGGGTGACTTTTAAGGGGAAGGAACATTATGTTACGTCGCCTGAAGCATGGATTGGAGGAGGGTTGATGGGGAATGTTGTTCTGATGTTTTGGGTTTTTTGAAATCTGTGTATGATTTTTACCAGTGTTTTGTTCTGTTGTCTTGTTGGTATTTTACAATGGTTGAATCCTGGGTGTCTCTCTCTCCTGTTAGTACGGGGAGGGTCCAGTTAAGGGGGTGGGTTCTAGGCCAGGACTCCTCCAAAAGTTGGAGGTGGGTAGGCAGGTGGGGGAGGGGGCAATTTGGGCGATATGGGCATGGGTCTTTGTTTCAATCTTCAGGTGGGAGTTGCCACGTTAGCAAGCATGCTGGTGAACGGAAGCAATGTGGGGCTGAGGGCTGTGGCAGGTAGCGAGAAAGGGGAGGGCGGCGGTGAGGTCGGTCGGGAGAGAGGGAATTTGGGGGGAGGGGAATGGAAGGAGGGAGGGTGCTGGTGACGCAGGTGGAGCGATTAGTTTATTGGGCAAAGGCAGGACAGAGGGGAGTGAGCGGCCATCTTGGTTGTGTTTGGACGAAAAAGGAAAATGGGCCAGAGTTGGTTTTGTGATGGATTGGGATGGCGGATTTAAATTGGGATGGGGGGGAGCTGTCAGAAACCCCCGAGGAGGATAGTGACTTGGTATGTAAAGACGTTGAATGGGCCGGGAAGCACTCTAGGGTATTTGCACATTAAAAAATTTTGAAGGCGGAGGCGATGTTCCTTCAGGGGAGTCACTTGCAGATTAAGGACCAGGTGAGGTTGTGTAAGGGGTGGGTGGTTCAGACATTCCATTTGGGGTTTGACACCAAGGCGAGAGGGGTTGCTATTCTATTTAGTAAGAGGGTGATGTTTGTGATGGCTAGGGAGCTGCGGGACCCGGGAGGTCGGTTTGTAATTGTCAGTGAGATGTTGGAGGGAGCCCAGTAGTGCTAGTAAGTGTTTATGCGCCCAATTGGGGAGTTTGTGAAGCGGGCGGTGGCAGACATCCTGGATCTAGACTCACATAAGTTAATTGTTTTCCTTTAAATATATTTTATTTCAAACACAAAGTTATATTCACAAACAGTAATTAACTTGCAACAGGTTACAAAGCAGTTTGAAAAATGTTTTCTCCCCTTTTACTTCCCTCTCCCACCTCCCCCGCACCCCTCCCCTTACTCTTTGGCGATGAAAATGTCTTTAATGAAGGATAGAAAGAGTTTCTAACTCACAGAGAACTTTTCTACTGATCCTAAGTGTATATTTAATTTTCTCTAATTTTGAAAATTCAACCAGATCTTCCAGCCATTCCGAATCCCCCAGTGGTACTGTTGATCTCCAACCTAATAGGATTTGTCGTCTTGAAATCAGTGGGGTTAAGGTTACTACATCAGCCCCCCTCCCCTCCAACAGCTCTGGCAATTCTGAAACCCCAAAGATTGCCACCAACGGGCATGGTGCCAGTCTGACCACCACTATCTCCGATATTGTGGCAAATACTGCAGCCCAGAAACCCCTTAGATTTGAGCACTCCCAGAACAAATGTGAATGGTTTGCTGACCCCCCCTCCCGCACTTGTCACATTAACAATATGCTCATCAGGGCCCTCGTCATGTGAGTCCTGTGCACTACATTGGAACAACGTGAGTCTCATCCTAGCACAGGATGAAATTGAGTAATTCGGTGCATGACTTCACCCCAGATCTCCCCTTCAAGCTCGATTCCCAACTCCTCCTGCCACTTTTTCCTTATTTCTTCTATTAGTGCATTATCAGTTTCCAGTAGTCACTCATAAATTTCTCCAATTTTCCCATCCCCAGGTCTTCCCGAGTTAATAATCTTTCCAGTAGCATACGTTCTGGCAGATGTGGAAACGAGGGTAGTTCTTTGCATGCAACTTTCTGGACCGGAATTATCTAAATTCTTGTCGATAATTCAAATTTTCCATGTAATTCTTTCAGTTTTGCAAATCTTCCTTCAAATGGTCCCTCAACCTAGGTTCGACCCCTTTTCTGTACCAACTACCACACATTGCATCCATCTTTCCTGGAATAAACCAATGATTCCTTCATAATATAAAGGGCAGCACGGTAGCATTGTGGATAGCACACATGCTGCACAGCTCCAGGGTCCCAGGTTCGATTCCGGCTTGGGTCACTGTCTGTGCGGAGTCTGCACATCCTCCCCGTGTGTGCGTGGGTTTCCTCCGGGTGCTCCGGTTTCCGCCCACAGTCCAAAGATGTGCGGGTTAGGTGGATTGGCCATGCTAAATTGCCCATAGTGTCCAAAATTGCCCTTAGTGTTGGGTGGGGTTACTGGGTTAAGGGGATAGGGTGGAGGTGTGGACCTTGGGTAGGGTGCTCTTTCCAAGAGCCGGTGCAGACTCGATGGGCCGAATGGCCTCCTTCTGCACTGTAAATTCTATGATAATAGGGCTAATGTTGATATACCTCTTGGCCCAAAATGTCACCTCAATTGGTTCCATATTTTGAGTGAAGATGCAATCAGGGAATTCCTGATATATCGGCATGGAGAGAACGGGAGTGGGGCCGTTATCAAGGCTCTCAGACTTGACCTCATACAGGAGGCCTCCTCTACCTGAACACTCTCTAACTTCTCTTCCTCCCACCAACACCTTACCTTTTCTCTATATTTGCCGTCCAGTAATAGCATAATAAGTTTTGAAATGCCAACCCCCCCACCCCCCCACACACACTTTCCGCCTTATTTGCAAAAAGATCTTCCGAATTCTGGGAATTTTACATGCCAATACAAACTCTGAAATTAATTAGTTCAGCCTATGAAAGAATGCTTTTGGAGGAAAATAGGAAGGGTTTGGAAGACGAATAAAAATTTCAGTCGTATATGCATCTTAATTGCTTGTATTCTTCCCGCCAGGGACAACGGCAGGAAATTCCATCTCTTCAGATCCCCTTTCACCACTTCAACCAAACTAGACAAGTTCCATTTGAGCATTGTGTCCCAGTTATGCTCCTCTTGCTCAATGTGGGAGTTCAGGGACGCGGCCGATGCCCCTGATTCCTTCATGTGTGGGACGTGTGTCCAGCTGCAGCTCCTGCTAGACCGCATGATGGCTCTGGAGCTGCGGATGGATTCACTTTGGAGCATCCGCGATGCTGAGGAGGTCGTGGATAGCACGTTCAGTGAGTTGGTCACACCGCAGATTAGGATTGGTAAGGGAGACAGGGAATGGGTGACCAAAAGGCCGAGAAAGAGCAGGAAGGCAGTGCAGGTGTCACCTGTGGTCATCTCCCTCCAAAACAGTTATACCGTTTTGGATACTGTGGGGGGAGATGACTCACCAGGGGAAGGCAGTAGTAGCCAGGCTCATGGCACCTTGGCTGGCTCTGCTGCACAGAAGGGCGGGGAAAAGACTGTCAGGGCTATAGTCATAGGGGATTCAATCGTAAGGGGAGTAGACAGGCGTTTCTGTGGTCGAAAACGAGACTCCCGAATGGTATGTTGCCTCCCGGGTGCATGGGTCAGGGATGTCTCAGATCGGCTGCAGGACATACTGAAGGGGGAGGGTGAACAGCCAGTTGTCGTGGTGCATATAGGCACCAACGATATAGGTAAAAATGGGATGAGGTCCTACAACCTTAGAATCTACAAATAGAATTTAGGGAGTTAGGAGATAAGTTAAAAAGTAGGACCTCAAAGGTAGTAATCTCAGGATTGCTACCAATGCCATGAGACAGTCAGAGTAGAAATTCAAGAATAGTCAGAATGAATACATGGCTTGAGAGATGGTGCGGGAGGGAGGGGTGACTAATGGTGTTCCACGGGGATCTGTGCTCAGACCACTGTTGTTTGTGATATACATAAATGATCTGGACGAAGGTATAGGTGGTCTGATTAGCAAGTTTGCAGATGATACTAAGATTGGTGGAGTTGCAGATAGCGAAGAGTACTGTCAGAGAATATAGCAAAATATAGATAGATTGGAAAGTTGGGCGGAGAAATGGCAGATGGAGTTCAATCCAGGTAAATGCGAGGTGATGCATTTTGGAAGATCTAATTCAAGAGCAGACTATGCGGTCAATGGAAGAGTCCTGGGGAAAATTGATGTACAGAGAGATCTGGGGGTTCAGGTCCATTGTACCCTGAAGGTGGCAACGCAGGTCGATAGAGTGGTCAAGAAGGCATACAGCATGCTTGCCTTCATCGGACGGGGTATTGAGTACAAGAGTTGGCAGGTCATGTTACAGTTGTATAGGACTTTGGTTAGGCCACATTTGGAATACTGCGTGCAGTTCTGGTTGCCACATTACCAGAAGGAGGTGGATGCTTTAGAGAGGGTGCAGAGGAGGTTCACCAGGATGTTGCCTGGTATGGAGGGTGCTAGATATGAAGAAAGGTTGAGTAGATTAGGATTGTTTTCGTTGGAAAGACGGAGGTTGAGGGGGGACCTGATTGAGGTCTACAAAATTATGAGAGGTATGGACAGGGTGGATAGCAACAAGCTTTTTCCAAGAGTGGGGGTGTCAATTACAAGGGGTCACGATTTCAAGGTGAGAGTGGGAAAGTTTAAGGGAGATGTGCGTGGAACTTTTTTTACGCAGATGGTGGTGGGTGCCTGGAACGCTTTGCCAGCAGAGGTGGTAGAGGCGGGCACGATAGCATCATGTAAGATGCATCTAGACAGATATATGAACGGGCGGGGAACAGAGGAAAGTAGATCCTTGGAAAATGGAAGACAGGTTTAGATAAAGGACCTGGATCGGCGCAGGCTAGGAGGGCCGAAGGGCCTGTTCCTGTGCTGTAATTTTCTTTGTTCTTTGTTCTTTGTTCAGTCATGAGTTAGTTGTTTGTTTGTAGTATACATAAGCGATTTGGAGGAAAATGTAGCAGGTCTGATTAGTAAGTTCGCGGATGACACCAAGGTTGGTGGAGTGGCAGATAGTGTTGAGGATTGTCAGAGGATACAGCAGGACATAGATTGGTTGGAGACTTGGGCAGAGAAATGGCAAATGGAGTTTAATCCGGGCAAATGTGAGGTCATGCATTTTGGTAGGTCTAACATAGAGGGGAAATATACCGTAAATGGCTTGGAGGGCCTGTGCTGTATTGTTCTTTGTTCTTTGTATACCCTAGTATTTGAATTTTATCTTGGCCAATAAGAATGGTAAAACTTCCAGATTTGTACTCCTTCCTTGGGTATTAACCGGAAGTATCTCACTCTTCGATACATTTCGCTTATATCCCGAGAATTTCCCAAATTTTCCGAATGGATCCATTATTTTGTCCATAGACTCCAGCGAGTTTGATATGTATAACAGTAGATCATCGGCATGCAGCAAACTTTATGTTCTCTGTCTCCCCTAACAATACCCCTCCATTCATTGGACTGTCTCAATGCAATGCCGAGCGGTTCAATCACGAGTGCGAATAATAATGGTGACAATGTAGATCCTTATTGCGCTCCCTTATGTAACCTAAAATACCCTGAGTCCATCCCCTTTGCCCTCACACTTGCTGTTGGTGGGGTAATAATAGCCCTATCCATGCTATAAATAATTGTCCAGATCCAAACCTCTTTAGGGTCTCAAATAGGTACATTCATTTTATCCAGTCAAAGGCTTTTTCTTCATCCATCGATATAATAATGCTGGTTCTCTCCCTCTTGATGGAGTAATTACAATATTTAACAACCGCATAATATTACTGGCCAGTTGCTGTCCCTTAATGAACCCAGTTTGATCCTCCAAGATCACCTCCGGTACGCACCCTTCAACGAATTGCTAATACTAAAGAGCTGGTTATTGACTTAATGAAGCAAAGTACTGTACACACCCCTGTCAGCATCAACGAGGTGGAGATGCTTAGCAGTTTCAAATTCCTAGGGGTGCACATCTCCAAACATCTGTCCTGGTCCACCCACGTCGACGCTACCACCAAGAAAGTACAACAGCACCTATGCTTCCTCAGGAAACTAAGGAAATTCGGCATGTGCACATTAACTCATACGAACTTTTACAGATGCACTATAGAAAGCATCCTATCTGGCTGCATCACAGCCTGGTATGGCAACTGCTCGGCCCAAGACCGCAAGAAACTTCAGAGAGTTGTGAACACAGCCCAGTCCATCACACAAACCTGCCTCCCATCCATTGACTCCATCTACACCTCCCGCTGCCTGGGGAAAGCGGGCAGCATAATCAAAGATCCCTCCCACCCGGCTTACTCACTCTTCCAACTTCTTCCATCGGGCAGGAGCTACAGAAGTCTGAGAACACGCACGAACAGACTCAAAAACAGCTTCTTCCCCACTGTCACCAGACTCCTAAATGACCCTCTTATGGACTGACCTCATTAGTTACATTGTGTACCTTGTGTTGCCCTTTTGTGTATTTTCTTTTCTTTTCTTTTCATGTACTTAATGATCTGTTGAGCTGCTCGCAGAAAAATACTTTTTACTGTATCTTGAAACACGTGACAATAAACAAAATCCAAATCCAAAATCAGATTCTAAAACTCTACTGTGAATCCATCTGGCCCTGCTGCTTCCCAGATTGCATTAACCCTACCCTCTCCATTTTGTCTTGTAGCCCTAGTGATTCTTCGAATCTTTGTTTCTTCCCCTCATTTGTCTTGGGAAGCATCAGCCCATCTAAGAACCGCCCCGCCTCTTATTCCTCCCCTAAGGGCTCTGATCTGCAAAAATCCCCGGTAGAAATCCTCAAATGTCTTATTTATTTTTTCTGGCGTTGTTACCAAGCCCTCCACCCCCCTTCCTGCTTCTCTTCTTTGTGCAATTTCCCTTGAGGCAGCCTGCTGCCTCAACTGATGGGTTAGTAATCAACTACCTTATCCCCCATATTCATATTGAACCCCTCTCTCACTCCGAAGCTGCATCACCGCCTTTCCAGTCATCAGATCAAAACTCCCTTGAAGTTCCTTCCGCCCCGCCAATAACTCCTTAGTTGGGGTCACCGCATATTGTCAATCTACTTCTAAGATAGCATCTACAAATCTTTGTCCTTCTACCTTCTCCAGTTTATCCCTATGGGTCTTATGGTAGATAATTTTCCCCCGACCACTGCCTTTAGAGCTTCCCAAAATGTTGAGGCAGAAACCTCCCTATTTTGGTTAAGGACCACAAAGTCTTTAATCACCCGAGTCATTTTCGTACAAACATCCTTCTCTGCCAGGGGCCCAGAGTCTAACCTCTACACTGGCCTTTGTGTTCAACTGAAGTCAAACCTTATATCTAAATAGTGTGGCGCGTGGTCAGAAATTACGATCCCTGCATATTCCGTTGCCACTAATCCCGACAACACAGGCTTTCTCACAATTAAAAAGTCAATGAGGGAGTACACCTTATCTACATGGGAGGAGAAGGAAAACTCCCTTTCTCGGTGTTTGAACCTCCATGAATCCACCCTCCATCTGTTCCATAAATATTCCTAACTCTTTTACCAAACCCAATTTCATTATCTATCCATCCATCCTTGGGTCCAATACACAGTTAAAATCTCCTCCCATTATTAATTGATGAGATGGATGGGATGGATGCCAGCATCTTCTTAAGAAGCCCGCATTGGCTCAGTGGGTGCTTAATTAACTAAAACCACCGTTGTTCCTGCCAACACTATCTTAACTTATGCAAACTTGAAAAGTGCATACAATATAAAAATACATCACTGCGAAGATCGCACAGGTTCAACTTAACTTCTTTTTAAAAATAAATTTAGACTATCCAATTAATTTTTTCCAATTAAGCATGGTCAATCCACCTAGCCTGCACATCTATGGGTTGTGGGGTGAAACCCATGCAAACACGGGGAGAATGTGCAAACTCCACACGGAGAGTGACCCAAAGTCGGGATCGAACCTGGGACCTCAGCGCCGTGAGGCAGCAATGCTACTCACTGCGCCACCCTCCTGTCCCAAGCTCAACTTAACTAACGTCCATAATGCATAACCTTCTCCACATTTAATAACTTCACTACTAGCTGCTGAGATACAATACCAGATCAATATTTTAAAAATACAACCTGTAAACCGACATGAACATATTAATCACATATGACCACAGAACAAAAGGATTTTTTTTATCTTTAGCCCTCCCCCATCCAAGTTGCGTAATGGAATTATTCGCTTCCTCCGGTGTCAAAAAATAATGTCCACTGCTTTGAACAGTTACCCAAAGGAGATGGGTACAACACCCCGAACCGGACCTGATTGTGAAACAGTGCAAACGAGCTGGGAACAACACCTCGAACCGAACCTTACTGTGAAAAAGTGCAAAGGAGATTTGTACAACACCCCGAACCGGACCTTACTGCGAAAAAGTGCAAGAGAGCTGGGTACAACACCCCGAACCGGACTTTACTGTGAAAAAGTGCAAAGGAGATTTGTACAACACCCCGATCCGGACCTTACTGTGAAACAGTGCAACGGAGCTGGGTACAACACCCCGAGCCAGACCTTACTGTGGAAGAGTGCAAAGGAGCTGGGTACAACACCCCGAACCGGACTTTACTGTGAAAAAGTGCAAAGGAGATTTGTACAACACCCCGATCCGGACCTTACTGTGAAACAGTGCAAAGGAGCTGGGTTTAACACCCTGAACCGGACCTTACTGTGAAACAGTGCAAAGGAGCTGGGTTTAACACCCTGAACCGGACCTTACTGTGAAACAGTGCAAAGGAGCTGGGTACATCACCCCGAACCGGACCTGACTGTGAAACAGCACAACGGAGCTGGGTACAACACCCGAACCGGACCTTACTGTGGAAAAAGTGCAAAGGAGCTGGGTACAACACCCCGATCCGGACCTCACTGTGAAACAGTGCAAAGGAGCTGGGTACAACACCCCGAACCGGACCTCACTGTGAAACAGTGCAAAGGAGCTGGGTACAACACCCCGATCCGGACCTTACTGTGAAACAGTGCAAAGGAGCTGGGTTTAACACCCTGAACCGGACCTTACTGTGAAACAGTGCAAAGGAGCTGGGTACATCACCCCGAACCGGACCTGACTGTGAAACAGCACAACGGAGCTGGGTACAACACCCGAACCGGACCTTACTGTGAAACAGTGCAAAGGAGCTGGGTTTAACACCCTGAACCGGACCTTACTGTGAAACAGTGCAAAGGAGCTGGGTACAACACCCCGATCCGGACCTCACTGTGAAACAGTGCAAAGGAGCTGGGTACAACACCCCGAACCGGACCTTACTGTGAAAAAGTGTAAAGGAGCTTTGTACAACACCCAGACCGGACCTTACTGTGGAAAAGTGCAAAGGAGTTTTGGACAACACCCTGAACCGGATCGTACTGTGAAAAGTGCAAAGGAGCTGGGTACAACAGCCCGAACCAGACCTTACTATGGAAAAGTGCAAAGGAGCTGGGTACAACACCCCGAACCTGACTTTACTGTGAAAAAGTGCAAAGGAGCTTGGTGCAACACCCCGAACGGGACCTGACTGTGTAAAAGTGCAAAGGAACTTTGTAGAACACCCCGAACCGGACCTTACTGTGGAAAAGTGCAAAGGAGCTTTGTACAACACCCCTAACCGGACCTTACTGTGAAAAAGTGCAAAGGAGCTTTGTACAACACCCCGAACCGGATCGTACTGTGAAAAGTGCAAAGGAGCTGGGTACAACACCCCGAACCGGACCTTACTGTGGAAGAGTGCAAAGCAGCTGCGTACAACACCCTGAACCGGACCTACCTGTGAAAGAGTGCAAAGGAACTGAGTACACCACCCCAAACCTGACCTAACTGTGGAAAAGTGCAAAGGAACTTTGTACAACACCCCGAACCGGACCTTCTTGTGAAAAAGTGCAAAGGAGCTTTGTACGAACCGGACCTTACTGTGAAAAAGTGTAAAGGAGTTGGGTACAATACCCCGAACCGGACGTTACTGTGAAAAAGTGCAAAGGAACTTTGTAGAACACCCCGAACCGGACCCTACAGTGAAAAAGTGCAAAGGAGCTGGGTACAACACCCTGAACCTGACTTAACTGTGGAAAAGTGCAAAGGAGCTTTGTACAACACCCCGAACCGGACATTACTGTGGAAAAGTGCAAAGGAGCTGGGTACAACACCCTGGACCGGACCTAACTGTGGAAAAGCGCAAAGGAGCTTTGTACAACACCCCGAACCCGACTTTACTGTGAAAAAGTGCAAAGGAGCTTTGTACATCACCCCGAACCGGACCTTACTGTATAAAAGTGCAAAGGAACTTTGTAGAACACCCCGAAACGGACCTTACTGTGGAAAAGTGCAAAGGAGCTTTGTACAACACCCCGAACCGGACTTTACTGTGAAAAAGTGAAAAGGAGCTTGCTACAACACCCCGCACCGGACCCTTCTGTGAAAAAGTGCAAAGGAGCTGGGTACAACACCCCGAACCGGACCTCACTGTGAAACAGTGCAAAGCAGCTGGGTGCAACACTCCGAACCGGACCTTACTGTGGAAAAGTGCAAAGGAGCTTTGTACAACACCCCGAACCGGATCTTACTGTGAAAAAGTGCAAAGGAGCTTTGTACAACACCCAGAACCGGACCTTACTGTGGAAAAGTGCAAAGGAGTTTTGGACAACACCCTGAACCGGATCGTACTGTGAAAAGTGCAAAGGAGCTGGGTACAACAGCCCGAACCAGACCTTACTATGGAAAAGTGCAAAGGAGCTGGGTACAACACCCCGAACCTGACTTTACTGTGAAAAAGTGCAAAGGAGCTTGGTACAACACCCCGAACCGGACCTGACTGTGTAAAAGTGCAAAGGAACTTTGTAGAACACCCCGCACCGGATCCTTCTGTGAAAAAGTGCAAAGGAGCTGGGTACAACACCCCGAACCGGACCTCACTGTGAAACAGTGCAAAGCAGCTGGGTACAACACTCCGAACCGGACCTTACTGTGGAAAAGTGCAAAGGAGCTGGGTACAACAACCCGAACCGGATCTTACTGTGAAACGTGCAAAGGAGCTTTGTACAACACCCCAAACCGGACCTTACTGTGAAAAAGTGCAAAGGAGCTGGGTACAACACCCCGAACCGGACCTTACTGTCAAACAGTGCAACGGAGCTGGGTACAACACCCCGAACCGGACCTTACTGTCAAACAGTGCAAAGGAGCTTTGTACAACACCCCGAACCGGACCTTACTCTGAAACAGTGCAAAGGAGCTGGGTACAACACCCCGAACCGGGCCTTACTGTCAAACAGTGCAAAGGGGCTTTGTACAACACCCCGAACCGTACCTTACTGTGAAACGTGTAAAGGAGCTTTGTACAACACCCCGAACTGGACCTTACTGTGAAACAGTGCAACGGAGCTGGGTACAACATCCCGAACCGGACCTTACTGTGGGAAAGGGCAAAGGTGCTTTGTACAATACCCCGAACCGGACCTTACTGTGGAAAAGTGCAAAGGAGCTTTGTATAACACCCCGAACCGGACCTTACTGTGAAAAGTGCAAAGGAGCTTAGTACAACACCCCGAACCGGACCTTACTGTGAAACAGTGCAACGGAGCTGGGTACAACACCCCGAACCGGACCTTACTGTGGAAAAGTGCAAAGGAGCTTTGTACAACATCCCGAACCGGACCTTACTGTGAAACAGTGCAACGGAGCTGGGTACAACACCCCGAACTGGTCCTTACTGTGGAAAAGTGCAAAGGAGCTTTGTACAACAACCCTAACCGGACCTTACTGTGAGACAGTGCAAAGGAGCTTTGTACAACACCCCGAACCGGACCTTACTCTGAAACAGTGCAAAGGAGCTGGGCACCACACCCCGAACCGGACCTTACTGTCAAACAGTGCAAAGGGGCTTTGTACAACACCCCGAACCGGACCTTACTGTGAAAAGTGCAAAGGAGCTTTGTACAACACCCCGAACTGGACCTTACTGCGAAACAGTGCAACGGAGCTGGGTACAACATCCCGAACCGGACCTTACTGTGGAAAAGGGCAAAGGTGCTTTGTACAACTCCTCGAACCGGACCTTACTGTGAAACAGTGCAACGGAGCTGGGTACAACACCCCGAACCGGACCTTACTGTGGAAAAGTGCAAAGGAGATTTGTACAACACCCCGAACCGGACCTTACTGTGAAAAGTGCAAAGGAGCTTTGTGCAACACCCCGAACCGGACCTTACTGTGAAACAGTGCAACGGAGCTGGGTACAACACCCCGAACCGGAACTTACTGTGGAAAAGTGTAAAGGAGCTTTGTACAACACCCCGAACCGGATCTTACTGTGAAAAAGTGCAAAGGAGCTTTGTACAACACCCAGAACCGGACCTTACTGTGAAACAGTGCAAAGGAGCTGGGTATAACAAGCCTAACCGGACCTTAGTATGGAAAAGTGCAAAGGAGCTTTGTACAACACCCCGAACCGGACTTTACTGTGGAAAAGTGCAAAGGAGCTTGGTGCAACAGCCCGAACCGGACCTGACTGTGTAAAAGTGCAAAGGAACTTTGTAGAACACCCCGCACCGGACCCTTCTGCGAAAAAGTGCAAAGGAGCTGGGTACAACACCCCGAACCGGACCTCACTGTGAAACAGTGCAAAGCAGCTGGGTACAACACTCCGAACCGGACCTTACTGTGGAAAAGTGCAAAGGAGCTTTGTACAACACCCCGAACCGGATCTTACTGTGAAAAAGAGCAAAGGAGCTTTGTACAACACCCAGAACCGGACCTTATTGTGAAACAGTGCAAAGGAGCTGGGTACAACACCCCTAACCGGACCTTACTGTGAAAAAGTGCAAAGGAGCTTTGTACAACACCCCGAACCGGATCTTACTGTGAAACAGTGCAAAGGAGCTGGGTACAACACCCCTAACCGGACCTTACTGTGAAAAAGTGCAAAGGAGCTTTGTACAACACCCCGAACCGGATCGTACTGTGAAAAGTGCAAAGGAGCTGGGTACAACAGCCCGAACCAGACCTTACGATGGAAAAGTGCAAAGGAGCTGGGTACAACACCCCGAACCGGATCTTACTGTGAAACAGTGCAAAGGAGCTTTGTACAACACCCCAAACCGGACCTTACTGTGAAAAAGTGCAAAGGCGCTGTGTACAACACCCCGAACCGGACCTTACTGTCAAACAGTGCAAAGGAGCTTTGTACAACACCCCGAACAGGACCTTACTCTGAAACAGTGCAAAGGAGCTGGGTACAACACCCCGAACCGGACCTTACTGTCAAACAGTGCAAAGGGGCTTTGTACAACACCCCAAACCGGACCTTACTGTGAAAAAGTGCAAAGGAGCTGGGTACAACACCCCGAACCGGACCTTACTGTCAAACAGTGCAACGGAGCTGGGTACAACACCCCGAACCGGACCTTACTGTCAAACAGTGCAAAGGAGCTTTGTACAACACCCCGAACCGGACCTTACTCTGAAACAGTGCAAAGGAGCTGGGTACAACACCCCGAACCGGGCCTTACTGTCAAACAGTGCAAAGGGGCTTTGTACAACACCCCGAACCGTACCTTACTGTGAAAAGTGTAAAGGCGCTTTGTACAACACCCCGAACTGGACCTTACTGTGAAACAGTGCAACGGAGCTGGGTACAACATCCCGAACCGGACCTTACTGTGGGAAAGGGCAAAGGTGCTTTGTACAATACCCCGAACCGGACCTTACTGTGGAAAAGTGCAAAGGAGCTTTGTACAACACCCCGAACCGGACCTTACTGTGAAAAGTGCAAAGGAGCTTAGTACAACACCCCGAACCGGACCTTACTGTGAAACAGTGCAACGGAGCTGGGTACAACACCCCGAACCGGACCTTACTGTGGAAAAGTGCAAAGGAGCTTTGTACAACATCCCGAACCGGACCTTACTGTGAAACAGTGCAACGGAGCTGGGTACAACACCCCGAACTGGTCCTTACTGTGGAAAAGTGCAAAGGAGCTTTGTACAACACCCCTAACCGGACCTTACTGTGAGACAGTGCAAAGGAGCTTTGTACAACACCCCGAACCGGACCTTACTCTGAAACAGTGCAAAGGAGCTGGGCACCACACCCCGAACCGGACCTTACTGTCAAACAGTGCAAAGGGGCTTTGTACAACACCCCGAACCGGACCTTACTGTGAAAAGTGCAAAGGAGCTTTGTACAACACCCCGAACTGGACCTTACTGCGAAACAGTGCAACGGAGCTGGGTACAACATCCCGAACCGGACCTTACTGTGGAAAAGGGCAAAGGTGCTTTGTACAACTCCTCGAACCGGACCTTACTGTGAAACAGTGCAACGGAGCTGGGCACATCACCCCGAACCGGACCTTACTGTGGAAAAGTGCAAAGGAGATTTGTACAACACCCCGAACCGGACCTTACTGTGAAAAGTGCAAAGGAGCTTTGTGCAACACCCCGAACCGGACCTTACTGTGTAACAGTGCAACGGAGCTGGGTACAACACCCCGAACCGGAACTTACTGTGGAAAAGTGTAAAGGAGCTTTGTACAACACCCCGAACCGGATCTTACTGTGAAAAAGTGCAAAGGAGCTTTGTGCAACACCCCGAACCGGACCTTACTGTGAAACAGTGCAAAGGAGCTGGGTATAACAAGCCTAACCGGACCTTAGTATGGAAAAGTGCAAAGGAGCTTTGTACAACACCCCGAACCGGACTTTACTGTGGAAAAGTGCAAAGGAGCTTGGTGCAACAGCCCGAACCGGACCTGACTGTGTAAAAGTGCAAAGGAACTTTGTAGAACACCCCGCACCGGACCCTTCTGCGAAAAAGTGCAAAGGAGCTGGGTACAACACCCCGAACCGGATCGTACTGTGAAAAGTGCAAAGGAGCTGGGTACAACAGCCCGAACCAGACCTTACGATGGAAAAGTGCAAAGGAGCTGGGTACAACACCCCGAACCGGATCTTACTGTGAAACAGTGCAAAGGAGCTTTGTACAACACCCCGAACCGGACCTTACTGTGAAAAGTGTAAAGGAACTTTGTACAACACCCCGAACTGGACCTTCCTGTGAAACAGTGCAACGGAGCTGGGTACAACATCCCGAACCGTACCTTACTGTGAAACAGTGCAAAGGAGCTGGGTACAACAAGCCTAACCGGACCTTACTATGGAAAAGTGCAAAGGAGCTTTGTACAACACCCCGAACCGGATCTTACTGTGAAAAAGAGCAAAGGAGCTTTGTACAACACCCAGAACCGGACCTTATTGTGAAACAGTGCAAAGGAGCTGGGTACAACACCCCTAACCGGACCTTACTGTGAAAAAGTGCAAAGGAGCTTTGTACAACACCCCGAACCGGATCTTACTGTGAAACAGTGCAAAGGAGCTGGGTACAACACCCCTAACCGGACCTTACTGTGAAAAAGTGCAAAGGAGCTTTGTACAACACCCCGAACCGGATCGTACTGTGAAAAGTGCAAAGGAGCTGGGTACAACAGCCCGAACCAGACCTTACGATGGAAAAGTGCAAAGGAGCTGGGTACAACACCCCGAACCGGATCTTACTGTGAAACAGTGCAAAGGAGCTTTGTACAACACCCCAAACCGGACCTTACTGTGAAAAAGTGCAAAGGCGCTGGGTACAACACCCCGAACCGGACCTTACTGTCAAACAGTGCAAAGGAGCTTTGTACAACACCCCGAACAGGACCTTACTCTGAAACAGTGCAAAGGAGCTGGGTACAACACCCCGAACCGGACCTTACTGTCAAACAGTGCAAAGGGGCTTTGTACAACACCCCGAACCGGACCTTACTGTGAAAAGTGTAAAGGAACTTTGTACAACACCCTGAACTGGACCTTCCTCTGAAACAGTGCAACGGAGCTGGGTACAACATCCCGAACCGTACCTTACTGTGGAAAAGGGCTAAGGTGCTTTGTACATCACCTCGAACCGGATCTTACTGTGAAACAGTGCAACGGAGCTGGGTACAACACCCCGAACCGGACCTTACTGTGGAAAAGTGCAAAGGAGCTTTGTACAACACCCCGAACCGGATCTTACTGTGAAAAAGTGCAAAGGAGCTTTGTACAACACCCAGAACCGGACCTTACTGTGAAACAGTGCAAAGGAGCTGGGTACAACAAGCCTAACCGGACCTTACTATGGAAAAGTGCAAAGGAGCGTTGTACAACACCCCGAACCGGACTTTACTGTGGAAAAGTGCAAAGGAGCTTGGTGCAACAGCCCGAACCGGACCTGACTGTGTAAAAGTGCAAAGGAACTTTGTAGAACACCCCGCACCGGACCCTTCTGCGAAAAAGAGCAAAGGAGCTGGGTACAACACCCCGAACCGGACCTCACTGTGAAACAGTGCAAAGCAGCTGGGTACAACACTCCGAACCGGACCTTACTGTGGAAAAGTGCAAAGGAGCTTTGTACAACACCCCGAACCGGATCTTACTGTGAAAAAGAGCAAAGGAGCTTTGTACAACACCCCGAACCGGATCTTACTGTGAAAAAGTGCAAAGGAGCTTTGTACAACACCCAGAACCGGACCTTATTGTGAAACAGTGCAAAGGAGCTGGGTACAACACCCCTAACCGGACCTTACTGTGAAAAAGTGCAAAGGAGCTTTGTACAACACCCCGAACCGGATCTTACTGTGAAACAGTGCAAAGGAGCTGGGTACAACACCCCTAACCGGACCTTACTGTGAAAAAGTGCAAAGGAGCTTTGTACAACACCCCGAACCGGATCGTACTGTGAAAAGTGCAAAGGAGCTGGGTACAACAGCCCGAACCAGACCTTACGATGGAAAAGTGCAAAGGAGCTGGGTACAACACCCCGAACCGGATCTTACTGTGAAACAGTGCAAAGGAGCTTTGTACAACACCCCGAACCGGACCTTACTGTGAAAAGTGCAAAGGAGCTTAGTACAACACCCCGAACCGGACCTTACTGTGAAACAGTGCAACGGAGCTGGGTACAACACCCCGAACCGGACCTTACTGTGGAAAAGTGCAAAGGAGCTTTGTACAACATCCCGAACCGGACCTTACTGTGAAACAGTGCAACGGAGCTGGGTACAACACCCCGAACTGGTCCTTACTGTGGAAAAGTGCAAAGGAGCTTTGTACAACACCCCTAACCGGACCTTACTGTGAGACAGTGCAAAGGAGCTTTGTACAACACCCCGAACCGGACCTTACTCTGAAACAGTGCAAAGGAGCTGGGCACCACACCCCGAACCGGACCTTACTGTCAAACAGTGCAAAGGGGCTTTGTACAACACCCCGAACCGGACCTTACTGTGAAAAGTGCAAAGGAGCTTTGTACAACACCCCGAACTGGACCTTACTGCGAAACAGTGCAACGGAGCTGGGTACAACATCCCGAACCGGACCTTACTGTGGAAAAGGGCAAAGGTGCTTTGTACAACTCCTCGAACCGGACCTTACTGTGAAACAGTGCAACGGAGCTGGGTACATCACCCCGAACCGGACCTTACTGTGGAAAAGTGCAAAGGAGATTTGTACAACACCCCGAACCGGACCTTACTGTGAAAAGTGCAAAGGAGCTTTGTGCAACACCCCGAACCGGACCTTACTGTGAAACAGTGCAACGGAGCTGGGTACAACACCCCGAACCGGAACTTACTGTGGAAAAGTGTAAAGGAGCTTTGTACAACACCCCGAACCGGATCTTACTGTGAAAAAGTGCAAAGGAGCTTTGTACAACACCCAGAACCGGACCTTACTGTGAAACAGTGCAAAGGAGCTGGGTATAACAAGCCTAACCGGACCTTAGTATGGAAAAGTGCAAAGGAGCTTTGTACAACACCCCGAACCGGACTTTACTGTGGAAAAGTGCAAAGGAGCTTGGTGCAACAGCCCGAACCGGACCTGACTGTGTAAAAGTGCAAAGGAACTTTGTAGAACACCCCGCACCGGACCCTTCTGCGAAAAAGTGCAAAGGAGCTGGGTACAACACCCCGAACCGGACCTCACTGTGAAACAGTGCAAAGCAGCTGGGTACAACACTCCGAACCGGACCTTACTGTGGAAAAGTGCAAAGGAGCTTTGTACAACACCCCGAACCGGATCTTACTGTGAAAAAGAGCAAAGGAGCTTTGTACAACACCCAGAACCGGACCTTATTGTGAAACAGTGCAAAGGAGCTGGGTACAACACCCCTAACCGGACCTTAATGTGAAAAAGTGCAAAGGAGCTTTGTACAACACCCCGAACCGGATCTTACTGTGAAACAGTGCAAAGGAGCTGGGTACAACACCCCTAACCGGACCTTACTGTGAAAAAGTGCAAAGGAGCTTTGTACAACACCCCGAACCGGATCGTACTGTGAAACGTGCAAAGGAGCTGGGTACAACAGCCCGAACCAGACCTTACGATGGAAAAGTGCAAAGGAGCTGGGTACAACACCCCGAACCGGATCTTACTGTGAAACAGTGCAAAGGAGCTTTGTACAACACCCCAAACCGGACCTTACTGTGAAAAAGTGCAAAGGCGCTGGGTACAACACCCCGAACCGGACCTTACTGTCAAACAGTGCAAAGGAGCTTTGTACAACACCCCGAACAGAACCTTACTCTGAAACAGTGCAAAGGAGCTGGGTACAACACCCCGAACCGGACCTTACTGTCAAACAGTGCAAAGGGGCTTTGTACAACACCCCGAACCGGACCTTACTGTGAAAAGTGTAAAGGAACTTTGTACAACACCCCGAACTGGACCTTCCTGTGAAACAGTGCAACGGAGCTGGGTACAACATCCCGAACCGTACCTTACTGTGGAAAAGGGCAAAGGTGCTTTGTACATCACCTCGAACCGGATCTTACTGTGAAACAGTGCAACGGAGCTGGGTACAACACCCCGAACCGGACCTTACTGTGGAAAAGTGCAAAGGAGCTTTGTACAACACCCCGAACCGGATCTTACTGTGAAAAAGTGCAAAGGAGCTTTGTACAACACCCAGAACCGGACCTTACTGTGAAACAGTGCAAAGGAGCTGGGTACAACAAGCCTAACCGGACCTTACTATGGAAAAGTGCAAAGGAGCTTTGTACAACACCCCGAACCGGATCTTACTGTGAAAAAGAGCAAAGGAGCTTTGTACAACACCCAGAACCGGACCTTATTGTGAAACAGTGCAAAGGAGCTGGGTACAACACCCCTAACCGGACCTTACTGTGAAAAAGTGCAAAGGAGCTTTGTACAACACCCCGAACCGGATCTTACTGTGAAACAGTGCAAAGGAGCTGGGTACAACACCCCTAACCGGACCTTACTGTGAAAAAGTGCAAAGGAGCTTTGTACAACACCCCGAACCGGATCGTACTGTGAAAAGTGCAAAGGAGCTGGGTACAACAGCCCGAACCAGACCTTACGATGGAAAAGTGCAAAGGAGCTGGGTACAACACCCCGAACCGGATCTTACTGTGAAACAGTGCAAAGGAGCTTTGTACAACACCCCAAACCGGACCTTACTGTGAAAAAGTGCAAAGGCGCTGGGTACAACACCCCGAACCGGACCTTACTGTCAAACAGTGCAAAGGAGCTTTGTACAACACCCCGAACAGGACCTTACTCTGAAACAGTGCAAAGGAGCTGGGTACAACACCCCGAACCGGACCTTACTGTCAAACAGTGCAAAGGGGCTTTGTACAACACCCCGAACCGGACCTTACTGTGAAAAGTGTAAAGGAACTTTGTACAACACCCCGAACTGGACCTTCCTCTGAAACAGTGCAACGGAGCTGGGTACAACATCCCGAACCGTACCTTACTGTGGAAAAGGGCTAAGGTGCTTTGTACATCACCTCGAACCGGATCTTACTGTGAAACAGTGCAACGGAGCTGGGTACAACACCCCGAACCGGACCTTACTGTGGAAAAGTGCAAAGGAGCTTTGTACAACACCCCGAACCGGATCTTACTGTGAAAAAGTGCAAAGGAGCTTTGTACAACACCCAGAACCGGACCTTACTGTGAAACAGTGCAAAGGAGCTGGGTACAACAAGCCTAACCGGACCTTACTATGGAAAAGTGCAAAGGAGCTTTGTACAACACCCCGAACCGGACTTTACTGTGGAAAAGTGCAAAGGAGCTTGGTGCAACAGCCCGAACCGGACCTGACTGTGTAAAAGTGCAAAGGAACTTTGTAGAACACCCCGCACCGGACCCTTCTGCGAAAAAGAGCAAAGGAGCTGGGTACAACACCCCGAACCGGACCTCACTGTGAAACAGTGCAAAGCAGCTGGGTACAACACTCCGAACCGGACCTTACTGTGGAAAAGTGCAAAGGAGCTTTGTACAACACCCCGAACCGGATCTTACTGTGAAAAAGAGCAAAGGAGCTTTGTACAACACCCCGAACCGGATCTTACTGTGAAAAAGTGCAAAGGAGCTTTGTACAACACCCAGAACCGGACCTTATTGTGAAACAGTGCAAAGGAGCTGGGTACAACACCCCTAACCGGACCTTACTGTGAAAAAGTGCAAAGGAGCTTTGTACAACACCCCGAACCGGATCTTACTGTGAAACAGTGCAAAGGAGCTGGGTACAACACCCCTAACCGGACCTTACTGTGAAAAAGTGCAAAGGAGCTTTGTACAACACCCCGAACCGGATCGTACTGTGAAAAGTGCAAAGGAGCTGGGTACAACAGCCCGAACCAGACCTTACGATGGAAAAGTGCAAAGGAGCTGGGTACAACACCCCGAACCGGATCTTACTGTGAAACAGTGCAAAGGAGCTTTGTACAACACCCCAAACCGGACCTTACTGTGGAAAAGTGCAAAGGAGCTGGGTACAACACCCCGAACCGGATCTTACTGTGAAACAGTGCAAAGGAGCTTTGTACAACACCCCAAACCGGACCTTACTGTGGAAAAGTGCAAAGGAGCTGGGTACAACACCCCAAACCGGACCTTACTGTGAAAAAGTGCAAAGGCGCTGGGTACAACACCCCTAACCGGACCTTACTGTCAAACAGTGCAAAGGAGCTTTGTACAACACCCCGAACCGGACCTTACTCTGAAACAGTGCAAAGGAGCTGGGTACAACACCCCGAACCGGACCTTACTGTGAAAAGTGTAAAGGAGCTTTGTACAACACCCCGAACTGGACCTTACTGTGAAACAGTGCAACGGAGCTGGGTACAACATCCCGAACCGGACCTTACTGTGGAAAAGGGCAAAGGTGCTTTGTACATCACCTCGAACCGGATCTTACTGTGAAACAGTGCAACGGAGCTGGGTAGAACACCCCGAACCGGACCTTACTGTGGAAAAGTGCAAAGGAGCTTTGTACAACACCCCGAACCGGACCTTACTGTCAAACAGTGCAAAGGGGCTTTGTACAACACCCCGAACCGGACCTTACTGTGGAAAAGTGCAAAGGAGCTTTGTACAACACCCCGAACCGGACCTTACTGTGAAAAGTGCAAAGGAGCTTAGTAAAACACCCCGAACCGGACCTTACTGTGAAACAGTGCAACGGAGCAGGGTACAACACCCCGAACCGGACCTTACTGTGGAAAAGTGCAAAGGAGCTGTGTACAACACCCCGAACCGGACCTTACTGTCAAAAAGTGCAAAGGAGTTTTGTGCAACACCCCGAACCGGACCTTACTCTGAAACAGTGCAAAGGAGCTGGGCACCACACCCCGAACCGGACCTTACTGTCAAACAGTGCAAAGGGGCTTTGTACAACACCCCGAACCGGACCTTACTGTGAAAAGTGCAAAGGAGCTTTGTACAACACCCCGAACTGGACCTTACTGCGAAACAGTGCAACGGAGCTGGGTACAACATCCCGAACCGGACCTTACTGTGGAAAAGGGCAAAGGTGCTTTGTACAACTCCTCGAACCGGACCTTACTGTGAAACAGTGCAACGGAGCTGGGTACATCACCCCGAACCGGACCTTACTGTGGAAAAGTGCAAAGGAGATTTGTACAACACCCCGAACCGGACCTTACTGTGAAAAGTGCAAAGGAGCTTTGTGCAACACCCCGAACCGGACCTTACTGTGAAACAGTGCAACGGAGCTGGGTACAACACCCCGAACCGGAACTTACTGTGGAAAAGTGTAAAGGAGCTTTGTACAACACCCCGAACCGGATCTTACTGTGAAAAAGTGCAAAGGAGCTTTGTACAACACCCAGAACCGGACCTTACTGTGAAACAGTGCAAAGGAGCTGGGTACAACAAGCCTAACCGGACCTTACTATGGAAAAGTGCAAAGGAGCTTTGTACAACACCCCGAACCGGACTTTACTGTGGAAAAGTGCAAAGGAGCTTTGTACAACACCCCGAACCGGATCGTACTGTGAAAAGTGCAAAGGAGCTTTGTACAACACCCCGAACCGGACCTTACTGTGAAAAGTGCAAAGGAGCTGGGTACAACAGCCCGAACCAGACCTTACGATGGAAAAGTGCAAAGGAGCTGGGTACAACACCCCGAACCGGATCTTACTGTGAAACAGTGCAAAGGAGCTTTGTACAACACCCCAAACCGGACCTTACTGTGAAAAAGTGCAAAGGAGCTGGGTACAACACCCCGAACCGGACCTTACTGTCAAACAGTGCAAAGGAGCTTTGTACAACACCCCGAACAGGACCTTACTCTGAAACAGTGCAAAGGAGCTGGGTACAACACCCCGAACCGGACCTTACTGTCAAACAGTGCAAAAGGGCTTTGTACAACACCCCGAAACGGACCTTACTGTGAAAAGTGTAAAGGAACGTTGTACAACACCCCGAACTGGACCTTCCTGTGAAACAGTGCAACGGAGCTGGGTACAACATCCCGAACCGTACCTTACTGTGGAAAAGGGCAAAGGTGCTTTGTACATCACCTCGAACCGGATCTTACTGTGAAACAGTGCAACGGAGCTGGGTACAACACCCCGAACCGGACCTTACTGTGGAAAAGTGCAAACGAGCTTTGTACAACACCCCGAACCGGATCTTACTGTGAAAAAGTGCAAAGGAGCTTTGTACAACACCCAGAACCGGACCTTACTGTGAAACAGTGCAAAGGAGCTGGGTACAACAAGCCTAACCGGACCTTACTATGGAAAAGTGCAAAGGAGGTTTGTACAACACCCCGAACCGGACTTTACTGTGGAAAAGTGCAAAGGAGCTTGGTGCAACAGCCCGAACCGGACCTGACTGTGTAAAAGTGCAAAGGAACTTTGTAGAACACCCCGCACCGGACCCTTCTGCGAAAAAGTGCAAAGGAGCTGGGTACAACACCCCGAACCGGACCTCACTGTGAAACAGTGCAAAGCAGCTGGGTACAACACTCCGAACCGGACCTTACTGTGGAAAAGTGCAAAGGAGCTTTGTACAACACCCCGAACCGGATCTTACTGTGAAAAAGAGCAAAGGAGCTTTGTACAACACCCAGAACCGGACCTTATTGTGAAACAGTGCAAAGGAGCTGGGTACAACACCCCTAACCGGACCTTACTGTGAAAAAGTGCAAAGGAGCTTTGTACAACACCCCGAACCGGATCTTACTGTGAAACAGTGCAAAGGAGCTGGGTACAACACCCCTAACCGGACCTTACTGTGAAAAAGTGCAAAGGAGCTTTGTACAACACCCCGAACCGGATCGTACTGTGAAAAGTGCAAAGGAGCTGGGTACAACAGCCCGAACCAGACCTTACGATGGAAAAGTGCAAAGGAGCTGGGTACAACACCCCGAACCGGATCTTACTGTGAAACAGTGCAAAGGAGCTTTGTACAACACCCCAAACCGGACCTTACTGTGAAAAAGTGCAAAGGCGCTGGGTACAACACCCCGAACCGGACCTTACTGTCAAACAGTGCAAAGGAGCTTTGTACAACACCCCGAACAGGACCTTACTCTGAAACAGTGCAAAGGAGCTGGGTACAACACCCCGAACCGGACCTTACTGTCAAACAGTGCAAAGGGGCTTTGTACAACACCCCGAACCGGACCTTACTGTGAAAAGTGTAAAGGAACTTTGTACAACACCCCGAACTGGACCTTCCTGTGAAACAGTGCAACGGAGCTGGGTACAACATCCCGAACCGTACCTTACTGTGGAAAAGGGCAAAGGTGCTTTGTACATCCCCTCGAACCGGATCTTACTGTGAAACAGTGCAACGGAGCTGGGTACAACACCCCGAACCGGACCTTACTGTGGAAAAGTGCAAAGGAGCTTTGTACAACACAACGAACCGGACCTTACTGTGAAAAGTGCAAAGGAGCTTTGTACAACACCCCGAACCGGACCTTACTGTGAAACAGTGCAACGGATCTGGGTCCAACACCCCGAACCGGACCTTACTGTGGAAAAGTGCAAAGGAGCTGTGTACAACACCCCGAACCGGACCTTACTGTCAAACAGTGCAAAGGAGTTTTGTGCAACACCCCGAACCGGACCTTACTGTGGAAAAGTGCAAAGGAGATTTGTGCAACACCCCGAACCGGACCTTACTGTGAAACAGTGCAACGGAGCTGGGTACAACACCCCGAACCGGACCTTACTGTGAAAAAGTGCAAAGGAGCTTTGTACAACACCCCGAACCGGACCTTACTGTCAAACAGTGCAAAGGAGCTTTGTACAACACCCCGAACAGGACCTTACTCTGAAACAGTGCAAAGGAGCTGGGTACAACACCCCGAACCGGACCTTACTGTCAAACAGTGCAAAAGGGCTTTGTACAACACCCCGAAACGGACCTTACTGTGAAAAGTGTAAAGGAACGTTGTACAACACCCCGAACTGGACCTTCCTGTGAAACAGTGCAACGGAGCTGGGTACAACATCCCGAACCGTACCTTACTGTGGAAAAGGGCAAAGGTGCTTTGTACATCACCTCGAACCGGATCTTACTGTGAAACAGTGCAACGGAGCTGGGTACAACACCCCGAACCGGACCTTACTGTGGAAAAGTGCAAACGAGCTTTGTACAACACCCCGAACCGGATCTTACTGTGAAAAAGTGCAAAGGAGCTTTGTACAACACCCAGAACCGGACCTTACTGTGAAACAGTGCAAAGGAGCTGGGTACAACAAGCCTAACCGGACCTTACTATGGAAAAGTGCCAAGGAGGTTTGTACAACACCCCGAACCGGACTTTACTGTGGAAAAGTGCAAAGGAGCTTGGTGCAACAGCCCGAACCGGACCTGACTGTGTAAAAGTGCAAAGGAACTTTGTAGAACACCCCGCACCGGACCCTTCTGCGAAAAAGTGCAAAGGAGCTGGGTACAACACCCCGAACCGGACCTCACTGTGAAACAGTGCAAAGCAGCTGGGTACAACACTCCGAACCGGACCTTACTGTGGAAAAGTGCAAAGGAGCTTTGTACAACACCCCGAACCGGATCTTACTGTGAAAAAGAGCAAAGAAGCTTTGTACAACACCCAGAACCGGACCTTATTGTGAAACAGTGCAAAGGAGCTGGGTACAACACCCCTAACCGGACCTTACTGTGAAAAAGTGCAAAGGAGCTTTGTACAACACCCCGAACCGGATCTTACTGTGAAACAGTGCAAAGGAGCTGGGTACAACACCCCTAACCGGACCTTACTGTGAAAAAGTGCAAAGGAGCTTTGTACAACACCCCGAACCGGATCGTACTGTGAAAAGTGCAAAGGAGCTGGGTACAACAGCCCGAACCAGACCTTACGATGGAAAAGTGCAAAGGAGCTGGGTACAACACCCCGAACCGGATCTTACTGTGAAACAGTGCAAAGGAGCTTTGTACAACACGCCAAACCGGACCTTACTGTGAAAAAGTGCAAAGGCGCTGGGTACAACACCCCGAACCGGACCTTACTGTCAAACAGTGCAAAGGAGCTTTGTACAACACCCCGAACAGGACCTTACTCTGAAACAGTGCAAAGGAGCTGGGTACAACACCCCGAACCGGACCTTACTGTCATACAGTGCAAAGGGGCTTTGTACAACACCCCGAACCGGACCTTACTGTGAAAAGTGTAAAGGAACTTTGTACAACACCCCGAACTGGACCTTCCTGTGAAACAGTGCAACGGAGCTGGGTACAACATCCCGAACCGTACCTTACTGTGGAAAAGGGCAAAGGTGCTTTGTACATCACCTCGAACCGGATCTTACTGTGAAACAGTGCAACGGAGCTGGGTACAACACCCCGAACCGGACCTTACTGTGGAAAAGTGCAAAGGAGCTTTGTACAACACCCCGAACCGGACCTTACTGTGAAAAGTGCAAAGGAGCTTTGTACAACACCCCGAACCGGACCTTACTGTGAAACAGTGCAACGGATCTGGGTACAACACCCCGAACCGGACCTTACTGTGGAAAAGTGCAAAGGAGCTGTGTACAACACCCCGAACCGGACCTTACTGTCAAACAGTGCAAAGGAGTTTTGTGCAACACCCCGAACCGGACCTTACTGTGGAAAAGTGCAAAGGAGATTTGTG
This sequence comes from Scyliorhinus torazame, assembly GCF_047496885.1. NCBI lineage: Eukaryota > Metazoa > Chordata > Chondrichthyes > Carcharhiniformes > Scyliorhinidae > Scyliorhinus > Scyliorhinus torazame. The sequence continues at coordinate 212,749,553 of NC_092707.1, forward strand.
CAACACCCCGAACCGGACCTTACTGTGAAACAGTGCAACGGAGCTGGGTACAACACCCCGAACCGGACCTTACTGTGGAAAAGTTCAAAGGAGCTTTGTACATCACCCCGAACCGGACCTTACTGTGAAATGTGCAAAGGAGATTTGTGCAACACCCCGAACCGGACCTTACTGTGAAACAGTGCAACCGAGCTGGGAACAACACCCCGAACCAGACCTTACTGTGGAAAAGTGCAAAGGAGCTTTGTACAACACCCCGAACCGGACCTTACTGTGAAAAAGTGCAAAGGAGCTTTGTACAACACCCAGAACTGGACCTTACTGTGATACAGTGCAAAGGAGCTGGGTACAACAGCCCGAACCAGACCTTACTATGGAAAAGTGCAAAGGAGCTTTGTATAACACCCCGAACCGTACTTTACTGTGAAAAAATGCAAAGGAGCTTGGTGCAACACCCCGAACCGGACCTGACGGTGTAAAAGTGCAAAGGAACTTTGTAGAACACCCCGCACCGGACCCTTCTGTGAAACAGTGCAAAGGAGCTGGGTGCAAGACCCCGAACCGGACCTTACTGTCAAACAGTGCAAAGGGGCTTTGTACAACACCCCGAACCGGACCTTACTGTGAAAAGTGTAAAGGAGCTTTGTACAACACCCCGAACTGGACCTTACTGTGAAACAGTGCAACGGAGCTGGGTACAACATCCCGAACCGGACCTTACTGTGGAAAAGGGCAAAGGTGCTTTGTACAACACCTCGAACCGGACCTTACTGTGAAACAGTGCAACGGAGCTGGGTACAACACCCCGAACCGGACCTTACTGTGGAAAAGTGCAAAGGAGCTTTGTACATCACCCCGAACCGGACCTTACTGTGAAAAGTGCAAAGGAGCTTTGTACAACACCCCGAACTGGACCTTACTGTGAAACAGTGCAACGGAGCTGGGTACAACATCCCGAACCGGACCTAATTGTGGAAAAGTGCAAAGGAGCTTTGTACAACACCCCGAACTGGACCTTACTGTGAAACAGTGCAACGGAGCTGGGTACAACATCCCGAACCGGACCTTATTGTAGGAAAGGGCAAAGGTGCTTTGTACAATACCCCGAACCGGACCTTACTGTGGAAAAGTGCAAAGGAGCTTTGTACAACACCCCGAACCGGACCTTACTGTGAAAAAGTGCAAAGGAGCTTAGTACAACACCCCGAACCGGACCTTACTGTGAAACAGTGCAACGGAGCTGGGTACAACACCCCGAACCGGACCTTACTGTGGAAAAGTGCAAAGGAGCTGGGTACAACACCCCGAACCGGATCTTACTGTGAAAAAGTGCAAAGGAGCTTTGTACAACACCCCGAACCGGATCTTACTGTGAAAAAGTGCAAAGGAGCTTTGTACAACACCCAGAACCGGACATTACTGTGAAACAGTGCAAAGGAGCTGGGTACAACACCCCTAACCGGAGCTTACTGTGAAAAAGTGCAAAGGAGCTTTGTACAACACCCCGAACCGGATCGTACTGTGAAAAGTGCAAAGGAGCTGGGTACAACACCCGAACCGGATCTTACTGTGGAAGAGTGCAAAGCAGCTGCGTACAACACCCTGAACCGGACCTACCTGTGAAAGAGTGCAAAGGAACTGGGTACACCACCCCGAACCGGACCTAACTGTGGAAAAGTGCAAAGGAACTTTGTACAACACCCCGAACCGGACCTTCCTGTGAAAAAGTGCAAAGGAGCTTTGTACGAACCGGACCTTACTGTGAAAAAGTGTAAAGGAGTTGGGTACAACACCCTGAACCGGACGGAACTGTGCAAAAGTGCAAAGGAGCTTGGTACAATACCCCGAACCGGACCTTACTGTGAAAAAGTGCAAAGGAACTTTGTAGAACACCCCGAACAAGACCCTACAGTGAAAAAGTGCAAAGGAGCTGGGTACAACACCCCGAACCGGACCTTACTGTGAAAAAGTGCAAAAGAGCTGGGTACAACACCCCGAACCGGACCTCACTGTGAAACAGTGCAAAGGAGCTGGGTACAACACCCTGAACCTGACTTAACTGTGGAAAAGTGCAAAGGAGCTTTGTACAACACCCCAAACGGGACAATACTGTGGAAAAGTGCAAAGGAGCTGGGTACAACACCCTGGACCGGACTTAACTGTGGAAAAGCGCAAAGGATCTTTGTACAACACCCCGAACCCGACTTTACTGTGAAAAAGTGCAAATGAGCTTTGTACATCACCCCGAACCGGACCTTACTGTATAAAAGTGCAAAGGAACTTTGTAGAACACCCCGAAACGGACCTTACTGTGGAAAAGTGCAAAGGAGCTTTGTACAACACCCCGAACCGGACTTTACTGTGAAAAAGTGCAAAGGAGCTTGCTACAACACCCCGCACCGGACCCTTCTGTGAAAAAGTGCAAAGGAGCTGGGTACAACACCCCGAACCGGACCTCACTGTGAAACAGTGCAAAGCAGCTGGGTGCAACACTCCGAACCGGACCTTGCTGTGAAACAGTGCAAAGGAGCTTTGTACAACACCCCAAACCGGACCTTACTCTGAAACAGTGCAAAGGAGCTGGGTACAACACCCCGAACCGGACCTCACTGTCAAACAGTGCAAAGGGGCTTTGTACAACACCCCGAACCGGACCTTACTGTGAAAAGTGCAAAGGAGCTTTGTACAACACCCCGAACTGGACCTTACTGTGAAACAGTGCAACGGAGCTGGGTACAACATCCCGAACCGGACCTTACTGTGGAAAAGGGCAAAGGTGCTTTGCACAACACCCCGAACCGGACCTTACTGTGAAACAGTGCAACGGAGCTGGGTACAATACCCCGAACCGGACCTTACTGTGGAAAAGTGCAAAGGAGCTTTGTACAACACCCCGAACCGGACGTTACTGTGAAAAGTGCAAAGGAGCTTTGTACAACACCCCGAACCGGACATTACTGTGAAGCAGTGCAACGGAGCTCGGTACAACACCCCGAACCAGACCTTACTGTGGAAAAGTGCAAAGGAGCTTTGTACAACACCCCGAACCGGACCTTACTGTGAAACAGTGCAACGGAGATGGGTACAACACCCGAACTGGACCTTACTGTGGAAAAGTGTAAAGGAGCTTTGTACAACACCCCGAACCGGATCTTACTATGGAAAAGTGCAAAGGAGCTTTGTACAACACCCCGAACCGGACTTTACTGTGAAAAAGTGCAAAGGAGCTTGGTGCAATTGCCCGAACCGGACCTGACTGTGTAAAAGTGCAAAGGAACTTTGTAGAACACCCCGCACCGGACCCTTCTGTGAAAAAGTGCAAAGGAGCTGGGTACAACACCCCGAACCGGACCTCACTGTGAAACAGTGCAAAGGAGCTGGGTACAACACCCTGAACCTGACTTAACTATGGAAAAGTGCAAAGGAGATTTGTACAACACCCCGAACCGGACCTTACTGTGAAACAGTGCAACGGAGCTTTGTACAACACCCCGAACCGGACCTTACTGTGGAAAAGTGCAAAGGAGCTTTGTACAACACCCCGAACCGGATCTTGCTGTGAAAAAGTGCAAAGGAGCTTTGTACAACACCCAGAACCGGACCCTTCTGTGAAAAAGTGCAAAGGAGCTGGGTACAACACCCCGAACCGGACCTCACTGTGAAACAGTGCAAAGGAGCTGGGTACAACACCCTGAACCTGACTTAACTATGGAAAAGTGCAAAGGAGCTTTGTACAACACCCCGAACCGGACCTTACTGTGAAACAGTGCAACGGAGCTTTGTACAACACCCCGAACCGGACCTTACTGTGGAAAAGTGCAAAGGAGCTTTGTACAACACCCCGAACCGGATCTTGCTGTGAAAAAGTGCAAAGGAGCTTTGTACAACACCCAGAACCGGACCTTACTGTGAAACAGTGCAAAGGAGCTGGGTACAACACCCCTAACCGGACCTTTCTGTGAAAAAGTGCAAAGGATCTTTGTACAACACCCCGAACCGGATCGTACTGTGAAAAGTGCAAAGGCGCTGGGTACAACAGCCCGAACCAGACCTTACTATGGAAAAGTGCAAAGGAGCTGGGTACAACACCCCGAACCGGATCTTACTGTGAAACAGTGCAAAGGAGCTTTGTACAACACCCCAAACCGGACCTTACTGTGTAAAAGTGCAAAGGCGCTGGGTACAACACCCCTAACCGGACCTTACTGTCAAACAGTGCAAAGGAGCTTTGTACAACACCCCGAACCGGACCTTACTCTGAAACAGTGCAAAGGAGCTGGGTACAACACCCCGAACCGGACCTTACTGTCAAACAGTGCCAAGGGGGTTGTACAACACCCCGAACCGGACCTTACTTTGAAAAGTGTAAAGGAGCTTTGTACAACACCCCGAACTGGACCTTACTGTGAAACAGTGCAACGGAGCTGGGTACAACATCCCGAACCGGACCTTACTGTGGAAAAGGGCAAAGGTGCTTTGTACATCACCTCGAACCGGATCTTACTGTGAAACAGTGCAACGGAGCTGGGTAGAACACCCCGAACCGGACCTTACTGTGGAAAAGTGCAAAGGAGCTTTGTACAACACCCCGAACCGGACCTTACTGTGAAAAGTGCAAAGGAGCTTAGTAAAACACCCCGAACCGGACCTTACTGTGAAACAGTGCAACGGAGCTGGGTACAACACCCCGAACCGGACCTTACTGTGGAAAAGTGCAAAGGAGCTGTGTACAACACCCCGAACCGGACCTTACTGTCAAACAGTGCAAAGGAGTTTTGTGCAACACCCCGAACCGGACCTTACTCTGAAACAGTGCAAAGGAGCTGGGCACCACACCCAGAACCGGACCTTACTGTCAAACAGTGCAAAGGGGCTTTGTACAACACCCCGAACCGGACCTTACTGTGAAAAGTGCAAAGGAGCTTTGTACAACACCCCGAACTGGACCTTACTGTGAAACAGTGCAAAGGAGCTGGGTACATCACCCCGAACCGGATCTTACTGTGGAAAAGTGCAAAGGAGATTTGTACAACACCCCGAACCGGACCTTACTGTGAAAAGTGCAAAGGAGCTTTGTGCAACACCCCGAACCGGACCTTACTGTGAAACAGTGCAACGGAGCTGGTTACAACACCCCGAACCGGACCTTACTGTGGAAAAGTGCAAAGGAGCTTTGTACAACACCCCGAAACGGACCTTACTGTGAAACAGTGCAACGGAGCTGGGTACATCACCCCGAACCGGACCTTACTGTGGAAAAGTGCAAAGTAGATTTGTACAACACCCCGAACCGGACCTTACTGTGAAAACTGCAAAGTAGCTTTGTGCAACACCCCGAACCGGACCTTACTGTGAAACAGTGCAACGGAGCTGGGTACAACACCCCGAACCGGACCTTACTGTGGAAAAGTGCAAAGGAGCTTTGTACAACACCCCGAAACGGACCTTACTGTGAAACAGTGCAACGGAGCTGGGTACAACACCCCGAACTGGACCTTACTGTGGAAAAGTGTAAAGGAGCTTTGTACAACACCCCGAACCGGATCTTACTGTGAAAAAGTGCAAAGGAGCTTTGTACAACACCCAGAACCGGACCTTACTGTGAAACAGTGCAAAGGAGCTGGGTACAACACCCCTAACCGGACCTTACTATGGAAAAGTGCAAAGGAGCTTTGTACAACACCCCGAACCGGACTTTACTGTGAAAAAGTGCAAAGGAGCTTGGTGCAACAGCCCGAACCGGACCTGACTGTGTAAAAGTGCAAAGGAACTTTGTAGAACACCCCGCACCGGACCCTTCTGCGAAAAAGTCCAAAGGAGCTGGGTACAACACCCCGAACCGGACCTCACTGTGAAACAGTGCAAACAGCTGGGTACAACACTCCGAACCGGACCTTACTGTGGAAAAGTGCAAAGGAGCTTTGTACAACACCCCGAACCGGATCTTACTGTGAAAAAGAGCAAAGGAGCTTTGTACAACACCCAGAACCGGACCTTACTGTGAAACAGTGCAAAGGAGCTGGGTACAACACCCCTAACCGGACCTTACTGTGAAAAAGTGCAAAGGAGCTTTGTACAACACCCCGAACCGGATCTTACTGTGAAACAGTGCAAAGGAGCTGGGTACAACACCCCTAACCGGACCTTACTGTGAAAAAGTGCAAAGGAGCTTTGTACAACACCCCGAACCGGATCGTACTGTGAAAAGTGCAAAGGAGCTGGGTACAATAGCCCGAACCAGACCTTACGATGGAAAAGTGCAAAGGAGCTGGGTACAACACTCCGAACCGGATGTGACTGTGAAACAGTGCAAAGGAGCTTTGTACAACACCCCAAACCGGACCTTACTGTGAAACAGTGCAAAGCAGCTGGGTACAACACCCCTAACCGGACCTTACTGTGAAAAAGTGCAAAGGAGCTTTGTACAACACCCCGAACCGGATCTTACTGTGAAACAGTGCAAAGGAGCTGGGTACAACACCCCTAACCGGACCTTACTGTGAAAAAGTGCAAAGGAGCTTTGTACAACACCCCGAACCGGATCGTACTGTGAAAAGTGCAAAGGAGCTGGGTACAACAGCCCGAACCAGACCTTACGATGGAAAAGTGCAAAGGAGCTGGGGACAACACCCCGTACCGGACCTTACTGTCAAACAGTGCAAAGGGGCTTTGTACAACACCCCGAACCGGACCTTACTGTGAAAAGTGTAAAGGAGCTTTGTACAACACCCCGAACTGGACCTTCCTGTGAAACAGTGCAACGGAGCTGGGTACAACACCCCGAACCGGACCTTACTGTGGAAAAGTGCAAAGGAGCTGTGTATAACACCCCGAACCGGACCTTACTGTCAAACAGTGCAAAGGAGTTTTGTGCAACACCCCGAACCGGACCTTACTCTGAAACAGTGCAAAGGAGCTGGGCACATCACCCCGAACCGGACCTTACTGTCAAACAGTGCAAAGGGGCTTTGTACAACTCCCCGAACTGGACCTTACTGTGAAACACTGCAACGGAGCTGGGTACAACATCCCGAACCGGACCTTACTGTGGAAAAGGGCAAAGGTGCTTTGTACAACACCTCGAACCGGACCTTACTGTGAAAAAGTGCAACGGAGCTGGGTACAACACCCCGAACCGGATCTTACTGTGAAAAAGTGCAAAGGAGCTTTGTACAACACCCAGAACCGGACCTTACTGTGAAACAGTGCAAAGGAGCTGGGTACAACACCCCTAATCGGACCTTACTATGGAAAAGTGCAAAGGAGCTTTGTACAACACCGCGAACCGGACTTTACTGTGAAAAAGTGCAAAGGAGCTTGGTGCAACAGCCCCAACCGGACCTGACTGTGTAAAAGTGCAAAGGAACTTTGTAGAACACCCCGCACCGGACACTTCTGCGAAAAAGTGCAAAGGAGCTGAGTACAACACCCCGAACCGGACCTCACTGTGAAACAGTGCAAAGCAGCTGGGTACAACACTCCGAACCGGACCTTACTGTGGAAAAGTGCAAAGGAGCTTTGTACAACACCCCGAACCGGATCTTACTGTGAAAAAGAGCAAAGGAGCTTTGTACAACACCCAGAACGGGACCTTACTGTGAAACAGTGCAAAGGAGCTGGGTACAACACCCCTAACCGGACCTTACTGTGAAAAAGTGCAAAGGAGCTTTGTACAACACCCCGAACCGGATCTTACTGTGAAACAGTGCAAAGGAGCTGGCTACATCACCCCGAACCGGACCTTACTGTGGAAAAGTGCAAAGGAGATTTGTACAACACCCCGAACCGGACCTGACTGTGAAAAGTGCAAAGGAGCTTTGTACAACACCCCGAACTGGACCTTACTGTGAAACAGTGCAACGGAGCTGGCTACAACATCCCCAACCGGACCTTACTGTGGAAAAGTGCAAAGGTGCTTTGTACAACACCTCGAACCGGACCTTACTGTGAAACAGTGCAACGGAGCTGGGTACATCACCCCGAACCGGACCTTACTGTGGAAAAGTGCAAAGGAGATTTGTGCAACACCCCGAACAGGACCTTACTGTGATATAGTGCAAAGGAGCTGGGTACAACAGCCCGAACCAGACCTTACTATGGAAAAGTGCAAAGGAGCTTTGTACAACACCCCGAACCGTACTTTACTGTGAAAAAATGCAAAGGAGCTTGGTGCAACACCCCGAACCGAACCTGACGGTGTAAAAGTGCAAAGGAACTTTGTAGAACACCCCGCACCGGAACCTTCTGTGAAACAGTGCAAAGGAGCTGGGTGCAAGACCCCGAACCGGACCTTACTGTCAAACAGTGCAAAGGGGCTTTGTAGAACACCCCGCACCGGAACCTTCTGTGAAACAGTGCAAAGGAGCTGGGTACAACACCCCGAACCGGACCTTACTATGAAAAGTGTAAAGGAGCTTTGTACAACACCCCGAACTGGACCTTACTGTGAAACAGTGCAACGGAGCTGGGTACAACATCCCGAACCGGACCTTACTGTGGAAACGGGCAAAGGTGCTTTGTACAACACCTCGAACCGGACCTTACTGTGAAACAGTGCAACTGAGCTGGGTACAACACCCCGAACCGGACCTTACTGTGAAAAGTGCAAAGGAGCTTTGTACAACACCCCGAACCGGACCTTACTGTGAAAAAGTGCAAAGGAGCTGGGTACAACACCCCTAACCGGACCTTACTGTGAAAAAGTGCAAAGGAGCTGGGTACAACACCCCGAAACGGATCGTACTGTGAAAAGTGCAAAGGAGCTGGGTACAACACCCCGAACCGGACCTCACTGTGAAACAGTGCAAAGCAGCTGGGTACAACACTCCGAAGCGGACCTTACTTTGGAAAAGAGCAAAGGAGCTGGGTACAACACCCCGAACCGGATCTTACTGTGAAACAGTGCAAAGGAGCTTTGTACAACACCCCAAACCGGACCTTACTGTGAAAAAGTGCAAAGGAGCTGGGTACAACACCCCGAACCGGACCTTACTATCAAACAGTGCCAAGGAGCTTTGTACAACACCCCGAACCGGACCTTACTGTGAAACAGTGCAACGGAGCTGGGTACAACACCCCGAACTGGACCTTACTGTGGAAAAGTGCAAAGGAGATTTGTACAACACCCCGAACCGGATCTTACTGGGAAAAAGTGCAAAGGAGCTTTGTACAACACCCCGAACCGGATCGTACTGTGAAAAGTGCAAAGGAGCTGGGTACAACAGCCCGAACCAGACCTTACTATGGAAAAGTGCAAAGGAGCTGGGTACAACACCCCGAACCGGACTTTACTGTGAAAAATTGCAAAGGAGCTTGGTACAACACCCCGAGCCGGACCTGACTGTGTAAAAGTGCAAAGGAACTTTGTAGAACACCCCGCACCGGATCCTTCTGTGAAAAAGTACAAAGGAGCTGGGTACAACACCCCGAACCGGACCTCACTGTGAAACAGTGCAAAGCAGCTGGGTACAACACTCCGAACCGGACCTTACTGTGGAAAAGTGCAAAGGAGCTGGGTACAACACCCCGAACCGGATCTTACTGTGAAACAGTGCAAAGGAGCTTTGTACAACACCCCAAACCGGACCTTACTGTGAAAAAGTGCAAAGGAGCTGGGTACAACACCCCGAACAGGACCTGACTGTCAAACAGTGCAAAGGAGCTTTGTACAACACCCCGAACCGCACCTTACTCTGAAACAGTGCAAAGGAGCTGGGTGCAACACCCCGAACCGGACCTTACTGTCAAACAGTGCAACGGAGCTGGGTACAACATCCCGAACCGGACCTTACTGTGGAAAAGGGCAAAGGTGCTTTGTACAACACCTCGAACCGGACCTTACTGTGAAACAGTGCAAAGGAGCTGGGAACAACACCCTGAACCGGACCTTACTATGGAAAAGTGCAAAGGAGCTGGGTACATCACCCTGAACCGGTCCTAACTGAGAAAAAGTGCAAAGGAGCTGGGTACAACACCCCGAACGGGACATTACTGTGAAAAAGTGCAAAAGAGCTGGGTACAACACCCCGAACCGGACCTCACTGTGAAACAGTGCAAAGGAGCTGGGTACAACACCCTGAACATGACTTAATTATGGAAAAGTGCAAAGGAGCTTTGTACAACACCCCGAACCGGACCTTACTGTGAAACAGTGCAACGGAGCTCAGTACAACACCCCGAACTGGACATTACTGTGGAAAAGTGCAAAGGAGCTTTGTACAACACCCCGACCCGGATCTTACTGTGAAAAAGTGCAAAGGAGGTTTCTACAACACCCAGAACCGGACCTTACTGTGAAACAGTGCAAAGGAGCTGGGTACAACACCCCTAACCGGACCTTACTGTGAAAAAGTGCAAAGGAGCTTTGTACAACACCCCGAACCGGACCGTACTGTGAAAAGTGCAAAGGGGCTGGGTACAACACCGCGAACCAGACCTTACTGTGGACAAGTGCAAAGGAGCTGGGTAAAACACCCCGAACCAGACCTTACTGTGGAAAACTGCAAAGGAGCTGGGTACAACACCCCGTACCGGACCTGACTGTGGAAAAGTGCAAAGGAGATTTATACCACACCCCAAACCGGACCTTACTGTGAAACAGTGCAAAGGAGCTGGGAACAACACCCTGAACCGGACCTTACTATGGAAAAGTGCAAAGGAGCTGGGTACATCACCCTGAACTGGACCTAACTGCGAAAAAGTGCAAAGGAGCTGCGTACAACACCCCGAACCGGACCTTACTGTGGAAAAGTGCAAAGGAGCTGGGTACAACACCCGAACCGGACCTTACTGTGGAAGAGTGCAAAGGAGCTGCGTACAACACCCTGAACCGGACCTACCTGTGAAAGAGTGCAAAGGAACTGGGTACAACACCCCGAACCGGACCTAACTGTGGAAAAGTGCAAAGGAACTTTGTACAACACCCCAAACCGGACCTTCCTGTGAAAAAGTGCAAAGGAGCTTTGTACGAACCGGACCTTACTGTGAAAAAGGGCAAAGGAGCTGGGTACAACACCCTGAACCGGACGTAACTGTGGAAAAGTGCAAAGGAGCTGGGGACAAGACCCCGAACCGGACCTTACTGTGAAAAAGTGCAAGGGAGCTTTGTACAACACCCCGAACCGGACCTTACTGTGAAAAAGTGCAAAGGAACTTTGTAGAACACCCCGAACCGCACCCTACTGTGAAAAAGTGCAAAGGAGCTGGGTACAACACCCCGAACCGGACCTTACTGTGAAAAAGTGCAAAAGAGCTGGGTACAACACCCCGAACCGGAACTCACTGTGAAACAGTGCAAAGGAGCTGGGTACAACACCCTGAACCTGACTTAACTGTGGAAAAGTGCAAAGGAGCTTTGTACAACACCCCGAACCGGACATTACTGTGGAAAAGTGCAAAGCAGCTGGGTACAACACCCAGGACCGGACCTAACTGTGGAAAAGTGCAAAGGAGCTGGTTCCAACACCCTGGACCGGACCTAACTGTGAAAAAGTGCACAGGAGCTGGGTACAACACCCCGAACCGGACCTTACTGTGAAAAACTGCAAAGGAGCTTCGTACAACACCCCGAACCGGACCGTACTGTGAAAAAGTGCAAAGGAACTTTTTAGAACACCCCGAACCGCACCCTACTGTGAAAAAGTGCAAAGGAGCTGGGGACAACACCCCGAACCGGACCTCACTGTGAAACAGTGCAAAGGAGCAAGGTACAGCACCCTGAAACTGACTTAACTGTGGAAAAGTGCAAAGGAGCTGGGTACAACACCCCGAACCGGATCTTACTGTGAAACAGTGCAAAGGAGCTTTGTACAACACCCCAAACCGGACCTTACTGTGAAATAGTGCAAAGGAGCTGGGTACAACACTCCGAACCGGACCTTACTGTCAAACAGTGCAACGGAGCTGGGTACAACACCCCGAACTGGACCTTACTGTGGAAAAGTGCAAAGGAGCTTTGTACAACACCCCGAACCGGATCTTACTGTGAAAAAGTGCAAAGGAGCTTTGTACAACACCCAGAACCGGACCTTACTGTGAAACAGTGCAAAGGAGCTTTGTACAACACCCCTAACCGGACCTTACTGTGAAAAAGTGCAAAGGAGCTTTGTACAACACCCCGAACCGGATCGTACTGTGAAAAGTGCAAAGGAGCTGGGTACAACAGCCCGAACCAGACCTTACTGTGGAAAAGTGCAAAGGAGCTGGGTACAACACCCCGAACCGGACTTTACTGTGAAAAAGTGCAAAGGAGCTTGGTACAACACCACGAGCCGGACCTGACTGTGTAAAAGTGCAAAGGAACTTTGTAGAACACCCCGCACCGGATCCTTCTGTGAAAAAGTACAAAGGAGCTGGGTACAACACGCCGAACCGGACCTCACTGTGAAACAGTGCAAAGCAGCTGGGTACAACACCCCGAACCGGACCTTACTGTGGAAACGTGCAAAGGAGCTGGGTACAACACTCCGAACCGGACCTTACTGTGGAAAAGTGCAAAGGAGCTGGGTACAACACCCCGAACCGGATCTTACTGTGAAACAGTGCAAAGGAGCTTTGTACAACACCCCAAACCGGACCTTACTGTGAAAAAGTGCAAGGGAGCTGGGTACAACACCCCGAACAGGACCTTACTGTCAAACAGTGCAAAGGAGCTTTGTACAACACCCCGAACCGGACCTTACTCTGAAACAGTGCAAATGAGCTGGGTGCAACACCCCGAACCGGACCTTACTGTCAAACAGTGCAAAGGGGCTTTGTACAACACCCCGAACCGGACCTTACTGTGAAAAGTGTAAAGGAGCTTTGTACAACACCCCGAACTGGACCTTACTGTGAAACAGTGCAACGGAGCCGGGTACAACATCCCGAACCGGACCTGACTGTGGAAAAGTGCAAAGGAGCTGGGTACAACACCCCGAACCGGACCTTCCTGTCAAACAGTGCAACGGAGCTGGGTACAACACCCCGAACTGGACCTTACTGTGGAAAAGTGCAAAGGAGCTTTGTATAACACCCCGAACCGGATCTTACTGTGAAAAAGTGCAAGGGAGCTTTGTACAACACCCAGAACCGGACCTTACTGTGAAACAGTGCAAAGGAGCTGGGTGCAACACCCCTAACCGGACCTTACTGTGAAAAAGTGCAAAGGAGCTTTGTACAACACCCCGAACCGGATCGTACTGTGAAAAGTGCAAAGGAGCTGGGTACAACAGCCCGAACCAGACCTTACTATGGAAAAGTGCAAAGGAGCTGGGTACAACACCCCGAACCGGACTTTACTGTGAAAAAGTGCAAAGGAGCTTGGTACAACACCCCGAGCCGGACCTGACTGTAAAAGTGCAAAGGAACTTTGTAGAACACCCCGCACCGGATCCTTCTGTGAAAAAGTGCAAAGGAGCTTGGTACAACACCCCGAGCCGGACCTGACTGTAAAAGTGCAAAGGAACTTTGTAGAACACCCCGCACCGGATCCTTCTGTGAAAAAGTGCAAAGCAGCTGGGTACAACACTCCGAACCGGACCTTACTGTGGAAAAGTGCAAAGGAGCTGGGTACAACACCCCGAACCGGACCTCACTGTGAAACAGTGCAAAGCAGCTGGGTACAACACTCCGAACCGGACCTTACTGTGGAAAAGTGCAATGGAGCTTTGTACAACACCCCAAACCGGACCTTACTGTGAAAAAGTGCAAAGGAGCTGGGTACAACACCCCGAACAGGACCTTACTGTCAAACAGTGCAAAGGAGCTTTGTACAACACCCCGAACCGGACCTTACTCTGTAACAGTGCAAGGGAGCTGGGTACAACACCCCGAACCGGACCTTACTGTCAAACAGTGCAAAGGGGCTTTGTACAACACCCCGAACCGGACCTTACTGTGAAAAGTGTAAAGGAGCTTTGTACAACACCCCGAACTGGACCTTCCTGTGAAACAGTGCAACGGAGCTGGGTACAACATCCCGAACCGGACCTTACTGTGGAAAAGGGCAAAGGTGCTTTGTACAACACCTCGAACCGGACCTTACTGTGAAACAGTGCAAAGGAGCTGGGAACAACACCCTGAACCGGACCTTACTATGGAAAAGTGCAAAGGAGCTGGGTACATCACCCTGAACCGGTCCTAACTGAGAAAAAGTGCTAAGGAGCTGGGTACAACACCCCGAACGGGACCTTACTGTGAAAAAGTGCAAAAGAGCTGGGTACAACACCCCGAACCGGACCTCACTGTGAAACAGTGCAAAGGAGCTGGGTACAACACCCTGAACATGACTTAACTATGGAAAAGTGCAAAGGAGCTTTGTACAACACCCCGACCCGGACTTTACTGTGAAACAGTGCAACGGAGCTGGGTAGAACACCCCGAACCGGATCTTACTGTGGAAAAGTGCAAAGGAGCTTTGTACAACACCCCGAACCGGACCTTACTGTGAAACAGTGCAACGGAGCTCAGTACAACACCCCGAACGGGACATTACTGTGGAAAAGTGCAAAGGAGCTATGTACAACACCCCGAACCGGATCTTACTGTGAAAAAGTGCAAAGGAGGTTTCTACAACACCCAGAACCGGACCTTACTGTGAAACAGTGCAAAGGAGCTGGGTACAACACCCCGAACCGGACCTTACTGTGAAAATGTGCAAAGGAGCTTTGTACAACACCCCGAACCGGATAGTACTGTGAAAAGTGCAAAGGGGTTCGGTACAACACCGCGAACCGGACCTTACTGTGAAACAGTGCAAAGGAGCTGGGTACAACACCCCGAACCAGACCTTACTGTGGAAAACTGCAAAGGAGCTTTGTACAACACCCAGAACCGGACCTTACTGTGAAAAAGTGCAAAGGAGCTTTGTACAACACCCAGAACCGGACCTTACTGTGAAACAGTGCAAAGGAGCTGGGTACAACACCCCTAACCGGACCTTACTGTGAAAAAGTGCAAAGGAGCTGGGTACAACACCCCGAACCGGATCGTACTGTGAAAAGTGCAAAGGAGCTGGGTACAACAGCCCGAACCAGACCTTACTATGGAAAAGTGCAAAGGAGCTTTGTACAACACCCCGAACCGGACTTTACTGTGAAAAAGTGCGAAGGAGCTTGGTGCAACACCCCGAACCGGACCTGACGGTGTAAAAGTGCAAAGGAACTTTGTAGAACACCCCGCACCGGACCCTTCTGTGAAAAAGTGCAAAGGAGCTGGGTACAACACCCCGAACCGGATCGTACTGTGAAAAGTGCAAAGGAGCTGGGTACAACAGCCCGAACCAGACCTTACGATGGAAAAGTGCAAAGGAGCTGGGTACAACACCCCGAACCGGATCTTACTGTGAAACAGTGCAAAGGAGCTTTGTACAACACCCCAAACCGGACCTTACTGTGAAAAAGTGCAAAGGCGCTGGGTACAACACCCCGAACCGGACCTTACTGTCAAACAGTGCAAAGGAGCTTTGTACAACACCCCGAACAGGACCTTACTCTGAAACAGTGCAAAGGAGCTGGGTACAACACCCCGAACCGGACCTCACTGTCAAACAGTGCAAAGGGGCTTTGTACAACACCCCGAACCGGACCTTACTGTGAAAAGTGTAAAGGAACTTTGTACAACACCCCGAACTGGACCTTCCTGTGAAACAGTGCAACGGAGCTGGGTACAACATCCCGAACCGGACCTTACTGTGGAAAAGGGCAAAGGTGCTTTGTACATCACCTCGAACCGGATCTTACTGTGAAACAGTGCAACGGAGCTGGGTACAACACCCCGAACCGGACCTTACTGTGGAAAAGTGCAAAGGAGCTTTGTACAACACCCCGAACCGGACCTTACTGTGAAAAGTGCAAAGGAGCTTTGTACAACACCCCGAACCGGACCTTACTGTGAAACAGTGCAACGGAGCTGGGTACAACACCCCGAACCGGACCTTACTGTGGAAAAGTGCAAAGGAGCTGTGTACAACACCCCGAACCGGACCTTACTGTCAAACAGTGCAAAGGAGTTTTGTGCAACACCCCGAACCGGACCTTTCTGTGGAAAAGTGCAAAGGAGATTTGTGCAACACCCCGAACCGGACCTTACTGTGAAACAGTGCAACGGAGCTGGGTACAACACCCCGAACCGGACCTTACTGTGGAAAAGTGCAAAGGAGCTTTGTACATCACCCCGAACCGGACCTTACTGTGAAATGTGCAAAGGAGATTTGTGCAACACCCCGAACCGGACCTTACTGTGAAACAGTGCAACCGAGCTGGGAACAACACCCCGAACCAGACCTTACTGTGGAAAAGTGCAAAGGAGCTTTGTACAACACCCCGAACCGGACCTTACTGTGAAAAAGTGCAAAGGAGCTTTGTACAACACCGAGAACTGGACCTTACTGTGATACAGTGCAAAGGAGCTGGGTACAACAGCCCGAACCAGACCTTACTATGGAAAAGTGCAAAGGAGCTTTGTACAACACCCCGAACCGTACTTTACTGTGAAAAAATGCAAAGGAGCTTGGTGCAACACCCCGAACCGGACCTGACGGTGTAAAAGTGCAAAGGAACTTTGTAGAACACCCCGCACCGGACCCTTCTGTGAAACAGTGCAAAGGAGCTGGGTGCAAGACCCCGAACCGGACCTTACTGTCAAACAGTGCAAAGGGGCTTTGTACAACACCCCGAACCGGACCTTATTGTGGGAAAGGGCAAAGGTGCTTTGTACAATACCCCGAACCGGACCTTACTGTGGAAAAGTGCAAAGGAGCTTTGTACAACACCCCGAACCGGACCTTACTGTGAAAAAGTGCAAAGGAGCTTAGTACAACACCCCGAACCGGACCTTACTGTGAAACAGTGCAACGGAGCTGGGTACAACACCCCGAACCGGACCTTACTGTGGAAAAGTGCAAAGGAGCTTTGTACAACATCCCGAACCGGACCTTACTGTGAAACAGTGCAACGGAGCTGGGTACAACACCCCGAACTGGTCTTTACTGTGGAAAAGTGCAAAGGAGCTTTGTACAACACCCCGAACCGGATCTTACTGTGAAAAAGTGCAAAGGAGCTTTGTACAACACCCAGAACCGGACATTACTGTGAAACAGTGCAAAGGAGCTGGGTACAACACCCCTAACCGGAGCTTACTGTGAAAAAGTGCAAAGGAGCTTTGTACAACACCCCGAACCGGATCGTACTGTGAAAAGTGCAAAGGAGCTGGGTACAACACCCGAACCGGATCTTACTGTGGAAGAGTGCAAAGCAGCTGCGTACAACACCCTGAACCGGACCTACCTGTGAAAGAGTGCAAAGGAACTGGGTACACCACCCCGAACCGGACCTAACTGTGGAAAAGTGCAAAGGAACTTTGTACAACACCCCGAACCGGACCTTCCTGTGAAAAAGTGCAAAGGAGCTTTGCACGAACCGGACCTTACTGTGAAAAAGTGTAAAGGAGTTGGGTACAACACCCTGAACCGGACGGAACTGTGCAAAAGTGCAAAGGAGCTTGGTACAATACCCCGAACCGGACCTTACTGTGAAAAAGTGCAAAGGAACTTTGTAGAACACCCCGAACAAGACCCTACAGTGAAAAAGTGCAAAGGAGCTGGGTACAACACCCCGAACCGGACCTTACTGTGAAAAAGTGCAAAAGAGCTGGGTACAACACCCCGAACCGGACCTCACTGTGAAACAGTGCAAAGGAGCTGGGTACAACACCCTGAACCTGACTTAACTGTGGAAAAGTGCAAAGGAGCTTTGTACAACACCCCAAACCGGACAATACTGTGGAAAAGTGCAAAGGAGCTGGGTACAACACCCTGGACCGGACCTAACTGTGGAAAAGCGCAAAGGAGCTTTGTACAACACCCCGAACCGGACAATACTGTGGAAAAGTGCAAAGGAGCTGGGTACAACACCCTGGACCGGACCTAACTGTGAAACAGTGCAACGGAGCTGGGTACAACATCCCGAACCGTACCTTACTGTGGAAAAGGGCAAAGGTGCTTTGTACATCACCTCGAACCGGATCTTACTGTGAAACAGTGCAACGGAGCTGAGTACAACACCCCGAACCGGACCTTACTGTGGAAAAGTGCAAAGGAGCTTTGTACAACACCCCGAACCGGACCTTACTGTGAAAAGTGCAAAGGAGCTTTGTACAACACCCCGAACCGGACCTTACTGTGAAACAGTGCAACGGAGCTGGGTACAACACCCCGAACCGGACCTTACTGTGGAAAAGTGCAAAGGAGCTGTGTACAACACCCCGAACCGGACCTTACTGTCAAACAGTGCAAAGGAGTTTTGTGCAACACCCCGAACCGGACCTTACTGTGGAAAAGTGCAAAGGAGATTTGTGCAACACCCCGAACCGGACCTTACTGTGAAACAGTGCAACGGAGCTGGGTACAACACCCCGAACCGGACCTTACTGTGGAAAAGTGCAAAGGAGCTTTGTACATCACCCCGAACCGGACCTTACTGTGAAATGTGCAAAGGAGATTTGTGCAACACCCCGAACCAGACCTTACTGTGGAAAAGTGCAAAGGAGCTTTGTACAACACCCCGAACCGGACCTTACTGTGAAAAAGTGCAAAGGAGCTTTGTACAACACCGAGAACTGGACCTTACTGTGATACAGTGCAAAGGAGCTGGGTACAACAGCCCGAACCAGACCTTACTATGGAAAAGTGCAAAGGAGCTTTGTACAACACCCCGAACCGTACTTTACTGTGAAAAAATGCAAAGGAGCTTGGTGCAACACCCCGAACCGGACCTGACGGTGTAAAAGTGCAAAGGAACTTTGTAGAACACCCCGCACCGGACCCTTCTGTGAAACAGTGCAAAGGAGCTGGGTGCAAGACCCCGAACCGGACCTTACTGTCAAACAGTGCAAAGGGGCTTTGTACAACACCCCGAACCGGACCTTACTGTGAAAAGTGTAAAGGAGCTTTGTACAACGCCCCGAACTGGACCTTACTGTGAAACAGTGCAACGGAGCTGGGTACAACATCCCGAACCGGACCTTACTGTGGAAAAGGGCAAAGGTGCTTTGTACAACACCTCGAACCGGACCTTACTGTGAAACAGTGCAACGGAGCTGGGTACAACACCCCGAACCGGACCTTACTGTGGAAAAGTGCAAAGGAGCTTTGTACATCACCCCGAACCGGACCTTACTGTGAAAAGTGCAAAGGAGCTTTGTACAACACCCCGAACTGGACCTTACTGTGAAACAGTGCAACGGAGCTGGGTACAACATCCCGAACCGGACCTTATTGTGGGAAAGGGCAAAGGTGCTTTGTACAATACCCCGAACCGGACCTTACTGTGGAAAAGTGCAAAGGAGCTTTGTACAACACCCCGAACCGGACCTTACTGTGAAAAAGTGCAAAGGAGCTTAGTACAACACCCCGAACCGGACCTTACTGTGAAACAGTGCAACGGAGCTGGGTACAACACCCCGAACCGGACCTTACTGTGGAAAAGTGCAAAGGAGCTTTGTACAACATCCCGAACCGGTCCTTACTGTGAAACAGTGCAACGGAGCTGGGTACAACACCCCGAACTGGTCTTTACTGTGGAAAAGTGCAAAGGAGCTTTGTACAACACCCCGAACCGGATCTTACTGTGAAAAAGTGCAAAGGAGCTTTGTACAACACCCAGAACCGGACATTACTGTGAAACAGTGCAAAGGAGCTGGGTACAACACCCCTAACCGGAGCTTACTGTGAAAAAGTGCAAAGGAGCTTTGTACAACACCCCGAACCGGATCGTACTGTGAAAAGTGCAAAGGAGCTGGGTACAACACCCGAACCGGATCTTACTGTGGAAGAGTGCAAAGCAGCTGCGTACAACACCCTGAACCGGACCTACCTGTGAAAGAGTGCAAAGGAACTGGGTACACCACCCCGAACCGGACCTAACTGTGGAAAAGTGCAAAGGAACTTTGTACGACACCCCGAACCGGACCTTCCTGTGAAAAAGTGCAAAGGAGCTTTGCACGAACCGGACCTTACTGTGAAAAAGTGTAAAGGAGTTGGGTACAACACCCTGAACCGGACGGAACTGTGCAAAAGTGCAAAGGAGCTTGGTACAATACCCCGAACCGGACCTTACTGTGAAAAAGTGCAAAGGAACTTTGTAGAACACCCCGAACAAGACCCTACAGTGAAAAAGTGCAAAGGAGCTGGGTACAACACCCCGAACCGGACCTTACTGTGAAAAAGTGCAAAAGAGCTGGGTACAACACCCCGAACCGGACCTCACTGTGAAACAGTGCAAAGGAGCTGGGTACAACACCCTGAACCTGACTTAACTTTGGAAAAGTGCAAAGGAGCTTTGTACAACACCCCAAAAAGGACAATACTGTGGAAAAGTGCAAAGGAGCTGGGTACAACACCCTGGACCGGACCTAACTGTGGAAAAGCGCAAAGGAGCTTTGTACAACACCCCGAACCGGACAATACTGTGGAAAAGTGCAAAGGAGCTGGGTACAACACCCTGGACCGGACCTAACTGTGAAACAGTGCAACGGAGCTGGGTACAACATCCCGAACCGTACCTTACTGTGGAAAAGGGCAAAGGTGCTTTGTACATCACCTCGAACCGGATCTTACTGTGAAACAGTGCAACGGAGCTGGGTACAACACCCCGAACCGGACCTTACTGTGGAAAAGTGCAAAGGAGCTTTGTACAACACCCCGAACCGGACCTTACTGTGAAAAGTGCAAAGGAGCTTTGTACAACACCCCGAACCGGACCTTACTGTGAAACAGTGCAACGGAGCTGGGTACAACACCCCGAACCGGACCTTACTGTGGAAAAGTGCAAAGGAGCTGTGTACAACACCCCGAACCGGACCTTACTGTCAAACAGTGCAAAGGAGTTTTGTGCAACACCCCGAACCGGACCTTACTGTGGAAAAGTGCAAAGGAGATTTGTGCAACACCCCGAACCGGACCTTACTGTGAAACAGTGCAACGGAGCTGGGTACAACACCCCGAACCGGACCTTACTGTGGAAAAGTGCAAAGGAGCTTTGTACATCACCCCGAACCGGACCTTACTGTGAAATGTGCAAAGGAGATTTGTGCAACACCCCGAACCGGACCTTACTGTGAAACAGTGCAACCGAGCTGGGAACAACACCCCGAACCAGACCTTACTGTGGAAAAGTGCAAAGGAGCTTTGTACAACACCCCGAACCGGACCTTACTGTGAAAAAGTGCAAAGGAGCTTTGTACAACACCGAGAACTGGACCTTACTGTGATACAGTGCAAAGGAGCTGGGTACAACAGCCCGAACCAGACCTTACTATGGAAAAGTGCAAAGGAGCTTTGTACAACACCCCGAACCGTACTTTACTGTGAAAAAATGCAAAGGAGCTTGGTGCAACACCCCGAACCGGACCTGACGGTGTAAAAGTGCAAAGGAACTTTGTAGAACACCCCGCACCGGACCCTTCTGTGAAACAGTGCAAAGGAGCTGGGTGCAAGACCCCGAACCGGACCTTACTGTCAAACAGTGCAAAGGGGCTTTGTACAACACCCCGAACCGGACCTTACTGTGAAAAGTGTAAAGGAGCTTTGTACAACGCCCCGAACTGGACCTTACTGTGAAACAGTGCAACGGAGCTGGGTACAACATCCCGAACCGGACCTTACTGTGGAAAAGGGCAAAGGTGCTTTGTACAACACCTCGAACCGGACCTTACTGTGAAACAGTGCAACGGAGCTGGGTACAACACCCCGAACCGGACCTTACTGTGGAAAAGTGCAAAGGAGCTTTGTACATCACCCCGAACCGGACCTTACTGTGAAAAGTGCAAAGGAGCTTTGTACAACACCCCGAACTGGACCTTACTGTGAAACAGTGCAACGGAGCTGGGTACAACATCCCGAACCGGACCTTATTGTGGGAAAGGGCAAAGGTGCTTTGTACAATACCCCGAACCGGACCTTACTGTGGAAAAGTGCAAAGGAGCTTTGTACAACACCCCGAACCGGACCTTACTGTGAAAAAGTGCAAAGGAGCTTAGTACAACACCCCGAACCGGACCTTACTGTGAAACAGTGCAACGGAGCTGGGTACAACACCCCGAACCGGACCTTACTGTGGAAAAGTGCAAAGGAGCTTTGTACAACATCCCGAACCGGACCTTACTGTGAAACAGTGCAACGGAGCTGGGTACAACACCCCGAACTGGTCTTTACTGTGGAAAAGTGCAAAGGAGCCTTGTACAACACCCCGAACCGGATCTTACTGTGAAAAAGTGCAAAGGAGCTTTGTACAACACCCAGAACCGGACATTACTGTGAAACAGTGCAAAGGAGCTGGGTACAACACCCCTAACCGGAGCTTACTGTGAAAAAGTGCAAAGGAGCTTTGTACAACACCCCGAACCGGATCGTACTGTGAAAAGTGCAAAGGAGCTGGGTACAACACCCGAACCGGATCTTACTGTGGAAGAGTGCAAAGCAGCTGCGTACAACACCCTGAACCGGACCTACCTGTGAAAGAGTGCAAAGGAACTGGGTACACCACCCCGAACCGGACCTAACTGTGGAAAAGTGCAAAGGAACTTTGTACAACACCCCGAACCGGACCTTCCTGTGAAAAAGTGCAAAGGAGCTTTGCACGAACCGGACCTTACTGTGAAAAAGTGTAAAGGAGTTGGGTACAACACCCTGAACCGGACGGAACTGTGCAAAAGTGCAAAGGAGCTTGGTACAATACCCCGAACCGGACCTTACTGTGAAAAAGTGCAAAGGAACTTTGTAGAACACCCCGAACAAGACCCTACAGTGAAAAAGTGCAAAGGAGCTGGGTACAACACCCCGAACCGGACCTTACTGTGAAAAAGTGCAAAAGAGCTGGGTACAACACCCCGAACCGGACCTCACTGTGAAACAGTGCAAAGGAGCTGGGTACAACACCCTGAACCTGACTTAACTGTGGAAAAGTGCAAAGGAGCTTTGTACAACACCCCAAACCGGACAATACTGTGGAAAAGTGCAAAGGAGCTGGGTACAACACCCTGGACCGGACCTAACTGTGGAAAAGCGCAAAGGAGCTTTGTACAACACCCCGAACCGGACAATACTGTGGAAAAGTGCAAAGGAGCTGGGTACAACACCCTGGACCGGACCTAACTGTGGAAAAGCGCAAAGGATCTTTGTACAACACCCCGAACCCGACTTTACTGTGAAAATGTGCAAAGGAGCTTTGTACATCACCCCGAACCGGACCTTACTGTATAAAAGTGCAAAGGAACTTTGTAGAACACCCCGAAACGGACCTTACTGTGGAAAAGTGCAAAGGAGCTTTGTACAACACCCCGAACCGGACAATACTGTGAAAAAGTGCAAAGGAGCTGGGTACAACACCCCGAACCCAACCTCACTGTGAAACAGTGCAAAGCAGCTGGGTGCAACACTCCGAAACGGACCTTGCTGTGAAACAGAGCAAAGGAGCTTTGTACAACACCCCAAACCGGACCTTACTCTGAAACAGTGCAAAGGAGCTGGGTACAACACCCCGAACCGGACCTCACTGTCAAACAGTGCAAAGGGGCTTTGTACAACACCCCGAACCGGACCTTACTGTGAAAAGTGCAAAGGAGCTTTGTACAACACCCCGAACTGGACATTACTGTGAAACAGTGCAACGGAGCTGGGTACAACATCCCGAACCGGACCTTACTGTGGAAAAGGGCAAAGGTGCTGGGTACAACACCCCGAACCGGATCTTACTGTGAAACAGTGCAAAGGAGCTTTGTACAACACCCCAAACCGGACCTTACTCTGAAACAGTGCAAAGGAGCTGAGTACAACACCCCGAACCGGACCTCACTGTCAAACAGTGCAAAGGGGCTTTGTACAACACCCCGAACCGGACCTTACTATGAAAAGTGCAAAGGAGCTTTGTACAACACCCCGAACTGGACCTTACTGTGAAACAGTGCAACGGAGCTGGGTACAACATCCCGAACCGGACCTTACTGTGGAAAAGGGCAAAGGTGCTTTGCACAACACCTCGAACCGGACCTTACTGTGAAACAGTGCAACGGAGCTGGGTACATCACCCCGAACCGGACTTTACTGTGGAAAAGTGCAAAGGAGCTTTGTACAACACCCCGAACCGGACCTTACTGTGAAACAGTGCAACGGAGCTGGGTACAATACCCCGAACCGGACCTTACTGTGGAAAAGTGCAAAGGAGCTTTGTACAACACCCCGAACCGGACGTTACTGTGAAAAGTGCAAAGGAGCTTTGTACAACACCCCGAACCGGACCTTACTGTGAAACAGTGCAACGGAGCTCGGTACAACACCCCGAACCAGACCTTACTGTGGAAAAGTGCAAAGGAGCTTTGTACAACACCCCGAACCGGACCTTACTGTGAAACAGTGCAACGGAGATGGGTACAACACCCGAACTGGACCTTACTGTGGAAAAGTGTAAAGGAGCTTTGTACAACACCCCGAACCGGATCTTACTGTGAAAAAGTGCAAAGGAGCTTTGTACAACACCCAGAACCGGACCTTACTGTGAAACAGTGCAAAGGAGCTGGGTACAACACCCCTAACCGGACCTTACTATGGAAAAGAGCAAAGGAGCTTTGTACAACACCCCGAACCGGACTTTACTGTGAAAAAGTGCAAAGGAGCTTGGTGCAATTGCCCGAACCGGACCTGACTGTGTAAAAGTGCAAAGGAACTTTGTAGAACACCCCGCACCGGACCCTTCTGTGAAAAAGTGCAAAGGAGCTGGGTACAACACCCCGAACCGGACCTCACTGTGAAACAGTGCAAAGGAGCTGGGTACAACACCCTGAACCTGACTTAACTATGGAAAAGTGCAAAGGAGCTTTGTACAACACCCCGAACCGGACCTTACTGTGAAACAGTGCAACGGAGCTTTGTACAACACCCCGAACCGGACCTTACTGTGGAAAAGTGCAAAGGAGCTTTGTACAACACCCCGAACCGGATCTTGCTGTGAAAAAGTGCAAAGGAGCTTTGTACAACACCCAGAACCGGACCCTTCTGTGAAAAAGTGCAAAGGAGCTGGGTACAACACCCCGAACCGGACCTCACTGTGAAACAGTGCAAAGGAGCTGGGTACAACACCCTGAACCTGACTTAACTATGGAAAAGTGCAAAGGAGCTTTGTACAACACCCCGAACCGGACCTTACTGTGAAACAGTGCAACGGAGCTTTGTACAACACCCCGAACCGGACCTTACTGTGGAAAAGTGCAAAGGAGCTTTGTACAACACCCCGCACCGGATCTTGCTGTGAAAAAGTGCAAAGGAGCTTTGTACAACACCCAGAACCGGACCTTACTGTGAAACAGTGCAAAGGAGCTGGGTACAACACCCCTAACCGGACCTTTCTGTGAAAAAGTGCAAAGGATCTTTGTACAACACCCCGAACCGGATCGTACTGTGAAAAGTGCAAAGGCGCTGGGTACAACAGCCCGAACCAGACCTTACTATGGAAAAGTGCAAAGGAGCTGGGTACAACACCCCGAACCGGATCTTACTGTGAAACAGTGCAAAGGAGCTTTGTACAACACCCCAAACCGGACCTTACTGTGTAAAAGTGCAAAGGCGCTGGGTACAACACCCCTAACCGGACCTTACTGTCAAACAGTGCAAAGGAGCTTTGTACAACACCCCGAACCGGACCTTACTCTGAAACAGTGCAAAGGAGCTGGGTACAACACCCCGAACCGGACCTTACTGTCAAACAGTGCAAAGGGGGTTGTACAACACCCCGAACCGGACCTTACTTTGAAAAGTGTAAAGGAGCTTTGTACAACACCCCGAACTGGACCTTACTGTGAAACAGTGCAACGGAGCTGGGTACAACATCCCGAACCGGACCTTACTGTGGAAAAGGGCAAAGGTGCTTTGTACATCACCTCGAACCGGATCTTACTGTGAAACAGTGCAACGGAGCTGGGTACAACACCCCGAACCGGACCTTACTGTGGAAAAGTGCAAAGGAGCTTTGTACAACACCCCGAACCGGACCTTACTGTGAAAAGTGCAAAGGAGCTTAGTAAAACACCCCGAACCGGACCTTACTGTGAAACAGTGCAACGGAGCTGGGTACAACACCCCGAACCGGACCTTACTGTGGAAAAGTGCAAAGGAGCTGTGTACAACATCCCGAACCGGACCTTACTGTCAAACAGTGCAAAGGAGTTTTGTGCAACACCCCGAACCGGACCTTACTCTGAAACAGTGCAAAGGAGCTGGGCACCACACCCAGAACCGGAACTTACTGTCAAACAGTGCAAAGGGGCTTTGTACAACACCCCGAACCGGACCTTACTGTGAAAAGTGCAAAGGAGCTTTGTACAACACCCCGAACTGGACCTTACTGTGAAACAGTGCAAAGGAGCTGGGTACATCACCCCGAACCGGACCTTACTGTGGAAAAGTGCAAAGGAGATTTGTACAACACCCCGAACCGGACCTTACTGTGAAAAGTGCAAAGGAGCTTTGTGCAACACCCCGAACCGGACCTTACTGTGAAACAGTGCAACGGAGCTGGTTACAACACCCCGAACCGGACCTTACTGTGGAAAAGTGCAAAGGAGCTTTGTACAACACCCCGAAACGGACCTTACTGTGAAACAGTGCAACGGAGCTGGGTACATCACCCCGAACCGGACCTTACTGTGGAAAAGTGCAAAGTAGATTTGTACAACACCCCGAACCGGACCTTACTGTGAAAACTGCAAAGTAGCTTTGTGCAACACCCCGAACCGGACCTTACTGTGAAACAGTGCAACGGAGCTGGGTACAACACCCCGAACTGGACCTTACTGTGGAAAAGTGTAAAGGAGCTTTGTACAACACCCCGAACCGGATCTTACTGTGAAAAAGTGCAAAGGAGCTTTGTACAACACCCAGAACCGGACCTTACTGTGAAACAGTGCAAAGGAGCTGGGTACAACACCCCTAACCGGACCTTACTATGGAAAAGTGCAAAGGAGCTTTGTACAACACCCCGAACCGGACTTTACTGTGAAAAAGTGCAAAGGAGCTTGGTGCAACAGCCCGAACCGGACCTGACTGTGTAAAAGTGCAAAGGAACTTTGTAGAACACCCCGCACCGGACCCTTCTGCGAAAAAGTCCAAAGGAGCTGGGTACAACAGCCCGAACCGGACCTCACTGTGAAACAGTGCAAACAGCTGGGTACAACACTCCGAACCGGACCTTACTGTGGAAAAGTGCAAAGGAGCTTTGTACAACACCCCGAACCGGATCTTACTGTGAAACAGTGCAAAGGAGCTGGGTACAACACCCCGAACCGGACCTTACTGTGAAAAAGTGCAAAGGAGCTGGGTACAACACCCCTAACCGGACCTTACTGTGAAAAAGTGCAAAGGAGCTTTGTACAACACCCAGAACCGGACCTTACTGTGAAACAGTGCAAAGGAGCTGGGTACAACACCCCTAACCGGACCTTACTGTGAAAAAGTGCAAAGGAGCTTTGTACAACACCCCGAACCGGATCTTACTGTGAAACAGTGCAAAGGAGCTGGGTACAACACCCCTAACCGGACCTTACTGTGAAAAAGTGCAAAGGAGCTTTGTACAACACCCCGAACCGGATCGTACTGTGAAAAGTGCAAAGGAGCTGGGTACAACAGCCCGAACCAGACCTTACGATGGAAAAGTGCAAAGGAGCTGGGTACAACACTCCGAACCGGATGTTACTGTGAAACAGTGCAAAGGAGCTTTGTACAACACCCCAAACCGGACCTTACTGTGAAACAGTGCAAAGGAGCTGGGTACAACACCCCTAACCGGACCTTACTGTGAAAAAGTGCAAAGGAGCTTTGTACAACACCCCGAACCGGATCTTACTGTGAAACAGTGCAAAGGAGCTGGGTACAACACCCCTAACCGGACCTTACTGTGAAAAAGTGCAAAGGAGCTTTGTACAACACCCCGAACCGGATCGTACTGTGAAAAGTGCAAAGGAGCTGGGTACAACAGCCCGAACCAGACCTTACGATGGAAAAGTGCAAAGGAGCTGGGGACAACACCCCGAACCGGACCTTACTGTCAAACAGTGCAAAGGGGCTTTGTACAACACCCCGAACCGGACCTTACTGTGAAAAGTGTAAAGGAGCTTTGTACAACACCCCGAACTGGACCTTCCTGTGAAACAGTGCAACGGAGCTGGGTACAACATCCCCAACCGTACCTTACTGTGGAAAAGGGCAAAGGTGCTTTGTACATCACCTCGAACCGGATCTTACTGTGAAACAGTGCAACGGAGCTGGGTACAAGACCCCGAACCGGACCTTACTGTGGAAAAGTGCAAAGGAGCTTTGTACAACACCCCGAAACGGACCTTACTGTGAAAAGTGCAAAGGAGCTTAGTAAAACACCCCGAACCGGACCTTACTGTGAAACAGTGCAACGGAGCTGGGTACAACACCCCGAACCGGACCTTACTGTGGAAAAGTGCAAAGGAGCTGTGTACAACACCCCGAACCGGACCTTACTGTCAAACAGTGCAAAGGAGTTTTGTGCAACACCCCGAACCGGACCTTACTCTGAAACAGTGCAAAGGAGCTGGGCACAACACCCCGAACCGGACCTTACTGTCAAACAGTGCAAAGGGGCTTTGTACAACTCCCCGAACTGGACCTTACTGTGAAACACTGCAACGGAGCTGGGTACAACATCCCGAACCGGACCTTACTGTGGAAAAGGGCAAAGGTGCTTTGTACAACACCTCGAACCGGACCTTACTGTGAAAAAGTGCAACGGAGCTGGGTACAACACCCCGAACCGGATCTTACTGTGAAAAAGTGCAAAGGAGCTTTGTACAACACCCAGAACCGGACCTTACTGTGAAACAGTGCAAAGGAGCTGGGTACAACACCCCTAACCGGACCTTACTATGGAAAAGTGCAAAGGAGCTTTGTACAACACCGCGAACCGGACTTTACTGTGAAAAAGTGCAAAGGAGCTTGGTGCAACAGCCCCAACCGGACCTGACTGTGTAAAAGTGCAAAGGAACTTTGTAGAACACCCCGCACCGGACACTTCTGCGAAAAAGTGCAAAGGAGCTGAGTACAACACCCCGAAACGGACCTCACTGTGAAAAAGTGCAAAGCAGCTGGGTACAACACTCCGAACCGGACCTTACTGTGGAAAAGTGCAAAGGAGCTTTGTACAACACCCCGAACCGGATCTTACTGTGAAAAAGAGCAAAGGAGCTTTGTACAACACCCAGAACCGGACCTTACTGTGAAAAAGTGCAAAGGAGCTTTGTACAACACCCCGAACCGGATCTTACTGTGAAACAGTGCAAAGGAGCTGGCTACATCACCCCGAACCGGACCTTACTGTGGAAAAGTGCAAAGGAGATTTGTACAACACCCCGAACCGGACCTGACTGTGAAAAGTGCAAAGGAGCTTTGTACAACACCCCGAACTGGACCTTACTGTGAAACAGTGCAACGGAGCTGGCTACAACATCCCCAACCGGACCTTACTGTGGAAAAGTGCAAAGGTGCTTTGTACAACACCTCGAACCGGACCTTACTGTGAAACAGTGCAACGGAGCTGGGTACATCACCCCGAACCGGACCTTACTGTGGAAAAGTGCAAAGGAGATTTGTGCAACACCCCGAACCGGACCTTACTGTGAAACAGTGCAACGGAGCTGGGTACAACACCCCGAACCGGACCTTACTGTGGAAAAGTGCAAAGGAGCTGGGTACAACAGCCCGAACCAGACCTTACTATGGAAAAGTGCAAAGGAGCTTTGTACAACACCCCGAACCGGACCTTACTGTGATACAGTGCAAAGGAGCTGGGTACAACAGCCCGAACCAGACCTTACTATGGAAAAGTGCAAAGGAGCTTTGTACAACACCCCGAACCGTACTTTACTGTGAAAAAATGCAAAGGAGCTTGGTGCAACACCCCGAACCGAACCTGACGGTGTAAAAGTGCAAAGGAACTTTGTAGAACACCCCGCACCGGAACCTTCTGTGAAACAGTGCAAAGGAGCTGGGTGCAAGACCCCGAACCGGACCTTACTGTCAAACAGTGCAAAGGGGCTTTGTAGAACACCCCGCACCGGAACCTTCTGTGAAACAGTGCAAAGGAGCTGGGTACAACACCCCGAACCGGACCTTACTATGAAAAGTGTAAAGGAGCTTTGTACAACACCCCGAACTGGACCTTACTGTGAAACAGTGCAACGGAGCTGGGTACAACATCCCGAACCGGACCTTACTGTGGAAACGGGCAAAGGTGCTTTGTACAACACCTCGAACCGGACCTTACTGTGAAACAGTGCAACTGAGCTGGGTACAACACCCCGAACCGGACTTACTGTGGAAAAGTGCAAAGGAGCTTTGTACATCACCCCGAACCGGACCTTACTGTGAAAAGTGCAAAGGAGCTTTGTACAACACCCCGAACCGGATCGTACTGTGAAAAGTGCAAAGGAGCTGGGTACAACACCCCGAACCGGACCTCACTGTGAAACAGTGCAAAGCAGCTGGGTACAACACTCCGAAGCGGACCTTACTTTGGAAAAGTGCAAAGGAGCTGGGTACAACACCCCGAACCGGATCTTACTGTGAAACAGTGCAAAGGAGCTTTGTACAACATCCCAAACCGGACCTTACTGTGAAAAAGTGCAAAGGAGCTGGGTACAACACCCCGAACCGGACCTTACTATCAAACAGTGCCAAGGAGCTTTGTACAACACCCCGAACCGGACCTTACTGTGAAACAGTGCAACGGAGCTGGGTACAACACCCCGAACTGGACCTTACTGTGGAAAAGTGCAAAGGAGATTTGTACAACACCCCGAACCGGATCTTACTGGGAAAAAGTGCAAAGGAGCTTTGTACAACACCCCGAACCGGATCGTACTGTGAAAAGTGCAAAGGAGCTGGGTACAACAGCCCGAACCAGACCTTACTATGGAAAAGTGCAAAGGAGCTGGGTACAACACCCCGAACCGGACTTTACTGTGAAAAAGTGCAAAGGAGCTTGGTACAACACCCCGAGCCGGACCTGACTGTGTAAAAGTGCAAAGGAACTTTGTAGAACACCCCGCACCGGATCCTTCTGTGAAAAAGTACAAAGGAGCTGGGTACAACACCCCGAACCGGACCTCACTGTGAAACAGTGCAAAGCAGCTGGGTACAACACTCCGAACCGGACCTTACTGTGGAAAAGTGCAAAGGAGCTGGGTACAACACCCCGAACCGGACCTTACTGTGAAACAGTGCAACGGAGCTGGGTACAACACCCCGAACCGGACCTTACTGTGGAAAAGTGCAAAGGAGCTGTGTACAACACCCCGAACCGGACCTTACTGTCAAACAGTGCAAAGGAGTTTTGTGCAACACCCCGAACCGGACCTTACTCTGAAACAGTGCAAAGGAGCTGGGCACAACACCCCGAACCGGACCTTACTGTCAAACAGTGCAAAGGGGCTTTGTACAACTCCCCGAACTGGACCTTACTGTGAAACACTGCAACGGAGCTGGGTACAACATCCCGAACCGGACCTTACTGTGGAAAAGGGCAAAGGTGCTTTGTACAACACCTCGAACCGGACCTTACTGTGAAAAAGTGCAACGGAGCTGGGTACAACACCCCGAACCGGATCTTACTGTGAAAAAGTGCAAAGGAGCTTTGTACAACACCCAGAACCGGACCTTACTGTGAAACAGTGCAAAGGAGCTGGGTACAACACCCCTAACCGGACCTTACTATGGAAAAGTGCAAAGGAGCTTTGTACAACACCGCGAACCGGACTTTACTGTGAAAAAGTGCAAAGGAGCTTGGTGCAACAGCCCCAACCGGACCTGACTGTGTAAAAGTGCAAAGGAACTTTGTAGAACACCCCGCACCGGACACTTCTGCGAAAAAGTGCAAAGGAGCTGAGTACAACACCCCGAAACGGACCTCACTGTGAAAAAGTGCAAAGCAGCTGGGTACAACACTCCGAACCGGACCTTACTGTGGAAAAGTGCAAAGGAGCTTTGTACAACACCCCGAACCGGATCTTACTGTGAAAAAGAGCAAAGGAGCTTTGTACAACACCCAGAACCGGACCTTACTGTGAAAAAGTGCAAAGGAGCTTTGTACAACACCCCGAACCGGATCTTACTGTGAAACAGTGCAAAGGAGCTGGCTACATCACCCCGAACCGGACCTTACTGTGGAAAAGTGCAAAGGAGATTTGTACAACACCCCGAACCGGACCTGACTGTGAAAAGTGCAAAGGAGCTTTGTACAACACCCCGAACTGGACCTTACTGTGAAACAGTGCAACGGAGCTGGCTACAACATCCCCAACCGGACCTTACTGTGGAAAAGTGCAAAGGTGCTTTGTACAACACCTCGAACCGGACCTTACTGTGAAACAGTGCAACGGAGCTGGGTACATCACCCCGAACCGGACCTTACTGTGGAAAAGTGCAAAGGAGATTTGTGCAACACCCCGAACCGGACCTTACTGTGAAACAGTGCAACGGAGCTGGGTACAACACCCCGAACCGGACCTTACTGTGGAAAAGTGCAAAGGAGCTGGGTACAACAGCCCGAACCAGACCTTACTATGGAAAAGTGCAAAGGAGCTTTGTACAACACCCCGAACCGGACCTTACTGTGATACAGTGCAAAGGAGCTGGGTACAACAGCCCGAACCAGACCTTACTATGGAAAAGTGCAAAGGAGCTTTGTACAACACCCCGAACCGTACTTTACTGTGAAAAAATGCAAAGGAGCTTGGTGCAACACCCCGAACCGAACCTGACGGTGTAAAAGTGCAAAGGAACTTTGTAGAACACCCCGCACCGGAACCTTCTGTGAAACAGTGCAAAGGAGCTGGGTGCAAGACCCCGAACCGGACCTTACTGTCAAACAGTGCAAAGGGGCTTTGTAGAACACCCCGCACCGGAACCTTCTGTGAAACAGTGCAAAGGAGCTGGGTACAACACCCCGAACCGGACCTTACTATGAAAAGTGTAAAGGAGCTTTGTACAACACCCCGAACTGGACCTTACTGTGAAACAGTGCAACGGAGCTGGGTACAACATCCCGAACCGGACCTTACTGTGGAAACGGGCAAAGGTGCTTTGTACAACACCTCGAACCGGACCTTACTGTGAAACAGTGCAACTGAGCTGGGTACAACACCCCGAACCGGACTTACTGTGGAAAAGTGCAAAGGAGCTTTGTACATCACCCCGAACCGGACCTTACTGTGAAAAGTGCAAAGGAGCTTTGTACAACACCCCGAACCGGATCGTACTGTGAAAAGTGCAAAGGAGCTGGGTACAACACCCCGAACCGGACCTCACTGTGAAACAGTGCAAAGCAGCTGGGTACAACACTCCGAAGCGGACCTTACTTTGGAAAAGTGCAAAGGAGCTGGGTACAACACCCCGAACCGGATCTTACTGTGAAACAGTGCAAAGGAGCTTTGTACAACATCCCAAACCGGACCTTACTGTGAAAAAGTGCAAAGGAGCTGGGTACAACACCCCGAACCGGACCTTACTATCAAACAGTGCCAAGGAGCTTTGTACAACACCCCGAACCGGACCTTACTGTGAAACAGTGCAACGGAGCTGGGTACAACACCCCGAACTGGACCTTACTGTGGAAAAGTGCAAAGGAGATTTGTACAACACCCCGAACCGGATCTTACTGGGAAAAAGTGCAAAGGAGCTTTGTACAACACCCCGAACCGGATCGTACTGTGAAAAGTGCAAAGGAGCTGGGTACAACAGCCCGAACCAGACCTTACTATGGAAAAGTGCAAAGGAGCTGGGTACAACACCCCGAACCGGACTTTACTGTGAAAAAGTGCAAAGGAGCTTGGTACAACACCCCGAGCCGGACCTGACTGTGTAAAAGTGCAAAGGAACTTTGTAGAACACCCCGCACCGGATCCTTCTGTGAAAAAGTACAAAGGAGCTGGGTACAACACCCCGAACCGGACCTCACTGTGAAACAGTGCAAAGCAGCTGGGTACAACACTCCGAACCGGACCTTACTGTGGAAAAGTGCAAAGGAGCTGGGTACAACACCCCGAACCGGATCTTACTGTGAAACAGTGCAAAGGAGCTTTGTACAACACCCCAAACCGGACCTTACTGTGAAAAAGTGCAAAGGAGCTGGGTACAACACCCCGAACAGGACCTGACTGTCAAACAGTGCAAAGGAGCTTTGTACAACACCCCGAACCGCACCTTACTCTGAAACAGTGCAAAGGAGCTGGGCACAACACCCCGAACCGGACCTTACTGTCAAACAGTGCAAAGGGGCTTTGTACAACTCCCCGAACTGGACCTTACTGTGAAACACTGCAACGGAGCTGGGTACAACATCCCGAACCGGACCTTACTGTGGAAAAGGGCAAAGGTGCTTTGTACAACACCTCGAACCGGACCTTACTGTGAAAAAGTGCAACGGAGCTGGGTACAACACCCCGAACCGGATCTTACTGTGAAAAAGTGCAAAGGAGCTTTGTACAACACCCAGAACCGGACCTTACTGTGAAACAGTGCAAAGGAGCTGGGTACAACACCCCTAACCGGACCTTACTATGGAAAAGTGCAAAGGAGCTTTGTACAACACCGCGAACCGGACTTTACTGTGAAAAAGTGCAAAGGAGCTTGGTGCAACAGCCCCAACCGGACCTGACTGTGTAAAAGTGCAAAGGAACTTTGTAGAACACCCCGCACCGGACACTTCTGCGAAAAATTGCAAAGGAGCTGAGTACAACACCCCGAACCGGACCTCACTGTGAAAAAGTGCAAAGCAGCTGGGTACAACACTCCGAACCGGACCTTACTGTGGAAAAGTGCAAAGGAGCTTTGTACAACACCCCGAACCGGATCTTACTGTGAAAAAGAGCAAAGGAGCTTTGTACAACACCCAGAACCGGACCTTACTGTGAAAAAGTGCAAAGGAGCTTTGTACAACACCCCGAACCGGATCTTACTGTGAAACAGTGCAAAGGAGCTGGCTACATCACCCCGAACCGGACCTTACTGTGGAAAAGTGCAAAGGAGATTTGTACAACACCCCGAACCGGACCTGACTGTGAAAAGTGCAAAGGAGCTTTGTACAACACCCCGAACTGGACCTTACTGTGAAACAGTGCAACGGAGCTGGCTACAACATCCCCAACCGGACCTTACTGTGGAAAAGTGCAAAGGTGCTTTGTACAACACCTCGAACCGGACCTTACTGTGAAACAGTGCAACGGAGCTGGGTACATCACCCCGAACCGGACCTTACTGTGGAAAAGTGCAAAGGAGATTTGTGCAACACCCCGAACCGGACCTTACTGTGAAACAGTGCAACGGAGCTGGGTACAACACCCCGAACCGGACCTTACTGTGGAAAAGTGCAAAGGAGCTGGGTACAACAGCCCGAACCAGACCTTACTATGGAAAAGTGCAAAGGAGCTTTGTACAACACCCCGAACCGGACCTTACTGTGATACAGTGCAAAGGAGCTGGGTACAACAGCCCGAACCAGACCTTACTATGGAAAAGTGCAAAGGAGCTTTGTACAACACCCCGAACCGTACTTTACTGTGAAAAAATGCAAAGGAGCTTGGTGCAACACCCCGAACCGAACCTGACGGTGTAAAAGTGCAAAGGAACTTTGTAGAACACCCCGCACCGGAACCTTCTGTGAAACAGTGCAAAGGAGCTGGGTGCAAGACCCCGAACCGGACCTTACTGTCAAACAGTGCAAAGGGGCTTTGTAGAACACCCCGCACCGGAACCTTCTGTGAAACAGTGCAAAGGAGCTGGGTACAACACCCCGAACCGGACCTTACTATGAAAAGTGTAAAGGAGCTTTGTACAACACCCCGAACTGGACCTTACTGTGAAACAGTGCAACGGAGCTGGGTACAACATCCCGAACCGGACCTTACTGTGGAAACGGGCAAAGGTGCTTTGTACAACACCTCGAACCGGACCTTACTGTGAAACAGTGCAACTGAGCTGGGTACAACACCCCGAACCGGACTTACTGTGGAAAAGTGCAAAGGAGCTTTGTACATCACCCCGAACCGGACCTTACTGTGAAAAGTGCAAAGGAGCTTTGTACAACACCCCGAACCGGATCGTACTGTGAAAAGTGCAAAGAAGCTGGGTACAACACCCCGAACCGGACCTCACTGTGAAACAGTGCAAAGCAGCTGGGTACAACACTCCGAAGCGGACCTTACTTTGGAAAAGTGCAAAGGAGCTGGGTACAACACCCCGAACCGGATCTTACTGTGAAACAGTGCAAAGGAGCTTTGTACAACATCCCAAACCGGACCTTACTGTGAAAAAGTGCAAAGGAGCTGGGTACAACACCCCGAACCGGACCTTACTATCAAACAGTGCCAAGGAGCTTTGTACAACACCCCGAACCGGACCTTACTGTGAAACAGTGCAACGGAGCTGGGTACAACACCCCGAACTGGACCTTACTGTGGAAAAGTGCAAAGGAGATTTGTACAACACCCCGAACCGGATCTTACTGGGAAAAAGTGCAAAGGAGCTTTGTACAACACCCCGAACCGGATCGTACTGTGAAAAGTGCAAAGGAGCTGGGTACAACAGCCCGAACCAGACCTTACTATGGAAAAGTGCAAAGGAGCTGGGTACAACACCCCGAACCGGACTTTACTGTGAAAAAGTGCAAAGGAGCTTGGTACAACACCCCGAGCCGGACCTGACTGTGTAAAAGTGCAAAGGAACTTTGTAGAACACCCCGCACCGGATCCTTCTGTGAAAAAGTACAAAGGAGCTGGGTACAACACCCCGAACCGGACCTCACTGTGAAACAGTGCAAAGCAGCTGGGTACAACACTCCGAACCGGACCTTACTGTGGAAAAGTGCAAAGGAGCTGGGTACAACACCCCGAACCGGATCTTACTGTGAAACAGTGCAAAGGAGCTTTGTACAACACCCCAAACCGGACCTTACTGTGAAAAAGTGCAAAGGAGCTGGGTACAACACCCCGAACAGGACCTGACTGTCAAACAGTGCAAAGGAGCTTTGTACAACACCCCGAACCGCACCTTACTCTGAAACAGTGCAAAGGAGCTGGGTGCAACACCCCGAACCGGACCTTACTGTCAAACAGTGCAAAGGGGCTTTGTACAACACCCCGAACCGGACCTTACTGTGAAAAGTGTAAAGGAGCTTTGTACAACACCCCGAACTGGACCTTAGTGTGAAACAGTGCAACGGAGCTGGGTACAACATCCCGAACCGGACCTTACTGTGGAAAAGGGCAAAGGTGCTTTGTACAACACCTCGAACCGGACCTTACTGTGAAACAGTGCAAAGGAGCTGGGAACAACACCCTGAACCGGACCTTACTATGGAAAAGTGCAAAGGAGCTGGGTACATCACACTGAACCGGTCTTAACTGAGAAAAAGTGCAAAGGAGCTGGGTACAACACCCCGAACGGGACATTACTGTGAAAAAGTGCAAAAGAGCTGGGTACAACACCCCGAACCGGACCTCACTGTGAAACAGTGCAAAGGAGCTGGGTACAACACCCTGAACATGACTTAATTCTGGAAAAGTGCAAAGGAGCTTTGTACAACACCCCGAACCGGACCTTACTGTGAAACAGTGCAACGGAGCTGGGTAGAACACCCCGAACCGGATCTTACTGTGGAAAAGTGCAAAGGAGCTTTGTACAACACCCCGAACCGGACCTTACTGTGAAACAGTGCAACGGAGCTCAGTACAACACCCCGAACTGGACATTACTGTGGAAAAGTGCAAAGGAGCTTTGTACAACACCCCGACCCGGATCTTACTGTGAAAAAGTGCAAAGGAGGTTTCTACAACACCCAGAACCGGACCTTACTGTGAAACAGTGCAAAGGAGCTGGGTACAACACCCCTAACCGGACCTTACTGTGAAAAAGTGCAAAGGAGCTTTGTACAACACCCCGAACCGGATCGTACTGTGAAAAGTGCAAAGGGGCTGGGTACAACACCGCGAACCAGACCTTACTGTGGACAAGTGCAAAGGAGCTGGGTACAAGACCCCGAACCAGACCTTACTATGTAAAAGTGCAAAGGAGCTGGGTACATCACCCCGAACCGGACCTCACTGTGAAACAGTGCAAAGGAGCTGGGTACAACACCCCGAACCAGACCTTACTGTGGAAAACTGCAAAGGAGCTGGGTACAACACCCCGTACCGGACCTGACTGTGGAAAAGTGCAAAGGAGCTTTGTACCACACCCCAAACCGGACCTTACTGTGAAACAGTGCAAAGGAGCTGGGAACAACACCCTGAACCGGACCTTACTATGGAAAAGTGCAAAGGAGCTGGGTACATCACCCTGAACTGGACCTAACTGCGAAAAAGTGCAAAGGAGCTGCGTACAACACCCCGAACCGGACCTTACTGTGGAAAAGTGCAAAGGAGCTGGGTACAACACCCGAACCGGACCTTACTGTGGAAGAGTGCAAAGGAGCTGCGTACAACACCCTGAACAGGACCTACCTGTGAAAGAGTGCAAAGGAACTGGGTACAACACCCCGAACCGGACTTAACTGTGGAAAAGTGCAAAGGAACTTTGTACAACACCCCAAACCGGACATTCCTGTGAAAAAGTGCAAAGGAGCTTTGTACGAACCGGACCTTACTGTGAAAAAGGGCAAAGGTGCTGGGTACAACACCCTGAACCGGACGTAACTGTGGAAAAGTGCAAAGGAGCTGGGGACAACACCCCGAACCGGACCTTACTGTGAAAAAGTGCAAGGGAGCTTTGTACAACACCCCGAACCGGACCTTACTGTGAAAAAGTGCAAAGGAACTTTGTAGAACACCCCGAACGGCACCCTACTGTGAAAAAGTGCAAAGGAGCTGGGTACAACACCCCGAACCGGACCTTACTGTGAAAAAGTGCAAAAGAGCTGGGTACAACACCCCGAACCGGAACTCACTGTGAAACAGTGCAAAGGAGCTGGGTACAACACCCTGAACCTGACTTAACTGTGGAAAAGTGCAAAGGAGCTTTGTACAACACCCCGAACCGGACATTACTGTGGAAAAGTGCAAAGGAGCTGGTTACAACACCCAGGACCGGACCTAACTGTGGAAAAGTGCAAAGGAGCTGGGTACAACACCCTGGACCGGACCTAACTGTGAAAAAGTGCAAAGGAGCTGGGTACAACACCCCGAACCGGACCTTACTGTGGAAAACTGCAAAGGAGCTTCGTACAACACCC
The DNA here is from genome assembly GCF_047496885.1 of Scyliorhinus torazame. NCBI lineage: Eukaryota > Metazoa > Chordata > Chondrichthyes > Carcharhiniformes > Scyliorhinidae > Scyliorhinus > Scyliorhinus torazame. The sequence continues at coordinate 212,788,822 of NC_092707.1, forward strand.
CGAACCGGACTGTACTGTGAAAAAGTGCAAAGGAACTTTTTAGAACACCCCGAACCGCACCCTACTGTGAAAAAGTGCAAAGGAGCTGGGGACAACACCCCGAACCGGACCTCACTGTGAAACAGTGCAAAGGAGCAAGGTACAGCACCCTGAAACTGACTTAACTGTGGAAAAGTGCAAAGGAGCTGGGTACAACACCCCGAACCGGATCTTACTGTGAAACAGTGCAAAGGAGCTTTGTACAACACCCCAAACCGGACCTTACTGTGAAAAAGTGCAAAGGAGCTGGGTACAACACCCCGAACCGGACCTTACTGTCAAACAGTGCAACGGAGCTGGGTACAACACCCCGAACTGGACCTTACTGTGGAAAAGTGCAAAGGAGCTTTGTACAACACCCCGAACCGGATCTTACTGTGAAAAAGTGCTAAGGAGCTTTGTACAACACCCAGAACCGGACCTTACTGTGAAACAGTGCAAAGGAGCTTTGTACAACACCCCTAACCGGACCTTACTGTGAAAAAGTGCAAAGGAGCTTTGTACAACACCCCGAACCGGATCGTACTGTGAAAAGTGCAAAGGAGCTGGGTACAACAGCCCGAACCAGACCTTACTGTGGAAAAGTGCAAAGGAGCTGGGTACAACACCCCGAACCGGACTTTACTGTGAAAAAGTGCAAAGGAGCTTGGTACAACACCACGAGCCGGACCTGACTGTGTAAAAGTGCAAAGGAACTTTGTAGAACACCCCGCACCGGATCCTTCTGTGAAAAAGTACAAAGGAGCTGGGTACAACACCCCGAACCGGACCTCACTGTGAAACAGTGCAAAGCAGCTGGGTACAACACTCCGAACCGGACCTTACTGTGGAAAAGTGCAAAGGAGCTGGGTACAACACCCCGAACCGGATCTTACTGAGAAACAGTGCAAAGGAGCTTTGTACAACACCCCAAACCGGACCTTACTGTGAAAAAGTGCAAAGGAGCTGGGTACAACACCCCGAACAGGACCTTACTGTCAAACAGTGCAAAGGAGCTTTGTACAACACCCCGAACCGGACCTTACTCTGAAACAGTGCAAATGAGCTGGGTGCAACACCCCGAACCGGACCTTACTGTCAAACAGTGCAAAGGGGCTTTGTACAACACCCCGAACCGGACCTTACTGTGAAAAGTGTAAAGGAGCTTTGTACAACACCCCGAACTGGACCTTACTGTGAAACAGTGCAACGGAGCCGGGTACAACATCCCGAACCGGACCTTACTGTGGAAAAGTGCAAAGGAGCTGGGTACAACACCCCGAACCGGACCTTCCTGTCAAACAGTGCAACGGAGCTGGGTACAACACCCCGAACTGGACCTTACTGTGGAAAAGTGCAAAGGAGCTTTGTACAACACCCCGAACCGGATCTTACTGTGAAAAAGTGCAAGGTAGCTTTGTACAACACCCAGAACCGGACCTTACTGTGAAACAGTGCAAAGGAGCTGGGTACAACACCCCTAACCGGACCTTACTGTGAAAAAGTGCAAAGGAGCTTTGTACAACACCCCGAACCGGATCGTACTGTGAAAAGTGCAAAGGAGCTGGGTACAACAGCCCGAACCAGACCTTACTATGGAAAAGTGCAAAGGAGCTGGGTACAACACCCCGAACCGGACTTTACTGTGAAAAAGTGCAAAGGAGCTTGGTACAACACCCCGAGCCGGACCTGACTGTAAAAGTGCAAAGGAACTTTGTAGAACACCCCGCACCGGATCCTTCTGTGAAAAACTACAAAGGAGCTGGGTACAACACGCCGAACCGGACCTCACTGTGAAACAGTGCAAAGCAGCTGGGTACAACACTCCGAACCGGACCTTACTGTGGAAAAGTGCAAAGGAGCTGGGTACAACACCCCGAACCGGATCTTACTGTGAAAGAGTGCAATGGAGCTTTGTACAACACCCCAAACCGGACCTTACTGTGAAAAAGTGCAAAGGAGCTGGGTACAACACCCCGAACAGGACCTTACTGTCAAACAGTGCAAAGGAGCTTTGTACAACACCCCGAACCGGACCTTACTCTGTAACAGTGCAAGGGAGCTGGGTGCAACACCCCGAACCGGACCTTACTGTCAAACAGTGCAAAGGGGCTTTGTACAACACCCCGAACCGGACCTTACTGTGAAAAGTGTAAAGGAGCTTTGTACAACACCCCGAACTGGACCTTACTGTGAAACAGTGCAACGGAGCTGGGTACAACATCCCGAACCGGACCTTACTGTGGAAAAGGGCAAAGGTGCTTTGTACAACACCTCGAACCGGACCTTACTGTGAAACAGTGCAAAGGAGCTGGGAACAACACCCTGAACCGGACCTTACTATGGAAAAGTGCAAAGGAGCTGGGTACATCACCCTGAACCGGTCCTAACTGAGAAAAAGTGCAAAGGAGCTGGGTACAACACCCCGAACGGGACCTTACTGTGAAAAAGTGCAAAAGAGCTGGGTACAACACCCCGAACCGGACCTCACTGTGAAACAGTGCAAAGGAGCTGGGTACAACACCCTGAACATGACTTAACTATGGAAAAGTGCAAAGGAGCTTTGTACAACACCCCGACCCGGACTTTACTGTGAAACAGTGCAACGGAGCTGGGTAGAACACCCCGAACCGGATCTTACTGTGGAAAAGTGCAAAGGAGCTTTGTACAACACCCCGAACCGGACCTTACTGTGAAACAGTGCAACGGAGCTCAGTACAACACCCCGAACGGGACATTACTGTGGAAAAGTGCAAAGGAGCTATGTACAACACCCCGAACCGGATCTTACTGTGAAAAAGTGCAAAGGAGGTTTCTACAACACCCAGAACCGGACCTTACTGTGAAACAGTGCAAAGGAGCTGGGTACAACACCCCGAACCGGACCTTACTGTGAAAATGTGCAAAGGAGCTTTGTACAACACCCCGAACCGGATCGTACTGTGAAAAGTGCAAAGGGGTTCGGTACAACACCGCGAACCGGACCTTACTGTGAAACAGTGCAAAGGAGCTGGGTACAACACCCCGAACCAGACCTTACTGTGGAAAACTGCAAAGGAGCTTTGTACAACACCCAGAACCGGACCTTACTGTGAAAAAGTGCAAAGGAGCTTTGTACAACACCCAGAACCGGACCTTACTGTGAAACAGTGCAAAGGAGCTGGGTACAACACCCCTAACCGGACCTTACTGTGAAAAAGTGCAAAGGAGCTGGGTACAACACCCCGAACCGGATCGTACTGTGAAAAGTGCAAAGGAGCTGGGTACAACAGCCCGAACCAGACCTTACTATGGAAAAGTGCAAAGGAGCTTTGTACAACACCCCGAAGCGGACTTTACTGTGAAAAAGTGCGAAGGAGCTTGGTGCAACACCCCGAACCGGACCTGACGGTGTAAAAGTGCAAAGGAACTTTGTAGAACACCCCGCACCGGACCCTTCTGTGAAAAAGTGCAAAGGAGCTGGGTACAACACCCCGAACCGGACCTCACTGTGAAACAGTGCAAAGCAGCTGGGTACAACACTCCGAACCGGACCTTACTTTGGAAAAGTGCAAAGGAGCTGGGTACAACACCCCGAACCGGATCTTACTGTGAAACAGTGCAAAGGAGCTTTGTACAACACCCCAAACCGGACCTTACTGTGAAAAAGTGCAAAGGAGCTGGGTACAACACCCCGAACCGGACCTTACTGTCAAACAGTGCCAAGGAGCTTTGTACAACACCCCGAACCGGACCTTACTGTGAAACAGTGCAACGGAGCTGGATACAACACCCCGAACTGGACCTTACTGTGGAAAAGTGCAAAGGAGCTTTGTACAACACCCCGAACCGGATCTTACTGTGAAAAAGTGCAAAGGAGCTTTGTACAACACCCAGAACCGGATCGTACTGTGAAAAGTGCAAAGGAGCTGGGTACAACAGCCCGAACCAGACCTTACTATGGAAAAGTGCAAAGGAGCTTTGTACAACACCCCGAACCGGACTTTACTGTGAAAAAGTGCGAAGGAGCTTGGTGCAACACCCCGAACCGGACCTGACGGTGTAAAAGTGCAAAGGAACTTTGTAGAACACCCGGCACCGGACCCTTCTGTGAAAAAGTGCAAAGGAGCTGGGTACAACTCCCCGAACCGGACCTCACTGTGAAACAGTGCAAAGCAGCTGGGTACAACACTCCGAACCGGACCTTACTTTGGAAAAGTGCAAAGGAGCTGGGTACATCACCCCGAACCGGACCTCACTGTGAAACAGTGCAAAGGAGCTGGGTACAACACCCCGAACCGGATCTTACTGTGAAACAGTGCAAAGGAGATTTGTACAGCACCCCAAACCGGACCTTACTGTGAAAAAGTGCAAAGGAGCTGGGTACAACACCCCGAAAAGGACCTTACTGTCAAACAGTGCAAAGGAGCTTTGTACAACACCCCGAACCGGACCTTACTCTGAAACAGTGCAAAGGAGCTGGGTGCAACACCCCGAACCGGACCTTACTGTCAAACAGTGCAAAGGGGCTTTGTACAACACCTCGAACCGGACCTTATTCTGAAAAGTGTAAAGGAGCTTTGTACAACACCCCGAACTGGACTTTACTGTGAAACAGTGCAACGGAGCTGGGTACAACATCCCGAACCGGACCTTACTGTGGAAAAGTGCAAAGGAGCTGGGTACAACACCCCGAACCGGACCTTCCTGTCAAACAGTGTAACGGAGCTGGGTACAACACCCCGAACCGGACCTTACTGTGGAAAAGTGCAAAGGAGCTTTGTACAACACCCCGAACCGGATCTTACTGTGAAAAAGTGCAAAGGAGCTTTGTACAACACCCAGAACCGGACCTTACTGTGAAACAGTGCAAAGGAGCTTTGTACAACACCCTAAACCGGACCTTACTGTGAAAAAGTGCAAAGGAGCTTTGCACAACACCCCGAACCGGATCGTACTGTGAAAAGTGCAAAGGAGCTTGGTACAACACCCCGAGCCGGACCTGACTGTGTAAAAGTGCAAAGGAACTTTGTAGAACACCCCGCACCGGATCCTTCTGTGAAACAGTGCAAAGTATCTGGGTACAACACTCCGAACCGGACCTTACTGTGGAAAAGTGCAAAGGAGCTGGGTACAACACCCCGAACCGGATCTTACTGTGAAACAGTGCAAAGAAGCTTTGTACAACACCCCAAACCGGACCTTACTGTGAAAAAGTGCAAAGGAGCTGGGTACAACACCCCGAACAGGACCTTACTGTCAAACAGTGCAAAGGAGCTTTGTACAACACCCCGAACCGGACCTTACTCTGAAACAGTGCAAAGGAGCTGGGTACAACACCCCGAACCGGACCTTACTGTCAAACAGTGCAAAGGGGCTTTGTACAACACCCCGAACCGGACCTTACTGTGAAAAGTGTAAAGGAGCTTTGTACAACACCCCGAACTGGACCTTACTGTGAAACAGTGCAACGGAGCTGGGTACAACATCCCGAACCGGACCTTACTGTGGAAAAGGGTAAAAGTGCTTTGTACAACACCTCGAACCGGACCTTACTGTGAAACAGTGCAAAGGAGCTGGGAACAAGACCCTGAACCGGACCTTACTATGGAAAAGTGCAAAGGAGCTGGGTACAACACCCCGAACCGGACCTTACTATGGAAAAGTGCAAAGGAGCTGGGTACATCACCCTGAACCGGTCCTAACTGAGAAAAAGTGCAAAGGAGCTGGGTACAACACCCCGAACGGGACCTTACTGTGAAAAAGTGCAAAAGAGCTGGGTACAACACCCCGAACCGGACCTCACTGTGAAACAGTGCAAAGGAGCTGGGTAGAACACCCCGAACCGGATCTTACTGTGGAAAAGTGCAAAGGAGCTTTGTACAACACCCCGAACCGGACTTTACTGTGAAACAGTGCAAAGGAGCTGGGAACAACACCCTGAACCGGACCTTACTATGGAAAAGTGCAAAGGAGCTGGCTACATCACCCTGAACCGGACCTAACTGTGAAAAAGTGCAAAGGAGCTTGGGACAACACCCCGAGCCGGACATGACTGTAAAAGTGCAAAGGAACTTTGTAGAACACCCCGCACCGGATCCTTCTGTGAAAAAGTACAAAGGAGCTGGGTGCAACACCCCGAACCGGACCTCACTGTGAAACAGTGCAAAGGAGCTGGGTACAACACCCCGAACCGGATCTTACTGTGAAAGAGTGCAATGGAGCTTTGTACAACACCCCAAACCGGACCTTACTGTGAAAAAGTGCAAAGGAGCTGGGTACAACACCCCGAACAGGACCTTACTGTCAAACAGTGCAAAGGAGCTTTGTACAACACCCCGAACCGGACCTTACTGTGAAACAGTGCAAAGGAGCTGGGAACAACACCCTGAACCGGACCTTACTATGGAAAAGTGCAAAGGAGCTGGGTACATCACCCTGAACCGGTCCTAACTGAGAAAAAGTGCAAAGGAGCTGGGTACAACACCCCGAACGGGACCTTACTGTGAAAAAGTGCAAAAGAGCTGGGTACAACACCCCGAACCGGACCTCACTGTGAAACAGTGCAAAGGAGCTGGGTACAACACCCTGAACATGACTTAACTATGGAAAAGTGCAAAGGAGCTTTGTACAACACCCCGACCCGGACTTTACTGTGAAACATTGCAACGGAGCTGGGTAGAACACCCCGAACCGGATCTTACTGTGGAAAAGTGCAAAGGAGCTTTGTACAACACCCCGAACCGGACCTTACTGTGAAACAGTGCAACGGAGCTCAGTACAACACCCCGAACGGGACATTACTGTGGAAAAGTGCAAAGGAGCTATGTACAACACCCCGAACCGGATCTTACTGTGAAAAAGTGCAAAGGAGGTTTCTACAACACCCAGATCCGGACCTTACTGTGAAACAGTGCAAAGGAGCTGCGTACAACACCCCGAACCGGACCTTACTGTGAAAATGTGCAAAGGAGCTTTGTACAACACCGCGAACCGGATCGTACTGTGAAAAGTGCAAAGGGGTTCGGTACAACACCGCGAACCGGACCTTACTGTGAAACAGTGCAAAGGAGCTGGGTACAACAGCCCGAACCAGGCCTTACTATGTAAAAGTGCAAAGGAGCTGGGTACATCACCCCGAACCGGACCTCACTGTGAAACAGTGCAAAGGAGCTGGGTACAACACCCCGAACCAGACCTTCCTGTGGAAAACTGCAAAGGAGCTTTGTACAACACCCAGAACCGGACCTTACTGTTATAAAGTGCAAAGGAGCTTTGTACAACACCCAGAACCGGACCTTACTGTGAAACAGTGCAAAGGAGCTGGGTACAACACCCCTAACCGGACCTTACTGTGAAAAAGTGCAAAGGAGCTGGGTACATCACCCCGAACCGGATCGTACTGTGAAAAGTGCAAAGGAGCTGGGTACAACAGCCCGAACCAGACCTTACTATGGAAAAGTGGAAAGGAGCTTTGTACAACACCCCGAACCGGACTTTACTGTGAAAAAGTGCGAAGGAGCTTGGTGCAACACCCCGAACCGGACCTGACGGTGTAAAAGTGCAAAGGAACTTTGTAGAACACCCCGCACCGGACCCTTCTGTGAAAAAGTGCAAAGGAGCTGGGTACAACACCCCGAACCGGACCTTACTTTGGAAAAGTGCAAAGGAGCTTTGTACAACACCCCAAACCGGACCTTACTGTGAAAAAGTGCAAAGGAGCTGGGTACAACACCCCGAACCGGATCTTACTGTGAAACAGTGCAAAGGAGCTTTGTACAACACCCCAAACCGTTCCTTACTGTGAAAAAGTGCAAAGGAGCTGGGTACAACACCCCGAACAGGACCTTACTGTCAAACAGTGCAAAGGAGCTTTGTACAACACCCCGAACCGGACCTTACTCTGAAACAGTGCAAAGGAGCTGGGTGCAACACCCCGAACCGGACCTTACTGTCAAACAGTGCAAAGGGGCTTTGTACAACACCCCGAACCGGACCTTACTGTGAAAAGTGTAAAGGAGCTTTGTACAACACCCCGAACCGAACCTTACTGTGGAAAAGTGCAAAGGAGCTTTGTACAACACCCCGAACCGGACCTTTCTGTGAAACAGTGCAACGGAGCTTAGTACAACACCCCGAACTGGACATTACTGTGGAAAAGTGCAAAGGAGCTTTGTACAACACCCCGAACCGGATCTTACTGTGAAAAAGTGCAAAGGAGCTTTCTACAACACCCAGAACCGGACCTTACTGTGAAACAGTGCAAAAGAGCTGGGTACAACACCCCTAACCGGATCTTACTGTGAAAAAGTGCAAAGGAGCTTTGTACAACACCCCGAACCGGATCGTACTGTGAAAAGTGCAAAGGGGCTGGGTACAACACCGCGAATCAGACCTTACTGTGGACAAGTGCAAAGGAGCTGGGTACAAGACCCCGAACCAGACCTTACTATGTAAAAGTGCAAAGGAGCTGGGTACATCACCCCGAACCGGGCCTCACTGTGAAACAGTGCAAAGGAGCTGGGTACAACACCCCGAACCGGATCTTACTGTGAAACAGTGCAAAGGAGCTTTGTACAACACCCCAAACCGGACCTTACTGTGAAAAAGTGCAAAGGAGCTGGGTACAACACCCCGAACAGGACCTTACTGTCAAACAGTGCAAAGGAGCTTTGTACAACACCCCGAACCGGACCTTACTCTGAAACAGTGCAAAGGAGCTGGGTGCAACACCCCGAACCGGACCTTACTGTCAAACAGTGCAAAGGGGCTTTGTACAACACCTCGAACCGGACCTTATTGTGAAAAGTGTAAAGGAGCTTTGTACAACACCCCGAACTGGACTTTACTGTGAAACAGTGCAACGGAGCTGGGTACAACATCCCGAACCGGACCTTACTGTGGAAAAGTGCAAAGGAGCTTTGTACAACACCCCGAACCGGATCTTACTGTGAAAAAGTGCAAAGGAGCTTTGTACAACACCCAGAACCGGACCTTACTGTGAAACAGTGCAAAGGAGCTTTGTACAACACCCTAAACCGGACCTTACTGTGAAAAAGTGCAAAGGAGCTTTGTACAACACCCCGAACCGGATCGTACTGTGAAAAGTGCAAAGGAGCTGGGTACAACACCCCGAACCGGACCTCACTGTGAAACAGTGCAAAGGAGCTGGGTAGAACACCCCGAACCGGATCTTACTGTGGAAAAGTGCAAAGGAGCTTTGTACCACACCCCAAACCGGACCTTACTGTGAAACAGTGCAAAGGAGCTGGGAACAACACCCTGAACCGGACCTTACTATGGAAAAGTGCAAAGGAGCTGGGTACATCACCCTGAACCGGACCTAACTGAGAAAAAGTGCAAAGGAGCTGGGTACAACACCCGAACCGGACCTTACTGTGGAAGAGTGCAAAGGAGCTGCGTACAACACCCTGAACCGGACCTACCTGTGAAAGAGTGCAAAGGGACTGGGTCCAACACCCCGAACCGGACCTTACTCTGAAACAGTGCAAAGGGGCTGGGTGCAACACCCCGAACCGGACCTTACTGTCAAACAGTGCAAAGGGGCTTTGTACAACACCCCGAACCGGACCTTACTGTGAAAAGTGTAAAGGAGCTTTGTACAACACCCCGAACTGGACCTTACTGTGAAACAGTGCAACGGAGCTGGGTACAACATCCCGAACCGGACCTTACTGTGGAAAAGGGCAAAGGTGCTTTGTACAACACCTCGAACCGGACCTTACTGTGAAACAGTGCAAAGGAGCTGGGAACAACACCCTGAACTCCGGACCTAACTATGGAAAAGTGCAAAGGAGCTGGGTACATCACCCTGAACCCGTCCTAACTGAGAAAAAGTGCAAAGGAGCTGGGTACAACACCCCGAACGGGACCTTACTGTGAAAAAGTGCAAAAGAGCTGGGTACAACACCCCGAACCGGACCTCACTGTGAAACAGTGCAAAGGAGCTGGGTACAACACCCTGAACATGACTTAACTATGGAAAAGTGCAAAGGAGCTTTGTACAAAACCCCGAACCGGACTTTACTGTGAAACAGTGCAACGGAGCTGGGTAGAACACCCCGAACCGGATCTTACTGTGGAAAAGTGCAAAGGAGCTTTGTACAACACCCCGAACCGGACCTTACTGTGAAACAGTGCAACGGAGTTTAGTACAACACCCCGAACTGGACATTACTGTGGAAAAGTGCAAAGGAGCTTTGTACAACACCCCGAACCGGATCTTACTGTGAAAAAGTGCAAAGGAGCTTTCTACAACACCCAGAACCGGACCTTACTGTGAAACAGTGCAAAGGAGCTGGGTACAACACCCCTAACCGGACCTTACTGTGAAAAAGTGCAAAGGAGCTTTGTACAACACCCCGAACCGGATCGTACTGTGAAAAGTGCAAAGGGGCTGGGTACAACACCGCGAACCGGACCTTACTGTGAAAAAGTGCAAAGGAGCTTTGTACAACACCCCGAACCGGACCTTACTGTGAAACAGTGCAACGGAGTTTAGTACAACACCCCGAACTGGACATTACTGTGGAAAAGTGCAAAGGAGCTTTGTACAACACCCCGAACCGGATCTTACTGTGAAAAAGTGCAAAGGAGCTTTCTACAACACCCAGAACCGGACCTTACTGTGAAACAGTGCAAAGGAGCTGGGTACAACACCCCTAACCGGACCTTACTGTGAAAAAGTGCAAAGGAGCTTTGTACAACACCCCGAACCGGATCGTACTGTGAAAAGTGCAAAGGGGCTGGGTACAACACCGCGAACCGGACCTTACTGTGAAACAGTGCAAAGGAGCTGGGTACAACAGCCCGAACCAGACCTTACTATGTAAAAGTGCAAAGGAGCTGGGTACATCACCCCGAACCGGACCTCACTGTGAAACAGTGCAAAGGAGCTGGGTACAACACCCCCAACCAGACCTTACTGTGGAAAACTGCAAAGGAGCTTTGTACAACACCCAGAACCGGACCTTACTGTGAAAAAGTGCAAAGGAGCTTTGTACAACACCGCGAACCGGACCTTACTGTGAAAAAGTGCAAAGGAGCTTTGTACAACACCCAGAACCGGACCTTACTGTGAAACAGTGCAAAGGAGCTGGGTACAACACCCCTAACCGGACCTTACTGTGAAAAAGTGCAAAGGAGCTGGGTACAACACCCCGAACCGGATCGTACTGTGAAAAGTGCAAAGGAGCTGGGTACAACACCGCGAACCAGACCTTACTGTGGACAAGTGCAAAGGAGCTGGGTACAACAGCCCGAACCAGACCTCACTATGGAAAAGTGCAAAGGAGCTTTGTACAACACCCCGAACCGGACGTTACTGTGAAAAAGTGCAAAGGAGCTTGGTGCAACACCCCGAACCGGACCTGACGGTGTAAAAGTGCAAAGGAACTTTGTAGAACACCCCGCACCGGACCCTTCTGTGAAAAAGTGCAAAGGAGCTGGGGAGAATACCCCGAACCGGATCTTACTGTGGAAAAATGCAAAGGAGCTTTGTACAACACCCCGAACCGGACCTTACTGTGAAACAGTGCAACGGAGCTTCGTACAACACCCCGAACTGGACATTACTGTGGAAAAGTGCAAAGGAGCTTTGTACAACACCCCGAACCGGATCTTACTGTGAAAAAGTGCAAAGGAGCTTTCTACAACACCCAGAACCGGACCTTACTGTGAAACAGTGCAAAGGAGCTGGGTACAACACCCCTAACCGGACCTTACTGTGAAAAAGTGCAAAGGAGCTTTGTACAACACCCGGAACCGGATCGTACTGTGAAAAGTGCAAAGGGGCAGGGTACAACACCGCGAACCGGACCTTACTGTGAAACAGTGCAAAGGAGCTGGGTACAACAGCCCGAACCAGACCTTACTATGTAAAAGTGCAAAGGAGCTGGGTACATCACCCCGAACCGGACCTCACTGTGAAACAGTGCAAAGGAGCTGGGTACAACACCCCCAACCAGACCTTACTGTGGAAAACTGCAAAGGAGCTTTGTACAACACCCAGAACCGGACCTTACTGTGAAAAAGTGCAAAGGAGCTTTGTACAACACCGCGAACCGGACCTTACTGTGAAAAAGTGCAAAGGAGCTTTGTACAACACCCAGAACCGGACCTTACTGTGAAACAGTGCAAAGGAGCTGGGTACAACACCCCTAACCGGACCTTACTGTGAAAAAGTGCAAAGGAGCTGGGTACAACACCCCGAACCGGATCGTACTGTGAAAAGTGCAAAGGAGCTGGGTACAACACCGCGAACCAGACCTTACTGTGGACAAGTGCAAAGGAGCTGGGTACAACAGCCCGAACCAGACCTCACTATGGAAAAGTGCAAAGGAGCTTTGTACAACACCCCGAACCGGACGTTACTGTGAAAAAGTGCAAAGGAGCTTGGTGCAACACCCCGAACCGGACCTGACGGTGTAAAAGTGCAAAGGAACTTTGTAGAACACCCCGCACCGGACCCTTCTGTGAAAAAGTGCAAAGGAGCTGGGGAGAATACCCCGAACCGGATCTTACTGTGGAAAAATGCAAAGGAGCTTTGTACAACACCCCGAACCGGACCTTACTGTGAAACAGTGCAACGGAGCTTCGTACAACACCCCGAACTGGACATTACTGTGGAAAAGTGCAAAGGAGCTTTGTACAACACCCCGAACCGGATCTTACTGTGAAAAAGTGCAAAGGAGCTTTCTACAACACCCAGAACCGGACCTTACTGTGAAACAGTGCAAAGGAGCTGGGTACAACACCCCTAACCGGACCTTACTGTGAAAAAGTGCAAAGGAGCTTTGTACAACACCCGGAACCGGATCGTACTGTGAAAAGTGCAAAGGGGCAGGGTACAACACCGCGAACCAGACCTTACTGTGGACAAGTGCAAAGGACCTGGGTACAAGACCCCGAACCAGACCTTACTATGTAAAAGTGCAAAGGAGCTGGGTACATCACCCGAACCGGACCTCACTGTGAAACAGTGCAAAGGAGCTGGCTACAACACCCCGAACCAGACCTTACTGTGGAAAACTGCAAAGGAGCTGGGTACAACACCCCGTACCGGACCTGACTGTGGAAAAGTGCAAAGGAGCTTTGTACCACACCCCAAACCGGACCTTACTGTGAAACAGTGCAAAGGAGCTGGGAACAACACCCTGAACCGGACCTTACTATGGAAAAGTGCAAAGGAGCTGAGTACATCACCCTGAACCGGACCTAACTGAGAAAAAGTGCAAAGGAGCTGCGTACTACACCCCGAACCGGACCTTACTGTGGAAAAGTGCAAAGGAGCTGCGTACAACACCCGAACCGGACCTTACTGTGGAAGATTGCAAAGGAGCTGCGTACAACACCCCGAACCGGACCTAACTGTGGAAAAGTGCAAAGGAAATTTGTACAACACCCCAAACCGGACCTTCCTGTGAAAAAGTGCAAAGGAGCTTAGTACGAACCGGACCTTACTGTGAAAAAGGGCAAAGGAGCTGGGCACAACACCCTGAACCGGACCTTACTGTGAAAATGTGCAAAGGAGCTTGGTACAACACCCCGAACCGGACCTTACTGTGAATAAGTGCAAAGGAACTTTGTAGAACACCCCGAACCGCACCCTACTGTGAAAAAGTGCAAAGGAGCTGGGTAAAACACCCCGAACCGGAAATCACTGTGAAACAGTGCAAATGAGCTTTGTACAACACCCCGAACCGGACATTACTGTGGAAAAGTGCAAAGGAGCTGGGTACAACACCCAGGACCGGACCTAACTGTGGAAAAGTGCAAAGGAGCTGGGTACAACACCCTGGACCGGACCTAACTGTGAAAAAGTGCAAAGGAGCTGGGTACAACACCCCGAACCGGACCTTACTGTGAAAAAGTGCAAAGGAGCTTGGTACAACACCCCGAACCGGACCGTACTGTGAAAAAGTGCAAAGGAACTTTGTAGAACACCCCGAACCGCACCCTACTGTGAAAAAGTGCAAAGGAGCTGGGGACAACACTCCGAACCGGACCTCACTGTGAAACAGTGCAAAGGAGCTAGGTACAGCACCCTGAAACTGACTTAACTGTGGAAAAGTGCAAAGGAGCTGGGTACAGCACCCTGGACCGGATCTAACTGTGTAAAAGTGCAAAGGAACTTTGTAGTACACCCCGAACCGGACCTTACTGTGGAAAAGTGCAAAGGAGCTTTGTACAACACCCTGAACCGGACGTAACTGTGGAAAAGTGCAAAGGAGCTGGGTACAACACCCCGAACCGGACCTTACTGTGAAACAGTGCAAAGGAGCTGGATACAACACCCCGAACAACGCCTTACTGTGAAACAGTGCAAAGGAGCTGGATACAACACCCCGAAGCAGACCTTACTGTGGAAAAGTGCAAAGGAGCTGGGTACAACACCCCGAACCGGACCTAACTGTGGAAAAATGCAAAGGAGCTTTGTACAACACCCCAAACCGGACCTCACTGTGAAACAGTGCAAAGGAGCTGGGTACAACACCCCGAACCGGATCTTACTGTGAAAAAGTGCAAAGGAGCGTTGTACAACACCCCGAACCGGACCACACTGTGAAACAGTGCAACGGAGCTGGGTACAACACTCCGAACCGGACCTTACTGTGAAAAAGTGCAAAGGAGCTGGGTACAACACCCCGAACCAGACCTTACTGTGAAAAAGTGCAAAACAGCTGGGTACAACACCCCGAACCGGACCTTACTGTGAAACAGTGCAAAGGAGCTGGGTACAACACCCCGAACCGGACCTTACTGTGAAACAGTGCAACGGAGCTGGGTACAACATCCCGAACCGGACCTTACTGTGGAAAAGTGCAAAGGAGCTGGGTACAACACCCCGAACCGGACCTTCCTGTCAAACAGTGTAACGGAGCTGGGTACAACACCCCGAACCGGACCTTACTGTGGAAAAGTGCAAAGGAGCTTTGTACAACACCCCGAACCGGATCTTACTGTGAAAAAGTGCAAAGGAGCTTTGTACAACACCCAGAACCGGACCTTACTGTGAAACAGTGCAAAGGAGCTTTGTACAACACCCTAAACCGGACCTTACTGTGAAAAAGTGCAAAGGAGCTTTGCACAACACCCCGAACCGGATCGTACTGTGAAAAGTGCAAAGGAGCTTGGTACAACACCCCGAGCCGGACCTGACTGTGTAAAAGTGCAAAGGAACTTTGTAGAACACCCCGCACCGGATCCTTCTGTGAAACAGTGCAAAGTATCTGGGTACAACACTCCGAACCGGACCTTACTGTGGAAAAGTGCAAAGGAGCTGGGTACAACACCCCGAACCGGATCTTACTGTGAAACAGTGCAAAGAAGCTTTGTACAACACCCCAAACCGGACCTTACTGTGAAAAAGTGCAAAGGAGCTGGGTACAACACCCCGAACAGGACCTTACTGTCAAACAGTGCAAAGGAGCTTTGTACAACACCCCGAACCGGACCTTACTCTGAAACAGTGCAAAGGAGCTGGGTACAACACCCCGAACCGGACCTTACTGTCAAACAGTGCAAAGGGGCTTTGTACAACACCCCGAACCGGACCTTACTGTGAAAAGTGTAAAGGAGCTTTGTACAACACCCCGAACTGGACCTTACTGTGAAACAGTGCAACGGAGCTGGGTACAACATCCCGAACCGGACCTTACTGTGGAAAAGGGTAAAAGTGCTTTGTACAACACCTCGAACCGGACCTTACTGTGAAACAGTGCAAAGGAGCTGGGAACAACACCCTGAACCGGACCTTACTATGGAAAAGTGCAAAGGAGCTGGGTACAACACCCCGAACCGGACCTTACTATGGAAAAGTGCAAAGGAGCTGGGTACATCACCCTGAACCGGTCCTAACTGAGAAAAAGTGCAAAGGAGCTGGGTACAACACCCCGAACGGGACCTTACTGTGAAAAAGTGCAAAAGAGCTGGGTACAACACCCCGAACCGGACCTCACTGTGAAACAGTGCAAAGGAGCTTTGTACAACACCCCGAACCGGACTTTACTGTGAAACAGTGCAACGGAGCTGGGTAGAACACCCCGAACCGGATCTTACTGTGGAAAATTGCAAAGGAGCTTTGTACCACACCCCAAACCGGACCTTACTGTGAAACAGTGCAAAGGAGCTGGGAACAACACCCTGAACCGGACCTTACTATGGAAAAGTGCAAAGGAGCTGGCTACATCACCCTGAACCGGACCTAACTGTGAAAAAGTGCAAAGGAGCTTGGGACAACACCCCGAGCCGGACATGACTGTAAAAGTGCAAAGGAACTTTGTAGAACACCCCGCACCGGATCCTTCTGTGAAAAAGTACAAAGGAGCTGGGTGCAACACCCCGAACCGGACCTCACTGTGAAACAGTGCAAAGGAGCTGGGTACAACACCCCGAACCGGATCTTACTGTGAAAGAGTGCAATGGAGCTTTGTACAACACCCCAAACCGGACCTTACTGTGAAAAAGTGCAAAGGAGCTGGGTACAACACCCCGAACAGGACCTTACTGTCAAACAGTGCAAAGGAGCTTTGTACAACACCCCGAACCGGACCTTACTGTGAAACAGTGCAAAGGAGCTGGGAACAACACCCTGAACCGGACCTTACTATGGAAAAGTGCAAAGGAGCTGGGTACATCACCCTGAACCGGTCCTAACTGAGAAAAAGTGCAAAGGAGCTGGGTACAACACCCCGAACGGGACCTTACTGTGAAAAAGTGCAAAAGAGCTGGGTACAACACCCCGAACCGGACCTCACTGTGAAACAGTGCAAAGGAGCTGGGTACAACACCCTGAACATGACTTAACTATGGAAAAGTGCAAAGGAGCTTTGTACAACACCCCGACCCGGACTTTACTGTGAAACATTGCAACGGAGCTGGGTAGAACACCCCGAACCGGATCTTACTGTGGAAAAGTGCAAAGGAGCTTTGTACAACACCCCGAACCTGACCTTACTGTGAAACAGTGCAACGGAGCTCAGTACAACACCCCGAACGGGACATTACTGTGGAAAAGTGCAAAGGAGCTATGTACAACACCCCGAACCGGATCTTACTGTGAAAAAGTGCAAAGGAGGTTTCTACAACACCCAGATCCGGACCTTACTGTGAAACAGTGCAAAGGAGCTGCGTACAACACCCCGAACCGGACCTTACTGTGAAAATGTGCAAAGGAGCTTTGTACAACACCGCGAACCGGATCGTACTGTGAAAAGTGCAAAGGGGTTCGGTACAACACCGCGAACCGGACCTTACTGTGAAACAGTGCAAAGGAGCTGGGTACAACAGCCCGAACCAGGCCTTACTATGTAAAAGTGCAAAGGAGCTGGGTACATCACCCCGAACCGGACCTCACTGTGAAACAGTGCAAAGGAGCTGGGTACAACACCCCGAACCAGACCTTCCTGTGGAAAACTGCAAAGGAGCTTTGTACAACACCCAGAACCGGACCTTACTGTCAAAAAGTGCAAAGGAGCTTTGTACAACACCCAGAACCGGACCTTACTGTGAAACAGTGCAAAGGAGCTGGGTACAACACCCCTAACCGGACCTTACTGTGAAAAAGTGCAAAGGAGCTGGGTACATCACCCCGAACCGGATCGTACTGTGAAAAGTGCAAAGGAGCTGGGTACAACAGCCCGAACCAGACCTTACTATGGAAAAGTGGAAAGGAGCTTTGTACAACACCCCGAACCGGACTTTACTGTGAAAAAGTGCGAAGGAGCTTGGGGCAACACCCCGAACCGGACCTGACGGTGTAAAAGTGCAAAGGAACTTTGTAGAACACCCCGCACCGGACCCTTCTGTGAAAAAGTGCAAAGGAGCTGGGTACAACACCCCGAACCGGACCTTACTTTGGAAAAGTGCAAAGGAGCTTTGTACAACACCCCAAACCGGACCTTACTGTGAAAAAGTGCAAAGGAGCTGGGTACAACACCCCGAACCGGATCTTACTGTGAAACAGTGCAAAGGAGCTTTGTACAACACCCCAAACCGTTCCTTACTGTGAAAAAGTGCAAAGGAGCTGGGTACAACACCCCGAACAGGACCTTACTGTCAAACAGTGCAAAGGAGCTTTGTACAACACCCCGAACCGGACCTTACTCTGAAACAGTGCAAAGGAGCTGGGTGCAACACCCCGAACCGGACCTTACTGTCAAACAGTGCAAAGGGGCTTTGTACAACACCCCGAACCGGACCTTACTGTGAAAAGTGTAAAGGAGCTTTGTACAACACCCCGAACCGAACCTTACTGTGGAAAAGTGCAAAGGAGCTTTGTACAACACCCCGAACCGGACCTTTCTGTGAAACAGTGCAACGGAGCTTAGTACAACACCCCGAACTGGACATTACTGTGGAAAAGTGCAAAGGAGCTTTGTACAACACCCCGAACCGGATCTTACTGTGAAAAAGTGCAAAGGAGCTTTCTACAACACCCAGAACCGGACCTTACTGTGAAACAGTGCAAAAGAGCTGGGTACAACACCCCTAACCGGATCTTACTGTGAAAAAGTGCAAAGGAGCTTTGTACAACACCCCGAACCGGATCGTACTGTGAAAAGTGCAAAGGGGCTGGGTACAACACCGCGAATCAGACCTTACTGTGGACAAGTGCAAAGGAGCTGGGTACAAGACCCCGAACCAGACCTTACTATGTAAAAGTGCAAAGGAGCTGGGTACATCACCCCGAACCGGGCCTCACTGTGAAACAGTGCAAAGGAGCTGGGTACAACACCCCGAACCGGATCTTACTGTGAAACAGTGCAAAGGAGCTTTGTACAACACCCCAAACCGGACCTTACTGTGAAAAAGTGCAAAGGAGCTGGGTACAACACCCCGAACAGGACCTTACTGTCAAACAGTGCAAAGGAGCTTTGTACAACACCCCGAACCGGACCTTACTCTGAAACAGTGCAAAGGAGCTGGGTGCAACACCCCGAACCGGACCTTACTGTCAAACAGTGCAAAGGGGCTTTGTACAACACCTCGAACCGGACCTTATTGTGAAAAGTGTAAAGGAGCTTTGTACAACACCCCGAACTGGACTTTACTGTGAAACAGTGCAACGGAGCTGGGTACAACATCCCGAACCGGACCTTACTGTGGAAAAGTGCAAAGGAGCTTTGTACAACACCCCGAACCGGATCTTACTGTGAAAAAGTGCAAAGGAGCTTTGTACAACACCCAGAACCGGACCTTACTGTGAAACAGTGCAAAGGAGCTTTGTACAACACCCTAAACCGGACCTTACTGTGAAAAAGTGCAAAGGAGCTTTGTACAACACCCCGAACCGGATCGTACTGTGAAAAGTGCAAAGGAGCTGGGTACAACACCCCGAACCGGATCTTACTGTGGAAAAGTGCAAAGGAGCTTTGTACCACACCCCAAACCGGACCTTACTGTGAAACAGTGCAAAGGAGCTGGGAACAACACCCTGAACCGGACCTTACTATGGAAAAGTGCAAAGGAGCTGGGTACATCACCCTGAACCGGACCTAACTGAGAAAAAGTGCAAAGGAGCTGGGTACAACACCCGAACCGGACCTTACTGTGGAAGAGTGCAAAGGAGCTGCGTACAACACCCTGAACCGGACCTACCTGTGAAAGAGTGCAAAGGGACTGGGTCCAACACTCCGAACCGGACCTTACTGTGAAAAAGTGCAAAGGAGCTGGGTACAACACCCCGAACAGGACCTTACTGTCAAACAGTGCAAAGAAGCTTTGTACAACACCCCGAACCGGACCTTACTCTGAAACAGTGCAAAGGGGCTGGGTGCAACACCCCGAACCGGACCTTACTGTCAAACAGTGCAAAGGGGCTTTGTACAACACCCCGAACCGGACCTTACTGTGAAAAGTGTAAAGGAGCTTTGTACAACACCCCGAACTGGACCTTACTGTGAAACAGTGCAACGGAGCTGGGTACAACATCCCGAACCGGACCTTACTGTGGAAAAGGGCAAAGGTGCTTTGTACAACACCTCGAACCGGACCTTACTGTGAAACAGTGCAAAGGAGCTGGGAACAACACCCTGAACTCCGGACCTAACTATGGAAAAGTGCAAAGGAGCTGGGTACATCACCCTGAACCCGTCCTAACTGAGAAAAAGTGCAAAGGAGCTGGGTACAACACCCCGAACGGGACCTTACTGTGAAAAAGTGCAAAAGAGCTGGGTACAACACCCCGAACCGGACCTCACTGTGAAACAGTGCAAAGGAGCTGGGTACAACACCCTGAACATGACTTAACTATGGAAAAGTGCAAAGGAGCTTTGTACAAAACCCCGAACCGGACTTTACTGTGAAACAGTGCAACGGAGCTGGGTAGAACACCCCGAACCGGATCTTAATGTGGAAAAGTGCAAAGGAGCTTTGTACAACACCCCGAACCGGACCTTACTGTGAAACAGTGCAACGGAGTTTAGTACAACACCCCGAACTGGACATTACTGTGGAAAAGTGCAAAGGAGCTTTGTACAACACCCCGAACCGGATCTTACTGTGAAAAAGTGCAAAGGAGCTTTCTACAACACCCAGAACCGGACCTTACTGTGAAACAGTGCAAAGGAGCTGGGTACAACACCCCTAACCGGACCTTACTGTGAAAAAGTGCAAAGGAGCTTTGTACAACACCCCGAACCGGATCGTACTGTGAAAAGTGCAAAGGGGCTGGGTACAACACCGCGAACCGGACCTTACTGTGAAACAGTGCAAAGGAGCTGGGTACAACAGCCCGAACCAGACCTTACTATGTAAAAGTGCAAAGGAGCTGGGTACATCACCCCGAACCGGACCTCACTGTGAAACAGTGCAAAGGAGCTGGGTACAACACCCCCAACCAGACCTTACTGTGGAAAACTGCAAAGGAGCTTTGTACAACACCCAGAACCGGACCTTACGTGAAAAAGTGCAAAGGAGCTTTGTACAACACCGCGAACCGGACCTTACTGTGAAAAAGTGCAAAGGAGCTTTGTACAACACCCAGAACCGGACCTTACTGTGAAACAGTGCAAAGGAGCTGGGTACAACACCCCTAACCGGACCTTACTGTGAAAAAGTGCAAAGGAGCTGGGTACAACACCCCGAACCGGATCGTACTGTGAAAAGTGCAAAGGAGCTGGGTACAACACCGCGAACCAGACCTTACTGTGGACAAGTGCAAAGGAGCTGGGTACAACAGCCCGAACCAGACCTCACTATGGAAAAGTGCAAAGGAGCTTTGTACAACACCCCGAACCGGACGTTACTGTGAAAAAGTGCAAAGGAGCTTGGTGCAACACCCCGAACCGGACCTGACGGTGTAAAAGTGCAAAGGAACTTTGTAGAACACCCCGCACCGGACCCTTCTGTGAAAAAGTGCAAAGGAGCTGGGGAGAATACCCCGAACCGGATCTTACTGTGGAAAAATGCAAAGGAGCTTTGTACAACACCCCGAACCGGACCTTACTGTGAAACAGTGCAACGGAGCTTCGTACAACACCCCGAACTGGACATTACTGTGGAAAAGTGCAAAGGAGCTTTGTACAACACCCCGAACCGGATCTTACTGTGAAAAAGTGCAAAGGAGCTTTCTACAACACCCAGAACCGGACCTTACTGTGAAACAGTGCAAAGGAGCTGGGTACAACACCCCTAACCGGACCTTACTGTGAAAAAGTGCAAAGGAGCTTTGTACAACACCCGGAACCGGATCGTACTGTGAAAAGTGCAAAGGGGCAGGGTACAACACCGCGAACCAGACCTTACTGTGGACAAGTGCAAAGGACCTGGGTACAAGACCCCGAACCAGACCTTACTATGTAAAAGTGCAAAGGAGCTGGGTACATCACCCGAACCGGACCTCACTGTGAAACAGTGCAAAGGAGCTGGCTACAACACCCCGAACCAGACCTTACTGTGGAAAACTGCAAAGGAGCTGGGTACAACACCCCGTACCGGACCTGACTGTGGAAAAGTGCAAAGGAGCTTTGTACCACACCCCAAACCGGACCTTACTGTGAAACAGTGCAAAGGAGCTGGGAACAACACCCTGAACCGGACCTTACTATGGAAAAGTGCAAAGGAGCTGAGTACATCACCCTGAACCGGACCTAACTGAGAAAAAGTGCAAAGGAGCTGCGTACTACACCCCGAACCGGACCTTACTGTGGAAAAGTGCAAAGGAGCTGCGTACAACACCCGAACCGGACCTTACTGTGGAAGATTGCAAAGGAGCTGCGTACAACACCCTGAACCGGACCTACCTGTGAAAGAGTGCAAAGGGACTGGGTCCAACACCCCGAACCGGACCTAACTGTGGAAAAGTGCAAAGGAAATTTGTACAACACCCCAAACCGGACCTTCCTGTGAAAAAGTGCAAAGGAGCTTAGTACGAACCGGACCTTACTGTGAAAAAGGGCAAAGGAGCTGGGCACAACACCCTGAACCGGACCTTACTGTGAAAATGTGCAAAGGAGCTTGGTACAACACCCCGAACCGGACCTTACTGTGAATAAGTGCAAAGGAACTTTGTAGAACACCCCGAACCGCACCCTACTGTGAAAAAGTGCAAAGGAGCTGGGTAAAACACCCCGAACCGGAAATCACTGTGAAACAGTGCAAATGAGCTTTGTACAACACCCCGAACCGGACATTACTGTGGAAAAGTGCAAAGGAGCTGGGTACAACACCCAGGACCGGACCTAACTGTGGAAAAGTGCAAAGGAGCTGGGTACAACACCCTGGACCGGACCTAACTGTGAAAAAGTGCAAAGGAGCTGGGTACAACACCCCGAACCGGACCTTACTGTGAAAAAGTGCAAAGGAGCTTGGTACAACACCCCGAACCGGACCGTACTGTGAAAAAGTGCAAAGGAACTTTGTAGAACACCCCGAACCGCACCCTACTGTGAAAAAGTGCAAAGGAGCTGGGGACAACACTCCGAACCGGACCTCACTGTGAAACAGTGCAAAGGAGCTAGGTACAGCACCCTGAAACTGACTTAACTGTGGAAAAGTGCAAAGGAGCTGGGTACAGCACCCTGGACCGGATCTAACTGTGTAAAAGTGCAAAGGAACTTTGTAGTACACCCCGAACCGGACCTTACTGTGGAAAAGTGCAAAGGAGCTTTGTACAACACCCTGAACCGGACGTAACTGTGGAAAAGTGCAAAGGAGCTGGGTACAACACCCCGAACCGGACCTTACTGTGAAACAGTGCAAAGGAGCTGGATACAACACCCCGAACAACGCCTTACTGTGAAACAGTGCAAAGGAGCTGGATACAACACCCCGAACCAGACCTTACTGTGGAAAAGTGCAAAGGAGCTGGGTACAACACCCCGAACCGGACCTAACTGTGGAAAAATGCAAAGGAGCTTTGTACAACACCCCAAACCGGACCTCACTGTGAAACAGTGCAAAGGAGCTGGGTACAACACCCCGAACCGGATCTTACTGTGAAAAAGTGCAAAGGAGCGTTGTACAACACCCCGAACCGGACCACACTGTGAAACAGTGCAACGGAGCTGGGTACAACACTCCGAACCGGACCTTACTGTGAAAAAGTGCAAAGGAGCTGGGTACAACACCCCGAACCAGACCTTACTGTGAAAAAGTGCAAAACAGCTGGGTACAACACCCCGAACCGGACCTTACTGTGAAACAGTGCAAAGGAGCTGGGTACAACACCCCGAACCAGACCTTACTGTGGAAAACTGCGAAGGAGCTGGGTACAACATCCCGTACCGGACCTGACTGTGGAAAAGTGCAAAGGAGCTTTGTACCACACCCCAAACCGGACCTTACTGTGAAACAGTGCAAAGGAGATGGGAACAACACCCTGAACCGGACCTTACTATGGAAAAGTGCAAAGGAGCTGGGTACATCACCCTGAACCGGACCGAACTGAGAAAAAGTTCAAAGGAGCTGCGTACAACACCCCGAACCGGACCTTACTGTGGAAAAGTGCAAAGGAGCTGGGTACAACACCCGAACCGGACCTTACTGTGGAAGAGTGCAAAGGAGCTGCGTACAACACCCTGAACCGGACCTACCTGTGAAAGAGTGCAAAGGAACTGGGTACAACACCCCGAACCGGACCTAACTGTGGAAAAGTGCAAAGGAACTTTGTACAACACCCCAAACCGGACCTTCCTGTGAAAAAGTGCAAAGGAGCTTTTTACGAACCGGACCTTACTGTGGAAAAGGGCAAAGGAGCTGGGTACAACACCCTGAACCGGACGTAACTGTGGAAAAGTGCAAAGGAGCTGGGGACAACACCCCGAACCGGACCTTACTGTGAAAAAGTGCAAAGGAGCTGGGTACAACACCCCGAACCGGATCGTACTGTGAAAAGTGCAAAACAGCTGGGTACAACACCCCGAACCGGACCTTACTGTGAAACAGTGCAAAGGAGCTGGGTACAACACCCCGAACCAGACCTTACTGTGGAAAACTGCGAAGGAGCTGGGTACAACATCCCGTACCGGACCTGACTGTGGAAAAGTGCAAAGGAGCTTTGTGCCACACCCCAAACCGGACCTTACTGTGAAACAGTGCAAAGGAGATGGGAACAACACCCTGAACCGGACCTTACTATGGAAAAGTGCAAAGGAGCTGGGTACATCACCCTGAACCGGACCGAACTGAGAAAAAGTTCAAAGGAGCTGCGTACAACACCCCGAACCGGACCTTACTGTGGAAAAGTGCAAAGGAGCTGGGTACAACACCCGAACCGGACCTTACTGTGGAAGAGTGCAAAGGAGCTGCGTACAACACCCTGAACCGGACCTACCTGTGAAAGAGTGCAAAGGAACTGGGTACAACACCCCGATCCGGACCTAACTGTGGAAAAGTGCAAAGGATCTTTGTACAACACCCCAAACCGGACCTTACTGTGAAACAGTGCAAAGGAGCTGGGTACAACACCCCGAACCAGACCTTACTGTGGAAAACTGCGAAGGAGCTGGGTACAACATCCCGTACCGGACCTGACTGTGGAAAAGTGCAAAGGAGCTTTGTACCACACCCCAAACCGGACCTTACTGTGAAACAGTGCAAAGGAGATGGGAACAACACCCTGAACCGGACCTTACTATGGAAAAGTGCAAAGGAGCTGGGTACATCACCCTGAACCGGACCGAACTGAGAAAAAGTTCAAAGGAGCTGCGTACAACACCCCGAACCGGACCTTACTGTGGAAAAGTGCAAAGGAGCTGGGTACAACACCCGAACCGGACCTTACTGTGGAAGAGTGCAAAGGAGCTGCGTACAACACCCTGAACCGGACCTACCTGTGAAAGAGTGCAAAGGAACTGGGTACAACACCCCGAACCGGACCTAACTGTGGAAAAGTGCAAAGGAACTTTGTACAACACCCCAAACCGGACCTTCCTGTGAAAAAGTGCAAAGGAGCTTTTTACGAACCGGACCTTACTGTGGAAAAGGGCAAAGGAGCTGGGTACAACACCCTGAACCGGACGTAACTGTGGAAAAGTGCAAAGGAGCTGGGGACAACACCCCGAACCGGACCTTACTGTGAAAAAGTGCAAAGGAGCTGGGTACAACACCCCGAACCGGATCGTACTGTGAAAAGTGCAAAACAGCTGGGTACAACACCCCGAACCGGACCTTACTGTGAAACAGTGCAAAGGAGCTGGGTACAACACCCCGAACCAGACCTTACTGTGGAAAACTGCGAAGGAGCTGGGTACAACATCCCGTACCGGACCTGACTGTGGAAAAGTGCAAAGGAGCTTTGTACCACACCCCAAACCGGACCTTACTGTGAAACAGTGCAAAGGAGATGGGAACAACACCCTGAACCGGACCTTACTATGGAAAAGTGCAAAGGAGCTGGGTACATCACCCTGAACCGGACCGAACTGAGACAAAGTTCAAAGGAGCTGCGTACAACACCCCGAACCGGACCTTACTGTGGAAAAGTGCAAAGGAGCTTTTTACGAACCGGACCTTACTGTGGAAAAGGGCAAAGGAGCTGGGTACAACACCCTGAACCGGACGTAACTGTGGAAAAGTGCAAAGGAGCTGGGTACAACACCCCGAACCGGACCTTACTGTGAAAAAGTGCAAAGGAGCTGGGTACAACACCCCGAACCGGATCGTACTGTGAAAAGTGCAAAGGAGCTGGGTACAACACCGCGAACCAGACCTTACTGTGGACAAGTACAAAGGAGCTGGGTACAACAGCCCGAACCAGACCTTACTATGGAAAAGTGCAAAGGAGCTTTGTACAACACCCCGAACCGGACCTGACGGTGTAAAAGTGCAAAGGAACTTTGTAGAACACCCCGCACCGGACCCTTCTGTGAAAAAGTGCAAAGGAGCTGGGTACAACACCCCGAACCGGACCTCAATGTGAAACAGTGCAAAGCAGCTGGGTACAACACTCCGAACCGGACCTTACTTTGGAAAAGTGCAAAGGAGCTGGGTACAACACCCCGAACCGGATCTTACTGTGAAACAGTGCAAAGGAGCTTTGTACAACACCCCAAACCGGACCTTACTGTGAAAAAGTGCAAAGGAGCTGGGTACAACACCCCGAACCGGACCTTACTGTCAAACAGTGCCAAGGAGCTTTGTACAACACCCCGAACCGGACCTTACTGTGAAACAGTGCAACGGAGCTGGGTACAACACCCCGAACTGGACCTTACTGTGGAAAAGTGCAAAGGAGCTTTGTACAACACCCCGAACCGGATCTTACTGTGAAAAAGTGCAAAGAGCTTTGTACAACACCCAGAACCGGACCTTACTGTGAAACAGTGCAAAGGAGCTGGGTACAACACCCCTAACCGGACGTTACTGTGAAAAAGTGCAAAGGAGCTTTGTACAACACCCCGAACCGGATCGTGCTGTGAAAAGTGCAAAGGAGCTGGGTACAACAGCCCGAACCAGACCTTACTATGGAAAAGTGCAAAGGAGCTGGGTACAACACCCCGAACCGGACTTTACCGTGAAAAAGTGCAAAGGAGCTTGGTACAACACCCCGAGCCGGACCTGACTGGGTAAAAGTGCAAAGGAACTTTGTAGAACACCCCGCACCGGATCCTTCTGTGAAAAAGTACAAAGGAGCTGGGTACAACACCCCGAACCGGACCTCACTGTGAAACAGTGCAAAGCAGCTGGGTACAACACTCCGAACCGGACCTTACTGTGGAAAAGTGCAAAGGAGCTGGGTACAACACCCCGAACCGGATCTTACTGTGAAACAGTGCAAAGGAGCTTTGTACAACACCCCAAACCGTACCTTACTGTGAAAAAGTGCAAAGGAGCTGGGTACAACACCCCGAACAGGACCTTACTGTCAAACAGTGCAAAGGAGCTTTGTACAACACCCCGAACCGGACCTTACTCTGAAACAGTGCAAAGGAGCTGGGTGCAACACCCCGAACCGGGCCTTACTGTCAAACAGTGCAAAGGGGCTTTGTACAACACCCCGAACCGGACCTTACTGTGAAAAGTGTAAAGGAGCTTTGTACAACACCCCGAACCGGACCTTACTGTGAAACAGTGCAACGGAGCTGGGGAGAATACCCCGAACCGGATCTTACTGTGGAAAAGTGCAAAGGATCTTTGTACAACACCCCGAACCGGACCTTACTGTGAAACAGTGCAACGGAGCTTAGTACAACACCCCGAACTGGACATTACTGTGGAAAAGTGCAAAGGAGCTTTGTACAACACCCCGAACCGGATCTTACTGTGAAAAAGTGCAAAGTAGCTTTCTACAACACCCAGAACCGGACCTTACTGTGAAACAGTGCAAAGGAGCTGGGTACAACACCCCTAACCGGACCTTACTGTGAAAAAGTGCAAAGGAGCTTTGTACAACACCCGGAACCGGATCGTACTGTGAAAAGTGCAAAGGGGCTGGGTACAACACCGCGAACCAGACCTTACTGTGGACAAGTGCAAAGGAGCTGGGTACAAGACCCCGAACCAGACCTTACTATGTAAAAGTGCAAAGGAGCTGGGTACATCACCCCGAACCGCACCTCACTGTGAAACAGTGCAAAGGAGCTGGCTACAACACCCCGAACCAGACCTTACTGTGGAAAACTGCAAAGGAGCTGGGTACAACACCCCGTACCGGACCTGACTGTGGAAAAGTGCAAAGGAGCTTTGTACCACACCCCAAACCGGACCTTACTGTGAAACAGTGCAAAGGAGCTGGGAACAACACCCTGAACCGGACCTTACTATGGAAAAGTGCAAAGGAGCTGGGTACATCACCCTGAACCGGACCTAACTGAGAAAAAGTGCAAAGG
Organism: Scyliorhinus torazame; assembly: GCF_047496885.1. NCBI lineage: Eukaryota > Metazoa > Chordata > Chondrichthyes > Carcharhiniformes > Scyliorhinidae > Scyliorhinus > Scyliorhinus torazame. The sequence continues at coordinate 212,817,111 of NC_092707.1, forward strand.
AGCTGCGTACAACACCCCGAACCGGACCTTACTGTGGAAAAGTGCAAAGGAGCTGGGTACAACACCCGAACCGGACCTTACTGTGGAAGAGTGCAAAGGAGCTGCGTACAACACCCTGAATCGGACCTACCTGTGAAAGAGTGCAAAGGGACTGGGTCCAACACCCCGAACCGGACCTAACTGTGGAAAAGTGCAAAGGAAATTTGTACAACACCCCAAACCGGACCTTCCTGTGAAAAAGTGCAAAGGAGCTTTGTACGAACCGGACCTTACTGTGAAAAAGGGCAAAGGAGCTGGGCACAACACCCTGAACCGGACGTAACTGTGGAAAAGTGCAAAGGAGCTGGGTACAACACCCAGGACCGGACCTAACTGTGGAAAAGTGCAAAGAAGCTGGGTACAACATCCTGGACCGGACCTAACTGTGAAACAGTGCAAAGGAGCTGGGTACAACACCCCGAACCAGACCTTACTGTGGAAAACTGGGAAGGAGCTGGGTACAACACCCCGTACCGGACCTGACTGTGGAAAAGTGCAAAGGAGCTTTGTACCACACCCCAAACCGGACCTTACTGTGAAACAGTGCAAAGGAGATGGGAACAACACCCTGAACCGGACCTTACTATGGAAAAGTGCAAAGGAGCTGGGTACATCACCCTGAACCGGACCGAACTGAGAAAAAGTTCAAAGGAGCTGCGTACAACACCCCGAACCGGACCTTACTGTGGAAAAGTGCAAAGGAGCTGGGTACAACACCCGAACCGGACCGTACTGTGGAAGAGTGCAAAGGAGCTGCGTACAACACCCTGAACCGGACCTACCTGTGAAAGAGTGCAAATGAACTGGGTACAACACCCCGAACCGGACCTAACTGTGGAAAAGTGCAAAGGAACTTTGTACAACACCCCAAACCGGACCTTCCTGTGAAAAAGTGCAAAGGAGCTTTTTACGAACCGGACCTTACTGTGAAAAAGGGCAAAGGAGCTGGGTACAACACCCTGAACCGGACGTAACTGTGGAAAAGTGCAAAGGAGCTGGGTACAACACCCCGAACCGGACATTACTGTGAAAAAGTGCAAAGGAGCTTGGTACAACAGCCCGAACCGGACCTTACTGTGAAAAAGTGCAAAGGAACTTTGTAGAACACCCCGAACTGCACCCTACTGTGAAAAAGTGCAAAGGAGCTGGGTACAACACCCCGAACCGGACCTTACTGTGAAAAAGTGCAAAAGAGCTGGGTACAACACCCCGAACCGGAACTCACTGTGAAACAGTGCAAAGGAGCTGGGTACAACACCCTGAACCTGACTTAACTGTGGAAAAGTGCAAAGGAGCTTTGTACAACACCCCGAACGGAACATTACTGTGGAAAAGTGCAAAGGAGCTGGGTACAACACCCAGGACCGGACCTAACTGTGGAAAAGTGCAAAGGAGTTGGGTACAACACCCCGAAACGGACCTTACTGTGAAAAAGTGCAAAGGAGCTTGGTACAACACCCCGAACCGGACCGTACTGTGAAAAACTGCAATGGAACTTTGTAGAACACCCCGAACCGCACCCTACTGTGAAAAAGTGCAAAGGATCTGGGGACAACACCCCGAACCGGACCTCACTGTGAAACAGTGCAAAGGAGCTAGGTACAGCACCCTGAAACTGACTTAACTGTGGAAAAGTGCAAAGGAGCTGGGTACAGCACCCTGGACCGGACCTAACTGTGAAAAAGTGCAAAGGAGCTTGGGTACATCACCCCGAACCGGACCTTACTGTGTAAAAGTGCAAAGGAACTTTGTAGTACACCCCGAACCGGACCTTACTGTGGAAAAGTGCAAAGGAGCTTTGTACAACACCCTGAACCGGACGTAACTGTGGAAAAGTGCAAAGGAGCTGGGTACAACACCCCGAACCGGACCTTACTGTGAAACAGTGCAAAGGAGCTGAATACAACACCCCGAACCGGGCCTTACCGTGAAACAGTGCAAAGGAGCTGGATACAACACCCCGAACCAGACCTTACTTTGGAAAAGTGCAAAGGAGCTGGGTACAACACCGCGAACCGGACCTAACTGTGAATCAGTGCAAAGGAGCTGGGTACAACATCCCGAACCGGGTCTTACTGTGAAAAAGTGCAAAGGAGCTTTGTACAACACCCCGAACCGGACCACACTGTGAAACAGTGCAACGGAGCTGGGTACAACACTCCGAACCGGACCTTACTGTGAAAAAGTGCAAAGGAGCTGGGTACAACACCCCGAACCAGACCTTACTGTGAAAAAGTGCAAAACAGCTGGGTACAACACCCCGAACCGGACCTTACTGTGAAACAGTGCAAAGGAGCTGGGTACAACACCCGAACCGGACCTCAATGTGAAACAGTGCAAGGGAGCTTTGTACTACACCCCGAACCAGACCTTACTGTGGAAAAGTGCAAAGGAGCTTTGTACAACACCCCGAAACGGATCGTATTGTGGAAAAGTGCAAAGCAGCTCTGTACAACACCCCGAACCTGACCTTTCTGTGGAACAGTGCAAAGCAGCTTTGTACAAAACCCGTACCGGACCTCACTGTGAAAGATTGCAGAGGAGCTGGGTACAACACCCCTAACCGGACCTTACTGTGAAAAAGTGCAAAGGAGCTTTGTACAACACCCCGAACCGGATCTTACTGTGAAAAAGTGCAAAGGAGCTTTGTACAACACCCAGAACCGGACCTTATTGTGAAACAGTGCAAAGGAGCTGGGTACAACACCCCTAACCGGGACCTTACTGTGAAAAAGTGCAAAGGAGCTTTGTACAACACCCCGAACCGGATCGTACTGTGAAAAGTGGAAAGGAGCTGGGTACAACACCGCGAACCAGACATTACTGTGGAAAAGTGCAAAGGAGCTGGGTACAAGACCCCGAAACGGATCTTACTGTGAAAAGGGCAAAGGAGCTTTGTACAACACCCAGAACCTGACCTTACTGTGAAACAGTGCAAAGGAGCTGGGTACAAGACCCCGAACCGGATCTTACTGTGAAAAGGGCAAAGGAGCTTTGTACAACACCCCGAACCGGACTTTACTGTGAAACAGTGCAAAGGAGCTGGTACAACAGCCCGAACCAGACCTCACTATGGAAAAGTGCAAAGGAGCTTTGTACAACACCCAGGACCAGACATAACTGTGGAAAAGTGCAAAGGAGCTGGGTACAACACCCAGGACCGGACATAACTGTGGAAACGTGCAAAGGAGCTGGGTACAACACCCCGAACCGGAACTTAATGTGAAAAAGTGCAAAGGAGCTGGGTACAACACCCCGAACCGGACCTTACTGTGAAAAAGTGCAAAAGAGCTGGGTACAACACCCCGAACCGGACCTCACTGTGAAACAGTAAAAAGGAGCTGGGTACAACACCCCGAACCGGACCTTACTGTGAAACAGTGCAAAGGAGCTGGGTACAACACCCCGTACCGGACCTGACTGTGGAAAAGTGCAAAGGAGCTTTGTACAACACCCCAAATCGGACCTTACTGTGAAACAGTGCAAAGGAGCTGGGAAGAACATCCTGAACCGGACCTTACTATGGAAAAGTGCAAAGGAGCTGCGTACATCACCCTGAACCGGTCCTAACTGAGAAAAAGTGCAAAGGAGCTGCGTACAACACCCCGAACCGGACCTTACTGTGAAACAGTGCAAAGGTGCTGGGTACAACACCCCGAACCGGATCTTACTGTGAAAAAGTGCAAAGGAGCTTTGTACAACACCCCGAACCGGACCACACTGTGAAACAGTGCAACGGAGCTGGGTACAACACTCCGAACCGGACCTTACTGTGAAAAAGTGCAAAGGAGCTTGGTACAACACCCCGAACCAGACCTTACTGTGAAAAAGTGCAAAACAGCTGGGTGCAACACCCCGAACCGGACCTTACTGTGAAACAGTGCAAAGGAGCTGGGTACAACACCCCGAACCAGATCTTACCGTGGAAAACTGCGAAGGAGCTGGGTACAACACCCCGTACCGGACCTGACTGTGGAAAAGTGCAAAGGAGCTTTGTACCACACCCCAAACCGGACCTTACTGTGAAACAGTGCAAAGGAGCTGGGAACAACACCCTGAACCGGACCTTACTATGGAAAAGTGCAAAGCAGCTGGGTACATCACCCTGAACCGGACCGAACTGAGAAAAAGTTCAAAGGAGCTGCGTACAACACCCCGAACCGGACCTTACTGTGGAAAAGTGCAAAGGAGCTGGGTACAACACCCGAACCGGACCTTACTGTGGAAGAGTGCAAAGGAGCTGCGTACAACACCCTGAACAGGACCTACCTGTGAAAGAGTGCAAAGGAACTGGGTACAACACCCCGAACCGGACCCAACTGTGGAAAAGTGCAAAGGAACTTTGTACAACACCCCAAACCGGACCTTCCTGTGAAAAAGTGCAAAGGAGCTTTTTACGAACCGGACCTTACTGTGAAAAAGGGCAAAGGAGCTGGGTACAACACCCTGAACCGGACGTAACTGTGGAAAAGTGCAAAGGAGTTTGGTACAACAGCCCGAACCGGACCTTACTGTGAAAAAGTGCAAAGGAACTTTGTAGAACACCCCGAACCGCACCCTACTGTGAAAAAGTGCAAAGGAGCTGGGTACAACACCCCGAACCGGACCTTACTGTGAAAAAGTGCAAAAGAGCTGGGTACAACACCCCGAACCGGAACTCACTGTGAAACAGTGCAAAGGAGCTGGGTACAACACCCTGAACCTGACTTAACTGTGGAAAAGTGCAAAGGAGCTTTGTACAACACCCCGAACGGAACATTACTGTGGAAAAGTGCAAAGGAGCTGGGTACAACACCCAGGACCGGACCTAACTGTGGAAAAGTGCAAAGGAGCTGGGTACAACACCCCGAAACGGACCTTACTGTGAAAAAGTGCAAAGGAGCTTGGTACAACACCCAGAACCGGACCGTACTGTGAAAAAGTGCAATGGAACTTTGTAGAACACCCCGAACCGCACCCTACTGTGAAAAAGTGCAAAGGAGCTGGGGACAACACCCCGAACCGGACCTCACTGTGAAACAGTGCAAAGGAGCTAGGTACAGCACCCTGAAACTGACTTAACTGTGGAAAAGTGCAAAGGAGCTGGGTACAGCACCCTGGACCGGACCTAACTGTGAAAAAGTGCAAAGGAGCTTGGTACATCACCCCGAACCGGACCTTACTGTGTAAAAGTGCAAAGGAACTTTGTAGTACACCCCGAACCGGACATTACTGTGGAAAAGTGCAAAGGAGCTTTGTACAACACCCTGAACCGGACGTAACTGTGGAAAAGTGCAAAGGAGCTGGGTACAACACCCCGAACCGGACCTTACTGTGAAACAGTGCAAAGGAGCTGAATACAACACCCCGAACCGGGCCTTACCGTGAAACAGTGCAAAGGAGCTGGATACAACACCCCGAACCAGTTCTTACTGTGGAAAAGTGCAAAGGAGCTGGGTACAACACCCCGAACCGGACCTAACTGTGAAACAGTGCAAAGGAGCTGGGTACAACACCCCGAACCGGATCTTACTGTGAAAAAGTGCAAAGGAGCTTTGTACAACACCCCGAACCGGACCACACTGTGAAACAGTGCAACGGAGATGGGTACAACACTCCGAACCGGACCTTACTGTGAAAAAGTGCAAAGGAGCTGGGTACAACACCCCGAACCAGACCTTACTGTGAAAAAGTGCAAAACAGCTGGGTACAACACCCCGAACCGGACCTTACTGTGAAACAGGGCAAATGAGCTGGGTACAACACCCGAACCGGACCTCAATGTGAAACAGTGCAAGGGAGCTTTGTACTACACCCCGAACCAGACCTTACTGTGGAAAAGTGCAAAGGAGCTTTGTACAACACCCCGAAACGGATCGTATTGTGGAAAAGTGCAAAGCAGCTCTGTACAACACCCCGAACCTGACCTTTCTGTGGAACAGTGCAAAGCAGCTTTGTACAAAACCCGTACCGGACCTCACTGTGAAAGATTGCAGAGGAGCTGGGTACAACACCCCTAACCGGACCTTACTGTGAAAAAGTGCAAAGGAGCTTTGTACAACACCCCGAACCGGATCTTACTGTGAAAAAGTGCAAAGGAGCTTTGTACAACACCCAGAACCGGACCTTATTGTGAAACAGTGCAAAGGAGCTGGGTACAACACCCCTAACCGGGACCTTACTGTGAAAAAGTGCAAAGGAGCTTTGTACAACACCCCGAACCGGATCGTACTGTGAAAAGTGGAAAGGAGCTGGGTACAACACCGCGAACCCGACATTACTGTGGAAAAGTGCAAAGGAGCTGGGTACAAGACCCCGAACCGGATCTTACTGTGAAAAGGGCAAAGGAGCTTTGTACAACACCCAGAACCTGACCTTACTGTGAAACAGTGCAAAGGAGCTGGGTACAAGACCCCGAACCGGATCTTACTGTGAAAAGGGCAAAGGAGCTTTGTACAACACCCCGAACCGGACTTTACTGTGAAACAGTGCAAAGGAGCTGGTACAACAGCCCGAACCAGACCTTACTATGGAAAAGTGCAAAGGAGCTTTGTACAACACCCAGGACCAGACATAACTGTGGAAAAGTGCAAAGGAGCTGGGTACAACACCCAGGACCGGACATAACTGTGGAAACGTGCAAAGGAGCTGGGTACAACACCCGAACCGGACCTTACTGTGCAAAAGTGCAAAGGAGCTTGGTACAACACCCCGAACCGGAACTTAATGTGAAAAAGTGCAAAGGAGCTGGGTACAACACCCCGAACCGGACCTTACTGTGAAAAAGTGCAAAAGAGCTGGGTACAACACCCCGAACCGGACCTTACTGTGAAACAGTAAAAAGGAGCTGGGTACAACACCCCGAACCGGACGTTACTGTGAAACAGTGCAAAGGAGCTGGGTACAACACCCCGTACCGGACCTGACTGTGGAAAAGTGCAAAGGAGCTTTGTACAACACCCCAAATCGGACCTTACTGTGAAACAGTGCAAAGGAGCTGGGAAGAACATCCTGAACCGGACCTTACTATGGAAAAGTGCAAAGGAGCTGGGTACATCACCCTGAACCGGTCCTAACTGAGAAAAAGTGCAAAGGAGCTGCGTACAACACCCCGAACCGGACCTTACTGTGAAACAGTGCAAAGGAGCTGGGTACAACACCCCGAACCGGATCTTACTGTGAAAAAGTGCAAAGGAGCTTTGTACAACACCCCGAACCGGACCACACTGTGAAACAGTGCAACGGAGCTGGGTACAACACTCCGAACCGGACCTTACTGTGAAAAAGTGCAAAGGAGCTTGGTACAACACCCCGAACCAGACCTTACTGTGAAAAAGTGCAAAACAGCTGGGTGCAACACCCCGAACCGGACCTTACTGTGAAACAGTGCAAAGGAGCTGGGTACAACACCCCGAACCAGACCTTACTGTGGAAAACTGCGAAGGAGCTGGGTACAACACCCCGTACCGGACCTTACTGTGGAAAAGTGCAAAGGAGCTTTGTACCACACCCCAAACCGGACCTTACTGTGAAACAGTGCAAAGGAGCTGGGAACAACACCCTGAACCGGACCTTACCATGGAAAAGTGCAAAGGAGCTGGGTACATCACCCTGAACCGGACCGAACTGAGAAAAAGTTCAAAGGAGCTGCGTACAACACCCCGAACGGGACCTTACTGTGGAAAAGTGCAAAGGAGCTGGGTACAACACCAGAACCGGACCTTACTGTGGAAGAGTGCAAAGGAGCTGCGTACAACACCCTGAACAGGACCTACCTGTGAAAGAGTGCAAAGGAACTGGGTACAACACCCCGAACCGGACCTAACTGTGGAAAAGTGCAAAGGAACTTTGTACAACACCCCAAACCGGACCTTCCTGTGAAAAAGTGCAAAGGAGCTTTTTACGAACCGGACCATACTGTGAAAAAGGGCAAAGGAGCTGGGTACAACACCCTGAACCGGACGTAACTGTGGAAAAGTGCAAAGGAGCTGGGTACAACACCCCGAACCAGACATTACTGTGAAAAAGTGCAAAGGAGCTGGGTACAACACCCCGAACCGGACCTTACTGTGAAAAAGTGCAAAAGAGCTGGGTACAACACCCCGAACCGGAACTCACTGTGAAACAGTGCAAAGGAGCTGGGTACAACACCCTGAACCTGACTTAACTGTGGCAAGTGCAAAGGAGCTTTGTACAACACCCCGAACGGAACATTACTGTGGAAAAGTGCAAAGGAGCTGGGTACAACACCCAGGACCGGACCTAACTGTGGAAAAGTGCAAAGGAGCTGGGTACAACTCCCCGAAACGGACCTTACTGTGAAAAAGTGCAAAGGAGCTTGGTACATCACCCCGAACCGGACCGTACTGTGAAAAAGTGCAATGGAACTTTGTAGAACACCCCGAACCGCACCCTACTGTGAAAAAGTGCAAAGGAGCTGGGGACAACACCCCGAACCGGACCTCACTGTGAAACAGTGCAAAGGAGCTAGGTACAGCACCTTGAAACTGACTTAACTGTGGAAAAGTGCAAAGGAGCTGGGTACAGCACCCTGGACCGGACCTAACTGTGAAAAAGTGCAAAGGAGCTTGGTACATCACCCCGAACCGGACCTTACTGTGTAAAAGTGCAAAGGAACTTGGTAGTACACCCCGAACCGGACCTTACTGTGGAAAAGTGCAAAGTAGCTGGGTACAACACCCCGAACCGGACCTTACTGTGAAACAGTGCAAAGGAGCTGGATACAACACCCCGAACCGGGCCTTACCGTGAAACAGTGCAAAGGAGCTGGATACAACACCCCGAACCAGACCTTACTGTGGAAAAGTGCAAAGGAGCTGGGTACAACACCCCGAACCGGACCTAACTGTGAAACAGTGCAAAGGAGCTGGGTACAACACCCCGAACCGGATCTTACTGTGAAAAAGTGCAAAGGAGCTTTGTACAACACCCCGAACCGGACCACACTGTGAAACAGTGCAACGGAGCTGGGTACAACACTCCGAACCGGACCTTACTGTGAAAAAGTGCAAAGCAGCTGGGTACAACACCCCGAACCAGACCTTACTGTGAAAAAGTGCAAAACAGCTGGGTACAACACCCCGAACCGGACCTTACTGTGAAACAGTGCAAAGGAGCTGGGTACAACACCCGAACCGGACCTCAATGTGAAACAGTGCAAGGGAGCTTTGTACTACACCCCGAACCAGACCTTACTGTGGAAAAGTGCAAAGGAGCTTTGTACAACACCCCGAAACGGATCGTATTGTGGAAAAGTGCAAAGCAGCTCTGTACAACACCCCGAACCTGACCTTTCTGTGGAACAGTGCAAAGCAGCTTTGTACAACACCCGTACCGGACCTCACTGTGAAAGATTGCAGAGGAGCTGGGTACAACACCCCTAACCGGACCTTACTGTGAAAAAGTGCAAAGGAGCTTTGTACAACACCCCGAACCGGATCTTACTGTGAAAAAGTGCAAAGGAGCTTTGTACAACACCCAGAACCGGACCTTATTGTGAAACAGTGCAAAGGAGCTGGGTACAACACCCCTAACCGGGACCTTACTGTGAAAAAGTGCAAAGGAGCTTTGTACAACACCCCGAACCGGATCGTACTGTGAAAAGTGGAAAGGAGCTGGGTACAACACCGCGAACCAGACATTACTGTGGAAAAGTGCAAAGGAGCTGGGTACAAGACCCCGAACCGGATCTTACTGTGAAAAGGGCAAAGGAGCTTTGTACAACACCCAGAACCTGACCTTACTGTGAAACAGTGCAAAGGAGCTGGGTACAAGACCCCGAACCGGATCTTACTGTGAAAAGGGCAAAGGAGCTTTGTACAACACCCCGAACCGGACTTTACTGTGAAACAGTGCAAAGGAGCTGGTACAACAGCCCGAACCAGACCTTACTATGGAAAAGTGCAAAGGAGCTTTGTACAACACCCAGGACCAGACATAACTGTGGAAAAGTGCAAAGGAGCTTTGTACAACACCCAGGACCAGACATAACTGTGGAAAAGTGCAAAGGAGCTGGGTACAACACCCGAACCGGACCTTACTGTGCAAAAGTGCAAAGGAGCTTGGTACAACACCCCGAACCGGAACTTAATGTGAAAAAGTGCAAAGGAGCTGGGTACAACACCCCGAACCGGACCTTACTGTGAAAAAGTGCAAAAGAGCTTTGTACAACACCCCGAACCGGACCTCACTGTGAAACAGTAAAAAGGAGCTGGGTACAACACCCCGAACCGGACCTTACTGTGAAACAGTGCAAAGGAGCTGGGTACAACACCCCGTACCGGACCTGACTGTGGAAAAGTGCAAAGGAGCTTTGTACAACACCCCAAATCGGACCTTACTGTGAAACAGTGCAAAGGAGCTGGGAAGAACATCCTGAACCGGACCTTACTATGGAAAAGTGCAAAGGAGCTGGGTACATCACCCTGAACCGGTCCTAACTGAGAAAAAGTGCAAAGGAGCTGCGTACAACACCCCGAACCGGACCTTACTGTGAAACAGTGCAAAGGAGCTGGGTACAACACCCCGAACCGGATCTTACTGTGAAAAAGTGCAAAGGAGCTTTGTACAACACCCCGAACCGGACCACACTGTGAAACAGTGCAACGGAGCTGGGTACAACACTCCGAACCGGACCTTACTGTGAAAAAGTGCAAAGGAGCTTGGTACAACACCCCGAACCAGACCTTACTGTGAAAAAGTGCAAAACAGCTGGGTGCAACACCCCGAACCGGACCTTACTGTGAAACAGTGCAAAGGAGCTGGGTACAACACCCCGAACCAGACCTTACTGTGGAAAACTGCGAAGGAGCTGGGTACAACACCCCGTACCGGACCTTACTGTGGAAAAGTGCAAAGGAGCTTTGTACCACACCCCAAACCGGACCTTACTGTGAAACAGTGCAAAGGAGCTGGGAACAACACCCTGAACCGGACCTTACCATGGAAAAGTGCAAAGGAGCTGGGTACATCACCCTGAACCGGACCGAACTGAGAAAAAGTTCAAAGGAGCTGCGTACAACACCCCGAACGGGACCTTACTGTGGAAAAGTGCAAAGGAGCTGGGTACAACACCCGAACCGGACCTTACTGTGGAAGAGTGCAAAGGAGCTGCGTACAACACCCTGAACAGGACCTGCCTGTGAAAGAGTGCAAAGGAACTGGGTACAACACCCCGAACCGGACCTAACTGTGGAAAAGTGCAAAGGAACTTTGTACAACACCCCAAACCGGACCTTCCTGTGAAAAAGTGCAAAGGAGCTTTTTACGAACCGGACCTTACTGTGAAAAAGGGCAAAGGAGCTGGGTACAACACCCTGAACCGGACGTAACTGTGGAAAAGTGCAAAGGAGCTGGGTACAACACCCCGAACCGGACATTACTGTGAAAAAGTGCAAAGGAGCTTGGTACAACAGCCCGAACCGGACCTTACTGTGAAAAGTGCAAAGGAACTTTGTAGAACACCCCGAACTGCACCCTACTGTGAAAAAGTGCAAAGGAGCTGGGTACAACACCCCGAACCGGACCTTACTGTGAAAAAGTGCAAAAGAGCTGGGTACAACACCCCGAACCGGAACTCACTGTGAAACAGTGCAAAGGAGCTGGGTACAACACCCTGAACCTGACTTAACTGTGGCAAGTGCAAAGGAGCTTTGTACAACACCCCGAACGGAACATTACTGTGGAAAAGTGCAAAGGAGCTGGGTACAACACCCAGGACCGGACCTAACTGTGGAAAAGTGCAAAGGAGCTGGGGACAACACCCCGAACCGGACCTCACTGTGAAACAGTGCAAAGGAGCTAGGTACAGCACCTTGAAACTGACTTAACTGTGGAAAAGTGCAAAGGAGCTGGGTACAGCACCCTGGACCGGACCTAACTGTGAAAAAGTGCAAAGGAGCTTGGTACATCACCCCGAACCGGACCTTACTGTGTAAAAGTGCAAAGGAACTTTGTAGTACACCCCGAACCGGACCTTACTGTGGAAAAGTGCAAAGGAGCTGGGTACAACACCCCGAACCGGACCTTACTGTGAAACAGTGCAAAGGAGCTGGATACAACACCCCGAACCGGGCCTTACCGTGAAACAGTGCAAAGGAGCTGGATACAACACCCCGAACCAGACCTTACTGTGGAAAAGTGCAAAGGAGCTGGGTACAACACCCCGAACCGGACCTAACTGTGAAACAGTGCAAAGGAGCTGGGTACAACACCCCGAACCGGATCTTACTGTGAAAAAGTGCAAAGGAGCTTTGTACAACACCCCGAACCGGACCACACTGTGAAACAGTGCAACGGAGCTGGGTACAACACTCCGAACCGGACCTTACTGTGAAAAAGTGCAAAGGAGCTGGGTACAACACCCCGAACCAGACCTTACTGTGAAAAAGTGCAAAACAGCTGGGTACAACACCCCGAACCGGACCTTACTGTGAAACAGTGCAAAGGAGCTGGGTACAACACCCGAACCGGACCTCAATGTGAAACAGTGCAAGGGAGCTTTGTACTACACCCCGAACCAGACCTTACTGTGGAAAAGTGCAAAGGAGCTTTGTACAACACCCCGAAACGGATCGTATTGTGGAAAAGTGCAAAGCAGCTCTGTACAACACCCCGAACCTGACCTTTCTGTGGAACAGTGCAAAGCAGCTTTGTACAACACCCGTACCGGACCTCACTGTGAAAGATTGCAGAGGAGCTGGGTACAACACCCCTAACCGGACCTTACTGTGAAAAAGTGCAAAGGAGCTTTGTACAACACCCCGAACCGGATCTTACTGTGAAAAAGTGCAAAGGAGCTTTGTACAACACCCAGAACCGGACCTTATTGTGAAACAGTGCAAAGGAGCTGGGTACAACACCCCTAACCGGGACCTTACTGTGAAAAAGTGCAAAGGAGCTTTGTACAACACCCCGAACCGGATCGTACTGTGAAAAGTGGAAAGGAGCTGGGTACAACACCGCGAACCAGAGATTACTGTGGAAAAGTGCAAAGGAGCTGGGTACAAGACCCCGAACCGGATCTTACTGTGAAAAGGGCAAAGGAGCTTTGTACAACACCCAGAACCTGACCTTACTGTGAAACAGTGCAAAGGAGCTGGGTACAAGACCCCGAACCGGATCTTACTGTGAAAAGGGCAAAGGAGCTTTGTACAACACCCCGAACCGGACTTTACTGTGAAACAGTGCAAAGGAGCTGGTACAACAGCCCGAACCAGACCTTACTATGGAAAAGTGCAAAGGAGCTTTGTACAACACCCAGGACCAGACATAACTGTGGAAAAGTGCAAAGGAGCTTTGTACAACACCCAGGACCAGACATAACTGTGGAAAAGTGCAAAGGAGCTGGGTACAACACCCAGGACCGGACATAACTGTGGAAACGTGCAAAGGAGCTGGGTACAACACCCCGAACCGGACCTTACTGTGAAACAGTGCAAAGGAGCTGGATACAACACCCCGAACCGGGCCTTACCGTGAAACAGTGCAAAGGAGCTGGATACAACACCCCGAACCAGACCTTACTGTGGAAAAGTGCAAAGGAGCTGGGTACAACACCCGGAACCGGACCTAACTGTGAAACAGTGCAAAGGAGCTGGGTACAACACCCCGAACCGGATCTTACTGTGAAAAAGTGCAAAGGAGCTTTGTACAACACCCCGAACCGGACCACACTGTGAAACAGTGCAACGGAGCTGGGTACAACACTCCGAACCGGACCTTACTGTGAAAAAGTGCAAAGGAGCTGGGTACAACACCCCGAACCAGACCTTACTGTGAAAAAGTGCAAAACAGCTGGGTACAACACCCCGAACCGGACCTTACTGTGAAACAGTGCAAAGGAGCTGGGTACAACACCCGAACCGGACCTCAATGTGAAACAGTGCAAGGGAGCTTTGTACTACACCCCGAACCAGACCTTACTGTGGAAAAGTGCAAAGGAGCTTTGTACAACACCCCGAAACGGATCGTATTGTGGAAAAGTGCAAAGCAGCTCTGTACAACACCCCGAACCTGACCTTTCTGTGGAACAGTGCAAAGCAGCTTTGTACAACACCCGTACCGGACCTCACTGTGAAAGATTGCAGAGGAGCTGGGTACAACACCCCTAACCGGACCTTACTGTGAAAAAGTGCAAAGGAGCTTTGTACAACACCCCGAACCGGATCTTACTGTGAAAAAGTGCAAAGGAGCTTTGTACAACACCCAGAACCGGACCTTATTGTGAAACAGTGCAAAGGAGCTGGGTACAACACCCCTAACCGGGACCTTACTGTGAAAAAGTGCAAAGGAGCTTTGTACAACACCCCGAACCGGATCGTACTGTGAAAAGTGGAAAGGAGCTGGGTACAACACCGCGAACCAGACATTACTGTGGAAAAGTGCAAAGGAGCTGGGTACAAGACCCCGAACCGGATCTTACTGTGAAAAGGGCAAAGGAGCTTTGTACAACACCCAGAACCTGACCTTACTGTGAAACAGTGCAAAGGAGCTGGGTACAAGACCCCGAACCGGATCTTACTGTGAAAAGGGCAAAGGAGCTTTGTACAACACCCCGAACCGGACTTTACTGTGAAACAGTGCAAAGGAGCTGGTACAACAGCCCGAACCAGACCTTACTATGGAAAAGTGCAAAGGAGCTTTGTACAACACCCAGGACCAGACATAACTGTGGAAAAGTGCAAAGGAGCTTTGTACAACACCCAGGACCAGACATAACTGTGGAAAAGTGCAAAGGAGCTGGGTACAACACCCAGGACCGGACATAACTGTGGAAACGTGCAAAGGAGCTGGGTACAACACCCCGAACCGGACCTTACTGTGCAAAAGTGCAAAGGAGCTTGGTACAACACCCAGAACCGGAACTTAATGTGAAAAAGTGCAAAGGAGCTGGGTACAACAGCCCGAACCGGACCTTACTGTGAAAAAGTGCAAAAGAGCTGGGTACAACACCCCGAACCGGACCTCACTGTGAAACAGTAAAAAGGAGCTGGGTACAACACCCCGAACCGGACCTTACTGTGAAACAGTGCAAAGGAGCTGGGTACAACACCCGAACCGGACCTGACTGTGGAAGAGTGCAAAGGAGCTGTGTACAACACACTGAACCGCACCTACCTGTGAAAGAGTGCAAAGGAACTGGGTACAACACCCCGAACCGGACCTAACTGTGGAAAAGTGCAAAGGAACTTTGTACAAGACCCCGATCCGGAACTTCCTGTGAAAAAGTGCAAAGGAGCTTTGTACGAACCGAACCTTACTGTGAAAGAGTGCAAAGGAGCTGGGTACAACACCCTGAACCGGACATAACTGTGGAAAAGTGCAAAGGAGCTGGGTACAACACCCCGTACCGGACCTTACTGTGCAAAAGTGCAAAGGAGCTTGGTACAACACCCCGAACCGGACCTTACTGTGAAAAAGTTCAAAGGAGCTGGGTACAACACCCCGAACCGGACCTTACTGTGAAAAAGTGCAAAAGAGCTGGGTACAACACCCCGAACCGGACCTCACTGTAAAACAGTGCAAAGGAGCTGGGTACAACACCCTGAACCTGACTTAACTATGGAAAAGTGCAAAGGAGCTTTGTACAACACCCCGAACCGGACCTTACTGTGAAACAGTGCAACGGAGCTTTGTACAACACCCCGAACCGGACCTTACTGTGGAAAAGTGCAAAGGAGCTTTGTACAACACCCCGAACCGAACCTTCCTGTGAAACGTGCAAAGGAGCTTTGTACAACACCCCGAACCGGATCTTACTGTGAAAAAGTGCAAAGGAGCTGGGTACAACACCCCGAACCAGACCTTACTGTGGAAAACTGCAAAGGAGCTGGGTACAACACCCCGTACCGGACCTGACTGTGGAAAAGTGCAAAGGAGCTTTGTACCACACCCCAAGCCGGACCTTACTGTGAAACAGTGCAAAGGAGCTGGGAACAACACCCTGAACCGGACCTTACTATGGAAAAGAGCAAAGGAGCTGGGTACATCACCCTGAACCGGACCTAACTGAGGAAAAGTGCAAAGGAGCTACGTACAACACCCGAAACCGGACCTTAATGTGGAAAAGTGCAAAGGAGCTGGGTACAACACCCGAACCGGACCTTAATGTGGAAGAGTGCAAAGGAGCTGCGGACAACACCCTGAACCGGATCTACCTGTGAAAGAGTGCAAAGGAACTGGGTACAACACCCCGAACCGGACCTAACTGTGGAAAAGTGCAAAGGAACTTTGTACAACACCCCGAACCGGACCTTCCTGTGAAAAAGTGCAAAGGAGCTTTGAACGAACCGCATCTTACTGTGAAAAAGGGCAAAGGAGCTGGGTACAGCACCCCAAACCGGACCTTACTGTGAAAAAGTACAAAGGAACTTTGTAGAACACCCCGGACCGCACCCTACTGTGAAAAAGTGCAAAGGAGCTGGGGACAACACCCCGAACCGGATCTCACTGTGAAACAGTGCAAAGGAGCTGGGTACAGCACCCCGAACCGGACCTCACTGTGAAACAGTGCAAAGGAGCTTGGTACAACACCCCGAACCGGACCTTACTGTGAAAAAGTTCAAAGGAGCTGGGTACAACACCCCGAACCGGACCTTACTGTGAAAAAGTGCAAAAGAGCTGGGTACAACACCCCGAACCGGACCTCACTGTAAAACAGTGCAAAGGAGCTGGGTACAACACCCTGAACCTGACTTAACTATGGAAAAGTGCAAAGGAGCTTTGTACAACACCCCGAACCGGACCTTACTGTGAAACAGTGCAACGGAGCTTTGTACAACACCCCGAACCGGACCTTACTGTGGAAAAGTGCAAAGGAGCTTTGTACAACACCCCGAACCGAACCTTACTGTGAAACGTGCAAAGGAGCTTTGTACAACACCCCGAACCGGATCTTACTGTGAAAAAGTGCAAAGGAGCTGGGTACAACACCCCGAACCAGACCTTACTGTGGAAAACTGCAAAGGAGCTGGGTACAACACCCCGTACCGGACCTGACTGTGGAAAAGTGCAAAGGAGCTTTGTACCACACCCCAAGCCGGACCTTACTGTGAAACAGTGCAAAGGAGCTGGGAACAACACTCTGAACCGGACCTTACTATGGAAAAGTGCAAAGGAGCTGGGTACATCACCCTGAACCGGACCTAACTGAGGAAAAGTGCAAAGGAGCTACGTACAACACCCGAACCGGACCTTAATGTGGAAGAGTGCAAAGGAGCTGCGGACAACACCCTGAACCGGATCTACCTGTGAAAGAGTGCAAAGGAACTGGGTACAACACCCCGAACCGGACCTAACTGTGGAAAAGTGCAAAGGAACTTTGTACAACACCCCGAACCGGACCTTCCTGTGAAAAAGTGCAAAGGAGCTTTGAACGAACCGCACCTTACTGTGAAAAAGGGCAAAGGAGCTGGGTACAACACCCTGAACCGGACGTATCTGTGGAAAAGTGCAAAGGAGCTTCGTACAGCACCCCGAACCGGACCTTACTGTGAAAAAGTACAAAGGAACTTTGTAGAACACCCCGGACCGCACCCTACTGTGAAAAAGTGCAAAGGAGCTGGGGACAACACCCCGAACCGGATCTCACTGTGAAACAGTGCAAAGGAGCTGGGTACAGCACCCCGAACCGGACCTCACTGTGAAACAGTGCAAAGGAGCTGGGTACAGCACCCTGAAACTGACTTAACTGTGGAAAAGTGCAAAGGAGCGCGTACAGCACCCTGGACCGGACCTAACTGTGAAAAAGTGCAAAGGAGCTTGGTACATCACCCCGAACCGGACCTTGCTGTGTAAAAGTGCAAAGGAACTTTGTAGAACACCCCGAACCGGACCTTACTGTGGAAAAGTGCAAAGGAGCTTTGTACAACACCCTGAACCGGACGTAACTGTGGAAAAGTGCAAAGGAGCTGGGTACAACACCCCGAACCGGACCATACTGTTAAACAGTGCAAAGGAGCTGGATACAACACCCCGAACCGGGCCTTACTGTGAAACAGTGCAAAGGAGCTGGATACAACACCCCGAACCAGACCTTACTGTGGAAAAGTGCAAAGGAGCTGGGTACAACACCCCGAACCGGACCTAACTGTGGAAAAATGCAAAGGAGCTTTGTACAACACCCCAAACCGGACCTCACTGTGAAACAGTGCAAAGGAGCTGGGTACAACACCCCGAACCGGATCTGACTGTGAAAAAGTGCAAAGGAGCTTTGTACAACAGCCCGAACCGGACCACACTGTGAAACACTGCAACGGAGCTGGGTACAACACTCCGACCCGGACCTTACTGTGAAAAAGTGCAAAGGAGCTGGGTACAACACCCCGAACCAGACCTTACTGTGAAAAAGTGCAAAGGAGCTGGGTACAACACCCCGAACCGGACCTTACTGTCAAACAATGCAAAGGAGCTGGGTACATCACCCCGAACCGGCTTCACTGTGAAGCAGTGCAAAGGAGCTGGGTACAACACCCCGAACTGGACCTCACTGTGAAACAGTGCAAGGGAGCTTTGTACTACACCCCGAACCAGACCTTACTGTGGAAAAGTGCAAAGGAGCTTTGTACAACACCCCGAACCGGATCTTATTGTGGAAAAGTGCAAAGCAGCTCTGTACAACACCCCGAACCTGACCTTTCTGTGGAAAAGTGCAAAGTAGCTTTGTACAACTCCCGTACCGGACCTCACTGTGAAAAAGTGCAAAGGAGCTTTGTATAACACCCCGAACCGGATCTTACTGTGAAAAAGTGCAAAGGAGCTTTGTACAACACCCAGAACCGGGCCTTATTGTGAAACAGTGCAAAGGAGCTGGGTACAACACCCCTAACCGGACCTTACTGTGAAAAAGTGCAAAGGAGCTTTGTACAACACCCCGAACCGGATCGTACTGTGAAAAGTGCAAAGGAGCTGGGTACAACACCGCGAACCAGACCTTACTGTGGAAAAGTGCAAAGGAGCTGGGTACAAGACCCCGATCCGGATCTTACTGTGAAAAGGCCAAAGGAGCTTTGTACAACACCCAGAACCGGACCTTACTGTGAAACAGTGCAAAGGAGCTGGGTACAACAGCCCGAACCAGACCTTACTATGGAAAAGTGCAAAGGAGCTGGGTACATCACCCCGAACCGGACCTCACTGTGAAACAGTGCAAAGGAGCTGGGTACAACACCCCGAACCGGACCTTACTGTGGAAAAGTGCAAAGGAGCTTTGTACAACACCCCAAACCGGACCTTACTGTGAAACAGTGCAAAGGAGCTGGGAACAACACCCTGAACCGGACCTTACTATGGAAAAGTGCAAAGGAGCTGGGTACATCACCCTGAACCGGTCCTAACTGAGAAAAAGTGCAAAGGAGCAGCGTACAACACCCCGAACCGGACCTTACTGTGGAAAAGTGCAAAGAGCTGGGTACAACACCCGAACCGGACCTTACTGTGGAAGAGTGCAAAGGAGCTGCGTACAACACACTGAACCGGATCTACCTGTGAAAGAGTGCAAAGGAACTTGGTACAACACCCCGAACCGGACCTAACTGTGGAAAGTGCAAAGGAGCTTTGTACAACACCCCGAACCGGATCTTATTGTGGAAAAGTGCAAAGGAGCTGGGTACAACACCCCGTACCGGACCTGACTGTGGAAAAGTGCAAAGGAGCTTTGCACCACACCCCAAACCGGACCTTACTGTGAAAAAGTGCAAAGGAGCTGGGAACAACGCCCTGAACCGGACCTTACTATGGAAAAGTGCAAAGGAGCTGGGTACATCACCCTGAACCGGACCTAACTGAGGAAAAGTGCAAAGGAGCTCCGTACAACACCCCGAACCGGACCTTACTGTGGAAAAGTGCAAAGGAGCTGGGTACAACACCCGAACCGGACCTTACTGTGGAAGAGTGCAAAGGAGCTGCGTACAACACCCTGAACCGGATCTACCTGTGAAAGAGTGCAAAGGAACTTGGTACAACACCCCGAACCGGACCTAACTGTGGAAAGTGCAAAGGAGCTTTGTACAACACCCCGAACCGGATCTTATTGTGGAAAAGTGCAAAGCAGCTCTGTACAACACCCCGAACCTGACCTTTCTGTGGAAAAGTGCAAAGTAGCTTTGTACAACACCCGTACCGGACCTCACTGTGAAAGATTGCAGAGGAGCTGGGTACAACACCCCTAACCGGACCTTACTGTGAAAAAGTGCAAAGGAGCTTTGTACAACACCCCGAACCGGATCTTACTGTTAAAAAGTGCAAAGGAGCTTTGTACAACACCCAGAACCGGGCCTTATTGTGAAACAGTGCAAAGGAGCTGGGTACAACACCCCTAACCGGACCTTACTGTGAAAAAGTGCAAAGGAGCTTTGTACAACACCCCGAACCGGATCGTACTGTGAAAAGTGCAAAGGAGCTGGGTACAACACCGCGAACCAGACCTTACTGTGGAAAAGCGCAAAGGAGCTGGGTACAAGACCCCGAACCGGATCTTACTGTGAAAAGGGCAAAGGAGCTTTGTACAACACCCAGAACCGGACCTTACTGTGAAACAGTGCAAAGGAGCTGGGTACAACAGCCCGAACCAGACCTTACTATGGAAAAGTGCAAAGGAGCTGGGTACAACACTCCGAACCGGACCTTACTGTGGAAAAGTGCAAAGGAGCTTTGTACAACACCCGAACCGGACCTTACTGTGGAAGAGTGCAAAGGAGCTGCGTACAACACCCCAAACCGGTCCTTACTGTGAAACAGTGCAACGGAGCTGGGTACAACACCCCGAACCGGACCTTACTGTGGAAAAGTGCAAAGGAGCTTTGTACAACACCTCAAACCGGACCTTACTGTGAAACAGTGCAAAGGAGCTGGGAACAACACCCTGAACCGGACCTTACTATGGAAAAGTGCAAAGGAGCTGGGTACATCACCCTGAACCGGTCCTAACTGAGAAAACGTGCAAAGGAGCAGCGTACAACACCCCGAACCGGACCTGACTGTGGAAAAGTGCAAAGGAGCTGGGTACAACACCCGAACCGGACCTTACTGTGGAAGAGTGCAAAGGAGCTGCGTATAACACACTGAACCGGGCCTACCTGTGAAAGAGTGCAAAGGAACTGGATACAACACCCCGAACCGGACCTAACTGTGGAACAGTGCAAAGGAACTTTGTACAACACCCCGAAACGGACCTTCCTGTGGAAAAGTGCAAAGGAGCTTTGTACGAACCGGACCTTACTGTGAAAAAGTGCAAAGGAGCTGGGTACAACACCCTGAACCGGACATAACTGTGGAAAAGTGCAAAGGAGCTGGGTACAACACCCCGAACCGGACCTTACTGTGCAAAAGTGCAAAGGAGCTTGGTACAACACCCCGAACCGGACCTTACTGTGAAAAAGTGCAAAGGAGCTGGGTACAACACCCCGAACCGGACCTTACTGTGATAAAGTGCAAAAGAGCTGGGTACAACACCCCGAACCGGACCTCACTGTGAAACAGTAAAAAGAAGCTGGGTACAACACCCTGAACCTGACTTAACTATGGAAAAGTGCAAAGGAGCTTTGGACAACACCCCGAACCGGACCTTACTGTGAAACAGTGCAAAGGAGCTGGGTACAACACCCCGTACCGGACCTGACTGTGGAAAAGTGCAAAGGAGCTTTGTACAACACCCCAAAACGGACCTTACTGTGAAACAGTGCAAAGTAGCTGGGAACAACATCCTGAACCGGACCTTACTATCGAAAAGTGCAAAGGAGCTGGGTACAACACCCCGAACTGGACCTTACTGTGGAAAAGTGCAAAGGAGCTGGGTACAACACCCGAACCGGACCTTACTGTGGAAGAGTGCAAAGGAGCTGCGTACAACACACTGAACCGCACCTACATGTGAAAGAGTGCAAAGGAACTGGGTACAACACCCCGAACCGGACCTAACTGTGGAAAAGTGCAAAGGAACTTTGTACAAGACCCCGAACCGGACCTTCCTGTGAAAAAGTGCAAAAGAGCTTTGTACCAATCAAACCTTACTGTGAAAGAGTGCAAAGGAGCTGGGTACAACACCCTGAACCGGACATAACTGTGGAAAAGTGCAAAGGAGCTGGGTACAACACCCTGAACCTGACTTAACTATGGAAAAGTGCAAAGGAGCTTTGTACAATACCCCGAACCGGACCTTACTGTGAAACAGTGCAACGGAGCTGGGTAGAACACCCCGAACCGGACTTACTGTGGAAGAGTGCAAAGGAGCTTTGTACAACACCCCGAACCGGACCTTACTGTGAAACGTGCAAATGAGTTTTGTGCAACACCCCGAACCGGATCTTACTGTGAAAAAGTGCAAAGGAGCTGGGTACAACCCCCCGAACCAGACCTTACTGTGGAAAACTGCAAAGGAGCTGGGTACAACACTCTGAACCGGACCTTACTGTGGAAAAGTGCAAAGGAGCTGGGTACAACTCCCCGAACCGGATCTTACTGTCAAACAGTGCAAAGGAGCTTTGAACAACACCCCAAACCGGACCTTACTGTGAAAAAGTGCTAAGTAGCTGGGTACAACACCCCGAACCGGACCTTACTGTCAAACAGTGCAAAGGAGCTTTGTACAACACCCCGAACCGGACCTTACTCTGAAACAGTGCAAAGGAGCTGGGTACAACACCCCGAACCGGACCTTACTGTGAAACAGTGCAACGGAGCTGGGTACAACACCCCGAACCGGACCTTACTGTGGAAAAGTGCAAAGGAGCTTTGTACAACACCCCGCACCGGACCTTACTGTGAAAAGTGCAAATGAGCTTTGTACAGAACCCCGAACCGGACCTTACTGTGAAACAGTGCAAAGGAGCTTTGTACAACACCCCGAACCGGACTTTACTGTGAAAAAGTGCAAAGGAGCTGGGTACAACACCCCGAACCGGACCTTACTGTGGAAAAGTGCAAAGGAGCTGGGTACAACACTCCGAACCGGACCTTACTGTGGAAAAGTGCAAAGGAGCTGGGTACAACTCCCCGAACCGGATCTTACTGTCAAACAGTGCAAAGGAGCTTTGAACAACACCCCAAACCGGACCTTACTGTGAAAAAGTGCAAAGGAGCTGGGTACAACACCCCGAACCGGACCTTACTGTCAAACAGTGCAAAGGAGCTTTGTACAACACCCCGATCCGGACATTACTCTGAAACAGTGCATAGGAGCTGGGTACAACATCCCGAACCGGACCTTACTGTCAAACAGTGCAAAAGGGCTTTGTAGAACACCCCGAACCGGACCTTACTGTGAAAAGTGCAAAGGAGCTTTGTACAACACCCCGAACCGGACCTTAATGTGAAAAAGTGCAACGGAGCTGGGTACAACATCCCGAACCGGACCTTACTGAGGAAAAGGGCAAAGGTGCTTTGTACAACACCTCGAATGGGACCTTACTGTGAAACAGTGCAACGGAGCTGGGTACAACACCCCGAACCGGACCTTACTGTGGAAAAGTGCAAAGGAGCTTTGTACAACACCCCGCACCGGACCTTACTGTGAAAAGTGCAAATGAGCTTTGTACAGCACCCCGAACCGGACCTTACTGTGAAACAGTGCAACGGAGCTGGGTACAACACCCCGAACCGGACCTTAATGTGGAAAAGTGCAAAGGAGCTTTGTACAACACCCCGAACCGGACCTTACTGTGAAACAGTGCAAAGGAGCTCGGTACAACTCCCCGAACCGGATCTTACTGTGGAAAAGTGCAAAGGAGCTGGGTACAACACCCCGAACCGGACCTTACTGTCAAACAGTGCAAAGGAGCTTTGTACAACACCCCGAACCGGACCTTATTCTTAAACAGTGCAAAGGAGCTGGGTACAACACCCCGAACCGGACCTTACTGTCAAACAGTGCAAAAGGGCTTTGTACAACACCCCGAACCGGACCTTACTGTGAAAAGTGCGGAGCTTTGTACAACACCCCGAACCGGACCTTACTGTGAAAAGTGCAAAGGAGCTTTGTACAACACCCCGAACCGGACCTTACTGTGAAACAGTGCAACGGAGCTGGGTACAACACCCCGAACCGGACCTTACTGTGGAAAAGTGCAAAGGAGCTTTGTACAACACCCCGAACCGGACCTTACTGTGGAAAGTGCAAATGAGCTTTGTACAGCACCCGAACCGGACCTTACTGTGGAAGAGTGCAAAGGAGCTGCGTACAACACACTGAACCGGGCCTACCTGTGAAAGAGTGCAGAGGAACTGGATACAACACCCCGAACCGGACCTAACTGTGGAACAGTGCAAAGGAACTTTGTACAACACCCCGAAACGGACCTTCCTGTGAAAAAGTGCAAAGGAGCTTTGTACGAACCGGACCTTACTGTGAAAAAGTGCAAAGGAGCTGGGTACAACACCCTGAACCGGACATAACTGTGGAAAAGTGCAAAGGAGCTGGGTACAACACCCCGAACCGGACCTTACTGTGCAAAAGTGCAAAGGAGCTTGGTACAACACCCCGAACCGGACCTTACTGTGAAAAAGTGCAAAGGAGCTGGGTACAACACCCCGAACCGGACCTTACTGTGAAAAAGTGCAAAAGAGCTGGGTACAACACCCCGAACCGGACCTCACTGTGAAACAGTAAAAAGAAGCTGGGTACAACACCCTGAACCTGACTTAACTATGGAAAAGTGCAAAGGAGCTTTGGACAACACCCCGAACCGGACCTTACTGTGAAACAGTGCAAAGGAGCTGGGTACAACACCCCGTACCGGACCTGACTGTGGAAAAGTGCAAAGGAGCTTTGTACAACACCCCAAAACGGACCTTACTGTGAAACAGTGCAAAGTAGCTGGGAACAACATCCTGAACCGGACCTTACTATCGAAAAGTGCAAAGGAGCTGGGTACATCACCCTGAACCGGTCCTAACTGAGAAAAAGTGCAAAGGACCTGCGTACAACACCCCGAACTGGACCTTACTGTGGAAAAGTGCAAAGGAGCTGGGTACAACACCCGAACCGGACCTTACTGTGGAAGAGTGCAAAGGAGCTGCGTACAACACACTGAACCGCACCTACATGTGAAAGAGTGCAAAGGAACTGGGTACAACACCCCGAACCGGACCTAACTGTGGAAAAGTGCAAAGGAACTTTGTACAAGACCCCGAACCGGACCTTCCTGTGAAAAAGTGCAAAGGAGCTTTGTACCAACCAAACCTTACTGTGAAAGAGTGCAAAGGAGCTGGGTACAACACCCTGAACCGGACATAACTGTGGAAAAGTGCAAAGGAGCTGGGTACAACACCCTGAACCTGACTTAACTATGGAAAAGTGCAAAGGAGCTTTGTACAATACCCCGAACCGGACCTTACTGTGAAACGTGCAAAGGAGTTTTGTGCAACACCCCGAACCGGATCTTACTGTGAAAAAGTGCAAAGGAGCTGGGTACAACCCCCCGAACCAGACCTTACTGTGGAAAAGTGCAAAGGAGCTGAGTACAACTCCCCGAACCGGATCTTACTGTCAAATAGTGCAAAGGAGCTTTGAACAACACCCCAAACCGGACCTTACTGTGAAAAAGTGCTAAGTAGCTGGGTACAACACCCCGAACCGGACCTTACTGTCAAACAGTGCAAAGGAGCTTTGTACAACACCCCGAACCGGACCTTACTCTGAAACAGTGCAAAGGAGCTGGGTACAACACCCCGAACCGGACCTTACTGTGAAACAGTGCAACGGAGCTGGGTACAACACCCCGAACCGGACCTTACTGTGAAAAAGTGCAAAGGAGCTGGGTACAACCCCCCGAACCAGACCTTACTGTGGAAAACTGCAAAGGAGCTGGGTACAACACTCTGAACTGGACCTTACTGTGGAAAAGTGCAAAGGAGCTGGGTACAACTCCCCGAACCGGATCTTACTGTCAAACAGTGCAAAGGAGCTTTGAACAACACCCCAAACCGGACCTTACTGTGAAAAAGTGCTAAGTAGCTGGGTACAACACCCCGAACCGGACCTTACTGTCAAACAGTGCAAAGGAGCTTTGTACAACACCCCGAACCGGACCTTACTCTGAAACAGTGCAAAGGAGCTGGGTACAACACCCCGAACCGGACCTTACTGTGAAACAGTGCAACGGAGCTGGGTACAACACCCCGAACCGGACCTTACTGTGGAAAAGTGCAAAGGAGCTTTGTACAACACCCCGCACCGGACCTTACTGTGAAAAGTGCAAATGAGCTTTGTACAGCACCCCGAACCGGACCTTACTGTGAAACAGTGCAAAGGAGCTTTGTACAACACCCCGAACCGGACTTTACTGTGAAAAAGTGCAAAGGAGCTGGGTACAACACCCCGAACCGGACCTTACTGTCAAACAGTGCAAAGGAGCTTTGTACAACACCCCGATCCGGACATTACTCTGAAACAGTGCAAAGGAGCTGGGTACAACATCCCGAACCGGACCTTACTGTCAAACAGTGCAAAAGGGCTTTGTAGAACACCCCGAACCGGACCTTACTGTGAAAAAGTGCAACGGAGCTGGGTACAACATCCCGAACCGGACCTTACTGAGGAAAAGGGCAAAGGTGCTTTGTACAACACCTCGAATGGGACCTTACTGTGAAACAGTGCAACGGAGCTGGGTACAACACCCCGAACCGGACCTTACTGTGGAAAAGTGCAAAGGAGCTTTGTACAACACCCCGAACCGGACCTTACTGTGAAAAGTGCAAAGGAGCTTTGTACAACACCCCGAACCGGACCTTACTGTGAAACAGTGCAACGGAGCTGGGTACAACACCCCGAACCGGACCTTACTGTGGAAAAGTGCAAAGGAGCTTTGTACAACACCCCGCACCGGACCTTACTGTGAAAAGTGCAAATGAGCTTTGTACAGCACCCCGAACCGGACCTTACTGTGAAACAGTGCAACGGAGCTGGGTACAACACCCCGAACCGGACCTTAATGTGGAAAAGTGCAAAGGAGCTTTGTACAACACCCCGAACCGGACCTTACTGTGAAACAGTGCAAAGGAGCTCGGTACAACTCCCCGAACCGGATCTTACTGTGGAAAAGTGCAAAGGAGCTGGGTACAACACCCCTAACCGGACCTTACTGTCAAACAGTGCAAAGGAGCTTTGTACAACACCCCGAACCGGACCTTACTCTTAAACAGTGCAAAGGAGCTGGGTACAACACCCCGAACCGGACCTTACTGTCAAACAGTGCAAAAGGGCTTTGTACAACACCCCGAACCGGACCTTACTGTGAAAAGTGCGGAGCTTTGTACAACACCCCGAACCGGACCTTACTGTGAAAAGTGCAAAGGAGCTTTGTACAACACCCCGAACCGGACCTTACTGTGAAACAGTGCAACGGAGCTGGGTACAACACCCCGAACCGGACCTTACTGTGGAAAAGTGCAAAGGAGCTTTGTACAACACCCCGAACCGGACCTTACTGTGGAAAGTGCAAATGAGCTTTGTACAGCACCCGAACCGGACCTTACTGTGGAAGAGTGCAAAGGAGCTGCGTACAACACACTGAACCGGGCCTACCTGTGAAAGAGTGCAAAGGAACTGGATACAACACCCCGAACCGGACCTAACTGTGGAACAGTGCAAAGGAACTTTGTACAACACCCCGAAACGGACCTTCCTGTGAAAAAGTGCAAAGGAGCTTTGTACGAACCGGACCTTACTGTGAAAAAGTGCAAAGGAGCTGGGTACAACACCCTGAACCGGACATAACTGTGGAAAAGTGCAAAGGAGCTGGGTACAACACCCCGAACCGGACCTTACTGTGCAAAAGTGCAAAGGAGCTTGGTACAACACCCCGAACCGGACCTTACTGTGAAAAAGTGCAAAGGAGCTGGGTACAACACCCCGAACCGGACCTTACTGTGAAAAAGTGCAAAAGAGCTGGGTACAACACCCCGAACCGGACCTCACTGTGAAACAGTAAAAAGAAGCTGGGTACAACACCCTGAACCTGACTTAACTATGGAAAAGTGCAAAGGAGCTTTGGACAACACCCCGAACCGGACCTTACTGTGAAACAGTGCAAAGGAGCTGGGTACAACACCCCGTACCGGACCTGACTGTGGAAAAGTGCAAAGGAGCTTTGTACAACACCCCAAAACGGACCTTACTGTGAAACAGTGCAAAGTAGCTGGGAACAACATCCTGAACCGGACCTTACTATCGAAAAGTGCAAAGGAGCTGGGTACATCACCCTGAACCGGTCCTAACTGAGAAAAAGTGCAAAGGACCTGCGTACAACACCCCGAACTGGACCTTACTGTGGAAAAGTGCAAAGGAGCTGCGTACAACACCCGAACCGGACCTTACTGTGGAAGAGTGCAAAGGAGCTGCGTACAACACACTGAACCGCACCTACATGTGAAAGAGTGCAAAGGAACTGGGTACAACACCCCGAACCGGACCTAACTGTGGAAAAGTGCAAAGGAACTTTGTACAAGACCCCGAACCGGACCTTCCTGTGAAAAAGTGCAAAGGAGCTTTGTACCAACCAAACCTTACTGTGAAAGAGTGCAAAGGAGCTGGGTACAACACCCTGAACCGGACATAACTGTGGAAAAGTGCAAAGGAGCTGGGTACAACACCCTGAACCTGACTTAACTATGGAAAAGTGCAAAGGAGCTTTGTACAATACCCCGAACCGGACCTTACTGTGAAACAGTGCAACGGAGCTGGGTAGAACACCCCGAACCGGACCTTACTGTGAAACGTGCAAAGGAGTTTTGTGCAACACCCCGAACCGGATCTTACTGTGAAAAAGTGCAAAGGAGCTGGGTACAACCCCCCGAACCAGACCTTACTGTGGAAAACTGCAAAGGAGCTGGGTACAACACTCTGAACCGGACCTTACTGTGGAAATGTGCAAAGGAGCTGGGTACAACTCCCCGAACCGGATCTTACTGTCAAACAGTGCAAAGGAGCTTTGAACAACACCCCAAACCGGACCTTACTGTGAAAAAGTGCTAAGTAGCTGGGTACAACACCCCGAACCGGACCTTACTGTCAAACAGTGCAAAGGAGCTTTGTACAACACCCCGAACCGGACCTTACTCTGAAACAGTGCAAAGGAGCTGGGTACAACACCCCGAACCGGACCTTACTGTGAAACAGTGCAACGGAGCTTTGTACAACACCCCGCACCGGACCTTACTGCGAAAAGTGCAAATGAGCTTTGTACAGCACCCCGAACCGGACCTTACTGTGAAACAGTGCAAAGGAGCTTTGTACAACACCCCGAACCGGACTTTACTGTGAAAAAGTGCAAAGGAGCTGGGTACAACACCCCGAACCGGACCTTACTGTGGAAAAGTGCAAAGGAGCTGGGTACAACACTCCGAACCGGACCTTACTGTGGAAAAGTGCAAAGGAGCTGGGTACAACTCCCCGAACCGGATCTTACTGTCAAACAGTGCAAAGGAGCTTTGAACAACACCCCAAACCGGACCTTACTGTGAAAAAGTGCAAAGGAGCTGGGTACAACACCCCGAACCGGACCTTACTGTCAAACAGTGCAAAGGAGCTTTGTACAACACCCCGAACCGGACATTACTCTGAAACAGTGCAAAGGAGCTGGGTACAACATCCCGAACCGGACCTTACTGTCAAACAGTGCAAAAGGGCTTTGTACAACACCCCGAACCGGACCTTACTGTGAAAAGTGCAAAGGAGCTTTGTACAACACCCCGAACCGGACCTTAATGTGAAAATGTGCAACGGAGCTGGGTACAACATCCCGAACCGGACCTTACTGAGGAAAAGGGCAAAGGTGCTTTGTACAACACCTCGAATGGGACCTTACTGTGAAACAGTGCAACGGAGCTGGGTACAACACCCCGAATCGGACCTTACTGTGGAAAAGTGCAAAGGAGCTTTGTACAACACCCCGAACCGGACCTTACTGTGAAAAGTGCAAAGGAGCGATGTACAACACCCCGAACCGGACCTTACTGTGAAACAGTGCAACGGAGCTGGGTACAACACCCCGAACCGGACCTTACTGTGGAAAAGTGCAAAGGAGCTTTGTACAACACCCCGCACCGGACCTTACTGTGAAAAGTGCAAATGAGCTTTGTACAGCACCCCGAACCGGACCTTACTGTGAAACAGTGCAAAGGAGCTTTGTACAACACCCCGAACCGGACTTTACTGTGAAAAAGTGCAAAGGAGCTTTGTACAACACCCCGAACCGGACCTTACTGTGGAAAAGTGCAAAGGAGCTGGGTACAACACTCCGAACCGGACCTTACTGTGGAAAAGTGCAAAGGAGCTGGGTACAACTTCCCGAACCGGATCTTACTGTCAAACAGTGCAAAGGAGCTTTGAACAACACCCCAAACCGGACCTTACTGTGAAAAAGTGCAAAGGAGCTGGGTACAACACCCCGAACCGGACCTTACTGTCAAACAGTGCAAAGGAGCTTTGTACAACACCCCGATCCGGACATTACTCTGAAACAGTGCATAGGAGCTGGGTACAACATCCCGAACCGGACCTTACTGTCAAACAGTGCAAAAGGGATTTGTAGAACACCCCGAACCGGACCTTACTGTGAAAAGTGCAAAGGAGCTTTGTAAAACACCCCGAACCGGACCTTAATGTGAAAAAGTGCAACGGAGCTGGGTACAACATCCCGAACCGGACCTTACTGAGGAAAAGGGCAAAGGTGCTTTGTACAACACCTCGAATGGGACCTTACTGTGAAACAGTGCAACGGAGCTGGGTACAACACCCCGAACCGGACCTTACTGTGGAAAAGTGCAAAGGAGCTTTGTACAACACCCCGCACCGGACCTTACTGTGAAAAGTGCAAATGAGCTTTGTACAGCACCCCGAACCGGACCTTACTGTGAAACAGTGCAACGGAGCTGGGTACAACACCCCGAACCGGACCTTAATGTGGAAAAGTGCAAAGGAGCTTTGTACAACACCCCGAACCGGACCTTACTGTGAAACAGTGCAAAGGAGCTCGGTACAACTCCCCGAACCGGATCTTACTGTGGAAAAGTGCAAAGGAGCTGGGTACAACACCCCGAACCGGACCTTACTGTCAAACAGTGCAAAGGAGCTTTGTACAACACCCCGAACCGGACCTTATTCTTAAACAGTGCAAAGGAGCTGGGTACAACACCCCGAACCGGACCTTACTGTCAAACAGTGCAAAAGGGCTTTGTACAACACCCCGAACCGGACCTTACTGTGAAAAGTGCGGAGCTTTGTACAACACCCCGAACCGGACCTTACTGTGAAAAGTGCAAAGGAGCTTTGTACAACACCCCGAACCGGACCTTACTGTGAAACAGTGCAACGGAGCTGGGTACAACACCCCGAACCGGACCTTACTGTGGAAAAGTGCAAAGGAGCTTTGTACAACACCCCGAACCGGACCTTACTGTGGAAAGTGCAAATGAGCTTTGTACAGCACCCGAACCGGACCTTACTGTGGAAGAGTGCAAAGGAGCTGCGTACAACACACTGAACCGGGCCTACCTGTGAAAGAGTGCAGAGGAACTGGATACAACACCCCGAACCGGACCTAACTGTGGAACAGTGCAAAGGAACTTTGTACAACACCCCGAAACGGACCTTCCTGTGAAAAAGTGCAAAGGAGCTTTGTACGAACCGGACCTTACTGTGAAAAAGTGCAAAGGAGCTGGGTACAACACCCTGAACCGGACATAACTGTGGAAAAGTGCAAAGGAGCTGGGTACAACACCCCGAACCGGACCTTACTGTGCAAAAGTGCAAAGGAGCTTGGTACAACACCCCGAACCGGACCTTACTGTGAAAAAGTGCAAAGGAGCTGGGTACAACACCCCGAACCGGACCTTACTGTGAAAAAGTGCAAAAGAGCTGGGTACAACACCCCGAACCGGACCTCACTGTGAAACAGTAAAAAGAAGCTGGGTACAACACCCTGAACCTGACTTAACTATGGAAAAGTGCAAAGGAGCTTTGGACAACACCCCGAACCGGACCTTACTGTGAAACAGTGCAAAGGAGCTGGGTACAACACCCCGTACCGGACCTGACTGTGGAAAAGTGCAAAGGAGCTTTGTACAACA
This sequence comes from Scyliorhinus torazame, assembly GCF_047496885.1. Lineage (NCBI taxonomy): Eukaryota > Metazoa > Chordata > Chondrichthyes > Carcharhiniformes > Scyliorhinidae > Scyliorhinus > Scyliorhinus torazame. Next base: position 212,849,211 of record NC_092707.1, read on the forward strand.
CCCCAAAACGGACCTTACTGTGAAACAGTGCAAAGTAGCTGGGAACAACATCCTGAACCGGACCTTACTATCGAAAAGTGCAAAGGAGCTGGGTACATCACCCTGAACCGGTCCTAACTGAGAAAAAGTGCAAAGGACCTGCGTACAACACCCCGAACTGGACCTTACTGTGGAAAAGTGCAAAGGAGCTGGGTACAACACCCGAACCGGACCTTACTGTGGAAGAGTGCAAAGGAGCTGCGTACAACACACTGAACCGCACCTACATGTGAAAGAGTGCAAAGGAACTGGGTACAACACCCCGAACCGGACCTAACTGTGGAAAAGTGCAAAGGAACTTTGTACAAGACCCCGAACCGGACCTTCCTGTGAAAAAGTGCAAAGGAGCTTTGTACCAACCAAACCTTACTGTGAAAGAGTGCAAAGGAGCTGGGTACAACACCCTGAACCGGACATAACTGTGGAAAAGTGCAAAGGAGCTGGGTACAACACCCTGAACCTGACTTAACTATGGAAAAGTGCAAAGGAGCTTTGTACAATACCCCGAACCGGACCTTACTGTGAAACGTGCAAATGAGTTTTGTGCAACACCCCGAACCGGATCTTACTGTGAAAAAGTGCAAAGGAGCTGGGTACAACCCCCCGAACCAGACCTTACTGTGGAAAAGTGCAAAGGAGCTGAGTACAACTCCCCGAACCGGATCTTACTGTCAAATAGTGCAAAGGAGCTTTGAACAACACCCCAAACCGGACCTTACTGTGAAAAAGTGCTAAGTAGCTGGGTACAACACCCCGAACCGGACCTTACTGTCAAACAGTGCAAAGGAGCTTTGTACAACACCCCGAACCGGACCTTACTCTGAAACAGTGCAAAGGAGCTGGGTACAACACCCCGAACCGGACCTTACTGTGAAACAGTGCAACGGAGCTGGGTACAACACCCCGAACCGGACCTTACTGTGAAAAAGTGCAAAGGAGCTGGGTACAACCCCCCGAACCAGACCTTACTGTGGAAAACTGCAAAGGAGCTGGGTACAACACTCTGAACCGGACCTTACTGTGGAAAAGTGCAAAGGAGCTGGGTACAACTCCCCGAACCGGATCTTACTGTCAAACAGTGCAAAGGAGCTTTGAACAACACCCCAAACCGGACCTTACTGTGAAAAAGTGCTAAGTAGCTGGGTACAACACCCCGAACCGGACCTTACTGTCAAACAGTGCAAAGGAGCTTTGTACAACACCCCGAACCGGACCTTACTCTGAAACAGTGCAAAGGAGCTGGGTACAACACCCCGAACCGGACCTTACTGTGAAACAGTGCAACGGAGCTGGGTACAACACCCCGAACCGGACCTTACTGTGGAAAAGTGCAAAGGAGCTTTGTACAACACCCCGCACCGGACCTTACTGTGAAAAGTGCAAATGAGCTTTGTACAGCACCCCGAACCGGACCTTACTGTGAAACAGTGCAAAGGAGCTTTGTACAACACCCCGAACCGGACTTTACTGTGAAAAAGTGCAAAGGAGCTGGGTACAACACCCCGAACCGGACCTTACTGTCAAACAGTGCAAAGGAGCTTTGTACAACACCCCGATCCGGACATTACTCTGAAACAGTGCAAAGGAGCTGGGTACAACATCCCGAACCGGACCTTACTGTCAAACAGTGCAAAAGGGCTTTGTAGAACACCCCGAACCGGACCTTACTGTGAAAAAGTGCAACGGAGCTGGGTACAACATCCCGAACCGGACCTTACTGAGGAAAAGGGCAAAGGTGCTTTGTACAACACCTCGAATGGGACCTTACTGTGAAACAGTGCAACGGAGCTGGGTACAACACCCCGAACCGGACCTTACTGTGGAAAAGTGCAAAGGAGCTTTGTACAACACCCCGAACCGGACCTTACTGTGAAAAGTGCAAAGGAGCTTTGTACAACACCCCGAACCGGACCTTACTGTGAAACAGTGCAACGGAGCTGGGTACAACACCCCGAACCGGACCTTACTGTGGAAAAGTGCAAAGGAGCTTTGTACAACACCCCGCACCGGACCTTACTGTGAAAAGTGCAAATGAGCTTTGTACAGCACCCCGAACCGGACCTTACTGTGAAACAGTGCAACGGAGCTGGGTACAACACCCCGAACCGGACCTTAATGTGGAAAAGTGCAAAGGAGCTTTGTACAACACCCCGAACCGGACCTTACTGTGAAACAGTGCAAAGGAGCTCGGTACAACTCCCCGAACCGGATCTTACTGTGGAAAAGTGCAAAGGAGCTGGGTACAACACCCCGAACCGGACCTTACTGTCAAACAGTGCAAAGGAGCTTTGTACAACACCCCGAACCGGACCTTACTCTTAAACAGTGCAAAGGAGCTGGGTACAACACCCCGAATCGGACCTTACTGTCAAACAGTGCAAAAGGGCTTTGTACAACACCCCGAACCGGACCTTACTGTGAAAAGTGCGGAGCTTTGTACAACACCCCGAACCGGACCTTACTGTGAAAAGTGCAAAGGAGCTTTGTACAACACCCCGAACCGGACCTTACTGTGAAACAGTGCAACGGAGCTGGGTACAACACCCCGAACCGGACCTTACTGTGGAAAAGTGCAAAGGAGCTTTGTACAACACCCCGAACCGGACCTTACTGTGGAAAGTGCAAATGAGCTTTGTACAGCACCCGAACCGGACCTTACTGTGGAAGAGTGCAAAGGAGCTGCGTACAACACACTGAACCGGGCCTACCTGTGAAAGAGTGCAAAGGAACTGGATACAACACCCCGAACCGGACCTAACTGTGGAACAGTGCAAAGGAACTTTGTACAACACCCCGAAACGGACCTTCCTGTGAAAAAGTGCAAAGGAGCTTTGTACGAACCGGACCTTACTGTGAAAAAGTGCAAAGGAGCTGGGTACAACACCCTGAACCGGACATAACTGTGGAAAAGTGCAAAGGAGCTGGGTACAACACCCCGAACCGGACCTTACTGTGCAAAAGTGCAAAGGAGCTTGGTACAACACCCCGAACCGGACCTTACTGTGAAAAAGTGCAAAGGAGCTGGGTACAACACCCCGAACCGGACCTTACTGTGAAAAAGTGCAAAAGAGCTGGGTACAACACCCCGAACCGGACCTCACTGTGAAACAGTAAAAAGAAGCTGGGTACAACACCCTGAACCTGACTTAACTATGGAAAAGTGCAAAGGAGCTTTGGACAACACCCCGAACCGGACCTTACTGTGAAACAGTGCAAAGGAGCTGGGTACAACACCCCGTACCGGACCTGACTGTGGAAAAGTGCAAAGGAGCTTTGTACAACACCCCAAAACGGACCTTACTGTGAAACAGTGCAAAGTAGCTGGGAACAACATCCTGAACCGGACTTTACTATCGAAAAGTGCAAAGGAGCTGGGTACATCACCCTGAACCGGTCCTAACTGAGAAAAAGTGCAAAGGACCTACGTACAACACCCCGAACTGGACCTTACTGTGGAAAAGTGCAAAGGAGCTGCGTACAACACCCGAACCGGACCTTACTGTGGAAGAGTGCAAAGGAGCTGCGTACAACACACTGAACCGCACCTACATGTGAAAGAGTGCAAAGGAACTGGGTACAACACCCCGAACCGGACCTAACTGTGGAAAAGTGCAAAGGAACTTTGTACAAGACCCCGAACCGGACCTTCCTGTGAAAAAGTGCAAAGGAGCTTTGTACCAACCAAACCTTACTGTGAAAGAGTGCAAAGGAGCTGGGTACAACACCCTGAACCGGACATAACTGTGGAAAAGTGCAAAGGAGCTGGGTACAACACCCTGAACCTGACTTAACTATGGAAAAGTGCAAAGGAGCTTTGTACAATACCCCGAACCGGACCTTACTGTGAAACAGTGCAACGGAGCTGGGTAGAACACCCCGAACCGGACCTTACTGTGAAACGTGCAAAGGAGTTTTGTGCAACACCCCGAACCGGATCTTACTGTGAAAAAGTGCAAAGGAGCTGGGTACAACCCCCCGAACCAGACCTTACTGTGGAAAACTGCAAAGGAGCTGGGTACAACACTCTGAACCGGACCTTACTGTGGAAATGTGCAAAGGAGCTGGGTACAACTCCCCGAACCGGATCTTACTGTCAAACAGTGCAAAGGAGCTTTGAACAACACCCCAAACCGGACCTTACTGTGAAAAAGTGCTAAGTAGCTGGGTACAACACCCCGAACCGGACCTTACTGTCAAACAGTGCAAAGGAGCTTTGTACAACACCCCGAACCGGACCTTACTCTGAAACAGTGCAAAGGAGCTGGGTACAACACCCCGAACCGGACCTTACTGTGAAACAGTGCAACGGAGCTTTGTACAACACCCCGCACCGGACCTTACTGCGAAAAGTGCAAATGAGCTTTGTACAGCACCCCGAACCGGACCTTACTGTGAAACAGTGCAAAGGAGCTTTGTACAACACCCCGAACCGGACTTTACTGTGAAAAAGTGCAAAGGAGCTGGGTACAACACCCCGAACCGGACCTTACTGTGGAAAAGTGCAAAGGAGCTGGGTACAACTCTCCGAACCGGACCTTACTGTGGAAAAGTGCAAAGGAGCTGGGTACAACTCCCCGAACCGGATCTTACTGTCAAACAGTGCAAAGGAGCTTTGAACAACACCCCAAACCGGACCTTACTGTGAAAAAGTGCAAAGGAGCTGGGTACAACACCCCGAACCGGACCTTACTGTCAAACAGTGCAAAGGAGCTTTGTACAACACCCCGAACCGGACATTACTCTGAAACAGTGCAAAGGAGCTGGGTACAACATCCCGAACCGGACCTTACTGTCAAACAGTGCAAAAGGGCTTTGTACAACACCCCGAACCGGACCTTACTGTGAAAAGTGCAAAGGAGCTTTGTACAACACCCCGAACCGGACCTTAATGTGAAAATGTGCAACGGAGCTGGGTACAACATCCCGAACCGGACCTTACTGAGGAAAAGGGCAAAGGTGCTTTGTACAACACCTCGAATGGGACCTTACTGTGAAACAGTGCAACGGAGCTGGGTACAACACCCCGAATCGGACCTTACTGTGGAAAAGTGCAAAGGAGCTTTGTACAACACCCCGAACCGGACCTTACTGTGAAAAGTGCAAAGGAGCTATGTACAACACCCCGAACCGGACCTTACTGTGAAACAGTGCAACGGAGCTGGGTACAACACCCCGAACCGGACCTTACTGTGGAAAAGTGCAAAGGAGCTTTGTACAACACCCCGCACCGGACCTTACTGTGAAAAGTGCAAATGAGCTTTGTACAGCACCCCGAACCGGACCTTACTGTGAAACAGTGCAACGGAGCTGGGTACAACACCCCGAACCGGACCTTAATGTGGAAAAGTGCAAAGGAGCTTTGTACAACACCCCGAACCGGACCTTACTGTGAAACAGTGCAAAGGAGCTCGGTACAACTCCCCGAACCGGATCTTACTGTGGAAAAGTGCAAAGGAGCTGGGTACAACACCCCGAACCGGACCTTACTGTGAAAAGTGCAAAGGAGCTTTGTGCAATACCCCGAACCGGACCTTACTGTGAAACAGTGCACCGGAGCTGGGTACAACACCCCGAACCGGACCTTACTGTGGAAAAGTGCAAAGGAGCTTTGTACAACACCCCGAACCGGACCTTACTGTGGAAAGTGCAAATGAGCTTTGTACAGCACCCCGAACCGGACCTTACTGTGAAACAGTGCAACGGAGCTGGGTACAACACCCCGAACCGGACCTTACTGTGAAAAGTGCAAATGAGCTTTGTACAGCACCCCGAACCGGACCTTACTGTGAAACAGTGCAAAGGAGCTTTGTGCAACACCCCGAACCGGACCTTACTGTGAAAAGTGCAAATGAGCTTTGTACAGCACCCCGAACCGGACCTTACTGTGAAACAGTGCAACGGAGCTGGGTACAACACCCCCAACTGGACCTTAATGTGGAAAAGTGCAAAGGAGCTTTGTACAACACCCCGAACCGGATCGTACTGTGGAAAAGTGCAAAGCAGCTTTGTACAACACCCCGAACCGAATCGTACTGTGGAAAAGTGCATAGCAGCTTTGTACAACACCCCGAACCGGACCTAACTGTGGAAACGTGTAAAGGAGCTTTGTACAACACCCCGAACCGGATCATACTGTGAAAAAGTGCAAAGGAGCTGGGTACAACGCCCCGAACCAGACCTTACTGTGAAACAGTGCAAAGGAGCTGGGTACAACACCCCGAACCAGACCTTACTGTGAAACAGTGCAAAGGAGCTTGGTACAACACCCCGAACCGGACCTTACTGTGGAAAAGTGCAAAGGAGCTGGGTACAACACCCCGAACCGGACCTAACTGTGGAAAAGTGCAAAGGAGCTGGGTACAACACCCCGAACTGGACCTTACTGTGGAAAAGTGCAAAGGAGCTTTGTACAACACCCCGAACCGGACCTTGCTGTGAAACAGTGCAAAGGAGCTGGGTACAACACCCCGAACCGGACCTAACTGTCGAAAAGTGCAAAGGAGCTTTGTACAACACCCCGAACCGGACCTTACTGTGAAGAAGTGCAAAGGAGCTGGGTACAACACCCCGTACCGGACCTAACTGTAGAAAAGTGCAAAGGAGCTTTGTACAACACCCCAAACCGGACCTCACTGGGAAACAGTGCAAAGGAGCTGGGAACAACACCCTGAACCGGACCCAACTGTGAAACAGTGCAAAGGAGCTGCGTACAACACCCCGAACCGGACCTTACTGTGGAAAAGTGCAAAGGAGCTGGGTACAACACCCGAACCGGACCTTACTGTGGAAAAGTGCAAAGGAGCTGCGTACAACACCCCGAACCGGACCTCACTGTGAAACAGTGCAAAGGAGCTGGGTACACCACCCCGAACCAGACCTTACTGTGGAAAGTGCAAAGGAGCTTTGTACAACACCCTGAACCGGACCTCACTGTGAAACAGTGCAAAGGAGCTGGGTACAACACCCCGTACCGGACCTAACTGTGGAAAAGTGCAAAGGAGCTTTGTACAACACGCCAAACCGGACCTCACTGTGAAACAGTGCAAAGGAGCTGGGAACAACACCCTGAACCGGACCTAACTGTGAAACACTGCAAAGGAGCTGGGTACAACACCCCGAACCGGACCTTACTGTGGAAAAGTGCAAAGGAGCTTTGTACAACACCCCGAACCGGACCTTACTGTGGAAAGTGCAAATGAGCTTTGTACAGCACCCCGAACCGGACCTTACTGTGAAACAGTGCAACGGAGCTGGGTACAACACCCCGAACCGGACCTTACTGTGAAAAGTGCAAATGAGCTTTGTACAGCACCCCGAACCGGACCTTACTGTGAAACAGTGCAAAGGAGCTTTGTGCAACACCCCGAACCGGACCTTACTGTGAAAAGTGCAAATGAGCTTTGTACAGCACCCCGAACCGGACCTTACTGTGAAACAGTGCAACGGAGCTGGGTACAACACCCCCAACTGGACCTTAATGTGGAAAAGTGCAAAGGAGCTTTGTACAACACCCCGAACCGGACCGTACTGTGGAAAAGTGCAAAGCAGCTTTGTACAACACCCCGAACCGAATCGTACTGTGGAAAAGTGCAAAGGAGCTGGGTACAACGCCCCGAACCAGACCTTACTGTGAAACAGTGCAAAGGAGCTGGGTACAACACCCCTAACCGGACCTTACTGTGAAACATTGCAAAGGAGCTTGGTACAACACCCCGAACCGGACCTTACTGTGGAAAAGTGCAAAGGAGCTGGGTACAACACCCCGAACCGGACCTAACTGTGGAAAAGTGCAAAGGAGCTGGGTACAACACCCCGAACCAGACCTTACTGTGAAACAGTGCAAAGGAGCTTGGTACAACACCCCGAACCGGACCTTACTGTGGAAAAGTGCAAAGGAGCTGGGTACAACACCCCGAACCGGACCTAACTGTGGAAAAGTGCAAAGGAGCTGGGTACAACACCCCGAACTGGACCTTACTGTGGAAAAATGCAAAGGAGCTTTGTACATCACCCCGAACCGGACCTTACTGTCGAAAAGTGCAAAGGAGCTTTGTACAACACCCCGAACCGGACCTTGCTGTGAAACAGTGCAAAGGAGCTGGGAACAACACCCCGAACCGGACCTAACTGTCGAAAAGTGCAAAGGAGCTTTGTACAACACCCCGAACCGGACCTTACTGTGAAGAAGTGCAAAGGAGCTGGGTACAACACCCCGTACCGGACCTAACTGTAGAAAAAGTGCAAAGGAGCTTAGTACAACACCCCGAACCGGACCTAACTGTAGAAAAGTGCAAAGGAGCTTTGTACAACACCCCAAACCGGACCTCACTGTGAAACAGTGCAAAGGAGCTGGGAACAACACCCTGAACCGGACCCAACTGTGAAACAGTGCAAAGGAGCTGCGTACAACACCCCGAACCGGACCTTACTGTGGAAAAGTGCAAAGGAGCTGGGTACAACACCCGAACCGGACCTTACTGTGGAAGAGTGCAAAGGAGCTTTGTACAACACCCCGAACCGGACCTCACTGTGAAACAGTGCAAAGGAGCTGGGTACAACACCCCGTACCGGACCTAACTGTGGAAAAGTGCAAAGGAGCTTTGTACAACACCCCAAACCGGACCTCACTGTGAAACAGTGCAAAGGAGCTGGGAACAACACCCTGAACCGGACCTAACTGTGAAACACTGCAAAGGAGCTGCGTACAACACCCTGAACCGGGCCTTACTGTGGAAAAGTGCAAAGGAGCTTTGTACAACCCCCTGAACCGGACATAACTGTGAAAAAGTTCAAAGGAGCTGGGTACAACACCCCGTACCGGACCTTGCTGTGGAAAAAGGGCAAAGGATCTTTGCACAACACCCCAAACCGGACATAACTGTGAAAAAGTGCAACGGAGCTGGGTAAAGCACCCCAAACCGGACCTTACTGTGAAACAGTGCAAAGCAGCTGCGTACAACACCCCAAACCGGACATAACTGTTAAAAAGTGCAAAGGAGCTGGGTACAACACCCCGAACCGGACCTTACTGTGAAACAGTGCAAAGGAGCTGGGTACAACACCCCGTACCGGACCTTGCTGTGGAAAAAGGGCAAAGGATCTTTGCACAACACCCCAAACCGGACATAACTGTGAAAAAGTGCAAAGGAGCTGGGTAAAGAACCCCAAACCGGACCTTACTGTGAAACAGTGCAAAGCAGCTGCGTACACCACCCCGAACCAGACCTTACTGTGGAAAGTGCAAAGGAGCTTTGTACAACACCCCAAACCGGACCTCACTGTGAAACAGTGCAAAGGAGCTGGGTACAACACCCCGAACCGGACCTTACTGTGAAACAGTGCAAAGGAGCTGCGTACAACACCCTGAACCGGGCCTTACTGTGAAACAGTGCAAAGGAGCTGCGTACAACACCCTGAACCGGGCCTCACTGTGGAAACGTGCAAAGGAGCTTTGTACAACCCCCTGAACCGGACATAACTGTGAAAAAGTTCAAAGGAGCTGGGTACAACACCCCGTACCGGACCTTACTGTGGAAAAAGGGCAAAGGAGCTTTGCACAACACCCCAAACCGGACCTTGCTGTGAAACAGTGCAAAGGAGCTTTGCACAACACCCCAAACCGGACATAACTGTGAAAAAGTGCAAAGGAGCTGGGTAAAGCACCCCAAACCGGACCTTACTGTGAAACAGTGCAAAGCAGCTGCGTACAACTCCCCAAACCGGACATAACTGTGAAAAAGTGCAAAGGAGCTGGGTACAACACCTCGAACCGGACCTTACTGTGAAAAAGTGCAAAGGAGCTGCGTACAACACCCCGAACCGGACTTTACTGTGAAACAGTGCAAAGGAGCTTTGTACAACACCCCAAACCGGATCTTACTGTCGAAAAGTGCAAAGTAGCTGGGTACAACACCCCGAACCGGACCCTACTGTGAAACAGTGCAAAGGTGCTGGGTACAACACCCCGAACCGGACTTTACTGTGAAACAGTGCAAAGGAGCTGGGTACAACACCCCGAACTGGACCCTACTGTGAAAAAGTGCAAAGGAGCTGGGTACAACACCCCGAACCGGACTTTACTGTGAAACAGTGCAAAGGAGCTGGGTACAACACCCCGAACGGGACCTTACTGTGAAACAGTGCAAAGGAGCTGGGTACAACACCCGAACCGGACCTCACTGTGATACAGTGCAAAGGAGCTGGGTACAACACCCCGAACCGGACCTCACTGAGAACCAGTGCAAAGGAGCTGGGTACAACACCCTGAACCGGACCTCACTGTGAACCAGTTCAAAGGAGCTGGGTACAACACCCCGAACCGGACCTCACTGTGAACCAGTGCAAAGGAGCTTGGTACAACACCCTGAACCGGACCTCACTGTGAAGCAGTGCAAAGGAGCTGGGTACAATACCCGAACCGGACCTCACTGTGAACCAGTGCAAAGGAGCTGGGTACAACACTCCGAACCGGACCTCACTGTGAACCAGTGCCTCTTAGGCCTTCTTGAAACCAACCCCTCGTTTGACCAGTTCAGCTCCAATGTTTTGGTATATTCTGATTCTGTTCCAATCCCAGCTATGTGAATTGCTTTAGCCCCTCTCAGGATGTTTCCGATCTTTTGAAATTTCTGCATATGTACAATCATCACTTGTGGTGCCTCCCCAGCTCTCGGCCTGTTCCTTAAAGATCGATCGTCATGATCCACCTCTGGACCTTTCTCAAATATTCCCTCTCCCACCATCTTCACAAACATTACCATTAACACGCCCCTAACATTACCATCTCTGCATCGAACAATACAATACGACATCTGTGATTTGAAATTTATTTCTCTACTTCTCGTATTTTTACTTCTTAGGATTCCAGGGTCCATATGATCTAAGGATCCTTGGAGAGGGGCTATCGCTCCTTCTATGCTCTTGACCAATCCTTCTGCATCTTCTCTCTTTGAATCTCCCCTTTAATAAAATCCATTAATTTTTCCACCTGGAACATGGTCATCAATGATATTTCCTCTCCGTCACTTTAACTGGCTTTAACTGACTTTAGACTGGTTTGATAGCCCAGGGACGGGGGGACGGCGGGGGGGGGTGGGGGGGTGGGGAGGTAGGCGGAGGGAACCTCCCCAATTATTTTCCACTTTTTGCACAAACATTTCCTGGGTAAAAGGGACTTAATTCAATTCCTCCAAGAAGGGGCCACCTCGTGTGCGACCATTCACAACATGGCCGCCAAAATAAACATAACTTAATAACGGGTGGCAATTTTAACTGTGTGTTTGGAGCCTCGGTTGGACAATGGTGAAGGGAATGGCGAAGGAATTAGGGATATTTATGTACCAATTGGGGAGGGACATGGATTCTTGGAGGTTTCGGCACCCGAGACAGAGGGAGTTTTCATACTTCTCCCATGTCCATCGGGTATACTCCCGTGTAAATTTTGTTGTGGGCAACTTAGAATTTTAGAATTTACAGTGCAGAAGGAGGCCATTCGACCCATCGGGTCTGCACCGGCCCTTACAAAGAGCAACCCACTCAAGCCCAAGTATCTACCCTATCCCCGCAACCCAGCAACCCCCATTTTACCTTTTTGGACACTAAAGGCAATTTAGCATGGCCAATCCACCTCACCCGCACATCTTTGGACTGTGGGAGGAAACCGGAGCACCCGGAGGAAACCCACGCACACACGGGGAGAACATGCAGACTCCGCACAGACAGTGACCCAGTCGGGAATCGAACCTGGGGACCCTGGAGCTGTGAAGCAATTGCGCTAACCACTATGCTACCGTGCTGCCCTATGATTCTCCCAGCGATAGTGGGAGTAGAATACGGTGCGATTGTGGTTTCAGACCACGTGCCGCACTTTATGGATGTAAGGTTGGGTGTGGGCCAGTTACAGGGACTTGTGTGGAGGATAGACTCGGCGTTACTGACGGATAAAAAGTTTTGTGTGAAGATGGCGTTGGGAATTAAGGAGTACATAGAGCCGGATTCTCTGTTTCAGAGACTAAGTGCTGATGCCGGGATTGAATCGGTGGTGTTCTATGACCACGGATGTGTTGCCGGCTCCGGAGCAATTCAGGATCCTTTAATGGGCTTGCACCAGCGCTAAATCGAGCTCGGGCAATTCCAATGAAAAGCGGTGTCCGATTCGTCGGGGTTGGGATTGACACTAGAGAGGCTGGCAAGCTGCAGGTGGCAGAGGTTGTGAGCGCCGTGGGCACCACCGCCAGGACCAGACAGCAGCGTCGGAAATTCCCAGGGTGAGTAGCCAGCACCATTCGCATGGTACCTCATCTTCATCCCACACACCCGTTAAACCCCTCCCTCCGTCCGGCCTGGAGGGCGATCGAACACCACCTGCCGACAGTCTGCTCACACGCCACCCTGCACCATATGCCAGCACCAAAGTCACATGCCATGGCCGGAAGCCCTGTTCACAAAGTCCACCAGCTGCCTACCACCCCCCCGTGCTGCCCGCGTCCGACTGCCAAACACTCTGTCTCTCCCCCCCACCCCCCCCCCCCCCCCCCAGGAGAAGGAGACGCACAGCCACAGGGAGAGAGCGAAGACTGGAGGGGCTTGCCAGACCTGCGCCCGCTCACCGTTGTGGAGCAGCCGCCACTGGACCTGGTCGTAGGGCCGGGGAGGGACAAATACTGTGGCCAAGTCCTTGCTGAGTTGCGGAGTCCCTAGGGCACGTGTGGAAAAACCCCACACCACCATACCATCCCTCACCACCTACACCACAGCACCCCAACCCCAGTCCCCCACCACCTCCCCCACAGACCCCAACACCACCTCCCCCACCCCAACCCTACCTCCCCCACTCCAACCCCAACCCCACCTCCCCCACTCCAACACCACCATCCCCACCCCACACCACCTACACCACCCCAACCCCAGTCCCCCACCACCTACCCCACAGACCCCAACACCAGCTCCCCACCTCAACCCCAAATCCCCCACCCCAACCCCACCTCCCCCACCTCATCACCACCTCCTTCACCCAACCCAATGTCCCCACTCCAACACCTCCTTCCCCACCCCAACCCCACCAAACCCACATCACCACAACCCCACCTCCCCTCCCCAACCCCACCTCCCCCACCCCAACCCCAACCTCACCTCCCCGACCCCAACACCACCACCCCCACACCAATCCCAACCACGCCTCCCCCACCCCCACCCCAACCCCCACCTTCCCCAACACCACCTCCCCCAGCCCAACCCCACCTCCTGCAGCCCAACCCCATCTCCCCCAACCCAACCCCAACCTCACATCCCCCAGCCCAACCCCACCTCCCGTACCCCAACATCGCATCCCCCACCCGAACCCCACCTTCCCCACCCCAATCCCATGTCCCCACACCAACCCCAACCCCACCTCCCGCACCCCAACACCACCTCCCCCACCTGAACCCCACCTCCCCACCCCAACCCCATCTCCCCCACACCAACCCCAACCCCACCTCCCACATCCCAACCCCATCCCCCCACACCAACACCAACCCCACCTCCCCACACCAACCCCAACCCCACAGTCCCCACCCCCACTCCAACCCCACCTCTCCCACACAAATCCCAACCTCACCTCCCCACCCCCACTCCAACCCACACCTCCCCACAACAACCCCAACCCCACTTCCCCCAACACCACCTCCCCACACCAACCCCAACCCACACCTCCCCACCCCAACCCCAACACCACCTCCCCCACCCCAACCCCAACCCCACCTCCCCCACCCCAACCACACATCCCCCAGCCCAACCCCAACTCCCCCACCCCAACCCCACTTCCCCCATCCCGACCCCACCTCCGCCACCCCAACCCAACCTCCCCACCCCAACACCACCATTCCCACCCCAACCTCAACCTCACCTCCCCCACCCCAACACCACCTCGCCCACCCCAACCTCACATCCCCCAGCCCCAACCCCAACCCCACCTCCCCCACCCAACACCACCTCCCCACCCCAACACCACCCCCACTCCCCACACTACCATGCCAACCCGCAACCCAAACATGTGTCAGTCTTGTGTCTTGCAGGATCACCTGGCGACGATGTGGGTCCTTCTGCTGTCCCATGACCATAATCCCAGGCCACGTCCAGCGAGGAGGTGGCACAGGACAGTGAAGCGAGCCCCCAAATACCAGTCCGCAACACCTCGGAGCACCAATCTGTGGACAACACCGACTTTCCATCATCGCTGTCTCCAACACCCTTCACCATCCCAGAGACACTCACCTTGGTTGGGCACTTTGTGAACAGGCTCCTGGGACTAGCTAGTGCACACCACACATGTGAAGTGGTACAATAGATGGAGGTAGGATCCCCTAGGACGCAGGTGGTCGAAGGGCAGCCCAAACCCAGGGAGTAGCTGCCGTTCAGCCGGATCTCAGGCTTCTGGAAACGGTGGTCCCATCGATGCTGGAGATGCAGACACAGAGCTGGGGATTACATGAGGGCCTGTCAGCAACCTCCAGTGCCTGCAGGTGCAGTTGGAGGAGACCATACGTGCCACCCAGGGCAACACCGCACGGGTGGCATCCGCGGTCAAGGCCTTGGGAGTGAAGGTATCAGCCATGGGCCAGGATGTCCAAGGCCTGGGGCACTCTGTGCCGGCGACCCTTGCAGGGTAGGTGCCAGAACACCACAGCACCTCGGACGCCCCCCCCCCCCTCCATCCCTGGCGCATCCGATAATCAGCGGACAGAACAGGCTGGCACTACGCCATCTAGACACCCAAGTGTCATCCATGCCCGGCTGCTCCAGAGGACTGTCGCCAGAAGACACAGGGCAGGAATTGCAGCAGGCCACCTCCAATGCCTGGGGATCCACCTAGATGTAGCGTTAGGGCTCCATAAGGCCAGAAAGTTAGGCACCAGTGAAGTTAGCATGGGCGTAGGAGACAGGTTAGCATTAGGGGCTAGGGCACAAGCCTGTAGAGATATTTGCATCTGTTCACAATCGTTTCAACCTGCCTCAGTGCTCTGTCAGAAGAGTGTAAGGGGTGGACTGTGCTGGACTGGCTGCAGAGGGCACTGGAGGGCCGGGGTGGGGAGGCATTGGGTAGCCATGGACACGGGCCACAGGCCAGGGCCCCCTGGTCAGCCACCACACACTGACCCGATAACCGGCCCCATCCACCCCAACCCCACCGAACACCTTTCCCACCTCTGCCACCCCGAGGGCTCGGTGGGACCGTGTGATGGAATGGCCAGCTCACATGCAGGGATCACCCAGGTGGCCGTGGAAAGTGCTACCGTGGGCAGGCCGCTTAGTCGGCAAACCTGGAGGCAGTTAGCTCGTCCCATGCACGCTGACCCAGGCGCACACGTTGTGCGGTCTCCTGTACCTGCCCGGGCCCCATTCCCTGCCTGTCCTGGCCCTCCCCCGCATCCTCCCCGTCGGACAAGGTTAGACACTTCCTCCGGCATGTCGCCGCTCTGCTGTGCGATGTTGTGCAGGACGCAGCAGGCCCACCGCCATGTGGGAGACCTTCCAGCACTATACTGGATGATCCCTTGGGAGCGATCCAAGCACCTAAAACGCATCTTCAGGGTTCCCGGTCCTGGACGCGGCATGAGCGTCGTTGTAGCGGGTCTCCACGTTGGCCTGTGGCCTCCGGATAGGCATCATCAGCCATGGCCACAGTGGATAACCCCTGTCGCCCAGGAGCCAACCACCCAGCCACGGGAGTGCCTTGAAGGTGTCAGGAACCGTTGAGTGTGCCAGGATGAAGGCTTTGCGCACGCTGCCGGGTATAGGGCACAGACGTGCATGATGTCCATCTCGTGGTCACACACCAGCTGCACGTTCATAAAGTGGAACCCCTTTCAGTTTGTGAAGGCCACCCCCTCATGACCCAGGGCTCCTAGGGGATTTGTGTCCCGTTGATCATCTCTGGACTGATGTGTTGGGTGCTCTGGATCCGTGGAACACATACAGGCCACCAACACTTCAAATAGTGCAACACTATTTTATTAAGTTAGAAACTGTTGAACATACTTTCACTCACTGTGGGTTAACATGATGTTAGATTAAACTAAAGACCTATGCCTGTCCTAACCAGTCTATGCACTCAGCACATGGTGAAGATCTGTGCTGTAAGCTGTAAGCCCTGTCCTTCTGAGAGGCTGCATCTCGAATGAGCGGGAAAACTGATGCCCTCTGTCTTTATAGTGAGTGTGCTCTAGCTGGTGAAATGAAAATCACTTATTGTCACAAGTAGGCTTCAAATGAAGTTACTGTGAAAAGCCCCTAGTCGCCACATTCCGGCGCCTGTTCGGGGAGGCTGTTACGGGATTTGAACCGTGCTACTGGCCTACCTTGGTCTGCTTTCAAAGCCAGTGTTGATTGGCTGTGGTGTTGTGTGTGTTGATTGGTCTTGCTGTGTGTCCATCAGTGTGTGGGTATCTGCACCATGATATACTGGTGTATATTATGACATCCCCCCTTTTATAAAAGTATGTATGTGTGTGGCAATAAATAATGGATGGTGAGAATGTTCCTAACTACGTGTGGGGTATAAAGACATATTTACAGGACTACGTACATGAGAACTAAGCTATTTACATGGGAAGGTGCCTGGTGCAGAGAAGCAGTTTGCAACAAGAGTAACGAGATCAACACACTATGCAAACCAGGGAAACGATCAAACAAAGCAACAAAACAATTTGGAGAGTCCATAAATTCGAAAAGTTCATAATTCTAGGGCGAAATTCTCCGTAATCGGCGCGATGTCCACTGACCGGCGCCAAAAACGGCGCAAATCAGTCCTGCATCGCGCCGCCCCAAAGGTGCGGAATTCTCCGCATCTTGAGCGGCCAAGCCCTAACCTTGAGGGGCTATGCCCGCGCCGGACTGATATCCGCCCCGCCAGCTGGCGGGAAAGGCCTTTGGTGCCCCGGCAGCTGGTGCGGAAATTACATTGCCGGGCGGCGCGTGCGCGGGAGCGTCAGCGGCCGCTCACGGTGTCCCCGCGCATGTGCAGTGGAGGTGGTCTCTTCCGCCTCCGCCATGGTGGAGACCACGGCAAAGGTGGAAGGAAAAGAGTGCACCTACGGCACAGGCCTGCCCGCGGGTCGGTGGGCCCCGATCGCAGGCCAGGCCACCGTGGGGGCACCCCCCAGGGCCAGATCACCCCACGCCCCCACCAGGACTCCGGAGCCCGCCCACGCCGCCTTGTCCCGCCGGTAAGAGAGGTGGTTTAATCCACGCCGGCAGGACAGGCATTCTAGCAGCGGGAGGCCCGCCAACCGGCGCGGCGCGAATCCCGCCCCTGCCGAATCTCCGGTGCCGGAGAATTCGTTGTGGAGCAGCCGTTGTGAGAATCCGGACGATGAGTGGTGTGCCACCCTTACGGTCAACCAGAATTCGTCGCCCACCTCAGAGACTAGGGGCGAGATTCTCTGACCCCCCGACGGGGGGTCAGAGAATCTCGCCCCTAGTCTCTGAGGTGGGCGACGAATTCTGGTTGACCGTAAGGGTGGCACACCACTCATCGTCCGGATCGATGCTGTATACTGATAGAGGCTGGATTCTTTGCTTCGGGGACACCCTGATTTTTGTAATGATACCGACTCGAAAAGGCGCCTCGGTGTCAATATCGGTTAGCAAGTCCAAATCGGGCTCTCTGACCGTGGGTTGAATGGCCCGGACATTCCTGCGAGGCTGGCTGGAGCGACGAGAGTTGGCAGGCTGAGCTGATCTGCATAAAGCAGCATAGTGGCCAAGTTTGCCACATCGCAGGCATCGTCGGGATTTGGCAGGACATTGCCGCTTTAAATGGGCGGAGCCACAGTTGCCGCACGTTGTAGCGTCAGTATGTTCGCTGCGCCACCGCGCATGCGCGGTGCGGTCGTACGTGGTGTGCGCCTGTTCAGGACGTTCGTCGACGTCCCCTCGTTCGGTGCGCACAAGCGCGGGAGTCCACGAAATGCGCGCAAAATGGCTGCCAGCATCCAGGCTGAGGCCCTGGAGTTGCTCGATTGCTTGGACCCGTTCTGCCTCGTGGGGACCTTGCCGCACTGTTTCAGCCGCTTGAGGAGCTGCTGGCGTAGGGGGTCCGATTGAACACCGAAAACGATCTGGTCGTGTATCATGGAGTTGGAGGTGGGCCCGTAATTACAGGACTGCGCAAGGATGCGGAGGTGGGTGAGAAAGGACTGGAAAGGTTCATCCTTACCCTGCAAATGCTATGGAATACATAGCGCTCGAAACCTTCATTCACCTCGATGTCGCAGTGACTGTCAAACTTAAGGAGGACCGTCTTGAATTTTGATTTATCTTTAAAATCAGCAAAGGTGAGAGAATTGAAAATGTGGATGGCATGTTCCCCGGCCATGGATAGGAAGCGAGCGATCTTCCTGGTGTCTGAGGCAGCTTCCCGGTCTGTGGCTTCAAGGTAGAGCTGGAAGTGTTGTTTGAATATCTTCCAGTTGGCCCCTAGGTTACCGGTGAGGCGGAGCGGCGGCGGGCGGACGCTGTCCATTTTGCAGGATGGCTGTATGCTGATGGAAGGCAGATCACTTGCAGATAGGTCTATGAAGTTCTAACATCCCTCAACTACTGGTACCATGATGTGTTGGGTGCTCTGGATCCGTGGAACACATACAGGCCACCAACACTTAAAATAGTACAACATTATTTTATTAAGTTAGAAACTGTTGAACATACTTTCACTGTGGGTTCACACGATGTTAGATTAAACTAAAGACCTATGCCTGTCCTAACCAGTCATGCACTCAGCACATGGTGAAGATCTGTGCTGCAGGCTGTAAGCTCTGTCCTTCTGAGAGGCTGCACCCCAAATGAGCAGGAACTCTGATGCCCCCTGTCTTTACAGTGAGTGTGTTCTAACTGGTGATTGGCTGCGGTGTTGTGTGTGTTGATTGGTCCCGCTGTGTGTCCATCAGTGTGTGTGTCTGCACCATGATATACTGGTGTATATTATGACATGGACCTGGCGATGGTGGCGAACCCCACTGCCCTGGGGTACTGGAGGTAGGGTAGAGGGAGGGTTTTGATGCTGCTCTACACAAGCACAGGCCATGGTGGGCGGTCAGTGGGGGAGAGACAGTAACCTAAGGGTGGCTGCTGTTAGCCTGAGAGAAGACATTTTAAAATGTTGTAAATAAAGCTCCTACCCCCAGAAAAACGTCTGCATATCTCTTGAAGTATAAAACACAACACCCTCCTCCCCACTTCTCCACACACAATCCCCTCAATCTATTAAAACTTATAGCCAAGTTCCGCATACATGAGTGCGGCCTCAACCGGGACCTGGGATTCATGTCGCATTACATTCATCCCCCACCATCTGGCCTGCGAAATCCTACCAACTGTCCTGGCTTGGTACAATTCACACCTCTTTAACCTGGGGTTACCCCATCTCTGGATCTGTAAAGATTTAATCACCTGCAAATGCTCGCATTCCAAGCATTGTCTGGCATCTTTGAATCTGTCTATATATGTGTTTCTGGAACAGACCTCTTCATTCACCTGAGGAAGGAGCAGCGCTCCGAAAGCTAGTGACATCGAAACAAACCTGTTGGACTTTAACCTGGTGTTGTAAGACTTCTTACCGCGTCTACAGGAGGTGATGGAGGCAGTTAGGTTGATAAAGTCTGGGAAGGCGCCGGGACCTGCCGGTTTCTTGGTTGATTTTTACAGATGGTTTGCAGCGGAGTTGGCCCCACATCTCCTGCAGATGTTCTCTTTGTCGAGGGGGGAGCTGCTAGCCACGCTGGCTCAGGCATCGATTTTGTTCATCCCCAGGAATAATAAGGACCCGATGGAATGTGGGTCGTACTTACCCATCACGGGTGTGTAGGTGCTGGCTAAGGTATTGAGGAGGCCGCTCGAGGGGTGTGTGCGGGAGGTGGTGTCGGAGGATCAGACAGGTTTTGTGAAGAAGAGGCAGCTGTCAAGTAATATTGTACGTTTATTGAATGTGGTTTTGACGCTTTCTTGGGGCAGGGTGCCGGAGGTTGTTGTGGCTATGTGTGCGGAGATGACATTCAATAGGGTAGAGTGGAGGTATTTGTTCGTGGTTTGGGTCCATGTTTATCTCCTGGGTGAGGTTGTTGCATGTGGTCCCCAGGGCTAGTGTTCGGATGAATTCGATTATGTCAGGAGATTTTTGGCTATACAGGGGACGAGACAGGGGTGCCCGTTATCCCCACTTCTGTTCACATTGGCTATCGAAATGAAATGAAATGAAAATTGCTTATTGTCGCAAGCAAGCTTCAAATGAAGTTACTGTGAAAAGCCCCTAGTCGCCACATTCCGGCACCTGTTCGGGGAGGCTGGTACGGGAATTGAACCGTGCTGCTGGCCTGCCTTGGTCTGCTTTCAAAGCCAGCGATTTAGCCCTGTGCTAACCCTTGCTATTGCGCTCTGGATATCAGAGCCGGTGGTCAGGTATTGTAAGGGGAGGCAGGGAACACAAGAGTCTCGCTGTATGTTTGTTGCTGTATATTTCCAACCCGTTCGAGTGTATGGATAGGATTATGGATATTGTGGTGAATGTATTCACCATAATGCATGCATGATACCATAACCTGTGACCTATGACCTGGACGTAGTGAATGAACTGCTTCCAGGTACTGTACTGTAACCCCGATTATGGCTCCGTCTCTGGCTCCACCCACACCGGGGCATATATAGGCCGGCCTCTTGTGGGCGGCATTCATCTGTACTACTGACTCTGGCTAGGCAAGTTCATGACTAATAAAACCTTATGTTCACTCGCTCTCACTGCCTCTCTGTGGATTGAAGGTACATCAGATATATTGGAGAAGTTTGGCGCTTTTTCGGGCTACATATTGAATATGACCAAAAGTGAAGTATGCAACTGTGCTACTGGTTCAATAAATCAGATTGAACTAACTTCAAGGTCTGGAGTATGTTTTGGATAAAGCTGCATCCAATTGCAGCCTGTGTTATCCCAGAGTACATAACACGACATGCTACCATGAGACTGCTTAATCTTGGTGGTTTACCTCAGTCCGTTCTGTGACGACCAGCGAATGTATCCCGGCACCATGGAGAAGATTCAGGCTCCTCACCAGCTCAGGACCTCCAGCAATCTCAGTGCCAACTGGCGGACATTCAAGCAAAAGTTTCTGCTGTATTTCGAAGCTTCAGACCTCGTGGGTGCGGCTGATGCAAGGAAGATTGCGCATCTCCTCTCAACAGCGGGTGATCAAGCCATCGAACTCTTCAACTCTTTTCACTTCACCGAAGGCCAGGACAAGACAAAGTTTCAGACCATCCTGGACAAGTTTGACAGTCACTGTGAAGTGGACACCAATGAAATCTTCGAGTGCTACATATTCAAACAGCGTCTACAGGGTAAAGATGAATCTTTCAACTCCTTCTTAACTAACCTCTGCCTGCTAGTGCAATCCTGCAACTTCGGTGATATCACTGACTCCATGATCAGAGACCAAATCATTTTTGGAGTTCACTCTGATCCTCTGAGAGAGCAGCTACTGAAAATCAAGCATATTACCCTGTCAGTCGCGATTGTAACATGCACAGTGCATGAGCACGCCAAAAATTGCTACGCCCAGTACAAATCGGCTGAAAATGAGAAACTTGCCTCCCACGAAGCAGAGAGTGTGCAGGCCATCTCCCGGATGCAGCGCCTCAGCATTGATGAAAGCGGCCATTTCGGGCGCTTTTCCCGGGGCCCCACGCATGCGCGATGTGAACGGGATAACGAAGTGGCCGACACCCGCACTGCGCATGTGCGGTGACGCGCAGAGCGTCAGGACGCTGACATCATGATGTGCTCAAACTGCGGCAACACCCACTTAAAGAAACACTGCCCTGCAAGAGGCAGGTGATGTTTAAACTGCGGGAAGCCTGGACACTGTGCAGCCTTGCGCAGGTCTGCACCACCAGTCAGGGGCCAGCGTTCCCAATTCCGACGACAGTGCGTTCAGAGTGTGCAACAACGATGACAGGATTCTGATCCTGGCAGCACAACAGATCCAGAGGAAGAATGCCTGGACTCCACCTACTGTGTGGGCATCATTACCAAATGTGAATATGCCACATCCAACTCATCACAAAGTCAATCCATCCTCGCTGTGGATTCTGCGGACGAATGGCGTGCGGTGATGCAGGTCAACCACTGCTCCATCCAGTTTAAGCTGGACACAGGTGCTTCTGCCAACCTCCTCTCACAGGCAGATTTCAAACGCATCAAGAAGCCCCCCAAGGTCCTTCCAGCAGCTTGCAGACTCCTGGACTACAATGGAAATGCCATCTACTCGTCTCCAACCGGAGCACCCATACACGGTTACATTTTGAAATTGTCAAGCCAGACAGGGCATCCCTATGGCGTGCAGGCCTGCAAGCAACTGAACTTCGTGCAGCGGGTTTACACAACGACATCCTCCAATGTGGATCTTCAGGCCGGCATTGACGACATCCTCGCTCAGTATCCAAATGTGTTCGACGGGATGGGCACGCTGCCATATTGACACAAGATTCTGCTACGACATGATGCCAAGCCAGTGGTCCACTCACCACGCCGGGTCCCGGCTCCGCTGAGGGAGCACCTGAAGGCACAGCTCAAGGATCTTCAGCAACAGGGCATCATTTCCAAGGTAACCGAACCGAGTGACTGGGTTAGCTCGATGGTATGTGTTAGAAAGCCTTCGGGAGACCTGCACATCTGCATTGATCCCAAGGATCTCAATAAGAATATAATGCGTGAACACTACCCCATCCCGAAGCGGGAGGAACTCACCAGTGAGATGGCACACGCACATTTTTTCACCAAGTTAGATGCGTCACATGGATTTTGGCAAATCCAGCTGGATGAGTCCAGCAGAAGGCTCTGCACCTTCAACACACCATTTGGCAGATACTGCTATAATCGCATGCCGTTTGTCATTGTCTCGGCATCATGGAGCAGATGATGGAGGGCATTGAAGGGGTTCGTGTGTACGTGGACGACATCGTCATATGGTTCACAACCCCTGAAGAGCATGTTTCCCGTCTCTAGCAGGTATTCCGCCGTGTCCATGCCAATGGCCTGAAGCTAAACAGGTCCAAATGTTGCTTTGGCATGTCGACACTCAAGTTCCTAGGTGACCTGATCTCTCAGCAGGGCGTGCGCCCGGACACAGACTAGGTCAAGGCCATCGAAGCCATGAAGGTCCCGGAAGACAAGAAGGCGGTATTGCGCTTCCTGGGCATGGTCAATTTTCTGGGCAAGTTCATCCCAAACCTGGCCTCACACACCACCGCCCTACGAAACCTGGTAAAAAAGTCCACTGCCTTTGAGTGGAAGGTAGCACATCAGGCAGAGAGCTTGGAGCTGAAAACCAAGCTCACCACTGCACCCGTCTTGGCATTTTTCGACCCAAACAGGGAGACGAAGATCTCGACAGATGCAAGCCAGGATGGCATCGGTGCGGTGCTGCTTCAACACAATGACACTTCATCCTGGGCACCGGTAGCCTACGCATTGAGGGCCATGATGCCCACCGAAATAAGGTATGCGCAAATAGAGAAGGAATGCCTGGCCTTCTCACTGGCATTTTCAAGTTTCACGACTATGTCTACGGCCTGCCGACATTCACAGTCGAGACAGATCATAGGCCTCTGGTCCACATTATCCACAAGGACCTGAACGACATGACCCCTCGGTTGCAGCGCATCCTCCTCAAACTCAGAAGGTACGACTTTGACT
Organism: Scyliorhinus torazame; assembly: GCF_047496885.1. Taxonomy (NCBI): domain Eukaryota; kingdom Metazoa; phylum Chordata; class Chondrichthyes; order Carcharhiniformes; family Scyliorhinidae; genus Scyliorhinus; species Scyliorhinus torazame. The sequence continues at coordinate 212,872,972 of NC_092707.1, forward strand.
TAGTGTACACGCCTGGCAAGGAGCCCATCATTGCTGATGCATTGTCCCGCTCCATCACATTGCCCAGTGAACTGCTGGAAATCATCCGGCAGATTGAATCACAGGTGGAGCTGTGTGCTAGCACCCTCCCGGCGTCAGATGAGAAGACAGCCAAAGACCTCCTCTTGCAGCGTGTCATGCATCACCTCGCCAATGGCTGGCAGAAAGGGCAGTGCCCTCAATTTTACAATGTAAAGGACGACCTGACGGTGGTTGATGGTATCCTCCTCAAGCTGGACCGGATTGTCATTCCACTCAGTCTCCGCCAAATCCATGAGGGACACCTGGGCGTCGAGAAGTGCAGACGCAGAGCCAGGCAGGCTGTCTACTGGCCCGGTATTAGCCAGGACATCTCGAACATGGTCCTCAACTGTGCAACCTGTCAACGCTTCCAGCCAGCGCAGAGCAAGGTGACGCTACAGCAGCATGAAATCGAGACCTCCCCGTGGTCCAAGGTTGGCATCGACCTCTTTCGTGCGAATGGTCGTGACTACGTGTTGATTATTGACTATTTCTCCAATTACCCTGAAGTCGTGAAGCTCTCAGACCTCACACCTCGGACCGTCATCAAGGCCTGTAAGTAGAAGTCCTCCAGGCATGCTATCCCACTCACTGTCATGAGTGACAATGGCCCGTGCTTCAACAGCCATGAGTGATCTCTGTTTGCCAAGTCATACCATTTCAAACATGTCACTTCCAGCCCACACTATCCGCAGTCCAATCGGAAGGTTGAAAAGGGGGTGCACATTGTGAAACAGCTCATCTGCAAGGCCGCAGATTCTGCTTCTGACAGCTAGCTCACGCTGCTTGCATACAGGGCGACCCCACTGTCCACTGGCATGTCGCCGGCTCAACTCCTGATGAACAGGGACCTGCGGACAACACTTTCAGCCATACACTTGCCCAACCTGGATCACCTCCCGGTGCTGCAGAAGGTGCAGCAGCTCCGAAACCAGCAAAAGCAGGGCTATGATGCTAATGCCACTGATTTGCCCGTGTTACCCCGGCAGACACTGTCAGGATCAAGATACCGGATGATGGCTGGTCTGCTCCAGCTGTTGTTGTTCGACAGGCTGTGCCCCACTCGTATGTTGTGCGTCTGGCTGATGGTTCTGTTGTGCGACGAAACAGACGGGCACTGCGCAAAGTTGCCTGCCCGCAACTGCTTTCCTCTCCATTTCCATCCATTGTTTTGCCACCTCCTGATACCTCAAAGTACGAGGCCACCAGTCAGGCTTCCATCCCGCCTGTCAAGGTGCTGTCGTCCCCACCGCCACCTCTCCGGCGGTCGACGAGGACCAGACGTAAGCCCCAGAGACTGGACTTATGAACACTTGTTTTGTTTGCTATGTTCTGTTTTCTCACATTAGACAGCTGTCTTCACATGTAAATACGTTCACATATGCCACCGCTTGTAAATATGTTAATATAAGCCACCACATGTAAGTATTTTCCCATGTGCCAACAAAACATGAAAAAAAGGGGAGATGTCATGATATGCAGACATGCAGATAATAATATACAGACAGGCACAGACAGGCAGCTAATGAAGACAGATAACAGGATATGACCAATGAGCAGGCAGGACACTCACGGGTGGTATCTCACTATAAAAGGCACGAGGCACTCACACTCCGTCTCTTTCCACTGATGAACATCTACAGAGTGAGTCAGGGTGTATGTACAGTATCACACCTCCAGCACATAGCTAAGAGCTAGTCTGGTTCAGTCAGACAGAGTAACCACACTTAGGTTAGCAGAGAGTCAAACTCATAGAGAACTGTGCTACTGGTTCAATAAATCAGATTGCACTAACTTCAAGGTCTGGAGTATCTTTTGTTTAAAGCTGCATCCAGTTGCAGCCTGTGTTGTCCCAGAGTACATAACACGACAGGACCTGCTGTCAGGAGATTCAGAAAGATCACATGACAAAAACACTCAGAGGAGTGGAGGGAAAGTGCCTGGAACCATCAAATGAATGATGAAATAGAGAGACGGGCGTTAGGACCTATCAAATGGAAAATTGTCTTCCTCATCTGTAATTGAAATGCGATTTCCTGATTTACGAGTCTGCCAGTGAATATGCAAAGAAAAGGAGGCAGAGTGTAAGAAAAGAAATAGAGGCAAAAAGATTAACCCGAGAAAATCAACTTCCCTTTTGGTCAATGAATTTCCTTAGCAAAGGTGTCTTTTAAAGATTGCTCATAGAATACATGCCTCAAATCAATAGAATAGAAATGAAGCTCTTGCAACTTTCCAAGGCTCCTTCGGCAGCACCTTCCAAACCTGCAATCTTACCATCTAGTAAGCGTACTGGTTTTGTCACTGGACTATTAATCCAGAAGCCAGAGTACTGCTCTGGGGACCTGAGATCGAATCCTACCAAAGCAGATGGTGAAATTTGAATTCAATAAAAAAATCTGGAATTAAAAATCAAATGATGACCATTGTTGTAAAACCCATCACTATTGTCCTCTCGGGAAGGAAATCCGCCCTCCTTACCTGGTCTGGCCAATGTGTGACTTCAGGCTTTGCCTGCCATGCCCACATCTGAAGAACGAATAAAGAAAAAAAAGACAAAGGTAGCAGATACCTGGGAACACCACCACCTGGACGTTTCCCTCCGAGCCACTCACCATTCTGACTTGGAAATGTATCGGCTATTCCTTCACTGCCACTGGATCAAACTCCTTCCTGGCAGCACTGTGGCTGGTCCAGCCAGTGACATCTGCACCCCGTGAATGAATATAAACAAGATTTCCCAAAGCTTTTCCACAAAATATGCTGCTAGTAATTGTAGAAAGCAAATTAATGAATATCAGAGATAGAGCATTGTTTTGGCAGTCAGTCAATCTTCCGTATCCTTCATTATAGAGAATTTCACCGGTAAAATCACAAACTGCACATGAATCATTTCGGAGCAATGGCACAAATCCTAATTATCCAAACAGAAATTCATCACAAGTGATAGTGGGTAGCAATGTGATCACTCTGGATTCTTCTGGAAATGTGCCTTCAAATATCTGCAAAAGGTTTAGTTGGAGTTTCGAAGAATGAGAGGGGATCTCTTAGAAATTTATAAAATTGTAACAGGATTAGACAGGGTAGATTCAGGAAGAATGTTTCGATGCTGAGGGAGTCCAGAACAAGGGGGTCATAGTTTGAGGACTGAGGTGAGGAGAACTCTCTTCGCCCAGAGACTGGTGAATCTGTGGAATTCGCTACCCCAGAAAGTAGTTGAAGTGGAAATGTGTAATTATGGTTGGCACTGTAGCACAGTGGTTAGAACTGTTGCTTCAGAGCACCTTGGACCTGGGTTTGATTCCGGCTTGTGTCACTGTGCGGAGTCTGCACATTCTCCCTATGTCAATCTGGGTTTCCTCCGGGTGCTCCAGTTTCCTCCCACAAGTCCCAGGAAACGTCCTTGTTAGGTGAATTGGGCATTCCGAATTCTCCCTCCGTGTACCCGAACAGGCGCCGGAATGTGGCGACTAGGGGATTTTCACAGAAACTTCATTACAGTTTTAATGTAAGCCTACTTGTGACACTAATAAAGATTGTTATTATACTTTCAAGAAGGGATTAGATATAGCTCTTGGGGCTAAAGGGATCAAGGGATATGTGGGGGGGAAGGCTGGATCAGGGTATTGAACTTGATGATCAGCAATGATCATAATGAATGGCGGAACAGGCTCGAAGGGCCGAAGAGCCTCTGTCTGCTTCTGTTTTCTATGTATGGTTCTACGTAAAAGAAAGGCCAGGAAATGAGTTTACTCATTCATTGGTACAAGCTCAGGGGAGGAAAGACTGACGTTTGTATTGTGCTTTTCACAACCACTGGCCTCTCAAAACACCTGACAGCTAATGAGGGACTTTTGGAGTCACTGTTGTAATTCAAGAAACGGGGCCAATTTTCACACAGCAAGATCCCACAATCAGTCATGTGACAATAGCCACATCATCAGTTTCTACTCTGTTGATTGTTGGATGAATGTTGGCTAGGACACCAGGGAGAATCTCTCTGCTCTTCATAGTGCCATGGGATCTTTTACACTCGCCTGAGCAGATAGCTGGGGCCTTCGTTTAACATCTCACCAAAAGATAGGAGCTCCAACATTCCCTCAGTGCTGCACGACAGTGTCCCCTTGATTTCTGTGTTCAAGTCCTGGCACCATTGGCACAGATGCGACGGAGGCGAAGAAACTGGGAGAATGGGTTGGGGTCCTTACAGGGTGCGGGGCGTGAGGAGCTGTATTCAAGGTAGCTGTGGGAGTCAGTGGGTTTGTAATGGATTGGGATCCTTATGATTAGAGAATACTGACAGAAATGAGAGGCCTGAGCATTGATGTGGGATGGGCAAATCTTCTCTGGATGGGTGTTAGGGGACATGCTGGAGGTGTCCGTACCAACAGCAACGTGCTTTACTGCATCGTCATAGTGGCAGGTGGGAGAGATAGGGGGCTGGATTCTCCAATTTAAAGGCTATGTCTGGAGCATGTGTCTAGTATTACAACCAAAAGGTTGGTGCCGACCCCGCAGCGATATTCTGCCCGGTGGGGGTCTACCAGCCATGCCACATAAACCCCCCGGCTTTACCTGCAGACACGGCCGGAGAATTGCCTGGTCCGTGGCGGCGCATGTGCACGGCGGCAACCTGCAGTGGTGGCGTCGTACAACATGGTCCGGCCGCGCGCAGCATCGGGGGAGGGCCTTCAGGTGACATCCTGAGGCCATCCCAACAGTGTGCGGCATACTCAGCGATGACATCATTTTGGAGGGCGCAGAGCATCTGTAAACTTACGCTGCCCCCGATTCCGGCATCAAAACGGATCCTCCGGCCAATCGCCAAATGTGATTTTGACTTTGGTAATCGGAGAAACAAGCCCGTGGTGCTCCCATTGTCGCACTGCACAGGGGTGAAGCACCAAGTGTGCACTGGGGGTGGCGGAGCATGGCGCCAGGAAATGACAGCATGGAGGATCTAGATTGGTGAGCAAAGAGATTTTGAATACAAGTGCACTATTACAATAGTGTCTGGCTTCACCTGTGCCCACGAGGTGCCTGTCGTTTCATACTCTTCCTCAACCCCTTGTTACGTCCAGGTGTATCCCAAGATCCACAGTTGAGGTTGAGGAGGCCTGTCACCTTCCACACCCTGTTGCTTGAGGTGACTTTGGTGGGTGTCCCCTAAGCAGACTGGACCTTGAGAGTCCAGGCCTACTTTTGGGTTGCACGGCTGTTGCAGTGCTGCCCTTCTCAGTGTGTCGGGATGGAGATGTGTCGCTGACAGGGAGTGGGGGTGTCAGATGGGCTGGACACCACCAGGATCTCATGGATGGAAGGCTCTGGATTGCGCTCCTGCTGATCCTCATCGCTTTGGGTGCCTGGGGCCCCTGGGATCCTCCATGGGAGACAGGGGCAGCTGGAGTGAGATCCAGAAACACTGCCATCATCTGCCATTTACACTCGTGGATTCTCACCAGTACCTTCGCCATACGGTTGAAGCCCTGCACCATGGAGCTCATGCTCTCGCCATGGAGGTCATGAGCAGAACCATAGAGAGGACATCCTCCCTCATAGAGTACATGCCCTCCACCAAGGTCTCAACTGAGAATGCCACCCTCGCAGTGTTTGCCTCATTGTGTAGGAGTGACAGCACCATCTCCTCGGACAGAAGGCGATGGGATTCCTTCAGATGGCGTTGTAGTCCTCGGAGGGATGCTGGTCATTCTTTTCTGATGCACGCAACTCTGCCTTTGCAGCTCCAGCAGCTCTGGGATGACTAACCCAGGGGCATATAATTGACCAGGGGCTCAGCAGAGTCTTGAGCTCCTGTATCTTTCCGAGTGCAGGATCTCTGGGATGTCCCTGCCTCCACCTGCTGAGGATGATCAGCTGTGAGGTACCCACCAGTGAATGACCCAGAAGCCTGCCTATTAGTTAGTCCCACCGAGGGGCGAGTATCTGCACAGTTGGAGAGTATGGGTGACAGCAGCGACATCTCTGCAATGCTGGCCTCTCAGATGTCTACCTTGGATCTGCTCGGGTCTGTAGTTTCCAGAGGGCACAAGGACTGGTGAATTTGTTGACCTACAAAGGAAGTGAGATGGCATTAGTGCATCACAGTAACAGACTGATGGGAGAAAGTTAACTCACGTGGGGCTTGCACATGGCTGCAAGTGTTGAGGACTGTCACCTTTGTCTGATGCCCTCAGTTCGCCCTCTGCACAGGTATGATCCTGCTCCTCATTGACCAATTTGGGCTCTTTACTCATGAGGCATCTGAGCTCCGGCATGACACCAGCAGGCTGTACTCACTCATACCGGTTGTGCTCGAGTTTTGTCCTGCAATGAGACAGATGGGGAGTGTATAGGCGGGGGTTCAGCCAGGTCAGGTGCTAATGAAGTCTGGCATGCGAGGGAGGTGAGTGGGAGCGGGGATATGAGGAGCAGATTACCTACTGAGGGGGAACATGGGGGGTGGGGTCGAGGGGGAGGTGGAGGGGGAGGGAAAGACGGATTGACAAATATTGCAAAGCCATGAGGTGGCTGGGAGAGAGATCACTGTGGAGGTGTTGTGGGTGCAGCGGGAGACATGAGGAGGCAGACTTACCTGGCTCATAAAGAAGGTCATTCATCTTCATTTGGCACTGTAGCCCCGTCGGTAGCACAATGGTTAGCACTGTTGCTTCACAGCACCAGGAGTGGCCACGCCATGTTTCGTGGCGGATGCCGTTCGCGGACACAGCCCCCAAAATAGTCCCCCCCTTCTGATGGCTGGCGCACCCCGGACCATCCCCCAACGGTGCCCCCAACCCTGTATAATGTCCCACCCCTGCCCGTGGATCAGCCCTCCCCCGACTGTGGCGGCGCTGGACTGGGTCCGCAGCCGCCACGCTGAGTTCCCGACGTGTGTGACCATGAGTGACGCACACCATTGGGAACTCGGCCATTCGGGGGCGGAGCATCAGGGGGCGGGCCTCAGACAATGTCCTGCGGCCGTTGATATGTGGCACAGCGCACTCTGCGAGTACACTGCTTTGGAGGGGGCGGGGCATCGCGAAAGCAGCGCCGCCCCTGATTTCGTCGGAAACGTGGATTCACCAGCCGGTCGTCGAACGCGATTTTGGCGTCGGCAACCGGAGAATCCAGCCCAGAGCCTCACGTCCAGTGCCAATTCTAGCATTATGCTCCGGTCCCTCCTTGGTGGCGAAAACAAGGTTTACACCCCGCACCAGTGGGGTCATGCAAAACCACAAGTTGCATTTAAATGTGATTAACGAGGCGGACTCAGTACACACTGCGCTCCAGCAATGTTCTGCCGCTCTGAGGCAGAAGTCATATGGGCATGAATTACTACAAGTATTTACAAGTGGGGACTGGGCGCCATGACTGCAGAGAGGGAGCGGGAGACTAAAGAAACAATGAAAAAGGTTGAAAATGGTCGACATGCTGGGGGTGGCGGCTCGGGACAGGGGCAGTAGCGGGGAGCAACTTGGTGCCAAGTCCACAGACTCAAGGTGTCCCCCTCAGGATCGGGGTGGCCTGGCTCACATCACCATTGCTGTAGTTTTAAATGTCACCCTTTGGTGTTACTTACAGGCTCTTGGCTGTTCACTCTGCTGAGTGCTGCCTGTATCCTTTAAATGCTCAGAAGGCCTTGGGTCATTTGGGTTCCCACCCAGGCCACCCCTCTGGACATCCTCATACCTCAGCTGTATCATCAAGGGGATGAGTGTAGCCAAGCTCAATATTTATAACCATCAAGCATTGATTGACAGCTCCTGGACCACATCAGAGAGAATTAAATGCTTTCTGTTTGTTTCACAGCTGACTGCTTCAAAGTCACTGCAGCCTGAAGGAAGGTGAATGGAACAATGCTGACAGCAGGAGAGTGTGTGGAAGCTGTCAATCACAGCCTAGTAAAATCAATATCAAACATAAATTAATGAAAGGCTTGCAGATCAAAGATCTGAGGGGGTTTAAGCCCAGCTGTCTGGTTTCATCTTTCCAGGAATTGACATGTGCTGCTTCTTCTGCCTGAGCCAGCAGGTGTATTGCCCAGGTGAGTGTTAAAGCAGTAGTTATTTTCACTGCCCCTGTCAGGGCTCTCTCTAGCTTCCAGGCAGGGGTCTCTCTTATGGGCAGGCCTCTCGGGGGTGTCTCTTTAATTAGGGTGTCTTGGGGTTGGGGCGTCTCTATAATTAGGGATTCCCTGATGGGGGCCTCTTTAATTAGGTGGTCTTTGGTGAGGGGGGTTGGGGGACGGTGAAGGGGCTCTGGTGAGGGTGGATTGGGCAGGGAGGGGGTGACGGTGAAGGGGCTCTGGTGAGGGTGGATTGGGCAGGGGGGTGACGGTGATGGGGCTCTGGTGAGGGTGGATTGGGCAGGGGGGTGACGGTGAAGGGGCTCTGGTGAGGGTGGATTGGGCAGGGGGGACGGTGAAGGGGCTCTGGTGAGGGTGGATTGGGCTGGGGGGTGGTGGTGAAGGGGCTCTGGTGAGGGTGGATTGGGCAGGGGGGTGACGGTGAAGAGCCTCTGGTGAGGGTCGATTGGGCAGGGGGGGTGGTGAAGGGGCTCTGGTGAGGGTGGATTGGGCAGGGAGGGGGTGACAGTGAAGGGGCTCTGGTGAGGGTGGATTGGGCAGGGGGGTGACGATGATGGGGCTCTGGTGATGGTGGATTGGGCAGGGGGGTGACGGTGAAGGGGCTCTGGTGAGGGTGGATTGGGCAGGGAGGGGGTGACAGTGAAGGGGCTCTGGTGAGGGTGGATTGGGCAGGGGGGTGACGGTGATGGGGCTCTGGTGAGGGTCGATTGGGCAGGGGGGGGTGGTGAAGGGGCTCTGGTGAGGGTGGATTGGGCAGGGGGGTGACGGTGATGGGGCTCTGGTGAGGGTGGATTGGGCAGGGGGGTGACGGTGATGGGGCTCTGGTGATGGTGGATTGGGCAGGGGGGTGACGGTGATGGGGCTCTGGTGAGGGTGGATTGGGCAGGGGGGTGACGGTGAAGGGGCTCTGGTGAGGGTGGTCCTCTGATGGACTTTGGAGGCCACTCCCCCAAAGAATCTCCCCCTTGGCCCACCGCAAGGTCCACCACGTTAGGCACACACTTGTCAAGACCTGCACCAATTATTGCTCACCTGATTCCCAGCCCAGAGGACCGGAGAATCATGAGGGGCCGGAGAATATGGTGCCCGACCCATTAATAGGATGCAAATAGGATCGCATCCTCCCACTGGCATGGAGAGCGAACCTTGCTCCTGATGCCAGCGGGGGACCGGAGCATCGTAAACCGTGGGCTCGGTTCTCCGATTTTCTGACTAAGTGCTGATGGCAGCGTGGAAACAGTGGTGTTTAACGCGAGAAAAAACGGCGCAACAGTTGCACCGATCCTCCGTCCGGTGGGCGGCTAGCGTAAAGTCCCTGGCTTTATCTACGGGTATGGCTGGAGAATTGCCTGTGGCGGCCGTGTCGTGCAACATGGCGGCGGTCACGCGCAGACCCAGCCTGCCAAATAATGTCCTCCTGTAGTCAGCCTCGCCACCCCCGGACCACCCCCCACCAGTACCCCTAGCCCCCGCCAAAGCCCCCCCCTGCCCGTGGAACAGCTCCCCCCCAAACAGCGGCAGTGCTGGACTCAGTCCGCAGCTGCCACGTGGAGTCCACGAAAGAAAATACCATAAGTGTTCCGCGCCATCAGGAACTCGGCCCATCGGGAGCGGAGCATCAGGGAGTGGGCCTCAGGTAACATCCTGAGGCCGTTAACACGACATGCGGCGTATGTTTTGGAGGGGCGGAGCATCGCAATAGCAGCACCGCCTCCAATTTCGGCACCAACAGGGATTCTCCGGCCGATTGCCGAGCGCGATTTCGGGCACGGAGACCCGAGAATCCTGCCCGAAGTCTCTGAAATGGAGAATCCTGCCCAGTGAGATTTCCCACTGCCAGCGCCAACAAGGGGCGAAATTCTCCGGAAACGGCGCGATGTCCGCCGACTGGCGCCCAAAACGGCGCAAATCAGTTGGGCATCGCGCCGCCCCAAAGGTGCGGAATGCTCCGCATCTTTGGGGGCCGAGCCCCAACCTTGAGGGGCTAGGTCGGCGCCGGACGAATTTCCGCCCCGCCAGCTGGCGGAAAAGGCCTTTGGTGCCCCGCCAGCTGGCGCGGAAATGACATCTCCGGGCGGCGCATGCGCGGGAGTGTCAGCGGCCGCTGACAGCTTCCCACGCATGCGCAGTGGAGGGAGTCTCTTCTGCCTCCGCCATGGTGGAGACCGTGGCGGAGGCGGAAGGGAAAGAGTGCTCCCACGGCACAGGCCCGCCCGCGGATCGGTGGGCCCTGATCGCGGGCCAGGCCACCGTGGGGGCACCCCCCGGGGCCAGATCGCCCCGCACCCCCCCAGGACCCCGGAGCCCGCCCGCGCCGCCTTGTCCCGCCGGTAATGTAGGTGGTTTAATGTACGCCGGCGGGACAGGCATTTTAGCGGCCAGAGTTCAGCCCATCTGGGCCAGAGAATCGAGCGGGGGGTGCCCGCCAACCGGCGCGGCGCGATTCCCGCCCCCGCCAAATATCCGGTGCCGGAGACTTCGGCAACCGGCGGGGGCGGGATTCATGCCAGCCCCCGGCGATTCTCCGACCCGGCAGGGGGGTCGGAGAATCTCGCCCCTGATTCTCCACAGTATTCTGCTGGGAACAACACTTTGAAAAAATATAGGAAAATTCCTCCCCTTGTTAAATATTGCCACTGGAGCAAAGTGCAATATCTTCCCAAGCAGTTTCTGCAGGTAATCGATCCATATGCTGCACCAGGACATAACACTCAGTTGGACCTTTTGTCATATGGTGGACAAACTATCCACATGGGAGGTGTGGTCACTCCTGTCACTGACCAAAACATTACTCCCAGGTGGGTCTATGGACCAGCGTCACTTGGTCCAGATGATGTACACACCCTGCAACACCTGGCTCCCCTAAGACCTATTCAACTGTGACACCTTTGGGAATCTACCTGTAATATATCATATCAGGCTAGATGACCGGTGCAGTCTGTGCTCTGAGAAGTCATGAAGCAGAAAGTAGCCGATGAGTAGATGCCAACATATCATAAATCCGACAGAGGAGACAGAATATGTTTCAGAAATGGTGGCCGCAGTAAAGAAAGATGGTACGGTCAGGATCTGCATTGACCCAGGTCACCTAAACAACGTGCTGCTCAGACCTCAACACCCTTTGAAGACTGTTGACAAGTCATAGTTGACATGCCCAATGCGGAGATTTTCAGCATCTTGGATGTGAATTGCCCGCTCTGGCAAATGATAATGATGATAATCGCTTATTGTCACAAGTAGGCTTCAAATGAAGTTACTGTGAAAAGCCCCTAGTCGCCACATTCTGGCGCCTGTTCAGGGAGGCTGTTACGGGAATTGAACCGTGCTGCTGGCCTGCCTTGATCTGCTTTCAAAGCCAGCGATTTAGCCCTGTGCTAAACAGCTCCTATTAGGTGAAGAATCCTTGGCACTCACTACATTCCCATCTCTGGTGGACAGATACTGTTTCCTCCATATGCCCTACAGGATGCCCACTGGCAGTGAGATATTTCAAGAGTGTATGGAGCAACTCTTTGCAGACCAACCCTGCGTCAGCATTGTCGATGTCATCCTGATCTGGGGTCGTACTCTGAAAGAACATGAAGCAAGTCTTCATCTCATCCTCAACAGAATCAGCACCCTGCAGTTGAAGCTCAACCTGGCTAAATGCAGGTTGGGGGTCAACCAGGTTCCTTCCAGGAATAACTTGCTCACAGCCGATGGTGTGAAGTCCCATCCAGACAAGATATCGGCTATACAAGAGATGTCCATTCCCGAGGACAAGCACGTTTCCCTGCGCTTCATTGGTATGGTGAATTATCTTTCCAAGTTCATTCCTTGCTATAGTGAAGTCACCAGACCCCTTCGTCAGCTCCTTCACCAGGTTGGCAGGGGCAGGGGCACCATATTGTTGCATTCAACAAGTTTAAGCAGGAACTCTCAGCCCCTTCCCTGCTACAGTACTTCGGTGCTTGAGCACCTGTGCTCTTATGAGCAGCTAGCTCCCAGCACAGGTTTTGCATCCAGAATGACAGACTGATAGCCTTTGCTTCAAGACCCCTCACTGACACTGAGACTCATTATGCCGAGATCGAGAAGGAACTCCTCGCTAGGCCAGCCTTTGCTTGTCAGAAATGTCATGACTTAATTTATGGTTGTCTTGGAAGTGTTGAAACTGATCATCAGCCACTTATAACTATTCTTAAAAAGCCTCTTCACTCTGCGTCTGCACGACTGAATGCATGGTGTACAAACTACTGTGCTTGAATCTCAGTGTTGCCTGCAAATGTGGTAAGGAGCTGTACTTGGCTGATGCCCCCTTCCTACCTCGCACTGACCAGGTAGATCGTGAGGAGGACATTGACATCATGACCATACTTTTGTCTTGTTGAATCGAGGAACTAAAGGATACCCTACAGGCGAATCTCACATGCAGACAGCTCCATAACGTGATTTTGAAAGGCTGGCCCAAGTCCTCAAAGGATCCTCGCCACGTGCTCCATGCCTTCTTCTCGGTGAGAGAGGAACTAACCGTAAAAGATGAACTGATACTGGGTGGCCAGTGATACGTCATTCCCATCTCTCTGTAGAGGTCCACACCCAACAACTCCACCAAGGGCACCCAGGTCTGGAAGCAACCAGATACAGGGCAAAGGAATTCCTCTACTGGTCCTCGATGTATGCGGACATGGAGAGGGAAGTATACAGATGCCCACCGTGCAACACCCTCAAACCGCATCAAGCCAAAGAACCATTGCACCTACATATAGTCTCGGACCTCCCATGCTGGCCCACGCAGCAGATATCTTCGAATGGAATGGTAAACAGCACTTGATCCTAGTCGACTCACACTCTGGTTGGTTCAAAATCGACCCCTTGCCAGACATTAAGGGAGACATGATCATAGACAACCTCAAGGGACACTTTGTCACACAGCATCCTTTAGAGGATAGTGGTGAACAACACTCGCCAATTCGTCTTCAGGGAGTTCAGGGACTTTGCATCCTCATAGGCTTTGAGCTCATTACACATTGTCCCCTGTACCCACAGTCCAACAGTCCAATGGGCATTACACTCAGCCAAGCACCTACTTGAGAAATGTGCCCGAGATCGCACAGATTGATTACTCTGCTGCACTCCCCAGCCTGTGAAATGTGCCAAGACAAGGTCTACCCTCCTCAGCAGAGCGACGGTTCTCCAGGTGCACCAGGACCATGATCCCTGCTGCTAAGGCCCTTTTACAGCTGAAAGTTGAAACCAACGCGAGTGGTATCTTCATGAAGTGGTGACAAAGGGGCAAGTTACATTCACGCCACACAAGTGCCAGGTAATGACCATCTCCTACAAGAGGGGATCTAACCACCGCCCCTTGACATTCAATGACATTACTATCGCTCAATCCCCCACAATTAACATCCTGGTTGGTTACCATTGATTAGAAACTGAACTGGATCAGTCACATTAATATTGGGCTCCCAGGGCAGGTCGAATGCTGGAAATCCTACGGCGAGTAACTCACCTCCTGACCCCCAAAGCCAGTCCAACATCTACAAGGCACAAGTCAGGAGTGTAATGGAATGCTCTCCACTTGCCTGGATGAGTGCAGCTCCAACAACACTCAAGAAGCTCAACACCATCCAGGACAAAGCAGCCCACTTTATTGTTCCTCCTTCCACAAACATTCAAACCCTCTGAACAGTGGCAGCTTTGTGCATCATCTACAAGATGCACTGCAATAACTCACCGAGGTTCCTTAGACAACACCTTCCAAACCCACTGCCATCTAGAAGGACAAGAGCAGCAGATACCTGCGAACACCACCAGCTGGACGTTCCCCTCCAAGTCACTTGACTGGTGCTCCAGGTGGCTGGAGGAGGCCACCATCGGAATACAGGAGCAGGAATAGGCCATTCATCCCATTAAGCCTGCTCTGCCATTCAATAACATCTTTGCTAATCTCGTAGTGGTCTCAAGTCCCCTTTCCTGTCTGCCACCCCCCATAATGCTTGACTCCCATTGGAATCCAGCAGAGGAGGGCTGTTCCTGTTCTCCCTCCTCAAAGGGAAACGGCTCACAGCTGCCTTAGAGACTGGCACTTCTTCCTTTCCACTAGTGCCATGATCTTCACCCTGTGCCACCCGATCTAACCATGTGCGAGGACTCGCCAGGGTGAGGGTATCTCCGCTGGTGGATGGTGCGCTCATAAGGTGTGATGTAAGGTTTCAGCTGTAAAAGGGCCTTAGCAGCAGGGATCATGGTCCTGGTGCACCTGGAGAACCGTCGCTCTGCTGGGGAGCTTGTTCTAGTGGGGCTGCCCTGGGTTGGATGTCGGCACCTGGGGGAGACAGAAGAAGAGATGATGAGAGCTAGCCAAGGAAAATAGACAACTCAGCAGTGTTGAGGATTCCCTATGGTTACTCAGTGGGTCACATTCTATCAGACAGGCTGGAATGTTCTGCAACTCCATAATGGGTACTTTGCTCTCTATAATCATTCAGCACACCATCAGCTCTCATTTCACCACAACTGACTGCCCCCGCTTCCATATCCTGGTTATCTCCATCACTGTCATAGAGTCATACAGGTCCTTCAACCCATTGTATCTGCGCTGGCCCAAAACAACCACCAAACTATCCTAATCCCATTTTCCAACACTTGGCCCGTAGCCTTATATCCTCTGGGATCACAAATGCACATCTAAATACTTCTTAAATGTTATGAGGATCACTGCCTCCACCACCCTTTCAGGCAGCAAATTTCCAAACACTGTTATATTTCTTTGTGTAATATATATATTACTCTTTTGAACCATCTGAATTGTTGAAATGAGCAGTCGTCTTCTTGTAAAGATAAACTAATTTATTGAGGAATAGGGTAGCATGGTAGCACAGTGGTTAGCACAGTTGCTTCACAGCTCCAGGGTCCCAGGTCTGTGCGGAGTCTGCACGTTCTCCCCGTGTCTGCGTGGGTTTCCTCCGGGTGCTCCGGTTTCCTCCCACAGACCAAAGATGTGCAGGTGAGGTGGATTGGCCATAAAAAATTTCCCTTAGTGTCCAAAAAAAAAAAGTTTAGGTGGTGTTACTGGGTTACGGGGAGGCGTGGGCTTAAGTAGGGTGCTGTTTCCAAGGGCCGGTGCAGACTGGATGGGCAGAATGGCTTCCTCCTGCACTGTAAATATAAATGTAAATATAAATAAATGTTGTGAGTTCTTTTTAGTAAAACAAATAAACAATTGTCGAGATAACTAATTAAATTATACAATACAATACTTTGATAACTAATAACTTCTCTCTCTAGCTTTCCTATGTCTGTTCTCTCTGCACTCAAAGAACAAAGAAGAACAAAGAAAAGTACAGCACAGGAACAGGCCCTTCGGCCCTCCAAGCCTGCGCTGACCATGCTGCCCATCTAAACTAAACTCTTCTGCACTTCCGGGGTCCGTATCCTTCTATTCCCATCCGAGTCATGTATTTGTCAAGGTGCCCCTTAAACATCACTATCGTCCCTGCTTACACCACCTCCTCCGGCAGCGAGTTCCAGGCAACCACTACCCTCTGTGTAAAAAACTTGCCTCGTACATCTCCTCTAAACCTTGCCCCTTGCACCTTAAACCTATGCCCCCTAGTAATTGACCCCTCTACCCTGGGGAAAAGAATCTGACTATCCACTCTGTCTATGCCCCTCATAATTTTATAGACCTCTATCAGGTCTCCCCTCAACCTCCTTCGTTCCAGTGAGAACAAACCGAGTTGATTCAACCCCTCCTCATAGTTAATGCCCTCCATACCAGGCAACATTCTGGTAAATCTCTTCTGCACCCTCTCTAAAGCCTCCACATCCTTCTGGTAGTGTGGCGACCAGAATTGAACACTATACTCCAAGCGTGGCCTAACTAAGGTTCTATACAGCTGCAACATGACTTGCCAATTCCTGATACACACTCCTTCAGAAAGAGCGGGAAAGCTATTAATTATAGGTCCTGACAGTGGGACATCTAGTGTTTAATTGCCTGTAATAGCATTACATATATTGATCATGTATATTGATATACAGAGATCACTACATCCACCTTTTTAAAAAACATTTTCTTGCAAATATTAAAAGAAACTTTTACTAGAATTATGTAAAAGTTCACAAATTCAGTCGATTTGGTCTTCTTCTTCTCCTTGTGGATCTTCCTCATCTTAAAGGTGATGTAGAAGTTTTAATGTCCTTGTTGATTGTCAGATTGGAATTTAGTTGTTGTTCAACTTGCTTTGAAATTATGTGATGTAAGTTAAGATGAGGAAAAATCTGTGTTTGATCTTTAACTTGAAGTAGATCATGACGATTTCTTCTATAGATGTTATCTTCTGAAGTTTTAATCAGATGAGATCTGGGAGAGAATTGCCTAATGATATGAGCAATGTCAGACCAACCTCCTTCAGGAAGTCAGAATCGAACGGTGTCATTTTCTGTTAGAGTTGACAAATCTTTTGCATGTAGATCAAAATACTGCTTTTGTTGCAGTCTCTGTTGCTGAAGTTTCTTCACAGCAAGATGTTGTTCAGGATCAGGAATATGTAGTTGAGGTAGAGTTGTTCTTATGTTCCTGTTATATAACATCTGAGCTGGAGCTAGTCCTGACGATAAAGGTGATCTATAAGTAAGTAGTGCTAAATAGAAATCAGGGGCGAAATTCTCCGTTATCGGCGCAAAGTCCGCCGATCGGCGCAAAAAACGGCGCAAATCCGACTTGCGTCACGTCGGAAAAATAGGTCGAAAGTCTCCGGCCCGACATGGGCTAGCAGCGACGTGACGGGATCCGCGCTTGCGCACGTGGTTCACGCCGTGCAGCGTCATACACGCCGCACGGCGTGACGGCTCATAAGGCCGCGCTGCTCCCCCCCACCCAACAGGAACACCCGACCGGAACACCTGACTGGATGGCTGGCCGCCGCTCAGCCCCGAGGTTCCAGTCACGGGATGTGGAGGCGCTCCTGGACGCGGTGGAGCAGAGGAGGGACGCCCTGTATCCTGGGCACGGCCGCAGAGTTGCCCCACGCCACAGCCGGCGTCTGTGGAGGGAGGTGGCAGAGGCTGTCACCGCTGCGGCCCTGACACCACGGACAGGCACCCAGTGCCACAAGAAGGTGAACGACCTCGTCAGAGCAGGCAGGGTGAGCCTCCCCATATCCCCCTCCCCATATACCCCCTCCCCCATATCCCCCTCCCCCATATCCCCCCTCCCCCATATCCCCTCTCCCCATATCCCCCCTCCCCCATATAACTCCTCCCCCATATCCCCCTCCCCCATATCCCCCCTCCCCATAACCCCCTCCCCCATATCCCCCCTCCCCCATATCCCCCCTCCCCCATATCCCCCCCACCCCCATATCCCCCCTCCCCATATCCCCCTCCCCATATCCCCCATATCCCCCCTCCCCCATATCCCCCCTCCCCATATCCCCCCTCCCCCATATCCCCCCTCCCCCATAGCCCCCCTCCCCATATCCCCCTCCCCATATCCGCCTCCCCCATATCCCCCATACCCCCCTCCCCCATATCCCACTGCCCCCATATCCACCCTCCCCATATCCCCCCTCCCCCATATCCCCCCTCCCCCATTTCCCCCCTCCCCATATCCCCCCTCTCCCATATCCCCCATATCCCCCTCCCCCATATCCCCCTCCCCATATCCCCCCTCCCCATGTCCCCCTCCCCCATATCCCCCATATCCCCCCTCCCCATAACCCCCCTCCCCCATATCCCCCTCCCCCATATCCCCCCTCCCCCATATCCCCCCTCCCCCATATCCCCCCTCCCCCATATCCCCAAGTGAATCCAGCCCTAACCTTCACCTCTGCAATGCACGCGCAACCGATGGTGTTCATTCATATACCTGCCTAACACTGTTGCCTTTTACCCCTGCCACCACCCCCACCCACCCCCCCCGCCACAGGAGAAGCGCGCACACAACAATAGGGAGCATGTGAGGACTGGAGGAGGCCCCGCTGATGAGAGGCCACTGACCGAACACGAGGAAAGGACCCTGGAACTGGCTGGCGGACCTGACGACCGGGAGGTTGCTGATGCAGAGGTCGCGGGCGTACTAGCAAGTTAGCCACCGACAGCCCGTCCCCATATCCCCCCCTCCCCTATATCCCCCTCCCCCATATCACCTGATCACTGCCTGCGTGTCTAACCATGCATGCTTCATTGTGTATCGCAGGAGCAAACGTCGAGGCACCCATCCCTGCAGATGCAGACCGCCCGCAGGATGCCCCTCGGAGGCCACGGGAGATGGAGAGACCCGTACCCTCCGGCATTCGACGCCCGTAGGATGCCCCTCGCACACCACGGGAGACGGAGAGACTCGGACCCTCCGGCATGCGACGCCCGCAGGATGCCCCTCGCACACCACGGGAGACGGAGAGACCCGGACCCTCCGGCATGCGACGCCCGCAGGATGCCCCTCGCACACCACGGGAGACGGAGAGACCCGGACCCTCCGGCATGCAACGCCTGCAGGATGCCCCTCGCACACCACGGGAGACAGAGAGACCTGGAGCAACAGGGAGACGACACCCCCAGTCACGTGCAGGAGCGACGAGGCAGGCGTGTGCCACCCAGCGACGAGGGGGGCAGCCACAGGCCCCCGTCACATCCTAGCCAGGACACCACTACCCGGGACACCACTACCCTGGACACCACTACCCAGGACACCACTACCCAGGACACCCCTACCCGGGACAGCACTACCCAGGACACCCCTACCCGGGACAGCACTACCCAGGAAGAAGAAATACCGGACAGTGACTCAGAGTGGATGGGTGGAGACGAACCCCCACCCCAAAGTGCCATGGACTCAGAGTGGGATGAAGAGCACAACACAACGCCACTGCTGTCACCAACACCCTCCACCATCGAAGAAACACTCACCTCGGTTGGGCACTTTAGTGATGAGGCGTCTGGTACACTCACTGGTGCGCACAACACAGCCGTCCCGGTACAGCAGGTGGAGGTAGGAGCAGCAGAGGGGCCGGGTGGTCGGAGGGCAGCCCAGCCCAAGCGAACATCTGCCGCCCAGATGGATCCCGGGTTCCTGGAGTTACCACACCCATACATAGATCCGATGCAACCACCGACCCGGAGACGAGCGAAGAGGGTGACGGGCGGCTTGCGGCGGCTGCAGTCGCAGGTGGAGGAGTCCACCCGCGTCCAGGAGCTGGGAGTGGTGCCGGTCATGCGTGCCACCCAGGCCGACACCGCAACGGGTGGCGTCTGCGGTGGAGGCAATGGGTGCGACGGTGTCAGACATGGGGAGCGGTTTGCCGAGGCCTGGGGCTTTCCGTGCAGGCGGCATCTGTGGCCCAGGACATGGCGGCCCTCTCACAGGAGGCCCATGGGCCAGTGCCAGCGCCAGATGGCAGAGGCGCTCAACACCACAGCCCAGTCTCTGCAGGCCATGGCCCAGTCCTCAGCAGGCCATGGCCCAGTCTCTGCAGGCCATCGCTGAGGGCATCGGCGCCAGTGGCCATGTGCGAGCCGGCGTCGCACTGTCACAGACAGGGTTTGCCAACCCCCTGGGCTCCATGGCTGCAAACCTGCAGACCCCTGTCAATACCAGCACGGGCCTCCAGGACTGGCAGCGCCAGATGTCGGGGGGGCGTCGGATGGCCAGTCCGTTCGCATTCCCCACCCATGTAGAGGCCTGGGGGCCATCGGGCACCCCGAGGGAGGAGGAGGTGGTGTGGTCCGTCCCGGCTCCCCCTGTAGGGGAGGTCCCGGAACACCGCGACACCTCGGACTCCCCCCCTTCCGTCCCAGGTGCATCGGGTGGGCAACGGGCAGGACAGGCTGGCAGCTCGCCATCCCAGTCGCCCGGGCCGCAGCCTGGCCCATCTAGGCCAGGACGCCCCAGGAAACGGCCGCCAAAGGGATCCAGTGTCAGAGGGCAGGAATCACAGGAGTCCACCTCCAGTTCTGCTGTACCGTGTGGGGAACCACATAGACGTAGTCAAAGGGCCCGTAAGGCCAAACAATTAGACACTGAGTAAGTTAGCACGGGTGTAGGGCACAGATGAGTTTCGGGGCTAGGGCACGTGCATGAAATCGTTTGGTTATTAAAGTCAATGTTACACCAACAGAAGCTGCCTTTGTGCTCTGTCCAAAGCGTGCGGGGGTGTCATGTACGTTGAGCGCAAGTGTGTGTGTGAGGGGTGGTCTTACCTCAGCCCCAGGTGAGTCTGCCCCCTTACCCCTGGGCCGCCATCAACATCCCCCCGGGCAGAGGACGGGACCGTGCGCTGCAGTGTCACAGCCGCATGCAGGGATGGTCCGGGTGGATGGTGGGTACTGTGGCCATGGGTCAGACATAGTCCAACGATGTGGGAGCCAGGAGCTCACCGCAGGGCGGGTTGTCATCATCCTCCATGGCCTGCAATAGACACGCGTCCACCCGCAACTGTGTGAGCCCGGCCGTTGTGCCGCAGGTGGATCGGCAATGGGGGGGGTGATGTGCATGCGGGTGGGGTGGGGTGGGGTTGGGGAGGGGGGGTGAGGGTGCTGGGTGGGTGGATGGGTGGGAGGTGTGGGTGGTCAGCTGTTGCCATGGTGTGCGGTCTGTGGCCATACTATCCGATTCCCAAGCCCATCTAGTCAGTGAAGCGGGCGGCTATCAGTCTGTCCCGTGCCCGCTGGGCCAGCCGGTAACGGTGGACAGCCACCCGCCTGTGTATAGCCTGTCTGCCCTGACCATTGCCCCCATCCCCCTCATCTAGGGAGGACTGCGCCTCTTCCTGCTGCTCCTCCACTCCGCCCTCCTCTGCCTGTGGCACATCGCCCCTCTGCTGGCTATGTTGTGCAGGACGCAGCACACCACAATGATGCGGCCGACCCTCTCTGACCGATACTGCAGGGCGCCCCCAGAGAGGTCCAGGCACCTGAAACGCATCTTCAGCATGCCAAAGCACCTCTCTATCACTCCCCTTGTCGCTACATGGCATGATTGTAGCGGTTCTCCGCCTCATTGCGTGGCCTCCATACAGGCGTCATCAGCCACGATCGCAATGGGTAGCCCCTGTCGCCCAGCAACCAGCCCCTCAGCCGGGGATGGCGTCCTCGTACATGCTGGGGATGGATGACCGCGACAACACTTATGAGTCGTGTACACTGCCTGGGTAACGGGCGCAGACTTGCAGGATCATCATGCGGTGGTCGCAGACCACCTGTATGTTCATCGAATAGGTCCCCTTCCTATTGGTGAACACGGCCCTGTTATCTGCAGGTGGCCGCACGGCGACGTGCATCCCATCGATCGCGCCCTGGACCATGGGGAACCCGGCCACGGCAGAGAAGTCCACGGCCCGGGCATCTTGGCTGGCCCGGTCCACAGGAAGCGGATGTTGCGGTGCGCCATGGCATATAGGGCGTCTGTCACTGCCCGGATGCACCGGTGCACCAATGTCTGCGATATGCCGGACAGGTCCCCACTCGGTGCCTGGAATGACCCCGTTGTATAAAGGTTCAGGGCAACCGTAACCTTGACGGACATGGGGAGAGGGTGTCCCCCGCCAGTGCCACGCGGTGACAGGTGTGCCAGCAGGTGGCAGATGTGTGCCACGGTTTCCCGGCTCATCCGGAGTCTCCTCCTGCATTCCCGGTCCGTGAGGTCCTGGTATGACTGCCGGGCCGGTACACACGGGGCGCCCTCGGGTGCCTCCGTTGCCGTGGGGCCGCGACGTCCCTCCTCCCCCTCCTCGTCCTGTCGGTCAGGTGTCCCTCCAGCCTGGGTGGCTGCCACCTGCCCCTCTGCGGCAGCCTGCGCCGCCTCTCTGGCACGCTCCTCCTCCTCTTCATCATCCAGGGCAACATGGACATTAGAGGCTGCCGCCACGGCGGCCAACATCGCTGGATGATCGGAAAACATGACGGCCTGGTGGGGGGGGGGGAAACAACGACATGTCATCATTGCCCATATCCCCTCCTTCCCCCCAGCCAGGTGGCATGGACCGCATGGGTCCAGCTGTTGGAGGCTGGCACCTGGCCAGGTGGACCAACTCACTTGCCTTCGCATCCCCCTCCCCGGCACGGACCCCATCCACCCCATCCCCCTCCCCGGCACGGTCCCCAACCTCCTCCCCGGCACGGACCCCCCCCATCCTCCTCCCCGGCACGGACCCCAACCTCCTCCCCGGCACGGACCCCCCATCCCCCTCCCCGGCACGGACCCCCCCCCTCATCCCCCTCCCCGGCACGGGCCCCTCCATCCTCCTCCTCGGCACGGACCCCAACCTCCTCCCCAGCACGGACCCCCCATCCCTCTCCCCGGCACGGAACCACCCCCCTCATCCCTCTCCACGGCACGGACCCCCCCCATCCCCCTCCCCGGCACGGACCCCCCCCCCATCCCCCTCCCCGGCACGGACCCCCCCCATCCGCCTCCCCGGCACGGACCCCACCCTCATCCCCCTCCCCGGCATGGACCCCCCCCATCCACCTCCCCGGCACGGACCACCCCCATCCCCCTCCCCGGCACGGACCCCCCCCCCCATCCCCCTCCCCGGCACGGACCCCCCCCACATCCTCCTCCCCGGCATGGACCCCCCCATCCTCCTCCCCGGCACGGACCCCAACCTCCTCCCCCTCCCTGGTACGGACCCCCCCGCTCATCCCACTCCATGGCACGGACCCCCCCCATCCCCTCCCCGGCACGGACCCCCACCCCCATCCTCCTCCCCGGCACGGACCCCCCATCCCCCTCCACGGCACGGACAACCCCCCCATTCCCCTCCCCGGCACGGGACCCCCCCTCATCCCCCTCCCCGGCACGGAACCCCCCATCCTCCTCACCGGCACTGACCCCAATCTCCTCCCCCTCCCTGGCA